>NC_059329.1:55959774-58432210 GCF_018350155.1 Leopardus geoffroyi | reverse complement strand
AGGGAGGCTGGGAAGGCTTCCTGCAGGAGGTGGCACCTAGGCTGAAGCCTGATTGTAAGAAGAGCCACTGTTCTCCTGTGAACTCTGGATCCTCCAGCCACACCAAGAGGTCAGCTGAAGAAACACAACTATCCCAAATTACAGAGGAGGAAACTGAAGCTTGGAGTTGTGGGGCTGGGTCCTGACTGCTCAGCACCCTTCCACCTTCCTGATTGTGGCTTTAGCTGGCATGGGAGCAGGTGGATACAGGCCTGGTATAGCAGCTGGGAAATGGGCACCCACGGGCTTCCCTGGGAGGCCAAGGCTCCTTTGTCCATGCTGCTGGGACTGATGCTTGGTTCCCCAAAGCACCCTTGCTTGCTCCAAAGCCACTAGATGACCTTGGCTGGATGCTGCTTAATTCTGAGCCTGGCTCCTCCTCTGGCCCTTGTGGGTTGTGGTGAGAACGGATCCTCAGGAGAGGTTTGGTCAGGCCAGGCCCTGGTCAGCCCTGTTTACAGTGGCTCCACTTATCCCTGCAGCATCCCCAGAGACAGGGACCAGAGCCCTTGTTTGCAGAGGAGACCCCTAAAGCTCAGGGAGGGTAAGTATTTTGCCCAAGGTCACAGAGTCACTAAGTGACAAACAGCTTGAACCAGGAGTAACTGTTCTGGAACCCAACCTCTTGCCTTGTGCTGACCCCAGTCCTCAGTCTCCATGGGTTGGGGCCTGACCTAGAATTGCTGGGGAGAGGGTTCTTTTCCCCCGCACCTCAGGTCTAGAGGAGTCTGAGGACAGGGCAGGCTGGGCCTGTGGTCTGCCCTCAGTCTCTTGTGAAGCCTTGCCTAGGTCGGGGTGACGGGGGGCCTGTGCTGAGCAGACTGTGATTGAGCACGGTACCGTGATTGGTACCGAGTGTGCAGCTGGGGTTGGCTTCTCAGAGGAAGAAGTAGCAGTAGCATGAGTGAGTGGGCCATTGCCATCCTGCCTTGGGGCCAGGGAGACGGCCCAGGGCTGGCTCGGGCTCCCTGCAGGAAGCCCAGGGTGCTAAGTGGTTGGGTGTCAGGCTGGAGAGGGCCTGTAGGAGCAGAAGTGCCAGGCCTGGGGTGGCAAGGACAAGGGCTGCCTGTCCTCACCACTGGGTGGGTTAACCCTGTCTCCTTTGAGACCGACTTGTTACAGGGTACTCCTTAGTCTCTCTGAGCCTCAGTTTTCTCATCTGTGAAGCCTGGGACCCCATCTTTGAGGCCTGGGATGGGAATGAGGCGCGCAGTAAGTGCTTAGGGGGTTTGGGGAGGCCCAGCTCTGCCCCAGAGATGACTGTCTGGTTTAGTGCCCCCTCCCCTAGCCCCAGACTCAGCTCAGGTAAGGGATCGGGTTTGCAGCTGAACTGCACCAGACTGGGAGGAGCAGGGCTGGCCCAGTCTGGCCACCTCAGCCCTTTTCTTAGCCTCAAGGGCCAATTAGCTCCCTCAGCCCCACCTGCCCCCATCACTTCCCTGAGCCTCTGAAGTGCAGGCCCGGGGGCAGCCTGGAGGTCTGAGGGGCAGAACCATGCCCAGCCCCCGGAGTGGGCCGGGGAGCAGCTGCTGTCTGGTGTGCCCTGGTGTGGGATTTGGGGTTCACACGCATGTCCTTACCCAAGGGTTGTGCCTGGGAGACCAAGGCTGCCCAAGGCTGGGCTGGGAACGGGGGTGCCCTTCCCACTGAGTGGCCCTGACATAGCCCCTGCACAACTCTAGGCCCCCAGCCTGTCAGCAGCCTGAGGAGCTGGGCTCCACCCTGGGACTTGCTCTTCAACCCCCTGGGAATTCCCAGCCTTCCCTGGGCTTCCTGCTTCTCAAAGGTGCCACTGCCTTTTCCCACAGGAGCTGGTACATAGGGCAATATGCAAGTTAGTGTGGGTGGAGGCAAACCCCAGAGACCCCCAGGAATGGGGGCAGTACCTCCTTCCCTGGGGCCTGCTTGGGTGCTTTGTAATAGCCTCTCAGTGAGCCACTTCTGTACGCCACTACCTCCCTAGCCTCTGCCATCTGGTTGGTAAACACTCAGAGACTATCTGCTATATGCTGGACCCTAAGCTAGGCTCTAGGATTAAGAGGGGTCAGGAATGAGGTAGGAGGCAGAATCAGACAGACCTGGGCCCCTGCATCACCACACACTGGCTGTGTGACCCATTCAAGTGATCTCCCGTGGCCTCAGTTTACCCAGGTGTGAAACAGGGATACTCCTAAGGAGTAGGGGCAACTGAGGGCCTGGCCTGAGGGAATGAGGGCCAGTTGGCTTCCCCATGAGGGTGGAGGATGGAAAGGAGGCATGCCTAGCTGCCCTCACCGCCACCCACTGTGGACACTGCCCTACTTCAGCCCCAGTTGCCAGGGAACCACTGGGTTCCTCACTAACCTGGATTTCTAACTATTGATGGGCGGCCTTTGTCTTGCCGCCTCGAGTGGTCAAGGAAGGCCTGTGCCCAGCTGTGTTTCCCGGCAGCTCTAGCCTCTGAAGGCTGCAGGGAGGTCCATAGGCCCTAGAGCCACCGCTGGGAAACACAAGTACCTGCCTCCCACCCTCTGCTCCAGGTGGGGACCTGCCTCTCACCTCTGTCTCCTCAGTCCAGCCTTCTTGGCAGGCAACCCAGGAAGCCCTCTGAGAGGCAAATTGTTCCATACCTCTCCTCCACCCACTAACCCTTCAAGTCTCCCACAGGCCCTTAAGGCAGTGCAGGCTTCTCAGTTTGCATCCAAGTCTTGGTGTGACCTGGGCTCTGCCCACCTATCTTTCCAGACCTCTCTCCCTTCTTCTACCCCCCTACCTCCCAGAGCCTCACCATGGCTAATTCAGCACCTCCTGTGTACAGGCTCTGGGCCAAGCATAAATAGAGAAGAATCTCTTTTGTACCTCACACCTGCTTGTCAAGTGTGTGTCATTCCCTGCTCCATAATTTATACATGGGGAAACAGAGGCATGGCGAATGCTTACTGAGGGCTCATTCTGTGTGCCAGGCCTTGTGCTGCATATTTAAGGTGAATTCTCTTAGCCTCACAGCAGCCCTCTGTCTTGATGGGAGCAGGGGTGTCCACAGCCACAGAGCCAGTTGAGGAGCAGAGCAAGGCAGACTGATTCTCCCCAAGTTAGCCCAGGGGTTCAGATCCAGTTTCAACTCTCCCTCCACCTCCCCTCCTGCCTAACCCAGACTCTGGGCTCCTTAACGGAGATCCTGGTCTCTGGCCCACCCAGCCTTGACAGAACCTAGGTGCTCTCCTGATCCCTGCCCCCTCCTTCAAACCCATCCCATCCCCAGTTCAGCATATATCTACCCACTTACCAGGGCCCTGGCCCTGTGCTGCGCACTGGGCACACAGGTTGTGGGGAAGGGGCCGGGTAGGTTACATGTGGATGATGACTATGTAAGGGAAGGTAGCGGTGGGGGGCTTCCAGGAGGAGGTGAGGGGCCTTGAGCTGAGCTCTGAAGGAAGAGTAGGTATTGGCCAGGTGATGGGAAGGGTTTCTGGGTAGGAGAGGCAAGTGTAGGGGAGTGAAAGAAGCTCAGAATGGCTGGGGGAAGGGGCAGGGGCCAGATCCCAGTGTAAGGATGCCTAGGCTGCAGGTGGGGCTGAACTGGAGGCCAAGGGCAAGGGCCCTTGGAGATTCAGTGGAGCTTCAGTAGGAGGCCAGGTTGAGGTTGGAGAGTGAGTAAGTGGAGAGGAGGGCCCCAGGCTGGGGCCTCATGACCCTACAAAGCTTCAGTTCTGGGAAAGGGGAAGCTGTGGAGACCTGGGTGGTGTCACAGCTTCCTCTTTCTCTGAGGCCTCCAGGGCTGCATGTCCCTGGGGCTCCGCTGCCCTGGTTAGTTGGTTTTCTTCCAGGGAATTTCTGGTTCTAATTGTTTGGGCATTTTTGGAGATGGGGGTGGGTTGCATGTTAGGAAGCTTGCTCCCCCTCAACCTGTTTTGTGGAGGCCTCCCGCTCCAGACACTGCTGGGGGAGGGCTTTGTGGTGAATGAGACAGACATCCCTGCCCTTGCTGCTGTCGGGGTGGGGTAGGGGGAGCAGCGCTGAACAAGTAAGCAAACAAATACTTAATTACAAACCTGAGCCAAGGTGCAGAGGGAAAGAAGGGAGTGATGGGGAGGAAATCACAAGACCTTCCTTAGGCTTGTTACCTCATTTAAACCTAATCATGGTCTTGCCCTGGGAGACAAATATCCCCATCTTGCAGATGAAGATACTGAGACACCCAGCAAGGTGTAGCAGGGGCTCCAGTCCCACAGGGAGTTGGTGGCAATGGGGACAGGCCCAGGTTAGACTTCTGGGAGGAGTGGCCTCTAGGCTTACTTCCTCCTCTGCCCCTGGGGCCCTGTTGGGTGTTTCTCCTCTGTTTGGAGCACTGGGCCCTGAGAGGAGGCTCCCTGCTGTGGGCCTGGGTCTGCTCAGCTACCTTGACAGCCTTCTTCCAGGAGGCTCTCTGGAGGCCTTGGAAGGTCACTGACTTCCTGGCCTTAGGATTAGGCAGAGAGGTGGGGATGGAGCCTTCACGGACACTCAGCCAGCCGAGGGGCTTTGATCTGAACTTGCTTTTCAGTCAAGATTTCAGGACTCCAGGCTTAGAGATGCTGGAGTCCTGGTGGGACAGGGGGTGCCGAGGGGCAGGTCAGAGCGGCAGGTGCCGCCCTGTGTGTACACGGAGGGGGTTCTGGGTGGCCTACCATGGGCCGCCTGACCGGACAGGTTCATCGGGGGCTCAATCTAGTTGAGTGAGGGGGCTGGGAGTGCAGCTGTAAGCAGACTCCGGCGGCCAGACTGGAGTAAGTACCAGTTTGGGGTAATTAGAAGGCACGTAATTAGAAGGCGTCAGGGCGCTAGGCGGCGAGTGTCTGTGAATATGCCTGAGTGGGCCCTTGCTGGCTTTGAGTTTGGGCCTTTGGACCCCTGGAAGACTTTCCTCCTGGAAGTCTCAAGATCACAGTTCCCCATCGGCCTGGAGGTGAGCAGCTGTACAGCCCCTCACTGTGGGCTCAGGTTACCCAGCAGGTGCCAGTCAGGGCCAGGAGTGGGACTGGGGTCCTCTCTTCTGTGGCTGTTGTGCCTCTTTTCACCCCTGGTCCAGCCCCTGTGGGGTCAGCCTGAGGCCTTGTGGTCAAGTCCATGGGTTAGATCCTATGAAGAAGGATCTCCATGGGGGGGCGGGGCTTGAGTGGGAGCTTGGCCTGGGCAGGGGAAGGGACATTTTGGGCCAGAAACTGGAAAGGAAGACTTGTGACCAAATTAGAGGAGGGGACAAGTGGGGGAATGGGTCTGAGTATGCTACCTGTTGGGTACAGACAACCAGGGTGTGGCCTTTATGCTGTGGCCCGACCTTCTCCTGTCCTAGGTTTTCCCCTTAGCTGGCCTTGGGCCAAGAGTGACTTGGAGAGTCCCGAGGATGTTGTGCCTGCCGCCCCTCCCCCTCCCTTGTGATGTAATTCGAACCCCTAGCTGCTGCCACCGAGGTCTGTGTAGGGGGATCAGTTTCCTCTGGCTCCTTTTCCACCTGGGAAGGCCGGGCCATCTGTGCCCCCGAGGGGCTCTCATATGACCTGGGGTTTTACGGCAGGCATCGCTTCTCCCACCAGACTTGGTATCAGGCAGCACGGGGCTCCGGGTAGGGTCCCCTCAATCTGCTGGGGGCCCTGGGCCAGTGGCTTGGCTGCCCCTTGGGGGTCAGAAGCTATATGGCCTGTGGCTGAGGCCTGACAAATCCAGCTTCCTTCACCCTCCTGAGCCGGAAGCCAGGTCTCCTGGAAAAAAGTGATGAAACTCTCTTGTTTTGCCACAGTCCCATTTGTCTAAACTGAATCCTCCTTCCTGCTCTTCCAACCTGCCCACTGGCTGGAGGCTTTTCTCCAGAGGACCCCATGCTTGGAGCCTGGGTGCTCAGCCTCAGACCAGCGGCCATCCCACACGGCGCCCTCACCCTGCCTCATGGTTTGTTGGCACTTCCCGCTGTCTGGCAGGGGGGCATTTCCCTGTTCATCTGTAGACCATTGGTATGGTCAACAGGGATGTGAACTCTCTGAGGATGGGGACAGTGTCTGTCTTCTTCTGTTTCCTGCGCCGAGGGCAATGCCCAACACACAGTGGTAGGTGCCTGAGAGAGAGGACAGAAGGCTGAACACTGGTTGCTATGGCAGCAGGCGGTCTGCTCTTGACCCAGAGATGCAGTCAGACCCCTCCCAGTGTTGGACATGTCCTTCCACATCCTTCGGTGGAGAAGACTGCCCACTGGGGAGTGGGACTTGTGGTGGGACTGGGACTGTGATGGGGGGCAGTGAGTAGGGAGACATGCAGGCGCTTTGATCCCGGCTGTGGGGGGAAAATGAAATCTCGAGAAGCTTCTGGACAGAGCTGCCTTCGTATTTGGCTTTGATGGCTGAGGGAAAGTACCTTCCTTGGAGAAGAAACAGCAAGAGTGAAGGCAGAGAAGCCAAGAGGCTGGGCCCACAGGAGGTCCAAGTGGCAGGAGCCTGGGAGCTGGAAATGAGGTGCAGAGTCTGGGCATGGGGGGATTGCAGGCCCTCTCAGCCCCCACCCCCGGGACTGCTGCTGCACACTTCCTTCCTCCCAGGGCCCCCCTGCCCATGTCCCCATGCACATGGCTATTTATGGAAGGGAAAGGAAGCCCTTCCTCCTCTGGGAAGTCCCCCAAGCCTGGCAGAGCCCTCTGTCCCCCTCCTTTGCTGCCCTGGGAGGGCGGCCCCACACAGGGCACCCCCATCTCTACCCAGGTTTGTGGGGGAGGCGGGAGGTGCAGTGAGTGTAGGCCAAACCACCCCAGTGTTGCCTGCCCAGCAATACCTTGCAAATTCCCATCCAGTCTTGTCCTGGAAACAGTGCTGGGAGGACAGCAGCTGCCTGCCTTTTCCCATCTCCTGCTGAGCCTTCCCTCCATGTGTGTTGTAGGCTGGTGACTCCTGGGGCCCGAGGATGAAGCTGAGCCTGCCACACTGGCCCCTGTCCTGCCTTTTTGTGGTGAGTTGGGGATGGGACCTGGGAGTACTGAACCCTGCACCCCAGCCCTTCTGAGTTCAGGAACCCCACGCTGGCTGCCATGCTAGGGTTGGTTACACACCTCTTGCTTTGCAAATTGAGGCAGTCCAACCCTAGGAAACACCTCCTGGCCTGTGTGACTCTTGGTGCAGGAGTCCTCCTAGCGCTTGGCAGATGTTGGGAGCCAGAGCTGGGGCCTGGGGAGGGTCCCAGAGCCTCCTGTGTGACATTCCTTCTGCCCTCCAGGGCAGCTGGCTCTATTCTGTGCTTGTTACCCCAAGTTGGGCCAAATTGGAGGACAGGTTTGGGGGTGGAGGGAATCTGCCGGCAGCAGGAGGGATTCAGGGCAGATAGTTGATTCCTGGAGTGGGGTGCAGAGGGAGCTGTCAGTGGAATGTGCTGGGGGAGGCCAGTTGAGATCCCTTCCTTGAGGTGTATCCCGCCCCGTGTGGGTGCAGGAGTGTGAGCTGGCCGGCCTTGTGTGGAGAGGTCATGGAGGAAGTTGTCCCAAACACTCTGCTGAGGGCCCAGAACAGGAAGCACTGGCTGCCGACTTGGCCCCAGGGATGATGAACAGGGCCTGGTTAACAACAGGCCCAGCCGTGGTGGCGGGGCCACAGCCACAGGAAGGGAGACAGGACTTGAGAGAGGAATTTGGAAGCATTTCCTCTTTATCGTCCTGGTTAGCTGGAATGGATGTGACTCAGGGACCCAAGGGCTTGAGATCCTGATCTGGCTCCGTCTGGGGTTTTCCAGCACTTTCCAGAAGCCGATGTGGTTTTCTTTCTACCTAGGCAGTGGTGATGCAGCAGGTATGGGACAGGCAGGTTTTACTCAGAACATGAGGGATTGAGGTTAGAGAAGGTCCCTGAAACCTGGGGGCTGGCCCTGTGTGGTCAGTGGTCCCCACTCCTGAGACATTAGGAAGTGGGTGGTGGATAGATGGCCCAGAGATGCCATATCCCAGCACTTTCTGCTCTCTCAGTGTGTCCTGCCTGCTGTTCTTCCAGCTGCTGCGCTGGCCTCTGGCCACTCCAACATCAAGGACCCTTTGGCGGTGCCCACCTGGGGAGGAGCCCAGCCTGGTGAGCTGCCCTGTCCTGGGAAGACTGTTGAGGGTCAGGGGCGGGTTCCCCAGACCTGGCTCCCGGCTTTGTTCTCATCCTTTCCCTCCCACAGGACCTGGGGCAGGGCACATTATGCAGGTCCTGTCCCCCCGGCACTTTCTCTGCTTCATGGGGCCCTGGCCCGTGCCAGCCCCACGCTCGCTGCAGCCCTCGAGGGAGGCTGGAGGCCCAGGCAGGCACAGCGACTCGAGACACCCTATGTGGAGACTGCCAGCCTGGGTGAGCCATGGGGTGGGACTTGAGGACCCATGGCTAGGTGACCAGGACTTTGGGTCCTAGGGTCCCAGCCTCACCTACCCCCTGAGCAGGCCTGTCTTCCCATCTGTGAAATGGGAGGGGTCAGGACCAGTGAGTGTGCCTGGCAGGAGCCTCTCTTAAGGATAGTTTTTAGGCCTTAGTGATGTCTTCTCTCTTTGCAGGTGGTTTGCCGCTTCAGGGGTCCCCCTTGTCTCCTGTCAGCCGTGCTCCTGGACACCTCTGGGTACTCGCAGCTGTTATGGTGAGTGACAGATGGGGGGCAGGACTGGTGGGGGTCCAGTGAGCTTGCCTGAGCCCAGGGAAGGGTGCGCAGCCAGAGGGCGTCCGGCAACACGTGTTCAATTGTTCCGCTGGCAGTGTCTGCTCTCCTCGTTTCTGAGTGGAAGGACCCATCCGGCAGGTGGCAGCCATGGCTTGAGGCCCTGAGGAGCTAACACCCTGCCTGTCCCCTGTCCTCCTCCCCTCAAAGAGAGGCACATGAAGATGCGTGTGAGCGCACACTCACACACGCACACACCTCTCGCCTGTTGTCAGTCGCTTTCTGAGGAAACTAATTCATCGGCCAGTCGTGGGGGGTGGGATCCGGTGTCCACGGGCCCAGGCATGTGCTTAGGTACTGTGTTCACCCCAGAATGAGGGGTGGACAGGGGGCTGAGGGTCTGGCTGTCCTGAGGTCTGAGGAGGCCTTGCTCAGGCTGATAAGATGGCCAAGAACAAGTAGGGGTGAATTGGCCTTTGCCTCCCCAGCATGGTGGAGAGTGGGCAGTAGGCGGCTCTGGACACATTCGTGCCCCCACCCCCCTCCCATTTAACCCAGGCCCTGGGCCTCTCTGCCTCCATCTTTCCTCCATGCCTCCATCCTCTGTGGTGCTCAGAGCGGGGACGACGGGCCCGACGTGGTGTGGAGGTGGCAGCAGGGGCCAGCAGCGCTGGGGATACGCGGCAGCTTGGGAATGGCACGCGGGCAGGTGGCCCTGAGGAGACAGCTGCCCAGTATGCGGTTATTGCCATCGTGCCTGTCTTCTGCCTCATGGGGCTGCTGGGCATCCTGGTGTGCAACCTGCTCAAGCGGAAAGGCTACCACTGCACGGCCCACAAGGAGGTTGGGCCCGGCCCTGGAGGTGGAGGCAGCGGTGAGGCTCAGCCTGGGGTCTTGAGTGGGGAGGCCAGAGGGTAGGGTCTAGCTCAGCCCAGCTCAGCCTGGCGGCTGCGCAAGGGAACCTGTTGGCCTAGAGGGACTGACAGGGAGGGACCTGCAGAGGGCTAACCAGGAGGGCTTCCTGGAGGTGTGCGTGCGGCTGCAGAGGAGACCGTGTGAAGTGACAGAGTGGAAGGAAAGGTGAAGTGGCCTGAGGTGGTGACGGGGGCAGAGCAGAGGGCAAGTGGCTTCAGTGGGATTCTGGTCCTGGGTGAGGCCCTGTCCGGCTGTAGGGATCTGAACTCTTTGGGGACTGCAGTTGTATGTATATGGTTCAAGGGTCGGACTGCCTTCTCAGGTTGACCTCTGACCTGAGTGGCTGGCAGGGCAGCTGTCCTTGGCAGACCCCACGAGGGACTCAGGTTTCAGCTCCAGGCCATGGTTTGAGTTAGGAGTCCTGGAACCAGAGGGAGAGATGTGTTCCCCCCCATCCCCGGGTCCTGGGCCCCTTTTCTCTTCCCTGCACCGTCCCTTGAAGGCCAATAGGGCAGGGCCCCCAATGCACACACACTGCCCACAGAGCCTTGCGGCCAAGTTAAGATCGAACCAGTGCTTCCCATGCCTGTGCCACAGGCTGCCCGGGACTGGCCAGAGCCCTTCCCAGCTCCTGACGCTGCAGGCTGGCAGGGACAGGAAGTGCACAGGGGCTTTAGGCAGGCAGGAAGATGGCAGCTCAGGCCATTTTGTCTGGGACCGCACTTGTTTTCTCCTAGCCTAGGTTCTCCTTCAGCTGCTGGCTGCTGGCTGGGTGCAAGTCCTAGGAGCTGTTTGCCACTGGCCCAGGATTGATTACGTGGCCTATTCTCACACTCTTGAGGTTTGGGCCCTGAGGGCCCTCAGTTAGACATATGGACAGGGTGGTGTGTGGGGAAGTGTGATAAGCCCAGAATGGCAGAGTGTGCCCGAGAACTGTCCAGGGTTCTGGGCAGGGAGACAGCCCACAGCTACCTGAGGCTGTGAAGGGGAGATGATAGGCCCCAGAAGGGGTGGCCCCCCTCACCCTCCAATTGCAGGGAGCAGTGATAATGAGCTTGCAGAGCCTAAGCTGAGGCCTGGAGTGCCACCACTGCATCAACACCCAGGCTTGCAGCACAACTCACAGGAAGGCCTGCGGTGCCCTCTGCTGCCACATCTTGGCATAGCTGTTAAATCTGGAGTCAAGTCTGGAGCGCCGCCCGCCCCTCCCCCGCCGCCCCCCCCCCCAATCAACCCTCCACTTCTCCAGGACCATGGCTGTTGCTTTTCTTCCACAGGGATCAACCCCGCCTACCGGGCTGAGGACGCCAATGAGGACACCATTGGGGTCCTAGTACGCCTGATCACCGAGAAGAAAGGTGAGGGGAGGTCTGACCCCATCCCCATGCCGGGGAGAGGATGGTCTCCTCTCTGCTCCGCCCCTCCCACCGAGATACCTGGGGCCAGCCTGGCCCTCTCTCATCAGTGTGGCTGAGGGGTGGAGGAAAAGGCACGAGGCCTGGGGTGGGGTGGGGTGTGGGTGCACGGGGAGCACCCCTTTGTGGTCCAGAGCTGGGTTCTGACCACAGCTACCCAACAGAGAATGCCGCGGCCCTGGAGGAGCTGCTGAAGGAGTATCACAGCAAACAGCTGGTGCAGACCAGCCACAGGCCCGTACCCAGGTGAGTGGGCAGGCGATCCAAACCCACAGATAATCAGCCTGCCTCCTTGGGGATTCACCACTTGGGTATGTTCCCTTTCATGTTCACGATTCCCCTTTATTACCTCCTGGGACCCGCTGGCGCTGGCCTGCCCTAGTGACCACTTCCCCCTGTGCCCGCTGTAGGCTGCCGCCGGGTCCCCTCAGCATGCCACACGTCTGCCCACATCGTCATCACCTCCACACCGTGCAGGGCCTGGCTTCACTCTCTGGCCCCTGCTGCTCCCGCTGCAGCCAGAAGAAGTGGCCTGAGGTGCTGCTGTCCCCTGAGGCCGCAGCTGCCACTACTCCTACTCCCAGACTCCTGCCCAACCCGGCCAGGGCTCCCAAGGCTGGGGCCAAGGCAGGACGCCAGGGCGAGATCACCATCTTGTCTGTGGGCAGGTGAGGTGGGCATAGATACTGGAGGGTCGGGGAGAGACATTACAGCCAGGGTGGGAGAGACAGGGCCCTATTTGAGCCCTAAACATCCTGCTTGGTGACTGGTCCCTCTCTGGCCTCAGTATGCCTCTCTGGGCAGAAGGAGGGTTGTCAGAGAGAAGTCAGGTCTTCCAGCTATGCTGTGTCTCACACGAGCCCTTGGGCGCCAGGGCAGGGTCCTGGCCTCCATCACACCTTGGGCCCCTCAGGCCAAAGGATTGTTTACCTACAGCCTAGGGTTGAGAGTGGTTGGGAGCTCATCTGTGGGTGGGAGGGCATAGGAAGGGCTCAGACTCCGATCCATGAACTTGGTGTGGGATCCTGGCGGGTGTTGCCCTTTCTAGACCCGTGGTTCTGTCTTTAATGGAATCATCACACCACCACTCCTCACTCCACCACCACAGGTTCCGAGTGGCCCGAATTCCTGAGCAACGGTCAAGTTCAGCGGCCTCTGAAGTGAAGATTGTCACAGAGGCTGGGCCCTCAGGGGGTGCTCTCCCTGGCTCCCCACAACCTGGCCTCCCCACTGAGCAGCAGGCACTGCTGGGAAGTGGCGGAAGCCATACTAAGTGGCTGAAGCCCCCAGCAGAGAACAAGGCTGAGGTGAGGGCTAGAGGGGAAAGCGTCAGTTGGCACCTGGGCCGACCCTGACTGCAAATAGGGCGGGGGTGGAGGTCCAGGGGGCCCTGGGCAGGGAATACAGAAGCCCCTGACTCCACTCTGACCCCTCACCTTGTCTCCCAGGAGAACCGCTATGTGGTCCGGCTAAATGAGAGCAACCTGGTCATCTGATGGTCTGTCTCATCTGAGAACATGGCAGCCCTGCCCTGGGAGGTTCCGAAGGCTTCCTGGAGGAGGTAGAGCTGCAGCTGGGCGTGTGAGGACCAAGAAGCAATGGCCCAGCAGACAGAACAGCAAAGGCCAAGGCCTGGAGGTGGGAGCGTCCGCCCCAGTGAGGAGGCAGGCCAGCTGGCGGGTGCTGTGTGCAGGAGCAGGTTGAGAGCCCCTCCCCTGTCCCTGCCACCCAGTTTTTTCTCTGAAGGATGCCCTGTGCCCTAGCCTGGCCAGATCCTGGGACCCTGCAGGATCCTCTGTACCACTAAGTGGCAAGGCCTTGGCCTGGTGGGGAGGGGCCCTCTGCCTGGCGCTCCTGGCCCCACACCTTGGTAATTAGCTGCCCTTGCCTCTGTACGGGGCCCTAGTACGGACCTCTCCCGCCTCTTCTAGTGGGCCCTGTAAAGGGAAGGAGCAACAAAAAGCCATGGGCTGGAGACTTGAGTTCCCAGGCTCTACCCATGGGCAAGTCCCTGGCCATCACCTGGTTATAATTCTTCTGACCATGAAGTGGGAAAAGAAAGGCATCTCAGGGCTCAGGGCTTCTCCAGTTACTTGGCAGGTTCTGGCCCGGGTCATGTGAGGGGAGAGCCTGACTCCTTGCCACCCCTCCCATTAGTAGCTTTATCTGGCCCCATTTTTGCGGCTTCTAAGGCCTCTGCCTTCAGGCCCCCATGGGGCGGCCCATCCCTGGCTCTGTCTATAAGAAGGGGCTTAATGCATGTATCTGCTCCCCACCCTGCTGTTTTTATTGAAATTGGTACCACAGTCTTGACCTGGGCAGGGCTGTAGTACAAGGTGCCAGCCTGCATAGCCACCCCAAGATCTCAGGAGCTTTTGGGGAGAGGCGTGGGTGAGGGGCTGGTAAGGTGCCCCTGGCCTCAGTGGTTTGTGTGTCCCTGTGGTGTTGGTGTCTGTCCCCCAGCCTGGGCAGTGCGGGCGACTGCCCAGCCCAGTCCCTATGTCCACTCTGGCTCAGCAACCTGGTTATTTATGTGGGGCCGTGCAGGCATGGGCCCCACTGCCATCCCTGTTTCTCTTATTTATTGAAACTTTGCTGTTGTCCTGTCTTTGTCTCTATTCCCATCCATTTATTGGATAATAAAAGGTGGGAAAGTCGTGTCATGAGGAGCTTCTTTCCCTGTGTCTCTTCCCAGGTCATCTGGCCATTCACCAAATAGCTGTGTGTCAGGTACTGTGTGTGGGACAGGCCATCCCTCCCCTCGCAGTGTTGGCTCTGTGGCAGGTAGGCATGGGGACAGCGGGTGAAGTGGGGCTGGAGGAGGCCCCTCACTTCATCAGGTTCTCACTGAAGCCCCTAGAGGTAGTGCTGTCCAATAGATATATATATATATAGTATGTACCACATATGTAATTTAAAATTTTCTAATAGCCGCATTTTTAAAAGGAAGAAAAAGATAAACTTAGTATCAATAATGTATTTAAGCCAGTATAACTATTTTCATTTCAATATAAAGTCAGTATAAAGATTATGCATGAACCACTAATTTTTTTGTTTTGAAATCTGGTATTTTACACTTAAAGCACATCTTAGTAAGAACTGGCATATTCAAGGGCTCGATAGCCACATGCGGCTAGTGGCTCCTATCTTGGACAGCACAGCTCTAGAGGAAGTGGAGCCTGGGAGATGGATGGGGTCAGACTGACCTGTTGGGAGCTGGAGAATGTGGGAAAGGGAAACGTGGTCTGCAGAGAGAGAACAGCATGTGCAAAGGCCCAGGGGAACTACGAGGAACTGGAGAAGCTGCAAGTTGAAGGTGCCAGGTGTGGAGACTGGATGGGGTGTGGGCAGAAGACAGCTACACATGCTCTTGGAAGCCATCAGTCTTCTGCCAGAGATGCCAAGGAACCTCTAGGGCATTTAGGAAGGGGAGCTGGTCAGCTTGCTCTTGGTCACAGCGTGGAGGGTGGAGCAGGAATTCTGCATGGAAACTGTTGCAGCTGTCCAGGCAAGAGGTGGTGGAAGCCAGGGTGTGGGGGCAGGATCTAAGAGTCCTAAGATGGAACTGCTAGGACTTGGTAACAAGATGTGGGTCAACAGATTAGGGCCAGCTGGGTGGGGAAACCGGAGGAGCAGCCCAGGAGACAACTGTGATACAGCCCCCTGGGCGTCTGGAATGTGAAGGCCTGAAGTGCTCGAGAGACCGACCTGGGCTACAGGAATATTTAGAAGCACTCAAGTAGGCATTTGCACCAGGACTGGACCAGGAGAGAGGGCTCAGGGCAGACTCTTGGGCTGCCCCAGAGGCGCTGCCAAGGAGGTGGGAAGGAGACCAGGAGACTGCAGTGTCCTGCAAGTGAGGGAAAGGGAGTGAGGGGCAGGATGGTCCACAAGGCCAGGTGCTGCCACAGGGTCAGGACTGCAGCAGTCCTTGGTTCGTGGACATGGTGAGAACAGGACGAGGTCTGATTGGATTGAGCTCCCCACAGAAGCCAGATTGTGACAGGCGATACCTGGTGGGGACTTAGGCCCCAGGGAGGTAAGGTTTTTAATTCTGGGCTCTCTGGGTATTGGTATATTTTTTACAGGTGGAAGAAGGGGACACGTTTAAATGCTAATGGGAGAGTCCCAAAGAGAGGCTGAAGAACCAGATACTGATGTTTGGTGGAGTCTGGGGAGGTGTGGAAAGGGACAGCCCGTGGGAGCCCCAGACCTGCTGGATAAAGGCGGCTGGTCAGGATGGGACTCCAGAAGGCCCAGCTCATGTTTGCTCTTGCTGCTCCCCTGAGGCCACAGGTGCCACTACTCCTACTCCCAGACCCCTGCCCAACCCGGCCAGGGCTCCCTAAGGCTGGGGCCACAACAGGATGGCAAAGTGAGATCACCATCTTGTCTGTGGGCAGAGGCCTTTCTCCTGTGCAGAAGCCATGGACCTGGCCCAGTTAGCACAGAAAACTCCTGCCCAGAGAAGCTGGGCAGACATGCCTTGAGATTTGATCTCTCCCTGCCTCTTTCTTACCTCTCCAGGGCACAGGCTTCTCTTTCTGAGGCTTCTGAGGTGTGTAGGAAAGGGAGGGGACTTCCTAGGGCCTAGGAAACAAAGCTTTCCCTGTTCTAGGAGAGAGGAGGGAAAGAGACAGGCTGTACATCAGGAGGAATTTTCTGGAGCACCATGGGTTGCCAAAGTCTGAAACAGGTTGTTCATTGTAGGGGCCTAGTGGACATCATCCGTGCTCCCAAGGAAATGTTCCCTTGGACTACCAGGGTCCACTTGGTGTCCCTATTTGCCAACTCTTAGCTGCATGTCAAGGTTTGGCTTCTCAAACTTGGCTGTCCCCTGAGCCAACCAACCCCACTTCACCCAGGACTTGGATGACACACCAAGATGATGAGAAAGCAAGAGATGGGGTGGGAGTTGGGTCCCTCCTACTCTCCAGCCTCCTTTTCCAGGGGAAGGCTGGACTGGGGACTCTAAACGCCCTCTTGCTGTGGAGACTGAGGCTGGGTCTGGCTTCCCAGGCCAGGTAAGAGATAACCCTCACCTTGGTGCTGGGCCCTGGGGTAATAAGCACACTTCTTCTCCAGCACTGCCTGCCACCCCCACCCCGGCACCCCATTTTCTGCTTGCTGGAAGGTCAAAGTATGACTCTGGCCTAAATTTCTTCACCTGTCCCTAAAAGGATGGGATGCATTGCTGAGGGATCAGGTACGGGTATATCCAATGCCCTTGGCCTTCAGGGCCCCCACCCTCATCTGAAAGTTTTCCTGGCTTGTCCCTCTGAATCTTGGCAGCCCTGGGAGCTAGAGGACAGACTGGGGCGCTGGGCTGAGGGAAGTTCTGAGTCTCACCTTTCCTTAGTCCACCCCTCACCCCAAGGACCAGAATTGTGAGTATGGGGCCCAGATCTCCACCTCCCTGTCTGCTCCTGGTCCTCAGCCCTGCCATTGTGACCTGGAGCTGAGTCCCCGGAAAATCCCTTTCCTGCTCTGGCGAAACTGCTGTGACACAGCCCAACAAAGTCTCTGGCCAGAGGTGCCCTCAGCTCCCACACATGATAAGAGCTTTCCACCGCAAGGGAGGGAGAAGGAGTCTCCTGTGAGGTGAGGACAGGAGGGAAACTGGGGAGCATGCTGCAGAGGCACAGGGCATGGGTTGGTAGCAAGGGCTGGAGAGTTAGGAGTCTATCCTGAAGTCCAATTACAGCTCTAGTGTGAGCCAGGTCAGTGAGCCTCTTGGGGCCTCAGTTTTTTCTCTAGTTGAGGAGGCTGAAATACTTGACAGGCTATAGGAGCATCAGGATTTGGGGGCCAGGCCCTGGGAGGCAATGGTGGCTACAATGACCAGGGAAAGAAGCCTAGGCCTGGACTAGGGCTGTGGCTTTGCCCAGAGGGAGGAGGAGGCAGAGATTTAGGATGGAAAATGGACAGTAGTTGACCATTTGGGTGGAGACCACATAACCTCCCTCGACTGTCCTTCTGTGACTACAAACCTGTAAGCTCCTTCTTCCCTTGGTTTCCCAGCTGACAAACTCTCCCTTTAAGCAAACACAGACACTGCCTTCTCTGGGGTGGGCGGGAGAATGCGGGGCCTGGCCAGGTGTGAGCTCCGACTCTGAAGCTCACAGCTCTGTGACCTTGGCCAAGGTACTTACCCTCCTTGGCTGCCCTGTCTTGAGGGCAGGGTTAATAAATAGGGCTCGCCTCCCATCCTGCTGTGAGGATTTTGAGAACTAGCAAACATAAAGCACAGCGCTGGCCACACGGTGAGCCTTGGAAGATGGCAGCCTTCATCATTTATGACCTCCTGGCCGTGTATCACACACCTCCATTAGTCCAGGTGCTGATGGTCACTTCCCAGACCCCTCAACTGAATCCCAAGGAAGCCCTGCTATGCCTGAGGGGAGATGCAGCATAGTCATTACCTGACTGGTGAAAACAAGGTTAGCATCAGCTTGGGGAGCAATCCAGGGGACTCACTGGCCTAAGAGGTGGTGTCTCCCTGCCCCAAGAACCACCAGTCTGGTCACCCCGGACTTTTTTTTTTTTTTTTTGGAAACTTTTTTTTCTTTTAATAGTTATTGAATGTTCTACAGCTTACAGTAAATATCATAGTTACAAATTCTTGGCTTCAATCTTTCAGAGTGATCACTATCTGATCTTCAAAACAAAATGAAACAAAAACCCAAAAGAATCCAAAACAACAAAACAAAACCAGATTTACACGTCATACACACAAGGCGAGGCCACGGGGCTTTCCAATCTTTACACTCCAGGCTGTGTTTTGAAAACACTGATAAGTTCTTTGATCAAACTACTTGGAAGACACCGGTCAAAGGTTTATTATTATTATTTTAAATGCTTTTCTTTTTAAAATGTGAGTTCCAATAAAATTTAAAAATTAGATTCCAACCTGTAGATTAAAATGAATTAAAAAATACAAAATCATATACAATGCTCTCACAGGGATGTTACATGCCACGAGAACAGGTTTCTCTGTCACGTGATATGATATAGGGATGCAATGCCTTTAGTCAGGAGATAGACCCTTGGGCCTTTAAAGGTCATTATAGACAACTCCAAGTTGCTAGAGGCCTGGCCTTACCTCCCCTTGGGGTAAGGAGGAGCTTGAGTCCCACCATAGATCCACACGATCTGGCTGACTTGAGAAGGTGGTCTGTGGGCAATCCCACTCTTTTCCTGACTCACAGGCATGAGGAGGAAGGCTAGAGCCTTGAGATGCTGGTCTTGCTGGGGTCAGGCCCAAAGAGGATTTCACCCATTTGACTCCTATGGGCTGGTACTTATCTGCAAAGCTGTTCTATAGGTTCTCTTCAGGAAGGAGAGTACCCACTCTGCCAGGAGCTGCAATGGGTCCAGGGCCTCACCGCCACAGCATGAATGCCCAGGGACTATGGATGCAGCCGCAGGGAAGCAAGAGCTCTAGTTACCCTTTCTGGTTTTGTGGCAGCCAGTCCCAACTCCTGTGTTCCTCACTTGGCCACTGGGTTGGATTCAACAGCATGCAAGATAGAAAATAACCATTGGAGAAACTGAGGGAACAGGGCCCAAGTCTGGCTCAGGCAAAGTTGGCTATGGAATGTTGAAGCTGGCCTGCCAGGCAGGAATTGTGAAGGCTGGGCCCTGGAACCATGTAATACATAACTTCAGAAACAAGTTTTCTAGGAGAAGGGAACACAGGTAAAGGACAAACCCTGCAGCCAACCTGGCATGCCCATGGAAACTTGATCTCTGAGGCTCAGGAATGGAATTCAATGTTAGCCTGGTTGAGTTTCCTCTGCTGTTGGGCTGGGCCTGGATTCCCCTGGGGCTGTGCCCCTGCACGGAACCTGCCTCCTACCTGCTCACTCCACTGCCTAACCTGCCCCTCTCTGGACTCTGAAGCTTGGCAAGCAGCTGGGGACCGCACACTCTGTAGTGATGTGGTAGAACAGAGGGTGGAAAAACAGGGCTTCCATTCATCTTCACTCAAATGCAACTAAGAAATGCCATGGTGATACCTAAATGATTAATCCAGCCAGAGTGCTATAACCAAGACCACACAAAGACCAAGATCCATGTCCTCTAGGCCTTCCTTCTCTGGCCATGAGGCAGACCCAAGGAATCTGATATGCAGGGCTCCGGGCTTGGCTCAGCCAGGGCCTCACTGGGGCTCTTGGCTAAATCTTGTCTACACAAGGACGCCAGAACTTGGTGACTCAGGGCCTGCCTGCCTTTTATGCTCCATGTGATTCATTTCTGAATGCCACTCAGAACAGAGTAAGCCCCTCCAAAGGAGCATTCCAGCTGAGAATGGTAAACCTCAAACTTGGAACTATACAGTGTCTCTCTTGGTCCTGGTTCTCACCCATGGGAAAAGCAAGCCCAGGGATTGAAGGCATGTGCTTTTGGCCATTCAAGGCTACATCAGGTCCCCTGGGAGTGTCGACTCACTGCGTTTGGACAGTCGGCAGGCCCTCCGGGGTCAGAAAGCAAGGGGTATGCAGGCTTCCCTGGGACACGGGTCTTTCAATGGACAGAAACCTGGGGGCTGCCCTTGAATGTGTCTTCAGCTCTCGGCATCATGACCCCAAAGTGTTATGTTCAGGTTAGGCCTTCTGTTGCCAATTTTCATCCTCCTGGTGCTGCCAGGGTCCTCGGGGCCCCTCATAAAAAATCTCAATTGGGAAGACTGAGCTCCCCAGGTCTTTTGGAGTCTTCCTCTGTTTGGAACAGACAGGTAGCAGCCCACCCCTTCTTAATGCCTGCCACTGAGATCCAGCAGGTGCCAGGAGAAAAAGCAGAGGATTTGAAGAGTTCAAATCTCAGCTCTTTCTCTTAACTGTATGACTTTTGGCAAATCTCTTCAGCCATTTTTTTTTTTTTTTTTTTTTTTTAAAGTAAGCTCTAGGCCCAGCATAGGGCTTGAACTCACAACCGAGATCAAGAGTCACATGCTCTACCAACTAAGCCAGCCACGTGCCCCAAGTCTCCTAAGCCTTTTAAGACTTAAGTTTTTTCCATCTATAAAATGAGGATTTGGCAATCAATGAATGTCAAAGCACTTTGTACATTAAAAAAACATGTGGATAGGTTTGTGTGTCCTTGTTCGATATTTAGATAAGGGGATATACACTTTAGGGTCATTGCCAAGAGAGAAGAGCCACAGCAACTGTCCCGTCTCGTGAGGAAAAAAATGTTTTCACAAGTGGCAGAAAAGTTATGTTTCAGGCTCTCACCACTGGGGGGCACTCCAGACTCCAGATTCCTGGGCCCCAGGCTAATGAGGAAAGGGAGTCAGGTACAAGTTGGGGAAGCCAAGAGGGTTGGCTGGTGACTAAAACCACCTGTACCCCTAACCCTGGCCACCAAGCTTGTGGTACTGGGGGCAGGCACTGGAGTGGAGGTGTCTGCATGCTGGTGCCAGCACTGTAGCTCACTATGTCATGTGGGCACACTCCTTGTCCTCTCTGGCTTGCTGGCCTTCCTAACAATGACACGGCCCTTCCAGCTCTGACCTTCTGTCCAGCTTTACCAATGGGCTACCCAGTATCTTTAGATGCCTCCCAAGAGATGCCTATGATCCTGCCACGAATGTTCATCCTGACAGAGGCACACTACTACTACCCCTGCTCTCCTGGACTTGTTCCCTTTGCGATGACTCCCCAAGCTTGGCCAGGCTTGTGGATCTCCGTCAAAGCAAGAGGGGGAGGCCAGCAGAACTGGGGCTCCACCATGCACACTGAAAAGAGGGTGCTGGACTTGGGGCTCTTCCAGACCACAGCCTTTCTGCACCTTGTTTTTGCCTTGGGGCCTGTCTTTGATCTGGAATTACATACTAGGGCAAAGAAAGGGTGCAGAGCATAGATGCTTTAGTCCTCAAGCCTGTATGTGCAGTCAGACTGGAGGGAAAGCAGACAAACTGGGATTCAAGTGGCTCTGCCACTTATGAGCAAATCACTTTGCTTTCCCAAGTCTCAGTTTCCTCATGGATCAAATAGGAGGAATAATCTATTTCACAGGGTTAAGCCACATGATGGATGTGAAATTGCTTTGTGAACTGTGAGGTACTAGATGTTAGTTTTTACTTACTGGCATAGAAAGAACAAAAGCAACAGGGCCATTCCTAGGTCTCCCCTTTTTTACTTCCTCTCTGTGGTTCTACCCAGCCCACCTAGAGGTAGCAGGGTACATGGAAACCTATTAGGATACTAGCTAGCATTCTGCTCACCTTGGCAAGCTCCCTTTTCGTCTACAATCAGTTTCCTCATTTGTTAGATGGGTGTAATAACTCTAACCCCGTCTCTCTCTCTCTCAGGGCCAGTAAATTAAAGGCTGTGAAGTGCTCTGAAATCTATGAAGCACCTGACAAATGCAAAGGTTTCCTATTATTATCATTAGTATTATTTTGGCATTTTCCACACACATATGACATAATCTAGAACAACCTTCACCCACCCTTACAAAACCAGAGAGCAGGAGGAGGTATCTGCAAAAAGTGGATTAACACTGGAAAACTTTGTTGTTTTAAAATGAAACCCCATCAGCACTCTAGAACAGACCATTTAGAATAGCTAGGTTTCTCCTTACTGGTCCTGCAGTTCCCTGGAAAGCCAAGAAGGTGGGTCCCCCAACTCTTGGCTCTGGGTTGGATGCTGATGGGCTTTGCCCTCCTGGGAATGCCAGACAACCTCTGAGGTCCTTCTGGCTCAAGAGTTTCCTGATTTCTTCCTCCTTTAAGGGAGACATGGGAGGTAGGGGTAAGGGTATGTCCAAGTGCATGTGAATTTAAAATGAAAAGGGTTGTTTAAAAGTCCCAAATGTTATCAATGATCCCATTTTGTACAGTAAAATGTTCCTGCATCCCCACCCCCACAGGAGCTGCTGGCTCAGCCAAAAGCTGGGTGCAGGGGACAATGCTGGGCAACCTGGGCTCCTGGCTGAGACTAGCCTGGACTCCTGACTTGGGGGTTCCTCTTCTCCCATGCCTCCTGGGCCTCATCCTTGTCCCCTTCTCTTTTCAGGAGGAGGGGCTTTTGTCCTAAAAGCATAGATCCTCCTTTTCAGCCAGCCCGCTTTCTCCTTCTCCTAGGGCTGGAGTCAGGTATAGAACGAAAGTTCTAGATGTCTTCACAGAATTTCCAAATGCTATTTCTTCATTTGCCATTTCTGTTCCTGCCATTTGCCCCCATGTGACCTCTGCCCAGTCTTTAACCCCGCTTTGGAATTGATGGAGAAAAAGAGCAGAAACAAAAGCCCAGAGACGGTTCCAGAGTTCACTGGGTGTGAGTGCTGCTGACTTAATTTCTACAAAACCAAGCCAATCCATCCCTAGTTAAATTTTTGTGGATAACATGCCCCTAGGTAGGAAGCCTGCATTTAATGCTAATTTACTGCAAGATCTAGGGAAGTTCTTTCATCTTCTCTGAGCCTCAGCTTCCTCATCTATCAAACAGGGGAATGGATGAGATGATTGCTAAGGTCCCGTCAGTTCCATGAGTCTATGAAATGTTTATTGCTATTGCTTTTCCTTCACTATCCTGACCTTCAGAGCTGCCAGCACCCACCTGGAATGTGGTTCCTTCACTTTGGCCGTGAATGGCACAAGATAACCAAGAGCCCCACGGACAGGCTGGTGAGCCCTGGCACTGGGAAGGGCAGAGGGAAGGGAGAGAAATGCCATAGGTTCCCACTCTAATCAGGAGGAAGCATCTCATCAGAGTGGGTCCCTGTGGGCTCAAGGGCCAAGGTCTGGATTACATAGGGCATCTGGCCTTCCAAGGCTTTGGGAGGCTGGGATACCATCACCCTGCAGCTGCTTGGCAGGACTGAGGTCAAAATTACATTTTGAGGAAGTGCCAGGTCAGTTAACAACACTGTGCAAATCAGAAGGTCCAGGCCCAGACAATTTGGCGAGAGACCTTACAAATCAAAGCCAGCAGGCAAGCACCTCTCTCCCCTCTTCCTTCCCCCAGTGCCCTCCCTCCCCCCACCCTCCCTCAAGTTCTCCCAAAGAAAGAATCTGGTTTCCCCAGGTTCTCACCTGGGGTATTAAGCTGCTATGAACACTCCTACCTAATTCAGGTGGTCCTGTTCTCGGTCTGTTGCGATGGTTCTCAGAAGACATTTCCTTTGTGTCAGGACATAGTAACGTCCTAAACTAATCTTGCTCCGGAAAAATAAAGAACAATCTCCCAGAGATGTAACCTGCTCAACAGCTTTGAGTTCCTACCCTAGACCCAAGGGCCACAAGTGTTACGCTCTGCAAAGGAAATCACACCTTCAGCTGAACCATTGCAATAAACCCTGCTCTCTGCCACTAAACTAGGATCCCCGGGGACTGGATGCTTGGGGAAGGAGAGAAGAGCAGAGAGGATGTGCTTGGTCAGGAGGAGGGGACAGAGCTGGAAGGGTAGCTGCTAAGAAGGAGACATTGGGGAGAGGCAGGAGATTAGAAAAAGCAGCTTTTACAAAAACCAAAAATAAAAACCAAAACCGTTAAAGATGCATAAAGTGACCCTTGCACTTCCGTTGTCTCTTCTTGCAAATAGAGGTGGTGCTGCTAGGGAACTGCTCCAGCACCTGTGTAAGACTTGAGTAGTTGCATACAATGTGTGACTCCAGATCTGAGGAAGGAAGAGGAGAGCCATTAGTGACCATGATATTCCTGTCAGGCCATTTCAGGAAGCCACTGGATCCCCTCCCCTCACTGTGGGAGCCCTAAATGGAGCCCTCTGTGCCTCCCTAGTGGAGCTGCCTGCTTCCTGTCCAGTGCCGAGAGCTCCTGGAGGACGTGGAGGGTAGGGGAGATCAGGAGGTAGGGCAGAGGTATTAAAAGTTGATGTCCCTCAGGAGCAGTTGAGGGCAGTAAGGAAGCTGGTGGGTGGGGGGGATGTTGGCCCAAGGTCTCCAGCCGCCCCCCTCCCCCACTATCATCACCAACATCTGATTAAGGTAAGATTGCATCTGAAGAATGAGGACCAGAGTTAAAGGAAGTCTAGAGACTGTAGGTAAAGAGCACAGAATTTAGCACTAGAGGGCTGGAGTTCAAGTTCCAGCTTAATTCTTACTGGTTAAGTGATGTTGAACTATGCATTTATCAGTAAAACAGAACTAATAATCCTCATTTCACAGAGCTGCTCTAAGGATTATGAGATAACATACGTAAAGTATCTAGAACATATGGAAAGTGACAGCTATCATTAAGGGTAATATTACTGAACTCAGAGCAGGAAAGCAACTGGTAACTGTCACTGGCCCCTACAAACACCCGTGCTTTGCTAGGGGCGGTTCTGGTATTTGGTCATCCTCCTACCTCTCCCAGCCCAGGCCCCACTCACTTGGATGGGCTGCAGGCTTTACCAGTGCGGGGGCACATAGCTGTACGCAGGGGTCCCTTGGGCCCTGTATGTTGGCATGGACACAGGGTGTGCCCCAATCGCGGTATGCTGGGGTGCAGTCAGCAGGGTACCTGAGCATCCAGAGAGAAGAGTAAACCCAGTGAGGCTGTCCCAGGGTGCTGGGATGAAGAGGATGAAGCCATGGTCTTTCACACAACTGCTCCCCAACCTGGGCCCCCGACCTGCTCATGAACTTCCTGCCCCTCCCACCTTGCCAGGCTTCATCTCGTTAGGGAAAATTTTGTTGATATGCCAAGACAGAGTCAATCACTCATCTTCAGTGGCCTCCTTCTACTCTTCTTTGTATGCTTTTTGTAATCTACCGAGTGGAAATTGTTGGTTTATATGGTTGTATTTCACATGGGCTTTGCTGTTCCTAAAGGCAGGGCTCTGGTCTGATCTATCAGTAACTGGTCCGCAGGACCAGAACGAAGGCTGGCACCAAGCAGATATTCGATAGCTTGCTAACCTGATTTAGGGAATGAGGCCTCAACAACCCCTTACATTAGGGGGCCACATAAAATCCCAATTCTCACCCCCTGCCCACTAGACCCCTTGTACTCTCTTCCCTCAAATGATTCTTTAAAAGTTGGGTCTCTAAAAGTTATCCACAACCCTCTTGTCATCTCACGCTCTTCTTTTGAATGTCCGCGCATCCAGAGACTTCCCTAAACTTACTCTCCCGGTGTCGTCTCCATCCCTATCCTCAGGGTTCCTGAAGGGCAGGGCTCTGATGTGATTTCTGGAGTAAGCCAGAAATGGAAAAGGGTTCCCTCATGCCTTGCAATTAATTACTGGACAGGGGCTTAAGCTTCTGCCTACTCAATAACATTAGCCCCGTGCACTCCCTTCTAGAACCCTGCTGCTACCAGAGTATTAGTGCCATCATCTTTCCTCTAAATGACAGCCTCCCCACCAACCTACCTGCTTCCAGCCTCTCCTACATAACTGTGCCTCCACCCTGCAGCCGAGAACGTTTAAACCAAAACCATCTCTCCTCTGCTTGAACCCTTTGCTAGCTCCCCACTTTACTTTGCTGACTACTCCAGCTGCTCTTCCAACTCCATGCCCCTTTTTTCTAAGGGCCTTGGACCATTTCCATTCTGTGAACGTGTTATGCTCATGTTCTTTCCACCTGGACTGCCCTCCCTCCCCTCTTCCATCTCTCTGGTTAGCTTCTGTTCACCCTTTAAGGTCTAGCTCAGTATGTCGTCCTCGGTGAAATCTTTCTCATCCCTATGGACAAGATTCCCAGAAACCCCCAGAACAGAATTTCTCATGCTATGGGACACTCGATTCCATGACTGTGTTCTCCAGTCTGTCATGAGTTTCTGGAGAAGGGGGATGGACACTGACATAGATGCTGCCCTCACCTGCTGACATTGCCATGGTGGTGCCGGCCACCATGCCCATGGCCACACCGTTGGTCCGGGGGGCAGCAACAGGCGCTGGGTAGATGGCGGAGGGAATGCTGTTGGGCTGGACAACCGTGGTGTGGTGGATGACGTGGGGCTGGGCAGCATACACCGGCTGTGTGTAGTAGGCTCCCTGAGGGAAAAGAGGCCGAGGTCACACAAGCTTTTGGAGATGTGGGGTAGGACATGGGGAGGAGGAAAAGGGAGGGGGAGCCTGTTCCTCCCAGACCCTATGGGATAGGGCCAGATAAGCATGGACCTAGAGATACAAGGTCTGGGCCCCAGTTGGGACTCTGTGTCTGTCTTACTACATGACTCTGGACAGTGCAGTAACGGGCTCAGCTTTTCGTTATGAATTACGAAAAATAAGGCTCCAACCCTGTCCTGCTTTGCTCCTAGGGTTGCTATGTGATCTAATAGGTAACAGCCCGAATTCTGACATTTTAAAATGGTTGGATCTTACTGCAGTGTGCTTCTATGAGCTGCCTAAAATGTAAAGGCAGGGACCACAGTCAGTGAGTGAAGATATGGATGGGGCTGGTGAATCCAGACCACTGTGTGCATGAGGAATTACCAGCGGGGCGATCACACTGGTGCGAGTACTGCCGTTTTACCTACTGGGGACTGTCACAAATGCAGAGCATTTCCCCAGATGTCTCTTACTATTTCTCTTTAGGCAAAGAGGTGAGGATGGAGACAGTTGTCTTAGGTGACTTCCCACTGCCTAGATCACATGGCTGCTTCCTGCTGCCACAGCCCACAGGCCTGGTGACCTTTGTGGGGAGTAGACACAGCCCCCTGGGTCATCTTACTCCAGAGCTTTCCCAATGCCTCTACTAACTAATGACAGGAGCCTCAGAATATGGGTTTATAATCCCAGAGGTCTGAGAACATAGTGCAAAGCAGCCTACCACAAACCAGAAAAACAATCTCCAGCCCACTGTTCTATCTTTTAAAAGTTTTGCATTCTATTCTACAATGTAGCTGTTCTTTAAGTCAAAAAGTGTTCTCCTCACTACTTAAAAACCTCATGTAGAACTGTCACCCCAGAAAAAATGTGCCATGTGGTATGCTGGAGCCTCATATAGTCCCTGTCATAGCCATCCCCTCAGAGTACACACATTCTCTCTAGCTGAAAGAGCCCAGATGGGGACACTAAGACACTCAGAGAAATAACTTACTGATGGTCACACAGGGCACTGGTGACAGAGCCTGAGAACTTATCTCCTCCCTGTTCAGTTCACAGACTTTATCAAGGAAGGGTAGGTGTGGAGGTTAGGGAGAGAAGCCCAAGACACATGGGGTCTCATCCTGACTCAACCAACAGCTCCTTGTGTGACCTTGGACAACTCACTCTCCTCTGGGTCTCAGCTTCCCCACTTGTATAAAAAGGAATTGAGTGGGGTACCTGGGTGGCTCAGTCAGTTAAACATCCAACTCTTGATTTCAGCTCATGGTGGTAAGACTGAGCCCTGTATTGAGCTCCACACTGGGCGTGGAGCCTACTTAAAATTCTCTTTCCCTCTCCCCCTCATTCTCTCTCTCCAGAAAAAAAAAAAAAAAAAAAAAAAAAAAGAAGGAATTGAGCTAGATGATTTCCAGGGGCCCCTGCTCCTTTGACTTTCTGGGCGCTATTCATCTCAATGGCTTCATGCATCACCCCTGAGGGGCTGAGGTGGGGTGAGGGAGTGTGTAGACTACAGGGTACCGTTTCTATGATATAATAGTGGCAAGTGGCCAGACCCATGAACTTGCCTTCCCTCTCTTCCTCACCCACCCCCAACCCTCCTAGGCTGGTCACTCCTTTACCTGCAGAAGTGGTGGGCCCAGGCTTCCACATGCACCTACCTGGGCATACAGATTCTGCTGGGGGTAGGCACTTCTGATTGGATACATGGCCGTCTGATAGGGGTTGGGTGATGGGGAGTAGGGGGGTGGAGCAGTATTACTCTGGGTCGGTGGGACCTTGTACGGTGTCCCTGCAGTATATCCTGTACCAAGGCAATAAGAGAGACTTCCAGTTAGTTGACAGAACATTGTCAGAAGGTAGCAGGTCCCAGTCACGACTCCCCAGACAAGGATGGGCTGATTCCAGGCTGGAAACACAGATGAGAACAGTGAACAGGGCTCCACCCAGAGAACCTTGGCCCCAGAGGCAGCTCCCTCAGTCCTGGTGCACAGGGCACACAAGTGATTCTGGCATCTTGTATTTTTCTGGGTCTCAGGGGTATGACATATAAAATAAGAGGCTGGAACCAGATGATCTCCTAAGGGACCCTTGCAGCTCAGACAGTTTGGGATTCTGTCTACATGCTGTGAGACAGGCACGTACACACAGACAGGAGACCCTCCGCCCACTTGCCCTTTATTGCACTCTGTCTTCCTGCTTTTCTGTCTCCTCACTCAGCAGGCCAGGTGTCTTCTGCTGCTGTTTCTCTTTTGTTTTCCCCCTTATTCTTTTTCTCTCCTTGTATCTCTCTCTTTGGAATTCTCTCTCCCACATTCCCCTTCTTCCCTGAGAGGGTTAAGGTGAAAAGCCCACAGAAAACACCATTCAGAGCCAGCCTTTCCCCCCACTCCTGGGGCTTGGAGGGAACCACCTCTGCCTGAAGTCAGGGGTCATGAAAGTTCACATCAACCTGAAACCTAGGCCCCAGGGAGCTCACAATCAGCGACTCAATTAAACTGTGCTACCTTTAACTGTTCTGGAAAATAGAGTCAGATCCTATGTCCACAGGAAAAAGCTGAGACATAAATCACCCAGGAACAAGACTGTGTACTCACAGAACACAAAATGAAATGATTCTATGGAAACCAAGTGATCATCAAGTGACCCCTAACTCTCTTACTTTATACAACGGGCTCAGAAAGGGCAAGTGTTTTTACAAACTGCTCCTTCTTTCTAAGCTGAAGGGACAGTGCCAGAAGACCTTGGCTTTGGATCTCCAATGGGGTGTTGCTGATACTTCTTCCCTGGGCTTCCCATCCAGGCTCAGTCTGGTTGGTACATCACTGACCTTCTCCTGTCTCAAAGTAAGGTCTTTCACCTACAAAATACTCACCAAGGACTGTCAGCAACGTGGTGCTGATTCTGCAAGAAGGGACTGGGGGGCAGAGCAGAGAGGGGTGCTTTATTGGAAGAAAACAGACCAAGGCTTCAGTTCAGGCTTTTTTTTTTTTCCAATTTGGTGTGCCTATTATCAAGTGTCTGGGCTTTAGTTTCTATTTTGTTAAATCAGAAGGCTAAGAATGAAGATCTCCTCCTGAACTAAAATCCCATTTTTCTAAAGATCCTAGGTCTCTTTTACCCTATCCCCAAGTAAAAGCAAGCTGCTGTAAGGTCACAAATCTGTCTCCATCCACAGCACTGGCCTGGCCCCCCCCCCCCCAACCACCTCCCCGCACCTGATGAAGTACTCAGTAGGATATGAACGCTGCTATTTGGTCACCACAAAAGGCACCACCGAAAGGCATCCTTGTCCTCTTCCCTGGAATCATGTCATTTACTTTTCCATCTGCAGATCCATAGTTTATTCCACGAGAAACTGGTTTTGTGGTCAAATACATTTGGGAAATAAGTAGCAATGAAGATGGAGTGGAAAGAATACATTCAGGAGAAGGTAGCATTGTGAAAAAAGAGAAACTAGACATGGAGGTGCGAATCAGCTGAGAGAAGTCTGGAGCAGATTCCTCCAAGTTTCTAGATTGTGGCACTAATTATGATATGTGGTCAAGGCAGGTGAAGCAGATACTTCAGGGGCAGACAGAAGTCTAAGTCTGTGATATCTACAAGGAGCCATCTGAGGGGCACTTCACCTTGGAGGCACGGTTTTTTAATCTGTAAAACAAAGGTGGGGGTTCTCAAAATGGGCGTGTCCCAAGACTGTGCGATGAACTATATCATTCTGAAGGATTTTAATCACTGTTTTAAAAAAAAAAAGTGCAGTAATGTAGAATAGAGACAAATAGGTTTGTTTTTTATTCCATGACCCTGAGAAGTTTTAAAATGACAGGATGAACTATGAATCTCCAAGATAGGAATATGCAGGAGACTATTTCACAAATTTAATTTACCACTGAATCTTTTATGCAAGCTATTAACATTTAAAACAGGCAAACTATAGGGGTGCCTGGCTGGCTCAGTCGGAAGAGCATGCGACTCATGATCTTGGGGTCATGGGTTTGAGCCCCATGCTGGGTGTAGAGATTACTAAAAAATAAACCATAAAATTAAATAAATAAATCAATACATAAAACCTGAAAACTACAGGTTTTGTATTGCAACTTATCTTGGTAAGCAAAGTTTTATTGTAACAGCCATGTCCATTCATTTACTTCTCAACTATGGCTGCTTTCCTGCTACAACGGTAGTTACGACAGAGACCATATGGCCTGAAAAGCCTACAGTATTTATTATTTGGACTTCTACAGGGATAGCTTGCTCAATCTGATTTAAAGGAATAAAATAAGGTTATGAGGAGTCCTGCCAGAGTGGAGAACATCTCTTTTCTATGCAGAAGGGCAGGATACCCTTGAATCCTAAGATACCTGTCTCTGAAAGCTATACAGCACAGAGTAGCGGTTATGAGTAGTCTGGAGCCAGACTGACTGCCTGGGTCTGAACCCCAGCCCTGCTATTTAACAGCTGTAGAAAACAGCAGTCTCCTCATCTGTAAAATGGGGACAACAGTACCTATTTCATCGGGTTGCTGTGATAAGTACATTAATTAATAATTGCAAAGCTCTCAGAATAGTGCCTGACACATTAAAAGCATTTCATAAAGGTGAGCTATTATTCTTTTCTCTCTCTCACTGTATAGAGAAACACTTAGTAAGCTTCCTGCCCTGGTGGTGTGCAAGCAGAGACTGGTCTGAAAGACTACAATAGAGAGGTTAAACTATGACTTCCATTGTGTGATCCAACTTGGAACACAGACTCCAGGATTCTAAGATTCTAAAACTGTATGGCTTAAAATACCATGACTTCACAATTCTTTCAAGTTAACAAGCCAACGGTACTGGCAACTTTCCTTTATGTTCCCCAAGAATGTGCTCTGGAATTTCTATCCCTGGGGGAAGGCTGCTCTATTCCTCTATGCCACAAGGACAATCAACCACCTTACAAAGTATTGAGGTTATCTCTCTGAGGAAAATCAAAAAGCACCAAGAGTCTGCAGGAGAATTTGGTTTCCAAGTCTAAGAATAACTTTTTCTGAAAATGTTTCCCTTTCTTCATGTTATGAAATGAGATACACATATACTCAGAATACAAATCAGCAGCCAGAGTACCCTTGGCAGCCAAAAGATGATGCTGCAGAAGAAGGCCTTGCTCATTTGTCCAGACAGTTTGAGAAGGAAGAATCAGAGCTAGAGATCATTAAGCCCCCAGCACAGACATTTCACAGATGAGATGACAGACAGATGGCTGAGACAGAGCAACTGCTCGCCAGGACTCAGGACCCAGTGCTCCTTCCTCCAACTACAATAGTTCTCAAGGTTTCCACCTGTGTTAAGAGGCTGCAGAAACTGCCTGGGCTCCCATCCTGGGCTTTATCAGTGAGTCAGGTCAATTCTTCTCTCAAGGAATACCCTCATTTGGACTAGATAGTATCAGAAGGCATTCTAGTGTTGATATTCTAAGTCTCTGAGTATTTCAGTGAGACTTATGAGAAAATCACTGCAGTGGACTTTCTACAACTGACTGACAGTCCTGTCCGTACCACTGAGGATTATAAAGTCCCCTGGAGCTATAGCCACAGCTACCTTGGGCAAGGCAAAATTTAGGATTTGTTATTCTGTGCATCTAAGTAAAAGAAGCTATTGGGCTTGATGATGCAAAAACAAACAAAAACAAACAAAAAAAAAAACCTCATTGATTTTCCTGAAATGAACTTAGACTCAGCTCCCTCACTGGAGGTCTGGCACTTGTGAATGGACTTCTACCTAAGTCTGAAGGTCACAGGATTAGGACTTTGGAATGCTATGCCTTCAGGACATTAGAGACTTGCATTCAACTTTTTACATTTCAAATGAATCTGGAGCTGAGAGGGGGGCAGCGACCTTCCCAAAATCGCACAGCAAATCAGTGCAGAGCTGGCTCAGAGTTCAGGGCTTCCCATGACCTGGGCAGCGGTTCCTTTCTGAGTTATAGGTCTCTGCAGTCCAATCTTGGACATCTGGCATTTTGGCCTTCATGTCATCATTTCATTAAAGGCAATACTGTGACAGAAAAAAGGGAATTAGATCACTAGAAGTCCCAGCTCTGCCTTATGAAAGAGGCTTTGTTTATGAGGCCCTATTCTTTCTCTCAGGTCCCTAACTATAATTTTAGGGTCCATCAAACAGGAAAATAAATAGAGTCTGCACATTAGTGAGATAAAAACTGTTTTAGCCCTCTCTTCAATCCTTCTGCACTACCATAAATCTTTTTCAGTTGGAGAGCCCCTACCACCTTCAAAGGCATTGATCCTTACATCAAGGATGCCTTTTAGACTAATCGGTTTATCGACCATCAGATTTACATGTCTGAACAAAGCTCTATGTCTGAGTCTTGCCTTGACCCCCAAGTCTCCTTGTTGATAGCCGAACAAGAGAGTGTGGAATAAGTAGGAGGGAGACCCAATTACAAACAGCCTTAGCAAGTGTTAGTAAAATTAAACTGAATTTGTTAAAGTGCCCTGAATTTTCTGTAGCAATTAGAAGCCACAAAATCTGTGTCGGGAGGAAGCCTGGTGGGAGTGGGAGGGGCAGGCGAGCCAGCCTCTATTTAAAAATTCCACAGGTTCACACACTACTGGCTTTAAAGAAAAGGGGCACATTGTGGTCCTTTCCAGCGACTGTGACAGCCTGTGAGGACAGTGGGAGGTAGCTGCAGGACATTTCAATGGGACTTCAGGAAGATTTCAACACAGGAGAAGGTGAAGCCTTCTAATATTCAGACATTCTCACTGTAGAAAGGGTTGCCTGTGGAGGGAATGAATACCCTGGAGATATATATGCGAGCAAAGGCTGGCTGGTCAACTACAGGCAGGGTAGCTAGAAAGGTCCCTGCTGGGGTGGTGGATATTGAGTACACAGCACCTTCGTGACAGAATCAGGAGTCTAACAGCTAGACAGAACTTTCAAGAGGTCCTAGTCCAGCCCCCTCATTTTACAGTTGGAAAAACCAAGGTCCAGAGCATGGACATAAATTATCCAAGGTTGTACAGAACCAAGTCTAGAATCCAACTCTTCTGGTCTCCATCCCAGGCCTCTTTCTGCTAAACTACAGTAGGTGTGTCTATATGCATGTACAATCACGTGTGGGTTTAAGAGAAAATATGTGTATGTATAAACCCATTTACATATATGTTCGCTCAATTCTACCTGAGGTACCTGAGAAAACTCCCTACTACTGCCATCCCTCTCTTAATGAGTACAATCAATCTCATGAAAAAAGTCAATAAACTTAACCTGAAATTTAAACCTGAGTGATATCTTTTTAGTTGTGCTGCTTGCTACTTGGATGACATTGGACATATTACCTTTCTGGGCCTCAGCTTTCAAACCTAAATAAAAATCCACCATAATAGGACTATAGTGTAGATTAAATGAGAGGGTGATAATGAAAGCAAATTCTCTAAAGGTGAAGAGTTAGGTTCTTCAAATGTAAGTTGATGACGACATCTAGGGGCAACAGTAACTAAGGAGAAAATAACATTGGGTATTAAAAAAAAGAAAAAAATGCAGCATATTCGTTTAATCCACTTAATAGATTAATAATTAACTGAACTACAAACTATCAGGCTTTATCTGCAATATCCCTCTTAAGGGTATGTCAAGCTTCTGCTGGCACAACTTAAGAAAAAAGCACTCCCCACAACCAAAGCCAGCCATTCCTCTTTGGGACAGCTCCAACAAGGCACAAAGTCTTCCTTATATGGAGTCAAAATGCCACTCAGTAACTTCTAAACACTGGTCCTCATTTTACCCACAGAGACATCTTGTATTAAAAATCAGGTGTGGGGGCACCTGGGTGGCTCAGACGGTTAGGCGTCCGACTTCAGCTCAGGTCATGATCTCGCAGTTCTTGAGTTTGAGCCCTGCATCAGGCTCTGTGCTGACAGCTCAGAGCCTGGAGCTTGCTTCAGACTGTGTGTCTCCCTCTCCCTCTGCCCCTCCCCTACTTGCACTCCGTCTGTCTCTCTCTCTCTCTCTCTCTCTCTCTCAAAAATAAACATTAAAAAAAAGTAAACATCAGGTGTGAAGGTGAAACCATCAGTCACCCCACTGAACCTCAAGATGAACATAACCAATCTGATTGGCCAGATGGTTTCTGTCTTCCCTGAGGATTCCCTGTACATACCTTGCTCTCACAGTGTAGCTTCCACTCGGAGAATATTTCTCATGCAGGGGGCAATTCTGCCTCCCCAGGAGACACTTGGCAATGTTTAGAGATATTTTGGTTGCCATAATGAGGGTTTGCTGGCATCTGGGGATGGGGGGGAAAGAGGGCGGGGCAAGGCCAGGGATTCTGCTTAGCATCCTACAATGAACAAGTTGGCCCCCTACAACAAAGAATTTCTATCTGGTCCAGATGTCCATAATGGCAAGGTTGTGAAACCCTGTGCTAGCTAGAGGAGCCCTCTCTGTCCAAAGGTCCACAGGCCTTCAAATGTTCTTTCCTTTAAAATGTAGTAACAGTTCTTCCCTTATCAAACTTGTTGGCCAGGTGCATACTTCCTCCTCCCTCCCTCACTGCTTTGTGTCTCCCCAAAGCCGGGTACATGATCAAAGAGGATGACCTTCCTTGTATGAGGAAGGTCAATTTTTTGTGTGGGTAGGAGAACCTCTTAAAATAAGTGTCTTACAAGGTCAGTTTTAAAAGTGCCCTTTCCTTTCTTTCTAAGAGACAAATCAGTCCCAACCAAGGGGAACAAGGAAAGGAGGAGACAGGCTGTATTTACTGAAAGCCGCAGAGGATGCTTGGTAAGTTCGGTTCTCGGTCCCGGTGTCCACTGGGAGGTGGAAGGTGCCTTCAGTACCACAGGAAGACGAGTTCTGTGGCCAGGCCTGTTTCATCAGCAGAGTTGCTTAAGGGAAGACACAAGAATGGCATTAGGCAGAAATAAGAAGTGGGCACCACCAATCACAGACACAAAGCAAGGGTCTTGTGCTGGATGGAAACATATAACCCAAGGGGCCCTGTTCAGACACACAGGATGGTTCAGCCTTTCTGAGATGGGCGAGTGGGTTGCGGGGAGTGCTGAAGTGAGCTTCCAAATGATTTGAAACCAAGGAAATCTGAGTTTACACTAAGAGAGCCAGGGTTTTCTATCCACTACCAAAACCTTATGAAGATGCCTATGAATACCACCTCCTACTGACATTCTGACCTAAGGCTCTGGGATATTCCTTAGCCGCTTTCTTATGAATATGTCACAACTTGGAGCCTTTGTGTACTGGGCCACATCAACCAAGTACTCATTTTTCATGTCTGAAATCTCACCTGGGGGGTGTTTAATAAGTTTTTTTCAAAGAGAGACCTCAAAAGAATTATCACATGACATGAACCTTGCTGGACTGCCATCTCTGTTAAAGGGACTGAGCTGTGGCAGTTCAGGAGGCATAGGCTGTCCACAGGGGCTCTTCCCATTCCTTCTTCTTCTGTACACCCAGCTGGAGCCAGACAGATAAACATCTTGCACACCCTTTATACCTCCTATTGAGGTGCTGCTGTGCCCCACCTGAGATATCTCCTCATGAATTAGAGATGATCTGCTGGGCCATTAAGAAATTCTATGTCAAACTTGGGATAGGTGTAAAATAGAGATGAGGCGCAGTCTGAAATCTGCAGACACTTCTCAGGTTCACCTGAAGCTTAGCCTGAGAAATCTGAAGGATGATGTTTCATATGATCTGGAAGTGGGGAATGACAAAAAACTTACCTTCATGGTATCCTGTGGGGAAGGAGAGAGGAAAGAGGGTTTCAAAGGGGGGAAATGCCTAACTTTTTAGAGATTTCTCTTGATATACTTTCTCCTAAAGGAGAAACCGTTCTTGACCCAAATTTCTATTTAGAGTAGGAAGAACAATTTTAATAGTATCTTTTCCACTCAAATAACATCTTGGGTATGAGGGGTTTTAAGGAACATTAGCAGGATGTGGGGGCTACACTGGCAATAGTTGGATATACTGGAAACATTTTAACAAGGGGCTAAGGTGCAGCATGGTGGCATGAGAAGTATGCCTGTCCACTCTGATTTTGCCAGGGCAAGGACAGCCCGCCTCCAGAGAGATCCCATAACCCCTCTGCCCATCCAGGTAACAGGTAATGCCTCTGGTTCCTTCAGCCTTGGGAGTACTGCGGCCAGAGGAAGAGGTCAAGGACCCTGCTGTTTTGCCAAACTAAGGCTAGAAGTGTAGCTGTTCTAGGCTGACTCTGCGCTTGCATTAATGGCCCGCAATATATACAGCAGATGCTGAGAAATGAGAAGGAAATCATGGGCAGGAAAGTGACACTAAAAGGAGAATTCTGGCAGAAGAAATGGACACCCAGCAGAATTCCATGCAGAGTCCAAAGCCTTTGCTGGACACCAAGACATGGCTCTGCAAACAATACAGGAGGAGGGCAGTCAATTTTAAACAATTACCTTGAGTTTCTTTTCCCCGGGGTGGGAGCAGGGGGTGGGGATTAATAAAGGATCCAATTAGTGTTGAAAAATCTTATCAAGATGTCTCCAAATTTAGAATCTGCCACTCAATGTGGCTGGAAAGCCCTGGTCACTCCAAACAACTTCCTAAAAAGTGAAACATGTAATTCTGAGAAGTCAGATGTCCTCAAGACCCTACAGGGTTCCATCAGGGAGCAGAAGGCCTGAATTTAGCCACATAAAATTTGGATGTCCTGTTCCAGGCCAGTTTTTTCCCCCAAGTGGTGCATACTTCACCATAATTTTCATCATAAGCCAAAAGTCTGACATCAGTCTGAAGGACTGCATGACAATTAAAGCAAATCAAGATTAACCAAAGAGTAACTGAAGCCTACACTGCACTCAGCACTGAGGGGAGCGCCACAGTGGACAGGAACACATGTGGGTCATGGTCACCGCACACAAGGTATTTATGGGCTAGCTGGGGATGCAACACAGCCACACGCCAACCAGAGAGTGAACAAGACAGCATTATGCGCAATAAAATAACATTCCAGATTAACCAGGAAAGAAGCAAGTGCGACTGTGCCTTTAATTATGTCTTATCTAACTGATCAAGTGAACTAAACTGTGTATGTCCTGAAGAAGTGGGTATTTCCTTCTGGTTTCATTAAAAAAGAAAAGAAAACAAATATTGGGATTTTCTATGTTTCTCTCTATATTTGAGTACTTTATAATTTAAAACTGGACAAATATGAAGACTACAAAAACCAACAAATATCAGCTGTCAACTTGACTTCCTCATTGGTCTGTTGTATTGTGCCATATGATCTTCCTCTTCCATGTAAAATTCTAAAGTAACCCATTCTGTTGGTGGTAGCAACTGAGAGCTCAGTTGTGGGATAGAGACAATCCAACTGAAACTTTAGAGGCACAGTAATAGAGGAGGCTGCTCTGACAGGCATGCCCGCTCTTGGGTGCCATGAAAGGTACCAACTCCTAGAAATGTTCTACACTTTCAACTAGGTGGTAGTAAAATACAAGTGTATACATATGTCAAATATTACTGAGCTGTACATTTGAGACTAGTGCACTTTATGTCCTACTGTATATGTATTCTTCAATTTAAAAAGGAGAGAGAGAGAGAAAGGGAGAAAGAAAGAGAGAGAGAGAGAGAGAGAGAGAGAGAACACACCCTTGGCAGTGAAGGGCCATGGCCCAGTCACAGCATGCTGCCCACATCCAGGTGCTGGGTTGTTCACTTCCCTGGATACGGGGCCCTCACGCCCTCTGACACTCTGAACAATCTGTTAAGCACACTTACAAGGAAGAGAGGCAGCAAGGGACCATCATCCTGAATAATGCAGTAGGTCAGGAAATCTGAGTTCTAACCTGGGCTGTGCCACTTACTAGCTGGGGGACCTTGGGCAAGTCACTTAATCTTTATTTTGTTGTCTCATAACACAGCAGTAATAACTTCTCTCTGATTGCTTCATATTGTTGACGTGAGGATCAAAGTGAAGTGCCATCCAGTCTTAACAGTTTCTAATTCTGGTATCTGCTCGTCTTCCATCCCCACAGTTATAGACAGCTCTAATTTAAGTTCTCATCAGCTCTTAACTACTGCAACTGCTTCCTCATTGTTCTGTTTTTACACCTGCCAACTTCAATCTACAAACTGCAATCAAGAGACATTTCTAAGACCTAAATCAAATCACAAAATCTTAAGAACACTCCACGGTTCTCCACTGCCTACAGGCTAAGACTGAACTTCTTGTGTGGCATTCAAGGCCCCTCATGATCTAGCCCTGTGATCTCTCTAGTCTCTCACTGTTCTCACTTTCCAACCCTACACTATAGCCACACAAACTTTATCATTCCCAGAATATGCCAAGGAGTGTCACAGCACATCTCTGTATTTTTGCTCATGGTTCACTTTTCTTGGCCTGTCTTTCCCCAAATGCCACCTGGTAAAGATTTATTAAGCCATCAATCATGAGCTTGCCTCTACTATGAAGTCTTTTCTTTTCCCCACCCTTTGACCACAGCCCCTTCATATATCCCATATGGTTCACTATCCCAGTTTCTGTGATTCTTAGAAACCCCTGTACTTGCTGGCTTGTCTGTCTCCCCCACTAAATTGAGTTCCTTTAGAATAGGGACCTTGTGTCACTAGTCTTTATCTCTAAAGAGCCAGTGCAGGGTCTGGCACAAAGCATTCTGTGAAGAGAAGAGCTCCGCACATACTTTTTAGTATTTCTATTTCAGATGCTATAACTAGAGGGGTGAGAAAGCATGAGAACTTCTCTCACTTTTTATGGAATCTTCTGTCCAAGTTCATAGATCCTGAGGCAAACAAAAAATGGACTCTCCATAAATGATAAGAGAGGTCTGTGACTGGCAAAAATAATAAAATTGTAAGAGGACAGACTGCTAACATTAGAGGGAGCTGAGAGAACATCTGTAACAAAACACTCTCTATGGCTTGGAGACATTAGCAAATTGCCCAAGATCACTCAGCCCACAGCAGTGGCAAGGAGAAATTTTCACAGCTCATCTCCTGAAAGATGCGCCATACACAAATTCAATATTCAACATCCAAATAATTCAAGGTTAAAAGCTGAGAAAATGTGCAGAGATTTTAACGAAAACATTGTCCTGAGCAGCCCAGGTGAGAGTAGTGAAAGTGGCAAGTCCCTCCCATGGTCCCTTACTGTCTGTGACAAAAAGGACCTAGTCCAGTTACACTGCTGGGACCCTCACAGGTGCCCAGAAGTTCCCGTGGTGCTTTGGGCCTGGAGTCCACACTGCCCACTTAGTTAGCACACTTGGCCCTCACCTCTCACCATCCAGGAAAATGCCCTGAAAATGAGCTAGAGCTCAAGATTTGGGCTAAGGGAACAGATTGTATCTACAGTCAACCAGGTCTTTCAAACATGTCAGACTGCCAATGGAGATGGAAAATCTGATCCTGGGGCAGATTGTGTTTTGGGGTTCTTATAGGCGTGATCCAGGTACTCCTCCACAGGAGCTGCCACAAAGCCAACAGAGAGGAGCCATACAGGCTGAAGAATTTTGTTCACTTGATTGTTTGAATTCAGCAGCCAGGTTAGGGTGAAAGTTTCTGACCTAGGTCAGATGGGACCCCGGAGGTGAGGAAGGGGAAAGACGCCTTTTAGTGCCATGATCCTTCATTGCTGCCCTAGGGGACGGTTCATGTGTGTCTCCAACCCATGATTTTGCACCATCAGACATGTTCCTGCATGCTTTAGGAACTGCTGCTGAGCCACCTGGGGGAGCCCAAGCCTAAGGGATGGGATTTGGGGAGGGAAGGAGAGGGAATCTACTGTTGTTACGAGATAACACATTCATAGGCCATAATACAGATGAGGAAAAATAGCTCTCCTACCATAAGCTGAATGCAGGAACTGAAACTCTGTTGGATAGAAATGTTAGTTGAAATTACCACTAAGAACTTGTGCAAAGTAGTATACATTGCAGTTACAAAAACAGACTGTCTCAAGATAGCAGTTTCCCCCAGGCTACATAAGAAACAGTGAATGCACAGGGCGTGAAGTGTCTCTACCCTGGAGGGAATGACAGACTTGCCATCCAGGAAAGCCCATTCATTGAAGAGAAGCACTTCCTTGACGCCACTGCATCTTCCAGGCATCTGACCCAAGTTAGTGCTCTTTGAACTGCAGAGGGACTTCACACATGACAGAGGCTTTGTGTGTGAGAGGAAGTAAAGGTTCAGGGTTCAAAATCATCACCTTTGGCCTCTGAAGAGCTCTCTGTAAAGCCCCAGAGGGCTAGGACCAATGCAGAGGTACTTCATCACTTGAAACTTCTGGGGAAGTGAGGTGCTACAGGAGGGGCTGTAGGGTCAGACAGGCTGGGTTTGAATTCTGGCTCCACTGCTTTTTTTTAGCTGTGCAACTTTGGACAAGTTATTTAACCCCTGAGCAAAACTGGAGGCAGGAAGATTCAACTCACACAAGACTGAAGTAAAAATTAACATTTGTGCCATGACTCACACAGTGCCTGGAATATGGCAGGTATTCAGGAAGCACAAATTCCTTTCCTTTGCCCTTCTCCAGGTTTGTCACATACAAAACAGGAACAATTTGTATTTGTACTTCATAAAGTCGCTATGAAATCAAGTGAGACAGTAGGTGAAAATGGTTTATAAACACATCTCTTGGGGCGCCTGGGTGGCGCAGTCGGTTAAGCGTCCGACTTCAGCCAGGTCACGATCTCGCGGTCCGGGAGTTCGAGCCCCGCGTCGCGCTCTGGGCTGATGGCTCAGAGCCTGGAGCCTGTTTCCGATTCTGTGTCTCCCTCTCTCTCTGCCCCTCCCCCGTTCATGCTCTGTCTCTCTCTGTCCCAAAAATAAATAAACGTTGAAAAAAAAATTAAAAAAAAAAACAAAAAAAACACATCTCTTGTGAGGAGGTATTTCATTTCTATCTACATTAGTTATTCTGTTTATCCTTTTCTTTCATTTTCAGGTCAGATTACCAATAATGTGATACATCCTTTGGTTTTCAGATTCTGAGAACGAGTCTCAGTTGGCTCCTGCTTCCTGCAGAGCCAAATGGTCCTTAAATAAGATCCCCGAAGTCATTAAGAGCTTAGAAAAAAGCTCCAAGTACCCACACTGCTTTCAGAACCAATGAAAGAGTGAAATGTTTCCCTGCATCGTGAACAGATGACATCTTAGAGTACTCAGAGCTGCTAAAAATAGCTCTCTCTGAAGCAACTTCTTGGTCTCCTTGAAGATGCTGAGAGAAATTTAAACCTGAGAGCCTGGCTCTTTGCAGGCTTCTACCCCACAGGCATCTCTCAGCATCACAAATGGCTGCTTCTAGCAGGAAGCTGAGAGTAACCTCCACTGCCCTTGAGCCGGCCCTTCCTCAGCAGGAGCTCCCCTACTGCAGTCAGGAGACCTGGTGAATGCAGAGGCTGGCCTCTGAAAATATGGAACAGACCAGTGGGGTGTGTCTAACTCCAAAGGAAAGGGATCTGCTCAAGGTCACATCAAAATCAGTCCTTCCAGCTTCTAGTTAGGGGCCTTCTGATACAATGTGGGAATACCACGCTCTACAGTGGATTGTATGGGTTTCTAAGGAAACGGTCAGGTTGCTTCAGTCACGGCTTAGAAATATGGTGAAATTTTGAAAACATAAAATTGGGGAAAATCAAGTTAGAAGTGGGATGATATTTGTTTGTTTTAAAATTAAGACCTAATCAGTACTTTATACACGCTGGGAGCTTTCCAATCTCTCCTCTTTTTTTCCCCACAGTCCCAGGCTCCTTCTGTCTGTTCTCTCTAGTCTGGTTGCTCTAGTCTAACTTCTCAATTTCTTTCTGGCTGGCCACAGACCACATGCAGGTGTGGTGGCAGGATGCCTGAGTTTGGATCTTTGGGCTAGTTCCTAACTCCTCTAAATTTTAGTTTTCCCACTTGGAAAATGGGAATAACAATAGTAATGACTTCAAAGGTTTGTTGTGATAGAAAACAAGTCAATATCCATAAAGAGCTTAAATAGTCCCTGGTACATAGGAACCATTCAACAAATATTATCTATTTATTTTTATTCCCTGTCCTTCCACTTTCTTGCTAAACTAATCCTCAAACAGTTCCACAAACCAGCACCATAAATTCTGAACATTATGAGAAAATGCCCCAGTGCTGGAATTAGAGCCTTGAAGAATTCATGGCCTCCACCCTCAGTGGAGCCTCCTGTTACACGACTATGTCACCTGCTGGTGACACTTATCCTTCTCCTTCCAGTAAGGCTTTCACACATTGACCTCTCTCCTTAAGAACCCTCCCTCTATCCTTGTTCACCTCTCCAACAGCAAATCAAAGTCATTAAACAAGAACTCTCCACTTTCCACTGGACAATTTACTCTAAGCACATGCATCCGTGACCTTTCCTGTAGTCGGGAGAGGAAGAGCTGCCCTCCTGTGTGAGGCAGCCCCGTCCACCTGCTCCCCCAAACAAAGAAGAGAACAGAGCTCTAGATCTCCCACCTCAGCAAAGCTTCCTTGAAGGCCTGGTTCTATCTGGCAGCCTCTCTGACTTATCCTCCTCATTTGCTCCTTCCCATCAGCGCTTACATGCTCACATGCTTAATCATGCTCACATCTAAAAAAAACGCCTCCTTTAACCCCACGTTCCCTTGTTCTCCTTTCCCTTGTAGTCAAGTCTCTTGTAAGAGCAGGCTCTGTCTGCTAACTCTGCTTCTTCACTCCCAGGCTCCCCATTTCATTGACTCTGCTTCCGTAGGTCACTGGTGGCCTCCTGACTACACACACGCATCTTCTTCATCCTGACCTTAGCTGACCTTGTGAAATTACTCACCTCATTTTGTTTTAGACCAGATAGTTTACCAAGCCAATTCACAGATCTCACAGCATTTAAATTTAAATCATTTCTATATTGTGAGATACTTGATAATCAAAACCACCGTAGTTTTTAAGACAGATCTTATCAAATTTGATTAAATCTTTTATCAGGGTAAATTTCTGTAGCTTTCATTGTTTCTGCCTCCTATTATACTTTTTTTGGAAATATGTATCTTGTTGATTAAAAGTGAATATAGAATAAACTATTAATGCTGAGATAGAGACGTTTTAGCTTGTGGATTACTCCTACCCTCACAAGCTCTTTGAGGTCAATGACTTCAGCTTTCTCAAATCTGAATCACATGCAGTGTCTTCCAGAGTGCTTTGGGCATAGCAGGGCCAAAATAAATGTCTGTGGAATGACATACCTATGTAAAGACTTTAGGGGTTAACATCACTTATTTGCATAAAATAGTACTTTGTCTCTCAAAAAAGAGGGAGCTCACGGTATGTACGTGTGTATGATTACAAAATGATCCCTACTTTAGAATGGGGCAACTGAGGTTCAGAGAGGTCAAGTGACTCTAAGGTTGTTAATTTAGGAAGTGACAGTCAGAACTCACATCTAGGTCTTCTGACATAGACCATGTTCTTCTCTTATTTAAATATTCCAGAAGAAAGGGAACGATGGTAGGATGAGTGCTGAATTGGCACAGGAAAGCATGAGACCAAGAACTCGAAGATCTGCCAAGGGTTCTAGTTCATATGCTATTGCTGCATCATTGAGTAATTTGGACAAAACACTGTTTATCTCTGGATCTCTCTTGTCAAGAGAAGGAGCTGAACTGGAGGATCTCTAAGGTCTTTTCAAGCTTTTTAACTCTAGAATAATCATTACCAAACAAGAACATGGTGGGGGGGGGGGTATGATTATGGCATTTAAGGCCTTTCCAAATCTGGCCCTTGGACATCTGTAGTTCAGATTCATCTATTATCCCCACCCCTACAGTGTGCTTCAACCATTCCCACATCACCATTCCTTTGCCCAGGCTCTACTCTGTTTAGAATGTCCAATTCTTTCCTTATGTGCTTAAAAGAATGTCTCCTGCTTCTCCCTCGGGTCTCTATTGCAAGACCCCCTGTGAAGCATCCTGTACCCTTTCATCACACCGCACAGCTATGAATTTGTTTATATGCCAACTCCCAAATGAACTAGAAGTTATTTTAGGCAAAGATGGCTCTTTATCTCTATTCTAGTGTGGAGGACATTCAACAAATAAATTCTTGTTGAGTAAATAAAGAGGAACTTACTTAAAACCATCTACGCCCCTGAGGTAAGTAAGTAGCACATTTCTCTGAGAGAACTATTTTGTCCAAGGCCTCACAACTGGTGAGTTGAGTAATCAGGATTCAAACCCAGGACTTTCTACATGCAGCATCCAGATCCTTTCTCCGGCCCCTTGAGTGTTAAAGCACCCACTAAGTATGAGGGTTAGTATTGGTGGTAAGACCTCTGCACTGCTCCTAGCCCAAATGAGAACAATTTTTTATTTTTTTAGCATTTAAAATCTGTATCAATCTCTATCCAGGAATGGATAAGATAAAGGAATGCTAGGCCTTTGTGATTTGTGAAAAACAGGTTCCTTGCCTCAGCCTGAAAACCAGTTCTTTATCCTCTGGTGGCAAGTCTCTCACTCTCTTCCAAATCCACACCCAGGAAGTCTGGTGTGTGTGTGTTTGCATCTGTGTGTGTCTCAATGGCAGCCTTAGGGAAAACCGAGCAAAGAACTGATTTGGACATTGTTTGGGAGAGCAGAAAAGGTTCTGTGAAGAGGATGCATGTTTCAGATATTCCAGCAGAGAAAAGATGGGCCAACCTTAAATCCCAAGGAGAACGGAGGAGATTCTATTCCCACCCCAACCCTTAGGCTCAACTGCCCCCAGTTCCCAGAGGGGACTCCCAGGAGAATCAGGCCTGGATGGGCGGAGTCCAGAGCCATTAAGGACAGGAAAAGGCCAGCAGGTGGGTTTGTTTTTCCAAACAGAGTCCCACCTCCCACCCCAGGCACCACTGCTGTCTTCACTTTCTCCTTACCTGGAGCATAACTGGGGCTATTGGTGGGGTACAGACTGGGATTGTAGGCAGGGGCTGCTGCGGGGTAGGCTGTAGGGTAACCTGTGAAGAGACAAAAAAGCCCCAATTAATTGGACAAGAAAAGGAAACAGAATCCAAGTCCCAGGGTTGGCCTTCAGCCTCTTCATGGGCCTTTTTTTTCAGACAGTATATGTAACCAGCTTTTAGCCTCTTGAGAAAAGGCACCAATACCACAATCCTAATACATGCAGATTTTTCTTTTTTAAAAAAATAGCACAAGAAATGGGGCTCCTGGTGGCTCATTTGGTTAAACATCCGACTTGGGCTCAGATCATGATCTCACAGTTTGTGGGTTCGAGCTCTGCGTCTGGCTCTGTGCTAACAGCTCAGAGCCTGGAGCCTGCTTCAGATTCTGCGTGTCTCTCTCTCTGCCCCTCCCCCAACTTGTGTTTTCTCTCTCTCTCTCTCTCTCTCAAAAATAAAAGTAAACATTAAAAAAACAGTATAAGAATTGTATGTCTATGTACTCATTGCAAAAAAGAACAAAAAAAATGGAAACACCATCAAAGTGTATGTGGTAAAAAGTCTAAGTTTACTCTCACATTCCTGCTGCAACACTACTCTACTCCCCCGAGGTGGTAACAGCTATCCTTCTGGAGAGTTTTCTATACATTTTTATATATTCACATATATTCAGTGGTGTTCTGGTAAATATTTAACAACTGGCTTGAGGGGACTGAAGTGGAGTTCTATTTCTAGCATTTGCCAAGTTCCATGGTAGAAATACTCCCACCGTGGCCAATTTCAAGCTACCAATGTCACTGAAGGAGTAGTTGGGAAAAGGCGCTCACAACTGGCTCTAGAGGGTGCACACAAGCTAGATCTAGCCTGCCACTGCATGTTATATATTGTTGGTGTTGTTGTTGTTTAATTTTTAAAGGATTTTTTTTTTTTTTTAAGTACAATCTACTCTCCAATGTGGGGCTTGAACTCACGACCCCAAGACCAAGAGTCACATGCTCTACCAACTGAGCCTGCAGGGAGCCCCTTTTTTGGAAACTTTTATTGGGACAAAATACATATAACAAAATTTGTGATTTTAACCACTTAAGTGTATAATTCAGTGTCATTAATCATGTTCACAATGTTGTACAAACATCCCCACTATCTGTTACTAAAACTTTTTAATCACTCTAAATTCTATACCCATTAAGCAATAATATCCCATTCCCTCTAACCATAGCTCCTGTTAACCTCTAATCTACTTTGTTTCTATGAATTTACCTATTCTAGATATTTTATATAAATGGAATCATATACTACCCTTTTGTGTCTAGCTTCTTTCACTTTAGCATAATGTTTTTGAGATATGCCCATGTTTAAGCATGTACTGAAACTACATTCCTTTTTAAGGCTGAATAATTATCCGCTGTATGTATATGCCACATCTATTTACCATTTATCCTTTGGTGGTTTCTGAGGAACCACCAAACTGTTTTGCATTGTGGCTATACCATTTTACATTCATATCAGCAATGTATCAGGGTTTCAATTTTCCCATATCCTCAGCAACAGTTGTTACCTTTTTTTTTTTTTTTTAATTATAGCCATCCTAGTAGGAATGAAGTGGTATCTTGCTGTGATTTCAATTTGCATTTCCCTAATGATTAATGATGTTGAGCATCTTTTCATGTGCTTATTGGTCATCATATACCTCTTTGGAGAAATGTCTATTCAAAATAGTTGCCCATTTAAAAAATTGGGTCACTTGGTTCTGTTGTTGAGTTTAAGGAATCTTTTATATAATCTGAATATTAAACCCTAATCAGGTATATGATTTGCAAATATTTTCTCCCATTCCATGGGTTGTCTTTTCCTTTTGACAATGCCTTTGATGCACAAAAATTTTTAATTTTGATGAAGTCCAATTTACCTATTTTTTTGTTTTGTTGCTCATGCTTTTGGTGTCATATCTAAGAATCCATTGCCAAATCCAAGGTCATGAAGATTTAACCTTATGGTTTCTTCTACAAGTTGTATGGTTTTGGCTCTTATATTTAGATTACCAATCCATTTTTGTAAATGGTGTGAGGTACGGGTATATGTAGTTTTATATTCTACTTTTTCACTTTAACATTGTAAGTATTTTTCCATATTAACTACATATTCTTCAAAAACATTATTTTAAACATCTTTATGATATTCCATTATGTAGATATCAAATCATTTAACCATGACTCTGTTTTTAGATGTTTAGGTTGTTTGCAAATTTTCATTATAGTAAATGCAGCTATGAGAACAACCTAAATAAATCTTTGGCTAAATCTCTATTTTAGGAACGATTCTAGAAGTGAGATTTCTAGGTCAAAAGATAGCGCTATTTTTAAAGCTCATCCATTCAACAAATATTTGAGTATTTACTCTGTGCCAGACACTGTGATGCCTGTACTTGTGGAACTTATATTTTAAAAAGGTAGGAGAAGGCAGTGGATAAATAGTAAATATGAGGGGCGCCTGGGTGGCGCAGTCGGTTAAGCGTCCGACTTCAGCCAGGTCACGATCTCGCGGTCCGTGAGTTCGAGCCCCGCTTTGGGCTCTGGGCTGATGGCTCGGAGCCTGGAGCCTATTTCCGATTCTGTGTCTCCCTCTCTCTCTGCCCCTCCCCCGTTCATGCTCTCTCTCTGTCCCAAAAATAAATAAACGTTGAAAAAAAAAAATTAAAAAACAATAGTAAATATGAATAAACACAGTCTAAAGTGCTATGGAAAAGAGAAAAATGGCAGGGTAGAGAGTGTAAGAAGTGCCAGAGTGTTGGACGGAGGCACTGCCATATTGAATAGGGTAACCTATATAAGACACATTGAGAAGGTAAGATTTTCACAAAGACTTGAAGGAAATAAAGTTACCCAAGCAGATGGCTAAAGAAAGAGCATTTCAGATGAAGGAAAATGTACACAGCCCCTAAGTGGAAAGCCTATGGGATGTGTCTGAGGAACAGCAAAGAGGCCAGTACGGCTGAAGTGGAACAAATGAGAGGGACAGTAGTAGTAGAGGAAGTCAGAGAGGTAAAGGGCTGGACAGTTCACACAGGGCCTCATAGTCCTATTGAAAGGACTTCACTTTCATTCTGAGTGAAATGAGAAGACATCACAGGGGTTTGAGCAGGAGAATAATATGATCTGACTTTTGTTTGAAAAGGGTCACTCTGATCACTGTGTTGAAAGCAGAGTATAATGTGGGCAGTGTGGAGAAGCAGAGACCAGTTAGAAGGCTACTGCAAACTCCTAGCAATAGATGATGGGCCTCAGATCAGGGCAATATCAGCAGAGGTGATGAGAAGTGACGTGCTAAGAGTTTTCACATACTTTGCCAAACTGCTTCCTAGACAAACTATCAATTTGTTCTTGCACTAGCAGTAGGTAAGTGCCTGTCTCACTGCTCCCTGCAGCTTTTTAATGCTCATTGGTATTTTGACTGATGATGGAAAGCTGATTTTAAAAGTCAAAGATTAAATCCCTAAATCCCTAAAAGCTTCTTTGGGATTTGTAAATATTGCACTTTAATAATATATCTTTGTTAGTATGCCTTTCCCTAAATCTTTTCCAACTCCAAAGAAAATTCATCTCACTTTATCCCTCAATCATTTTCTAATTTCAGAACCAAGGTAGATAACTTGTTGTCTCTTAATTAGCATCATGGAGATCTGCTACTTATCAAGAAGAAAGTCAGGGCTTTAATCTGAGAAGCAAAGTGACCCAGTCTCCTAGCTGAAATCTATATTCAGCTTCACGTGAGAGGACTGTGAGGCCAAGGGTAATCATACCCCTGTTTTGTCATTTCAGATGCCTTTTTTTTTTTTTAACGTTTTTATTTATTTTTGAGACAGAGGGAGACAGAGCATGAACGGGGGAGGGTCAGAGAGAGAGGGAGACACAGAATCGGAAGCAGGCTCCAGGCTCTGGGCCATCAGCCCAGAGCCCGACACGGGGCTCGAACTCACGGACCGCGAGATCGTGACCTGAGCTGAAGTCAGACTCTTAACCGACTGCGCCACCCAGGCGCCCCTCAGATGCCTTTTACTTTGGGGGGCAATTATAGGATCTCCCTTCAATGTTTCCAAGTAGAATTATTTTTCATTCACTTGTGTTTGACAGATATAAGATGGCTGAATAGAACGAACTTTATTTGATCCTCCAACCCTCTTTGTTTTATAAATGACCTCCTCAGGCTGAGAGAAAGAAAAGGGACTGCTGATGCTAGAATGTACTCAAAGGCCATTTGGTCGACCCTCACATTTGGGTCTAGGGCCTCCTCTATGACACACTCATGGGATCATTCAATCTAGTCCTTACATCTCTACAGATAGCAAACTCCTTTCCTGAGACCCCTACTATACTGTGAGATTGCTCTGATGGTCTGAAAGTGACTTTTCATACTTCACTGAACTCTATTGGTAGCTTCTGCCCTTCAGAACAGAACAAATTTGAAGACACATGTATCCCCAATTACAGAACTTATCACACTGTACATCAACGGTATGTTTATATTTCCTGTCCTGCTCACCCTCCCCAAACTGTAAGCTCCCTGAAGACACAACTATGTCTTATTTGCTTGTATACAATAGCTTTCGGTCAGTTCCTCGTTCCCACTCTATTAACACACCACTCCTCCCCTCCCCTTCCCTCAGCCTGGACAGGAAGCATCTGAGCTTCTCAAACATAAGGTGGTGGTGAATAGTCTTTGTGGCCAGTAGAGAATCTCTTCCCCACCATCAACTTTCCTTCTCTAGAAAGGGCATCAAATGTAAGATAGTCTTCCTCCCTACAACTTTCCTGGTTTGGTTTTGTTTCCTTGTTCCCAACGATATTATTCATCTTGCTGCTTCTGTTGATGATGGTGCTGGCATCTCTAAAGCCTGGCACAGATAAGGCAGAAAATAGGTACTCAATGCAGAGATTATGGTGGGGAGGGGGAGCGGTATTCTGGAGCTAAGATAGGTTTATAAACAAGAGAAACAAATTCAGCAGGGTCCCTGGCTTTGAGAGAGTCACCAACTAATGAGGGAGAAAGATGGATAAGTGGATAGTTAGAATGCCTCCTGAAAAGTGCCATGATAAAGGTTGAGAGTGGGCAGAGAAGAGGCCTTCATTAACCAATATTTTTTAGTATCTACTATCTGCCAGGGATTATGCAGGGCACTAGGTGTCCTGGATGTGGATAAGAAAGACAAAGAAGGACATTCCAGGCAAGAGCATGGAGGGTAGCATTTTGGGACATCCATAAGTGGCTTGGTTTGTACCTTCCTTGGCTCTAAGAAGCAGGACTGATGGGGTAACCATACCTGAGAGGAAAGGTTGTCTTGGGGGCTTGAGCTCATCATTTTATCTTCTTGTAACCATGTCTCCCTTTATAGTGGATGGCTCTAACTTACCTTTCCAGCTATATCTGTCACAATGTCTGAGTTTCGTACTGTTAAACCAGACTTCTCTCCTCAACTCCTGACTCATATAGTATCTAACTGCCTACTCAACATCTCCATTTGGATGTTTGCTAGACTATCAAAGCTATTGGATAGCCTGGTCTCTGGAGCTAGACCCAGACTTAGGTATGTATTCCAGCAACACGACTATTTATGTGATCTTGGGCCACTTATTTACCCCCTCTGTGCTTGAGTTTTCATCTGTAAAATGGGACTGTTACTTACCTAACAAGTTGCCCTAAGTTTAAATTAGTTAAGACCTCAAAGCACTAGGAGCCAGGCAAATAGTTAAGACTTCAAAAAGTCAGCTATTATTATTTCAAACTTGTCCTTGAAAAGGAATTTTTACTTTCTATCCTCCTATTCCCTTCTAAACCTGTTCCTCTGCAGTTTTCTCTACACCAGTAAATGACAACTCATTCTTCCAGTTCCTCAGGCCAAAAACCTTAGATTCATCCTTGATACTATTCTTTCTCTCCTATCCACATCAGCAAATCCTTTCAGTTCCACCTTCAGAATATATTCAGAATCTGACTCTCTCTCATTGCCTACATACATCTTTCCAAATTACTGCACTAGCTTCATAACTGGTCTCCCTGCTTGTACCTTTGATTCTGTGCAGTCTATTTCCCACAGCAGTCAGAGTGATCCTGTTAAAACATTAAATCAGATCATGACACTCCTCTCTTTAGCTTCCCATGGCAATCACAAAGAAATCCTTTTAATGACCCACTTGAGCCTCAGCCACCTCTCTAAACTTCCTCTCCAACTATCTGCCCCCATGCTAATCTACTCCAGCCACATTGGCTTCCTTGCTCTTCTTAATGTGTCAAGCATTTTCCCATCTCAGCCTGTTACTCTTTGTATTCCCTCTTCCTGGAACTCTGTTCAAAGGATTTTATATTCTTTCTAAAATAGTACTCTCAACTTTCATTACTCTCTATGCTTCTTATCCTGCTTTGTTTTTCTTCACAGCACTTAGCCTGACATACTATATGTTTACTTGCTTAGGGGAGACCATCTGTCTCCCACCACTAGAATATAAGCTTAGTCCACAGTAGCACTTGCTGGTATGCAGCTATTCCCTGCTGGAAGTCTCCTCCTGGCACACTCCAAAGACATTCCCTTTGACTCTCAAAGACCCAAGGGAGCAGAATGCATTCCAGGTCCTGGTCCCCCAGAGCTACCTGGATCTGTGGAAGCTCATCAGGGGTAAAGATATTGAGTTCAAATAATACACCATATACATTTCTCCCACTGCTCACACAAAGATATTTTTTACACCTGTGATTTCATTTGAGCCTCAAAACAACACTAATGTTGGGGCACCTGGCTGGCTTGGTCAGTGGAGCACATGACTCTGGATCTTGGGGTTGTGAGTTCAGACCCCACATTGGGTGTAGAGATTACTTAAAAATAGAATCTTAAAACAAAACTAAACTAATGCTATTTCCCCCATTTTGTAGAAAAGGAAACAGAGGCTTGGAGAGGTGAAGTGTCTTTCTGGATAAGATTTTTCAGCAAGTCAGTGGTATTACTGGAAAGGGAATCCTGAAAGCAATAATGCCTTTTCCACACCTGTCAAATAACTATGATTTGGTCCTTGGAAGGAAGTCTGCCCCTTCTATAGTTAAATTCTTTGAAGGTCAGGAGTAAAGAGAATAAACGGAAAAAAATGAGCTTTTCTCCTTTGTATCCCAAAAGCTATAGTAGTGATCAGGTTTCCTGGGATTCTGATGTGTACATTTTAATTGCTTTATGGATGTCAATATAATCTAATCCCTTCCTCTTGTTGTCACTAGGATTAGGACTGAAGAAATGTAAAGCTAGTTTTCGATTAAAATGGAAATTAGAAATTGCTTTTAAGAGAAATCAGAGGACTATTTCTGAAATGACTTGATCTTTAGGAAGTAAGAAAGCAAGAGTATCAAAAGGCTAGTGGAAAACTAACTCCCTGGCTTAGGAAGACAAAGAGGATTATGTCTTTGTGATCAGGGGACACTTATGCAATGAAGACATTTTAGGTCTGCAGCTCAGGATGAAAAAGAAAAAAACTGCCACCCCCTTCACTTCAAGGCCTGGTGACCAAAACCCAAACAAAAAATACTTAATTCTCTCAAAATAAAAAAGAGGGTAAAAGGAAGAATATAATTTTGAATCTGTATTATGTTCTGAGCATTATGTCAGGCCTTCTTTATCTAATTTAATCTTCACACTAACTCCATGAAATACCTTAGCAATCCCATTTTAGAGATAAGGATACTGAAACTTAGACTTATCTTACATATCTTAGACTTACCTTAAATAGCTCGTGAACAGAGTGGAGACAGAATCCAGGCCTGCTGAGTGAGACAAAGTCCATTTCTACCAACTTCCCTACCTCTCCTCAAAACATGAGTCAACGCAACACAAACCTTGGGATTTGGCTGCCCCCCCCCCCCGCCCCCAACAAGTTTTAGCTTCATAATGTGGGCAAACAAAAAATTACTCAATTTGGTCAAAGATGGTTCAGTTACCCAAAACACAACACAACACAACAGCTATTATTCCCACTCAGCATACTAATGTAAGTCATACTGGTGCTATTGAAAAGCATCAGAGGGGTGCCTGGGTGGCTCAGGTCATGATCTCACGATTTGTGGGTTAGAGCCCCACACTGGGCTCTGTGCTGACAGCTCAGAGCCTAGAACCTGCTTCGGTTTCTTTGTCTCCCTCTCTCTCTGCCCTTCCCCCACTTGCGCTGTCTCTCTCAAAAATAAATATAAAAAAAATTTTTTTTTTTTTTTAAAGAAAAGCATCACACAGGCACTGAATTACAGAGTTAGAAGAGGTATTAGAGATGATTGAGTCCAATTTGCCACCCAGTACAAGAATATCCTTTATAATGGTCCTCATAGCTGGCCACATGGCCCCTGCTGGCACACTCTTCTAATGATGGTATGCTCAGAAGCCCTTTAGGCAGTCAAAGTTCCTGCAGGAGAGCTCTGAAAGTTAAGAAATTCTTCACACTGGCTAACAACCTGGCTTATAAGGTATCTGACCCTGAAAAGCTTCCAAGCTACTGGTCCTGGTTCTCAAAGAATATGTATGTTCCTTCTGCTCCAGGACAATCCTCCAGAGATATGAAGGTTATCAGATATTCTTCCTGAATCTTCTCTTGTCTAAATCCAATAGATCCAATTCCTTCAACCCTTTCTCCATCCTGATTGCCCACCTTTGGCCAGACTTCAATTTACAAATCCCCTTCCCTTAAAGCAATTCAACTTTCTTCTTGCCTTGTTCAGTCTTCTGCTGATGGGTTTTCCCCAATTAAAAAAAAAAAAAAAATGGGCACTTAGGTAGCTAAGTTGGTTAAACATCTGACTTCAGCTCAGGTCATGATCTCACAGTTCACGAGAGAGAACAGCTGACAGCTCAGAGCCTGGAGCTTGCTTCAGATTCTGGGTTTCCCTCTCTCTCTGCCCCCCCCCCCCCACTTGTACTCCATCTCTCTCTCTCTCTCTCTCTCAAAAGTAAATAAAACATTAAAAATTTTTGAAAAAAAATTAATTGACATATTAAGATGCTGGTGATGTGCAGTCAGTGAAGGCTGAAAGTAACTTAATCCAGATTTCTTCATCATTATCCATCAGCATAGTTAATATCTACCAAACGCTTACTCTGTGCTAACAGGATGTAAGGTTCCTTACAGAGGAACTTAAAGTTTAATAGGGAAATAATATAGCTACTTATATTAATCTACAGGTAATCTATATGACATATAATGAGAGAATGTCGGAGTGTTACCAGAATGCGGAGGAAGGAGTGAAGAACAGGTCTGGGAAAGCTGGGAATGGCTTGTTAGAAGAAGGAACATTTGATTGGCCTTGAACAATGAGTGGGAGCAGTTTGTCAGAGGTGTGAAGGAGTGGGGACAAAGAAATAGATACTCCCTTCATGCACGATGGCATGAAAACGTATGCCACACTAGGGAAACGGCAAATGGTTTAGTACAGTTAGAGTTTATAGTGTGTAGGGAAAAGCAACAAGAAATGAAGATAAGAAGGTAGACTGAGAACAGATTGTGAAGGGATCTGAATGCCAGGCTTAGGGAAAGAATTTATCACTCAATAATAAGAATCCACTGGAGGATTCTGAACCAAGAGTTTCAGATTTGTGTTTTGCCTACTCCAGCAGCAACTGTAAACAGGTTCAGAGTGGGTGAGATCAGAGGGAAGGACCAGATAGGAAGTTACTGCAATTGCCCAAAGGCAAAGCTAAAACAGTAGCGATGGGATAAAGAGGAAAATGGGCAACAACAAAGATGTTTAGGAGACACAGCCTACAAAATACCATCCTTATAGCAAAACCTCACTTTTCCTGCTGTGAGGCAAAAGGCTACAAAGCAAGATGGGAAACATTCTAACTTCAAGTTTTATAGGCTTTTTGTTGCTTCTTTTAATAGGCAGAAGGAAAGAAAATAAATCAAATGGGCTCTTGAATCTCTTGGCTCCAGAAAACAGCCTGAATCTGATTTTCTTCCTAGCTGGGAGGCCTGGCTGCTTAGAGTGCTATCCTGGTGAGACTGCAGGTCAGTCTACACGGACAGCGGTTCTACAGGGCTAGCTCTGGACCTGCCCACCAGACTTGAATTTGAGGTAGCCTAAACACTGGCAAGGCCTACCCACCCAGACTCCCACTAGTGAGCCCCATGGAATTTTAAGGGTGGTAAGTAAGGCACTGTTCTTCCCAGTTTAGGGCAAGGCAACTCCCTCTGAGAAATATCCAGTAATCAATTGTGCTCTGACCTGTGTTGCATCTCCAGGGAGGACTTACCCTCTAGTTAAAAAGCCAGTAACCTGTGTGGGTCATTCATCCTGGATGAGCCCTAGAAGAAGGCTGCTAAAGCCAGAGCAGGTTTAACATGGCATGCCTTTAGTGCAAAAGCAGTATCATCAATGAAAAAAGATAAGAAAATAGGTTGTTAAATAGCCAAATTATGGAAAGAACCTAAATGTCCATCAACTGATGAATGGAAAAAGATGTGGTTTTTTTTGATGTGGTTTATATATACAATGGAATACTACTTGGCAATGAGAAAGAATGAAATCTGGCCATTTGCAGCAACATGGATGGAACTGGAGAGTATTATGCTAAGTGAAATAAGTCAGGCAGAGAAAGACATACCATATGTTTTCACTCATAGGTGGATCCTGAGAAACTTAACAGAAGACCAGGGGGGAGAGGAAGGGGGGAAAAAAAGTTACAGAGAGGGAAGGAGGCAAACCATAAGAGACTCTTAAATACTGAGAACAAACTGAGGGTTGAAGGGGGGGGGGTGGGGAAAGTGGGTGATGGGCATTGAGGAGGGCACCTGTTGGGATGAGCACTGGGTGTTGTATGGAAACCAATTTGACAATAAATTATATATATAGAGGCGGGGGGGGGGTGGAGAGAGAGAGAGAGAGAGAGAGAGAGAGAGAAAGAATAGATTGTTAAAACTAATAATAAAATTGTTCCTTAGGTAAGTACATAAGGCCAAGTGTGTGCTGTTTCTGAAGGGAAAAAAAATTCTTTTACAAATCTAACAGTATCTCCAAAGCTCCCTCCCTGTCAGCATGGGGTATGGGAGAAATTTTAATGGAAAGCAGATGGCCTATTCTGTCTCAATCTCCACTCCAGGAGTGTGCTGCTGCCTTTTTTTTTTTTTTTTTTTTTTTTTGGCATGTATGAAGGGAGGTCTCAATACTTTACAGATTGTTTGGTGAGTGATTCCCACCCTCCCTGTACTTATTTTCTAAAAAGAAATAAAAGAGCAAGATGAAATTTTGCAAATTGATGATTTAGTCCATAAATTCATTTTCCTCCCATGTCAATTCATTTTTTTATTCTATTATGCTGTTTTAAGAGATCTGGAAAGGGAAGATCTTGTTTAAATTCAGTAAAACATAGAATACTTGCTTTTTCCATGTGAAGAAAAAATTTGATCCCCATCTCATACTTCTCCAATTCCAGAAAGACCAAAAACTTAAATATTAAAACAACAACAACAACAACAAAAACACTTAAAACTATTAGGGAAAATAGGAGAGTATAGTTTGAACTTGGGATTAGAAAGTATTTCTTAGATGAAATCAAAAAGAAAAACCACAAAAGGTTGATAAATTTAACTCACTAAAATTTAAACAAAGTTAAAAAACAAGTACAGAGAAAAAATATTTGTAACAAATGTATCCAGAGTAAAAAACTCATATTTAATCAACAAGGAAATGAAAATAAGTCAATAACATCTAATCACAGTATTCACAGAAGAAATCACTCAAAACGACTAGGGAAAAGGAGGAGAAAGGGAAAAGATGTTCAATCATACTAGTAATCAGCAAAATGTGAATACATGGAATAAAATATCATTTCACACCTATCAGAGTGACAAAAATTTTAAAGTCTCACAATAGCAAGTGTTGGGAAGGATCTAAAACCATGGGAATCAGTGAAAGCATTCTGAAGGGCAATTTGGCAATACCAGATAAAGATACACAACCTAGCAATTGGGAAACTGCATTTTTGAGGTGGGTCTTGTGAGGTGGCAGGATTCTGGCAGGCAAAGATAAGAGGAATGACATCCAAATAAAATAAAACCAAAAGAACAATATAAGCACAGTCAGAGACAGGAACCCATCTGAGGACTGACAAGACTGTTTTCTAAAGTGGCTACACCATTTTTTACATTCCCACCAGCAGTATGAGTTTTCACTTTCTCCACATCCTTGTCAACACTTGTTATTACCTGACTTTTTGATTACAGCCATCCTAGGGGTGTAAAGTGCTATCTGATTGTGGTTTTGATTTGCAATTCCCTGATAATTATGTAGGAACTGTTTCACGTGTTTATTAGCCATCTGTATATCTTCTTTGAAGAACTATCTATTCAGGTTCTTTGCATATTTCTTAATTGGGTTGTCTTTTTATTATTGAGTTGTTAAGAGTTCTTGATATATTCTAGATGCAATCTAGAACTAGATGTCTTATCAGACAGATGATCTGCAAATATTTTACCCCATTCTGTAGGCTGTCTTTTTGCTTTCTTGAATGTCCTTTGAAACACAAAAGTTTTCCCCCTTTTTAAAAAAATTACTTTTATTATTTTTTTAAACTTATTTTTTAAATGTTTATTTTGAGAGAAGAGTGCACACAAGCAAGGGAGGGGCAGGAGCAGAGAGAGAGGGAGAGAGAGAATCCCAAGCACAGAGCTGTCAGCACAGAGCCTGATGCAGGGCTCGTTCTCATGAACTGTGAGATTATAACCTGAGCCAAAATCAAGAGCTGGATGCCTAACCGACTGAGCCACCCAGGTGCCCCCAAAACTTTTTACTTTTGATGAATTCCAATTTATCTATTTTTTTTCTTTTGGCTGTTTGTGCTATTGGTGTTACATAGTTAAGAAACCACTGCCAAATCTTAAGCTCACAAAGATTTACCTCCAAGCTCTCCTGTATAAGTTTTATAGTATTAGCTCTTATATTTAGGGCTTTGGATCCATTTTAAGTTAATATTTGCATATCATGTGAAGTACTTCATTCTTTCATATGTGGATATACAGTGTCCCAGCACCATTTGTTGAAATGATTATTCTTTCTCTATTGAATTGTTTTTGGTATGCTTGTTGAAAATTGACCATAAATGTGACAGCTGGCTTCTGGATACTCAATTCTATTCCACTGATGCATATGTCTACCCCTATGAAAAAATCACATTGTGGCAAAAATCACAATAAATCCACATTTATTATCGTAGCTTTCTAATAAGCTTTGAAATTGGGAAGTGTGGGTCCTCCAACTTTGTTCTTTTTCAAGATTGTTTTGGCTAATATGAGTCCTTTGAATTTCCACATGAATTTTATTAACATCTTGTCAAAATCTGCAAACAAACCAGCTAGAATTTTGATAGGGTTTATTTTGAATCTGTAGATCAATTTAGGAACTATTACCATCTTAAAAAATATTAAGTCTTTCAATCCATGAACATGGGATGTTTTTCCATGTATTTAGATCCTAATTTCTTTCAACATGTTAGACTTTTCAAAGTATAAGTTTTCCACTTCTTTTGTTAAATTTATCCCTAAGTACTTTTATTCAATTCATTTGCTATAAATTCATAATGCTGTACATGGAATGGTTTTCTTAATTTTATTTTTGGGTTATTACAACTATAGAAATACAACTGATTTTTATATATTGATCCTGTATCCTATAACCTCGCTGAACTCATTTATCAGTTCTATCAGTTTGTGGGTTCCTCAGAATTTTGTACATGCAAAATTGCGTCATCTGCAAATACAAATACTTTTACTTTTCATTTCATTTTCTTACCCCGTTGCCCTAGTTAGATCCTCCAATACAGTGTTCAATAGAAAGGGTAAGACTGCACATCCTTGTCTTATTCTCAGTGTCAGAAGAAAAGCATTCAGTCTTTTAAAACTAAGTGTAGTAATAGCCATGGGTTTTGCATAAATGTCCTTTGTCAGACTGAGGAAGTTCCCTTCTATTCCTAATTTGTTGGGCCGGTTCTTTGTTTTGTTTTGTTTTTTTAATCATTAAAGGGTACTGGAGTTTGGCAAACGCTTTTTCTGTGTCTACTGAGATTATGTGGGTTTTGTCATTTAACCTTTTAATATGATGCACTGCACTGATTGATTTTCCTATGCTGAATGGATCTTGCACCCCTGGGATAAATCCCACTTGGTCACAGTGTATAATGTAATTCTTTCTATAACTTATTGGACTCATTTTGGTAGTATTTGTTGAGGACTTCTGCATTTATATTCAAATGGGATACTGGTTCTATAGTTTTTGGTGATGTCTTTGTCTGGTTTTGGTATCAAGACAACACAAACTAGTCTCACAGGAATTAGAAAGTGTTCTATTTTTGAAAGTTTGTGGACAGTTAGTGTTAATTCTTGTTTAAATGTTTGTCAGAACTCACCAGTGTAACTATCTGGTTCTGGGCTTTCCTCTGGGGGAATTTTTTTTTTTTTTATTACTAATTCCACTTACTTGTTATTAAGTCCATTCAGATTTTCTATTTCTTCATAAATCAGCATTGATAGTTTGTGTATTTCTAGTAATATGTCCATTTCACCTAGGTATCTAATTTGTTGGCGTACAACTGTCCATAGTATTCCCTTATAATCCTTATTTTTGTAAAGTCAGGAGTTAAGTCTCCTGTATCATTCCAGATTTTAGTAATTTGAGTCTTCTCCCTTTTGTTCTTGATCAGTCTAGATAAAAGTTTGCCAACTTGGGGCGCCTGGGTGGCGTAGTCGGTTAAGCGTCCGACTTCAGCCAGGTCACGATCTCGCGGTCTGTGAGTTCGAGCCCCGCGTCAGGCTCTGGGCTGATGGCTCGGAGCCTGGAGCCTGTTTCCGATTCTGTGTCTCCCTCTCTCTCTGCACCTCCCCCGTTCATGTTCTGTCTCTCTCTGTCCCAAAAATAAATAAACGTTGAAAAAAAAAATTAAAAAAAAAAAAAAGTTTGCCAACTTTGTCGATCTGCTGAAAAACAATAAACTTTCAGTTTATTGATTTTTTTTTCTATTTCCTCCCTCCCTCCCCTCTTTCCTTTTCCCCTTTCCGTTTCTCTTTTCCTTTCCTTTTCTTTTGAAAGAGAGAGACAGCATGTGCAAGAGAGCAGGAGAGGGGAAGAGGGAGAGAGAGAATCTGCCCAGCGCAGAGCCCAACACACGGAGCTCAATCTCATGATCCTGAGATCATGACCTGAGCCAACTCAGAAGTCGACACTTAACCAACGGAGCCACCCAGACACCTTTGTTTTTCTACTTTTAAATTTCTTTTATTTCTGCTCTAATCCTTATTATTTCCTTCCTTTCCCTTATTTTAGGTTTAGTTTGCTCTTTTTTCCCCCAATATGTTAGGGTAAATTAATTATTTGTTTTTAATGCAAGCATTTACAGCTATAAATTTCCTTCTAAGTACCACTTTAACTACACCCCATAAATTCTGGTGTGCTGTGTTTAATTCATTCCAAGTATTTTCTAATTTCCCTCATGATTTCTTCTTTGACCCACTTGTTATTTAGGAGTGTGTTAATCTTCACATAATTGTGAATTTCTTAAATTTCTTCTATTTTTAATGTCTAGTTTCACTCCATTGTGGTTAGAGAACATATTCTGTATGAGTTCAATACTTTAAATGTATTGAGAGTTGTTTTATGGCTCAGCATATGGTCTATCCTGAATGTTTCACGTGTACTTGAGAAGAATTATATTCTACTGTTGGACTGTCCTACAGATACTGGTTAGATATGGTTGGTATACAATGTTGTTCAAGTTTTCCATTTCTTTGTTGATCTTGTGTCTGGTTGTTCTATCTATTATTGAAAGTGAGGTACTGGAAGTCAGCAGGATGCAGTGGTCAAAGAAAGTGAGGTACTGAAGTTTCCAACTATAACGGCTGAATTATCTCTTTTGCTCCTCATTTCTGTTACCTTCTGTTTTGTGTATTTTGGGGCTCTATTGTTAGGCGCATATATAACCATTACATCTTCAGGCTGGGTTGACCCTTTATCATTATAAAATATCCCTTTTTATCTCCAGTAACATTTTTGGGGGGGGTTGTTTTAAAGTCTATTCTGTCTGATATTAGTATAACCATTCTAGCTTTCTTATGGTTGCTATTACATTATCTTTTTCCATTCTTTTACTTTCAGCATTTTTGTATCTTTGAATCTACAGTGGTATCTCCTATAGACCGTATACAGTTGGATCCTGATTTTTTTTTAAATCCAGTATGGCAATATCTGCCTTTTTATTTTATATACAGCAGATTTAATGAAGGCATCAGAACAGCAGGCTGTGTTGAAAAGTGAGTAAAGATGTTGACAGTAAAGGAAAAGAGAGGAGATGACAGCCTAAGGAGGTAAGAGGATCCAAGGAATTTTTTTTTGGAAAGGACTCATTCCTTCTGAGAATCGGGAGAAAGAATCTCCTGCTCTGGCTCTCTTATGGGAGCCATCATAGTCCAGCAGGAAGAACAGGTGCTCTGAAGGCAGGCAAATGTGGACTCAAAAGTCCAGTGTACCACTAACCAGACATGAAATCATAGGCAAGTCTCTTTACCTGAGCCTCAAGAACACAGGGCTATAATATACTACAGGGTAGAAAATTAAGACTTAGCATGCAAAATACCTAGCACAAAACTTGGTACAGAGTAGTAAGTACTTCAATAAATGTTAGTCCCCACCCCTATCCCTTTCATTAAAAGTTCCCTAAATGGTCTTATTTAATGAAAATCTTCTAGATCCTCAATCATGTCCCTTACCTCCTGCCTTTCCCTCCCCCTTACATGACTCCTGGTGATTAAACCTATTATTGCTTGGCCAAACACAAACTGGACAAAAGCAAGATCCTACCTAAACAGTGTGGCTCTTTATGCAAACATCGAACCAGTCACTATGCTTTGAATATAGGTAATTTTTTGTGTACTGTTGTGTTTATGTATACTTACAATCTTTTATACATTATAAAGCATTTTTGTCTCTTTAAAAAAATTTATAAATGAAAGTATCCCCACATTTTTGCATTTTTCTCATTCATTTTCAGTCTATTATTTCTGCTTTGTGCTACTGGTTAATAGTGAGAGTTAAAGAAACCTAAATGTCTGTCAACAGGGCATTATGAGACAAATCTAAATAACCCAACAACTCAAACTTCCTTAAATAAATTAAGGTGTTACAGGACAGTGCGCAGCATATAATCTCATTTTTATTGAAAAATAATGTGTATGTGTGCTTATTTTACAAGTTCTAAGAAAAAAAAAGATATACCAAAGTGTTAACAGTGATGGTCTCTGGATCAGATGAACTATGGATTTTTTTTTTCTCATATTCAGTATTTCCTGAGTTTTCTAAAATGAGCACATTGTTTTGGAAATAAAGAAAAATAACAACAGAAACCACAAAATGTTTATATTAATGGGCACTTAGGTAGGTTCCATTAATCTCCTATTGGTTAGATATTTCATCTGTTCCAAATAACTGCTACTCATCCTTCAGGCAGAGCCAGGACTAGAATTCAGATACTTGTATTTTCCAGCTTTATGTAAAAATGTCCTAAAAACTCTTTTTGGGCTCTACAAATTTAAGACTGCTGTTCCTAGAGACTTATGAGCTCACTAGTGAGGTCCTAAAGGAAGAAGGTAGAAGATGGTATGACATGCACACCAGGAGTGGGTTTTCAAATAAGCTGGAATATGGAACATGTCTTCAAAGATTCCCCCCAAAATGCTTCCATTTCAACATATTTTTTGTTTAGAGCTGCCACTAAAGTACTGTGTGACCCGGGTAAGACCCTTATAATCCTTATCAAATTCTGAATCTCCATTTCTGTGTCTGCAAAATAACAACAGCTACTGTTAAATGAAAATCTCCCCTATTTTACAGAGAAGAAAACTGAGGTTCACAGTTATGTAAGTGACAAGACTGACACCAGATCTATCTAATAAAGAAGAATAAGGGTAAAGGAATAGTGGATTCTATTTTTATGAGTTATTTTATTTCTTCCTTTTAACACTAAAGAGGCATCAGTAGACCTTTCTTTGTATAATGCAAATGATATTGTACACTATTGGATTGAATTAGAAGGTGCATTGAATTATGATTAATCATGGCCTCATTTTAACAGCTGAGTAATTAGATCAATCTAATCTTCTGAATTTTATTGCTTATTTTATTATGGCCTATAATCAGTTGAAATTACAATGGGAAGTTCAAGAGTCTCACATAAAGGCAATATGCTCTAACAGGCAACATGCTGTAAGCTAACTGAGTACCTCGGCAAGTTACTTAACTACTCTGCACCTCAGGTTCCAAATCTGTAGAACGGGAATAGCATTATCTTGCCCCATCATTACCAACACGTATTGGGTTTAGAAGTCCCAGCACTAGGAAAAAGGGGGATTCCCAAAGGGTTATGAGGAAATTACCTGAGAAATTACAAGGAAAGCTCCCAGACATATGCTAGCCCTGGTACTCCGGAGAACTCAGTGAAAGGCATAACCATGCAACCTGTCACCTAAGTCAGAGGAAGCCTGATTCTTCCTTCTCCCTTACTTCCCGAATCCAGTATCAAGTCCTAAATTATTAATTCATATTCCACAAATGCTGTCTACTGTATGCCAGATAGCGTTCTCTCTAAAAATGTCTCAAGAGTGTCTTTTCCTGTCCATCCTAAATACCACCCTTAGTTCAGGTCTCTCGACTGACCTCTTTAAAGAGCTCCTAACTTGTGTTCTAACCTCCATTTTCTCTCCCTCTAATCCATTCTCTGCACATATCCAGAGAGATCTTTTGAAAATGCCACTCTAGGGGCGCCTGGGTGGCGCAGTCGGTTAAGCGTCCGACTTCAGCCAGGTCACGATCTCGCGGTCTGTGAGTTCGAGCCCCGCGTCGGGCTCTGGGCTGATGGCTCAGAGCCTGGAGCCTGTTTCCGATTCTGTGTCTCCCTCTCTCTCTGCCCCTCCCCCATTCATGCTCTGTCTCTCTCTGTCCCAAAAATAAATAAACGTTGAAAGAAAAAAAAAAAGAAAAAGAAAATGCCAATCTATCCATCATGCCTAAACCATTCTGGTGGCCAAGAATAAAAGTTCCAAACAAATATCCAAAAAAGGATAAAGATATTGCTATGGATAAAGTTGCAAAGTTCTTAGCATGGCATAATAACCCTCCAAGTCTTCTATCCATCTAGATGTCCCATTTCCCCTCATGGCAATTCTGGCCTGGCATTTTACACTTTACCAACACCAAACCCAAAGCTGTTCTAGCATACTCCATTTGATTGTTCTGCTTCTAGGTCACTGTTCAGGATGTCTTCAATGCTTGATTGTCCTTCCCTTGCCCTTCACCTTATTTCATTCTCCAGAAAGTCTGCCTTGACCTTCCTCCCTTGAGGCTAGAGTAGGGGCCCCTTCTGACTACCCCCCACAACTGGCTTTTCTTACAGTTCTTATCAAATTATATTTCCAAATTGGTTTTCTCAAATTCTCATCCCCCAGTCTGGTGGATCTAGTATCAGTCCTGTGATAACTCCCTAAGTTGTGGTTCTCTTTGTCCTTATATGTCACCGACAGGGGTTTCTGCTGGGGCTCTCACTGTCCAAATCTATTTTTTTCAGTTGCCTTCACACTCTATTCACCAAGTGTGTGGCTAGTGCCCTGGGTGTGCCAAGGCAGACTCATCCAACAACCTCCATTTCCCTGCTGATTCAACTCGCAGTGCAGAAAAAGGAAGTGTGGAATTTAGATTCAGATATAGGCTCTAAACCAGTTTTGCCATTTCAGACTCTGAATTCTGGCACGTTATTACTTCCACTTACAGAGCTTCAGCCTCCTCTTATGTAAAATGGGATAATAACAATTACTTTATGAAGCTGAAATAATATTAGTAATAAAACAATATTATTACTTATTATGTGTCAAGTATTATGCTAAGCACTTTACACTGATGTCATTTAACCCTCACAGCTCCTTCATAAGGTAGGTTCTACTACTATCTTTATTTTATAGATGAGGAAACCAGCCAAGGAAGCCATTTACTTGCTGAGGCCACTGTGGTAGACCGTGGGTGAGCTAACCCAATGCTCATTCCCAGCCCCCTCTGCTCTTTGACTATTCAGGCTGGCAAAGCTAAAAACTCATTTTTCCAGCCTTCCCAGAACTTAGAATTAGCCAAGTGGCCCAATTCTGACCAACGAGATCTACACAGAAATCTCCTGAGAGAATTGTGGGAAAGCCTTTGCTTTCTTAGTAAAAGGACAAACATTACTGATGTTCCTCTATACTCCCTTTTTCCTCCCTCAATCACAGACATGATACTTACAGCTATAGCAGCCATCTTAGATCAAAAGGGGAAAGCCAACAGGTGCAAAAAAGTGCTAAAACTCCCACTCTTGATTTCAGTTTGGGTCATGATCTCACAGTTCGTGGGTTCAAGCCTGCACTGGTCACTGTGCTGACAATGAGGAGCCTGCTCGGGATTCTCTCTCTTCCTTCTCTCTCTCTTCCCCTACCCTGTTTGCTCTCTCCCTCAAAATAAATAAATAAACTTAAAAAAAAAAAAAAAAAAAGAGGAAAGCCAAAAGAGTCACAGAATACTGGTCCTGAAATCACTGACCTAATAAATCAATGCCATCAGTCACTGACCTCCAGACTTTTTTTTATGTAAGAAAAATATACTTTGTTTAAGCTACAAATAGTCAAGTTTTCCAGTAGCATCTTCAGGTATTTATACTTCAGGCACTTATGCTTTGTATAAGTGATATAAAGTAATCAAATGATGGAGCTAAGACTCAAAAATAGGCAGCCTTAACCATTAAGCTATTGGACTTCTTAGGGAATGGGTACTCAAATGATGAAATGATTAAAATAATATCAGTCATTCAGCATTCTTCTTCAAAGTTCCAAGCTCCTCTGGAAACTCAAGGATTGCCAGTAACCTAAAATCATAATGTAGCTGCTCAGGAAGAGGCCACCCCTTTGGACACTGTGTCCAGCCCTCTTGTCTGCATTTCTGAATTCAATTCTCCCAGCTCAGGGTCTACCCTAAGGAGGGAAAAGGGAAGGAAGGTCTGGAGCCAGGTCTTGGATGCTCATACCTACCTATCTCATGGTACCACAAAGCTTCCAGGCCTCCTACCATGCACACATAAGAGGACAGAGTTCAAGGAACTCAGCATAAACTTACAATCGTGACAGCACCTGTGGTGACAGTGAAAGACGAAATCTTTGGAAGCCAGAGACCTTTGGAGGCAAGAAGTGTGGTTTTGTAGCTTAAACAAAACCACGGACTATTGATTTTTCTGCCTCTTTTCCTGCTGAGAGCAGTAATAGCAAAAATCTGATTTAGACACTTAAATTCAAGTACCTTCCCCACCAGCAGAGCAATTTTCAAGTAATCACACTTTTGACCTCACCCAACATGAGTCCTTTTAAAGCCAATTTTAGGGGCCAATTATTTAGTTTTCCTAACATGTGCAGGGAAAAAGATACGATTGCTGGCTATCATGCTGGAAGCTGTAGTTTCTATTCCCATATCCAGGGTTTAGACTGCCTGTTCATAGACCTCCCAATCTGTCTGAGAAGGGGCCAGCCACCCCTGTCACAGATGACACATGATCTCTGTTCTAAAGCTGTTTGGAACTCAAAGGGCATTTCTCAGAGAAATTATGGAATTAATGATGGCAAGATTTCTAGATAACCTCAAAGAACTGGGAGAGAAGAGAATGTCATTTATTGAACAGTTACTAGATGGCAGATAGGAGCATCAGAATCATTTAGGGAGCTTGTGAAAATAGCTTGCTGGGAACTACCTCCTGAGTTTCTGATTCCAGAGGTCTGGGGTAGGGCCTAACAGTTCTCATCTCTAACCAATTCCTACACCTGGGACTATACTTAGAAGCCACAGAGGTCACAGAGACTTTGGAAAGCCACAATTTGGTCCAAACTCTCAGCCTTTTTCCACAACACAACTGTGTTCATGATAGCAATGATGAGGGATGGATAGGTACAAAGATGGAACAGATAGGATGTGTATGAGTGTATACTGGGGAAATGGTAAGACAAATAAAAACCAGATAATTCTTAGATACCATTCATGGTAGCTCAGGAGCTGTCAATGGGTTACAGGTGAATTGAGACACTGATTCCTTAAGCACATAGGGTGTCTGGGAAGGAAGTAGGGCACAGGAACACCCTCGTGGCCTTGTCTGTTTATCCAGAGTTCTCTACAAATACCATCATTTTCTGTGTGGAAGTACTGGCTTAGAGCTAACTGTGCCTCACTGGTTTAGAGAAGAGTTAAGAGAAAAACATTTATTCTAAACTCTGAGGTCAATTTGCCAGATACTTATGGACCTCTGAAAAGGCTTCATTATTAGAGGCTTGATCATTTGCCATTTAATCATTCAACCAATCAACAGTTTACTTTGTCCTTTTTTTTTTTAATTTTTTAAACATTTATTTATTTTTGAGAGAGAGAGAGAGAGACAGAGCATGATTCGGGGCAGGGGGGCAGAGAGAGGGAGACAAAGAATTTAAAGCAGGTACCAGGCTCCGAGCTGTTAGCACAGAGCTTGACGCAGGGCTCGAACCTGCCTACTGCGAGATCATGATCTGGCCAAAGCTGGACACTTAACTGAGTCACCCAGGTGCCCCAAGAGTTTACTTTGAATTAGGCACTATGTTAAGCACTGAGGACACAGTAATTGCCTATGAGAGGAATAAGTGTTCCAGAAATATAAACAATTCTAAGGCAGTAAATAATATAGACAAGTAACTCAGTGATTAAGAGAATGGAATATCCAAACTTAGACTTGATTCTGGCTCCACTACTCTGTGATAGGGACAAGTCTTTCCATCTTCCTTAACTTGTGTCTATATCAATAAAAACTTTGGAAAATAAAGGTTAACTAAAATAATGATGATACAGTTCTCAAACTGGGCACAGGAACCCCTGTGGGTACTCAACAGTATACTAAAGGGTAAATGAGCAAATATAGTGTACTTTCTTGGTAAGGTAATTATACCAGAGGGTAAACAATTTAAATTATCTGTTGTACAGAAAACAACTATGACTATATAATGGTGACTTAAGACAAAATTCTTATGCAGTTTGAAGATAATGCAGGGGCTTCAAGTAATTTTTAACCTTGGAGATCCGCTCTGGGCTATATTCCCCCACTGATTCAGAGATGAATTTGTTCTCTGATGTCAAGTACACTTGGGTAGGAAAGTTTCCAAAATACTGTGCATGGCCAATAATGGATGACCAACAAACAGCAACCATTATTGGTAATAATAGATAGCTGTTAGTTATTACTAATCCTTCCACAGGAGAAACCAACTTACTCTGTAGTGTCTAGGGTAGATAAAGGTGTCCTCTCTACCCAGGTATCCCTTTTTTCCAAGCTCTGGACTTTTCCAGTTGCTCCCCAGAAACCCTGTGATTCCTTGGGAAGTAGAACTCCCAGGAAGCAGGCCAATTTTGCCCCCATACGCCAGGGAGTTCCCTTCAAAAAAGAATTTCAGCACCAGTAAAGTAGCTAGTCTCATCAACCTCCAGGCCTCCCTGGCCTCAGTCTGCCCAAGGAGTTAACCCCCAGGATAAGAACAATCATGGACCCAGCAGCTCACTCCTAATTAGCTTTGTCTCATTTAAAAAGCTCTTACTGATCAATTACCTCCTTAAAGTCTTACAAACAAGTGATAGATAAGGTAGGTATTATTATTCTTACTTTATAGAGGAGGAAACTAAGGTCCTCCAAAATAAAGTGATTTGTTTAAGTTTTCAGTTAGAGACAGAGCCAGGGGTCAAACTCAGGTCTCTGACTTCTAGCAGAGACTCTCCCCACTACATTAAGCAAAAGTCATCATTCCAATGAGAATCTACGTAGCATGGCCAAAAATTCAAGTCCTTTATCGATATTTCACCAATTTTCAGCTGTAGTCACAGCCACAAAATTATATTTTCATTGACTAAGAACCATAAGTAACTAATAGAAAATGAAATTAAATTGCATGAGCTTAATCAGCAGGACAAGGGCCCTAGTGGTGACTATGATTATATCTGACCTTTCATAGGAGGACACTTATGAAAAGGCTTTCATGGTTTCCTACTGATCTTGCCCAAGAAGGTCAGGAGCTCTGGGGCAAGAAGCCCTGAGATGATAGAAGGCACAGTCACTATAGGAGAGGGTTCTCAGCTGACTGCATCTTCCCTGTTTCTGAAATCTTCATCAGCACCAGGGATTCCAAGAAGGGGCACAGAAAATTTTGTTCAAGAAGCAAAAGAAATAGTTTAAGGGAATGAGTTAGCCAGTTGTTTTAATGAAAGAAGGCTAACAAAAATTTATAGATTAATGCCCAGAATGTTAGAGCTGGAAGGCAAATTGCTAAACAACATATCTAAGCCCCTCAGCCTGGATGGGAAGGGAAGGCAAGGCAAGAGAGATGGGCAGGCCTTGCTCCAGCGTCTTGAGTCATTAGCAGCAGACCTGGAACTCGGCTTCTCTTCGTGCTTCCAGACCTAGTTCCATGCCTGACTTCTCAGAAGCCTTTCCTGACACAACCTCTGCCAGAGTTGTGGCCCCTCCCACATACCCACCAAGTTTTCATGGCAATCTGTACATCTATTTATTAGGTTAGACTCTTGGAACACAATGGCACATCCCTTTGCGACAGCATTTATCTCAGTGTGCTGTAACTGTCTACTTGCATGTCTGTCTTTCCCCTTCTTAATCTGTGCTGGTTAAGGTGGGGAGTAAATAGAGGGGCAATACACACAAAAGACACACTGTATGTGTTGTCTTCACAAAGCTGATCATCTCACACTTTGAAGAACAGGGTGTATAAGAGAATTAGAAGGTCAGAGTTCATCTTGAGCAGTTCATTTAGCTCCCTACTGTAGCAGCAGAACCCTTTTTGTCAAACAAAACCTCATCCAGAAGCCTAATACATAAAATGGGCATGAACAGATCTCTACCAGAGGGGAAAGGGGCACCCACTTGGCTTATCTTTCCCTTTAACAGCTCCTAAGGCAACCTCCTACTTTTTTGAATGAGGGAAGTGAGCCAAAATAAAGAAACTATTTATTCTAGGTCTTCCCCTCATTCAGCATAAGATAGAGGTCAGAGGAGGGTCTTTAAAGCCTGGCAAAACTAATGAAATCCTTTATGACCTTGGAAAAGTCATTTAAGCTCCTTGTATCAGTTTTTTCATCTAGGGTGGGCAAGAAGGACCTTGTCCTCCAAATACAGGGTTTACGAGTTTGCCTTTGATGGCTGAGGGGCTGACAGAGGCTTGCAGCCATGGTCCAACCTCCCTGGGCTGAAGTTTATTCCAGAGGATTTAAAGAAATGGATGGATAAACAAAATGTGACAGATACATTATATGGAATATTATTCAGTGATAAAAAGGAATGAAATCTCGATACAAGCTACAACATGGATGAACCTTGAAAACATTGTGCTAAATGAAATAAACCAAATAAAAGGACAAATATATGATTCCATTTATGTGAAATATTTCAAATAGGCAAATTCATAGAGACAGAGATTTAGAGGTTTCCAAGGGTTAGAGGGAGGGGGGAATGGGGAATTATTATTTCATGGACACAGAGTTTCTGTTTGGGATGATGAAAAAGTCTGGAAATAGTGGAGATGGTCACACAACACTGTAAAGGTACTTAATACCAATACATTATACACTTAAAAATGGCTAAAATGATAATTTTTATGTATATTTTGCCACAATAAAGCAAAAAAAAATGTAAGTCTACTTATATTTCGCTTAAGGTGACACTTAAAAGCTACATGACCTTCAGCAAGTTACTTAATAAGCTGAACCTTATTCCCTCATATGTATAAGGATAACAGTTCTCCCTTGTACTGTTATTATGAGAATTGGAGACAATGCCTGTAAAGTGAGTTGCACTGCACTGACAGTCATTAATGGTAATTATTACTATAATAATTATCAACAGCAAGAGTAACATTATAATATAAACATAATGATAAATAACTTAATCCAATGAATATTTAATGAGTAACTAACTGCCTGCTCTGTTCTAGGCACAGAAGGTACATGACTGCTGCTCAAAGAGCTCACAGTCTAGAAAGACATGAAATAAATGAACAACTACAGAAAACAGGAAGCCAAGAAGGAGCAAGGAAATAATAATCCAACACCACGACCAACACTTCTTTCTTTGGGGGAAAAGGTTGATCTTTTCTACAGAAGTGGGAAATCATTTTGTGATCCAGGAAAGTAAATCTGTCATAAGCCAACAGCAAATTAGTTTAAAGTGCATGATTCTTGCCCAGACAAGATTTAATCCATCTGCTTTTTGTGTTGACATCACACATTATGTATCAGAGGCAGACACACTCACTTCTTGTGTTCTCTCCAAAACCCAGAGAGGCTTTGCCTGACAGCTTGGTGGAATAGGAAGTGCATTGCTGCAATTTACTAACAGCATAAAGTTGCACATATTTATTAACCTGAGTCTTCACCTATAAAATGGATGTTTTAATAAAAATTTCTAGGGGCACCTGGGTGTTTTGACAGCTCAGAGCCTGGAGCCTGCTTCAGATTCTGTCTCCCTCTCTCAGCTCCTCCCCCACTCACACACTGTCTCTCTCTCTCTCTCTCTCTCTCTCTCTCTCTCAAAAATAAACATTAAAAAAAATAAAAAATAAAAATTTCTACCCATAGTACTATTGTAAGGACTCAATGAAATTACAAAATGGTAAAAAGTTTTCTAAGTTGTAAAGTATTGTACCTCTTATTTATTATTATCAGGAGTTTTGTGGGCCCTGTTTTTTCAAGCTTCAGAAGATATCTGTCATTGGTGAGTCAATTTTTGTTTTTTTTTAAATTTTTTTTGAATGTTTATTTATTTTTGACAGAGAGAGAGAGAGAGAGAGAGAGAGAGACAGAGCATGAGCGGAGGAGGGGCAGAGAGAAAGGGAGACACAGAATCCGAAGCAGGCTCCAGGCTCTGAGCTGTTAGCACAGAGCCCGACGCGGGGCTCAAACTGACAGACCGCAAGATCATGACCTGAGCCAAACTTGGACACTCAACCGATTGAGCCACTCAGGCGCCCCCAATTTTTGTTTTTAAAAGTCAAATCTGGCTTTGTTAGCAAAGAAGCCAAGACCCAAAATGAGCCTGTCCAAGGCTGACTACATAGTTAACATTAGGAGGTTTGAGGACAGCTCTTCCTTGCTAAGAAGCTCAAAGGAATCATCAGACTTCAACTATCATTGTTTGAAAAAAGAAAATTTGCTATAAACCAAGTCTGTTTCCTCTGAAGATCTGTGCTATCTATACAAAACTCATAAGTAGAAAAATCTCCCTATTCCATTTAGTCCATACAGAGGGGTTGACCAGTCACAATAGATTATCCAAATTAAATGTTCTGGGCCTCAGTTCATTCACCTACAAAGCAAGAACAATCTCTTCCACATTGGCTACCTGTCCCAGACTCTCCTTGCCATGACAGAGGGCTACTAACTTCTCTCTTTCTTCTCGTCTTCCCTTCCTTCTTTCAAAATTCAGTAAGTCTATTCTGCACTAAGTCACTGTGCCAGGTGCTGGTGATATACACGCACACCTTGGAGATACTGCAGGTTCAGTTCCAGACCACTGCAATAAAGTGAACATTGCAATGAAGTGAGCCAAACGAACTTCTCTGTTTCCCAGTGCATATAAAAGTAATGCTTACACTATAGTGTGGTCTATTAAGTGTGCAATAGCATTATGTCTAAAAAAACAATGTACAAACCTTAATTAAAAACAGTTTATGGCTAAAAAATATAAACCATCATCTAAGCTTTCAGCAAGCTGTAATCACTGATCACAGATCACCATAACAATATAGTAATGGAAAGGTTCGAAATATTTTAAGAATTACCAAAATGTGACACAGAAATGTGAAACAAGCAAATGCTAATGGGAAAATGGTGTCAAGACTTGCTTGTCTCAGTGTTGCCACAAACTTTCAGTTTGTAAAAAATGCACTATTTGCGATGCACAATAAAATAAGGTATGCCCATAATGATGACTAGCAACAAAACAATGGCTACTAATGTTTTACTACCTAATAAGAGCATAACTGTATGCCAGATGTTTTACACATAAGTGCCTTGGAAATTAAAAAGCAGCATAAGGTGAATAGAAAGAAAACTAGTTTAGCTGTCAAAGTTTTGGGTTCTACTTCCAGTTTTGGTATCGGTTAGTTCATCTATCTGACTAAAAAATACTTAGTCAATATTCATGGCATGCCAGGGGCTGAGTACTAGGAAGAGAGAGGTAAATCAGATATTGAATTCATGGTGAACTGTAATAGGTGTTGTCCTTAGGCACTTATGAAACCTCAGGTTCCTCACCTGAGAAGAGGATTGGCCCTGATGATCTCTAGTGAAATTATAGCTCTAAATAAAAACATAATACCAGCCACCACTTGGAAAATACAGATACATAAGATGAGCAGGAAATGGGCTGGAGGGATGTGAATGGTCAGGTCATAAAAACCTTCTCTTGCAAACTAAGGAGTTTTCAATTCAACCAAAGGACAATGAAGTATCATTAAAGGGTTGTAAGTACTAGAGAACCCCGCATCTGTACTGAGTACAGGGCCTGCTTCCAATTCTCTCTCTGCTCCTTCCCTGTTCATGCTCTCTAAACAAATAAACAAACAAAAAAAACAAACTTGGGGGGGGAAAAAGAAGAAGAAATGGGCAAAAGACATGAATAGACATCTTTCCAAAGAAGACAAACAGATGGCTAACAGGCACGTGAAAAGATGCTCAATATCACTCATGAGGGAAATACAAATCAAAACCACAATGAGATACCACCTCACACCTGTCAGAATGGTTAAAATTAACAACACAGGAAACAACAGATGTTGGGGAAGATGAGAAGAAAGGGGAACACTCTTACACTACTGGGAATGCAAGTGGTGCAGCCACTTTGGAAAATGGTATGGAGGTTCCTCAAAAAGTTACAAATAGAACTAATCTATGATCCAACAATTGCATTACTAGGCATTTACCCAAAGGATACAAAAATACAAATTCGACGGGGTGCCTGGGTGGCTCAGTTGGTTAAGTGTCGAACGTCAGCTCAGGTCATGATCTCACAGTTCCTGAGTTCAAGTCTTGCATCGGGGTCTCTGCTGTCAGCACAGTGCCCACTTCAGATCCTCTGTCACCCTCTCTCTGTTCCCCAACTTGTTCTCACTCTCTCCCTCTCAAAATAAATAAACTTAAAAAAAAAAAAGAAAAATACAGATTCAAAGGGGTACATACACTCCAATGTTTATAGCAGCATTATCAACAATAGCCAAACTATGGAAAGAGCCCAAGTGTCCATAGACTGATGAATGGATAAAGAAGATGTGGTATAGGAGGCGCCTGGGTGGCTCAGCAGGTTAAGTGTCCGACCTCGGCTCAGGTCATGATTTCACGGTTTGTGAGTTCAAGCCCCATGTCGGGCTCTGTGCTGACAGCTCAGAGCCTGGAGCCTGCTTTGGATTCTGTGTGTGTGTGTGTGTGTGTGTGTGTGTGTGTGTGTGTGTGTGTCTGCCCCTGCCCCCACTCATGTCCTCTCTCACTCTCAAAAATAAACATTACAATTTTTTTTAAAAAAGATTTGGTATATACAGATATGTGTGTGTGTGTGTGTGTGTGTGTGTGTGTGTATACACACACTCACACAAATAATGGAATATTAGTCATCAAAAAGAATGAAATCTTGCCATTTGCAATGACATGGATGGAGCTAGAGTATATTATTCTAAGCAAATAAGTCAGTAAGAGAAAGACAAATACCATGATTCACTCATATGGGAAGGCAGGGGAAAAGGGGGCTACAAAAGACAGAGAACAAACTGAGGGTTGATGGAGGAAGGTGGGTGGGAGATGGGCTGAGTGGGAGATGGGCTAGATGGGTGATGGGTATTAAGGAGGGCACTTGTGACGAACACTGGGTATTACATGTAAATGATGAATCACTAAATTCTACTCCTGAAACTAATACTATACTATATGTTAACCAACTCGAATTTAAATAATTTTGAGAAAAAAAAAATGAAAAGAGTTCTATGTATGGATGGTGGGGATGCTTGCACAATAATCTGAATGTATTTAATGCCACTGAACTGTACACTTAAAAATGTTTAAGATGTCAAATAATTTTATGTTATGTGTATTTTACCACAATTAAAAAAAAAAGACAGGACTTAGTAACTGACTTTAGAAGGCAAAAGAAAAAGCAGTATTAAGAAGGACTCCTACGTTTCTGATTTGAGGGAATAGGTGAATGATGGTACTAATTACAAACTGATAAAAGGAAAAATGCATTATAAGGAAAGATAATAGGCTCAGTTTTAGACATGATGCATCTAAACAAAATAGGAGACATTCATGGAGAAGAGGTTCTGAAGACAGCTAGATAATAAACTGGTCTGAAGCTCAGAAGAGAGGTTTGCTGTAGAGCTAGAGTTTATGAATCATCAGCCTACAGACAGTAGCTGGAACTAAGATGAAAGAGAAAGTGGGCTCTTGGGCAACACCAACTTTTACTGGGTGAGTGGGGAAAGAAAAACTGGAAAGCAGACAGATTCAGGAACAGCCAGAGAGGAAGAAAGGAAAAACAAACAGAAAAATAAACAGAAAGACTATGTTGTAATCAATGAAAAGCAAGGAATGAGAAAACTTCCAGAAGGGAGGAATCTGGAGTTTCAAATGATATAGAAGTGTCAAATTAGAAGAAAGGCTGACAAGGGTCCACTGGATTTAACAACAAGGAGATTACTAGTAACCATAGGGAGAAGAGTTAGTAAGAATTCTTCTTAGAGACCTATTTCAGTCATAGGTGAAAGTAATTAATTGACCTGAGAAGTCTTTCCTGAGTAGACATTCAGTCTGAACATCAGAAGGGAGTTTTGTGGAGTAGTTTTCACCATTTCCTGGGCTCATCTAAGATCCTAATCACTATGGTGTCCAAGAGATAGCCAAGTTGGCTAGAGCAGTAAAAGCACTTGCTTTGTAATGCAGAAAATCTGGGGTTTGGGTTCTGCTATACGATGTGACCTTGGGAAGCCTGATCCCATCATTTCATCTGGAAAATAAGGGCTATCTCCCTAGACTTGTTATAAGAAATAAATATAAGGGGGAAAAACTCCACAAAAGGTTCTTTGCAAAGAACAAACTAGTTATAGTTAGTCTTAAAACCTCCATCAGGTGATCCTCACAAAGGAGGGTGAAGGGTGCAGGCCGGGGTCATTGAAGAGAAAGATACTCTTTTTTAGTCTCACTGACATTACAATGATTATTCATTGTATCTGCACACTGTCAGCTTAATTATCAAGGTCTTCCACCTGAAAAACTGTGTCAAATACAAATATACTTCTTAAATCCACTGTTTTTTTTTTTTTTAAGCAAAAAAAGCACTCTAGGAAAAAAAACTGAAAAATGACAACGAAGTCTTTGAACAGATCAATTTCCTAGTTTTCCAACCTTGAGAGTCATGTGTTTTGTTGGGGTATTTGAAGTATTTCAATGATAATTGCTGTGAGCTGAAAGCACGAAATTCATTTAGGGCCCAGCACAGGAGTGGGGGAAAGGATGTGAGCTGGTATGGACCAGCAGAGGATTGAGAAGTAGCCAGGAGAGGATGTAAGATGAAACCTTGATGTTGCTCTGTGGTAAAGAGACAATGAATACACAAACCCGAAACAGGGGGACCCAGTTCCAACATTTCTGCAAAACACTTCTCCATCTTCTCACCTATAAAATTATGGGTTACTTTAAGAGGTCCATCTATTCTCACATTTCAGAATTCTTTCCAATTGGGTTTTGGAAACTTCACTCCAAATCAATGGCTGGCCCTGTTACATTTATTACTTTCTGCTGTCTTGTGAAGAATAAATTCCTAATGGTTTCCCCCCACCCCCGTTGCTTTTTTTCTTTTTCTTTCAGATGATGTACTGAGGCCTAGAAAGTTTAATAATTTATCTGACATCACACAGTTTTTAAATGGTAGAATCAGGTCTAAATCTAAGTCACTCATTCTTTACCCCACATTCTTTCCCCAGTAGAGATATACTTAGTGTTGTGCATTGTAACAACTGTTAACTGAACACCACATTTGAGCCAGCCATGGTGCCTTAGACTTCATAAACATTTTCATGGGCCTGTGAACCAACCATCTGTATAGATCATGACTCTATTTTAGAGTTGAAGAAAATGAGACTAAGAAAAATTAAAGAACTCACCCAAGGTCCTACAGCTAATTAGTGGCAGAGCCTGGAGTCCACCCCAGATCTGATAGATTCCAATATCTGTCTTCTTTTCAGCATCTATTCTAGATCTCTGGTGATGCTTGGACACTCTCAGCATCAGAACATTTTAAGGAAAAGGAAAAGGAAAAGGGAAGGGAAGGGGAGGGGAGGGAAGGAGAGGGGAAGGGGAGGGGAAGGAAAGGGAGGGAGGGGAGGGGAGAAGAGAGAAGAAGAGAGGAGAAGGGAAGGGAAGGGAAGGGAAGGGAAGGGAAGGGAAGGGAAGGGAAGGGAAGGGAAGGGAGGGAAGGGAAGGGAAGAGAAGAAGGGAAAGGAAAGGAAAGGAAAGGAGTATGGAGAATTATTTAGGTCTTGTCTACATTGCAAACTTCTGGCAGAGAAATGTTTCTGAGGCCTTTCAGAAAAAGAAATGCCCCATTCTTTATTTTATTTATTTATTTATTTATTTATTTATTTATTTATTTTTTAATTTTTTTTTCAACGTTTATTTATTTTTGGGACAGAGAGAGACAGAGCATGAACGGGGGAGGGGCAGAGAGAGAGAGAGAGAGAGAGAGACACAGAATCGGAAACAGGCTCCAGGCTCTGAGCCATCAGCCCAGAGCCTGACGCGGGGCTCGAACTCACAGACCGCGAGATCGTGACCTGGCTGAAGTCGGACGCCCAACCGACTGCGCCACCCAGGCGCCCCAAGAAATGCCCCATTCTTTAAAGAGCCCCCTGGTATGGTAAATCTATGTGAAGGGTATTTAAGTGTTCACTGTACTTACTATCTTTATTAACTGGCTCAGGCTGCCATAATATAATACCACAAACTGAGTGGCTTTGACATTGATTTCTCGCTCTCTGGAGGATGGAAATATGAGATCAGAATGCCAGCCCAACTGGGTTCTAGTGAAGGTTCTTTTCCTGCCTTGCTAATGACAGCCTTCTTGCTGTGTCCTCACATGGCAGAGAGAGAGTTCTGGTGTCTCTCTTCCTATGAGAGCACTAATCCCATCAAGAGGGCCCCACCCTCAGGACTTCAACTAAATCTAATTATCTTGCAAAGGCCCGAACTCCAAATAACATCACATTGAGAATTAGAGAGAGTGTCAACATATGAATTTGAGGAGACACAAATATTCAGTCTATAACACTATGTTTTAAGTGTTTTAAAGTATATGGACATAGTATATTCTCTGAATTCTCTTTACCAAGATGCACAAGGAGCTAATTATAATCACTTCACAGGACTGTTGCAAGTATAAAAATATTGTCTGTAAAACACTGAGATCAATTTTTGGCACACAGTAAGTGCTCAGTAAAGGAGTTTAAAAAGGACGTGAAAATACTGTCATTTGACTAGCAGACAGCTGTTCACTGAAATATACTGTATTGCTGTATACCATGATTTACAATAGGAAATAAATATTTGGTCTTCATCTTTATTCCTAGTGCAAAGCTCCTAAAACCACTGGAATTTCCTAAGTGAGAAGAGCCATAAAGTTATCTTGACATTCAAAATAAACTCCTTTCAACCACATCTGTTTATGTTAATGAGTGACATCTGGAAAGCAATGGGGACAGGTTTGCCAGGGGAACCAAACATGTGATTGGAGAGTTGGAACTTTCAGTCCCACCACCCTGACCTCTGGGGAGAGGAGAGGGGCTGCAGCTTGAATCAATTGCCCATGGCCAATGGTTTAATCAATCATGTCTATGTAATGAAGTCCCCATAGAAGGCAAAAAGGACAAGATCTGGAGAGCTTCCAGGCTGGTGCAGGGAGAGTGGCACCCTCTGGAGCTTCCGTGCTTGTTTCTACATTCCTTGCCCTATGCATCCTTCCATCGATCTGTTCCTGAGTTATATTCTTTTACCATAAACCAATAATCTAGTGAGTAAACTGGTTTCCTGAGTTCTTGAGCTGCTCTACCAGATTAAATGAACCCAAGGCAGTGGTTGTGGGAACCTCTGATTTACAGGCTATCAGTCAGAAGTACAGGTAACAACTTGGGCGTGCGATTAGCATCTGAAATAAAGACTGTTGTAGGATTGAGCCCTCAATCTGTGGAATCTGACACTAACTCCAAGTAGATAGTATCAGAATTGAGTTGAACTGTAGGATACCTGACTGGTATTGGAGAACTGCATGGTGTGAGGAAAAAACCCACACATTAGAACTGATGTCAGAATCATAATTGTGTAGTTATATTTTATTTCCGTCTCAGATTCCACAGAGAATTTCAAATCAGTTTTTCTAACCTCTGTTCCATGTGGCCACTACCCCATTACCTCTGAGGCAGATGAGACCACAATGAGCTTGACCTTCCACTTTTGCTTCTACTGCCCTTCACTAGCCTATTCCAAACTGCTGGCCAGAAGCAGGCTTCTAGCCTCTCCAAGGTAAGGCTCCCTAGTCCTAGAAACTGAAAAAACAACCCTCTCATCTAGCTTATCACTGGGAACAGTAAAAGGAGTACATATTTTAAAACATATCAGCCTACTATAACAGGAAGCACATATACTTTGAAATCATAAAGACCTGATATTTCCTCATCTTTTAGAAGCTATATACACTGGCCAAGTTTTATGTCCTGAATTAAACCACCAATTAAACCACCATTAAAAGATGATCCTATGGGGTTTGTGATTAATAAGATTAATTATAGAAAGTACTCAGCATGTGTTTGCCAAATGGTAATACTCTTTAACATAACCATTACTGTTATTAACAATAACAAATGTTTACTCTAATGCATTACATTTGGCATTTGCTTATACATTATCTTACTTGGGTTTTCTATTTCCAGCACTATGGAGAAGATAACCTGAAAATCTACTTACTACATAACATCTTGAAAAGCTGGATAACAAACACTTCATGTCATATAATGAACATAAGCAGAGTTGAGATTTTAAGAAAGAAAAAGAAATCCCCAGGAGTGAAAAACTGAAGAGGAAACTAACTCTCATAGCTGATGTTGGTCTGGGCAATTACAGGGCTTGCTTTATTTCGCCACTGGAGGTGGGAGATGAGGCGTTGGGCCCTGGGAAGGACAACAGAACTCGAATTCCCTTCTAAAAAGCTGGGATCTTGGAAGAATCATATTGTCAGTTCAAAAAAAAAGGGGGGAGTGCCTGGGTGTCTCAGTTGGTTAAGCATTCAACTTCAGCTCTGCTCATGATCTCACGGTTCATGGTTTGTGCCCCATGTCCGGCTCTGTGCTGACAGCTCAGAGTCTAGAGCCTGCTTCAGATTCTGTCTCTCTCTGCCCCTCCCCTGCTCGCACTCTCTCTCTCAAAAATAAATAAACATTTAAAAAATTAAAAAAAAAAAAACTGACTCAAAAATACAGAGACAATGGAAGCTTAGCTTAAAAAAGAAAGTTTCGGGGCACCTGGGTGGCGCAGTCGGTTAAGCGTCCGACTTCAGCCAGGTCACGATCTCGCGGTTCGTGAGTTCGAGCCCCGCGTCAGGCTCTGGGCTGATGGCTCAGAGCCTGGAGCCTGTTTCCGATTCTGTGTCTCCCTCTCTCTCTGCCCCTCCCCCGTTCATGCTCTGTCTCTCTCTGTCCCAAAAATAAATAAACGTTAAAAAAAGAAAGTTTCCTGAAGGATTTGAAACCTTGGCCTATGTGAAGTCTGAACTTACTCTATTTGTGTGGAGTTTATTCTTCCTATGTGGCCTTAGAATCTGCAGCAGAGAAATTAACTTAAAACATAGTTTCAGGCTTAGAAACAAAGACACTCCTCCCTCTTTCCCTCAGGAGAAATACTAATTATTTCACTTAATTTTCACAACTGTCCTATGGAGTAAGTAATATTATCTCAGTTTATAAAAGAAATTTAAGTTAAGGGAGATTAAGCAAGGTTAAGCTAGGTTAAAGTCACCTAGCTATTATCTAACAGAGCTGGGATCTGAATCTTGTTGTCGTTCATTCAAAAAAAAAATTTTTTTTTAATGTTTATTTATTTTTGAGAGAGACAGAGACAGAATGTGAGTGGGTTAGGGGCAGAGAGAGAGGGAGACACAGAATCCAAAGCAGACTCCAGGCTCTGAGCTGACAGCACAGAGCCCGACGCAGGGCTTGAACTCACGAGCTGTAAGATCATGACCTGAGCCGAAGTCAGACGCTCAACCAACTGAGCCACCCAGGCGCCCCTGGTTGTTGTTCATTCAATCAAAATACATTTACCAAGTTCTATACTACGTGCCAAGCAGAAACAAGGTCCACTTCTTTCCCAATATATCACACAGCCTAATCTTTTTTGAGTAAATCAATAGATAAATGCAACTGTTTTCTTCTTTCTCAAGTTTAGCAATTCAGTGAGAATGAATGCAGCCAGAATCACAGGAAACCCACAGGATTCCCCTGGGCTCTGTCTGCCAAAGTGGCTCAGTCCTCTCTGCCAAAGGGACTTGGGTTGCTGAGACACTAAACTGGGAAGAAAAAGAGCAACTACTGCTCGGTAGGTCCTGGTTTTGGCATTAATTTCTTAGAGTAAACACACAACAATTTTAGCATATCGTAAATATTTTCAAACAGAAATTTCAAAATATTTACTATTAATGTTAAGTAGGGATAATAAGGCTGTTGTGATAAACATAAACATATGAAATTGAAAGTAATAACAGCTATAGTTATATCAGGCTCAACATCCAACATATTTGAATGTTTTTTTGAGTTGCCTCGCATTAAGAAAATCCTGATTACAAACACAAGTAGCTACGACTATTTGTGTTTCTTTAAAAATTAACATGCGGGTGCCTGGGTGGCGCAGTCGGTTGGGCGTCCGACCTCAGCCAGGTCATGATCTTGCGGTCCGTGAGTTCGAGCCCCGCGTCGGGCTCTGGGCTGATGGCTCGGAGCCTGGAGCCTGTTTCCGATTCTGTGTCTCCCTCTCTCTCTGCCCCTCCCCCGTTCATGCTCTGTCTCTCTCTGTCCCAAAAATAAATAAACGTTGAAAAAAAAAAATTTTTTTTTAAATTAACATGCATTCTTAGAAGCTTAACACACTGATCATCTTATTTGTATACATACTTTATAAAAATAGTTCTAAATATTTTTAATAAATCAAATCACATTATTTGAGGAATTTCTGAAGCACCTTCCTAGTGTTTTCACAAAGTATGGAACAATTAGACAAAGGACACTTAGAGAACCCTCAAGTTTCTGTCTAGGAAGTTAGGATACACAGTAAAGTGCGAAGTTATAAGAAGGAACCAATACATTCCGAAATTCACTGCCAGTGACTCTCTTCTGGGACAAAACTCTCTACTCCCTCTTTCACATCCAATCCTGCCATGAAGACCATTATTAATCTACTTTTTGAGTGTCATTTCTCACTTTTCCCCTTTTCTTTTTTCTAATAAAGATTTTATTTCTTTTTTTAAGTAATCTCCTTCCCAGTGTGGGGCTCTAACTCATGACTCTCAGACCAAGAGTTGCATGTTCTTTTGACTGAGCCAGCCAGGCGCTCCCCCACGTTTCCCCTTTCCTGCTCTTTACTCCAACTAATCTCAAGTAATGACTGTATGTAATCTGACCATACCTTCTTACTTCCCCATGTGTTTATTCATATTGTTACCTTCACCTTGGATCTATAATCACTGTATTCTTGAAGGCCCATGCTATGCTAACCACCATGCTGGACAATCTAAATACATTTTCTTATTTATTTCTATTACCATATGTCTTACCCATCTTTATTTATTTGTAAATAATAACATTTTTAAGTGCTTACTTTATGCCAGATATTATATGCTCAGTACCTTACACTAGTTCATTTAATCCTTATGACAGCCCTAAATCAAAACAGTATCGTACTGACACAAAAGTACACACATAGATCAATGGAATGGAATAGACAGTCCAGAAATAAGCCCATGTTTATATGGTTAATTAATCTATGACAACGGAGGCAAGAATATACAATGGAGAAAAGACAGTCTCTTTAATAAATGTAGCTGGGAAAACTGGACAGCTACATGCAAAGGAATAAAAGTGGACCACTTTCTTAAGCCATACACAGAAATAAACTCAAAACAGATTAAAGACCTAAATGTGAGACAGGAAACCATAAAATTCTTAAAAGAAAACATCTCTCTGACACTGGCCATTGCAACATTTTTCTAGGTATGTCTCTTAAGGCAAGGGAAACAAAAGCAAAAATAAATTACTGGGACTACATCAAAACACAAAGCTTTTGCATAGTAAACCATCAACAAAATGGAAAGGCAATCTACTGACTGGAAGAAAATACTTGCAAATGATATACCCAAGAAGGGGTTAATATCCAAACTATATAAAGAACTTACATAACCCAACACCAAAAAAACCCCAAATAATCCAATTAAAAATGGGCAAGGGATCTGCATAGACGTTTTTCCAAAGAAGACATATAAATGGCAAAGAGACACATGAAAAGATGCTCAGCATCACTCATCATCAGGGAAATGCAAGTCAAAACCACAATGAGATATCACCTCATGCTAAAATCAAAAACACAAAAAAGAACAAGTGTTGGTGAAAAAAAAAACCCCTTGTGTACTGCTGATGAGAATGCAAACTGGTGCCATCACTATGGAAAACAGTACGGAGGTTCCTCAAAAAATTAAAAACAGAAATAACATATGATGCAATAATTCCACTACTGTGTATTCACCCAAAGAACACTAATTTGAAAAGATATATGCATCTGTATGTTTACTGGAGCATTTTTTTACAATAGCCAAATTATAGAAGCAACCTAAGTGTCCACTGACAGATGAATGGATAAAAAAGATGTGGGGCGTGTGTGTGTGTGTGTGTGTGAATGGAGTATCACTCAACCATAAAAAAGAAGATCTTGTCATTTGCAACAACACAGATGGACCTAGAGGGTGTTACACTAAAGTGAAGTAAGACAGAGAAAGACAAATACCCCATGGTTTCACTTATATGTGGAATCTAAAAAATAATTAAACAAACACAACACAAACAGACCTATAAATACAGAGAACAGACTAATGGTTATGGTTGCCAGAGGGGCGTTGGATGGGGGATGCAAAATGGGTGAAGGGGAGTGGGAGATACAGGTTCTAGATATAAAATGAATTAAGATACAAGGATAAAAGGGACAGCATAGGGATAGTCAATGATAATGTAATAGTGTAGTATGGTGACAGATGGTAAGTACATTTGTGGTAAGCACAGCACAACAGATAGACTTGTCCAATCAGTATGTTGCATACCTGAAACTGAAGTAATACTGTGTGTCAACTATACTTCAATTTAAAAAAACAAACACCTAGAATAAAGAATAAGTGTGAGGAACAAAAAAAAAAAAAAGAAAGGAAGGAAGGAAGAAGGTAATATTATAATGGGAATACAAAGGCTCTGGAAGGTTAAAAAAATTTGCCTAAGGCCAAGTATGGGAGAGAATGATTCCAGGAAGAGTGCTCTCTGAGCTCAGAGCGGAGTTCTTAAAGAACAAGGTGATGCTATCAAGGGACAATGGCAGTCCAGACAGAGGGACAACATACACAAAGAGTGAAGTAGGAAACAGCTTGGTATGCAGTTCAGGAAAAAGATCAGCTTTCAGGATCAGCAGACCTGGGCTCAAATATCTATTTTTGGTTTTGTTTTATGGCCTCTTACTGTGACTATGGCTTTCTCAACTGTCAAATGGTGATAAGAAGCTGTACCATGAAAAACTGGTTTAAAATTAAACATGATATGTGAAACTGTGCATCACAGGGCTAGGTCCATGGTAGGTATTCAATAAATGTTACCTCCCTTCCTTTCCCCTAGATGACAATTCAACAATCCTTAGTTGTAAGAATGTCATTTCCATCTCCATTGAACCCCAAACATATCTCTCTTCTACAAGTTCCCAAGCTTTACCAGGGCTTTTGGAGGCACAGTATACCAAAAGTCATTCAGCAAGTTATTTGGTAATGCCCTTAACCACCGTTTTTCAAAACTACACCACTTACCTGTGTAGGCCATGTTCTTAGGGTTGCCATAAGGAGCCCCAGGCTGCACGGGGCTATAAACAGGGTTCATTGTGGAAGACTGAGGATCCTATACAGAAACAAAGAAAATAGCACTGATTATTGATTGTTCATTTTCCCTGACATCAGTTTCCCTTCTATAATCTTCAACTTATACTCACAGAGAACAACATGGTATAGCAGAAAGAAGCAAAAAGCCATTTGTTTGTACTTGGCCCTATGCTATACACTTTTCTCCTTATACAAATGAAGATACTGAGAAGCAGAGAGGTGATACAACTTGCCTAATGTCAACCCAGACCTTTTGGCTTTTAGTTCAGAACCAGACCCACTATCCCACAGATGACTCTGCCACTGGTATACTGTGTGGCATTGGCCAAGTCACTTCCCCTCTCCAGACTCTAACATCGTGAGGTCAAATCAATTAGTTTAGGCTCTCTGAGGTCTTTTCCAATGCTAAGGATGCCAGTCTGGGAGTTGGGAAAGGATGCACTTCTACTGTTCATCAGGGGAGTGTAAGAGCCAAACAATAAACACACAGACTATTAGGAAGAGCAGCAAGTGTCTCACCAACCCTTTGCACCTGCAGAGGACAAGATACCAGTTACTAACAGATTTGGGAAAAATGGAAATTTATCACCACTGAGAATTTTAATGCAAAACACAGTCAAGATCTCTTTCAAAACTTGTTCAACAGAAAGAAACTTGGAAATTTGTGTGCAGTAAGTATCACCTGCACAAGTGCTCTGTTAATTACCTTAATGAAGCACATTCTCCATTCTGATTAATGGAAAAATCTGTCATTAAACTCTGTTTTACAGCCCATTTGTCCCATCTTGTTTAGAGAACCATCTCTGACACATAGGCCAGTACATGTTTGAAAAACTTGTCTCTACAAATATATTACTTACACTTCATAAAAATCAAACAATTCTCTCTTAACTAGGCTCACATGATGGATGGGCAATTTTTTAGGTCATTAACTTCTCTTATAGCACCTCAGGACAGGAAACAAGTCAAATGTCAAGACAGGCAGTCAACAACTGGCTTGATGACAATTGCTCTGAGATTAATTAAGTCTCTCCAGGCTTCTGGAATGAGAGGTGGAGTAAAGATGGGTTCCCAAGGAGAGGAAGGCAGGGTGGTCAAACAGGCAAAAAGGAAAATGCTACTGGTTAATTCCAGAGGCTAGAACTTCCTGAAAGGTAGCCAATGGGCAGCCCTGGCAAATGACCCCAAGGCAACAGGCTAGCTTAAACTACTACCAGTAAATGAACTGAAAACTTGAGGATGAAGGTTACAGGATATATATATATATATTTCGGCACAATTTAAGGAGAAAATACCCCTTGCATCCAGAGTTATCTAAGAATATGGCCAGGTAACATTCTCTCTCTAAATATAAGCACTCTCCTTAACAGATACTGGGAGAATTAAAAAAGATCTCAGAATGTCAAAATACACCACCAACCGTCAGGTGGTGCACACATGTAAATGATGATGGTGATGATGTGATGGCAGCAACAACACAGAAGACAACTTGTACACTTTTCCTGCCTTAGGTCTCTCTTCTACCCAACTAGTTCTTTGCTAAATAATGTGGCGTAAGCAAGACTGTTAAAATGCTAAGCAGCACAACTGGCCCTGTAAACATCTAGTCATGCTCCTAATAAGAAGGTAATCCATGTTGCTGATTGGGCAAGGTATGAAAATGTTTTTCATAACCAAAGAAACTCAAAAACTTTGGAAATGGTTTCCTCCTGCTCCAAAATGAGGGCCTCAGCCTCAAAAGGATATCTTGACTGGGGAGCACTCCACAGCAGCATTGATTCCAAGCCCTACTGATGACTGACAGAAATGAGATATTCCATGGGTTCAAAATTTGGATTAAGAATGTGACAGCCACTTCTGGGGAAGCTGCTTGTAGGAAGAGACGGTCCCTGGCTTTCATGGGTAAGTCAACCCTTTACGAGAGAATCCACATATTCTTAATAGTTTCAGGGACAGACTAAACATGAGTAGGAACATCACAAGCTCTATGATCAGACAGATTTAGGTTCAAATCCTAGCACTGCCACCTACCAAATGTGGGACCACAGGCCACTAACCTTTCTGAGCTTCAGTTTCCTCTAGCCTCAAAATGGAAAATATTACATACTTTATAAAGGTGTTGTAAGGTTTTCTTAAAACAGATTTATTGAGGTATAATTTACATATAGTAAAACTTACCCCTTTGGGGTATATAGTTCTATGACCCCTGAAAATGTGTAGTCATACAAACACCACCACAAGTAAAATATAAAGCATTTTCATCACCCCAAAAAGTTCTCTCATCTTTGTATTCAGTACCCTCCCACTGATTCCTAGCCTGTGACAACCACTGATCTGTTTTCTGTTGCTCTATATATACACACATAACAACTTTTACTTTATAGATGAAATAAGTGAAGCTGAAAAAAGGTAATGAACAGCCCAAGGTCACAAAGCAAGTTAAGGGCAGGGTCAAGACTAGCACCCCAAATGGATCAAAGACCTAAATGAAAGAGCTGAAATACAAAACTCATACAAGAAGGAAGAAAATATAGGCATAAACCTTTGTAACCTTGGACTGGCAATGGTTTCTTAAATATACCAAGAGTACAAACAACCAAAGGAAAAAAATACACTGGATTAATCAAAACTAAAAACTTTTGTTCTTTAAAGACACCATTAAGAAAGTGAAAGACAACCCAGAGAAGGAGAGAAATTTGCTGACCATATACAGTTGACCCTTGAACAATGCAGGGGTCAGGGGTGCCAAACCCCTGTGCAGTCCAAAATCTGTATGTAACTTTGACTCTCCCAAAACTTCACTACTAAGGACCTACTGCTGACTGAAGAATACAAACATTCGAATAACACGTATTTTGTCTATGTATTACATACTGTATTTTTGTAATAAAGCTAGGAAAAGAAAATGTTATTAAGGAAATCATAAGGAAAATACATTTACAGTATTGTACGGTAAAAAAAAAATCCACGCATAAGTGGACCCACACAGTTCAAACCCATGTTGTTCAAGGGTCAACTGTATAGGATAGGGGATTGGGGTTTTTTTAAGGTTTTTGTTTTTTTTTTTTGTTGTTGTTGTTTTAATGCTGAGAGAGCAAGAGCACAAGTGGGGAAGGCGCAGAGAGAAAGGGGGACAGAGAAAATTCCAAGCAGGCTCTGCATAGACAGTGCAGAGACCGACATGGGGCTAGAACCCATGAACTCTGAGATCATGACCTGAGGCAACATCAAGAATCAGATGCTTAACAGAGTCACCCAAGTGCCCCGGGTATTGTATTTGTATATAAATATAAATATCTGTATTTAAAAAATATAAAGAACTCTTATCTTGGGGTGCCTGGGTGGCTCAGTCAGTTAAGTGTCCGACTTCCACTCAGGTCATGATCTTGTGGTTCATGAGTTTGAGCCCTGCATTGGGCTCTGTGCTGACAGTCCATAGCCTGGAGCCTGTTTTGAATTCTGTCTCCCTCTCTCTCTCTGCCCCTCCCCCAGTCGCTGTCTTTCTCAAAAATAAATAAACATAAAAAAAATTTTTTTGGAAAAAAAAAAAAACTCTTATCTTTACTCAATAATAAAAAGGACAATAACTCAGTTAAAAAATGGGCAAAGGATCTGAACACACATTTCTTCAAAGAAGTTATATAAATGATATAATGAGATACTACTTCTTTTTAAAAAATTTTTTTTTTCAACGTTTATTTTGTATTTTTGGGACAGAGAGAGACAGAGCATGAACAGGGGAGGCGCAGAGAGAGAGGGAGACACAGAATCAGAAACAGGCTGCAGGCTCTGAGCTGGGGCTCGAACTCACGGACCGCGAGATCGTGACCTGGCTGAAGTCGGACGCTCAACCGACTGCGCCACCCAGGCGCCCCAATGAGATACTACTTCTATACACTAAATGGCTAAAATAAAAAGATAACAAAAAGTGTTGACAAGTGTGTGAAGAAAATGGAACCCTCATACAAAGCTGGTGGGAATGTAAAATGACACAGTCACTTTAGAAATAAATCTGATAGTTCCTCAAATAATTAAACAGAGTTACGATATAATCCAGCAATGCCACTCCTAGGTATATACCACAGAGAAATGAAAACACATGTCCACATGAATGTTCACAGCAGCATTATTCATGATAGTCAAAAGATGGAAACAGGGGTGGCTTAGTCAGTGAAGCATGCAACTTTTTTTTTTTTTTTTTTACATTTATTTATTGTTGAGAGACAGAGAGACAGAGCACAAGTGGGGAGGGGCAGAGACAGAAGGAGACAGAATCCGAAGCAGGCTCCAGGCTCTGAGCTGTCAGCACAGAACCTGACATGGGGCTCGAACTCACAAACTGTGAGATCATGACCTAAGCCGAAGTTGGGCCCTCGACCAACTGAGCCATCCAGGTGCCCCGAAGCATGTAACTCTTCATTTCAGCTCAGGATGATCTCATGGTCAGTCAGGGATCAAGCTCTGCATGAAGCCTTCTTGGGAGTCTCTCTCTGCCCCTCCCCCACCTCACTCTCTCTCTCAAAACAAAAACAAAAGAGGGAAACAACCTAAATGTTCAACTGGTGAATGGATAAATGGAATGTGATACATCCATACAATGAAATATTTGGCAATAAAAAGAAATGGAGTATTGATACATGATACAACATAAATGAATCTTGAAAACATTACATTAAGTGAAAGAAACCAGTCACAAAAGGTCACATATTACATGATTCCATTTATATGAAATTTCCAGAATAGGCAAACCTATAGAGACAAAGGTAGATTAATGGTTGCCTAGATTAGTTCATGACACATGAAACCTAATAACTTCCAAATCCACATTTTCTCACAATAATTATTATAACGTAACACTCAACCACACATCCACACCCACATACACCCTACTTTCATAACATTTCTTCCTGATCACTCCTTAAGCAATTCAAACCCACCATACCCAAAAGTAAACTCAGAATCTTTTCCCAGCCCCATTCTTTCATCCTGTATTGCCTGTCTCAGAGTTACTGACAATCCATCCACCTAGCACCTAAGACAAAAACCTGGAAGTTATCCTAAATGCCACCCACTCTTTCACACCTGATCATGAGCTCCCAAAAAACCCTACTGCCCCTGTTTTAAGTTTCATCATCTCTTGTCTAAACTACTACAACAGTGCCAAGAAGTCTATTTTTCCACATTCTAACCCAGTCTACCTCATCCTTGATATTCATTATTAAAACAAAGGTTGGATGGGTTACTCTCCTCAAAGGCTTTGGGAATAAAATCCAAATTCTTTCACATGGTGTACACTATTCTCTATGCTCTATGGGATAGGGCTTAGGAATCTATGCATTTATGTTTCCAAGGAGATTTTGAAGCCCAAATAGTTTGAAGACAATGCCTGAGACTCTCTTTCCCAAATGTCATTTGTCCAGAGGAACAACAAATATTCCTACCTACACTTGAGCTGGGAGAGGAGGAGAGACAAAATTTTCTAAAAAGTAAAATATATTGTATATCAGATAGTGGTAAATGCAGTAGAGAAATCCACTGAGGGTAGACAAGGAGTGCTGGCGGGGGGAGGGGAGGTTCAATTTTTTAAATGGCTAGAGAAAGTGTCATTGAGTGACATCTAGCAATGAATAAGTTGAAGAAGCAAGCCATGCAGCTGAGAGGAAACTGTCCAAGTAGAGGAAACAGCAAATGCAAATGCCCTGAAGTGGAACTATGTCTGAGAAACACCATGGAGGCCACTTTAGCTAGAAAGCAGCGAATGAAAGGGAAAAGAGTAGACAGTGACACCAGACAGGTAATAAGGGCCAAATCATGCAGAGCCTTGTAGACCAGTATAAGGAATTTGTTTTTTATTTGAAATAAGAAGCCACTGGAGTATTTTGCGCAGAAGAGTAACATGATTTGACTTCATTTTAAGACTACTTTGGCTGCTGAGCTGAGATCAGATGGCAGGAAGGCAAATGGAAAAGAAGGGAAATTAGTCAGGATGCTATTTGAAATAATCCAGATGAAGAATAATGGTGGCTTGAAATAGGGTGGTAGCAGTGGTGATAGTGGTGGTGGAAAGTAGTCATATTTTGGATATATTTTGAAGAACAGCCTGACAGCTATTACCAATGGATTGAATATGGAGTATGAGAAGGAGAAAGACATTAAGGATGACTCCAAAGCTAACTTGAGAAATTGGAATAATAAAAATAACCACTTACTGGGATGAGAACTATGAAGAGAGCATGTTTGGGAGTGAAAAACAAATTTGGATTTGGACTTAAAGTTGTGATACCTAAGAATACTACTATTGATTGATAGTACAACCTATCAATAATTGATAGTACATTACTACAATGATTGATACACAATGGGTATTGTGTAGGGATTAACCATTACCAATATTATAAATATTACCTCTATTACCGGCAGCTACTGTTTACTGAACATTTACCAGGTGACAGGCACTGTGCTAGAGACTTACCTTATTAAGTCCCTATAAGTCTTAAAAGGTCACAGTGATCTTGCAATATAGGTATTATTTTCACTGTATTATAGATAAATAAACTTAAGTCTAGAGAAATAAAGCAAACTATCCAAAGTCTCATTACTAAGAATTGAGAAAGGTCAGTTTCATAACCAGGTCTGTCTGATTCCAATGTCTAAGCTACTTCCACCATGCTAGATGAAGTTCCTAGTCTCCCAAACCCAGCACTAGATTCTCCTCTGGAATGGCAGGCCCTGAGCCCTTCCCTTTAACTCAGGATCCCTTGTGACCTTGACAGATTCCTCTCATGGAGGCAGTTCATATCTACCTGCTGGGTCCCAGCGGGGCACACACAGTCAGTTACAAGAGAATAAAAGCACTGCCTGCCTGACTTCTACAATCTCAGCTGCCATACACTCACTACCCATCTGACCTGATTTCACTTCTTTAGTAAGAAAAGTAAGTGCCCACTGGGCACATCCTTCCTAGCTATCTCTCCAGAGCCAAGTATGGAGTTGCCCCTGCTTCCTGGGGCTGAACCACAGCAAGTCTACATTTCTTGTGCCAGTGAACACAACTGTGTAATAGCTTCCTTCTCATCTTATTCAGAATAAAATCCAAAATCCTTTTAAAAGTCTACAAGGCCTTCTATGATCTGACCTCACATGCCCACATCTCTGATTGCAACTCCTACTACTACGGCCTTGCTTTCTCCACTCCAATCACAATGACCTCCTTGTTCTCTGAACACAGCATGCATGCTTACATCTCAGGATCTTTGCACTTGCTCTTCCCCCCACCCAGAATGCCCTTCCCCCAGATATCCAAATAGTATACTCCCTCACTTCAATCAGGTCTCATCTCTTACCAGAAATGACTTCTTTACCTTAACCCACCTACCTAAAATACTTCCTCCAAAGATGTTATTCTCTGTCCCATCATCCTGTTTTACCTTTCCTATTGATACCTATCACTACCTTATATATTTTCTTACCTATTTATTTTCTCCCCAATTAGAGTAAGTTCCATAACGATATGGATTCTGTTTGTCTTGTATCCCCAGCACCCAAAATATTACCCAGCACAGAATGGACACTAAATACATAGTAGTTGAATGAATAATGAACCATCCTTCATATTCTCCAAAAGACAACTCTGAAAAAAGCGTCAAAGTGCTTGCCACTTCTTGGCATATCCCAGTGAACTACTTGGCTCCACATCTCCCCAGTATTTATTTCTATTGTCCACACTAGCCTCCATTGGTAGTTCACCTAATTGCAGAATAAGCAGTGGTGAGTCAAAATAACATGTGAGAGACAAAACAGGTCCTAAAAACTTCCCTCCTGGTGCAGCTAGCAGCTTTCATACCCAGACTGTTCTACAAGTGACCTGTTGCTGCTCCCCCAAAAAACATGTGAACTATTTCTTTCAAACCAACAGTAAAACCTATGAGCATAAAATGACAAGGAAAAAAAAAAGCCCATGGATTCAGGATGAATACTTCCAAGTATTCATGCACAACAGGTTGCAGCATTAAAAATTAAAAATTAAAAATTAGTGTTGTAGCTTGCAAACTACTTTAAAATTTTCAAAGAATTTTACCATTTACAAAGTGTTTTACAGTTTATGAAAATTTTAACTACTATTTCACTTGATACTTTGAGGTAAGCAATGCAAATTAACTTCATTTGACAGATAAAGGAATGAAAGCTCAAATGTTTATTGCCCTTTGGATGGGTACTGTACAAAAAAGAGAAAGATGGTGTCTGCCCAAAGAAGGTTATGGTCTAGCTGGGGAATTTTTAAAGTTCAATAAAAATAAAGATGCCAAAAATAATACAAGGAGACAGAAATTCTGGAATGCTTAAATTGCTCAGCAAACCTTCTCCCTAAAAAGCAACAAAACTGGATAAAATTGTCAAAAACAACCAATTCAGGCCTCTGAAAATTAACCAAAGGCATACATACATCAAATTGAGAAAGGATTATTCAGGAAAAATTATTGAACCATACTAAGAACGTGAGAATCTGTGGCATTTTAGCCTAGAGCTGCCCTTATCTCCCAACCCCCAGCTTCCTGGGAGTAATTCCGTCAGAGCAGGCCAGGCCAGGCCAAGAGGATGACTGGAGTCAGAGTGGGCTGATTTAATCTAAAGCTGAGCATAGAAAATCAGCTCTAGATACTGCCCAGCATCACAACAGGGTGACAATCTGGGGAACAATAGTAAACAATCCAGGAAGGCCACTACTGGAGCTAGACTAAGGTCATACTATTAGTATTAGGTAGGGCAGGCAACAGAGCAGATAAACCAGAAATTTAAAAGGGCATACTAGGGAACCAAACAGCATAATGGGTCTTGGTAAAACCTACTATGGGATCCCTGGTGGTAAAACTTCACAGTTGCTAAGGAGAAACTGGAGAGGGTCCTAGCTATCTACTGACTCTATGTGAATGTAAGGCCTTGAACACACTGAAACTAAAGGCTGATGCAGAACTGTAAGTTATCTGAAATTTGAATGCATTCCCCAAATGACAAACAGATCCTATAGCAAAGAGTACAAAATTTCCTGGCCTAGGGGTTAAGCCAATCATTGACCACTAATCTACACTGACCCAGGGATGACTTTTAAGAAGCCAAGTTTAAAAATTAAAACAATAGTTTTAAAAGTGTGACCAGAATAAACTACATTCATGTTAAATAAATAACTAAATATTCATGTTTAAAAAAAAGACATCAGTAGTCACACACTGCAGAAGAGATAGTCACTACAGAATAGTCTAAGCAAGTTACTAAATAAACAATAACACCCAGCAACAATATCCCCCAACCTCCAAGGGGGAAGAATCTGAATCAAGAGTTGCTACAATATATTATCTAGAACATGTAGTTTTCAACCAAAAAAAAAAAAAAAAAAAAAAAAAAAAAAAGAATCATGCAAAGAAACAGTGAAGTGTGCCCCTTTACTAAGGAAAAAAAAAAGACCATAGATACTGACTCAAGGGAGCCCAGATATTGGAATCAGCAGATAAATATTTTAAAACAGCTATTATAAATTAATAAAAGGAAACCATATTTAAAGAACTAAATGAAAGTATGATCATAATAACTCATCAAATAGAGAATATCAACATATAGAAATTATAAAAATAAAAGAACCAAATGGAAACTGTATTCTGAAATAAAATATGCAAGGATTCAACAACAAACTGAGCTGACAGAGAAAAAAATCATCAAATCCAAGGACAGATCAATATAGATTATATAATCTGAAAAACAAAAATAAAAATAAACCGAGTGAGTGACCTATGGGAAATATCAATCAAACCAACATGTAAGTAATGGGAGTTCCAGAAAGAGGAAAGAAAAAAAATGAGCAGAAAATATTTGAAGACATAATGGCTAAAAGCTTCCCAAATTTGATTTTAAAAACAAATAGGGGTGCCTGGGTGGCTCAGTGGTTGAGGGTCCAACTCGATTTCGGCTCAGGGTCAAGTCCCGTTTCTGGCTCCACACTGGGCATGGAGCCTGCCTGAAATTTTCTCTCTCTCTCTTCCTCTGCTCCTCTGCCCTGCTCTGCTCAGGCTCTCTCTCTCTCCCTCTCAAATTAAAAAAACAAGAAAGAAAACATTAAACTACACATGTAAGATAGATAATGAACTCCAAGTTGGCTAAACACAAAAAATATCCATACCTGTGTACATCACAGTAAAAACTGCAGAAAGCCAAAGAGAAATTTTTGAAAGTGGCAAGAGAAAACAATCTGTCAGATAAAAGGGAACAAGATTAACAGCTCACTTCTCATCAGAAATAATGGAGGCTAGAGGCAGTGGAATGATATATAAAATGTGCTAAAACAAAAAAAGTAAACATATTAATCAAGAATTATAACCCCCTTGGAACCACAGAAGAGCCTGAAAAGCCAAAGCAATCCTGAGAAAGAACAAAGCTGGAGGTATCACAATTCCAGATTTCAAGATATACTATAAAGCTGTAGTAATCAAAACAAGTATGGTATTGGCACAAAAAACAGACACACAGATCAATGGAAGAGAATAAAGACCCCAGAAATAAACCCACATTTCATGGTCAATTAATCTATGATAAAGGAGACAAGAATATACAATGGCTAAAAGACAGTCTTTTCAATAAATGGTGCTGGAAAGACTGGACAGCTACATATAAGAGAATGAAACTGGACCACTTCTGAACACCATACACAAAAATAAACTCAAAACAATAAAGACGTAAATGTGAGACTTAAAACCATAAAAATCCTAGAGAACACAGTTATCTCTCTAATATCAGCCATAGCAACATTTTTCTAGATATGTTTCCTAAGGCAAGGGAAACAAAAGCAAAAATAAACTATTGGGACTACATCAAAATAAAAAGCTTTTGTACAGTGAAGGAAACCAGCAACAAATGAAAAGACAACACACTGAATGGGAGAAGATACTTGCAAATGATGTATCTGATCAGGATCTGATACCCAAAATATATAAAGAACTTATACAACTTGGGACGCCTGGGTGGCTCACTGGGTTAAGCAACTGACTTCAGCTCAAGTCATGATATCACAGTTCATGAGTTTGAGCCCCACATCAGGTTCTGTGCTGACATGTCAGAGCCTGGAGCCTGTTTCAGATTCTGTGTCCCCCTCTCTGTCTCTGCCCCTCCCCCACTTGTGCCCTGTCTCTCTCTCTCTCTCTCAAAAATAAACATTAAAAATTTTTTTAAAAAGAACTTATACAACACCAAAAAAGCAAAAAAAAAAAATAATAAAAATAAAAACAAACAAACAACAATCTGATAAAAAAAATGGGAAGAGGACCTGAACAGACATTTTCCAAAGACATAAAGATGGCCAACAGATACATGAAAAGCTCAGTATCAGTCACTGACAGGGAAATGAAAATCAAAACCACAATGAGATACCATCTCATGCCTGTATGAATGGCTAAAATCAGGAATACAAGAAACAACAAATGTTGGTAAGCATGTGGAGAAAAAGGAACTCCCATGCACTGCTGGTGGTAATGCAAATTGATACAGTCACTGTGGAAAACAGTACGGAGGTTCCTCAAAAAATTAAAGATATATGATCCAATAATTCCACTATTGGGTATTTACCCAAGAAAAATGAAAACACTAATTCAAAAAGATATATGCACCCCTATGTTTATTGTAGCATTATTTACAATAGCCAAGACATGAAAACAACCTAAGTGTCCATAAATAGACAAATGGATAAAGAAAACATACACACACACACACACACACACACACACACACACACACACACACACAATGGAATACTACCCAGCCATAAAAAAGGATGAGATCATGCCATTTGAGACACCATGGATGGACCTAGAGGGTATTATGCTAAGTGAAATAAGGCAGACTGAGAAAGACAAATATCATTATGATTCCATTCATAAATGGAATCTATAAAAAATAAATAAAACAGAAAGCAGAATCAGGACTATAAACAAAAAACAAACTGATAGTTGTCAGAGGGGAGGGTGTTGGAAGGGCTGGGCAAAAGGGTGTGGAGAGGAGAGGGAGATACAGGCCTCCAGTTATGGAATGAGTGAGTCATGGGAATATAAAGCAGAGCATGAGGAATACAGTCAGTGACAATGTAATAGCATTATAATGGGACAGATGATAGCTATACTTGGGTGAACATAGTATAATGTATAAACTTATCAAACCACTAAGCTGTATACTTAAAATATCTAACACTGTGTCAACTTCACTCAAAAAATAAAATAAAAATAAAAAATAGAGGCAGCTGGGTGGCTAAGTGGGTTAAACATCTATCTTCAGCTCAAGTCATGATTTAGCAGTTCATGGGTTTGAACTCCACATTGGGCTCTGTGCTGACAGCTCAGAGCCTGGAGCCTGCTTCAGATTCTGTGTCTCCCTCTCTCTCTGTCCCTCCCCCGCTTGCACTCTCCCTCTCTCTCTCTCTCTCAAAAATAAACATCAAAAAAATAAATTAAAAATTAATATCCTCCTTAAAAAAAGATTTATAACCCCAACAAAACTATATTCAAAACTGAAGGCAAAAATAAAGGCATTCCCATATAATGACTGAGATAATTCACTGGCAGCAACCTGCCTTTCTAAAAATACTAAAGATGGCACAAAAACAGACACTCAGATCAATGGAACAGAATAGAGAACCCAGAAATGGACCCACAGACGTATGGCCAACTAATCTTTGACAAAGCAGGAAAGAATATCCAATGGAATAAAGACCGTCTCTTCAGCACATGGTGCTGGGAAAACTGGATAGCGACATGCAGAAAAATGAACCTGGACCACTTTCTCACACCATACACAAAAATAAACTCAAAATGGATGAAACACCTAAATGTAAGATAGGAAGCCATCAAAATCCTCTAGGAGAAAGCAGGCAAAAAACTCTTTGCTCTTGGCCACGGCAAATTCTTCCTCAACACGTCTCCAGAGGCAAGGGAAACAAAAGCAAAATGAATTATTGGGACCTCATCAAAATAAAAAGCTTCTGCACAGCGAAGGAAACAATCAGCAAAACTAAAAGGCAACCAACAGAATGGGAGAAAAAAGATATTTGCAAATGACATATCAGATAAAGGGTTAATATCCAAAATCTATGAAGAACTTATCAAACTCTATACCCAAAAAACAAATAATCCAGTGAAGAAATGGGCAAAAGATATGAATAGACACTTCTCCAAGAAGACATCCAGATGGCCAACTGACACATTAAAAATGCTCCACATCACTCATCATCAGGGAAATACAAATCAAAACCACAATGAGATACCACCTCACACCTGTCAGAATGGCTAACATTAACAACTCAGGCAACAACAAATGTTGGCGAGGATGCAGAGAAAGACAATCTCTTTTGCACTGCTGGTGGAATGCAAACTGGTGCAGCCACTCTGGAAAACAGTATGGAGGTTCCTCAAAAAACTAAAAATAGAACTACCCTACGATCCAGCAATTACACTACTAGGTATTTATCCAAGGGATACAGGTATGCTGTTTCGAAGGGGCACATGCACCCCAATGTTTATAGCAGCACTATCAACAATAGCCAAAGTATGGAAAGAGCCCAAATGTCCATCGATGGATGAATGGATAAAGAAGATGTGATGTGTATGTGTGTATATATATATAATGGAGTATTACTTGGCAATCAAAAAGAATGAAATCTTGCCATTTGCAGCTACGTGGATGGAACTAGAGGGTATTGAGCTATGTGAAATTAGTCAGAGAAAGACAAATATATGACTTCACTCACATGAGGGCTTTAAGACACAAAACAGATGAACACAAGGGAAGGGAAGCAAAAATAATATAAAAACAGACAAAACAGAAGAGACTCTTGGGGCGCCTGGGTGGCTTGGTCGGTTAAGCGTCCAACTTCGGCTCAGGTCATGATCTCACGGTCCCTGAGTTCGAGCCCTGTGTCGGGCTCTGGGCAGATGGCTCAGACCCTGGAGCCTGTTTCAGATTCTGTGTCTCTCTCTCTCTCTGCCCCTCCCCTGTTCATGCTCTGTCTCTCTCTCTGTCTCAAAAATAAATAAACATTAAAAAAATTTAAAAAAAAAAAAGAGATTCTTAAATATGGAGAACAAACAAAGGATTACTGGAGGGGTTGTGGGAGGGGGGATGGGCTAAATGGGTAAGGGGCATTAAGGAATCTACTCTTGAAATCACTATTGTACTATATGCTAACTAACTTGGATGTAAATTTAAAAAATAAAATAAAAAATAAATTAAAACAAACAAACAAATAAATAAATAAAAATACTAAAGAAATACTGGGGCTATCAGGCTGAAAGGAAACGGTACCAGAGAGTAATTCAAATCCATGTGAAAAAATAAAGAACACCTGTAGAGGTGATTATGTAGGTGAAGAGTATAAACATTTTTCTCTTATATACTGCCTTTTAAATTTATGAAAACAATAACTCCAAAACTGTATTATTGGGCATATTATATATAAATATTTGACTTATATAAAAACAAGTAAAGGAGAGGGGGGAATGGAATTATATTGAGACAAAGTTTCTATCTTTTACTGAAATTCATTTAGTTTGTATCTGAGTAGATTATATGTGAAGCAGACTGTAATAAATACAATAATTTGTAATAAATTAAGATATACATTTAATTCCCAAAACAACAAAGAAAATATCAGCAAGAAAAAGGAAAAAACCAAATGATACATATCACAACATGAATTAACCTTGAAAATATCATTCAATAAAAGCAGCTGGAGCAAAAGACCACATACTATATGATTCTATTTATATGAAATGTTCAGAAAAGGCAAATTTATAGAGGCAGACAGATCTTTGGTTACCTGGGATTTGGAGTAGGAATGGGGATTGATAGCACATGGGAGCAAGAGATCTCTATAGGGTAATAAAAATGGTCTAAAACTGGATTTTAGCGATAGTTGCACAATTCTGTAAATTTACTAAAATCACTGAATTGTATACTTAAGGGTGAATATTATCATATATAAGTTATATCTCAATAAAGTGGTTTAAAAATACAAATTGGTGTTTCAAGAAATAGTTCCAGATTTTTTATAAGCTAAAAGTATTGTCCTTTAGTTCAACACCTTCATTTTATACACATGAAGATACCTCCTGTGCCAGGCTCTGTGCAAAGTGTTACAGAGATAACAGGACACAATTTCTATTCCTGAGGTATTTATAAGAAAGAAACAGACATAGAAATTGACAACTAAAAGCAATACAGTACTGTTATTATATTGAGTGTTTAGAATTTATAACTAACTAAAGGATGGTAGTCAGGGAAAGAACGCTATAACTACCACTAGGTGGCAAAACACTCAGTTAAAGGATTCTAATTCCTAGTGCCTCCTGTAGTTAGGTGTGGCTACGTAATTAGTTTTGCTCAATGAGATACAATTCAAATATCGTTAGCCTTCTATTAAAGGCTACTTAAAGGGAACAGTGTTATCTGGAGGCCCAGCTTCCTCCACTTACTCCTTCCTGCTATCTAGAATTAGGACACAATGGATTGGAATTCATCAGCCTTCTCTTCCATGATGTAACCTTGAGAATAGAATTCTCAAATCAAGGATGGTAGAAGGAGCCTGTGTCCTTGATGATTTCATGGAACAATCAGGTCAGGCCTGGACTGCCTACCTCTGTACTTCTTTTACATGAGAGAATAAAACCTTATATTTCCAACCCACTGTTATTTTAGACTGTTGTAGCTGAACCTGGTTCTATTTGAGGGAGAGATGTTGAAGATTTAAAAAACTGTCATTCGATCTGTTTTGAATGATGATGGGAATTCTACAGAAGGCAAAGGAAAGGGCATTCATGAAACTAAGTCATGAGCGAGTAAGGCAGGATGTCAAGCAGCTCTGAACAACTGGAGCACAGAATCTAAGTGAAAACATGATAGGGATATTATCATCCTATACTCATTTCTCAGTTGTGTCTACACAGTTCTTATGAAGAATCTCAGAAGGCCAGATAGGGCATGACTACAGGCCATTTTATGATCCCAGAGCTCTCTGAACTTCTGTTATAAATACTCGTTGCAGCTGTAATTTGCTTGTGCAACTCTTTTCTTCCTGCTACATTTGAAGCACCATGAGGTTAAGGGACCATATGTTTTATCCACTCCTAAATTTCTAGAAAAGGGCCTGGTATAAAGCAGGGTGCTCAGTAAACATTTGTTGATTAGGCAAGATGAATGAATTAATGGGTAAATAAAAATAAACCTTTATTGGAATTCAACAGTTTCATATCACATTAACTTCTTCTGAGCAAACAAATTTAAGAAAAGTCCATTTCAGTGGGTTTTTCCCCTTAATTTTATCAGTATGATGATACACAAGGAAGGCCAGTTTTTATAATAGATGTCTGCTTCTTTATACGTCTGCCAAATGTAATCAAACTGCCCATTAGATTTCCACATTTTACAGCTCTGTATATATCATTTCATCTTAGAAAACGTTTCAATTTAAAGGTGAAATGGAGAACTCTGATTTCTAGGATCTGCTAAGAGGATCTCAATATCAAAAAGGTTTCCACTGTTAACAGAAAGCTCTTTTCATGTAAAACTTCAACAACCACCTCTTGTGCCTGCCTGCCTGTAAATGATATGCTCATCTGCAAAATGTCACATTCTAACCACCAGAGCATTCAGTCCACCGAAACAGCTTTAAGAAAATGGCTGTTTTCTTTTTTAATATAAGCGATGAATCATAGGAATCCACCCCCAAAACCAAGAGCACACTGTATACACTGTATGTTAGTCAACTTGACAATAAATTATATTAAAAAAAAAAAAAAAAAGAAAGTGGCTTTTTTGCTAATCAAAAACACAACAAAATTGTCTCTCCAGTCACATGTTTGCAAATAATACAAGATTTCTTCTCAGGGTTTTTTTTTTCCTAAGGGCAAACAAATTTCAGAGGGAAACTCCCTTAATATACAATCCAAGTAGCCATTAAACCTCACAAGTAGTTGGGACTTACATTGTCATTTCTCTGCCCTTAAAAGAACTCACCTTTTAATGGGGAAACACCTGCATATAAAAATTACTATAATAAAAGTGCTATACTAAAAGTGTTTAAACAGAGCAAGGATGTCATTCTGCTTTGCAGAAGAATTAAGAAAAGCTTTCATAGTGTAGCAGTTTTACAGCTTAAAAGGATGGTGCAAGAGTTAACAATTACTAAGAACCAGAGAAGTTAAATAATTTGTTCAAGATCCCATAGATAGCTAGTGGCAAGCCAAGGACTAAAACCTGGGTCTTTAGATGCCAAGTCTAGTCTTTTCTATGACATCATGCTATTTCCCAATCCAGAAGGGATACCTAAAATGGCTGTAATCTTAAAATAGCCTTTTCCTGCCTTCACACTTTATAATCCAGCAGGTATTATCTTTTTTGAGTTCCTCTGAACATGCCAAACTTTCTTGCCTCTGAGTCTTTCCAACACTGCTGTTCACTGTGCCTGACTGAAATACCATCCTTCTCCATCATTCAGGGGTTCTCCCTGATCTACCCTATCTCTTAATCTGGATAATTCCTCCTCTTCTTTTCAGGGCTCAATTAGATGTCACTTTCACTGGGAAGCTTCTGTAGTATTTATCACACTCTAACATAATTATATCACACTCCCAACTCCTGCCAAGTCCATGAAAGCAGAGATGTGTCTTGTCAGACTTTCTAATACCTAGCACAAAGTCAGGAACACAGTGTGTGCCTGGAAACTATTCATTGAACAAACTGATTGCATACCACAGTTTCACAACCGCATAATACAATGATCTTAAATTATCACATACCTCTGAAGCAAAGTTATAAATTTGCTAGAAATGGATTGCTATAGGCAGACTTGCTATATAACATCCCAAGCTATAGGAAATAGTCAACACACATTTCTAGAGAAGCTATAAATCAGAGCCTCTCTTTAATGGTTACTGACAAGAGGCTAGATTTGCAATGCAAATATATAAGCCAGATTTTATCTTCTTAGAAGAGGCCTGTAATATAAAAGTACCAGTGCTACTTTTCAAAAGTACAACTGCCATATTACCTATGACATCCAGCTGCAGAGAGCTAGTTGGAAGAGGCCTATGGTCATGGCATCCAAATACCTTTATTTATTTATTTATTTTTTTGAGGGAAAACAAAAACAAAAACTGAGGCACAGAGAAAGGAAGGGACTACCCCAGAAATACATGGCAAGTTAGGGTCATGGATTGGGTCCTTAACAAAACCCAGGTCTCCAACTTTACACTGGAGGCTTTCTACCATCTCTCCTTGATATCATTCTCTGCATGGACAGATGAACAGACGATTAGATGGGAAGACAGACAAATGAACAAGATAGCTATATGAAAACACAGTCCCAATAAAGCCCCTCTTCCCCCTTTTGCTGGTAATAAGTCTTACGTGGCATTTTATTTTTTTTTTTTTAATTTTTTTTTTTTTTTCAACGTTTATTTATTTTTGGGACAGAGAGAGACAGAGCATGAACGGGGGAGGGGCAGAGAGAGAGGGAGACACAGAATCGGAAACAGGCTCCAGGCTCTGAGCCATCAGCCCAGAGCCCGACGCGGGGCTCGAACTCCCGGACCGCGAGATCGTGACCTGGCTGAAGTCGGACGCTTAACCGACTGCGCCACCCAGGCGCCCCTTACGTGGCATTTTAGATTGATCTGTCATGAGACACAGGATACTAAGGAAATCTAAAGAAATAAAGGTATTCATTGAAGTACCTATTCAGTCAAAGTGTTCTACCAGAATATGTTAGTTCTCTGAAGCAAACCCACAAAGCCCACTAGACTGGCAATTCTCAACAGCAAGTTTATAGCACACAAAGTTATGATCCTTCCTAGGGAAGCAACATGTGCAAAGTGCTACCTAGAAACTTCATATAATAGTTAAGAACATAGGTTTTTAAGTCATAGCACATGTGAGGCCTTGTATGCCACACTTAATTTCAGTTTCCTCTTTTGTAGAGTGGAAATACTAGTGTTAACTATATCCTAGGATTGTTGGGAGGACTAAATAAGACAATACATGTTTTGCCAGAGTACAAACACATAACAAATGTTGATTTTTATCATTATTGCATCTGGGGAAACATCCTCATCACATATGATTTTCACTGCCTTGGACCCACAATTTCTATAGGGACAGGACTGTTAGACTTTAGACTTTAGACTGTTCTCTTCCTGGGTCTGAGGTTTTAGAAGGGTAATTAGCCTCAAAAGGCTAAGAGGAGTATTAATTTCACCTTGAGGCCATCTGTTCCAGGAATGCAATTATCTCCTCATCTATAACATGGAAATTGAGCCCTACCATACAATCTAAAGAAATGCTATGAAGATAAATAGGGAGCGACGAAAAATTAAATTAATAAAGTGACATATTTGTGTTTTAGGGTGACATTTCATGAGAAGTTGGAGGATGAACTGGCAGAAAAGAAACAAGAGCTAAAAAGGAAGAGTGGAAATACAAAAGAAGGAAAGAACATAGAAATTATTTTAGAATCATAACTGATAGGTTTTAGAAACTCTATACAGGGCTCAATGAGGAGAAAGTAAGGAGTTTCTAGGTAAGCAGTGAAATATGGCATTCATTTTTGAACAAGCAGAGGCAAAGATGCCCAGTGAACAACTGGAAATCAATATGATCTGAGATGACGACTGCTGTGAACTAACTACCCACCAACCATTAGTTCATTTGCTTAGAGGTCAGTAGTAGTCCAACAAGGGTATAAAGGCAGTAAGGAATGAAGGAACATGGAGGAAGAGTAACAGGACAGCAAGCAGAACATGCTGTCAGATGTAATTCAGAGCCAAGTAGGGCTCCCAGAAAGCATTTCTTTAGAACCTTCTCAGCTGTTAAAGGAGCAAGCCTGCTTGGTTCCCAGTATGCTTGCTTGCTTTCTTCCTTTAGTCAACAAACCTTCACTGGGTGTTTATGTTATACCAGGCCCAGTACCAGCATTAAGGATATAGAGATGTAGGGTGCCTGGGTGGCTCAGTCGGTTAAGTGTCCAACTTTGGCTCAGGTCGTGATCTTGCGGTTCATGGGTTTGAGCCCCACATCAGGCTCTGTGCTGACAGCTCAGAGCCTGGAGCCTGCTTTAGATTCTGTGTCTCCCTCTCTCTCTCTGCCCCACCTCCACTCATGCTCTGTGTCTCTCAAAAATACATTAAAATGTTTTAGACAATTAAAAAAAAAGGATACAGAGATAAGTTATGATACATGCCCTTAAGGACCTTGGAGCTAGCAGACAAGGGAAACATATCAAGAGTCAAATAAGGACACCCACACGCTTTGGTAGGGACAAACACAGGAATATAAAGAGCCTAACTCCATGCACTCTTTTCTCCAGGATGTCTTCCCTAAATATTATTAGCTAGTATTTGTGGAATGCTTCCTATGAGCCAGGCATTTTTCTTAGAGCTTTACATATATTAACTCTTTTAATTTTCACAACCACCCTATGAAGTAGGTACTATTATTCCCTTTTTACCATTGGGGAAACTGAACAGCCTGGCCTATGATGAACTCTCTCTTCTGAGGTCCCATAATCCTCACAAAGCATTTTATATCTTCACACAGTGCTTTGTATCATTAGCTTTTTAAAAATACTCCTTGAAGATAAAGGCATAATTTATGTCTTTATTTTTTCAAAGAGCCCAGCACAGGACCAAGTATCTACAAGTATTCAGTATTTGCTGAACATCAAAATGACTGTCCATTGTCCAAGTTTTACATCAGATCCTAAAAAGAGCAATCATTTCTTATTCATTCATCAAGTCCATAATAATTATTCAGTCTGAGCCAATCGCTGGTGCCAGGTATAAGCTAAATAGAAATCAACCAGACAAAGAGCTTACCATCAAGTTTACTGTGGCAACCACTAATGTCAGCCATTGTTTAAAATGAGCTCTATTTTCTTCAGACATTAGAGCCAGAGATACATGTGTGTCTTCTGAGAATAAACTATCAGTTGAAAGAATAGATGAGCGAATGACAGACACTCTGAATCTTGGACCAGACCTTGCTGTGGCCACCAGGAAGCTCAGAGTTGAATTTGCTACCAAATCTTAGCAAAAAACAAAACAAAAAACAAAACAAAAAAAAAACTCCTGGTACTAAATTTATCTTGGCTTCATTTATTCTGTTTTCCTTATTTTTCCCCTTCATTGTGAATCTCTTTATTTACTTTTGATCCTATTATGTTATGATATTTGAAAAACTAATTCCCTTCAGGGGGGAAAAAAAAAGATGAGCATATAGAATTTAACTGGTCAAACTGCAGATGGTATGATCAGTCTCCCAGGTCCAAATCTCTGCTGAAGAACTGGATACAAACCAGGCAGCGCGTGCAAGTCAGGAGTGCAGATCTCAACTGTTTCTGCCTCTGTGCTCTAATAAAGGGAGGAGGTCTCTGCTGAAGGAACTATATTGCTTCAGGAAAAGCCCCCCACTTATAAGTTTTAAACTCCCTCATTTATGGCTAAGAAGGTTCTGAAACTAGACCATGTTGAACTAGACACTCCCTCTGACTTAACAGGAGCAAGTCTCTTAGAATCAATTTCCGTATCTATTCCTATCTACCTACTTCTCAAGGCTGTTCTGAATGAGATATGAAAACATTTAACTGTACAGCAGTACACAAATGTAAGGTATTGGGGAGAAGGGGGTTCATTATTTGTAATTCAATATGAGAATGGGATACCTAGGTGGTTCAGTTGGTTAAGCATCTGACTCTTGATTTTGGCTCAGGTTATGATCCCAGGGTTGTGGGACTGAGCCCTGAGTTGGGTTCCACACTGAGCGTGGAGCCTGCTTAAGATTCTCTCTCTCTTTTTCCTCTGCCTCCATCCCCACCTTGCACTCTTTATTTCTAAAATAAAATAAAATAAATAAAATAAAATAGAATAGAATAAAATAGAATAAAATGTGAGAATGGTCAACTCGTTTAGGCAAGCAATCTTGTAGGCACTGGACACTCAAAACACTGGAGGATTTTTTGTTTGTGGTGGTAAAATATGTATCACAAAATTTACCAATTTAACCATTTTTAAGTGTATAGTTCTGAGGCATAAAATACATTCACACTATTGTGCAACTATCACCACCATCCATCTCCAGAATTTTTTCATCTTCCCTAATTGAAACTCTGTACCTATTAAAGACTAACTCTCCCCATTCTCTCCTCCCCCAACAACCACCATTCCACTTTCTATCTCTATGAATTTAATTATTCTAGGAACCTTGTATAAGAGGAATTACACATCTCCCTTATGACTGACTTATTTCACTTAGCATAACATTGCCAAGGTTTATCTGTTGTAACATGAAGACATTGATTTTTAAAACGTTCCAGACTTCCTGTTTTAGATAAAGATGATCACAAACTAGAAGTCTGACCACCACTTATTAGCTTTTCAAGATAAAATCAAAAGCTCACTGCAGGATTATTTTTTCCCCCTCAAGTGCCACTGGGATTTCCAAATTGATTTGTAATCTGGAACAACTATTTCTGAATAGATAGATCCCTCAGATGAAGCAACCTGAAAATAAATTCCAGCATGTTCATTAGGAAGCAAAATGACCCTCAGTAAAAAAGACAAAGTGGTATCAATGTTTGAATATATAAATTAATGCTTCGAACAAGATCCAATCTACTTTGGCACTGCCAAGCATATTTTCTTGCAGGAGAATAATGTGCATCTGTCTGCTTTTTGTAATACACCTATAAATGTTTCTTATTCCAAAGTAGTATGTTTTTAATATTTGCAAATAAATTTATATTATCCACATGGATTATTATTTTGAATGTTTATTTATTTTGAGGGGTGGTAGGGTGGTTCAGTAAGTTAGGCATCCGATTTTGGCTCAGGTCATGATCTCATGGATCCTGGGTTCAAATCCCACATGAGGCGCTCTGCTGTCATTGTAGAGCCTGCTTTGGATCCTCTGTCCCTCCCCGACTCTCACGTGTGTACACTCAGGCGCACACTCTCTCTCAAAAGTGAATAAACATTAAAAAAATAAAAAATAAAAATAGGGGTGCCTGAGTGGCTCAGTCGGTTAAGCGTCTGACTTCGGCTCAGGTCACAATCTCATGGTTTGTTGAGTTTGAGCCCCATGTCGGCCTCTGTGCTGACAGCTTGGAGCCTGTTTCAGATTCTGTGTCTCCCTCTCTCTCTCTGCCCCTCCCCTGCTCACGTTCTGTCTCCGTCTCAAAAATAAACATTAAAAAAAAATTTTTTTTTAATAAAAATAAATGTTAGAGCACTCATGTGGGCCGGGGGAGTGGCAGAGAAAGGGGAGAAAGATCCCAAGCAGACCCCATGCAGTCAGCACAGAGCCCAAAGCAGGGCTTGATCCCACAGTCCATGAGATCACGACCTGAGGTGAAATCAAGAGTCGGAAGCTTAACGGACTGAGCCCTCAGGGCGCCCACAAGTGGATAATTTTTTAACCAGCAAAGCATATCTTATTCCAAATGTCATTGGAAAACCAATTTGAATAATCTTACTACAAACAATTAGAAAAGACCACCTCCTTCTCAGTTGGGAACGTCATTAGCTGCTGCACCCAACCCCACCCCTGGACCCCCAGGCTGTTTCTCATCTTCCAGACTTCACTCCTATGTGGCTTGTACATTGAATTTTCTGACTCTTACCTCTCTCCCCTCTTCATCTCCTGACCTTTTCCACTGTTCCCTCTGGATCTCAAGGTTAGCAAATCTCTGTTTATTCAATCTCTTCTGTGAATGTCCCCCCATGCCTTCTTGCTCTCAGTGAAATCTAACAGTCCCTGACAATGTTTCCTTTGCAGCCCTAGCAAATGGGGCTTTTTCTCTCATTCCCCTTCTACTACTGGGCCTTGAACTTGTAGCCCAAGTTATTTCCACTTAAGTCTTAAAGGTTATGGTTCCTAGCAAATGGTTTTTCTCCCCAATACCATTCTTGCCATAATTCTTGGTAATTTCAGTAACTATATAAATAATGGCTACAGAATACTGCCCTCCCAGTTACTTGACCTCCTCTTCTCTGTTGATCTTGAATTCCACTCTATCTCAGCCTCTCATTCCATGGTTTTACCTTGTCATTACCAATAACTGTCAATTTTCTATAACCTTAATTCCAAATATCTCATTCTCCAGTCACTATCTCCTATCTTTCCAGTTTACTCACTATAGTTACCCCAATTCTAACAACCTTCAGCCTATCAGGACATTTAATCTACTGATCCTACCTACATTTAATTTCTATCACATTCCTCACATCCTTACTTCCCTCCTAATCCTGGCTAGTTTAAATTCCTTGGTCAATTTTTATAATCACTCCCTTGGCCCTCTATCTTAACACAAGTTTGATTAAACCACAGCTCTGGTTAAATGCAATTCACCATCTACTCTCTGCCTACATTGGCACAGGTCTTGGGAGAAAAAAATATACACAACTATATCCACCAAATTTAAACTTTAAACTTATGATCACTATTTTCATGTAGGCTCTAAATGCAACCCAGTCATTCTGTATTTGCCAAGACAATTTACTTTTCCTACACTATTTCATGCTTTCTCTGCTGCTAACCTCACTAGTTATTTTATCACCTAGTGATTTTGCTTATCTGTCTAAATAAAATCAATCACAAAAGAGAATTGTCACATGCTCCCACCACATTTACCTACCTAAGTGCATCTGTGCATGTATACTCTGATTTCTCCCCTCTGACCATGTGTACCACTCCATATCCAACCCTCCAAAGACAGATAAACCAGATTCCATCCCCTCACCAAACAAATGACATTACTCTGGTTATTTCTCCTCTTTCTCCCACATTATCAGGTTTTTCCCTTTCTTCGGGATTATTCCTGTTAGCCTCCTGCTGCTTTTGTCTTATCTAAAAAAATAAATTAAAAAAAAAAATAACAAAACCCCCATTCTTTATTCTATTGAACATGCCAGTTATCAATCCATTTCTCTACTTCCCTTCACAACAAAGCTTCTAGAAAGAGCTATTTATATTTGCTTTCTCTTGTCTTTCGTCTCATTCTTTTAAACCCATACCAATCAGATTTTTCATTCCCACCATACATACCACAACTGCTGTTCTTATCAAAGTCACCAATGACCTCCACCATGCTAAAACTAGTGATCAGTTTTCAGCTCTCATCTTGATATGTCAGCAGAATGTGACCCAACTGATCACTTTCTCCCCTCTTTTAAGCACTTTCTTCACTTGGCTTCCAGACACTATACTCACTGAGTTTTGGTGGAGGTTTTTTGTTTTGTTTTGTTTTTCTGCATTATTCTGGCAGTTTTTTCTCAGTATCTAAACTTTGTGGTGACCTAGGCTCAAGTCTTGGGCCTCTTTTCTCTTTTCTATCTTCATGCATCCCCAAGGTCACTTCATCTAATATTGTGAATGTAAATACCATCTCTATTTTTATATTCACTCACCCTCTCCCCTGAAATCTGTTTCTCCTCAAGTCTTTTCCCAGTTCAGTTAATGGCAACTCCATCCTTTTTTTTTTTAATTTTTTAATGTTTATTTATTTTTGAGAGAGAAAGAGAATGAGAGAGCATGAGTGGGGGAGGGAAGAGAGATAGGGAGACACAGAATCTGAAACAGGCTCCAGGCTCTGAGCTGTCCACACAGAGCCCAACACAGGGCTCGAATGAACTCTCGAACCGTGAGATCATGACCTGAGCCAAAGTTGGAAGCTTAACCGACTGAGCCACCCAGGCGCCCAGTCAACTCCATCCTTTCAACTGCAAAGGTCAAAATTTTGGTGTCTCTCTTCACTTCTCTTTTTCTTATACCTCACAACTACTTCAACAGCAAATTTTTTTCAGCTCTACCTGAAAATCAAGTCTCACTATCCCCACTTCATTCATCTTAATCTAAACCACCAACATCTCTCACCAGGATTGATGCAACTGCCTAACTGGTCTCTCTGCTTTAGGATCTATCCTTTCTTCCGTCTATTCTCAACAGAGTAGTCAGAATGAGTCTATGAAAACATATGAATAAGTTGTATCAGGTAACTCTTCCGTCAATGACTTCCCATCTTACTCTGTGGAGAAGCTAAGTCTTTCCTAGGATCTAGAAGACCCAACAAGGTCTACTCCCATTACAACCTTCCAACCTCTTCTATTATTCTCCCCTTTGATCACTTCACTTCAGCCACCTTGTCCTCGTGCCATTCCTTGAAACATACCAGGTCTGGCTTTGGAGCCTTGGCACTTGCTGTTCTCTGCCTGGAATGTTCTTCCTCCAACTCATTCTCTCATCTTCTTCAGATCTTAATCGAAAGTTACCTTCTCAAGTGAGGCATTCCTTGGCTCCTTATTTAAAAGTTCACTGGTACCTGGGTGGCTCAGTTGGTTAAGCATCTGACTTCAGCACAGGTCATGATCTCACGGTTTGTGAGTTTGAGCCCCACATCAGGCTCTGTGCTGACAGCTCAGAGCCTGGACCTTGCTTCCGATTCTGTGTCTCCCTCTCTCTCTGCCCCTCCCTCACTCACTCTCTGTCTCTCTCTCAAAAATAAATAAACTTAAAAAAAAAATTTTTTTTTAAGTTTAAACCTTCACTCCCAACACTACAGTTCTCCCTCCTTTGCTTTATTTTTTCCTCTTTCCCACTTGTCTACCATACTTAATATTTTACTTTTTATCTTGTTGGTTATTTGTCTTCCCTGCAAAAATATAAGCTCCATTATGATAAATATTTGCATCTATTTTTGTTCACTGTTGTACCCCTAATCCCTAGAACAGTGCCCAGAACATGGCAGTTAATTTGAGAGACTCTCCTTGTTCTGTGACTCAGATGAAGCACAGATTAGGGATAACGAAAGCTTCCATTAGTCACTACCTACTGTGTGTCAGATGCTAACTCCAGTTGACCTGACTGATGTTATCACATTTATTCCTTGTAATAATCTTGAGCTTTCAGGAACCAGCTGTTAATAAAGAAAACACGCACACACACACACACACACACACACACACACACACAACTCCTAAAAACAGAAAGGAGATATGATAAGACACTGCTTATGGTAATACTGTTCTAGAGGGAAGCAGCTCTATGAATGGTCACCTACGGCAGAAGCCTTCATGTTTAAATTTTTTTTTAAACATTTATTTATTTTTGAGACAGGGAGAGACAGAGCATGAACAGGGGAGGGTCAGAGAGAGGGAGACACAGAATATGAAGCAGGTTCCAGGCTCTGAGCTGTCAGTACAGAGCCCGACGCGGGGCTAGAATTCACGGACCGCAAGATCATGACCTGCGCCGAAGTCGGCCACCTAACCGACTGAGCCACCCAGGCGCCCCGAAGCCTTCATGTTTATATAGCACTTACAATCATGGGATGCTCTTATTACATAGCTTCTATCTCACATTCTTACATGATACAATTCTTCCCCACTAGATTGAGAGTTCCTGGGAAATTGTCCTTTCACTTCTGCAACCTCAGAATCCAGCTAGCACAAAGTAGACTCCCGTAAACGTTTATCAAATTGAACTGAATAATTATGTGAGGCATTTATTCTCTCATTTTTATTAACAAAACTAATCTTTCAGCAACATTATGTAACATGTTCAAGGATGAATACACTTTAAGTGAAGACCAGAGATTTGAACTCAAGTTCCCTATTCTTTCTCCTATGCAACACTGCTGTTATACAAAAATGATAACTGACTGAACACTGACTCTCTGATCTCATGTCGTATGTGAGATGCAGATCCTTCACCCTAGCTGTACTCTGAGAAAAGACATCATAGGTAGGACCTTCACAAGGCAAGTCAAGTTCCCAAACTGAACCCCAGAAAACCTGACAAGTCTCACATTCAAGCACTTTTCCCCGATTCTTTTCCCTCCCCACCCCCTTTGTTCACTTCCTTTATTCCTTTGTGTTCATACCTGCCTACCAAGTTAGCATGTAAAATACTTGGAGGGCAAAGGCTATATCTTACTCTTCCTTCTATTCCTCTAGCACAGGATTTGGCACACATTAAGTACTTTGTGAATATTTGTTAAATTACAAATGCTAAAAGCCAAAAAAAATTCAAAGATCAATTTTTTACTTTCCAAAGCATTTCTGCAATCATCTAATAACTCAATGGGGAATCAGAGGTAGGATTAGTCTCTACTTACAAAGTTGCCCAGACTCTACCCTGACTCCTCACACTCTAAACCCAGTGTTCTTTCCTTCATGTAACAACAGGTTTACATCCTTCTTAGAGCCAAGAAGATGGTTGAGGCAAGAAAGCAGGATCAAATTGACAAAAAAACCAAAACAACAACAACAACAACAAAAACCTGTTACACATTTGGGGTGCCTGGGTGGCTCAGCTGGTTAAACCTCTGACTGTTGGTTTTGGCTCAGGTCATGATCTCCCAGTTCATGGGATCTAGCCCTACATGGGGCTCTGCACTGACAGTGTGGAGCCTACTTGGGATTCTTTCTGTGCCCCTCCTGCACATGAATGAGTGCATGCACGCACGCACTCTCTCTCTCTCAAAATAAACTTAAAAAAAAAAACCTGTTACATATTTAAATTTATCACTTAATATAAACAACACATCTTGAATAAATAAGCAAGTGTGACATCCATATCAGAGCCAAGAGACTCAGTTTAAAATAAGCCCACATCTAATGACTCTCTACTCAGCGCTATTTGTTACGAAAATCACTTGGAAGAGGTATAGATGACCAAAGAATAAGATCTATTGTTTGCCCTATGGAGGTCGTAGTGTAGTTGCAAAACTGAGACTCAAACCCTCAGCTTAAAATCCTCATAGCAGACAAAAAGAGAGAAGCTACTTGAACTCCTGGTTCCAAATAATAAAAACTAGAGGAGCTTTACATGTAACCTGTACACCTATACAACTACTGTAAGAGTTTGGACAAGGGAGGAAGGGATTTCTATGTGTGTATGTGTTTTAGGTTTGTGTGTGTGTGTGTGTGTGTGTGTGTGTGTGTGTGTGTGTTTAAGGAGTAACATGATTTACCATGAAAACTGTGGCAAAGTTTGAGAAGGGAATGGGCCTGGGGACTACGGGGATGGGAGAAGGAAGAACAACAGAAGTGAAGACAGGAAAAGGCTCAAACCCTCTCTCCTACTTGAAACTTCACAGATCCTTCCAACAGGAACTAATCGCTGTGCTCTGTTCAAACACACCAGGTGATAGTCCCATTCTAGACCTGCTTCAAGTTAGACCTGATTGTTCATGTGAGTGCTTCCCTCCTGGGCTATGAGCTTTGTGAAAGCAGAGGCTATCTTGTTAACCTATGGAGTTCCCCACTGGCTGATACAGAGCTGAGCACACCATTAATTAATGAAAGTGACCAAAGAATGTATAGCTTAGTAGGACCTCAAAGATCATTTAATTCAAGCCCTTCATTTTCCAACAGAGAAAACAGAGACCAAGTGACTTCCTCAAAGTCACAGGGCAAATCAGTAACAGATCCAGGACTGGACTGCAGGTTTCTAGACTCCCCAAACCAGAAGAATGGCAGTGAAGCTGCTTTTCCACCTGAAGCACAAGAGACCTCCTCTGCTTACTGTGTAGTTCAAAGACTACTGGGCCCTTGCAATGGGAGGTCCAAGACTCTGAATCAGGAACTGCTGCATTCCAGACAGTTGAGACTCTTGAGTATCAGGCCAAGTCCTTTGTCTCAGGACAGAAAGGCTCAGAAAAACCAGGCAAAACCATCCTTGTTTGATGCAAAGGACCCAGGAAGCCCTAGACTACAGGCCTTGGCACGAGATCAGGAAGAGTTTGGTTGTGACGAAGCTGAAGAAACGGGGAAGAAATTTAAGATAGGACCAATGGAGAGATCGCTGCCCAGCAGCACCAACACTGAGAAAGCACGCCTGCTGAAAAGGAAAGATACTGTATTAGAACAAGCTAAAGGCTCAGAAAATGGAAGAGAGGGTAATTTCAGGACACAGTGAAGACTCCTCAGGGAAGCACCTGTCTAATTTGAGGCTTAATGATATAGACATAACAAAAAAATCAAACTGGAGACAGCATGTGATGCCAAGAATAACCCAATTGAGAATAATGTAGCTCGAATGAGCCAAGCTTCCTCACTCTCCATCACAGCTGCTGGCCCACTCACCACCACCCTCCATCAGAATTACTCAGGGTACTTATTTAAAACAGTTTTATAAATACATAATTTGATTTAAAACTTGGCAGAGAACTTGAATAGACATTTCTCCAAATGGCCAACACTCATACAAAAGATGCTCAACATCACTAATTATCAAGGAAATGCAAATCAAAACCACGATGAGCTACTACCTCACATCTGTTAGGATAGCCAGTATTAAAAAAAAAATTAAATTAAAAAAAAAAACAGAAAATAACAAGGGTTGGCAAAGATGCAGAGAAACTGGAACCCTTGTGCAGTTTGTGGGAACGTAAAATGGTATAGCTGCTGTGGAAAACAGTATGGAAGTTCCTCAAAAAGTTAAAAATAGAATTATTATATGATGTAGCAATTCCACTTCTGGGCCTAAATCCAAAAGAACTAAGAACAGGATATTAAAGAAATATTTGCATAACTATGTTCACTGCAGCATTATTCATAACAGCCAAGAGGGAGAAGCAACCTAAATGTCCACTGACAGTGAATGAATAAAGAAAATATGGTGTATATTTGCAATATATTATTAAGTCTTTAAAAAGAAGAAAGGGGCACCTGGGTGGCTCAGTCAGTCAAGCGTCTGACTTCGGCTCAAGTCATGATCTCACAGTCCGTGGGTTTAAGCCCCACATCGGGCCCTGTGCTGACAGCTCAGAGCCTGGAGTCTGTTTCCGATTCTGTGTCTCCCTCTCTCTCTGCCCCTCTCCCGCTCGTGCTCTGTCTCTCTCACTCTCAAAAATGAATAAATGTTAAAAAAAATTTTTTTTAAATAAATAAAAAATAAAAAGAAGAAAATCCTGGGGGCGCCTGGGTGGCTCAGTCAGTTAAGTGTCCAACTCTTGATTTCAGCTCAGGTTATGATCTCACAGTTCATGGGCTGGAGCCCCGCATTGGGCTCTACGATGACAGCATGGAGCCTGCTTGGGATTCCCTGTCTCTCTGACCCTACCCTGCTTGAACTCACATTCTCTCTCTCAAAATAAATATTTAAAAACTAAAACAAAAATAAAATAATAAAAAGAAGAAAATCGTATCATATGCTACAACATGGATAATCCTTGAGGATGTTATGCTAAGTAAAATAAGCCAGTCACAAAAAGACAAATACTGCATAATTCTACTTACATGAAATATCTTAAGTAGTCAAACTCTTAGAAAGTAGAATGGTAGCTGCCAGGGACTCTGTGGGATAGGAAGTTGTTGTTTATTGGGTATAATTTCAGTTGTGCAAAAGGAAAAGTACTGGAGATCTGTTGTACAAAGTACGTATAGTTAACACTACTGTACTACACTACACACTTAAAAATAGTTTAGACAGTGATGTTTATGTCATGTGTTACTTTACACACACACACACACACACACACACACACACACACACAGATTTTTAGGTCCCACACCAAAACTACTAACTCAGACCACCTGAGAATCAGAATGCTAAACAAGCTTCCCCCAGGTATTTCTGATATATGGTCAAATTCAGAAACCTCTGGCTTAAAAATAAAGGCCAAACTTTATTTCAGCATTCAAGGATTCAAGGCCCTCCATGAGCCCACCTCTCTCTCTCTCTCTCTCTCTCTCTCTCTCTCTCTCTCTCTCTCTCTCCTTTCTCACTACTAGCTCCTCCACCTCCTCCTCCTTTTTGCCCTCTAGCCTGGATACCCAGGAGGTGCTAGAGGAGTGCTGTTCAAACTGAACTTTCTACAGGGATAAAAATGTTCTACATCTGCAGTGTCCAATATAGTAGCTATGAGCCACATGTGGCTACTGAGCACCTAAAATGTGGCTATTGGCTACCATATTGAACCAGCACAGGACTAGGGCAACTGTTAGGACCTTAGAAGATAAAGGGGGCCACAGTAAATAAAATAGCTCCATTTAACTTTTCCTCGCACAAATATTATCACTGCACATTCATTCATTTAACAAATAGTCATTGTTTACTATGTACCAACTACTACTCTAGGTGCTAAGGAAACAGCACTGTCTTCAAGAAGCTTCTGTTCTAATGAGGCGATGTAGTACTGTGGTTAAAAGCAAGGACTGGAGCCAGAGATCTCAGGTTCAGATTATCACTCCGCTGCTAACTAGTTATGTGTTCTTTGAAAATCACTTAATGTCCTCATGCCTCAATTTTTTAATCTATAAAATGGGGATAATAATACTACCACCTAACAGGATTTTTATAAGGATTAAATTAGTTAACATATGTTAAGTGCTAAGAACAGTGCCCAACATATAAGAACTAGCTGTTACTATTATTGCTGGATTTTGTTGTTATTATGAGTGGGGAGCAACAAGATTAACAAATAAAAAATGTGAACAATTAGCAGTACAGCAGAAAAATAAAGCAGGATAAGGGAACAGGGAGTGTCAGGATAGGAATTACAATTGTTAAGAGGATAGTTAGGGAAGTCTTACTGAGAGGGTGATATCTGAGAAATGATCTGGAAGAGTAGGAAAATAAACAAGCCATTCAGGTACCTCAGGAAGAATTTAATACCCCTGTGAGGTGCTTAGTATTACTAACACCACTTTATAGATGGGAGAACTGAGCTTAGACTAAGGAACCCATCCAAGGTCATATGGCTTATAAATGACTGAGCCTAGAATCAAATCCAGAACTGCTGGATTCTAATTCCTTCTCCACTACTGGACTCTGTTTGACCTCCATTCCTTTCTGCAGCGAAACAATACCAATGCATACTTTTCACATCAGTTTCCCCTTCTGGTACTGAGATTTACAGATTCATTCAGACTAGACAAGCTCTCTGAGTTAATGCATTGCGTGTGGGCACAGGCCATTAACCCACCCTGCCCACTTCACTTGCAGTCTCACCCACCGCTTCCTAAGCAGCTCCACACCAGGAGCTCCCCATGTTAACTGCAGGCTGTGCATAGAAAACAGGCATTTATCAAGACCAACAAGCCTCAAACACCAGGAAGGAGAGGTAAATTATACATCAGAGATAAAGGCCACTGCTTCCAGCCAGGCCTTTGAGGGAAAAAACTCTGCTAGATGTGCCCTGTGGGAAAACTATGATCAAAAGTTAGGTTTAACCTATGGAACCTTTCTAATCTAAACTTGGTACACAAGATCTGTAGAACTGAGAAAAAACCAAACCTCCACATCCTCACTTTACTGTAAAAAGTCAGTGATTCAAAATACTTTCAATGATATTTTCTCTGTATGTTCTACCCATGCTCAGGAAATCTGTGGAAACATTGGCAACTTATTACAGAAACTCATTAGTGCTGCCAGGAGCTGTGGATTCCAGTCCTTCTCTACAACTTATTAGAAGTCACTTCCCCTTTCTGTGCCCCAGTTCCCTCATCAGTTAGAAGTAGAGGCTAGACTAGACATTCTTTAAAGGTACCACTTTTAGCACTTTATTGCACATTATGTCATAATAATGACACAGTACCTCTGTATCTTCACAATCAGACCCAAAATTCATTCATTCAATAAACATTTATGTAAGCAAGGCATAGAAAACACAAATATATTAAATGACCCCACTCACACATATAAGTACTTCAGAACTGTGTTCCTACTAAAAACAAAACTTGGCTCCAGAATTCTGTAGTTTTTTTTTTTCTAATCACACTTAACTAGGGTTGTGGAATTTTTATTATCATATGCTATATTAACAACCCTTCCCAAAATAATAACAACAACAACAACAACAACAAAATTCTCCCTATTAAATCGTAGCTCACACTTTAAAAAAAATTTTTTTTAATGTTTTTATTCATTTTTGAGACAGAGACAGAGCATGAGCAGGGGAGGGGCAGAGAGAGGGAGACACAGAATCTGAAGCAGGCTCTGAGCTGTCAGCACAGAGGCCGACGCGGGGCTTGAACTCACAGACTGTGAGATCATGACCTGAGCTGAAGTCGGACACCCAACCGACTGAGCCACCCAGGTGCCCCTTGTAGCTCACACTTCTATTCCTCTCCTTTAAATCACTCATAGCCTGAACTCATTAGGGGTTTTCCCTCCACTTACTAACCAGTGGGAGCACTACTGCTTCTGAATGTATCTTTTCCTTACAACAAACCATTAGTTCCTTAAGAACAGACCCAACATCTTATTTTTCTTAGCATCCCCAGTAAGACCTTTTTATAATTTATTTATAATCCAGAGCAAGACTAATCCAAAAGAATGTGAAACGGTTCATCTTATTATGATATAAAAATAAGACAGTTTAAAGTGAAAATGAGGGGCGCCTGGGTGGCGCAGTCGGTTAAGCGTCCGACTTCAGCCAGGTCACGATCTCGCGGTCCGTGAGTTCGAGCCCCGCATCAGGCTCTGGGCTGATGGCTCAGAGCCTGGAGCCTGTTTCCGGTTCTGTGTCTCCCTCTCTCTCTGCCCCTCCCCCGTTCATGCTCTGTCTCTCTCTGTCCCAAAAATAAATAAACGTTGAAAAAAAAAATTAAAAAAAAAAAAAGTGAAAATGAATAAAAACCAGCTGGGACACACACTCCAAACCAATCAAAATTCAGGTCCTATATCTACCATATATCTGCCATGTGATTACTGGCAATTTACAACCTCTCTAGTCAGCTTGTTCATCTATAAATGAAGATACAATGCCATATCTCACAGAGACAGTAAACCACAGAAGTTAACAGAACTGATTGTCCAGCCAGGCACTACTGGCTGGATTCCAGTCTGAGCTCCATCACATATTAACTGTGTGATCTTGGGCATCTTGTTTATCTTCTTTGGGTCTTACTGTCTTCATCTGTTTCAAACTATGATAACACCACTTTTACAGCTGATAGAAGAGTTGAGTGAAATGATACATGGAAAGTATTTATCACATTGTCAGGCACACAGTAAGTACTCAATAAAAAGTAAATACTCATAGTAGGCATTATCTCTAGGTTGTTTATAAAGGTATGTTATATAAAGGCAAAAAAAAAAAAGGCTCTACACTTTAAGTGCCATGAAATGTTTGGAATGGTTATTACAATTACTCATATCCAAAACTATGGAGCAAATTAACAAAAATGAGGAGAAAACAGGGGCACCTGGGTGGCTCAGTTGGTTAAGCGACTGACTTCAGCTCAGGTCATGATCTAGCGGTCCGTGGGTTCGAGCCCCGCGTCGGGCTCTGTGCTGACCACTCAGAGCCTGGAGCCTGTTTTGGATTCTGTGTCTCCCTCTCTCTCTGACCCTCCCCCATTCATGCTCTGTCTCTCTCTGTCTCAGAAATAAATAAACGTTAAAAAAATAAAAATAAAAATAAATAAATTCTTTAAAAAAAAAAATGAGGAGAAAACAAAAAATTGTCCAAAGGCAGTTGTCTTAAACCACATTTTGTATATATAGTTCCTTACAGTTCCCTCTTTTGCATTTTTGGCCTCTTTCCACAAATCTTTAACACTGCAGTAAAGCAGAAGTGGACTGTAAGCTACACACTTGCAACCAACAGAAAAGGTGAGGCCTAAGGTTTTTCCATCAAGTTGGGACAAAATTGCCACGTCTCCTCCTCCTGGCCCTGCAGGCTGCCTGAGCGGAAAGTGATAATCTGTAGATACCAGGAAGGCCAGTTTAAACTGAAGCAGCGGGTTCAATTTAAAATGTGATTTTTGTTGTTTTTTCCCAAATACTACTAAAATGCAGTAGTGTCTTTGGATCTATGACCTGCTCTGCAGGATGACACAAGGCAAAGCCAAAACATGAAGGCAGCGGAGGGCATAAAAGGACAGAATACAACAAAAACACTCAAAAAGCCAGCGTAGCATGATTATCAACGTTTCATGTACATGTATTGATTAGACCAATATGTGTACAGTCACTATGGTACAATTATGTTTTAATGCATTATGATCTGTGTATAAGAAGAGTGCCAAAGAAAAGGCTGATCTGTGTTCCATATACAGAGTCCTAAAGTATCAGAACCAGAAAAATTGTTAGAGGTCTCCAGCTCAGCATCATTGTTACTGTGGATGCAGGAACTAAAGGAAAGAGGCTTATCCATGGCCACACAGGCAAATCAAGGACTAGAGTTGGGATCAGAACCCAAGACTAGGCTGATTATGGACTTGAGTTTAAAGTGTAGGAAGGGAATATATTAAAAACCTTGTCATTTGTAGAGAAATCTCCAGAGACAGTTTAAGAATCCTCATATTTACATATGTCACTATCCATAAGTGGGAGAGATTCCTTAGCTAAGTAAACCACTCTCATCTACTATTGCCTCATCAAATGCTTTTCAAATGCTCTTCTCAGGAAAATGGGAATTACAAATGTCATGGACCTCTGAGGCTGCTCCAGAATAGCCAAAGCTGCATATGGTAAGTTCATCCAAGTGAAATGTCTAAAATAAAACCCCAGAATAGTAAGGCAGAGTTCATTACCCAGTTGCTGTCCAGGGTTCCTACAACTCATCTTTGAAGAGGGAGCACATCTGCAGTAGTATCAATAGAAATAAAAATTAAATCCTCAAATCCAGAATTCTATGCTTTTTAAAACCTAGCCCCAACCTCCACTTTCCAGTACTCCCCTCCTCAAAAACACTCTAGGCAAATTAGCAAGATGCTTGGCTTTCCAACTTTGTTTAAAGAGGAAAAGAAGTATGTCCTCACTTCTCCACAAATCCTGTGCCTTCCCTGTGAGTTCAAATCCTAACCATCCTTCAGGCCCAACTCAAGACTCCCAACTCCAGGAGGCTTTCTTTAAAAAGTGCACATTAAAGTGATCTGCCCTACTCAAGGGGCTTTAGTGTCACTCAACCTAATTTGCTGAACCAAATCTGGAGAACCCCTGAGTTAAGTGTCCCAGAAGACTGTCCCCAGGTGGGAGGCAGGGGAGAGAAAATGGTAGCCATTCCTACATTGTTTGTATAGTATTTATTGATTCAGGAAACAAACACAAAATTCTGAATAAAATGACTTGAAAACTGAAAATAAAATAAAAATAAAGTGATCTAGGGGCGCCTGGGTGGCGCAGTCGGTTAAGCGTCCGACTTCAGCCAGGTCACGATCTCGCGGTCCGTGAGTTCGAGCCCCGCGTCAGGCTCTGGGCTGATGGCTCAGAGCCTGGAGCCTGTTTCCGATTCTGTGTCTCCCTCTCTCTCTGCCCCTCCCCCGTTCATGCTCTGTCTCTCTCTGTCCCAAAAATAAATAAACGTTGAAAAAAAAAAATTAAAAAAAAAAAATAAATAAATAAAGTGATCTGTCCTCTTTGGCTCCACACCTTTTTCACCTTTTTCCCCCAATGTTTCTGGCTGCCTGAGTCCTACCTCCCCTCACTTAATCCAACCTGTGCTCTAGCCACATCAGTCTAGTTGCTTCTTTCCATGTACAGCCAATACTCACTGCCTCTGGAGCTTGGCTCTGTCTGGATCACTTTTCCCCTGTTAAAAGCATACCAATCCAGTAAAAGTTTACTAGAAAAAAGACTGCACAACTTGGACTCAGAATACCTGAGTTAGAACTCCAACTCCATTGACTCATAGCCAAGATTTCCATCCAGGCCTACCTATCTCTTTCTTTTTTTTTTTTTTTTAATAATTTTTTTAACGTTTATTTATATTTGAGAGAGAGACAGAGACAGAGCATTAGTGGTGGAGGGGCAGAGAGACAGAGACACAGAATCTGAAGCAGGCTCCAGGCTCTGAACTGCCAGCACAGAGCCTGACGTGGGGCTCACACTTACCAGCCGTGAGATCATGACTTGAGCTGAAGTCGGACACTTAACTGACTGAGCCACCCAGGTGCCCCTACCTATCTCTTTCTACTAGGCAATACATTCTCCATATGTAAAATCAGATAGTAACAAATCTGAGCATATCTAATAACTTGGGCTCTCTGAAGGATATAAAGGTATAAAAGGCATGATCTCTGCCTTCTAAGAGCTTATGATTTTATATGAGTGAGAAAAAAGGAGGTAGCAGGGTCTAGTAGGTAGAAAAAGTGACCTGGAGTTAAGGCATCAGAGTCCTAGTCTCACCTATGGAACAAACTCTGTAGAATCTGGGTACTTTCCATTTATTGGGTCTCGGCTTACTCGCTCTGCAAAATGAGCAGGGGTTAACCAGGGTTTTTTAGGGTCCTCCCAGCTTGGATATTCTGTGAAAAATAACCACAGTACTAGCCCACTCATGAGGTGAGCCAAAGGGCAGTACAGATAATGCCTAATGTAATCAGAAACAAGCTGCTGAATTCAATGGAAGCTGCTTTGTGCCTGGTAGATCCAGTGGAATCTTTTGCAAAGGAGAAGTGGGAAAGTTGAAGCCAAATGATGAAAGTATCTGCTGCTAAGAGGTCATGGCTAATCACAGGAACACTTCTCATTCACAGGAAGCTGTGCACAAACTCTCCATTCAGGTCCCAAGGTCCCTGCCCACACAAAGGAGCCTGGTTGCCCAGAGAAGAGGTACCAGTCAGAAGACTCTCAGGATAGACAATGGATAAAGTTAAATGGGACACAGCCCATCTTGCCCAAAGCTGAGGCATCTTGAGCTTTCCCAGTCATCAAGTTTTTCCTTGCCAGACCAGGTAACAGGAGCAATAGAACAGCAGGGCTCCAGATGCTGAATTTTTCAAAATATGTACTGAATCTCAAATCCTTTCAGCCAAAAACATAGTTTTGCTTTGCTTTGTAGGACTTATAAATTTCAAACAGCAGCAAAGTATTTTTGTAAGCACCAGAAATAGTAAAAAAGGTTTTATAATTGGTCAGATTCAGGTTTAAGTCCCAAAAACTACTTACTATCTACATGACCCTGGGCAAGAAATTTAATGCCATTAAGTATTAGTTTCCTCATCCATAATGATATGACTAAGAATCTCCAACTCACAGAGCTGTCCTGAGAATTCAATGAGGTAAATGATAAAAACATTGCAGTCATTCAGTGTGAATTTCTCCTTCCTTCCTGCTCCCATATCATACTGTATTTACTTCTACTATAACATTATTATCCTTATATATCTCTTTATATATATATACACACATATGCTGTGAGTATATATGTATATGTATACATATATTTGTATATTTACATACTGTTTACATATCTATCTCTGCCATGAGATTGTGAACAGCTTCAGAGCAGGGACAGTATTTTAATCCACATTTAACATCTCCTAAAACAGTGCCTGGCATATAGTAGAGGCCTCAGGAAATTGGATGAATGTGTCTATTATGTGTCCAGTCCTATGCTAGGTGCTATAAGGGGAACAAAACAATGATCACAATAATGTTAAACATAATAAGACATAACAGCAACAAACACATAGCATTTACTGTGTTTCAAACACAATTCTAAAGCCTTTAAATTAATTCTTTTCCTGCTCCTGTATCACACTTTCAACAACCTGATTGATGTAGGTATTGTTTTCCCCACTTTGTGATGAGAAAACTGAGGCACAAGAAGGTTAAATAACTTGCCCAAGTCCAAAACAGGCAAATCCAAAGAGAAAGAAAGTAGTTTTTCGTTTGCCAGGGGCAATTAATATATCAGTGGGCCTCTGCTACTTTAAAATGTTTTTATTTATTTTTGAGAGAGAGACAGAGACAGAGAGAGCACACATGAATGCAAACAGGGGAGGGGCAGAGAGAGAGAGAGGGAGACACAGAATCTGAAGCAGGCTCCAGGCTCCAAGCTGTCCAGCACAGAGCCTGACACAGGGCTCAAACCCACAGACCACTAGATCGTGACCAGAACCACAATCCAACGCTCAACCAACTGAGCCACCTACGCACCCCAAGGGCCTCTGCTACTTAAAAGAGTAAGAATGTCTGCATGGTAGGGGCACCTGGGTGGCTCAGTCAGTTAAGTGTCTGACTTTGGCTCAGGTCATGATCTCAGTTTGTGAGTTCTAGCCCAACATCAGGCTCTGTGTGGTTAGGGAGGAGCCTGCTTTTGATTCTATCTCCCTCTCTCTTTGCCCCTCCCCTACTTGTACTCTCTTAAAAGTAGAACACATGGTAGAAAACCCTTCATTCGTTCATCCAGAAATATTTATTAAATGCCTTTTTTTTTTAATGTTTGTTTATTTTTGAGAGACAGAGAAAGAAAGAGCGTGAGCAGGGAAGGGGCAGAGAGAGAGGGAGACACAGAATCCGAAGCAGGCTTCAGGCTCCTAGCTGGCAGCACAGAACCCAACATGGGGCTCGAACCCACAGACCGTGAAATCATGACCTGAGCCGAAGTCAGACGCTTAACTGACTGAGGCACCCAGGTGCCCCTTAAGTGCCTTCTATGTACTTGGCAATGGATAAAACAGACATGATTCCTGCCCGCATGGAGTTTATTGCCCAGTGGGGAAGACCAATATGAAACAAATAATTACAAGTATACTAATAAATTATTTTTTAAAAAATACAGATTGCCATGGGAACTCAGAAGACACAAGAGCATGTTGGCATAGAAAATTTAGATTGTAAGGCACCTTCAGGGTCACTGAGTCCACATACTTTTCTGTTTTAAGCAAGTGAATAGTAAACAGTCTTTCGCCATCCCAGTCTCTGCACCGTCACCTCTCATGCAGGTAGTCTAGAATCCAGGTCACCTGATTACTACAGGGTATTGCTCTTTTTGCTATTTTAATTCATAGATTTGTAAATCCAACAGAAATAGATGTTATCTATTAACAGTTAAAGAACACTACTTAGGGAGGAAAAAGTCTGTATAGGTCATGATGGATTGTGCTTGCCCATTAATTCTCTGAGGGTGCACTTCTTCAGAAATAAGTATTTCTGTCCCTCAAAAAGATCAGGGAAAAACAACAATTCATAAGTATGTTAAATACTGTATAAGCTTGGTTTTGGCTCAGGGACACCAATAATTTTTTTGAAATACCTAATATGACCTTGAGTGTTTTTGAACATGAAGGCAGATACTAATACTACAACATAAGATAGGAAGCATAAGCCATTCATGTTAAGGTCAGTTACAGAAGTGGAGATCAGGAATCATTCCTTTCAGCATAGGCCATAACTTAATAGTAAATGCCTACATGGTACCTGCTTGGCTCAGTTGGTTAAGCCTCCAACTCCTGGTTTTGGCTCAGGTTATGATCTCACCATGCATGGGATTGACCCCCTGCATCAGGCTATGTGCTGACAGCATGGAGCCTGCTTGGGATTCTCTCTCCATCTCTCTGCCCCTCCTCCACTCACTTGCACTCTCTCTTTCTCTCAAGATAAATAAATGAACTTAAAAAATAGTAAATGCCTATAAAAAAGGGCCTTAAGAAACTAGAAAAAGAAGAGCAAATTAAATCCAAAATAAGCAGAAGAAAAGAAATAATAAGAGAGCAATATCATTGAAATTGAAAACAGAAAATCAATAAAGAAAATCAATGAAACCAACAGCCTGTTCTCTGAAAAGATCAATAAAATGGATACTAAGAAAAAAAGAGAGAGGACACAAAAGACGAGTATCAGAAATGCAGACATCACTATAGATTCCATGGAAATTCAAAGGATAATGAAAGAATACTATAAACAACTCTAAATGAAACAGATCAATTCCTTGAAAGACACCATCTGCCAAAACTCACACAAGAAGAAACAGATGATCTGAATAGACATCTATTAAAGAAATCAAATCAATAATCAATAATCTTCTAAACAGAAAGCACCAGGCCAGGATGGGTTCACAGGATGGGGTGAATTCTACCACTTAAGGAAACAATTATACCAATTCTCTACAATGTCTTCCAGAGAATAGAAGCAGAGGGAATACTTCCTAACTCATTCTGTGAGGCCAGCATTACCCTAATACCAAAACTAGACAAAGGCATTACAAGAAAAGAAAACTACAGACCAACCTCTCTCATAACCATAGATGCAAAAATACTCAACAAAAGATTAGCACACGTATTCTTTTTTTTTTTTTAATTTTTTTTTTTAACGTTTATTTATTTTTGAGACAGAGAGAGACAGAGCATGAATGGGGGAGGGGCAGAGAGAGAGGGAGACACAGAATCTGAAACAGGCTCCAGGCTCTGAGCTGTCAGCACAGAGCCCGACGCGGGGCTCAAACCCACGGACCATGAGATCATGACCTGAGCCGAAGTCGGACGCTCAACCGACCAAGCCACCCAGGCGCCCCAGCACACGTATTCTTAAAGAACGTAAAATGAATTATACACCATGACCAAGAGGGATTTGTCCTAAGTATGTGAGGCTGGTTCAACATTCAAAAATCCATTAAGGGGGGCGCCTGGGTGGCGCAGTCGGTTAAGCGTCCGACTTCAGCCAGGTCACGATCTCACGGTCCGTGAGTTCGAGCCCCGCGTCAGGCTATGGGCTGATGGCTCAGAGCCTGGAGCCTGTTTCCGATTCTGTGTCTCCCTCTCTCTCTGCCCCTCCCCCGTTCATGCTTTGTCTCTCTCTGTCCCAAAAATAAATAAACGTTGAAAAAAAAAATTAAAAAAAAAAAATCCATTAAGGTAATCCATCATATCAACAGACTAAAAAGAAAAATTATACAATCATATCAATAGATGCAGAAAAGTTTCTGACAAAATCCAATACCTACTCATAAAAATTTTTAGTAAACTAGTAAGAGAGGGGAACTGTCTCAACTTAATAAAGACCATCTACAAAAAACTACAGCTAACATACTTCATAGTGAGAAATTCCAACTATTCCCACTAATATCAGTAACAAGGTAAGGATGTCACCCTTTTTTAAAAAATCATACTAGAATTCCTTGCCAATGCAATAGGCAAGAAAGGGAAATCAAAGGTACACAGATTGGGAAGGAAGACATAAAACTGTCATTTTTCACAGATGAAATTATCATCTATGTAGAAAATCCCAAAGAATTGACAAAAAAAAACCCTCCTGCAACTAATATGTAATTACAGCAAGACTGAAGGATACAAGGTTATTATATAAAAGTAAATTGCTTTTCTGTATATTAACAAAGAAGTAGAATTTGAAATTAAAAACACAATACCATCTACATTAGCATCCCCCCAAAAAGAAATAGGTATAAATCTAACAAAATATATACAAGATCTATATAAGGAAAACTACAAAACTCTGATTAATGTAACAAAAGAACTAAGTAAGTAGATATTCCATGTTCCTGGAGAGAAAGACAATATTATCAGGATATCAACTGTTCCCAACTTGATCTATAGATTCAATACAATCCTAATAAAAATCCCAGCAAGTTACTTTATGGATATTGACAAACTGATTCTAAAGTTTATATAGAGAGAGGCAAAAGACCCAGAATAGCCAACACAGTATCAAAAAAGAAGAACAAAGTTGGAAGACTGACGCTACCTGACTTTAAGACTTACTACAAAGCTACAGTAACCATGATAGTGTAGGACTGGTGAAAGAACTGACAAATACATCAATGGAACAGAATAAAGAACCCTGAAATAAAGCCACATAAATATAGTCCATTGATCTTTGGTCAAGGAGCAAAGGCAATATAATGGAGCAAAGACAGTCTCTCCAACAAATGATGCAGAAAAACTAGACATCCACATACAAAAAAAAAAAAAAAAATCCATCTAGACACAGACCTTATACATTTCACAAAAATTAACACAAAATGGACCACAGACTTACATGTAAAACACAAAATTATACAACTCCTAGAAGAGTAATAGAAAACCCAGATGACCTGGTTTGGTGATGCCTTTTCAGAAAAGGTATGGTGATGCCTTTTCAGATACAACATCAAAGATATGATCCATAAAAGAAATAACTGATAAACTAGACTTCATTAAAATTAAAACCTTTGCTCTGCAAAAGACAGTATCAAAAGAATTGGAAGACAAGCCACAGATTAGGAGAAAAGATTTGCAAAAGACACATCTGATAAAAGACTACTATCCAAAATATACAAAGAACTCTTAAAACTCAACAATAACAAAGCAAACAACCCAATTTAAAAATGGACCAAAGACCTTAACAGACACCTTGCCAAAGAAGATATACAGATGGCAAAGAAGCAGATGAAAAGATGGCTGGCTCACATCATCAGTCATCAGAGATGACTTATTAGAGTTGCTAAAATCTGGAACACTGACAATACCAAATGCTGGCAAGGATGTAGAGCAACAGGAACTATCATACATTTCTGGTAGGAATATAAATAAGTAAAGCCACTTTGGAAGACAGTTTCATGGTTTCTTTCAAAACTAAACATACTCTCGGGGCGCCTGGGTGGCGCAGTCGGTTAAGCGTCCGACTTCAGCCAGGTCACGATCTCGCGGTCTGGGAGTTCGAGCCCCGCGTCAGGCTCTGGGCTGATGGCTCAGAGCCTGGAGCCTGTTTCCGATTCTGTGTCTCCCTCTCTCTCTGCCCCTCCCCCGTTCATGCTCTGTCTCTCTCTGTCCAAAAAATAAATAAACGTTGAAAAAAAAATTAAAAAAAAAAAAAAAAAAAAAAACTAAACATACTCTCATGGGATCCAGCAATCACACTCCTTAGTATTTATCCAAAGGAGTTGAAAATATATGTTCACACAAAAACCTATAAAAGAATGTTTACAGGCAGCTTTATTCATAATTGCTAAAACTTCAAAGAAACCAAGATGCCCTCCAATAGGTGAATAAATAAATTGTAGTACATCCAGACAACAGACTATTATTCAGTGCTAAAAAGAAATGAGCTATCAAGCCATGAAAAGACATGAATGAAACTTAAATGTATATTACTAAGTGAAAGAAGCCAATCATAAAAGGCTACATATTGTATGATTCCAACTATATGACATTCTGGAGAAGGCAAAACTATGGAAATAATAAAATCAGTGGTTGCCGGGGGGGGGAGGGGGATTAGGAGGAACGGGCAGGATTTTGCTGGCAGTGAAATACTCTGTATGATATTATGATAGATGTGTCATTATATATTTGTCCAAACCCAAGAATATACAACACAAAGAGTGAACCCTAAGGTAAACTATGGATTTGGGGTGATTATGATGTATCAATGTAAGCTCATCTTTGGTTAAAAAAAAAAGGTGCCATTCTAGTAGGTAATACTGGTAAAAGGGGAGGCTATCCACATGGGAGGAGCGGGGTATATGGGAAATCTATGTACCCAATCAAGAGGTAAAGTATAATTCTCTTCCTCATGAATCTGAGCTGGACTCACCCAACCAGTAGTATGCAGCAGAAGTAAAATGCTATGTGACTTCCGAAGCTTAGTCAAAAATGGCGATTCAGAAAAAAATTTTAAATGGCCATTCAGCTTTTGCCTGGTTCTCTTGGATACTCCCTAGAACGCATCCTTTATTCATTCAAACTTTCAACAAATATTTGTTACAAATCCCTACTATGTGTCAAACCCTAGACATTGTTTTAGGTAGTGAGAATGCAACAATGAACCATTCAGCCACTGCCCCTGTCTTCAGAGTTTATACTCTAGAGGAGGAAGATGATGAAGGGCAGACAGGACAGACTAAGTACATCATATAATTACAACTTGTAAGAGATGCTCATAAAAAAGCAAATAGAGATTTTCTTGTGAATAGCAAGTCAAGAAAGGACACTCCAAGGTAGTGACATTTAAACAAGCCATAACAGAGGAGTAGTTAGTCATAATGGAGGAAGGTTCAGGGAAACATTTTAGGGAAAGGAATAGCATGGGCAAAGGCACCGAGGCAGAAAGGAACTTGATATGCTCTTAGAGGAAATGAGAGAGTGTGGCTGGAACAGAGTGAACATGGTGGAGAACACACAGGAACAGAAGATAGATTTTTGAAGCAATACTGTTAAGTTCATCATAGATCAGTGACAGTAGCATATCAGCAAACTCACCTCTTATAATTTGTTCTTTTAAAGCCAGGTTATATAACTTCAGAAATAAAACAAAAGAACTCAAGTAATAAGTGCTGATACTCAATGCTGTATGACTAGATGCAGTCACATAAGCAAGCACATTATGCAAAAATGGGAATGTTTCCAAGACAAAGGAACATATGGTTTGAAGGCCTTCCTGTAATTAACCTCTTTAGAATTTCAGGATACAGAAAGACAGAACTGGCTTTCTCATTGCCTCATTAATGGTGCATTTCATAAATCATACCTAATTTGACCTAGTTTCTTTAGCAATCTTCTCAAAATGTTTCTCTGAAATTATAATTCATAAATGGGGAGGATGATCAAGCTTGTCACCAAAGGATGCCCTGTCTAAAAAGAAACAGCCCCTTTACAGAATTCAGAACATCAAAGGGGCTCCCTACATATCCTGCCAAAGGCTTTGTCCTCTTATCAGGTGTCAAGCCCTTGAAAAAGAAGAAATGGGCTTACACATTATTTCACACTACTGTCAAACATCTGTTTTTGCACCCAAAGACAACTGAAATAATGAGCTGAAAAAACCATTACTGGCAATGGCTCCCAGAAAACCACCTCACAAGCCTGAGACCTCCCAGCAAACACTACCTTAACAGCAAGGTCCTTTGGTCTAAAAGACTCTCTCTTACACTGGTTGAAACCGGTAAGTTCCAAGTTACAAATGAGCTGATAAAATTGTATTATGGTACAGCAGTTTCAGGAAGAATGTTACTATTTTTATAATAAGATGGATTTTAGTTTTATAATTTAAAAGGATTGGTGGCTTTTTCTGCATATGCAACCTAGCCTATTATTGTGGCTCTTGGCAGGAGCCATAAAAGAAGGAGCCCATTGGCCCCCTCTCCAGGAATAGTCTAAATAACAGGACAATGACTCTATACTCTTGTCTGCACTGTTGTTGCAACACCTGTGGAACTCTCTGAAGGCATTGCTCCTCAGGGACAAGAAAACTGAGACACACCTACCCCTACCTACATTGGGACCCTCTTTTCCTCTCCACTGAGCCCAGGGCTGGCAGGAGATAAACACAAAGTTCTGCTCTTGTTTTTGCTCACATCCGGTCATGAAGTTTGCTCTGCTGGTGAATAACAGCTCTTACCTTCATCTTCAGAACTTAGAAATCAGTGTTTAACAACCACAAAGCAAAGAAAACCAAAGGAACATGCAGTTAATGCCTGTGGACAAGAACAGTTTAATGGTAATAACAATGAAAAGGGGATAACCTAGTATTTGAAGTAAACCACAAGGGCACTGACTCATACTGAGGCCTTCACCTTGGGTTGAATCTTGTTCAAGAGTTAACACATGAGGGCAAAGAATGAATCTCTAGCACTAGACAATGGGATTCCTTGCTGAGAATAAAATTCTCATGCATGATAGGAGAGCGATAAATCATTTGCAGAAGTGACTCAAAGAAATATCTGGAGCACAGGAAATTCAGGAGCACTAAAGTCCAATGAAGAGGTCAGAGAGGGAATTCTCAAGGAAGTTGAAATTGGAGCTTAGAAAAGAAGGAAATGTACCTTGCTAAAGGGGGTGGGGGACACAAAAAATGTAGCAGGACAAAAGCTTGCATTCAAACTGTCTGACTCCCAAGCCTAAGCTATGACTTCCCTCTCTTACAATAGGAATATTTTGTCAGGTGCCAATGAGTGATTTTTAAACGTGTGTGTGTGTGTGTGTGTGTGTGTATAAAAACATTATTATAGATTATGTATTTATTTATATATAATATGTATTTGTACATATTTATTATATATAAATACACATACACACACACACACACACGTAATTCCTGTAAAAGAGCTATCCCTAGTCCATCAAAAGGGAAAACAGAACTGCCAAGTTGGCATTCACAAATCAGTTCTATAGTAATTTATTACCCTAGCATCAGCTACTCAGGAACTGGGTCATTGGGACTCTTGTTTGCTAGGTCAGGCACTTTGCAGTGTCCTAGATGCAGAGGCTGTAATGACCAATATAAAAAATATTGAGAAGGCTCTGTTGGAAGCACAAGCATTCACTTGTATGATCACCTCAAGGCAGGCTGGAGGACAAAGCACACTGGTAAGAATCAGAGAGCCAAAGGTGGAATCTCAGCTTCTCTAGATATTCACTCTAAAACCTTGGACCCCTTAACTCTCTGGGCCTTATTTCTATGTAGGTAATAGCCCTTTACTTCCTATGTATGTAGTACTATAAAGCTTATAACAAAAAAGTGGCAGTCCCCTGCCTTACTCCTGATTTCTGCTTCCCAAAGGCAACTAGTTTTAACTTTGGCTCTTTCTCTTGGCATTTACCTCTTTATTTCCAAAAAAACCATGCTTGTACTGGTTATTATTGATTTAATTTAATCAATTTAAATTATTGATTTAAATTTGGTCAATTTTAGTTACCATTTATCTTTCTGTATAACATAATCATCACCCCCACACCTATCCATACACATATATGCACACTATTCTTCCACTAACATAGTCACATCACAGTTTTTAGTTAAACTAGTATTTAAGATATACCCATACGATAGAATATTACTCAGAAATCAAAAGGAATGAACTACTGATGTACATAATGACTTGTATGGATCTCAAGGGCATTATGCTGAGTGAAAAAAAGGCCAGTTGGTGTATTATTCCATTTATATACTTATCTTGAAATGATAAAATTATAGAGATGAAAAACAAATTAGTAGTTACCAGGATTTGTGGTGGGGGGTAGGAGTATGACTATAAAGGGATAGCATGAGGGAAATCTCTGCAGTAATGGGATATTCTCTATCTTCATTGCAGTAGTGGTTACACAAATCTACACATGTGATAAAATGGCACAAAACTATACATACACACTACACCAATGTCATTTTCCCGGTTTTGATACCGTACTATGGTTATACAAGATCTAACCATTGGAGGAAATTGGGTAGAGGGTATATAAGACTTCTCTATACTATCTTTGCAACTCCCTGTAAATCTATAATTATTTCAAAAATGTTTTTAAAAATTAATATTCAGAGTTCACATTATTATAATGTTTTTCACAACTAAGCCACGTAATGTATTATGACTGCATTGCCCTTCTTGGACAACTAGAATTCTAATTTCTCCTTGAATTAACAGTTGCCTCAGTTTTAATTTACTGAGTTTTAAGTCCTTTTCCCCACTTCACCTCCAAAGTCTCCAAAATAATATTAAGGCTCCTTTTAATATCGTCAAAAAAATCAGATAAAGTATTGGTTTCATTTTACCTTTTCTTTAAAACACCCCTCTAGGAGATCTCCACCGTCTTGTTCCAATCTGGTAACTCTCTCTTGTCTCAAGACCTGCATAGCTGTGGTCTTGGAATACTTCTTTCCCACCACTCTGAGGTTTCTACTCACTTTTCTATATTGGAATCCCTTGTTCCTAGATCCACGCCTTCCTCTTTCTCTTCCATCTCATTATGATGTATCAAACTACCAAGTTTCCTGAGATAGCATACATGGGAAATAAATCTTTTGCGATGCTGCATTTCTAAAAACCTTTTTCTTTTTTCTACCTTCATATCGGATAGTTACTTTTGACTGGGTATAGAATTCTAGGTTGGAATTCTCTCAGAATGTAAGGTAATTCCTCCAATTTCTTCTAGCTGCCCATATTGCTAGGATGTGTACGACCTGTTAATTCTCTCTGGAAGCTTTTACAATATTCTCATTCTACCCAGTGTTTTGAAATTTCATGATGATATATATATATAATTTTTTTTTATTCATTGTATGGAACATACTTGATTGGGTTTTCAGTCTCTACATATGTGTACTTAACTTCTGAGAAATTATATTATTTGTTTGATGATTTCCTTCACCCTGTGATCCAACACCTAATTATGAGGAAACTTGGGGCGCCTGGGTGGCGCAGTCGGTTAAGCGTCCGACTTCAGCCAGGTCACGATCTCGCGGTCCGTGAGTTCGAGCCCCGCGTCGGGCTCTGGGCTGATGGCTCAGAGCCTGGAGCCTGTTTCCGATTCTGTGTCTCCCTCTCTCTCTGCCCCTCCCCCGTTCATGCTCTGTCTCTCTCTGTCCCAAAAATAAATAAAAACGTTGGAAAAAAAAATTTAATTATGAGGAAACTCAGAGATCTAAAGGGAAGAAATAGAGAAAATGGACAAGGAAATGATAAAAAAAAAAAATAAATCAACTCTTTTGAATTTAAAAACCTTTTACATTTAAATAAATTTCTTTTTTTTTTTTTTTTAAGTTCATTTATTTATTTTGAGAGAGACAGAGTGCAAGCCGGGGAGGGGCAGAGAGTGAGGAGGACAGAGGATCTGAAGTGGGTTCTGTGCTGACAGCAGAAAGCCCCATATGGGGTTTGAATTCAAGAACCGTGAGATCATGACCTAAGCCTAAGTCAGCCACTTAACTCACTAAGCCACCCAGGCACCCCTACATTTAAATAAATTTTAAACTGATCTTCTAACTTCTTTCATCTCCTACCTTCTACTTATTTGTTTTTATTCTTTCTTAAGTTCTAACACATTTAAAAGAATTTATTTATTTATTTTTTTTTTTTGAGACAGATTCAGCACAAGTCAGGGAGGGGCGGAGAAAGAAGGAGAGAGAGGATCCCAAGCAGGCTGTGCACTGCTAGCACAGAGCCTGATACAGGGCTTGAACTCACAAAACCACAAGATCATGACTTGAGCCGAAACCAAGAGTTGGACACTTAACCGACTGAGCCACCCAGGTGCCCCAGACTTCCAATACATTTTTAAGGGTCGAAGATTCTTTCTTGTTCTCTGACTATTCCTTCTTTTTAACAGGACCTTATCCTTATTTCATAGAGACAGTCTCTCCTTTGATGAGTTTTTTTCAAATTTTCTTTTGCTCCCTACATTGTCTCTCTTGTGCTCTCCACCCACCCCTCTCTTTTGGAGGTAGAGTTCGTTTCATCCGTTTCTTTTCATTCTGTCATTCATGTTAGAGGGTTTTTTTCAAATATTAGGTGATCTTTGCCTATTCTCTCATATTTAAGAGTAAGGCACTTGCAGATACACTGTATGAGCAATAGGGCATGTTAACTTCTAGGCTTCCTTGTGACAAGAGAAAGTGACAAACCAGTTTTTTACTGGGGAGGCCCTCAACTTCTGTGAGTCAGTTACTCAGAGAGGTATCCTCCAATCTCCCACCTCAGGAGAAAAAGCGGCCTCCCAGCTTTTACTTCCCTAGAGAATAAACCTCCAATGTTCTAAAATAGTGAAAAGATCTGGGTTTTTGTTTTTTTTTTTTTAATTTTAACGTTTATTTATTTTTGAGACAGAAAGAAACAGAGCATGAACGGGGGAGGGTCAGAGAAAGAGGGAGACACAGAATCTGAAACGGGCTCCAGGCTCTGAGCCGTCGGCACAGAGCCCGACGCGGGGCTCGAACTCACGGACCGTGAGATCATGACCTGAGCCGAAGTCGGATGCTTAACCGACCGAGCCACCCAGGCGCCCCAAGATCTGGGTTTTTAACTGTTCCTTATAACCAATGAACCCCTGTTTTCAGCTCCACCTCTCAGTCTAACATTCAAGATGCCAAGAACCTCTGCTATCCAGAGCTTTCTAGAGTTCCATACCACAAATGGCTTTCTTTGTTCATATCCACACTCCCTCTGCAGCCTCAGCATTCTGCCTTCCCTAAATCATCCATCACTTATGGCTCTTTTCCATATTCTCCCATTCTCTTAGACTTTGTAAGTTAATACTAGTTATTTCAATGGGAGTTTTTAAAAGGAGGTAAGATGTACATTCTCAATCCACTTTATTTTCATCATAAGCCCTCTTGAAATTCTTGAGAGAACAAAAGATAGAAAGAATTTGAAAGTTCTTGTTAAATTTGTGAATTTTCAGTAGTAGTGTTAGTGGTAAGAGATGTTATTTTTAAACAGTTATGCCAGGGGTGCTTGGGTAGCTCAGCTGGTTAAGCACCCGACTCTTGGGTTTCGGCTCAGGTCGTGATCTCATGGTTTGGGAGTTCGATCCCAGCATTGGGCTCTGCACTGACAGCACAGAGCCTGATTGAGATTCTCTCTCTGTCCCTCCCCTGTTTGCACTCTCTCTCTCTCTATCAAAATAAATAAACTTTAAAAAATAAATAAATAGCTATTCCAATACAAAGGGCTTTTTTCTCTCTGGTGTTCTAAGGAAGCATCAAGTTTTGTAAATAAAATGTCAAAAGTATTTGCAGTCTATATATCAAAAGATGAATACCTTTAGTATACAAAAGAGCACTCCCTCACCACGTTGATTAGAGACAAAGAACCTAGCAGGGACTATGCAATAAATGACACAAAATTCACAGAACTACAAATGGCCAATAAACATGAAAACATATTTAGCTTGTCCAGTAATTAGGAAGATGAAAATTAAAACAATGAGGTCTTTTCCTCTCATGAGTATAGCAAAAGCTGTAGAAAGTAATAATATCCAGTGTTGACAAGGTATGACAATGTTCCCAGTGATAATCAAAAACCAAAAAACAAAAGGGCCTTCTTGCTCCTCAGTTCTAATTCTAACCCTCACTATGTGACTCTAAACAAGTCACCCTCCCCTCCTTGGGCCTCAATTTCCTTTTGTTATTGTTGTGTAAACAAGAACAAAACCCAGGGTCCCTGTGTGGCTCAGTCGGTTAAGCATTTGGCTCTTGGTTTCGGCTTAGGTCATTGAGCTCATGATTTGTGAGATGAAGCCCCGCTTAGGGTTCTGTTCTGACAGTGTGGAGCCTGCTTGGGATTCTCTCTCCTTCCCTCCCCCCTTCCCTCTCTCTCTCAAAATAAATAAATAAACTTAAAAAAAAAAAATCATCAAGAGTATCTGACTTGCTTATCTCAAGGAGTGCTGCAAAGAAAAAAGCAACACTGGCCATGAAAGAACTGTAATCTTTATACCTCAGAACAATCCTGTAGCATTTATGAGAAGGAAAATGAGAGCATATTCTTAAAAATAAGCTGCTTATTGTTAGCTAAACATCCTATGAAAGAAAGTGAATTTTCCCAAAGAACTACAGAAAGAGAATTAAAAAAAAATCTAGGTTCTGCTTTTGCCATAAGACTTTAAACAAGTCCTCTAATCTCTGTGCTTCAGCTTTGAACATCTCTAAAAATCTACACCTCTGTGACAAAGAGAGAAATGAAACCCTTGAACTGAAACAGTTGGAATTCAAACTAGCCCAAGTCTCTTGCCTAAAGAGGCTAAGGAGATCAGAGGCCAGCTTTGTAGAGACATCCAGTTTACTGTCCTATAAAACATTTTTTACTGGCCAGCCCTCCTTCTTGGCTTATACCAAAGAAATAGCAAAATAATGGCATGATCATACCTCATTAAAGGCCTCTAACAAACCCTCCTCAGTCTTGTGTACAAAGCAATGAACCCAGAAATACAAGCTAGTGGAAGTTTTGAACCACAACTCAGTCTTTGTACTCCACTTTCTCTATAGAGAGCAACTTGGAATAGCAATGTCAGGACGACAGCTTGGGAAGGAAACTTTCAGGGGAAATAGTTCTGTCTGGAGACACGGTAGAAAAAGAAATACCAATAGATCAAGTAAAACGGTTCCTAAAGGAAATAACAAGACCTCCCCACTGAAAGAATTAATCAATGAGTATTTATTAAGCCCTGATCCATCCCACAGCAACTATTACACCCTCAGGGATCTTTTCCTTCAGATCTCCTAAGAGCAGTCATTGCCACTATTTAGCACTTAGCATACTCAAATACTATGTGCCAGGCACTGCAACAGATATTTTCATTTACATTAGCCAGTTTCTTTCTCAAACTAAACCTATTATTAGGGAATTACTAGCTCCATTTTACAGATAAATAAATTCAGGCTCAGAGAAATTAACAGATTTACCCAAAATTATGGACCATTATTGTCATTATTATTTATCATTATTCTCATTTTAGTGAAAAGGAAACTGAAGCTCATACAGGATAAATAACTATTAAGTTGCTAAGTAGCAGAATGGGATTTTGCCCAGGTGATTGTGCTATTATAGCCCATACTAATTCCACTATATGGCTTTTCCTGTTCAATGCTAACCCACAAAATGAAACTAAGATTTCAACTCTAATGAGCATGCAGTTAAAAATAAATGACATGTGCAGGCTTTCTTCAGTTCCTTCCAAAGAATAAATGTCATTACTTCTGAAATGCAGTTAAGCAGCAGCATTTATGGCCAAGAAAATCAAAGGGGAAGGTAACTATCCTAAGATTCCCTAGTCAATGATAGTATCAAAAGAAATGAAGGAAAGGTGACATTGGCCCAAGGGCTTCTCACTGTCATGTAGAAATCACACTCCCATGTCAGCAATCAGTGGTCATCCCAGTGGATATTCACAACATAACTAGCTGAATAATCTGATTAGCAAATCCTGACATTATTGGTCTCTTCCAATGCTTTCAATGAAAAGCTTTTCTTATTAACACTATCTCTCTCAGGCCACATGCAATACTCTGACCCCTCAAGCAATAAGACAGGCATCTGGGTCCCCAGCATTGCCTGGCTGACAACCAAAGAAAGGAGTAACTGACTCTCAACCCTAATTTACCTAAAGGGTCTACATGTGCTGGCTCAGAAGCAACAAAACACACTAGCCTCATACATTTTGTGTCCTAACAATAATTAAGTGGTCTATCTAATTTCAGGTCCCAGAAAAGGAAAGAACTGTGTAGGAGCAAGAGAAAAGAAGTTTAATGTAGGGAATGCATCAGAACTCTTTTGTGAGCTGCTAGTGTGGGATTTGGAGAAAGAATACCCTGCTGCCAGACAGCAACTGCTCCACAAATCAGATATCTGAAGCTCAGGCTCAAACTGGCTTACTTGAAAGGCCAGCTATTAGCAAACACCATCACTGCAGCCTTGCAAGTACTGCTATTTGCTTTGTTGTTACTTGTCCAGCCCCAAATGACCAGAAAGAGAAAATCAATTCCACACATTTATATTGCCATCAGCTAATAGAAACTCTGTGCTTGTATGCTTGTAAGCTGGAGAAAGGGATAGAGTATTGCCCTGTTCAAAATTTTACAACAGCCAAACCTGAGCTCATATCCCACTTTTGCAACTTACAGGCTGTATAACTTTGGTCAAGTACCTCAACACTCCTGAGCCTCAGTTTCTCCATCTGTAAAATGGGTATAATACAATGGGCTCTTGGGATGAAATGAACTAAACTGGACTTGACACATAATACATTAATCTCTTTGCTCTTCTGAGGAATATACTTATGTGCACACTAACTACCTCAGATTTCAGAGCATCACCCTTTTAGGAAAGGGGATATGTTTAATTTCATATTAAATATATGAACAGGAAAATGTTCTCACTGTAGCATCTGATGCAAGGTATGCACATGACAGGCACAAGACAAATGGCATTCAATAAGGTTTTAACTGCTAGGGAGGATGCTCAGTTCCAATTTCTTCCAAGATAATCAGACTTACACCAACCTAGAGAAACACCTAATTTTCTCTTACAGAGTCTTTCCTTCATTCAAACAGTATTTACTGAGCAATTCTTTAGTGCTAGGCTCCTTCTGGGGCAATGTAGATACAGAGACAAATATGACACTGTTCTAGCCACTATCAAGCTCATGGTGCAATGAGGAAAATAAGTATCAAAATAGATTAGTACAAAATGGAATGTATTACTTGCTTTAAGGTTCCAAACAAATTCTTCATTGCCCTGCTCTGTGATACTGGACTGGACTCTACAGGCTACATGCTTCCATTCCCAGGGGATTCATGTCTATTTTGCCAACAGAGCGTGTTGGAAAGAGATTACAAAGCTAAGAGAGAAAGAAGGAACTTTTACAGTGCTTGGTTTTTTCTACAAATCAGCAAGTAGATCAGCATGCAGGGGATCATGGTAGACTTCAGCACAGTGGCTTTCCAGGTTTTGAGGCGAGCACTCTCCAGCCAGTTTCTTCTTCACCACAGCAGAAAGCAACACATTCCTACAGCAACCATACACTCTCCTCAGAGGACTGAATTTCAGCCTTGTGGAGCTCTCTTTTCTTAAGCTTGTAAGTTCCTTCCTCATTTACCTTTCCTTCAGCCCTAGGGGTGGTACCAGTTTTCTGCAGTTACTACCTCTATTACACCTTAGAGTTTCTTTTTATCTCTTTTGTAGTTAACTACTTTTTATCTAGTTAACAATTCTTCATATTAAATTTTACCTGTTCAAATTATTAGTGTGGTTTCTAACTTTTCAAGTGGACCTTGACTGCTGTAAGTAGAATAAATGATGTGATACTGGTCATGGAGTCCAACCTTCATATTTTACAGACAAGAAACTGAAGTTTGAAAGATTGGAAGTGACCTACCTGCCCAAGGTCACATGATGGTAGAACTGGAATTAGAATTCCTGCATTCTGGCTCTCAATAAACAATAAACATGTACCAAGCACCTATTCTGTGTCCAGGCTCTACACTGGCTGTTGAAAACACAACAAATGAACTATACCAAAATCCCTGCCCTCAAGGAGCTCACTACCTAATTGTGGAGACAGACACTAAAAAAGAGAGAGTTGTAGGCACAGTGACAAGCACTAAGACAAAAAGAAAAGGAATTATTAGCTCTAGGAGGGTCAGCAAAGGCTTCTTAAAGGGTCTCACTGCACCATGTTTTATTCCCTAAACTGAAGGATTCCTGAGCTGATTAGAAGGTTAAACAACCTCAAAATAAACCTATACCCAAGGCTTAAGAAATATAAGTAACCGAACGATAAACCTCCACTCCGACCATGATCAGAAACATCATTAATAGCAAATCCTTCTAGAATAGAAAGCAATATAGAAACAAATCATGGATGAACACTTGTCAGTATTAACTTAGGAGGCAACTACACTGGCTTACAAAGGGCGACAGGAGTTGGGATAAGACAACAATCAGCTATCAGCCTGGAAAGCTTTATAGAAGAGTGTGTAATTGTACTAAGCTCTGAAGAAAGGCTAGCAAGATTGGAGAGGAGATGCAGCCTATCTCAGAGAACACCCACATGTGAAGAATACACCTAGTGAGTTGACACAGCATATAGTAAGAAGGGGCCTTGACAGTCCTAGATCAGAGAGGAGGCCTACTTTACCTTACTCTCCAGTTCTAGCTGAATCAAGCTTTCCACTGCTTCCCTCAAACAATAAGCTCTTTCATATTTCTAAGATTCTGCATATACTGTTCCCTCTGCCTACAACGCCCTTCATTCCCTTTCTGTCTAAAGATGTGACCCATCCTGCAAGGTACAAATCAAACAAATCAAACAAATCTTCATTGTAAATTTTTTTCCAGTCATTCCTCTCACTCTTGGTCTGGTCAGAATTGATCATTCCCTCTTCAGTACTCTTTGTGTATCTCTCAATTATAGTGCTTTCTTAAACTACAATATAATTATTTGTCTGTGTGTGCCTTCTCAACCAGACCATAAAATTCCTAAGCAGTGTCGATTACTATTCCTAGTAAACAGCAGGAGCTCAATAAAGGTATACAGAATTGTTCTACTGAACTGTCTAGACAAACTCAGCCTTTAAGCCTTAGAATGAATGGATTTCAGAGCTCTAACATTCTCTGATTCATGATAAATCCCTCCTGGGGTCTAGAACACAGGCTGTACTAGAAACTCAGTAAGTTATTTCTACTTGAGAGCTTAAATATTTCCTTTTGCCAAACTGGCAATGCAACTGTGTATCTTTAGTGTTTCCACTAAGGGAATTAAAGTTTGTTGCAAGTCCAAACATTACAGTTCTTTATCCTCCTTCCTTACATAAACTGGAAAAACAGACTGAGAATTCCAATCAGCTGAAACCTTCCCAGGGAAGAGGACTTGGCTGTTTACTAGTACTTCAAACCATTGCTGTTAATATGCACATGGCTGGCGTATTTTCTCTTTTGGCAGTTCATTCAGAGTGAGGAAGTATCATGCACTAAAATCAGAGAGCAAAATTTGGAGTCAAAAGAAGAGAATGAGTCCCAGCTGTGCCGCTCTTTATTTTGCCAGGTGACCTTGAACAAGTCATTTAATCTAAGCTTCAAACTCCCCAGAGAGGAAATAGAAAAAATATTACCTGTTCCCTGGGTTACCATAAAGATCAAATGAGGACTATTCCTTATTGTGTTGAATTCTAATCTTATGAACTTGACCTTCTCTGTAGAAGGCCACTTACAGAGAAGACAGAGAACACAAGTGTTTAAGTCAGACAACCTGAGATTGCTCTTCCACTCAATTATGTGATATGAACACATCATTTAATCTCTCTGAAACTCAAACTGCCCTATACATACAACCGGAATAATCCTACCTGCCCTACTACCTTGTAGAATTACTATGAAGCTTAAAATAATGAGATGATATGGATGAAAGCAATTTATTTGACAAGCTATGAAGCTTCATTGCAATACTTCACTTGTATGGAATTCAGTGATCCAACAACCTTGTCTTCTGGATCACATAGAGAACTAGAAAGTAAGCAAAAACACCTCTTCAAAGCCAAAATAACTGTCTTTATTTTAATTCTTCACACTTTACAGGCAGTAGAATCCCTAAGGCCTCACTTTTCCTTTACAAACACATCTAATAAACTCAGTAATTTCAGAGCACCACATACAGTATGTGAGAAGTGACAAAGAAGAAAAGGCAGAAAAATAATTCCAAAACAACCACAAGATATATAAAGCACAGTACTCACCAAAAAAGAGGCCCTTAGCTTTTTGTTTTTGTTCTAAAGTACAGCATCAGATAGGTTAGTATAGAATACAATAGCTCCCATGGCCATCAGTGCAACACAAAAAGGCAGAATAATTGATGTTCACAATAATGAACCTGAATCTCAAGAAAGATTAAATAATATTGTCTATTCTGAAGAGGGGATTATATAATTTAGACCCCACCTTTGGACTTTTTATAAGGCATAAAACCATAAAAACAAAGAGAAATGAGAAGAGCAACAGCCACCAAATATTGAAAGCTAGAAAGCAGCAATAATCAGTAACTGACATCAGATCCAAGAAGGATAATACTGAGCCAGCAGTGGCAGGGGAGCGGGGGGGTGGGGGGGGGGGCGGGGTGCAGAGACAAAAAGTAACCTGATTTGCTATTTCTGTGGAAGTTTTGTAGAAGCCCCACAAGTTTCAGAAACTGGTAGCACCATGTTCAGGGTTTCTTTTTCCTCTGAAAAGGATGACAGAGGGTCTCTAGATAAGGGAATAGCAGGTACAGTTGAAGGCAGGGTTACAATAGTGAAAATAAGAATGTTAAGTAAAATCAGAGCCTTCCTCTCCCAGTCAACTTCCAGACCACTAGAGCCAGGCCAAGAACATCTAGAAAGAAGACTAGAAGATCATTCCACAAAATTTGACCAGCCCTAGTGAAAAGACCTACTGATGCTGACATTGTAGGTGCCTCACCAATATCCCAGGCAGATCACCATATAGTGAGGTCCACAATCAGTAAGCCCCACCCAAATATTTAAAATTTCCCATCAGCTTTTTAGTATCCCATTTTTTTTTTTTAATTTTTTTTTCAATGTTTATTTATTTTTGGGACAGAGAGAGACAGAGCATGAACGGGGTAGGGGCAGAGAGAGAGGGAGACACAGAATCGGAAACAGGCTCCAGGCTCTGAGCCATCAGCCCAGAGCCTGACACGGGGCTCGAACTCCCGGAACCGGGAGATCGTGACCTGGCTGAAGTCGGACGCTTAACCGACTGCGCCACCCAGGCGCCCCTAGTATCCCATTTTAATATGAACAAACAACCAAGGATCACCAGATATCTGGGGAAAGCTCCAACATGAAAAACAGAATTCAGATCTTATTCATATCAAATTTGAGAATCCAAATGAAAAGTTATATGAAAAAAAAGCCTAAGTATAATAATGATGCTCTGTCAATGATTTATCATTGATTAAACGATTTAAAAATTGATTCAATCATTGACTAAATATCACAAAATCAGATGGACCTACATCACCAACCTGATAATAAATAGCTCTTTCGAAACCTAGTGATTCATTTTACTGATGACTATTCATTTCATCAGGGATAAGAGGTATAATAAAATACAATTTGCTAAGTCTTGGCAAAGGCTGTATTAGATCTGTGTTTATTTTTCTAATTCTAAAGATATCTGTTGTAAATGGATCTACATATGAATGGAGTGTCACAGTGAAGGCACTAAAATAAGTCAATGGGTCATGAATAAAAGCATTAACAAACATAATTGTGTCTACTAATCACTGATGCTAAACATGTAGATTTTTGTAAATACAAAACTCTAGATGAACCTAGAGGAGGGAAGTCTCTCATCCCATGGCACCTCACTTTCAGAAGTCAGGGAGAACTTCACAGAAAACATGGTTTTTGAGAAAAGTTAAAAAAAATTTTTTTTTTTAACGTTTATTGATTTTTGAGACAGAGAGAGACAGAGCATGAATGGGGGAGGGTCAGAGAGAGGGAGACACAGAATCTGAAAGGGGCTCCAGGCTCTGGGCCATCAGCACAGGGCCCGACACGGGGCTCGAACTCACAGACCGCGAGATCATGACCTGAGCCGAAGTCGGACGCCCAACCGACTGAGCCACCCAGGCGCCCCAGAGAAAAGTTTTAAAGAAAGAAGTCTGTCAAGTAAAACAGAGGAATAAGAAAGAGGGGAAATACAGACAGCAGAAAGACTATCAGGGGCCAAATACATGAGGACTGAGGGATTGAGAAGCATCACTGGAGCACAGGCAGGAGCAGTGGGAAACAAGGCTAAAAGTGTAGGTCAAGACCAGACTGAGGAAGACCTCATATGTCATAGAAGGAATCTGGACTCTAATCTAGAGGCAACTGAGAGCCAATGGAGAGCCAATTAAGATGACCAGATGTGAAATCTTGGAAAAGCTCATTCTGAGGATGATATTACAGATTTGGGGGATGGGAAAGGAAAAGGTGGTGGCTACAATCTTCCAAGCTATACACTTACTGTTCCCAAAAGGCAGGTCTCATACTTACAAACCCCAGGTTCTGCTCTCACCTTACCATGAAACAGATTATTCTATCTCTAAGAAACCAGTAGCTACCAGACACACTCTAATGGTCCCCTGAGGAAACCAGCATCCGAAGGCCTCCACTGCCAGGTTCTTTATTCTTCCCTCCTAAGGTCTTCTTTAAAGGCACAAAGATGGGGCGCCTGGGTGGCGCAGTCGGTTAAGCGTCCGACTTCAGCCAGGTCACGATCTCGCGGTCCGTGAGTTTGAGCCCCGCGTCAGGCTTTGGGCTGATGGCTCAGAGTCTGGAGCCTGTTTCCGATTCTGTGTCTCCCTCTCTCTCTCTGCCCCTCCCCTGTTCATGCTCTGTCTCTCTCTGTCCCAAAAATAAATAAACGTTGGAAAAAAAAATTTAAAAAAAAAATAAAGGCACAAAGATTATGTTATGTCACCTTACCAGAGTATACCTCTCTGCCTGGTTTCAATGAGTGTGGCAAATTCCAGCCACTTCTCAAAGCTATGTTAAACTAACACACACATGTATATGTGTCTGATTTCTCCATGTACATTCCTTAAGGATGACGGGAAGAGAGATGGGAAGAAAGATAGAAAGGAATATTTAATAAGCACCAATTTAATGCTTGATTCTTTCCTATAAATTCTCATTTAATCCTCATCACAACCTTAAACAAGGTAGATATTTATATTCCTACTTTTAGAGATAAAGAAATTACCATGCAAAGAGATTAAATGATATACCCAAGATCACAGAACCAGTGCAAAGCAAAGCTGAAATTTAAAGCCACGATATGCCTATACATTTACCAAGGCTTTTCTACTACCTCACACTAGTTTCCCTGTATCTTATTTTATTCATTACTTAATCTCCACTTTACTATGTCTATTGAATGGCATTATACTGAGCCACTCACAGAATAGATCAACAACCTGGAAAAACAACCAAACAACAACAGCAACAAAAAGTACACGTGGAAAACTTGGGACAATAGATGTAAGTAGTAGTAAGGATAGTAGAAGCAGCAGCAGCAATCCCAACAAGCTCTGTGGAGCCCTAGCTGATACCGGCAAGGACAGAAATAGCCAAAATCCATGCTGACAGACCTCCATTCCAAAATTTTATCTCTTCTTCAGCCAGCCCCAGCACAGTCCTTGGTAAAATACTGCCTAAAGTACTGCACACATCACAAATGAATTCCAATAAGCAGATGCAATCTCTCCCTGAGGCATTCTCACTCTCACAAAACCACTAGGAACTGGAGAAAGCTTTTGTTCTCCATCTGAACAACTGCCTGCAAGCACTTGGTGGTAAAGGGAAATTGGGTTTGAGAAGCAGATGGCTTGTCAAAGAGCCTAAAACCTAAGGTGAAGAGGAAGCAATTTACTAAAACCAAACATTCCAAAAGAGAAACCAAGGTATCTCTGAGGTGACAAAGAATATCATCATAGTCATGATTTGCCCTCCAGAGGGTCCCCAAAGCACCCTGTAGAAACAAAAGCCAAGTCTTACAGACTAGCTCTAGATGCACTGGTCCCAGAGTTATCACCACAGGTTAATATTAACATTCTGAATTTTTCTAAAGTAAGCATCACTTGTTTACAACAACTGTGTTTAGTTATGAAGATTTGACTATGGAAGGACTCTGACAAGAGAAAGTACTATTATACCAATTATACCAATAACTATTATTATAGTACTATTACACTTGGCACAAGACAGATGCTTAATTACTGTTTGCTCAGTTGACCTGAAAAAGAGGAGAAATTAACATTTAATACCTTCTGATTATCAAAAATGACCTTACCAGTTTCCATATACTTTATCTCATTTAACCCTCAAAACAATCCAGAACAAGTGTTAATCATCCTAATTTTATATATAAGAAGAGAGGTTAAAAAAAAATTAAGCTACTTGCGTGGTTAGTTATTAAGAGGGACAAAGTTGTGATTTATTAACAGTATCAGCAAATTATATGAATACTGGAATACCTGAGTTCTAGTGTTAACTAGGCCAAACTGTTTGCAACTTAAGCTAAGTCCCTTCCTCTCTCTGGATTTTAAATTTCTCCCCTAACTCAACAGTGGTACAACATTTAACTTAAAGACTAAATTATCTTGAAACTCCAGGAATATAGGACACACAATCAAGACCCTACTGGACAAGAAATTCTCCCTTGTTGCCTAGTGTTCACTCTGCTCTTCCTCTGGCTACACTCAATACTAACAGCTTACCTCCACCTGTCCATCAGCCATTTCTAAGCCGGAAGCATCCTTTCCAGGGCAGCTCACCACCTGTGCTGGATGCTTCATTAAGTGTAAAGCTGATACTGTACTTTGCTGGAAGCCTGGTGCACAAATGTTACCTGGAGATGAATAAATCATTCCAGTTGTGTTGGGTTGCAATTGTAAGGGCAGCAGCTGTGGGTCTAAAAACAGATGGTCTTCTAAGGATAGAAGACTTCTCTCCTATCTGATTTTCCTAAGGCAAGCAGGTTTGGGTCAGCAGGAAGCCTGGCTGGGAAGTGGCTGAGTAGAGCTAGTATCCAGTGATGAGGAAAGACGACAGAAATGCACATGCAGTTTCTTTCCATAATAAATGAATATATCAGAGGCTGCAATTACCAGAATCCCAACCCGTATTTTTACACTTACTCATCAACTTCTAAATCATTTTCTTTTCAGTCCAACACTTCTTTCTTTGATTTTAATACAAAGGTGAGCTCAGGGAGACTGCCTAGCCTGAGCACAAAAACAGAACTTTAAGATCTGCTGACTAAAACAAATTGAAAAGAAAAGAAAAGAGAAGAAAAGAAAAGAAAAGAAAAGAAAAGAAAAGAAAAGAAAAGAAAAGAAAAGAAAAGTAAAGAAAAAGAAAGAAAAGGAAAGAAAAAAGAAAAACAGACTAAACTTACCGGATGACAGTGGAATGAGTGCCTAGGACATGGTCAATAATAATAGTGTGCAGTAAACATACGTTTAATAAAGTAATATTCCAGGCACCATCCTAGATGTTTTACATACATTCTCTCATTTCATTTTCAAGATACCTTTATTTTATTATCTCCATTTTAGAGATAAGGTAATTAAAACTCAAGAAAGTCAGGTACTCTGTCCAGAGTCACACAGCAAATTAAATGAAGGGAGTCATAACTGACCCTCCAGGGCTAAATGACTCCAAAGCTCTCTGCATCTTGTCAACCTCCTGTCCTACCAATGGCTTCCTTGCTGTTCCTCAAACACATCTAGCTCATTCGTACCTCTGGACCTTTCTGTTTCTGGTTTCCCCCATCATGTCTCATGGCTTTCTACTTTAGATCATTCTGGTCTCTGCTAAAATGTCTTCACTTCAGAAAGGCTTTTTTTTTTTTTAACTTTTTTTTTTTAATGTTTACTTATTTTTGAAAGAGAGACAGAGCATGAGCAGGGGAGAGGTAGACAGAGGGAGAGACAAAATCCAAAGCAGGTTCCAGGCTCTGAGCTGTCAGCACAGAGACTGATGCAGGGCTCGAACCCACGAACCACGAGCTCATGACCTGAGCTGAAGTCAGACACTTAACCGACTGAGCCACCCAGGCACACCAGAAAGGCTTTTCTTTTCTTGATCATTCCAACATATCCTGTTCCCTCACCTGGATTTTTTTTTTAATTATGGCATTAACATTATTAGTTAGTTAATTTGTTTGTTTACTATCAGTCTTGCCCACTAGAATGAAAGATCAAAGAACAAAAAGGACTTTGGTTTGGTCACAACTGTATCCCCAGCACTTAGAACAGTGACTAGTACATTGCAGGTGCTCAATAAACAATCAATAAATGAATTCCATATGCTCAAAATCACAGAGATCTAGAATATTAGTGTAAAAATATAGTTGTTATACAGTATAAAGTGCACATGCTTTGAGATCAGGCAGATCTGGGTTCAAGTCTCTGACTATGACTATGTGACTTTGACAAGTCTCTGAACTCCTCTATTCTTCTCATCTGTAAAATGGGCATAAAAATATAAGTCCCATAAATTTGTTATAAAGATTAATGTGCTATAAAGTATTATATACATACGTTTATTATGATGATGGGGAAAGTTTCAAGACAATTTAATCAAGCCTTTCACTTTAGGGATCACCCATGGCCCAAAAAAGTAACATGAACTGTCCAATGTCCCACGGTTACTTAGAACCAAACCAGGCAACCAAGTTGGGACACTTGCAATTATCCTCCACAAGTTACTTGGACTCTGGTACTTCACTTTCCCTTGATTCTTCTTTTATCTCACTGGCCCTTCCTTTGATCTTCTCAGCCTCCCCAGGGCTCCAACATCAAATCTCCTCTGCTCTATCTACACACATTTCTTAGGTGATCACAGCTACTTTATGGTTTTACATATGCTAATGACTCCCAGAATTAGATCTCTAACCAGAACTTCTCTGAATTCTAGACTTGTAAATCCAACTGCCTACATGACATCTCCTTTTGGTTGTCTAACAGCCATCTATTATGTAGTGTATGTAAAACCAAACACCTGATCCCCTCCTACAAATCTGCTCTTCTCAGTCTTTCCCATTCATATAAATGGTAAATCCAATCCTATAGTTGCTCAAAGCAAAAAACTTCCTGTGACTACTTTCTTACTCCCATAGTCCTCATCCAATTGATCAGCAAATTCTGTCAGCTCTACTTTCAAAGCATACCCTGATTCCAACAATTTCTTACCACCTCTACTGCTAACACACTGGCTCAAACTTTCATTATCTCATTCCCTAACTCTTGTTAATGGCTTCCTATCCGATACCACTGCTTCTTTCTGATACCCCTTGCCATCTATCTATCCCCTGACCCTTTCTCCTCAGAAGCCAAAATGATCCTTTAGATTCAATTCAGATCATGTCACTCCACTGTGTTCAATACCCTGCAATGGTTTCTCATCTCACTCAGAATAAAATACAAAGTCATCATCATGGCCTACAAGACACTGTGTAATCTGGCTCTCTTCGAACTATCTATCTTACTCCCTACCATTGTCCTCTTTGTTCGGTACACTTCAGCTACACTGCAATAAAGCTAAATTGGAACACCAACATTCATGTTGTTTAGAAACCACTCTGGGGTGGCCAAAACCCATACCAAGAAGAACATGCAAGCCTCAGATTCCTTTTTCCTTTTTAATGTTTATTTATTTATTTTTGAGAGAGAGAGAGGAAGAGGGAAGGGGGGAGAGAGAGGGAGAGAGAATCCTAAGCAGGCTCTGTGCTATCAGTGCAGAGCCTGATGTGGGAATCGATCTCATGAACCGTGAGATCATGACCTGGGCTGAAATCAAGAGTCAGACTGAGCCACCCAAGACCTCAGATTCCTTAATGTGAACAGCAGGGACATTCTTTATTCTTTCCCTTCTTGTTGTTCACTGATAAGCCTAGCACAATCCCATCTCAGGACTTTAGCATTTATAGCTCTCTCTGCCCATTCTGCCACTGAATTATATGATTTGTTCCCTCATTTCGTTAAGATCTCCACTCAAATTTCACCTCACCAGAGAGGCCTAGGTTAGCCAATCATATCTAAAATAGTCCCCTCCCTTTCAATAACTCCCTTTCCCCATATATTGCCTAATTTTTCCTGTCTCTGCTCAGTAGAGTGCAACTGAAAGCAGGGGCTTTAATTTATTCACTGCTCTATCTACAGTGCCAAGATCAAATTTTAAGTGCTGTATAATCAATACTAGTAATCAATTCAGGTATTAACTGTTCTTTAATTAATATCTTATATTGTCAGTCTAGTCTGGCCATAAAAAGACTGAATATTATTTTAAAATTTCTCTTTTTTGGATCTCCTTCCTAAGGATTTTCAGTGCTAGTAGTAACTAAAAAAAGTAAAGAATAAAACATTAAAAAAAAAATTGGCACCTGTGTGGCCTAGTCATTTAAGCGTCCAACATTGGTTCAGCTCATGATCTCACAGTTTGTGAGTTTGAGCCCCGCATTGGGCCCTGGGCTGACGGCTCAGAGCCCAGAGCCTGTTTCAGATTCTGTGTCTCCCTCTTTCTCTGCTCCTCCCCCTCCCCCACTCACTCACACGCTCGCTCTTGCTGTCTCTCTCGCCCTCTCTCAAAAATGAATGTGGAAGATGTGGAGAAACTGGAACATTTATTTTTTTTTTAATATTTATTTAAGTAATCTCTACACCCAACATGAGGCTCAAACTCATGACCCCAAGATCAAGAGCTGCATGCTCCACTGACTGAGCCGGTCAGGCATCCCCAAAATTGAAATCTTTATATTTCAGTATATTTCAGTATATTTATACACTGGTGGGAATGTAAAATGGTACAGCCACTTTTGGAGTTCCTCAAAAGGTTAAACATAAAGTTACCATATGATCCAGCAATTCCACACCTAGAATGCATTTTCCTCCACTTGAAAATGAAAACATATGTCCACACAAAAACTTATATATGAATGTTCATAGCAGCATTATTCATAATAGCTAAAAAGCAGAAACCACCCAAATGTCTATTAATGATATGATGAAGAGATTAATAAATGTGGTATATCCATAAAAGGGAACATTAGGAAATGAAAAGGAATGAAATATTGATACATGCTACAACATGGATGAACCTTGAAAACATTACACTAAATGAAAAGAAGCCCAGGGGCGTCTGGGTGGCTCAGTCGGTTGAGTGTCTGACTCTTGATTTCAGTTCAGGTCATGATCTTGCAGTTTTTGGGACTAGGCGCTGCACTGGGCTCTGTGCTGACAGTGCAAACCTGCTTGGGATTCTCTCTCTTCTCTCTCTGTCCCTCCCCTGCCAATGCTTGTATGTGTGCGCAGGCTCTCTCACACAAGCTCTCAAAAATAAATAAACTTTTTTTTTTTTTTTTTTAAGTATTTAGAGGGCACCTGGGTGGCTCAGTCAGGTAAGTGTCGGACTTCAGCTTGGGTCTTGATCTCATGGTTCATGAGTTTGAGCCCTGCATCAGGCTCTGTGCTGACAGCTCAGAGCCTGGAGCCGGCTTGGGATTGTGTCTCCCTCTCTCTCTGCCCCACCCCCACTTGCACTCTGCTTCTCTGTCTCTCAAAAATGAATAAACATTTAAAAAAAAATTTTTTTTAATAAAAAATAAATAAAGTATTTAGGATTGGGGCACTCAGTCTGTTAAGCGTCCAACTTTGGCTCAGGTCATGATCTCATGGGTCATGAGTTCAAGCCCCACATCAGGCTCTATGCTGACAGCTCAGAGCCTGGAGCCGGCTTTGGTTTCTGTGTCTCTCGCTCTCTCTGCCCCTCTCCCACTCAGTTTCTCTCTCTCTCTCTCTCTCTCTCTCTCTCAAAATGGAATAAACATTAAAAAATTTAAGTGTTGGGGCGCCTGGGTGGCGCAGTCGGTTGAGCGTCCGACTTCAACCAGGTCACGATCTCGCGGTCCGTGAGTTCGAGCCCCGCGTCGGGCTCTGGGCTGATGGCTCAGAGCCTGGAGCCTGTTTCCGATTCTGTGTCTCCCTCTCTCTCTGCACCTCCCCCGTTCATGCTCTGTCTCTCTCTGTCCCAAAAATAAATAAACGTTGAAAAAAAAAAAATTAAAAAAAAAAAAAATTTAAGTGTTTAGGATTAAGTGTTTAATGGGTATGTGATTTCTTTAAAATACATACACACACAGGAGCACCTGGATGGCTCAGGTGGTTAAGCATACAGCTCTAGATTTCAGCTCAGGTCATGAACTCGCAATTCCTGAGTTTGAGCCCCACACTGGGCTCCATGTTGGCAGTGTGGAGCCTGCTTGGGACTCTCTCTCTTTCTCTCTCTTTCTCTCTGCTCCTCCCCAGCTCTAAGTAAATAAATAAACAGTAAATAAATAAACACAGCCTAGGGCTGGTGGATATGAAAGAAGTATGAGGTGACTGCTAAAGGATATATATTTCTCTTTGGGATAAGAACATGAAAATTAATTATGATGATGGTTGCACAATTCTGTGAATATACTAAAAGCCACTAAATCATACTCTCTAAACAGTTGAACTGTATAACATGTAGGATTATTGCTCAATACAGCTATTATTTTTTTTTAATTTTTTTTTCAACGTTTTTTAATTTATTTTTGGGACAGAGAGAGACAGAGCATGAACGGGGAGGGGCAGAGAGAGAGGGAGACACAGAATCGGAAACAGGCTCCAGGCTCTGAGCCATCAGCCCAGAGCCCGACGCGGGGCTCGAACTCACGGACCGCGAGATCGTGACCAGGCTGAAGTCGGAACCGACTGCACCACCCAGGCGCCTCCAGCTATTATTTTTAAAAAACTTTAAAATGTAATCTGGAATTTATTTTAGGTTCCACTTATCAACATACTTAACATTCACATTCAACTTAACATTTACTGAATGCTAAATAACTCTCACCTTCTTTATTTTACTTAATATTTACAACTAAAAATGCTATGAGATAGGGGTTAACAGTTCACCCCTTTTGCAGGTAAAAAACATACAGCTCATAGAAATTAAATGATTTAAGATATACAGAAGTTATCAGAGCCAAGAGTCGGCCCTGCATTCACTGTCTCCAAATCTAGGGCTCTTTCTCACCTCTCTTACCCCACTTCTTACTAGTGAGCATAACTAAAACCCAGCTATAGCACTTACTCATCAAAGCTATGAATTAATAAACCAAGGACTAAGAGATCATGAGAACACAGATTTATAACCAAAGACTGAGAGAATGATTGTCAAAACTGTGTATCATAAAATCCAATATCCTTGCATTAATTACTTGGTCAGCAGTGCTCTGCTATATGAAAAGAAGGGGTTAGGTTTGATTTCCAAGGTCACCTATGGGGGGAAATAAAGGAATGAGAAAGAAAAAAAAGTATACAGTATCCTCCAGCAAACCAATTAAAAGCCATAAGCACTTCCGACTGGTTTGCAGCTGATCTTGCCCATTCTTGAAATAAGACAGTTTCTCAATAACACCACCAAAAAGCACTTATTAAAAAGCTAGCTGTCGGGGCACCTGGGTGGCTCAGTCGGTTAAGCATCCAACTTCAGCTCAGGACATGATCTCGCAGCTCATGAGTTCAAGTCCTGCATCCGGCTCTGTGCTAACAGCTCAGAGCCTGGAGCCTGCTTTGGATTCTGTGTCTCCCTCTCTCTGCCCCTTCCCCCGCTCACACTCTGTCTGTCTCTCTCTCAAAAATAAACAAACATTAAGAAAATTTTTTTTTAAAAACTAGCTGTGATGGGGCGCCTGGGTGGCGCAGTCGGTTAAGCGTCCGACTTCAGCCAGGTCACGATCTCACGGTCCGGGAGTTCGAGCCCCGCGTCAGGCTCTGGGCTGATGGCTCAGAGCCTGGAGCCTGTTTCCGATTCTGTGTCTCCCTGTCTCTCTGCCCCTACCTCATTCATGCTCTGTCTCTCTCTGTCCCAAAAATAAATAAACATTGAAAAAAAAAAATTAAAAACTAGCTGTGATGAGGAAGTTTTTCTGAGTGCTCTTGACTGTGGTGGTGCTGGTTACACAATCTATGTATGTGTCAAAATTCATTGTATTTTGACAAAAAAATAACAATTTTATTGTGGCTAATTTAAAAGTAAAATTTAAGAAAAACCACATTTTAAAAATAAGCTTTGTGCATCAAGACATAATCAACAAAGTAAAAACACCCACAGAATGGGAGAAATTATTTACAAATCATATATTGAAAAGGAATCAACATCCAGAATATAGACAAAACTCCCAAAACTCAACAACAAAAACCTGATTCAAAAATGAGCAGGGGCACCTGGGTGGCTTAGTTGGTTGAGCGTCCAAACTTCGGCTCAGGTCATGATCTCACAGTTTGTGAGTTCAAGTCCCGCATCAGGGTTGCTGCTGTCAACACAGAGCCTACTTCAGATCTTCTGTTCCCCTCTCTCCCTCCCCCACTTGCGCTCTCTCTCAAAAATAAAACACTGAAAAAAATGGGCAAAGAACTTGAATAGACATTTCTCCAAAGAAGATATACAAATGGCCAAAAAGCACATGAAAAGATACTGAGTATCACTAATCATCAGGAAAATGCACATCAAAACCACAATGAGCTACCACCTCACGCCCGTTAGGATAGCTTCTACCAAAAAAACTAAAAAACAAGAAGTGCCAGTAAGGATATGCAGAAATTTGAACCCTTGTGCACTGTTGGTAGGAATGTAAAATGGTACCGCCACTGTGAAAAACACTATGGAGTTTCCTCAAAAAATTAAACACAGAATTATCATATAATCCAGCAATTCCACTTACAGGTATATACTCAGAAGAATCAAAAGCAGGGTCTCAGATATTTGTACACCCGTGTTCATAGCAGCATTATTAACAACAGCCAAAATGTGGAAGGAACCCAAGTATCCACCAAAAGATGAACAGATAAAAGCAAAATGTGGTGTTTATATACAATGAAGTATTATTCAGCCTTAAAAAGGAAGAAAATTCTGACGTGCTACAAACACACATGAATCTTGAGGACATTATAAGTGAAATAAGCCAGTCACAAAAAGACAAATACTGTAAGATTCCACTTATATGAGGTACTTACAGTAGTCAAAATCAGAGAAAGTACAACAGTGGTTGCCAGGGGCTGGTGGGAGGGGCAATGGGGAGTTGTTCAATGAGTATAGAGTATCAGTCTTACAAGCCCGAAAGAGTTCTGGAGATGCATAGTGGGAAGGTTGCATAAGAATATGAATGTACTTAATGTCACTGAATTGTACACTTAAAAATGATTATGATGGTAATGTATTATATGTATTTTTTACCACAATTTATTTAAAAATAGATGAGCTGGGCATTACCTGAGGTAAAATGATAATAGTAGCTAATGCTTATTGAATACTGACTATGAGTGAGCACATTATCTCACCCAACTCAGACCATAATCCTATAAAGTGGGGATCATTATGATCTCTCACAAATGAGATGTCTGAATAGTAAGATCAAGTCAGTTGTTCGAGACAACATAGCTAGTAACTGAAATTAAATTCAAACTCAGGCAGTCTGACTCCAAAGCCTAGGACCTTAACTGCTGTACTACAACATAAAATACTATATAAAATACCACAGATAGAAGTTCACAAAGATAACTATTCTAGCCAGTCCTGATAACCTAAACTATCAACTGAAGAGACCCACAGTAGAAGCAGACATACTGTACAACCAATATAGCAGATCAAAAGCACTGTGGAAACATCAAGATTATTCTTATAAAAAATGTACATACATAAGTTTAGTGAGCTACACAGTCTCTCTCTTTAGAACCATGCCCCAAATCAGTCCATAAAAGAAAGAGCAAAATAATGACAGTTCCAGATCACAGGTGGGACGGACGGACACACACACACACACACACACACACACACACAATCTAAGACCCCAGCCTTCAGCATCCCAATTTTAATACTGCCTCCAACCCCAAACCTCGTAGGGTAAGATTCAAGCGTCACCTTCTTCCTTTGCAGGCACTTGGAAATTCTGAGTCGTTTTGGTATTTGCTCTACACAAAAGACTCCCCTTTAGCCTAAGGCTTTGCAGAACAAACATCACCCTCTGTATCTTCACCAGATAAATGAGTGCTAGAACTCAATCTATGCCCAATGCTAAGCAGATTTCCCATTACTAGTTAAATTCTTTATTCTCTCATACCTCACAGTTTACGAGGTTTATTGATATAAAGGCAGAAACTTAAAAAAAAAAAAAGTACAATAAGCCAAACAAAAGTGTCAACAGCAGGAATGGGGGGCTAAGGAGGAACCTGAGCATGGAAGAGAGACAAGGAACTAACTTTTTGTATAACCAGTCCCTATTACTCAAGGAAAGGCAATGAAGCCTCCTCAGCACGAGTTCCCTTCTCTCCTGTAGCTTCTATCAAATAAACACATATACAATAAATATACTTATTAGCTACATTTATTAAACCCTAGGCCATACTTCTTAATTCTCCATATTTCTTTGTAAAATTTTCTTAGTCTTTCCAGGAATTTTAATCCTTTCCTTAAAAGGAATCCCTGATTAAACAGAGAAAGGTGCCTGGGTGCATCAGTCCTTAAGCATCTGACTTCAGCTCAGGTCATGATCTCAGGTTAGTGAGTCTGAGTCCCACATTGGGTGAACTCGAGCCCGGCCTCAGGTGAGCTTGTGCCCCACTTCGGGTGAGCCCCACTTCTCTCTCTTTCTCTCTGTCCCTCGCTCACTTGCGCCTTCTCTCTCTCAAAAAAACAAAACAAAACAAAAAACAAAACAGAGGAACAACAGTCTTACTTTCAACCAAACTTAACTGAGCATATACTATGTTTCTGAATTAGATTTTTTTCATAAGCTTCTCACTTAATTCTCAAAAAGAATCCTTTGACTAAAGCATTATTGGATGCCACCCTTTCTCTTTTTATTTAAACCACCAAGTAAATTGAGAATCATACAGTTAAACTTACAAACATCTTACAACTAAAAAGCAAAGGGAAAAAAAAAAATAAAGGAGCCAGGATTCAAACCTAAACCTTCGCTCTCACCTCTCTGGATCTCGAATTCTTCATCTGCAAAATGAAAATAATATTATCCATGCTCAATGGCTGATGTAGGGAAACAAGTGTTGGCAAGGATATGGAGAAAAAGGAACCCTTATGCATTGTTGGTGGGAATGTAAACTGGTGCAGCCTCTGTGGAACACAGTACAGAGGTTCCTCAAAAAATTAAAAATAGAATTACCATATGATCCAGTAATTGCACTACTGGGCATTTACCCAAAGAAGACAAAGACGCTAATTCAAAAAGATATACACCCCTATGTTTATTGTAGCATTACTTACAATAAATAGCAAAGTTATGGAAGCAGCCCAAATGTCCATCAATAGATGAATGGATAAAGATGTAGTGTGTGTATATATACACACACAAAAGAATATTACTCAGCCATAAAAAAAAAAAAAAAAATGAAACCTTGCCATTTGCAACAACATGGATAGATCTAGAGGGTATAATGCTAAGTGAAATAAGTCAGTCAGAGAAAGATCAATACCACAGGATTTCATTCATATGTTGAATTTCATAAACAAAACAAAGAAAAAAAGGAGACAAACCAAAAAACCAGACCCTTAACTATAAAGAACAAATTGATGGTCACCAGAGGGGAGGTGGGTGGGGGGATGGGTGAAATATGTGAAGGAGATTAAGAGTACACTTAATCATGAGCACCAAGTAAGGTATAGAATGGCTGAATCACTATCATGTACCCTAAAACCAATATAACACTGTACTTATTTAACTATACTGGAATTAAAAAAAAAAAAGCTGAAGTAAGAATTACTACATGCAAAGCACTCAGATCAGTATCTGCTCCTCAATAAACATTAGTTCTTTTCCTTTTTTCTTTCATGCTTGAATTGTCTGGTTTGTTGGCTTATTCCAAACAAATAGCATTTTCAATGTTGACTATGCTTTTCTTTTTTCTTTTATTTTTTCAAGATTTTACTTTTTTACTTTTTTTTTTTTTACCTTTTTTTAAAACTTTTTTTTTTAATGTTTATTTATTTTTGAGACAGAGAGAGACAGAGCATGAACGGGGAAGGGTAAGAGAGAGGGAGACACAGAATCTGAAACAGGCTCCAGGCTCTGAGCTGTCAGCACAGAGCCCGACGCGGGGCTTGAACTCACGGACCGTGAGATCACGACCTGAGCCGAAGTCGGACGCTTAACCGACTGAGACACCCAGGCGCCCCTTTTTTACCTTTTTTTAAAAATTTAATGTTTATTTATTTTTGAGAGAGAGAGAGAGAGAGAGAGAGAGAGAGCACGCGCGCACAAGTGGGGGAGGGGCAGAGAGAGAGAGGGAGACACTGAATCTGAAGCAGGCTCCAGGCTCTGAGCTGTCAACACAGAGCCCAATGTGGGGCTTGAACTCAGACTGTGAGATCATGACCCGACCCGAACTCAGACGCTTAACCGACTGAACCACCCAGGTGCCCCTTTTTACTTTTTTTTTTTTTTTTTTTTAACATTTATTCATTTTTGAGAGAGCAAGCAAGCGAGCGAGCCAGCCAGGGCGGGGACAGGCAGAGAGAGAGACAGACAGACAGAATCTGAAGCAGGCTCCAGGTTCCTAGCTGTAAACAGAGCCCAACATGGGGCTAGAACCCACGAACCAGGAGATCAAGACCTGAGTCAAAGTCAAAGCTTAACCAACTGAGCTACCCAGGCGCCCCTTACCTTTTTTTTTTTTTACAAAGTTCATTCGTTTATTATTTCTGAGAGAGAGAGTGCACACAAGCGAGGGAGGGGCAAAGAGAGAGAGAGAGAGACAGAAACTGAAGCAGCCTCCAGGCTCTGATCTGTCAGCACAAAGCCTGACATGGGGCTCAAACTTATAAACCATGAGATCATGACCTGAGCCAAGTTGGATGCTTAACCAACTGAGCCACCCAGGCGCCCCAGAGATTTTACTTTTAAGCAATCTCTACACCCAACATGGGGCTCAAACTCACAAATCTTGAAGATCAAGAGTCACAGGCTCCACTGACTGAGCCAGCCAGGAGTCCCAAAGTTGACTGTTTTTCTAAGCTAATTTATTAACTAGTTTGTCTTGGTCCCCACAACGATGTTCATCACATGATGTGACTCTGAGACACTCAGGAGCATTTCTGGCTCACCTGGCAATGAGGATGCCTGCAACAGAGCACTTACTTTATGCTCAGAGACTTGCATAAGGATTACTTCCTCTCCTCTATTCTCCCTTAGATAAACAGACGCACACGCAGGTAGAAAAAATTTTAAAGCCATAATTAACTTAATTAACATAGAGTGACAGAAATAGAAAAAGCCACAGTGTTCTGGCCAGGCAGTAGGCTTCAGGGGAAACAAAAATTCTCTGGCTGGCAAAGTGAGGGGAGTAATAAGCATCCACTAGGGAGGAAAAGAGTCATGGCCAAGTGGCAGGAACTAGGGCATGTCTAAAATGAAAGGTCAACATCATCCACCAGAGCCCTTACTCCTGATCCCCAGAATAGATTAGGTGCCCTGATCTATCAAACAAGAACTTACACCAGAGAAAAGTCTGATTATGAGCTCCCTAAGGGATAAAACTATAACTTAAATCGAGATCCCTGGGGCACAGAACAGTATAGACAGGCATTCATATTTGTTGAGGTATAATGAATGGATAAGTGAATAAAGTCAAATTGAAAGGTTTTCTCCATCTTTTCCACATTGCACTAATACTACACAAGGAGAGTTCCTACCATTGTCTATCATCCAATCCATAACTATGTTTTATTATATCTGTTTTGTTTTGGTTTATATGTTTTATATGTTTATATTTTCCAACTTTATTGAGATATAATTGACATATAACATTATATAAGTTTAAGGTGTACAACATATTGATTTGATACTCTTATATATTGCAATGATTACTACCACACCATTAGCTAACACCTCCATCATATAATTACCATTTTTTGTGTGGGGAGAACATTTAAGACCTACTCTCTTAACTTCCAAGTACATAATACAGTATTGTTAACTATATTCACAATGCTGTGTATTAGATCCCCACTACTTATTCATCTTCTAACCAGAAGTCTGTATCTTACTATATTTTCATTCTTAAAAAACTGGTAACCTAAGTTCTAAGAGAGTGGTGACTGGTTTCTTGTTTGTTTTGTTTTTGAGAGAGAGAGAGAGAATCTTAAACAGGGAGTGGAGTCCAATGCAAGCTCAATCTCACAACCCTGAGATCAAGACCTGAGCCAAAATAAAGAGTCAGCCCCTTAACCAACTGAGCCACCTAGGTGTTCCAATTCTTTTTTTTTTTTTTAATTATTTTTTTTTAGTAATCTGTACACCCAATGTGGGACTCAAACTCATGACCCCAAGATAAAGAGTCACACGTTCCACTGACGGAGCCAACCAGGTGCCCCGACAGTGGTAATTCTTTTAAGCTAGGATATGTGACAATCAGGTATAACCACTCATCTTTTAAGATTAAGATTCTTAAAAGCCTTAACCTTTTCTTGATTTCCTCTCCCCATTCCCAGAAATGCCTAATCTATTTCTTTCGTTGGGTTCCACTTTACCCCAGATGTATCTGACCTATTGCTAGCTAGAACCCTAGATATACTTCTATCATAGCACCTATTAAACTTACTTGTACTTCCTTATTTACATATCTGTCTTGTTACTGATTTGCCCCTCCAAATCTGTGCTTTGCCACACAGTAGCCACTAGCCACATGTAGCTACTTAAATTCAAATACGTTACTTAAAACTAAATAAAATTTAAAATTCAGTTCCTCTGTCTCACCAGCCACCTTTCAAACATACAAGGCCCACATGTGGCTGGCTAGTGACTACCATATTGGATAACACAGATATAAAACATTTCCATTACTGCAGAAAGTTCTATTGGACAGCACTGTGTCTACATCATATATGTTCCCTAAGGCACACACAGTCTAGCAGGCAATCTGGCAGGAGTTATGCTTAATTCATTGTGGTAACCTAGCCCTTGGTAAATTCCTAGTAAGTCTCTTAGGAATGACTAACAGCTTGTTCTACCTTTCTTATTATTACACACCACCAGGGCCTTGGTTTCATAAGTTCAATGTCCCCTATAGGCTAGAATCAGTGTAATAACTCACCACCATACCAACTTGTGAAAAAAGGTTGGAACCACGATAGTTAGGATTAACCAGAAGCCTAAGTTTGGTCTGTCTCCTCAAACCAAAGCTCACCTACTTAATGTGAGACTTGGTGAAGAATAGGGCTTATTTCTTGTTTCCGTTTTAGCATGTAATTAAACTCTAGGTAATTCTAAAAGGATTTTTTTTTTTTTCAAATATTGGAACAATCTGACAACTCAGCAGAAATAAAAACAAGGAGACACTGAAATTTATCACACTTTTTGGACTTAGTACGCTCTTTATGTACACATATAGTCTAATCTCAATCTCTCTCTCTCTCTCTCTTTATATATATATAGTCATTTGGCACACATTTTTCTGAGGCCTTATTAAGGGCTGAGGGCTAAAAAAGAAAAATAAATTCTAGTGGCAGATAGAAACAAATTAGAATAATACAAAGGGGTAAGTGCTCTATGATAAAGGGCAGTACCAGGAACAATGAAGAGCACAAAGGAAAGGCTGAGAACCCAATGGTGAAATGCGACAGAGGGTGGGGGCTGCTCAAAAATATGCCCAAGGTAAGTTTTAAAGGGTAATTAAGAGGCTGGTAGATGAAAAAAGGGTGGAAGGTGTCATACACAGAGACAATGGCATTGAAGAAGGTACAGGCAGGCATGTGACTTGGACAGTAAATGTCAAGTAGTTCAATCTGGCTGGAGCAACACGAAAAAGAAATAAGATTTGAGGCTAATGAGGCAGGCAGAGCCAAATCATGAAAAAGCTTTGCAGAATAAACGAACCTATGAAGGTTTTTAAAGTAGGAAAAAGGAGTGCAATCTATATTCAACAAAGCTCACACAGAAGCAGCATGGAAGATGATTTGGAGGAGGTAGGATAGGAGCAGGGAAGTTGCTGGAAAAACCTGATGAGATGGTATATTTTACCACCAACCACCACCACCACCACCACCACCACCACCACCACAACAACAACAAACTGGGGGAAAAAAGTGATGAGATAAAGGCCATCTGATGCAAACAGTTTTAAACACAACCTATTTTAAATGGGTCTGTCTTCATTAGTACTATGCCTCTCAAAGCTGTAACACCACGATTCAATTATACAGCACAACTACAAAAGCAACTGTTAAAGTCAATTAAATAAACTAAAAAAATTACACTGCACTCTTATTCAACATTCTTTGAACTAAAGCTGCACATTTTTCTCTATTCCACCGCACACAATTTTGGAAAAACACTTCATCCAGCTGAGCACATCTGTGCAGTGTGCAACAAGTGTAAACAATTTAACAGGAGTTTAATGAAACATTTCCTATTCTTATTAGAGAAAAAAATTAGAAAATTCTAACATGGCAACATCAGGTTGCAAATTGACATTTTTAAATTAGTCTTTTTTTTTTTTTTTTAAATGAACATGCCAATTTTAAATCCCATCTGGTTGCCTGGTGCAGCTGTCTTGAATGAATACAGCACTTTCAGTTATTAGGCACTTGGCTAAAGCATTCAGAACTGCCATGTGCCATCTACAGCCACAGCCACAAGTATATAGTACTAAAGAAGTACCTACATACTCTTACTGGTATGAGAGAAATTCTTAGTCTATGCTGAAGTAGAGGGGACATATGGGAAAATGAAAGAAACAATCTCACAACTTTAACAACATATCTTTTTTCCCTTAAAAGGGAATGGAGTCTTGGGGCCCTGGCCAGCTCAGTTGGTGGAGCATGTGACTCTTGCTCGTAAGTTCGAGCCCCACATTGGGTGTGGAGCCTACAGAAAGAAAAGAAAAGAAAAGAAAAGAAAAGAAAAGAAAAGAAAAGAAAAGAAAAGAAAAGAAAAGAAAAAAGAGAAGAGAAGAGAAGAGAGAAGAGAGAAGAAAAGAAAAGAAAAGAAAAGAAAAGAAAAGAAAAGAAGAGAAAAGAAAAGAAAAGGCAATGGACTCTGATAACTTGGATCCCATAGTTCCTTTGCCTAGAGAGTTTTACCTACCTTCCTGCCTTGTACCAACAAAATCTTAAGAACGAAGGCTTTGTAATTAAACTAAAACCAGGTTCAATTCCAACTCTACCTATTATACACTATATGAACTGAACACAATTCTTGATCTTCCAGAGACCAATTTCCTCATGTGGATAACGATAACACCTAACCTGGCAGAGTTTGGTGAAGATGATAGAAAATGTACATAAAGTATCTATAGAACATCTGGCTCATATGGGCATTCAATAAAGGGTAACTATTTTTACACTCTCCTTTGCACCTCACTGTAATTTGTATATAACAGTAATTATGCACCTACCTTAAAAGTTTATTTTGAGGATTAAATGAATTAATACAGGTAAAGGGCTTAGAACAGTGCCTGGCACTTAGTAAGCAACCGTTAATTGCCGGTTGCTATTGTTGTTATTACTATTACACACCATTATCATAACATGTTTCACACTGAATTGTAATTTCTTTATTCGCGGTCTTCCTCCCTAGTACTTAGCAGAAAACCTTGTAAATAAGCTGTTGACCAGTTGAATAAATAATGGCTGAAGGCATGAACTGAAGAGATCACAGTTCTGTGATAAGGGGGAAAACCTTTCAGAATTTATTACACAACTGTCATATAGTAGCCATTCAATAAGAATGTGTTGTTGGGGCCCCAGGGTGGCTCAGTCAGTTAAGGGTTCGACTTAGGCTCAGGTCATGATCTCACCGTTCAGGAGTTCAAGCCCCACATTGGGCTCTGTGCTGACAGCTCAAAGCTGGGAGCCTGTTTCAGATTGTGTGTCTCCCTCTCTCTCTGCCCCTCCCCTGCTCACGTTCTCTCTAAACATTAAAAAATGTTTAAAAAACCAAACTGATATTTAACAAAAGATTTTAATGACACTTGAAAATGCTTATAACCTAATGTTAAATTAAAAAGCACTCTGGGGCTCCTGGGTAGCTCAGTGGGTTGAGCATACAACTTTGGCTCAGGTCATGATCTCGCAGTCCATGAGTTTAAGCCCTGTGTCAGGCTCTGTGCTGACAGATCAGAGCCTGGAACCTGCTTCACATTCTGTGTCTCCCTCTCTCTCAGCCCCTCCCCCATTCACATTCTATCCCTCCCTCTCAAAAATAAACATTAAAAAAAATAATTTAAAAAAAGCACTCCACAAAACTGTTTCTATAGTATGATCTTTATATGAAATAAATAGGAGGGACACCTGGCTGGCTCAGTCACAGGACCATGAAACTCTTGATCTCTGAGTCATGAGGTCAAGCCCCACAATGGGTGTAAACATTACTTACATAAATAAGTAAGGTTTAAAATAAATAGGCGGAAAAAAATGCTGTAAGTTTTAAAAGTTAATCTCTGCCTAGTAGAATACAGGGAGGACAGGATATAGAGAGAGTTTTGTCAAGTTTTCAAATTTCCCATAACAGGCATTTTTCAAAAAACCACAGAGGTTTTTTGAAGAAGAAGAAGAAAAATGAGGATGTTAAATGCCATCAGGACTAATCAAAATCTTTGGAATCTCTGCTAGGTGAGGATATAAAAGGCGTATTATTTTTATACAAAAGGATTACATTAATTCTAGTGACAAGTGACACAACTACACGGGTGAAACACAATAGGACAGCAATAAAGAGGAAATCCAATCAGATTCCCTGGCGGTCACTTTCATTCTGGAATGTCTGTCAGCAGCAAAGTCAAGTTCAATGAGTGAGGTGAGGAATGACGCCTGATGGGTGAAGGTGGCAGAAATATAGCTAAAACCTAGTGCTAAAATTTGTGAGTTACTTAAAAGCACAGAAGCTGTCAATTACCATATGGTATGATATAGACCATGATGGAAGGCAACAGCAAGAATGTGGCACAATAGTATCCAGAAGGTCCAAGAAGGCTTCATATGCAAGAAGATTACTTTGCTTTTTTTTTGTATTCTTTTTTTTTCAATATATGAAATTTATTGTCAAATTGGTTTCCATACAACACCCAGTGCTCATCCCAAAAGGTGCCCTCCTCAATACCCATCACCCACCCCCCCCCTCCCACCCCCCATCAACCCTCAGTTTGTTCTCAGTTTTTAAGAGTCTCTTATGCTTTGGCTCTCTCCCACTCTAACCTCTTTTTTTTTTTTTTTCCTTCCCCTCCCCCATGGGTTTCTGTTAAGTTTCTCAGGATCCACATAAGAGTGAAACCATATGGTATCTGTCTTTCTCTGTATGGCTTATTTCACTTAGCATCACACTCTCCAGTTCCATCCACGTTGCTACAAAGGGCCATATTTCGTTCTTTCTCATTGCCCTGTAGTACTCCATTGTGTATATAAACCACAATTTCTTTATCCATTCATCAGTTGATGGACATTTAGGCTCTTTCCATAATTTGGCTATTGTTGAGAGTGCTGCTATAAATATTGGGGTACAAGTGCCCCTATGCATCAGCACTCCTGTATCCCTTGGGTAAATTCCTAGCAGTGCTATTGCTGGGTCATAGGGTAGGTCTATTTTTAATTTTCTGAGGAACCTCCACACTGTTTTCCAGAGTGGCTGCACCAATTTGCATTCCCACCAACAGTGCAAGAGGGTTCCCGTTTCTCCACATCCTCGCCAGCATCTATTGTCTCCTCATTTGTTCATTTTGGCCACTCTGGCTGGTGTGAGGTGATATCTGAGTGTGGTTTTGATTTGTATTTCCCTGATAAGGAGCAACGTTGAGCATCTTTTCATGTGCCTGTTGGCCATCCGGATGGCAAGAAGACTACTTTAAAAGATAAAGACTTAAACCTGGAAAAAGGGGAGAAGGCCATTCTAGGAAAAAGGGGCAGCCCAGAGAAGAGAAACAATTTAACATGCCTGAGAAAAGGACATTCATTTCTGTGTTGCCAGAGTACAAAGTGCAAGGCAGGCAGAGGTGAAAGATGTGGGTGCAGAAGTCATCAGACGCAGGACTCAGAGGACCTAAATGCCTGGTCTGTTAGCCAAGCAGCTTCACATTAATCAATCAACAAGGGTACCAGTCCAAAAGAAGTTTATTCCAGGAAAAGACACTGGCCGCGTTGTGGTAAAGATAAGTGAAATCAGGTAGCATAGAAAAGAGTAACCAACCCAGTCTGGGGGCTCATAAAGTTGAGAGAAGGTGCCAAATTTGAGACATGAAGGAAAAATGGAGCTAAGGGCAGCAACATACAAGATGATAGCACACTGTTGATACCTGGGGTCTGATACAAATTCTGCAAATCAGGGAACCAGTCCTCCCTGCAATGCTTCCAAAGAGGCAACCATTCTCATCACCAGAATGTAAGCTCCAAAGACCTCATTTGTCTTGTTCACTGCCATGTTTCCAATACTAAAAATATCAAGCACAAAGAAGCTGCTCTATAAATATTTGTGAAGAAAAAGACATAAGGGTGCTTGCTGTTATATTAAAAAGCAGGGGCGCCTGGGTGGCGCAGTCGGTTAAGCGTCCGACTTCAGCCAGGTCACGATCTCGCGGTCCGTGAGTTCGAGCCCCGCGTCGGGCTCTGGGCTGATGGCTCAGAGCCTGGAGCCTGTTTCCGATTCTGTGTCTCCCTCTCTCTCTGCCCCTCCTCCGTTCATGCTCTGTCTCTCTCTGTCCCAAAAATAAATAAACGTTGAAAAAAATTTTTAAAAAAAGCAATGGGAATTCACAGTAGCCAAAAGGTAGAAGCAACTGAAGCATTCATTGACAGATAAATGGATAAAAAATAAATGTGGTATATACGTACAATGAAAAATTATTCGACTTCAAAAAGGAAGTAAATTCTGACATATACTACAACCTTGACATTATGCTAAGTGAAAAAAACAGTCATAAAAGGACAAATGCTGTATAATTTCACTCATATTGATGAGGGAAACAAAGGCAAGAGAAATGTAGCTTAAATTAAACCTCCTTACAGCTTGCAGCTCACTGATAGATACCTGAAACATGTAGAGCGTGACCTTCCTCAACAAACTCATGGCTTCCTGAGTGCTTTAATGTTTATGTTTATTAAAGACTAAAAGTAACATTATCCTAAGAGCAGTTAGCCTGGCAAGGTCCTGAAAATCTTGCTTCAAAATTCCTTAGAAACTTACTTTAACTCTATCCCCTCTCCCTCCACAAACTTAAAAGTATATTATCAGTCACTCTTCACAATCCCAGTGCAGCTCTTTCTGCCAACAGGTCTTGTTCCCGTGCTATAATAAAATCACCTTTGTGCACCAAAAACATCTCAAGAATACTTTCTTAGCCATTGGCTCACAAACCCCACTTCGAACTGCATCAATATGAAATTTGAATAGAGTAATCGAATTCATAGTGACAGAAAGTTTAATAGTGGCTGCTAGGGGCTGGAAGGAGAAGGAAATGGAGAGTTACCGTTTAATGATTATAGAGTTTCAGTTGTGAAACATGAAAAAAGTTCTGGAGATGGAAGGTGGGATGGTTGCACAACAATGTGAATGTACTTAATGTCACTGAACTACACATTGTAAAATGGTTAAAATGGCAAATTTTATATATATTTTAATTCCAAAACCCAGGGGAGTCTGGGTGGTTCAGTCAGTTAAGCACCCAACTCTTGATTTTGGCTCAGGTCATGATCTCATGGTTTTGTGAGTTTGAGCCCCAGGTCGGGCTCTGTGCTGGCAGTGCAGAGCCTGCTTGGGATTCTCTCTCCCCCTCTCTCTCTGCCCCTCTCCCACTCAGGCTGTCTCTGTCTCTCTCAAAATAAATAAATACAAACTTTGAAAAAATAAAATAGGGCACCTGGGCGGCTCAGTCGGTTGAACATCCGACTTCGGCTCAGGTCACGACCTCATGGTTCGTGGGTTCGAGCCCCGTGTCGGGCTCTGTGCTGACAGCTCGGAGCCTGGTGCGTGCTTCAGATTCTGTGTCTCCCTCTCCCTCTCTGCCTCTCTCAAAAATAAACATTAACAAAAATTTTTTAATAAATAAAAATAAAACAAAATAAAATTACAAAACCCACCCAAAAAAGTTACTTAAAAAGGAAGCAACAGGGAAAACAAAAGAAATGTAAAAAAGGTTAAAGTAGTATAGGAACACCTGGGTGGCTCAGCTGGCTGAGCATCTGACTTTTGATTTTGGTTCTGTTCATGACCTCACAGCTTGTAGGATAGAGCCCTGCATCGGGCTCTGTACTGACAGCAGGGAGCCTGCTTCTCTTTCTCTTTCTCTTTCTCTCTCTCTCTCTCTCTCTCTCTCTCTCCCCCCGCTCTGGCCCACCCCACCCCCCACTCGCACATATGCTCTCTCTTTCTCAAAATAAATAAGTAAACATTTAAAAAATATGTAAAGCAGTACAAGTATAACTAAAGACTAAGGCCAACCCTTAGGAGTTTGGAGCCAAAGGCAAATAGCAGTGTCTCCTCAATCCCTCCCTTCAACTGTCATTTCCATCCATATCCAATTTAGTAATTTTACATGCATTGAGTACCAATTAAAACAAATACTAAGTGTGGAATCCCCAAGGAGTCACAAACAAGCAAATCCATGGGCAACCTGAGAGACGCAGTATGAAAAACCAGTCTCATTGAATTTACCTTTTGTTTACCTTTGTTGGTAACAGAAAACAAAGGTCATTTACTTGAACACCTAATATATGTGGGACACTGTGGCTGGAGTTTTATGAACATTATCTCTAATTGTAACGGTAACCTTGAAAGCTAAATGTTAAAATTCTATTTTTATACTGAATTATCTAGGATGAGTTACCTACCTCTCTGTGCTACTACAGGGGCTTATAGGCCCCCAACTTGTCCTGCCCTGCAGCTCTGCAGAAGCTTTAAACTGGGAGTACCTAGATTAAGTACCAAATACTTTTCTGGGCAATCCCCAATGGCCAGAGAGGCAGATGCTCTGCATACTGAGCCACTGGAGGAAGAAAAGAGGAGGGGATCAGCTCACCAAAGGTCTTTCAAACCCCAAACAGACCAAGCAGGACAAAAATACAACATTTGTAACAATGTTTCCTCCAGGAGGGCAAATGTGCCACTGGCAATACCTAAAATATTAGTGCGGCTTAACAAAAGCTTCAATGAGTAACAGCCCTCACTCCTTTTCCTCCCCTAGATCAGCCCCAGAAACCATTACCAGGCTCTCATCTCCTTCTGGCCCATTTGCCTCAGGCTCTCACACTCCCATCTGTGCCACCCCCAACACCACCAAGTTTAAGACTAATCTAAGGAAGCTGTTTTCTACTTCCATACACCTTTCAATCCTGCTCATTCCTTTACCTACCTCTGCTAGGTGACATCTACTATCAAATAAACTAACTGTACAATTTTCACTTTTTTTTAATGTTTATTTATTTTTGATAGAGGGGAGAGAGCATGAATAGGGGAGGGGCAGAGAAATAGGGAGAGAGAGGATCCGAAGCTGGCTCTGTGCTGAGCCTGATGTGGAGCTCGAACTCACCAACCATGAAATCATGACCTGAGCCAAAGCCAGATGCTCAATCGACTGAGCCACCCAGGCACCCCAGTTCTCAGACACTTCTAAACACATTAAATCACTTACTCCTTGCAACAACTCACAGAGATCAGTATTAGTATTTCCACTCGGCCAAACTGACTCAGTTTAATCTAAATAAATAAGTGCAAAATACCCACCGGAAAGGCTACCTTTCTTTTATCTTTTTTTTTTTTTTTTAAACCTTTCTTCAAAGCTTCCAACAGCATGGTGTCATGTCTCACTGGCCAGATTTTGGGCATATACCCATTCCTAAATCATTCACTGGCAAGGGGCATGGGATTACCATGACAACTGACTTAAACTAATTCCCTGGGGTGGAATGGGACCTGGCAAACACACAACAACCACAGTGCCCATCACCTCTAGAACACAAACAGGAAATAATGAGAGAAGCAGATTGCCTTCATACTCCTTAGTATATTTCCTTCATGTCACAGTGACCCCAAAGATTCTGTGAGTAAGAACTATTGGCCTGGGGAAGAGGGAAAGAAGCACTCTATCGAGTTCAGAGTCTGTGGTAAGCATTCTGGAAGAGAATCTAGAGACCTTAGTTTTAGTAATAGTACTATGCTAATTCTAAACCTAAGTCTGCCATGCAGGCCTTGCTAAGAGACTGCCTCTCCCTAGCCTTCAGTTTCCCTCTCAGGTTTAAGAGACCACTTAGATCAGTGTTTTCAAACTGGTCTTCAGAGAGCTAAGGGTTATGAAAAGGTGTCCAGGACCAGAAGTAAAAAGAAGGGGGATACAAAGGAGTAGTGTCATAAGCCCCACTCCAACCAGAGCAGCTTTCCTTTGATCTCCTCATGTAACATTTGGTAGAAAGAGTTCTAGCACTTAAAAAAAATTTTTTTTTATCCACTACACTAGATGATCAATAATATCCTTTACAGATTAACATTCTAGTTCTCAATGAAACACATATCAGCTGAACAATCCCCCAATAATCACTTCATAGTTCACTAAAGTTATGAATGACCTTCACATTGATGAATCCAACAGAAATCGTCTTTATTTTTATTTGATCTCTCAGCATCATTTAGCATTGTTGTTCATCTCCTCCTTATTGAATCCCTTGGCTTTTGAACATTACATTCTCCTAGATTTCTCCCTGTCTCTATGTCCGCCCCTTCTTCGCTCTCCAAGGTTATCCTCTTCTACCCAGTGATGAAATGTTTAAGACTGTACCATTCCTTTTTCTTTTCTCCCTCTGTTCTCCCTCCCTAGACAATCTAATCCATGTCCATGACTTTATGTACTATCTAAATGCCAAAAACATAACCAATGTTTCTCTAGATTGTTACCTTTCTCTAAGTTCCAGTCATGCTTATTTGACTATTCAATATCATCCTTTGGATGTCTTAAAGTCACCTTAAATTCAACATGTCCAAAACTGAATTCATAATATTCTATCCCAAACTGGTCCTTTCCAGTGTCCCCATTTTAGCTGAAGACACCACCATCTACCTCGGAGTTATTAAGCCAACAACTTGGAAACATTCTCATCATTTCCTTCTCCTTTATCCCCAATATAATTTATCACACAGATCTATAAATTTCACCTACTACATCTCTCTTGCATTCCCCATTTCTACCTATCATCCTCTTCATCCAACCTACCATCTTGTGTCTCACATGGACCACATCTGTGCAAGAGCAGTCTTCCATTGACTGGTACTATTCTATAATCATTTTGGCAATGGATTCTAGGATATTACACCAAAAGCATGAGCAACAAAAGAAAAAAATAAATTGGAATAAACTGGACTTCATCAAAATTTAAAATTTTGCATATCAAAGACATTATCCAGAAAGTGAAAAGACAACCTACAGAATAAGAGAAAATATTTGGAAATCATATATGTAACAAAGCTCTGATATCCATACTATGGAAAGAATTCTCATCATTCAACAACCAAAAGGCAAAAGCCTAACTGAAAAATAGGCAAAGGGGGCGCCTGTGTGGCTCAGTTGGTTGAGTGTCTGACTCTTCATTTCAGCTCAGGTCATGACCCCAGGGTTGTGGTATCGAGCCCCACGCTCAGCATTGGGACTGCTTTAGATTCTCTCTCTCCATCTGCCCCTCACCCCAACTCACGCATGTACACACACTCTCCCTCTCTTTCAAAAGAAAGAAAGAAAGAAAGAAAGAAAGAAAGAAAGAAAGAAAGAAAGAAAGAAAGAAAGGGAAAACAAAATTTAAATTAAAATGGGCAAAGGATTTGAATATTTTTCCAAAGATATACAAATGACCAATAAGCACGTGAAAAGATGCTTAACATTTGTCCTTAGAGAAATGCAAATCAGAGCTATAATAAAATACCATATTATACCCACTAAAATGGCCATTTTGGAGGGGGGAAAAAAGGAAGACATAACAAGGAATGTTGGGAATGATGTGAAAAAATTTGAACCTTCATACATTGCTGGTGGGAATGTAAAGTGGCACAGCTGTTATGGAAAACAGCTTGGCAGTTCTTCAACAACTTACACAATTATTGTATGACCCAGCGAGTCCACTCTTAGGTATAGATCCAAAAGAAATGAAAGGAGGTACTCAGATAATACATGTGCCCACATGTTCATATAAGTATTATTCACAATGAACAAAAGGCAGAAACAATCCAAATGTCCACCATCACATGAACAAATTGTGATATATACAGTGTAATATTCAGCTATAAAAAGGAATGAAGTACTGATACATATGACAATATGGATGAACCTCAAAAACATTATTCTAGGGGCACCTGGGTGGCTCAATTGGTTGAGCATCCAACTCTTGATTTTGGCTCAGATGATCCCAGGGTCATGGGATCAAGTGCCACATCAGGCTCTGCACTGAGCATGGAGCCTGCTTAAGATTCTTTCTCTCTCCCCCCCTCTGCACCTCTGCACACACATGTGCTCTAAAATTAAAAAAAAAAAAAAAAAAAATCATTCTAAGTGAAAGAAACCAGACACAAAAGTCCACATACTGTATGATTTTATTTATATGAAAATATCCAGAACAGGTAAATCCAATGAGACAGAAGTAGACTGAGGCTGACACTGGATGAGGGTAGGGAGGAACAGAGAATGACCACTTTACATATGGGGTTTCCTTTTGGGGTAATGGAAATGTTTTGGAACTAGATAGAGGTGGTTGCACAACAACTAAATATCACTGGATTTTCACTCTAAAATGGTTAATTTCATGTTACGTGAATTTCATCTGAATCAGTCAGTCAATCAATTGGATAAGAGAACTCTCTCACAAGTCCCCCCCCAAAATTCAGTTATTGTCTTTTCTTCTCATGACCCAAGTTGTAACACCAGACAGTGTATTTTTTGATTCTCATCAGGAAAGAAAACAAGAGCTCCAGGGAGTTGTTTTCACAAATGAAAAGAACATAAACAAAATCCTCAATAGCCCTACTACAACATTAAATAAGTCCAAGTGGCTAGGTCTCACTTCAGGAAAGCCCAATGAAGGCACTTTTCCTAAGACACCTGTTACTGGGATTCAGGATACATGTATAGACACAAAGAGAACACTTAACCGAAAGAAGTTTTAAGTAGCTTTGAAAACCAAAATAATAATAGTAATAATAATAATAATAATAATAATAATAATAATAATGCAATGGATACAAACAGCAAGTGTGGAAGGCTATCAACCTGCCATGTGCTAAAAACAAATGTAGCTTAGGGGCGCGTGGGCAGTTCAGTCAGTTAAGCATCTGGCTCTTCATTTCAGCTCAGGTCATGATCTCCCGGTTTGTGGGTTCAAGCCCTGCATCAGGCTCTGTGCTGACAGAGCAGGGCCTGCTTGGGATTCTCTCTCTCCCTCTCTCTCTGCCCCTCCCCTGCTTGCACTCTATCAAAATAAATATATAAACATTAAAAAAATGTAGCTTAATCAAAGAAAAACTGAAAGAAGTATGTATTTATTAAGATGGCCAAAATAAAATAGAGTGATAATACTAAACACTGGCAAGGATGCAGAGAAACTGGATTTCTTATACATTGATGGTAAGAATGTAAAATGGTACAGCCACCCTAGAAAATAGTTTGGCAATTTCTTACACAACTAAAATGGACTTCCTATATAACCTAGCAATTGCACTGTTGGGCATTTATCCCAAAGAAATAAAAACACAAAAACCTGTACACAAATGCTCATAAGGACTTTCTTTGTAATAGCAAAAAACCTGGAAGCAACCCAAATGTCCTTCAAGAGAAGAATGGTTAAATAAACTCTGGTACATCCACATGATGGACTTCTATTCAGCAACAAAAGAGAAAATAAAGATGGATACAATAATCCAGATAAATCTCAAGGGCATTATATATGGTGAAGTCAATCTCAAAAGGTTATATCCTATATGACTCCACTTATTTATCACTCAAAATGACAAAAGTATACAGATGGAGAACAGATTAGTACCTGCCAGGGGACAATGATAAGAATAGGCTGAGGGAGAAAGGGAAGTAAATGCGCAAATATAAAGGGGACAATACGAGTGAGTTTCTCTGTAGTGAAGGAACCACCTCTGTATCTTCATTGTTGTGGTAGCTGTACAAATCTAAACATGGTATAAAATTGCACAGAGCTCTATACACATACACACACACACAAATACATGTAAAAAATAGTGAAAAATGAATGAAAAAGGTTTGTAATCTAGTTAACATATTGTACCAAGATCAATTACCTGGTTTTGATATTGTTACATTATATAAGATGTGACCACTGAGGAAAGTTGAAAGAAGGATACACAGGACTTTGTGTCTATTTGTGCAATTTCCTGTGAGTCTATAATTATTTCATAATAAAAAAATGGGTTTTTTTTTAAAGCAATACAATTGAACAAACATTAATTGAATATCTGTAACATGTCAGGTTCTGTGTACGGTGTTACATTCTACAACAAAATGTTATTCATCAAAAAATTATATAGTACAGGGGCACCCGGGTGACTCAGTCAGTTAAACCTCCAACTCTTGATTTAGACTCAGGTCATGATCTCTTGGTTTGTGGGATCAAGCCCTGCGTTGTGAGTGCAGAGCCTGCTTGGGATTCTCTCTCTCCCTCTTTCTCTGCCCCTCCCCGCCCCCTCTCTCTCTCAAAAAATAAAATAAAATAAGTAAACACTTTTAAAAAATTACACAGTACAATGTTGTCTAAAACAAATTTTTTTTTAATTTTTTTTTTTTAACATTTATTTATTTTTGAGACAGAGAGAGACAGAGAATGAACAGGGGAGGGGCAGAGAGAGAGGGAGACACAGAATCTGAAACAGGCTCCAGGCTCTGAGCTGTCAGCACAGAGCCCGACGCGGGGCTCGAACTCACGGACCGTGAGATCGTGACCTGAGCCGAAGTCGGATGCTTAACCAACCAAGCCACCCAGGCGTCCCTAAAACAAATTTTTTTTAAATTTTGATAGCCCTAACTTTACACTTAATTTTTTTTAATTTTTTTAAATGTTTATTTATTTTGAGAGAAAGAGAAAGTCAGAAAAGCGTGAGTGGAGGAGGGGCAGACAGAGAGAGACACAGAATTGGAAGCGGGCTCCAGGCTCTGGGCTGTCAGCACAGAGCCCGACGTGAGGCTCGAACTCACGAACCATGAGATCATGACCTGAGGCGAAGTCGGACGCTCAACCAACTGAGGCACCCAGGTGCCCCCTGACTTATCCACTTTAAAAATTAAAACACTTTGGGGCGCCTGGGTGGCGCAGTCGGTTAAGCGTCCGACTTCAGCCAGGTCACGATCTCGCGGTCCGTGAGTTCGAGCCCCGCGTCGGGCTCTGGGCTGATGGCTCAGAGCCTGGAGCCTGTTTCCGATTCTGTGTCTCCCTCTCTCTCTGCCCCTCCCCCGTTCATGCTCTGTCTCTCTCTGTCCCAAAAATAAATAAACGTTGAAAAAAAAAATTTTTTTTAAAAAAAATTAAAACACTTTTTGCTGAAACTAATATATTTACTATTTTCTCTAATACAGCAACTATTACAACATTAATTTACTATTAACATACTTAAGAAATACATTATTACTACTGTATGCCAAAGCACATTTTTTATACCATTAACAAATATATCAGGAGCTCAGAAACACATCACTAGCTCTCCTTTTTCAAACAAAAAAAAGCCTGGAAGGTGCAGAAACATGTGAGCTGGAGAGAAAAAAAAAAGTTGTTTAAACTGAAAGAGTAACTACATTTGAACATATACTGGGATAGGAGGGAAAAGTAGCTTCTCAGGAGTATATCTATCCTAAGAAATGGGACTGAACCAGAGCACAAACGTGGCCCATGGCAGAAGATATAACTGGTATAAAAAAATGAGAAGCGTCTTGAGTCCCGAGGAGAGGCAAGAGGATAAAATCTAACAATGCCAACAGTGTTTGGATGGTCTGGGATCCTACCTTAAGCCCCCATACCAGCCAAACAGATCTACCTGCTGGACTTCCAATGTATCTGTTGCTCTGCCGGGGAGTCTTTCCTGGTTACACAAGCTAAAAGTGGTTTCTGAACTCCGACTTTCACAAAAGTATAAATTAAGTACCACCTCTAGGAACTTACTCTATACTACTATAAACTGTAGTTTATAGTACATTTTAATCCATCTCCCACATGAGTAGGACCTTACAAAAATGCAATGCATTAACATGGAATAAAATATGTAAATCAAGAGCATTTAGTTCAGGTTTCATGCCAATATGGCTACGTCCATGCTATTCCCTATGCCTGAATGATAAACCCGTAAATGTTAAACTGCTTTCCCAGAGGAAATGTCTTATTTTCTCCTTGTAAGTCACCTTTCTTTCCTAGGCTTCCAGCAAATTCGGAGGTAAACTTGTAACTCACCTACAGCAAGTGGCAAGACCCATATATTATTCTACTTTCATTAGTACTGAATAATTTTCTTTTTTATAGTATTTTACTAAGTTACTATTATAAACTACCTTAAATTCTTTGTGGAATAAATACACTAAAGACCACACAAATTGGTAAACCCTACTATATCCTTATAAATGTATTAAAATTATGGCATAAAGGACTCAAAATGGCATAGCCATTCACTTAAAAAAAATCCATAAACCAAGATCCTTATCAGGCCTCCTCCCATTAACTGAAATGGTTTTATTTTTATATCTGCATCATTTAACTAAGGGGCAAAAAGTGACACTTCACTCACTTTGGACAATCAAAAAAACTTTGGATAATTTAAGTATCCCCTTACCCTATATGATTCTTGTTCTTGAGGTATAATGCTGCAATCTTAGGAAGGATTGTGATTCAAAGCATTATAGGGGAATATTTACAGCTATGTACCTTCTTTTTTTTTTTTTTTTTTAAGATTTTATTTTTAAATAATCTTGACACCCAACATGGCGCCCAAACTTAAAACCTTCAGATGAAGAGTTGCATGACCAGGGCACCTGAGTGGCTCAGTCAGTTGGGCATCCGACTCTTAATCTCAGCTCAGGTCTTGACCTCAGGGTCATGGGTTCAGGCCCCACATGAGGCTCCAGACTGGGAGTGAAGCCTACTTTTTCAAATAAAAAAAGGCGCCAGTCAGGCGCCTCAATTCATCTCTCTGCCCCTTATCATAGATGGGAATAATACTTAACCCTGATGGGCTCCTTTGGAGATTATAAAAGACAATATATGCAAATCATCAAGCAGGTCCTCAGTAACTCGTATCATTTGATTCAGACTTCAGTCCACAATCCAGATTTCCTGCTTCAAGGTGAAAGTGTTTTCCATTATAGAATGAAGTCTACAATGTTAGACTTTTTCCATTTGATTTCTTGCTTAATCTGGTTTCGAACTTTAAATCTCAATAAAGAACTAAAGATCACCTATTAATAGGGTAGTTCTGCTGAACATGGATAAAACATTCCCTGGGCACCAATGAAGCATATTTAGCAAGGAAATAACTCACTAGGGACCCAGGGAGGGAGCATTTACTAAACTATTCAATGGGATATCACTATATTATACACTACCCTTGTGACCAGAATTTCTAATACCACTACTCTCCGTATCCTTTATTATTTAATACTGACGTGATTGATTGGTGAAATCAATGAAACTGTGCAAAGACAAAATGCGCAGGTGGCCTTTCAAGCAATTCCAGACTGACGCTTCATCCCTATCCGGTATTTCATTTCTCTCATTTCATCTCTCTCATTCACCTATGCCAAGCCACTCAAACATTCCTAGTATATGCTCTGGAAGGCTCAATCACTCTATTTTCCATCATAAAACAACTGACAAGATCAGCTCTCTTACCTGTTAACTGAAAACCTAACCACTGAAGACAACATTACTTACATAATAGCTATCTAACAGGTAGTACTATTAGCTAAGTGTGGTTTAGAGATAATTTATGTAGAATGCCTACACAATGTGCAGCCTCAAGAAAGTATACAGTAAATGGTAGCTGCTATTGTCATCATTAATAACTATTCATGAATGCCCACTATTCTACCAATGTTGTGCTGAGCACTAGGGGGAAACAATAGGTCTGGATGCAGTCTCACTCTTAGAGAGTATACAATCTAGTTGAGAGAAAACAAGGTAACTGTTACATAAAATTTTATAATTAAATGGTGAATTGTGTGCCATAAATAAAGTGCTGGAGGAGACTAGAAAGCTTTTCCTTCCATTAACTCACAAAAACTCTAAGGCAGAACAGAAATTATTATTCTCATTTTATAGAAAAAGAAACTGAGACCAAGAAAGAAAAACAATCTTGTAAATGTTCATAGAGACCAATCATTTATGCATTTAACAAATTCTAGGCCATGCACTATGCTAGGGGCAGAAGAGAAACAGATCAGTTAGGACTCTTTCCATTGCAGATGACAGAAAACTTACTCTAAACTAGTTTAAATGTAAAGTTTATTGGTTCAATTAACTGAAGCCCAGCAATATGGAAGACTAGGGAGGATCCTCGATTCAGAACTCAAAGTCACCATCTCCACCTCTTTAGCCTCCCTTCCTTGGTGTCGGTTTTATCACAAGCCAGACTCTCCTCTTATAGTGGCAAAATAGCTTAACAGCTGCTAGTCCTTCTAGAAACTAATATCCTTCTATTCCAACAAGACTGGGAGAGGGTCTTTTGTAGTGGATCCCACAAGTGTCCTAAAAAATCCAGTTCAGACCAGCTTAGAACATATATTCATCCTAAACCAATCACTGTGGCCAGAGGAATGTTATGTACTAGTTAGCTTGGGCCTGGCTCAGATACACCAGAGCTAAGAAGTTCCTACCCAAACCACACAGGGCAAAACAGGGAGGAAGTGTGGTTCCTAAAGTCAACGTCTGAGGTCATTACCAAGATAAGGGGGAAGGTAAGGAAGCAAACTACAAATGCCCACTACAAGGAACCCTGTGACTGTGCTCATGGAATATAGAGTTTAGGGCAATGATTTGCAAGCACAGATGTCTGGTTTTAAAGAGTCAAAGGTATGGTTCTAGTGAGAAATAAATATAATTGCAGTACAATGTGATAAGTACCACAGTGGATATGTGAAAAAAATGTCACAGCATTCAGAAACAAAAAGGCGCTAAGGCCACTTGGGGTACTCAGGGAAGTCTTCACAGAGGTGATATATTGACCAACCTCAGCCCTAAAGAGAACATGGCAGGAAACAAATCACCCAGCTACAACAGTAGAACCAAGATTTCCTGATTCCCCTCAGGAATCTTCCCACCACTAGGTCCTAATGGTATGAGAGGAAGATGGTAGTGGGGTATCAATGGGGGTGACTGCCACAGAAGCTCATTTAAACCAGCTACTGTAACTGCTCAGTATTTAAATACACTGAAAAGGCCCTGTCTGCACAAGCAGCAAAACCACAAAGACCCTGCCAACCCTACTGAAAGACGTTCAGTTAGATGCAGTCATGACCCAAACCCAGAGCTAGACAGTCTGTCACTTCCCAGCACTTTAGCTTTGCCACCTCCTACCATGCCGCCTCTTTTCCACTGCATGAGTAAGGATCGAAAGTTCAAAGACAGAAGTACCAAACACACTAAGCTGAGACCACATTATCATACGACAAAACAAGATAAAGGCCCCATAAAACTGACATCTCCACACATACAGTTTATGTTTATTGAGACAGCATGATGGACCAGAAAGGAGGCAGGGTTTGGGATCTGCTTTGATCTCCATCACTTACTAATTGTGTAACCTTGGCCACTTTTCTGACCCTTGGTTTCCTCACCTGTCAAACGGGAAATATGAGTGCACCATCTCCCTTCATGGAGCTATCATAGGGAAAAAAATATATAAAGCAAGGGAAAGCACTTGGTCAATTGAAAAGCACTGTGTAAAATGTCGGTTATTATGTTCTTTAATTCTTTGTGGAAAACGTTTCAAAGTCTTATATAACTCTTACTTTTATAAAGAGCAAAAGCCTCAATGCTTCAAAACATAGGGACTCAGGGGCACCCAATTGGTTCAGTGGGTGGTGCATGTGACTCGATCTCCAGGCTATAAGTTTGAGCCCCATGATGGGTGTAGAGATTAAAAATAAAATCGTACCAAAAAAAAATTTTTAATTAAAACAAAAAAGTTTAAACAAAACATATGAACTTGAAAAAGACAAAACTGTTTCCAGGGAAGGCTTATAAAAACAATGCCACACTAAACATTGGTGATTTGTTTTAAGAGCTGGTATGCAATTAAGAGGATTCCACTGTTTCACCAGGCTCTTGTGGCATCCAATTAAGTAATAATATGAGGGAGAAGCTCTTAATTACGGAGGAAAACTTCCACAAGCCAGTGACAGGTGTGCAGGGCTCAAGCTGAGATCAAAATAGTTGACTACAGCATTAATCCCCACTTTCCTTTTTCCAAAGATACTTAGTTTGCATGCAATTAGTTGAAAAGTAAACCAGACCAAATGACTGCCATACTTCAAGCTTTATTGCCCTTTATCACATTAACATCCACCGAGTTTTAAAGGATTAACACCAAAACAGATGGTTTAAATCCACAATAAGGGAGTTTCAGTGATCAGAAATGATAATGACCAAGCTAAATTTACACTCATCACTAAGATGTCACCAAGTTTCCCTACATTGTACCTATTGTAAATTAAAGCTATTCCTTTTTCATTTTCATGTACTTTGTAAATAACCTACAGAACAAAACCATCTTTAAGGGGGTACATTTTTTTTTCTAGTTTGCCTATCTTTTCTCCAAAATGAATAGTAAACCTCTTTTGTCCCTTGATTTGATCAATAAAAGCTAAAGTCAAACATCCAACATTTATTTTGCACATTACACAGAAAGCTTTTAACAGCACCTGCATAAAAGCCAAATTAAGCACATGCTCAAAATCCAAACAGAAAAATAATTTTCTCACAACTGTGATTATTCCAAGGTCCAAGTGTGACCTTTCAAAGAGATCGACTCTTACAAATTAAACCATTTATGTAAATTCTCAACACATGACAGGGTGATGAGGCTACCACAAAAGCACCCATTTGTTGAAACAGCCCTTTTCTAGCAGGGTTACTCTTGACTGCCAAAGAAAAGAGTTCCCTGAAGGTCAGATCTCCAAATGTGGTGTTGGGAAACAACTCCCGAGAAATATGTACACACATTGAATGAGTCATTATGATCAGAAAAACACAGGATTTGGATTCAAGTACCAGTCTGTCACATACTCCATTCATTCAAACAATTATTGAGTAGCTGCTCTCAACCAGTCAGAATATTGAGTGCTGATGGTATAAGAAGACAAATTATAAATTAGTACAATAAAGCATTACAGTAAGTTTTATGACAGGCATCAACGAGGGAGAAGCATGAAGAGAAAACAGTCACTTCCACCTAGAAAAGAGAGCAACAGCTTTATAGAGGAAGTGATGTTGGTACTAAATTTTTAAAAATAAAACTAGGCTGTGTTTGCCAAGTTGAGAAAAGAAGAAGGACCATTTGAGCAGAACAAACAGAATGAGTAAAGCTTTGGCAATATAACAGTATATGGTAAACCCTGGGAAGGCCAAGTGGTTTGGCAGAGTGAGGCTGAGAGGAGGGAGGTCACTGAAGGTGACCCTGACAGTAGAGGAAAAAATAGACACTACTATCTGGGCAAGAGATGCTCAAAGTCTGAACTGAGGAAACAGCTTTGGAAATGGAGAGAAAGGTATAAATTTGAGAAATGTAAAGGTGATACTACCCACAAAGCTTAGTGTAGATATGGGAAGTACAGGAAGATGAGGAAATCCAAAATTTCTAGTTTGGGTGACTGAATGGTGATGTCATTCACTAGGATAAACACAAGGGAAGAGCGTTTGGGCACAAAGGCAGTTAAGTCCAGTTTTAAGCCAATCATGTGATTTTAAGCCCATCACTTAATACTTCAAAATCAGTTTCCCAATTAACAAAACGGTTATAATACGAAATACCTCAAAGGCTGTGTTGAGGATTAAATAGAATAATGGATGGGGAAAGGGCACAATTATTATTACCTTCTACTTTGACTCTGTGGAAGAGACTGCTAATAGTATCCATTTTTTCTTTCTTGCGAAAAGCAAGACACTCCCTTACCTCCACTTTATGCCAAGATTTAGTTGAGGCATGCAACTAAATGGAAACTAAATGGAAACATTTCTCAATGTTACTTACAACTGGGTATACCATGATTCTAAGTACATGAATGAGATGCCAGTAGAAGTGATGTATGCAACTTCCAGCTCTTTTTTAAAGGCAGCTATGTGCCCTCTTTTCTCTCTTCTCATGAGCTAGAAGGTGGAAGTGCTAATAAGCTGTCTTAAGCTTGCCCTCTGATGAAGAAATCATCTTGGAAGTACAACAAGATAAAAGTATTCTGGGATGCCCGGCTGGCTCAGTCAGTAGAGCACACAACTCTTGGTCTCAGGGTTACAAGTTCAAGCTCCACGTTGAGTGTAGAGATTACTTAAAAATAAATCTTTAAAAAAATAACTTAAAAACATAGATAAAAGTATTCTGGATCCCTGGATGATTTCATGGAGGAGAACTTCTGCCCTTCCTGGTCATAACAGACCTATCTCTTAACTATTATATAATAGGTAAACGTATATCTTGTTTGACCCACTCAATATTTGAGTCTGTTTCAGCAACTACCCTGTACTCTATATACCCTCCTGAGCTTGTAAAACCTATAAGAAAACTATGCATGACAAATTTCAAGGCCCTAAAAATCTACTTAGATATCGGTAGTACCTTCAACACTGGAAAGAGGAACATTCCTGAGTACATATGCATATGTGCGCTCATGACATAAAGAAAAGAGTTGATGTATGCCAAGTGACAGAGCAATACCAGGTCTGTAGCCAACTAATCAAGACTGACAGTTCTAGTTTTTGATCTCATACAGTTTCTACATTAAAACAACTCTTAAAAAAATCCAGTAATATGTAGATTACTATCTGACACTCAGATCTACAATGTGGAACGATGGAGTCAATTATGACATTCCTAGGTGAGGGTTAACTTAAATGAACATAACAACCACGTCAGACAAAAATAAGAAGAGAGACTTAGGAATTCTCAAACATTCTGAACTACAATCATACCTAAAAATAATTCAGGGCAATGTACCTGGGAAACCAAGTAGCTAGGCTATGACATGACTATTTGAATGTGATATTGCCTAGAAGCTAAATGAAACAAAACCGGTTTCTTCCCAAGGACCTGGAAGGAGGCTATTCATGGAACTAGTTCCTTGATCTGTTTGTTACTATTAGGATGTTCATATCAAAAGCCACACTATTTATTTGCAGGACACATGAGCCCAAACACTTTAGCTTGTAACTGTGGCCATGTGACATCACCTTTAGGGCAGTATCTGACTTCAAAACTGCCAAAGTAAGAAAACAGCTTTCAAAGGAAAAAGAGCGTGCTGTGCAAAAGTACAGAAACCTAGGTTCTAGCTAGCCTCATGTTCTCCCCTGTCAAACTATATGACCTTAAACAAATCAACGGACTTCCCTGGGCTTCCAGTTCCTTATCTATAATATAGGAGAGAGGGAGAGTGGGCAGATGATGATCTCTTCCAGCCCTAGGAAGTTCCGGAGTTTTTAAATCTTCTAATGATATACTACTGAGTTAGCCTACTATTATTTTAATGTCTATATTTCAAGGTAAAAAAAGAGAAGTCACAATATAGCATCACTTCAATTTAAGATGCAAACTTAAAAAAAATATACTGGAAACTAATTTGCCACTGTCACATCCTCTTCATAGAAATACAAGAGAAAAGAAAAAAAAAAAAAAAAAAAAAAAAAAACCCTGACAAGGCAATCAAGGGTCCAGCACAATTAAGTTCACACAACACCAGAAAAATTGCTTCTTTAAGGATTTACAAATGCGTAACTGGAATCTCTCTCTCATGTGAAGACTTTATTATAGACAGGTAACTTATACTGGCTCAACTATATTAAATGCCACTATAATTAGTGTTACTGTAATTCTCAAACAGATTCAAATAGTGACCAAGAATGAACCAATCAGGAAAAAGCATAAGATACAAAAGTAAAGTAGCAATTTTAGCATCATCACTCTTTAATAATACTGTGGATTAGCATAAACTCTTGCAATCATGCATTCAGCAACCTTTACAGAAAATATGTTCTGTGCCAGCTACTAGGAAAACAAAGGCCTTCTCTCTCTCTCTGTCCCCTCCCTCCGTCTCTCTCTCTTTCTCGCTCTCTCCTCTCTCTTTCTCTCTCTCTCTCTCTCTCTCACACACACACACACACACACACACACACACACACACAGAATTGTCTAGGTCAGAATTGTCTATGTCTATGTCTATCCAGAATTGTCAAGGAGCTCTAACAGTCTATCTACCAGGGAATTTTGCTTCTTGGATTTAAAAAAGAAAAGCACACAGAAAGATTTTTTTTTTTTTTTTTAAGGCTGCCTCTTATCTTCCGTGAGTCTAGGTAAAGGAATCTATTTTCCCTATCTAAAAAGATTACTGTGCATTCCTAAGAAAACAGATGTGTAGCTATAACCAACAGCAACAGAATGATTGAGGGGAAAAAAATATAGGAGTTGGGAGTCAGGAGACATGGGATCTGGAGTCCAGATTCTGACACTCAACAAATGTATGACCTATATTAACTGATTCACTTCACTTTTCCCTACCTATAAAATGGATGCAGCATCATACCCACTTCACAGAGTTTTAAGGCTCAAATAAGATAGAGAATATATTTTACATATACCCATATATCCTTACAAGCTGTTTCTGAGAAGATATAGTACAGGGGTTAAGTATGTAGACTCTGAAGTCAGACTGCTCAACTTCTCATCACAGATGCATCCCTTTGTTAGTTGTGAGACTGAGTAAATTACTTGAGTCTTAGTTTTCCCTTCAATAAAATGGGGATAATGAGGATTTAAAAAATATTGCACTTGGCACAATGCCTGACATACATATAGCACAGTGTTAGCTACCATCATCATCATTATCAGATCTGTGGACACAGTGAATACAAGATGAAGAAATACATGGTCCTGCCCGAAAAGAGCTACCAGTTTAGTGCAAGAAACAGGTAAGTAAAAAGAAAAATATTAAATAACAGAAACTACAAACATAATTATGCAAATATCAGTTGACATTATTATATATGAAGTTAATATGATAAAGCAAATCACACTGATTCTGAGTGTTGGGGGGCCTATGGAGATCCATCTCCTGCCTAATCACTGCAACATCTTCATACTAGCAGACAAAGAGGACAGAAGAAAGAAGTCTAAATGTGTTATCATCAAATAAAATGGAGACTTTGAAACTATCCTATACAACAAATAGTCTATCCCAATACCCAACAAAAAAGGCAATGCTCCAGACAACATAACGCAATCATTTGTAGCAAAGAAAAACTGACATGCCCCTGAAAGAAAAATGAATAAAACCGGTGCAGCACCAAAATCCAGGGCCAAAAGGCTTTCTTCGTATGAAAAAATCTTTAACCAACACACTGCAGCATTCAGATACATCAATAATTAAACACATTAAAAATTTTGGTTAATGTTCCACTTAGGAAAAATATCATCTGCATTACTGAAATGCTGTAAACAGAACCAATTTTCAGGGAAGAGATAACCTGAATATGACTGCATAAAATTAAGCTTTCTAGTCTGTGAAAGCAGATCCCCCACTTGCCAGCCACCTGCACCTCTTTAAATGAAAATATGCCAATGTGCTCACCTGAGAGCCACCAACTGATTTATGTAATAAGCACAAGATTCACTTGGAACTTGCCCCCCAAACATGGACACACTTAGCTGTTGGGAGGTAGGGAGAGCTGGAAATGAAACAAAATCTTCTGTACATATTCCTAGAAGACATAAAACTGGGATTTCAACTTGAGTGTCCTCAGGAGAGAGGCTACAACTGTTACCACCATCCTTACTCTTTCAATCGATTCTCCACACAATGCCTAGCATTCTAAGATTTTCTAATCAAGGAGCCTCCCTCTTCCTTGCTCTAGGGATCAAGATTAGACCAAGATCTAAACCTCATAACTAAGTTCTTCCCTAAATACTCTTGGCTGGCCATAAGCTGTACTCCTACTCCCACCCCATTCTTACATTCATTCACCCAATACTTGCTGCCCAAGGACCTCATTCTGGCCTCTTCTCTTCAATTGTCCCAAGAGCTAACACAAAACTCATCAAAACATTTCCTTTATACAGTTCAAGTGAAATTTAAAATTTCTCTTAAACTCTTAACAATAAAGAGCAAACCGCAATAAAGAGTAAGCTGAGGGATGAAGGAGGGAGGTGGGTGGGAGATGGGCTAGATGGGTGATGGGTATTAAGGAGGGCATTTGTGATGAGCAATGGGTGTTGTATGTAAGTGATGAATCACTGAATTCTCCTCTTAAAACCAATATTGCACTATATGTTAACTAAAATTTAAATTTAAAAAATAATTAAATAAATTAAATTTATCTCTTAAAATGGTGGTGAATTCTCACTAAGCCCCACCTAATCTACCATGAAAGTCACATAATTACTATCTCACCTAGCATTTTTTAATTTAAAAGCCTTTTTCACATCTATTATCTCATTTGATCCTCACAACATATGAGAAGGTCAGCTATTATTATCCCTATCCCAAGTCATAGCCAGAGAAAGTCAGCTGTCCTAAGAAACTCAGCTAGTAAGCAGCAAAGCTGGAACTTCAACAAGTTTGTATGATCACAAATCCAATGCCCTTACCATATATGCACTCACCATCTGGACCAAGAGAGTATAAATAGTGAGCCAGCTGTCTGTATGTCCCTTAAACAAATTACCTAGTTTGGGCAGCAAGTTCCTTGAGAAAAATGAACTCTGTCAATTTAACAGTTTCAACAAGAAATGTAACACAGTGGCACTAGAAGTTGGCCATCCTTTAATAACTCTTATGGCCAATGATAAAAGAAACGTCAAATTATTCTAGTAGTTCGATACTACTACAGTTAAGTCTAAAGAAAGAAAACCAATGTTTATTTAGCCTCTACTATGTCATAGGCATATACTGGGCACTATCACATACATTAACACCAGTATTCCTAGTAAATGGGTATCATATCCCTATTTTGCAAATGAGCAAAATGAGCCCTTATCCAAGGGCTAAGGGTTAGCCAATGAGGGTTAAGAGCTTTATCCAAGATCACCCAATAAGTGGTAGTGCCAAGACTTAAAAGCCCAGTCCCCAAACTCCAAGTGTGAGGTTATTTGAAACCAAAGATTATTATATACTTTGGTACCTTTTAAAGCATTCTTAAAACAGTGTATGTTTGGAGGGCCTTTAATTTTGGTAAGATAATCAAAATACTCCATGTACCTTACTTATATAATACAAGATTAGATGACAGGGATGTGCCTGGGTGGCTCAGTCTGTTGAGTGTCTGACTCTTGGTTTCAGCTCAGGTCATGATCTCAGTTCGTGAGATTGAGCCCCACGTTGGACTATATGCTGACAACATGGAGCCTGCTTGGGATTCTCTCCCTCCCTTTCTCTCTCTCTACCCCTCCCCCGCTTGTGTGCACATACACACTCTCTCTCTCAAAATAAACAAATTAAAAAAAAAAAAAAAAGATTGGAAGGGCGCGTGGGCGTCCAGTTGATTAAGCATCTGACTTCGGCTCAGGTCATGATCTTGCAGTTCATGGTTTCAACCCCTAAAACAGGTTCTGTGCTGACAATTCAGAGCCTGGAGCCTGCTTTGGATTCTGTCTCTATCGGTAGCTCTTTCAAAATTAAATAAACATTAAAAAATTTTTTAAAAAAAGATTAGATGACAGGAAGAACAATCATATATGTATATCTGATGGTAAGTACTAATTCATGTAATACTGAGCCAATCGCTGTAATATCTAAAAGTTTAATACAAACTTCAATGTCTCTTCAGAATGTCTTCTACTACAATTAAAAACCTTGCAGGAGTTTTGAATCTGATAAACTGCCTGCCACATATTAGCTGAGATACCTTAATTTGATTACTTCTCTGAATTTAACTTTCTGCATATGTGAAACAGAAACAATACCTACCTCTCAGTATTCTAATTAAGATTTAGAGATAATGTATTTAAAACACCTAGGGGCAATGTCTAGCATGCAGTAGCTATTATCATCCTTTGCCCTCTGTGGATGTATTTCCAGCAAAAATATGTAGATCAAAATTAAAAACTCAAACGTACGATTTTTCCAAAAATAATGGAATGTTTGGTAGCATGGAAAATAAACATTCAGATGATTTAAATTTTTTATTTTCATCTAGATATTTTGTTATTAAATACACAAAACCTTCAAAAACAAATCCCAGATAACAATCAAAATCAAATTCAGCTATTTTTCCCTTGAATCCCTAAGCAGAATTTCTTCCCTGCTCAGAAGATCCTCTAGTTACCTAGTAACCACCTGCCAGCCCCAAACTAAAGAAAATTGGCTCTGCACTGGGCTAATTACCCAACCAGCCTGAACAATCTAAAACGAAGTCTGGAATAAAGGGAATTGTCAGCCAGAATGTTAGTGAAATTATCCACAACAGGAGACCTGAAAATCCAAATACCACCGGGCAGTTATTTCCATGAGAATAAAATCACAATTTATGAGCCCTGCAAATTATACCATTATTAAAACAAACATCCCATTGAGGCTACAGCTATCAGATAAATGGCTTTATTGTCCCCATTGTTTCATCCACTGCAGCAAAGAGGTGCAAACTGAATGAGCGGTTACCAGAAGCAGCAATTTCTAGGAAATTACAATGCAGACCTCCATCTTAAAGCTCCCTTTGTGTTGGGCTATAAACGCTCGGAAGGGGAAGCGGGGAACAGAGAATCAACTCTTCTCCACTGCCCCAAACTCAAAGACCATGACAACTTTACAAGCAGAACTCACCAGTTATCCACATATTTTCCTATTTGTTTTTACCCCAGTAGGTCATTCCTGGGCTCGCCCAGGAGGAAGAATCTGAACTAAGCAAATGCACTTTTTTCACTAAGAAACGTTTAGACAATTCTCCAACCCAAATAAACACAAACAGAAGAAACAAGAAAATAGCCCCTGGTTTCCCTGGCTCCCACAACACAAAGTATCTCCAGCAACAGCAATGAGAATTAATGAGAAAGTACAAAAGTATAGAATTGGCTCCTCCCATTATTAGAAAAAAAAAATCCCTTTATAATAACCGCTAGCATCATAAACTTCAAACTTCATTTTAATACTTAAATGAAAAATCTGAGATGCTAGCTAACACCTATCCTGAGCCAAACTGCAGCAGAGAATGAGGAAGGCAAAGTAATCCTTTCAGTAATAGCTCACTTAAACTCCACAAATCTACCAATTTTGGAAACGGAAGGAACTAGCATCACAAGGTATCTGCTATATGCCAACCACTGCACACATTACCTATAATCCTCACAACAACCCTCTGAGGCAGACTAGATATCCCTTATTGACAGGTGAGAATTTTAAGCTTAGAGAAATTAAATAACTTGCCCAAGGTCACAAAGCTACTAATGGAAAATTTGAACTTAAGGTTCTCTGACTTTAAATTGACTTTAAATTCTAAGCACTTTCAACCTTTGGTTTTTGCTTTTTTGTGCTACCTGTAGAACCTTATAAAATACACTTTTTGGAAAAAAGGAGTGTTAAGACATCACATTTAAGTGCTACCTGAGGCTTTTACAAAGTTCTAACGATACAAGGTAGTCATGGGACAATGCATATGAACCAAGACTTCATCATACAATTCACTTTCAAAATTCTCCTCTAATCCTCTCAACAAATTTGTGTGATATGATCCTTCCCAACTTTACATGTGACAAAATTTTATATGTGAGGCTCAGAAAGATTTTATGATTTGCCCACAGCAGCATGGAAACTAGAACTCAGAACTCCTGACTACAAGCTCATTGCTCATACAACTTACCACAATGCCAGACTTAACCACAGGCATCAAGAACTCAAAAATCTGCTGTGGCATTCTTTGCTTATTTATGAAGAACATCTGTTCATAATAACATGTGGAACACTGGGCACGGAGGAGGGAAGGACAGAGTATCAAAAGCCCTTTAGGGCCTCAAGTTACCTAAATCTAAACGTTCCTGTTAAAAGCTCATTCAGTGGGAAAGGACAAGATTTAAGGTGATATTAAAGCATTTTGGAACTCTGAACTCCTAAATGTACTCTGGACCACTAACTGAAAGCTGGGCTGATAATAATGACTTCCAGTGACTGAAGGGCTGCTGTGTGTCAGGCACCATGCTAGGCTCTTTCTACACACTATTCCTAGCTTCCTCATGGTCCTTTGGACAGGTGATAGAATTCCTATTTTACAGATGAGTAAACTAGGCTGAGAGATGATATGACATCTCCAAAGATGACCAAATAGTACAGTGGCAGATGAGGGATCTGAACCCTGATTGGGTCTGACTTCAAGACCATGTTTAAACTATAGTAACAGAAAGCAGATCAACGGGTGCTTGGATGGGGGATCAGGGAAATCAAGAGGAAGGGAATACACAAGGGTGCCAGGAAACTTTTGGGAGGTGATGGATATATTCACTATCTGAATTATGATGATGGTTTCACAGGTATATATATGTCAAAACTTAGCAGAATGTATTAAATTTCTGTCATTCACTGTCAATTTTACCTCAATAAAGGTGTTTAGGAAGGAAAAAATACACTGTTCTTTTTACTAACCACTGATCAAGTTTTACTAACCAGAGTATCTACCCTTAAATTGTGTCTGATCTCAGGGAAGTCAGGCCAAGGAATTCTTTCCCTAACCAATTTAGTTTGGAGTTTATATAAACTATTAGTAAAACATCACTGAAAAACAGTTTTAAGAGTAACAGGTTTTTTCCAAACATTCGATGACACTCCATAATACATTTCTATGTAAATAAAATATTAATTACAAAACATAGCCTGATAAAAGGATAAAGAGTGAAGGCTTTGGCGTTACCCAACCTGGACTAACTCCCATCTCTGGTTCTTACAAGTGAATCTAGTCAGGTTGCTAAATCTCCACCCAGTTCCTCACTTACAAAATGAAAGTAATAATAACAATACTATAATTTATTGAAATTGTTAATTATACGCCAAACACCAAACTAAGCACTTTATCTAATTATCTCATTTAATCCTAAAACCTATGTACTGTAAATACCACTATGTTTCCATCTCAAAGATTGATGAAACAAGTTATAGAAAGATTAAGTAACTCTGAAGGTCACAAAGCCAGTAAGTGCCAGAGCTGGGATTTAAACCTTAAAAATTACTTGAGGTAATAAACTTGAAGAAGGAATAAAATACTGTTAGTGTTAGCATACTTTAAATGATAGAAAGCCCCCTCTATTCTTTAAAGGTTTTCTAAAAAAGTATTATATTAAAAGGAAAATTTTCTTAATGTTTATTTATTTTTGAAAGAGAGAGAGAGCACACAGAGGAGGGGCAGAAAGAAAGGGAGAGAGAGAATCTCAAGCAGGACCCATGCTGATAATGCAGACAGAGCTCGATGTAGGGCTCAATCCCGGGAACCATAAGATCATGACCTGAGGAGAAACCAAAAATCAGGCATTCAACTGACTGAGCCACCCAGGAGCCCCAAAAAGAAATTTAAAAACATATTCTACAAATTAAACTTTTAACTGATTAAGGCTAGTGTTTACTTTATTCAATTTATCCCTAATTCTCAGTCTGCAAGTAACTACTATTTTTCTCTGCTTTACTGATGAGGAAAATGCAATTCTGAAATTTAAATAAACTCCAAAGGTAACACAGACATAAGTCTTCTGACAAGAAATAGAACTCTTTCCACTTTGGCTTGTTGCCATCCATGCCATTCAGAACCACATTCAATATTTTTTCAGACACCACACCTTAAACATCTTAAGAGCATCTTCCATAATATCACAGAACCCCAGTTTCATGGACTAGACTTAAAACTCTTTGCCCTACTGATGGCTCAGAGCCTGGAGCCTGCTTCCGATTCTGTGTCTCCCTCTCTGCCCCTCCCCCGTTCATGCTCTGTCTCTCTGTCTCAAAAATAAATAAACGTTAAAAAAAAAAAATTAAAAAAAAAAAACCTCACTAATATATGTAGTCTTTTTCTTACTTATTTCTGGACTAGGTAAGAAAATTGATGCTCCAATCTGCCAAAATACTATTATCATTGAATAAAAAACAAAAACCAGGATATAATATTTGTATAGAACATTTATGAAGTTCTTTCACATGTATTAAATCCTTGCAACTTTCAAAAGTAGATATGGATGTGATTATTCTCATTTTACAGGGGAAAAAACTGAAATTCAGAGTACTTAAACAACTTTCTCCAAATCAGAGAGCTAGTAAGTGGCTAAGCTGGAGCTCAAACCTAGGTCTTCTGACTCTACATCCAGAATCTTCCACATACCAGACCCAGTCTTCTTTCAGAAATAAGCTCATGTGTTTACTCCTCCAAGAACTCTTCCCTGAAAAAGGTATTAACACCCACCCCCCCGCTTGTTATTTTACAGCACCTATGAGACACTGAATGTAATGTATTTGTTTATACCTGCTTCCTTGCACCCGGGAGCTCCTTGGAGACAGAGACCACATCCTACTCATCTCTGTGTATCATCAGAACCAACCTAGCACAGAGCGTGACATCCATGTTAACTAAATGAACACATGCATAAATGATTATTTTTATGTGCTACTAAGACTCTAGCAAAACCTTTTTTGGAAGTCGTAATTTAAATCACCTGTCAGGGACCACTAAGTGCTTAACAGGGTAGACAAAAAACCCCCACATTTCCTAAAGTCTCTACCACCAAAACTAATAAGTCAAATCCAATATTTAGGGTCAAAAAATCAAATGCACAAGTTGAGTACTGATCAAATTTAGTTTTATAGCATTCATTCTATGTTATCTGAAAGTTAAAATTGACCAAAAACTTAATAAAAGAAGGGGGCACCTGGGTGGCTCAGTCGGTTAAGTGTCAACTCTTGATCATGATCAAGCATCACGATCTCATGACTTCCCCCCTCCCAACTCATGAGTGCTCGCTCACACACACTCTCTCTCAAAATAAACTTTTTTAAAAAGTTAAAAAAAGAAACTTGGAAGTAGAGAATAGAACCAACAGTTAGAAAAGCAAACAAAAGGTCCAAACTTCTTCATTTACCAATATAACCTTCATTCACTCCAAGTGAGATTCTAAGATCTGTCACAAATCAAGTTCTGAGTATCTACAGGTCTACTGCATACACAGCTCCACTACCCCAACTATGAGCAAAAATAGATGAAAGCTGAGTCAGAGTGGGCTGAAGTGTAGCAGAGGTAACATGGGGGAGGGGGTCAGAGGACAACAGAAAACAACAGAAAAGCCATTCCACAAAAACTCAGTCTAGAACAATATGGAGTAACTGTGGCTGGTTGGGAAAGTACAGCTGCTAACAGATTAGCCTGACACTAGGGATTCAATCAACAAGACCTTACTGATGCCCTTTTCCTCAAGGGCCAAAAATAGGCCCTTGGGAAAAAGGGTGATCAGATACAATCCCTGCTCCCTGCAAGTGGAGGAAATCAATAAACAATAAATAAACGGATCATTACAATCAGGGCACCCCAGAGATGGGGCACCCAATCCCAATCTGAGAAAAGCCAAGGAAAGTTTTCCAGAAAAGGTTAACTCATAAGCTGAGTCTCAAAGGCCAAGTAGGAGTTACACCAATTAAGATGTCCAGGCCCAGAGAGGAGGATGTGCAAAGACATTGAAACAAGAGGCATGGCACATCTGGAGAAATGCAAACACAGTACAATGTATACTTTATTAGTACTAGAGATGAAATATATAAGGTGGGAGGAGAGGCAAACAATGAGTGGTTCGGTTGGTTAAGCATCCGACTTCGGCTCAGGTCACGATCTCAGTTTGTGGGTTTGAGCCCTGCATTGGCTTCTGTGGTGACAGCTCAGGGCCTGGAGCCTGCTTCAGATTCTGTGTCCCTCTCTCTCTGCCCCTCCCCTACTCGCGTTCTCTCTCTCAAAAATAAATAAACATTAAAAAAAAGTTTTTAGGGGCGCCTGGGTGGCTCAGTCGGTTGAGCATCCGACTTCGGCTCAGGTCACGATCTCGTGGTATGTGAGTTCGAGCCCCGCGTCGGGCTCTGTGCTGACTGCACAGAGCCTGGAGCCTGTTTCAGATTCTGTGTCTCCCTCTCTCTCTGACCCTCCCCCGTTCATGCTCTGTCTCTCTCTGTCTTAAAAATAAATAAATGTTAAAGAAAAAAAAAATTTTTTTAAAAAGTTTTTAATCCCATACTTCATTCTAGAAAGATATGAATAATGGCTAGCATTTCTTAATATATGCTAAACACTGTGTTAAGTTCTTTCTATGAATTATTTCATTCAATCCTCACAACTATCCGGGAATTATGTACTATTATTACTGCCCTTCCCCTTTTAAAGATTAAAAAAATGAGGCACAGAAAAGTGAAGTAACTTGTCCAAGGTCTCATGGCTAATAAGGGGGAAAACAAGGGCAAAAAGATGTATTACCTTATCTCTGAAGAGATCATTAACAATGTAACAAAAATTCATCCCATTAGACCTCTTTAATTCCTAAATATCCAAATTACTTAAATAGTTTCATAGTTTATCACTAAGAAGGTTGACCGTTTCCCCCACAGCAAATGGTGATGAGAATCTAGTGTGCAAACTTTGTAGCACTAATCTACACAGTAGCCCAGAGGAGCTAGGTTATGTCCTACTCTGTAAAAACTGGTTCACTCATTTATCACAGATTCATTTATTAAACAAAAATGTACTAAGCTCCACTAGGTTCCAGGTATCAAGGATACACAAATAATCACTGAGACATTGCCCATGGAAGACAGAACAGCATGTAGGAAAGAGCTCTCATAGGCCATGGAGACAGAAAAGTCTGGGGCTAAATTCCACCCTAGTTACCTACCGGCTGGTGGGTCTGAGAAGACTCTACATCTCTCAGCCTAAGTTTTCTCTTGTATAAAATAACCGTGACCATCCTACAGGATAACTGTGAGTATAAATAAGATTAAAAAACATAAAGGACTAGCACAACTTAGACACACAATGAATGTTCATTCTCCTCCCTTCGGAACTGAGGCTCCAGGCAGTTTAAGTATGCTGGCAGAAAGGTTAAATGATGCTCAGTATTACAACTTGTCTAACCCACCTCCTCCGTTCTCCACTGCCCAATCACAGTGAAAAACCAGTCATTATGCAACAAAACTACTTGGCAGTGGCTTCAACTACACCTTTTTTCTTTTTCTACTGTAAATGCTCCAGAGGTTAAGGGTACGAGGACTAAATACCTAGAGAACCACTTTTATACACAGTTATGCACAGTTCTCTAAAGGCTATTTTATACCTTTCCTTCACCACAAGGTGGTGAATAATAAGCACCAACCCCAGGGATTTTCTAACATCCTGACAAACCTGTGAAACTGTTCAACTCTAAAGTATTTTGGTTCTACTAAACCAAGTAAAAACCAACTGCATTCATGCTGGCTTTTTTAAGTTTTACATTATTTAAGTAATCTCTACACACCTCATGTGGGGCTTGAACTCAGGACCCCGAGATCAAGAATCATACATTCTTCCAATTAAGCCAGCGAGTTGCCCTAGTGCTAGCTTTCAAAACAGTATTGTTAGTAAAGGTTTAATAAAACCACCTATTCTTCTGATGAGAAATAAGTAAAGCCTGGAAACACAATCATCATCCAAATAAATGAAAATATACCATCCTGTATTGAGTGAAGGCAGTGACACCAGACTGTAATAGTATCTTTCCATTCTTCATAACCATGCCAAAAAAGAGAACTAATTTCAGTTTCACTAAAGAATGCTCTTGATAAAGCCACAAAAATGATTAACTTTATTAATCTCAATCACTAACTGCACATCTTTTTAATATTCTGTGATGAAATTGGAAGTATACATAAAGTACTTCTCCTGCATACCAAAGTACAAGAATTGTCTCAAAGAAAAACATTCAAGCATTCGTGCAATTAAGTTTCAAGCTGAACTAGCAGCTTTTTTCATGAAACACCGTTTTTACTTGAAAGAACAACTGGCAGATGAACTATGATTATTCACACTTGGATGTTCAGCATTTTTTGAAAAATGAATGATGTGAGACTCACTTCATGGAAAACAACTGTCACTATTTGTTGCCATTGCTAAAATTTGAGCTTACAAGCAAAAATTAGAAAAGAATTGACTGATAAGATTGGTGGTAACATTAACTAATGTGATTTTTTGACATTACATAATAGAATACAACATTTAGAAGATCTATGTAACTCAGTAAACCAATATTTTGCAAATGACCAATATATGATGCTACAAAATCATGCCTGGGTAGAAGATCCATTCAAAGTACAAAACAGACCAACAGATTTTAAGGTAACACAATACAAAAAGCTCACTGATATAGTTTCATTTTCTATAATGTAATGGACCTTTAAGAAACTAAGAGTCGTCGGGGCACCTGGGTGGCTCAGTTGGTTAAGTGCCCAACTCCTGATTTCAACTCAGGTCATGATTTTACAGTTTGTGAGATCCAGCCCCACGTCAGGCTCCATACTGACAGCACAGCACGGAACCTGTTTGATATTCTCTCTCTCATCTCTCTCTCTGCCCTTCCCCTGCCGGCACATGACTCCCTCTCTCTCAAATTAAACAAATAAACTTTAAAAAATGAAAGTAAGAGTTGTCAGGCACTTGGTTGGCTCAGTCAATAGAGCATGAGACTCTTGATCTTGGGGTCATGAATTCAAGCCCCACATTAGGCGTAGAGGTTACTTCATTAGGCGTAGAGGTTACTTTAAAAAAAATTTTTTTTTAAAGAAAAAGAAACTAACAGTTGTCAAGTTTTGGTGTTGATATTCAAAAAAGAATATCCACAATTATCTAAAAAGGCAATTAAAACATTCCTTCCTTTCCTAGCCACATATCTATGTGGGACTGGATTTTTTTTTTTTTAAGGTTATTTATTTTGAGAGAGAGAACACACATGCACACACGCATGCAGAAACAGGAGAAGGTCAGAGAGGAGAAAAAGAATCCCAAGCAGGCTCCATGCCATCAGCCCAGAGCCGGATATGGGGCTCAAACTCACTAACCGTGAGATCATAACCCGAGCCAAGATGAAGAGTCCAACGCTTAACCAACTGAGCCACCCAGGCACCCCAGATCAGGTTTTTAATACAAGCTGCTTTTATTAGCTATGTAACCAAATGCAAGCTACTTAATCCCTACAAACCTCAGTTGCTTTAGTTTCCTCTTCTGTAAAATAGGCACAATACCCTACACAAGGTAAATGTGATCATTAAATTATATAAGGGAGAAAAAATACCCAGCATATTACCTGATATGCAACTTATTAGGTCCCTTTTGTCTTTCCATCCTCATCCCCTACTAGTTCTCAGACCTGAGACAAATTACCCTCTTGAGTCTTGATTTCTTCATTCTTAAAATAATGCAACATGACACACCTATGCACTATAGGTCAAATAAAATAGTATAATTCTGTTTACAGAAGTATAGTGTAACAATACTTATAGAGATTTTTGCTATAAATTCAAAATAAAACAAGGATGACACATTAAAAAACTGGGATATGTTAAAAAATTCTAAAACAAAGGCTAGAAAATATGAGCATCAGCAGAAACTGTCAACCTTGAAGGACATGATCACAAGGCAAATCAAGATCATAATCTTCAGTCAGCCAAGAATTGAAGTTTACTATAAAAAATATATCAGCCACAGTTCTTTCAAAATGTGCATATCTAAGAAAAAGCACAATCTATACCATTATGAAAACCGGCATATTCTAAAAGGACCCAGATAACTGCTTAAATGGAGGAAGGAGAGGGAGTTGTGTCGGAGCTTTATAAACCAAAGCGTTCTTACAGCATCTTCATATAGAGATCAATGGTCCATTTATTAAAACATTAAACTCTTAGATAAACAGAGTAACAGTTTGACAAAAAAGATTCTGTATAATTGTTCTCTACACTAAAGATATGCATAATTGCCCACGGCACTAAATTTTATAATAAATAAAATAAGAAATATGAACTTGCTTTAGTCTCTTTTATCTTCAATATTCTACAACCTAAAGTTTGATTTTTGATACCCTATGGGTTAAGAATGAAACGAAGATGGGGCACCTGGGTGTCTCAGCTGGTTGAGCATCTGACTTCGGCTCAGGTCCTGAACTCATGGTTTGTGAGTTCGAGCCCCACACTGGGCTCGATGCTGTCAGCACAGAGCCTGCTTCGGATCCTCTGTCCTTCTCTCTGCCCCTACCCCACTTGCACTCTCTCAAAAATAAACATTTTTTTAAAAATTGAATGAAACATAAGAGGAGAAAAGAGGAGGAGCTTCAGGAAGAAGATGGGGAGGGAAAGGAAGAACAGGAGGAAAAGGAAAAGAAGAAATTATAGAGACTGCATGTGACCCGCAAACCTAAAATATTTTTTACTGAAATCATTTGCCAACTCCTGAATATAACCTCTTGCTGCTTCTACTTCTGAATCTTAAGCTATACACCAACATCATCACCAAAGCCTTTATCAATCCAATTAAATTCTAAATTCCATTCTAAAAAAATTTTAAAAACAACATAGTATCTTACTCCTTATTAGAATATCATACTCCTGGCTTGTCCTCTATCCTTACTAGATTCAGTTCAAAAACTAATCACTCACTACTTGTACCCTCCAAAAACTAAAACTATAAAGATGACTAGGATACAGTCCCTGCCACCAAAAAACTTACAGGAGCAGACAAAAACAGTCAATTTACCTAAAACAGAGTATTATGACATAAGCATGTATTGGATGACCGAGGGAACAAATTGGGGGCACTTACAGCAACCTTTAAGGTTTGAAAGGTTTCTTAGGGGAGATGGACCCAACCCAGAGGGATGAATAAAAGGAAAAACGGCGTCAACAAAGGTGTGAAATTGCAAGATATCTGTAAGAACTACATGCTACTCAGTATTCCCAGTCATAGGAAGAGTTACAAGCAGAAGTACATAGGCACAGGTCACAGAAAGCCTAACAGTTATGGTAAGGAGCCTAGACTTTAGAGCCAATAAAGGGATTTAAGCAAGAGAACAATGTGGACATATACACCTACCGGATAGATGTCGTAGCTGCTGAGTAAGACAGGTTTACTAGATGGGTGATACAGAAACCAGTTGTCCAGGTGAGATCAGGGTCTGAACTAAGGCGGTAATAGTAGGAATGGGGAGATGAATTCCAGAAATATTTAGAAACATTTAATTGGGGCTATGAAGGATAAGGGAGAAGAAATGACTAAGGGCACAAGAATATGCAATGGGAAAAAGACGGTCTCTTCAACAAATGGTATTAGGAAAACCAGACAGCTACATGCTAAAGAATGAAACTGAACCACTTTTTTACACCAGACACAAAAATAAACTTAAAATGGATTAAAGATTTAAATGTAAGACCTGAAACCATAAAAGTCCTAGAAGACAAGACAGGTAGAACTTTCTCTGACATCAGCCATAGCAACATTTTTCTAGATATGTCTCCTGAGGCAAGGGAAATAAAAGCAAAAATAAACTATTAGCACTACATCAAAACAAAAAGCTTCTGCACAGCAGAGGAAACAAAACTAAAAGACAACCTACTGAATGGGGTATTTCCAAAGACCTAGTCAATAAAGGGTCAGTATACAAAATGTATAAAGAACTTACACAATGCAAGACCAAAAAAAACCCAAGTAATCCAATTAAAAAACAGAACATTCTGCAAAGAAGACACAGAGATGGCCAACAGACACCTGAAAAGATGCTCGACATCACTGATCATCAGGGAAATGCAGATCATAACCACAATTAGATATCAACTCACATCTATCAGAATGGCTAAATCAAAAACACAAGAAACAAGTGTTGGCAAGGATGTGGAGTAAAAGGTGGGAATGCAAACTGGTGCACCTCTGTGAAAAACAGTGTGGAGGTTCTTCAAAAAATTAAAAACCGGGGGCGCCTGGGTGGTTCGGTCGGTTAAGCGTCCGACTTCAGCTCAGGTCATGATCTCACGGTCCGTGGGTTCGAGCCCCGCGTCGGGCTCTGTGCTGACAGCTCAGAGCCTGGAGCCTGTTTCAGATTCTGTGTCTCCCTCTCTCTGTGACCCTCCCCCGTTCATGCTCTGTCTCTCTCTGTCTCAAAAATAAATAAACGTTAAAAAAAAATTTTTTTTTTAAAAAATTAAAAACCGAATTACCATATGATCCAGTAATTCCACTACTGAGTATTTACCCAAAGAATACAGAAACACTAACCCAAAAGGATACACACACCACTATGTTTATTGCAGCATTATGTAAAATAGCCAAATTATCAAGTGTCCACTGATAGATGAATGTATAAAGAAGATGTGGTATATGTACACGATAGAATATTAGCCATAAAAAAAGAATAAAATCTTGCCATATGCAACACGGACAGATCTAGAGGGTATAAATGCTAAGTGAAATAAGTCAGAGAAAGACAAATACCACATGATTTCACTCATATGTGGAATTCAAGAAACGAAACAAAGAAAAACAAAAGAGACAAACCAAAAACAGACTATTAGCTATAGAGAACAAACCGATAATTACCAGAGGGGAGGTTAGAGGCAGGATGGGTAAAACTGGTGAAGAGGATTAAGAGTACACTTATCATGGGGCACCTGGCTGGTTCAGTCGGTTGAGCATCCAACTTCAGCTCAGGTCATGATCTCACAGTTTCATAAGTTCAAGCCCCGCGTTGGGCTCTGTGCTGACGGCTCAGAGCCCGGAGCCTGCTTCAGATTCTGTCTCCCTCTCTCTCTTCCCTTCCCCTGCTCACGCTCTCTCTCAAAAATAAACATTAAGGGGCGCCTGGGTGGCTCAGTCGGTTGGGCGGCCGACTTCGGCTCAGGTTATGATCTCGCGGTCCGTGAGTTCAAGCCCCGCGTCAGGCTCTGTGCTGACAGCTCGGAGCCTGGAGCCTGTTTCGGATTCTGTGTCTCCCTCCCTCTGACCCTCTCCCATTCATGCTCTGTCTCTCTCTATCTCAAAAATAAATAAACGTTAAAAAAAAACTAAAGAAAAAAATAAATAAACATTAAAAATTAAAAAAAAAAAAACAGTGCTCAGTCATGAGCACGGAATAACATACAGAATAGTTTGAATCACTGACCTGTACACCTGAAACTAAGGTAACACTGTATATTAACTATACTGGAATTAAAATTAAAAAAAAAAAACAAAAAAAGGAAGAAAAAAAGAAGGGCACCTGGGTGGCTCAATTAAGTGTTCAACTCTTGGTTTCAGCTCAAGCCATGATCTCACGACTTCATGGGTTCGAGCCCCACATGGGGTTCTGTGCTGGCAGCAGGGAGCCTGGTTGGGATTCTCTCTCTCTCTCTCTCTCTCTGCCCCTCCCCCACTCGCACTGTCTCTGTCTCTCTCAAAATAAAAAAATAAACTTTTATAAACAAATAAATAAAATTTTTAAAAAGAGAAAGAAAAGACTACCGGCACATATTCATTAGCCAGTATGACTGGATATATGGTAGTACATTTGTTACAAGACTACAAGAGAAGATGATTTTAACTTTTTGTGTGGAAGGGGACACAGAATGGAAGAGGTCAGAAGTATATGGGGAAAATGGGTTCTGTTTTGGACCTTTTGAATGTGAGGAAAATCTAAATGTAGAAAATCTGTATGTAGATAGCCAGTAGCTAGTCAAATTTACAAGTCTGGAACTCACAAGAGAGCTTCATGCTGGAGATATTTCAGAGTCATCAGCATACAGGTAACAGTTTAAGCCAACAGAGTGGGCAAGACTACTTAAGGAAAGAATCTCAGAAAGTTCAGTAAGTCAAGGAGCCAACCCTAAGGAATACCAACAGTTACTGAGAAAGCAGAAACAATAAAGATGTCATCTTAAATATCAGCTGATTTCCATAGCTTCAAAAATCTCTTCCAGCTGAACAACTGGGAAGAACAAAAAAAAAAAACACAAAACGTGTTCATCAATACACCTTATCTAATGAACAAAGTAAAAATTAAGAAATTCAGTAGAAGAGGACTTTCCAGGAGGAGGCATAGCATATCAAAAAAACAGGAGCAAGACAGTACAGTATGTTTGGGGATTTGTTCATTTGGTCTTACAGTAGGTATACATGCTAGAAAGGCCTTAAAAAGAGGTGTGAAACTAAGGCCTACAAGAACACTGGGAGGGAACAATCAAGGAAGACTGTGCTTTTGACATCATGAACCATTTTTAAGCTCTCCTTCCACAACACATCCACATCTCCTTTAGGTCTCAGCTCAAGCATTAATTCCTCCAAGCATCTGTCTCTTGCCAGTTCCCCTAGGCAGATCAGGCCACACCAACCTCCATCCTCCCCATGCCCCTTGTTCATGCCCCACTGTGGCATTTATCCTACCATGCTATGGCAACGTGTGGCATGTCTGTCTCCCAAATGTATCGACTCTAAACTCCTTAAGAGCAGGGAATTTTAATTTTTGTAGCCCATACTTACAGCACCCCCTCACCGCCACCTAACAATCACTCAATATGTATTTTGGTGGTTTTTTTAAGTTTATTTATTTTATTTTAAGGGGGGGGGGGGGGATCCCAAGCAGGCTCCATGTTTATCAGCCCAGGGCCAAATGCCAGGCTCCATCCCATGAACCATGAGATCATGACCTAAGCCGAAACCAAGAGTCAGACACTGAGCCACCCAAGTGGCCCTGTATTTGTTGAACAAATGTCTTAAACCTATCTGAAGCAGACAGGACTACTAGCTCTTTGGCCTTGGAATGTGTTGCAGTTGTGGATTTATGTTCTTTGTTTTGCTTTACTTATGATAATATTACATAAATTTCTATTCCAAATGTAAAATGAGTGTGAGGAGATACAGCTCAGAAAAATACTGAATAACAAAAGAAGAGCATACAAGAAAAATTTGCTCTAAACAATTCATAAGTAAAATAAAAATAATAGTAGTCATGGCTGTCATGACTACTTATATTATATATGTGCATATATATTATATATGCACCAATTATATATGTGCCAGTGAGTGTTCCAGGTTCTTTGTCCTTTTTATCTCATTTAACCCATACAACAAATCAACAATGGAGTATTATCACCCTTTTACATATGTGCACATCATTTATCTCACTTCTACTCTGTCTTGGTTATAAGTTACAGGTGGAAAACTGAGTTCTGTCAGAATAATGAAAAGCAAACACTGTATACTGCATTCTCCACTTCAATATAGCCTCGTTTCATTTTGAGCTAGCCAGCACAGTTACTGTGGGACCAAGTCTCATAAATTCACTAGGAGAAAGTCCTCTAGCACATTCTCTGTCCCACTATATCCAACAATCTTCAAGTTTCAAGGGAGAAATTGTGAACTGTCCCTATAACCCTCCTCCAAGAGCAACTCTTCAGAAAAGCAATAAATCAAATATGACAAGCTTTTTACCTCTGTGTGGGGATTTCGATTTTGTAAACTAGGATGGTAAAAACCCTAACGTTTATATAATACTTTCCAGTTTAAAAAGTATTTCCACATTTATTATCTCATTTGAGACCCATTTTACAGACAAGCAAACTGAAGCTCCAACAGATTTTAATGAATCTGGATTTCACATCTCTTAGACAAAAAAATTCTTGATGTCTAGGTTGTTAAATTCTGATACGTATAACTGAGGACTTCCTATCCATGGTACTCTCTGTACATCAGATGACAGACCCTCCTGTACAACCAGGAAAGGATCAATGTACTAGGCAGACTACCTGCAAAAAGACACACACAAATTCTGACGAAAAGAATGAAGTGACCTTTCAAAACAGGAAATGAAGTTCTACGTTGGTATAACAAAGAATTAGTATCTAATAAATACAGAGCTAGCAATGAGGAAAAAGCTCTAAGAAAGTGCTGTTCCAAAGCTCACAAAGGCTGCTATTACCCCCTCCCATTCCTATTTTCAAGTACAATTGATCCACATCTGGATAATCTCATCAGCCATAAATGCAAGCTGGCTTCTTGCTATCTAGACTACCCTGTGTGTGTGTACACATGCTCATCTACTGAGGTATACATATAATTTTACTTACATATACATATAAGTAAAAAATATAGCCAGATAATGGGATTATAGACAATAATTTTGCTTCCTTTTACTTTTTGTAATTTCCAATTTCTACCACATGCATGTTATTTTAATGGTAGAAAAAAAAATAAGAATGATAAGAATATGGCCAGAGAATACTTACACTATGATTCTATTTACATAAAATTGCAACAGTAAAAAAATAAATTGTTTAAAGATATGCACTTGTTTGGTAAAACTATAAAGACAAGAAAGCGATCCACACAAAATTCAGGAAAGCAGTTACTTATGAGGAATAGAGAAGGAGAGAGATTCAATCAGGCAGGGAATAACAAAAGGCTTTAAAGGTACTAAAAATTTCCTTTTTCAGCTAAGTAGGAAAAAGATAGGTCTTCAATTTGTTACCATACTTTAAAGATGTATATTATATGCACCTTTATACATATGATTTATTCTGCAATGTAAAAAGAAGATACAAACAGGGTTGGAAAATCAGAATTTGGGGGCTGTAACCCAGACTTTTCCATTTACTGTGACCTTAAACAATTCATTTAAACCCTCAGAGCAGTTTTTCTTCTTATTTTATAGACGAGGAAGCTACAGCTAACATATGTTTAGCACTTTACTGATTAAAGTTCCTAGACTACAGTACAAACATGTAAATAGATAAACTGTGAGATGATAATACAAAGTAATCCCTCTTTATTAAATTATAGAACATCGTTATACCAAGAACTCAATGGTAGAACACACAAGGCTATTTACATTCTAATATCTTCTTGTCTCATAATAATGGCAACAATTAATGTTTTTTAATATGTACTATGTAATCAACGCACTATGTTAAATACTTTCCATGGATTATTTTGTTTAATCCTCAAAACAACGCTATGAAATTAAAATTCGTTCTCTCATGCCCACTTTACAGATAAGACTATTGTGCCCAAGGTCACACAGCTAGCAGTATATGGTGGACTCAATTCAGAAGCCACACCTTTCACCACACCAAGTTATGCCTCACTTTTCTCAATTTAAGATTATTTATTTATTTAGAGAGAGAGAGCACAAACGGGAGGGGCAGAAGGGGAGACAGAATCCCAAGCAAACTCCGTGCAGTCAACGCAGTGCCCAACATGGGGCTCAATCCCACAAACCAGGAGATCATGACCTGAGTAGAAACCAGGAGTTGGGCATTAACTGACTGAGACACCCAGGCTCCCCTCTCACTATATTTAATTCATCTATCTCTCCCAACAACGAAAGACTCCTTCACAACTGTTTTTTGTTCATTTTTATTTCCCTGGCACTTAGCAGGCAATAAGTAAATAAACATTGAACAAATAGTTCATATACATACAGTGTTTTCAAGGCATAACGTTATTTCAGGACATGAACTGATTTGTTTCCCTTGCTGGCCTTGCCAAACATAAAAGTGTTTGTTTGTTTTTACTATTTTAACCATTTTTAAGTGTGCAATTCAGGAGAAGTACATTCACAATGTTGTGCAACCATTACCACTAAGTATGAAAGGTTTTTAACGACTTTACTGAAATCAATCGCTCAGCTATCAATAGGTAGAATGGGGATTTGAACCCAGGACTCTCCACCCCTAAATTCACAGGCTATTCATTCTACCGAGGGGCCTATCAATACTTCCATCTGCTCTCTCCTTCTTACCAGAATATCAGAAGAATTAAACACACACTTTATATACATTTCTACTGCACAGGTGCCCACAGCTGTGAGGGGGGAAAAATCCACCAAGACGCTTCTCCCAGGTGATTACTTTTCATTTTGAGCTTTCAAAAGCTAGAGCTTTAACATAAATATCTCACCTCTAGCTCAAGCCTGCAGATCTGCAAAAGCAATGTCTGCACCCCAAAGTTATGAGAAGAAATGCTTGCATTAGATTACACTCTCACTGAATTACAGGTAACTGCTCAAACCTGGTTTTTATTGTAATACAGCTTCCTTATAACAAAACACTATCAATCCCAAGGATAAGTCAAATCTTCCATCATTCTACCTATTTTGGAACAACAACAAAAAAAAAGGATTCTAAGTATTGGGCATTTTTACATGCTCAACTGTGAAAGCCAAGGAAAATGGATTGTTTACGAGCTGAAGTCTGAAGCTTGAACAAGCAAACAAAAAATCATTTTGATCCTGTTGATGCCAATTTTATCCTCTTTACATCCCTCCTCATGTTTTCTCAGTCTGAGCTCTCATCAACAGCTACTTCATGTTTAACATACCATAGTTAATGCAATTAAGTGCAGAAAATTGTTTCCCTAAAACTGTTTCCCCCCAATCACACCCCTCTCTACCTTCCAGGATCACTATTCTGCCATAAGAAAGAGCATATCATGAAGCTTTAAATAAAATTGCTGATGAATAGATGGAGACACTGTTTCTGCAGTTAATGCAATGTTCCTATATCAACACCAACTCCTAAAAAAAACACAAAAATGATTCTATATGCTTTATCTAGCCACATCAGACAGAATTCTGACCATCTGAATTCCTTTAGAAGAAAATTCAATCTATAGAAATATAGTCCAATTATTTTAAATCTTATCAAGTAATGTCAAAAGAGAATCAAATGAAAAACTCCATCAATACCAAACCATTTCACCAATGAATATTTATGACATTTCCGTATTTCCTGTCTTCTCTCTGTTTACATAAAGCAGTGGTGCCAAGATTCATCTCAGGATTATTAGCCTGCAATACAATGATGGGCCTAATTGCCTTGCAAACCAGGACACCAATAAATGGAGTCTTCAGACAATCAATTTTAAGAGGAGAGAAAAAAAAAAAAAAAAAGGCCTAAGCTCTTTCTACATACATGCACTTTGCCTAAGAAATAAATTCAGCCTCATATTTTTCAGTCTCATTTATGGGTTCCTAAGCAAGAAATGCTCCCTTAAATATCTCAACTCATCAAATCTATTTAATTCCAAATTCCAGGAGTAATTTTCAAATGCACCAAGGGGAGGGTGGGAAGAAGCAGGCAGAGACATCATATAGAAAGATATCTATCACATTTCAGATTTATCTTCTCCATCTTTAGTTTGGGAGGTTTTTTCCTCAAAGTTTCTTTTTATGATAAATGAATAGAAAACACCCTCCCGTCGCCCCCACCCCCTTAATTCTACTTTAACTGAAGCCCCTCTTAACTTCACCTTTCGGGTTGATTTACTTCCAAATATGATACTAATACAAATGAAACAAAAAGATCGAACTAACAGCTTAAGACATCCTCTAGGAAAGAAAGTCTTTAATGTACCTTCTCTGTCCCCTGCAAAGTCCCCTCTGATTACTGTCCCTCCCCTAACCACAGCCTCCAAAGCTGTCCATTTAAGTACAACCCCTCACCCTCTTGTGTCTCTTGGAGGACATAAGAATCTTTCCTCTCTAGAATCATCCAACCCACTTCTTCCCAGCCCTGCTCACCGCCCCACTCCATCCTCCCTGCCCCATCCGCACCTGCAACTCCAGGTTTCCCACTCCTTAAACAGCTTCTTTGCCACCTCACCATCAGCAACCACCCCTCCAGTCTTACCAGTTCATCTCAGACACTCCTTTTCCAAAACTCCCTCCACCACCTTGGAAAGGGGCATTTTCTTCAAGATACCATCCCCCAACCTTGTGCACCACCTGCCACTATTCTTTCACTGTGTCTAGCCCAGCAGCGTCTTCTGAGCCCTCTGACTCAATCCCGCACCCAGGGAGCCACCATGCCTTTTCCAGTGGCTCTAAAATCACCCTAAATCCCATCCCCTGTGTCCCCCTCCAATTTCAATCTCTGCCTGCCCATTTTGGGCCTAACTTCTAATTTACCCCCCTGCTGCCAGCTCACCATCATACTCCTCTCATTGAAAGTCCCACCCCCACCAAGCTCCTATTCCAACCTCCATAAGCACTCCCCAGAAAAACCCCCAATTCTACCTCCTCTGCTCTCCTAACCCACGCTATTCCATAAGTCTCCACAAATTACACCACCCCCAGAGGGCAAACACCCACTTCAAGCTCAGGTCTCAACCCATGCCAAGCCCCTTACTCCCAGCCCCTACCACCTACTTTAGTCTGCCTTAGGTCCATCCCAAATTCCACCCTCCTGAATTAACACCCCTCCCCCAGGGTCCTATCCAACCCTGCAATCCCACTGTCTATTGAAATCATCTCCCCACCTTGCACCCCGGCTGGATCCCAAGCTGTCAACTGCTCCAAGCCAACCCCAAATCCATCACCCTCATTCAGTCCCCTCCCCCATTAAAAGCCATCCCACTCCAGTCTCATCATCCATGTCGCCCAAAAACATCCCAAATTCCACCCCGACCTCCCAAGCTCACGCTCCTGTCCCATATCGGGTCAATCGCTATTAAAAGTCCCCTTCCCTCGTCGCCGCCCCCCCCCCCCAACCTGCTTGGGTCCCACCCTCACCCCACCCCCAGCCCGCGCCTGGACAAGTCTCCCCTGCCAACCCGCCGTTCCATCGCGATCTCAACCCCCTTCCCCCAACCCGCGCGGGGGCTCCGCAGCCCCCACTCTCGTTCTCCGTAAGTACCACCGGCCCAGGCTCCTAGAGAGCGGACCAGGAGAGGGGGGGAGGTCTCCTCACCGGCGAGCCGCTGCAGGCGAAAACGGCGGCGGAGGCGGCGATGCCCTTGTCTTCTCTGGAGGCTATAGCGACGACGCTCTCACTCCCTCGCCTGTGTCCAGTAAGGTGGCGGATGGCGCGCAGGGACCGAGAGCCTCCTCCTCAGATTCGGCTCTGAATCCTCTGCAGTAGCCGACGAAGAGCCCGACGGGTGGGGGGAGGGGACGCTCGGCTGCGGGCGAAGGAGGAGGAGGCGGAGGGAGGGGGCGGGGGACCGCTAAGAAGGGCGGGGAAGGAGGAGCCTGCGCGGCGCCGCGACACGTCCCACAGCCTCAGCGCGCCGGGACCACAATTCCCGGCATGCCCTGCTCCGGCCCGCGCCTGGCCTGCGCGGCCTGCGCTTCCAGCCGCGCGTCCTATGCAGGGTGGCCGCGCCCGCCCTGGTCACGGACAATGGAGTAAAGTCAACCATCCCTTAGCGGCCTTTGTAAACTCAGAAACCATTTGTGAGGAAAGTTAGGTCTCCCCGAGCCCTCTTCTCAAAGTAGCGATGTTTGCAACGTCTCCAACCTCTTTACACACACATACACCCGCCGCCGCCCCCTGCTGGACTACACTTCCCAGCATGCTCTCACAGTCTCCCGCCCTCCTTCCGGACCCTTCTCAGAGGCGGTACTAGAGTTCCCAGGGGGTGGTGCCTGCGAAATGCTGGGAGATGCAGTTCTCGTTTCTTCCTCCATGTTAAGAAAAAGAAGTGAAAGAGAGGAAAAAAGGAAGAAATAAGCCAACCCACTGAGGATAGGCCTAGATGGGTTAGATCACCTGTGAGTCTGTACTCTCCTCGTCAGCCCCGTTGCCACTGTCACACCAGAGCTAATTCAGCAGCTCCCTCCTGGTCTCCCTGCAAATCAGAGGACGATTTGGCAACTTAAATGCAAATGTGAAAAGAGGTTGCTTTTCGACCGGGCTCCATTACTTTAATTTTTTTTACCTTAAAAAGAGAATGAAACATTTTGAAAAAGATGAATGCACAAGGTGCATTGAGGTTTTTGATTATCGGGGTATTGTAAATGTCCATTTGTATATACAAACAATACAGTAGTAAGCAGCTATTTGAAATGATGATGTAGATCTATTTATTGACACGAAAAGCTATTCACCATTTATTCTGGAGGGAAACACATTGATTACAGAACAGCATGTTTAAATGGTCCAATTTACGTGAAGTTTGAGACGATAGTCTATGAAAGCATAGTGAGACTTAAGCAAAGAGGTTCCCCCAAATACTATCAGTGATTATCTTGGAGGAAAGGGTGTCAGATTTCAAGTAATTCTTATTTTCTTATTGTCTGAACTGTTTAAAAAAGAGCATCTAATTTTTTAAGTTATAAGACTATTTTCAAAAAATTTCCAAAATCCAACGACAGTTCTTTGCTGTCTAAAAGCTTACCACGGCTTCCTGTTGCCCTCGGTGGTGCTCCGGGATGAGGCCTGTCTGGTTTTTCTGTGAGCTCAACAGTTCCACTATTAAAACAAATAATGGTGGTTATTTACAATTAATAAAAAACCATTAAATTAGTAGAATGTTTTCTATTCTCATTACCTATTCTCAAATTTTTACTTCTTCCGGTCTTTCCAAAGCCATTTCCTCCTTTTCTCCTCATTCTTGAAATTCAAACCAAAATCCTACCTTCCCTAGAATGAATTTTAGGCACATTAATTTTCTTTCTATCTGAATTCTTACAGCACTGGTTTTTAATCTCTGGGCCAGAGATCTCTGTGGAGATGGGGAGTGAGGAGGGAGGAACAGAGTTACTGTAAAGGGTCTGCAAAGCTCTCCTTAAACAAAACATTGTCTATTGACTGAATAAGTCTTATACTTAAAAAAATAATTTTTCTTCTGTGTCCAACTCTCCTAGCATATGGAACATGGCATCAGATGATTCCCCTATTTAGCATAAATCCTGTTATGGTATTTTAGATTTAGGATATTGTTATTCCTTGATGTTCTGAACACTAGAACATTCAAGCTCCACTAGCCAGCCCACTGGAGAACCTCAAGCATACGTGAGAAAGGCCAGGTTCCTTGTATCAGAGGTTAATGTGGTCTACAGCCCTGCTGCAATCAGTCTCTTCAGCTTCACCCCACCTAACTCTAGTTACACTTCTGTTCCTTATGACTCACTCTGCCCAAATATATCGGGCACTGTCATTTTCTTTTGTTTTTTTTTTTAAGATTTTTTTTTTTTTCAGTAATCTCTACACCTAATGTAAGGCTCAAACTCACAACCCTGAGATCAAAAGTTGCACATTCCACCAACTGAACCAGCCAGGTGCCGCGGGCACTATCATTTTCAAACTGCCTATCTCATTTTCATCCTTTTTGCCCAGCCTTAAAAGCCCAGTCCCATACATACATTTCCCCAAATATCATAGCCCCTCTGCTCCCTTTTTTTAAATTTTTAAAACATTTTTTAGTGTTTATTTTTGAGAGAGAGAGAGAGAGAGAGAGAGACAGAGCACGAGTGGGGGAGGGGCAGAGAGAGGGGGAGACACAGAATCCAAAGCAGGCTCTAGGCTCTGAGCTGTCAACACAGAGCCCAACATGGGTCTCTAACCTATGAATCGCAAGATCATGACCAGAGCCAAAGTCGGACACTTAAACAACTGAGCCACCCAAGTGCCCCTCTCTTTTCTGAGCTGAGTAAGAAAAGTGCCTGAGACATGTTTGCTATGTGACAGGGAAGTCCCTTCCCCTCCCTAAGTGTTGCATTGCCCAGGCCCTCTTCTAAACCCTCTTTACTCCCCTCCTCCTTCTTTTTCCCATTTGTCCTACTGGAAGAAAGAGGGGGGCTGGGTGAAGATCAGAATTAGAAGGGATCTGGTCTGGCCAGGAAGTAAAGCATTATCAGGTTTAGGGTCACAGGGATGAGAAAGTTTACCAGACTATCCTAAATTAGACCTTGCCTTAAACATGCTGGGTGACCTTTAGTAAGTCTCTTAACTGTCCTGAATCTCAGTGTTTACATCTGTAAAATGGAAGGAATGATTCCTGCCCTGTCCCCTCAAAACGTTATTAGGAGAATCCAATAAAGCGATGAGTATGAGAGTATTTGGAGACTGTAAAGTGACACTTACAGTGCAAACCCTTCATCTAATTTGAGAATTCTCTCTCCGAATCCCTGCCAACTGTTGGTATGTAAACTTTTTACTCAGAATTAGACCATTATTAATGGATTTATTAAAGTATTTAAGGAATCAACTCCATGAAGCCAATTTAATTCCTTGATAAATTTTCTGTATAGCACAGTTAAACAATTTCTAACTTTTCTAGATCTTTTTCTATATTGAATTTTCATCAAGATATATTCTTTTCTCCATTAATTTTACAAGAAATCAGATTCTTCGGTTATCTTTTATCTTTACCAATTTTTACTGATTTTTGCTTCAGCTATTATGAAGTTTTTAGTCATTATTTCCACCAATTCCACCTTTTCCTGGAAGCAGTTTGAGCCATTGTCAGTTTTATTTTGTGTTGATTATGTCTACCAAGTGGAATCTTCCCAGGGGTCAACTTTGCAATGTTTAATGTTACCAACAAAGATGGGATCATTCAGTTTGCTTTTCCATCCATAATAAATGTTTACCACATGTAGTTTTAGCCATTGTCAGTTTTATTTTGTGTTGATTATTTCTACCACATCTAATTTTTTTTTGTTTGTTTGTTTTCTGCAACCCAAGCAAAACACACTCAAGGACAAAATGACAGTGTCAAAACACTATCCTTTGCCTGTTATTATCTGATTAACTGGGACTATGAGATGGTTTTGTCTCCACTGTGTTAATGAGTTTGTTTGAGCTCCTCTTTCTCTCAAAGCATCTCTTTAAGAGCATTGGCACACATGTGTGGGCTGGACTCTTACTTAAGAATTGCTTGCAAAAAAAAAAAAAAAAAGTATTGCATTAGAATTGCAAGAAAATGGACATTACAGACCATGTTAGGAGAACCAATTTTCATTGAGCCAGCTGCTGGGCTGGCATTTAAGATCCATTATGTCATTTAATCCTTCAGCCTAAACTTCCTTTACATGCCCATTTTATAGCAGAGAAAATTGAGGCCCACAGAGAGGAAGAGATGGCTGAATTAGGATCAGAAACCAGGCCCTGGTTTAACACTTGGTGCAATTTGAATGTTTACAAGTTCCAAAAATTATGTAACTTAATTTTTAAACTTTTGCAATCATCTTAATGGAAAATTAAATTATAATTTTAGAGTTTAGCTGAGATAAACAAGAAAAATGCATGAATATAAACAAAGCATTCTCAAAGAGCTTTTTGTAAATTAAAAATAGAATTACCATATGATCCAGTAATTCCACTGTTGGGTATTTACCGAAAGAAAACAAAAACACTAATTCAAAAAGATATATGCCCCCCTATGTTTATTTCAGCATTTATAATAACCAAAATGGAAGCAGCCCAAGTTTCCATCAATAGATGAATAGATAAAGAAGATATGGTGTGTGTGTGTGTGTGTGTGTGTAATGGAATATTACTCAGTCATAAAAAAAAAAGAATGAAATCTTGCCATTTACAACCACATGGCTCTGGAGAGTATTATGCTAAGTGAAATAAGTTAGTCAGAGAAAGACAAATACCATATGATTTTACTCATATGTGGAATTTAAGAAACAAAATAAAAAAAGAGTCAAGCAAAAAAGAAAACCAGACTCTTAACTATAGAGAACAAATTGATAGTTACTGGGTGGGGGTGGGGGGGGTGTGGAGACATGAGTGAAATAGGTAAGGGGATTAAGAGTACTAAGTGATGAGCACTGAGTAATGTATAGAATTGTTGAATCACTATATCATATACCTGAAACACTGTATGCTAATTATCCTGGAATTAAATTGTTAAATGTTTATTTAGTTTTGAGAGAGAGACAGACAGAACATGAGCTGGGGAGGGACAGAGAGAGAGGGAGACACAGAATCCAACGCAGGCTCCAGGCTCTGAGCTGTCAGCACAGCAGGGCTCGAACCCACAAACTACAAGATCATGACCTGAGCTGAAGTCGGCCGCTTCACCGACTAAACCACCTAGACGCCCCTTGAATTAAAATGTTTTAAATATATTTAAATTTTTTTAATGTTTATTTTTATTTTTGAGACAGAGAGAGCATGAGTGGGAGAGGGGCAGAGAGAGAGGGAGACACAGAATCTGAAGCAGGCTCCAGGCTCCGAGCTGTCAGCACAGAGCCTGACATGGGGCTCGAACATACAGACCGTGAGATCATGACCTGAGCCGAAGCCGGATGCCCAACCGACTGAGCCACCCAGGCACCCCTAAATATATTTTAAAAAGAGATTTTTTTTTGTGATAGCAAATGAGATAAGGAGTATGAAAATGTTTTGTAAATGACCAAACACTGGACAAATGGAAGTTACTACCATTTGTGATGAAGGCTGTTATATCAACCTGTTAGGCCACCTTCCCAGAGTGCTAGAAAACTAATAACATAATAACATTCAGTAGATGGGTATCAAATGCCCATCCTAATATTTAATTCTAACAACCAATACTAAAGAATAGGATTGCATCCTATATATCTATCCTTTAAGACCCAATTCCGATATCAGGAAGCCTCTCCTCACCTTTGGTTAGGTTAGAAGCCCACTGTGCTCCCATGGACTGCTCACACTATATGTTCACTGTCTATTTACTGTCCTCAAGGACAAGGAGCAAGGTGGTCTGGTTCATCTCTGTGACCCACCTAAATCAGTTCAGCCTGGGGCTTCTCACAGCGTAAGCCTTCAGTAAATAGTGGTTGAATTAATTAACAAATCAGGGGTGCCTGGGTGGCTCAGTTGGTTGAGCGTCAGACTTCGGCTCAGGTTGTGATCTCAGGGTTTGTGAGTTTGAGCCCCGCGTCGGGCTCTGTGCTGCCAGCTCAGAGCCTAGAGCCTGCTTCAGATTCTGTGTCTCTCTCTTTCTCTGCCCCTCCCCTACTCACACTCTGTCTCTCCTTCAAAAATAAATAAACGTTAAAAAAGAATAAATCAATCCATTAGGGGCTGTTAGCTGGCTCAGTCAGTGGAGCACGGGACTCTGGATCTTTGGCTTGAGAGTTCAAGGCCAACAATGGGCATAGAGATCACTTAAAAATAAAATATTTTTTTAAAAATCTAAGGAAGTTTATTTTTTAATTAACATGACAAGTATATAGACCATACAATCAACAAGGGAAATAACAATAAAGCTGGGGGAAGAGTTTTTTTATTTTTTATTTTTTTTATTTTTTTTTGGGGGGGAAGAGTTTTTTTAAATGACAATGGAAAGATAAATTAAGGGCAAAGGTAAATCATAAATGAATCTGCACAAACATAACAGCTATGGAAGCTTCCATGCAGCAGCAGGCAATTGGAGGAAAGAGGCTTGACATCCCAGGTTCAAATCCTAACTCAACTAGGAATGCGTGTTTAGTCACTTCCCCTCCTACACCTGATCCTTATGCATAAAATTGCTGACCATATAGAACCCCAGGGCAGATAAAAGAATTAATCAAAGTACCAGATGTTTTGCATGCTCTGAAAAGCTGACAGAAGTGAGGGCTGTTACTGATGAAGGTCAGGAGAGAATTTGCTGGGAAGTTTACGTTTAGGAAGATCCTTTACATAAAGCTGCTCAGTTCATAAACTTGAAAAAAAAAAAAAGCAGTCTGATTATAGTGGGTTAAATTGTGTCTCCCAGAAAGTCCCAGTTTTAACCCTCGTGCATGTGAATGCGATCTTATTAGAAAGTAGAATCTTGGCTATTAAAAATCTTAGGATGAGATCCATCCTGGATTTAGGTGGGCCCTAAATCCAGTGAGTGGAGGTGTCTTTATTAGAAAAAAGAGAAGAGATTTGAGACACAGAGACAATAAATGGGAAGGCCATGTGAAGATAGAGGCAGAGATGAGTCACGCAGCCCCAAGCTAAGGAACACCAAGGACTATTGGAAGCCACTAGAAGCTGGGAGGAAGGCATAGATGGATTCTCCCGAAGCCTCCAGGAAGAACCAAGCCTGCTAACATCTTGATTTCAGACACTTGGCCTCTCAACTGTGCAAGGATACATTTCTGTTGTTTTAAGCCACGAGTTTGTAGTAATTTGTTAAGGCGGTCCTAGGAGACCAATATACCAATTAAGCTGGAAACCCAAGTAATCAACTAATTAGCAAATATTTTAAGACCCCCCCCCAAAAAGATTCAGAAGAGTATATTTTGGGAAATGTTTATCAGTTCCACTTAATCTCTAAAAGCAGCTATGGAAAATTTGTGTTAACATCCATTGTCTTCAAATCCATGCCTTTTCTCTTTTTAACTAGTGGTTCTTGACCTGTCTCCTGGGGTGGCCCATACTTTGAATGAGTAGAAAGAACTCTGGTATCATACAAATTGCACAGACTTAGGAGACCAGATCTGGGTTCATATCCCAGCTCAGCCACCTAGAGGCTACCACATTGAGAAAATCATTTGTCCTTATTGAACCTCCATGTCCTCCATTGTAAGATGTGACTAATATTATCCGCTTCATAGGGTGAAATGAATTAATTCATGTTAAGTACAGTGCCTGACCCAGGAGATACATAACTTTGCCTTGTCCAGAGAGCAATAGAGATCTTCTCTTTTTATTTGGGTGATGTTTGGCTGGTGGAGGAAGGGAAAGGAAGGAGCCACCAATTTTCATTTCAACTAGAAGGTGGGAAAGCATTCCAGAAAAAGAGAAAGAACAAGTGCTTTTATTTCCAGAAGAGCTGAGGTTCCTCTGGGTGGGATCTATGAACCCCCCTAGAAGAAGATGGACAGCATTGGATACTTATGTATTATTCATTCAGCATAAGGTACTGACCCCAGGTACAGTAACTCCTGCATTGGCTGCCTGGGATTTGGGTGGAATTGGGGCCAAGAGAGAGCGGTCACTGGTACTCTAGTTATCAAATTCCATTCTGGACTGAGCTCCTTTGGGAAAGTTTACTGAAGTGGAAACCCTTGAAGTGTACTCTGAAGGATGAGGAGGAACTCATCAGACAGTGAAGGAACCTGTAGAGGGCAGAGGAAGCGTCCCTGAGTTCAGGAAAACTCAGATCAGGGGTTCTCAACCCTTTTCGTGCCATGGACCCTTTAGGTAGGCTGCTAAGGCCTATGAAGCCCCTCTCAAAATAATGATTGTAAGTGCATAACATAAAATACCAGAATTACCAAAGAAACCATTTATACTGAAATACAGTGATCAAATATGAATATATATTCATGCACAAATCAAAGATCTCACTACCTAATAACCACACAGTTTCAAAGTAGTGATGAACACAAAATATGTCAGCATACTTTCAAGATATTTCAAAATATTTCAAGATATTTTGCAACAACTGTAATGTGATAGGGAAACATCTGTGATTTCTGTTGGTGACAAAATTGGAAGGTACTGCTAAGTCTACTTGTGGCTTGTCACCTATATTCAAAATGGAAAGAAAAACCAGATTTCTGTAAAGATTAATGAATATAAAAATGTAGCTCTCCCATCCAAGATCACAGCCCTCTGGACTCTCAGGCCCCAGGTTAAGAATCTCTCTTCCAAGTAGTTGGACTAGAGCATAAAAATTATGTAGGAAGGGACGACAGAGACTGGGGGCTTGTGTCTGTGACAGGAATTTTAATTTTTAAAAAATGTTTTTAATGTTTATTCATTTTTGAGAGACACAGAGTGTGAGCGGGGGAGGGGCAGAGAGAGAGGGAGACACAGAATCCAAAACAGGCTCCAGGCTCTGAGCTGTCAGCACAGAGCCCAATGTGGGGCTCAAACCCACGAATCATGAGACCATGACCTGAGCCAAAGTCAGATGCTTAAGTGACTGAGCCACCCAGGTGCCCCGGGAAAGGAATTTTTTTTTTAATATAATTAATTGTCAAGTTAGTTAACATACAGTGTATACAGTGCACTCTTGGTTTCGGGGGTAGATTCCCATGATTCATCGTTTACATTCAACACCCAGTGCTCATCCCAACAAGTGCCCTCCTCAATGCCCATCACCCATTTTCCCCTCTCCCCCACCCCCTTATTAACCCTCAGTTTGTTCCCTGTATTTAAGAGTCTCTTATGGGTTTGCTTCCCTCTCTGTTTGAAACTATTTTTTACCCCTCCCTACCCCCATTGTCTTCTGTTAAGTTTCTCAAGTTCCACATATGAGTGAAAACATATGATATCTTTCTCTGACTGACTTATTTCACTTAGCATAATACCCTCCAGTTCCATCCACGTTGTTGCAAATGGCAGGATTTCATTCTTTCTCATTGCCAAGTAGTATTCCATTGTATATATAAACCACATCTTCTTTATCCATTCATCAGTTGATGGACATTTGGGTTCTTTCCATGATTTGGCTATTGTTGAAAGTGCTGCTATAAACACTGGGGTACATGTGCCCCTATGAATCAGCACTCCTGTATCCTTTGCAGAAATTCCTAGTAGTGCTATTGCTAGGTCATAGGGTAGTTCTATTTTTTTTTTTTTTTTTGAGGAAACTTCACACTGTTTTCCAGAGCAGCTGCACCAGTTTGCACGAGGGTTCCTGTTTCTCCACATCCTCGCCAACATCTGTTGTTTCCTGAGTTGTTCATTTTAGCCACTCTCACCAGTGTGAGGTGGTATCTCAATGTGGTTTTGATTTGTATTTCCCTGATGATGAGTGATGTTGAGCATCTCTCTATGTGTCTGTTGGCCATGTGATAGGAATTTTTAACGGAGTGTGGGGTTGAGAAGGTAGTGCCATGCAGTTGGCAGAGACTAAGGAGCCAGCCAGAATTGAACTCCAATCCTCCTTCCTATCTCCATCCTCACAAGCTGTGTGACCTTTGGGCAAGTCACTTCATCTTTCTGCAAAATGTGGATATTCACACGTACCTCCCAGGGCTGTTATGAGTGTCTAATGTAAATTTCTCTTCAACCCTACAACTCTGTAAAGAGACAAGGATTTTGCATTTTGTTTTGTTGTATTTGTTTACAACTGTATTGTTTTGGTTCTTTATGAAGGAGGAAAGCTTTAGAAAGGTTGGCAGGAGGCACTTGGGGATGGCAGGAATGAATAGAGCAAAGCGGACAAGATCAGGCAGATGAGAAGTTGTCTCTGGATGGACTGATCTTAGGTCTCAGAGAATACACTTGAGGTAAGCAAAATAGTGCAGAGAGAACAAGACTGAGGCAGGAAATCCCCCAGAGGGAAGAGCCTAGAAGTCAGAGCCTCTGTCCAAATACCTATGGCCTGCCATGTTGCTGTTCTGCAAGAGATGGAAAAGTTCTGAGAATAGAATAACCACCTGCGTACCCACTAGTTTGCTCTCATTGTAGTCTTAAGGGGGGGGGGCTGTTCCTTTTTTCTCCAGTTTTAGGAAGTCTTTATCTATTGTGAACAATCACCTTTTGACAGTCAAAACTGATTTCAAAGAGGATAAATTTGCACAAATTTATCAAAGAATGCACCAAACCCATCCTTTCCAGCTCTCACATTTTCTTGTAGGCTTTTTGTTTTCTCTTAAACTTCTCTTGAAACATTCTAATCCTAACCTGGATGAATTAAGGGGAAAAGAAATGTGTCTGCATCTCACCCAAGAGAGCCTAGGAGGCTGTTTTCTGCAAAGGCCATTCAGGAGCCAATGTCTTTGAGGGTAGTGAGAGATTACCAGAAGTAGGAAGGTCTGGGGCTTGGACATATGTGTGGCCTGCTGTCTGGAGGGACAGCGCATGGTAGATAGAAGGACATTGGTATCCATTAATGAAAATATTTTTCTCTACAAAAGACCAGATCCTTTGCAGGGGTAGGAGCCCATATAATGTAAGCTCAGAATTGGATTTAATTTGATTTAAATTGAATAAAGTAATATGTCATTTCTTATTTCCCTAACTTTGTGGAGTAAGATTCATACCCGCTATATAATCAACAGAAAAAAATAAAACTGACAACATCTAAATTGCACACAGTGAAATTACTCATTGACTAAAATGGATGGAAAAATCAAGGAAGCCTTCTTGACAAAATGTAGATCTGGAAAATTCATCCCAGGAAAAGTGAACTCCATAGAAAATAGAAATAATGACCACAAAAGATAACTTACAATGGCAGAAGTTATAATTATTAAACTGTGATATGGATTTTTTAAATTGACTGGTAACACAAATCATCATTATGAAATTTATACTGAAAATTATTTTTCAGATGAAGATAATTATAGTTCAATTTAAGCAAAAATGAGTAAGTTGGAAATAGATTTAATGAATGTGTAGAAAAATCAAAGGTATTGAACTGACTTAATGGGATTTGTTCTGGGAAATATTTTCTCAGTGAAAAGTAATCAATATGATATAATTCCATCAAAAATTTGTATTCATACCTACAAGACAAAAACATCCTCAGGGTCAGGTAGACTCAGCCAGTAGAGCATGCAACCTATGATCTCAAGGTTGTGAGTTTGAGCCCCACGTTGGGTGTAGAGATTACTTAAAAATAAAAATCTTTAAGGGCGCATGGGTTGCTCAGTCGGTTAAGCGTCCGACTCTTGAATTTGGCTCAGGTCATGGTCTCACAGTTTTGTGGGTTCTGCGCTGATGGTGCAGAGCCTGCTTGGGATTCTCTCTCTCTCCCCTTCTCTCTGCCCCTCCCCTGCTCATGTGCTATCTCTGTCTCTCTCAATATAAACAAATAAACTTTAAAAAATAAAAATAAAAATCTTAAAAAAAAATTTAATCTTTAGGGTCAAAGTGGGGGCCAAATATCTTGACTCTCTACTAAAGCTCCTAGAGAGAGAAAAGAAATGAAGACGGTGGCCAAACCTTTGCTGATCTACACTTTATCAAGAAGATTTCCCTGATCCTTTTATCAATTTTTCATCAATAAAAAGTTTCAGGGATGCCTGGGTGGCTCAATGGGTTAAGCGACCCACTCTTGATTTCGGCTCAGGTCATGATCTCATGCTACATGAGATCAAGCCCCGCATTGGGCTCTGTGCTGACAGTGCAGAGCCTGCTTGGGATTCTCTCTCTCCTTCTCTCTCTGTCCCTCCCCTGCTTGCACTCTCTCTTTGTCTCTCTCTCTCTCTCTCTCTCTCTCTCTCAAAATAAATCAGTAAATATTAAAAAAAATTTTCACTGTATGTAATTTCACTGTTGTTTTATTTTTTCTGTTGATTATGTACTCATTAGTGCCCTACAAGATAGGTCCCTGCCTTGGAGCCCTACTACTTAACATTCTCTTTGTCCATCCATTTCTCCATCTGTCCACTTAATAGTTACCCACCAAACAAACACCTACTCTGTGCCAGGCCCCGGCAAAGGAATCAGGCCAGGCCCCTGCCCTCAAATAATTATAATTTTAATTATTTTTTTCTAATTCTACACTCTGTCTTGTCTGTCCATAGGAGAGGACCTCCAGTACAATGTTGACTAGAAGGGATGATACTGGGCACCCTTTCCTTATTCCCATTTCAGGAGGAAAGCTTTTTCTATTTTATCAGCAAGTATGATGTTAGATGTAGGTTTTTTGTGCATGCCCCTTATCAGATGAAGGAAGTTCCCTTCTATTCTTAGTTTCAAAGGATTTTATTATAAATGATTGGTGGCTTTTATCAAATTAATTTTCCACATCTCTTGAGATGATCCTATGATTTTCTTAACTTTATTCTGTTAAATTGGTGCATTATATTAATTTTCAAATGTCAGATCAACTTTATATCCCTAGAATTAACACCATTTGGTTGTGTAGTTTTATCCTACTTATTGATCTTTGGGTTTGGCTTGCTGATAATTTGCTTAGAATTTTCACATCTTTGTTTAGCCTATAATTTTCCTTCCTGATAATGTCCTCGCTAGGTTTTTGTACCTAGGTAATGCTCATCCCATAAAATAAGTTGAGAAGTACTTCTATTTTTTCTGTCCTCTGGAAGAATCTGGACTTGGAGTTTTCTTTGTGGGAAGATTTTTTTTTAATAAAAAATTCAATTTCTTTAATAGAAAAAATTTTAATAGAAACTACTCAGTTTTCCTGTCTCCTCTTGTGTCAGTTTTAGTAGGCTGTGTTTTTCTAGTTATCTGTTCATGTCATCTGAATTTCAAGTGTGTTGGGATATAGTTACTCACCATTTCCTCCCACAATCTTTTTGATTCATGTAGGATCTGTAGGGATGACACTCTTTTCATTTCTAAATTGAGAATTATGTCTTCTCTTTTTATCCTTCACCTATCTGGCCAAAACTTCATCAATTTTACTAGTCTTATCAGAGAATTAACTTTTGGTTCTTTGAATCCTCCCTTCTTCATATCTTTGTTTTCTATTTTATTAACTTCTTCTGTCAACTTTATTATTTTCTTCTTTCTACTTCATTTGGATTTAATTTCTGGGTGCTTTTCCTGACTAGTTGAAATAGATATTTAGATAATTTATTTTCAGCCATTGTTTTCTTTTCAATATATTCACTTGAAGCCACAAATTTCCCTCTAAACATGGCTTTAGCTACATTCCACATGTTTTGACATATTATATTTTCATTATCATTTGAATCAAATACTTTGTAATTTCTATTGTGATTTCTTTTTTGACCTTTGCATTATTTGGGGATTTTCTAGTTTTCTTTGTGTTTTTGATTACTAGCATAATCCAACTGTGGTCATTGAACATACTCTATATGATCTTAACTCTTAGAAATTCAGTTAGACTTACATTATGGCTCAGCATATCAATAAATATTCGTGTGCACTTGAAAAGAACATGTATTCTATTGTTATTGGATCCAGTGTTCTATTATGTCAATTATGTCAAAATTCTGAAGCATGTCATTCAAATTTCATTTGTCTTTATTGATATTTTTATTTGCATATTCTATCAGTTACTGAGAGAGTTGTATTAAAATATCCCAGCATAACAATGGATTTGTCTATTTGTCCTTGAGAAATAGGCCCTGCCCTAGAGGTTATCACAGTCAGATATGAGGGCTGACACAAGTAAGTAATAATTGTGAGTATATGTTTAAACATTCTAGCAAAGAGAAACCCAGGGAACACCCAATGTTTTGGTCATATAGAACTCATGGAAGTTCCCTAAATATGGATTTTGTTTTTCCCTACAAGACCTTTGTCTAAACCATGTGTCACAAACTCAAATGCCTATATTTGAAAGGAACAGGGACAATATAAAATGAAAAGAAAACTTTAGATTTCTAAACTTGTATAATAGTTGAGGAAATGGGCTGAAAAAATTACTCAGCTGCAAACATGGTCAATCTTTCATGAGAAAAGAAGGATGACTCCGAGGGCAGAACCAAGACCCACAAGGAAGTATTCCCAAGTTTGGTCTGAATCATGGAAGTGCTTGATTTCAGAAGCAATGTGTGCCCTGCTTGATTTCAGAATTGCTATGGACCAGTGACTCCTGTGTACCTGTTTCCTCTCTATTTGAGCAGGAAGGTCGATAGCAGTTACCTTGGTCCTGCTTGGGATGTTGGGCAGGTAGAGAGAAGACAACTTGTCTCTCATTTGCAGGTGTTTGGATAAAGCAGAACTGTACTTGATGAGACTACTTGAGGAACTTCTCCCAAGGAGACTTGTTTTCATCTGAATTTGACTAAAATGACAAAATTCAGGATTTCAAGTTGATACTGTGATGGGATGAGACTTTCAGGGCCTTACAGGAAGGTGAGAGTATTTTGCATGTAGGAGAGACACAAGTCATTGGGGTTAAGAAGGCAGATTATGTTATCCAGCCTCGAAGATGGCCTCCATAATTCTTACCTGTGATAGAGGGTAACTTCTAAGATGAGGTCATAAAAAGCATTGTGGCTTCTGCCTCACTCTGTCTTGGATCTTAGAAGGTGGCTGCCATGTCATGAGAACAGATCCACATTCTGAGAAACTGAGACCTCCTGCCAATAACCAAGCTTCCCATAGAGCCTTCAGATGACTGTAGCCCTGGCTGATGTCTTGACAGCAACTTCATGAGAACCTAGAGCCAGAACTAGTTAGTTAAGCCATTTCCAATCCTTGACACAGAAAATATGTGAGACAATCCACATCTATAGTTTCAGGCCACTACATTTGGGTGTAATTTCTTACATAGAAATAGATAATTTATACTCCCACTTGGACGGCTCACACTTGAACTTTAAAGAACTACATCTATTTACAGCATAGAGGATGATTGTTATGGCAATTGAACTTACATCATCACTAGTACACTAATACATCATCACTGATACAAAGCTGTCCCTCTGAACGAACCATTTCTTGAGCCTCATCGCACACCCCATCCTTCACCTGCTATCTCCCACTCATCCTCCAGGATTTATCTAAACTATTTCCATCTCTAAGAAGCCTCCTATTCCCAGGGACAGAGAGACCCTATGTTTTCCTCTGCAGCAGCACTGGTCACTCTAAGCAGAAACTGGCTAGGTTTAGGTCTGCCTTGTGTAGCAGATGTCAAGCAACTTGAAGGCAGGACCCTAGGCACGGGGCCAGGCACGGGACGAGTAGGGAGAGTCAGTGAGTGCTTACTAAATGATTTAATGAGTTTGGAAGCAGTTTCTCACCCCTGGGGGCCTTGGTGAATTTTTAGGGCCTCTGTGAAATGGAATTCCTGTACTCTTGAGGTCTTCAGGTACCTTAAGGGAAGACTCAGTGGACCCCTGGGGAACTCCTTTGTACTCCTTTGTTAGGCCCACAATCAACTCAAAAGACAGACACCTCTTAAGGAGATTTTCAGGAAAGGCTCAGGGATTCATGGTTGTAAGGAACAAAACCATGACAAAAATTTCTGGCTGATCTAAGAGAAGGAATTTATTAAAGGAATATGGGACTAGGGGTGCCAGGGTAGCTCAATTGGTTGAGCACCCGACTTTTGATCTAGGCTGAGGTCATGATCTCATGTTCATATGGGTTCAAGCCCCACATGAGGCTCTGTGCTGACAGTGTGGAGCCTTCTTAGGATTCTCTCTCCCCCTCTCTCTCTCTCTCTGCCCCTTGCCTGATCTGTCTCTCTCTCTCAAAATAAATAAACTTAAAGAAAAGAATATGGGAATAGCACATAAAAAGATGCTCAACATCTTTAGTTGTTAGGGAAATTCAAATCAAAACCACAATGAAATCCTTCAAATTCACTGGAATGACTAATAATTTAAAAGACGGATAATAACAAGTGTTGGCAAAGATGTGGAGAAATTGGAAACTCCATACATTGTTGGTAGGAATGTAAAATGGTGTAGCTTCTGTGGAAAACAGACTGGCAGGTCCTCATAGTTAAACATGGAGTTATCATATGACCCAGCAATTCCACTCCTAGGTATATATCCAAGAGAAATTAAAACATATGTCCATATAAGAATGTGTACAAGAATGTTCACAGCAGCACTATTCATAATAGTCAAAGAACAGAAACAACCCAAATGTCCATCAATTAATGAGTGAGTAGACAAAATACAGTATATCTATATAATGGAATGTTATTTCACATAAAAAGTAATGGAGTACTAATACAACATGCCACAACATGGGTGAACCTTGAAAACACTATGCTACATGAAAGAAACTAGTCACAAAAGACTACATATCGTATAATTATATTTATATGAAATGCCCAGAGTAGGTAAATCCATAAGTACACATAGTAGCTTAGTGGTTGCCTAGGGATTAGAGGGTGCTGTGGGTTGAATTGTGTCCCCCCAAAAGATATGTTAAAGTCCTAGCCCCTGGTACCTGTGAATGTGACCTTATTTGGAAATAGGGTCTTTGAAAATATAATTAAGATGTAAACTAAGAGGGGCACCTGGGTGGCTCAGTTGGTTGAGCCTCCGACTTTGGCTCATGTCATGATCTCATAGCTCGTGAGTTTGAGCCCCGCGTCGGACTCTGTGCTGACAGCTCAGAGCCTGGAGCCTGCCTCGGATTCTGTGTCTCCCTCTCTCTCTGCCCCTAACCCACTCACATTCTGTCTCTGTCTCTCTCAAAAATAAATAAACATTAAAAAAAAGATGTAAACTAAGATAAGGACTATCGAGTAGGTTATGTTCTTTTTTTTATGTTTATTTATGTTTGAGAGAGAGTGGGTGTGCACACGTGAGTGTGGTAGGGGCAGAGAGGTGAGGACAGAGGATTTGAAGCAGGCTCTGCGCTGACAGCAGAGAGCCCAATGTGGGGCTCGAACTCACAAACCATGAGATTATGACCTGAGCTGAAGTCAGATGCTTACCAAATGAGCCATCCAGGCCCCCCAGGGTATGCTCTTAATCTAAGTGATGTCTTTATAAGATGAGAACAGACACACAGAGAGACGCACAGAGAGATGAATGCCACGTGAAAACATAAGACACAGAGGAGTATGTCACTTGGTAACAGAGACAGCAATTGCAGTGATGTACCTGCAAGCCAAGGAGCACTGGGGATTGCTGGCAACAGCAGAAGCTAACCGAAAGGCTGGAACAGATTCTCCCCTAGAGCCTGCAGAGAGAGCCTGGTCCTACCAGCACCTTGATTTTGGACTAGACTCCAGAACTATGAGAGAATACATTTCTGTTGCTTGAGGCCACCCAGATACTTTGTGTTATGGCAGCCTTAGTAAAGTAGTACAGGTGACTAGGGAGAAATGGGGAGTGATTCCAAGGTGTATGGCCTTTTTTGGGGGGGGGTGATGAAATGAAATGTTCTAAAATTCATTGTGGTGGGACACCTGGGTGGCTCAGTTGGTTAAGCATCCAATTTTAGCTCAGGTCATTATCTCATGGTTCATGAGTTTGAGCCCTGTGTCAGTCTCTACTCTGACAGTGTAGAGCCTGCTTGAAATTCTCTCTCTCTCTCTCTCTCTCTGTCCCTCCCTTACTCACTCCATCTTTCTCCAAATAAATAAATAAATAAACTTTAAAAAATCAAAATAAAATTGATTGTGGTGATGGTTGCACAATTCTGTGAATATACTCAAATCACTGAACTGTTTATTGAGATATATCTGTTACATATATGTATATATGTGTATACACACACACATATATATGTGTGTGTGTGTATACACATATATATGTATATATATATATTTTTTTTTTTCTTTTTTTCTTCAGTGCTAGGGCGCCTGGGTGACTTGGTCAGTTGGGCATCTGACTTCGGCTCAGGTCATGATCTCGTGGCTTGTGAGTTCGGGCCCTGCGAGGGGCTCTGTGCTGACAGCTCAGAGCCTGGAGCCTGCTTTGGATTCTGTCTTCATCTCCCTTGCCCCTCCCCCACTTGCACATTCTCTCTCTCTCTCTCTCTCTCTCTCTCTCTAATATAAATAAGCGTTAAAAAAATTTTTAAGTGGTATTGGGGAGCTCACAGAATCAACAAGAGTCAAACGGAACCAGGTATAGAGCCAAAAATATCACCTCAAATCATATGAAACTGGTCTGGGGAGAACCCCACAGTTGCTTTCTGAAGGATCAGCCACTACAGATTTAAAAATTATTATTAAATGAAGCAGGTCCTCTTTTTTATATCAAGGAGATGTATAATTTACATATAACAAATTGCATTCATTTGAAGTGTATAGTTTGAGGAGTTCTGACTAATGTATATATCCCGTGTGACCACTATCACAGTCAAGATACAAGATATTTTCATCACCCCCAGAAGTTTCTCTGTGCCCCTTTACAGAGAGTTAGTTCCCTGTAGAGGGAAGCTCCACCTCCAGCCCAAGGCAAGTACTGATCTGTATCCTGTCCACTTCCTGAGCCTGCTTCTCCAACCTTCCCGTCAATTCTGTAGACCACCCAACACCCTTCCGATAAATTCCTTTTCTTTAAGTGAGCCAGAACTGGCGTCTGTGTTCACAACCAAACATCTTGGCTGATAAAACAGGGAGAAAACAAAGTAAGGAGAAGGGAGGAAAAAAGTAACTCAGACAAAATCTATCCACTCAGATATATAAAGTGCAAAACCAGAGGAAAACAACTCACATATTCCTCAGGGATACATCCCCTTTTGGGTAAACCCATAAAGAAAACCAAAGGCATGACTGTGCAGTCTGGGTTATGGTTTGGCAAGTGTTCTCGATACCTTCCGCTGCTGTGAAGAGAGTAGACTCCCCCGCCCCACTGAGGTTGAGCTTGGCCATATGACTTACTTGGGCCAGCCGAATATTAGTAAACACGAGATGAGCAGTGCCTTAAACGTGCTTGTGCTGCTATTTGCCATGGCTCTCCCACTTCAGTGAGCTGCCAGGAGGAGAATAGGCACCAGGTAGACTCTGATCCTAGTAGGGTGGGAGACACATGGGGCAGACCTGGGTCCAGTTCTGCAGTCTGGAGCCCCACCCAGACAACCCACAGCCTGAAGTAGAGCCACCCCACCAAGCCCAACCTAGATTAGTGCAACCTGCAGACCGTGAGAGTGAGGCAAAGGCTTGTTGAGCTGTGAGGCAATACGTGGCATTTTTGTGGCAACAACTGATGAACACAGTGAGCAACAGCCATTTCGGGAAGGGAAAGGAAGGGATGTGATCAGGGCTTCAAAGTATTCAGGCTGAGTGGTGGGCTTACAAGTGTCCCTCACATCGTTATTTAAACTATACACATCTATTAAACATACTCTGTTATTCACAATTTTTTTTTCACAGCTTAAAAAAAAAGTGAGGGAGGAGTGTGGGGCCAAGGCCTACAGCAAGTGTTTCTGGGCTGAATGGAAGGTGGCTTGGGAGCGGGTGGGCAGATATGAAGGGCTGGTGCAAGAGGAGGATGGTGGGGACTGCACGGAGCCGAGTGCAGAGATAGGCAAGAGTGGTGAAAAGACAGTGCTTGGATTCAGATGGTAGAATATTAGATTTTACTTCCTACTTCATTCTTCTCTGGATTTCCCAAATTTTCTACCATGGACATATATGACTTTTGTAATCAGAGAAAAGAACAAAAATGTAATGGGAGACGCAGGGGGTCACTTCCCAGCAGGCATTCTCTCCTTCCCTGTTGATAGCATGAATCATGGTCCAAGTCAGCCATGGTCACATTTCCCTGTTCCCTGTGGCTGGGTCAGTGGAGCCTGGGTGCCCCAGTTCTGACCAGTGAAATGAAAGGGGATGTCCCCTGGTGGGAGGTGGGGGCAGAGTTTTGAGAAAGCTTTCTCTCTGTGATAAAAAAGAGGATAGACAAGGAGGGAAGATTTTGGATGTTGTTGTATAATGGCGTGATATTTGGATCTGCAGCAGCCATCTTGCAACCTTGAGGGGAGATGTTGCCAAGGTGGGTGGCTGAGGGGAGAGATGGCAAGGTCCTGTGGGACAGGTTACGCACTGAGTCAATCCAGGGACTTTTCTGCTGACTTCTTGTTAAATGAGATTATGAAAATTCTACAGCTTAAGTTGCTTTTGGCTTAAAGTTTTGTTTTGTTTTGTTTTGTTTTTAGTAATCTCTACACACAACATGGGGCTCAAACCCATGACCTGGAGATCGAGAGTCACATGCTCTTCCAACTGAGCCAGCCAGGTACCCCTTAAGTCACTTTTGGTTAGGAAGCCTCAATTACAATGACAACATCCTAATTGACACAGAACGTTTTTTCAAGTGTAAGGTGAGATACATCTGATGGCCTTAGAGATTCATTCATCTCCCTAGACAGCTAGCCTCATGATCTCAGCTACAGGATTTTAGGGGCTCCCCCTTTCTTTCTTTCTTTTTTTTAAGGATTTTATTTAAGTAATCTCTACACCCAACATGGGGCTGGAACTCACAACCCTGAGATCAAGAGTCACATGCTCTACCAACCGAGCCAGCCAGGTGCCCCATAGGAGTTCCCCTTTTCTAATTAGGCTACTTCCTTGACAGAGGTACTTCCAATGTGACATAGTCACATAGCTGTTCTCTCCCCATACCCATTCTTTTTAAAAGTTCCTGGGCACCTGGGTGGCTCAGTCGGTTAAGTAGAGGACTTTGGCTCAAGTCATGACCTCATGATGAGTGTGAGCCCTGCATCGGGCTCACTGGTGTCAGTATAGAGCCTGATTAGGATCCTCTGTCCCCTCTCTCTCAATCCCTTTCCTGCTCGTGCTCTCTCTCTTTTTCTGTCTCTCAAAAATAAACATTAGCCTGCCTGATCGTGCTTGTTCTGGCCACTCTGTGCCCTTCTGCATTTGGCATCGCCACAGCTGCCCTCATTCACTCCCCACCCTGCCACCCGCAGTCATGGCACCAGGCCAGCTTGCCTAGTTTAGTGTCTCTGACAAAACGGGCCTCGTGGAATTTGCCAGAAACCTAACTTCTGTTGGTGTGAATCTGATCGCTTCTGGAGGGACTGCAAAAGCTCTCAGGGATGCTGGTCTGGCAGTCAGAGATGTCTCTGAGCTGACGGGATTTCCTGAAATGTTAGGGGGCCATGTGAAAACCTTGCATCCTGCAGTCCATGCCAGTATCTTGGCTCATAATATCCCAGAAGATAATGCTGACATGGCCAGACTTGACTTCAATCTTATCAGGGTTGTCGTCTGTAATCTGTATCCCTTTGTGAAGACAGTGGCTTCTCCAGATGTAACTGTTGAGCAGATTGATATTGGTGGAGTAACCCTCCTGAGAGCAGCAGCCGAAAACTACGCTCGAGTGACAGTAGTATGTGAACCCGAGGACTATGTGGCCACGTCCACAGAGATGCAGAACTCCGACAGTTAAGACACCCGCTTGGAGACTAGACGCCATTGAGCCTTGAAGGCTTTCACTCGTACGGCACAATATGAGGAAGCGATTTCAGATTACTTCAGGACACGGTGTAGTAAAGGAATATCTCAGAAACCCTTGAGGTATGGAATGAATGCTCACCAAACTCCTTCTCATCAAAAGCGCTGAAGCCCAATATTCCCATCACAGTTCTAAATGGAGCCCCTGGATTTATAAACTTGTATATAGTGAAGGAACTCAAAGAAGCTTTAGACATTCCTGCTGCTGCCTCTTTCAAACGTGTCAGCCCATCAGGTACTGCTGTTGGAAATTCCACCAAGTGAAGATGAGGCCAAAGTCTGCATGGTCTACCATCTGTATAAAACCCTTACACTCTGGGGCGCCTGGGTGGCTCAGTTGGTTAAGCATCCGACTTCAGCTCAGGTCATGATCTCACAGTTTGTGGGTTCAAGCCCCGTGTTGGGCTCTGTGCTGACAGTGCGGAGCCTGCGTGGGATTCTCTCTCTCTCTGTCTCTCTCTCTCTCAAAAATATTTAAAACAACAACAACAACCCTTATGCTCATATTAACTGCATATGCAAGAGCAAGAGGGGCTGACGGGATGTCTTCATTTGGTGACTTTGTTGCATTATCTGATATTTGTGATGTCCCTACTGCCAAAATTATCTCCGGAGAGGTATCGGATGGTGTTGTTGCCCTAGGATATGAAGATGAAGCTCTGAAAATACTTTCCAAAAAGAAAAGTGGGAACTACTGTGTTCTTCATCTGGACCAGTCTCACACTCCAGATGAAAACCAAGTTCCAACTCTCTTGGGTCTTCGTTTAAGTCAGAAGAGAAATAATGGTGTCATCGACAGGTCATTGTTTAGCAATGTTGTGATTGAGAATAAAGATTTGCCAGCGTCTGCGCTCAGAGACTTCAGTGTAGCCACCAATGCTATGAAGTACACGCAGTCTAACTCCGTGTGCTATGCCAGGAGTGGTCAGGTTATCGGTATTGGAGCAGGACAGCAGTCCCGAATACACTGCACGACCTTGCAGGGGATAAGGCAAACTATTGGTGGCTTAGACATTATCCACAAGTGTTTTCAATGAAGTTTAAAACTGGAGTGAAGAGAGCAGAAATCTCCAATGCCATTGATCAGTGTGTTACCAGAACCATAGGCGAGGATGAAGATTTGGTAAAGTGGAAGGTACTGTTTGAGGAAGTCCCTGAACTACTACTAACTGAAGCAGAGAAGAAGGAATGGGTTGAGAAACCTAATGAAGTTTCTATCAGCTCCGATGCCTTCTTTCCTTTCAGGGGTAACGTAGACAGAGCTAACAGGAGTGCTGTGGCATAGCTGCTCCTTCCGGCTCTGCTGCTGACAAAGTTGTGATTGAGGCTTGTGATGAACCGGGAATCATTCTTGCACATACGAATCTTCGGCTCTTTCGTCATTGACTTCATTGCACAGCATTTTATGGTTTGTTCCATAAATCGCATGTGACATTTTGACAAATACATTTTTAAAAAATTAAAATATTAAGTCTTAGTCAAAACAAATAAATAAACATTTAAAAAAAATCCCTTCTTTTTTAATCACTCATGCCAGCCAAGTGTGTTCCTCCTCCATCTCAACATTACTGGAACAGGGCCCTTTCTACTGCGACTCTGGCGACAGGGCAGTGAGAAGTGCGTTCCAGGGGGTGCTTGTCCCCTACTCTCTGCCTGTATGGTTCCCCTTTTCATGTCCTATTTAATATCTGCATTGCTGAGTAGGGCTAGTGGTAAGTGTCCCATAACCTTTTTGCATGACAAAATATCACACAAGGAGGAAACGGAAAGATAGCGACAGTAAAGCAGACATAACCTAAAATTGACCGATGTCACTATTTACAGATTGCAACCGGTTCTGTCCTCTGGACCAGCCTGCTCCTCAACTTGCACGTTGATTAAGCGCCAGGTGTGAGAGGTGAGAGTCAAGGTCTTTAGAGCAGTGGCCAGGTCTACTTATGGAGACCTCCCCAGTGGGCCCACTCCTCGTGGCCCTTCCTTTACCAGGTCTTCTTTCAAGAAATCGCCAGTTCCTTCCATCTCCCCAAAGAGTGAACCCTTTTTTTTTTTTTTTAATTTTATTTATTTTGAGAGAGAGAGAGGGTACATACAAGTGGGGGAGGGGCAGAGAGAGGAAGAGAGGATCCCAAGCAGGCTCAGGGCCAGGAGCCAGAGCCAGATGTGGGGCTCCATCCCATCAACCGTGAGACCAACCAAAACCAAGAGTCGGGAGTTTAACCAACTGAATCACCCACGTGCCCCAAGAGTGAACTTTTAAAAACAGAAATCACATCACACCATTTCCTTGTCAGAAGCTCTCCACAGCTTTCCATGGGACTTGGCATGTGTTCGTTCCTGTCTGTTCACCTGGGTGGGAGGTACCCCAGAAATCTGAGGATCCGGGACGAGCCCCCAGTTTTTATTGAAGCCTCCTACACACCTCGCCTTCTCCCACAGGACCTGAGAGGAGGGAGAAGCTCCAGAGAAATGGGGCTTCATGGCTTCAGCCACATAGACACGTCTAGTGTCCTCCCAAATACTGTGTTCTGAGAATTCCAAGGCCACAATCTCTAACAACGGTTGTTCTTTAGGAGGAAACTTCAGTTGCCCCTCCCCACTCCCCATCCTAACTATCTCCTCCCCATGAAGGACAGACTGCTAGTGGAAATCATCTACCAACCACAGGGCTCACTTTATAGGTACTACCCATGCTGGGGACGGTCAGGTCACGTTGGCTATAAGGAGTGCTCTAAAAATGCCAGCCCAGAACAGAGGCCAGTTTATCAGGTTCTGCACCTTGGTTTAAGCTTTGGAAAAGTCCTGCACTGACCCCCCCCCCCCCCCCCCCCCCCCCCCGTGCCCAGCTTCGGTGCAGTAACCAAATATGGCCACAAGAGGGAAGTAATGCATCTTCCCAACTGCAGGGGTTTGGCTTCCACCAGGAACAGCTCAGATGTGTTCACCCTGCTAAAGCAGAAGGGCCAGATGGAGATCTGCGGGTGTTCCTGTGAAGGCAGATAACCTGATGTGCCTTTAAAATGACATTCTTTAAATACTTGCTCAAATGTATTTCGTGGGGAAGAAAAGAAACTGCTTTTCTAAATAAAAAACTAAAAAATTATATATGTAAATACACATATAAGTATGTAAATATAATATAGTTTTTTTAATGTTTATTTATTTACTTTTTTTTAATTTTTTTTAACGTTTATTTATTTTTGAGACAGAGAGAGACAGAGCATGAATGGGGTAGGGTCAGAGAGAGGGAGACACAGAATCTGAAACAGGCTCCAGGCTCTGAGCTGTCAGCACAGAGCCCGACGCGGGGCTCGAACTCACGGACCGCGAGATCATGACCTGAGCCGAAGTCGGCCACCCAAACGACTGAGCCACCCAGGCGCCCCTATTTATTTACTTTTGAGAGAGACAGAGTGTGAGCCGGGGAGGGGCAGAGAGAGAGGGAGACACAGAATCCGAAGCAGGCTCCAGGCTCTGAATGTCAGCGCAGAGCCCAGTGCAGGGCTCGAGCTCACAAACTGTGAGATCGTGACCTGAGCCAAAGTCAGACGCTCAACTGACTGAGCCACCAGGTACCCCCAGTATGTAAATACAATATAAATAAACATATAGACACATACTCCTTGTGGGTAGCAACTAGGAGGGTCATAAAGGAGACTGGTGGTGTTTCTTGATCTGGGTGCCAGTTACACAGGTAGGGTTCATTTTGTGAAAGTCCATCAAACTGTACTATGATTTGTGTACTTATCTGTAAGTATGCTGTGCCTCAAGAAAAGTTTATTAAAAAATCAATGGTCAGGGGCATCTGGGTGACTCCATTGGTTAAGCATCCAACTTCAGCTCAGGTCATGATCTCATAGTCCGGTTTAAGCCTTGAGTCAGGCTCTCTGGTGACAGCTCAGAGCCTGGAGCCTGCTTTGGATTCTGTGTCTCCCTCTCTCTCTCTCTGCCCTCCTCAGCTCGCTCTGTTTCCATCTCTCTCTCTCTCAAAAATAAATATTTTTGGGGCACCTGGGTGGCTCAGTCAGTTAAGTGGCCGACTTCAGCTCAGGTCATGATCTCGCAGTCCGTGGGTTCGAGCCCCGCGTCGGGCTCTGTGCTGATGGCTCAGAGCCTGGAGCCTGTTTCAGATTCTGTCTCTCCCTCTTTCTTTCTCTGACCCTCCCCTGTTCATGCTCTCTCTCTGTCTCAAAAATAAATAAATGTTAAAAAAAAAAAAATTAAAAAAAAAAAAATAAATAAATATTTTTAAAAAATCAATGATCAATTAAAAACTATACTCTTTATGTTCAAAATAAGAGGCTTATGCAAAAATGACAACAAGTTTTTGAGAATTAATAGGTAATCTATTCACAAGTTTCAAAATTCAAATGATACCAAAGGGTGAATGAAAATCTCCCCTACTCCTGTTCTTTAGGCACTCAGTTCCCGGCTATAACACTTATCTATTATTGTGCAATAAATTGGTCCAAACTCAGTGGCTTAAAGCAACAACCACTGTATTTGCTCACGACTGACTCTGTGGGTCAGTGATTTGGGCTGGACGCAGCTGGGCAGGGCTTCTGCTGGCCTTGCCTGGGGTGAATCATGCTGCTTTAGTTTTTTGGCTGATGGATTGAGGCTATAGGCCTAAGACGGCCTCACTCACAGGTGTGACTGTTCAGGCTGGCTGTCTGGGGGCCTCTCTTTCCCCGTGATCACTCTCATCTTCAAGGAAGCTTCTTTGCGTGGTGGTAAGAACGGAAACTGCAAGGCTTCCTAGGCCCAGAGCTCTGACATCACTTCAGTGGCATTCTATTGGTTAAAGCAGGTAACCGGCCAGACAGCTTTGAGAGTGGGCAAAAACAGACTCCACCTCCTGATGGGAGAACGGCACAGTCACATTGCAAAAGGCCACACACACAAGGACTGGGAGGAATTTGTGACCATTTTTTTGCAATCTACCACATCTCCCATGGAAATTCTTACATAGCCCTCTAGAAATATTTTGTCCGTGTTTAAACAAATGCATATGTACATAAGTATATGTGTTTAATATTTATGTAAAATTCATATATATGCAAATGCCTCCACTTCAAGTTAGACACCTAAGAGCCTTTCCTAAATTCTCCCTTTCCCTCGGATCTACACCCAGTCCATCAACTGGCTAATTAAAAACTCCAAAGTGCATGCAAAATTTATCCACCTCTCGCCATCTTGTTCTAGTGCTTGTGAAGGCACCCTTGATTGTTGCTCGCATGACACTCGTGCTGATTCAGATCCTTGCACAGGCCACAGGGACCTTCCAAGGGGTCAGGCCCTCCTCCTGTGGGCGTCATTCTGAACTTGATGGGCACTGAGTTCTTTGCATTCCCTCCTTGTGTTCAGTTACTGTTCTCGAAACATAAATATTTTCTATATGGAGAGGTGGAGTACAGAGCTCTAACTCCAGCCACGAGCTGTGGCAGAACTGCGCCCTGTGTTCTGGTATTGCTCATGTGAGGGAACTGGGGCCTTGGTGTCTTTTCCTGCAGGCAGAGTTCACTCAGTAAGATTCCACCAACCAAGAATGTTGTAACAGTGTGACCTCACTGGGAGGCTCTAGCAAATTTTCCCACTTCCTCCCCAGAAACCAGATCAAGGGGTGTGAAGATGGGATGTCTTTTTCAAGACACCAGAGTCCAGTGTCATCCTTTACTTAGAAAATTAGTATCTATTTACCCTACATTTACCTCATCAAAGGAGCCATTCAAGCGACTTCTTCCTAAATAAAGTTCTGTTCCCAGGAGTCTTGTTGTCTAAACCCAAATGTATTGGCTATTGTTCCCAGCAGCCCTTCCTCCCCTCCTACCCCTTCCTTTTTGGAAACAGAACTTGCCCTATATGGGCACATGACAGAAGCTGGGCCAGTCAGAATCCTTCCCTGGGATTTTTTCCTCCTGGAGCTGGTGGGTAGGAAAGAATGCAATAGACACAGAGCCTGGAGCAAAGAGTGAGAACATACTTTTTGCTTAAGCTAGAGCCAGCTTTCTGTGTGTACAACCAGAAACTGCCTAATACAGGCCATTTCTGAAAAGAGTATTATCTGTAAAGGACTGGGATGTATGCCATTTTTTATGACCAGAAGACAAATGTGTTAGAGTTCATATTGAAAGTACCCGTACCCCTACTGCTAAAGCATAACGCTAAAATGTAGTCCCCAAAATACTTTCTGTTATCATCAGGCTTTCTTCCCCTTCGGAAGTGGAATGGGTTGCCTAGACAGGATATGTGTGTAAAAGGGTCATGGTACAATGCATTGCAAGCCACTGCCTTGCACAGTCAGGTCTTAGGGATATTCAGTCTGACGGCACCAGGTCCATGAGTCCTAACCTCTGCACACTGTCTAACCAGTGTATTGGAAATGTTGATGGCAGGGAAAAATCCAACCAGACTGACCAGGGAAGTTGGTGCAGCCAAGATACACATTACTGGAATCAGCAACAGGGACAGATGTGGAAACTTCTGGAGTCCTTCAAAAGGCCCTCACTGAGGAGACATAGCTATGGATGATGAGTCTGAGTGAGTACAGGTCCTACCAGGCCTTCTAGATTCTCAGCTGCCTCTCCTTTCCCTCACAACTGCATCCCAGCACTAACCCAATATCTGACACAAAGAAGCATTTGGTAAAACTTGGTTAAACTAATAGGTAAATCAGCAGCCCTCCTTTAATTCCTAGATAGGCCACATTTCTGAGAAGTAGCGTACAAGCACAAGGCTGGAGAGCCATATCCATGAAGAACATAAGACAACACACCTTTTTTGAAAAATTCAGTCATCCAAGTCCACTTCCTGCTGGTGCAGGTTCAAGGGCCCAAGGAGTATGGTGAGGGGTGAGCAACCAGAGGCTTCTGCAGGCTGGGTTTGGGGTTTCCTTGATAGCACAATTCCTTAAAAAATTTAGTAGACCTTTGGTCTATTTGGTTCTGGTCAGTTTCAGTGTGAGTAACCACAGCCAAAGACCTCATCTAGACACGGTTTTCGAGCCTGAAGACTCTGATCTTTTCCTTATCACTCATTCCTCCAGCTGGATGATGGCTCTCTTCAGACCATTTGAAACAATACTCGTGGGTGGGAAAGCACCATCCTTCCATGCCAACAGGCTCACTGCTTTTCTGAAGAGGGTACTTGTCTTATCTCTCCTAAAGCGGCCACTGTGCAGTTAACAAACTGAAGTGCTTCAGTGCAGAAGCAATTGGCTTTTTAAACTCTACAATACTCAAAATTAAAGGATTCTTGGTCCACCCAGATTATAGGTAATAGCAAAGAGTTCCTCCCTTAGTAAAGCTGTACAGAGTGCCTAGCTCTAGTTTGAGTTTCGTTATTTCTTTCTCTCCAGCAGGATTTTGCTAGAAGTAGCAAGAAAGAGCTGGAAAACATCAACATTCTAAATTTCCCTACCTTTCTACATTATTACACTGCATTGCCACAACCTCAGGTAGCCTATGATCTGCCTTTCAAGATGGGGTAGCTAGTATTTGAAGCTTATCACTCAATGAATCACCCCTTCCAGTATTCACAACCTGTGTAGTACCCTCCCTTGAAATCTGGGCTGGTCCTGTGACTAACTTTAAGCCTTAAGAAGGTCTGGCAGCTTTCACTTTTGTCTACTTGGGATCCAGCTGCCATGTAAATAACCCCAAGCTAAGTCACATGGATGGAGAAAGAGGTCACAGCCCTTCCAGCCATCCCACCCATACATATAAGTGAAGGCATCTTGGATATTCCCTCCCCAGCCACCATCTGACTCATCAAAGACCCTTGTGAGACCAGCAGAAGAGCCACCCAGTTGGAACCATCACCCTTCAATGCACAGAATTGTGAGAGGTAGTAAAATGTTCCTTGTCTTAACCCTTTAAGTTCGGGGATGGTTTGCCACACAGTAATAGGCAACTAACACACAATTTTTGGATCAAATGTTTTACTACTGTATAACAAGAGTCGCAAGCTTTCCAGTCTGCAGTGCCTGAGTCCTTGCCATCTGCAACCCAATGCACTCATTAATTAAGCACCTCAGTTTTGTTACTTGCAGTGATCTATTTCTAGATACCAAATTCAACATTAATTAGAAATAGGTTTACCGGGGCGCCTGGGTGGCTCAGTCGGTTAAGCGGCTGACTTCGGCTCAGGTCATGATCTTGCGGTCCGTGAGTTCGAGCCCTGCGTCGGGCTCTGTGCTGACCACTCAGAGCCTGGAGCCTGTTTCAGATTCTGTGTCTCCCTCTCTCTCTGACCCTTCCCCATTCATGCTCTGTCTCTCTCTGTCTCAAAAATAAATAAATGTTAAAAAAAATAAAAAAAAAAAAGAAATAGGTTTACCTATGACAGAAAAATTAACGTGATGGTGGCTTAAACTAAGTAAAAATCTATTTCTCTCTCACATAGATTTAGTCCAGAGATAAGTAATCTAGAGCTGGCTTGACCCTCCACAATTTCAGGGACCCAGGCTCTTTTTCTCCTGTTCCACCATCCTCAACACATGACTTTTCTCTCATGGTCCAAGATGGCCACTCAAGCTTCAGCCATATGGCTGCCTTTCAATCAACAGAAGGTGAAAGGGACGAAGAAAGATACGTCTCTCCCTCAAAGGCCATTTCCTGAAGTTGCACAGGACACCTCTTATATCTCATTTGCCAGAACTTACTCACATGGCCACAATAAACTGGAAGATATGCTGAGAGAGATGGTCCTAATTCCAAGTGGCTATGTGTCCCAATGTAAATCTAGGATTCTACTAAGGAAGGAGAAGAAGAGTGAATTTTGGGGATAAACTAGTAATCAGTGCTCTGATTACACTGGCTTTCTAGTCAATTCTGTTTTCTAGAGAGCAAGGCTCCTCCTCTGTTCTCATTTTTCATACTTCCTTTTGTCAACTCTGAAAGAAGAATGAAATGAAGAAAGAAAAGGGGGAGGCGAAGGGGAGGGGACGGGAAAGGGATAGGGGAGGGGAGCGGCAGGAGCAGGGGGAAGGAGGAGAAGGAGAACGAAGAAAGAGAAAGAGGATGAGAAGGGGGGAAGAAAGAAATTTGTTAGTGTTACAGTTGGAATTAAATTAAATTTACATAGTAATTTTGGAGAACTGACAATTTTATGAATTTCTATCTTCCTGTCCAAGAACATGGCATGTCTTTTCATTCATTCAAATCTCATTTTATATTTTTTCATACAATTTTATGGTTTTCTCTTTATAGATTCTATACTTTTCTTAAGTGTATTCTGAAGTATTTCATAGTTTTGGTTGCTCTAGAGGTACTTTTCCTCCCAATTTTGTTTCTGAGTCCTCACTCGAAGAGTAGAAGAAAAGACTGACACCTTTGCGTCCAAGTACGAGACAGCAGCTTTTAGCAGTGGGTGCTCCCGCGGAGAACAACTGGAAAATCTAGATGAAGTAGCCTCCCTGTCCACTCAAGAACAAATGTGTAAAGGGGGTGAAGAACTTCTCAACCAACCAGGCCTGGGCACTAAGCTTCCGGAGGAGGAGGGGCCAGCGGAAAGGGGAGCCAAAAATCTGCTGCTGTTTTTTATACCTCAACATAAAGGTTTTTTTGTTCTTTTTTGTTTTAAGGTTTTATTTTTTATTTTTATTTTTTAATATTTATTTATTTTTGAGAGAGAGAGACAGAGAGCATGAGCAGGGGAAGAACAGAGAGAGAGGGAGACACAGAATCCAAAGCAGGCTCCAGGCTCTGAGCTGTCAGCACACAGCCTGATGCGGGACTTGATCTCAAGAGCCATGAGATCATGACCTGAGCTAAAGTCAGACACTTAACTGACTGAGCCATCCAGGCACCCCAGGGTTTTATTTTTTAAAGTAATCTCTACACCTAACGTGGGGCTCGAACTCACGACTCCAAGATCAGGAGTCATGCTCTTCTGAGTCAGCCAGGTGCCCCTCAACATAAAATGTTCTTAAAATTTTTTTTTCTTTTTGCTTTCTATGTTTATCTTATATGCTGTCACTTTTTCCAATTCTCTCATTACTTCTAGTAGTTTTTACTAGAGTCTCTTATGTTTACTCGGTATATAATCTTAACAGTAAAGAGAATTTTATCTCTTTTTTTCTTAAGTGTATAAGCTATTTTACCATGAGGCTCTTGCTAAACCTGCATGGAATAACTGAATACTTGATGAGTGGAAAGAGTTGCTAAATACCTTGATAATGGAATCAAAAAGTTCACTAAAATGTTTTGAACTCCTTACTTGCAGGGCTTTCTATCGGCCCTTGTGTTAATCCTCATAACATGGCAGGAGGCAGGCTTTGCTCTCCCCGCTTACAGATGAGGAAAGGACACTCAGAGAGGTTAGCTAACCTGTTCAAAGTCTCTTACTGGGGGTGGCAGGGGGAATGGGGAGCCAGGGCAGGGCTGCCACCTCCTCCCCTTCTCTCCACCATCTGGCACTCGGTTCTGAAAGGAGTTTTAAGCTCTCCTAAGGGAACCATCTGCTGAGGCAACAGAGTGACCGTTATGTGTAAATCTGCAGGGAGAGCAAATGATGGCTTTGTCCCTCTTTCATCCGTTCACCCATTCATTCTCTTCATGAACATGTGTGGAGCATTGAGCACTTATTCTGTGCCAGGCCCTGCACTGGGCACTGGGGACACAGGGATGATTAGGCCCAGTGACTACAGGATGGGCAGCAAGAGAAAGTGCTTTCAGGCGGAGGGAGCAGTGTGCACAGAGAATAGAATGAGTCCTCCTGGGGGCCACAGCGGAAAAGGAAGCAGGAGAAAAGAAGGAGCCCTGCATAAGGTTGAGGGTATCAGGGTATTTGACACAGGGCTGTGCCCCCTTGACCCTCTCACTCTGGTCTGCCCAGTTGCCAGACAGGTTTGGTTCCGGAAGGAACCTTGCTCAGTGTTCTCCACAATGTGGCACAGCAGGACTCGGTGACAGCAGGGGGCTCTGTGCAGCCTGGGTGCCATGGAGGGGTTTCATCCTGCCTTGAATCTGCGCTGTTGGCAAACTGGGAGATGCCGTAAAGTTCTATGCAGAACGAGACCAGTGTCGCTCTCCCAGAGTCAAGGGAGAGGAGAGTCATGTGTGCAGTGATGGTAGCTATGTTAACAGTTCTCTTGGTTTTAGGCAGAATTTTTCAGTCAATGAAAAAGATTTTTTTCTATACCAAGAGTCAAGGAGCATACCATTAACAATTCAGCATAGTCCTCATAAAGTGAAAGTTCCCATCAGTTTCACCCTGAGGTGAAAGAAGATAAAAGCCCAGAAGTGACTGATGACCTGATACATCAAACCCCATGATTTGGATCATCTTCTGCTTAATAGCAAACCAGCCAGGAAAAGAAAATCCTCAATATTTAGATCAAGAGAAGCCCATCTCTTTTTTCATGAGAAAGATCCAAAATCCATAAAAAAAACCCAAATCTGTGGGGAGCCTGGATGGCTCCGTTGGTTGAGTGTCTGACTCTTGATTTCGGCTCAGGTCACGGTCCCAGGGTCATGGGATCGAGCCCCACGTGGGGCTCCACACTCAGTGGAGCTTGGCATTCTCGCTCTCTCTGCCCTTCTCCCCTGCTCATGCTCTCTGTCTCTCTCTCAAATAAATAAAAAAAGAAAAAAACCCCACAAATCCATAAAAAGAAACCAAATCTATAAAAGTACAAGTGGAAAAAGCAAAAGCAAATTTAAAACCATAGGGGTAACAAAAGCACCTTTTGTTTAGGGCCTTCGTACAGAACTCCATGGCCTGTGTGAAGAGTGAGATCAAGTCTCTGGAGGAATGTTGGCTAAAGATGAAAGACCTAACAGCTTCCCTTGGAGAAGGCAACATACATAATAAGTTGGAATCAGGAGGTGGAGACAGCATTTATGACCAGACAAGAAGAGCCAGGAGGACACTGGCTGATATTGAAAAGTCGAGTGCGCATTTAAAAATCCAAGATGGAGAGAGACATCAATTCTACAACAACACTGCTAAAGAAGGGAACAGAAAAGCCAACAGGACAGATCATCCTAAAAGCCTTCAGGTTGAGGGGCGTCTGGGTGGTTCAGTCGGTTGAGCGTCCAGCTTTGGCTCAGGTCATGACCTCACGGCCTGTGAGTTCAAGCCCCGCGTCGGGCTCTGTGCTGACAGCTCAGAGCCTGGAGCCTGCTTTGGATTCTGTGTCTCCCTCTCTCTTTGCCCCTCCCCTGTTCGCACTCTGTCTCTCTCTCTCAAAAATAAATAAACATTAAAAATAATATTTTTAAGTAAAAATTAAAAAAAAAAAAAGTCTTCAGGTTGAACAAACCTCCACTGAAAAAGCACAGACCAAAATCTCCAAAGGGAGAGGACGTGAAGTGATAAACTTTATCAAGAGAAAGAAATGGAGTCTCTTGCGAAATTATCTGTCCAGAAAGATTATCACTTGGAGCAAGAAGAGGAAAGTTCTGAAGCAAATGACAAGATGAGCATGCAAATGAAGAGCTGAAGACCTTCAGAGTGCAAGTCAAAGACCTTGAAGGGGCGCCTGGGTGGCTCAGTCAGTTGAGCATCCGACTTTGGCTCAGGTCATGACCTCACGGCCTGTGAGTTCAAGCCCCGCGTTGGGCTCTGTGCTGACAGCTTGGAGCCTGCTTCAAATTCCGTGTCTCCCTCTCTCTCTGCCCCTCCCCTGCTCATGCTCTGTCTCTCTCTGTCTCAGAAAGAAATAAACATTAAAAAAAGACCTTGAAGAAAATCTGGAAAGCATCATTTATCCTTTTATTGCCTTGAACTAAAAGATCATGACCATTGGACAAGAGCACAGGAGGCTGAAAGGAACCTTTTTATCTCAAGAAAAGAGATTGTAAACATGAAACAAAGAACAATGGGAGCCATAATTAAACTTGAGCTTCTAGATGATGATCCAGATGGAGCAGTTTTCAGGGAGCAGTTGCACTGCCCCCCATCTCTGGTATGGGGTGCTGTTTCTTCTGAGATAGGAGGGTCTCAGTTCCCCTTCTGTCAGACACATCTGGTGTTTACAATAGATTCAAATGGGAAGTTCATGAGAAGACATCTACCTCCCCCCTGTATCGGTAAGGGTTCTCCGGAGAAACAGAACCAGTAGGCTACATATTCATATATAAAGAGTTATCTCAAGGAATTGGCTTATGTGACAGTGCGGGCTGGCCAGTCTGACATCAGTAAGGCAGGCCAGCAGGCTGAAAACTCTCAGGCAGGGGCCGAGACTATAGTCTATAGACTGACTAGTCTTCTTCCTCAGGAAAATCTCGGTTTTGTTCTTAAGGCCCTTCAATTAATTGGATGATTATTGAGAATAACCTCCTTTACTTAAATTCAACTGGTTGTAGAGGTTAACCACATCTACAAAATACCTTCACAGCAACACCTAGATTAGCTTTCGATGGAAAAGCTGGGTACTATAACCTAGCCGGGTTGACACAGAAAATTGATTCCCTATGCCCCAGGAAGCCTGGATACTGGTCATCCCTCACCCCGTCCCAAACCCACGGCTTTCCACCAAGAAGTTGTGCTCTTTATACTCCCTCATGGGCTGGGTTTTTCTCTGGACACTCCCAACCAGGAAATGGAAGTATGTCACCTTCCGGGTCCATTGAGCCTCCACATAACCCTTCTACTCAAACTCCTGAGACACAAGAAGGGCCCTATAACATTTCACTTAATTTTCTTCAAAATTATTTTTGAATTATCTATAACTTTTTAGCTTAAAAGCTTTTCACAACCCAACAATAAAAAACAAATAATCCAATTAAAAATGGACAAAAGATTAGAATAGGCATTTCTCCAAAGAAGATGTACAAACGGCTAATAAGCACGCGAAAAGATGCTCAACATCATTGGCTATTTAAGGAAATGCAAATCAAAACCATAACAAGATAATTCTTTTCACCTACTTAGGACAGCTATAATAAAAAAGATGGACAATGACAAAGTTGATGAGGATATGGAAAAATTGGAACTCTCATACGCTGTTGGTGGGAATGTAAAGCGGTGTAGCCCCTTTGAAAAACAGGTTGATAGCATGAAATGTTAAACATAGAGTTACCATATGATCCAGCAATATCACACCCAAAAGAAATAAAAACATATAGCCACACAAAAGTTCTCACACACATGTTCATAGCAGCACTGTTTACAATAGCTAAAGAGTGGAAACCACCCAAATGTCTATCAACTGATGGATAAATAAAATATGGTACATCCATACAGTGGAATAGTATTTGTCAATAAAAAGGAATGAAGTACCCTGGGACGCCTGGGTGGCTCAGTCGGTTAAGTGTCTGGCTCTTGATTTCAGCTCAGGTCATAATCTCACAGTTCATGAGGCTGAGCCCCACATAGGGCTCTGTGCTGACAGCACGGAGCCTGCTTGGGATTCTCTCTCTCTCTCTCTCTCTCTCTCTCTCTCTCTCTCTCTGCCCGTTCCCTGTGTGCATGCTCTCTCTCTCTTAAAATAAGTAAATAAACTTAAAAAAAAAAAAAAGGAATGAAATACACATACAGATACATGCCACAACGTGGACAAACCTTGAAAACATCATGTTAAGTGAAAGAATTCCATCACATGTTGCATGATTCCACTCAAACAAAATGTCCAGAAGAGGTAAATCCATAGAGACCAAGTAGGTAGTGGTTGTTGCCAGGGGTTGGGGGAAAGGAATGACCACTAGAGGGTATAGAGTTTCTCTTTGGGGTGATGAAAATGTCCTGAAATTATTTAGTGATGGTGGTTGCACAAGTCTGCATATATTAGAACACTGAATTGTACACTTTTTTTTTTAATGGTTATTTACTTTTGAGAGACAGAGAGTGACAGAGAATGAACAGGGGAGGGGCAGAGAGAGAGGGAAACACAGAATCCGAAGCAGAATCCAGGCTCTCAGCTGTCCTCACAGAGCCCGATGTGGGGCTCGAAACTACAAGCCGTGAGATCATGGCCTGAGCTGAAGTCTGACACTTAACTGACTGAGCTACCCAGGTGCCTCGGAGTTGTACACTTTAAAAGACCAAATTTTATGGTATATATGTCACTAGATTATTATGAAAAACCTTTCACATAACTTTTTACTTTCGATCAAATTGCACCTTAAAATAAATTTCAGAATTTTAAAACAGAGCTAGTGTGTTATTCGCATTATATCATACTGTCTTGAAAATATGAGTGGTAAATTTTAACTTGATGAGCTAGTTCACTATTCTCTAAACAATATATTATATGAACTGTTCACCCACTAGAGACATTTGAAATAGCCAAATACTTGTTCTCTGCCAATGGTTCTATGCACCACAGTTACAAGAGAAACCTGAAAGTTACTTGTTAGCTTGTTGGTCTCAATACATTTCAGTTGATTAAACAGTCTCTCAAAGCCAAGACTTTTGAGCTGGGACTCCTGCTATGCTTTCAGCATTTCTCACCTGTTGACCCACACTCTTTCCAACAGTCTACACAGCTCTGGAAATTAAAGACAATCTCAGCGGTAATCGTCATGGCTTCAGGGTCTATGAACTCCCAGGAATCACATGCAAAATGTGATATGTGTGTGCATTTTTTCCTGCCAGCAGAATCTACACTCTTTATCAGCTTCTCAAAGAGGGCCATTGACCAACATTTTAGACACATACGGGGCTGCATTTAGATTCTGTACAGGTACCCGTGGTTTTAGTTTGCCACTCACCATTCTCCTTTTTCTTGTCATAGCACCCCCTCCTTGGGAGGGTGGTGGAGGACTCGTTCCCCTGAATTACACACTGTTGCAGGAGAATCTTCCCTTTTCATATAGTTGCTAAATCCAGAGTATGTAATCTAGGAGCTGTCTGCCCTGTTCCCCCACTCCTCTATGAAGGACACCAAACAGCCCCTCACAGAGGGGAGCAAGGAGAGTTGGGGAGAGGGGCCGAATCCAGGTCTAGATTTCCTGAGGCCAGCTCCACCCTTTCCTTCCTCCCTTGCGTTCATCCTTCCTTTCTGCTTCTCCTTCCCTTCTCTACCACCTTTCTACCTTCCTTCCCTCTCTTCCTTCCTTCTTCCTGCCTTCCTTTCCTCCTCCACTTCCTTCTCTTCCTTCCCCTCCTTACCGTCTGTGTTCCCTCCCTTACTCTCTCCATTCCTTCCTTGCACCGTGAGGCGGATATTTAATTAGGAGAAGACAGGGGTGGGACTTTTCAGGGTCAGAAAGGCACTGTGGTTTGGTAAAGCTGGTTCCTGGGAATGCACGGAGACGTAGGAGCTCAGCGGCTAATAGGATTGGTCATGGCGAATCCTTCAGCAAGGCGCGCACAGCACGAAGGGGCGAAGCGCCGGGGTGGCTCAAGGTCAGGATTACAGAAATTCAGAAGCGAGAGAAAGCTTAAAGAGCCAGGCTGTGCAGCCAGGACTGGGGTGATGACACTGTCCAGCCAGGCTGGAGAAAGCAGATTTAGCCACGCCCCGACCGTGGGAGGAGGCCCGGCCCGCCCCTGCTTCGGGAATCTTAGAGATACTAGGCCAAGACCACAACCAAATTACCGATGATTTGTTACCTAATGAGCTGAATGAAGGTCAGCAGCTGAGATCAGTCCGGGAGGTTGGGGAGTGACTGGAGAGGGAGGACGATTTTTCTCTAGGATCTGTATGCCTCCTCTTACCTCCCCCTTCCGGCTCCCACTTGGTAGCATCTTCCTGATCCCTTTATCTCTTAAGGCGCTCAGGAAAATGACCCCCTGCAGGAACCTTCTGGGAAATGCTGCCCTGGCCGCCTAGGAACCATGAGTCCTGCAGCCCCGGTAAGGAACAGGTCTCTGGGACAGGAAGAAGGGTCCAGGGCAGGGTGGGTGCCCCTCTCAGACGGGGTTTAGGACCAAGAGCCCTTCAGGCCCTGACATCCCTGTTCTCTCAATGACATCCTGGATCTGCTCTTAGTTGGGGTTTGGTGGGGTTAAGCTATTCAGGAAATGATCCTGGAAGAGGAGCCCAGGTTGTAGATACAGAAACAATATTCTTTCTCCAGTTGGGCCTCCTTCAATCATTTTTGACTATGCCCTAGAGAGATCTTTTCTACCCACAAATCAAACCACCTAACTCTCCATCTTGAAACCCCCACCCCCAAAGCTCCAGTCACTATGTCATAATACCCAAGTAAGTCTTGAGCCTGTCATCCCAGGCTTCATGTTATGTCCTTGCAAAACCTGTAGCTTCATCCCTTTCCACTCCCCATGCCCTCCCCACCCCTGCACTGTACTTTCCAAACACACTGAAATACTGCATATTCTTTTGAACTTTCCTTTTTTAAAAATTTTTTTAAATGTTTATTCATTTTTGAGAGACAGAGAGAGACAGATAACAAGCTGAGGAGGGGCACAGAGAGAGGGAGACACAGAATCCAAAGCAGGCTCCAGGCTCTGAGCTGTCAGGAGAACCCGACACAAGGCTTGAACCCATGAACCGTGAGATAATGACCTGAGCTGAAGTTAGACATTTAACTGCCTGGGGCACCCAGCTGCCCCATCTTTTGAACTTTCTGATCAGTGCTCATATGATTCTCTTAGGTCTACCCCCTGGGAAACTACTCATCCCTCAAGAACCCTTTTTAGCCTCCTTGGGAGGACTTCCTGAACCTCCTGGGCAAAGTCAGACTCTTTTCTCCCATTGTTAAATCATACCCTGTGCTCTACTTGTGTTTCCATTTAGTCTACCCCACCAGACTGGAAGCTGGGGAAGGAAAGAGGGAAGGCCTTGTGAGATGCTCCTTTGTGCCCTCCACTAGCATCCAGAACAGTGCCAGGCACAAACCGAGTATTGAAAAAACGTGACAAGACTAGGAGCCTGGCTTACTTACTTACTACCTTACTTTTTTCTACAGAATGAGTTAATGATTCTTAGGAAATGTATTTCATGATAAATGAGTGCACAGATGTCTCGGCAAAATAAAATTGCAGGTGCATCTGCTCACCTGTGCTCCAGGTCAACACAGGGTTTCCATCCAGGACACGCCTTGTGCAATCCAGCTCTAGGGCTTCAGACTACAAGTCCCAGAATGCCTCGTGATCGCGCATCTCTCCCCGCCCCATCCCCTCCCAGGAGATGGGGCGGGACCTGGGGGCGGGGCCCAGGGGCAGCCAGGCCCGGGGCGCAGCCCGGGTATTGAAATGCCCCAGGCTCTCTGGGGCACACAAAGCGCAGGCGCAGCAGGTTGGGTAACAGCAAGCATCAAGTAGCGGCCGTTTTGGCAGCAGCATCCGCCACAGGTGTAGACAGGTGGGTGCATCAAGGGGAGGCTGGAGAGGGAGTTTGCACCTGACCCTCTTTGTCTGACCAGTGTAGGGCTTGGAGAGGGGAGGGAGTGGCAGGAGAAGTAGGGACAAAGCCAGGCCTTCCAGCTCAGGTGTTCCAGCTCTTGCTACGCAGCAACAGGTGTAAGCAGGTGGGGGAGGGGCAGAGCCACCTATTCGCAAGTAAGTCGCCCTCAGGAACAGAGGGACCCTGGATTCCAGTCCAAGCTCCATCACGTACACGGACAAGTCGTTTGCTGTCCCTCAGTTTGTCCATCTGTAAAATAGGAGTCAAGATTCTACCCATCCAACAGAGTTACAGTGGGGACAAGGTGACGTGGTATATAGTACATGCAGTGGTTTCAGAACTTGGCTGCACATTAGAATCACCTGGGATCTTTAAAAACTATCAATGCTTGCGTCCCGGCCCCAGACCTTCTGATTTAATTGTTATGGGGTATGACCTGGGTATTGAGAGTTTTAAAAGCTCCTACTGTTGTAATGGTTAGAAGCTGGGACTGCTGGGTGTGAATGCTGGCTCCTCTGTTTACTAATCGAGGGGATCTGCGTAAGTGGTTGAACTTCTCCAGGCCTGTTTTCTGGGAGTAACAAGGATTTTCGTGAGGTTTCAATGAGATAATAGACAAAAGCACTGAGAAGCATATCCAGCATATAATGCTCAGTCAATAATAGAAACTATTGAACTATTATTTTACACACTTTGTAAACGGCTCAGGTGAGATTCAAATGGGAGGGAAGCTTTTTTTTTTTTAATCATGAAAGTCCCTCATTCATTGTCATGATTCTAATATTCTGCGCCAACAGCATTTCAAATTCCCAGGGTTTCCAACATTGTTAACTGTTCCCCACTCCAGCCTCTACTTGCCTCATAGACACAAATCTAGAAACAGAAGCCAGAGAGAAGGGACATGGCAAATGTTATGGAGCTGAGATTGGAATCCAGGCTCCTGACCCCCACCCCCGCACAACGGGTGGCTGCCCTGCTGACCCCACGAGGACAGTGCTCCCATTATCTTTCTAGAGCCGAGAAGGAGAAGGAGACCGGCAGGCTTGCCCTTGTTTGTTTACTAACACTCCCTTAAACGTTTCCACGTTTCCTCAGTGGCTTCCCCAGGGAGAGCAGGGCTGCGGGCTTCTCTTTGGAGAGCTGCCCCGGAGCTGCTGATGAGGCTTGTGTGTCCTGTGAATCCTCCGACAGGTTCCGCCTGACTCCACCCTGGAAAGTCCTTTTGAAGAAATGGCCCTGGTGAGGGGCGGCTGGCTGTGGAGACAGAGTAAGTAACCTTGGGCCAAATCCTTGTCCATTGTGTACCTTGTCCAGGGACAGGGGTGAAGGAAGTGGCTTGTTAGGTGTGCCACAGTGAACCCTTGTCCCAAGAAACAAGACCCTTTTTACCCTTTCTCCTTTGTTTATACTCTTTCCTCTGCTTGGAGTGTCCTTCCTATTCCTGACTGCTTGGAAAATGTCCCCTTCTGGGAGAAGCCTTCTCTGACTTTTCCTCTAACCTCCACTCTGCCTCTGCTGTAGCACCAAGCTGGGTTAGAGGCTCCCTACACTGTTCCCAGTGCGTTATGCATACCTCTGTTATAGCACGGATCCCCCTATAATGTAACTGCCTTCATCTATGGGTCTTAGCACTCCCCCACTCCATACTGACCCCAGACTGTGAGCTCCTTGAGGGCATGGACTGGGTTTGATGCTCTGCATATCCACAGCACTAGCCCAGGGCTGGCCATGGAACGAGGCTCAGAATAATATGGAAACGCCTCTATGCTTTGGGATCTGTAAAGCCTTAAGAAGCTTCTTTATGACTTTGCCTTTTCTGTTAAGATTTTCAGTTGTAAAATGTCCAAAGGTAGGGCTCAGGCTTCCAGACCCACCTCTGACCAGAATCATGATCTGAAGAAGAGCTCTCCTGGGTTAGGAGTTCTCCAACACCCCATGACCCATTCTCAGTTCATTCAATTCAGCAAACACTGAACCCAGGTCCTGCTGGGTGCCAAGTCCAGGGTGGGGAGCTGTGGACACCCCAGTCTGGTAGAAGAGGCTGACACTACAGAAACAACTGTCACACAAGTGCAAGATAAGGGATTAGATGGAAGCTCAGGGTAGGAAGAGGCCTTTGCCCTTGAAACTTGGGGCTTGGCCTTGGAAGCCCCCAAGGAAGGAATCTGGTCATTCATTTACCATTCAACACATTTATGGAGCCTCTGCTATGTGTTAGGCCCAATGGGAGGCACTGGGTGAGCAAGGCAGAAAGAGGTTCTGCCATCATTTCAGGGGGTAGATAGACAAGAAAGGCATGTTATAACACTGGGGGCTGTGGGTGAGGGGATTCTGGGAGCCCGTCCAGGGCTCCTGCCCCCTAGCAGGCTCTGAAATCAGCCTGCCTGGCAAATGTGAACTATTGCACAGGTTCCATCCTCCGCCGCTGGAAGCGAAACTGGTTTGCCTTGTGGATGGATGGGACCCTGGGCTACTACCGTGATGAGACTGCACAGGACGAGGAGGATCGCGTGCTCATCCAGTTCAATGTCCGCAGCATAAAGATCGGCCAAGAGTGCCACGGTGAGAAGCCCTTTTCCCTCTGGCACTGTGACTATGTCCATGGCCCTCCCATTGTGTCTGTCTGATAACATCTGCATGAGGCTCTTGCCAGCTTCAGAGGGCTTCCATAGACATTACTTCTGGGTCTCTCAACTCCAACTCATGTGGGTTTGAATTAAGATAGCGGTTCCTTATTGAGTTCCTACCCTGTGCTGGGCCTGGGTCCTATGCTGGGGTCACAGAGGCAAGTCAGACAAGGTTCCTGCCCTCTGGGTGCTAGAAACTGGATAAAGATGAAAAGAGATAAGGAGGATCAGGGAGGTTAAGTGACTGGCCCAGAGTCACAGAGCAAATCTCCTCAACCAGGGCTCAGGCCACAGTTATAACAGGGTAACTGATAGATGTCTAACTATGGCAATAGGCAACGTGGAAAGGTTGAAAGGCTCTGAAGAGTAAAGCAGAATCCCAGAGAAAGTGTGTGAGATCAGAGGAGGTCGGCAATGGCCAATAAACAGGACCCGGAAGTCCGTCCCTATTCTTGTTTCTGGTTTACTGGGGCCTGTGCCCCGTGGAAACCCCATATGTGTGTGTCTGTCTCTAGATGTGCAGCCCCCAGAGGGCCGGAGCCGAGACGGCCTGCTGATTGTGAACCTCCGGGAAGGCTCCCGCCTGTATCTGTGCGCAGAGACCAAGGACGATGCCGTGTAAGTCCTCTCAGGAGAGAATAGGGAGAGATCTTGGGGAATGTAACCAGATGCCTCCTCCTCACTGGCCCTTCTGATTCCCAAAGTGTAGGAAGAGGGGACAAAGATCAGTCAACAGGGAAGAGGTTGGGCAGAGTGGATTTGAATGGCTCGTGGTGATTGGTGTGGTACCCAGAAAAGTCCTCACATCACCCTGTGATGGAACCCGGGACTATGGAGGGAGGAGTGGGCACACCGGCCTCAGGTGTGTGGTCCTTGATCATACAGGGTCGTGTATTTAGCAGGCTCTGAGATGAGCCCTCACTTGGGGGTGATACAAAGGAACAGACAACCCTGTGGCATCCGTAAAGGACCTCCCTTCCCACTGCCTCCTGAGGAGATGCCTTAGTGGGTGGCCTTTGATCTGAGGTGGAGACCCTGCCCCGCCTCACAGAGGCAGCCCACTGTGTTGCAGAGACATGCCAGTGTCCGATGCAGATCCACACTGTGAGGCCGGGTGTGTCTGCTTACTCACATTCTTTCCCTTCCTACCCTCGGGCCGAGGGGTCAGTAGGCCTTTGCATTGTAGGAGAGTGAAAGAGATGGGGTGTGTGGGAGTGGGGGAAGCTGAGCTCTGGCCCAACAAAGCACAGAGCCGCCTTGTCCACCCTAGCCAGGTGCCATGGCAACCAACAAAGGCCTGATTGTCCTGTGTCCACTCGGCCCTCACAGGGCTCTGGGGTCAGAGCGTTGGGGAACTGTGTGTGTGTAGGTTTGGGGTGTGGAGGTGAGCTGCAGCTAGAGAACCAGCCCAAGCATGCCAGAATCCGAAGGCCCCGAAGAGACCACCCAAGCCCAGCTGTCTAGTGTCTAGACGGGGAAACTGGAAGAGGGGAAGACTGTGGACTAAGAATGAAATAGGAGCCTCCAGCTCAAATGAGGGCTCTGTCTGTGTGACTGGGGTGGGAGAGGGGTTTTGTCTACCCAAGGGGGTTAAGGGGACCTCCCCCCTTTACAAGAGACTGGGGCTGAGGCTGTGTTGAGGACGAAAGTCTTAACAGCTAGGGGCCCAATCTCCCAAACTCCCTCCTCAAGGTCTGATGGGTTTGCTTTGCAGAGCGTGGAAGACGGCGTTACTGGAGGCGAATTCTACCCCGGTGAGCCCCCCATTCCCTCCTTTTCCCCTCCTCACCCCTTCCTGCCATGGAATCATGGGTGACTCAGACTCGGTCTCCACCTGCCAGGAATTCTCAATTCCCATAAATGTGAGTGAATAGGCTTGTGTGGACTCAGAGACTGTGAGTCCAAGTGTAAAAGGACAGAAGACAGACAACTGGTGCTTGGAGAAGAGAGAGAGACTGTAGGGGGCGGCATGTAAGCTGGGGCAAAGGAACTATCTTTTATTGAGCAACTATTATGTGCTAGGTGTGACACAGGTGCAGTTCCACCTACTCCTGACAACAGTCCTGTGAGGCTGGGATTATTATTACCTCTCTGCAAAGAATAAGATTGAGCTTCATTCATCCACACAACAAGTATTTACTGAGTTCCTACTATATTCAGGCACTCTGACAAAGGGCAGGGATCAGAGGTGAACTAAGTAAAGAGATGTTGGCCCTGTTCTCCTGGATTCAATCTAGTGGGCAGCCGGGTGTGAGGAAGCAACTAATCACACAGTTAATGATTCTATTGCAACGGTGGTAACTGCTTTGACAGAGATGTGCACCGTGCATTCAATGTGTGACCACCTTGGTGGCCTGGTCCAGATGGGAGTTCAGACAAGGCTAAAGATGAGACCCTGAAGGATAAACAGAAATTGACTGTGTAGAAGGGGTGGGGTGGGGTAAAGGGAACAGCTTTCCAGGCAGAGGAACTGCATGTGCAAAGGCCCTGAGAAAGGGTAAGACTTCAGTAAGTTTAAGAACAGAATGAAGGCTGGGGCAGCTGGAGCTTAGGAAGGGAGAGCAAGGGAGAAGGAGGGTTGGCAGGGCCAGGCATTATGGGATGTGTTAAGATGTTGGTTTCTGCTAAGAACACCAGGAAGTCATTGAAAGCTTTTAAGCAGTGGGATGATATGAACAGATCAGACCAGATTTGTGTTTTAAAAATATAGTCTGGCTGGTAGGTAGGGAATGGCCTGTAGAGGGTAAGAGTGGATGCCAGGAGACCAGTTAGAAGGCTGGGACAGAGTCCTGGTGACTGGCTGGAGGTCTGGTCTAAGGCCTTGCTAATGAGGATAAGACATATTTAGGAGGTAGAGTCAACAGAGCCTAGTGATTGATGGAGGTGTGGGTTTGAGGAGCTGCCCTAGGCCCCCAGCTCAATGATAGCCAAGCTTGGCCTTGACCCCATCTGCCTGACTCCACATTGTGTGCTTGCTCCTTCTATGTGTGGTGCAGTGGAGCCCAATCTCACCTAGAGAGACTCTGCTGGAAAGTAGCAGAGAAGACTGGATTGCATTTAGAACCCTTCTTAGACATGCACCTGCTGAGGGCTGAGCATTGTGCTCAGTACCTGCCATCAGTTATATCATTTAATCTTTCAACAGCTCCGGTAGGGCTGTACTTTTAGTTCCATTTTACAGATAGGGAAGGTGAGGTTCAGAGAGGAAGTGACTTGTCCAAAGCCTCATAGTCTTAAGTCATCGGAAGAGCCTGTATTGGAGCCTAGGTCAGTGAGATTTGGAGGGAAGGGCATTACTGGTAGAAAGAACTGCATGAGCAGAGGTGAGGGGTGAGATGTGCACGTGTGTGTATGTGTGTGTAAGTGCCAGGAGTCTGTCCTGGCTGGACGATAATACATGGAGGGAAAGAAATGGGGGAAATGACCTCTGAGGAGCATTGTGGGGAATGACAAAGGGCATTAAGAAGGGGGGGACTTGGCCAGACTTTGGGGAGCAGATTCAGGCTTCTGGGTGGAAACTGGATTAGAAAGAGCTGGAAGTGAGGAGGCTGGAGCAGTGGTCTACAAGGCGGAGACACCCTGTTGGCTAACCTGGCTCTGAGCTCCAAATTCCCCATATGCAGAGCAAACGAGTCCCACCCAAAAGAGGCAGAAGGAGGTGAGGGCTGACCGTTCTGTTCTGCACTCTGTGACTCTATGAAGCTGCCTTGTTCCTCCTCTGCCTGTGCACCTTCCTGCTGCTCTGCTTACCACAGTCTCTGCTCTGACCCTCTACTCCCCCTCCCACTGTCCGCCGTCACACACACCTGTCTGATCCCAGGGCTTGCTTGAGTGGAATGTGTTTGTGCCTCAGTCTTTGTACCAGTGTCTGCTTGTCTCTGAGTGTTCACGCCTGTGTCCGTGACTTCTCTCTGTTCTGTGCCTATGTAGGAGTGACCTGCGCTTTGTCCCTCCATGTCCTGCAGATTTATACCCCACTCTGGACAGAGGCTCTTCCAGGGAATATAGGGCCAGGGTCACAGCCAAGGACAAGGCTGGGAGGCCAGTGAAGGGGAGGACAGGTGGGTGGGAGGGCGGATCAGAGTTGTTCTGTCCTTTCTGGAGACTGAGAGCCTCAGCAGCCTAAAACCGGTGAAGGTGGGCTAATTATGGAGGGACACTACTGATCCTTCTCTGGGTAACTTTGGCAAAGTGTCCCCCTCTGAGCCTCCCTCCATTACCATGGGCTGAGGAGGAAGAGGACCACTCCTTCCACTGCCCAGCTGGTGGAGGGCTCAGGTTGGGCCTGTTAAAAACTGAGTTTCTCCAGATGTAGAGGGCCACTGACACCTCCCTCCCTCCCCCTTCTTGGGTTTCTGTGGCTTGAGCAGGCCCCAACCGGAGCCACCGTCCCTCCCAGGAGCCGCCGGGTTTGCCCCAAGGTCAGGTGTGTGACCCGCTCGTGGAGCCCCTGTAAGGTTGAGAGGCGGATCTGGGTAAGTGCTGGCTCAGCCCTCCCTGCCTCCATTCTGGTCACAAAGATGTGCCTCCAAAACTGGGCCCAGTCACATCCCTTCTCTGCTCACAAACATTACATGGCTACCTATCACTCACAGAACACCAACCACAGTCCCATTCTCAAGGATCCAGCCTGAGATCTCAAGGATCTCATGTCCCATTCTCTCAGGATCCAGCCTGAGCCAATCTCATCTACCACATCCCCTCATCCCCTGTGCTGTAGCTGCTCCTCCAGCTTCCCAGCTGCACCAGACCTCTTGCCTCTTCCCAGGCTTTGCAGATGCCGTTCTCTCTGCCGTGAAGACTCTTAGTTTCCTTATTCCTCTGACAAACTGATGCTTAGCCTCTAAGAGCCACTTCAAAGGCTACCACCTCCTCAGGGAGGACTTTCCAGACCTCCAGGTATCGTCACTCCCTTCACAGTCTGCTGCACTAATGCTTAGTATCATCTTATTAGGCCTCTTTCAAGTCCCTTTATTTCGGTCTCTATTCTCCCATGAGACCTGGGACTTCCTCCAAGGCGAAGACTGGGTCTGATCAGCTCTGCCTCTATGGAGCCTGGCTCAGTGCTGGGTATACAGCAGGTGCTCAATGAGTACTCGGTGATAGGGACAGTCTGTTTTGACCCTCCTTCTTCCCGGTGCATGGAGCTGGGGCACAGGTGGGCCTCAGGCAGTGTTCACCGAATGAGCAAATGAGTGAATGACTAAAGGGAGGAAGGAGGAGTGAAAAACCTCTGTTAATGGCATCACTGTCACATATCATAATTTAGTCCACATCTGTCTCCCTTCCTCCTACCCCAGAATTTCTGGAAAGCACGATTGGGGGATGAATCCTATCTCTGTCCCAGTGCTCAGCAGGGCATGGGGTGGGTACAGTGGGGGCCTATCTTCGAGTGCTGGTGGTCTTATAGTCAACTGTGAACTCCTTTTCTAGTACAGTGGTGTTTGATGTGGCTGTGAGTTAGAATCACTTCAGGACTTAAAAAAAAAAAAAAATCTAAACGTTCATATCCTACCTCTGGATGCTCTAATTTTGTAGGTCTGGAGTGGGGCCTTGGAAATCTGTGGTTAAAAAAAGTTATTCAGGTAATTCTGATGTGCAGAACCACTGAACCCAGAAGGCTAGGTCTACCTAGGTCCAGGTGCATAGACGTGGCTCAGTTGGATTCTCACTGTGCCTTGGGAGTGGGCATTGTAGGAAAGACATTGTAGGAAAGACTATCCCTATTAACAGATGTAAAAACTGAAGCTCTGAGAGGCTACATAACTTGACTGGGACACTTGATTCTTCAGTGGCAGGACTAGGATTCCCATCCCAGCATTCTGAGACATCCCCCCTACCCAAATGAGGATGCAAGTTTGTTTAAAGATTTTTTTTTTAAATGTTTATTTGAGAGAGAGAGAGAAAGAGAGAGAGAGAGAGAGAGAGAGAGAGAACACAAGCGGGGGAGGGGGAGAAAGAGAGGGAGACACAGAATCCAAAGCAGACTCCAGGCTCTGAGCTGTCGGCACAGACCCAGATGCGGGGTTCAAACACACAAACAGTGGGATCATGACCTGAGCCGAAGCCAGACGCTTAACCGACTGAGCCGCCCAGGCACCCCAAAGATGTAAGTTTGTTTAAAGTGGGGATGCCTAAAAATGGGGTTTAAAAAGCTGTAAACCTTATAACAACAGCTTTTCTGAGGGAAGGGAATTTATTTGTATGTGGCCTCCTGATTGGCTGACCCTGCACTTGCAAAAGGGGCTGGGCTTGCAGAAAGGGAGAGGATCAGGGATCAAGCCCTTAGGTTCTGTCCCTAAGGTCCCTGGAGGATCCTCTGCCTCGTTGCCAGGTAACCCATATGAGTTTACCTCTGGGCCTCCCAGACCTAGAGGGTAGAAACAGGTGCCGCCAAGGGGCATGAGTTGGTGTTTTCCATTCTCTCTGAGGCCAGATGAGGCCACAGGCTCACTGTGCAGCTGCCGTGCAGATACAGGCTCTAGATCCTAAAGTCTCTACAAATGAAAATGGGGATCTGAGTGCTTGGATCTCTCTAGACCCTTCCAGGCATGAAGCTTAGATCCTGGCTACTCACCACCAGAAAGCTCTATTGGATCACTTTTAGGGAAGAGCACAGTGAGGGAAGTCACTTGAGACTGAGCGTTGTTTGAGCCTACTGTGTTACCCTGAAACTGGTCATTGTCCCTAAATTGAGGCTGGACTTAGAGCTGGGTGACCTTAGTTCAGTCTGGCTCTGTATTTGACTCACTTGAGATAAATTCAGTACATTAGGCAGCTATCATGTTCCAATGAGGCCTAATTAGACCCCCTTGTGGGTCTCAAGTCTGATGGGAGAGACACACACTCACAGGGATACAAACAATGACACTGCAGAGTGACTGGTGCTGTGATAAGGAGAGTCTAAGGGCTAAGTCTGTTCTCCCAACAGAACCTGAGGTTCAGGGAGAGTAATACTTGGGTTCAGTCTGAAAGATAAGTTAGGTAATTGAATGAAAAATGGGAAGAAAGGCATCCTCATCAAAGAGAAATGGCATGGAGGGGTGCCTGGGTGGCTCAGGAGGTTCAGGGTCAGGCTTTGGCTCAGGTCGTGATCTCATGGTTTGTGAGTTCAAGCCCCGTGTCAGGTTCTGGGCTGACAGCTCAGAGCCTGGAGCCTGCTCTGGATTCTGTCTCCCTCTTTCTCTGCCCCTCCCCTGCTTGTGCTCTGCCTCCCTCTCTCAAAAATAAATAAACATTAAAAAAAAAAAAGAAAGAAATGGCATGGAGATTTGAAATCACAGGTATGTATTTAGAGAAACCCCCTTTACAACCAAATTTCTTGAAAGGGATGTCATGACATGTTGATTCCATCCCTTATTTCTCAACCATCCTTCAACTCTCCATAGTCTGGATTCTCCCCCCAACCACTCCTCTGAAAAATGTTTTTTCAAGGTCATCCACAACTTCCAAGTTGCCAAATCAATGGCTTATTATTCTCTTGGCACTGGCCAAAAGGATGGACAGAAGAGCATAGTTAGAGGATAAAATCATGAGACTTGGTGGCTGGTGTGATATGGAAGACAAGCGTGTGAAGATGAGAGTGCCAACCTGATGCCTTGGTTTGAGTACGTGGTAGTGGCATTTAGAGAAAAGCATTTGTGGAAGAGCAGGTTCAGGAGATAGAAAGGTGATGAAATCCCTTCGAGATAGGTGGAGTTTAAGACACCTGACTTCTAAGAGGAGTTGGACCATTCAGGGGTGACACCTAGTTTGAGAGAGATATAGAGTAGAAGGGGGCTAAGAAGAAGGAGCCAGGAGACTAGGGGATCTTGCTCCCTCTCTAGGTCTACTCCCTCATGGGTAAAATGAGGGGCATGGATTAGGAGTTTCTATTTAATTCAGCATATATTTATTGGTTCTTGCTATTCACTAGATCCCGTATGTAACAGAAATTAATCAGAGTCCATGTCTATAAGTAGCTCACATTTGGGGTACAGGCAGGAAAGTCCAGGAGGAAAGATAGCCCATAGAGAACTTAGGAAGAAAGAATTCTTTCTGAAACCAAAAGGGCTTCCTGGAGTGGATGATTTCTGAGTTAGGCTTTGAGGGGTTGATTCTAATGGAGAGACTGCTTTCCTCCCTCAGAGAGAGAAAAATGACCATTCTTCTCTGAGCCTCCCACCCCCAGTTCTGTGGTAATGTGGAGATAATAATGCCTGCAGTAAGGATTAGAGGAAGTAATACATATGAACACCTCCCTCAGAACCTGGTACATGGTGGATGCTTGATAATACTTTAGTTACTTTCCATCCATCCCCTCCTTTCTTTTCCTTCCTCCCCAACCTTTTACTTCCGGGCCTGGGGGCTGGCCAGGTGCCCTACCCAGTGACTAGGAGAGTAGAAAAATCCATTGGCTTTCTCCAAATGGGACCATTGGAGAGCAGCTAGCAAATATTAGATTACATAGGGAAGTTGGGAGCCATGGGGAATTTAAAAATCTATATATTTTTAATGTTTATGTGGAGAGAGCACATGAGCAGGGGAGGGGCAGAGAGAGAGAGAGAGAGAGAGAGAGAGACAGAGAGACAGAGAGACAGAGAATCCCAGGCTGACAGCACAGATCCTGACTCGGGCTCGGGGCTCAAGCTCACAAATTATGAGCTCATGACCTGTATGGAAATCAAGGGTCCCACACTTAAACAACTGTGCCACCAAGGTGCCCCGCTGTGGAGGATTTTTGACCAGGGGAGTGATAGGTAGGAGGGTAGAGTGAGAAAATGGGATCTGGATGTAGGGGCTAGCTACAGTTTTAGAGGACAAGGATCATGGACCATGTGGGGAGGCAGGCCTTTCTCCAGGAGCTTGCTGGTTCCTGGGGATCCATTTCTAACCTTGAAGAAGTGGTTTTGTAGGCCCAGAAGAACCTAAGCAGGGTGTGGTGGGTAGGGGCCCAAACCTGGGCCAGGGAGTTTCTGGGCAGTAACCCAGTGGGGCTCCCCAGGTGCGTGTCTACAGCCCGTACCAGGACTACTATGAGGTGGTAACTCCCAATGCTCATGAAGCCACATACGTACGCAGCTACTACGGACCGCCCTATGCAGGTAAGTCTCCAGCCTGGCCTGCCCCCTGCCCAGATCCAGCCCCAGGCCCCTGCAGCTGGGACAGAAACCACTCTTGTGGGGACCACGGATTTTTCCAGGCGGTACCCACCACTGGGCCCTCCCCATCCCGAGACTCGGAGTATCTCTTGAACCAGTGTACCTCCACACTCCAGAACTGACCTCACTTCTCTAGACTGTCTGACCAGCAATACCCGTTTCTGAGCTGCTGGCGACCCCTGGTGGCTAACGCGGGAGCGGCCGCCTCCTTCCGCCCCAGGGGCTGGCGGTTGGGAACGCCCATCCTCTGATGTGGCCTGGAGGTTCTTAGAGATACTGGGTTTCCTTGCTGTTCCACTCTAGCCCCATGGTCCCAGCAGATCCAAGGCCTGTAAGCCCTGGAGAAGGAGTGCAAGTCCTTTCCGCATCAAGGCCTCAGTTTCTCCGATTGAGGTGCAGAAGAGTGGGCTCAGCTCTTTACCCTGGGTTGGGCATGAGTCTAGTGGGAGGAGAGGAGTGAAGATCTCTCTGCTCCCTACTCTGAAGTCCTCGTCCCTCACCGCTCTCTCCACAGGCCCCGGCGTGACGCACGTAGTAGTGCGGGAGGATCCCTGCTACAGTGCGGGCGCTCCGTTGGCCATGGGCATGCTCGCGGGGGCCGCCACAGGTGCCGCGCTCGGCTCGCTCATGTGGTCTCCCTGTTGGTTCTGAGCCCTGGGACTGGGAGTGTGGACCCTGCGCCTAGACCAACAGACCCCTTTTCCTCCTTGACCCCACCCTCCACGATTTAAGTCCTGCTGTACTTCGGCTCCTTCTTCTCCACTAGTCCCCCTGGACTTGGATCATCCATATCCCACTCCCCCACTCTCACCCCTTGCGTTGCAAGAAGCTATCATCCCAGGCACAAACATAGCTCAAAATCCTTGTATCTATTGCCAGACACCCCAGACTTTTGTTATAGACACATATAGACATGGTTCCCTCCAATACACTAGGACACAGAAAACGACTCATGTGACTTAAAGTTCCCAGGTACTGGAGACGGAGGAGTCAGGTTTTTTCCTCCAGCACCTCCATGGTTGCTGGGAAAAACAGAAGTAAACAAACACTTGACAGGACAGTTATCAATCCTTTGACACATGAGGGTAAAGAACAGAAGGTAGGCTAGGAGTAGGGTTGTTGCAAGAGTGCAGAGCAATGATTATCATGGACATGTCCAAGGAATTAAAAGTTCATTTAGGCTGGGGTGGGGACTGGGATAAGATCATGATGGCCCTCCAGGCTAAAGAGCTTGCTGGGTAAAGGGGAGATGTGAGCTTTTTGGAGGGAAGTTTCATGATTGCGCCTATAATGAATATATTGCCTGTTAATACTGACACATACTGAAATCCAAAACACTCTCTGAGGTTAGCCCCATCCTTCCCACTATCAGCTTCCAGGGTCCCCTGTTCCTTCAGTGCTCAGAAAACACTTGTTCCCCATGTTAGGGGTGCCTGGGGCAGCAATTGAGTTGAACCTGGGGTCCCCTTGCTGGGGGGCAGATACGCTCTGTTCAGGACCTCCAGCCCTAGGATGGTGCTTCCATCAGGAAATGCATTCTTGGTCCCCAGGAACTTGGCTCTCTGTCCATAACTGTGGCTGTCACCATCTTAGGCTTTGTCTCTTCCTTCACTCTGGGGGAGATGGCAGTGTTCACCTCTAGGGCCTGATCCAGTGGGAAGCCCCATGTGTGCCTCCCTGTAAGTGGCCCAGCAATCTCTCCGTTTGGCATCTTTACAATTTCCTCTCCCACCCTGTCCTAACAGAAGTGCTAACATTCCTACCCAGTAGCCAGAGTAGCCTGCTAAAGTTCCCCTGTAGGTATGGGCTCTAGTGGCCCTGCTGCAGAGACTAATAAAGATATGGTTGGCTCTAGCCCTGGCTCTGGCTCTGGCTCTTTTGTCCACCTCCCCCTCCCCGCCATGGTACTTGTCTCCCTGGGACTCAGCACCTACTTGTGCCTTCTTTGGTATAGTAAGAAGAGTGTGTGGATTCTGAGGGCAAGTAGAACTAGAGACAGCATCTTAGCTGAGCAATTTGGGGCAATTCACTTCACCTGTCTGGATCTTGCTTTTCCCATCCATAAGGTGGTAGGTTGAAGTTGGCCATGCCTGAGGGCTCATAAGGAGAGGCTGCCTCAGCATGAAAAGATGGTCAACATCGCTCCTCATCAGGGAAATACAAATCAAAACCACACTCAGATACCACCTCACACCAGTCAGAGTGGCTAAAATGAACAAATCAGGAGACTATAGATGCTGGAGAGGATGTGGAGAAACGGGACCCTCTTGCACTGTTGGTGGGAATGCAAACTGGTGCAGCCACTCTGGAAAACAGTGTGGAGGTTCCTCAAAAAATTAAAAATAGATCTACCCTATGACCCAGAAATAGCACTGCTAGGAATTTACCCAAGGGATACAGGAGTACTGATGCATAGGGGCACTTGTACCCCAATGTTTATAGCAGCACTCTCAACAATAGCCAAATTATGGAAAAAGCCTAAATGTCCATCAACTGATGAATGGATAAAGAAATTTTGGTTTATATACACAATGGAATACTACATGGCAATGAGAAAGAATGAAATTTGGCCTTTTGTAGCAATGTGAATGGAACTGGAGAGTGTTATGCTAAGTGAAACAAGTCATACAGAGAAAGACAGATACCATATGTTTTCACTGTTATGTGGATCCTAGGAAACTTAACAGAAGACCATGGGGGAGGGGAAGGAGAAAAAAAAAAAAAAAAGGTTAGCGAGGCAGCTAGCCAAAACATAAGAGACTCTTAAAAACTGAGAATAAACTGAGGGTTGATGGGGGGTGAGAGGGAGGAGGGGGGGTGGGAAGGAGGGAGGGTGATGGGTATTGAGGAGGGCACCTGTTGGGATGAGCACTGGGTGTTGTATAGAAACCAATTTGACAATAAATTTCATATTTAAAAAAAAATTAAAAAAATAACTATAAAAAAATAAAAAAAATAAAAGAGATGCTGCCTCAGGGTGTCTGTCATCTGAACTAATGAGTGATCCAGGCTGTGCCCTGTCTGCTGAGAGTCCAGTGGTGTTGAGGTCTTTTCCAGTAGGTTCTTATCCTTCTAGAGTTGAATCAATGAGTTGGTCTCAGAAAGCAGGTGGTCAGGGAAGGAAACAACCATCTTGCATCAGACCTTTTGAGGCTGCAAGTGACAGAGACCCCCTGCTCAAACTGATTCAAGCTAAAGAAGGGAAAGCATTGGGTCATATAACTGAGAAGTCCAGAAACTGCTTGGTGCAGAAATTCAGTGTCCCTTAGACTTTGTTTTTATCTTTATAGCCACTGGGCTTGCCCTTTCAGAGGCTTCAGTGATACTCAGCAGCTCCAGATCAAATGCCCTTCTGGTTCAAGTCTAGCCAAGAGAGCTTTTCTTCTCCTAATAGTATGAATAAAAGTCCTGGGACTGAAGAGCATTATCCCAAATTGGGTCCTGTGGTCATCCATGAGTCCATGGTGATCTGGAAAAGATGATCTAAAACAACAGGGCTTACAACAGGGGTGGAGTGGTGTCCCAAAGAACGTTTAGGGCACTGTTGCCCAGAAGTAGGATGGATAAGTGGCAAAAACATCAGGTGTCTGCCCCAGCCACATTCCTAGAGACACCAACTTAGAGGGAGACATAAACAAACACCAGTGATTCAATGAGATGAGGTAAGTGAGGAACATGGTACAGTGCGAGCTCTGAGAAGAGGTGTCCAACTCTGCCAAAGGAAGTGGGGAAAGATCTGGGGCAGGGATGAACCTTGAAGGCCAAGCAGGGAAGGGAGGGAGAGCTTTCCACACAAAGAACACATGGAAGAAATGGCATGAGCAATGGCCTCAGAGGACTTTGGTCTTGAGAGCACAATGAAGTTCAGCCTGATGTCACAATCTATTTCATGGTGAGGAGGGATGGTAGATGAGGCAATATTATAGAGAACCTCCCACAGCTGGGTTAAGTGCTCTTCTTTGTGTCCCTACAGCCTCACGACTACCATTTATCACCTTGATGAGACCTGGTTCTTTCCACTCACCCCATTGAACAGGGCAAGACAAATGGATGTTTCAGATGTAGTTTGCTTCAAAATCTCTCCACTAATAGGATTGTGGCATGAATTTTTTATCTTCCAGCTGTCCAGTAGACAATTGTTCACATATACATTAAAACAAACATTCTCAGAAAACAGTCTGACCTGGAGTTGACTTATGGACCATATCTGGCTCACACATTCTTTGGTCAGTACAGTGGTTTTAAAAAGTTTTCAATTAAGGGGTACCTGGATGGCTCAGTTGGTTGAGTCTCAGCTCAGGTCGTGATCTCATGGTTCATGAGTTCGAGCCCTGCATCCAGCTCCCTGATGTCAGCGCAGAGCCTGCTTCAGATCCTCCGTCCCCCTCTCTCTCTCTGCCCCCTTCCCCGCTTGTGCTCTCTCGCTCTCAAAAATAAATAAACATTTAAAGTAAAATTAAAAAGTTTTGAATTAAAATGTGATACCACTACACACCACCTAAAAGGCTAAAGGTGAAAAAGACTGACAACATTAAGCAAATGGAAGTCTCACATGACTGTAAACTGGTACAACTGCTTTGGAAACTAATTCGTAAAGACAAATACATGCATACCTTATAACCCATCAATTATACTCCTAGGGTACACCAAGGAGAAATGCGTACATATGTTTACCAAAAAATAATAGGTATAAAAGTATCACAGAGGTAGTGGAAAAAACTTAAATTCTAGAATAGGTGGATCTATGGTATATTCCACTCACAAAATGGAATACTGTTCAATGAAAATTACCCATAAGTACATGTAAAATTGAGAGTGAATAAAAAAAAATAAGGAGTGAAGGGAAAGTGGGAAAATAGAGTTATACTATGCAAAGTTTTCTGTACTTTATGGGAAGTAGTACAATATTGACTTAAGTGTATGCTGATAAGTCAAAGATGCACATGGGAAGAAGTAAGTGTTGGCGAGGTTGTGGAGAAAAAGGAACCCCTGTGCACTGCTGGTGGGAATGCAAACTGGTGCAGCCACTGTGGAAAATAGTTATGAGGTTCTTCAAAAAGTTAAAAATAGAAATACCCTATGACCCAGTAGGCCCACTATTGGCTATTTACCCAAAGAATACAAAAACACTAATTCAAAGGAATAGATGCACCCACCCCTATGTTTGTTGCAGCACTGTTTACAATAGCCAAACTATGGATGCAGCTCAAGTGTCCATCGACAGATGAATGGATAAAGATGTGGTACATACACACAATGGAATATTACTCAGCTATAAAAAAGAATGAAATCTTGCCATTTGCAACAACATGGATGGAGCTAGAGAGTATACTGCTAAGTGAAATAAGTTGGCTAGAGAAAGACAACATGATTTCACTCATATGTGGAATTCAAGAAACAAAACAAATGAACAAAGAAAAAAGACAAACCAAGAACCAGATGCTTTAATTACAGAGAACAAACTGATGCTTACCAGAGGGGAGGTGGGTAGGAAGATGGGTGAAATAGGTAAGGGATTCAAGAGGACACTTATCAAGATGAGCACCAGGTGATGTATGGAATTGCTGAATCACTATATTGTACACCTGACACTGATATAACACTGTATTACTTATACCAGATTAAAAAAAAAAAAAAAAACACTTGAAGAATTAACAATCAGTCCTTCTCAAACTTTTCTCAAAAAAAAAAAAAAAAAATTTAAGAGGAAGCACTTCCTAACTCATTCCATGACAGCAGAATTACACTGATACCAAAGCCAAAGATAATACAAGAAAACTACAGACCAATATTGATTTTAAAATCCTCAAAAAACTACTAGCAAACTGAATTCAGCAGTATATTGAGAAGAATATACACAATGACCAGAAAATACACACAATGATTTATTCTCAGAATGCAAGGATGGTTCTACACATGAAAACTGATCAATATACTATACTAATTAGTAGAATAAAAGGGGAAAAAACCCATGATCTTCCTAATTGATGCAGAAAAAGCATTTGACAAAATTTAACACGTTTTTATGATAAAAACACTCAATAAACTAGGAATAGAATTTCCTTAACATGATAAATACTACATTTAAAAATCTATGGTAAATATACTCAATGGTAAAAGACTCAAAGGTTTCCCTTAAGACTCGAAAAAAGACAGAATGCCCACTTTTGTCACTTATATTCAACATATACTGGAAGTTGTAGCCAGAAAAATTAGTTTAGAAAAAAATAAAAGGCATCCATATTGGAATGGAAATAAAATCAGCTGTTTACAGATCGTATCTTATTACAGTTGACCCTGAACAACACAGGTTTGAACTGCATGGGTCCACTTATATGCAGATTTTTTTTTCAAGAAATACAGTATGGTACTGTAAAGATACGTTCTCTTCTTTATGATTTTAAATCTTTTCTCTTGCTTACTTTATTGTAAGAATACAGTATATAATACAAATAACATACAAAATATGTGTTAATTGACTGTTTATGTTATTGGTATGGCTTCTGGTCAATAGTATTTGTAAAGTTTTGGGGGACTAAACAGTTATATGCAGGGGCACCAGGATGGTGTTCAGTCACTTGAATGGCAGGCTCTATTATTTTGGCTTAGGTCATGATCTCATGGTTCATGGGATCAAGCCCTGTGTTAGGCTGCACGCTGGCAATGCCAGAGCCTGCTTGGGATTCTCTCTCTCTCTTTATGCCCCTCCCTCTCATGCACTCTCTCTAAAAAATTAAACATTAAAAAAACCAAAAACTAGTTATACATTTGTTTTCATTTTAATTCTGGTATAGTTAACATACAGTGTAATATTAGTTTCAGATGTACGATATAGTGATTCAACGATTCCATACATCACCCAGTGCTCATCACAAATGCACTCCTTAATCCCCATCATCTATTTCACCCATTCCCTCACCCACCTCCCCTCTGGTAACCATCAGTTTGTTCTCTATATTCTATTTTTGTTTTGTCTCGTTTTTTTCCCCTTTGTTAGTTTTGTTTCTTAAATTCCACATATGAATGAAATCATATGTTGTCTTTCTCTGACTGACTTATTTCACTTAGCAGTATATTCTCTCTAGCTCCATCCATGTTGTTGCAAATGGCAAGGTTTCATTCTTTTTTTATAGCGGACTAATATTCCATTGTGTATATGTACCACATCTTTATCCATTCATCTGTTGATGGACACTTGAACTGCTTCCATAGTTTGGCTATTGTAAATAATACTGCAATAAACATAGGGGTGCATATATCCCTTTGAATTAGTGTTTTTGTATTCTTTGGCTAAATAGCTAGTATTGTGATTACTGGATTGTAGGGTAGTTTTATTTTTAACTTTTTGAAGAAACCTTTTACTGTTTTCCACAGTGGCTGCATCAATTTGCATCCTCCACAAAAGGGCTCCTTTTCCTCCACATCCTTGTCAACCCTTATTGTATCTTATATGCAGATTTTTGACTGCACAGGGTCAGTGCTCCTAACCCCAGCATTGTTCAAGGGTCAATTATATGTTAAAAACCCTAAACATTTCATACAAAAATCGTTAGATTTAATAAATTTAGCAAAGTTGCAGGATACAAAATCAATGTAAAAATCAGTTGCATTTTATAAACTAGCACTGAACAATCCAAAAAAGAAATTAAGAAAAAAGATTCCACTTTCAATAGCATCAAAAAGAATAAAATACTTAGGAATAAACCTAACAACCAAGGAGGTGAAAGACTTGTATACTGAAAACTAAGACATTGCTGACAGAAATTAAAGGCGTAAATAAATGCAATGTGCTTCAAAACTTACTACAAAGCTACAGTAATAAACACAGTAGAGTACTAGCATTAAGGAGAGACATACAGACCAATGGAATAGAATAAACAACCCAGAAATAAACTCCTACATATGGAGAATTGATTTTCAACAAGGGTGCGAAGACCATTCATTCAATGGGGGAAGGACAGTCTTTTTGACAAATGCTGCTGGGGAAAATATGTCCACATGCAAAAGAATGAAGCTTGGCCCTTATCATACACAGTATACAAAATTAACTCAAAATGGATCAAAGACTTAAACATCAGAGCTAAAACTATAAAACTCATTGAATAAAAACACAGGAGAAAATCTTTGTGATATTGGATTTGGCAATGATTTCTTACATATGACACCAAAAGCACAGGCCAAAAAAAAAAAAGGTAATTGAACTTCATCAAAATTTAAAACTTTTGGGCATCAAAGGACACAATAAGTGAACACGCAACCCACAGAATGAGAGGAAATAGTTGTAAATCCATGTATCTATTACAGGATTAATATCTAGAATATATAAAGAACTCCTGTAATTCAACAACACAATAAACAACCCCATTTAAAAATGGGCAAAGGACTTAAATAGACATTTCTCTAAATAAATTATATAAACAGCCAGTAAGCAAGATGTTTAACATTACTAGTCATTAGGGAAATGCAGATCAAAATCACCATGAGATAGGTACCACTATACACCCACAAGGATGGCTATTATCAGAAACATCAGAACATAAAAAGTGTTGATGAAGATGTGTAAAACTTGGAACCCTCATATAGTCATTGCTGCTGGGAATGTAAAATGGTGCAGCTGCTGTGGAAAGCAGTTTGGTATTTCCTCCAAACGTTAATATAGTTAAACAGAATTGTAAGACCCAGCAATTCTACTCCCAGGTATACACTAAAAAGAACTGAAAACAGGGATTCAAACAGGTACTTATACACCAATTTTCTTGGCAGCATTATTTTAAATAGCCATGGGGCGCCTTGGTGGCTCAGTTGGTTTAACATCCAACTCTTGATTTTGGCTCAGGTCATAATCCCAGGGTCTGGGATCGAGTCCTCTGTCAGGACTCGACTCTATGCTATGCATAGAACCTGCTTAAGATTTTCTCTCCCTCTCTCTCCTCCCTTCTCCCCTGCTCACACACTCTTTCTCTCAAAAAATAAAATAAATAAAAATGGAAAATGCTAGGCTTATAAAAAAATAAAACGTAAAATAGCCAGGGGCGCCTGGGTGGCTCAGTCCGTTAAGCGTCCAACTTCAGTCAGGATCTCACGGTTTGTGAGTTCAAGCCCCATGTAGGGCTCTGTGCTGACACTTCAGAGCCTGGAGCCTGCTTTGGATTCTGTGTCTCCCTCTTCCTCTGCCCCTCCCCCATTTACCCTGTCTCTCTCAAAAATAAATAAACATTAAAAAAGTAAAATAGCCAAAAGGTGGGAACAATCCAAGTGTCCACCAACAGATGAATGAGTAAACAAAATGTGGTATATACATAACTTGGGCTTTTATTCAGCCATGAAAAGGAATAAAAGTCTGATACAAGCTACAACATGGGTGGACACTAGGACAAATATTGTATAATTCCACTTACACAGTTATCTAGAATAGGCAAATTTAGAGACAGAAAGCAGAATGGAAAAACTGAGAGTTGTTAAAATAGTTTGCATTCCAGGGGCTCCTGGGTGGCTCAGTCGGTTGTGTCTGACTTCAGCTCAGTTAATGATCTCACGGTTCCTGGGTTCAAGTCCTGCGTCAGGCTCTGTGCTGACAGCTCAGAGCCTAGAGCCTGCTTCAGGTTCTGTGTCTCCCTCTCTCTTTGCCCCTCCCTTGCTGACATTATCTCTCTCTCTCTCAAAAATAAACATTAAAATTTTTTTTACTAACATTTTACATAAAACATAAAATATGTACTCTTTTTTTTTCAACTTTTTTCAATTAGGCTATATTGAGATTTATCTATATTGTTGGTATCAAGTTTATTCTGCTTCACTGCATACTATATTACATAGTATGCATGTTTCATAATTTATTTATACAGTATATTCACCTCTTGATGGTCATTTGGGTTGTTTCCAGTTCTTGGACATGTAAAGCTATGAATATTTGTGTGCAAGTCTTCATATAGACACATGGCTTTCATTTCTTGTGAGTAAATACTTGAGCATGAAATGGCTAAGTTAAATAAATGTATGTTTAACTTCTTTAGAAACTGCCAGAGTTCTTCATATATTCTAAATGCTGGTCCTTTATGAAGCATGAATGAAATTCAAAAGTATATTCTGTCTGTGGCTTGTTTTTTATTCAATTCCTTGCAGTCTGTTTTACTGAGGACCTCAGTTCCTCACTGGCTGCTGGTTGGAGGCTGCTGTCAGCTCCTTACAAAGTGGGCCTCTCCATAGGAGCTCATAACAAACAGACTGCTGCACAGAGGCAAATGAGAGGAGTCAGAGAGATTGGCAAAAGTATTTTTCATAATCTAATCTTCAAAGTGGTATCTTACCACTTTTGCTGCATTCTGTTCCTTAGAAGCAACTTACCAGGTCCAGTCTATACTTAGAGGAAAAGGATCCTACAAAGGCATGAATACCAGGAGGCAGGAATCAGGAACTATTTTAGAAGCTACATTCTATGCAGATGCTTATCATAAATACTGTCTTCATTTTCAGTACTTTAGTTCTTGCTTTTTTAGCTTTTTGGAATTGCTACTAGAAGTTGCTATGTGTACTATTATCCTCTTAATCTTTTCTTTGCTTTCTAGTGAAGGAGTTCCTCAATTCAATGTTCTCACTAATCAGTGGGATGCAGTGTATGTACCATTTATCTAATGTGTTCCTTACTTCAACTATTTTTCACACTTAATAGTTGTATTTGGTTATTTTATGATTCTTGCTCCATATTGCTAGTATCTCCACTCTTCAATATTTATCACACCATTTTATAGTCTTTTTGAGTATTTCTACTCCAGATGGTATTCACTTTTTCTAAACTTATTTATTTATTTATTTATTTATTTATTTATTTATTTATTTATTTATTTTTGAGAGAGAGAGAGAGAGAGAGAGAGAGAGTGTGAATGGGGTAGGGGCAGAGAGAGGGGACAGAGGATCTGAAGCAGGCTCTGCACTGACAGCAGAGAGCCTGACATGGGGCTCAAACTCACGAACTGTGAGATCATGACCTGAGCTGAAGGCAGATGCTTCACCGTCTTGACTCACCCAGGTGCCCCAGTATTCACTTTTTCTTTTGAGGCAGTTTCAGGTATCCAACTACTCTGGCTTGTGGCTCCAAATTCTCCTGGGGGTATGTGTTACAAGTCTGGGAAGGTATACTGGGCAAGGGACAAAGACCAGAATGTCGTGTTTAAGAAGGGGAGGAGAGGGGCGCCTGGGTGGCGCAGTCGGTTAAGCGTCCGACTTCAGCCAGGTCACGATCTCGCGGTCCGTGAGTTCGAGCCCCACATCGGGCTCTGGGCTGATGGCTCAGAGCCTGGAGCCTGTTTCCGATTCTGTGTCTCCCTCTCTCTCTGCCCCTCCCCCGTTCATGCTCTGTCTCTCTCTGTCCCAAAAATAAATAAACGTTGAAAAAAAAAATTTTTTTAAAAAAAGAAGGGGAGGAGACAAACTGTGGGACAGAGTTCCAGGAACCACAAGACCATACATGTAGCTGCTCCCATTCAGTAACATCCCACTAAACCACACTTTATTTCAGAGTCTTACCTTTAAACTAGTTTAGGAAGAAGCAGCTTTGCAGGGGGCAGTCACCTAGATTACAGCTTATTAACGCAAGTTTTGAAAGGGAAAGGCTAGAGAGTGAGTGAAAGGCCTAAGGCAGGCAGGTCATTCTCCACCTATTTTCATCAACTCCTCACTTAGTTTACACTGCCCTGATATTACCCCTGTGGACACCTGTACCCGTAGTCTGGCCTGTAGCCTCCCTTTCTGTAGTAAGGGAAATAGCTATCATTTGTGCCAAGGCAAGGGCCAGCTCTTTTTTCTGTAAAGGGCCAGACAGTAAATATTTTTGGCTTTTGGGGCCATTCTGTCACAACTACTCAACCCCACCTTTGCAGTGAATTCCAAAAAAAATTTAATTTAAAAACAGGTAGCAGGCTGGATGTGGTGGGAGGGCAGGAGTTTGCTGTCCCTGTCCCTAGGCAAAGGTGGGGTTAGGAGAAGGCAAAAGCAAAATGTAAATTACTTTTAATTTAAATTACTGTCTTTCAAGTTGTAGCCACTCACCCCCACTTGTAACAGCTGAAAAGTCTTCTGACTCCCTAGGGGTTTCTTAGTGCTGTTTTTTTATTTTTCTGGATTTCAAGTTCCCTTTATAATTCTAAGGAGGAAGTAAGAAATTCATACTAACTTACTACCTTGGCAGGAATAGAAACCAAGTCAATAGTTGTTTTTGTTTGTGTTTTATTTATATATTTTTGGCAGCAAAATTGTTTATTAAAAAAAAAATCTAGACTATGAACACACTTCACTGCTTCAGTTGAAGAACCCCAGGCCAAATAAAAAGACCGATATTAAAAAGCAGCATAACTGATTACTGTTTTAAAGATACATAAAAAGAATCATACACTACAGTGTAGGAAGACAATCACCCCCATGTCAGAAATCACAACTTCTTCTAAATAAAGAATATGACCCATCTGCCATATTGAATTGATATTTATTTCAGGACATGCCATGTCAAAATAAAAACAAAAGAGTCAACCCTTGCCTTTAACAATAATATTGTATTATAAAAGCACTTTACAACTCCATCCCATCTTTGAGTATAAGTTACTGGTATGTGGGCTAATGATTATCTGAAAGCATTTCTCTATTCAGACCCATAATCCAAGTGCTCTCTGAATATTACAAGGTGACAATAAGTGGGAACTGGAGAAGGAAGAGGAAAGAGAGGGGAATAAGGTTCCCAGTTAAGGGTTTTGTTGCAATGAGGGGATGAGGAAGTATGAAGATATTTTTTGTTGTCTTTTCATCTTTATACTGTGTTAAGTAATGCTTACAACGTAAATTCAGCAGGCTTTTCCTGAGCTGTAACTCAGAAATTTTCGTCCTGCAAATAATGTATTTACAAATGTGTTTATTAACTTACACAGCAATCTCACAATAACTAGTAAAGATTAAAATGGTGCACTCCTAGTATATTTGTTTACAGTGTTTTAAGGGAAATATATATTGCCATGGTGATGAAGCTCTAAATAGATCAGACAAAACATCTAAAAACTGAAAGTAGTTTAAAAAAAAAAGGCAAAGAAATAAATATCAACAAAGAAAGAAGATTAATTGTAGCTTAAATATAAAATTAAATCACTAGTTAATTAACCAAACTATACAGATCTAATAAAAAGCAAAACCAGCCTGAAAGACCCAACATTAAAAAAAAAAAATGCTAAAAAATAAGGCATAAATCTGCATAATATTAAGTTTTACTTCCATTCTCTCCTTTCCCTCCTCTATGTATGCTTTTCCAGATCTGCCGCTAGGGGCTTATAAGAAACCTGTTTCCATTTTCGATTTGACCTCAAATGTCCTGAGCAAAGTATTTGCTATTCTGTTGAGGATTCTTTTGTTGTTAAGCTTTAGATATCATTGTTTCTACAATGATAGCTTTAGATATCATTGTTTATTGTAGTTTTGATCACGGTACCAAGTTTAAATTCTTCCGCTGGTTCTTCTTAAAAGAATTTGATTTCTGTAGTGCCTTGCCTGCATAGCATTTTTTGAAACAAGAAAGAAAAACCCAAGAGAAATCTATTGCTTACAAAAGTTTTCTTTTTTTAAACAAACAGAATAACTCTATGTTGAGAATTTTAAAGTCCTGGGAGAAATAGTTCACTGGAAGAATTCAGTATTAAAAACATGTTCTGAAGCACTGTTAACTCTTCTCTCCCAGGGACTAACATGTGAAAGGGTCATTTGTTTTGGTCTGAAATACATTTTATGTTCATTTAATTTGTAAGTACTCACTGTGTTCATTAGGACTCATTTTGAAGATGCATCAGAACCCTTTTCTTATTCAAGCACTGCCTACCATGATAGTTGAGTTTTGACCTCAAATAAAGTCTAAGTAATTTATATCAGCGCTCAAGAATAATTTTGGACATCTTGACCCAAGGCCTAGAGCAAGTGGTATCACTAAATTTGAAGGATAACTCCATTGGGCTTGGTCTGACTCCTGCTTTGTCATACCTCATTTGTTTTGAGGGAGAGATGGTAAGAATAGGGAATGCAATAAGGGAGAGGTGAGAAAAGCAGAGAGAGATCAAGTAGGTAGGCAAGTGCTGCTGTGAACAATTGCTTCTTAACCTAGCCACAGACTGTTGGAATTTCCATCATTTTGAAGTATGTTATCCTAACATTGAAAAGGAAAAAAAAAATTGAGAAAACGTATCTAATTTTTAAAGTTATCACTGGAATATGTTGGAATCATTTGGCTTTTTGTAAAATATAAATAATGAAGACACTGACTTTTTTGTGCTTGTGAAGCTAATAGATCATCTCCACGAGACAGGCAGCAATGATGAATTGCAATACGTTATTACTGAAGGGAAAAGGTTCAAGCCAATATTCACACTGCAGTCAATGAAAGAGTAAGGGGGCCAAAGCAGTGAGCTTCTGAAGAAAAGTTGAAGATGCCATGGAAGATTAGCAGGAACAGCCTCCTTCACTGACTGGTTGCTCCTGAGGCTTTTCCAGTTTTATGTCAATCACTGAAACAAAAGTTAAGGAGCTATAAATGGGAAAGTACAATTCCAATTCTGCTGAACATTGAGATCTCTTGCAAGCTCCTTCCATTCCTACTGGCTTCAGAACTGATACAGCCATTATTTTCTGGTATAGCTAGCTCACTATAACGAGATGCTCAAAGGGAATAAACTTGCTTATATCTACTATATGCAACAAAGGTCAGAATAAAGTTAAGCCCTATTCATGAGAATTTGTTTTAAGGAAATTATAGGAGCAAGAAACCATGTAAAGATTATGTTCCTTATGAGATTATCTGAAACTCTGAAAATAGCTTACAAAAGAGTTCAGGGAGAGAATTTAATAAATAATGGGACTTCAACTCCATAGAACACATTATGCTATTAGAAGTAATAAAGGCTTAGGGGCACCTGGATGGCTCAGTCAGTTAAGCATCCGACTCTTGATTTTAGCTCAGGTCATGATCTCACGGTTCATGAGATCAAGTCCCATGCCAGGCTCCATTGCTGATAGTAGAGCCTGCTTGGGATTCTCTCTCTCCCTCTCTCTCTGTCCTTTCCCCACTTGTGCACACTCTTTCTCAAAATAAATAAACTTAAAAAAAAAAAAACTTAAAAAAATAAAGACTTAGAAAACATAAAACATCTAGCAGTGGGAAAAGCTGAACACAAAGTGCTATGAATTCTATGGCTTAATAAAAATGCATATGGAAAAACGCTAAATATAAAACAATTAAAATATTAAGATTCAAAATCCTTTGAAATAACTATTATTACATGTACTTCATTATGTCCTGTTTCTGAAAGCAGAGGCCACAATAACACTCAAGACTGAATTATTTCTTGCCTGTGCCAAGCAGAAAGCTCAAGAAAAAGCAAGGGAGGAAAATATGATATATACTGTAGGGAAAAAGCCCAGAGCCAATGGGACTCAAAATTAAGAGGCAGAGGGCGGTGATTCTAAGTTTCCTGCTCATTAAAAAGCAAGTAAACAAACACAAACCCTCTCACTGATTAATTGCAGTGAGAAGCGGGCTACAAAGGATGCCCTTGAACCACCAGATCTCATGTGCTACAGAAAACCTTGGAGCTTCAGGGTCCCTAGGTGGCTCAGTCACTTAGGCATCTTGACTTCGACTCAGGTCATGATCTCACAGTTCGTAGGTTTGAGCCCTGCATCAGGCTCTAGGCTGACAGTTCACAGCCTGAAGCCTCCTTCAGATTCTGTGTCTCCCTCTCTGCCCCTCCTTTGCTCGCTTGCTCTCTCTCTCAAAAAATAATAAAATGTTAAAAAATGTTAAAAAGAAAAAAAAAAAGAAAATCTTGGAGCTTCTACATTCCTAAGTCATCAATTCCTGGTCATCAATTCCTGCCATATGATGGCATATTCCTTAGCCAACCAAGTGGAGCTCGAAAGACTAATGTTAACAATAAAATTTTCTGATGAAACAAAAAGGATACTGTCTTCTCTGCTTCTGTCCTGTGTGCTTTCCATTCCAGGCAAAGCTGCTGCAACACGTCGGAAGAGCTGTGGAAGAAAGAAATGTGATAATTGGAAGGGAAAATTTAGCAAATGGTATCAAGGGAAAGTGGATGACCACTGGATGGTGAATTAAAAGATATGGCTTCTGGGTTATTTCTCATTTAGACCTTAGCATAATGAAAACATATAAAAATATCTATTTATTCTATAAATGAGTACTATGTGCGGTATGCCACATACAAAGAGGTACAAAGATATGATCCTTACTTTCCAACTGGTGATATCAGACATGAACAAAGAGCTAAGAAGCAAGCAGCAAAAATGCCATTTGAGTCATAAAAACAAACTTTTGTAACAACTCCGAGAAAGGATAGATTGCTCATTTAGGAAAACTGGATAGTGGTATTCCTGTCTTTTATAAAGGGTTAGCTTCTAAAGCCAGTGAATATATAGTAAAAGTCTAGTCAAAATTACCCTGGATAATTCCTTAGGAAAGCACTATGTTAGAGACTAACATACCACCTCTCATATCCAACACAGATGGCTTTTCTTCCATCACTAGAAAAAGCACCAGTGGAAGTGGTTGGCTGGTGTCTGAGGTATGATGTTATAAAAAATCTCTTCAAAAGAATCACACTCAAGCCAATGAGGTGGTCACTTTGAGAGACATGTGGGAACAACAGATTCATACCTCCTATCATATGCCCAATACTAGGCATCAACTCATTGGGCAGAATGGCAGGTGAAACTGCCTGATTATGTCATTCTTTTTTTTTTTTTTTTTTTTTTTGGTACGCAGTGTAAAATTCCTAGAAGTTAAATACGCATGTGATATAACTCCCTTGTACAAAATACCTGCTTGTTTGAGTCATTGTCTCAGGTTCTTTGAGGACATAAAAATGAACAAAATGTAGTTTTTTAATTCAAGGAGCTCACAGTCTAGTGAAAGAGATAGACAATTCTTTATGTCACAATGTGATAAGTGCTACAAACCAATGAAGTACAGGGAAACCTGGGTGGCTCAGTCAATGCGTCTGACTTTTTTTTTTTTTTTTTTAATGTTTATTTATTTTGGAGAGAGAGCATGTGCGTACAGAGAGGGGAACAAAGGATCCAAAGGGAGCTCTGTGCTGACAGCAGGTAGCATAGAGAGCCCGACGTGGGGCTCGAACTCAAGAACCCCGAGATCATGACCTGGGCTGAAGTCTGATGCTTAACTGACTAAACTACCCAGGCGCTCCAAGCGTCTGACTCTTGATTTCAGCTCGGGTCATGATCTCACGGTTCACAAGCCCACGTTGGGATCCACACTGACAGTGTGAAGCCCGCTTGAGATTCTTGCTCTCTTCCTCATTTTCTGCCCCTCCCCCATTTGTGGGCGCGCATGCGCATGCTCTCTCTCTCTAAAAAAAAAAAAAAAAAAAAACCAACGAAGTACAAAATGGTATGAGAACACAGATATAAGAAAAGGCGGCTCTGGGGCGCCTGGGTTGCTCAGTCGGTTGAGCATTCGACTTCCGCTTGGGTCATGATATCACGGTTTGTGGGTTTGGGCCCCGCATCGGCTCTGTGCTGATAGCTCAGAGCCTGGAGCCTGATTCAGGTTCTGTGTCTCCCTCTCTCTCTGCTCCTCCTCGGTTAGTGCTCTGTATCTGTCTCTCAAAAATGAATAAAAATATTAAAAAACATGAAAAAAAAAAAAAAAAAAAAAAGGCCCGTCTCAGGATACTGGGAAAAATCTTTAGGTGGTAACATTTCGGTTGGGATTTAAAGGCAGTTAAAAGTTTTTATTGGCCAGAGTGCCTAGGTGGCTCAGTTGGTTGAGTGTCTGACTCTTGATTTTGGTTCAGGTCATGATCCCAGGGCTGTGGCACTTGGCCCTGCATGGGGCTCCATGCTAAGCATGCAGCCTGCTTAAGATTCTCTCTCCCTCTGCCCCTCTCCCTTGCCCTCTCTTAAAAAAAAAAAAAAAAAAAAAAATCACTTGGTTGTATTTCACTATGCCAAGTACTCAGAGTTTAAGTGTTCCACAAATGTTGCTGAATTAAAGTGAGAAGGAACAGAAACAACAGAAGGCCAGCAAAGGATGAAAGACTGGAACTCTAATCTGTTTAGGGAAAGGAATACAGAAAAGGACAAAATTTTCATCTGTAGGCAACAGTCTGGTGGGATAGGATTAGGGTAGACTTGAGAAAAAGTATAATTGTTTTGGTTCTTTAAGGTTTAGTGGCATTATAGAGATGTACTGAAGTAAGGGCTAGCCTCAATATTCCCCCTTGTGCCTGAATCTACTGAAATCAGAAATGTGGGGACTATACATTATGACTACACAGCTAAGTGTGAAAATCACTGAGGCCAAGACTGAATATCACCATTATAGAATGAATTTCCAGGATGCACAGTTTGATCTAGCACCACATTTGTCTGCTGCTAGACAATCAAATCCCTGAACCATGTTCAGAGAAAAGCACAAGGTATATTCAAGAGTATTTAGGTAGTCCAGACTGGCTACAGCACAGAATATATAAAAGGATTAGAAAGAAGCTGTATATATTAAAGACCAGACTAAGAATGTTCTGGCAAGCATATTAACTTTGTCCTGCAGGTAAAAGTAGGCACTAAAAACTGCAGTTTGCGTAAGGAATTTTATCAGGGGTTCTATTTATTTTACTATGGCTACAAAGATCTACAAAGCACATATTGAAAGTGAAAGGGAGGAATGGCAAAACCCTAAAAGCTAAAAGTGAAGTGCAAAGTTTATATTGTGGGCAGGCCACTTAGGGGACAGGTCTTTTTTCTGTTCCTCAGTTTTCTCATCCGTAAAATGGGCTTAAAATAATAGTATACTTAACTGACTAGATTATTGTGGAAATTAAGGAAAATCATTAGGTAAATTGCTGAGAACCAATATGTTATACAGAAAATCTATAATAAACAGTAGCTCTACTTCTATTAGAGACTAGCCTAGCCCTGTGGGCTAGGGAAACAAAATTTTTCCACATTATGAAATCTGGCAGTGAATTCTAGGACTATAGCAAAACACTAACAGGTATAAAATTCTGCTTTAAGAAGCTATTTAAAACTGGTGGGAAAGGTGTGGGAGTTGGGAAAGACCTTCTGAAAATATCAGGGCAGAAATGAAATGTTCTTACTTAGGAATATCTAGAAATCTTTCCCTAAGATCTCATAGTTCGCTTCTGACATGAAATATTTATTAAACTGTTTATGTGTTCAAAATGTACAACCTTTTCAGCTCTTAAGAATGTCAAAGTTTATTACAGGCTAGCTTAAAAATGGATTTTTTGCGGAAGATGCCTGGGTGGCTCAGTCAGTTAAGGGTCCGACTTCAGCTCAGGTCATGATCTTGGAGTTTGCAAATTCGAGTCCTGCATCAAGCTCTCGACTGTCAGTGTGGAGCCTGCTTTGGATCCTCTGTACTCCTTCTCTCTGCCCCTCCCCAACTTGTGTATCATGTTCTCTCTCAAAAATAAACAAACATTAAAAAAAATCATTTAAAACATGGATTTTTTGTGTGTGTGGAGACATTGGGAAGGTTTATTTACTTTCTGTGAAAATGGAATAAAATGGTTTTTAAGTTTTGATGCTTTAAAAAAAAAAGTACATATCTAATGAGGTCTTTCAGAGAGGGTATTATTATATTCTTACCTGTCTACCTATTCTCATAACATAACACAGTTTTTAATGTGTTTCTAGAAAGAGTATAAAATTTGAGCCAAGAAACTATACTAACTTCCCCGTTATTATAGCTTTGTGACCTCGAGGATATTAATTTCTCTAATCCTTAGATTCTTTCTAATAAAAACGGGGCTAGAGTTGTGAAGTTCAACTTATTATTATTATACCTTTGAAAATAATTAGAAAAAAGTTATGTTAGGAATTTCCTTGAAAGGTTATGTGTGAAATCATTCCCTCTAGACCAGTAATTCTTGATACCTACCATGCATCAGAATTACCTGGGAAACTAAAAACAAAACCAGATGTTTGGGTCCTACCGCCAAAAATAGATTTAACTAATTTGGGGTTGGACTGGGCCCTTACCATTCATTAAAAGATCTCTGGATGATTCTAATGTGCAGCCATGGTTAAAGACCAATGCTGTAATACTAATTTGTAAGGAGTGTGAAGTAATCATCAAATAAAGCAAGAAAGAAGCTAATACTGAGTGGCTACTTTGTAGAATCTTCATGTTTTCTCATTTTAATATCTTCCTATGAGGAACATATTAGTGTCCTCATTTTATAGAAATCTAAGGCTGAAGAGAGAATTTACAATACACCAAATAAAATAGCAGAGCCAAGACTCCGAAATTCATATTTTTTTCTACTACCTTATGTTGCCTAGTATAAATAGAAGTCTCTTCTATATGGAAAAGCATTGTGGAAAGGCCTGTGTGAAGAAACAGCTAACAATCCTGAGTAAGAGGAGTTTGCTTTGTGAAATACTATTATTACACACAAATCACAGACATAAAAACTTAATCCATTTTCAAGGACTTAAAATTTTTAGGGGTGCCCAGATGGCTCAGTCAGTTAAGCATCTGACTTAGGCTCAGGTCATGATCTCGCAGTCTGTGTGTTTGAGCCCCATATCAGGCTCTGTGCTGACAGCTCAGAGCCTGGAGCCTGCTTCAGATTCTGTGTCTCCCTCTCTCTCTGCCCCTCCCCTGCTCACTCTTGCTCAAAAACAAATAAACAGTAAAAAAATTTTTTTTTAATTTATCTATAGTTTTAACCAGTGTATTTGAAAATTTTAGTGTTCCCTCAAAATATTTCAATTAGATTAAAAGAATTGATGCCATTAACCTAAACTCAACTCCGGACATCCTTAAAATGAACCAAGAAAAAGCTTTTTTACAAAAGCAAAGTTCTATCCTTATAGAAACATATGTAAGACAGGAAGGAAAAAAACCTTAGAGGATTAAGTTGTCTTAAATAATCATTAAAGGAAAATCCATTTTTAAAATGTCAATGATATGCTAACAGAGCTCTTGCTTTATTAGGAATCACAGATGACTAAGCATGGAGCCTTCCTTGATCATCCTACCTGTATGTGATCTTATTCATTTCTTCAACAAATACACCTCCTTGTGCCAGAACTGATTTTATATCTCAATAATTACTGTGGATCTTACGGTCTCTGTAGCATTGGCTAGGCATTTATCATGTACTACTTACCCTTTACTATATAGTTTTCATGAGAATGTGACTCTTCTCAACTGTATCATAAGTTTTTTAGAAATCAAGAATCATATTTTACATAACTTTAAGTTCTCCAAGGAACCTACGATGGTCTTACATACTGTAGGTAATTGATACTTGTGGCTTAAGGTACATGATAAAAGTTCTGATCAAGAACTAAGGCAGACATGGAATAGACTGGTATAGAAAATACACTATCCCTACCAATGCTTAAAGTAAGATAAATATAATTTACACACACACGTGCATGTGCGCAACCCCCCTGTACACATGCAAGCTTTCATTGATCTGTTAGCACTGATGCACATCAGCTATCACTAATTTTTCATGAAGTCCTTACTTTCTTTCATATAAGATGTTTTTCTTCTGACAAGCATTGATGAGTTTAGAAGTTAAAGATCAAGAAGTATTTCTGTTCTTTTCCCATTTCCCAGTACTGTAAAATTATAGAATATAATAAGAAAGGTGACACCCACACACTTAATACTCCACTAAAAGAATGTACTAATTCTCAGATGAAAAGTCAGGTGAAGCTTTAAATAATTACTTTCTCATTACCATTTCCTTCAGCAATTTAAACACCATACCACTTTCATAAAAGAAAGCAATATTACTGCATTTTAAAAAACAGAAAAGGGTCGCCTGGGTGGCGCAGTCGGTTAAGCGTCCGACTTCAGCCAGGTCACGATCTCGCGGTCCGTGAGTTCGAGCCCCGCGTCAGGCTCTGGGCTGATGGCTCAGAGCCTGGAGCCTGTTTCCGATTCTGTGTCTCCCTCTCTCTCTGCCCCTCCCCATTCATGCTCTGTCTCTCTCTGTCCCAAAAATAAAATAAACGTTGAAAAAAAAAAAAAAATTAAAAAAAAAAAAAAAAACAGAAGAGGGATAAAATTTTTTTCATAGACTATCTTTTTATGAAATATTGAATGCAATGAAAAATATTACTTAAATATCTTATATAATACAAATGATTGTGTGAGGTATTATTAGTTATTATAGTTCTAGCCCTGATAGTATTTTTATTAAAAAAAAAACAACTATGACAATATTCTTTAAGACATAAACAGGATCTTAGAGTTGAATGCTTAAACCAGATTAAAGAGCAAAGGGCTGGGGCACCTGGGTGACTCAAGTCAGTTAAGTGGCCGACTTTGGCCCAGAGCATGATCTCACAGTTCCTAAGTTTGAACCCCACATTGGGCTCTGTGTTGGCAGCTCAGAGCCTCGAGCCTGCTTCGGATTCTGTGTATCCCTCTCTCTGCCCTTCCGCCACTCACGTGCTCTGTCAAAAATAAACATTAAAAAAAAAAAAAAAAAAAAGAGCAAGGCTTATGCACAGAAGAGCAGTACTGTGCAGGAATAAATTTGCTTTATTTTAAGCCAGAATTCACAGGCATTAAGGCCCAATCACTTGAACCATGGTCAGACACTAATGATGCATTAATAAAATCTCTCCCAGAATTATTTATAAATTTTTTACATTTATGAGAGAGACAGAGCACAAGTGGGGGAGGGGTAGAGAGGGAGGGAGAAAGGCAGAGAAAGAGAGAGAGAAACAGAATCTGAAGCAGGCTCTAGGCTCTGAGCTGTCAGCACAGAGCCTGACACAGGGCTCAAACTCACAAACTATGAGATCATGAGCTGAGCTGAAGTTGGACACTTAACCAACTGAACCACCCAGGTGCCCAAATTATTTAAAAAGTAAATGGAGCAACAGAGAAAGCCCATTTTCAGCTTTTATTATGTATATTATAATCCAGTATATAAGGGAGTAGGGAGAAGGAATCCAATTAGCAGATGAGCAGAAAGCTAGAAAACATCTCTGTGCATGGAAAATACAACCAGATGGTACCTTTAATACTGATAAACATATCCTCTATATGGTAAGACTACTACGTACCTTCCAGTGAAAACACATGATGATTTTGTCAAAATCAGTACAATGCACAATCATCAAAAGTAATTGTGCTTTTGAAAACATATACGGCTGAACAAACACACACAATGCTTACTTAACAGGCATGTAAGACAGTGATCCCCAGTGTTTTCCAAGATAGTGACTGAACTGTGAAATTTACCTGGTGAATTTCTGACCACCAGGACCAATTCTGAGTTGTGACTGACCTACAACAAAAACTCAGGAGTCTGAGATTATTTCTTCATAATAATTTCTGCCAATATGTGTTACTTATTGAATATATAATTTAAGTAATAAATCTATTTATTTTGTTATTAGATAACATACAGAATTCAGGAATAAACTAGCTTTCCATGTTAAAAAAACAAAATAAAACTAAGCATGTACATGCTAAATAGTTGTTACATTGATCGGATATATTAAGTTTTACCCCCATAAATTTAATATTAACTCCAGTTTTGGTAATAGCAGTCTAGCTTGTATAGGACTAACACTCTTGCAGATAGCAATTATTAACTCTGGAGAAACTATAAAAAAACCCAACTATTTAAAGGTTCTTAAGAGCAACAAAAAGCAGATACGAATTAGGGGGAATTCAACCCTGGGAAGGAGGGAACTCACATTCACTGGGTAGCATCCATGTTTATACAGGTTTTCCCAAGAGCTATTCCTACTGGGCCTGTACAAAATGGGGTGGTGAGAGCTCATGCAGAAAACTAGAATTTTAAAGGTTTGAGGTGCCAGTAGACTGCTAGTGTGGCTGGACTGAGAAAGGAAATAACAAAAAGGAATAAGCCAAGAGGAGGAACCCTAAAGTCTACATATAAATTTCCTGCAGATCTCAGTTGACTCTTTAATGGTACATATGTAGGAGACACTACAAGGAGTCCATCTGAAAACAACAGCTAGAAGGCAGGAAGAAATAAGCAGACTTTAGTTACTGCCTGCTTCAGGGATAAAGTTTAGAGTCTGAATCCCACAAAAACAGGAAAAGCTTGATAAATACTACAGGCTTTCTACAGATCCATCAAAGCAAAACATAACATTAAGATCCCACAAGTTCAAGGTGATCAGTCAGCAATATAAAACACTGCCATAATAAAACTCAGCATTTTGCAGAGAAAAGTAACAGAAAGCAGAGTCTCTATGTATTATACACAATGCTGAGCATATGACCAAAACTTACTAGACACATAAAGAAACAGGACAATTTAACCTAAAGGCAAGAGAAAAACTGCCAGTAGAAACAGACTCAGAGATGACTCATATGTTGGATTAGACAATAATTTCAAAGCAACTACTATAGGTATGTTCAAGGACTTGAAGGTAACAATGCCACAATTATCAAACATTGGGGTATTCCAAAAGAGATATGGAAATGTAAAGAAATAAAGGACAAATCTATGACTGAGTACGGTATCTGAAACGATAAATTCACTGGATGGACTCAATAGCAGTTTGGATACGGAAGAAAAGGATTGGTGAACTTTAAGACACATCAAGAATATTATCCAATCTGAAAGAGTAAAAACAGGATAAAAACAATGAGCAAAAGCCTCAATGACCAGTGGGATAATATCAAGCCATTTAACAGATGTGCCATTGGAATTCCAGAAGAAGAAGAAAGAAGAAAATGGAGGAAAAATACTTAAAAATGACACATTACCTATAGAATTTTTTTTTTAATTTTTTTTTTCAACATTTATTTATTTTTGGGACAGAGAGAGACAGAGCATGAACGGGGGAGGGGCAGAGAGAGAGGGAGACACAGAATCGGAAACAGGCTCCAGGCTCTGAGCCATCAGCCCAGAGCCTGACACGGGGCTCGAACTCACGGACCGCGAGATCGTGACCTGGCTGAAGTCGGACGCTTAACCGACTGCGCCACCCAGGCGCCCCTAGAATTATTCTTAAAATGGCCTTTTAGGCTAAGTGAAAGCTGAGCAAATTCATCACCAGGAGACCTTAATAAAAAACAGTAAGGTTGGGGTGCCTGAGTTGGTTAAGCATCTGACTTCGGCTCAGATCATGATCTCATGGTTCGTGGGTTTGAGTCCCATGTCGGGCTCTGTGCTGACAGCTCAGAGCTTGGAGCCTCCTTTGAATTCTGTATCTCCTTCTCTCTCTCTGCCCCTCCCCTGCTTGTGCTCTGTCTCTCAAAAATAAGTAAGTGTTAAAAAAAAGAAAACCCACAAAAACCATAAGGTTAAGTTTCCTTGATTTTGGCTAAGGTATGAACTCATGGATTATGACATCAATCCCCATGTTGGGCTCTGAAATGGCAGTGTAGAGCCTGCATGGGATTCCCTCTCCCTCTCTCTCTGCCCCTCCACTCACACTCTCTCTCTCAAAATAAATAAATAAACATTAAAAGAAAAAACAGTAAAGACAGTTATATATGCTAAAGGGAAGTGATACCAGGTGAAATTTCTATCTGTAAGAAGAAATGAGGAGCACTAGAAATGGTAAATATATGGGTAAACAGAAAAAGCTGTCCTTTTCTTCTCTTAATTACTGTTTATTTATTTAAAAATTTTTTAGGGGCGCCTGGGTGGCTCAGAGTCAGTTGAGCGTCCGACTTCAGCTCAGGTCATGATCTCACAGCCTGTGAGTTCGAGCCCTGCGTCGGGCTCTGTGCTGACAGCTCAGAGCCTGGAGCTTGCTTCAGATTCTGTCTCCCTCACTCTCTGCCCCTCCCCCACTCATGCTCTGTCTCTATCTCAAAAATAAATAAACATTAAAAAAATTAAAAAAATTTTAGCGTTTTTATTTATTTTTGAGAGACAGAGAGACACAGAGCTCAAGAGGGGGAGGGGCAGAGAGAGAGGGAGACACAGAATCCCAAGCAGGCTCCATGCTCTCAGTGGTTACCACAGAGCCTGATGCGTGGCTGGAACCTACAAACTGTGAGATCATGACCTGAGCTGAAGTCAAGACACTTAACCAACAGAGCCACCTAGATGCCCCTCTTAATTATCGTTTAAAGCAAAAATTAAGACATTTATTATGGGGGCCATGATGTATGTAAATATAAAATGTGTGGCAAGAATAACACAAAGGATAGGTGCATAGGTGCAAAGGATGAAATGGTATATACACTCTAGTATAATCCCTAATGCAACCACTAAAAAAAAGTTATGAAAGGTTTAGCTAAAAATAAAGAGGAATTAAATTACAATATAAAAATATTTGATTAAACTAAAAATGACAGAGGGGCAAGCAGATAACAAAGAGCAAATGACAGACATAAACCCAACTATTTATTAAATCTAAATAAACCAAATACACCAATTAAAAAGTAGAGATTTTTCAGACTGGAATTTTTAAAAAAGTGAGATGCAACTATATGCCATTTAAAAGCAATCCACTTTACAAGGAAAAAGATATACCAAGCAAACAATAGCAATAAGAGAGCTAGTGTGGCTATATAAGATCAGATAAAAAATTGGAGACAAGGGAGTATTATTAGAGATAAAGAGGAACATTTGTGAAGACTTAAAAAGTGAAAGCATCAGGAAGACAATAATAATCCTAAATATGTATGCACTGAATAACAGAACTTCAAAATACATGAAATAAAAGCTGACAGAACTGGCAAAACAGGCAAATACAAACGTTGTACATTTAATACCTCCCCCTTCAGTAACTGATAGAACTACAGACAAAAATTAGTAAACTCTTCAAGATTTGAACAATGCTATCAACCATCTTGATATAACTGAGATCTAAAAACATTATACCTGACAACTGTACAGAAACATTATTTTCCAGTATACATGGAACCTTCATCAAGACAGGCCATATGGTAGGCCATAATACAAATATCAATAAATTATGAATGACTGAAATGTTACATAGTATATTCTCTGACCACAACAGAATTAAATCAGAAGCTGGAATAGTATAGGTATCTAGAAATGCTTCAAATTTTTGCAAATTAAATAACATATTTCTGTATCTTCATTGATGTAGTCATTACATCCACATATACACTTATCAAAATTCATCTAATTGTAAACTTAAGATATGTGTATTTCACTATATACAAGTGTTTAGCTCAATAAAAAAATTAATGGGAAAAAAGTTCAATATATGTTTACCTAAATTCAAAGAAACTCAAGATGTAGGAGTATCTACATCTAAGTTGCAGTCAAAATACTGAATGAAGGACAATTTGTCATGTAACCTAGATTCTCTACACTTGTTCAGTCTATGAAAATTCTTAAGACAGAGTCAAGCTCATTAAGTAGATCTTTTTCTTATGGCATAACATGGCAGCTCTAAGCATCTGTTTAAAAAATACAGCATATTATTCTCTTATTCAATGAACATTTATTGAGTTCATTATGGTGGGAGGCAGAACTGACAAAAAAACTTCTATATAAAAAGTAAGGAGTGCTACTTTAATTATTAGGAAAGGCATTTAATCTAAATTTGATTATGTCTGAACTGACTTTTTAAATTACAAATACCAGGTAGAGAAGAAATAGTATTTTACAGAGGGACAGTAACATTCAATGGCAATATGGGAACACAGTAAACCCAGGAGACTTTGAGCGGTATAGTATGGGTATATAGTGGCCAAAGATCAAGATAGCAATGTATACGGGGGCCAAGATTTTGAATAGCAGGGCATAGCATACTAAGGACTTTGCTTAAAATTCAGGATAAAATTCATAAGTAACCTGTTCTAATGTGTATTTTTTTTTTTAAATTTTTTAATGTTTATTTATTTCTGAGACACAGAGAGACAGAGCATGAGTGGGGGAGGGGCAGAGAGAGAGGGAGACACAGAATCAGAAGCAGGCTCCAAGCGTTGAGCTGTCAGCACAGAGCCTGACACGGGGCTCGAACTCACAAACCGTGAGATCATGACCAGAGCCAAAGTCGGTCGCTCAACCGTCTGAGCCAGCCAGGCACCCCTCAAATGTGTATTTAAAAACGAAGACCGTGATAGCAGGATGGAGAGTAATCTCAAGTGGGGCAAGACTGAAGGCAGATGTCAGTTAATAAGCTATGGCAGCAGGCAAGGCAATAGACAACAGGGCCTTAATACAGGAGAATCAACAAGAGTAGGTATCCAAATGACTGCGTATAAGACTTGAATACAAATGAGTCAAAAGAAATGAGTTTCACAGGTTTGTTCTCCTACTGCATGGAGACACATTTTGGCACCGGGATATGTATTTAATTCCTTATTTTGGCTGTACACAAGACAGGGCCTTTTAAGTGTAGGAAATCTGTCTTTTGTATCTAGCAAGGGTTAGAGAATCAATATTTGTCCTATCAAAATGAATACATTTGACATACTTGCTGAACCATCTCCATGGCTTAATAGATCTTCTTACAAAGTATAGTTTGCATGAGAAACTTCTTGAAATTCATGTTAAAAATGTAGATTTTTAGGGCACTATCCTAGACTTACTGAATCAATATCCAGAAGTTGTGCCCCAGGAACCTGTTATTTTATATAGGTTTCCAGGAAACTACTATCCACATTAAAGTTTAAAACCATTAAGCAATTCTTTAATGGTAGGAGATCTTCCTGGGGACAATGTGCCATTCTAAAAACCTCTGTACTTTCTTACCTTTGTTTGGATATCAGGTATTCTACTCTCTACCAAAGATAATAGGATGGAGGAAAAACACATTCCTAATCTCAATAGTATGCTATATGAGTTTCAAAAATATCTGTCTTAGGGAAAACTTGTCACTAAGGTTTTTCCCCTACTGCCAACGTTTCCAAAGGCATGATAAACATTAGATTTGCAAAACAGGCACTGAACTCCAGCCACACAAAGTTTACCGCCCAAAGTCAGGAGTAAGTAGATTTGACTTAGGCTTTATTTTTAAAAAATCTGAATATTTCAGGGCTGCCTGGGTGGCTCAGTTGGTTAAGCATCTCACTCACTCTTGAATTTGGCTCAGGTCATGATCTCATGGTTTGTGAGTTTGAACCCCACATAGTGCTCTGTGCTGACAATGCGGAGCCTCCTTGGGATTCTCTCTTTCCTTCTCCCTCTGGCCCTCCCCTGCCTTCACTCTCTCTCTCTCTCTCTCAAAATAAATAAAATTTAAAAAAAATTTTTTTTAAATATTTCCATATGGCCAATATATAAGTGATATCAAAGGATATGTTTTTTGACTTTTAAACTTCGGGGTAGTTTGTGAGTGCAACCACAAGAAAAAAAAAAACATTTCTTCCATTTCTAGTCGTTTAAATAATTAACACTTTAAATGATACCCTATTTGTTTAGTTTTAAGGTCCTTTATAAAAACGAATTCAAGGAAAAGACAACCCATTATAATGAGATGTATTTTTTAGCTAAAATTTAAAATCAACCAGTAATTTTCCTACATGACAGAAATATACTCCATATGATTAATCGCTGACAAAGGGAAAGATCTGAACCTATTATTTAAATGTGCTTATTAACATAAGATTTAAATTCATTTTTTGGTTTCACTGTCTTAATTGGTGGGGGAGAGGGAGAGTGGTTCCAGGATTTTTGTCTTAACTAAATTATGCAAGATTACAAAGCAAAGGTCTATAAATATTGAAATAAAATTCTATTACTATAGTAGTCCCTATAAAATGCAAAGTAATGGTTTTCATGAGTTAAGAAAGAAGCTACAAAAAAAAAAAAACAAAACCAAAGGCAGCTAGCTCTCTTCCAAATTTGAAAACATTAATTTTAATCATATTTGTATTTAAAAGACAATAAAATCAAGTCCCAGTAGAATTAGGCACTTCAGCAAGATCACATATTCAGATATATCTAAATAAGGAGAAATAGGGGCACCTGAGTGGCTCCGTCAGTTGAGCATCTGACTCCTGATTTTGGCTCAGGTCATGACCTTGCAGTTTGTGGAATCGATCCCCAGGTCAGGCTCCTTACTGACAGTATGGAGCCTGCTTGGGATTCTCTCTCTCCCTCTCTTTCTCTCTGCCCCTTCCCTGTTCATGCTTGCACATTCTTTCTCTCTTTCTCAAAATAAGTAAATAAACATTAAAATACAACAAATAAATAAGGAGAAATAATAAAGTAGCAAATAGGTTTTGAATTCAGAATAAGATTGTTTTGTAAAAGAATTCTCCCTTCGTTATCACTGGCTAGCTATATCTAGTGTTTGTATGGGTCAGGCTTTTAGAAAAAATTATGTGCCAAATGCTGAAAAAGTTCTAAACTCAAATTGAGGTAATGGTTGCACAATTCTATAAATTCCCTAAAAAAAACCCTAGATGTTCAACATCGTTCATCATCAAGGAAATACAAATCAAAACCACAATGAGATACCACCTCACACCTATTAAAATTAACTATTCTACAACCCAGCAACTGCACTACTAGGTATTTATTCAAAGGATACAACAATGCTAATTTGAAGGGGCACATGCACCTCAATGTTTATAGCAGCACTATCAACAATAGCCAAATTATACAAAGAGCCCAAATGTCCATCAATTGATAAATGGATAAAGAAGATACGGTGTATGCGCACGCACACGCGCACACACACACACACACACACACACACACACACACACACACACACAGGAATATTACTCAGCGATCAAAAAGAATGAAATCTTGCCATTTACAACAACATGGATGGAACCAGAATGTATTATGCTAAGTAAAATAAGTTAGTCAGAGAAAGATAAATGTATGATTTCACTCGTATGTGGAATTTAAGAAATAAAACAGATGAACACAGGGGAAGGGAAAGGAAAGTAAGATAAAGAGAGGGAGGCAAACCATAAGAGACTCTTAAATACAGAGAACAAACAGGGTTGCTGGAGGGTTGCTGGGTGGAGGGATGGGCTAAATGAGTGATGGGCATTAAGAAGGGCACTTATTGAGATGAGCACTGGGTAAGTAACTGATGAATCACTAAATACTACTCCTGAAATCATTATTACACTATATGTTAACTAACTTGGATTTAAATAAAATTTTAAAAATTAGAAGAAAAAAAAGCAAGAAAACCCTGAATTATTCATTTAAAACAAGTAATTTTGTGGTATGGAAATTATGCTTCAATAAAACTATTAAGAAATAATGTGCTTATAAAATAGCAAATGAATGACATACCTCATTTTCTCAACATCCTGAGAGTTATCTAAACTTAGAAGCAATCAAATATCATCAAGATGCTAGCTGTCACTAGTGACCACTGTATGCTGAGGACTTTAGACCTCCAAACCTATGAGACTTCTCAGGGTTAGGACTAGAGGGCCACAGCAATCCCTTTAGACATTAACCCAGCCTGAAAGATGTCCCAAAGGCCATACTCTGACATATAAGCAACTAGCTCATATCCTTATCAAAATGTCTGTAATAGAAAAAGCTAGATGAGGCTACCCACTGCTTTGTCCTAGAACAGTGACAGATGATAATAATTGTGCTAATTACTTCTATTACTCAAAAAATTTTTTTGAAGTTTTATTTATTTTTGAGAGAGAAAGAGCATGACTGGGGGAGGGGCAGAGACAGAGAGGGAGACAGAATCTCAAGCAGGCTCCAGGTTCTGCGCTGTCAGCACAGAGCCCGATGCAGGGCTCAAACCCACAGACTGCGAGGTCATGACCTGAGTTGAAGTTGGATGCTTAACTGACTGAGCCAACCAGGCACCCAAATATTACTCAAAATGTTAAATTATCTGTGGTTCCAATGGGTTCATTTACTTATCATTTTCTTTTTTTTTTTTTAAACATTTTTTAATGTTTATTTGTGAGAGAGAGAGAAACAGAGACAAAGCATGAGTGGGGGAGGGGGACAGAGAGAAAGGGAGACACAGAATCTGAAGCAGGCTCCAGGCTCTGAGCTGTCAGCACAGAGCCCAACATGGTGATGGAATCCATGAACCACGAGATCATGACCTGAGCTGAAGTCAGACACTTAACCAACTGAACCACCCAGGTGCCCCTACATATCATTTTCTAAATTCCATAGACATTGGTAGGCTCTGGGAGTACATAATTTTGATGGGAGAAATATTTCCAGTATAACGTGGTAACTTCTATGACAGTGGTTTCACAAAGGTCAGGGGCCTGAGAAAACACAGAAAACTCATTTACTGCTAAACAGAATAGCGTGTAGATACAGTATGGTAAACAATGTGAGGAAAAAAAATGTCTTTGAAGAGCTGACATCTAAAATGAAACTTAAAAGGATGAATACGTTATCAGTCAAGAAAGAAACTGAACATTCTAATCAAAGAGAACACCATGAACAAAGATTTAGAGCCATGGAAGAGTATGCTACAAGGAGGGAATTAGTAACAGTTCAAAATTACTTAAATATATCTCAAGACAAGGAGAGATGGGAAAGAAAGTGTCAAAACTGAAAATAATATATAAAATTTTTCTTAAAGCTCAACTTATTCAGTTTATAGGATTTTATTTTAACCTTCTACTGATCACCTAGAAATAAAAAAAATAATTTATTGGTTTGAAAATCCTATAAATCTGGGACCAATACTCTGATATGCAGCCCTAGAAAATTAAGCAGTTCAGTTTTTGGCTACTCCATCTTTTAGAGAAGTTTGATAATGTGAGGTCTCTTCATATTTTCCAGCTCCCCCAAAACACTGCTGTTATAAACACTGTTAAAACAGCAGCAGTTATTAAGGATAAAGTAACCAAAATATACTTTCACAACCACAAGCAAAATACCATTCTCATGGCATTTTCTCATGGTACTTTCTTTTGTCATTAAACTCTAAAATTAAAAAAAAAAAACAAAAAAACTTTTTACCTTGAAACAATGCAATAGGAGGTAGGGTATGGTTAAGTTTACAACCTTGCGACCATAATGAAATAGTTGTCCTGTGCACAATCTGAAAAGCTTGGCAAGCCTTTTCTCTTTTTCCAAAAACTGTGTCACATTTATCTTTTTTCACTGTTTATCATGTTACTAGTTCATGAGGTCTGCTGTTACCAACCAAAAGAAAATCTTACACTAGAGAATACTCCCACAATTATTTTATAACATCTCTTTTCAATTTGATAACCTCTATCCATACTCTAAGGACACTCACCTGTTTTACATTGTATCCTGCTTTTGCACTTGTTTCAATAAACATAACATTCAGCTCTTTGGCTTTCCTCTCTCCTTCCTCAATTGATACTTGCCTGTAAAACAAATTCAAAAAATAAATTCCTCTTTTTGCAAGATGGTATTGTAAAGAGTATAAACAAGATTCTGAAAATAACTTTTTTTTGTTAAGTTTATTTATTTGAGAGACAGCACGAGTGGTGGATGGACAGAGAGAGAGCGAGACAGAGAATCACAAGCAGACTCCATGCCATCAGCATGGAGCCTGATGTAGGGCTCGAACCCATGGAACTGCAAGGTCATGACTTGAGCTGAAACCAACAGCTGGATGCTTAACCAACTGAGCCACCAAGATGCCTATGAAAATAACTTCCCTCGTATGTGTGCTGGTTATACAGGTAAGAATAGTTTGAAAATTCATCAAGCTGCAGTACACTTAAAATTTGGGTACTTCTGTGTGTATGTTATACCTAAAATTTTTTAAAAAGGCATTTTTTAATGATTTGCTTTTATTTAGCTGACTTCATCCTGTAATTTTTTTATTTTTAAAATCTTAATAGCCTGCTATTTTCTCTTAATATTAGATCATAAGCATTTAGTCTTATGATTAAAAACTTCATGTAAAATAATTTTTTATTACTGGACAATTGGTCAATTTGCTACTATAATTTATGTGACCACCCCCAAACTGTTAAAAATGCTAAAAAATTTTCTTTCAAATTTCATACTACTGTGAAAAATGTTGCTATGAATATCTTTGCGCATAATATTTTATGCACTGTGGATCGTTTCTTTAGGATAGATTTTGTGGATTTCTCTAAGTGGAGTCAAAAGGCATGTATATTAAATTCTCTTGATACATTTTATAGGGCATTTGGTGACACATTATAATTAGCAGCAATGTGTCTCAAATTGTAGTATGTTCTTTAAGTACAAGATTATGTCACTTATCTTGGTGTTCCTAGTGCCTAGCTGGCATATAGATATGTAATAAATATGCAAATATTCTAATTAAATGGATCTAAAATATCAGCTGAAAACTCAGCTTCCTACAACACAGAAAACCAAAGCAATGCAAGAGAATTTCCACAAGCTCTCACATCTATCCACCAATCTATGTGTGTGTACCCTTATATTCTACTTCTAGTCCTGCTACTACGGAGGAAACTGTCCTTACTCCCCAAACTTCACCTTTGTTCTAGATTCCACTCTCTTCTTGCCTACAAGATATTATTCTAGAAATTCTCCACTCTCTAGAAAAGTTAGGAAAGAAGAAAATGAGTATTCTTAAGCAAAGAGAACAACAGCACAGAAATTATCTTATATAGCAATCCACCTGTTAATAATGTTTTACTACATCTGCTTGTTTTATCCTCTCATTTCTATGTATTTATGTATGTGTGTGTGTATGTGTGTGTGTGTATAAATTTAAAAAAACACACACTGGAGAGTAAGTTGACAATTTGCAGACCTTTAGCCCTAAATATATCAACAATGTGGGTTTTTTTTAATGTTTACTTATTTTGAGAGAGTGGGGGAGGGAGAGAATCCCAAGCAGGCTCCGTGCTGTCAGCGCAGAGCTCAACATGGGGCTCAATCTCACATACCATGAGATCATGACCTGAACCAAAATCAAGAGTCAGATGCTTAACTGATTGAGCTATGTAGGTGTCCCAACAGTGTGCATTTCTTTAAAACACTTCTATCAGACGTCCTAAAATTTACTCTTTGGATCTCTTCTCTATTTATAATTACTCCCTTGGTGATCCCAGGCAGTATTATGGTTTTAAATACCCATCTACATGCTGATTAATCCCAAACTTATTTAACTAGCCTGGACTGCTGCTCTGAACTCCAGGCTCATATATCCAATTGCCTACCTGACATCTAATTACATATTAGAATATCTAATAGCAATTCTAAATTTTAAATGACCAAAATTGAAGTCATAATATTCCATCCTAAACCACCTCTTTATGAAGTGTCTCCCTATCTCAGTTAATGACAGTTAATCAGGCCAAGAATCTAGGCATCATTCTTGACTCCTCCTTCTCCCACACCCCATATTCTGTCCATCATTATGTATTCTATCCATTGCATGAGTATATCTTCAACAGTTCTACCTTCAAAATGTATCTGAATTTGACCACTGATCACTACACATGCTACCACTACCCTGGTCCAAGTCATCATCATTTCTTGCTTCGATTTCAGCCTGGATTACTCTCTTCACTTCTACTCTTACATATTTTCCACAGAGCAAACAATGATTTATGAAAAGTTACTCTTCTGCTTGAATCCTCCAATTTTTTTTTTTTTAATGTTTATTTATTTCTGAGACAGAGAGAGACAGAGCATGAGTGGGGAGGGGCAGAGAGAGAGGGAGACACAGAATGTGAAGCAGGCTCCAGGCTCTGAGCTGTCAGCACAGAGCCTGATGCAGGGCTTGAACCCACAAACCATGAGATCATGACCTGAGCCGAAGTCAGTTGCTCAACTGACTGAGCCACCCAGGCACCCCATGAATCCTCCAATTTCATGCAGAGTCTTTACTTTGCCCTACTTGACCTGGTCTTTATTGTCTTTTTCAAAAACTATTATTTTTTAACCTCATTGCCTACTACACTTTCCATTATTCTCCTCACCAGCTATAAAGATTCCTTGCTGTTCTTCAAATAAACTAAATGTATTCCCAACTCAAGGATTTTGCATTTTCTGGGCCATCAGCTTAAAACCTTTTCCTCCTCAGGATATCTGCATAGTTGACTCCCTTGCTTCCTTAGCATATTTACTCAAAACTCACCATTTTCTCAATGAAGTCTGCCATTTCTATTCCATCTAATATCTTAAACTCACACCTGACATTTCATATTTCTTTTCCCTGCTTTCTTTTGTACTTTTAGCATGTTATCATTATCAAACATACCATGCTTTTTTTTTTTTTTTTTTACTATGTGTTTTTTTGACTTATTTGCCTGGTTCATTTTCTGAAATAAAACTTCCTTGAAGACTTGGCTTTTTTTGTTTACTATTCTACCCTAGAGTAGCATCTTCTGAAACATAAGTGGTACTCAATAAATACTTCTGAATGAATGATTATTATGAGTGAATGACTATCCTACATGTAAAGGATTCCAGAGAAATTCTTCCTAGTTTTAAAACTAGGAGTCACCCTAATCAAATGGTTGAAGGTCAGCTATAGCAATGGTCCCAACTGTGGTTTGATTTTGTCGGAATCATGGGAATACAAGCTGGTGCAGCCACTCTGGAAATCAGTATGGAGGTTCCTCTCAAAAAACTAAAAATAGAACTACCCTACAACCCAGCAATTGCACTAGTAGGCATTTATCCACGGGATACAGGTGTGCTGTTTTGAAGGGACACATGCACCCCCATGTTTATAGCAGCACTATCAACAATAGCCAAAGTATGGAAAGAGCCCAAATGTCCATCGATGGATGAATGGATAAAGAAAATGTGGTATACATATACAATGATTTTGTCAGAATCAGCTAGAAGATTCATTAAAATACAGATTTAAAGATACCATTCTAAACTCATTGAATCACAGCATCTAGAAGTAGAATCTAAAACCCCCAAATTTAACTGCTGAAACAACTACAGCACCATAAGTAAACTAAAATTTAAATAAAACAAAAAACAAAAAAAAAAAAATTGAAAAAGTTGACCATGATCCTTTATAGCCAGAATCTTAAAAGAGGGTCTAATAAGCCAATTTACCCACTGATTCTCAAAATTTAAACATCTGGGAATCACTGGGCTACAGGGGACAGAAAGTATTGAGCATCAGGGTACTTATTTTGAAACACTGAAACAGATATACTCTGGTCTTTTCTACAAGTTTTTACACACAACAAATGTAATTCTCAATGTGATAAAGACATTTAACTTTGAATCATTTTTATTTAAACTTTTTCTCCTAATTACCAAAGTAATTTTTAAAAAGGGCAATCATTAGGGGTGCCTGGGTGGCTCAGCTGGGTGATCACTGGACTTCGGCTCAGGTCATAGTCTTACGGTTCGTGAGCTCAAAACCTGCGTCGGGTTCTGGGCTGACAGTTCAAAGCCTGCAGCCTGCTTCAGATTCTGTGTCTCCCTCTCTCCCTGCCCCTCCTCCACTTGTTCTCTCTCTCTCTCAAAAATAAACGAACCTTTAAAAAAAAGAAAGGGCACTCGTTAACATTAGAGTCCTCCATAATCCTACTCCTTCTCAAAGATGTAGAGACAGTTAAGTCCCATGTATGCTTATACAGATTTATTCTAAAAAATAAAAGAAAAAATATATATATACATCTACCATCGATTTTCTTAAAAAAATTTTTTTAATGTTTATTTATTTTTGAGAGAGACAGAGACAGAATGTGAATGGGTTAGGGGCAGAGAGAGAGGGAGACACAGAATCCAAAGCAGGCTCCAGGCTCTGAGCTGTCACCACAGAGCCTGACGCGGGGCTTGAACTCACGAGTGAGATCATGACCTAAGCCGAAGTCGGAAGCTCAACCGAAGTCGGAAGCTCAACCGACTAAGCCACCCAGGCACCCCCACCATCGATTTTTTTTTCTAACACAAAGAATATCATGCTATACGTACTGATCAAATCATTTTTTAAGCTTCATGTGTTAGACATCAATAAATTCCTCTCATTCTTTTTAGTAGCTATGTGTACTTCATTTATAAAATGCTACTGCTACTGATGGACATTTAGATTGATTTTAATTTTTAATATTACAAATAATGTTGAAATAAACATTCTTTTTTTTTTTTAATGTTTATTTATTCTTGAGAAAGAGAGCGTGAACAGGGGAGGGGCAGAGAGAGAGGGAGACACAGAATCTGAAACAGGCTCCAGGCTCTGAGCTGTCAGCACACAGCCCAATGTGGGGCTCGAACACGCAAACTGTGAGATCATGACCTGAGCCGAAGTCGGACGCTTCACTGACTGAGCCACCCAGGCGCCCCTGAAATAAACATTCTTGTATGTTCATTTTTTTCCCCACATTTGTGCAGGTGTATCTGTGCAATTACTGGAGGTGGGTTTGAGTCCATGAGTATTTTAAATTCTGATACTGTTAAACTGCTTCATTCCAATATATTAGTTACATTTTCAGTATATGAAGAGTTCTTGTTTATTAAATTCTTGTCAATACTGTGTATTATCAATCTTCTGAATAACGGCTGATCTAACAGGTAAATATGATCTTCATATCGATAATATTCAGACTTAACCAATCTTTGTCTTTATGGCTTTAGGGTTTCATGTCATGATTCTAAGAAAAAAATTTTATTAAAAACAGTATTTTTTATTTCTTTAATTTTTTTTATGTTTATTTATTTTTGAGACAGAGAGAGACAGATCATGAGCACGGGAGGGGCAGAGAGAGAGGGAGACATAGAATCCGAAGCAGGCTCCAGGCTCCGAGTTGTCAGCACAGAGCCTGACGCTGGGCTCGAACTCACGAACCATGAGATCATGACCTGAGCCGAAGTCAGACGCTCAACTGACTGAGCTACCCAGGCTTCCCTTATTAAAAACAGTATTTTTTTTTTTAATTTTTTTTTTCAACGTTTATTTATTTTTTTTGGGACAGAGAGAGACAGAGCATGAACGGGGGAGGGGCAGAGAGAGAGGGAGACACAGAATCGGAAACAGGCTCCAGGCTCTGAGCCATTAGCCCAGAGCCCGACGCGGGGCTCGAACTCACAGACCGCGAGATCGTGACCTGGCTGAAGTCGGACGCTTAACCGACTGAGCCACCCAGGCGCCCCAAAAGCAGTATTTTTTAATGCTTGTTTTTGAGACAGAGAGAGATAGAATGTGAGTGGGGGAGGGGCAAAGAGAGGGAGACACAGAATCTGAAGCAGGCTCCAGGCTCTGAGCTGTCAGTACAGAGCTCAATGTGGGGCTCAAACTATTGAACAGTGAGATCATGGCCTGAACCAAAGTCAGACACTTAACCCACTGAGCCACCCAGGTGTTCTTCATGTCATGCTTATAAAAGGTCACCCACTCACTACCAAAACATTTTTCTTCTAATTCTTTTTTAACAAACATTTAAATGTTTTACTCATTTTAAAATTAATTTAGTGGAATGAACAAGGCTTTAATTTTTAAAAAATGTTAACAGTTGAAGGGTGATAGTCTGGCAAAAATTGCTGAGAAAGGCAGTAATTCCAAACCAATGGACATACATTACCTTGAAGAAAAAATTACTTCAAGTATAATTTTCTAGCATTTGTGTACTCAACTGAAATATTACACAATAAAAGAAAAGATGATATACGGTGGCTAACTCTACCTGTTAAAACAATTCAAAATAAAACGTTAAAAAAAAAAAAAAGAAAAAAAAAAAAAAAGAAAAAGAAAGGGGCGCCTGGGTGGCTCAGTCGGTTGGGCGCCCGACTTCAGCTCAGGTCACGATCTCACGGTCCGTGAGTTCGAGCCCCGCGTCGGGCTCTGGGCTAATGGCTCAGAGCCTGGAGCCTGTTTCCGATTCTGTGTCTCCCTCTCTCTCTGCCCCTCCCCCATTCATGCTCTGTCTCTCTCTGTCTCAAAAATAAATAAAACGTTAAAAAATAAATAAATAAAAATTAAAAAAAAATAAAACAATTCAGATACACAATTTTTCTATTTAAAAATTAAAGTATTGGGGGGGCGGTGCTCAGTCAGTTAAGCATCCAATTCTTGATTTCAGCTCAGGTCATGATCTCACAGTTCATGGGATCAAGCCCTGCATTGGGCTCCATGATGGCAGTGTGCAGCCTGCTTGGGATTTTCTCTCCCTCTTTCTCTCTGCCCCTCCCCTGCACACACGCGCACGCACTCTCTCTCTCTCTCTCAAAATAAACATTAAAAAAGAAAATAAAAGAACTAGAGACTCTCTACTAGAAGAATATATACCTATATCATCTTTAAATTCTCATAGTGTAGATAAATAAAATAGTGAAAATTTATGATGCCAATTGATGTCCAAACAATTATTTTCATAAAGGAAAAATGATTATACTCTGAGTTTACTTTTAAATCAAGAAAAACTTTTTTGTCACTGTACTGCCAATTCCAAATGAAGTACCATGGGAAGAAATGGGCTTAACATTTGCACAAGCCTTGGAACATATTGGATTTCTTTGCAACATTTTAATTAATAGTACAAATTCAATACCCGAATTTCAATATCCATCTCATGAATAAACAAACAGCAATAGTAAAAGCTTCTACTATTAAGTGAAATGGTCAAGACTATTTAAAGCAGAAAGACTATCCGGTAGATTACTTAGGATGCTGAAGGCAGATATTCAAGCCATGGGCTCTACAGTGAATGTTAATAATTTTACATCCTGTGACTTGAATATGGCTTTGCTCATTTGACTAAGGTATTACAATCAAGCTATTCAGTTCAACTACACAGTCTGGTTCAACCATACAACTTATAAAAAGAAAAGAAAAACTACACCACTGAATTATAATGAATATTTATAAGAAGTCTACCAAAAGAGTGTGCATTTAATCATTATGAGTAATTTTTAAAGATAGGATTTGTTTCTTCAAACATTTTGTCCTTTAACAAAATACTGCTCATGTTTATGAGGCCTAAAAAATGCAAAATAGTTACCAGCTTCATGTGTAAACAATCTTTGTTTCCCCCCACATGTAAACAACCTTGCACAAGAACTATTTACACATGGGCTTACACAAAACAAAAAAACTCATTTTCCTTTAAGGAAATGTTCAATGTTTACATTTATATTTCAGGTTCTCACACTGAAGAAAAGGGGGGTATAAACTTAAGAATTAAACATGTCTCCTTTCAAAACAATTCTTTAGTAATAAAAATAACAGGTTGTTTAAGGAAGAAATCAAACATTTGATACACATACAAAATCACTCTATACCTCTTGTCAGCAAGATCTGTTTTATTTCCTACTAGCATGATGATAACATCACTTCCTCTTTCTGTTCTGACATCATCAATCCATTTTGTAGTTTGCTGGAATGAGTTAACATCTGGTATAGGAGGGTGGACAGAGAGATTAGTGTTACCGCGAAGTCTCCCCAAGTGACAGACTAAAAAAACAAAAATAAATGAAAACAAACCCTGGAAGTTGGAGGGGGGGTGGCACATTAGGACCCACTTTTAATGTGCCTGCAACATAACTCCATTTTATCTGAGTACAACTGTCAGTGACAAATCACAAAAATAAAGTCCTCAAGGTTCCTTTTATAGTATAAAAATTTTGAACATGACCAAATGAATGCAATGTACCATATATAATAAAAATTAAAAAAAAAAAAAAAAAGCTTTTTAAAATTTAAGGACAGCTACGGCAGATAACATGGTGTCACATTGCCACAACATTTTTTTGATTACTTACACATACCCAACATGACAAAGAAAGCATCTCCAAAAGTATGTCAGCCAGTAAATCCCAACACATCCAGAAAATTTGTAAAGCTTTAAATAGCTTTAAACACCACTGTTTGCACGGCTTATTCAGTTTGTGATCACTTTAACTTGAAGTTTATTAGTTTAATGCACCAGAATCACTTGTAACAAAATCCATCTTTCCTAGCACCCAATTCTAAGTAGAATACTTAAACACTTTTTATAGCAGCTCCAGAAAACAGTTTACTAATATTTTAACCACATGTGCATTTTTAAAGAAAAAGACACCAGGTTTCACTTGATTTGGTTAAAGTAAGCACAAACATTTTAAAGCTGCAAAACTTGTCAATGCACAATGAACATACATTGTTTTAAACAAGTAGCAACCCAAAGTAAAGCTTCAAGAAAAGAAAGATTGCATATAGCACATACCCCACCCCCCCAAAGGTCTCTGAATGCAAACTTATAACTTATAATTCTGCCATTGCAATTATTAAGTAGGTATGACTTCTAGCAGATATACAAAAATGTATAGTATCACTAACGCAAATCAATAGTTTGTATATGTAACACTCTTTTTGAAATAAGTCTAAGATGTGACACTATTCTGGTTTTCCTACAAATTATGGACTACTATATGGAATGATGGCTTAATATTGCCTGATATATATAATAAACCAATTTACAAAGACAATTTTAATCAGAGAGCATTTCCCTGTCAGTCACCATGTTCTGTGGGAAATTTACAGGCACTTAAAATGCCTAAGACATTATTCAGTCTTTAGGGAAAAGAAAAAGGAAGATCATCACTTGTTTTAGTCTCCTATTTAAAATTTCTTTTCGGAGAGAAATGAAAGTGTAATTTGTTAGCAAAAAAAGTCAGTCACAGAATCCAGATGTGATTCAAATGAAAATGATTAATAGAAAACTGCACATTACATGTTTTCTCTGCCTTCTCTAGAGAGAGGATGGCTGGAAGTGGAAAGCAGAGAAAAGTTGGCTAGCAGAAGCTTTTAATAGCCTCAACAGAGAGCCTTGGAGAATCTGAAAATTTTGGCAAGAGGCTTAAATGCAGATTATTTTATTTTAGAGAAATCTGAGATCAAGTTAAATGAAAAAGGAGACATTCTTCCAACCATAATTATGGTGTGACTTAGGGATAACAGGATACTAAGAAAGCCTTGGAGAGAATTCATGATTAGATCTGAAGGAAAATTTCCATGGCAAAAAAACCTGGCACAGTGGAAATAAAGCATATTGGTACAAACACAAAAGCAAATATTTCTGACCTAGCTGGTCTATAAGGTTTGCTATGACAAAACTCATTTTTACATGCTAGTATAGAAAACAAGCACAAGACAAGAACATGCATGCAGCTAAGCTAAAGGTTGAAAGAAGATTAGAAATGCATAATTCCCCCCACTCACTTGTGATATCATAAACAACAACTGCCACAGTGGAGTCACGAATGTAGCTAGGAATCAAGCTCCTGAACCGCTCTTGACCTGCTGTGTCCCATAATTGCAATCGTACCTAACAACAAAATCAGTCAAACAAGCAAGAAAAATAAGAAAGGTCAACCTGTTGCAAAATACCTACTTGTGATATCGTAAACTACTACGGCTGCAGCAGAATCACGGATGTAACTGGGAATGAGGCTACGGAAACGTTCCTGACCCGCAGTATCCCACAGCTGCAGCCTGATCTGTGGGATGGGAAAAAATAAATAAAAAAAAAAAACAAAAACCAAACTCATACTAAAAAGAAAAAAGAAATAATGTTTTTAAAGGGGAGAAGGTGGGAAGGAGGTAAAAAGTAGACTCATGCAAAAGGTTGCAGGGATGAGAAGAATGAAAATAACACAAAACTCCTTTCCTTTTTCAAAAGAGAATAATATTAAAAATTTGCTCTGAAGGTATATGACTTAAAAATGGCAATAGGGGAATATTTCACAGAATCAGAAATACAGCTCCCTTTTTTTCACTCCCTATAACCTCTCTTTGAATCTTATGCCTTCCAGACAGCAAAAAGTAGATTCTGTTGACGTTCAGTGAGCATAAAAGGGAAAAATGAAAGTAAATGTCAACAAGCAGCCCTGGCTATCAGAGTAAAGGAGTGAATGCTTCTCTGAAAGCCTCTCTGAAGTTAAAAGCATCTCTTTTCTATTGAGTCCAGAAATTGGGTCTTTGACTACTGTGCTTGTTTCTCCCACATGTTTCTTCCCAGAACACTGTACATAACCCAACAAAAAAGGAAAAATATCTTTTTGCAACTCTACATAAAAATTTCTTTATTTTCTTACTTTTTCACATCTACATTTGAGGAAGAAAAGCCTGAAAACAAGTAGTACTGTACTATTATAAAGCAATTTCTAAGCTTTCAAAATTTAAGAAATGGCATGCTAAACATTAAAACATAAAAGAAAAACCCACACACTTCTAGGAAATAATATTAGAAGCACAATAATGTTTTTTTGGGTCTAGGTCCTGAAATAATGCATTTAAGACAGTCACTCCTTAGTTGATAGGAATCTCTTCCAGAGACAATAGGCTGGAATACACTGTGCTTAAAGGGAGCATTCCAAAAGACAGGTGTCTAAATCCAACAAATAAATACATATTACTTCTTCTATTCACAGTCACTTCGGTATACATCATATTCTGACAAATAAAATCTCGAAATTCACAAATGATGTGATATTCAAATGAAATATTTCTGAATGCTTCAAGAGTAGCACTCAGAAAGTCTTTAGCAGCTCTAATTTCTTTTTTTTTTTTTTTTTTTTTTTAAAGTTTATTTATTTTTGGGACAGAGAGAGACAGAGCATGAACGGGGGAGGGGCAGAGAGAGAGGGAGACACAGAATCGGAAACAGGCTCCAGGCTCTGAGCCATCAGCCCAGAGCCCGACGCGGGGCTCGAACTCACGGACCGCAAGATCGTGACCTGGCTGAAGTCGGATGCTTAACCGACTGCACCACCCAGGCGCCCAGCAGCTCTAATTTCTTGATGAAAATCCTCTTCATTATCTCAATGCTATCTGTTATCATTTTTCCAAATCAGGATGACATATTTTATTTAGCAAGCCTAGGGCCTTCAGGGCTTTCCAATAACTTGGCCTTCTCTCCCCTTTGCATTTTACTTGAGGATTAAGTCAGAATGCTAAGTACTACCACTCTGTAATAACAGTTTTTCTCAAAGCTTACACACTAACTTTGTCAACTTTACTAAGAACTTCTTACGATGACAATTACTGATTACAGCTTTGATCACAGTTTTCTATCCTGGAGTTCTGCAGAAAATTGCACACTGAAAACATTACTCACTGTTCGATCCTCCAAGTACATTGTTTTTGATAAAAAGTCAATACCAATTGTTGCCTGTAAAACAAAATAAAACAAAAAAATTAAATAATAATAATAGTTTAATGGCAGTCAGCAGTTTAGGGTTCAAATGATAATTATGACTTCTATAATTAGAAGAAATAATTAATAAACATATCATAGCTAAGTATAAATGACCAAAATTTTTAGTGATAATGGCTTCCACCACTGAACATGTGCTGTGTAGTGAGGGATTCTTTAAGGCCCTTTACATGACCATCTCTAATCCTCATACATCTCTGCAAGGGTAGCTATTGTCATCCCTATTTTTATCTTTTATAGTTAATAATATTGGGGCTCAGAGAAGTTAAAAAACTTGTCTAGGGAAACAAAGCTTTTGCTATAGAGCTGAGAGTAATAGCCCAGCTTTTTCCAATATATAATGATTTATATATATTTATACTTATATACACCCACACATATATATATATAAAATTTTAAACTGTGGTAAAATACACATAACAAAATTAATCATCTTAACCATTTTTAAAAATACTACTTTTTGGGAACAGTTTTAGGTTGACAGCAAAACTGAAAGGTACAGAGATTTTCCATATACCCCCTACTCCCACATATGCATAAAACCCCCTACTATCAACATCCCCCACCAAAGCAGTACCATTGTTACAGCTGATGAACCTAGTGACACTGATTTTATACATATACATAAGTATATATAAAATATAAACATATATTATACAAATAAATAATATATATAAAATATATAAACTTAAAATTATATATACATATAATTACACACACACACACACACACACACATATATATATATATATATATATATATATATATACACATATATATAATTTCTTTTAAGTTTATTTATATATTTTGAGATAGAAAGCACAAATGCGCCGGGGGGGGGGGGGGGAGGGGTGGGCGGCAGAGAGAGAGAGAGAGAGAGAGAGAGAGAGAATGAGAGAATGAATCCCAAGCAGACTCTGCACTGTCAGAGCAGAGCCTGATGCGGGACTCAAACACACAAACCGTGAAATCATGACCTGAGCCTAAGTAGGACACTTAAAAGACTGAGGCACCCAGGCATCCCTGACACTCATGTATTTTCTTAAGACGATTTTACTTCTAAATTGTGGTAAAATATGTATCATAAAATGTGACATTTTGGCCATGTTAAGTGTACAATTCCACGGCAGTGATTGCATCCACAATGATGTACCACTGTCAACACTATCTGTTTTTTAACACTTTTTTATAACCCCAAACAAAAACTCTGTGCCCATTAAGCAATAACTTATTATAATGTATGGATACACCAAAATTTCTTTATCCATTCATCTACTGTCGGACATGGGTTGTTTCCATCCTTTGGCTACTGTGAGTTCCTATTTTCAATTCCTCAGTATATACTTAACAGTGGAATTGCTAAGCCATATGATAATTCTATTTAAACTTTGTGAGGAAATGCTAGACTGTCTTCCCACAGTAGGAGCATCATTTTAAATTTCCAATAGCAATGTATGAAGATTCCAATGTTTCCACATCCTTGTCAGCATCTGTTAGTTTCTCTTTTTAAATATATAATACTCAACCTAGAAGGTAGGAAATGGAATCTTTTTGTGGTTTTGATTAACAGTTCTCTAGTGACTAATAATGTTGAGCATCTTTTCATGTGCTTACTGGTCATATGTACATCCTCTCTGAAGAAATGTCTATTCAAGTCCCTTGCCCATTTTTATTTTTTTAATTTTTTTTTTTTACATTTATTTATTTTTGAGAGACAGAGCACAAGTGGAAGAGGGGCAGAGAGAGAAGACACAGAATCCAAAGCAGGCTCCAGGCTCTGAGCTGTCAGCACAGAGCCCAACGTGGGGCTCCAATTCACAAACCACATGACCTGAGCTGAAGTCCGATGCCCAACCAACTGAGCCACCCAGGTGCCCCTCCTTGCCCATTTTAGAATTAAGTGTGTCATTTTATTATTGATTTATAGTTCTTTATATATTTTAGATATCAAGCCCTTATCAGATATGTAATTTTCAAATATTTCCTCCCATTCTATAGGTTGGGCCTGGTTCTTTAACTGAAAACCAGTTGTCAATAGATATATGCATTTATTCATGAACTCTTAATTCTATTCCACTGGCCTATATGTCTATCTTTATTTTGATTACTGTAGCTTTGCAGTAAATTTTGAAATTGGGGGTGGGGGAGCCTGGGTGGCTCAGTTGGTTAAGCACCAACTTCGGCTCACGTCATGATCGCACAGCTCATGAGCCTGCTTTGGATTCTATGTCTCCCTCTCTCTCTCTGCCCCTTCCCTGCTTCCACTCTGTCTCTCTCTCTCTCTCTCTCTCTCTCTCAAAAATAAAATAACTGTTAAAAAATTTTTTTGAAATCAGTATTAGTCTTCCAATTATTATTTTCCTTTTTCAAGACTATTTTGGCTTCTGTAAGTTAGAATTGACTCTTTCATTTCTACACAAATGGCAGTAGAAATCTGACAGGGATTGCACTGATTCTGTAGACTGCTTTGAGTAGTTAGTATTGACATCTTAATATTAAGTCTTCCAATCCCTTTGCCTGGGATGTCTCTCCACTTACTTAAGTCATCTTTAATTTTTTTTTTTTTTTTTTTTTTTTTTTTGTGAGCAGTGCTTTGTAGATTTCAATTATATACCGACTTTTATTAAGAAAGCAAACAAGCATACAAGCAAGCAAGCTAGCATTCTCCTTTATCCTAAACTATGTGACTACATATTACAAGTATATCTCTCTCTCTATAATTCCATCTTATGACATTTAATCTGAAAGTGTGTATCCTATTCTGTTATAGGCTGGGAATAATGGGCTTATAAATTTGAATTATTGTGCAAAAGCATCTAATTGACAAACCTGAAAAATATACAGGAATGGTATAGGGCTACATTTAAGAAATCTCATTAGTAGAACCTCATTTAATCAGATAATGTGGTAGAGGCAGCTAATTGTCTAGACAAATATCCCATTTTCCCCTTCTTCCTTATTAAAAAAATCAAACATTTATTTAAATCCATACTTTTCCCATTAAAAAGACTACATTTTCCAGTCTTCTTTGTGCTTTAAATGGGGTTGACTCAGTTGAGAGGTGCACTGTTGGTATTTTTCCTTTTCTCCTTCTTCCTGCCTGGATATGGATACCACACCCAGAACTCCAGGAACCATTCAGTAACCATGAAGCAACCTTCACAAAGAAGTCATATATGAATGAGATCTGATTAAATTTAGAAGGCATCTTAGTCCCAGATGACCATGGAGCTGCCACACAAGCCCAGGACTACTTTACCTCTAAACTTCTTTTACATGAAAAAGATTCTCATATCACTTACTAATGTTATTTTATGTTTATTATAAACAGCCAAAAATAATTTTAATAGCTACAAACAAAAATATGCATTCTCAGATCTCACAGTCAACACATATAAATGTTTTTAAAATTAGTACAAAGTAAGACTTTATGATAAAATGTATAATAATCCCCTCCTTCCACTGCACTGTCCTAGTTTTGGGACATCATTCATACACTGAACTCATAAAGGTCAAAATTAACCTGAAAAGCATAGCCTGTTCCTGCCTGCTCTTCTTTTCAGTTAATTTTATTCCAAGCAGAGCTACAATGGCAAAGAAGTCGATCAGCCACAGGAATTAAACCAACAGCAGGAAAAATAGAAAGAATGGCTAGGAAACTAAACATTATCAGCTATTCTAGGATCTTAAATGTTAGTGATGTGGAACTAATTCAAACTTTCATAAAAGAGGGATGAGACATCAGTGCTGCCTCTTGCTCATCTTCTTTATAGAAATGCAGAAGGCAATAATTGTAGAAGAAACCAAAGGTTAGAGAAAATTCTCCCACATATCTTAATTTATAGCTTCGCATTATTTTAAGTGTTAATTAATTCACTGGGTAAGGAAAGTCTACTTTGTAAAAGACAAAAAATTAAATTGAGTACTTTTACTGTGGGAGCACACAATTCAAGATTGAATAATGACTTACCTAAATACATCAGCATCAAGATAATAATGATAACTGTAGTTTGGATATTTATACTTGGATGCTCTCCACTCAGAACAGTGTTTATTTGCCCCAATAGCAATTTTATAAAATACTGCAGATGTAAACTACTATTTTGTCTGACTTCCTTCCTACATAACTGTTTATCACCTTTTCTGATGCCATACACAGTTGAGACCCCTCAACATCATGATTTTAAGGAACATGAGTTTTCTTACACAAAAGTAATTAAGTAAGGAAAACAAGTTTTCCTCTGTACCAAGCAATGATAATCAGCTTCCTTTGTGGTCCAAATATACAAAGTTCTGTTGCCTAGCTGCTGCTTTCCCTAGCAGGAGAAAATAAATCAAGAATAAGTGTTGAGAAAGGCAAAGACTAGAATAAAGAAAGAAAAGAGTGGACAAGTTAAAGAAGAGCCTATCTAACACTGACTAACAGAGATAAGTAAAAACAATGAAGAAAGGCAAAGGATCCCAGAAGCAAGACGCTGATATGGGTTCCATTTTAGAAAGGTAACCATCCCATTACTACACATGTTTATATATATTTATGTATGTGTATATTTATGTATGTATGTATACTTTTCTCTTAGATATCTTTGTGCCACATTACTTAGAACAGAAACTATGTAGAATCTATTTCAGAAATGAGTTGCTATAATAGGCATAAAATTTTACTTATGCAAGGTGAACAAGTTCTAGAGATCATTGTGCATATATTTAATACTGTATTGTATACTTAAAAATCTGATTATGAGGTAGATTTTATATTAAGTGTTCTTAGCACAGTTTGAAAAAAAAGGAGCTGTTCTCCCCCTACCTCCCATAAAATGACAATACTTCTGATAGGAGAAAAAAGAGTCCTTAAAAATTAAAGAAAATTTAAAAGTAAGAAATCAAACACTGGATGAGAAAAGTAGTCCCATTAGTGGGGCGGGGGGGTGGGGTGGGAGTTGGGTGCAGATTTTATTTCCATATAACAAAGTATAATTTTGTGTAGAATAATTTAAAGCTTTAACTTAAAGAGGTTAAGGATGTATTTGATCACCACCATCTTCCTAGAAAAATTCACTTAAGCTGTTTTAAACATTTCAGTATTTTAAACTATACAACCCTGAATTTATGGGTTTTTTTTTTCCAATTAAGACAAATACTTTATTCAAATCCACCAGAGAAATGGACAGCGTGGGTTGTAACAAAGCATTATGTTTTAAAGCACAGATCAGTAATTGTATATAAAGAGTATACACTGCTACAGGGGCGCCTGGGTGGCACAGTCGGTTAAGCGTCCGACTTCAGCCAGGTCACGATCTCGCGGTCCGTGAGTTCGAGCCCCGCGTCAGGCTCTGGGCTGATGGCTCGGAGCCTGGAGCCTGTTTCCGATTCTGTGTCTTCCTCTCTCTCTCTGCCCCTCCCCCGTTCATGCTCTGTCTCCCTCTGTCCCAAAAATAAATAAACGTTGAAAAGAGTATACACTGCTACATACAAATTAAACTGATCTGAGCACAACTTTAAAGCAGCACCTTTGTGATATTTTTAACTTTAGTACTCCTCTCCTCCTTCATTTCTCCTTCAACTGAATCCACACCAACCTCTTCATATCCTTCTCACGGGCTGCCATGTCCTCAGAGGCTTCAGAAAACTCTTCTTCATCCATGCCCTCACCCACATACCAGTGAACAAAGGCATGCTCAGCATACATCAGGACATCAGGTCCAGGTGAGCCCAGGCCTCAGCAATGGCTGTGGTGTTGCTCAGCGTGGCTGTACTTTGGCCAGGTCTCCACCAGATACCACAATGGGAGGCTGATAATTAATGCCAACTTTGAAGCCAGTGGGGCCCCAGTCCATAAACTGAATGGTACCCTTGGTCTTGATGGTGGAAATGGCAGCACTGACATCTTTGGGAACCATGTTGCCACAGTACAACATGCAGCAAGCCATGTATTTTTTTTAAATTTCTTTTTAATGTTTATTTTTGAGAGAGAGAGAGGACGAGTGGGGGAGGGCAGAGAGGGAGACAAAGAATCTAAAGTGGGCTCCAGGCTCTGAGCTGTCTGCACAGTGACTGGCGCGGGGCTCAAACCCCCAAACCGTGAGATCATGGCCTGAGCTGCAGTTGGACACTTAACAAACTGAGCCAGCCAGGTGCACAGCAAGCCATGTATTTACCATGGTGAGAATCATATTTCACCATCTGGTTGGCTGGCTCAAAGCATGCATTAATGATCTCTGCTACAGAAAGCTGTTCATGGTAGCCTTTCTCAGCAGAGATAACAGGAGCATATGTGGCCAGAGAGAAGTGGATGTGGGGATAAGGCACCAGGATAGTCTGGAATTCTGTCAGATCAACATTCAGGGCTCCATCGAATCTGAGGGAAGCAGTGATGGAGAAACACAATTTGACCTATCAACCTATTTAGTTCAGTGTTGGCTGGGCATTCAAATATAGAGGTTTCCAAGACAGATAGCATAGATGGCCTCATTGTCTACCATGAAGGTGAATTTATGTTGATTGTCACTTTGTAACAGACTTTGGAATAAGAAACCCTCTAAATTCAAAGTAATCTCAGAAGTTAGTCTGAGCAATATAATCTTTCTCAAATAAACGAATGAATCTAAAACAGAAATAAACAAAAAAAGAAAAATCTGTGGGTTTATAACTGGATAAAGAAAATAAGTGGTGAATAAGAAGAGCAACTTTAAGAGAATCAATTCCAGACGCTCTACTTAAAAAAAACAGGTGTTTTTTTTTTTTTTTTCACTTTGACATACTGCCCAAATTTTGGTCAATTAAGGACTCTTTTGGCCAGTTTCCTTCTTTTTAAATGAAATGAAGTCAGTGCAAAGGAATCATACAGAGAACATGAATTATTAACTAAAGTTTATCATTTTTGTAAAATAAAACTTCACTTAAACTAAGTTTGATACATACATTACACATGGCTCCTATAAGCCCAATAATAAATTTCTAGCAATGAGACTAGCTCTTTAATTAGTCATTTCAGAAGTCTTTCTGATGTGTGTGTGAAGGGGTGTATATAGGGAATCTTCAAATGATTCACTGAAGAACTCTTCACCTGATAACTAAGTTGGCAGCTAACTACAGAAGGTCAATTCTTCATATTCAAAGATAATACTTAATATATTGTCAAGCTGATTTCATTAAATAAGGACCTAGGGTACTACATTGTCCAAATTTTCCTGTTAGAGCTAAACTAAAAGAGTATCTAGGACTGTACCTAATTGTTATAAAAACCTGTAATTCACATTGTTAATAAACGTCTCCTGTTAATGCCAAAGTACAATATTTTAGCTTCATTAGCAACAACTTTTCCACAAAGAATCAAAATCCTTCCCTATCTGTCAAATTCTATCAATATCACTATATTTATGTCAACATCACTACCCTTATATATGTCTGACTGAACAGCAGCATGAAGAAACAGCAATGGCACTTTAATATATGCTTGAAAGATCTACTTAATTTCACTGAGACCATCAGTGTAACAAAATCCTTTAGAAACACCCAGAGAACTCTAAATAGGCTCTAGCTAGTGAGTCTTTCGCCCAAGACTCTGACCCTAGTTCAGATTTTTTAGCCTATGGTATTTGGGTCTACTCCCAAACAGTTAAGCTTACACTTTTCAGGAATTTTCCACATATGGCTCAATGACATCAATATTTTTGTTAGTCTCTAAGACTTGTATTTGTAGTTTTTCTGATGAGAAGAGACAGAGCATTGCTCAGAATCAAGATACTGTACAAAAGACAAGGTCATCTAGGTAAGGCCTATAAGCCATAGAGTTGTAGGGACCTAGAAAATTGGGGATCTATGATATAAAGGAGTCCAAAAGAAACTGAAGCACTCTTGTTGATTGAGCTATTTTTCATTTTTAAACTCGCTTTTCTCATGTCTTATGAAGTAGCTAAACCATTTCTGAGATATTCAAAAGAATAATAAAATATATACAGTACATATTAACTGGTTTTTTATTTAAGAGACTTCTCTAAAATGTCAGATTTATGGATGAGTCATTTCTGTTCTATGATATTTATGGTTGTTAATAAAATGCTTAATTAAAAACAAATTCCTTCTTAGGATGATGGAAATGTTCTTAATCTTGACTGTGGTGGTAGCTTCATAGGTATACACATCTATCAAAACATGTCAAAATGTAAAGAGTTAATTCTTTACTACTATGAGATTTTAACAGTTCTGTATGTTTGGGATAACAGTTCTTTATCATGTGTCCTTTGCTTGTTTTAGGTTTAGTTTACTTTTCTAATTTCTTAAAGTAGAAGGTTAAATTACTGATTTAATGTATTTCTTCTTTTCCTTATAGCACTGCTTTAGCTGTTATCATATAAATTTTGGTATGTTGTGGTTTCAGTTTTTTTTCTTCCATTTGTCTCAAAGTATTTTCTAATTTCTTTTGTGATTTTTTTTCTTTGACTCACTGGTTATTTGGGAATTTGCTATTTAATCTCCACATTTGTGGATTTCCAAAATCTCCTTCTGTTGATGATTTCTAATTACATTACTCATTTATTCTTGACTTTAAGTGTAGATCAAAAGGTCAGATAATCCTAGGCTTGAACCGCATAACAGAGTATCTACAATCACTCCTACCTCTATCCCAAATGGTAATTACCAATAATCTTTTGGAAAGGACTTTGGAAGAGGAGATAAAGAAATCAAATGAAAAGACTGAGGACAATGAGCAAAATCAGTTATACTCTGTATTTATAAAGCATTTTACAGATTACAGAAAGTGCTTTTATGTAAATGTGAACTTTTAAAAAGTCCTTAAATATTACTTCTAACACAAAATAGAGACAATCAGTAAATTGGCAAAAATAAAATACCTGGTAGGTGTTGTCAAAACTGTCATACATGAATCTGGTGATCAAGGATGTCTTTCCAACTGAAATGAAAAGGAAAAAGATTCACTTAGTTAACATATTACACTGGGTTCTCAAGCCATTCTTCTACAGAGGACTGCAATTACAGTCAGTGGGAAATATCTGCAATGGTTCTACTAATAATAATTTTAAGATATATAGCCCCTAGTTTGTTGAAACACCTTTCTCTAATAACAGATAACAATCTCTCAAATTAAGAGCACAGGTAAAGAATATATAGTTAAGAATTGAGGAAAATGAAAAGATGGAGGAAAACAATCAATTATGTTGACATTTCTAATTCACAAAAGGGAAAGCAGATATTCACTTGGGCCCTAACAAACAGAACTAAGATTAGACTCTGAAGAAATTATAATTCACTTATTGGACAGTAACCTGGAAAAATTGAGGTTCACATTCACTTCATTTAATGAATCAAACTCCTGGGAATATAAAGACTAAAGATGGAGAATCCTAGGAGGAATAGAACGGCCACAAGAACTACAATGTTTTTTTTTTTTTAATTTTTTTTTTCAAACGTTTATTTATTTTTGGGACAGAGAGAGAGCATGAACGGGGGAGGGGCAGAGAGAGAGGGAGACACAGAATTGGAAACAGGCTCCAGGCTCTGAGCCATCGCCCAGAGCCCGACGCGGGGCTCGAACTCACGGACCGCGAGATCGTGACCTGGCTGAAGTCGGCCGCTTAACCGACTGCGCCACCCAGGCGCCCCAAGAACTACAATGTTTTAAGAGTAACAAAGAAGTGACAAGGAAAACTGTATTGAAACTCATCTCAGGATCACATCTCTCCACTTCTCTGGCAAGGCAATCCCAAAGATTCATAATACTACTTTGTACTGGTATTTTCAGGTTAATCCACAGGAAAGTGTCACTAAATAAAAAATAGAGGAATACTGGCAATTTCCTTACCAACGGGCATACTCTGCAAGGGCAAGAGCCATATCTAATTTTCCTATTTTTCCAGTAGCTTGACACAGATCCAACAAATACTAAATTAATACAAGTGTATTAATTATGTCAATTAAAGAGCTGTGCAAATAAGTATCTCAAATGCTCCCCCAAATGTAAAAGAGGTGTGATCCTGGTCTCTATATTATATTCTCTAATCATATATCATATGAAAACCTGAGGGGAAAAAAATGGGCCAAAGAAGGAAGAATCCCACTAAATCATGTACCCCAAATGTCTTATTTCAGAAAGCCTAAAACAGCATGTTGAAGAGAAAAGCTATAGCTAGTCCCCAGACCCTAGTCAAAAGCAAATTGATGTTTGAGAAGAAGTCTCTTTATAAAGCAACAGTGGAACTATGTACTTCTTCATTAGTAAATAGTACATATAGTTCTCATTTAAAAAAAAAAAAAAACACCCACCACCTCTTTCACATAAAGGAGTAAAATGTATATTTGTAAAGCAGGCAGCACAGAAAATAACAAGAACAAAGTGAAAATTATGCATATCATACCACCCATATATAACTAATGTTAGTATATGTTTTTCTGAAATATTTTTTATATTTAAAAATACATACTTAAAGGTAAAATGCTAGAACCATTCAAAGGAAAGCCAGACACAATATACGCAGTACTATTTTGAACACTGATTGGACTCTATAAAGTAAATGTAGGGCACCTGGGTGGCTCGGTTGAGTGCCTGACTCTTGATTTCAGCTTAGGTCATCATCTCATGGTTCATGAGATCAAGCCCCATATTGGGCTCCAAACAGAACCTGCTGGGGATTCTCCCTCTCCCTCTCTTTCTGCCCCTCTCCACTCCCTCAAAATAAGTAAGTAAACTTAAAAAAAAAACAAAAAAGGTAACATGGCCATAATGGCAGAAGAAATTATGTTGCACTACCTACCCAGCCTCCAGGTTTTAAAGAACCTGAACATAGACCATAAGAAAATACAAAATGAAAGATACTATACCCTTGAATGAAAAATAGCAAAGTGAGGTTTTCCAGTCTGTAATTTTTTGCGTGAAACACGACCATACTTAGGTTTCTGGCAGCCCACAACCTAACTGACTTGAGTTGGAGGACAAAGTTCAGGGCACAGAACAATTAGAAAGATTACGAGAAGAAGCTACAAAGAAAGTGAATTGGAAAATCTGCATTTAAAACATAAAACATCTCCAAATCCTTAGCTGATTTCCTAAACTACCTATGAGGATTGATGGGAAGACTTCAGGATTCCCAGTGAAAAGTAGCAGCTGGGTTTTGAAACAATTGAACTACTACAGGACACGGGGAGTTTACAGTTTGAATCAAGCCAAGGTAACTGCCTGCTCAGTCACAAAAAACTCTTTGGAGGAACAACAAAATCCAGAGTCTCTGTATACTTTCTCCATCATGTCTACTATATAATAAAAAAATAGTAAATGCAAAGAAATAAAAACACATAATTCATACTCAAAAAAAGAAAGAAAGAAAACAGGCTCCAATCCAAGATGACTCATGTTATAGTTAGAAAACAAGGACTTAATGCTGCGATTATAGATATATTCTCTGTGCCCCCCATATATAATACACACACACACACACAAACACACACATATTGAATGACCTGAGCCGAATATATATTTGAACATGTACACACACACACACACACACACACACACACAGAAAGGGACAGAGAGAGAATCTTAAGTAGGCTCCATGCTCATCACTGAACCCAACTTCCTATGACCCTGGGATCATGACCGGAGCCAAAATTAAGAGACGTATGCTCAACTGAATGAGCCACCCAGGCGCCCCTAAACCCTTTTTTTTTTTTTTTTTAAAAAGTGACTCTTGATTTTGGCTCAGGTCTGATCTCATGGTTCATGGGTTTGAGCCCTGTATCAGGCTCTGTGCTCACAGTGCAGAGCCTGCTTAGGATTCTCTGTCTCCCTCTCTCTCTGCTCTTCACCCCCGGCTCAAAAAAAAAAATAGACATTTTTTTTTTAAGTGACAAAGAAGACTTTCCAACTCATGATATGAGATGAGCATAACCCTAACAAAGACATTACAATAAAGTGAAAATTATGGATCAATTATCTCTCATCAACACAGACTCAAAATTCCTTAACAAAGTATTAGCAAATCAAATCCCAGTATATATAAAAATATCTTCATAAGTAGGTGGGGATTATCCCAGGAATAAAAGGTTACATCATACAAAATAAATAAAATAATGTAATCCAGAATATTAACAGAATAAAAGAAATCCATAAGTTTATCTCAATATATATAAACATAGTATATGACAAAATTCAACAGATTCATGATGAAAACTCTAAGGAAACTAGTAAACCCGAAATGGAAGGAAAATGTAGCAATCAGATAAACAGTATGTACAATGAAATCTATAGTCACCATTGTAATGGTAAACTAAATGGTTTCCTCCAAAGAATGGGGGGGAAAAGCAAGGATGTCCAACCCACCACTTCTTTTTTACTTTTTACTTTTGTTTTTAGAGGGAGAGAGTGTGTGTGTAAGTGAGTGGGGGTGAGGGGCAGAGATACAGGAAGAGAGACTCTTAGGCTCTCAGTGCAGAACCCAACTCAGGGCTCAATTCCATGACCCTGGGATCATGACCTGAGCCAAAATCTAGAGTTGGATGCTCACCTGACTGAGCCACCCTGATGCCCTCAATCCACCACTTCTATTCAGTATGGTATTGGTGATCTTTGCCAGTGCAATACTGATAAGAAAAATAAATAAAAGGCACACAAAACACTGTTCTCTTTTACTGATGACACGACTTCTCATGTAGAAGAATCCTAAGAAACGAATTTTTAAAATCTACTAGGACTATAAACAAACAAGCAAAAATCTACTAGAACTAGTATATTTGGCAAGGTCTCAGTACAGAAGGTCGATATACAAAAATCAACTGCGTTTCTAAATACCAGAAGCAAACAAAACCAAAAATGTTAAATTCCACATATGGTGAATAAACTTAACAAGATGTGTAAGAACTCTACATTGAAACCAAAACACTCTATATTTAAGAATATTAAGAAAATCTAAATAAATATAAAAATATACCATATACTAAATTAAGAGGAATCAATATTAAGATATCAATTTTCTCCAATTTACACGTTAAACATAATCTCAATCATAATCCCAACAGCCTTTAAAAAATGGAAAATGAGAAGCTGATTCTAAAGTTTACAGGAAAATGCAAAGGATCTAAAATAGTTAAAACAATCTTGAAAACAGTGAGCAACTAGGCTGTTGAATAACCACCTCTATCTCTGTGAGACCAAAACTTTTTCTCCTACCCAATGCCCCTAACAAAAGGACGTGAAAACCAACAATTTTAATTTTCTTCCACATTAGCATCTCAAGGATATTATAAGAAAATTAACAATTTATTTTAAATCTTAAACAACTTTCCAATATGAAATTAACATTTTATTCCCAAGCAAACATCTCCACTATAATGACACTGTTGTATCACAAGGAATTTTAGAGAACAAATGTTTTCATCCTAATCCTTAACCTTTCCAAAATTTGGTAGAGATCTAATTTTTTTCTGCCAACTCTTGTTTAAGGAAAAGATTTAATTTTGCTAGCAACAGAGCTAGCAACGCTTTGTAGGGTTCCTAACAACCCTTACAAAAATACTCTTCATTGATGAAAGCCATACCTTCAATTAATCCTAATTCTGCAAATTTGTCTCTAAAACGGTCATTAGATCTAAGGTCTAAGTAAGTTTATTTTATAGACATAATTTAAGATGAATTTAGGAACATGTGGGTAAAATGTCTTTTTTTTTTAAAGGGGGATTTAAAAACAAATGAAGGGTCTCTATGGAGCAAGCAAAAATAAAACATTGCTCTCAATATATACTAAAAAAAGAGGCATTTATACTTAGCCCAGGGCTCTTTTTTCATTATGTTATTTATACTGTGCCAGACACTGCACAATGTTACAGGACCATTTTTTTTTTAATTTTTTTTTAATGTTTATTTATTTTTGAGACAGAGAGAGACAGAGCATGAACAGGGGAGGGGCAGAGAGAGAGGGAGACACAGAATCTGAAACAGGCTCCAGGCTCTGAGCTGTCAGCACAGAGCCCGACGCGGGGCTCGAACTCACGGACCGTGAGATCATGACCTGAGCCGAAGTCGGACGCTTAACCGACCGAGCCACCCAGGCGCCCCTCAGGACCATTTTTTCAATCTCAAAATCATTTAAATAGCCACTGCAGCCTTAAGAAGGCTATTCCACTTTTTAGAATGTTCTTTCTTATAAAAAGAGCAAATCAATTCCAAAAATCAGTAACCCCAGTCTAATCATAACGAAAAGATCAAATTCCAGCAGAGGAGCATCTCACAAAATACTTGACCAGTACTCCTCCAACTGTCAAGTTTATTAAAATAAAAAATCTGGGGCATCTGGGTGGCTCAGTCGGTTAAGCGGCCAACTTCAGCTCAGGTCATGATTTCGCCGTGAGTTCGAGCCCCGCGTCGGGCTCTGTGCTGACAGCTCAGAGCCTAGAGCCTGTTTCAGATTCTTCGTCTCCCTCTCTCTGACCCTCCCCCATTCATGCTCTCTGTCTCAAAAATAAATAAACGTTAAAAAAAAATTAAATAAAATAATAAATAATAAATAAAATAAAATAAAATAAAATAAAATATCTGATGGGTGCCTGGGTGGCTCTGTCGGTTAAGTTTCCAACTTCAGCTCAGGTCATGATCTCACAGTTTGTGAGTTGGAGCCCCCCCATCGGGTTCTCTACTGATAGCGCAGAGCTTGCTTTGGATCCTCTTTCTCTCTGCCCTTCCCCTGCTCACGCTCTCTCTCTCTCAAAAATCAACATTAAAAAAAAAAAAAGTCTGAGAAACTATTACAGCCAAGAGGAGCCTAAAGAGACATGAAAACTAATGTAATAGGATATCTGACAGAATCCTGGAACAGATAAAGGACACTGGGGAAAAAAGAAAACCTAAATAAATTATGGATTTTACATAATAATAATAATATTGGTTCATTAATTATGAAAAATGTACCATATTAACGAAAGATGTCAATAATAGGAGAAACTGGGTACAGGTTTATGGGAACTATAGTTATCTTCTCAGTTTTTCTGTAAATCTAAAACTATTCTAAAAATTATAGCTTATTTTAAAATTGTTTAATTCATTATTCATTTATCCTTAAAACAAAATAAAGCAAACAAAAAAGGTAGATCAGTGGTTTCTTAGGGCTAGTAGGTAAAGTATAGAATCTTTCAGGCATGATGGAGATGTTCTTTATTTTGTGATTATTGCACTGTCAAGCCTCAAAGAATTGTAGTTTTTGTTTTAAGAGCGTGAGAGTATGAGCGGGGGAGGGGCAGAGGAAGAAGGAAGGAGAATCTTTTTTTTTTTTTTAAGTTTATTTATTTATTTTGCAAGAGAGAGTGAGTGAACACATGCAAGGTTGAAGGACAGGTGGGGAGGAGAGGAGGAGAAGGAAAGAGAGGGAGAGAAAAGGAGAGAGAGGGAGAGAAAGGGAAGGGGGGGAGAGAGAGAGAAAGAGAGAGAGAGAGAGAGAGAGAATGAATGAATCTTAAGCAGGCTCCATATCCAGAGAGCCCGATACGGGGCTCAATCTCATGAAACAGGACATCATGACCTGAGCCAAAACCAAGAGTCAGACACTTAACTGACTGAGACACCCAGTTGCCCCTTTTTTTGTTCAAATATTTACTTAGAGAGAGAGAGAGAGAGAGAGAGAGAGAGAGAGAGAGAGAGAGAAAACACATGAGCCAGCGGGGGAGGGGCAAAGAGACGGAGAGAGAAAATCCCAAGCAGGATCGGCAAAGCCTGACGTGGGGCTCAATCTCAACCCCACTAGATCAAGACCTGAGCCAAAATCTAGAGTAGGGCACTTAACCAACTGAGCCACCTAGGTGCCCCTGAAGTGCAGTTTATTGTTTATAAATTAGACAACAGCCTTCCTCAGTAAAACTAGTAAGGAAAAATAATTTGTCACAAAACAGCCTCAATAAAACAAACTGCAAAAGTTTCATTTAAGTGAAGTTTCAAGCAATCGGTAGATTTCTCAAAGATCCAATATTCTAGGACAGTGGGCTCCTAAGTATTCTGACTATAAAAGCACATTAACATATACATTTAAAATCCCAATCCAGTATACAATTACATTACTGAAGTAAAAGTTTTATGAAACTGCTATGGACTATGCATTCTGATATTTTCTCTCCATTGTTTTGTAGGCTAATTGCCAGAACTATTGATAGGATGATTAGATTTCTGGGGCTGGCTTTAAAATATTCCTATGTAGGGGCTCCTGGGTGGCTCAGTCAGTTGAGCGTCCAGCTTCGGCTCAGGTCATGATCTCACGGTTTGTGAGTTTGAGCCCCACATCAGGCTCTGTGCTGACAGCTCAGAGCCTGAAGCCTGTTTTGGATTCTGTGTCTCCCTCTCTCTCTGTTCCTTCCCCTTGTGCTTTGTCTGTCTCTGTCTCTCTCAAAAATAAACATTAAAAAAGATTTTAAAATATTCCTATGGACATCAATCTTCTGCCCAAACTCAAAAGAAATGAGGTTGGTATTTTTATCAAGTATGATGTTATTTGTAGGGTATTTTGGGGGAAAGGGGTTCCTGGTAAATATCCTTTATCAGATTTAGGATGTTCACTTCTGTTCTTAATTAAAAGCGTACTGAGGGGCGCCTAGGTGGCTCGGTTGGTTGAGTGTCTGACTTCGGCTCAGGTCATGATCTCGCAGTTCAAGCCCCACATCAGGCTTTGTGCTGACAGCTCAGAGCCTGGAGCCTGCTTTGGATTCTGTGTCTCGCTCTCTCTCTCTGCCCCTTCCCCACTAGTGCTCTGTCTCTCTCTCAAAAATAAACATTAAAAAAATTTTTAAGTGTAACTAATTACAAATAGGTTTTTAATTTTGTGATATGCTTTTTCTACATCTACTGAAATGACTATATGGTTTTACTCCTTTAAGTTAATGGAATGAATTAGAATGGCCGACTTTCAAATATGAAATCAATAGTGCCTATATAACTCTGATTTATTTTTTTAAAGTGATGAGATTATTAAAAAGGAAAATTACAGGCCAGTATCATTCATGACCAAAGATACAAAATAATCTACAAAATTTTTAAATAAGTAAATTTAGCAAGGCCCTGCATACAAAGTCATTATACAAAAATCAACTGTATTTCTACACACTAGCCACAAATGAAAACTGAAATTTAAAAATACTATTTATGCAGTATCAAAACCAAGATACCTAGGTATCTAATAAAATATGCAAGATTTCTACACTGAAAATTGTGAAACACTGCTGAGAGAACTTAAGGAAGAACTAAATAGATGGACAAATATACCACGTCCAAGGACTGGAAAACTCAGTATTGTCTCAATATTGTTAAATTCAGTGCAACCCAGGACGCCTGGGTGGCTCAGTCAGTTAAGCATCTGAATCTGGCTCAGGTCATGATCTCGCAGTCCATGAGTTCCAGCCCTGCACTGGCTCTGTGCTGACAGCTTAGAGCCTGGAGCCTGCTTGGGATTCTGCGTCTCCCCGTCTCTCTGCTCCTACCCTGCTCATGCTTACTCGCTTGCTCTCTCTCTCTCTCAAAAATAAATAAACATAAAAAAAATAAAAATAAAAAAATAAATTCAATGTAATCCCAATTTAAAGAGCAGGGTCTAGGTTAGTTTGGTATAAAGTGACAAAGTGATTCAAAAACTTATTTATAAAAGCAAATAACTTAGAAGAGTCAAGACAACCTTTTTTTTTTTTTTTTTTTTCAACGTTTATTCATTTTTGGGACAGAGAGAGACAGAGCATGAACAGGGGAGGGGCAGAGAGAGAGGGAGACACAGAATCGGAAACAGGCTCCAGGCTCCGAGCCATCAGCCCAGAGCCTGACGCGGGGCTCGAACTCACGGACCGCGAGATCGTGACCTGGCTGAAGTCGGACGCTTAACCGACTGCGCCACCCAGGCGCCCCCTTTTTTTTTTTTTTTTTTTTTTTAAATTTAAATCTAAGTTAGCTAACATACAGTGTTATAATGATTTCAGGAATAGAATTTAGTGATTCATCACTTACATATAACACCTAGCTCTCATCCCAACAAGTGTCCTCCTTAATGCCCCTTGCCCATTTAGCCCATGCCCCCACCCAACACCTGACCAGCAACCCTCAGTTTGTTCTCTGTATTTAAGAGTCTCTTATGGTTTGTCTCCCTGTTTTTGTATTATTTTTGCTTCCCTTCCCTTATTTTCATCTGTTTTGTATCTTAAATTTCACATGAGTGAAATCATAGGATATTATCATTCTCTTATTTCGCTTAGCATAATACACTCTAGCTCCATCCACATTGCTGCAAATGGCAAGATTTCATTCTTTTTCATTGCCGAGTAATATTCCATCGTATAAACATATACATCTTCTTTATCTATCCGTCAATGGACATTTCGGCTCTCTCCACAGTTTGGCTGTTGTAGACAGTGCTGCTATAAACATTGGGGTGCATGTGCCCCTTCAAATCAGCACTCCTGTATCCTTTGGATAAATACTAGTTGTTTTTATTGTTGGATCACAGGATAGTTCTATTTTTAATTTTTTGAGGAACCTCCATACTGTTGTCCAGAGTGGCTGCACTAGTTTGCATTCTTACCAATAGTGCAAAAGGGTTCCTCTTTCTCCACGTCCTCACCGACATGTTGCTGTGCCAAGACAATCGTGAAGAGTAACACTGAGGAATCTACGCTACCAGAGGAACCTACACTACCAGATTTCAAGATTTACTATAAAGCTATAGTTATAAATAAGACAATATGATATTAATGTACACACAAACAGGCCAATAGAGTAGGGTCCAGAAATGAACCCACATATGTATGGCTACTTAATTAATTACAAAGGTGTAAACAGAATTCAGTGGGGAAGATAAGGGACACTGGACATCTAAACATAAAAGAATCTTAATCCCTACAACACTTTACACCATATACAAAAAATTACTTTGAGATGGATCACAGCCCTAATTTTAAGTTTAAACCCTAAAGCTTCAAAAGTACAGGATACTATCTTCATGTGCTGGGGGAGGCAGAGATTTCTTAAACAGGGCTCAAAAAGCAGTATAAAAGAAAAATATTTAAAAGTTGGACTTCAGGGGCACCTGGGTGGCTCAGTCAGTTAAATTTTCGACTTTGACTCAGGTTGTGATCTCGTGGTTCGTGAGTTCAAGCCTCACGTTGGGCTCTGTGCTGACGGCTCAGAGCATGGAGCCTGCTTCAGATTCTGTGTCTTCCTCTCTCTCTGTTCCTTCCCGCTCGCACTCTCTCTCTCTCTCAAAAATAAACATTAAAAATAATTAATTAATTAAAGGTCTATGTATCATTTTTCATTATTCCCCATTATATGACTTTTGGTTAACTGATTACCAACACTAATGTCTACTGAATTTCTTTACAAAGAAGCGGTAGCTTTAAACACAAAAAGGTATACATTTACTCAAAAGATAATTCTCTAAATAGCTCATTTTAGATTAGCAAACTGGAATGAAAAGTTAAAAAATCCCATTCTGATACAAATATTTGTAAGTGATCTCTAAAACTTATAACATCACTTACAATGCTGTCTTAATGCTCCCTCCATATAAAATAGAAATTCTAGCTCAAATCCAACACTTATAATAACATTTCTGAAATGACACCATCTGCAAAATACTATGTACTCTCTTGTAATTCTCTAAAGACCAGGCATGACAATGATTTCAGTGAAATTCCAATTCCATTTTACTATAATGACAACCACTGGCAAACAATTTAGGTATGAAATCTAATCCAAATGGTAGGGCTGTATCTTTTAAAGATTTGTAGCCCAAAGCAAATGTAAGAAAAGATCCTACTCCTATTTCTTCATTTTAATGAACACACACACTAAATGCCAAGGATAATGCGAATGCTAAGATTAAAACAAAAACAAACAAACAAAAAAACCATAGCCCCCATTTGGTTTAAACAGGGGAGACAGAAAAAATTAATTATTGAGTGTGATAAAAAGCAGAAGTGGGACACCTGCCTGGTTCAGTCGGTAGGGCATGCAACTCCCAGTCTTTAGTCATGAATTTGAGCCCCCCGTTGGGGGAAGAGGTTACTTTAACGCACAGGATGTTGTGGGCAGGAACAGACTTCTACAAGGCTGGAAGATTAGAAAAAACTTCCCAGAAAAAAATGACTTTAAAGTTGAGGTTGGAAGGTGAAGTTAGCTAAAAGAGAGAGGGCAGATGGCATCACAGGCCTTTTTTTTTTTTTTTTTTTTTTTTTTTTTAGATTTATTCAAAAGCATTTTATTTTTTTTATTTTTTTTTACAAGTTTTTCTGTGAACGTATTTTTTTTTCAATACATGAAATTTATTGTCAAATTGGTTTCCATACAACACCCAGTGCTCATCCCAAAAGGTGCCCTCTTCAATACCCATCACCCAACCCCCCCCTCCCTCCCACCCCCCATCAACCCTCAGTTTGTTCTCAGTTTTTAACAGTCTCTTATGTTTTGGCTCTCTCCCACTCTAACCTCTTTTTTTTTTTTTTTTCCCTTCCCTTCCCCCATGGGTTTCTGTTAAGTTTCTTAGGATCCACATAAGAGTGAAACCATATGGTATCTGTCTTTCTCTGTATGGCTTATTTCACTTAGCATCACACTCTCCAGTTCCATCCACGTTGCTACAAAAGGCCATATTTCATTCTTTCTCATTGCCACGTAGTATTCCATTGTGTATATAAACCACAATTTCTTTATCCATTCATCAGTTGATGGACATTTAGGCTCTTTCCATAATTTGGCTATTGTTGAGAGTGCTGCTATGAACATTGGGGTACAAGTGCCCCTATGCATCAGCACTCCTGTATCCCTTGGATAAATTCCTAGCAGTGCTATTGCTGGGTCATAGGGTAGGTCTATTTTTAATTTTCTGAGGAACCTCCACACTGCTTTCCAGAGCGGCTGCACCAATTTGCATTCCCACCAACAGTGCAAGAGGGTTCCCGTTTCTCCACATCCTCTCCAGCATCTAGAGTCTCCTGATTTGCTCATTTTGGCCACTCTGACTGGCGTGAGGTGATATCTGAGTGTGGTTTTGATTTGTATTTCCCTGATAAGGAGCGATGTTTTTCATGTGCCTGTTGGCCATCCGGATGTCTTCTTTAGAGAAGTGTCTATTCATGTTTTCTGCCCATTTCTTCACTGGGTTATTTGTTTTTCGGGTGTGGAGTTTGGTGAGCTCTTTATAGATTTTGGATACTAGCCCTTTGTCCGATATGTCATTTGCAAATATCTTTTCCCATTCCGTTGGTTGCCTTTTAGTTTTGTTGGTTGTTTCCTTTGCTGTGCAGAAGCTTTTTATCTTCATAAGGTCCCAGTAATTCACTTTTGCTTTTAATTCCCTTGCCTTTGGGGATGTGTCGAGTAAGAGATTGCTACGGCTGAAGTCAGAGAGGTCTTTTCCTGCTTTCTCCTCTAGGGTTTTGATGGTTTCCTGTCTCACATTCAGGTCCTTTATCCATTTTGAGTTTATTTTTGTGAATGGTGTGAGAAAGTGGTCTAGTTTCAACCTTCTGCATGTTGCTGTCCAGTTCTCCCAGCACCATTTGTTAAAGAGACTGTCTTTTTTCCATTGGATGTTCTTTCCTGCTTTGTCAAAGATGAGTTGGCCATACGTTTGTGGGTCTAGTTCTGGGGTTTCTATTCTATTCCATTGGTCTATGTGTCTGTTTTTGTGCCAATACCGTGCTGTCTTGATGATGACAGCTTTGTAGTAGAGGCTAAAGTCTGGGATTGGGCGTCACAGGCCTTTAACAAGCACCATGAGCTATCCTTTATTTGAGGGCCTACTTGCAGAGCTTTATTTAACTTTCTAATCTTATCTGGAATATACTCAAAATGAAATAAATTTAAATATGTGGGGCGCCTGGGTGGCGCAGTCGGTTAAGCGTCCGACTTCAGCCAGGTCACGATCTCGCGGTCCGTGAGTTCGAGCCCCGCGTCAGGCTCTGGGCTGATGGCTCAGAGCCTGGAGCCTGTTTCCGATTCTGTGTCTCCCTCTCTCTCTGCCCCTCCCCTGTTCATGCTCTGTCTCTCTCTGTCCCAAAAATAAATAAAAAACGTTGGAAAAAAAAAAAATATGTAATTCCATTTATACATGGGAGTACCTGAATTACTGAAAAACCAGAATATTTGCAATAGGCCATATAAAGGATATATCTCTAAATTATAGTCTTTCTGATGAGATTTTACTTCTAATACTGAACCTGTTCCAACCTCAAAGGTCTACTGAATGAAAAAGGAATATATGAAGCAGTTTCTGGGTTAGAATCTCAGTTTTTTTGTTTTTTTTTTTGTTTGTTTTTTTTTTGAGAAATAATTCACAGACCATAAAATTCACCCCTCTACAGAACAAAATTTAGTGGTTTTTAGTATATTCACAAAGTTGTACAACGATTACCACTAATTCCAAAACATTTTCATTACTCCAAAAAAATCCCATACCTATTAGCGGTCAATCCCTATAATCCTCATCCCTGACAACCATTAATCTACTTTCTATCGCTATGGATTTTCTTCTGTTTTCCAGCCCACCTTTACCATCTATGTAACTTGGAGTTTAATTAATCTTTCTGTGCCCCAGTTTCATCTATATAAAACAAGTATAATAATAAATCTTATGTCACAGAACGTTTGCTTATACATATAAATGTGGTTAGTGTGATTCGATATGCTCAGTGAACATAAGCAATTCTTAGCATTTTAGAAGACAGTCCTCTTTGTAACAATCTAAGACTTCAATGGAAGAGTAAAGGTAATTCTAGATGAATCTAGAATTTAGGTATTCCCTAACTGAAAACAAGTGCTGGGTCATAAGACAAGTCTCAACAAATTTAAAGGTATGAAATCATATAGGATATGTTTTCTGCCCTCAGTGAAACTAAACAAGAACTTTATAACTCAAAGATATCTAGAAAGTCCCAATGTAGGAGCCAAGATGGCAGAACAGCATGGAAGTTTTTTTGTGTTTTGCGTCCATGAAATACAGCCAGATCAACACTAAACCATCCTGCACACCTAGAAAACTGATCTGAAGATTAACACAACAATCTGCACAAACTGAACCACAGAACTCAGCAGGTACGTGGCGTGGAAAGGTTAACTAGGGGAGAGAGAAGCGACGGAGGGCAGGGAGCTGGTTTTGCTTGCAGAGAGAACATGGAGACAGGGGGAGAGTATGGGAAAAGCACCTCTCACAAAAGCAGCTAGAGAGAAAGTGGAAAAGTGGAAACAGCCACAGGGACTGAAAAAATAAGGGAGAAAGGAGAGGGTTTAAATTCCATTAAGACTCTATAAACAGAGGGAGTGCGGAGTCTAAAACTTTGCAGCTCGGTACCTGGCAGTGCTCTGGTGGGAAGGGTGAAACCCCAGGAGCAGAGTAAAGTCTGGGGAGTCTTCGGGCCACACAGGAGAGTCAGTTCCCCTGCTGGGAGGACATTGGTAGAGTCTGTGCGACCACCCCAGCAGACCCCAGGGGTCCCAGGAGACCCCAGAGAACAACCACATTCACTGGTGCTGGAACAAGGTCATTAAGGGTGAAGCCTGGTACCAGACGTATGTTGTGATTTTCCATAATCCCTGAAACACTGCTGCTACACAATCGCGTTCACTTTTTCTGGGGCGGGCTGGCACCCAGCCACAGTCTCTGGGCATCAGCAGCAGCACAATCCCGCGAACGTTCCTGGGTGCAGCCGGCACCCATCCATTGCTTGGTGAGACCCTCCTGCAGAGGGTCAGGACGGGTCAAAAAGGCAGTCCCTCATAAGTGAGGGGTCGGGAAACACAGCAGTATCTGAGAATACACTCAGGAGGGAGATGCCGTGTGGCAACCTGATGGCTTGGTCACAGACAGTGTAAACGCAGGGAGCGGACAGAAGCTGGAGACAAAGGACGGGTGCATGATTGCTGACTGGGGAGAAAAGAGTTCTGATATTAGAGACTGGGTAGATGGGTGACACCATTTTCACCCTTCCCACGCATGCACATACATACCTAAAAGCACCACAACAATCCACCCCAGTAAGCTAAGCAGCACCATCTAGTGGAGAGCGGAGCTGTTAAACTGAGCCCCCCCCAGCTGGGCAAACCTTGCTCTTCTGGAACAAACAAGTCTCTCTGCCTGCTTAGTTTACGGACTATAAAGTGCTTCATAGTTTGACTTTTAGGGGAAAACAGTGTAATTTCAATCATATTTCAGGATGTTCACTGGTCCATCTATTCAATTTTCTTTTTTTTGTTTGTTTCTTTTCTTTTCCTTGAATAAAGAAAAAAATTTATTTTTATTTTCAATTTTTCTTAAAAATATTTTTAATTTCTTTCTACTATATTTTTTACTTTTTTGTTAATTTTTCAAATTCTACTTTACTTCCATCATTTCATTTTATTCTATTTCATTGTATTCATTTTTTTCAAATTTTCAAACGTTTTCTTTTTTTTTCTTTTTCTCTTTTTTCTCTAATCTATCAAGCCCCTTTCAACACCCAGACCAAAACACATCTAGGATCTAGCATCATTTATTTGATTTGTGTGTCTGTGTGTGTTGTTTTTAATTTTAATTTTTTTCCTTACTAATTCCTTTGCTTCCTTCAAAATGACAAAACGAAGGAATTCACCCCAAAAGAAAGAGCACAAAGAAACAAGCAGGGATTTAGCACAGATACAAGATGTCTGAACCAGAATTTAGAATCACAATTATAAGAATACTAGTTGGGGTCAAAATAGATTAGAATCCCTTTCTGTGGCGATAAAAGAAGTTTTTACTTCTAGCTTTTGCTAGTCAGGATGAGATAAAAAAGGCTATAACTGAGATGCAATCTGAAATGGATGCCACAGCGGTAAGGATGGATGAGGTAAAGCAGCATATCAGCACGATTTAAGAATTAGAAAATTCAGTGAGTCATTAAAAAGAACATCAGAATCAGAGGGGTCCCAGAAGACGAAGAGAGAGAAAAAAGGGTAGGAGGGTTATGTGAACAAATCATATTGGAAAACTGTCCTAACCTGGGGAAAGATACAGACATCAAAATCCAGGAAGCACAGAGGACTCCCATTAGATTCAACAAAAACTGACCATCAACAAGGCATATCATAATCAAATTCGCAAAATACTCAGGTAAGGAAAGAATCATGAAAGCAGCAAGAGAAAAAAAAGTCATTAACCTACAAGGGAAGACAGATCAGGTTTGCAGTAGACCTATTCACTGAAACTTGGAAGGCCAGAAAGGAGTGGCAGGATATATTTAATGTGCTGAATCGGAAAAATATGCAGCCAAGAATTCTTTATCCAGCAAGGATATCATTTAAAATAGAAGGGTAGATTAAAAGTTTCCCAGACACATAATAATTAAAGGAGTTTGTGAACACTAAACCAGCCCTGCAAGAAATTTTAAGGGGGACTCTCAGAGGGGAGAAAAGATGAAGGAAAAAAAAAAAAAAAGAAGAAGATCAAAAGCAACACAGACTAGAAACAACCAGAGAACACCACCAGAAACTCCAACTCTACAAGAAATATAATGGCAATAAATTCATATCTTTCAGTACCCACTCTAAACGTCAATGGACTAAATGCTCCACTCAAAAGACACAGGGTAACAGAATGAATAAGAAAACAAGATCCAACTATATGTTGTTTACAAGAGACCCACTTTAGGGGTGCCTGGGTGGCTCAGTCGGTTAAGCGTCCGACTTCGGCTCAGGTCATGATCTCACGGTCCGTGAGTTCGAGCCCCGCGTCGGGCTCTGTGCTGACAGCTCAGAGCCTGGAACCCGTTTCAGATTCTGTGTCTCTCTCTCTCTCTCTGCCCCTCCCCTGTTCATGCTCTGTCTCTCTCTGTCTCAAAAATAAATAAACATTAAAAAAAAAAAAATTGAAAAAAAAAAAAAAAAAAAAAAGAGACCCACTTTAGACCTAAACACACCTTCAGATTGAAAGTAAGAGGATGGAGAACCATCTATCATACTAATGGTCACCAAAAGAAAGCCGGAGTAGCCATACTTATATCAGACAATCTGGACTTTAAAATAAAGACTGTAACAAGAGATGAAGAAGGTCATTATATCATAATTAAGGGGTCTATACACCAAGAAGACCTAACAATGGTAAACATTTATGGTTCAAATGTGGAGGCACCCAAATATATAAATCAATCACAAACATAAAGAAACTCATTGATAATAATACCATAATAGTAGGGGACTTCAACACCCCACTTACAGCAACGGACAGATCATCTAAACAGAAAATCAACAAGGAAACAATGACTTTGAATGACACACTGGACCAGATGGACTTAACAGATATATTCAGAACATTTCATCCTAAAGCAGTAGAATACACATTCTTTTCCAGTGCACATAGAATGTTCTCCATAACAGATCACATACTGGGACACAAATCAGCCCTTGACAAGTACAAAAAGACTGAGATCATACCATGCATATTTTCAGACCACAACGCTATGAAACTCGAAATCAACCACAAGAAAAAATGTGGAAAGGTAACAAATATTTGGAGACTAAAGAACATCCTACTAAAGAATGAATGGGCTAACCAGGAAGTTAAAGAGGAAATTAAAAAGTACATGGAAGCCAATGAAAATGGTAACACCACAGCCCAAAACCTCTGAGACGCAGCAAAGGCAGTCATAAGAGGAAAGTATATACCAATCCAGGCCTTCTTAAAGAAGGAAGAAACATCTCAGATACAAAACTAACCCTACACCTTAAAGAGCTGGAAAAAGAACAGCAAATAAAACCCCAAACCAGCAGAAGACAGGAAATAATAAAAATAAGGCCAGACATCAATGCTACCGAAACCAAAAAAACAGAACAGATCAATGAAACCAGAAGCTGGTTCTCTGAAAGAATTAACAAAATTGATAACCCCCTGGCCAGTTTGATCAAAAAGAAAAAGAGAAGGACCCAAATAAATAAAAACAAGAATGAAAGAGGAGAGACCACAACCAACACAGCAGAAATACAAACAAGAATAAGAGAATACTACAAGCAATTATATGACAATAAAATGGGCAATCTGGAAGAAATGGACAAATTCCTAGAAACATATACACTACCAAAACTGAAACAGGAAGAAAATTTGAACAGACCCATAACCAGTAAGGAAATCAAATTAGTAATCAAAACTCTCCCCCAAAAAAAACAAGAGTCCAGGGCCAGATGGCTTTCCAGAGGAATTCTACCAAACATTTAAGGAAGAGTTAACACCTGTTCTCTTGAAGCTATTCCAAAAAGACAGAAATGGAAGGAAAACTTCCAAACTCTTTCTATGAAGCACTACCTTGGTTCCAAAACTAGTCAAAGACCCTACTAAAAAGGAGAATTATAGACCAATTTCCCTGATGAACGTGGATGCAAAAATCCTCAACAAGATATTAGCCAACTGGATCCACCAACACATTAAAAAAATTATTCATCACAACTAAGAGGGATTTATACTTTGGAGGCTGGGCTGGTTCAATATCCACAAAACAATCAGTGTGATTCATCATGTCAATAAAAGAAAGGACAAGAACCACATGATCCTCTCAATAGATGCAGAGAAAACATTTGGCAAAATACAGCATTCTTTCTTGATAAAAAAACCCTTAAGAAAGTAGGGATAGAAGAATCATACCTGGAGAACATAAAAGCCATATATGAAAATTCCAATGCTAATATCATCCTCAATGGGGAAAAACTGAGAGCTTTCCCCCTAAGGTCAGGAACAAGACAGAGATGTCCACTCTCACCACTGCTATTCAACATAGTATTGAAAGTCTTAGCCTCAGCAATCAGACAACACAAAGAAATAAAAGGCCTCCAAATCGGCCAGGAGTAGGTCAAACTTTCACTGTTCACAGATGACATGATACTCTATATGGAAAGATTCCACCAAAAAACTGCTAGAACTGATCCATGAATTCAGCAAAGTGGCAGGATATAAAACTAATGCACAGAAATCGGCTGCATTCCTATACACCAACAATGAAGTGACAGAGAAATCAAGGAATCGATCCCATTGACAATTGCACCAAAAACCATAAAATACCTAGGAATAAATCTAACCAAGGAGGTTAGAAACCCATACACTGAAAACTACTGAAAGCTTATGAAAGAAACTGAAGAAGACACAAAAAAAATGGAAAAATATTTCACACCCCTAGAAAGGAAGAACAAATATTGTTAAAATGTCAATACTACCCAAAGCAATCTACATATTCAATGCAATACCTATCAAAGTAACACCAGCATTCTTCACAGAGCTAAAACAAACAATCCTAAAATGTGTATGGAAAAGGCCCTGAATAGCCAAAGCATTCTTGAAAAAGAAAACCAAATCAGGAGGCATCACAATCCCAGACTTCAAGCTGTATTACAAAGCTATAAACATCAAGAAAGTATGGTACTGGCACAAGAACACTCAATGGAATCAATGGAACAGAATAGAAAACCCAGAAATGGACCCACAAACATATGGCCAACTAAACTTTGACAAAGCAGGAAAGAATATCCAATGGAATAAAGACAGTCTCTTCAGGAAAAGGTGCTGGGAAAACTGGACAGCGACATGCAGAAGAATGAACCTGGACCACTTTCTCACACCATACACAAAAATAAACTCAAAATGGGTGAAAGACATGGGGCGCCTGGGTGGCGCAGTCGGTTAAGCGTCCGGCTTCAGCCAGGTCATGATCTCGCGGTCTGTGAGTTCGAGCCCCGCGTCGGGCTCTGGGCTGATGGCTCAGAGCCTGGAGCCTGTTTCCGATTCTGTGTCTCCCTCTCTCTCTGCCCCTCCCCCGTTCATGCTCTGTCTCTCTCTGTCCCAAAAATAAATAAACGTTGAAAAAAAAAAAAATGGGTGAAAGACCTAAACATAAGACAGGAAGCCATCAAAATCCTTGAGGAGAAAGCAGGCAAAAAACTCTTTGACCTTGGCCACAGGAACTTCTTACTCAACACATCTCAGGGGGCAAGGAAAACAAAAGCACAAATGAACTATTGGGACCTCATCAAAATAAAAAGCTTCTGCACAGCAAAGGAAACAATCAGCAAAATTAAAAGGCAACCGATGGGATGGGAGAAGGTATTTACATATGACATTATCAGATAAAGGGTTAGTACCCAAAATCTATAAAAAACTTACCAAACTCAACACCCAAAAAACAAATAGTCCAGTGAAGAAAAGGGCAAAAAACATGAATAGACACTTCTCCAAAGAAGACATCCAGATGGCCAACTGACACATAAAAAATGCTCAACATCATTCATCATCAGGGAAATACAAATCAAAACCACAGTGAGATACCACCTCAAACCTATCAGAGTGGCTAACAATAACAACTCAGGCAACAACAGATGTTGGCGAGGATGCAGAGAAAGAGGATCTCTTTTCACTGCTGGCTGGAATGCAAACTGGTGCAGCCACTATGGAGGTTCCTCAAAAAATTAAAAATAGAACTACCCTACAACCCAACAATTGCACTATTAGGCATTCATCTAAGGGATACAGGTATGCTGTTTCGAAGGGGCACATGCACCCCAATGTTTATAGCAGCACAATCAACAATAGCCAAAGTATGGAAAGAGCCCAAATGTCCATCGATGGATGAATGGATAAAGAAGATGTGGTATACAATGGAGTATTACTAAGCAATCAAAAAACATGAAATCTTGCCATTTGCAATGCATGGATGGAACAAGAGGGTATCATGCTAAGTGAAATTAGTCAGAGAAAGACAAATATCATATGACTTCACTCGTGACGACTTTAAGACACAGAACAGATGAACGTAAGGGAAGGGAAGCAAAAATAATATAAAAACAGAGAAGGGGACAAAACATAAGAGACTCTTAAATATGGAGAACAGAGGGTTCCTGGAGGGGTTGTGGGAGGAGGATGGGCTAAATGGGTAAGAGGCATTAAGGAATCTATTCCTGAAATCATTGTTGCACTATATGCTAACTAATTTGGATGCAAATTAAAAAAATAAAAATAAATTAAAAATTAAAAAAATCTAATAATGGAACACCAAAGATAACTAAAAGGAATGCTTTAAAAGGGGCAGATTATTAAAGATTAGAGAAACTCCTTATTGGACCTCTAGAAAAACAATTTATACTAATTTAGGGCAGAATTTCTGTAAGTTGTATAATAATTCCTTATATAATATACTCTTCAAGAATACTTAAGATTCAAAGAAGACAGATGTTTGTATAATAAGAGAAGTCTGAATTATTCTACAACCTATATAATGAAAACATATGAACTGCTTTGTAATTCTTAGCCAATTATACTGGTCAGAAAATACTGAAACGGACCAACTGGTTATTTATATTTTTCTAACTTTTTCCCACAAAAATAAGCCACTATAAAAGATTATTGTGCTATGATACTAATAGTAACTTAAATCAGATGCTATGATTTTAGTAACAGAGCTAACAAAAAAACCCCTATCTGGAGTCACTATTCCATCATGGTAATGAAAGCAGCTAAAAAAGGGACCATAGGAGTAATGCTCAACTGCAAGCAAAATCCAATGCAATATCATGTAAAAGATATCGCTCATAGGTAATGCAATTCTATAGCAAAACAGAAAAGTGGGGCACAGGTGGAATAGCATGTGACTCTTGGTCTCAGGGTGGTGAGTTTGAGCCCCAGGTTGGGGGTAGAGTTTACTTGGGGTGGGGGGGGGGATTGGGGGAGAAACTCAGAAAAATCAATTAACCAAGCTAATGCTACTTCAATATAGCTAACCTAGTCAACAGTACTAAAGTTCAATAAATCTAGTGGCCTTTTTCTAAAAACCTAAATTGAATAAAGATTTTGTTCCTCCTAGGGGCACCTGAGTGGCCCACCCGGTTAAGCATGTATCTCTTTTTTTTTTTTTTTTAAATGTTTAGTTATTTCTGAGACAGAGAGAGACAGAGCATGAGTAGGGGAGGGGCAGAAAGAGAGGGAGACACAGAATCAGAAGCAGGCTCCAGGCTCTGAGCTGTCAGCACAGAGCCCGACGCAGGGTTTGAACTCACAGACCGCGAGATCATGACCTGGGCTGAAGTCGGACGCTTAACCGACTGAGCCACCCAGGCGCCCCATCATGTATCTGACTCTTGATTTCGCCTCAGGTCATGTTCTCACGGTTCGCGGAATCAAGTCTGCTGCGTTCTCTGCGCCGACAGCATGTGGAGGATGTTTGGGATTCTTTCTCTCCTCCCTCTCTGCCCCTCCTTCTGCCTGCATGCATCCTCTCTCTCTCTCTCAAAATAAATAAACTTAGGGCGCTTGGGTGGCTCAGTTGGTTAAGCGTCTGACTTTGGCTCAGGTCATGATCTCAGTTTGTGAGTTCAAGCGCCGCGTCAGGCTCTGTGCTGACAGCTCAAGAGCCTGAATGAAGCCTGCTTTGGATTCTGTCTCCTTTTCTCTCTGCCCCTCCCCACTTGTGCTCTCTCTGTCTCTCAAAAACAAGTAAATGTTAAAAAAAAATTTTTAAATAAACTTAAATAAAATTTCTTGTTTCTCCCAAAGTTAAAAAAAAAAAAAAAACAACTATCCTTATACAATCATATTAAAAAATAGGGATTATGAGTTTGTGTAGAAGATTTGTTGAAATAAGTAATTTGATATGTATGTCTTGAAAGTTGTTTTTAATAAAAGTGCTTTAGCTTTCCAATAATATTTATATGAGAGGCATAAGACCTTTAGTACGGGTTTCCAGGATGATGAAATTGAGACATCCAGAGGGGGAAAAAAAAAATTAGAACATGAGATGAAGACAGGAGAATTAAAATAAAAACTTAAGGGGTGCCTGGGTGGATCAGTCGGTTAAGTGCCAGACTTCAGCTCAGGTCATGATCTCACAGTTCATGGGTTCGAGCCCCATGTCAGGCTCTGTGTTGACGGCCTGGAGCCTGCTTCAGATTCTGTGTGTGTCTCTCTCTGCCCCTTCTCAGCTCACACTCTGTCTCTCTCTCTCTCAAAAATACACAAACATTAAAAAAAATTTTTTTTTAAACTTAAAAAAAAAAAACAAACACTGGGTGATATTTGGAATTGTTTAATCACTATATTATACACCTGAAACTAATGTAACATTGTATGTTAACTAACAGGAATTAAAACAAAAACTTAATAAACAAAAAGAGATAAAGATAGGAAAGATACTCACACGAAGGTAAAGACTGACTGGCTAATCTTACTAAAGATAAATAAAAAATAAATATTTGGGGGCACCTGGCTAGGTCAGGCAGTTGAGCGTTGGACTCTTGATTTCAGCTCAGGTCATGATCTCACTGTTTATGGGACTGTGAGCCCTGTGTCAGGCTCTGCTTGGGCAGTGCGAAGCCTGAGTGGGATTCTCTCTCTATCCCTCTCTTCCTGCCCCTCCCCTGTGCACACTGCCTGCTGAATGTCTCTCTCTCTCTCTCTCTGAAAATAAATAAGCATTAAAAAAAAGTAAACGGGGCGCCTGGGTGGTTCAGTTGTTTAAGCACCTAACTTAGGCTCAGGTAGTGATTCACGGTTCATGAGTTTGAGGCCAGCATTGGATCCTCTGCCCCTCCCTGATGCTTGCACACTCTCACTCTCTCTCTATAAATAAACATTTTTTTAAAAAAGTAAAGAAATATTTTAATTCTATGTTTCTCACTTCATTCCAAAACCAAGTGCTAGAGAACAATGAGGTTGGTGGATGAGAATGAAAAACAAGTGATAAAGCACTTACCACAAAAGAGTTCACAATCCACTGAAAGAGATACGTATAAGAGAATGAACAAGAGAAGAAAGCACTGGGCAAAGTGTCCAGCCTCTATACTGCTAGAGGAATCTTTTCTCAATTTATAAAACATTCCAGGGGTTAAACATCTGATTCTGGATTTCGGTTCAGGTCATGATCTCATTGTTCATGAGTTTGAGCCCCTGCACTGGGCTCCAAGCTGACAGTGCGGAGCCTGTTTGGGATTCTCTCCCTCTCTCTCTGCCCCTCCCCTGTTTGTGCTCTCTTTTTCTCTCTCAAAATAAATAAATAAACTTAAAAAATTTTTCAAGGCTCCCTAGTATCCATAAGATAAAGTTAAAAATCCTTAGCAGGTATTCAAGGACCTTTAAAATCAAACTGGAACCTAGCCTTCTAGACTCATATCTTACTTTTGCCAAACAAACTTCATCTGACAAGAATAGACAGCTATTAGTTATTCTTCAAGTATAACATGTACCTTAAAGCCTCTGAGATTTTGCTCATGGAACCTAATTTTGTGGAACTTTTCTTTCCTGGTTACATTATGAACTTATAAATTCAGTATCAGCTATGTTTCTGCCTGAAAGAAAGAAAAACTAAATTACCTCTCAAAATTACTTTCAGCCTAAGATTGTATTTCTGCAAGTATCTTAGATGGCAGCAAGGCTTTTATGGTATTCCTACGGCAAAGTGAACATCCATCTATGGATGTATTTTAAGGATAAAAAAAATGGATTGGAAATCATCTGTACTCTCAAAGAATAGTCCAGTGGAAAGTTCAAAATAAGTACTAGCATAAGATTCATTTTACCAGCATTTTTACTCAAAAATATTAAGTCCAGGTGTAGACATTTAACATAATAAAAAGCATGATCTATTTTGTCTTATGGGAAAAAATAAGAAAAAATAAGAAATAGAAAAGATAAAAAGAAAAAATAAAAAGAAAATAAATAAATAATAGATATATAATAAATAAATAATAGATATATAATAAAAGATAAAAAGATAAATAAAAGATGAAAAGATAAATAATAAATAATAAAGAATATAAATGATAAATAAAAGAAAAAGAAAAAAGAAAAAAAGAAAAAAATGGCAATACAAAAAACACTCATCTGAAATTATCTTGTTTGTGCATTTATTTACTAGTTTACCTCTCCCAACTTATGAACTGTAAGCTGCAGAACACGGACTTCATCTATCTTGTTCATGCTATCTACATTCACAGTATCAGTTCCTGCTGGCACTGAAAAATTAACCAATAAACAGAAACTTCACCAAGTAGACAACATTCATTACGAAGGTGGCCCAGAGTGTACCATACAATAGTCTATGACAGCCTTTCATTCTTGAAAAGATGGAAGTAGATACAGCTCATAAGACATGCTTAATAATAAAGCTCAGGAAATTGAGATTTTAAAATCAGAAGGTCAAATTTACTAATTTACAGTAAGAAATAACTTTCATAAGTATGGCAATATTCAAGTCAATATGACTAGCAAATTTTCTTATTCAAGCCGTACACTTATGATTTGTATGCTTTTTTTTACCTGTTGTACTTCAAGAAAGTTTTCCTTATTAAAAAAATCTAAATAATCATTGTTTAAAACAATAACATCATACGGGGTTTTACATACACACACACTTAAAATATACATAGTAAAGTCAGAGGGAGTGGTAAGTAGAGTTGTAAGGTCCTTACATTGTCCAGAAGGGTAAAGGAATCAATTAGCTGCAAACTTTTGTAAGTCATGGCTACCTGCCACAATTTCTACGGTAATCAATAAATGGAAAAAAATTTATAACTTCCCAATTAATAAAGCAAAGAATATGGAATAACTTTTTAAACTGGGAAAACGCAAGCGGGGGGGGGGGGGGCAGAGAGAGGAAGAGAGAATCAGAAGCAGGCTCTGCACTGACAGACTGACAGCAGCGAACCTGACGTAGGGTTTGAACTCATGAACCGTGAGGTCATGACCTGAGCCAAAGTCAGATGCTCAACCGGCTGAGTGCTCCAATTATATTGAATAATTTTTAAAGACTATAAATTCAAGTAACAGAGAAGAAAAAGAAATATCAAGGACAAAAATAAGTACATTAAAATGGTAGATTTACTTTAAATCCAAATATACAATTATATTAAATGTAAATGTAGTAATGCTCCAATTTTATAAACAGATTATCAGCCTGGACAAACACAAAACCTAACTGGATGACCACTAAAACACATCTGAAACCTAAGAATATCAAAAAGTTGAAAGTAAAAAGAAATAAATAAAAATGCTATAAAAACATTAAAAGAAAGATGGTATACCTAAATTAACATCAAAACAAACTTTAGGGCCAAAAGCATTACTAGAAATGAAGTGGAACACTTGAAGATGATAAAAGGTTCAATTCACCAAGATATAACAATTACACATTTGTATATATCTAATCTCAAAGTCTCAAAAACACATAAAGTAAAAATGAAAAGAACTATAATCACTGGGGGAGATTTTAACATATCTCTTTCAATAGCAGGATAGACAAAAATTCAATAAAGACAGAATATTTGAACCACATGATTAACAAAATTGATCCAGTAATCTTACAAAGAATTCAGCATCTGGCAACTATAAAATACATTCTTTTCAGGGAAACATGGACTATTTATTAAAATTGACATGGGGCAACTGGGTGGCTCAGTCAATTGGTGTCTGACTCTTGGTTTCAGCTCAGGTCAGGATCTCATGATTCACTGGACGGAGCCCCACATCAGGCTCTGTGCTGACAGCACAGTACCTGCTTGTGATTCTCCCTTTCCCTCTGTCTCTGCCTCTTTCCCACTTGCTCTCTCTCAAAAAATACATACCCTTTAAAAATAAAATAAAATTGATATGACATGGGCCACAAAAAATTCTCAAGAAAATTAAAAATACTAAAAATATACTCTCTGATTACAGTACAATTAAGGTGGAAAATATAAAGAAAACTAGAAAATCCCCAAGTGTTTGGAAATAATATACTTCTAAATAACCAATGTGTCAAAAGAGAAATCACAATACAAATCAGAAAGCATTCTGTACTGAGTAACAAAAGTATTGCATATCAAATTTTCAAAACACAACTGTAACAGTATTTAAAAGGAAATTTATACAACATGCACACTTACATGTAGCATATATTAGCTAAAAGTCAGTCAGCTACATGTATTGCTCAAGAAGTTGGAAAAGACCAGCAAAAGAAACCATAATACAGGAATTAAAGAGCAGAAATTAATGAAAAAGAAAACACACAACTGAGAAGACTGACTAATAACTCTTTGGGGGAAAAAAAAACACTATTAAATTTATAAACCTCTAGCAAGTCTTATCAAGAAGATAGAAGATACAGATAGCCAGTATTAGACACTGAAGAAGCATGATTACTTGGGGCACCTGGGTGGTTCAGTTGGTTGAGCGTCTGACTTCGGCTCAGGTCATGATCTCACAGTTCATGGGTTTGAGCCCCGCATCAGGCTCTGTGTTGACCGCTTGCTCAGAGCCTGGAGCCTGCTTCGGATTCTGTGTCCCCTTCTCTCTCTGCCCCTCCCCCGATCACACTTTGTCTCACTCTGTTTCTCAAAAATAAATAAGTGTAAAAAAAAGCATGATTACAGATCCCACAGACATAAAAGGACAATATGAATAATTTGTAGTAATATATTTAAAATCTTAGATGAAATGTTCAAAATCCTAGAAAAACACTAAGAAGGCAAAATATTAATAGTCCTATGACTACTAAAGAAACTGAAGTTCTATTATTTCTTTAATGTTTTTTATTTATTTTTGAGACAGAGAGAGACAGAGCATGAGCAGGGGAGGGGCAGAGAGAGAGAGGGAGACACAGAATCCGAAGCAGGCTCCAGGCTGAGCTGTCAGCACAGAGCCCAATGTGGGGCTGGAACTCATGGACTATGAGATTGTTACCTGAGCTGAAGTCGGATGCTTAACCAACTGAGCCGCCTAGGCGCCCCTGAAGTTCTATTTTAACAACCTTCTTCAAGAATGCCAAAGGCCTAGAATTGCCAAGCCACGCCACTCTTAAATTAAAAAAATAAGGTGGAAGGATTTACTCTCTGGGAAATCAGTCATTTTTTTAAAAAATGCTTATTTATTTATTTTTGAGAGAGCGCACACAAGCAGGGGAGGGGCAGACACATACACACACACACACACACACACACACACACACACCAAAGCAGGCTCCAGGCTCAGAGCTGTCAGCAAGAGGCTGATGCGGGGTTTGAACCCACAAACCATTAGACCATGACCTGGGCCAAAGTTAGACGTTTAACCAACTGAGCCACCCAGGCACCCCTCAGCCAATTTTTTTTAAGTTTGTTTATTTTGAGAAAGTGCACATGCACACAGATGTGGGAGGGGCAGAGAGAGGAGAGAGAGAATCCCAAGCAGGTTCCATGTTGTCAGCACACAGCACAACATGGACTCAAACCTATGAACATGAGATCGTGACCTACGCTGAAACCAAAAGCAGGCTGCTTAACTGTCTGAGCCACCCAAGTGCCCCAGATTAGCCACTTTAATATAAACTTATGGTAAGTCTGGTATTGTTATAAGGGTAGACAAACCAACTGGCAGAACAGAAATTCCAGAACCAAACTGATTAATTTATAGACAGCGGATTATTACAAAACTGACATGGCAAAGCAGTGAGGAAAAGTACTGTTTTTTTAATACATGTTTGGATAAATATGTACCCATGCTGAAAAAATTTAAACCTGACTGACATATACTTCAGAACACACATCGAAATCAATTTATAATCAATGGATTATAAACCTAAATGTGAAAGGCAAAGCAAACAAACAAACACATAAACCCAAAAACACTTCTAAAACATAATACAGGAATCTATCTTCATTACTCAGTAGATGGAAAAACTTCTTAAAACAGGACGCATCTACCACATTAAAACTAATATTTTCTGCCCATGAAAAAGTTGTCATTATTGTAAAAAAAAAAAAAAAAAAGGCAGGGCACCTGGGTGGCTTAATCAGTTGAATGGTTGAGCATCTGACTTGGGCAAAGGTCATGATCTCACAGTTTGAGCCTCTCATCAAGCCAGCTTCAGATTCTCTGTCCCCCTCTCTCTCTCTGCCCCTCCCCTGCTCACTCTTCTTCTCTTTAAAAAAAAGAAAAAAAAAAGGTAAAAAAAAGGAAGCAAGCTAGGTTGGTCTATTCCGAAAACCAAAAAAAAACAAAAAACAAAAAAAAAACCAACCAACCACACACTTTTTGTTTTTCTTCATGGAGAATGAAGAACACATTTTGTAGGAGGATGAAACAATACTTTAAGACTCTACCACACAGTATCTGTATCATGGGTTAAGTCTTTCTTTAAACTGTGACTATAAACTCTCATGTGTACCTTAACTTTTCCCCTGTGGCAAAAGTTAAGCAAGAATTTTTGACTTTGGAAAAATGTTTCTGGATATTACAATAATAATCAAAACTAAAACCCCAACAAAGAAAAACAAGGCTTGAAAATATTCTCCTTTCCCAAAACCAAGACCACACTGTATACACTATGTTAGCCAACTTGACAATAAGTTAAAAACAAAAATTCTTCTTTCAACTCTAATAAAACAAATTTTACAGCCTATCAATGTTTTTTAAGTCCCAAGAAATAAGGAAATGAACATCTTTGCTCACATGAGTTTAAACTAACAATAAGTACACTTTAAAATATGGGTTATATATCACTTAGGTATAGAGGATAAATTGTTTCATATTTTAGTTCAAGTTAGTTTTGTTTTGTTTTAAAGAAGGAATCTCCAAATAGTAGATCAGGATCTCAATCTCTCATGGGGTCAGTGTTCATTTGAGTCATTGCATCCTCCTTATACTGAGGTTACCCCAAAATTCCAGAAAAAGAGGAGTACAGTCCACGTAGGTGGCCCCTTTACATTGTCCAAAGACATATTTTAGTATCTTTTCATATATTCCTACCCATTTATGATCACAAGACTTCTAGAAATTAAAATAGTTCCTTTTCGCATATATTTTAGGCATAATTTTAAATCAGCATTTCTACTATATTTGCATTTCTTCTATATTCTTTCAAAGCTGTTTAAGCTAAGTTTACTCTCTTCTCCAAAACACTTTTCAAAATCCCTAATAGTGCATTTATTATATCCTCCTATAAAAAGGAGTTTATGTGACAATTTCAATCAGAGCCTAACTAATCTTATCCTGAATACTGTGGCTATTCATTTTTTGTTGAACATTATTTTCACATTTGTACCTAATACTCCAGTGCAACCAAAATACACAAAACTTCATTCAGCATTATGCTGAAATGCTCCAAAAAATCATTTTTTCACTTAAAAAAGGAAATATTCTCTAGGTGATTTCATAACCTAGTATAATCTACAACTTTTTCAGCTTAAGCATTTCTTGTTCAGACCTTATACCTGCAAAGTAATTAGCTATTATCTTTTTTGTATAGTATCATAGCAAACTTAAAGCCTTTTTTCAGTTGTGTTTTTCCTTCTTGATGAGACTGAACAATTCCCAGTTGAATATCACATTTTAATTCCATAATTGAATAGATCTATGGTTTTCCTTGTGTATAAACAGTATTTTGAAATGATTCTGGTAACTCAGTAATATAATCATTAACAAAGCAAATTTTGGAGCGCCTGGGTGGCTCAGTCAGTTAAGCATCCAACTTTGGCTTAGGTCATGATCTCTCAGTTTGTGAGTTTGAGCCCTGCATCCGACTCTGTGCTGACAGTTCAGAGCCCGGAGCCTGCACTGGATTCTATGTCTCCCTCTCTCTCTGCCCTTACCTGGCTTGCTCGCTCTCTCTCTCTCTCTCTCTCTCAAAAATAAATAATAAAATATTAAAAAAAAAAAAAAGAATTCTGTCATACAAATTACAAAAGTCTGGTAGTGCAAAATACCTGAGAAACACTTAACTTTAACAGATTTAGTTCATATAGCTCAACTTTCAAGAGATGATTAGTTACTTCACTTCTGTGTTTGGGGGAACACCTAAGTATCCTTTATTTTCTGCACATATTTCACCTATATAAAATTTAACAAGGAAAGGTAATAATAGTTTAGGGTTTTATTACTGGAGTTCTAGAACTAAACTGTTCAGCTGAAATCCCAACTTGGCCATTTACCAACCTTATACAATTGGGTTAAGTTCTTTAACCTATCTGTGCCTCAGTTTCCTCAAGGTAAAATAGGAATAACAGTAGTACCTATCTTACGGGACCGTTTTAACTTTTTATTTGGAAATAATATTAAATTTACAGAAAAGTTATAAAACTAGTACAGAGAATTCCAGTATACCTTTCACTCAGCTTCTCCCAAGGAGAACATCTTAAATAGCACAATTATCAAAACTGTGAGATGAATAGTGATACAAAGCTATTAACTAAACTACAGAACTTATTTGCCTTTCACCAGGTTTTCTACCAATGTCCTTTTTCTGTTACAAGATCCAACCCAGGACTATTAGGACACTATTTAGTTGTCATGTTTCCTTAGTCTCCCCTCATCTGTGACATTTCCTGTCTTTCCTTGTTTCATAACGTTGACACTTTTGAAGAGTACTGGTCAATTATTTTGTGTATGTCCCTCAATTTAGATTTGCCTAATGTCTTCTCATTAGATGAGATCATGCGTTTTTTTGACGAGACTACCAAAAACTGATAAGCATTTCTCACTGCATCATAACAAGAGGAACATGATATAATGTTAATGTCTTATTCCTGATGTTAACCTTGATGACTTGGTTATGGTCATCTCCACATAATTTTTCTACTATAAAAGCTACTGTTTTTCCTCTTGTAATAATTATCTTAGGGGAGATACTTTGAGACTAATTAACAAACGTCCTGTGTCTTTTCAAATTTTTGCCAACCAATTCTAGCATTCAAAAATGGATCTTGCCAGGGGCACCTAGCTGGCTCAGTCAGTAGATCTTGCAACTCCAGACTCTTTATCTGGGGGCTCTGAATTCAAGCACCATGTTGGGGTACAGATTACTTAAAAAAAATCGATCTTGCATACAACAATTACTGCAGTATTCCTTTTTTTTTAAAGTTTATTTATTTTGAGAGAGAGGGAAAAAGAGAATCCCAAGCAGGCTCCATACTGTCAGCACAGAGACCAATGTGAGGCTCAATCTCACATATCGTGAGATCATGACCTGAGCCAAAATCAAGAGTCGGACACTTAACCAACTGAGCCACATGGGTGCACCATTACTGTGGTATTCTAATGGTGATTTTGCATTTCCCTCATTCCATCTATATTTATTAACTGGAATTCTTCTCTAAGAAAGAGTGGTTCTTATCTATTTAACTCTGGATTCATGGATATTTAATCTGTGGGTTATAATGTAATATCATCATTTATTTTGCTCAAATTATCCCAACTTTCTCTATTGGGTGCTCTTTCACATTGGTTCCTGTGCCCTTTTAAGAAGCCCCATTCTTTCTTAAACACTTCCTTACTTTGTGCCACCAGAAGCAGCTCTGGGCTCATCTTGTATTTTCCCTGCCCTAGCCCTGAAATCAACCATTTCTCCAGGAGCTCACAGAGCTGGTTTTAAGGATTAAATCAGTTAGATTGTAAGGTACTTAAACCAGGGCCTGATATGTAGTAAGTAATCAAATGTCAGTCGACATTATTACTTTGTATGCAAAACAAATATATTAATGTCAGGAAACTACAAAACATAAATTTACTCACAAAAGTAAGGTATTCTGACTATTGAAAAAATTTAGTGGTTTGATAAGAATTACACATTTTCCAGTACAGTTGTCAGGAGGTGCTACATGGAGTCTTACATTTAGTTACAAAGGAATACTGAGCACTTTATTGGTCTGCTAGAGCTGCCATAACAAAGCACCACAAACTGGTTTAAACAACAGAAATTTACTGCCTCATGGCTTTAGAGGCTACAGTTTTAGAGACTAAAAATTCTGAAAAATAAAAATTATCACAGTATTTAAGATAATACCAACCAGACTAAGGTTGAAATAACTATTTAGATTGTTTACATAAAAGACTAAATTATTTCAGGGGCGCCTGGGTGGCTCAGTCAGTTAAGCATCCAACTTTGGCTCAGGTCATGATCTCACGGCTCGTGGGTTGGAGCTCTGCATAGGGCCCTGTACTGACAGCTCAGAGCCTGGAGCCTGCTTCAGATTCTGTGTCTCCCTCTCTCTCTGCCCCTCCCCTGCTCACGCTCTGTCTCTCTCTCTCTCTCAAAAACAAAATAAAACTTTAAAAGACTTAATCATTTCAGTATCAGAAACTTTGAAAACAAATGTACAATATTTTAGAAAGAAAAAGAAGTTCAACTAAAGAATTTTGAGAGTACAAAAGGAATGCTTTATTTAAAATTAAATGTACTCAATCTTTTGTGGGAAGGAACTACTTTCAATTTCTGGAAGCTTTGTGAATATTAAATATGTAGAAATATAGGACAGTGTTAACATGAAGTCCATGGGTAGAGCCTACAAAGAACCATCTATGCAATCCATACCATATATGGGGATGGGAAGATTCTTCTCATTTTACATACAAGGAAACTGAGGCATGGAAAAGTTAAAGTGAACTCTTTAAAAGCACATAATTCATAAAGTGGGAGAGCAAAGACCACAGTTCAGTTCTCCTAACTCTTGCTCTAAGACCTTTCCCCATATCATATTAAGTTTAAAAGTTTTACAGGCCAAAGGAAAGAAATGTCTCATAATAAACAACTTGATAAATATGGAAAGTTTACAAATGAGTACTAACTTTAGTAGTTTTCTACTTTTTTCCTATTTACTCAACATCAGTATGATAATGCTTCTGTCACCTTCTTAAAGAAAAACCTCCTGGGGCGCCTGGGTGGCTCAGTCGGTTAAGCGGGCCGACTTCGGCTCAGGTCATGATCTCGCAGTCCGTGAGTTCGAGCCCCGCGTCGGGCTCTGTGCTGACAGCTCAGAGCCTGGAGCCTGTTTCGGATTCTGTGTCTCCCTCTCTCTGACCCTCCCCCGTTCATGCTCTGTCTCTCTCTGTCTCAAAAATAAATAAACGTTAAAAAAAAATTTCTTTAAAAAAGAAAGACCTCCTCAGGCTGCCTGGGTGGCTCAGCCAGTTGAACATCCAACTCTTGATTTCAGTTCAGGTGATGGTCTCACAGTCATGGATAAGCCTCAAGTTGGGCCCTTGTGCTGGGTGTGGAGCCTGCTTGGGATCCTCTACCTCCCTCTCTACCCTTCCCCCACTCTCTCTTCAGCTCCGGTCATGATCTCACAGTCCGTGAGTCTGTGAGTTCGAGCCCCACGTCGGACTCTGTGCTGACAGCTCAGAGCCTGGAGCCTGCTTCGAGTTCTGTGTCTCCCTCTCTCTGCTGGATCCATCACCAGAAACCGTTCACAATGTCAGAGATTCCTTGGTCTTATCTGTAGGTAATTTCTCCAATAACCTGTTCCCCTGCACTAAGGAGATATACAAATGGGCTAACTCCTTTCTGCAAGACTTAGAAAAGTCCTCTTTAGTATGGGATGGTACCTCACAGAATGTCATCTAAATTCCTCTGATCCCTGTCTTGAAAAGGTCAATCAGGAAATTCCAGCTAAGGGATACCTTACTCCTCTGCACTCTGCCTGGATTCACTTTTGTCTACAGTAGATAGCATTTCCCATGGGCATACAAATGGTTAGATAGCTGGCAAATTGGAGGTCAATGCTTACTGGGACATTTAAGTGTCCCTGTCAACATCCGTAATAAATAAAACACCTCTCATTGTTCTGCCCCATTAAACATCCATGGCTGCTTTAAATGGAAACTGAAGGAGGCCTATATGACTCTGGGTTTACCTACACAGGGAGAGCTTTCTCCTCAGGTTGGGTAAGTGCCAAGGAATGCATGGTCAGAAACTCCCCAACTTTAGGAGAGGTAGCTGATTTCACAGCCAAAGCAGTGGCAGCCCAACAATGATCACTTGAATCATTAGATCAAGTGGTTTTGGATAACTACACAGTCTCTGATTACCTACTTGCTAAACAAGGAGGCATTTGTGCAATAGCAAATACTACCTGCTGCACATGGATAAATATCTCTGGAGAGGTAGAAATTCAATTAAACAAAATCAGAAAACAAGCCCTCTGGTCACTGCAAATTTCACCTAATGACCCCTGATCTTTTGACCTATTTAACTGATTACCTTCAAGCCTGGGCTCCTGGTTTAGAACCATCAAACTGTATTTTTCACATACTTTTGATTCTGCTTTGCATAATTATTTTGAAGTCTTTTACTTGTCACATGTCAAACTTTTACAAAAATGACATATACAATAGGATGATGCTAGCTCAGTGCTTCAAGATTTTCTCTAACATTTATGACCCTGAAAAGATATAGACTAGGTAAGAAGTGTCTGAGAGTTCTCCCGCCTAAACTTTCTTGTTACTCAAATATGGCCTTAAATGGTTTCCAACTGCTATGTACTTTCCCTCCCATGTGGAACACAACATGGGGGAAACGTCATCTTTCCTGACACCAAAGGACAAAAGCACTAAATACAGAAAACCTGACTCTTGACCAGCAAGGCTTTCAGAAGATCTTAATCTAAGGGGGAAAACAACAGAAACCTCATTTAAAATGGAGTCACGAGACCAGAAGGGGGAGTTCTTGGGCCATACCATTCACTGCAGCCCTTTGCAGACCCACCAGGAAGAGATTTACCTTGCATTCCCAACAGGGAGAAATCTACTTTACTACCCCAGAAGGATAGATTCCCTCCTTGCCTAGCAACAGCCCAACCAATAGGAGACTATCACAACTCAGCCAACAAAAAGTCACTAAGCTTCAAACTCCCAGTTTACTCCAAGGGATTTTTGTTTATAACAGCCCCTCCCAATTTCCCTTCCTCTATAAAAGAGCATATCTCTGATTTGTTCTCCAGACCTGCCAATGGTTCACGATGGCTTACTTCTCCTGATCTGGCATTCCTCTGCTATTCCAAATAAACCCATTTTGCTGGTGAAATAACTACCTGGCTGTTTTATTTTCAAGGTTGATTTTATTCTGAAAGTGACAAAACAGGGGCACCTGGATGGCTCAGTTGGGTAAGCACCCGACTTTGGCTCGGGTCATGATCTCACAGTTTGTGAGTTTGAGTCCCGAGTCAGGCTCTGTGCTGACAATGCAGAGCCTGGAGCCCGGAGCCTGCTTTGAGTTCTGTGTCTCCCTCCCTTTTTGCCCCTCCCTTCCTCACACTCTGTCTCTCTCTCCCAAAAATAAATAAGCATTTAAAAATAAATAAATAAATAAATAAAATTAACATTAAAAATAATAAAAAAATAAAAATAAATAAAAGTGACCAAATAAACCTACAAATGTGAGGCTTTTGAGTTTTTGAAAATTAATTTTTATTGTGATAAACTATACATATAAATTTACCATTTTTAAGTGTACAATTCAGTACATTCACAATGTTTTTAAGATAAGAAGTTACTGATTTACATTTTTATAAAATTCATTCTAATAATTTAAAGGATAGACTGAAGAAGAGGTCCAAGAACAAAGATTGGAAGGTCCAGAGCAATGTAAAAGATTTAAAGCTACTTTATTGTCAGACTGTAAGCAAGAATAGAGAATATCTGATTTATTAATAACTATATGCCCCAGGACCTAGCTCCATGCCTGGCACACCATGAGCATCTGTTAAATGAATAAATGATCTTTAAGATTCTATTATTCTAAGAATGGAAGACATGTATTCTGCATAGCATGTAACACCCTAATGATGATTAAAAAAAAACTCTTCTGTAATATGCATAACAATAAAGGGTAAAGATGAATATTAGGTATAAGATCAGAGATAGGAGGGTAGAAGCCAGACTATGACAGTCTTTAAACCAAGAAGAAGAGTTTGGACTTCATCTCAAAGAGAAATCTATTGGGGTGTCTGGGCATGGTTTCATACAATTTCACAATGACAGTACTGATAATGCTTATTATCCGTTAATTTAAAGAATCCTACAATATTTAGCCCTTTAGTGACTGACTTATTTCACTTAGCATAATGTCATCAATATTCATCCATGTTGTAGCATGTATCAGAGTTTCCTTCCTTTTTAAGGCTGAATAATATATTTCATTTTATGTATATAACACATTTTGTTTATCCATGTATCCATTGAGACACTTGGGTTGCTTCTATCTTTTGGCTACTGTGAACGCTACTATAAACATGGGTACAAATGAGTTGGTTTTAATTTTATAAAATGAAAAAGGAAAAGGAAAAAAAGAGAAACTGAAAACCCTAAGCAATTTTAAACATCTAAAAGTACTGGTTCTCAGAAAATCTAAATCATCCAAGTTGAAGGTAGAAAGTAAATGGAAAAGTGGTAATTGACCTAATAGGTTCTATAAAGATCAACTTTAGACTGACAATGGAGAAAGCTGAGAAACAATCTGATTTGTGCCAGAGAACCCCCAAATGGCTCAGGAATTGCGGGCACCAAGCATATCTAAGAAATAAGTATAAAGGTGGTGCTAAAAACAAAACGAACAAATGAAAGTCCCCTCCACTGTTCCACACAGCCAGGTCCCTCTCCCGCTTCACCAGAAGATTAGAGAGTTATTCTATGAGAAAGGAAAATAGAGAGCTTCTGGACTGGGAAATAAAAGAAACAAGTGAGGGCTAAAATACAAACAGTATTAAAAACAAGGAAATTAAGGGGCGCCTGGGTGGCGCAGTCGGTTAAGCGTCCGACTTCAGCCAGGTCACGATCTCGCGGTCCGTGAGTTCGAGCCCCGCGTCAGGCTCTGGGCTGATGGCTCAGAGCCTGGAGCCTGTTTCCGATTCTGTGTCTCCCTCTCTCTCTGCCCCTCCCCCGTTCATGCTCTGTCTCTCTCTGTCCCAAAAATAAATAAACGTTGAAAAAAAAAAAAAAAAAAACAAGGAAATTAAATCCATTACTCTATGTTATCATCAAACTCTGTCTGCATTCAGCACCAAGAAAACTGGGAACTAAGCTTACTCCCTCCAGCAAGACACTGGATAATTCTTTACGAATCTGATGGGCAAAAGAAAGAATTAAAGGAGCTAACTCCCCCCAAAAGAACTCAGCCAGATCATCCTACAGAGAAGCTCCCTAAACCCGCACAAGTGCTTAAAATCAAGCTTTTAGTGCTCAACTTTTTTAAACATAGGAGGATAGCCAAGAATTACTTGTTTTTTGAGGACCACATCAAGCAAGAAAGAATAATCAAAATAAACAGAGGTACTAACAATATACAAAAAACTGAGTATTGGGAAGAGGAAATACATCTCAATAATATCCTGAAAATAATAAAAGATACTGGAGGGGCTCCTCTGTGGTTCAGTCAGTTAAGCAAATGTCTCTTGATTTTGGCACAGGTCACGATTTCACAGTTCATGGGATCGAGGCCCGGGCTGGGCTCTGCACTCATAGTACAGAGCCTGCTTGGGTTTCTCTTTCTCCCTCTCTCTCTACCTGTCCCTTGTTCACTCGCACACATGTACACACGTGTTCTCTCTCTCTCAATATCAATAAATAGAAACTTTAAAAACCAAAGATACTAGAATCAAAAAGATGCTACAGACAAGGAACATTCAGAAAACAAACAAAAAAAACCTCTTTGAAATGAAAATGATAGAAATAAAATAGGATGGAAGAAAGCTGAAAAAATCTTTTGAGAATTAAAACAGAAACATGAAGAAAAAGAAAAGACATAAAATAAGACAAAATCAGAAGATCAATCCAGGTCTAATAATTCAAGAGGGAACCAAAAATGGAGAAGAGGATATCATACTAGTTAAGAAAATTTCCTAAAAACTAAGAACATAAGTTTCCAGTTTGAAAGAAATTATATCTATTATTCAGCACACAAAATGAAAATCGACACATCAGTATGAAAGATCAAAAGACCAAGAGTCAGAAAGGTAACACTAAGAATCTACAAGGCTATACATTAATGTTTTTGAACTTCTTTAGGAATGTATCCAACTTAAAATTCTAAACTCCACCAAATTTCCAGTGTAAAAGTTGTCCAAATACATTTTCAGAAACACAAGGTCTCAAAAAACTTTCTCCCATGTTTCATTTATTAGGAAACTACCAACTGGAGAGTATGTTCAACCTCATGATAGAGTAAACCAATAAAAAAAAGGAAAATGTAATCTGAGAAACATTGGATCCATCTAACACAAGAGAAAAGGAAATCCTCAAAATGATGACAAAGGTAGATCCCAGGTTGACAGCTGAGCACCCATCATGGGGGTGGTAACTAGTATATATTAGAATAGGTCAGAAGTTTCTGGAAGAGAGGTCTTCAAATTAAATGAATTTCTTCTGAGGAAAAACCTGATGCATTCTTATACACAGAGACGTGATTTCCATTGTGGATAAAAAGTTGGGGGATAAATTCAGGATATGTATATAAATTAAACAAAGGAAAACAAAAAAAATATGCAAAAAAGTATAAGTAATCAGTATACTACATGACTCAGCTGTGAATATCATCTACCTAATTACAATACTGTATAAATGAAATACCGACCTAACCAAAATGTATGATATCTATAACTAGAGGGTAGAAAAAAACACTACTACCAGGTTAGTGTTGCCATATAAGAAATGGAAAAAACGCTTAGCATAGTTAAATAAACTTTCCAAGATAACACTGAAATACTGGGGTCAGGATTAGCGCCAAAGTCTGATTGTCTCTGGAGCTGTCTATATCAATATATGTTGCCTCCCCAAGGACAAGAGCTTAACAATATAGCACAGGAATAGATTTGAAAATTTCAAAACAGGGAAATTTGATATTAAAAATTACAGGGGCACTTGGGGGGCTCAGTCGGTTAAGCATCCGACTTTGGCTCAGTTCATGATCTCTCGGTTCCTGAGTTCAAGCCCCGCATTGTACTCTGCACTGGCAGTTTGGAGCTTGCTTGAGATTCTCTCTCTCCCCCTCTCTCTGCCCCTCTCCTGCTCATGTGCCCACTCTCTTTCTCTCTTAAATAAACAAACTTTAAAAAAAATTAAAAATGTGTTATCTTGGAGATTTCTATAAATGAAGTAACTTAAGAGTGATCCAATTTAACTGTCATAACTAAAAACAGCATAAGGAGAACTAATAACAAATCAAATGTGGTATCCTTGATGGAATCCTGGAACAGAAAAAACACTAGATAAAACTAAAGAAATTTAAATAAAATATGGAATTTGGTTAATAATGTATCAATACTGGTTCATTAATTGTGAAAATGTACAAATGAATTATCTTTGCAGTTTTTCTGTCAACATAAAACTACTCTAATTTTTTAAGTATTTATTTATTTATTTGGGGGGGGGGAGAGAAAGAGAGACAGAACAAGCTAGGGAGGGGCAGAGAGAGAATCCCAATAGGCTCTGCACTGGTAGCAGAGCCTGACGTGGGGCTCAATCTCACAAACTGTGAGATCATGACCTGAGCCAAAATCGAGAGATAGATGCTTAACGGACTGAGCCACCCAGACACCCCTAAAACTATTATAAAATAAAAAATATTTTTTTAAAGTTTTATTTATTTAAGTTATCTCTACACCCAATGTGGGGCTTGAACTTATGACCCTGAGATGAACTGAGAGTCCCTATGCTCCTCTGATTGACCAAGCCAGGTGCCCCTTACAAAAATTTTATTGGAAAACAAAAAACAGAAATGGAAAGCTGTTTTTGTATGTACAAATAATATGGAAAGATCTCTAGGATGTATTGTTAAGTAAAAAAAGAAAGGTGTGGAGTAGAGTCTGATACATCTTATACAAGAGAAAATAAGAAATTATATTCGTATTTGCTTGTATTTGCATAAAGAAATCCCAGAATATACACAAGAAAACAATATATACAAACAATATATAAGGCAGGAGGGGGTGGAGTAGAGAAAGGAGCTACCAGAACAAGGGTAGTAGTAAGTTTTCCCAGAGTACACCTTTTTATGTTTGTATTACCTATTAAAAATAGAGGGGGGGAAAGTTATCCAGTTTAAAGCCCTAAGAGATATGGATTAGCTGAATTCTGAAAGTCTCCTCCAATTCTGTAATGTTCTAATTCAAGAATTTCAGCTCAAAGTACTTAAATTATTAGTCATTTATAATGTGTCTTCCCTGAAACCCCATGCTCCTGTCACTTCTTTATACCTTTTAACTCTATTTTTCTAAGCAGCTGCACTGTATTGTTTTAGATATTATATGCAATATTTCTTTCCTGATAAAATGTAAATTTAAGCTTATGTTCTATCAAATCACTTGACAGCATAGTTTTACATGCACATGTGTTGAATTAAAATAGTTACCAAGCATGGAGTGCCTGGGTGGCTCAGTAGGTTAAGCATCCAACTTCAGCTCTTGCAGTTCATGGGTTTGGTTCATGGGTTTGGTTCATGGGTTCGAGGTCAGGCTCTGTGCTGACAGCTCAGAGGCTGAAGCCTGCTTCAGATTCTGTGTTTCCCTCTCTCTCTGCCCCTCCCCTGCTAGCGTTCTGTCTCTCTCTCAAAAATAAACATTAAAAAAAAATTTTTTTTTAAGTAGTTTGAGCACTTCCCACGTGCCAGGAACTCTTGTAAATGCTTCACATTTATTAACTAATTTAATCTTCACAATAACTCTGTATTATAGTTCCTATTACCTTTAGAGAAGGAAATTGAAGCACAAAGAAGTCAAATAATTTGCCCAAAGCCAGTGGCCAGTGCTAAAATATGAAACCCAGACTCTGTGCTCTTAATCACTAGCTCTACTGTTTAGTTTTAAGGCTCCAAAACCAGATCTGGAAAACATTCTCTTTGACTGCCCTAACTTGCAGTATGAAGCTTCATGGTACAAATGGCTTAATATCATCTAATCCAGCAGTTCTTTCAAAGTGTGGTCTACTGACCACCAGGATCCCCAGGACTCTTCAGTAGAGGGTCCAATACCCTCCTGGGAGTCAAACCATTTTCATAATATTGTTATTTGGCTTTTTCACTCTCGTCCTCTCATGAGTGTACAGTGGAGTTTCCCAGAGCCTATATGACACGTGACATTACAATAGATTGAATGGAGAAGGATCTGAGAATCCAGATATTTTCTCATGAGTCAAAGACATTAAAGAGATTTGCAAATTTGTAAAACAATGCCATTCTCTCACTAAATTTTTGTTTGCAAAATAGTTCTTTCATGTAATGGGTTTATTTTTATTTTTAAATTAATTAAGTATTTTTAAACTTTGTTTAATTTTCAATAAATATTGATATAAACCATATGAACAGTTCTTTAGGGGCCTCGACAATTTGTAAAAGCATAACAGGTAATGGTATCTTGAGAAGAAAAGTTTAAGATCACTGATCTAGCCAATCTAAACTGTTCAGTACTCCTGATCCCTGATGGAAAGACACATTTTCCCTATCTAGCATGTTATAATTCAAAAGACCTGACGTAAAAAGAGTAACATAGAATGAAAAAATAAGCAGCACTAGGCCAAATATGTGCTTCTACTTGAGATATTTCCTAATTTGTAACCCTATTTGTAACATTTGTTTGTAGTAATATCTTCCACTATAAACCATGAATGCATTCCTAAAAGTGCCTCAGCATTTCAAGACGGCAGCCAGAGGTAGCAATAAAAGAGATTTCTTAAGGAAACTTCGGCTGTAAATTGTATACTCCAACATTCCTTTATTAAATCATGTATACTACTGAAATATAAACCCTAAGACTTGTTAGAAAGATTACCAAGACTAGTATCATTAACTTGCTCTGACACTTCATATACTGAAACAACTCATCTTCATTACAAAGCACAGAAGCTTTATTTTTGATAAGCTAAACAGAAGCCTACTTAACTCCAAATCAGTTCCATGAACACATCTTTAATAACATTTGACATACTTTTAGGTTCTACGCTAATAGCAAACAATTTAACAATAGCTTTAACTAAACAAAACTAATTTTTCTCAACGTACCCCCCAAAAAATGCAAAACCCTGGTCTCATTATTATTTTTTTTAGCAAAATGGCAAGAGTTATTAAAAAAAAAAAAAAAAAAAGCAGGTTCCCTGCTCCCCAACCCCAAGAATCTAAAGTATCCCAGCATACAATCAACTAATGTAAGTATAAAATGTTATTGTTAAACTACCAAGTGCCTATGGGAAAAATAAAACATAGATTCCACCACAGCAAAGACTAATACAGGCTACTAGCTTTGATTCCTAGTAGATTCAACCATCATTCATTTACCAAATATTTCTGGTACCTACGAGCCTGGTGCTATGCTAGGCACTGGGGATACAATGAACAAAAAAATAAGTTGTAATCTTCATGGGACTTACGTTCTGCTGTGGGTAACAGACACACACACACATACAAATAAGAATTATAAATGTGGTAAATGCTTGGCCACAGATTAGTTTTTGAAAGCTGAATTGTGGAACTGTAAAACCTAAAAATAAATAATTCATGAAGAGTTACATCAAGATGACATGGGCTCCAAAGACCTTTACTAATGCATAAGAAAACTACAGACACAGCCCAGGAAAACAGAGATCAATCTTTCACTGTCAAAGCTATCGGATGGCATTACTTAGTATTATAGCAGCCTTAAAAGATAATTAACCCCATAGTTCCAGAGTTAAAAAGCATGTAAATACAATACTTTAGAAAATATCTAAGAGGAGCCTAAAGAAACACTGACATCTAAACGTAATGTGGTATCCTGAACTGAATCCTGAAACAAAAAAAGATGAAAAGAAATCTGAATAAACTATGGACTTAGTTAATAATAACACATCAATATTGGTTCATTCATTATAAAAAAGTACCATACTAATTTAAGATGTTAAGAACACCGAGGAATACTGGGGAAACTGGGTGGGGCTATATGGGAACCTTCCTCACAATCTTCTCAATTTTTCTGTAAATCTAAAATTGTTCTAAAAAATAGTCTATTAAAAAAAATCTAAGATGACTTCAGGAACTACAGGGAGGTCATTGTCAAGACTTAAATAAAGTAAAAAATGAGAAGCCACGGAACTCTGCAATGTCATTTAGAACATAAATACTCAAGGAATTCAAAGGAAACCTTTAAATATCGAACTTATGATCTCTACTCATACTAAAACATTCCTAGGGCAGAGATTAAAGGTTTCTTCATGCAAACTAAATAGTTCTTCATCACAACATAAGGCCGGCAATAACATCCCTAGAGTGCACAATAAGCACTTTAGATCCTATTTATCAATAATGACGAATACACCATATTTTACACATGGCATTGTCCTAAAAGTGCCATAAAACACCTAGACTGGGTTCACGCTCACAGGTCTTACCAAGTTACTTAAAGAAACAAGTTTATACATGCTTCAGGAATATTCATAAGCAAAGAGGAGACTATCCTTTTCCTTGGTAAGGAAGGAAGAGACAAAGATTATATATGAAAAGAGAGAAGTGATTTCTCAGCTCCAACTAGAAGCAATTTTGCAACTAACATTAATCTACTTCAATGCCACATATATTAGTATAAACAGTTCAAGGTAGTTGTAAAAGCTCTGAATTTATATCAGTTATCTGCTTTCCAATCAAAAGAAATTTTCTTCCCTACAGCCTAATCTAAGGTACCTAGCAGGTAACTCAATGATGATTTAGGAGGAACTAACCTCTCAATGTGTGAATTTTAAAGATGGTCATGCAAAATGTAAGAAAAACAAAAAAGGATGATAATCTCTAAATTGTCGAGTGCCAAGTTTCATAATTCAGCATAAAATTGGAATCACCACAAGAAGTTATTTTGGAGAAAGCCATCACAAAACTATGATCCTGTATGTAATACAAAGTAAGCGACAGCAGAAGCCTGACCAGGTAAGTAAGATCACGCTACTCATCATATACTGTGGAATATGAAGCATAAAAGGGTCATTTAGCCGAAACGGCATTACATATTGAAATCTAATTTAGATAACCAGATGATGAATCTATTCTACTCTACTCCATTACTCCCTAGCCCCTAAGGAAATCCTACAAAACAAAGATGTTCGCTATTCTCAGGCCTTCTCTCACAGGAATCCTAAATATATTTATATGTTGAAAACACTCAGAAGAAATGAAATAATTAACATTTCCCCGGTAATCCCCGTTTGCACCACCATAAAGAGAATCAGACACTGCTTCATGTTGAAAGAGGAGGAGAGGTGAGATGTGAAAAATTCCAAGTAAAACGATCATGACATAGCATCTGGCAGAGATCGGCAAAGCATCAACAGTGCCAGAAGAATTGTCAGGGCTCAAAGTCATGGGAAGAAAATGAGGTTTTCCAACAAGCCTCAGCCTAACCCAAGAAACAAAAATCACCACTGCCGCCACCACCCCTCTTACTCCCCAACCACTCCATCCTCAAGTCGCCTCCAATTCAGACATATATCTTCCAAACTAATTCCCCACCCAAGGGAAAACCATCCAAGAATTTCTACGACCCCCCATTTCCCACCTCCCATAAGATCCGCATATCCCAGGGCCAAGCCTCTAAGGAAAACAACGCCCTAATCCCCCCACCCTCCTAGTCCAAGGTTGAAGAGGGTCGGTTCCCGGGAGCGGGGCTTCCCGGAGTGGGGCTTCCCAGGGTGGGCCTTCACAGAGCTGACGAACTGGAATAAAAGCAAAGATAAGGGTGGGGCTCAAGGAAGGGGGCTACGGTTGGTGAGACGGCGGAGACGGGAGGAATAAAGGGATGGACAGCAGGCTGGGGCTGGGCGGGGTGAGGACTGGGGGGAGGGGGCAGACCGACGGGAGAGGCCCGGGCTGCGGCGAGGGGGGGGGGGGGGGTGGAAGGAGACGTCTGAACCGGGGACGGAAGGGTCAAAAATCTGACCGACGGATCAAGACGAAGAGGAGCCGGTGGCTAACAGAGGTCAGCAAACACCGGGCAGGGCTGGGGGTTACCACCGAGCGTAAACGCGAGGCCGGTAGAGAGAGCCTTCGCGGACAGAAGGGCCGCACTGGGGGCGGTGCAGGGAAGCCGCGGCCAGCTGCCAGGAGTGGGGGAGCCGCGCACTCACCGCTCTGCTCCCCCAGGAACACCAGCTTGAATTTCCTCAGCGGATTCCCGAAGTCTCCGCCCGCGGACATGATGAAGCCGAAGGAGCTGCCGCCGCCTCAGCCCAGAGACCTCTCGGACCGACGCTGCACCAATCGGCTGACGAAAAAGGTGAGAGGAAGGACCGGCGCCGAGCTCTCTTGGACCCTGCAGGGCCCGGCGGCGGAGCAAGACTGGAGGGCAGGACTCCTCCCCACAGACAGGCAGCCGTCGCCGCCGCCTCCCCGCAGAGTCGCCTTAGCACCGAGAGGCCCGCGGCTGGGAAAGGAAGGATGGCGGTGTCGGAAGCAGCCAAGGGTGGGCTCTAAGTTACCAAGGCTAGCGCCGTTCCCTTCTCAGCACCCGGCACCGAGACTGGGGTGAGAGAAGAGGAAGGTGGCGGAACCGGAGCCGCAGACACGTCTGGGACCTCTCACGCGCTGCGCCTCAGCTCCCACAGCTGCCGCCGCCGCAGCCCAACCTGCTGAGTGCGCGAGCCTCTGGCGCGGCGCGCAGCGAGCCCGGGCGCGAGCGTGCCGCCCCTCCGGCCGCCGGCGTGCGTGCGTGCGCGTGCGCGCCACAAGCCAGCGCCTTCCTGGTTTAGCCTGCTCTCCCGGCTTCTCCTTCACAGCGGAGACCAGGGCAGGTTAGGTTGCCACGCCAATCGGGAGAAGTAAGGGGGAGGCGGGGCGGAACCCTGGGGAAGTGACGGGGGTAGAATAAGGAGCATGTACGTCACTAACGTGAGAGCCAATCGGAAGGAGCCAAAGGCGGGCAGAGATGGCAGTGAGGTGGCGGCGCGAGAACGCGCGCGGCCCTAGCTCGATGGAAAGCGACTCACGGTGACTACCATGCGAAGTGTGGCGCGTCGCAGACGGAGGGGAGGGGAAGCGTGGGGAGGGAGGAGGCGGGGCCGGCACCTAGGTTGAATTGACCCCAGCACAGTGCGAGTGTGGTGTGAGATCCCTAAGGTGTCTACTGTGTTTCTCTTCTCCAGAACCCTCAGCCCTGCCTCGTATTCCTTAAATCTGCCCTTCACCCGTGCACCCACCCACCTACTCCATTTTTTTTTTCTTATCATAATTCCTCACTGTTGCTCCCAGGAGTTTCATAACTACCAGAAGCAGAGCCTCTACATTTTTGCAGATGAGGAAATTGAACCTCAGAGGAAGGAAATGACTTACAAAATCCACGAAGCCATAAAGTGGAACCTAGGTTATGTCTTTTTCCCCCATTGAACCTCTGCGACCTCATTATTGATAAGCCATTCCACTTCCCTGACCTGGCTTGGTCTGTTAACAGCCTTTGTTCCTTTGTGGGTGACGCCCACCTTCCACTGTGCTAGAAAAGGATTTAGACATCATGTAAATCAAACCCTTCATTTCACAGATGGTGAAACTGAGGTCCAAGTAGGAAAACGGCTATGCAAAAAGGTCACACAACAAAGTAGAGGTAGAGCCTGACCTTGAGCCTGAGTGTGAGGGAAGAAATATTTTAAAGATCACCTTTTCCTCCTGAAGCTAGGTTTCTGAATCAGTTATGGATGGACCTCCCTTAAATTAGACCTCTGAAGCAGGTGCATTTTTCTGTGGAGAGGATCCATAGCTTTCATCAGATTTTCAATCCAGTTTATGACTCAAAAAATGAAGGTTAATGTGACAGCCAAGAAGAACCTCAGGAGACCCGACAACTAGGTATAATGTAGATGTAAGTAACAGGACAACTCGGCATAGGCTTTTAAGCTGAATGGGATCCTGGGAGAGAAAAAGGACTTTAGGCAAAAACTAAAATAAATCTGAATAAATATGGACTTTGGTTAATTACAGTGTATCAATACTGGTTCATTAATTATAACAAATGTTTCATACTAATATAAGATATTAATAATAAAGGTAACTGGTGAAGGAGAGTTTATATGGGGACTGCTAGGTTTTTCTGTAAATTAAAAACCTAAAAAAATAAAGTATATTAATAAAACATAAACAAAAAGTTAAGAATCACCGAATTAAAGAATTCAGCATCCACACCTCACCACACTATGGGACAGCATCCAAAAATGTAATCTCTGTCCTCGAGGAGGACACTTTTAAAAAACTAGTATCAAAAAAACGTGGAAGGAGTGCTGAGGTGGCTCACTTGGTTAAGCGTCTGACTTCGGCTCAGGTCATGATCTCATGGTTCATGAGTTCAAGCCCCACGTCAGGCTTTGTGCTGACAGCTCAGAGCCTGGAGCCTGTTTCGGATTCTGTGTCTCCCTTTCTCTCTTCTCCTCCCCTGCTTGCACTCTGTCTGTCTCTCTCTGTCTCTCAAAATAAATACACATTAAAAAAAAAAATGGGGAGTGATAACCTGGCTGATTCATTCAATAAAGCATGCAACTCTTGATCTCGAGCTGTGAGCTCAAGCCCAATATTGGGAGTAGAGATTACTTTAAAGAAAAAACTATCAAAAATACTTCCCAAGTTAACAATGAAATAAAATCTTACAGGATCAAACAAGCACCATCTCAAACTCAGTGATGAATTGCTGAACTAGAATTAAGGAGAGACATAAATTAAGGGGGGCTTTCTATGAGAACTCAAAATACTGTCTATTCTGGCCTATCAAGACAATAGCTGTATCTCCAAACCTCCTTCCCTATCAAAATTTACTCACTTTTGGTTCCTCACAGCCAAGTGGCAAAAGGATTTTGGAACACACCTCTAAAATGAAGTGGAAAATTGGGTGCCTGGGTGGCTCAGTTGGTTAAGCATCTGACTTCGGCTCAGGTCATGATCTCACAGTCTGTGATTTTGAGCCCTGCGCCAGGCTCTGTGCCGACAGCTCAGAGCCTGGAGCCTGCTTCAGATTCTGTGTCTCCCCGTCTCTCAGCCCCTCCCCTGCTCATGCTCTGTCTTTCTGTGTCTGTCAATAATAAATAAACGTTAAAAAAAATGTTTTTAATGAAGTGGAAAATAAATGATAAAAACCCAAGTCATGGTATGGACATTTGTGTTTTGTGTGTTGCTGTTTTTTTTTAATATTTGATTTAAAAGTAGCTTGTCAGGTCTGGTTGGGCCCTCCCCACCAGTAACCCAGAACCGTGGCACACACCAAGAGCAGCCCACACCAAGAGAATATTCAAAAAGAAAACCTCTTGCAAACATAAGTGAGTGGCTATTTTTTCTTCCTGATGGGTACCAGGTTTTCATTATATTTCCTGAAATAGCTTTTAAAGTAACATCTGAGGATTGGAGCTATAATTACTTTGTAATTCCTCCAGAACTTTATGAATCAATTCCTCCCTGTTGCCTCCCTGGTCCCTGTAGTCACCTAGACAGGTGATGCTTTTCTTATCATTTTGAAGAGAGATGTGGTATAATCCACCTCTTCCCTTAGCTGTTTCAATATTTAAGCTAGCATTTTGCATTGACACATACACAGCCTCACTCTTCTCTGAAGTTGCACTCATATTTATCCAGTTCTGTGTATAAGTCATATGTATTGCCTTCAGAGATCTTATGGTCTAAAAATTATATATCAAGTGCATGGGGTTCATCAAATGGAAAGTTACTTGCGGGGGTGGGCAGGGAGGAGGAATTAAAGAGGCCTTTTTCCAGAGTGCTTTCACCAACACTTTCTGCTCCATGATTTCTTATGCACTCTTCTCCTTACCATAAACACTTTCCCCTCCCTTTCTCTCTCCAATTCCTACTCATCCTTTAGGTATCATCTTTCAAAAGTCTTCAAGAAGAATTCTCTGTCTGCTCCATCCCCACCAACAGTGTAAATACTTCTACCTGTCCTCTTCTTGTACCTTATTCTTCCCTATCACTTAATTGTTATTGTTAATTGTCAGTGTTCCCCACCTGACTGTAAGCTCCATGACGTCAGAGCTCATGTCTTGTATACCCAACACTTGCAGAGTGCTTGACATAGTAAGCATGTGACAGTTATTTGCTGAATAAATGAAATAAATGGGAGGCATTATTTTTAGCTTTCATTAAAGGATGAATGAGATTTGGGCATGTGAAGATGGAAGGGCGAGAGCATTTTGGAGGAAGAGAACATCACCTAAAATCACATTATGTAAGGACGCCTAAGTGGCTCAGTTGGTTAAGTGTCTGACTCTTGATCTCAGCTCAAGTCTTGATCTCCAGGTTGTGAGTTCAAGCCCTGCGATGGACTCCATGCTGGGTGTGGCGCCGACTTGAAAAAAAAAATCACACTATGTAAATTGATACTACATTCCTTTTTTTTTTTTTTTTTTTTTTAATTTTTTTTTTTCTTCAACATTTTTATTTATTTTTGGGACACAGAGAGACAGAGCATGAACGGGGGAGGGGCAGAGAGAGAGGGAGACACAGAATCCGAAACAGGCTCTAGGCTCTGAGCCATCAGCCCAGAGCCTGACACGGGGCTCGAACTCACGGACCACGAGATCGTGACCTGGCTGAAGTCGGACGCTTAACCGACTGCGCCACCCAGGCGCCCCAATACTACATTCCTTAACACCACTTACGAAAAAGATGCTCAGAACAGATTTGTGACTAAAAATTTGGGACAACGAGAGAGGACAGCTTTGGCAGCTCCAAATCAAAACTATCTGGAACGGTTTTCTTTAAACAATTTTAAAGCGATCATTAGAGGCACCTGGATGGTTCAGTCAGTGAAGTTTTCCACTCAGATCATGATCTCATGGTTCGGTCCATAGGTTCCAGCCTGGAGTTGGGCTCTGAGCTGACAGCGCCGAGACTGCTTGGGCTTCTCCTCTCCCTGTTTCTCTGTCTCTCCCCCATGCTCTCTCTCAAAATGAATAAATAAACTTTAAAAAAAGTCCTCAAAAAAAAAGAGGTAGATGAGGAAAAACTGCCATTCTTCTGCCATTAGATGTGATTATATAAGGACATGATATCTAGAGCATTAAGAAAAAACCCAACCCATTGTTGATGGCGGAGCTAAAAGCATCATTGAGCCATTGTACCAATCCAGGAAATGGCCTTCCTCTGGATATCTTTTTAGCAAAACAACAAATGTCTTTGTATTTAATAATGTCTTCAGATGTCTTCATCATTGTTACTTGCAGCTGAAAGCATCTGACATTCTCATCTTCAGATCTCTTAAAACATCTCACACAATTCCTTGAGCATCAGTTATGCAATACTGTGTGTGTGTGTATACATAATACAGTGATAGTTATCAAAAGGAACTGCCCTTTTCTGTTTACTACTCCATAAAAAGAATTTATTAATCTTGGAGAGGCAGGAAATCAATAGAAGTAGAAAACTGCCCAGGTAAAAGGACTGTAATCATATTGTTCATATTTGAAACAAATAATAGCTCTGGCAGGAATTCAAATTCCATCAAATGTGAAGCCCTTCTAGCCCACTCTGCAGGTTATCATAATCATCACTGCTAAAAATAATAGTGGGTCAATATAGAAAGCATAAAAATGAAAAATGCTCAATAATTCAAGGTGACCAATGAAACGAGTAGAATTAACACAAAGTATGTTTTAAGTGAGTCTCATTTTTTTTTTAAAGACTATGAGAAAAAAAAAAAAGAGGAGGGAGGCGTCATGTCAAAATCAGTTTTCCAAATACCCTGACCTACAAAGATGTGCCATGGGAGAAGTATAAAGGTTATTCAGTCAAGGTGGAGGAGAAGGTGGTAAAACCTCAATGGAATCATCCTTCCTGTGATTATAGCCAATTCATAAGCTAAGTCAGAAGATATTTTTGCTACAGACTAATCTACAGAATCTATTTTTGATAATTCCATTTTGTTCCGTTCATGTGAATCATGGTCCTTGTTATGAATAATGTGATTTCTCACAGCCTTAGATGTGGGGTGTTACTTCCAGGATTTAAAATTGCAGTGGGGGAAGAGGTTGCTTCTTTTTATGCCAGTCCAGAATGTGTAATACCTGACACATTGCTAGAGCTCTCCTCTCCCCACACTGTATCCCCCACAGATAATAAAGTCTCCTCTAAGATGTATAGGAGAATGAATCACTCCAGTTACCACTAAGAGATAATCACTCTCAGAGTAGAAGAGAACAACTGCTTCTACTGCTGTTTATGTAAAGAACAGAGCATCTTAGGACAGAAAAGTGGGACCAATACTGTTTGCACTAAAATGCCAACAGACTGTACAGCCAAATTGTAACTTGCCTAAGAAGCCAAGAGAAGCCATCTTTTTGTGAACATTTCTCCCGATTTTTGAATAGCACAAAGTGACTAGGACTTATTTTTATTTAATTTAATTAATTTATTTAATTTATGTATTTATTATCTATTCAGTTTATTTATTTTACGAAGTCATTACATCCAGTGATGTGGCTGATATAGCTAGCTGAAACTATCCAGTGAGATAAGAAGCCACAACATCACTTGGGAAAATTAAACTAACTTCCAGTTACAGGATGAGAGATTAAAGATGTTTCTGCTTCCTTCCTTTTCTGGAATTGTTCTAAAACAAAAATAAAAAATAAAAATGCAAACTCTGGCTCTCTGTAACCCAGAGCCGTAATATTTTAAGTTGGGAGACAAAGATAGAACAGCAGTAACTGACTAAACAGAGCGTAGAAAGGGCTCCCTGAAGGAGAAAGTAACAAGAAGCAAGTCAAGTAACCAAACAGAACCCCAGAAAGGTTCAAGAATGTGAAGTACCAAGTACTACAGAAGGTAGGGGTAAGGAATGGGGCCAAAACCAAGGGAATTGTATCAAAGACTACATAAATAGTAGTCATGAACCCATCTGCGTCTATGGAAGAATTAAACACAAGGGGCTCTATAACCAGGCACGGTGTACTAGGAGTACTAGGCTCAGATAACCAGGCATAGTGGAGTGCTAGGGTAAGGTGCCACCAGAAGATAGGGGAATTGATAACCAAAGGTCTCTCCCCATGCCCCGTTCATAACACTGGCAGTGTTTTATATGCCCTCCCCAAAAGACTGAAAGATAAGCTGAAACATCCCAGAAAAAAAGACCTGTAAATTTTGAATATGGGGGTAACTTCGGTAAAAAAAAAAAAAAAAAAAAAGGCCAGGTGAGGGGCACCTGGGTGGCTCAGTCGGTTAAGCGTCCAACTTCAGCTCAGGTCAGATCTCATGGTTCATGAGTTCAAGCCCCACATCGGGCTGTCTGCTGTCAGCACAGACCCTGCTTCTGATCCACTGTCTCCCTGTCCCTCTGCCCCTCCCTGCTTACGTGCTCTCTCTCTCTCTCAAAAATAGATAAACATTTAAAAAAATTTTTAAAAGCTGTTTGACCACTAAATCATTCTATAATGAACCCTTCTAATCAGTAAATGCTACCTCCTCACATTGACCTTCCAATTAGTTTGATGTCTGCTATTAAAACTGAACAAACCTTAAAGGTTTCCCATATACTTGATAAAAGTCTCCAATATGAAACAAAGAAAATAAAACAAATAAACCAGCAAGAAATAAGTACGAAAGTCTATGATGAGAGAAAAGCTATTGCATTTATGAAAGAAGAACAAGATCATATAAAAAAATTTTTAATGTTTATTCATCTTTGAGAGACAGAGACAGAGACAGAGAGACAGAGAGACAGAACATGAGTGGGGGAGGAGCAGAGACAGAGGGAGACACAGAATCTGAAGCAGGCTCCAGGCTCTGAGCTGTCAGCACAGAGCCAGATACAGGGCTCGAATTCGCGGACTTCGAGATCATGACCCGAGCTGAAGTCTGACACTTAACCGACTGAGCCACCAAGGTACCCCAAGATCACATTTTTAAAAAAGGAACACAAACAAAAACAGGCTTTCTTAGAAGTTAAAATTATAACAACCAAACTTTAAAAATACAATAAAAGAGGGGCAGTCAGAAGAGCATATGACTCTTGATCTCAGAGTCATGAGTTCAAGCCCCACACTGGGCATAGAGATTACTTAAAGATAAAACCTGAAGAAAAAAGAAAAGAAAAAAGAATTGGAAGATATTAAGGAAATGTTCCAGACAGCACAGCAAAAAGCTAAGAGATGGACACTAGATAATTTGAGGAGTCTTTAAGATTAATCCAGGAGATGCGGCATACAAATAACAGGAATTATATGGAGGGAAAACAAAGAAAACTTTAGTATAAAAAAATTATAAAATAAATTATATAAATAAAGTTCTCACACCCGGGGGGCATGAGTTTACAGATTGAAGTGTATGTCAGTTGCCCAGCAAAAATAAAAGAAAACCACATCAGCTTATATCATGAAATTCCACAACATCAAAGACAAAAGGAGATCTTAAAAGTTCCCAGAAATTAAAAGCAGGACATATTGAAAAGATTGAAAACCAGAATGGCATCAACCTTCTCAACAATAACACTGGAAATTGGGAAACAATGAAGCAATTTCTTCTAAGTGAAAGGATTTTCCCAGCTATGCAAGGTCTCAAAAATTCACACTTTTCCAAAAAGCTATTGGAAGACCCAAACAAGGAGCTAAATGAAAGAAAAGTTACAGATCCAGGAATCATAAATCTTATACAGGAAAAAAGTAAAAGGTATTCTCAGGAAATGCAAAGAGTAGTCACAGGGCAACAGTTGTACAGCAGGCCTAGAGAGTAACCAGTAGAGATGCAGCAGAAAAATGGAAGTTAAATTTAACCACATAGGAAATGGAGTTGAGACAACTAGAGGAAAAGCTGCCAACAAGTGCAACAAAAACTAGGCAAATGGAAATAGCATCTTGGCACTATCAGACTTTTTTTTTAAAGATTTTATTTTAAAGGAATCTCTACACCAATGTGGGGCTTGAACTTACAACCCTGAGACCAAGAGTCACAATTCTACCAACTGAGCCAACCAGGTGCTTCGAGCGCTATTAGACTTTCTTTTTAAATTTGATTAATTAATTTGTTTGTTTGTTTTCAGTAGGCTTCACACCCAGCATGTGAATAAAGGGTTTTGAACTCATGACCCTGAAATCAAGACCGGAGCTGAGATCAAGAGTAACTGACTGAGCCACCCAGGCACACCCCCACTATTTTAAGACTTTCTTAAACGAGTCATATATACATAAATATGTATGTTATTATACAAAGATACATATATTTTCTTGATTAAACAATTAACTCTTTTAAGTTTTAAAGCTCTTCTCTAATTCTTATAGTTTGCCAGTCCCTCATTAAACACTAACCATATGCTACCTTCTATTGTTGTTAAACTTCTTTCAGAAAACTACTTATTGAGTATCTATTAACCACCCTAATTTATTTACACTTCATAACAATGCAATGAGTTAGATACCATTATCTTCACTTAAAAAATGTGGGATTTAGAAAATCAGTAATAGAGCTAACAGGAGATGGGAATCACTTAAGTCAGGAAAGTTACTGTCGTCCTTGACTTTTTCTTCTTCTGTATCATCCACCATCTAATCAGTCACCAAACCCTATGAAAGCTACTCTTTAACATCCTTCTATTTAATTGTCTCCATATTCACTGTTACCATTAATAGGATAATTTGAATGAATCTGGGCTTTCATGCTCCTACCACAGGCCCATTTCTCATGGCACTAGAGTCCAAAGGAACACAAAAATGTCACTTTCTGCACTCCACAATGTTCTCCAGTAGAGACTTTCATTATATCTACGATCAGGATCAATCTGAAGAACTTGTCAAAAATTAAGATGATAAAGCTCTAAACTGAAGCTACTAAGTCAAAATCTCTGAAAGTATGGCTTTGGAAACTGATTTTTAACGGGTCTAACAAGTGGAATTTTATGCACTTTAAGTTTGAGAATCAGTCTATTACTCCACACTTTCTTTGTGTCCTGGTTTGTCAATTTGATTATAAGCTATTTAAGGTAGGAGTGTGCCTGATGCATATAATGTACTTTCTGGGTCTTATATGTATTTGGTGCTCAGAAAAATATGCTAAGAACCGAATATTGAATCTATGTGCATGGCAATATATATAAAATAAGTTAAGCAAAGGGTGCCTGGGTGGCTCAGTTGGTTAAGTGTCCAACTTGATTTCGGCTTGGGTCCTGATGTCATGGTTCGTGAGATCGAGCCCCACATTGGACTCTGTGCTGATAGTGTGGAGCCTGCTTAGGATTCTCTCTCTTTCTCTCTGCCCCTCCCCTGCTTGCTTGCACTCTCGCTCTCTCAAAATAAATAAATATTTAAAAATAAAAAATAAATGCATAAAAAATAATAAAATGAGCAAATACCATCAATAATCTTTAGAACTTATAATTTTTGTGGTGCCTGAGTGGCTCAGTCAGGTAAGCTTCTGACTCTTGATTTCAGCTCAGTCATGATCTCATGCTACATGAGATCAAGCCCCACATTGGGCTCTGCACTGACAGTGTGGAGCCTGCTTGGATTCTCTCTCTCCCTCTCTTTCTGCCCCTCTCTTGCTGTTCTCTCTCTCTCTTAAAATAAATAAATAAACATTTTAAAAAAAGGAACTTATAATTTTTACTTGACTGCATCATTTACTCCTATATTAAGAGGGCATACATTTAAATGCAGAGTTGAATGTATATTAAATATTTACATAAATTATTACTAATTAAGATAAAAAATGTTACTAGAGACAAAGAAGCATATTTTATAATGGTAAAAGCATCAGCCCATCAAGAAGACATAACACTAATAAAGATAAATGGACCTAATAATACATGAAGATTTAATAATATATGAAGCAAAAACTGACAGAATTGAGGGAGAAATAGACAATTCAATGATAATAGTTGGACTTTAATACCCTACTTTCAACATGGATGCAACAAATACACATGGCCTAAGATAGGCCTGTCTTTATGGCCTAAGATATGGTCTATCATCATATCTTAGGCCATAAAACAAAGTCTCAATAAATTGAAAGTATTAAAGTCATACAAAATATGTTCTCTAACTACAATGTAATGAAATTAAAAATCAATTAACAGGGGTGTCTGGCTGGCGCAATAGGAAGAGTGTGCGACTCTTGATATGAGTCATGAGTTCGAGCTCCATGTTGGTTGTAGAGATTGCTTAAATAAATAAATAAACTTAAAAAAAAAACTTTAAACATCAATAACAGAAGGAAATTTGGGAAATCCACACATATGTGGAAGTTAAACACTACACTCCTAGGTAATCAATAGGTCAAAGAAGAAAGCACAAGGGAAATCAGAAAATATTTTCAAACGAATTAAAGAAAAACACAACACACCAAACCTTCTGGGATACAGGAAAAGCAGTACTTAAAGAAAAAATTTAAACTATAAATGCCTATGTTAAAAAGAAAGAGGACCACAAATCAATGGCCTAAACTTCCACCTTAATAAACTAAAAGAACAAACAAAAAAGCAGAAGAAAGAATATAAAGAAGATTAGAGCAGAAACATATGAGATAAAGAATAGCAAAACCACAGAGAAAATCAATGTAAACCAAAAGTTAATCTTTGAAAGTTTAACAAAATGTATAAACCTTCAGCTAGATTGAACCAGAGAGAAACAGAGAGAGGAAGCAAAGACTCAAATTACTAAAATCAGGGTGAAAGAGGGGACATTATTACCAACAATAGAGAAATAAAAGTGATTATACAGGCATACTATGAAGAATTAAATGACTATAAATTAGATAACCCAGACAAGATGATCAAATTCCAGAAACAACAACAACAACCATACAAACAAAAAAACCCATAAACTACCAAAACTGACCCAAAAAGAAATCTGAATACATCTTTAACAAGTAAAAAGAAAGAATTGGTAATCAAAACACTTTCCAGGGACACCTGGATGGCACAGTCGGTTAAATGTTCAACTCTTGGTTTCAGCTGGAGTCATGATCTCACAGTTCCTGGCTTTGAGCTCCACATTGGGCTCTGCACTAGAAGTGTGGAGCCTGTTCGAGATTCTCTCTTTTTCCCTCTCTCTCCCTGCCCCTCCTTCGCACTCTCTCTCTTTCTTGAAAAATATATAAATAAACTTAAAAAAAAAAAAAGAATTGTGTATCTGATTAAAAATACTTGATTATCAGGGCGCTGGAGACCTCAGTCCGTTAAGTGCCTGATGTCAGCTCATGTCATGATCTCATGGTGCATGAGTTCCAGCCCCAAGTTGGGGTCTGTGTTGATAGCTCAGAGCCTGGAGCCTGCTTCGGATTCTGTGTCTCCGGCTCTCTCTGACCTTATCCATCTTGCTCTCTGTCTGTCTGTCTGTCTCTCTCTCAAAATAAATAAACATTAAAAAAAAAGTAAAAAAAAAAAACCAAACCTGATTATCATTCATCCAAAATAAAAATATAATAATTAAAAAAAAACTTTCCAGGAACTGGATGTCTACACTGGTGAATTCTACCAAACATTTAAATTTGAATTAATACTAATCCTTTAAAAATTCTTCCAAAAAGTAGATAAGGTAATGTTTCCCAACTCATTCTATGAGGCCAGTATTAACCTGTTACTGAAACTAGACAAAGACACCAAAAGAAAAAAAAGTAAACTACAGACCAATACTCCTTATGAATATAGACACAAAATTCCTCAAGAGTATACTAACATACCTAATCCAGAAGCATATAAAAAGGATTATGCACCATGACCAAGTGATATTTATCCTATGAGAATCAATGAACATATTATACCGTACGAACCGAACAAAACACAAAAATGCGTTATCATCTCAACAGATACAGAAAAAACATTTGACAAAATCCAACACCCTATAATGAAAAAAATACTCAACTAGTAAAGGAAGGAACTTCCTCATCCTGGCAAAGTGCATCTGTGAAAACCCCAAAGTTAACATCATACATACTGAAAAATGGAACGCTTTCAACCTAAGATCAGGAACAAGAATATCCACTCTCACCACTTGTATTCAACTTTGTATTTGAGATTCTAGTCAGACCAATTAGAGAAGGAAAAGAAATAAAATGCATAGAGATTGGAAAGGAGAAAATATCCCTTTTTGCAAATGACATCACCTTGTATATACAAATCCTAAGGCTTCACACATACACACACACACAAGTAGACCTAATAGTAAGTTAGTTCCATAAGGTTGCAGAATACTAAATAAATATACAAAAATCAATTGTATTTCTATAGATAGCAATGAGCAATAGAAAGTGAAGTTAAGAAAACAATTCTACTTATAATAGCACCAAAAAAGAATAAAATATTTAGGAACAAATTTACAAAAGAAATGCATGATATTTACATTGAAAATGACACAATAATTAAAGAACTGAAAAAAATTAAAGAAGACCTAAATAAATGGAAAGAGTTCCCATGTTCATGGATTGGAATACTCAATACTGTTAAGATGGAAATACTCTCCAAATTGATCCACAGATTCAAAGCATTCCCTAGCCAAATATCAGCTGAGTTTTTTGGTAGAAATTGATGAGCTAATTCTGCAACTCACACAGAAATTCAAAGGACCCAGAAGAGCCAAAACAATCAAGACTGTAGTACTAGCATAAGGATACACGCATAAATCAATGGAATCAAATTGAGAATCCAGAAATAAACCTACACATTTCTGGTCAATTGATTTACAACATGGTGCCAAGACAACTTACAGGAAAAGAGTATGGTCTTTTCAAAAATTGGTGCTTGGACAACTGTATATCCATTATATATAGATTGTATGTATGTGTGTATATATATATATATATATATATATATATATATATATAGTCAAAAAAATTAAAAAGGGGCCCCTGGCTGGTTCAGTTGGTAGAGCATGTGACTCTTAATCTCAGGGTTGTGAGTTCAAGCCCCATGTTGGGAGTAGAGATTACTTTAAAATAAACAAATAAATAATTGATTAATTAAAAATGGATCAAAGACTTAAAAGTAAGAGCTAAAATTATAAAACTCTTAGAAGAAAATATAGGTGTAAATCTGTATGATCTTAGATTTAGAATGATATTTTAGATCTGACACCAAAAGCACAAGCAATGAAGAAAGAATAGATAAATTAACATTAAAATTTAAAACTTTTATGCACCAAAGAGTACTATCAAGAAAGTGAAAAGATAACACTCAGAATGGAGAAAATATTTACAAATCATAGATCTGATAAAGGTCTAGTATCCAGAATATATAAAGAACTTTTTTAAACTTTTTTTTTAATGTTTATTTTTGAGACACAGAGAGACAGAGAGAGAGGGAGACACAGAATCTGAAGCAGGCTCCAGGCTCCAAGATGTCAGCACAGAGCCTGACACAGGGCTCGAACTCACAAACTGTGAGATCATGACCTGAGCTGAAGTCGGATGCTTAACCGACTGAGACACCCAGGCACTCCTAAAGAATTTTTTTTAAAGATTTTATTTTATTTTTTGAGTAATTTCTATATCCAACATGGGACTGGAACTCACAACCCCAAGGTCAAGATCACATGCTCCACTGACTTAGCCATCCAGGTGCCCCAAGAATATATAAAGAACTTTTATAACTCAACAATAAAAAGACAACCCAATTAAAAATGGACGAAGAATTGAACACACACTTCTCCAAAGAAGACATATAAATGGCAAATAACCACATGAAAATACATTCAATATAATTAGCTATTGGGGAAATGCAAATAAAAAAATATAATGAGATACCACCTTACAAGTGGCTATAATAAAACAAAACAGAAAACAAGAATTAGAATTAATGTAGAGAAATTCAAACTTTCATACATTACTTTTGGGAATATAAAAGGGTGCAACCACTTTGGAAATCAGTTTGGTACTTCCCCACAATCTTAAACATATGGTTACCATATGACTCAACAATTGTACTTCTAGGTATACATCCAAGAGAATTGGAAACATATGTCCACACAAAAACTTGCACACTAAGGTTCACAGGAGCATTATTCTTAATATCCAAAAAGCAGAAACAACTCAAATTTCCATCAATTGATGAACGGGTAAACAAAATCAGATATATCCATATGATGGAGTATTATTTAGCCACAAAAAGGAATGAAGTGCTGATACATAAAACAACATGGATAAACCTTGAAAACATGCTAAGAACCTGGATGCAAAAGGCCTCATATTAGCTTTTCCTTTTGGGGATGATGAAAAGATCTGGAATTAGATAGTGGTGATGGCTGTGCAACATTGTGAATCAATACAAACCACTGAACTATATACACTTTAGAAGGGTGAATGTTATGATATGTGAATCATCTTTCAATTAAAAAAGTAAACATAAGTACAATAGTTTATGTTATACAGAAGCATTGTCACAGGTATGGTTTCTTCTTTATTTCTTATTTCTTTATTAAAAAAAAATTTTAAGTAACCTCTACACACAACGGGGAGCTCAAACTCACAACCCCAAGATCAAGAGTTGTATGCTCCACTGACTAAGCCATCTATGCAACCCTTCTTCTTTACCCTAATCGAAGGTAGGATGAAAAAGGGGTTTTAATGTTCATGATAACTGGATGTTTATGTTAAATATTCATGTTTCTGGAAAAATCAAAACTATGGAGACAGTAAAAGGATCAGTGGTTGTCAGGGGTTCAGAGAGGAAGGGTTGAAGAGATAATTTTAGGGCACTGAAATTACTCTGTATGATATTAAAATGGTAGATATATATCATTATACATTTCCAAATTCAGAAAATGTACAACACCAAGAGTGAACACTGGTGTAAACCATGGTCTTTGGGTGACAATAATGTATCAATATGGGTTCATCAATACTAACATATGTACCATTCTAGTGGAGAGTATTGATAATGGGGGAAGCTATGCATGGGTTGGGGCAGGAGATACTTAAAGAACTTTTGTATCTTCATCTCACTTTTGCTATGAACATAAATGTGCTCTAAAAAATAGTCTATTAAAAAAATAACAGTACAATAAATACCCATGAACCTAATCCCAAGTCTGTATACACTGTTTAATGTGTTTCAACATTTACTATGCACAAATGAAACACAAAGCAATGTGCCTTGTGCTGAGGAGGGGGGAGAGAAAACAAAGTTTGGACATCAACTTCATGTAAACACTGAAACAGGGGCACCTGGGTGGCTCAGTCGGTTAAGCATCCAGTTTCCGCTCAGGTCATGTTCTCATAGTTCATGAGTTTGAGCCTCACATTGGGCTCTGTGCTGACAGTGCAGAGCCTGCTTGGGATTCTCTCTCTGTCCTGCTCTCTTTGCCCCTCCCCTGCTCTCTCTTTCCCTCTCTCTCTCAGAAATAAATAAATAAAAACTTGTTAAAAATAACAAAAATTGGGGGTGCCTGGGTGACTCAGTTGGTAAAGCATCCAACTTTGGCTCAGATCACAATCTCACGGTTTGTGAGTTCAAGCCCCGTGTCAGGCTCTGTGCTGACAGCTCGGAGCCTGGACCTTGCTTCGGATTCTGTGTCTCCTTCTCTCTGTACCCCTCCCCAACTTGTGCTAGGTCTCTCTATGTCTCTCAAAAAATAAATAAATGTAATATATATATATATATATATATATATATATATATATTACAAAAATTAAACAAATCCTATTTTATTTGATTCTCTATACCTATTACCACTGAATTATTATATAATTTAGGATGTAAAGGAAGGATATTTTTGTAATCAAAGAAATGTGTTTAGTTCTTAGCAACAAAATACAAAGAACATTTCTAATGAGATTTCTAACTCCTTTGCCAAATCTCTTCTCTCTACACATTCTCAACATTTTAAATTAAAAATTGACAATAAAAAATAAACAATCATTTTGTTTATTTGATAATTTAATAAATTGACAATTTAGAGGCAACTGGGTGGCCCAGTCGTGAAGCCACCGACTTTAGCTCAGGTCATGATCTCACGGTTTGTGAGTTTGAGCCCCGTGTCAGTCTCTGTGCAGACAAGTTCAGAGCCTGAAGCCTACTTCGGATTCCGTGTCTTTCTGCCCTTCTCCACTCGTGCTCTGTTTCTCTGTCTGTCTCTCAAAAATAAATAATTATTAAGAATAAAATTAAATTGACAATTTATTAAAATTGTCAAAAAATAATTCGACAATTTATTAACTAATAGATGAGGTACTTGTGTGAGGATAGTTTGACATGTATTCAGCCATTGTGGAACTTAAAATGAAGTTGAAAAGGAAAGACATATGAAAAGCTTAAATGTTAACTATACTGGAATAAAAATAAAATAGTTTTTTAAATTTCAATTAACAAAATAAAAGTTTAATAAAGATTCGAACAACATTTTAAAACAATAAACAGAGATCTCACAAAGCATTGCATGTCCAAATAAAGTACTAAGGCAATTAAGAGGTTAGAGAAAAGAGAGGTTACCTCATGATGCATTATATTTATGACAAGGATGAAATCTCAGCTGCATCTCAGCATAATAGAATTTGAGTAGATGGAAGGGGAGTAGAAAAGGTAAAAGTTCTGAAACTTGTATAAAAATATTATAATAATATTATATGTTATATATAATTATCTTTTATATATAAAGCTGTGTATAATTATATACTATATATATTATATATATAACCAGTGTCAATATATGTCTTCAAGTCTCCTGAAAATTATTACTATTAAGACTGTTCCCTTGTGCTGAAAATGTCAGCATTGCATAGTAGAGCCAGGCTGAAAAGTCTCATTATTTTCATCAGAAAAAGTAAGATCCTAAATTGTTGTTTTTGTTGCCCAGATCTGAGATTATCAAGGTTAGTGTATAAACAGTCTTTCCAGAAGAGGCTTGAAAGAACATCTACACTGCAGCTGTATTCCAATACAGACAACAGGGTTGATATGTGCCCTTTGTCCACACTCCACTGTAGTCTGATGAGAGAGGAAAAAAAAAAAGGCACAGGTTGTTTGTTTTGTTATTCATTTACTAACATTGCCAGTTAGGAATCCTTCAGCGGAAAGAAAATCCAACTCCAAATAGCTTAAATAATAGGGCAAATCACATTAAGAGGTTCCAAGCTAGGGAAGCTTCAGATTTGGTTAATTTCTGCCTAGCAATGTCTGCAATGACGAGGTTCTTCTGTCTTTGCTCTGTTTTCTTCAGTATATGGACTTTTTCTTTAGATACTGGCTTCTCCAATAATGACAAGATGGATGTCATAGTTGAGGTTGACACATCTAGACACTATAAAGTCCAAAGAGAGAAGATGGCTCGATGTATCTCTATTTAGAAGTGAAAAACTTTCCCCAGAATCCCCCCTGCAGATTCCCTATTGCAGCTCACTGACCAGAATATATTCATATACCTATCCTAAATCTGTCACTGGCAAGAGAAATGGGATTACTATGACAAATACAAAAGTATATGACTTTGTGGAAGGAGACAGATTATTGTAATAAAACTATAATTTTGTTATAAAGGGAAAAGATTGAAAATGACATTTTGCAGCCCACCACCAATGTTCACTACACTAACACATCAGTTCAGTTTCAGGTATGCTCGTTTCCCAAACATTCATTTGTTCATTTATTCTACAAACACTTTTGCCTGTACCAAAGCACTATGTACCAAGCACTGTGTTTTCCTACTGGAAGGACAAAGCATTAAAACATTTGGTTCCTGCTCTCAGGTTTATATCAATCTCCTGGTCAGAAAGCTATGTAAAACTGAACTAAACTAAACTAAAATATAAAATGAAATAAGTTAGAATAAAGTAAGTAATAGAGATGCAGGTACGTTAAAACTAATTTACAAGATCTGCTAAGAAGAGTGTATTACTGTTTATAGACTTCAGAGATCATACATATATTTCATATTTCATCGACCACTTTGAAACTTAATTACATATGGGTGAACTGTAATTTCCTCCTCCGAGAAGAATAGGATTTATGTCCTATTTTGATGACTTTTCTATGTATATTTTATTATAACCCGAGCCCAAGAAAAGACTCACTGTTGGTGATAAGTCTTTTTGCTACTATACTATACTATACTATACTATACTATACTATACTATACTAGTCTGGAGCTCAGAACTCAAGTCCGAGCTAGAAGTATAGATTTAGGAGTCATCACTTTACAGGTGGTGATTGTAGTCATGAGGATGGATGTGATTACCTAAGTAGAGTATACGCTGAGAGTTCAGGAGAGAATCCTCTGGAATAACAGTATTTAAGGGCAGAGAAAATGGAGTGCCTGGGTGGCTCAGTCGGTTAAGAATCCAGCTTCGGCTCAGGTCTCTTGATTCGTGAGTTCAAGCCCCATGTCGGGCTCTGTGCTGATAGTTCAGAGGCTGGAGCCTGCTTCAGATTCTGTATCTCCCTCTCTCTCTGCCCCTCCCCCACTCATGGTCTGTCTCTCTCTGTCTCTCCCTCTCTAAAATAACTAAAAACTTAAAAAATAAAAATAAAAATAAAATAAAGCCAGAGAAAATAATCTGTGAAGAAATACCAGAAAGTTAGGTGGAAAACCAGGAGAGAGTGGTGATCAGAAAAGAAGGGAAGAGAAAGTTGCAAAAGGAAAGGTGTGGTCAGCAACACCAAATGCATCAGAGCAAAAACATATGTTGTAGACTGAAAATCATTCTTTGAAACTGCTCTCAAAAGATGAATGGCTGCAAATGGGCACAGGAGTCTTTTGGGGTGATAAAAATGTACTAAAATTGGATTGTGATGATGATTGTACAATTCTTTGACTAAAAAATCAGTGGATTACTGTGCACTCAACATGAGTGAATTTTACCATATGTAAATTATATATTAGTAAAGTGGATTTTTTTTTTTAAAGAGTCACCGGTGGCCTAAGTCAGAGAAGTTTCAATGGTGTGAGAAAAACAAAAACCAGATTTGGATTTAGGAGGACGTGGGAGATTAAGTAATAGCAGCAAGAAGTGAAGACTCATTGAAGGAATTTGGTTTTTAAGAGGAGGAAAGAAAACAAACAGATCAAGAAAAAGAGAAAGGTAGTGAGTTTAGTTGTAGGCATATTCCTACATACAGATCAAGAAAAAGAGAAAGGTAGTAAGTTTAGTTGTAGGCATATTCCATTTGAAGTAAGAATCCAAATAATTATAGGTAAATAATTACTACTTTTTCCTTTAGAAGTAGAAACTGAAGTAGTAGAAATTTAGTACAAGTTTCCACAGTAAGTGGAGATAGAGCTGAAACTACAAAGAAAGCAACACACAGCAGATTAAGTTTCCCTCTTTGGTCTCTAGGCAAACTCTTTTCCCAGAATTACTGAGCCATGAGAGTATCAATAGGGCTTTTTCATCTCTATCAGCTTCTAGGCATATATGATTCAGCTGATTTTTCAGTATATATAGTGAAGAAAATCTCTCCACTCTCATTTCAGTTCCTCAGTATGAGGAAGTTTTTCCTAATATTTAACCCAAATCTCTCCATTCGGAATTGAGTGCTTTAAAACTGTTCATCTAAGGCGTATCCTGGGTGGCTCACTTGGTTGAGTGTTGGACTTAGGCTTAGGACATGAACTCACGATTTGTGGGTCCATGCCCTACGTCAGGCTCTCTGTCTGGTCTCACAGAGCCTGCTTCAGAGCCTCTGTCTCTGCCCCTCCCCTGCTCATGCACTCTCTCTCTCTTTCTCTTAAAAATAAATATTACAGGGACGCCTCGGTGGCGCAGTCGGTTAAGCTCCGACTTCAGCCAGGTCACGATCTCGTGGTCCGTGAGTTCGAGCCCCGCGTCGGGCTCTGGGCTGACGGCTCAGAGCCTGGAGCCTGTTTCCGATTCTGTGTCTCCCTCTCTCTCTGCCCCTCCCCCGTTCATGCTCTGTCTCTCTCTGTCCCAAAAATAAATAAACGTTGAAAAAAAATTAAAAAAAAAATAAATATTAAAAAAATAAAATAAAACTGTTCACCTAAGGGGGAAAAAAATGTATGCTGTTGTGCTTTCTGTTGTCAATGTTTACAAGGTCACCAGATATCCTCCAAAAATATTAGATCACATCTCTAATCTCTCTAGCCTAGTTTTCTCCATAAGAATTAAATTAGTAATGCCTGTAGAGCATTTAGCCTATACAGAGAAAAAACTCAATAGATAGTTACTATCATTTGGAGGAGAGAGATGAAAAAAATAAAGAAAAAACAATTACAGATGTCACTCTCTCCCACCTTGGAATACCATCCCTTTTATAGTATTTTATGGAAAACTTAACATTAGTATCTAAACTACTAACCCATTTTCCTTATAAACTCGTAAATTAGGGAATTAAATTACTCACATTACAAAACAATCCATCAGTTGCCAAGGACTTACAAGGTTTCTTTTTTTTTTTTTTTAAAGATTCTATTCTTAAAAAAATTTTAATGTTTCTTTATTTATTTATGAGAGAGAGACAGAAAGCATGCACATGGCGGTGAGGGACAGAGAGAGAAATTCAAGCAGGCTCCCCACTGTCAGTGCAGAGCCCAATGAGGGACTTGAACTCATGAACTGTGAGATCATGACCTGAGCCGAAATCATGATTTGAGCCGAAATGAAGAGTTGATGCCTAACCAACTGAGCCACCCAGGTGCCCCTTAAGATTTTATTTATTATCACTATTATTTTTTTAATGTTTATTTATTTATTTTTGAGAGTGAGAGAGAGAGCACAAATGGGGAGGGGGAGACAGGGAGACACAGAATGCAAAGCAAGCTCCAGGCTCTGAGCTGTCAGCACTGAGCCCGACATGGGGCTGGAACACACAAGCTTCGAGATCATGACCCGAGCCAAAGTTGTACATTTAACCGGCTGAGCCAGCCAGGTGCCCCTACTTTTTATTATTATTTTTAAATATTTATTTTTTGAGAGAGACGGAGAAAGTCTGAGCGTGAGCAGGGGAGGGGCAGAGAGAGAGGAAGACACAGAATCTGAAGCAAGCTCCAGGCTTCGAGCTGTCAGCACAGAGCCTGATGTGGGACTTGAACTCATGAACTGTGAGATCATGACCAGAGCCAAAGTCTGACACTTAACCGACTGAGCCACTCAGGCGCCCCAAGATTTTATTTTTAAGTAATCTCTATACTCAACATGGGCTTCAAACTCACAACCCTGAGACTGAGTCATACTACCTACTGAGCCATCCAGATGCCCCCTCCCACTGCTGTTTTCTAAGATTTTTTGCATGTTTTTTTATTTTGAGAGAGAGAGAGAGAGCACATACCTGCATGTGTGAGTTAGGGAGGGGCAGAAAGAGAGAGGGAGAGAGAGAATCCCAAGCAGGATCCACCCCATCAGCACAGAGCCCCACCCAGGGCTCCATCCCACAAAATCCAACTGTGAGATCATGCCCTGAACTGAAATCAAAAGTCAGATGCTTAACCGACTGAGCCACCCAGGTGCCCCTTTAAGACTTTTAACAAAGTTTTGGAGTGCCTGGGTGGCTCAGTCGGTTAAGCATCCCCCTCTTGGTTTCAGCTCAGGTCATAATCTTACAGTTTGTGAGTTTGAGCCCAGCATCAGGCTGGGTGCTGAATGCACTGAGCCTGCTTGAGATTCTCTCTCTCCTTTCTCTACCCCTTCCCCACGTGTGCTCTCTCTCTCTCTCTCTCAAAATAAACAAACTTTCAAAAATATATATTAAAAACAAAAAGTTTTTTTAAGTTAAAAAATTTTTTAATGCTTATTATTTTTGAGAGAGAGAGAGAGAGCACAAATGCCCCCAAAAAGATTTTTAACAAGGTTTCTTTAAGCACCACCTTCTTAAGTATTTGTTTAGGGATCATTAAATTCCATTAAATTTCTACCCGAAAGAAAAACAAAAGTTCAAGTATAACAAACTACTATTGATTAAATATCAATCACAAATTAAGATAAAGCACATTTGAGATTTAAATGAAAAAAGAGTAAGTCGTTCTCGAGCTTTCCATTTTACTACACAGAGAATTAAAATATTGATCAATCCTGTTTAATACCAGATATTTATGCTTCAATAGCAAGGAACAGGCAAAAGCCATGCTGATTCCAAGACAGAGCTTGACTACAGACAGTGTACTCTCTTGCCCTTATAAATACAAATGCTGGAAGGGATCAGTATTCAAAATTCAAAGAAACAAACTACACACAGATTAACAGCACTTTGTAGAAATATTAGTATACATGTAGTTTTTGTTTGCTTATATGTAATTTCAGTGTCCTGACTTATATCTTCCAATAATTATAAATTTTTGAGGACACAAATTTTACCTTCATTTGACCTACATAAGCCTAATCCAATGTTTTACTATAGTGGTGTTCAATAAAGACATTGAAATAGGGGTACCTGGGTGGCTCAGTCAGTTAAGTGCCAGACTTCAGCTCAGGTCATGATCTCAAGGTTTGTGGGTTTTAGCCCCACATCGGGCTCTGTGCTGAAGCTTGGAGCCTGGAACCTGCTTCAGATTCTGTGTCTCCCTCTCTCTCTGCCCCTCCCCCCCCTCACGGTCTCTCTCTCTCTCTCTCTCTCTCTCTCTCTTTCTCTCTCTAGCTGTCTCTCTGAAATATAAATAAGCATTAAAAAAAGACATTGAAATAATAAATGTGTAATATTGGTATATTATAGATTGCATTGCCAGATAAAATATAGTATGCCAAATTAAATTTGACTTAAAATTTTATATTCAAATTTAACAGGGCATCCCTATTTTTATTTGCTAATTCTGGCAACTCTAAATATGGGTAACCTGTTGAAAAACAAAATTTCACTGAGTAAATTTTAAAGACTTTATTGGCTTTATTCAATGATTCATGAATCATGCAGCATCCAATCTGGCACACAGAAAGTGGCTCTGAGGAGCTGTACAAAATGAAAGACTTTTATAGGAGTGGAGAAAAGGAAGTTATACTAGACAAAAAAGAGGACTGATTATGCCAAGGACACTTTCCTTTAGGGGGTGGCAAGGGTCTATCAGGTAGATGACTTAACTAGTGCTGATTAGGCAATGTTTGATTGACTGGTTTAAGATTCCATTTTGGGGAGAGCCAACACTCTAAGTTAAGCCTCAGTTTGGTGGCACAGAGCTTAGCATTAAGTGACTCCATTGGGGCCTGTTGTCTTGTTTTTAACAAACCTTTAGTAAGAAATCAGATTTTGCAGCCACATAGACTAGCTAAGGGCTTCTCTCCTTAGTAGTGAAACTGCTCTAGTCTGAAAACCAAGGGATCCCACATGGTCATCCGAGAGTGAACTAGAAAACATGTTATACTATAATGGTCTCATTTTATAGAGAGGATAGAATAAAATATTCCCTATAATTCTCTGCAGAAAAATTCTCTACAGATAATTATTATGTCTTTTTATGTTGCTGCGAAGGGATACGCTCTGCAGGTAAAAAATCATATCTATATACACTTTTCTTTCAGATTAGTTTATTTTTAAAGCTGATTCTAATAGAAGATTGGCTCAAGAGATAGGAAGATTGGTAGAAAGATTTAAAAGAGGGAGATATTATTATTGGTAATTTCTCCACTTATAAAACTAAATGCTGAGTGAATGCAGCTTCTATTTTAGACACAAATTTTTTTTAAGTTTCCAAAAGTAAAAGCGTCCATATTCTTTTTAAAAGCACATCATAATATGTCAATGACCCCACCACCATTACCACTTACTTTGATTAGGACAGGTTCTGAGAATTCCTCCCTCCTCCCTTTCTGATTTCTAATTAACTGCTCCTCTACCAAAGCTTATAGTCTTGAAGGAAAAAAATGATGGTATTTAAAAATGTCCAGAAATGAATGTTATGGGGAAGCATGGGAATTACCTACACACCACATTCATCCTGACTTGGATATATGATGGGACTAGCCTTGTTCGAGTTCTAACAGGGTATACCATGTAAATGTCAGAGAAAGAGAAATTGCCAATACATACTTTACAAATTAATTGATAATATAAGAATAAAGAAGCTAATAGATTTAAAGTGATCTGTAGATATTTGTTGAATAAAAGGAATTTAAACTTCAGACATGTGTGCCTAATATTTTTAAAAAGACAACTTTTGGTAGTGCCTGGGTGATTCAGTTAGTTAAGTATCAGATATTTGATTTCTGCTCAGGTCATGATCTCACAGTTTGTGAGATCTCCAGTCTCTCTCTTTCTCTCTCTGAAAATAAATAAACTTAAAAATAAATAAATAAAAAGCCAACTTTTAGAAGGGAATTTCTTTTAATATACACTGGTGAAAAAATTAAAGTGAAATTGACGTTTTGGCTTTTGGCTTCAGTAGAAAGCCCCTCAGGTAGCTCAGCCAGGAAAGATTTAGATTTCTAAAATCCTAGTATTCCAGGCTATGAAGTAAAGTGCATTCTATAGATGTTATATCCTGAAGTGAGCCAGGATCCTATTTGTTTCTTTATCAAAGACATCAACTTTCATTTCTTTGTTTAATACTGACCCCTATATTATCCACTCAGAGTTGTCTACTGTCATAATAATTTGATCTTTATATACACCCTTCTCTGTTTAGACTAGGAGCAAAGTTGTTCTGAAGATTCTAATCTATTATGTTGTCTTATTGAAGACAAAACTCCACTAAATAACTTTAAGTGTGTGTTTTCTTTTATTTATCACTGGTTGTGAATAGAACGCTAGAGTTCAGGCCCAGCTGTTATTAACTTCCAGTGACCTTGTGTGCTCAGGCTTTCTCCCTGTACCTTTCAATTTTCTCCATCTGTAAAATGAGATGGGCCACATGATCTTGCATTTGGCAATAGTTCCTTAAATATGACACCAAAAGCACAGACAAGAAAAGAATAAATAGATAAATTGGACTTGACTAAAATAAAACACTTTTGTGCATTAAAAAAAAAAAAAAACACTATCAGGGGCACCTGGGTGGCTCAGTTGGTTAAGCATCTGACTTCGGCTCAGGTCATGATCTCACAGTTCGTGAGTTCCAGCTCTGAGTTGGGCTCTGTGCTGACAGCTGGGAACCTGGAGCCTGCTTCAGATTCTGTCTCCGTCTCTCCCTGCCCCTCCCCCACTCACACTCTGTGTGTCTCTCTCGCTCTCTCATTCTCTCTCTCAAAATAATAAATAAGCTTAAAAAAACCACTATCAAATGAGTAAAAAGACAATCCACAGAATGGGAGAAAATATTTTCTAGCCATATATCCAGGGTATATAAAGAAGTCCTACATACACTTCAATAATAATAATAAATAATTTTTTTTAAAAAATTAAAAAAACTCCTACAACTCAATAGTTTAAAGATGAGCAAAGGACTTGAATGGAAATTTCTCCCGAAAAGATATAAAAAATGACTAATAAGCACACGAAAAGACGCTCAACATCGTTGGTCATAAGGTAAATGCAAAACAAAACTACAATGAGATATTTCACGCCTACCAGGATAGCCATAAAAATTAAGACAAAATCAGAAAATAAGAAGTGTTGGTGAAGATATGGAGAAATGGAACCCTCAAACATTGCTGGTGGTGATATAAAGTGGTCCAGCTACCATGGAAAACAGCATGGCAGTTCCTCAAAACTTTGAATCATAGAATTACCATATGATCGAGCAATTCCATTCCCAAGTTATATACTCCAAAGTATTGAAAGCACAAAGTCAAATACCTGAATGAAAGTGTTTATAGTTGCGTTCATAACAGCCAAAAGGTAGAAAACAACCAAATGTCCATTAACTGATGAACGAATAAACAAATTATGGTATATCCATACAATGTAGTATTATTCAGCCATGAAACAGAATGAAGTACTGATATGAGCTACAACATGGGTGAAACTGGAAAACATTATTCTAAAAGAAGCCAAAGACAAAAGGACAAAAGCGCATAATTCCACTTAGGACATGTGAAATATCAATAGGCAAATTCAAAGAAACAGAAAGTGATTAATAGGAGGGGGCAATGGGGAGTTATCACTTAATGGGTAGTTTCCATTTAGGGTGATGAAACATTTTGGAAATAGATAATGGTGAAGTGAACGCCATCAATTTAATGCCACTGGATTGTATGCTTAAAAATGGTTAAAATGGAGGGTGCCTGGCAGGCTCAGTCAGTGGCGACTCTTGATCTCTGGATTGTGAGTTAAGGCCCCACATTGGGTGTAGGGATTACAAAAGAATAAAAACTTTTAAAAAATGGGTTAAAATGGAAAACTTTGTTATTTACATTTTTCCACAATTAAGAAAAAATAAAAATAAAAAGAGTTGGTCCTAGGATCAGTTAATCTCTAAGTAGGGTGGTTTATTTAAGTTCCAGAACAGCCCACACTTACAACTGTTGTACCAATCGTTAATTATTAATGGTATCCTCTTAGGCTCTGAAAGCTGTCTAGTTTGGATAATAAATTATATGGTCATCCTATCTCTAAGGATCTCTAATTTTCAATGGTTCTGAGATCCTAACCACGGGCATTAGGACCTTGGAAAGGCTTCATGATGACAACATCTCTAGAAAACTAAAACCCACCGGCCTCCAGGCAACTGGAGGCAGTGCGGGAGCCGTGAGCACTTCATACAAGCGCCTAGCTCCCAAGCGATCAATCAACTCTTTCTTTTGGGTTCCCAAAGCGCACGGCGGAGAAACACTGGGAGAATACGGCGATAGTGGATAGAGCCAACAGCCCCACCCTCCTCCGCCCCGCCACTCTCAGCATGGCTGCCCCTGTGGAAGTGGGCGAGGGAGCGGCCCACCTCTCTCGGGCCCCAGAGGGGCGGGCCCCGGAAACCAAAGGGCTTCAACGGACCAGTGGGGAGAGACAAGGGGCCGGAACTAGCGAGGGCGTCGGCTGCAGGGCAGTGAGGGATGGGGGGTGGGGGGTGGGGGTGGGTGGTTCTTGGGCCAGGCTGGACTTGAGCGCGTGTTGTGGTTGCCACGTTATCCCCAGCTTTTGCTGCTGGATTTTGCCCTGTTGGATGCCACCGTCAGAGCTTCCGGTTTGAATTCCAGCTGAGTTGATCAGTCTCCACCCTGTTCAGTGCTTGTCCCTCCCCTGCAAAGCCAGCCCTACTCAAATCCCAGCTGTCCCCTCCCACTCCTTTAAGATGACTCATCTCAACATCCCATCTCTGAGACAAATTGACGACTCCAGGTGTGGCCTGACGCTTTTTAACTTAAAACAATTTTTTCCTGATTGTAAAAATATACGCATAATTTAAAAGATTGTGATAAAGCAAAAATGATTTATTACTCCACCAACCAAACTCAATCAAGATTACAGTTTGTCATTCTTCCTTTTTTTGTTCAACTGTGTATCTGTTTTAACACAATTGGGACAATGCTGCATAAAATTATCTATTGTTGTTACATACTATTTTTCTTTGTCATTTTAATTATATGCATAGTATAAACTATTCCATGGATGAATGAGCCATAATTTTCATGTTCCCCCAATGAGCTTTTTACATTTTTTTAAATATTTATTTTTGAGAGAGAGAGAAAGTGTGAGCAGGGAGGGGCAAAGAGAGAGGGAGACAGAATCCTAAACATGCTCCAGGCTCTGAGCTGTCAGCACATAGCCCAATATGAGGCTCAAACTCATGAACCACGAGATGATGACCTGAGTCCAAGTCCCGCCAAGTCACAACTGACTGAGCCACCCAGGCACTCCTTCCCCAATGGCTTTTTAAACACTTGGAACTTTAAGTGAATAGTCAGTTGGAGGTGGGGCAGGTAGAGGAGAGATAGCTAAGAGCTGGGCTATTCCACAACTTCATCCTCCACAAGATGTAAGTTCCACAAGAATTAGATTTTAGAGCGTTCAGAGATGTTACAGTCTTAGGGTTCTAGAATATTACAGTCTTGAGAAACTCAGAACCATTAAATCTCAGAGTGGTAATAAGAGTGCTGAAGAAACAAATCCAAACTTTCACCAAGGCAGAAGTATCCAGAGTTGGAAGGCCTGGCTTCCTCTTAGCCAGACTTGAATCATTTATTCACTTGGACTAAGCCTTAGTTTCTTCATCTATAAAATGGAAATAACAACCACAGAATTTTTCTTTAACTGGTTATAGTCTACTATGGCAGAATAAAGGAATCCATGGTCATTAGAGATGGAAGGACTTTAGGAATATGTGTGTGTGTGTGTGTGTGTGTGTGTGTAGTGTATTTATTGTATTATATGTATAATAATGGATAAAAAGGAACCACTTCTAGATAAAGAAGAAAGCAAGAGTTTGGGAGGGTAGCCCCATTCACTTGGCCTTTTCCTCATCTGAGAGCTTCTAATGCATCACCCTCCTTTTATAGATTTCAGTACGTAGATTTGGGTACAGATTTGAGGTGTATACAGTGGAAATGACTTTCTCCATGTCACATACTGGTAGTTTTTCTTAATTTTTATCTATTTTTGAAAGAGAGAGAGACAGAGGATCTGAAGCAGGCTCTGCGCTGACAGCCCAGAGCCTGATGCGGGGCTCGAACTTACATACTGTGAGATCATGACCTGAGCTGAAGTCGGACACTTAACCAACCGAGCCACCCAGGCACCCCTAGTTTTTCATGATCTCCAGTTCTTTCCCTGAACATGAACTATTTCCTAAAACATAAGAATGTGTATAAAAGACTGAGATTGCAGGAATAAAAGCATTAACACCAAAGGAAAAATAGGTTACAGACATAAACAGGCAATTCACAAAGGAAATACAATTGAATAACAAAGCGTGGAGGAAAGGTTCAACCATACTAAAAACCAAAAAAGAAAACATGATTTATGAACAACCAATTCTCAAAGATTTGATTTTATTGAGATATAACTGATATATAACATTATATTAGTTTCAGATACATAACATAATGATTCAGTATATGTATATATTGTGAAATGATCACCATAATAAGTTTAGTTAGCATCCATCACCACACCTAATTATAAATTTTTTTCCTTGTGATGAGAACTTTTAAGATATACTCTCTTAGCAACTTTCAGATATACCAAAAGCATTATTAACTAGAGTTAATACATTACATTACATTACAACCCTAGGACTTACTTATTTTGTAACTGGAGTGTATTTTTTTTTATGTTTATTTATATATTTTGAGTGTGTGTGTGTGTGTGTGTGTGTGTGCATGCTCTTGCACTAGTGGGGGAAGGGCAGAGAGAATCCCAAGCAGGCTCTATGCTATCAGCAGATCAGCGAATGGGCACCCCCATTCACAAAGATTTTTGATATACTTCCACAAAGTATGCATTCACAAATATTTTTGATTTTTACTTACCAAATTTGGAAAGTTTTCAAATATATTAATATTCAATGCTCGTGAAGATGTGGCAAAAACAGGATTTGGTGCCTCTGAAATAAAGTTTGGCAAAATGAATCAAAAGTCTCAAAATGAATCTGTCTAGAACTAATTCTGCTTATCATGATAGCTATCATAAGAAAGTAATCTTAAATATGAAGATTAGTATAATCTGCAGTACTGGGGCACCTGGGTGACACGGTTAAACTTAAACGTCCAACTCTTGATTTTGGCTCAGGTCATGATCTCATGGTTCCTGGGATCAACCCCTGCATAGGGCTCTGTCAGCATGGAGCCTGCTTGGGATTCTCTCTCTCCCTCTCTCTCTCTGCCTCTCCCTCTGTTTGCACACGCGTGTGTGTGCATGTGCGCACTCTCTCTCTCTCAAAATAAGTAAATAAACTTAAATAATAATGATAATGACCTGCAGTATTGAAAGTAAACAATTTAGGATCCAAGGATACATTTTTTTAAAGATATGCATTTTCTTTTTTTTTTTTAAGTTTATTCGTTCATTTTGAGAGAGACAGTGCAAGTGGGGGAGGGGCAGAGAGAGAGGTGAACAGAGGATCTGAAGCAGTCTCTGTGCTGACAGCAGACAGCCCCATTTGGGGCTCCAACTCACAAACCATGAGATCATGACCTGAGCCGAAGTCAAAGGTTTAACTGACTGAGCTACCCAGGTGCCCCTCTAATGATACATTTTTTTAAGTTTGTTTATTTATTTTGGGGGGGGGGGAGGAGGGGGAGTGAGGAAGGAGAAGGGGCAGAGAGAGAGAGGGAGAGAAAAAGAATCCCAAGCAGGCCCAGCACTGTGAGGGAGGAGCCCAATGGGGGTCTTGACTCACAAACATAAGATCATGACCCTAGCCGAGCCGCAGTTAGAGCCTTAACTGACTGAGCCACCCAGATGCCCCTCTAATGATACATTTTTATAATAGAATATTATGCAGCTACAAAGTGATATTTGGAATGAGTTTTTAATTTTAATTTTTTTTTTTGAATTTTACTTATTTATTCTTTAATGTTTATTTATTTTTGAGAGAGAGAGCATGAGCAGGGGATGGGCCGGGGGGTCGGGGGGAAGGACAGAGGATCTGAAGCGGGTTCTGTGCTGACAGAAGTGGGCCTGATGAGCTTGAACTCACAAACTGTGAGATCATGGCCTGAGCCAAAGTCAGACGCTCAACTGACTGAGCCATGCAGGAGCTCCTTTAGGATTTTATTTTTAAGTAATTTTTACACTCAACATGGGACTCAAAGTCAACCCCGGGATCAAGAGTTCCATGCTCCACTGACTGAGCCAGCCAGGTGCCCCTGCAATGAGGCTTTTTTAAAATATTTTTTTTAATGTTTATTTTTATTTTTGACAGAGAGAGACAGAGCATTAGTGGGGGAGGGGCAGAGAGAGAGGGAGACACAGAATCGGAAGCAGGCTCCAGGCTCCGAGCTGTCAGCACTGAGCCCGACGGGGGCTCGAACTCACAGACTGTGAGATCATGACCTGAGGTGAGGTCGGACACTCAACCGACTGAGCCACCCAGGCACCCCATGAATTTTTAATAACCTAGGGAAAATGTTTATGTCATTATGTACTGGAAACAAAACTGCCCCTAAAATTGTATGAAGACTGTGTTAAAACTATTTTTTAAAGACATGGATAAAAGAAAAATACAATAAAATGTTAAAATAACAGCTATCTTTGGGTAGTGTAGATTAAAAAAAAAATTTATTTTCTGTCTTCTCCAAATGCTTTACAGTAAGTATGCCCCACCCCTACCCTTTTTCAGAAAATGCTCTCAAAGGCTCAAGGAAGTGTAGATTATTATAAGAACCATTTACATTTTGGTTAGCAAACCTTGGAGACAAAGGTGTTAAACTTCTACAGCAAGCTCAATTTTTGTCCACAAGTATTTTTGGGGGTGCCTCTGATGTGTAAATGCTATAAAGATGCTGGGAGAAACACATGCTGAATCAGACAAGGATTCTAAATCAGGCAGCATGGTCTGGTAGTCAGACACATAAAAAAATCTGTAAAAGCTATAAAATAGATAATAAAGTCCATAAAGAGAGTATAGGAAAATATGTTGCACAGTTATCAGTGTAGTAGGAGTAATGGGTATGTAACAGAAGTGGTTAGAATGGTAAATTGGAGGAGCACTTGGGTGGTTCAGTTGGTTAAGCGTCTGACTCTTGATTTTGGCTCAGGTCATGATCTCACAGTTTTTGGACTCTGCCCAGCCTGCTTAGAATTCTCTCTCCCTCTCTGTCTGCCCTTCCTCTGCTTGTTCTCTCTCTGTCTCAAAAATAAATAAATTAAAAAAATTTTTTAATGTTTATTTTTTTAACGTTTATTTATTTTTGAGACAGAGAGAGACAGAGCATGAACGGGGGAGGGTCAGAGAGAGGGAGACACAGAATCTGAAACAGGCTCCAGGCTCTGAGCTGTCAGCACAGAGCCCAACGCGGGGCTCGAACTCACAGACCGGGAGATCATGACCTGAGCCGAAGTCGGATGCTCAACCGACTGAGCCACCTAGGCGCCCCTTAAAACAAACAAACAAACAAACAAACAAATAAATAAATAAATAAATAGTGGTAAATTGGAGATGGATCATGAGAGCAATGAACGCCAAGGTAAGGAGTGTGTTGTTAAATTAGAGAACTGTAAGGAGCTATTGAAAGTTTTGTTTGATTTATTTTGTTTGTTTAAATTTTTTCTTTTAATGTTTATTTATTTTTGAGTGAGAGAGACAGAGCATGAGTGGGGGAGGGGGAGGGGCAGGGAGAGAGGGAGACAGACTCTGAAGCAGGCCCCAGGCCCTGAGCTGTCCAGCCCAATGCAGGGCTCGAGCCCAGGAACCATGAGATCATGACCTGAGCTGAAGTCAGATGCTTAATCAACTGAGCCACTCAGGCACCCCATTTTTATTTTGTTTGTTAAATCATAATCTCCGTTATATGTGCTTCAAATGACTGCTTTTGGAAATGAACTGGGGTGGGGATGAGACTGAAGGTTTGCAGATCAATGAGAAGGCCAGCACAATAATTCAGGTAGAAGACTGTGAAAGTGGACCTTGGGCAGTATGGAGGTAAAGAAAATGAGCATTCAAATAAAGATAGAGGATAGCTGGAGATGAAAGTTAGAAACTCCTATCTGAGTAGTTCAAGGAGGTAGTATTATTCTATGAGGAATTTATTTCAAAATCTGCCTCCACACCATGATCGTGTAAAATCTGCACCTGTGTCTCCTCATCCCAAGCTACCAGGCAGGAGAATTGCGCTAGAGGTTATGAATAGTTTGCTAGGGTGAAATTATGTTCTTTCTGTTTTTTGTTTTGTTTTGTTTTGTTTTTCAGTATACATTTGGTATCTGGTGCAAGGTACAGAAGGAGGGGAGGAGGATGGCCTCTCAGGTGTCCAAGTATCCTAGTGGCCCTGTGCTGGCCGAGCTTTGTGCACCAGGTACTCTCCCAGTATCCCTGTGCTAGAGGCTGGGCTGGACTAACCTGAGCACAGGTTCTGGGTTTCTGGAAGGATTGACTGAGTTGCACACCTAGCTGCCTGATAAATGGTTCTTTGTACCCTTCCTTCTTACAGCCTTCTATGATCTCACTAACCATTCAAGCTTCCCTCTTGCAGCCTCTTTCATCATCCTTTCTCCCTTTCTCCAGGGTTAGGTAATCCCTTCTCACTGGGCCTAGCCCTGCACAAGCAGAAAATCCCTGGTAAAGTGTAGGCTGGTGAGTCAGCATCATTCCCTTCTGGCTTTCCTTCTGGTAGCCAGCTCTCTTTCGCCTCTGGCCTTTTATCTTTTGATTTTTTCTTGTAAGTATGATTTTCTTTGTACCAAAACCATTCCAAAGAATAGAAGCTGAGAAGTTCTACCGAAGTTAAAATAGTTCTCAATTGGAGGTAGCTTAATGCATATATATTTTACTTTAGCCATAAACTAAGAGCTATTTGGCAACGTTGGGAAATTTTTTATAACAGGTACCATAGAATTATTACTTTAAAGGAAGTTTAATCTGAGATCAAACATGTTCTTCAAAAGGGCCTCCCTTTATTCTCTCTTCTTCCCTAAGGCTTTCTCTGATGTGGCTGTGCTGAGGACTGGAGCAGGGTTTTTTTTAAAGCTTTTATAGAGGGGGTACCTGGGTAGCTCAGTTGGTAAAGTGTCCAACTTCGGCTCAGGTCACGATCTCACGGTTCACGAGTTCAAGTCCCATGTCACGCTCTGTGATGACAGCTCAGAGCCTGGAGCCTGCTTTGGATTCTATGTCTCCTTCTCTCTCTGTCCCTCCCCTGCTCACGCTCTGTCTCTGTCTCTCTCTCAAAAGTAAATAAACATTAAAAAGAAATTAGGCTTTTACAGAAGGTTGACTTGTAAAAATAAAGCCAGAAAGGCAAAGTTCCTCCATGTTTTTTTGGTGTTGCAAGATCTTGGAGAAATCTAAACTCCATAATTATCACTAAGAACTTTTAAATGTTCTTTCATTCAATATTTGTTGGAGCCTCATTATGTTCTATGACCTGTGCTAAATTATTGGGATACGAAGAAAAATGAAGAATACTCCTTTAAGAATACACTGCTCAGGACTAAGTATGAGATGAAGTTGGGGCTCCTGGCTGGCTCAGTTGGTAGAGCACGTGACTCTTGATCTCAGGGTTTTGAGTTCCTGCCCCACACTGGGTGTAGAGATTACTTAAAAAAAAAATCTTAAAAAAAAAAAAGATAAAGTGGACAAATATTAGGAGACCTCTGTCTGGAGCGGGAGGGGAATTTACAAGGCTAAAGAAGTTGGTGCTTCAGTGCACTTAGCCTCCGTTCTTATCTGGGAAAAGACCTCACTGTGAGTCCCTCAGTAAAGTTGCTTGTGGCCCAAATTCATGTGTACTGTATAGACACCAGTTCACCAAGTGTTTTTTGAGATTGGCAATGGGAGGATCTCAGCACTTGTAGTTTGCTTTTGGTGTTGGTGTTGTTGACCATTAGAAGCAACATCCAGAGCTAGAAATATATTGTCATTACCCTGTTTTTTGCCACGTCCAAGTTGTTTAAGCTTAGGCAAGCCACCTATCTTCTTCCCTTTGGTTTTTTATCTACAAAGTGAGAAAACTTACCTATCGTAACTTTGATAAAATTGCATAATGTTCATGTAAGTTGTTTGAAAAGTACAAAACAATAAACAAAATAATATCTGTGTTAATCTTTTAGGTGAAAAAAATTACTCCTTTAAAAATGCTCACAATGCAAATAGTGTGTTGAGAGAAAGTGACCTCGATGTGGGGGAGGGGCAGAGAGAGAGAGAGAGAGAGAGGAGAGAGAGAGAATCCCAAGCAGGCTCCATGCTGACCATGCAGACCCCAATGTGGGACTTGATCTCACAAACCTGAAAGATCACAACCTGAGCATAAACCAAGAATTGGAGGCTTGACTGACTGAGCCACCCAGGTGCCCCAATAATTTTTTAAAGTTTGTTTGTTTGTTTATTTATTATTTATTTTGAGAGGGAGAGAGAGAGCGAGAGAGAGCAGGGGAGAGGCAGAGAGAGAGAGGGAGAGAGAGAATCTCAAACAGGCTCTGTGCTGTTAGCACAGAGCCCAAGTCAGGGCTTGAATTCAGGAACCATGAGATCATGACCCCAGCTGGGAGGACCAGTCAGATGCTTAACCAACTGAGCTACCTAGGCACCTTGCCCCAATAATTTTTTTTAAGTTTATTTATTTATTTTGAAAGAGAGAGCATGCACAGGGAACGGCCTAGAGAGAGAGAGGGAGAGAGAGAATCCCAAGCAGGCTCCACAAACACAGAGCCGGATGCAGGGCTTGATCCCACAAACCTTGAGATCATGACCTGAGCTAAAATCAAGCATCGGATGCTCAACCAACTGAACCACCCAGGTGCCCCGTAATCATTTTTTAAAGTTAAGTGATCACAAATTACTATTTGGTTCTGTTATCCTTAGCCCTACTATCTTAGCTGCCTCTCTTATAATATCCACTCATCATGAAGGCAAAACTATCCAGAACATGGACCCAAAAGGATTTGTTTCAGGCAACCTTTACAGGTGGCATTCAAATGTTCTACCCCTTTTCTTCTATTTCTCCCACTGGGGAGGTCAGGAGGAATTTGGTGAGCCTCAATCTATTTCCCACTCTAGGATGATGGCCCAAGGAGCTTCAGGAAATAAAGTGGGGGGTGGCAGCAGGTCACATGCCAGGGAGAATGTTTCTTTATATACACATTTCAGTTAAACTTGAAGTTTCTGAAACATTCACTAGTCTCTCTTTTTCAAAATCACACCATGAGTGGGGCACCCAGCTTGGCTCAATTGGTAGAGGGTGCAACTCTTGATCTCCAGGACATGAGTGCAAGACCCACATTGAGTGTGGAGCCTACTTAAAATAATAATAATAATGTTATCAACAATAATAATAATAACAAATCACACAGTGGGTAAATGATGGAAGCAGGGTTGGATCTGAGCCCATATTCTCCGCACATTCTCCCATCTCTATGTGTCTACTATGCCACTTATGGATGTACAGACAAGAATGATGTCATAGAGGTAGGAGAAAAAAGAGAAAGAAGAATAGGAAGCTTTCATTTCAGTTCACCAGATGCATATTACTATAGGCCAGGCCCTAGACTAGATGTTGAAGATACAAAGATGAATAAGGTACATCCTTTAACTTGGGCAGCTCATAGTCTGTAGGAGGATAAAGCAAGAAAGCAGGAGCCTTGGTACCTGGAAAGTTGGCCTGTGTTGAGCTATCTTGGTTTCTCTAAGGGAGTCTTAGTTTTTAGAGGCTAGAGACAAAATAAGCCAGAGAAATTACAGAATAGCTGGAGATACAAGGATTTCTGGCCACATCTGTATGTAAGTGTCTTTCTGGCAAACTCAGCAAGCTCATATTCCTTTATAACACATGACATCATCAACTGAGCTTGGAAACAATAATATCCATTCCAACACATTAATAGATATGCTGCTATGGTGTCTTTACATCCATATATGCTGATTTCACCTTCCTTTTGGGTCCTAGATTCCTGACCTTTTAAAGTATTCTAGTTGTCTTGAAAAATCCTTGTGCTTTGCCAACAGAATTAATTGTCCCTTTCTTCCTTCTTATCCCTCTTCCCCTCAGCTTTCTCCCTCCTCAGAGTGTATGAACAGTACAAAGATAGGTTTTGTATCTTATCAGGTTACATTTGCCTGGGCTAGACAAGGAAAGAAACTCTCTGGCCTAGCCAATCTGCCCTTTTGGAAACCTATAGTCACCATCCAGTGGAACAGAAGGAGCACAGGTGCTGAAATCAGGTAGGTCATCACCTGCAGTGTGACTTATGTTAACTAGGTAACTTCTTTGTTTCTTTGTTCCTCATCTATGAAACAAGTGAGTGATTCTCAACTTCACACAGGCATTGGGGGAGTTGAATGAACCTATATACCTGGAAAGACCTGACCTGGCACAAACTAAGAACTCAATAGTTTTGTTTTTTGTTTTTTTTTTTTTTTTTTTCTAAAATCTCAACAGCTTTTAGATACCCCGTGCAGGCAAAAAACAAAACAAAACAAAACAGTCACTGTGGTGGAGGAGGGGTGACTTATCTGCTATTTCTCCAGGCAGAATTAATTGCCATCTCTGTGTGGTCCCAATATTTTGCACATAATTCTGCTATTTCATTTACTATACTATATATTAATTATTTGTTACTATCTCCTCCACATATTAAATTGTGAGTTCCTCAAGAACTGAGCTCCTATCTGATTAATTTATTCTAGTGGCTAGCACAAGACATGGAGATCTGACTTCTAGCCTTGATTTAAAAGCTGATTGAGGGGTGCCCGCTGGCTCATTCGGTAGACCATGCAACGCTCGATCTTGGGGTTGTGAGTTTGAGCCTGATGTTGGGTTTAGAGATTACTAAAAGAAAGAAGTAAACTTAAAAAAAAAATAGGTAAAAGCTGATTGACTCTAAGTGAGGCTTTCTGACATTCAATTGCTTCATAATAATTTTTTTAATGTTTATTTTATTTTTGACAGAGAGAGACAGAGCATGAGTGAGGGAGGGGCAGAGAGAGAGGGAGACACACAATCCAAAGCAGGCTCCAGGCTCTGAGCTGTCAGCACAGAGCCTGACGCGGGGCTCGAACTCACAGACCGCGAGATCATGACCTGAGCCGAAGGCAGACACTCAACCGACTGAGCCACCCAGGCACCCTGTTTGCTTCATAATAATTGATAACTGCCTTCTATTAAGTGACCACTATGTGCAATGCTGTATGCTCAGAGCATCACTTAACTATGAATTTGTCCCTTTAGATGATCTCTTAGCAACTCTGCCCCTAAGAGATTAAGGGCTACCTTTGGGGGGCATAGATTTACCTACTTAGCCTTTTGCAGCTCCTTGGAATTTCATCATAGGAAAAATTGATAAAACAATAGGTTAAGGGATCTTGACAGGGTTTCTGACACCAAAGCAAACTCCCTATCACTGAAGCCCCATTCATATTTACCAGGTTTTACATCTTTTCCTTGTTAAGGAAAACAATAACAACAAAATCAGTAGCAGCAATAATAACAGCAACAATAAAAATAATTGCATATTTATTATTTCACTTGACGTTGACTTTATGTGACCATGTACTCCCTTCATACACAGAGTTCATGTGCATATCTCTGTAGTTAGAATCCCTTATTGCTTTATAATTGTTTATAATTTGACTTCCCTACTGATCTCTACCAGCCACTTAAAAAATTATAAATATTTAGGGTGTGCAATATGATGATTTGATATATATACATAATGAAATGATTATTGTGGTTCAACTAGTTAACATACCATTTCCTCATATAGTTATCTTTTGCGACGAGGGCACCTAAAATTTACTCTCTTAGCATATTTGCAGTATTCAATACAGTATTATTAATTGTAGTTATCATGTAGTACTTTAGATCTCTAAACTTAATTTATCCTGCGTAACTGGAACTTTGTACCCTTTGATCAACATTTCTCCATTCTGCCCCCCGGTCCTGCTCAAGCCCCTGGTAACCACCATTCTCTACTCTGCTTCTATGAGTCCAACTATTTTAAATTCCAAGTATAAGTGAGATAATGGAGTATCTGTCTTTCTGTGCCCATCTTATTTCATTCAGCATAATATCCTCCAGTTTCATCTATGTTTTAACAAATGACAGGATTTCCTTCTTTTGAAAGGCTGGTATAATATTTCATTATATATTCGTTATTTATACTGTTTTCCATTGTGGATATACCAACTTACGTTCTCACCAACAGTGTGCGAGGGTTTCCTTTTCTCCACATCCTTGCTGAAAGTTAGCTTTTGTCTTTTTGATAATAGCCATTCTAACAGGTGTGAGATAATATCTCATTGTGGTTTTGTTTTGCATTTCCCTGATGAGTAGTGATGTTCAGCATCTTTTTACGTACTGTTTGTGTGTCTTCTTCTGAGAAATGTCCATTCAGGTCCTCTGCCCATTTAAAAAATTCTCGATTTATAATTGACATACCATGTTATATTAGTTTCAAGTGTACAACATATATATTGATTTAACACTTCTATGTACTACTCAGTGGTCACTATGATAAGTGTAGTTACCATCTGTCACCATACAAGGTTATTACGATATTATTGCCTGTGTTCCCTATGCTGTACTTTTCATCTCCGTGACCTATTTTATAACTTAAGTTGGTACCTGTTAATCCTCTTCATCTATTTTGCCCACCCCCACCCATCTCCCCTCTGGAACACTGATTCGTTCTCTGTATTTAAGAATCTGTTTATTTTGTGTTTTAGATTCTACAGATAAGTGAAGTCATATGGTAATTGTCTTTCTCTTTCTGACCTATTTCACTTAGCATAATATCCTCTAGGCCCATCCATGTTGTGGCAATTGCCTTTGTCCATTTAAAATAGAGTGCCATTGGGGTGCCCGGGTGGCTCAGTCGGTTGAGTGTTGGTTCTTGATTTTGGCTGAGGTTATGATCTCACGGTTCATGGGTTCAAGACCCACATCCAGTTGTGCCCTGACAGCACTGAGCCTGCTTGGGATTCCCTCTCTCCCTCTCTTTCTGTCCCTCCCCTGCTCGAGCACGTGCATGCGTGCTCTCTCTCTTTCTCTCAAAATAAATAAGTAAACTTAAAAAAAAAATTTGAGTGCTATTGAGTTGAATTCCTTATATACTTTGGGTTTTAACCCCTTAGCAGAGGTATGGTTTGCAGATGTTTTCTCCCATTCTGTAGGTTGTCTTTTCACTCTGTTGATTGTTTCCTTTGCTGCACAGAAGCTTTTTAGTTTGATGAAATTCCCTATGAGCTACTTAAGTTCAGGGACCATGTAATATTCATCTCTGTATTCCCAAGATTCAATAAAAGGACTGGCACTATGTTATGATAAGTAAATGGTTAATGTGTGTAAAGTAAATGAATGTGCAGTGTCATCATTATCTCATGTGAGAAGGCTTATATAAGAGGGAAAACACTTTGCATAAGGAGACTGAGTTTGAAACTCAGCTCTGCTTCAGTTGGTTGGCCTGGAAGAAGTCTCTTAACCTCTTGGAATATCCTTATATCTAAAATCAAGTGATAATATTTCACTAACAGGCTTGTGGGGAATAAATTAAGTGATGCTCTGAGCACAATGCATTGCACATAATTGTCACTCAGTAGAAAGTAGTTATTATCGGGGTGCCTGGGTGGCTCACCCAGTTGAGCATAGGCTCAGGTCATGATCTCACGGTTCATGGGTTCCAGTCCCAAGTAGGGCTCTGTGCTGACAGCTCAAAGCCTGGAACCTGCTTCAGATTCTGTGTCTCCCTCTCACTGACCCTCCCCTGCTTGTGCTCTGTCTCTCTCTCAAAAATAAATAAATACTAAAAAAAATTTTTTTAAGTAATAAAAAAAGAAAATTATTACCAATTATTAATTACAAGGCAACTGAACGTCAGAAAAACTCGCTTAGGGCCAATCAGCTTTTAAATCAATGTTAGAAGTCAATTCTCCATGTCCTGTGCTAGCCACTGGAATGAATTAATCATACAGGATCTCAGTCCTTGAGGAACTCACAAATATGTGAAAGAGACAGTAACAATTAAGTAATACATTGTTATGTTGGATGAAATATCAGAATTGTGTGCAAAACACTGGGACAACACAGATGTGGCAATGAATTCTGGCTGGAAAAATTGCAGTGAAGGTGACATTTAAGCCGTGGTTAGGGCAGTCTTGAAGGGATTTCTAGATACTGAGTCTCAGAAACTACCGGAACCAAGGTGCTGCAGGGATTGAATGTGTCTCGGTCGGATATTGTTACTGGACCCAGGCGAGGTGTTCCGTCAGTGTTTCCAGACGCCGGGAGATCGCTGCAGCTTGGGCGGGTCTTCAGCTTGCACAACTACCGGCCGCAGCAGCAAAAGATGAACGGAGCTCTAGGAAAGGTAGGTTCCACGCACGCTAGGCGCGGCGGAGGTGGTGGGGAGACTAGAGGTGGGTGGTGGCCGCCAGGCTATCACGGCCTCTGCAGACATCCGGGTATGAAACACTGGCGAGAACAAGGTTCTCCCGGCAGCACCCGCGGCTCCTTGCGGTCAAAGGGTTGTGTTTCATCCACTCCTCCCCGGGCGAGCACAGCTGCGATTACCCGTGGGCCACGCCCCCTCCGCTAGCCACGCCCCCTCCGCTAGCCACCCTCGCCACCCATTGGCCTGGAAAGGGAAGAGCCGCACAGTGGAAAACTCTTAAGAGATTGTCGGAACCTATGCTGGTGCCGACAATGTCTGTGACCTTGAGCAGGTCATTTTTATTTTTGCGTTAAGTAATCAACTTCCAGAGTGTTTTAACTTGGTGACCTGATTAGGATGTGAGGCTACTTGACGATAAGAAAAGGATAATAAGCTAAAATTTTACCTAACAAAACCCTATTTAAATGACTTCAGTAAAACCGTCTGAATCACGGTAAAGGCAGTCCTTGGTCTTCTCTTGCCCTTTTAACAGACGAACAGATTACAGGTGTGTTGTTTTAGATATATCATGATGCTTAGAATGATGTCTTACTTTTAGCGATTTTTGTTAAAATTGTATTTTAGCCGTTAATTGTAGAGATTATGTCTCCATGATATACAGATCAGCATGATCTTTGCTGTTCATGGATCTACCAGTAGGTATCTTCGGGTGGGCCCTGAATGTCTTTAGGCTTGTTTCCTTAATGGTGCACACCTTGCTTCTTTATGAAATAACTCACTGATGTTCACCTCAGCCTAATTGTGAGAATTTGGCCAGATCTGGTGAAAGGATAATAGAAAAAAATCAGGAAGTTTCAAAGTTCCATTGTTAAAGATAATCAGATTGGTGACTCTGTGCTCCTGCTGTATTTCTTTTTATTCTGAGGACTGCTGAAAGGGAGGGATACTTTTTCAAAGAATACTGTTTTCTACCATTCTCTACTACAGGAGACCCCATGGAAATCTGTCATTAGGGCATCACCTAAAGATTCAAGGGCAGATAGGACCTCTCCAAGTCTGATGCCACTGTTACCTTTCAGACACCTTTGTTATTGATTTTGTTCTTCCACTCTGCTCTATTGCTTTGGCCAGAGAGTCTTCACTTGGAGTGTCCTCACCTTCTCACCACCCATCCAAATGCTCCATCCCTCAGCACCCAGCTCAGGTCTCATCTTTTCCATAAAACCTTTCTGACCACACTGTCTAAAATGCCTCAACTAGCTAGTGTTATCCTTTGGCATCTAATCATATGTAGTCTTGTGACCATCTTTGCCTCAGCCTGTCTGGAAGTGTTAGTTAATACTTTACGTTTATAAGGAAAAGCCATGCGACTTGCATCACACCCGGATTGTATCTCTTGTGAGGTATATGACCTTAGGTGGGTTATTTGAGCTCTCTGTGCTTCAGTTTCATATCTATAGAATGCAGATGATAATGCCCACCATATGGAATTGTTGTAAAGATTATACAAGATAATGTAAATAAGATTAGTTTGTAAGGTGTGAAGGAATATATGCAGGAATATTGATATTATTTCACAGTTTATATACTGCTTTCATTTGCATAATTTCATTTGATTTTCACAGTATTATGAGATAATCTTGGCAGGCACAACAAATCAGGAAATGGAAGCAAGCTACTGGCACAGTGTCTGGTACATAATAGTTCTCAAATATTCTACTGAATGCCTGAGTGAATGAATGCTCTTTTTTTAAATAGGTCAACAGCCATTTAAGTGGTAGAGCTGAGACTGGAGCCAAGATTTTCTACCTCTCCTAAGACCCAACTACTTTTCCTTTTTCATTCCTCATTTCACAGATGAGGAGAACCAAAACCTTCCTTAACCTTCCCAGTCCTTTCCATCTTTGTGACCTGTACAGCCCATTATACTGCTCTCACATTGCAGTGTAATAAATAATTTGCACATCTCCTGCCTTCACTAGAAAGATTTGAGAGTAGGCAACTGTATTTTTTTTTTTTAACGTTTATTTATTTTTGAGACAGAGAGAGACAGAGCATGAACGGGGGAGGGGCAGAGAGAGAGGGAGACACAGAATTGGAAGCAGGCTCCAGGCTCTGAGCCATCAGCCCAGAGCCCGACACGGGGCTCGAACTCACGGACTGTGAGATCGTGACCTGAGCTGAAGTCGGACGCTTAACCGACTGAGCCACCCAGGCGCCCCCAACTGTATTTTCTTTATGTCTATATGTACCCAGCCCACAGTGTACTTGGCCTAAAGTAGCTCCTGATAAATATTGAGTGAATAAGTGACTGAACAAAAATTGACATTACATGCAAGTAAATGGTAGAGCTGGGACTAGAACTTCAGACTCTTAGCTCAGTGTTCTTTCCTTAGGAGCCCGAGGAGTTTTTAGCTTACAGTCATCTCCCATTTTAGGTGAGTGAAAAGCCCTGCTTTAGTGGAATAAAACAGGGTGGGATTACATACCTCTTTGGGTCAATAAAAGTAGTAAGTAGAAGTAGTGTTAAGACCATAATGCTGATATTCATCAACCCCCAGAAAACATACTGATTGATCAAGATGGCAGGATGATGTCTGTGGAAGTCAGAACGTACCAGGGAATGAGTAATGACTCACCTGTGGAGTTACTTTACACATAAAATGGATGGTCCTGGAATATCAGGCTTAGGTCTGAATGTCACTCACCCTGAGATTACTGTTCTTCCCTCTGGGATTACCATACCTCTGAGCCACAAGGATATGGTTAGGTGAGGTGTGGTGATCACAAAAGGTATGCCAGAAGGAGCAACCTTGGGTACTGATCTCATTGTAAGATGTTTTCAACTAAAAACATTGAAGTCTAACGTGGGGTAGAGTTCATGTAAACAAAGAGCAGTGAGGACTGAAGCAAATGACAAACCAACAGACATGAATTAGGAGGACATAAGATGTGACATAGGAGGGCACACGTTTCAGGGTGCCTAGAAAGGCAGGGAGTCCCAAAGCCCAGGAAAGTGGTCAGGAAGTTGGCTATTTTCTGGTTACTATTAGACTGTAAGCTCTGCAGGACAGGGATATTTTACTATTTTGTTCATGGTTTTCTCCTTAACACCTGTCACACACTAAAGTACATATTGTTTAATAAATGAGGAGCTGAACAATCACCACATCATCATCACTGCTACCAATTTGATCATTAACAATGTGCCTTGCACTTGATAAGTCCTTTTTATTTATTATCTAATTTAATCGTATCAACAACTCTTATGAGATAAATATTTTTATAACCTCTTTAAAGATAAGGAAATGAGGTTTGGATGGATTTATTAATTAAAAAAAATTTTTTTTTTCAACGTTTATTTATTTTTGGGACAGAGAGAGACAGAGCATGAACGGGGGAGGGTCAGAGAGAGAGAGGGAGACACAGAATCGGAAACAGGCTCCAGGCTCTGAGCCATCAGCCCAGAGCCTGACGCGGGGCTCGAACTCACGGACCGTGAGATCGTGACCTGGCTGAAGTCGGACGCTTAACCGACTGCGCCACCCAGGCGCCCCGTATTTATTAATTTAATCAGCAGATGTTTACTGACCACCCACAATGTGCCAGAGTATGGTAGGTGTTGGGATGTAGCAGTTTCCTGTCTTCATGGAGCTTATATTCTTAGCAAAATAGACAGGCCAATTAAGCATATAACTACTTAATTAATTGTGATAAATGCCCCAAAAGAGATTCTGGGTGCTGTGTGAGTGTATAACAGCAGGATCCGGGCACATCTGAGCAGTAAGGAAAGTTTTCTTGAGGATGTTACATGACTAAGACTTAAAGAATGCTAGAATTCAGACAGACAGAGAGTATGTGCAAAGGCCCTTAAATGAGAACACGTTTGGAGTTCCAGAGGGCCCAGAAGATACTGGGAATGAGAGAAGCAGTGGGACTTGAACCAAGGGAGAATGTGCAGAGAAATGTGGGGATGAGACTTGGGGAGATGGTAGGGGATTGGACTTAAATTTCAGGTAACCACAGGTGTTTTGAAACAGTTTAGCCCTGGAGGAAGGTAGGAAATTGGGCTTAATGAAGGTCAACTGTGGCCTAGAAGTACCATCCAGCACTGGTGGAAGGCCAGACGTTTCTTTCTTTTTAAAAAAATTGAGATATCATTCATATACCATAATATTTGCCCTTTTAAGATGGACAATTGAGTGGTGTTTAGTATATTTACAGAGTTGTGCAGCTATCATCAAAATCTAATTCCAGAACATTTTCTTCTCTGCAAGAAGAAACTCTGTACCCATAAGCAGTCATTCCTCATTCACCCCTCTGCCCATCCCCATGTAATCACTGATCTGCTTTCTGTCTGTATGGATTTGTCTGTTCTGGTCATTTCATGTAAGTAAATCATAAGTATGCAGAGCCAAGTATATATTTTTTTTTAATTTTTTTTTTTAACGTTTATTTTATTTTTGAGACAGAGACAGAGCATGAACAGGGGAGGGGCAGAGAGAGAGGGAGACACAGAATTGGAAGCAGGCTCCAGGCTCTGAGCCATCAGCCCAGAGCCCGGCGCGGGGCTTGAAGTCACGGACCGTGAGATCGCGACCTGAGCTGAAGTTGGACGCTTAACCGACTGAGCCACCCAGGCGCCCCCCCAAGTATATTTTTTAACATTTATTTATTTATTTATTTATTTATTTATTTATTTATTTATTTGAGAGAGAGACAGAGAGTGCACACATGCAAGCACGGGCAGGGGAGGGGCAAAGAGAGTGAGAGAGAGAATCCCAAGCAGTCTGTGCACCATCAGCACAGAGCCTGATGCAGGGCTTGAATTCATGAACCATGAGATCATGACCTGAGCTGAAACCAAGAGTCAGATGCTTAACCAACTGAGCCACCCAGGTACCCTGAAGCAATGTATTTCTTCCTAAAAAAAAAAAAAAAAATTAATGTTTATTTTTGAGAGGCAGAGAGACAGAGCATGAGTAGGGAGGGGCAGAGAGAGAGGGAGACAGAATCTGAAGCATGCTCCAGGCTCTGAACTGGCAGCATGGAGCCCGATGCAGGGCTCGAACCCACAAACTGAGAAATGATTTGAGCCAAAGTTGGACACTTAACCGACTGAGCCACCCAGGCGCCCCAGAGGCCAAATATTTCTTAAGTGACTTGCCAAAGATCAGACAGCTAGCTATTAAAATGGAAGTTTCAGTATTTAAACCCAGGTTTGTGTGAATCTATAATCTGTGCTCCTAATAGCCATAAAGACTCAGTGCAAAGATGGACTTGGACAGTCAACATATTAAACATATGAGGAAGAGACTTGGCCAAAGGGAAAACTACAAACAAAAGCAATTTTGAAAGAATTTAGGAAAAAGTTGGCCAGAACACCACTTGCCAGCTGCGTGCTTTAGGCACATGAATTCACCTTTCTGAGCTTTGGTTTCCTCACAGTTAAATGGGGGTAGAAATACCTACCTCACAGAATAGTTGTGAGGATTAAGGGAAATGATGTTTGGCATATAGCAGGTGCTCAGCGAATGGTGGGATTATTGATGCCATTATTATTAGCATATGAATTTCATACTAATATAAATTAGTATCATTCTTTTGAGAGGTAGTGTGGTAGAATGGAAGGCGTGGACTTTAGATTCACTCAGACTTGGGTTTGAATTCTTGGTGCCTCTTATCAAACCTATAACTTTGGGCAATTTTCCTAAACCTTTGGTTTTTCCTCTATAAAATGGATGCAATTATCTCAATTATGCCTCTATCGGAGGATTAGTTTAAAGATGAACTGAAATAGTATATGCAAAGTGCTTACCACAAAGAAGGTACTCAATACATGATGTAACTGCTACTTTAAATATTTGTTGATATAGAAATGTATTCTGTTAATATTTGTAAAACAACTTTCAGTTGCTTTCATGGGCCCCTGACTCACTGTTGTCACCACTCACCCTGGGATTCTGGGTGTGTGAAGATACTCATTCCGTATAGATTTCTCCCCATGACTTCAGTTCTCTGTAGCTGCGCAGTCCCCTGGTTCTTGGCTCCTGAGCTCATGGCACAAGTATTTTTGTAACCCACTGCAGCAGCTGTGTCCTCATTCATTCATTCATTCACTAGCGTCACCACCTCCTCTCCCATTTGCTGTGGAGCTATTGCTGCTTTTCATTTGCTGATTGGGAGGGAGTGGGTATTTGTGGATACAGTCCCAAAATAGATTACTTTTGTTCTGATAAATAATGCCGAGCATTGAGCATCGAGCATCGCAGGGAAGAGGAATCACATTTCCCAGAGCTGAAAGGGAGAGTTCAGGCTACAATTTGAATGTCTTCCAGAAAGTTGTCAACCCTTAATCCTGGCTTTTAGATAATTAAATCCTTTGGTTTTGTAGAGACTCAGAAATCTGAATGATTAAAGTGAGGAAAATTCAGTGTCCTCTAGATCTTTCTTCCCATCCAATTCTTCTGTATGAGGTAACCCACTTAATATATTTTCTTCACTCATTTCTATTCTGTTTGTCACGATTGATAGACCTTGGGCCTGGAGGAATCTTAGACTAATCTGCTCCAGCTTCACAGAGGGGAAGTACTGGCCAAGGTGTGATGGCTGGTGGCTGGAGCTCCTGTCTCCCAAGGCTCCCCGTTGCCTACCTGGTTTTTATGCTGGCTAATATTAGGTTAAGCATATTGTGCACATAATTACAAAGTCTTTTAGTATCTGGTTAATTGCAGTTTTAAGGATTGCCTATACATTTTGCCTTTCCTTCCATCTATTCATATCCTTTCCAATCTTCATGACCTCACATTCTCTGAGAGACTTTTCCTAAATTTGATCACCCCCAGCCCAATTTCTTAAGCACTAACACATATGAGAGAGGATATAGATGGTGGGAAAATTATGGACTTTAGAGTCAGAGAATTCTAAGATCGTATGTTAGTTCTGATAATGGCTGTTTGACTTTGGGTAGATTACTTAACATCCATTTCTTCACCTGTAAAATGAGGTAATAATACTTATTCTGATTCAGATGCATGGTAGGTACTCAACAAAATAGATGTGGGTGCTTAATAAATGGCATTCATTCACTTTCTAATCATTTATTTATTCACAAAAACAAACCTTGACTGAAAGTCTACAACGTGCCTGAGAAGAATACATGACCTCTGCCCCTGAGGAGCTCTTAGTTTAGCATAGTGGTGTATGGGTGAATCTTCTGGGGAGAATGTTCATGACTTTGAGCAGATTCTCAGTGTCTGTATCACCCCAAACGCTAAGGACTTCTGCTGGCCATCTCCACCTGAATTTCCTGCCAGAGGTGCTTATTATTCGTATCACGTATTTTGTCTTAAATCATATAATGCTTGTGGTATATTGCTTAGCTGTTTATTTTTATTTTATTTTATTTTTTAAGGCTTATTTATTTTTGAGAGAGAGAGTGCAAGAGGGAGAGGGGCAGAGAGAGAGAGGGAGACAGGATCCCAGGTAGGCTCTGCACTGACTGCAGCCAGCTGGATGCCAGGCTCAAAGTCATGAACCATGAGATCCTGACCTGAGCCAAAGTCAGACAGAAGCTCAACCAACCAAGCCACCCAGGTGCCCACTTAGCTGTTTAATATAGATGTATGTCTGTATCTCCAGCCATTCAAACTCCTACAGGACAGGGATTGTGCTGTTTTTTTAGCAGCTCTGTTGAGATACAATTCATATGCCATACAATTCACCCATTTAAAGTGTACAATTCAATGGCTTTTAATATATTCAGAGTATGGGGTGCCTGGCTGGCTCATCCAGTAGAGTATGGAAGAGCATGTGTTCAAGCCCTACATTGGGCTTAGAGATTACTTTAAAACACACACACACACACACACACACACACACACACACACACACACACACACAGAGTGTGCATCCTTCACTACAATCTATTTTAGAACATTTTGGTCACCCCAAAAAGAAACCCCATATCCCTTAGGTGTCATCCCCACCATCTCAGACTCTAGCTGTAGGCAACCACTAATCTACTTTCTTTCTCAATAGGTTTGCCTGTTTTGGGTATTTCATATAAATGGAGTCATATAATATCTGGCTCTTTGTGACTGGCTTCTTTCACTTAGTGTAATATTTTCAAAGTCTGTCTATGTTGTTACATTTTGTTTTTATATTCCCTTTAATACTTAGCACAGTAGTTGGCATATAACAGCCTTTTAAAAAATAAAATTTAGGGGCGCCTGGGTGGCGCAGTCGGTTAAGCGTCCGACTTCAGCCAGGTCACGATCTCGCGGTCCGTGAGTTCGAACCCCGCGTCGGGCTCTGAGCTGATGGCTCAGAGCCTGGAGCCTGTTTCCGATTCTGTGTCTCCCTCTCTCTCTGCCCCTCCCCCGTTCATGCTCTGTCTCTCTCTGTCCCAAAAATAAATAAATGATAATAAAAAAAAAAAATAAAAAAAAAATAAAATTTATTTTATTATATTAAAAAAACTATTTTTTTGTTGTTTATTTTGAGAGAGAGTGTTTGTGAGCAGGGGAGGGGCAGAGAGAGAGGGAGAGAGAGAATCTCAAGCAGGCTCTGTGCTGTCAGCACAAAGCTTGATACCAGGCTCGATCTCACGAGTCATGAGATCATGACCTGAGCTAAGATCAAGAGTCGGAAGCTTAACCAACTGAGCCATCCAGACCCCACAATAAAATTTATTTTATTTTAGTTTTAGAATTACAGAAAAGTTGCAACGATAGTACAGAAAATTTCCACATACCGCACATCCAGTTTTGACTATTATTATCTTACACTTTTCATAAATTAATCAACTGATATTGATATATTATTAACTAAAGTCCATATTTTTTCCTATTTCTTTCATTTTTTTTTAAATCTAATGTCATTTTTCTGTTCCAGGATTCCATCCAGGATATTATATTACATTTAGTCATTACATTTAGTCACCACGTCTCCTTAGGCTTCTCTTATCTATGACAGTTTCTCAGACTTTCTTTGTGTAATAGGTTTTTAACATGTACATGTTGAAGGGATTTAAATTGTTACCCGTAGAGGACAGGACTGTCTCTTTACATTAGAGAGTCTTAGGACATTTAGTATTTATTATCTAGTTATTTTATAAAAAGACCTCTATGTTAAACACTCCCTTAGTAAAGTTATACCACTGATCTTTCAAGTGGATGCCAGTAGGGCAGAGTGAGCTTGAAGTAACTGGGGAGGGTGGAAACTCAGGGAAGTTGCCACTGCTACTATCTCCTGTCATTGTTTTGTTGATATTGGCATTTATTATTATTATTATTATTATTATTATTATTATTATTATTGAGACTGTGCTGTAACAGAGGCATAGCCTCTGGAGTAAAACAGTCCTGTTAGGCCCTTATTAGCTGTAATTTCTTAGAATATAAATTCTGTGGGCCCCAGCTGTCTCACCTGTAAAATTGCCTTGCAGTGTGTTGAAAATTAAGGAAGAATTAAGAAAGTCCCTTGCATGGTGCCTGTGCTTGGCAGATGCATAGTTGTTGATTGATATTAGAAAAAAATTAGATTAAATTGGAAAGGGAAAATACGGTAAAAAAAAAAAAAAAAGAGTAGCATGGGAAGAGAACTTCTGGGTGTTTTGTTTTGTTTTGTTTTGTTTTAGCATTTTCTATAGTGGGTGGAATAAGAAAGAAGATGACTTTGGTTTGCCTACATATTTGTTGTCAACTGAAGGACATCATCTTTCCTAGACAAGAGCCTTTGGGTTCTTTTTGGTTTGTGTGCTTTGAGTTTCTAGCCTCTTTATGAAGAAGTGCTTGGAAGGCTATGAATGGTTAAGGTTGTCCTAACATGGCTATTTTGCTGTAGGTGCTGTGTCCAAGGAATGATACCATTTTTAAGCAAGTCTTTTCTCTCTTAAGGTAAGGATATTAATAACAGTGGTTAAATATAGCCAATATTTGCACTCGGCTAGGGTTTACCCATCATTTGTCTTTCATCATTTCCACTTGTGTGTCTGCTAAACATCTCAAGTATTAACTCTCCTGCCATTTTTCTCTTTCTCCATTCTCAGTAAATGACAACTCCATTCATGTAGTTGCCCAGGCCAAAGTTCTTGCAGTCAGTCTTGACACTGTTATTTTTCTCACTGTACATCCAATTCTTTAACAAATCCTCTCAGCTCTACTTATGAAATATATACAGAGTCAGACCATTTCTCACCTCCAGTTTCAGGTCTCATGCTTTCTGTTTTGCTAAACTACTAGGGACCAGTTCCTTCTAATCTTCTTTATTACCATCATCCTGTCTCCTAACTGTTCCTCCTTCTTTTTGATTTTAGCATGAAGGATAGAAGACAAAACTTAGTTTGTATTTGACAAAACTTAGTTTTGTCTTCTAATCGGAGTGGTCCATTTATTTATTAATGTTTCTTATTTATTTTGATAGAGGAAGAGAGAGAGAGAGGGAGAGAGAGAGAGGGAGAGAGAGAGAGAGAGAGAGAAAGAGAGAGAGAGAGAGAGAATCCCAAGCAAGCTCTGAGCTGTCAGTGCAGAACCCGATGTGGGGCTTGAACTTATGACCAGTGAAATCATGACCTGAGCCAAACTCGAATCGGAGGCTTAACCAGCTGAGCCACCCAGGTGCCCCCAGAGTGGTTCTTTTTAAAATCAAGTTTCTCTTTCAGAACTCTCCAACGGTATCCCACCTTACTCAAAATAAAATTTACACTCCACCATATCCTGCAAGGCTTTACATAATCTGTTCCCTCATCTGCATACTACTTCTTACTCAGTTTTAGCCACACTGGTGGCTCCCTTTCTAGTCCTTGATGATCTAAGCACTCTCCTACCCCAGGATCTTTGCCCATTCTTCCCTTAGATATCCATATGGCTTGACCCCCTTACCTTATTCAGGTTTGTGCCCAGATGTCATCTTATCAGAGAGGTCTGCAATGACTACCCTATGTAAAATAGCTCCCTCCACCCCAATCAGACTTTATTTCCTTACCTTGCTTTGTTTTTCTTCATTGCAGGTATCACCACCTGACACATTTTATATATATTGTATGTGTACAGATACCAGATATTTAAATTGTCTTCCCTATCTGTCCCCTAGAATATAAGTATCATGTAGATAAGGATTTTGTTAGTGTTGTTTCCTGCTGTATCCTTAGAGCCTAGAATGGTGTCTTGCACGTAGTAGGCATTTAATAAATATTTGTTTAATGAACAAATAGATCCTTATAGTGATCTCGTGAAACAGGTCATATTATCTTAATTTTATACATAAATAACTTAGGTACAGAGAGGTAAATTAATTGCTCCAAGATGACTTAGCTAATATGTTGTTGGAGTTAGGATTCAAACCCAAGTTCTTTTTTCACTGCCTTGCATATATAGTTTGCTACCTCCCATCTTCTCTAGATGATAATGAATGGCATTTGGTGGTTTATTTCTCTATTCAGTAGAGATATTCACTGAGTGTTTTATGTGTGGCGGCCATATAATATAAAACAATGAATTGTATATCTCCCTGGACCACATGACAGTCATGAGACTGAATGATTTCTTTAATCCTTTACATTTATTGAGGCCTCTCTTCTATTATTCCCTTTCCATCTTAATCTATTTTTCCATCATTAATCAGTCAACTCTTCAATAAGTAGTTACTGTAGAACCATTTTACATGTTCTATCTAATCTTTACAAAAACATGACAGGACAAATATAAATATTGTCATTTTACAAAAGAGGAAACTGGCTCAGAGAGTTTAAGATAGATTTTCAATCTCATGGGATTATACTATTATTATCTGCATTTTAAAGAGGAGATAACTGAGTTACAGAGATCTAAAAGAACTTGTTGAAGGTCACAGTTTGAACATGGTAGAGAGGAAGCATTTAATCACAGATCTGCTTGTCTCCCAACTTGTTCTGCAATTTAGTTTCAAAACTTCGCAGGATGCTGAACCTGATAACCTAGTGAGCTGACAGAGCCGCATTATTCTCTTCCATGTTCTTTGGTTTCTGTATTCAGTCTGCAGTCATTGCTGTCCTTTCCTCTCCTCTCCCTGGGCATGTTCTAATAATGCAAGACTACCACCTCACTAGTTCTTTTGCCTCAGTCTCACCTCTTCCCATTCATTGCTCACCTGCTGCCAAGGTTAACTTTCCAAAGCTTAATTTAACTTGATCGTGTCACTCCTGTGCTTAAACTCGGCGAGGAGCTTCCCACTGCCTATACAGAGTAAAGACCAAACTCCTTATCACAGCGTACGAGGTTCTTCCTCACCTGGCCCAGGAGAACCTCTTTCACCAACTCCCCTTTTCCCTGCTGCTTAAGTTCTACCCATATCCAGCTGCTTGCTGTTCCCCAAACATACCACTTTCATACCTCTGCCTGGAATGCTTTTCCTTAAGGCTAAATAGTTGAGAACGGTTCTTCATTTTTAAAACTCCAGTCAAACAGTTTTACCCCCCTAGCAGAAATGACCACATTTTCCTTCATGTTCCACCAAATCTTGTATAAGCTTTCATTCTGGATCAGCAATGTATTGTGGCTCACATTTGTTTACATGTCTCTCTCCCAACTAGACTATAGAGAGAGACATTTTACTTATTTTTATATCCTCAGGATGTCTGGCACACAATAGGCACTTAATAATGTTTGTGGAAAGACGGGAAGGAGGGAATAAGGGAATTTCTAGCATTGACTTATCCTTAATGAGACGCATACACGTTTTGGTAATGGTATAGATTAAATGTGGGTATCTGATTTTATTCAGCATACTCTTTCCCTCTTTTTAGATTCAGAACTTCAGGAGAAAATCCCATCTGTTCTGCAGGTATGTGGTTATTTCCTGATATAGTCTGCCTGCTTTAAGTGACCCTCTAATGCTCTGTAATAATTTTGTCTAGAAATATTCCTAACATATCTTTGAGAAGAGTGGCTGGGACCACATTCCACCCCTCACGTGGAATTGGGCAATGGGCAAGAATCTAGAGTAGTGGTTAAGAGCAAGAGCTCTGTAGGAAGTTTGGATTCCAGCTCTACTGCATACTTACTCTGTGACCTTTGGCTACCTCGCCATAGCTTGCTTTCCTCACTTAAAACAATGAGGATAATTATAGTACAAGCTACAGTGAATTATTTGAAGATTCAATAAGATGAAATACCTAAAATTAATTATTGTAATTGTAATTGCTACTATTTCAGACCTGTATTTCATGTCTATCATCTACCAGGCAAGGGCTTTTCTTACAGTATTTTGTCCAAAATAAATGTCCATTCAATCTGATTAACTCAATAAATTTCAATATGCTTCAACCCAATTACTTTCCCTTTTTACTTTGTCTATTATGTGAGAAGTTTCAAAGTAGTTGTTTGATTTTAATGACATCTGTCATCTGCCTAAAGAGTCAGAGGCAAAGGAAAGGGAGAAAAGAAGGGAACTAACGTTTACTGAGCGCCTCACATAATGTCAGGCAGTACATGAAGAGGTTTTACATCTATTATTTTTTTTCAGAAGATGGCAGCAGTTATGTAGAGCATCACCATTTCTACCAGCCCCACTGCCCAGCATCTCAAAATATGGGCTTATTTTTATTTATTCATTCTCTCAACAAATATTTATTGTACCAAGATGTGTTTCAGGTGCTGGGATACAACGTTGAGAGCATACAGTCCTTGCCATTTGGAAAGCTTACAGTCTTGAAAGAATTTTTTCCCTAAGAACATATAGTGAACACTTTTCTACCCACCAATTATTTATTTTTTTAAATTATTATTCATTTTTTTGAAGAGAGACAGTGTGAGCAGGAGAGGGGCAGAGAGAGAGGGAGACACAGAATCTGAAGCAGGCTCCAGGCTCTGAGCTGTCAGCACAGAGCCCAACGTGGGGCTCAAACCCATGAACAGTTAGATCATGACCTGAGCCATAGTCGGACACTTAACCGACTGAGCCACCCAGGTGCCTCTCTACCCATCATTTAGAATAATTTGTTGTTAACATTTTGCTTTCTCTATCAGGCATCAAGACACTTCACTCTTTTTTTTTTTTTTTTTTTTTTTTTTTTTTTTTTTTTTTAAATTTTTTTTTCAACGTTTATTTATTTTTGGGACAGAGAGAGACAGAGCATGAACGGGGGAGGGGCAGAGAGAGAGGGAGACACAGAATCGGAAACAGGCTCCAGGCTCTGAGCCATCAGCCCAGAGCCCGACGCGGGGCTCAAACTCACGGACCGCGAGATCGTGACCTGGCTGAAGTCGGACGCTCAACCGACTGCGCCACCCAGGCGCCCCGACACTTCACTCTTAAACAGCTCAGCATTTCTAGAAATAAGGACATTCTCTACATTCTGTTAAAGAACTGCAATACTATCATCTTACTCAGGAAAATTAATAGTAATGCTCCCATATCATCTAATACTCTATCCATTTCCGTAATTACCTGCAAAATGTCTTTTCTGGGCATTGTTTATAACCAAAAGCCTGTGAAATTTCCCACTTTGTATTTCAATGTTATGTCACTTTTAATCTAGAGCAGTTCTACCACTTTTTTTATTTCTAACAGTAACATTAAAAAAAATAATTTATTGTCAAGTTAGCTAACATACAGTGTATACAGTGTGCTTTTGGCTACGGGAGTAGATTCCCATGATTCATCACTTACATAACAGTAACTTTTTGACTAGGTCAGACCATCTGTCTTATAGAATGTCCTCCCTTCTTGATTTGTCTGATTGTTTCCTACTGGTGTTGTAGAACATGTTCTGTCTCCTTCCTACAACCTGGAAGTTAGCTCTAAAAGCTTGACAAGATTTAAATTAAACCATTTAAGCAAGAAAATTTCATAACAGATGCCCTGAACTTCATTTTTAAAAAAATGTTTATTTATTTTTGAGAGAGAGTACAAATGGGGGAGGGGTAGAGAGAGAAGAAGACAGAATATCTGAAGCAGGTTCCCTGCTGACAGCAGAGAGATGGATGCAGGACTAGAACTCACGAACCAACCATGAGATCATGACCTGAGCCCAAGTCGGACGCTTAACCAACTGAGCCACCCAGGTGCCCCGATTCAGGTGCCCTGAACTTCATATGGCATCCTATCAGGAGATTAAAAAAAATAACTAAGAATATCTAATTATAAAATTGAAAGACATGCATTTAAAGAATATGGGAAATAAACATACATATACACAAGAAGAAGCTGAAGTAGACAGAAAATAAAAATAATACTATTCAGAAATTATTGTTTAACATTTTGTTGTGTATCCTAACAGGTCTTTTTCTAGGCGTTTATATCTCTTTCTCCATAGATAGATAAATACATACATACATAAGTAGGTGGGTAGAGAGATGGATTTTGTTTGTTTTGCAGTGATGGGAACAAATGATGTAATGTTTTATAATCTTTTTTTTTTCTTAATCCATAGTGAATATGTCTCTACTACCTTGAAGATATAAGTATAGTTATTTTGAATGTACTGCCTTATATTGGACAGTTCGAAGGGGAAGATTTTGTTTTTTAATTTTTTTTAACGTTTATTTATTTTTGAGAGAGAGACAGATCGTGAGTGGGGCACGGGCAGAGAGAGGGGTAGGCACAGAATCCGAAGCAGGCTCCAGGCTCTAAGCTGTCAACACAAAGCCTGAAGGCAGGGCCTGAACCCACAAGCAGCAAGATCATGACCTGAGCCAAAGTCAGGATGCTCAACTGACTGAGCTACCCAGGTACCTGAAGGGAAGATTTTGAGTCTGGCTTTGAACATGTTGAATTGGAGTGTCTATGGGGAGGATAGTAGCCCATTGGATACATTGATACTGAATTCAAATTATAGGTCTGGATTGAAACTGTACATTTGGAAACCATCATATTGTCAATGTTAATTGAAGTCATGACAGTGAATGGGATCATGTGAGGAGAACAAATGGAGAAAAGGCCCAAGAATCAGGCCCTTAGGAACCCCAACATTTAAAAACTGGGTAGAGGGTGAAAGAGATGGCTAATGAGGTTGAAAAAAGGAGGCCAAACTGGTAGGAGAAAACCAGCATAGTATAATTTCATGTCAGACACAAGGAGAATGTTTCAAGAAGGAAAGAGTGGTCAACTATGTTGGAGTTAGCACTGGGTGCTGCTGAGAGATCATGAAAGATAAGACCCTAACATTCTTTGTCTTTAGCAACATGGAGGTCACTGGTGATCTTAGGAAAGCAGCGTGTTGTGTAGGTGGGGTGGGGCTAGTTGTGGAAGTCAACTGTGAGTTGACAAGTGAATAGGGGTTGGAGAGCTAGAGAGGGCTGTTACAATGTTTTTATGACTTCTGAGCAGGAGCAGAGAGAATTAGAAGGAGGTGGAGAGGGATGTGGGGTCCAGGAAAGGTGTTGTGTTTGTTTTTTTAACGTGTTTTTTTTTCTCTTTTACACTTTTTATTTTGAAGGATTAAAAAAATACGGAAGAGGAAAAAAAAAAGATAATATATCACATAAACCCAGATTGGGCAATTACTAACATTTTGCTAGATGTTCATTTTATTTTGTTTCGTTTTGTTTTAAAAAGAGATTATGATCAAGTGCACTTATTTCCTAGCTTTGGTCTCTTCTCTTACCTGTCAATTAGAGGCAAAATTCATTTTGAACTGGTATGTGTTCTGAGTAAAGTTTTTTTTTTTTATTACAATTAAAATTATCAACTAAGAATTGTAAATGCACTTATATGGATGCATAGGATAAAAGTAAATATAAACTGTACAAAAAGGTGTATGATGAAAAGTTGAATTTTCTATTTCCCAGTCTTACTTCCCAGTGGTATCTACTGATCACAATTTCTTATATATTTTTCAAGTTGTGTTCATATACGAGCATATATATTTTACATGTGTATAATTGTGTCTTAATGCTGGACATTTAGGTTGTTCTTAGTTTTTGCTATTTCAAAAAAATGCTGCAGCAACAATCTTTATACTTCTTTGTGAACTTGTTCCTGTACATTTGTAAGATAAATTCCTGAAATTGAAATTGCTGAGTCAATGGATTGTGATTAAAATTTTTGGTAAGTATCATCAGATTGCCCTTCAGAGAAGTTGTATTAATTTACATTTCTATTCTCTGGTCAAAACTAGGTTTAAAAAAAATCTTATTTTTTTGATAGTAAAAAATTATGTCTCATAATTTACATTTCTTGAGAGAGTTTATCATCTTTCCATATTTTTATTGTCTATTTGTATTTCTTTCCTTATGAACTGCCTGTCTATATTTTTTGCCCATTTTTTTATTGGATTGTTTGCTTTTTCATTTTACATAGTTTTAATATATTAAGGAAATTAGCATTTTTCTGTCATCTCTGCTTTGCATCGCCTCTAGTTATCTGTTTCTTGACTTTTTGTGTTTTTTGTTGGAAAGAAGTTTTACGTTTTTATATACCTAAGTTTATTAATCTTTGATTTCTAGATTTTGATACTTGCTTAGAAAGATATCTCTTCCAGGATTAGTTTAATCTTCATGTTATCTTCTGGTATTTTCCCCCCCTTTATATATGTAACCCATGTGGAATTAGAAGTGAGTAGGGATGCAATCCCACACCCCCCCCCCAAAAAAATGGGTAGTCAGTTGTTTCAACATTTATCAAAACATCCATTTATTGAAAAGTCCATAGGTTGAAACTCATATACTAAGTTTCCATATAGATCTGGGATTATTTTAACTTTGTTCCATTGATTTGTCTGTATATTTGATGCCACTACTAACCCTTCTTAATATTACTGGTTACTATAGTTTTATAGTATATTTTGGTATTTGAAAGGTACTTAAATCTGAGGATTTGGGGGGTTTTATTTTGTTTTTAAAGCTAGGATCAAATAGGGCATGTTAAAATCTATTGAAAAAGATCCTGTAGGGATCCTTTTGAGTAAACATAATTTACTCAAACAGTTTTCTATTTAGAGAAATTTAAGCTGTCTCTAGGATTTTTGTTGTTGTTATTGTTCTACTACTTAATTTTATTTATTTATTTATTTATCTATTTAAAATTTACATCCAAATTAGTTAGCATATAGTGCAACAATGATTTCAGGAGTAGATTCCTTAGTGCCCCTTACCCATTTAGCCCTTCCCCCCTCCCACAACCCCTCTAGTAACCCTCAGTTTGTTTTCCATATTTAAGAGTCTCTTATGTTTTGTCCCCCTCCCTGTTTTTATATGATTTTTGCTTCCCTTCCCTTACGTTCATCTGTTTTGTCTCTTAAAGTCCTCATATGAATGAAGTCATATGATATTTGTCTTTCTCTGACTAATTTCACTTAGCATAATACCCTCCAGTTCCATCCACGTAGTTGCTGAAGGCAAGATTTCATTCTTTTTGATTGCCGAGTAATACTCCATTGTATATATATACCACATCTTCTTTATCCATTCATCCATCGATGGACATTTGGGCTCTTTCCATACTTTGGCTATTGTTGATAATGCTGCTATAAACATTGGGGTGCATGTGTCCCTTCAAAATAGCACACCTGTATCCCTTGGATAAATACCTAGTAGTGCAATTGCTGGGTCATAGGATAGTTCTATTTTTAGTTTTTTGAGGAATCTCTATACTGTTTTCCAGAGTGGCTGCACCAGCTTGCATTCCCATAGGATTTTTCAATGTAAAGAACACTATGATAAACATCCATGTACATCAGTATTTGTATTCTTGTCTGATTATTAACTTAGAATCCTTTTTTTTTCAAGAATTTTTAATGTTTATTTATTTTTGAGAGAGAGAGAGAGAGACAGACAGAGCTCGAGAGGGGAAGGGCCAGAGAGAGGAAGACACAGAATCTGAAGCAGGCTCCAGGCCCCGAACTGTCAGCACAGAGCCCGATGTGGGGCTTGAACTCATAAACCGCGAGGTCATGACCTGAGCCAAAGTTGGATGCTTAACCGACTGAGCCACCCAGGCGCCCCTTAGAATACATTTCTAAAAGTCAAACTGGTTGGATCAAAGGAAGTGTGCATTCTTTTTTTTAATGTTTACTTATTTATTTTGAGAGAGAATGAGAGCGGGGGAGGGGCAGAGAGAGAGAAAGGAGAGAATCCCCAGCAGGCTCTGTGCTGCCAGAGTCCATCACAGGGCTTGAACCCATGAACCATGAGATTATGACCCAAACTGAAATCTAGAGTCGAATGCTTAACCAAGTGAGCCACCCAGGTGCCCCAGGAAATGCACATTTTACAGCTATTGATGTGCATTACCAAATTGGTCTCCAGAAAGATTGTGCTATTTTATACTTATTTGGTATTTGAGAATCCCCTTTTTTTACACTCAACAACGTTGAATGCTACTATTTTTTTTTTTTTAATATTTGGAAATATTATGGGGTGCCTGGGTGGCTCAGTTGGGTAAGTGTCTGACTTCGGCTCAGGTCATGATCTCATGGCTCATGAGTTCAAGCCCCATGTCAGGCTCTGTGGTGACAGCTCAGAGCCTGGATCCTGCTTCGGATTCTGTGTCTGCCTCTCTCTCTGTCCTTTCCCCATTCACACTCTGTCTCTGTGTCTCCCAAAAATGAATAAACGTTAAAAAAATTTTGTTAATATTTGGTAATATTATAAGTTAAAAAATGCTATCCTTTGTATTTGTAGTTTGCATGTCTTTGATTACTAGTTGGTCGACTGTATTTTCATATATTTACCTGCCATTTGTCTTTTCCTTTGCCCATTTTATAATTGTTGTCAGGGAATCCTTGTGCCTAGAAGGCCCAGAGAAGCTCACCAATGCTGGCATGCCAAGATAATTTTACTTGAAAGGACATAGTTTTGTTGATATTTTTCACGAGTTCTTTGAGATATCCTTAACGTCAGAAATTGCAAGATTGAATTATAACGATTTTCAGAAAAGAGTGGGGAGCAGTGCCCTATTCTTACCTTTACCCGTCATTCTCTCTGTGGGCTTGGGTACCATCCCAGCTGCTCTCTCCAAGAGATGGGCATGGTTGTAGTGATTGTCTTTTTCTTACTGATTTAAACGTACATAGAGAGGTAGAAGTAAATACATAAAAAGAAGTCTAAGGAGCTTAAATAAAGAGAACTCAGAGTCCTCTCATTACAGCATGAGCAAAAAGATGGAATCAGAGAAACCTGGCACATTCAAATCCAGGTAGTTCAGTGTACTATAATTAGAAAAACTGGAAAAGTTTTTCATTGTAGTTTGTCTTGGTAAAATATCTTAAAAACCTTTAAAAAAAAAAAAAGAGCAATTTCTGAGCACATACTATTTGTCAGGTGCTGGGGTATACCTGCCCTTGTGTTGTGTAAGGATCTGAATGGAGAGAATATCCTGTAATTAATCCTGACTGGGGCTACCCCAGTAATTTTCTCTTTCTCTCCAGCACAGTCCTGCTAAAATTACTTGTGCTAATTTTGAAAGAGAAATAAGTAAAATTACATTGTTTACCCCATCCTAGATTAATGGGTTTAGTTTTCAGTTTAATAAGCAAGGACACTGAAGGACAGTCACGCTGGCATATATAAAGTAAAGGGATGTGATGTGGGAGAAGTCAATACTGATTACATCCTATAATTGTGCTAATTGAAAGATCTTCAGAGCCTCCTTTTGAAACCCTGGGGTTCCGTGTCTTCAGTGAAAAGAGTTGCCTTTCCTCTTAGGAGGCTGCAATGTTAATGTGACAGCAGGAAAGCCAGTTTGATGACTAGGAGCAGGAGAAGAATTCAGTTGAACTTATTAGAAATCAGAGGCTTTCAAACTGGTACATTTTATAACGTAAACAACTGGCTAATTAAGCTGTTTAAACACTGGTAATTTGACCAAAACCTTTCATTTAAGGGGGAAAATGGTTAATTTAACAGTAGCTTGAACCAGCTTTTTAATTAACCAGCTGCTCTAATTATAGGAATTGCCCTAAACTGAATTTGAAAATGCTTATTCGCCAAGGAATTCCAGCGGATGAGAGGCTGAGGCAGGCAGTGTGGCGCTTTCGCCTAAGATGTGTCACCATCTCAAAGATCACCTTTTTGAAACCAGTGGGGGGGGAGGGGGGGGGAGGTGGCAGTGATTCAGTGTACTTAAAGATGGTGGTTGGAATCTGAGTTTTCTTCTTTATTTACATAGAACGTTTCACTATAAAGCGGAAGTATCCAGGAATTATAACCACGAAGTAAATTCGATGGTCTTTGTATGTTTAGGGCAACAGAGTAGGTTCATGGAGATGGTGATATTTGAGCTGGCGCTGGAGGCTGGCTAGGATTTCACTAGTCTGAGAGGTGTAGTCCCGGCAGGGGGGCCGCCCAGCATGGCACAGAGGCACGACAACTGCGTCGCTTATACAGAATGGCAAGCGTTCTTTCTGTGGCTGAGGAGCAAGCTCTAGAGGATGGAATGGGGGCGATGTAGATACAGTGAGATCAACAACAACTTAGCCAAGGCTACTGCTTGAATCTCCTAACCTACCCACGTTCTCTTTCCCCACCCCCTTGTCCATACATCAACCAAAGAGATCTTTTAAAAACATACCAGTCATATACTTTCCCTGCTTTAGGCTGTTCAGCTTGAAATCCAAACCCTTCACAAGGCCGAGAGTGGTGTGTGTTCCCACCCCTGCTCTAGTCTCTGGTATCTTCTGTGCCCTTTTCACTTTGCTTCAGGCACACTGACAGCATTTCTCTTCCTTGAATGTGCCAAGTGGTGTCCCACAATGGGGCCTTTGCACATGCTGTTCCCTCTCCCTGGAACATTTATCCTCTGTCTTTTGCCTAATAAATTCCTTTCAGGTCTCAATTTGTTTTATTTATTTTTTTGAATAGATAATATGTGTATATCTTTATCTACAATAAAGATACAAAAGAATATAAAATAAGCAGTAAGTCTCCCACTCCTCCTGCTTTTTAATCACTTCCCATCCTTGTGGATAACCACTATTTTCCTCTGAATTCTGGTCTCAGTTCACATGTCATTTTTTTCAGAGAGGGCTTCTCTGATCTTTCAGTCTAAAATAGATCCACTGGTTGTATGGCCATAGCCTTCTGTACTTTTTTTTTTCAGTATCACAATTTGTAATTTTATATTTATTTTGTGACTATTCCGTTAATGATTCCCTCCTCCCACTAGACAGTAAGCTTCATACTACAGCTCTGGAACCTGAAGACTCAAAGGGTCAAAGGTCTTAGATTCAGAGAGACAGAATTGGGATAGTAGCCAAGAAGATACCTCAGTTGTGTTCAGTGCTCCTTTGGAACCTCTGTCAAAAATACCTCCTTCTTCCTTGAATGGTAAATTCTTACTCCTCTTTAAAGAATGCATTTGTTACCTCTTCTGAACCTATTCCCATTACCCTCCCCTACTCCCACCACCTCCCCCCACCGAGGCAGATTCATTGTTCCTCTAGGCGCTCACTACCTTGTTCTCATCTCTATTAAAGTAATTTGTGCACCATAAGGTAATTATCTGCTTTCCTGTCATCTTTCCCTAGTACCCATTGAGTGTCTCCAGGGAAAGGGGCATATTCTAGTCATCTTTGTCCCAGTGTCTATACAGTTTTTGGCATGTAGTAGTAAATGTGGAGTAATGCATATCATGGAAGGGACTCATGATATCTAGGGTTTGTCTTGATGAAATAGTGTGGGTTGTAAATGCAGGATTGGCTCTGAAGCCAATCTCTGATTGGCCTGGCATAGGGCAGACCTGCTTGGAAGTCCATTTTAGAAAAGAGAAGCCTAAGAAACATTTCACTTCTCCACACCATTTTCTTTTTAACCTCCCTGTAGAATGGTGGCCCCGGGGAAGATGAGGGCAGGACCACAGGAACTAGGAGGAAAGGGAGCAGAACCTAGGACTAACACTTCTCCAGAAGGTAGACAGTGAGTAAGAGAGACAGAGAAGAGCTGTGGAGGGCTGGTTCTAGTGAAAGAGTAGAGATAAGAAACTGATATCTGAGCTAGGAAAGATCATATCTAGCCAGAATTTATATTCCAGAAATTCAGACGTTATAATAACCCATCTGAGTACAGGCTGTTCAGTGAGATAGACCTGGGTTTAAGTTGCAGTTCTGCCTTTCACTTGCTGGATGACCTTGGCCAATTCACTATATCTTTTGAACTATAGTTTCTTTTTTCTTTTTAATTTTTTTAACATTTTTTATTTTTTGAGAGAGACAGAGACACAGTGCAAGTTGGGGAGGGGCAGAGAGAGAGGGAGACACAGAATCCAAAGCAGGCTCCAGGCTCTGAGCTGTCAGCACAGAGCCCGACGCAGAGCTTGAAGACACAAACTGCGAGATCATGACGTGAGCTGAAGTTGGCCACTTAACTGACTGAGTCACCCAGACGCCCCTCTTTTTTCTTTTTAAATTAAGTTTTTAATTTTAATTCCAATTCCAGGGCTCCTGGGTGGCTTGGTCAGTTGAGCATCTGACTTTGGCCCAGGCCATGATCTCACAGTTCATGAGTTCTAGCCCCGCATTGGGCTCACTACTCTCAGTGCAGAGCCTGCTTCAGATCCTCTGTCCCCCTCTCTCACTGCCCCCGCTCTACTCATGCTTTTTAAAAAATAAATAGTTCCTTGGGGCGCCTGGGTGGCTCAGTCGGTTGGGCGTCCGACTTCGGCTTAGGTCATGATCTCACAGTTCGTGGTTTGTGCCCCGCGTCGGGCTCTGTGCTGACAGCTCAGAGCCTGGAGCCTGCTTCGGATTCTGTGTCTCCCTCTCTCTCTGACCCTCCCCCGTTCATGCTCTGTCTCTCTCTGTCTCAAAAATAAATAAACATTAAAAAAATAATAAATAATAAAAAATAAATAGTTCCAGTATAGCTACCATACAGTGTTATATTAGTTTTAGGTCTATAGTATCGTAATTCAACAATTCCATACATTACCCTGTGCTCATCATGGTAAGTATACTCTTTAATCCCCATCACCTATTTTACCCCTCCCCCATGCACCTCCCCTCTGATAGCCATCAGTTTGTTCTCTAAAGTTAAAAATCTGTTTCTTTGTCTCTCTCTTTTTTTCTTTGCTTATTTGTTTTGTTTCTGAAATTCTACATATGACCAAAATCATATGATATTTGTCTTTCTCTGACTGACTTATTTCACTTAACTTTATACTCCCTAGATCCATCCATGTTGTTGCAAATGGCAGGATTTCATTCTTTTTTTATGGCTGAATAATATTCCTTTGTATATATACACACACTACTTCCTTTCATCTATCAATGGGCATTTGGGCTGCTTCTATAATAATGCTGCTATAAACAGGATGGATGTATCTCTTTGCATTAGTGTTTTTGTATTTTTTTTTTTTTTTTTTTTTTTTGGTAAATACCCAGTAGTGCAATTATTGGATTGTAGGGTAGTTCTATTTTTAGCTTTATTTAAAAATTTTATTTTATTTTATTTTTGAGAGAGTGTGTGGAGGGGAGAGGCAGAGGGAGAGAGAGAAAGAGAAAGAGAGAGAGAGAATCTTAAGCAGGCTCTATGCCCAGTGTGGAGCTTGACATGGGGCTCTGTCTCACAACTGGGAGATCATGACCTGCACCAAAATCAAGAGTTGCATGCTTAGCCAACTGAGCCACCCAGGACCCCCTTATTTTTAACTTTTTTGAGGAACCTCCATACTGTTTTCTACAATGGCTGCACCAGTTTGCATTCCCACCAACAGCGCAAGAGGGTTCCTTTTTCTCCATATCCTTGCAACGCTCGTTTCTCGTTTTTTTGATCTTGGCCATTCTGATAGGTTTTGACTTGCATTTCCCTGATGATGAGTGATGTTAAACATCTTTTCATGTGTCAAGCTACAGTTTATTTGTAAACAGGGATAAAAATAATTAGGATTAAAGGGCTTCCCTGAAGGTAGATCCAAGTGGTGCATCTCTGGGCCTACCACAATAAATATGTATATGGAGATCCTGGTTTATGCTTAGTATACATACACACTGTTCTGTATCTTAGGTTTTTATTTTTGTTGTTATTCACTTGGCAATGTGTGTTGGAAGTTGTTCTATATTAGCACAAATAAATAGATGGTTTGTAAAACTTTGTGGAAATTTGTGATTGTCCTCTTACCTGGCTATATTTGTCACCCATCTCCTTCTCTGTATGGCCCATATGAGAAACTTTAAAAGGATTATTGCCTGTTGGGGGACAAGAGAAAACAAGAACACTGTGAGAAAGTATTTTGTCCTCCTACCACCAGTGGCTGTAGCAGGAGATAATTTCTCAAGGAAAGATAGGTAGTGGGGATTGGATATAGTCCAGGGCCCAAAAGTTGAGAAAAAAAGGGGTAAACTGAGAGTCAGTCCAGGATTAAGAAGTAGCTCTAGTCCTTTAATCAGTAAGTGGCCTGCTGTCCTCAAATATTCCCAGTCTTGTGGTGGAAAATTTGTCTCTTCGTGTGTGATCTGTCTGCCCTGGAAGAGTTTTGAAACCGGTTTGTCTTATTTTCTGTCTTTTAGGTGGCATTCTGTTGAGCACCAGTCGGCACTACAAGACAAAACCTACCCATGGCATTGGAAGATATAAGCACCTAGTTAAAGCCCAGGAGGTAAAGGGAACAGGGGTCCATTTTAGAAAAGGACAGTGTACAACTTTTGCCAAGAACTAAAGATCAGACACACACTGGTTGGATAATATTGGAGGTAGAAAAGATGGGGGGGGTCATCCTTTAGTCGTCTCCAGTTATTTCATTTGGATATTATCTACGGTGGGGCTGCTTCTGCCAGCTCTTGATCTTGTCCATATACCAGGTTATCACAGGGAAACGCAAATGATTTGGCTTCATTACTTGTGGTACTTTAAAAGAGTATCTTCTGGGGCGCCTGGGTGGCTCAGTCGGTTGAGCGGCTGACTTCAGCTCAGGTCATGATCTCGCGGTCCGTGAGTTCGAGCCCCGCGTCGGGCTCTGTGCTGACAGCTCAGAGCCTGGAGCCTGTTTCAGATTCTGTGTCTCCCTCTCTCTGACCCTCCCCCGTTCATGCTCTGTCTCTTTCTGTCTCAGAAATAAATAAACGTTAAAAAAATTAAAAAAAAAATAAAAGAGTATCTTCTTAGTACTTATTTCAGTATGGACCTCACATTAAATGATATGCACTTGACTTGAATGGTTTGTGGCAAGTAGAGGCAGATTACATTTTCAGGCAAATAGTTTTATAGTATTTGCAGATTTAAAATATGTTGATGTTCCTTGAATCCATTATCACAGATAACTGGGAGTTAGTTCCAAGCATTCTAAGATTATTTAGCCCATTTCTTAGGATTCCCATAGCAACAGGATTGCTTCAGTGGTGGTTAGATTTCTGTGGATGTGCAGAGGATTTTGTTGGTGAGGTGGACACAACACCGGCCTGAAAGTCAGAAGGTCTGGCTTTGAGTCATGATTCTAGCACTTCCTGTAAACAGTACAGTTAAGAAGGATTTTGCTCTTCTACTTGGGGAGACTTCAACATCACTTTTGGTTCTTTGGTTTATTGTAATGCTTCCATGTAACCCTGAACATCTCCCGCTGCCCCTCTTTCTCCTTGGCAGAGGTCCACCACTGTCTTTGGGCCTCAGAAGCCACTAAACTTGCATGTTCTCCTGAGCGTCATCTTTGTAGTAAGGAATTTCAGAGGAACATTGCCACATCTGGCAGCCTCCCAGCAGGGAACAACCCAAATAAATTGTTCATTTGTAGTTTGTAGTGGGAAGAGACCTTAACTGGGAACCAGGAAACTTGTGTTCTAGGCTTGGTTATGCTACTTATTACACTTTCACAACTCTGGATAAGTTAACTTTACCCCTCTGGGCATTGTAGGCCCTGAAATTATATGTAAAATGTTTTCTGTGTGTGATTTTTTTCTGGGAAGAGAGTGCATAGCTTTTATGAGTCTTCATAAAGGCTGAGGAACTGGATTAGAATTATCTTTAAGACTCTTTCAGCTCTGAGGGAAGCCTGGGTGGCACAGTTGGTTAAATGTCTAACTCTTGATCTTGGCTCAGGTCATGATTCACAGTTCGTGGGCTCAAGCCCCGCATCAGGCTCTGCACCATCAGTGCAGAGGCTGCTTGAGATTCTGTCTCTCTTTCTCTCTGTCCCTCCCCTGCTTGTGCTTGCTCTCTCTCTCAAAATAAATAAATAAATAAATAAATAAATAAATAAATAAATAAACTTTAAAAAATTAAAAAGAGTCTTTTAGTTCTGATATCATGTAACTCTGGTGTTCTGAAACAATTGTTGAATGTCTGTTATGTGCTAGGCATTGTTGAGGGTGCCTTGCCTATTCAGACTGGGTTGTAATAAAATTTTATAGGATGAATGAACAAGACCTGGTTCACGCTCAGAGGGCTGATAAACCATTGGAGATAAGACACAGATACTTATGCTCCCAAGCAGAAAGCGACAGGTGCTAAAAGGAAGATAACAAGGTGCTATTAAAATTTATAAGGAGTGACTTACACCCTCTTTGAGTTGTGACACCTTAAAGTAGTTGTTGGAGTTGTTTTATTTTGGGATATCCCTCTTCTAAAAGTCCCACGTAAATTAGTAGGAAGTAAAATTCATTTTGTTTGAGCCTGTGTTCTTTGTTTTTTTGTTAATTTCTTGGGATTTTTTTCCTCTAAAAGATAATTTTCTGCAGGTGCCATGCTCTGACCTTCTCCCTAATTTTGTATAAAAGGAAGCTCAATGCCACATTAGTGCCATCTGTCCCTGTCTTTCTTCCTACTCTCTTCTCCCATCTCAGGGATACCATGCTTTAACTGCATTGGGCCTCTCGCTTTTCATCCAAATCATCATACCGTTTCAAGGCTGTTCTGTCTACTTGGAAGGTCTTTCCCTTTTCACTTGGTTAATATGTCATCAAACCTTTAAATTCTTGTGGGGAAATGGGGTGAGGAGGAAAACGATGAATCTCCCCTTGTGAGAAACCTTCCTGGGTTCCCTGTACCTGGGCTACTTGTCCTACCATGAGCTGCCAGAATTCCTTGTGCTTCCTCGTCCTAGGACTTACTGCTCTGTTGTAATGATCTGTTTGATGACCATCTCCCCTTCCAGATGGTGAGCTCTCTAAGGGTAGAGGCCGTGTCTCGTTTTTCTCTGCACCCTCAGAGTGTAGAAGAGGGCCAGGTATCAAGTAGAGGACAGGAAATATTGATTGAGCTGAACTGAAATGTGGTTATTGGAACTGCCCCGAGGTTTTGTAAATCAAAGCTGGCAAACACAACCCACTATTTGCTAACAGCTGGCTCCAGATGACCTTAGTTGCTTGAAGGGAGTGATGCTCTCTTTGGTTAGTGCTATAGGCTTTTCTCTGATGTCATTCATCATCCCTCTGTGTCTAGCCAGATAGTAGTGGTCACTGCTGCAGGCCCCTTGCTTCCGACACAGGACAGCACATGAAAGCTCTTGTCTGCCAACTTGCAGAGGCTCTGTCCCAGGTCCCTGTCTTTTTTGCCACCCCCCCCCCCCCAGGTATATTTGACTAGAAAAGCTAGAAAGGATCTTGTGGTCCCTTTCTTTCCCTAAGCATAGCACCTAGAAAAAACAATAAGCAGCCAAAGTCCCTTCCTTCCCTCTCTAGTATCCAGGCTGGGCCCTCTACTCTCTTGAGCCCCCATCCTTAAGACAAGAGTTAATTCTCATGTACAAAGTGCCCAGATCTTGTCCCATTTCTGCTGGTGTAATCTCACATCCTGTAAGACCCAGCTTGACTGTGGCAGTGAGAGATCACATTCAGAGATAATCTCCAGGCCTAACACTGTGTCTGAATGTATAGATCTCATTATTTCCTCAAGGCCCTGAATCATTCTATTGAATTTAAAAGGCTTTGGATTGTTTGGAATGTTTATTTCTATGAAATGAAAATAATGTAGTCCTTCATATTGGTGTAGCACTAGGTTATTTCTCCCAAGACCACAGACTTGCCCTCAGCTGTTATTAATTGGGGTATTAATCCAAGACTCAGAGAACTGCTAAGAGGAAGGTATGGGAGGATGAAATGGAGGCAACATAAATTGCTGTCAGTTTGTAATTGTTCTGTGTTCCATTTTCTAGGCCCTGGGGCAAGAGAGTAATGTGTATCTTTTGTAATGTAGGCAATTTACTTCCCCTTTCTAGAATGGCCTCCTAGGAGTCAAGATGTCTTCTGTCTTGGAAACTGTTTGCACTGTTGACATACAGGAGGTGTCTGTCATTTATGACACCTATTTAGTTTATTGTAACACCCATAGATAGATTAGCTCCCACAGCCACAAGGCTGTGAGGAGACTGTGGCATCGTTCCCAGAAAAATCAGCAAATCAGAATCACTTGATAGTGACAGTCCTAGCTTCCTGGGAACAGAAAGATTGGTTTTGCCAGTGCAGTAACCATAGGGCTAGACTTGGATTTAGGACTGGCTTAGGGAAGAGTTGTTTTAAATTAGCATCTATGTTTTTCCTCAAGTCTGCCTCTTGTAACTCACTGAAAAGTAAAGCCATCATTGAGCATCTACTATGTGCCAGGCACTGTGTGAACACAAGTGATGCTTGGGTGAATGGGACACAGTCGCTTCTTACCCAAAGCCTACAGCAGGCTAGGAAAGGTAGTGCTCAAAAATGTAACTAACCGTACATGGTAAGTGCTTTACTAGCAGAATGAACTGACAAGAGAACAAAATTAAGGAAGCAATTCTCCCTGAAAGGGTCAGTGAAGGTGTTATGGAAGTCAGCTCTACAGACATTTACTAAATGCCACCTACATCATACACTGAGTATGTAAAGTGAACTGACCCTAGGAATAACCAGCTGCTTGGGATACACTGGGAAACACTGGGGCTATAAAGAACATGATAGAGTTCCCCAGAACTTTTCTGCGTGATTATTAATGATGACCTGACTCTTAGCCTGTGCCATTAGAGTGCCCTGGTCTCTAGCCCACCAGTCTCATTCTGCCTTGCCTGTTCTGCTGAATTACAATAATGTCATAGAGGGAGTCATGTTTGATATGAATAGTAGTAATGATCCCTTTCCATTTCCAAAGTGCTTTCACATCCATTATCTCAGTGCCTCTCAAGCCATGTGCTTTTGGAACACTAGTGATCCTAGAGCCAAACCTCTCCTCAAGTGTACTAATGGCAATCTTCCGCATTTTAGTTTCCACAATTTAGAACCTAAATTTCAGGTTTTTTCCCCAATCAGTTTTACTTGATGAAAACAAATATTAACAGAGAAACTCAGATATGTCTTCCTTTTTTTTTTTTCATATTTTTTGAGATGCAGAGAACTCCATTTATATAATATAACCATATTTTCTGCTAGTAAAGTCATTCTTGTTGTATATGATCCATGTATCTTGACAAACATTTTATGGTGTTTCACAAAGAAAAACATGGTTTTGTTAGGCCCTTTGCAACCAACAAATTTGAAAACCATGCCATTTGATTCACCAACTATCCTGTGAGATAGGCAGGGTGGAAAAGGAAACTGATTGAAGGGCATTAATGATTTCTCTATGACATATATCTAGTGAATGACGGAACCCAAACAAGAATTCAGTTCAGTCCAACTCAACATTTAATGTTTCTGGGCTCAAGGAATAGAGAAATGAATGAGATGTAGTAGCTTCTTATAGGAATTGAGATAGTAGTTTGGTTGCCATAATAGAGAGATCCACTTAATCTAGAGGCATAAACAAGATAGAAGCTTACTTCTCTCTCACATAAAAGTATAAGTAGATATTCTAGCTTTTGGCTTTGCCACACCTATCATACTGCTTCTAACCCATAGTCCTGCGATGGCCGCTCCCTCTTCAGCCATCATGTCCACATTCCATCAAGCAGGCTGGAGAAAGGGAAAGTAGTGTACATAAGCTCTTGTCCCACTGGCCGGAAGTGAGTCATATAACCATACCTAGCTACAAGATTGCTTGGGACATGCAGTTTTTATTATAAATGGTCATATTCCCTGCTAAAATCCAGCAGTTCTGTTATTTTTTTTTTTACTTTGATTTCCTTAATTATTCTTTCATGAATAAAGTTTGCCATCTGCCAACTGTTGTGTTTCAGCAGTTATCTTATTAAAGGAGAAATGGAGAATAGATATTGAGGAAACTGGCGGGCTCTGCACACTTTGCCTAAAGGGAAAGACAGAGGTTAAGAGAAATGTTTTGGAATTAGGCAGACCTGAGTTAAAGATTCAGCTCTGATGCTTACTAGTTGTACGTCCTTGGATACATCATTTAACTTTTCCAAGCCAGAGTTTCCTAGGCTTTATGTAGGAATTATACTTCCCAATGTTGTTGTGAGAAATAAATTACGAAAACTTTAAGTACTTAGCACAGTGTTTGAAACATAGAGCCCATAAGTGGTAATGATGATGGTGATAGCATTAGTCTACCTTTTTACAATCCCGTAGCATTCTATTTTCCTCTCGTAAAACATGCATCTCCTTAAAATTACTTGTTCTGTATATGCCTTTCCTTATAGATTGTGTTAGTGAGCAGAGACAATGCCTGTCTTATTACCTATCATATCCCTAATGCTAACCATGGTCTTGCTCATCACTAGTGGTCAGTAAATATTTGTTGAATAAATGCAGAGGCATACATGTGATTGGTAGTGGTATATATGGTGGAGGGTTTGCTATGGGAACACATAAGAGTGGTACCTAATTTAACCTGAGGAATCAGGGAGGGCTTCCTGGAAGAACATGAGCTCAGTCTTAAAAATAAGTAGGAGTTGCTCACATTAATCATGTGGGGTGAAGAGTCAAAGACTCTGCAAGGAGGGGAAACCTCCTGGGTGAAGGTAGGAAGACACTGAGATGCAATTGGGAAACTTAGGAGTTTTTTATTTTTATTAAAAAAAAATTTTTTTTTAACCTTTATTTTTGGGACAGAGAGAGACAGAGCATGAACGGGGAAGGGGCAGAGAGAGAGGGAGACACAGAATCGGAAGCAGGCTCCAGGCTCTGAGCCATCAGCCCAGAGCCTGACGCGGGTCTCGAACTCACGGACCGCGAGATCGTGACCTGGCTGAAGTCGGACGCTTAACCGACTGCGCCACCCAGGCACCCCCAATAAATGGTATCTTTTAAAAAGGACTGATTTAGACCTACCTACTTCTCAGGTCTTATGGTCCCTCATCCCCTACCTTAGACCCCATGATTAAAAAACTCCTTGGTGGGGCGCCTGGGTGGCGCAGTCGGTTAAGCGTCCGACTTCAGCCAGGTCACGATCTCGCGGTCCGTGAGTTCGAGCCCCGTGTCAGGCTCTGGGCTGATGGCTCAGAGCCTGGAGACTGTTTCCGATTCTGTGTCTCCCTCTCTCTCTGCCCCTCCCCCGTTCATGCTCTGTCTCTCTCTGTCCCAAAAATAAATAAACGTTGAAAAAAAAAAATTTTAAAGATACCATTTATTGGAGCACCTGGGTGGCTTAGTTGGTTAGGCGGTTGACTTTGGCTCAGGTTGTGATCTCATGGTTTGTGGGTTTGAGCCCCGCATTGGGCTCTATGCTGACAGCTTGGAGCCTGGAGCCTGTTTCAGGTTCTGTGTCTCCCTCTCTCTCGTTGCCCCTCCCCTATTTGTGCTCTATCTCTCTCTCCCTAAAAATAAATAAACATTAAAAAAAGATACCGTTTATTAAGTAACTACTATATACCCTTAAGTCTGTCTGCTTACTGCCCTTTCAACTGCAACCAGCAGCTTGGGGAGTTAATCAGCATGGTCCAGCAAAGTAGCTTGTGCTGAACTTGCCATGGAGGTGGGCTGCTCTTTAGTTTAAATTGAGATTTGGTCTTTCACGTGTCTCTTCTCTCTCTCTGAACTGTAAATTCCTTGAGGGCTGGGACTGTGTTTTCTGTTTTGTTGGTGTCTTTGCTGAGAGTGATTGAATTAGTACTTTGCATACAGCAGGTGCTTAATAAGTGTTTCATTCTGTAAAGCATGCCAGTAGGATACCAGGAGCATGATTACCTCCAATTTATAGTATAATAATGCTCTATTGGTATGCATTACTCAACCTTTTTTAAAGATACCATTTATTGGGTAACTGCTGTATACCAGATGCTGTAACTACTAGGTACCAGGCTTTAAAAGCATTATTCTATTTTATAATATTATAGTATACTTAACACAATGAGCACTGAGTAATGTATAGAATTGTTCACCTGAAACTAACATAACACTGTATGTTAACTATATTGGAATTGAAATTTAAAAACTTATTAAAAAAAAAAGAAAGTAAAAAAATAAAATAAAAGTGTTACTCCATTTTATAACATTATAAATAGTGTATTTTATTCAATCCTCAGATATCCTAGTTATTAAAGGCCCTGTCTGAGGATTTTAAGACTCAGAGAGATTAAATAACTTGCCTAATTGGCTAGTAATTTCCAGAGCCAGCATTTGAACCAAGGTGGTCAGAACCTATGTGATGTCTATGCTATTTCCATTTCATATAAATTTACTATTTCAAGCATCACAAGAACTTTAGGTGTTACAGGTGAAGAAACTGACACCTAGAGAGGTCATTCAATGTCATTTAGTGACTAAGCAGACAGGATTTGAGTCCAGATTTTCTTTGGCTTCCATCTAAGTATAGTGTTCTTTATGCAGTACCAGGCTGTGACTTTTGGCCATCCTAGTCAGGGCCAGGCCTTCTGTCTGGTGTATGTCTCTTGAGTATGTCACATTGAGTTATAAACATAGTCACTTGATTTCTGTGCACCTCATAAACTCAGTATGGACTGTTCAGAGTACCATCACCAAATCATTCAGGTCCCCAGGTATAAATTAAAAAAAAAATTTTTTAACGTTTATTTATTTTTGAGAGACAGAGACAGAGCACAAGTGGGGGAGGGGCAGAGAGAGAGGGAGACACAGAATCTGAAGCAGGCTCTAGGCTCTGAGCTGTCAGCCCAGAGCACAACTCAGGGCTCGAACCCACGAACAATGAGATCATGACCTGAGCCAAAGTCGGACCCTTAACCGACTGAGCCACCCAGGTGCCCCCTCAGGTGTAAATTTTTAAATTTTCATCACCAGAATTTTTGGAAGCTAAATATGCTGCAGGCATATTTGCCTTTTCATTTGAGGATTAGGATGGTACTATTCCTTCCCAATTTTCCCACCTGGAAAATGCCACCTATTAGGCAGATATTATCACTTTCACACAGAATCTAGAGGAGAGAGCCTGGGCTTGGGGCCACAGACCCAGCTTCCAGCCATGGTTAGACATAAAGTGGTTATCTTTGCCATGTCCTTACTATTGTGACTGTAAACAAGTCATTTCCCCCTTCTGGGTTTCAGCTTTCCCCTTGGTTAAAATTAGGGAGGGAAAGAAAGAGACTGTATTGTTTCTGAGATCCCTTGCAGTTACAGCAGCCTGTCATTCTAATCTGACTCCTTTCACTATCTGCCTGTTCCCAGCAAAGCTTCCTAGTAACCTTGGGCAAGTGAGGTACTTTCAGAGGATCTCAGTTTTCTCTCTGTAAAATGGGGATAATAATGTAGACTTTTTTTTACAAAAATGGTTTAGTAATATATCCCATGGCCTATTTGGAAGGTCATAGTACAATCCTATAGGGATCTAAGAATGGCCACCCTGGGCCATCACACACTGAATACAGGTCAGTCACAGGAATGCCGAAGTTTGATGGTGGATACTAGTAGTCCATTGTCCCTGCTGCCTTTCTCCTATCTTCTCTTCCTTTCCTGCCTGACTCTCCTCCATGTGCAACTAGGGTGGGCTTCCCCAAACACAGCTCATGTACATCCTTTGCACATTATCTTTGTTTTTTTAATTTTTAAAAAATATTTATTTTTGAGAGAGGGAGAGACAGAGTATGAGTGGGGAAGGGGCAGAGAGATGGGGAGACACAGAATCAGAAGCATGCTCTAGGCTCTGAGCTGTCAGCACAGAGCCCGATGTGAGGCTCGAACCCACGAACTGTGAGATCATGACCTGAGCCAAAGTTGGACACTCAACCAACTGAGCCACCCACACGCCCCTGCACAATATCTTTAGTAACTCCCCATGGTGGTCATAAGGTCATAAACTCAGGCAGTAGGGTTAGAAAGGAGGGGATGGATATGAGAAAGATTGTACGGGTAAAATTATAGGAACTGGTGACTGATATTATATGAAGGCAAGCTCTTGCTGGCTATGCTGTGCCCTGGCTCAGAACTGAAATATAATGTCACAGTGGGCTCCTGATAGTGTAGATCAGTCCAGGCATATCTAGGCCAACACAGAAAAGCAAGTGAGATGCCAAGAGGGGTACTGGAATCAGCTTTTTTGGTTTTGTTTTGTTCCCCTAAAGTGACACCTTTGAAGAGCCTGGCATTTTCCCTGGTTATAAAAGCTTTCTAAAGGCTTCAGAGAAGCTCCTCCCCTCTCTGCTGGAAAATTTTAGCAGCTCCTCATTGCATTCCTACGTTAGCATTCTTCACAGCTCTGACTGCAGTGCTGAATGTCTTGATGAGAAGTCTGGATCATTGCATTTGGCCACGAATGTGGTAGGCTCTGAAAAAGAGAGAGACAAGCTCCTGTTCTTTGATGGTTGGTCTCTAGAGGTTGGCTTCTCACTCATAGCAAAGTCTAGGACCCTGGGGTGGCCACGACTGTTAAGAATTTTAGCAATGAGAAATTATAAGAGACTATATACATAATAAAGAAGTGGGGAAGACTTTCATCATAAAGATAGGAAATCCAGAAACTATAAAGGTTATAAAAAGAATTTTAGCAATGCAGAGACTGCAGTGGAAAAATCCCTGTATTGGGGGTCAGGAGGTCTGGGTTTTAGTACCTAGGATCTGCTTGCCTGGCTGTGTGACTCTGGGGGACATGTTTAATTTCTCTGGGCTTCATATTCTTCCCCTGCAAAGATGAAGAATTGGGACACAATTGTCTCTAAATGCTGTCCAGTTCTAAAATTCTAAACTTGTGATTCATTGCATGTTTTCTCTTTGCCAGGCCCTGTGCTAGATTGGAATATAAAAGTGAAAATAGCAATAAAAGTTTATATATATTCAGTGTTTAATTATGTGGCACAGATTGTATTAACCACCTTACATAATGTTTTGTTCAGTTTTCAGAACATCCCTGTGAGATCAGGTCTGTCATCAGTATTACTGGTCTTGTGAAAGGATCATTTCTTGGTCTTCCTCCTACTCTCCTAGATTGGGCCTCCGCTATCTTGGACTGACCCAGGGAGCAGTGATGGGAGAGAATCATTCCAGGTGCTTCGCCAGGAACAGTTCTGCTGTAGCAGCTACCAGGCTGTTGCCTGTTAGATAGGGGTGACTTAAGACATGTAAATAGAGATAGATTTTTGACCTTTTTCTTCAAAAAACTATTTCTTTTTTTTTAAATGTTTTTATTTTTGAGAGAAAGAGAGCACATGCTACATGCAAGTGTGCACACCTGTGAGTGGGGGAGGGGCAGAAAGAGAGGGAGGCAGGATCCCAAGCGGGCTCCGTGCTGACAGCAGAGAGGCTGATAATGGGGCTCGAACTTACAAACTGTGAGATCATGACCTGAGCCGAAGTCAGACATTTGACCTACTGAGCCACCCAGGCGCCCCTTAAAAAATCTATTTCTACCAAATAGTAGGACTTATCGTAAATGTTCAATAGTTAAGATGTGGTATTGGCTCAAGGACAGACAAATAGCCCAACAGAACAAAGAGTATAGAAACTGATCCACATATCTGTGGGCACTTAGATGACAAAAGTGACACTACCGTCCAATGGTGCTAAGTCAACTGGACTGGATGACTGTGAAAAAAAATTACTCTTTTAAAAAAAATTTTTTTTTTTTTTTTTAGGGGCGCCTGGGTGGCGCAGTCGGTTAAGCGTCCGACTTCAGCCAGGTCACGATCTCGCGGTCCGTGAGTTCGAGCCCCGCGTCAGGCTCTGGGCTGATGGCTCAGAGCCTGGAGCCTGTTTCCGGTTCTGTGTCTCCCTCTCTCTCTGCCCCTCCCCCGTTCATGCTGTGTCTGTCTCTGTCCCAAAAATAAATAAACGTTGAAAAAAAAAAAATTAAAAAAAAAATTTTTTTTTAAATATTTATTTTTGAGAGACAGAGAGAGGCATAGCATGAGCAGGGGAGGGGGAGAGAGAGACACACACAGAATCCGAAGCAGGCTCTAGGCTCTGAGCTGTTTGTTAGCACAGAGCCCGACATGGGGCTCGAACTCATGAACTGCAAGACCATGACCTGAGCCGAAGTCGGATGCTCAACCGACTGAGCCACCCAGGCACCCCGAAAAAAACTACTCTTGACTCCTATTTCATACAATACACAAAAATTACTTTAAGATGGATTGTAGATCTAAATGTAAATATTAAAATAATCTACAACTAGAAGATGACATATGAGAATATCTTCACAATATTAAGGTAGAGATTTCTTAAACAGGACACGCAAATCACTATAACTGTAAAAGAAAGAATGAGTAAATTGAATTACATAAAAAATAAGAACTTCTACTCATCAAGGTGCACTATTAAAATATGAAAGGGAAGCTATAGGGAGGGAGCTGATATTTGCAGTATGTATATTTAACAAAGGATCATATCTAGAATATAGAAAGAATCTACACATCAGTAAGAGAAAGGCAGACAACCTAATCTAAAAAATGGGCAAAATACTTGAATAGGCATGTTACAAAAGAAAGTATCCAAATGGAAAGGTGCTCAGGCTCAATAGACCCAAAAGAACTGCAAGTTAAAACCCTAATTCATTACCATTTAATACCAACCAGGATGGCTAAAGCAAACCAGAAAACTCAACTACACTAAGTTTTGTGTTGGCAAGAATGTAGAGCAGTTAGAACTCTCATTCATCCTGGTGGGAGAAGAAATTGGAAACATCTTTGTAAAACTGAGAGTACTTATTAAAGATGAACATATGCATACTCTATAATTCAGTAGTTCAGATTGTAGGTATTCATGATGTACTATTAATTATGGACATATGTTAGAAACAATCCAAATTTCCATCAGCTGTAAAAAGGATAAATTGTTGCATATTCATACAATAGACTACTAGAGCAATGAGAAGGAAAGAACTGCTATTTCACCAAATACATGATGAATCTTACAAATATAATGAATGAAAGAAGGCAGACACAAAAGATAACATAGCGTATCATTCCATTTACATTAATTTCAAGAACAGGCAAAATCATTCTATGGTTTTAGAAGTAAGAATAGTGGTCATTTATTTGAGGAGCACGAGCTTTTGGGGTGCTAGTAGTCGTCTATGTGTTATTCAGGATACTGATTATACAGATATTTTCACTTTGTGAAAATTCATTGAGTTGTGTACTTACTTATGCATTGTTTTCAGTATGTGTATTTAAAAATTTTTTAAAATGTTTTATTCATTTTTTGAGAGAGAGACAGAGAGACAGAGTGCAAGCAGGGGAGGGGCAGAGAGAGAAAGAGACACAGAATCCAAAGCAGGCTCCAGGCTCTGAGCTGTCAGCACAGAGCCCAATGTGGGGCTCGAACTCATGAACCGAGAGATCATGACCTGAGCCAAAGCTGGATGCTTAACCAACTGAGCCACCCAGGCACCACTTTAGTATGCGTATTATATTGCAATAAAACTTTTACTAAAAAAATTTTCTTAAAAATATGGTAGAGTTTAAGATTCTAGTTTTGAACTCACAAAAGATTAACTTTATTAAAAATTCAAAAAATATACAAGAGAAATAGCTAAAAAAGTCTCCTTCCCTGTCCTATGCCCAAGCTATCCAGTTCCCTCACAGGGAGCCAATGATATTAGTATTTTTGTGCATCCTTCCAGACATATTTTTAATATATGAGCAAATAAATACGTATGTAATTACACACACATGCGCGCGCGCACACACACACACACACACCCTTTTTTGGTATGCATGGCAATATTCTGAGCATGTTATCCTACAGTTTGCTTTTATCATTTATTTTAAAGACTTTTCCATATAGTACAGAAAGAAATTCCTATTCCTTCTTAAAGCTGCATAATGTATACTATTGTATGAATGTTACATGATTTATTTAACAAGTCCCCCCCTCTTGATGGGGATTCACGTTAGATTATTTCTGGTTGAGAAGATTTCTTGATCCTGATCTATGTTGGGTTAAATATCTTTTTTCCCAGGCCTCATTTTAACTTTTTACCACAGCCTGCACAGGTTGATATGTAGTGAAGCAATATAAAAGGGTAAAGTAGAAATAATTTGTCTATTTCTTGAGGCGCCTATGTGGTTCAGTTGGTTAAGAGTCTGACTTCAGCTCAGGTTATGATCTCATGGTTTGTGGGTTCAAGCCCTGCGTTGGGCTCTGTGCTGACAGCTCAGAGCCTGGAGCCTGCTTTGGATTCTGTGTCTCCCTTTCTCTCTGTTCCCCTCCTCAACTAATGCTCTGTCTCCTTCTGTCTCTCAAAAATGAACGAATGTTAAATTTTTTTTTTAATGAAAAAAAAGAAATAATTTGTCTATTTCTCAATTTTTTTAAACAAAGATTGGGGGCTCCTGGGTGGCTCAGTTGGTTAAGCATCTGACTCTTGGTTTCGGCCCAGGTCATGATCTTGCAGTTCATGAGATCTAGCCCTGCGTAGGGCTCTGAGCTGATGGTGGGGAGCCTGCTTGGGATTCTCTCTCTCTCTCTCTCTCTCTCTCTGCTCCTCCCTGTGTGCACACTCTGTCTCTCTCTCTCTCAAAATAAATAAACTTAAAAAAAAAAAAAGGAAGACTAAATGCAGAAATTGAAAGCTGCAGGGGCTGGAAGAGAACTAATCCTGGGTTTCCTTGCAATTGATTTAAGATTCTAATGAAAGCTAAGGATTCTTTCCTTCAGAAAAATATGCATGCTGGTAAAATTTTGCATATAAATTTTGGGGTTGATAGACCATTTGAAATTCCTCCATGGATTCTAGATTAAGAATCAAAAAACCCACCAATTTGAAAATTGGGAAACTGGGGGCCAGAGATGAGAGATGGGTTTCATATCAAGTTAATTGCAGAAGATAGTCACTTGTATTTGTGTTAAAGGAATGCCAGCAATATTCCCTCTCCTTTTGTTGGCTGATGTCATAGCCCAGACTTGTAAGGGAAGCTACTCTTTCCTTCCCAAAGAAACTTCAATTTGAAGGTAGGGTAACCTAAGACAAAAATGGTAAATTTATTTGAATGATTGATTTCTTTGATAACAAGATGGGATGATTAGAATATTTTGTGTAATACTTTGATTTATTTTCTTTCTCCTTTTGTTTTTGGTTCAGCCCAAGAAGAAGAGAGGAAAAGTGGAAGTGAGACCCATTAATTTGGGAACAGATTATGAATATGGGGTTTTAAACATTCACCTGACTGCATACGACATGGCCCTGGCAGAGAGTTATGCCCAGTATGTTCACAACCTCTGCAACCATCTATCCATTAAAGTTGAGGAAAGGTATGAAGGATGCCTTTGCATGGGATGTTTTTGGTGTGAGTGGCATGCTCAGCTTTGTCGTTAAATGAGGTTTTGAGGTATAATTTACATTTAGTAAAATTCATCCTTTTAGGTATATAGTTTACCACAATCAGAATGTAGAACAATTCTATTAACCCCAAAATTTCCCCAGTGCCCTGGTGTAGTCAAATCCCAACCAACAATTGATTTGCTGTCCCTGTTGTTTTAATTTCTCCAGAACATCATGTAAATGGAATCATACAGTATGTAGCTTTTTGTGTCTGTCCTCTTTCACTTAGCATAATACGTTTCATATTCATCCATGTTTTTGCAAGTATTTTATTGCTGAGTAGTATTCCATTAAATGCTGGACCTTAATTGGTTTATCCATTCACCAGTTGATGTACATTTTCATTGTTCTCTAGTTTATTGGTAATTATAAATAAAGCTGTCATAAGCGTTCTCATGTATATATCTTTTCTCCTGGATAGCTACCTAAACCTGGGATTTGGAGATTGTATGGTGAATGTATGTTTAACTTCGTAAGAAACTGATGTCTGTTTTCCAAAGTGGCTGCACCATTTTGTTTTCCCACCAACAACGTATGAGAGTTACAGTAACTCCTTTTCCTGGGCAGCACTTGGTATTGTCATTTTTTTCCCTAAAGATATACCTAATAGATATATAGTATTTCATAGTGAGTGGTCTTAATTTTCATTTCCCTAATAAATAATGATTTTGATATCTTTTCATGTGCTAATTTGGTGTATATTTGCTTTGATGACTGTTCGGATCTTTTGTCCATTTTTAAAATTGGGTTGTTTGTTTTCTTATAATTAAGTTATGAAAATTCTTTATCTATTTTTGGATACCAGTTCTTTTTCAGTATGCTTTGCAAATATTTTCTTCCTGTCTGTGACTTATCTTGTCATCTTCTTAGCTGAGTCCTTTGGAAGGCAGACTTTTTTCAAGTTTGATGAAGTTCAGTTTATTATTTTTTTTTTATTCATGCTTTTGGTGTCATATCTAAGAAAGTATTGTCTAACCCAAGATCACAAAGATATTCTCCTGTGTTTTCTTCTAAAGGTTCTATATTTTTAAGTTTTACTTTTAGGCCCATGATCCATTTTGAGTTATTTTTGTATATGGTATGAGATATGAATCAAAGTGTTTTTGTTTTTTTTTTTTCATGTAAATAGCCAGTTGTTCCAGCACCATTTGTTAAAGAGATTTTCTAGCTTTTATCAAATTGTCTTAGCACTTTTTGAAAGTCAGTTAACCATGTATGTGTGGGTATATTTCTGGACTCTCTTCTGTTACAGCGATGTATGTATCTATACTTATACCAATACCAGACTGTGTTGATTACTGTAGCTGGATTACTGAAACTACAACTTTTTTTTTTTTTTTCAAAATTATTTTGGCTATCCTAGGTCATTTGGTTTTCCTTAAACGTTTTATAATTATAGTTTGTCGATTTCTACAGAAAGGAACCTGATGGGATTTTATTGGGATTATGTTGAATCTGTAGGTCATTTTGAAGAGAATTGACAACTATTTTGATTCCTCTGATCCTTTAACGAGGTATATCTCCCCATTTATTTAGGCTTTCTTCGCCTGCTCTGGTTTTCATTTACTCTTTGGATTTGTTGGAAAACTGTAGGGGAAGAGAACTAACAATTACTGGCTATCTACTCCAGGCCAGGCACTTTACATATCTTATCTCTCAGGGTTTCAGAAGGTGTGAGATGCCCTGTAGTTTGCTTTAAATAACATTAAATCACATGGTGAGAGATTTCTTCCCTTTTTAACTCTCATTCATCCTAATTATGTCAAGGAGAGATTTTTTAGTGTGGTTCTGGTATGTCCTTAACACCACTCTAGCACCTCCTAATCTTTATAGCAGAGAAAGGACCTCAGACTCAAGAGTCTTTGGCTAGCAATCATGTCTAACTAGAATTTTATACCATTATTTTGTTTCTGTTGTACTTTTTAAAAGTAAGCTCTAGGCTCAGCATGGGACTTGAACTCATGATCCTGAGATTAAGAGTCATGTGTTCTGGGGCACCTGTCATGTGTTCTGTGGTTCAGTTGGTTGAGTGTCTCACTCTTGATTTCAGCTCAGGTCATGATCTCATGGTTCGTGAGTTGGAGCCCCACGTGGGGCTCTGCGCTGACAGCATGAAGCCTGCTTGGGATTCTCTCTCTCCCTCTCTCTGCCCTTCCCTCCGCAAAATAAATAAACTTAAAAAAAAAAGTGTCATATAGTCTACGGACTGAGCCAGCCGGGCACCCCCATTGTAATTTTTTTTTAACTTCTATGGATGGCAGCTGATACTGGTCTTCCATTTACAATAGTGATATAAAGTCAGGCTTACTGAGATATAGTTTAAATTCAGTAAAATTCACCCCTTTAGTGAACAATTTCTGAGTTTTGACAAATGACAGTATGTACTATCATCATCCAGATGTAGGACATTTACATTATCCCAGGAAGTTCCCTCCCACGTTTGTAGTCAGTCCCGCCTCTTAGCCCTAGTCCCTCACAACTAATGATCTGTTTTCTGCCCCTATAGTTTTTTTTAATACTTTTTTAAAAAAATGTTTACTTGGGGCGCCTGGGTGGCTCAGTCGGTTGAGCGTCTGATTTCAGCTCAGGTCACAATCTCGCAGTCTGTGAGTTCGAGCCCTGCGTCGGGCTCTGTGCTGACAGCTCGGAGCCTGGAGCCTTGCTTCGGATTCTGTGTCTCCCTCTCTCTCTGCCCCTCCCCCGTTCATGCTCTGTCTCTCTCTGTCTCAAAAATAAATAAATGTTAAAAAAAATTAAAAAAAAAAGTTTACTTATTTTTGAGAGAGAGAGAGAGAGAGAACAAGTGGGGGAGGGGCAGAGAGAGAGAGAGGGAGACACAGAATCCAAAGCAGGCTCCAGGCTCTGAACTGTCAGCACAGAGCCCAACATAGGACTTTAACCCATGAACTGCAAGATCATGACCACAGCTGATGTTGGAGGCTTAACTGTCTGAGCCACCCAGGTGCCCCTATAGTTTTTGCCTTTTCCAGAATGTCATATAAGTGGGATTATACAGTATTTTTCCTTTTGAGTCTGCTTCTTTCACTTAGGATAATGTATTTGAGATTGATCTATGCTGTTGCCCGTATCAGGTAGTTTGTTCCTTTTTGCTGCCAATTAGCATTTCATTGAGTGGATGCTTGTTTGTTTATCCATTCAACAGTTGAAGGACATTTGTATTGTTTCCTGTTTTGGGCAGTTATAAATAAAGCCACTATAAACATGTACAGCTTTTTGTGAGAACATGTTTTCATTTCTCTAGGAATTTGATTGCTGGGTCGAATGGTAAGGGCAGTGGATGTTTAAATTTATAAGAAACTGCCAAACTGTTTTCCAAAGTGGCTTTACCATTTTCTTACACATCAGCAACTTGAATTCCAGTTGCTCTACATCTCAAGTCTCTCTTTTATTTTTTTTTAAGTTTATTTATTTATTGAAAGAGAGAAAAAATGTGAGCAGGGGAGGGGCCGAGGGAGAGGGAGAGAGAGAATCCCAAGCAGGCTCCACGCTCACTGTGGAGCTAAACGCAGGGCTCAATCTTATGACTGTGAGATCATGACCGGAGTGGAAATCAAGAGTTGGATGCTTAACCAACTGAGCCACCCAGGTGCCCCTCAAGTTTATTTTTTATTTATTTTTTACTTATTTTTATTTATTTTTTTTTAAACAATTTTTTTTTAAATTTTTTTTTTCAACGTTTATTTATTTTTGGGACAGAGAGAGACAGAGCATGAACGGGGGAGGGGCAGAGAGAGAGGGAGACACAGAATCGGAAACAGGCTCCAGGCTCTGAGCCATCAGCCCAGAGCCTGACGCGGGGCTCGAACTCCCGGACCGCGAGATCGTGACCTGGCTGAAGTCGGACGCTTAACCGACTGCGCCACCCAGGCGCCCCTAAAACAATTTTTTTTTAATGCTTATTTATTTTTGAGACAGAGAGAGACAGAGCATGAACGGGGGAGGGTCAGAGAGAGGGAGACACAGAATCTGGAACAGGCTCCAGGCTCTGAGCTGTCAGCACAGAGCCCGACGCGGGGCTCGAACCCACGGACCACGAGATCATGACCTGAGCCGAAGTCGGCCGCTCAACCGACTGAGCCACCCAGGCGCCCCTCAAGTTTATTTTTTAAATAACTTTTTAAGTGAACTGATTTAAAGAAAAATCATTTTGGTGGTTTGCCATTTATTGCCATATTATTTAAAGAATAATCATTTTGGTGGTTGGCCATTGTGGCAAGTAATACGTGGCCCGGTGTGTGGATATGGTAAAAATTATACTTTCTTACTCATTAGATAGCAGTATATTCCCATTTTGCAAATGAGGAAACCAAGGCCCAGAAGGCCCAAAAGTCACAAAACCAATAAGTGGCCTAGATTTAACTCATTTCTGCCTGACTCCCAGTATTTTTAATCCTATAGGGTCTTATTTTAAGTTCTTAAGCTAAATTTGAACTTTTAAACCTTGGTAACTTGGAATATAACTGTGCTAAACATGCACTTGAAAAGATTGGATAATAACCTGTGACTTTAGCTCTCACAGCTAATAGTACTTCAATTGTTTTAGGCCTAAAGATGTGCTTTATCTTTTCCTGATGCCCCAGAGAGTTGGTTGCTCTTTCAGCACTTGACGCATACTTCTATCATGTCACTTAGTGCTTTGGGCCGTAATAATCTATTCATGTGTCAGCTGCCCTCCCTACTGACTAGTGGGAACTGTGTTCTTTTTTATTTCTTTAGCATCTAGCACAGGACCTGCCACATGGGGGACATTAAGCCGTTGTTGAAAGAATGACAGGTTCTTGAATGTGACTGAACAATGCAAGTGTGTGGTGTATATGGTATACATTTCCTAAAGTTTAATGAAAGTGTCTTTAATTAATGAATTAAAATACTGATCGAGTCTATTCCTGCTGTATGGTTGGTATTGTACTAGACATCCTGACTGGAGGATATCAAGGAGAATGTCCCTGATTTTAGGGAGTGTGTGTGTGTGCGCATGTGTGTGTGTGTGTGCGCGTGTACAACGTAATGTGGAAGGTGGTAAGTGAAGGATGAAATGCAATGTCAGTTCAAGGAGGCTGAACAGCATGATAATTTAGAACAATGCTTCCTGAAAGTGCCACTCTGCAAAGATATCAGAAGCTAATGCCAAAATGTACATTAGTGCTTTGCTTCCTTCATCAAGAAAGTCTCACTATTGAAAAAAAAAATGTTGGCTGAATTAAATGTTGGTGTGTTTAATGACTGTTGCATGCTTCTTATCTTGTAACAGACTGATAGCAAGCAGTTTGTTCACCAGCAACTTAACTTGCCTATGGACCATACTTTGAGTAACAATTGGTTAAGAGCACAGGCTCTGGAATCAAACGGCTTGTGTCCAAATTCTAGTTCTACCAGTTGTTGGCAATATGACCTTCGGAAATTGTGAACCTCAGTTTCCTCATCTATCTAACTGGGATGATAATTTTCTTATTCCTTTAAGTTCTGAAAATTAAATAAGAAAGTGTATGATAGCACTTAGCAGAGAGGCCAGAACATTGTAAACACTCTGTAAATAATATTGTTATTAACAGCTACTGAGAATATATATTTTTTTAGCTGGCAGGGATTAGGGGTAGCTTCTCAGAGGTTGTGGTGGCAAAGAGGCATTAAGTGTCATTTACAGAATGTTATCATACCTATAGTGGGTTAATTCCCTGAAATAGTGTTTTACATTTTTAGAAGGACTTTTTAAAAGGTGCTGTTTTTAAAACCTGGCTGTGGAAAGCTCTGGCTTCTTTTGAGTAAAGGCAGGAACGCAGTAGCATTTGTTGAGCACCTACTATCAGCCAACCATTCTGGCTTTTTTTGTATAATGTTGCTTGATTCCAAGAAGCACCTAAGCACTTAACACATAGTGAATCAAAGTATCAACTCTGTGGCCAGACTGCTAGGGTTTTGCTCTGGTTCTGCAGCATTCTTATTGTGTGGCGTTGGGCAGTTTACTTAAACTCTGTATCTTGGTTTCCTCATCTGTAAAATGGAGTTAATACAAGTTCCTACATACAAAGGCTATAGTGAAAATTAAGGGAGATAATATATTTAAAGTGCTTCTAACTGTTCCCAACGAGAGTTGGCTGCTACTATTATTATTATTTATTAATATAATAGAAGCTTGCCTATGGTCATACATCTAATAAAAGGCAAGGTCTGGATTTGAATCCACGTTTTTTTCAAATTCTCAATCCTTTGTAATTGGTTCTACATGCAGCTTTCAGTGTGATCTTTCTAGAATGGAAGTATTATCATGTTACTACCATGCTTCAAATCCTTCTATGGCTTCCCATTCCTTTAGGATCAAAATGAAAGTTCCTCACATGGCTTGCTAGGTGCTCTATGGCCTGGGCTTGCTTCTGTTGCCTTAACTCATATTTCCCGTTCCGTCTTCCTCTCCCTCCAATTAACAGAGGCTTTGATTTTATCACTTTCCACCTCAGGACCTGTGCATATGCTTGCTCTCTAAAGCTTAGAATACTCTTTCCCCTTTACTTAACTAACCCCTGCTTTTTTCTTAGCTTCTTCAGAGAACCTCATTGAATTAAGTCTTTATGTTAAATATTTGGGAGAAGTAAAGATTATATAACTTCCCTTTCATGGCACTCATTCCTTACCCTCGTAATTACTTGTCTCTTATTGGTCTTCCTTCTTAGACTCTAAGATCTATAAGGCAAGGACTTTCGATCTCCATTAGCAGTGTAACCCTAAGACCTTTCCCAGTACCTGACACATAGTAAGCACTGAATAAATATTCATTGACTTGGATTGAGTTTTAATAGTCATTGGCATGATTCTTAGAACAGCAGAACGAATGATGTGCTGCTTTTTGCCTCTTTTCTAGCTCGTTTCTCCAAATAGCACAGAGCATAAAGAGATGTTCGTTTTCAGCAACTCCCTTCTCTGCATTGATTGAGGTTTTCAGACCATTGTATTGTCAGGCATTCTCACTGCCCAGCTTTTCAGAGATAAAATGATTTTCTTTTCTTCTGATTTTCATTTCATCATGATCCATTTTTCCTCTGGGAGTGGTGGGGTAGGGCTCTGACCTTGAGATGGAATTGGGCAGGGGAGCAAAGTGCTGGCTTTTGTTCTATAAATGGTCTGCACTGCTGCAGCTGCAACTCACCCAGGAGGGGAGAGGAAGAAGGTCCTGCAGGTTTCTTAATCTGCCTGCGTCCCTTGCTGAGCAGCTGCCTGGAGATGGAAATCTTATTCATCCGGGAGCAGCTTCCAAGCCTGAAGCTGATGTAGCCCCTGTGCTTTGTGGAGACTAAAAGCATCACTCAGCATCACTCTCTCTAACGCTACTTTTTTTTTTTTTTTCCTTGAAGTCCACTTACATTGCTTAAAATGGAGCTATGATTTATATTTAGTGGAATCCATGGATTCTAAGTTCCCTGATACCCCAACAGGCTCCCTTGTGTCCTGTCTCAGGCAGTAAGAATGCTATCCTGAAGGTAGCATTATTTTGTCATTTTAGATTGACTTTTGACAATTATTTCATTTCTTCCCTTCTGCTTTCCCTGTCTGATCGTTCAAGTTATGTTTATTGCAGAAAATTTGTAAAATACAGAAAAGTGTAGACACTGAAGAAAAATTACATGTATTCTTACTACTCAAAGGCCTATTCTACCTTGGAATGACCAGAGTTCCCAGTATTTCTTTGTCAAAGTACGTCAAACTATGGTTTTTCTGTTGGTTTTCTCTGAGGGCTTATCAATAGCTGCTTCACTTTTTTGGAATGCTGCCTAGGCAAATGCCTATATGTTCATTCTTTATAACTTGATAAAATGCTACCTCACCTGTGAAGTCTTCCCTGAGCTCCCTTTCTCTCTCTTGTCCCTGTAATATTCAGTACGTGACTATTATTGCCTTTTTCTTACTGTAGTGAAGATGTTTGTGTACTTTCTTGTCTCTCCAAAACACTCTTAGTGAGCTCCTTTATTTATTTATTTATTTATTTATTTATTTATTATTTTTTAATGTATATTTATTTTTGAGACAGAGCAAGAGACAGAGTGCAAGCAGGGGAGGGGCAGAGAGAGAGGGAGACACAGAATCTGAAGCAGGCTCCAGGCTCTGAGCTGTCAGCACAGACCCCAACGTGGGGCTTGAACTCGCGAACCGTGAGATCATGAGCTGAAGTTGGACGCTTAATCAGTTGAGCCACTCAGGCACCCCTTAGTGAGCTCCTTTAAAGGATAGGCTACATATTGCCCAGTAGTGTGCCTAGGACAAAACAGGCTTTGAGTAAATGTTTGTTGAATGAATGAATGAATGAATGAATGAGTGAATGAACAAATGAACAAAATCTTGTGAAGTAAGTGTTGAATAGAATGCATGCTCAGTGGCAGGAATGGACAGCTCCCACTTTAGTTAGTCAGTCTTATTTGCAGAATGTCAAGAAAGAAAACTAGCGTTTTAGAATACTTTTTACTTTCCTGAAAGCTTTTGGAAGAGGAAGTCAGAGATTGCTAGAAAGTGGTAAGGAATGTTATTTAGGGAGGTTACTTGGAAGTTTGCAGTACCTAGCATTTACTCCTTATAAGGGCAAGGGAATTGGCATTTGTAGTCATATTACTTATATAATCTTATTTAATCATTGCAACAACTCTATGAACTAGGTATCATTATTCTCATTTTGTAGCTGAAGAATCTGAGACTCAGAAAACTGAATTAATTGTCCAAGGTCAAATAGGTAATAAGGGGCAGAGCCAACATTTAAATCCAGGACTATCATGTCTCTAATCCAATTCCATTATTTCCATTATTCATTTCGTAGAGAGCCATGCCCCTTGCTATCAATTGATGAAGCTTTGTTTGGCATGAAAATTCAGGAATTCTATTGTTATTATTCCCTTTATCTTCATTTTGATGACCTTTTTGACAAGATAACACTAATACCGTATTTCTGTGTAGCCATCGATCCTATTTTATCACCACACCTGATCTTCACACGTCTATTAATTTAGACCTAGATTATAATCCCCTTTATTGTGGAATAAACTGAGGCCGACAGAGACAAGTAACTTGCCTTAGTAAATATTGCTAATAAGCTAGAGGGCCAAGATTTGACCCTAAATCCAGTGTTCTTTTCACTGCAGCATGTAGATCTGCTGAAGCTTATTATAGCAAGCATAGTCTCTACAACAGTATTTCTCAAGCTGGGGACATTTAATAATGTCTGGAGATAATTTTTTTTATTAAAAAAATTTTTTTAATGTTTATTTTTGAGGGAGAGACAGAGAGCAAGCAGGGGAGGGGCAGACAGAGAAAGGGAGACACAGAATCTGAAGCAGGCTCCAGGCTCTGAGCTGTCAGCACAGAGCTCGACGCAGGACTCACGAACCGTGAGATCATGACCTGAGCCAAAGTCAGACGTTTAACCAACTGAGCCACCCAGGTACCCCTGGAGATAATTTTTATTGTCACCATCTCAGGGGGGTACTGTTGGCATCTTGTGGGTAGAGATTAGGGATACATAGGCCAGTCCCCCCGCAACAAAGAATTATTTGGTTTAAAATGTCAATAGTGCTGAGGTTGAGAAATTTTGCTCTTTTAAAACAGTTGGGTTTCATGCCTCATTTCTCCAGAAGAGGTGAAATACCCAAGGTTAGCCTCCAAAGTGATGAGATTAATTCTTTTAGAATTGGCTTTTCTTTAGTAGCAGTGAATAGTTATTAATCACCAGATTTTATTCAATGTTCTATCAGGCAAGAACTAGGGATGCAAAAGGCATTAGACATGGTCTGTTCCTTCAGGGAGTTTAGAGGTTTCTGGAGGAGGTTTAAGAGGATCTGCTTACTTTACCCTGGTTGCAGATAAACTGCCCTAGATTCCAGGAGTCACTGCATTGCAGGAGTGGCTGTACTCAGGGACCACCCTGATTCAAGTGGTGCTGCTAACTTAAAGGAACCCTCCTCATAGCTGACTCTTCCTTCCCATAGTTATGCGATGCCCACCAAAACCATGGAGGTATTGCGGCTGCAAGACCAAGGCAGCAAAATGTTCTTGGACTCAGTTCTTACCACCCATGAGCGAGTGGTTCAGGTAGGCACTCTGGGAGAAACTTGAAATGTATTTGCCTCTCCTGGTTCTTCTTCTATTTTTTTCTCCTTCTACCATGCCCTTCTCTTCCTGTTGCCTGCCCCCTGAAATGATGATGTTCTCCAGGGTTTAGTTCTTGATCCTTCCATCTCTCCTTGTGTAATACCTTCCCTCTATGCAATCTCACTCATTCCCCGGGTCTCAGTGGCCATCATAATATACCGACAACCCCCTATACATATCTCCCAGTCCTGATGGGTTATATACTAATAACCCCTAGCTAACATCTCCAGTCCTGATCTCTCCGTTGAGTTTCAAACCTGATATCCACTTATTTACTGGACTTCTCCACTGGGATATTCCACAGGTGTCCTACACTCAGCATATATAAAACCAACTGTAGAGGAACTGACGTTTTGCTTTTTAAGGTTTATTTTTTTAGGGGTGCCTGGGTGGCTCAGTTGGTTGAATCTGTGACTTTGGCTCAGGTTATGATCTTGCGGTTTGGGGGTTTGATCCCTGCTTCCAATTCTGTGTTTCCCTCTCCCTCTGCCCCTCCTCTGTCACACTCTATCTCTCTCTCTCTCAAAAGTAAACACTAAAAAATTTTATTAAGTTTATTTTTTTTAATTTATTTTGAGAGCAAGAGAGAGGGAGCTTGTGAGCAGGGGGAGGAGAGGGAGGGCGAGAAACTGAGAGACCGGGAGAGAGGGAATTCCAAGCAGGCTCCCTGCTGTCAGTGCAGGACCTGATGTGGGGCTTGATCTCAAATAGTGACATCATGACCTGAACTGAAATCAAGAGTTGGAGACTTAACCAACTGAGCCACCCAGATGCCCCCTAACAGCTTTATTGAGAATTTTATTCATATACAATTTACCCATTTAACATGTACAATTAAATGGATTTTAATATATTCACAGTTAGGCAACCATCACCACAATTTTAGAACAATTTCATTACCCTGAAAGGAAACTCTACCCATTTGCAGTCACTCCTCTTTCCCTGTCCCCCCAGCTCCTGGCAACCACAAATCTGTTTCTGCCTCTATGATCTTACCTCTTCTGGACATTTCATTTAAATGGAATTATACAATATATGGCCTTTTCTGTCTGGCTACTTCCACTTAGCATGTTTTCAAGGTTCATCCATGTTGTAGCAGGTATTAATGCTTCATTCCTTTTTATTGCCAAATAATATTCCAGTGTATGGACATCACCCCTTTCTGACCCACTCAAGAAGTATATCAACAAGACGTATATATTCCGTAATATATGTTCCGTAATATAACATTCCGTAACAGAATGTTAAGGTAGTAACACCTTAAATCTATTATGCTAACTTTAAAAATTAAGTACTTAACAATCTTTAGTTCTTTAAATATTATCAGAAATAAATTATTTGAGATACAGATCTTAAGAAAGATCTATCTTGCCACTGAGGCCCATAGGATACAGTTTGATCTCTTTAGTGCCTAAATACCTTTATGATTCTCTTCCTGCTTTTCCTCTTCTCACGCCATTCATTCCAGCCATACATGGAACTCATTTTAATTCCCTAGTACTGTGTGATGCAACCACACTTTACTGATTTCTTCTGCTTTGAAAACCCTCCCTATTACTGCTGAATTCTCCTAGTTTACTCCTGTTTTTCTTCAAGACTCCACCTAGAAGTTACCTTTTTTTGGAAGCTGTCTTTCACCTCCTTAGGTTAGGAGATATTTGTCTTGTGGATTCCTGCAGCCCCCTGCATGCCCTTCTACTACACATCTGATTCGCCTCTGGATTCTCCACACAGGGTCTGACACTAGTCCAGTCTATGTGGGTACACCTGAGTTGAATCAGAAAGTCATCCTGGACTTGATAACCTCTTGGTCCAGTTATGACATCCATTGTCTGCAGGAGCAGACACTAGCCATGACTACTGTGTTGGCAAGCAGACACTTTGATGGCAAGAGGAATCCTGTAGAGGTTGGCTCTGAAACTGGCTCTGGGTGTTAATCCTCTACCCAAGGGCCCTGTAGCTCTGCTGAAGCTGACATCTGAGCCCCTGCCATGCCTGCCCAATCACCTGGCTTTCAGTGCTCTCTCTTAGAGCATCTTCTTTCCTTTGCAGATCAGCGGTTTGAGTGCTACATTTGCAGAGATTTTCTTGGAAATAATCCAAAGCAATCTTCCTGAAGGAGTCAGATTGTCAGTGAAGGAGGTATGTGCTAGTTTGAGAAGAGGCCCCCTGGTGGCCCACCTGTGTTCAATATGGATAAGAGCATCTGGCTTTAGAAACAAGACAGAAATGTGGGTAATTTAGCCCAGATAATAAACAGGAAAGGTTTGCAGACTGGTATAACTGTGGTCATTATCCTGCCTCTTCCAATGGATCAGGGATGATCCTTTATGGACCACAGGAGCAGAACTCCATCACAATATCCTGGTGTTAGGGGTGAACCCATAGTTGTGTGCAGAAATAACATGATTTAAGATTACATAGAGTCTAATTAATCAGAACACAAATAAGGAAATGTACTTTAAAGAAGAGTTTCCTAGACCTTTAAGGCTTGACTGTAGCCTGACTGAAGAATGCCAATCAGAAGGAAATTTGGCATGCAAAACTTAGAAAACATTAGGAACTTCAGCCTAAATACTGAGTATTTGGGTCCATATGCCAAGGCAAGCCTTGTTATGACACAGATACATCAGGTCATTTTAGACTGATGCAATTTGCTGCATCCAGCTCTCCTTGTTCTGAGCCCATGCTTGTTAATTCTTTTCTTGTTATTCAGGTTTCACACAGATCTGTATACAGGAGAAAATGTGCTGGTCATGCTGACTTAAATATTCCAGTCCTTATGTCTTTCCTATTGTAGATGGAGAATTTGGGCATTGCCTCTCTTTAAATGCTTCTAATGGTATACTCAGCATTCTGACATTAATTCTTTATATGTCTGTCTTCTCTCACCAGACTTAAGTTCATTTAAGGCAGGGAGGAAGTCCGATTCAACTTAGAATCCCTAGTATCTAATATAAGTCTCATGAAAAGTTAGTTGAATCTGAATCATTCTCTACAGAGATGTCTGATGGCTTTTTTTAACGTGTATTTATTTATTTTTGAGAGAGAGAGAGAGTGCGAGCAGGGGAGAGGGACAGGAAGAGTGGGAGAGGATCCCAAGCAGGCTCCATGCTCAGCACAGAGCCTGACTCAGGGCTTGATCCCACAAACTGTGAGATCATGACCTGAACCAAAATCAAGAGTCATATGCTTAACCGACTGAGCCACCCAGATGCCCTGCTTTTTTTTTTTAATGCTGTGTATGTATGAATAACTGAAAGTTCTGTAGTAATTCCCACTTACTTTCTTTTTCTTCTCCCCAGCACACTGAAGAAGACTTCAAAGGAAGGTTCAAAGCTCGGCCAGAACTGGAAGAACTGTTGGCTAAGTTGAACTAGCTCATTGCAAACCCTTTTAAGCCAGGACTGGTGATATTGAGTGCCAAGGGGAAGAGCTTCCTGGGTGGTTAAAATTAAGAAGATCCTTTAGATATTGTAACTGCCCATCCCCATTAGCCAGGAATGCCTCCTCTCTTATATGGAGGAGTGTTGCCGATTACCACTTTCCTTTGAGCCAACCTAAGACATCCTTCATCTAATAAAAATCTGCAGCTGGTGGACATGTGCGTATGTGAGAAGTCCGTCCATCCTGTGGAGTATCTTTTATTTTTTTATTTTAAGATTTTATTTTTAAGTAATCTCTATACCCACCCAGCAGCGTGGGGCTTGAACTCACAACCCCAAGATCAAGAGTCATATGCTCCACCGACTGAGCCAGCCAGCTGCCCTGTGGAGTATCTTTAAGGGATTCTATTTTCTCTTTAGCACAAAAACATACTTCCCTTCAATATTTCTCCAGTTAGAGTGATCTCATTCTTTAAAGCAATCTGGCATTGTGTCTTTTAGTGAAACAGAGGATCATAAGTAAACTTGGGTAGAAGGAATAGGGACGGGGCTTTTGGTTTTGCTTATGAAAAAAGCTCTCCAGATAGAAACAAGGTCTGTCCATAGTGAAAAAAATTGCTTTGTGGGGCAGTGAGTGACTTGTCATATTCAGGCAGATGTTACATAACTGCTAATTAGGGTTACCTGGAGTGGGTTTAAACAAAGAATTAAAGTTGATTTTGGTCAGGGGTCAGAAAACTACTGCTTGTGAGCCACGCCCCACTGACTGCCTGCTTGTTTATTTGTTTTAATGTTTGTTTGTTTCTTTCTTTCTTTATTTAGAGAGCATGAGCGGGGTAGGGGCAGAGAGAGAAAGAGAGAGAGAGGAAGAGTGGGAATCCCAAGCAGGCTCTGCGCTGTGAGTGCATCTGACACAGGGGCTCAGTCTCATGAACTGTGAGATCATGGCTTGAGCTGAAATCAAGAGTTGGATGATTAACCGACTGAGCCATCCCGGCACCCCGCGCTTTTTTTTTTTTTTTTTCTTTTTTTAAGTAATTCATTGAGGTGAAATTCACAAACCACAAAATTAACCATTTTAAAGCAAACAATTCAGTGGTATTTAATGCATTCACAATGTTATACAACTACCACCTATATCTAGTTCTAAAACCCCATTGCCTATTTATTGGAACAGAGCCATGGTCACTCATTTACATGTCATCTATGGCTGCTTTCACACTGGCAGCTGAGTAGTTGCGACACAGACTGTAAAACCAAAACATTCATTATGTGTCCTTTATAAAAACAGTCAATCCCTGATCTAAGTCACTGATTCTCAAACTTAAGTGTGTATCAGGATCACCTGGAGGGCTTTTTAAACATAAATTGCTGCTCTTACCCCCAGATTTTCTGACTTAGTAGATCTTGAATGAGGGCCTATAATTTGAATTTCTTACACATTCCTAGGTGATGCTGATGCTACTGGTCCAGGGTTAACTTTTTGTTTTAACGTTTATTTTTGAGAGACTGAGCAGGAGATGAGCAGGAGAGGGCAGGAGGGGGGCAGAGAGAGGAAGACACGGAATCCAAAGCAGGCTCTGGGCTCTGAGCTGTAAGCACAGAGCCTGACGCAGGGCTTGAACTCATGAACCATGAGATCATGACCTGGGCTGAAGTTGGATGCTTAACTGACTGAGCCACCCAGGCCCCCCCAGGATTACCTCTTTGAGAACCATTAGTCTAAGTGACCTCTAATGTTTTTCCTATTTTGAACATTAGTTCGTTCATACTTTTGTACATAATAGCTATCATTTATTGAGCTAGACCCTGCTCAAGGTACTAAATGAGCGCTAATCCTTACACCAGTCTTTTAGGGTGTGTATAGGAGTGTGCATGTGGATGGGTATCTGTGTATGTGAAAAGGTTATGTGTGAGTGGTGTGTCTGAGTATGCATGAGTGTATCTCACATTTACTGAGCCCTCATTATATCTATGTACTTTATAAAGATTATCCTTGAGATTGATAGTATTCCAGTTTTATACATGGAGAAACTGAGGTTTGGAGAGATGAAGTGACTTCCTTTTCCTGAAGGGTCACATAGCTAATAAGTGGCAGATCTTTCTCCTCGCTTCTGTGGGATACTCCTACACAGAGGTCTGTGGGAGCCCAGAGCAGTCTTAGCATTGCAGGTACTTTTCTGAAACCCAACAGTTTCAGTCCTGATGTTATTATGGTTTCTTTGCGTTGGTCTCTAAAGGCAGTAAGAAGAAACTCAAGATTTTCTTCCAAGGTATAACCCTAAGGGGTCAAGAGAGCAGAAACCCTCAATTAAAATGCTTCACTGAATTCCCATTGGAGGTTCAGCAGGCTAGTACTTCCAAGTGAACCCCACTGGGAGTGTGGGCAGAATTTTTTAGGTGAAGACTGGTATTTTGGTTGTAGAATTATTCATTGCTGAGTCTCCTTTAGAGAAGATAAAAGAGAAGTTGCTAACAATGAGTGTAAATTTGGGGGATGTATAGTGACATGAAGGTAAAAAGATGAATAAACACATGTTTGCAAACACACACACACTGTCCCCATATCTATCATATGGACTCCATTTAGGAATCTGGAAAACAGCATTTCTCTTCAGTTTCCCACTTTTCCTTGTTATTGATTTGTGGAAGAAGGACACAGGATTTCATAAATTGAGAAGATATTAGAGCTGAAGAACATTAGGACCCAGCCAGCCTAACCCTCTCTTTTAGCAGGTGTGGGTTAGGGGCCAAGGAAAGGCCGTGCTTTACCCAAGGTCACTGGGCACCTCATTGGCAGAGCTGGGAGCAGGATTTAGATATCTTGATTCCCAGTCCATCCCTTTCCATTACATCATGGAGGGATGAGTCAGGCTTATCTCGTAAATAGGAGGCAGCTGGGTTCTGTCACCTTGGAGTCTTATGTCACTGACCTCGTTGATTTTTCCTCTTGCCAGAGTCAAAGAGCTTTTGTTACTCATTAGTCTGCCCTGAAATAAGTGGAAATTGCTCCTAATGTCTTATCCTGGCAAGAAGGATGGGAGATATTCTGATTGCTAGAACCTCAGAGTTACGATGACAAGCTTCATTTGACTCTCTAGAGTGAGGCCCATAAGGAAATGGACTTTCCTAGAATCACATAGCAGTGAAATCAAATGGAATGCAAGTCTTCTGGCTCTAGGTTGAAAATACCTTGGCCACCCTCCCTGAGAAAACTTATTATAAAGGAAAGAGTCAGACAAACTTGGGCTATTCCTAGTTTCTGCACTTATTAGTCTTAAGGCCTCAGGTGAATTATTTTCACCTCATAAACCTCAGTTTTCTGATCTGTAAAGTGGAAAGAATCCCTTTAGCAGTTTGAGATAGAGATAATGTATACAATGGGCTAGCAAGTGCTCAGTAAATGTTGGATTACCTTCCCTTCTAAACTTCTTCAGCATACTTTTTAAAGAGTTTTTTAAAGAGTTTTTTTAAGTATAACTTAAAAAATATATAGTAAAACAACCTATCTTAAGTGTATATTTGATCAGTTTCAAAAAAAAATAGTCACCCCTAGAAGTACACTTCTAGCAAGATAAAGAATACTTCCATAACCCCAGAAAGCTCCTTGACATTCGTTCATTCTTCCTCAGAAGCAACCATTAATATCATTTCTAGTGCCACAGATTAGTTTTGCTTTTCTAGTATTACATATAAATATCACAGTATATACCCTTTTGTGTCTGATTTCATTTACCCTGTTTTATCCATGTTGTTGTGTCTATCAATAGTTCATCCCTTCAGCATACTTTTAGTTTTCAATGTCCTGGTTAGCGTTAAACTGTGCCCAGAACCACCGTGAAAACATGAGGGGTAGGCAGAAGAGACAAGATGGAAGATCAATGGATTGGGATTCAGAACATCTGGGTGCTAGTTTTGGCTCCATCAATACATAACCTTCGGGATGATCCGTTTTGGTCTTCATTTGAAAGATGAGATAATTGACCCAGCAGGGAAACCGACTTGTCCAAGGTCACTGTGTTAGCCAGTGAGAGCCAGAGATAGCTCCAGTTTACTCAATTCCTGGTCAGTGCATATCACTGAGATTTTCAGAAATGAATCTTTATGTAGATCAGTAACTTTCAAGAAGGACTGAATGCCTGGATTGAATGGGCAGTCTTCCTAGGTAAGGCCAGCAAATTCCTTAGCTTCATGTTTTAGTCCCTTTCTTCTAGCTAAGGATGCCTTGTTCTGCTACCACAGAAATTGGCAGCTGGAAATTGGCAGCTGTGGATTCTGAGAGTGTTTTAGTTGCAGGTAAAGAAATGGAATCTGGACATTTTGGGCATTCAAACACTGTAGCAATGCTCAGAGACCCCTATTTCTAGGGTGTAAATTGTACCTAAGGAAAGAAAGCTGTCTGCGCAAGCACTAGGTATGTCTAGAACTAGACCTGCTGGAAAGGCAGTGCACACAGAATTGGCCAGTGTGTCTTGTGCTGGTTTAATCTGTGCTTTGATATCTTTGTGCCATTTTTGTCTTCAAATGTCTGGTCTCCCTGGAGAATCTGAAATGACTCATTTAGTTCTTATAAATCCCCCTGGAATGACTTTCATTCCCAGTCATTTCAGATTTAGCTCACCATTTAGACAGAATGCCCAGGCTCTGAAAGATGCCTGAGCTCCAGAGAATGAAAACTCTTCAGAAGAAAGCTGCTGGAAAAGAATCCCTCCCACTTTTGCCAGCTTTAAGTCCCTGCTGGAGCAGAGTAGGGAACTCTATCATTCTATACAGCGGACAGTGTAAGGTTTCAACCTGGACTGGCTCCAGTTCTCTTTAGATTTCTAGTCAGCAGCCCAAGGACTTAGCCTCGCAACTTTACCTGAGGAAGGGAGTGGGAGGCATCTCTTATTACTCATCTAGTAAAATGCCATTACAGTGCACCTTTGTCCTGAGCACAGGCCAAGTCCCCAGCTAAAGACCTTGCAGGAAAGGGCCAACTCTTGAGTCTGCCCTAGGCCTAGCCAAGGGTGGCATCCACCCAGCCAAGAGGTCTCTCCACTCATCCCTGGCATCAAGCCTCTGTACACAGGTAAGTATAGGTTATATAGGGATAAGCACAGACCACCTTAAATTACAGCTCCATGGCTATGGCTCCAGAGCTGAGAGACTTAAAAAACATGCCAATCTATAACCCTGTGGGCAATGTGTACTGGTTAATCTTTAAGTAAAACACTAAAAAAAGAAAACAAAAGAAAGAAAAGGTAGTATTTACATAGTCTATGTAGTTACTATTTGTTAAACATTATACTAAGCACTGGATGACTATGAGAACACAGAACAGAGAACAGCATAGACTTTAGAATAAGACTTGAAAGTCTGACCCCCAAACTGACGTTTATTTCCTCCTCTGTAAATGGGAGCTAATGGAATTATTATGGGGATTAAATGAGAAAATGTAACTCAGGAGAGTGCCTAGCACACAATAATAATCACAATAGGCAACATTTAGTGAATGCTTCCTGTGTACCACACAGTTTCTAACTCATTCAACAACTTTATAAGGAAGGTCTACATTTATTAGTTTTAAGGCCTATGGTGTGTATTTTACAGAAGAAAAAAACAGATCCTGAGATGTTAACTAATTTGCCCCAAATCACACAGCTTAAGTGGCATAGTGGGATTTGAAAGCATTGTATCATAGGGATTGAGAGAAAACGATGGAACCAAACAGCCTGGGTTAAATGCTTCATAACTATTATAATATATAACATAACATTTATATTATATATGACACACATATATAATATACATAAATATAATATTTATAAGAGTTTTAATAGTTCAAAATACGCTAGTAATTTATATTTGCTATTTATATATTGTCCCTCATTTAATTCTCTAAGTATGTGTATTAAACAGGAATTATCCCCATTTACTTTGAGGAAACAGATTTGGGTGGTAACAGAGCCCTCTTTACCCAGATATATCCTGTGACCCACCCAGTGTTAGCTCCCTGGTAGAGCTGGAGTCCTAAAAAAGTTACACTTAGCTGGTTTAGTTTCCTCCTGCTAAGGAGGTCCTTCTAACCTTCCCCTTTGCTAGAATCCCACCTACCTTACCCACAGTCTATCATTTCTATTTTAATTACACAAATTAACACATAGATACATTCCTGTTGTAAAAGACTTGAATACATAAGCAAATATAGTTCTTATTGATGGAGTTTTACATTGTGACCATTTATCCACTCTTTAAACAATGCTGCAATGAACGTAACAGTATATACATCTTGTAAAAATATATTTAAGAGGGCTCCTAAAAAAGGAATTTCTATTAAAATATTTTAATTTTTTCTAAGTTTTTATTTTAAGTAATCTCTACACCTAAAGTGGGGCCTGAATTCATGACCCTGAGATTAAGAGTTACATGCTCTTCTGAATGAGCCAGCCAGGTACCCCGCTGTTGAAATATTTGTTTTTTTTTTTTTAATTTTTTTTTTTTAACGTTTATTTATTTTTGAGACAGGGAGAGACAGCATGAATGGGGGAGGGTCAGAGAGAGAGAGAGACATAGAATCCGAAACAGGCTCCAGGCTCCAAGCTGTCAGCACAGAGCCCGACGTGGGGCTCAAACTCACGGACCGCGAGATCATGACCTGAGCCGAAGTTGGACGCTTAACCGACTGAGCCACCCAGGCGCCCCTGAAATATTTAAAGTATTTATAGATCCCATCAAATTATCCTCCAAAAGCTTTACTAATTTATTATCCCTTTAAGTGTGATTGTGCCTGTTCTTCATCCTCACCAGTACTGGTCATTATAAATACTTTTAATTTTTGTCAATAGAAATAGCTAATAACCACTTTAATTTTTTTATGTTTCAATTGGGTTGTTTGCTTTTTCTCACTGATTTCTAGGTACTTTTTACTTGTGCAGATGGTTTTCTGTTACATATGTTACAAATAGGTAATGTCTCCTTTATCATTAAAGGTTCAACTCAACTAACTCCCTTGAGATTCTTGCTGACAGCTGCAGTCCACACTGCTCCCTCTGATGACTCAGCATTGAGCAGACATGCACCCCAAAGAGATTCATCTCTCTCTATATGTCCAGTCATCCCATTCTAATTGGATTTTATTGTTCTTTAAACTCGTATTCCTCCTGTCTTCTACCCTCTTCTCTTTCCTCCTCAGTCACCAACAAAGACTCAAAGTAGTTTTAGGGCCTACAATACTTCAGATTTGTGCTTCCAATATATAGATGCTCAAGAAATGTAACTGATGATGAGAGCATATGCCCCTTTGCATTCCAGCTTCTGTGGCAAGAGTCACTCTTCTAACTCCCTTCCCACTCCCAAATGCCTCATAGGGCTAGGCAGAAAGTAACAGAATGGGTAATGTAGTTTCATGGAAGGAAATGAAAATCAATGGCAACTGTTAACAACTGGAGAACATAACCACCTAAAAGAAGCATCCATATTCAGCTCCAGCAAATTACTGTCAAGTAGGAATATAAGCTCCATGTTGATAGCTTCTCCAGTTTTTAAAATCTGAAAATCTGTATTTTATGTTAAATGTGCCTTTTAAATGTCAGGCCAACATTGTGTGTTTCCTGGGCTGGAAGCACGCTGAGGTCAGACTGTATCTGTCTGCACATAAGAGGCACTCGATGTTTATTTTCCCATTTGTTTTCTTCCTTCCTTAGACTGAATGAAATGTCCAGAACAACTAATGAAAGATAAAGGCACTTATATAATGGCCAGTAATTAGTTGTTCTAATGCTGTTTTATTTATTTCTATCTCTCAAACCAGACTAAGAAACATGAAAGAAGAGATCCTATTATTTATCACATCAGATCACATTATTCATTCACACAGTACCTGGCACATGGGAAGGTCTCAGAAAAACTTGCTGTGTTGAACCAATTACTCAATAAATGAAGACCTGATTAGGTAATCAGTTTACATTTAGATTGTGAATTTACTTTTAAAATTAAACATCCATGTAATCGGCTCGGTACCTGGCACACTGACCCAAGATGTAAGGTAAGAGAGCATCCCTTAACCCAACTCTTTGTTTTACTTGGCAAATATCAGTTGACATTTAATATCGGTGTACAATGGTAGGTGAGGATGTGTGGGATTGCACAATGAAAATATGACAGCTCTTTACAGCAGTCATGTCCAAACCCATGGCTGTCTGGCTCTCAAAGTCAGTCTTGGCCAGGGAATCCCCATGTTTTACACCTCTCGGCCCAAACTTCCACTGTTCAGGACCTCTTCCTCCTATGATCTCTCTGGGCTGGTTTCTTCAGGGACATCCTCTGGGGATAGGTGGTTTGGGGTCTCAGTGGTGAGCACTGCCTTGCTCTTTCCTCCTCTGCAGCTCTTCCCGCCGCCTTGCCTGATGTTCACTCATGCAGTTCCTGAAGGCCTGTACCTGTGGCTGACACTGTCGCCAGTCCTGGTGTTGGGCCATGCACTCCTGTACTGCATAGTGGGAAGTAGCACAACCAGAGCGGGAAATCAGCTGGTCCAGCGGATCCTCTTCCTCATCCTCCTTCTTCACCTGTCGGGCCCAAGTATGGCCTTGAGTTGACATCTTTGAGAGTCTCTGGAATAATGGAGACAAAGTTAGAGTAGGAATGTGATTATGAGGTTCCATTACTATCAATAACATTGACCAAACTGCACTGTTATAGCCTATCCGTGCATCTGTCTCCCCTTGCAGAGTGTAAGCTTATTTGAGAACAGATATTGGGCCTGATTCATTGGTGCCATCAGTACTAGGCCTGGCAAGAGAGCAGATCTGCAAAACGGTTTGAACTCAATAGAATGACATAAAGTATATGAGAATGTTTAGCACAGCACTAAATAAGCTTGAATGGATTTTGCTAACGGAATTTGAATTAGGTGAAATGTCACCTTTTTGCGGCAGATGTCTCCCCAAAAGAATGAATCTCTCCTTTCCTCCTATTAGCCTTTTCCTATGGCTGGAAAAGAACATAGTTTAACACTTGGGAGATTACCCAAATATGGGTAGCGTTTGACATACAGGAGGAACGGAGAGTTCAGTTTAGCTGTAGCAGAGTGTGCATGGGTGCATAAGTCTGTGAGATGAGAGTACTTAATGTGAGGTGGATTTGCCCAGACTGTCTTCCCAAGATCATCTGCCTCAGAGCACCCAGCAGAAAGCAGCCTACAGAAGGAACTTGAGAAAGCTTTGAAGGGAAATAACCTCAGCCTTTGAACAAATTTCACCATGACAGGCTTTAAAGGAACTAGCACTCTTCAATGCCTTTCCTGTTTCTCTGATTCATTCAACAAATGATTATTGAGTACCTATCATGTACCAGGTACAATGCAAGAGTTGAGGATACAGGAGTGACCAAGACGGATATAGTTCCTGCCTTAATGGAATTTACCCTTCAGTGCCTTTCCTGTGTCTCTGATTCATTCAACAAATGATCAATAAGAACCTATCATGTACCAGGCACTATGCTAGAGTTGAGGATACAGGAGTGACCAAGACGGATATAGTTCCTGCCTTAATGGAGTTTACAATCTAGACAATGAACAGGTTACTACACAGTGTGTACAGACAGCTAAGATTGGGAACACACTAGAGGAACACCTAATCCAGACATGGCAGGAACAGGCTGAGTAGGCTTCCTGGAAGAAGTGATTTCTAAACTGAGACTTGAAGGATGAATAGGAGTTAGCCAAGGATGGGGAGAAACAATACGGGTAGTCATTGGAAGAGCAGGGTCAGGGGTTGAGACAGAATTTGGCACAGGAGAGGAACTCAAAGTTCTGTATGACTAGGGAATAGCAAATGAAATCGGCACTATGAAAAAATATCTGATCATAGCAAGGTCTTGTTGGCCACGTTAAGCCAACATAGCCTACCCAAAACTCATTTGCTTTGGAGGCAGTAGAACTTAAGGAAGGAGGTGGGTAATAGGTTTTGAAAAGAGACTAAGATTGGAAACCTAGCTTTGTTACTGACTCACTGGGTGACCTTAAGAAAATCACTTCATAATCTCTCTTGAAAAAGAGTTCACATCTACCTCACAAGACTGTTGAAGACTAAATGACATAGTGCACGTAAGCCTGGCATGTCCAAAGACTTCAATAAATAAGTTTTTATTACTGTACAGAAAAAGTGCCCTGGATTCTAAGCCAAGAGAACTAGGTTCGAATCCTGACACCACGTTTTACCATACAATCTTCTTAACTTCCTCCTTAATAATACTGAACTCATACAACTAATATAAGGATTAATATGACAATGGACAAGAAATGCATGCGCGACAACAGGGCTCACAGTAAATGCGACGGTACTCTTTCCCCATCACATCCTGGCTTCAGTCTTCCCTGAAGGAAAAAGAGGAAGACTCATGGTTGGAGATCAGGGCAAGCAAATGGTCGGCAGCGGGATGGCTGAGACTGGCCTGGACTAGGAAGTCATAGGAAAGCAGAGAAATTCATGTGTCCAAGGCACCTGCAGCTTCCACTTTAAAGTCTCCCACTTTAAGAAGACTCAAGCGCGCTCGCGGCAGCCAACCGCAGCCCCGCTGTGCCGGCTAAGCCTTACAGCGCAAGGACGCGGTACAGAGTGCTCACCGAGCAACAGGTGGAACACGAGAATTTGGACGCGCGTTCCTGCACGTCGCCGTCCGTCTCGTAGGCAGTTGTAACACTCCCGACACTCCGACCGGAAACCAGCCTGTAAGGGAGCTTGAGAGCGGAAGTGGGGAAGAGGGACCCGCCGCGCATAATCATTGGCTGCCTCTCAGTAGAGATTCCGCCCTTCAAACTCGTCGCAGCCCCTTCTGGGACCCACTTCCGGCGAAGAGCGGAAGAGGCGGGCAGGTGGAGGCGGGGTTAAGATGGCGTCGCCTTTGAGGATTCAGAGCGACTGGGCCCAAGCCCTCAGGTGAACAAAGGCCCAGACCCGGGACGGAGGAGGCGGGTAACGCATGTTGTCTTTGCGTTAAGGAGCGCTGTACCCAGTCCAGGATAGGGATTACCTCATCGATTTTTAAGGGATCCCTGGGTGTAGAAAAAGAAGTCACACATGGTCATAGGTTTTCATCCTCAGAAGAGCTGTCCTGAGGCCAAAGCAACACGTACGTGCTGTGTGATCCCAGCACCAGGATTAGGATCAATGAGTGGACAAAGACAGGCAAACTGGGAGGCAGGGAAACTCTTGGCCAAGTAGTCCTAGTCATTTAGCAAATATTTACTGTATTTGCAAAAGTCCTAGTACTCAACCACCTACCTCCACATTGTCTTTGAGTGTATGATGGAATCCTTGTATTCTCTGACCCCCAGTGCTATGTTAGACATATTGGGCAGTTCTATTCAGGAAACAGTGTAACAACCACTATGTCCAGACCCTGTGAGTGTGGAGTTGTTTTTTTTTTTTTTTTTAATTTTTTTTTTCAACGTTTATTTATTTTTGGGACAGAGAGAGACAGAGCATGAACGGGGGAGGGGCAGAGAGAGAGGGAGACACAGAATCGAAAGCAGGCTCCAGGCCCTGAGCCATCAGCCCAGAGCCTGACGCGGGGCTCGAACTCACGGACCGCGAGATTGTGACCTGGCTGAAGTCGGACGCTTAGCCGACTGCGCCACCCAGGCGCCCCAGAGTGTGGAGTTTTAAACAGTGGTTCCTGCCTTCAAGAAGCTGACAGCTTAATTGGGAATGCACAGCAAACCATTTATTCAATATCTATTTATTCATGGTATACTGTGCAAGTTATTACTGCATGCACCAGGATGAGTACAGCATTGCCATGAATGGCAACTGTTACTACTAAGGGTTTTTCAAATCGGAACAGTGGTGAAGATGAATAAAACATAGCTTTTTGCATTTAAGAAACTTACACTTTACTATGTGGACTAAATTACTTACTACAACACAGAATGTGTGACATGTAATAAAGGAAGAACACTAACCTTTACTGAGGGCCAACCAGGAGAGAATGCAGGAGAGGAATAAAGAAGTAACTTGCTTAGAATTTTGCAGCCAGTAAGTGACAGAGAGTTACTTAGTATCAACCTAGATTTTTCTGTCTTAAAAGTGTAAGTCTTTTTCATTATATCCTAAAAGTGTTAAGAGTGATGAGGTAAGGATTTGGATGATTGGAGAGGAGCATTCTAAAACATGTAAAAAGTCAGTGACCTGTTAGAATGCAGACATTGTGTACTAGTCCCTTGTTTCAATTCGTTTTCCAGATAGCTAGGTGACCTTGAGCAAGTCACTTTTTCCTGAGCCTTAGGGTTTTTTTTAAAGTCAGTTTTCTTAATAAATGTTTATTTATTTTTATTTTTTAATATGAAATTTATTGTCAAACTGGTTTCCATACAACACCCAGTGCTCATCCCAACAGGTGCCCTCCTCAATGCAAATCACCCACTTTCCCCTCCCTCCCACCCCCTATCAACCCTCAGTTTATTCTCAGTTTTTAAGAGTCTGTTATGGTTTGGCTCCCCCCTCTCTTTTGTTTTTCCTTCTCCTCCCCCCAAAATTTTTTATTTCTTTTGAGAGAGAGAGAGAGAGAGAGAGAGAGAGAGCACACACAAGTGGGAGAGGGGCAGAGAGAGAGAATTCCAAGCAGGTTCCGTGCTGTCAGCACAGAGCCCATTGCCGGGCTTGAACCCATGAACCGTGAGATTATGACCTCAGCTGAAATCAGTAATCAGATGCTCAACCGACTGAGCCACCCAGGTGCCCCTATAAAAATTTTTTAAGTTTATTTTGAGACAGAGAGACAGAGCAAGGGGGGGGGGGCAGAGAGGGAGAGAGAGAATCCCAAGCAGGCTCTGCCCTGTTAGCGTGGAGCAGGACGTGGAGCTCAATTCTAGGAACTGGGAAATCATGACCCAAGCTGAAAGCAAGAGTCAGATGTTTATTATTATTTTTTTAATGTTTATTTATTTTTGAGAGACTCAGAGAGATAGAGTGTGAGTGGGGGAGGGGCAGAGACAGAGGGAGACACAGAATCCAAAGTGGGCTCCAGGCTCTGAGCTGTCAGCACAGACTCTGACGTGGGGCCTGAACCCACAACTGCGAGATTATGACCTGAGCTGAAGTTGGATGCTCAACCGACTGAGCCATCCAGGCGCCCCAAGAGTCAGATGTTTAAATGACTGAGCCGTCCAGGTGCCCCTGAGCTTCAGGTTTTTTGTTTGTTTGTTTGTTTTTAATGTTTGTTTGTTTGTTTTTAATCTTTAACACGGGAATAATAAAAGGTATTTTGTTAAATTGTGAGGATTAATTACACTGTTTGCAAAGTGTCTGGCACAGGACTTGGTTTCCAGTAATCCCAATAAATATCTGCATATAAAGTGTTTTTTTAAAAAAAAAATTTTTTTTTTCAACGTTTATTTATTTTTGGGACAGAGAGAGACAGAGCATGAACGGGGGAGGGGCAGAGAGAGAGGGAGACACAGAATCGGAAACAGGCTCCAGGCTCTGAGCCATCAGCCCAGAGCCTGATGCGGGGCTCGAACTCACAGACCGCGAGATCGTGACCTGGCTGAAGTCGGACGCTTAACCGACTGCGCCACCCAGGCGCCCCAAAAGTGTTTTTTTTATTTTATTTTTTATTTTTTAAAATTTACATCCAAATTAGTTAGCATATAGTAAAACAATGATTTCAGGAGTAGATTCCTTAATGCCCCTTACCGATTTAGTCCATCCCCCCTCCCACAACCCCTCCAGCAACTGTCAGTTTGTTCTCCATATTTATGAGTCTCTTCTGTTTTCTCCCCCTCCCTGTTTTTATTTTTGTTTCCCTTCCCTTATGTTCATCTGTTTTGTCTCTTAAAGTCCTCATATGAGTGAAGTCATATGATTTTTGTCTTTCTCCGACTAATTTCACTTAGCATAATACCCTCCAGTTCCATCCACATAGTTGCAAATGGCAAGATTTCATTCTTTTTGATTGCCGAGTAGTACTCCATTGTATATATATACCACATTTTCTTTACCCATTCATCCATCGATGGACATTTGGGCTCTTTCCATATTTTGGCTATTGTTGATAGTGCTGCTATAAACATTGGGGTGCATGTGTCCCTTCGAAACAGCACACCTGTATCCCATGGATAAATGCCTAGTAGTGCAATTGCTGGGTCATAGGTTAGTTCTATTTTTAGTTTTTTGAGGAACCTCCATACTGTTTTCCAGAGTGGCTGTACCAGCTTGCATTGCCACCAACAATGCAAAAGAGATCCTCTTTCTCCACATCCTTGCCAACATCTGTTGTTGCCTGAGTTGTTAATGTTAGCCATTCTGACAGGGGTGAGGTGGTATCTCGTTGTGGTTTTGATTTGTATTTCCCTGATGCTGAGTGATGTGGAGCATTTTTTCATGTGTCGGTTGGCCATCTGGATGTCTTCCTTGGAGAAGTGTCTATTCATGTCTTTTGCCCATTTCTTCACTGGATTATTTGGGTTTGGGATGTTAAGTTTGATAAGTTCCCTATAGATTTTGGATACTAACCCTTTATCTGATATGTCATTTGCAAATATCTTCTCCCATTCTGTTGGTTGCCTTTTAGTTTTGCTGATTGTTTCCTTTGCTGTGCAGAAGCTTTTTATTTTGGTGAGGTCCCAGTAGTTCAGTTTTGAAAGTATTCTTGATTTTTCAAAGCTGTGCAGCTGTATGGATAGTGAACTCCCTATTGATGAAATATTTGAGTATTCATTTAACCCGTAGATATCTATGCATTAAGTGCTTAATCCATGAATATTTCTTCAGTAAATAAAGTTTGTCTTAGAATAATCTATGCCTGGATGAGATGTTATACTGGATCATACCTCAGTACTATGTCCAAACTGAAAATTATATGATCTTCTTTCCCCCTTGCACCAGTGGCATCCTTTTCAGCATTGAATGAGCCTAATTAATCTTTTGTTTCTCTTCATAGGAAGGATGAAGGGGAAGCCTGGCTGAGTTGTCACCCCCCAGGTAATGTCCATATGCCCAAAACTATATGCCTTCCCTTTAGAGAAAGGGGATTTACTACCCCTAGAAGAGAGCTTCATACTTTGTCTTGACCCAAACTCCTTGCATAATGCTCATAGTCTTCAAATGTTCTTGACCATTCACACCAACTCCTCCATTTCAGGGGAAGGCCTTAAGATTAGTTTTCCGTTTGGAGGACACAGACTTACTCAGGGAGTGATTAAGTCCCTTAGCTATATATTATTGTATTCTAAGCAGTTCTGTAGTTTCATTTGTGATTTCCTGATGATGATTCCTAGATGTATGGCTCCAGCCCTGAACTCTCTTCAAGTTCAAGCAGAGATTGAACAATTACCTGCTAGACATTAATGCTTGAAGCTCTCACTGTTCTCTTGATTTTATCAAATCTAAAACCAAGCTGAGCACTTCTCTTGTCAAACAGGCTTTCTTTCTTGATTTTCAAATTTAAGTTACCACCATTCTAAGCATCAGAATGAAAAACCTAGTCACTTCACCATGTCACATCCAGATAGCTCCCAAATCCTATCAGTTATTTCTTTGAATGACACTTCTGTGTTAGTCTTCTCCATTTGTTTGTAGTTATTGTGGTACTATTAAAAAAAAATCATGGGGCACCTGGGTGGCTCAGTCAGTTAAGCGTCCGACTTCACCTCAGGTCATGATCTCACAGTTCGTGAGTTTGAGCCCCACGTCGGGCTCTGTGCTGACAGCTCAGAGCATGGAGCCTGCTTCACAATCTGTGTCTCCCTCTCTCTCTGCCCCTTCCCTGCTCATGCTCTGTCTCTCTCTGTCTCAAAAATAAATAAACATTAAAAAAATCAAACTTTTTAATAAATTTGTGAGTTTTGTTTTACTGATTATCCTTAACCTCAGATACCTTTGATTCTTTATATAACTATATTTCTCTGAGAAATAGAATTTTATTATTTTATTTATTTATTTATTTTAACGTTTATTTATTTTTGAGACAGAGAGAGGCAGAGCATGAATGGGGGAGGGTCAGAGAGAGGGAGACACAGAATCGGAGGCAGGCTCCAGGCTCTGGGCCATCATCAGCCCAGAGCCCGACGCGGGGCTCGAACTCACGGACCGTGAGATCGTGACCTGAGCTGAAGTCGGACGCTTAACCGACTGAGCCACCCGGGTGCCCCTGAAAAATAGAATTTTAAACAGTCTTTTGAGGAAAATGATGCTGTATAGAAGATAGTAGCTAGGTCTCATAGTCAAGGATTTTGCTTTTAAAGATGAGAACTAATTGTAGAGCAATTAAAATACAGGTTATATGTAGAGGAGAGAAGGGCTAACTGAAAAGCTAGTGTCTTAAAGGAGAGAGAGAGATTAAATTAACTCTAAAAGACTAAGATGAAAGAAGGTGAGGGTAAGTGCAGATGTAGATAAATGCATTGGTGTGGACATAGACATTTAAGAGTGTCTTCCTTCCTCCTTTCCTTACCCTTCCTTCCTTCCTTCCTTCCTTCCTTCCTTCCTTCCTTCCTTTCTTCCTTCTTTCCTTCCTTCCTTCCTCACTTCCTTCCTGTAAGCTCTATGCCTTAATGTGGGGCTTGGCTTAAACTCATGACCTTGAGATCAAGATTCCTATGTTCTACTGACTGAACCAATTCTATTTTATAAACAGAAAACCAAGACTGAGATCATTTCAGTGACTACAGATGTAGAAAGGTCATTTTGAGGGTGTTGACACAAGATTGGTTAAAATGATATACCCTGTGGACCAGGCATCATGGGGCAGTGGGTGAAGCCAGGAGGGAATTGTGGAGGTGGACAAAAAGCACAGTTCCTTTGATGCTATTTTTGTGGCTTCTTTCTGAACTAGCACTTCACACCACTTTCCTTCCCAAAGCTTCTTTGCTAGATTTTCTCTATTCCAGACCTTTATCCCAGATTGTAAGTTCCTCCGTTAATATCCTTCAACTACCTTTTTATGACTGTTTTAACCAAACTGGTATTTTGTTGTTGTGTTTTGTTTTTTTGTTTTTTTAAATTATTTTTTTCCAAACTAGTATTTTAAAAAATTTTTTTTAATGTCTATTTATTTTTGAGAGAGAGAGAGAGAGAGAGAGACAGAGTGTGTGCAGGGGAGGGGCAGAGAGAGAGGAAGGCACAGAATCCGAAACAGGTTCCAGGTTCTGAGCTGTCAGCACAGAGCCCGATGCAAGGCTCGAACCCACAAACTAGGAGATCGTGACCTGAGCTGAAGTCAGAGGCTTAACCGACTAAGCCACCCAGGTGCCCCAAACTGGTATTTTTTTAATGTTAATGGCAAAGAAACTTATTTAAAACATTTTTTGTTTTTAATATTTATTTATTTTTGAGAGAGAGCAAGAGAAACAGAGCATGAGTTGGGGAGAGGCAGAAAGAGAGGGAGACACAGAATCCAAAGTAGGCTCCAGGCTCTGAGCTGTCAGCACGGAACCCCTGTGGGGCTCAAACTCATGACCCACGAGACCATGACCCGAGCCGAATTCGGATGCTTAATAACTGAGTTACCCTGGCACCCCTGCAAACTGGTATTTCAAAACAATTTTTAAAAAATTATATATAGAGTGTGGGGAAGGGGGGGATAGAGGGAGAGGGGAAGAGAGAGAATATCCTAAGCAGGCTCCATGTTCAGTGTGGAGCCTGATGTTGGGCTTGATCTCACAATCTTGACTCCATGACCTAACCAACTAAGCCACCCAGGCGTCCCTAACCAAACTGTTACATTAATTGATGCCTCCTCCCTATCTTGTTCTTTCTAATTTTCTTTTATTCTTGACATGCTCCTCCCTGACTTGGAGTTCCCTTTCCCTTATATTCTGCCTAGCCCTATCTTTCTATCCTCTGTCTAGGTGTAATCTTTCAAGGTTCTACTTAAATCCCACCCTCTCTAGGAAGCACTCCTACTCTGTGTGAATCCTTGATGTTTTCTACTCCCCTCTTACTCCTAGAATTTCAGTTTAGTGCAATAATTATTTACTGAATAATTTGTAGACCCTGATCATTTCTGAACTCAAGGACTTTATAGTCTAATAGGGAGGTCAGACATATAAAGTGTATTATGGGCTCTTACAGAAGTGTATATATAAAGTGCAGAAGAAGAATAGAAGAGAATGGTTTAACTCCATTCTACCATCTGCTTATGTTTACGTGTAGGATGTCTTATTTAGCCCTCATCACTGCAAAAACAGTGGTCTACTTAGGCAAATTTTCTAGGTTACTGAAGCTTAATTCTTTGCTATGTATTATATATATTTATCTACAGTATATATATACATATATATTTATATGTATATATATACTGTAGATATATATACATATAAATATACATATACATATACATATATATACTGTAGATATATATATATACATATATATATTTATATGTATATATATACTGTAGATAAATACATCTGTGCATGTTGGTCTTTATCTTTCATTCTGAAAGAATTCCATTTCACAGTCCGTAAAACTGAATTAGAGATCACTCTAGTAGCTTTCTTACAAATGCCGTATCACATCTCTAAATCTTTGTCCTAGGTTTTAGCTCTTGAGTGTACTCCCTCCCAAATTAGGTTCACTTAGGACAGTGCTCTTTCCACTTCACGTCACTTTAACACAAGTACCTTCTATTCTTCCATGGGCCAATTTCCTACCATAAGTACAAATGCCTGAATTGGGTCTTCAAGGAGAACAATGTTGAGTTCTTATTATTTTCTTGAGACATGCTTCTTTTGTGCTATGTAGGGAAACCAACTTTGTATGGTAGCCTGACTTGTCAAGGAATTGGCCTCGATGGCATCCCAGAAGTTACAGCTTCAGAAGGATTTATTGTGAATGAAATAAATAAGGTAGGTTTTTATGTCTTCTAGATGACACCGAGTCCAAAACTGGGTAGTACCTATATATCTACTGTAAATATTTATACTGTTATTTGTATATCTGTGTTATCTTTACTTGTATAGTAATCACAGTTTTTATGCGTTTGAATGTCAAGAGTTTTTTTTTTTCTTTTGTAGTTACATATACTTTTAGATACTTTTAGTTACGTATACTTATTCTTACTTCCCTTGTATCAGCGCTATTCAGTAGGTAAAATAATGTAAACCCCATATGTAATTTAAAACTTTCTAGGAACCACATAAAAAAGGTAAAAAGCGCATGAAATTAATTTTAATAATATATTTTATTTAACCCAGTAGATCTAAAATATTATTTCAACCTATAATTAATGTTAAGAAATTGTTAATGAGATATTATACATTCCGTTTTTCTTACTGAGTTTTTGAGATCCTGTGTATATTTTACACTTACCACACATCTCAATTCAGACTCTAATTTTTTATTGAAAATACTTGATAAATGTATTTAGGTTCTATAAAATTTACAGGTGAGAACACAGATTCACATAACCAAGTAGTTCCAAATATACTTAAAAAGTTTTCCAAAAACTGAGTCAAGTATTAGTTTTTAAGTTAAATTTTAAATAAAATAAAAATGCAGCTCTTCATTTGCACTGGCCATATTTCAAATGCTCAGTAACCTCATGTGGCCAGTATCTACCATATTGGACAGCATAGCCTTTATCTGGCTAGGCCTTGATGAAGACCTACGTTAATAGTACTTAATAGTTTTTCTCATTGGTCTTTGAAGTGAGTAGATGGCCAAACTAAGTACAGTAAAGCCTTCGATTGCGAGTAACCTTTTCTGTGAGTATTCTGAAAGATGATTAATCATTTCTCATAAATTTTAACTTGTTAAACGAGCAATGTCTTGCAATACGAGTAGAATATGACGCCCAATATCACATAATCACAACTGAGCCAATGGTTCTTGAAATTTGCCTTGATAAATGAATGCTTTGGATTAAAAGCATGTTTCTGTAATGAATTATGCTTGGGGTTTTACTGTATTGCAGAACCCAAGATCTGACTTTCCTTACTCATTCTGATGGCTGTAGTCAGTATGCTCTGGTGGGTAACCTGATTCCCAAAGGAGAAACCAGCCTTTCTTTTAATGTGTAATTAAATGGAGATGATATTCTACCTATAGGCTGGTTAATGGGGAGTGAGACTGCATGTGAATGAAACTATAAAATATTACAAAAGTGAATTTTTGCTTATTATAACAATCCCGTGGGATTGATATTTTAAATTCCCATTTTGCACATAAGCAAACAGATTGAGAGGTTAATTAACCCTAGTAATCAAATCTAGTTAGACTGTATGCCAGAATTGAAACCAGTTCTATAAACTTCCAAATATGAACACCAGCTTGCAAGCCTACATTTTTCCCAGGTGTTTTGCCAGCCACAGCGTCAGTTCTGATTTCCTTTCTTCCCTTCATACATAGGCCCTGATACAATCCTTATCTCTTCCAACCTCATTGCTAACTTCTGCCAGTGTACCTGCTAGGTAAGACAGTAAGGAGTTATAGTTGAACATTCATTTGTTTCCTAATTGCCCTGAGTCACTTTGCAGTCAACTTTTGCAGTTGCTACATCATTCTATTAAACAGTAGATTATGCTTAAATACATAATCCTGGAGTATAAAAAAGTTTGACTTTGGATTTTATCTTAGCATGGAATGCTCACACTCTTCCCCCAAACCTTGCCCTGAATTTTATGTTTTGATATCCTGCAGCTTTTCATTAAAATATTTTCATTAACAGCATGATTTTCTACTGCTGATATTGGAAGGTAGCTTAACATTTCTTTTCCTCCATAGTTTGTTTACGGATTAAAGGCTGAATTGCTTGATTGATAAGTGAGAGAATGCTACTGATTGGTGAAATCTTTCATATAATTAGTCTCAAAGAAATGAAGTCTTCTGAGAGCAAACCCAGTTCTTACAGATGCCTGAACACTGAGTTCATGGAGTTCCTTGAATCCTTGCTGATAGGAATATTTAAACCAGGAGAGTTTAGCTGACGCTTTAATTTTGGATACAGGAGGCAATTCCAAATCCAGGTCAGCTCTCTTGCTGCCGTATGGGCTTTGTCATGTGGTTAGAAGCAAAAACTAATTTAATGAAAAACCTGCGGGCAACCACATATGGATATGCTGGCTAAGAAAGTGCTGTTTGTATAGGTAGATATTCTGATGGTGTTTTTAAAGTAGAATACTTGTAATAAGAGTATTTTGATTTTTAGTGATGAGAATATTATAATTTTGAAAGTTTTTAAGAAAATATTTTATTTTTCATCCCTTCTATTTTAATTTTTTGTTTTTACTTCAGAGAGAGAGAGAGGGTGCACAAGCAGGGGAGAGGGACAGAGAGAGAGAGAGAGAGAGAGAGAGAGCAAGAATCTTAAGCAGGCTCCACATGCAGCACAGAGTCCATTGCGGGGCTTGACCCCACGACCCTGGGATCATGCCCTGAGCTGAAATCAAGAGTTGGGCTTTCAACCGAATGAGCCCCCCGGGCACCCCTGAAACTCTTCTTTCTAATGAACTGTGAGGACCTGTGTTTATAGATTAGTTTAGTTTATAGATAGTTTATAGATTAACCTTAGAAAAAGGTTTGGAAAATCTTGATTTTTGAAGACATTTTCATTGTTCAGCAGAATTTCCAGAAACTTTGAAGTACTGCTGCAAAAGAGATAACAGGTTAGGAATCATTGGGTGAATGTGGCTCCTCAGCTTCCCTGTAGGAGATACACACTTAGATGGTGGTGCTGGTATTCTGGCAGTTAGAATAAAGCGCTGTCCTATTTGCAAGAATCCTTGAAACGTTTACCAAGCCTTTTATACCTGTATACATGCTACCTTGAAATCTTAAATGGTTACAAAGGCTGCCTTTGCAAGTTATGTCACCTGAATCTAACATCTAGTTCTAGGTGCGGTTTCCCACTATGTCACCAGTTTTCTTGCTACAACAGCTGAAAGATATGTGGTAATGACTAAGCAAAAATACATGGGGAATTAATACAGCTATGGGGCGATGAGCAGTCAGTGAACATGTGTAGTCAGTTTAAGTCCTAGGTAGGAATGAGCACTGAAGTCCTGACCAGGCATACACATTGTATAAGTATACCATAATTTGCTAATTTTCTCTGGTAACTATAGATATCAGTAGTCTAGCATTTTATCTAAAAGTTCTTAAAGGCGGTAAGTTTACTTTTAGACTGATTGTTTAGGCCCTAGACTTGGAATCTGGTGCTCTTTCCTCCTGTTAATCCTGTTCCTTGCCCCATTGCTAATTGACAGTACTGGTATTAGATTTTCTCATAAAAATTAATGCTTTCATGTTTGTTATTTTTTTAAAGTGTTTTTAAGTGTTATTTATTTTGAGAGAGAGAGCACACACATGCCTGGGAGCAGGGGAGGGGCAAAGAGAGGGAGAGAGAGAATCCCCAGCAGGCTCTTATGCTGTCTTGTGTAGAGCCCCACGTGGGTATTGATCTCGCGAACCGTGAGATCATGACCTGAGCCAAAAGCAGGAGTCAGAAGCTTGAGTGACTGAGCCACCTAAACACCCCTCGTGTTTGTCATTTGTACTTACTGTTGGTTTGTCTTCTGTGGGAGTTTACTTCACCATAAAAAGATAATGGCATCTAAGCAATACAAAATTACATTGCACCCCTTTGCAGTATAAGGGCTGCTGATCTATAGGGGAGTGGTTGTGTTGTGAGCTGGGAAAGGGCGATAAGAGCGGGTACATTTAAAAGATGAAAATTTCCTATCATCCTGATGTTTTAAGAGGCTTTAATTTCACTGGAGTAACTTTATTGATGAATTTCATCTTTCCCTCTCTATTTAGAAAAGCATTCATATTTCTTGTCCGGAGGAAAACGCATCCTCGAAGTTTTTGGCACCATACACTACTTTTTCCAGAATTCATTCCAAGAGTGTAAGTATTTTGATAAAATGAGGAGAAAATAGGGGCGCCTGGGTGACTCAGTCAGTTGAGCGGCCGACTTCGGCTCAGGTCATGATCTCACGGTCCGTGAGTTCGAGCCCCGCGTCGGGCTCTGGGCTGATGGCTCAGAGCCTGGAGCCTGTTTCAGATTCTGTGTCTCCCTCTCTCTGACCCTCCCCCATTCATGCTCTGTCTCTCTCTGTCTCAAAAATAAATAAACGTTAAAAAAAAAAATGTTAAAAAAAAAATGAGGAGAAAATATAATGGCATGTTATTTTTTCATTTTATCTGCTTGAGTGCTTATAGACATCCATAATTAATGTGCCTTTCATTTACTGTGCATTGTTAAGATAACATAGCTGAAGTGTGATGTTTGCTAAAACCGGTATTTGGGTCCACATAGAATATGTACATAAATCCACTCACTGTTAATCTTAGAGAAAGGAATTGTCTGAAGTTTATTTATATATGTTTTAGCAGAGCTGCTTAGTGGTTTTTGGGTAATGCTGGTAACTGTGTTTGTATAATTTGTCACTACTCATATTTCTGTCTCATTGCCGACAAGGCAGGGACATTTTCTCAAAATTCCAAGTACAGCATATTGAGGGATAATTTTCAGAGGTCGTTGTGATAATGCTCTTTCTAACTACCATGGAAGCATAAATGAGAAATATGTGGATAAACTGATTATATTAAAACCTTCCATTTCTTATTTTAAAAATAGCTAGTTTTTACCCATATTATAAAACGAACATAGATTTAGTAATGAAAATTTAGGAAATGTAAAAAAGGTGAAAAATCACTCACATTCTACTACTTGAAGATAACTAATGCGAACTTTTGGTACAAAGCCTGTATTAATAATAATTTTAGTAGTAATAGCTAACATTTGCCTACTATGTGTCTGTACCATGCTAAGCTTTATGTATTATTTTACTTGATTCTCCCTGTCTTTAAATATTTTATCAAAATAGGTTTTTACAGTATATGCTGTTTTATCACTTGCTTTATATTCCTTAATAATATGTTATGTACATCATTGTACGTCACCTTTTTATATATTCTGTTAAGAACTGCATAGTATTCTGCTGTATGATTTTCACAGTTTATTTTTTCCAATCTTACTGGACTTTCAGGTATCTTTGATTTCCTGATTTCATATTTTGATAGTATACTTAGAGCTAACCCTTTACTCACAAAGATAGGAAGAAATTAGAATACATTGGTAAAATAGACTTGTCGAGTCACAGGAAATGCAAATTATAAAGCTTTTGGTATGTTTTAACTTCCACTTAACTAATTTATTGAGCTAACTGTTTCTCTGCATTTTCCATATAAAACATACTGACTGATGCTCACAGCATATTCGCGATTTATGAGCTCGTTCCTGAGATCTGCATATTGTTGACACTACTGGTTCAGTTGAATGCTTACCAAGGATCAGTTATAATTCCAGTTATATTGTTTCTGAAATTATGTTAATGAATTAAATATGTCCAACCAATGTAATATAAGTGAAAACTTTGAAAACTAAGTTGATTGCATTATAAACACTTGATAAAGGAGAGGATTTTTAAAAAACTGCTGTAATGATATGTGTAAGCAAAATAAATGCAAAATATTAGGGAAAAGATTTTTTTTTCTTTAAAATTTATTTATTTTGAGAGCAAGAGAGAAAGGGGGAGAGAGAGAGAGAGAGAGAGAGAGAGAGGAGAGACAGTGGATCCCAAGAAGTCTTCATGCTGTCAGCACAGAGCTCGACTGAGGGCTCGAACTCACAAACTGTGAGGTCATGACCTGAGCTGAGGTCGGATGCTTAACCCACTGAGCCACCCAGGCACCCTCTGTTTTTAGTTTTTTTTTTGAGGAACCTCCATACTGTTTTTCAGAATGGCTGCACCACTTTTCGTTCCAGTCAGCGGTGCAAGAGGGTTGCCCTTTCTCCGCATCCTCTCCAGTACCTGTTGTTACTTGTGTTACAAATTTTAGCAATTCTGACAGGTGTAAGGTGGTATCTCATTGTGGTTTTGATTTGTATTTCCCTGATAACGAATGATGTTGAGGATAAGAGCTCTTATATTAAGGGTATTGACCCCCTCCCATATATTTTTCAGATAGTTGCTTCTTATTATTGTTTATTTATGGTGTCTTTTGACATACAGATATTTAATATCTCTAGATAATAAAACCCAGCAACTTATTCCTTTATGGTGACACTTTTGGGGTCCTGCTTATGGTAGTCCATGATTTTTATATATTCACTTTGGGTGTAATGGTAAGCATAATGGGTAAGAGCACCGACTTTAGGGATAGACTCATTTGATTTGCTTCTTTGGCATTGAATGTTGGTTCTGCCACTTACTAACTGTGACCTTAGGCCAGGTACTTAACCTCTGTGTGCCACAGATGCTTTATTTGTAAAATAGGGGTAAAAGTAATATCTCATAGGGGTGTTATGAGGATTGAAACAGTTAGAATTCGGTCTGAAACATAGTAAGCACGATATAAGTGTTAAATACAATTATATAGTATTTTCTTTGAATGTTTTATTTTTTTACATTTCAAACTTTATTTTTGTTATTTAATTTAATTTTTTTTTTAAAGTAGGCTCCATGCCCAGCGTGGGGCTCGAACTCATGACACTGAGATCAAGAGTTGCAGACTCTACCAATTGAGCCAGCCAGGTGCTCCTGTTACTTAGTTTAAAGTAGGGATCTAACTTAATTCTTTTTGAAGTGATTAGCATATCACAGCACTATAAAGTAATCCATCCTTATCTCACTCGCTTGAATTGTCATATTTATCCAATATTTAGAATTATCCAATTCATCTGGGTTTTTTTGCCATAACTAAGAAATAGATCTTTAGCTTTAGACCCGGACCTACGTTTACATCCTGGCTCTGTTGTTTCACCTTGGCAATATTATTTAATCCCTTCTTAAACCCCAGATTTCTCAGCTGAAAAATACAAATAATATCTATCTTATAGATTGTTGAGCATACTAGATTTGGGTAGTGTCTGTTACATGTCTGGTACATAATAGCTATTCAGTAATGTTAGTTCCCTTTCCTCTTTAACAAAAGTTTGGAGAAAGGAGACAGTTGGTATGACCTATAATCGACTCTTCAATGTTTTCTCACTTTGGAAGAACTGAGTAGTTCAGATTCAACTAGTTTTTATATCAGGGAACTAGGTCCCCAGAGATATGTAACACACATAAGGTAACAATATCCCTGTCCCCTCCAGGGACAGTATATTAACTGAGAAGATACAATAGAATATATCAAAGTTTCTCGATCATGGCACTATTGACATTTTGAGCTCAATAATTCTTTATTGTAGTGAGCTATTCCCCAAGTGTGACAAGTAAAAATGTTTCCAGACATCACCAAATGTGATGAGGTAATTTGCCCACGGTTGACCACTACAATATACGAACATAGTGCTGCAGACTTACTAAAGGAGGAAGTGATAAACTTTTTGGCAGAGTTGGGAGAACCTTTGAGAAGTAGGTAATTTTTTTTTTTTCCTTTTCTCTAGCTCACGTTATTGTAAGAATACAGTGTATAATACATATAATATAAAACATTTGTAAAAAAAATATATTTGTAATTAAATTAAATTTACTTTTTTTTTTTAAAAGTAAGCTCTGTGTCCAATGTGGGGCTTGAACTCACAACTCTGAGATCAAGGATCATGTGCTCTATTGACTCAGCCACCCAAGTGCTTCAAATTTACTTATTTTTATTTGAGTATAGTTGAAAGAAGGTCATTTAAAAAAATTATTAATGTTTCTATTTCTTATGCTATTTCTTATTCTTTTTCTATTTCTTACTCTCCTTTTCTCTTATTTGAGTTCATCAGTAGGTAATTTATCCAATTATTAATCACCTGCTATATTCCAGGTACTTCTCTGGGCACTGAGACTACAGCAATGAATAAAACTGTGATGTAGAGCCTACCTTCTTGGGGTGTAGAACTAGACATGATTTGCTAATGATGTGGGTGTGAGATGTAAGAGAAAATGAAGAGAAGGGATGTTTCCAAAAATTTCCAAAGAAGTGGGTAAATAGTGGTGCCATTTACTAATGAGGTCAAGTAGTTGTATTTGTGTGGAGCAGGGAGAAATGAGAGTTCTGTTCTGAACATGTTAAGTTTGAGATGACCACTATAAAGCCAAAGGTGGACGGATGCCTAGCTGGCAGTTGGATAGACTACCTGAGTCAGGAAAGGGGTTGCGCTTTGTTGCTTTAGGGATTAATTCTATTTCAGAGAGTGAGTAGGAGAGTGTTTAAATGTCTTTGTTTCTTGGGCCCTGCAAATGAGGACTGTGGTTGCTCTTATGGATATAGGTCAGATGGCTTCACTTTCCTACCTAGTGTTGTTTAGGTACTTCATTCCTCTTTTTTTTTTTTTTTTTTAATGTTTATTTTCGAGAGAGAGAGACAGAGTGCAAGTGGGGGAAAGGCAGAGAAAGAGAGGGACATACAGAATTTGAAACAGGCTCCAGGCTCTGAGCTATCAGCACAGAGCCTTAATGCAGGGGCTCAAACTCACGAACCGAGAGATCATGACCTGAGTCGAAGTCGGATGCTTAACCAAATGGGCCACCCAGGTGCCCCTGAGGTACTTCACTCTTATTACCACATTGCTGTTGGTGGTATTTGTTGAGTTGTTACTATGTACATAGACTATGATTGTGTTAAGAAGGTGCTGGACACGGACGCCTGGCTGGCTCAGTTGGTAGAGCATGCGATTCTTGATCTCAGGGAAGTAAGTTTGGAGCCCCACGTTGGGAGCCGATATTACTTAAAAATAAAATCTTTCAGGGGCACCTGAGTGGTTCATTTGGTTGAGTGTCTGACTCTTGATTTTGGCTCAGGTCATGGTCTCATGGTTTGTGATTGAGCCCCATGTTGGGCTCTGCACTGACAGTGCGGACCCTATCTCTCTCTTCCTCGCTTTCTGCCCCCCCCCTCCCCCCGCGTGCGCTCTCTCTCTCTCTCTCTCTCTCTCTCTCAAAATAAATAAATAAAAAGAGCACCTGGGTGGTTCAGTTAGTTAAGCATCTGACTTTGGCTCAGGTCATGATCTTATGGTTTGTGAGTTTGAGTCCCACATTGGGTGAGCTCAAGCCCCGCTTCAGGTGAACACGAGCCCCACTTCAGGTAAGCCCTGCTTTTCTCTCTCTCTTTCTCTCTCCCTCTGTCTATCTCTCTCTGCCCCTCGTGGGATTCTCTCTTTCTCTCCCCCACCAGAAAAATAATAAACATAAAAATTTTTTAATAATAAGTTATTTTTTAACAATATTGATTCCTTTATGTTAATTTTTTAATGTTTATTTACTTTTGAGAGAGAGAAGGAGAGAAAGAGAGAGCGAGCATGAGCGGGGAAGGGGCAGAGAGAGAGGGAGACAGAATCTGAAGCAGGTTTCAGGCTCTGAGTTGTCAGCACAGAGCCCAATGCGGAGCTCGAACTCATGGACTGCGAGATCGTGAGCTGAGCTTGGCAGACACTCAACCGACTGAGCCACCTAGGTGCCCCTCAAAAAAAAAATAAATAAATAAATAATGAATAAATAAATAATTAACAAACATTAAAAAATTAGAAAAAAAGTTATACAAATTTTTAAAAAATCTTTCAAGGAAATAAAAAAAGAAAGTGCTGGACATTGTTCTGACACTTACAGAACTTGTCATGTAGCTGGGGAGCCAGATATGGAGTTGAAAGAAGTTAATTGGCAATACCAGTAGTTGGGCTTAAGGCCCAAGATCAGGGTGGTAGCAGTGTCTTGGAGAAGAAAGATCTGGGAGATAGTTCTCCTGCACTAGAATGTGAAGGCAGGGCTGTCCGATTTACCTCTGTGTTGCTATTACCAGCAATAGGAAACTAGGAGCAGAATGGGATTATTATGAAGATCAAATAGTATAATGTATTTGAAATGTTTTATAAATGATAAAACATGATATAAAGGTTAATTGTTGTCATAATCCTTAAAATTAAAGGATCCACAAGTAAGTTAACAGTACTTTTATTCCAAGGAACCAAAGTAAAGAAAAGGGCACCTGGGTGGCTCAGTCAGTTAAACATCCAGCTCTTGATTTTGGCTCAATTCATGGTCTTGTGGTCATGTGATTGAGCCCCATTAGACTCCACACTGAGCATGGAGACTGCCTGAGATTCTCTCTCCCTCTCTCTGTGCCCCTCCCCCACTTGCACATATGCTCAAAGTCTGTCTCTTAAAACATGAAGAAAAAGTCTTAGATTGTGTTAGAGTTGATAGATGTATCCCTTCAGTTCTTGCCAGATTTACTCATTATGGCTCAAATGGCATAGAAAAAAGTAAAATGGAAGGTTGGATAATTTAAAGCCAAAGTCCCAACTTTCTCCTTAATAATTTAGGTCACATGGGAATCACTGTTGCCAGGAATATATCTGGGATTATATATCTTAGTCCTACATTTCTGGAATGTTTGCACCTGGGTGTTTTTTAATAAAAAGGGTATGTACGTATACATGTGTATGGTCATTGCTTATGTATGAAGTCATTGTTAATGTTGAAACTGCATAAGTGAATTAGAATTTTTTGTTACTTATTCTGAAATAGACATATACACATAATTAGGATTTTACAGAGAGAATGTAAAATAGTAAATTGGAAGCATCTTTGCTTTTCCTTGAATCCTTCTGGTACATTTTAGTTGACTTTATTTTGTGTAAATAGGTTCCTAAGAATTAGGTATCTTCATTCTAAAATAGCAAAAGATGAAAATGATGGAAATGGTATGGGGATAGGAAAAACTGTTTAAAAAGCTGAAGCAGGAGACTATATAGATGATTAGAAGAACATCTTTTTGTTTTGAGAAATAAAAGGTATTGGCACTAGCCTTGTTAGGAGACAGGTGATGTCCTTTGTGCTGGGAAGTGTAGGCTTGAAGAAGTCTTGGGGGAATGTGAAACAGGGAAATCTTTAACATATTTCAAGAGAATAAGAGCATTTCGTTATTTATAACACCAGTTGTTTTGTTTTTTGAATAGATAACGTGCCTGGACATTTCCAGTGGAGGCGGCCTTGGTGTGTCTTCTAGTGCTGATGGGAGCATGAAGATCTGGCAGGCTTCCAATGGCGAGCTCAGAGTAAAGGCTTTGAATATGCTTTTTGGGTCTCATGCCTGAAGGGTGGTCTGAGAAACCTTAGACTGGGTCATGGGTGGAAGAGTGGCACATTCTAAATTTGTAGGACCACTGCACTTCAGTTGACCTTTGTTCTCCCATATGTTAATCTCGGAACCATCCTCAATCTTGGTGATTTTCCAGAACAAATTGGGGCTGGAACAGTGGAGGAGCCACTGTGAATGTCTAAATGGGTGGTCCCTTGGTATGAACTTCCTTCAGTGATCAGTTTCTAAGACAAAGTAACTAGACTGTTATTACTAATTATATGGCTGAGCTCCTCTAACCCATACAGAGGATTTTAAGAAGAGGTAAGACTCCTCAAGCCTCCATGTATGTAGAAGTAGACTTAAAGATGGCTGTGAGAACCTCGGACTTCAAATCCACAACATCTGTAGCCAGAGCTACAGGAAAGGGAGTCAGCAGCTCTTAGAACACTACCTGGTATACAAATGAGCTAAAGAGTTCCTTTTTGACCCCCATAGTTCTAAAACCCAGCATGTAGGTATAGCAGGTAGATATTTCATTAAAGGGACCAAGGATATAAGAGGTAAGAGAAAATCAGGGGATGGACAAGAGAACTAGCATGGAATTTTCTTTTGTTTTTCCAGAGAGTATTGGAAGGACATGTGTTTGATGTGAATTGTTGCAGGTTTTTCCCATCAGGCCTTGTGGTTCTGAGTGGGGGAATGGATGCCCAGTTGAAGATCTGGTCAGCTGAAGATGCTAGCTGTGTGGTGACCTTCAAAGGTCACAAAGGAGGTATGAAGGGTAATTTCTCCAAAAGGCTTCTCTAATGATCCCCGGAGACGAATCACCAAAAGGTAGAAACAGAAGCTAGTTATCTACAGAAACACAAATAATTCCTCCAACTGGCCATTTAAATGAGCTGTTTCCTCAAGGATTAGACATTACTTTGACACTGAGTCTTGTTATTACTAACTGCCTTACACAGATAGTTGTTTTCCACAATAGACAAGTGAAAAAAAATCCTCCCCAGGAGGTCATCAGCTTGTGTGCTGGGAGAGACAGAGATGTGTGCCAACATTTTCTCATTAATCCTTTGGCTGAGGTGATAATAAAAGCTGGGTGGCAATGGCTGCATCACTAGACAACAAAGATAGAGCGTGGTACTTGTCAGGTCCCATGGATTTAAGTCACAGTTCAGATACTAAAAATGGATTAGCCATACAGCCAGTTGATACCAGGTTATAGAGACAGAATGAGAACATTTTCCCCTTGTAACTGGTTAGTTTGTTGGAAAAAATGATAATTTAGAAATGTTTTATCCTTAATCAGAATGTTAAAAAGCTTCATGGGATCAAGCCCCACATCTGGCTCTGTGCTGACAGGGCAGAGCCTGCTTGGGATTCTCTCTCTCCCTGTCTCTGTATACCCTTCCCCTCCTCTCTCTCTCTCTCTCTCTCTCTCTCTCTCTCTCAAAATATTTTTTTTTAAAAGCAGAGGTAAGATTTGTGTATGGTTTTTTGTTTTATTTTCGTTTTGAGAGTGATGGGGGTGGGTACAGAGAGAGATGGAGGGAGGGAGGGAGGGAGGGAGGAGGAGAGAGAGAGAGAGAGAGAGAAAATCTTAAGCAGGCTTCACACTGAGGGTTCAGTCTCACAACCATGAGATTGTGCATGATTTGAGCCCAAATCAAAAGTCAGTCGCTCAACTGACTGAGCTACCAAGGTGCCCCCATCTTTCAGTCTTCTTATACTTTCTGTCTTATGTCCAGGTTTTTTTCATTTACAAGGGGAACGACCTGAGGGAGATGGGGCTACTCTATCTTGTCCAGACTGGAAGTCACATCTTTTTGTAAAATGGGGAGATTAATCCTTTCAATTAGTTCTCAATGGAAGCAGTAAGACCGTGATTTTCAAACTGAACTAAGATGTCTTCTTAATTTTTATTTAAAACACATGTTTTAAAGCCAAAATTGAAGCTTCAAAACCACTGTTCCAGGACACTACACTAAGAATTAAATCCAAACCTTTTTCCATGTCTGTCTCTAAGGGCTAGTCTTTGAACCACTGGGAAACAAGGACTCTTATTTATTTCTGTTTTGTAGCACTTGAACTTGCCCAGCATGTAGTACGTATCCAGTGTGTGTTTGTGAAGGAATGGAGTCATTATGCAGATCCATCTTCTCTGCCCTGTAATTCCTTTTCTACCCACTCCATCACAGGGTTGTTTTGTTTTTTTTTTTGTTTTTCTTGCCAGGTATTCTGGATACAGCCATTGTTGATCGGGGCAGGAATGTGGTGTCTGGTTCTCGAGATGGAACAGCACGACTTTGGGATTGTGGGCGCTCAGCCTGCCTGGGAGTCATTGCAGACTGTGGTTCTTCCATCAATGGAATGGCTGTGGGTGCTGCTGACAACTCCATAAATCTTGGCTCCCCTGAGCAGATGCCCAGTAAGTTGATAATGATATGTTGAGCTTATTTTGTTACCTTAGGCACCTTCAGTGTTTGCCTTAGCTTCTCCTTCCTCATCCTTTCCTGGTCTTTGGCTGGTATTTGATTATTCTCACCATAAGGTTAATATTTATTGCGTACCTATACTATGTTCCTGTTGCTTTGGAATCTACAAAAGAAGTATATGTCATTGTTAACTACATTTGAGTGAGTACAGTCTAGCTTAGCAGACGAGACTGATGCCTATAAAATAGAAAAAAATTTTTTAGCTGAAACAATGATTCTTAATGCAAATGTAATGGTTTTTTGGAAGAAGAGAGTATTTTATATTTTAGGTTAGTGTACATGAGACAGATGTCAGAAAGAAGTTGACTTGAACCTTGAAGGATGAATTTGGGTTGAACAGACAAGAATGGGAATAATGGGAGATGGGGGGGAGGAATAGGGGCAGTTCACATTAAGACGGTTTGGAGGTAAAATTGACTTGGGTAGAAAGATATGCATGGCCGGGGCAGAGGTTTGATTAAGAGTAGTAGTAGTGGGGGGCCCCTGGCTGGCTCAGTTGATAGAGCATGTGACTCTTGACCTCAGAGTTGTAAGTTCGAGCCCCATGTTAGGTGTAGAGATTACTTAAAAAAATCTTTAGGGGCGCCTGGCTGGCTTAGTCAGTGGAACGTGCAACTCTTGATCTTGGGGTTGTGGGTTCAAGCTCCACATTGGGTGTAGAGATTACTTAAAAATTATTTTTTTTTTTAAGTTTTTATTTTTATTTTTGAGAGAGAGAGAGAGAGCAAGCATGCTCAGGGGAGAGGCAGAGAGGGGAAGACAAAGAATCCCAAACAGGCTTAGGTTATGATCTCATGGTTCAGTTTGTGAGATTGAGCTCTAGGTCTAATGTATAGACCTCTTTCCTGAGTTTCAGACTCTTTAGATGTCTGATAGACAGCTCAAACTTAACCTTACCTAGCATGGAATATTTTATTTTCCTCCACCCCAAATCTGTATTTTGTCCCGTCTCAGTAAATGGCACTACCATCTACCTATTTGAATGATCATTCACAATCCATCCCACCTTTTCTCATGTCCTATGTTAGCAGACTCTGTCATCTCTACCTACAGTCTACAGATTGTTTCTGATTTTTCCACCTGCCCTCTTCTTCTCCCTTCCTCCTAGCATCGTGTTCTGGTCTGTCATCATCTGTTGCCTGTACTCATCTCCTGTAATCCATTCTCCTGAGAGCAACTTTTGTGGTCATTTAAAAAAACATAAGTTATGTCTCTCTCCTTTGTTCCTACTCTCCTCCAGTAGCCTCCTTTTATACATATATTAAAATCCTAGCCCCTTCTTTGGCTTATCACAAACCCTTACACTTTCTAACCTCCTCGTTCCTCTCTAGCCTCATGTCATACTGCCCTCTGCTAGACCCGCCACGTTCCAGCCACAGGCCTTCTGTCTGTTCTTTCATCACTACAAACTTTGCCAGCCTCTTGGTCTCTGCCTTGTTCTTCCCTTAGTCTGGAATGTACTTCCAAAAGTTCTTTGCATGACTACCTTTTGGTTACCATTCAGGTCTCAGTTGAAAAATGGCCTCCCTGGAGTTTTTTTAAAGTTGAAGTTTAAATTTAAAGTTACCTTCCTCACTCTTCTTCCACTGTCTACTCACTTTTGATCATACTTTTCTGTTTTGTTTCCTTTGTGGAACTCATCACTGTCTGAAAATATCCTATTTGTTTATTTACCTACTCCACTATTTCCTCTTTCCACTAGAATTCTTGAGAGTAAGGACCTTGTCTGTTTATATATTACTGTTACTATGTTATTATTTGTGTATGCTATTTGTATATTACTAGGATAGTGTCTGATATGTAGTAGACCCTCACTAAAGATTTGTTTAGTGAATGAATAAATTTCATTGACTACAGACCATAAGAGCCTTGAGGGGAGAGACTATTTTGTTCAGATTAACTTATTTATTTATTAAGTAATCTCTACCCCCATCATGGGGCTCCAACTTACAATGCTAAGATCAAAAGTTGCATGCAGTACTGACTGAGCCAGCCAGGCACCCCAAAAGTCATTCTTTTTAAAATGTCAGTTCTGTGAATTTTGACATATGTGTACAGTCATATAAACAATATCAAAAGTCCAGATATAGAACATAATGTTTTTTTAAGTTAGTAAGTTAATCACTAACAGTAATTCAGTAGACAGCCATCAGTATCTGCTTTCTGGGCACAGCCAGCTGATCAGCCTTGCCCACTGTTAACTTGGCTCATCTGTCATGCAGGTGAACGGGAGGTTGGAACAGAGTCGAAAATGCTGCTGTTGGCACGGGAAGATAAGAAACTTCAGTGCTTGGGACTGCAGAGCAGGCAGCCGGCAAGTGGTTCCTCTAAGACTTTTGAACTCTGGTGCAACCTGGGTCACTCTGATTTTTGAAAGGCTGTTTTGGAAACATTTCTGTTTGCTCCCTGTGTTCACCTTTTGAGGAAGCTGCAGGAATAAGGAACAGTAAAGTGTAATGATTAAGAACAGAGGTTTTGGGTTAAGGGCAACATTCACATCCTAGCTCCTCCACAATGGCTGTGACATTGAACAGGTTACTTAACCATTCTGAGCCTCAGTTTCCTTGTCACCAAACTAGGCATAGTAGTACTCACCTTCTAGGGTTATGTGATAAGGATTAAATGCTCTACTGCATTGTGAGCTTTGTTTAGTCACTTTCTCTCTGGGCCTTAGTATGCTATATATAAAATGATGAGGTTGTGTAGATTCCCTTCTGTGTCCAAAGTAATGTGAAGAAATTCTGAGTAAAGGACTCATACGTTCAGGGCTTTTGATCAATTAGTGGCCAGAATGTCTTTTATGGAAGAATTAGTTTAGTTTTCTTCCTTCAGGCTCTGAGGTTTTGCTGGGCAAGACTGTGCTCTTCATTAAGCTCTGAGTTCCCTGGGATTCAACTTTTAAATTTTCTTTCCAGTTCCTGTCAACATCACCCAAACAACTTTAATGATTGGGTTTGGCCACAGGTTTTTTTTGTTTATTTTTTTAATGTTTATTTATTTTTGAGAAAAAGAAAGAGAGCGGGGGGGGGGGGGGGGGGTGGGGGGCAGAGAGAGAAGCAGTCTCCAGGCTCAGAGCTGTCGGTACAGAGCCTAATGCAGGGCTCAAACTCACGAACCATGAGATCAAGACCTGAGCCAAAGTCAGACACCTAACTGACTGGGCCACCCAGACACCCACAGGTTTTGTATTTCATTTCTTCTCGTTACTTCATTGTGCTAGTGATGTTTCCATTTTCAGAAATGACGTTCCAGGAACATCACTCTTTTTTATCATATTGCTTTTGCACTCTGAATTTCCATGTTGACTTTTCCTTCCAATGAGAAATCACAGGTTTTGTTTGCTTGGCTGGGTTTTTTTCTTTCCTTTTTAGAACATTTGAAGGAGAAACGATCACATTGAACTAATAGTACAGAATACATAAAAATCTGATAATTTCCTTTTTCAGGCACATGGGGAGAATTATAATTTTTAATTTTTATTTTTTAGCAATATTTTTGAGAGAGAAAGAGAGTGAGTGAGTGAGTGAGTGAGCAGTGGCGGGGGGGGGGGTGCGGGGGGCAGATAGGGAGAGAGAGAATCTCAAGCAGTCTCCATGCCCAGTGCTGAGCCCAACACGGGGCTCGATCCCACAACTGTGAGACCATGACCTGAGCCGAAACCAAGAATCGGACACCCAACCAACTGAGCCACCTGCGTGCCCCTGTAATTCTTTAAGTTGCCACTTCATTGAAGCTTGTTTCTTTTCCTACATAGTGTCTCCCTTCAAAAGGTTGTTAGAAATGACACGAAGCAAAATTTAAATGTGTGAATTTCAAGTGTTTCTCAAATGGAAGGTTCTAATGAAAAGCAGGAGAAGAAGGATTTGGGGTATTGAGGATCCTATGAGTCAATGTATTGAGGGGTAATAGTTTGAAAACTGCCACCTTAGGGTATGGTATTACATAAACTGCTGAAGTACTCAGGGAGCCTCAGGTTCCTGAAATCATGAGAGTGGTTCCTCCTCCATTGTTGGTGAATTTAGATCGAGAATGTTAAAAGGGAGAAGAAAGAAAATTTCTCTAAAAATAGGAGAATTTTCTTTTTTTGGTGGCTGTTTATTCCTGAAAACAAATTCATCTTTAAACAGCAGTTTTGGCTCCTGCTTGTTCCCAGGTGTTCCTCTTTGTTGGCTCAGATGCCTTCAACTGCTGCACTTTTCTCTCTGGCTTCTTGTTATTGGCTGGGACACAAGATGGAAACATTTATCAGCTGGACGTGAGGAGTCCGAGGTGAGTCACCACTCATTTGCATGATGCAGGTCTTCTTACAGAGTGGAAATTTTTATTAGCTTTAACATTGATTTAGGATAGCATGGAGATGACTGTTGAATCAAGGGTGTATTTTTCCATTTATAAAGGTTTTCCGGTTTGAGTTGTCTGATTGTTCTTATTATTCCTGGAATCATATTAAAAGGTAATTTGATTCATGCTGTCATGATTGTTCTATTGTAGTGATTACTGTGGAATCTAAGCTTAAATAATGAACTAACATTTCACTTAAATGATTGTGTAGAACTTGTAATTTTAAGGAGCTCAGTATTTTACTCAGTGGTATTAAATCTGGGTTGGCCTAAGATTGATCATTTTTAGTTCATGCAAGCCAGCTGTGTTTCTTTGTTTAGCTTGGATCATAACCTGTCTGAAACAGGCCTTATTCTGGTCTTACAGATACCCAGAGAAAATCAAGCAACCCCTCTGCCCCAGGATTTAACAGTTTCTCCAATTTCTGTCCTTTCTTCCTTTCATTTCTTTTCTTTGTTCAGTTGACATTAAATGAATGGCTTTTGTGGGCACTGAAAAACAGAAATAAAAGATACAGACTCTGCCTTTGAGGCAGTTGGAGTCTGACAGTAAAAATGGGCAGCTAAAAGACTGTTGTGATGCAGGTGTGATCAGTGCTCTACACAGGAATTTGAGAAAGCACCTCTTCTCCAAGGAAATGAGGATTTTATTGGATTTTGTCCAGTAGAAAGTTAACAAATAAAGAAGAAGGGGCCTGCCTTGATAGAATAACATATAGAGCAGGGTGAAGACACGTATGGCACTTTCAGGGATCTCTAAAATATGACAAATATGTATGATACAGACTGGGTAGGAGGGAGGAGTGATGCCAGACAGGAAAGCAGGAGTTTGTTTAGAAAGAACTTGCAAGCCATCCAGAGGAGTTTGGACTTTATTCCAAGAGTAGTGAAGAAATTCCAACGAAGGAGTGATCACCTTGTACCTTTTCTCCCATAATTTAACTTACTTTACTTTTTTACTTGTTTTTGCCCTGTGGGGATAGGGAATCTCTGATCATTATTAGAAAATCAGCCTTACATATATATTAAATTGATTCTCACCTTTGTCTTTCATTTTAAAGAGTCCTGACATTTTTAATATTTTGCAATTGTCTTAATTCTGTCTATAAGCAAAATAATTAACATGTTGTTAACATTGTTGTCTTAAACTCTTATCAGGGCTCCCCTAAAAACTGGAGTTATTTGTGGTGGCTTAGTTCATTTGGCTCAATGACTTGTTTAGTTAGTGACATATTTAGATTCGCTTCAAGGCAGTTTTGCATGGATGACCTTTAAGGATCTTGCCAAGAAAGAAACTGTGTGAATGTTTAATCTCTGTCCACATTCGTCTTGTTTGCTTTTGTATGGTTAGTACTATATGTTGAATACTGTCAAGCATTGCTTTTGAAGAAAGAAAGTGCAATCGCCCCTTTTTTTGAATCCTAGGGTTCCAGTACAAGTCATCCACAGGTCAGGAGCACCGGTTCTGTCCCTGCTAAGTTTCAGAGATGGATTCATTGCTAGTCAAGGTGGGTCCAGTAGCCAGATGAGAGAGTTTCCTGTAGTTCATTTAAACATGGATTTAGGGGCACTTGGGTGGCTCCCTCAGTTGAATGCCTGACTCTCGATTTTGGCTCAGGTCAAGATATCATCGTTTGTGGGATCCAGCCCCACATTGGGCTCTGCGCTGACAGCACAGAGCCTGCTTGGGATTCTCTCTCTCTCTCTCTCTGCCCTTACCCCACTCATGCATACTGTCTCTCTCTCTCTCTCCCAAAATAAATAAACATTTAAAAAATAAATAAATAGGGGCACTTGTGTGACTTGGTTAAGTGTCCAGTTTTGGCTCAGGTCATGATCTCACAGTTTGTGGGTTCAAGCCCCATATCAAACTGTGCTAACAGCTCAGAGCCTGGAGCCTGCTTCAGATTCTGTGTCTCCCTCTGTCTCTGCCCTTCCCCTGCTCGTGCTCTGTCTTTTTGTCTGCGTCTCAAAAATGAATAAACATTAAAAAAAATTTTTTAATAAATAAATATAGGTTTAAATGCCTGGTCTATGGCAGGGTTAAGGGCATGGTCCTCCACCATTCTTTGGCATACTTTGTTTATCATATAGTGTTTATCACTCTACATTATAATTGTCTATATCCCCCTCTAGTCCAGGTTCCTTGAGAGTAATGACTATACCTTATTCATCATAATATAACTCTGTTTTCAGATGACAAAACTAAGGCTAATAAAAGAAAGTTATTAGAATCTCCTGCCAGATTAAACAATTTTTATTATAGAAATTGTCAAACAGATACTAAGGTAGAGGGAATAGAATAATGAACCTGACTATCCAGCTTCAACTATTACCAATTTATGGCTATTCCTGTTTCATCTTGTTTTGCCCATTCCCATACAATCTCCAACCCTTAATATATTTTGAAACATATCACAAACATTGTATTATTTCACCTGTCAATATTTATCTCTAAAAGATAATTCTTTTATTAAAAAGATGATTTATAATAATAACATAAGAAAGGATACAGTCTCCTGTATGCTGTTGGTTGGGATATAGATTGGTTAACAAATAACTTAAAATAAAATTGATTAACAGATAGTTTTGGACCGCAGTTTTTCAAATTTTAAAAAGCTTGAAAAGGTTAATTAAATCAAAAAAATTTTTTCCCGGGTTCTATACAAAGTCACAGTGTTGCTCAGAAAAATTTCATGCATAAAGGTATTCTTTTATGCAGTATGCTCTCAACCATGTAAAAGAAAAATTTTCACAGAAAAGATTGGAAAATAACATTAAAATATTAGCAATGATTATCTTTGGTAGATTATGGGTTATTTTTTTTTACTTCTGTTTCATTTTTAAAGTTTTCTTCAATTAGCATGTACTATTTTTATATTAAGTAAAAAAAACAAAAACAAAAATTACCTCATTCAGCAGTTTATAGATCATCTCAAGTCTCATTTGTCCACATTCTTTTGAGAAAATTAAGTTTAAAAATTAGATATGCTTTTATTTTCTTGTTATAACAACTTTGCTCCTTTGCCTAGTTTTATGTGGTCAAATTTATAGATTGAAGAATAATTTGGGAGCACAGATTTTTCTTAAAATATTTGTGTAGACCAGTTATCTGTTAAAAAATCCTTGTCCAGGATAAGTTTGTAATCAGACATATAACCCGCAGTTGCTTGCTCTGTGCCTTTGGCAGGTATTGCTAATCAAAGACGGCCCTTTTTCCCACTGAGCTTACACTTGGCCTTCAAATCCTCTAGCTCAGCATTCTAGGCAACCACTGTAGGTCCTCATATTTGACCCATATAATGAGATCTATTTGCCATTCTCAGTCTTGGGACAATCTTCTTTCGGCTAGTGATGTACAGAAATAAACTAAAATACTGAGTTTAAACTCCTTTGTATGCAGCTTTCTCTTCAGTTATCTGATTTTTTCTTTTGCCTTTTAGGTGATGGAAGCTGTTTCATTGTCCAGCAAGACCTAGACTATCTCATTGAGCTCACTGGGGCTGACTGTGACCCTGTGTACAAGGTACAGGCCTGGGTGATTCTCACCTGGGATCTAAGGCTTGTGAGGGGATTGAATCCAGCTACTTGGTGGGCATTCAGGATGATAAAATACTTAGGGGTGAGATAGAACACAGAAAGAGTTTTGAGTCAGAAGTGGTTTTACATCTGTCATTATTATTATTTAAAGTTCACTCATTTGAGGGGCACCTGGGCGGCTCAGTCGGTTAAGTGTCTGACTTCGGCTAAGGTCATGATCTTGCATTTTGTGAGTTGGAGCCCCATGTCGGGCTCTGTGCTGACAGCTCAGAGCCTGGAGCCTGCTTTGGATTCTGTGTTTCCTCCTTTCTCTGCCCCTCCCATGCTCATGCTCTGTCTCTCTCTGTTTCTCAATAATAAATAAACGTTAAAAAAATTGTTTTTTAAAGAAATAATAAAGTTCACTCATTTGATTAGAGCGGAAAGAGAAAAACGAAAGGGGAAATATCTATTGACCAGACATTCTGCTGGATGTTTGGATGTTTTACGTGTATCATCTTGTTTTGTTGCTATTATTGTTAAAGTATAGGTATTATGATTTCTCTTGTTTTTATACATTTAATACATACCTCTAAAAATTCAAACAGTACAAAATTATACAGACTTAAAATTAAAAGTCTCTTATAAGAACTTTTTAGTTTCACTCTTCTTTCCAGAAGTAAGTAGCATTAATAGTTCGGCATGTATCTTTCAGACTATTTTTGGACAATCTGCACTTACATCTTGTGTTTATGTATTTATGTAAATAATACAGTTTTATTTTTAGTTTGTACATAATTGGGATCATTCTATATGTATTGTTGTATAACTTTTTTTTTTACTTAACATCTTGGAGCTCTTTTCAGATAAATGCATATAGATCCACTTCATTTTTTTTTAATGTTTTATTATTTATTTTTGAGAGAGAAACAGAGCATGAGCAGAATGGGGGCGGAGAGAAAGGGAGACACAGAATCCAAAGCAGGCTCTGGGCTCTGAGCTGTCAGCACAGAGTCCAATGCGGGGCTCAAACTCACAAAATGTAAGATCATGACCTGGGCTGAAGTTGGACGTTTAGCCAGCTGGGCCTCCCAAGCGCCCCTAGATCCACTTCATATTTATAAATTTCTTTTTTTTTTTTTTTTTTTTTTTTTTTTAAATTTTTTTTTTCAACATTTATTTATTTTTGGGACAGAGAGAGACAGAGCATGAACGGGGGAGGGGCAGAGAGAGAGGGAGACACAGAATCTGAAACAGGCTCCAGGCTCTGAGCCATCAGCCCAGAGCCTGACGCGGGGCTCGAACTCCCGGACCGCGAGATCGTGACCTGGCTGAAGTCGGACGCTTAACCGACTGCGCCACCCAGGCGCCCCTATAAATTTCTGTGTAGTGTTCTATATTGTGATTTAACATACCATACAAGTGAGAAAAGTGAGTTGAAAAGTTGCCTTAGGTCCTGTAGCTATGGATTTGCAAATCTGAGATTAAGTTCCCTCCAGAATTCCTGCTATTTCCACTAAATTAGTGGTTCTTAACCTTTGAGTTTCAGGCTTCTTTTTTTTTCTGAAGGGTGATACATCTTGGATTACAACTGAGATTCCATCTACGAACTATTTTGCTAGTCTGCATGGGTACATTAATCCTAATGAGTTTAGATTTATGATGAGTGGACTCAGTTATACAACAAAAAAGACACACACATTGTTTTAAAAGAGCACATATGTTATGCTCCTCCTATAAGGCCAGTTTTCATTAATAAACACTGGTTTCAAAGCTTAGTCTGATTTTGAAGATGAACCAAGATACACACTGTATGATTCTAAAATCTAGTTTAGCCATTTTGTACAGTTGCTGTTTTATTGGACTACAATATATGTTGTTTTAAAAGGACGCTGGGGGCACCTGGGTGGCTTGTTCATCTGGCTCTTGATTTTGGCTCAGGTCATGGGATTGAGCCCTGCATCGGGCTTCATGCAGAGTGTGGAGCTTGCTTAAGATTCTCTCTCTCTTCCCCTCTGCCCCTCTCCCACTCACATTTTCTTTCTTTCTAAAAAATAAATAAGGCCCAGGTCCTCCTTTAATTTTCCCATACTGTTCAGCTCACAAATGGTTCTGAAATTAGAACCTTCAGTGTTGTACTTAAAAACTTAGGGATGTGGGGGGCACCTGGGTGGCTGAGACGGTTAAGTGTCTATTTTATTTTACATATTTTGTTATTTTTGAGCGAGAGACCGTGAGTGAGCAAGGGGCAGAGATAGAGGAAGAGAGAGAGAACCCATGAGGGGGCAGAGAGAGAGAGAGAGTGAGAGTGCAGAGCCTGAAGTGGGGCTCCAGCTCACCTGATGCGGGGCTCAGGCTCACAAACCTGAGATCATGACCTGAACCAAATTTGGATGCTTAACCAACTGAGCCACCCAGGCGCCCCAATCATCCAACTCTTGATTTCAGCTCAGGTCATGATCTCATTGTTTGTGGGATTGAGCCCCACTTGGGGCTCCATGCTGTCAGCTCAGAGTCTGCTTGGGATTCTCTCTCTCCTCTCTCTCTCTGCCCCTCCCCTGCGTACAGGCACATGTGACAACATGCTCTCTCTCTCTCAAGATAAACAAATTTTTTTAAACCTTAAAAAAAATTTAAGAACATGGAGAGTCAGATAGAACAAGGGAAAAGAAAGTCATAGGTCAGCATACGAAGAACCAAGCTTCTGTGTCCCAACACCTGTGTTACGTGTGGTTTAACTAAATGAACACAGCAGTAGACCTGCTTGATTCACCTTCCACAATCCGAAAAATAAGACTAAAAGCTCAGGCTTGCGATTTCTGCTGTGCATAATTCCACCAGTGACGAGGACCTCATAAGCCAGATCTCTACTCCTGCACAATATGATGCGTGCACACAGCCTGCCTAGCAGCTGAATAGCTGGAAGTGCCAGCACTGCCCAGATAACATGCACCATGATTTCTTGCAGCTTTTTCACAACAGGAGCCTCACATCCCTCAGCATGGAGGTTGGAGGAGTGGGCCAACCTGCCGTTATAGCTGCTGGCTGTCTTTTGGTTTATTTGTACCAGTCTCTATTTCTCCAGTATGATTGGTTGGTTCCATTGTAGGGTTCCACTGAATGCTGTGATCAACCTCACTTTCCACCTTAGCTCTGTAATCGTATCCCGAAACTGCTACAACTGCTATGACAAAAACCAAGAGTAGGATGATGACAGACATGGCAAGTCTGCAACAGCTTTCCTAGATTGTGGCACAGCAGCCAATCAGCCCAAAAATGAAAAGTCGGGCTCCACAGCTGTGATCACTGCAGCAGGGAAGAGAGGATATACATCTGCAAAGTAGTGGTCAGAGTCATTGTAAGTGATGAAGACATGGGCTTCCACATAGCGCAAAATGCCAGCTCCCCCTGAAGATGAGGTTGAGAAACACCAGTCCTGGAGGAGGATGAGCAGCTCCGAAATCTTGGAGGAGATGATGCTGCACTGGCCCATCCGTGGTGCCGGCAGCCTACTGGCACCATGCGCACACCAAGCGAGGTGGCAGGGGCAGCCGAGCCTCCCCACTGGGAGCTGCACAGCCTGAGTGGCACTCACCATAGCCCCCAGTACCACTGCACAGCCCCAGCAGTGCCTCACTCCTCCTCAGACACATATTGAGAACTTCTTTGAATGTAGTTGTACAAGGTTCAGGGATACCCTGGCCCACCTATGGATCATCTCCTTTCCCAGGTACAGACACTCTGCCCTCAAATATGTACCACACTAATAGGTTTGCTCTCTACTTGGATAATTCATTTCTCGGTTCTGTAGTCATAAGTACCCTGAACCTTCACCAGCTATTTTTAAAATACCTATCATGGATATAATTCTCCTCTTGTCTTTGGAGTTGGTAGAGCTTCTTAGACTCACTTGTACTAAAGGGGGTCAATGACAGGGCTCTTTATTTTTTAATAAGCTTAAAAAAAATTTTTTTTTTAACGTTTATTTATCTTTGAGAGAGACAGAGCACGAGCGTGGAAGGGTCAGAGAGAGGGAGACACAGAATCCGAAGCAGGCCCCAGGCTTTGAGCTGTTAGCACAGAGCCCGACGCGGGGCTCAAACTCACGAACTGCGAGATCATGACCCGAGCCGAGGTCGGATGCTCAACTGACTGAGCCACCCAGGTGCCCCAGGGTTCTTTGTTTTTGAAATGGAAGAATCCCAGGCTTATTCTGAGCTGTGAACTCTTGTGTTCCAGGTAGCTACATGGGAGAAGCAGATCTACACATGCTGTCGAGATGGTCTTGTGCGACGCTATCAGCTCTCTGACCTCTAACTCCTTGGAAAGAGGAGTCCCAGTTAATGAAAAAGATTGGCCCTAGTTGACAAAGAGAATAATCATTAGTCCTTCTCAAGGACCATGGGCTTTTATTGTCTTGGGCACCCTTGGGAAGTCACAGAAAGTCAGCTACATTGGCCCATGGAATATGGAATATCATTCCATGATAAAACCAACTGTGAACTAAGTAAGAAGCTCACATATGCTCCATATATAAACTCACCCCCAACAACACAGGGCAAGGGTATGGATGCTTATAGTTTGCTCTTAACACCATTTGTGTTAATTGTTTACAGTGACCAGAGGACTAAAGCCTGTTCTCTGAAGGAAATAAAGAGAATGTGTTTGAAGGAATCTGAATTTGAAAAACTTGGTTAAATATTCTTTCTCCAGTAGAGAGTCATTCAAGTTGATTGAGTACCTGTCTTGGGCACTTCCTGTGGACCTGGCCATAGAGAAAGACTGCTTGTTAGCGGTAAATATCCTATAAGTAGCAATCTGGGAAAGATTCTTACACAGGTAGGGAAACTGTCTCAGTTTGGGCAGGGATTTTCTGCTACATGTGACTTTCAGTCCTAGGCAAACTGACATGGTTGATCATCCCAAATACAGGTGATAAAAGTTGAATCCTATCGTTGTAAAGGCAGTGGCTGTCCAAGTGTGGTCCCTGGAACAGCTGCATCCGTATCATCTGGAAATATGTTAGAAATAGAAATTCCTAAGCCCCACCTCGGCCCTAAATCAGAAATTCTGTGGGTAGAGCCAGCCAGGTGATTCTGATGCATGCTAAAGTTTGGAACATAGAGGAAGAGATAGTGAAGGGCACTTTAGGCATAGCTGGAACACGGTGCTCGTAGGATGGTGAGGCTGGTCTTTAGGAGATGAGGCTGCAGAGGTTGACAGGACCCAGATTGAAAGGGCTTGAGTGCCAGGTAAGAAGCTTCAATTTCATTTGGTTCATGAGAAGCCCATGGAAGAGTTTTAAGCAAGGGTATAACATGGTCACCTCTTTTTATTTTTTTCCTAAATATAAAAATGGAGTCATAATGTATATATTCCATGTTTTATTTTCACTTAGAATCTCTGAGTTCTTTTTAACTTAGTACATTTAGACCTTTGTACTTTTTAACACTTTCCAGAGTATGAATACCTTATCATTTACGCTTTAGAAATTAGACACTTGAGCTGGGCAGTGTAGGCTAAGATCTGGATTTATTTAAGGGGAAAAAGCCAATTCCTGGGTGGAATAATAGTATGGCTCACAGCATGTAATCTTTATAACTTCACTATGACATGAAGGTAGTGAGACTCAGATGAATTGATTTGCCAAGAGTCATAGAGAACAGGAACTTGAACACGTTTTATCTTTAAATCCATTTTTTTCTACCTGTTGTGTATGCCTAAATTGTGAAGATAAAATACTGTTACTTGTTGAGTATAATTGGGTATCTACTCTATTTTGGGGACTATATTTATATATTTAATCCTCATAACACTCTTAAAAAGGAAATGGTATTGTTTTTTTTTATAGACAAGGAAACTGAGAGTCAAGAAATTAAGTACTGGGGCACCTGGGTGGCTCAGTCAGTTAAGTGTCCAACTTCAGCTCAGGTCATGATCTCACAGTTCTTGAGTTCAAGCCCTGCATTGGGCTCTGTGCTGACAGCTTGAAGCCTGGAGCCTGCTTTGGATTCTTTGTCTCCCTCTCTCTCTCTGCCCCTTCCTCACTCACATTCTGTCTCTCTCTCTCAAAAATAAACAAACATTTAAAAAAAAGAAATAAAGAAAAATTAAGTACCAAACCCTTGTTTTGGACCTTGCTTGGTCTGTCTCCAAGGCCTGTGCTCCTTCTACTATACCACATGGTCACAAGACCTCTGGGACTAGACCATTTTCATTTAAGGAGTGATTTGTGATAAGGTCAGGTAGACCCAAAGGGACCTATTCCGGAGCTCAGAAACATTGGATCCAAAGAAGTTCAAAGGGAACCTCTAAGAAGTCAGATGAAGAAGACAGGATGAGGGAGGATATGGCTGAGTTCACATAGCAGGTGTGTCTGAGTTCCTGTTCCAAGATTCACTCTTTTCCACTGCCATCACATCCATAAGCCCCTTTTCATAGGTCTCCAGAGTTGATATCCTGGTTGTGATGGATGCAGCAATCCTTGATAGCTGCCCTAAAATCCAGATTCAAACAGAAAGAGCAGAGGCTAGCTCTCAGGTGCCAAAAGCCTTGTCTTCTCTGAATGGAATAGCCCCAGTATGCAGCAGACAAAGCTTTTTTTTTTTTTCCTTTTGGGTTGAAGAGTGCATTCTGGGTAAGGAAGGATGGACAACCCCCTTCTGCAGCTGTGATGGCCCAGGGAAGCTCCATCTTGTTTCCTGGCTTTCAGATGCCCCCTTGTGACTAATTGTGAGAAGTGCCTCTTCCTGAGATCTGGAAAGCTGTCAGTGGCATCAGCTACTGAGCGTATATTCGGTGCCAGGCACAGTCTTCACAATAGCCTTGCAAAGTAAAGGTTTCTTGTTCTTTTTTCTTTTTTAAAATTTTATTTATTTGGGGCGCCTGGGTGGCTCAGTCGGTTGAGCGTCCGACTTCAGCTCAGGTCACGATCTCGCGGTCCGTGAGTTCGAGCCCCGCATCGGGCTCTGGGCTGATGGCTCAGAGCCTGGAGCCTGCTTCCGATTCTGTGTCTCCCTCTCTCTCTGCCCCTCCCCCATTCATGCTTTGTCTCTGTCTCAAAAATAAATAAACATTAAAAAAAAAATTTATTTACTTTGAGAGAGAGAGAGAGCGTGCAATTGGGGAAGGACAGAGAGGGAGAGAGAGAATCCCAAGCAGGCTCTGCACTGTCCATGCAGAGCCCAGTGCTGGACTTGGTCCCACAAACCATAAAATCAAGACCTGAACCGCGATCAAGAGTTGGATGCTTAACCGACTGAGCCACCCAGGTGCCCCGTAAAGGTTTCTTTTTCTTGAACACGTCTCTTTGTGGATACATTTTTTTCTAATTTACTTTTCACTTTGAAGTAATTTCACACCTTCAGAAAAATTGCAAGGATATAGTAACTCTATGTTTAGCATTTTAAGACCGCCACCTGTTTTCCGAGTGGCTGCACCATTTTACATTCTCAGCAGTGGTGTATACAGGTTCTTATTTTCTCCATGTCCTTGCCAACACTGCCAACACTTGGTTTGTCCATCTTTTTTATTATAATCAGCTGGTTAAAATGGTGTCTACCAGGTTTGTCCATGGCAAAGTTACTATTTTGTGGAGAGCTACTTTGAGACTATAAATATCCTATTCCTCATACAACTTGCATCATTTAGTTTCAGCATTTGTTGATTTCTGTCTGAGCCAGTTATTCCTACTACAATTGCCAAAAGGTGATTTTATAATTTCATCATTCTTTTTCATTTATAATTTGCTTTCTACTATAAGGTAGAGCTTTCCCTTCTCCCCCACTTACTTAATTACTAATTCACTCATTCATCATAGATCTATTAGTGTGGACTACACATGGATTCATATTTTATTCTATGGATTATAATCCATTATTACTATGATTTCTTGTGGTGTTTAAATTGTCCCAGCTGAGCCAGTGGTAGCTCCTTCAAGCTGGATCCTATGTCCTTTTGACATGTTTCTATCTTTCTTTTAGCACTTCCATATTTTCTGATACTACAAGATATTCAAGCTTCATCTTATACTTCCCCACCCCAGTCCTGGAATCAGTCATTTGTCTAGATGGCTTCAGTTCTTTTTAGTGGAGAATGGATTTGGAAATCAAGTCTGGGCACTATATGTATATTCTTTGTTTGGGGGGTATTATTGCTTCTAGTCCCTACCAGTGGACAGTACATATATATGTCTATATTTCTACATCCAGCATTCTAGATATACACTAAAGTTCATGAGTTCACACTGGTGTCTCCCAATTCCAGTCCAACTCCACTGGGATTATTCTAGTCTGCATATATACCTCCTTCCTCCAACAGTGAGAAACTTGGCTCTCATAATCCTCAATATTTCACTTATTTGCTCAATACTTCTGTGAGTAACCAATCTGACAACTACACAAACCACCTCCCCTTTCACTCCAGCCCCTGCACACTTGGTGCTCCTTACATGGAGTCCCCTGCATTCACCTCAGCCAGTCCCAGGCTGAGCAAGGTTCTCACCCAACCCTCTGGGTTTAATTTTTAATAACATCTTTTTTTCTGGTAATAAAAAAGTAAAATATGGCCAATCACATGAAAAGATGCTCAACTTCAGTGGTTAAATAAATGGAGATTAAAATTCACAAGAAAGCTCAGAAATGCAAAAAATAAAAAATAATGCCGTATTTTTACTTTACAAAGAGGCAACTGTGGCTAAGAAATCAGTTTAAAGGGGCGCCTGGGTGGCTCAGCTGGTTAAGTGTCCGACTTCAGCTCAGGTCATGATCTCATGGTCCATGAGTTTGAGCCCCGCATCGGGCTCTGTGCTGACAGCTCAGAACCTGGAGCCTGCTTCCCATTCTGTGTCTCCCTCTCTCTCTGCCCCTTCCCTGCTCATACTTTGTTTCTCTTTCTCTCTCTCTCAAAAATAAATAAAACATGTTAAAAAAAAAAAAAAAGGAATATTCTTTATTGAAGGAATGTTGCCCCTGTGTGCCCCTCTCTGTTTAGTATTCTCTTGCTTTTATTTATTATTTTACTTACTCACTACTATGCATGTACTTGTTAATATTTAACTAGCTCACCAGAAGGAAAAAAATAGCCCTGATAGCATTTGCCAATTTGTTCCAAGCTGTTACAACCAGCTCCAGCACAGCAATCACTACATGTATTCCTAACAACATATTTATCTTTTCATATTTTTGAACATTATATAAGTGGCATCATTTATGCAAATGGTATGTATTTGTGTGTGTGGCTTATTTGCACAAAGGCTGTATAGTATTCACTGTTAATGCTGAACATTTGGGTATGCGCATCAACTTTGCAAGGGAATGTCACAGTTTTCTGATGTGGTTATTCTAATTTACACTGACAAAATAGCAGTGTCTGAGAGTTCCTTTTTGTTTTACGTACTCACCAATTCTTGATGTCAAGTTTTTATTTTATTTCAATTTTCTTTTAAATTTCTTCTTTTTTTAATTTTTTTAATGTTTATTTAAACATTAAAACTTGTGAACCGTGAACCTTGAGATCATGACCTGAGCCAAAGTGTGATACTTAACCAACTGAGCCACCCAGGCGCCCCTCAATTTTCTTTTAAGGTACGTGTGTGTGTGTGTGTGTGTGTGTGTGTGTGTGTGTGTATTTTTATTTCATTTCATTTCATTTCATTTCATTTCATTTCATTTCATTTCATTTCATTTCATTTCAGTTAGGCTCTATGCCCAACATGGGGCTTGAACTCACAACCCTGAGATCAAGAGTCACATGCTCTACCCACTGAGCCAGCCAGGCACCACTGAGGTCAAGTTTTTAAATGTTTGCCAGTATAGATGTGAAATAGCATCTCATTGTGAACTTTAATTTGCATTTTTTGTTTGACCATCTTTTTATATTTACTGGCTATTTGTTTTTCATTGTAAAATGCCTATTTATGCCTTTTGCCTATTTTTCTATTGGGACTTTTTGTGTGTGTGTGACGTTTCAGGTTTTCTTTTATGTTTCTTTGTTTAAAATATAAAATACAGGGGCATCTGGGTTGCTTAGTTGGTTAAGCTTTTGACTTTGGCTCAGGTTGTGATCTCACAGTTCATGAGTTCTAGCCCTGCATCCAGCTCTCTGCTGTCAGCACAGAGCCCTCTTCAGATTCTCTGTCTCCCTCTCCTCCTGCCCTTCTGCCCCCCTCTCTCAAAAATAAATAAACATTTTTTAAAAATTGAAAATAAAGGAAAATATAAAGTACAAATCCCTTTCACTTTGGAGCTTGTCTTTTTACCATTTTTCTTAGTGGGGTAGAACCTAGCAATCTTTTCCTTTTTGGTTATGCTTTTTGTGTCTAGTTTAAGAAATATTCTCTGTACGGGTCATAAAGATCTTCACCTATACTTTTTTCTAAGAGTTCATTTCACTGTTAAATCTTTAATCCACCTTTTTTTTTTTTTTTTTTTTTGGTATATGGTATAAGGTAGTATCATTTTTTTCCTTTTAGATATCCTGCTGTCCCATAACCACTTATTTAAAGTCCTTTTGTTTTCTGCACCAATCTGTATTGATTGCTGTGTTATGTATAAAGTTTTCATATATGCATGGGTTTGTAGCTGGACGATTGTTCCAGTGGTCTTTCCCTAGGCCAGTGACACACTATATCCCTTCCTTTTTTCCTCCTCTAGAGCAGAATTCCCCAATCTTTAGGGGCAGACTGTGAAATGACTTCCTTCCAAGGAGTACAATCCAGAAAGGAGCAAACAAAAGTAACTTTACAGTGGAGAGAAACCTGATATATACTACCTTAGCAGATGAAGGTCAGCATGATCAGTGATGTCATGTTGATAGTAGGTACCTTTGATATGATGGGATGAGAATGGCACTTCACTTCTGTGGTCTTCCTTTCAGAAGCCCCCAGCCTCAGTCTAATCATAAGAAAAATATCAAATCAGGGCGCCCGGGTGGCTTAGTTAGTTAAGCATACAACTCTTGGTTTCAGCTCAGGTCATGATCTAATGGTTTGTGGGTTTGAGCCCTGCATCAGGCTCCACGCTGACAGTGTGGAGCCTGCTTGGGATTCTCTCTCTCTCCCTTTCTCTCTGCCCCTCCCCCACTTGCACTGTCTCTCTCTTTCCCTCTCTCTCAAAATAAATAAACTTAAAAAAAGAAAAAAAGAAAAAGAAAAACATCAAACAAATCCCATTAAGAGACTTTGTACAAAATACCTGAGCAGTACTGCTTAAACTATCAAAGTCATCAAAATACAAGAAAAGTTTGAGAAACAGTTTTAGCCAGGAGGAGCCTAAGGAAACATGACAACTAAATGTAACGTGGTATCCTGGGTGGGATCCTGCAATAGAAAAAAAGACATAAGGTTGAAAACTAGGAAATGTGAATCAAGTATGGACTTTCATTATAAACATTGTAACCAAAAGAAACAACAAAACTAAAAGGCAACCTACTAAATGGGAGAAGATATTTTCAAATGACGTATTTGATAAAGGGACAGTATCTGAAATATATAAAGAATGATACAAGTCAACACCCCCCCCCAAATAATCCAATTAAAATTGGGCAGAAGACATAGACATTTCTCCAAAGAAGACATTCAGATGGCCAACAGACACATGAAGAGATGGTTCAGTGTCATTTATCAGGGAAATGCAAATCAAAACTACAATGAGATATCACCTTATATCTGTCAGAATAACTAAAATAAAAAACACAAGAAACAAGTATTGGCCAGGATGTGGAGGAAAAGGAACCCTTTTGCTCTGTGGTGGGAGTGCAAACTGGTGCAGCCACTGTGGAAAACAGTTTGGAGGTTGCTCAAAAAGTTAAAAATACAACTCCCTTACAATCCCAATAATTGCACTACTGGGTATCTATCAAAAATATACAAAAACACTAATTCAAAAGTATACATGCACCCCTATGTTTATAGCAACTTTATTTACAATAGGCAAAATATGGAAGCAGCCCAAGTGGCCATTGTAAATAAATGGATAAAGAAGAGGTGGCATATATATACAATGGAATATTATTCAGCCATAAAAAGAACAAAATCTTGTCATTTGCAACAACATGGATGGAACTAGAGCATATAATGCTAAGCAAAATAAGTCAAAGACAATACTGTATGATTTCACTCGTGCGGAATTTAAGAAACAAATGAACAAAGGAAAAAGAGCGACAAACCAAGAAACAGACTTTTTTTTTAAAATATTTTTTTATTAAAAAAAATTTTTTTAATGTTTATTTTTGAGATAGAGCCGGCAGGAGGCAGAGACAGAAGAGATCACAGAATCCAAAACAGGCTCCAAGTTGTCATGTCAGCACAGAGCCCAATGCAGTGCTTGAACCCACAAACCAGGAGATCATGATCTGAGCCAAAGTCAGACACTTAACCAACTGAGCCACCCAGGCTCCATAACAGACTCTTAACTCTAAAGAAGAAACTGATTGTTATCCGAGGGGAGGTGGTAGGTAGATGGGTGAAATAGGTAAGGGGATTAAGTAGTGTACTTGTGATGAGCACTGGGGGATGTATGGAATCGGTGAATCACTGTATTGTACACCTGAAACTAGTATAACATTGTATGTTAACTATACTGTAATTAAAAATTTAATAATAGATAAAATGTCACCAAATTGAACATTAAAAAAAAAAACAAACCCTGATGTATTATTATTTATGATAAACATACCATACTCATGTAAGCTATTAATACAGGAAATTGGGTATGGGTATATGGGAATTCTATACTGTCTTCCCAACTTTTTTGATAATCTAAAACTATTCTAAAATTTAAACTTTATTTTTTAAAAATCAGCAAATGCATTTGTTCTGAAAACTTTTAATTAAAACTAATTGCAGGGGCGCCTGGGTGGCGCAGTCGGTTAAGCGTCCAACTTCAGCCAGGTCACGATCTCGCGCTCCGTGGGTTTGAGCCCCGCCTCGGGCTCTGGGCTGATGGCTCAGAGCCTGGAGCCTGTTTCTGATTCTGTGTCTCCCTCTCTCTCTGCCCCTCCCCCGTTCATGCTCTGTCTCTCTCTGTCCCAAAAATAAATAAACGTTGAAAAAAAAAACAAAAACTAATTGCTACTTTCTTGAAAACTCTTGAGTTGAGAGTTTCTGAGTTGAATGACCTTTGTCAGGGTCACAGGATCAACCGTTTTTCCAGTTCTTCGATTGGCTGTTCTGTGAGGCAGAGGTGATGTCTGCTTGGGCAGGAAGGAATACAACTCCCAGAGTGCCCCTGTGCGGTTGTCAGGAGCAACCAAAGAATGCAGACTAACAGCCCTGCTGGAGTCAGGATTAAACAAGGACTGACTGCCTTGCAAGCCAGCCATGGGTCAGGATTATTACTCTGTGCTTCAGATCACTCGCAATTCAGAGGATGCCCAGATCAAGAAGGCGTAAGTTGGGACGGGAGTGAGGCTTTAGGGGTGTGCTGGGAAGGCCCCACCTTTATCTTTTCCAAACTGAGCTTTCTTGCACAGCCAAGTGCAGGCAAGATAAACCTTGTTCTTCTGTTGCTTCTTGCATACATACCTACAACCTGGGTTTGGCCTGAGTCAGAGTTCCCAGTCCATCATCCTTAACCCCCTATGCCCTGTTTCCCTTCCTGGGTGCCCTGGTTTTCTTAGCAATAAAAATGGGGACAAAGAAGGCATTTGAACTTTTTCCTTTGCAGAACCAAAGGATTAAGAACAGGAGAGTGACCTGGCCAGATGGATGTGTTTCAAATGTTACTCTGGCCGTCATACGAGTTTTTTTTTTTTTTTTTTCAAGTAAGCTTTTTTTTTTTTTAAGTTTATTTATTTATTTTGAGAAAGACAGAGACAGCATTAGTTGGGGGAGAGGGGGGTGTGGGCGGGGGGGTGGGGGTGGACAGAGACACAGGGAGATGAGAATCCCAAGCATGCTTTTGCACTGTCAGCACGGAGCCCAATGTGGGGCTCAAACTGGAAACACTGCAAAAGTTGAAACCAAGAGTTGGACACTTAACCTACTGGGCCACTCAGGCACCCCAAAGTAAGCTTTTTTAAAAAATGTTTGTTTATTTTTGAAAGAGAAAGAGAGAAGCAGGGGAGAGGGGAACAGAGGACCTGAGAAGCAGGCTCAGTGCCAACAGCAGCAAGCCCCATGTGGGGCTTCAACTCATGAACTGTGAGATCATGATCTAAGCCAAAGTCGGGTACTCAACCAACTGAGCCACCCAGGCACCCCAAAGTAGGTTTCTTCTTAAGTAGCCTTCACGCCCAGCTCAGAGCCCAACATAGGGTTTGAACTCACAACACTGAGATCAAGACCTCAGGGTCTTGATCTACAGGGCTTGACTCACGAACCATGAGATCATAACCTGAGCAGAAGTCAGACGCTTAAGCCAACTGAGCCACCCAGGCACCCCTGTTTCAAACAATAGTTCTTAACCCTTCTCTCTTGTAACAACTCTAAGAGATGAGTCATGTATAACACAGTCTCCCATATGGGAGTAACTAGATTTTGACAAAACAAAACAAAAATGCTGGGGCACCTGGGTGGCTTAGTTGGTTAAGCATCCAACTTCATTCAGCTCAAGTCATTATCTCACGGTTCATGAGTTGGAGCCCCACATCGGGCTCTGTGCTGACAGCTCGGAGCCTGAAGCCTGCTTCAGATTCTGTGTCTCCCTCTCTCTCTGCTCCTCCCCTGCTTGCACTCTGTCACACTCTCTCTCAAAAATAAATTCACATAAAAATTTTTTTTAAATGCTAAATGTATATAATGAATAGAAGCACCACAATGATTCCTAATTGCCTAGCTATTAACCTTCTCAGTAGCTCTCATTAAGCCTACCCTGCTGCATCCAAGCTGTGACTCCACTCCATCTTGCCCACTCAGGGAAACAGAGTGAGGGCACTGCAGGGCAAATCTTAAAACCACTCAAGTTTAGGGGTGCCTGGTTGGCTCGGTTGAGCATCCAACTCTTGATTTCGGCTTGGTCATGATCTCAGGGTCATGGGATCAAACCCCCTGTTGGTCTCTGCACTGGGTGGAGAGCCTGCTTAAGATTCTCTCCCTCTGCCACTGCACCCTCCCCCCCCCCCACACACACACTCTCTCTCTCTCACTAAAACAAATGAGACAAAAAACTCCACAGAAACCACTCAAGTTTATATGAAAAATAAGGCTCTTCTCAAACCTACTTACCTTTCCTTATTGATAGAACTTACTTGGAATTCTCTCCATACCTGACTTTGACCTTTGTAACGGAGAGGGCTAGTTTCAATGTCTCAGGGAAGTGATGACAATTGTCTTTAAGTTTCTGAAAGTAGACAATGTAGATAATCTCTGTAAGGCCTCCAGGGGCCGAATCAGAACCTTCAGAGTCATAGGACAGCAGATCTCACTCACTAAGATGAGATGTTGCTTAAAAGTCAGAGGGGTCCCACGGTGAGATGGGCTGCCTTGTGGGACAGTTAGTTCGTGTCATTCATTACCTCACTGCTGCTCAGTGCCAGGCACCAGGGACACAGAGAAGTAGACACAGCAACTCAAGGAACCCAGGCTAGTGGGAGAGACAAACCAGTCAACAAACAACTGGAGTGCCAAGTGCTAAGTTTAGGGATCAAAGGCACTGGGGACTCGGGAAGGGGAGTCTAACCTAGAATGGAGACTGCAGTCAGGGAGGGCATCCTGGAGGAGTTGAGCCCTGAGCTGATTGTTGAAAGATGAATGAAAATGTGCCAGGGGGAGATGGGAGGGTCTGGAGAGTGGTGGGTGTTACAAGGGATGGGAGTAGAATGTCAAAGACCTGAGCAATGCATTGTAGGGAGTTTGGAGCCTGGCCAGAAGGGCAGGAAAAGCCATGGGAGTGGGGAGGGAGAGCTGTGAGTGAGAAGGCCAGAGAAAGAAGCAGAGGCTTGAATCTTAGAGATACAGATTTTATGCTGAAGGCAAAGGGAAACCAGTGGAGGGATTTGGGCAGTGGAGTGACTTGGCCAGGGGGCATTTTAGAAGCATCAGATTAAAAAAGACAAATCAATCTGGTGGCAGCACACGGAAAGGCCTGGAGAAGGAGAACACTGAAACAGGAAGCCGTGGTTCTGCAATAGTCCTAGGGATGAGGGGGCAGGAAGAGAACACTGGGGAGAAAGAAAAACTGAAATGCCCTGGTGACAGGTGGGCTGGGAATGGAGGGGATGAAGAACTTGGGAGTTGATAATGCTCAGCGTTTTGGCTTCATTGCCTGGGCAAATGGGCAAAAACTTAAGGAACGAAAATGTGTTTCTGTCTGGGTTCATTGAGTTTGTGGGGCCTGTGGGACACTGGAGAGCAGATACCAAGATGGCAGCTGGATGCCAAGGTCTGGAGCTTAGTGGCCTGGTTTCAGATAGAAATTTGGCAGTGGTCAGCGAGTGAGTGATGCTCAAAGCCTTGGGATAGACGAGCTTGTGCATAGATAGTGTGTGGAGTGAGAAGAGAAACAGCGGGAGGGGTCACCAGCATGCAGGGTGTGAGCAGGGCAGAGGAAGTGCACTCTGACCCAGTGGAGGGTATGTGGGGTCCAATTTGTACTGAGCCACTCAGGGGGCTGTGCTGATCCCCTCCTTTGGCTCTTTCAGACCCCCTCCCCGCCTTTCTGCCCCCTGCTTACTGTGCTGGAAGCTGGCCCATCTAGCCACATCAATAGATGCCCTGGCCCTCAGACTTCCTAAATGAAAGCTAAAGAGAGCCCACAGCAGGTGATTGGCAAAGAGGAGAGTGGGGCTGGGGTATTTATTCCCAGCTCCCTTCCTCTGAGAGCCCTTCAGGTTGGGTATCCCTTAACTGAAGATGACAGCTCCTGCCAAGGGCCCCGTCCACACACACTCCTGTGGGATTTCTCCCTTCCCACTCCTATAGGCTCAGGGGTAGCCAGGGTGACTCAGGGCTCCTGGCCTTGGGCTACAGCCCTGTCCAGCATGGTTATCCTCCCTACCTCCTACACTTTGGCGAGTGGTCCCTTATTAAACTCTGCACAAATCACCCAGTGCATGCCAGCTCTTTCCTTTCAGAACACTGATGATACAGATTCTCAGACACTATAGGCATTGCATCACTGAGTGCTGGGATTGGGTAATACAGAAGCAGGGAAACGAATGAGCACAGAAGTGAGAGATGGTAAAGGGACCTGACGTGTGCCAGTGCCTCTCTGTACCAGGCCCTTTGACACCTTACTTTACCTGATCTTCCCAAGAAGCCTGTGTGTAAGTTCAGATATCACGACAAGATTAGATGTGCGAGAAATGTATTGGGGGAAACGTGTGAGGGTGAAGGGGGAGCAAGAGCATGCAGGCGGCACCTTCAAACCCCAGTGCAGGTCTGATACCTGTGAAAGGTGAGCAGGAAGAAATGGCTGGATGGAGAGAGCTGCAGAGTGGTCTGGAAAAAAGTAGCTGGGCTGATAGATGGGCGTCCTGAAGCAGAGGTTGTGCGTTGGAGGGGTCCTGTGTCCTAGGGGGACGCGCCAGCACCAATATCCCCACCACGCTTAGGCACTGGTTGGGGCAGCTTGGGGAAATGTAGCCTCAGCACAGACACCCAGGGCAGGCAGCTACACTTTCTACCCACTGGGTTCTGTTCAAGGGCATCTGTGCAATGCACCACCCTGGCCACCACAGCCCTGATTTTATAGCTGGCAACATCAAAGCAGTGAACAGCAGAGCCAGCTCTGAACCATGGTCTGTGCCTCAGGCCCATGTCAAATGCTATGACTTGTATGAATCCTCCCTCCTCTAGGTACCGGAAACTGGCCCTTAAGAACCACCCGCTGAAGTCCAGTGAGCCATCCTCAGCGGAGACATTCAGGCAAATAGCAGAGGCCTATGATGTGCTGAGCGACCGTGAGTGATTCCACCCATCTCCTCTGCCCCACCTCTATTTCAAGACCATTCCTTAAGCCTCTGGGTAGTAAAGCATTCCTCTTCCCTGCCTAGAGCCTGAGCAAACTTAGAAAGAAAACAGCATGAACTGCCTCTCTCCATAGTCACAAACTAAGGTTAATGCAGCGTGGAGAGCCCCTGGATTAAGATGATCTGCTCAGCCAGTGTCAGTAGAGCAGGACCTGGGCAGGTCTCCCACACTCCACACCCCACCTGTCCCCTGCAGGGGTGCACACAGTGAGATGCTTGCTGCCAAGGGAAGAAAGAGGCTGAGGCAGGCATCCCCAGTTACTCTTCCCAGATTACCAAGTAGCTCCAGTGCCACCTTTCCATGGAAGGCATGTCTATCAAGGGTCAGAGAGAGGCTGGTAATTCAAGAATCTCCTGAAACCAAAAGAGTGTAGAAAGTGATTCCCCGCACCCCCCCCCCCCCCCCCGCCCCCGCCACACCTCTGCCCCGGGGCACCACGTGCATGCGTGCATCCCCGAGGGCTTGTTCTGGAGACTGTAATCACAGATGCTGTGCAGAAGAATAGCCAGATCACTAAGGTTTCTCCAGTCCCGAGTTTTCAAGACTTTACAGTCCTTAGACTCTAGGCTTTGAAAGCTCTAGAACTTGGCAGCTCTAGAATTCTTAGATTGTAGAATTTCAAGGTGCTACGATTCTATTTACCCCGAATAAAACAGTAGCTACGATGATGAGTTTAGCCAAACTCTAGGGCGATAGCCTCACCCTCAGTCTCTAGATCTCTCCTTCAGTCCTCTTCCCCCTGCCACCCAGCAGGTCTCCACCTTTCCCCATTCTCCTCCGCGTTATGGAATCACACCTAGATCCACCCACGATGAAATTAAACCCCTAACTTTTAGGGTCTCCCTCCAAAGAGTGCCAGACTTTAGAAATAAGGTTGGGTTTGCCCCTTCCTCACTACCCTGTATCCACCTGCTTCCCAGCCCAGCAGCTATCTTAGTCCCTAACGCCAGCCCCCTCATCAAGGTGACACGTGTCCACAGCTGTGAAGAGAGGCATCTATGACAAATTTGGAGAGGAGGGCCTAAAGGGCGGGATTCCTCTGGAGTTTGGATCCCAGACCCCATGGACCACTGGTTACGTCTTCCACGGCAACCCTGATAAGGTTTTCCATGAGTTCTTCGGAGGAGACAACCCCTTTGGTGGTAAGAGGCCCCACCTACCCACTTGCTTTATTGGGAAAGGATGTAGCTGTAAAAGATGCTTTTCTTTGAATCCTTTTGTTTTGTTTACTTTAAAAATATATATAATGCATGGTAAAAAAGAAATTATTAAAGAAATACATTTCAGCCTTTATTCCTTCTCCAGAAGCAGCCACTTACTGTTAACCGTTTATGTATCCTTCTGGAAAATTTCTATGCATTTATGAGCATATATTTATCTTCACCTAAGCCTTTTATCTTATGAAGGGAATGGGACCATATTGTGCACACTGATTTCTTTCACTCAGTATGCCTTGGAGATTATCTCATTATATACTATATTAACATAACAGATCTACTTTACTCATTTTAATAGCTGCATTAGGTTTCATTGTACAGGTGTGTGTTAGGTAAGTATATGGATGGATGGGTGGATAATCCCAGGTCCCAGACAAACTGACCAAAAGTTGATTCCTGAGGTTCACAGTCATCTTGCAAGGGCAATTAACCTTCAGACCTGTCTTCCTGGCTCTCGTTATGCAACTCAGAGAGTCCAGATTTTCACTGCCTGACCCCCTGCAGCCCCTTCCCCTGGCTGTACTATAGCCGTTCTGCATTTCAAAAGTTCTCTCTTCCTTTTTCTGCATGTTAATAAGAAGTGGGCCACAGCCCACTGTCTCTCCCCCTCAGAGACCTCTCCCCTGTGCATTTCCTTCACCTGCCTGCCAGAAGAAGCTGAGTTGATAAACTCCATGTGTGACTGGAAAAAGCAAGGGACTTAGAGTCAGGCCTGTTTCAAATCCATGCACTGCCTCTTGTGAGCTGTGTGATTCTGGGCAAATCTCTTCACTGCTCTGAAACCTCAACTTCCTTACTGTTAAGTGGCTGTAATAGTCCATTCCTCACACGTCACTAGCAAATGAGACAATGTTTATGAAAATGGGCTTTGAAGACTGAAAAATGCCATAACGATGGACAGGTGCATGAAAAAGAGGCAGCTCAGAGGAGCCAAACCAGAGCTTCTAGGGACATCACTTACAGGCTTTGGGGACCCTCAGGCAGTGCCCAAAACTATACTGCTACAGGACTTCACCCAGGGGATTCTTGTGTCCTGTCTCCCTGCAGGACCGAGGGACGAGACCTTCCTATGACCTGGCTGTTGGGGTGTCTACAACCTGACACAGCACAGGTGCTGGGTGAAGAAATGAATTCAGTGATACGAGAGGGGACCAGGTCACTTACAGGCCTCTTGATGAGTTACTATCTCATAGAGGGGTTTAGTGTGATGCTGCCCTGCCCTCCCCCACCTAAAGTTACTATACCATTCTAGCCTGGGAAGTTCATTCATGGCCCTAACCATAAGAGGCAGAGTACAAAAAAAAAATCTTAATTATGATAGCGACCCCTGACTCTACAAAGTTTTCAAAGGTTTTCCCACGTAGCAATAAGCATAGTGGTTAAGGGCAGAGGTTCTCATAGTCAGATTGTCCTCTGTTCAGATGAGCTGCGGGACTGTGAGCCTTTTCTTTGGCCTTTCTGTCCAATAAGACAATAGTGTGAAGAACTGAAACCAGCACCTGATGCATAGTAAGCTCTCAGCAAGTTTCCACTTTCCTTCATCGTCTTGTTATTTAATCCTAATGGAAAAAGGCAGATCAGGCATTATTACCCCATCTCACAGACAGAAAAACTGAAACCAAACGACTCCATAGCACTTCAAGAGACAAAGGCTGTTTGTACTGGGATGGAAGGGCAGGGCAGCAAGAGCACTTATGGGTGTAGAGCTGGGCAGGGAAAAAAGAAATTGAGGGAAAAAGAGTTTGGGGGTATGCTGATGAACTCTCAAATTTATTAGGAACCACCCCTTCCCTACTCCCGTATCAGCTATTGACTTCACAGACACTTGAGTATGTGGTCTCTAGAGGTGTTGTGCTGGGCTGGACAGTGAGGGAGAGTGGAGTGTGGGGAAGGGTAGGAAGGACTGGAATGATATTATCATCCCCCCAGCAAGCTAACAGCGGGAGTCATTTCTGGCATACCAGGAGCTGCCACCAGAGGGCACTCCTCTCCATCCTGAGGCAGCCAGCCTCGAGGAGTGTTTCCCCAAATTGAGGGGGAAGGGAGTCAGGAAAGTGGGGGAATATAAACTGGATGATGAAGCAGTGGGAAGTGGCAAGCAATGATAACCACTGGATCTGCAATTTAGGACAACTTTTTGGCCTGGCCTAACAGTCTGAGTTTGCAAGGTAGGAATGGGATGCTGAGTATTACACTTGGGGACTGAAGAGGTATGTGTGGAGGGGTGTCTGTGTTTCCAAGTCCCTGACACAATCTCTCTTACTCCTCTCCTCTCCTCTCCTCTCCTCTCCTCTCCTCTCCTCTCCTCCCCTCCCCTCCCCTCCCCTCCCGTCCCCTCCCCTCCCCTCTCCTCTCCTCCTGCAGAGTTTTTTGATGTAGAAGGAAGTGAGGTAGATTTGAACTTTGGGGGTCTCCGAGGCCGAGGGGTCAAGAAACAGGACCCCCCAATCGAACGAGACCTCTACCTATCTCTGGAGGACTTATTCTTTGGCTGCACCAAGAAAATTAAGATCTCCCGAAGGGTGAGTACTTGGCTTGCTCCTACTGGGGGCCACTACCTATGCCCTCCAATCCTCTGAGTCACCTCCTCCATGCCCTCACTGGAGACCTCAGGTATGGCCTCTGAGAGAATCATGAAATCTCAGAATTGAAGACCTAGAATCATAGAATTCTAGAATCTGAAATTTGGAAGGGACAATTGAGGGTATTAGCCTGATTCTTTCCCCGTGCAGGAATCCCCTCTGCAGAAGGGTCTTTCCCTTCTCATATCAGCCCCATCCCTGTGGGAAGCCGGATTCCGAATGGGAGGAGTCCCTTGTGAATTCTGCCCTCTGGGTATTACCAGACCATACCCCCGGGGCTTCATCAGTGTGTATGCCTCAGGAGTAAGAAGAAAGAGTGTGGGCATGGAGGGTGCACTGGGGGACGGTCCCCAAGGGGTTTGATTGAAGACTTTTAGTGGCCCAGAGTCTAGTCCTTGGGTTGACCCTATCCTATGGCTCAGCCCTATGCTAGACACATGAGCAAAGCCTCCTCACACCTTTGCCCAGCAGAGGAGATGCCAGCTGTGGCACAGATGGCACTCATCTGGGCATGTGATTGGGTAATGGTTGGATGACATAATAGGGAATGCTCAGATATGTTGACCTCTGTGGTCTTTCTCCCTTCATGATTAAGAAACCTGCCAGCCCCTCAGGGCCAGAGCCACTGGGTTGGGAGAGAGGAACTGAGTATGTGTTCACCATGCATCTGTTAGTGGCCAGGGCTATGTGATCTAGGCCTGGAGTTGGGGGCTTGGTCAACTAATGGTGACTGCTTGGCATCTCAGGCCCTAGCCCAATGACATCATCCTAGAATCGTAAGTTCTTGGTTCCAGTAAATGGGGCGAGAATGGGGATGGCTTGGGGCAGCTTCTCCCTGTTGCTAGAAGATTGCATCTGAGCACAAAACCCCCTTGGCATCTTTCTCGTGTTAAAAGGCCAGCTGGGAAATCTGGAGCAAACCTCCCTGCTTCCATCTGGCTGCAGGTGCTGAACGAGGATGGGTACTCCTCTACCATCAAGGACAAGATTCTCACAATTGATGTGAAACCTGGTTGGAGGCAGGGCACACGGATCACCTTTGAGAAGGAAGGGGACCAGGTGAGAAGGAGGGAACTGACTAGGGTCAGTCCTAGTGTCAGTCACCCAGGCTTGCTCATGTGGTAGAAAGACTGAGGGGGAAGGAGGCAATGCTTTCGTCTGCCCCGTGACCCCAGTCTAGTAGGGAGACCAGTCTGCAGAGTCGGTGAAATGATCCCCAAAGTCCCTTACCAGGGACAGAGCCTCACAACACCTCTGTGAGTGGATAGCCCAGGGCTTTCCCCCATTTTGCAGAGTAGGAAACTGAGGCCCAGAAAGGGAAGGGATTTGGCCAGGGCAAGAGCACAAGAGCTCTTCCTGATTTTCTTCAGTGCTTCTTGAATAAAGCCCAACTATAGGAGGTATTCAGAAACCACTTATTAATAATAATTTTAATACTGCTTAATATCTTCATGATAATTACTTATTTAAGTAAAAATATAAAATTATTGTTCAAGGCATGCTGTGTCCTTAGGTCTGAGAAGAGGCAGAGTGATGGCATTTTCGGAGCCAAGAGAGATTGATTCCTCTGCCCATCCTTCTTGCTCCCTTTCTCACCTGTGAAACAGCTACTTCCAAAACACCCCTTCAGGACCCAGCTCTAATGCTCTGGGCAGCCTCCCCTGACCTCTCCACCTGGCTCAGGGCCTCTCTAATCTCCTGCCTCTGGGTTCCTTTTACCACAGTCCTGAGCATGCTGAGGACGGTGTGTCTGTTCCCCCCACTAGACTGGGAGCTTCTTGCTTGTAGGGACCAGTTAGGCCCCTCTGCCCCCTTAAGAGACCTTAGCAGAAGCTTGTCAGGACAGAGGTGTGTAAGAAGTTGTTTTCAAAACTTGCAGCTCAGCATTTTACCCACCCCCTGAGGAAGCTTCTGTCCCTCTCCATCTGAGTGAATCCTGTTGGGCATGCTCATAGAGGAGAAGTAATGGTGGGGGGGGGGGGGCGCTGGATTCATTGGAGTAGGCTTCTCAGAGGAGGGGCTATGAAACCAAACTGAAAAGGTCCTTCCAGAAAACCTAGTTCAATCTCTTCATTGTTCAGAAGAAGACATGGAGACCAGTAGAGTCAGGAACTTAGCCAATATCACACAGCCAATTAGTCCTTGTCACCCCTTGCCTCCTCTGCCCAGGGCCCCAACATTATCCCAGCCGACATCATCTTCATTGTAAAGGAGAAGCTACACCCTCGCTTCCGCAGGGAGAACGACAACCTCCTTTTTGTGAATCCCATTCCCTTGGGCAAGGTGAGTGGGCAAAGTGGAGGAGGGGAAGTGGGCAGATGAGAGTGAGCAAGCAGGCCTCACTCTGCACTCCCCCCAGTGCCTATGGCACAGGCTTTCAGAACGTGAGGAGTGCACATAGAATCTTTGTGGCTGTCTTCAGGACCCCTCCATGTCCTCACAATCCAAACAAGGAACAGCACCAGCCTAGACTTTGCCTCCCCTCCCCCCCCCCACCTGTGGGCAGTTACTCCGTCAGTTCTACCACCTAGTCCCCTTCCGTTCATTCCCAGAGTCAGAGCACGAGCACCTAGGTCTGCACAGGTGGCCTTCCTGCCTCCTTTCTCATCTCCTCTAGGCTCTTCCCCACGCTCATCTGACTGTGCCACACGCCTGTCGGAGCATCTTCACATGGTATTTAAGGCCTTCCACACTCTGCCTCTGCTGATCTCATCCCCTGCGCTCCAACCACCGTGCCCCTGTCCATTGGGAGCATTTTCCCACCTCCATTCTCTTGTTTACGCTGGGCCGTCTGTGTGGAATGCTCTATATCCACCTTGTCTGACTGGCAGGATCCTCTTCACCCTCATCAACTGCTACCACCGCTGTGTAGTCCTCCTGTCCCACTCCACAGTGGCTTGGGGGCCTCTCCTTGGCTCCCGCAGACCCCTTTACTTCCCTCTATCATCATCAGTCTTTCCTACCAGACCGTGAACTCCTAAGGGCAGGCAGATGCCTGGCTCGCTCCCCTGTTCGTCCCTGAACATCCCTTTGTCTGCTTGAGGCCAGGCCCAGGGCCTGGCACCGAATAAGCTCATAAAATGCCTTCTAAACAGAATGGCCATGGTTATCTCTTCTACTCCCACCTGTGGCCCTAACGTCCCTAGGCTCTGACCTGCTGCACCGTGGAGGTGAAGACCTTGGATGATCGTCTGCTCAACATCCCCATCAATGACATTATCCAGTGAGTGCATCTGCGTGGGTCCCAGTAGGCAGAAGGGCTGGCCTGGGCCTTAGAGGGTAGTGCCAGACAGGTCAGCCTCGGGTAGTTCAGTCCTCACCAGCAAGGACTGAAATCCAGCCCTAACTCTGGCCAAGCTGCATTCACCTGGTAAATGGAGTGCCTTTTTCTAACTTGCACGAGGCCGCTACAGAGCCCAGATTGCAGAGGCGACCTTTGTTGCCTTCCTCCTCCCGAACGTCTCATTAGTGTTCTGAGTTGTATCCCTCAAGTCCTTTACAGGAAAGGGCCTCTGTATGGGAAGCTTTACTCAGCAGCCCAGCACCCCCCCTGACCCCAACCTAGGCTGGAACCTCTATTCCTGGAACCCCCAGTGTAAATGGTTATCAGGGGGCAGGCTGTCTGAATAAGCTGGTCTTCTCTCTCCTGCCACACGATTCTGGCTGAGAAGAGCCACCTGGTGGAAGCTGGACTGACTGCCTCAAGCCTGAGGCTGTGTGAGCATGGGCAGCATGGGATCTGTCAGAGAGCAGTGTTGGGGGGCCCTCTCATTTCCCTTCTTTCATCCTCCCCTGTCTCAGTCCCAAGTACTTCAAGAAGGTGCCAGGTGAGGGGATGCCACTGCCTGAGGACCCCACTAAGAAAGGGGATCTCTTCATCTTCTTCGACATCCAGTTCCCCACCCGCCTCACACCCCAAAAGAAGCAGATGCTGCGCCAGGCATTGCTGACATAACTCTGGTGAGCTGAGGGCTGGAGCAGAGGAGAGGAGGAGAAGGCCAGCTGGGCCTTATCCCATTCCTGTCCCAGGATGTGCAGGTGAGCCAGCCCACTGCACAGATGTGACATGAGGATGGGACAGCCTGGGGTTTTTAAACTGACACAATAAAGATTTCCTATCTTCCAACTGTACCTAGGAGACTGTGTTGGAGGGAGAGGAGCCTCATATATTGCTTCTTGTGGAAAAGGGGGAGGGGCATGGCCCAGAAAGCCTAGAACCTGGGTTCCTGTCCAGATTTTGTAAGTGTGGCCAGGTCCCTGAAGGTTCGGACCCTGTGTGCTCCCCTTGATAGGGTGGGGCAGACCTGAGTGACCTCTGTGGGTCCCCACCCTGCTCTGATATCTCATGACACAAAGTCTTTAGCGGGGCAGTCTCTAGAATGTGATATGGTCATAGTGTAGATAGGAAGCACAGAGAAGAAAACATTTGTCAAGGCCACACAGGGCAAAGATGTCATCAGAACCTTGAAGGCCACTTCCCAGATTCACCCTGCTTAGAGGTAGCACAAAGGACACAGTGCTGGAAATGGTTTTGGTTTCTACCTCACAGCCTCACTTCTCATCTATGCAGTGGGTCCTGGACTGACTCTAGGTGGGGTGGTATGGGAGGCAGAACTGGGTTCTGCTCCTGGCCCTGCCACTGACTCCCCGGATGTTAGTGCTTATAAGCCTCCTGCAGGCTGCTTATGAGGATTGAGTCACTGTGGTGAACATGCTTGGTGAATTCACTGCTTAGATCTCAGGGTTCCAGGATTGTTGCTGATGTGGCCTCCAGGCCCAGCTGGGCCTATGCAGACCACACTTGCTTTCCTGACCTGCATTCCATCAGTCAGCAACAGTGTGGCATGCACCTCTCCTGTGCCAGGGCAAGGACTCCTCTCTTTCAAGTCTGGGTTTGGGCTAGGATAGATCTAATCTTATGAGTAGGTGGCCACTTTTGTGGAATGACTTCAGAGGTAATAGAAAAGGCCCCCATATTGTCCATATTGGATTTCCCCGTTCAAAACATTCTTTGCTCAAGGTCTTTTCTTTCTTGAACATGGGGCTTGAATTCACAACCCTGAGATCAAGACCTAAGTGGAGATTGAGAGTCATACGCTTCACTGACTGAGCCACCTAGCACCCCTTAACGTTTTTTCTTAAATGGGGACTGGGTAGCACCTGTCAGCCATTTTGAAATCATCAGGGAAAATGTGGCAGGAGCCGACGTTGAGACATGGAGTCTGGACCAGGGTTCTAGGAAGCACCTGTGCAGCCCGTAAGACATGTAGGCCTTGGAGTCAGATACACCTCAGGTGTATGCTCTTCGGCAAATCACTTTGCCTTTCTGAACCTGTTTCTTATAGCAAAGATTGCAACCCTGATCTTGCAGGCCTTCAGGAAACCAGATGAGTGAAGCCGACTCTGCCCTGAGGCACGGCCTAGGTGGAAGAGTGGTGGTAGCTGCCCTGTGCTGAGAGCAAGTGGGTGCAAATCCTAGCACCCAGGTCTCCTCTAGGCCAGTAGGAAAGCCTGCCTCTAGCCTCTTCCTCATGGCAATGCTCTGAAGGAAGCATGGTCTTAGGCCTGATGAAAGATCTTTGTGAAATTCCTATTACCTTGGTGATCTTCAGTGCTACCTCATCTGGCAGGCAAGGCAGGGCCTGTCATATGTCCATTTTATAAGCTGTGAGGACCAGTTATTAAATTAGTGAGGCTACTGGTAATGTTGTTCCATGGTTCCTGCCATCTGCCCCAGCTCCTCACTGTCCCAGGATCATGCCCAGAACCATGATGGAGTCTGGTGGCCTTGTGTCCAAGTGTCTGGGACACAAGACTGATAAACAAATCACATGACTGACATGCCTAAGGCAACAAATTGGCCCTGTTTCCTCTGGTATAAAACAGTAGCCTGCTTTATAGGACTAGTGTGAGAATTAAGGTGCATGAAGTGCACTGACCAGGTCGGTCCTCCATTTATGTTGACTCCCTGCAGCCCAGCAGAGAGCAGGCCCACTGGGCTGCCTACCACCTTCGCCTTGGCTCACCTTGTGGCACCCAACCCCGTTCCTCTTGGGGACTATGAGACCCCAGCTCAATTTGTCAGATGTTACAAAGTACAGTGAGGAATCCTGGGCCCTCTTTCCTTCTCCAGGACTCTAATTTCCTGGACCCCTTGCCAAAGTTCTGAAGGGCTGAGCCTCCAGCTCTGACCAATGGGGAGGAGCAGTAGCATCAGCTGCTTGAGGCTGTGGGAAGAGGGAGACCACATTCTCTGAGCCTAGCTCTACAGCTGTTTAACAGACATTCTGAAGGACTCCAGCTCTGGTCCCTGGTGAAGAGGCACAGTGGGGGAGAAAGGAGTCTGAGTCCTAGTCCCAGCCTTCAGTTTCTTCCAATAGCTATAAAATGAACCTGGGTGGCTTAATTCTAATGGCCTGCTTCTGCATGAGATGCCTCAGGATTCTGGGACTTCAGAGTCCCCTACCCCTTGAAACAGATGTAGAATCTGCTTTCCTGCCTCTGTGGACAGCTGGTAGGAACAGGGACAGGGAGGCTGACACCCTGTGCAGCCTAAGCCCTGGTTTGGCACTGCCTCCTTGGGATCTCCAGCCTAGGGAGAGGGTGAGTCTCCAAATGAAAGTATCCTCAGACTGAGGCCTCATGTTTTCCTTGTACCCTGTCCCACCCGGTGCAGTAAGAATGCCACCTAAGGGTGTGACTGTGGAGGATGAGAAGCAGCCAGACTTGTCCTCATGAGGTCTGGGACTTTGGAGAGGAAGTTTCCCATTTGTAGAATGGAATAAAAGAAGTTCACAGCATCTAAGATTCCCAAGTTCCTCTAAATCTTCCACCGAACAAGGAGATGTCGGCAGACAGTAGTACACTAATTTTGCAGATCAATAGGCCTGGGGCCAGCTGGAGCACCAAGCACTGGGTGAGTGGAAGCTCAAGTGTCCTAGTGAGAGCGAAGCTGTGACCCCCAGCTGCTCCCTCACTTACCACCTAAGCCCCAGGCCTGGTCTGGAAAGACAAATGAACTAGATGACCTCCACGGGCCCCAGAATGGATGCTGGAAGTGGACGGTGGGGCAGACCTCCCTTTCTAAGTCAGGTGGCTGCTCCGCTGTCTACCAGGTGCCAGAAGGGCCCACTGAACCAAGACCTCTGGTAACAGCTATGAGAGAAGGAGGAGACACAAGGTTGAACCTGTTTTATGGGGGACATGCTGGCTGGGACTAGGGGCAGAACAAAGAGTTGGGCTTAGCTTTTCAAGGGATTGAAGGCTTGGGATCCTGGCTAGTGCCAGGCCTCCCACAGTGTCAACTAGGGTCAACTCTACTAGGACTGGGAGGCAACGGGGAGATGGGGTAGGGGAGAAGGGATAAGAATGTGGGGACAGGAAAGGGAGGTGGTGGGAAAGGGAGTGGAAGGAAGGGGTGAGGAGAGAGGGAAGGGAAGCAGGGCTTGGCTGGAGCCAGAGCCAAAGCCAAAGCCAAAGCTGGAGGTGGTTGGGTCAGCAGCAGGAGACACTCAAAAGGGAGTCTCCCAGGAAGTGCAGGCTGCCATGAGAGCCCGTTTGAGCTGCTCATAGGTGACAAACATCACCACGTTCCAGGAACCCAAACGGAGAAAGGAGGGCATGAACCTAGAAGGCAGAAAACACAGGTCACAGGGGGCACCTTGGTGACTCCTGAGGGCACTTCACCTCCCACTCACCCCAGTGGGCGATGGTATCCAATCCAACCTAGTTGCTCTGTCCCAAAGGAAGTTGTGAGGGCCCAGGGTGAACAGAGCCCCACAGCCATGCGGCTCTGAGCAAGAATTCCCTATGAGTCTCCATTTTAATACCCATAAGGTAGGAATGACAACTCTGGGAGGAACTAGTTAAGAGCATGAGGGAATGCCAGTGAAATACTAACACCAGGATCAGAATAGTTTGACACCTGGTTGCTAGTCAGTTCCAGGTGGTTCTCTCCCACCTGTGTGTAGGTATGGGTAGCTAGGAGGCTCGGGATTGGGTGGGGTGGATCAGAGGCTCACCCTTTGTAGAAGGCTCGGGGACCCTCCTTGTGGAGCATGGTAAGGGCACAGTGGCCAGCGCTGCTGTACTGGCCCGGGGCAGAGTTCATGTATCTCGTCTTGACCACATCGACAGGGGAGGCGATGACAGTGGTGCAGAAGCCTGCCCCAAAGGCGGAAGTGAAGTGGCAAGGGAGGTCATCTGCCAAGGAGGAGCAGGAGAGGCAGTCAGGACTCCTTACCTCATCATTCCAGAAGGGAAGAGATTATCAAACTAGCTTAGGGGTTTTCTGGTTTTAGAGAAAGAGATGCCAGCGGGGATCTGTCCTGATGACCTAAAAGTCATTTAGCCTAGAGTCTAGCCTCAGTACCTCAGTGTGCAGTGGGAGCTTCATCCCAGCTGGCTTCACTATGGTAAATCTAAACTCACTCCACAAGCATAGGGGAAGGAGGATGAAAAAATGTGAGACTCAGGCAACCAGACCCTCACATCTGATCCTAGGTTGGGGGAAGGGCAAGACCCAGAACCGTTTATACTAACTCACCTGTCATGAGGTTGGCTTTCAGGAGGGCGTCCTTGATGAGATCGTAGGTCACCAGCTCAGCACAGTTGACAATGGCATTACGGGCAACATTGGGAGAGGTCCCTACAGGAGGAAAAAATACTGATGTGACACCAGACACTAGAGGAGGAGGAAGATAGGGAAGAAGAAACACCTGGTACACACCTTTCCAGAGTCCCCGGAACCCTTCCTCTCGGGCAATGGTCTTGTAGGCATCGACAGTGCTTTGGTATCTCCGGCCACTTCCAGCCCGGGCCTGAGCTTGGAATCGGACCTTTACTACATCTGTGGGCTGGGCCACAGCCACAGCCAAGGCCCCTGTGGTGCTGCCTGCCAGGAGGCGGCTCCCGATGCCGGCATCTGTGGAAGAAACATGGGGGATCAGTGCCCAGCTGGGATTGTACTAATTTTCCACCTCTTTTCACTAAAAATCACCTCATCACTGTAATCTCTTACCTTTTGGGAGTGGGACAAAATGAGACCTAGCTCAACAGGGTAAGTCACAATCATTTCCACCTGACAAGTGAAAACCCAAGGCTCAGAGAGAAGTGGCCTTCCAAGGCCTTAGATTCATAAGACTTGGGTTCGCATGCCAGATCTATTTCTCCTTGCCATGTTATCTCAGGAAAAGTTAACCTTTTGATCTGGGTTCTCAGTTTTCACATATGTAAAAAGGAGGTAGGCATAGCATGCGAGGAGGTAAAATGGAAGAGTGCTAGCTTTGGAAGCAAAAGTCCTGGGTGTGTTTTCTGGCTCCTCATTGTGTGCTCTTGGCCAAGTACTTTCCACCCAGCAAGGCTCAGTCTCTTCATCTCTAACATGGGGATGATACCACCTACTCTCAGAGTAGTGGTGGGGACTGTCATGGGATGATGCCCTGCACAGAACCTGGCATAGCCCAGGTGCTCAAGAATCATTAGGAGAATCAAGATGCCTTCCAGTTCTCAGTTCCTCTGATCCTCCTAGGGATCTTAGAGCCTAAAGAAGCTATGCAGCAAATCATCAATCAAGGATGATTTGATTGGATTGGTCATCACCAAGGAGAAAAGGTCAACGGGCCCATGGCCCAGCTCCACACTCACGCTCAGAACCCTTGGTGTAGAACTGCTTGACAGAGTCATAGAGGCCGATGCGGACAGAAGCAAAGCTCATCTGGCGCTGCAGGCCGGCAACCAGCCCATTGTAGAGGCTGCGGGGGCCCTCGGTGCGCACCATGGTCAGGATGGTGCCCAGCACACCACGGTACTGGGCGCTGGCTGCGGCCCGTGCTGGTCCCTGCCTTTCTCCTTGGATCTGCAAGGCCAAGATGGGTGGTTATAGGGGTTGGCAGGTTGCCCTCCCCATCTCCTGCCATCCCTACGCTCCAAAGTTTACACAGTCCCAAACACCCCACTGGCCCTTAAGGAGTCTATATCTTGGGGCAGAGTAGACTAGACGACATTGGGAATCGCAGGCTTTCTGCCCTCACCTGCAGCCGGACTTTAGCGGTGTCCAGAGGAAAGGTGATGAGATCTGCAATGCAGGCAGCTGTGCCTGCCCCCAGGAACTTCACAGTGGCAGTAGGGGGTACATCTGTAGCCTTGAACCCAACCATAGTGCTGATTTCCTCCTATCTCCCAGGAGATGGAGAAAGATGGAGAAGGGGGCACCTTCGGTCAGCAACAAGACGAGATAGAGGAACTCTGCCGGAATCTAAGCCAAGGAGAGAGAAGCCCCATTAGCAGCAGCATGCGCAGTCCCTCCCTGCTTACCACCCCACCCCCACCTTCCCTGACAGCACCACTTCCCTAAGCAAGAACCAGAGCAACCTCATGAAGGAAAACAGGAGTGAGCTCTGGAGGTACTCAAGTAGGGGCTAGAGAAGCAATTCCTGCCTGAGGAGAACACATTTTGTGAAGAGCCCCCTCCCTTTTACTATAGGGAGAGTCTGGATCAGGGCTATCTTAGTGCTGACAAACTGGCACTGACTCATCCTTTTGTCTGCTGGGTGCAGAGATTTCACTGATGATACCGGCATGCCTACTTCTGCAGATCTGTCTGAAGGACAGGCAGAAGTGGGGAAAAGGTTTCAGTCAGACCAAGATCTGAAAGGCACAGGCTCATAGGCTTATGCCCTGGATTTCTTAAGTAGGAGAGGTTCCTATGGGTCTCAAATTATCTAAGTCTAGAAGAAAAGGAATGGAGAAGACCAGTTCAGTCCCTTCTCAGCCCAGTCTAATTCTCCTCCCCAGCCCCACACAACTTGGGCTCTCTAGAGTCATTCTTTCAACAAGACTGCTTTGCTGGGCACTGGCTCACTGAGATGCAGGAGACAATATCAACCCTAGATGGGGCTTACTGTCTGGCACAGGGGATGGGCAGGTGATTCAAGCTACATTTGGGGCTTGCAGGACATACTCTCAAAATGCAGAGGGAACAACTAACTCCATCAGAAGAGAGGTAATATTCAGCTGGGCCTTGAAGGATCCTGGACAACTCTCAGGGCTGAAAGTAGGTACACAGACACTGGACTCTCTCCCCCTGGCCTATTGTGTGACCCAGGGAAAACAGTCTCCCTCTCTAGCCAGTTTCCTCTCCTTCAACAAAGGGGATCCACATCTTCACCACAGGAGGGGCAGGGATAGGGAGGTGCAGGTCAGAGCTACAAAGACACAGGAAACCAAAAGCTCCATTTTGTTCTCAGAGTTGAACAACACCCTTCTCTGCGGCCTCTGCTGCCCTTCCCCGGGGAGGAAGTGAGCCCAGCACCCCAGTGGGGGAGGTGACCTGCTTCTCTCTCCCCTGAGCTCACTTCTCTCACTTCACTTCACCAGGAGCAGCTGCTCTGAGCCTAGCCTGATTGGTTGCCCATGTCGCTGGGGCCATAAGGAAAATGCTGGGGGAGGATGTGGTTGGAGTCAGTTGTGAACACAAAGACCCATGGAAACAAACAGCTCACAGCTTCTTCCTCCTGAGCTTCTCTACTCCAGGCGTCTGGGGCCAACAGGGAAATCCAGAGGCTACTCACCACTCAGTTGCATCCGGATCTACTATAGGCCAGGTCCTGGCCTTATTGGAGTTTCCCTGGAGTCTGGCCCACATGAGGCTCAGTGAAGATTGGTACTCACATGGTGGAGCGGGTTGATGAAGGAGCTCCAGACTCCCAGCTTCCCTGTTCTGACATATCTATCTATCTATCCCCAGAACTTGTTGGATACATTCCCCATCCCACTGCCCGGGGCACTCTATTAGCTCATTTACTCTTCAGAGCTGCCCTGTGAGGTGGCTGCCATATTTCCATGTTACAGATGAGGGAACTTGGTAAGAGCCACAGCTACAGCCTCCAAAGCTTATTAGATTTGCTCTGCACTGGTGTCCAGAACATTTCTCTCCTGCTGTTTTCTCAGCCCCTGGCACAGGCAGGGCTTTTAACAAGAAAGTCTAACACCCAAGTTCTCTCATGCCAATTTTTTTTAAAAAAACTTAAATTTTTAGCTTTTTTTTTTATTATTTATTTTTGAGAGACAGAGCATGAGTGGGGGAGGGACAGTGAGAGGGAAACACAGAATCCGAAGCAGGCTCCAGGCTCTGAGCTGTCAGCACAGCTCAAGCCCACAAAACCATGAGGTCAAGACCTGAGCTGAAGTTGGACGCTTAAATGACTGAGCCACCCAGGTGCCCCACTCTCATGCCAATTTGACAGTTCTGAGAAAGTTCAGGCAACGAATGTCCCTTCTCTGGGCATCAGAGACCTGAAAAGTGAGTCTATCATGTCCTGACCTTGAGCTGGGTCACAGTGTTGTGAAGGCCAGAGAATAAGGCCCAGCTTCTGTCCATCTCAAAGACAAATGCACAGAGGCTCAGTTGCCATTTTGAATGTTGCTTTGGGTTTGTCAGGTCTTTTAGAGGTTGAGTATGGGGGCTATGGCCACTTGTGCTAAAGACCCTACTAAGAAGAGAAAATAAAACTCAGGCCTCAGGAATTTGTCCTAGCTCTGCTGCTGACTCCCAGGATGACCAAGGACTAATCACTGTCCCATCTAGCCTTCAATTTCTTCCTTTGTAAATATGGGGACCACCATCCCTGCCTAGTCAAGATCAGCTTAAAGGATAGAATGAGACCAGGGATAAAGGAAAGTGTTTTGTGAATTCTGAAGAGCAACTTCACTGGGGTGGTGGTAGTTATTTTTGCTAATGTCCCACTGACCCCCACCCCCAAGCCAAAGCACTAGTAGGCAACAGAAGACCCTTCACTTAGAGTGGATTCTTACCCGGCTTTGTAAGGTCTCACGCTGAGGCCTCCAAGATCAAGCTTCTCTAAAGGCATCCCATTCTTCAAAGCTGCCAGTGGCTATCATGGCCCGATCCCCTTGGTTTTCCATAGAAAATGGCTGGGAGACGAAACACCTAATAGTCATACTATGTGTCCTGTGGATGAGGGGAAAGAGGAGTTTAGAAAGGAAATATGCCTTTAAGGATCACACTCCAGCTAGAAAAGGGCCACCTGCCCAAGGCACACAAGCCCAGTCCTTCAGAGTGGAGGTGGGGAGGAGTAAGGAATAGGGTCTATTTCACCCAGGGTAGCTGGGGACTAATTAAGTACACACACTGGAGGGGGGAAATGAACCCAGGAATCCCCCCTCCCCTGTCTGCTCTCTTAGTAGACACATTGACTCTCGTCCAGATTTCTGCTTTAGAGGCACTCTGTACTCTGAAGAAGCAGCCTCCCAATGCAGTCAGCAGATTCTGGTGAGTGGGAGTGTTGTTAGGCGGTCATGATAGGTCAGAGTCTCGCCGAGAATCGACTAGCACCCAGCCGCGAGCTGTGAGGAGGTTAGAGGGGCTGGGAACGGGCCCTGCTCAAAACTCGTCTCAGCCTGGGGGATGGAAAGTCATTCTGGTCGTCGCAGTCGCGCCGAAGGCCTCCACCCAAAAGCAGGGCTGGGCATCCTGGGCGAGGGGAGAGAGTAGAAGGGTGGAGGCTTAAATTATTGAGCCAGTTGAAGGTGAGAGGTAAGCAAAAGGGGAGAGAGAAAGAGTGAAAGAAAAGGAAAAAGAGGACAGAGAAGAAAAATTCAAGATAGGCTGGGAGAAGAAGAGAGAAATTAGAAGGAAGGGCGCGGGTCCTCGCTGCCGGGGTGGCGGGAGTGCCGCAGGTTTAGCGGGCTCAAGGCTAGGGCGGGCGGGGCCCGGGCTCACCCGGCCGAAGGGAGAACAAGAGCGTGCTGGCAACTCTGTTGTCTGTCGGCGGGCGGAGGGCGCGTGGAGAGAGCACGGACAGTACTCAAACCGAAAACGTGTCCGGCGAGTTTACAATGGGGTCGCTGGAGGCTGCCGCGCTTTAGGTCTCGGGGGCGGGGCCTGCGGGGCTGGGTGGGGCCTGCGAGGCGGGGCCTCTAGTTACCGCCTTTCGGCAAGGGCTGTCCAGAGAAAAGTTCTGTGCGCGCCTTCCTCCACTCCCATTTCCGTGCGGGCGGATCCCCGCGTCCATCGCGTCTCCTCACACATCCCCGTTCCGCCAACCTCTTGGTGGGAATGGCAAGGCGGACGCTCGGAAAGAAGCAGAAGCAGCCCAGGGTCACACACGCTTCTGCTGCCCCTGTATCCCGCTAGGGCTCTTTCTAATACGCTCCAGAAACTCGGACGAGAGCGTACTTCCCCCTTTACCCGCTCTGCAACCCCTGACTCCGCAAACAGAACTCCAGCCTCCTGAGTCCTCCGCGGGGCGGGGCCTCGCGGCCGCTGGAGATTGATTAAAGCCGCCGCGTTGCCGGAGGAAGGAGCCAATCCGAGGTGGAGCGGCAGGTGGCGGCTAACCGCCAACAGCCGCGAGGCGCCGCTGGGCTTCCGGCGTACGCCCGCGGCGCTCTGGCCTTGCCCAGGGGATCCAGGGGACTTCCGTTCTGGGCGGGACGGAGGCACCCAGCGTGACGCTCCCGCGCCCATATACACCTGGGTGCGCGGGCCAGCGCCCCTCGAGTGAGAAGGCGGAACAGGGCCCGGGCCTGCTGTGCGCCCAACCTGGCGATGAGAAAGTAACTTAGTTGAGCTGAACCTGGGTCCCCTTCAGTCGGCTGGCAGTCCTGTTGGGGTGACAGACACGCAAAAAAACAGTAATTGTGTCCTGTGGCTGGGACAAATATAACGTTTGGGGAGTAGGACTCTTGTTCACCCTTGGCCTCGCCCTTTCTTCCTATGTTTTTGTCCTTGTTGGCCTCCCAGCACCATTGAATGGATTAATCGAAGTAGAGGAAGACGTCTCTCTGACTAGATTGTAAACTTCTAGAGAGCAGGAAGCTCTTTCCTGTGTTTCTAGTGTCACAACATCAAGGGCCTGCATATAGTAGGCTGTGTGCATGCTGTTTGGGCTGCTGTTGAAAATGTCTGAAAAAGTGTAAATGGGAGGCTCAGGGGAGATGAACATTTGGTGACTGCATTTACTGTGTTCACATTCAGTGTGAATACTTAATATAATCTTGTGAGGCTGATATTAACCTCAGTTTTAAGAGGAAACAGAGTCCCAAAGAAGTGAAATCACCTGCGTAATGTCACACAGCTGGGAAGTGGTGAGCTGCGATTTAAATCCTGGTTTATCAGCCTCCAATGTGTTTGTTTTTTGAATTGTCCACAAGAAATGTCAGCTGAAAATAACTGGCATGGGACTGGATAATTATAGCAGGAAAGAAAAACACTGAACACGTGGTCTTGGCAGAAGCAGAAGAAAAGTGGAAACTGAGAAGTCAAGCTGGAGAATTATTTCTGGCACTGTGGAATCTCCCATCCACTAGTTGCTTTGGCTTTTCCACAAGTTTCTGTGTCTTGCTGTGATGAAATGATTCCCAGATTGCTCTGTGACTGGTGGTGAAACTGCTGAACTTGAGAAGGCAGAAAGAACAAGATGGAACTAATGGCCTCAAAATGAAAGCACCACCCTGATTGCCAAAACAAGGAAGAATTGACCAAAGACTATATACCCGTGAGATGTTTGTTTATCCCTTGCAAAATTCAAGGGCTGGTAAAAAGATGATGTGTGAACCTTTAAAAAAAGAAGTAGAGATTACCAGGACCCAGCATGAATTTCTTAAGAAGAAATCCTGTTAAATTCTCTTTACACAAGAGTTTGAAAACAAAAATAAACAACGACCCCCCCTCCCCCTGCCAATTCTCTTTTATTTCGGATGGAGCCAAGCAGATGAGAGCAATGCTACTGACACTATATCTGTGGACTTTTAGCAAGCAGCTTGTCCAAGTCATAAGATGTCCTGTAGACAGATTAGAGAATGTATGCATACAGGTAAGTGCATTTAAAAAACTTGTTTCACATCTATTTCATTAAATACATACATACTGCAGTTTATTTGTAAATGTATGTGCCAATAATCAAGGTTTATAATGACAAGGTTTATAATGTTGATATCATACCAGAAAACAATCCACTGTATTTACAGTTTTGCAACTTTAACATTTTAAATACAAACTGTTTGAAACACTGAAAATGGAAAAGACACAAGAATGCCAAAGAGAATTGAAAACATCAAATAATTAAGCCAACATGAGAAAATATTAAACATTTCAAATGTCTCTGGTAATTTTAAAATATTGGGTAGGTTGGCTATGTTAACCCCCCCCCCAAATAAACACAAAATTATCTGGTTGCATTTTTTTAAAACTTAGTTATTTTATTTATTAATTTATTTTTAAATTTACATCCAAGTTAGCATATAGTGCAACAATGATTTCAGTAGATTCCTTAATGCCCCTTACCCATTTAGCTCACCCCCCTCCCACAACCCCTCCAGCAACCCTCTGTTCTCTATATTTAAGAGTCTCTTATGTTTTGTCCCCCTCCCTGTTTTTATATTCTTTTTGCTTCTCTTCCCTTATGTTCATCTGTTTTGTCTCTTAAAGTCCTCATACGAGTGAAGTCATATATTTGTCTTCTCTGATTAATTTCGCTTAGCATAGTACCCTCTAGTTCCATCCACATAGTTGCAAATGGCAAGATTTCATTCTTTTTGATTGCCGAGTAATACTCCATTGTATATATATACCACATCTTCTTTTTTTTTTTTTTTTTTTTTCAACGTTTATTTATTTCTGGGACAGAGAGAGACAGAGCATGAACGGGGGAGGGGCAGAGAGAGAGGGAGACACAGAATCGGAAACAGGCTCCAGGCTCTGAGCCATCAGCCCAGAGCCCGACGCGGGGCTCGAACTCACGGACCGCGAGATTGTGACCTGGCTGAAGTCGGACGCTTAACCGACTGCGCCACCCAGGCGCCCCTATACCACATCTTCTTTATCCATTCACCCACCAATGGACATTTGGGCTCTTTCCATACTTTGGCTGTTGTTGATAGTGCTGCTATAAACATTGGGGTGCATGTGCCCCTTCGAAATGGCATACCTGTATCCCTTAGATAGATAACTAGTAGTGCAATTGCTGGGTTGTAGGGTAGTTCTATTTTTAATTTTTTGAAGAACCTCCATACTGTTTTCCAGAGTGGCTGCACCAGTTTGCATTCCCACCAGCAGTGCAAAAGAGATCCTGTTTCTCTTCATCCTCGCCAACATCTGTTGTTGCCTGAGTTGTTAATGTTATTCATTCTGACAGGTGTGAGGTGGTATCTCATTGTGGTTTTGATTTGTATTTCCCTGATGAGTGATGTTGAGCATTTTTCATGTGTCGGTTGGCCATCTGGATGTCTTCTTTGGAGAAGTGTCTATTCATGTTTTTTGCCCATTTTTTCACTGGATTATTTGGTTTTTGGGTGTTGAGTTTGATAAGTTCTCTATAGATTTTGGATACTAACCCTTTATCTGGTATGTCATTTGCAAATATCTTCTCCCATTCCGTTGGTTGCCTTTTAGTTTTGCTGATTGTTTCCTTTGCCGTGCAGAAGCTTTTTATTTTGACAAGGTCCCAATAGTTCATTTTTGCTTTTGTTTCTCTTGCCTTCAGAGACGTGTTGAATAAAAAGTTGCTGTGGCCGAAGTCAAAGAGATTTTTTTGCCTGTTTTCTTCTCTAGGATTTTGATGGCTTCCTGTCTTATGTTTAGGTCTTTCATCCATTTTGAGTTTATTTTTGTGTATGGTGTGAGAAAATGATCCAGATTCATTTTTCTGTCGCTGTCCAGTTTTCCTAGCACCGCTTGCTGAAGAGACTGTTTTTATTCTATTGAGTATTCTTTCCTGCTTTGTCAAAGATTAGTTGGCCATATGTTTGTGGGTTCATTTCTGGGTTCTCTATTCTGTTCCATTGATCTGAGTGTCTGTTTTTGTGCCAGTACCATACTGTCTTGATGATTACAGCTTTGTAATACAGCTTGAAGTCCGGGATTGTGATGCCTCCTGCTTTGGTTTTCTTTGTCAAGATTGCTTTGGCTATTTGGGGTCTTTTGTGGTTCCATACAAATTTTAGGATTGCTTGTTCTAGCTCTGTGAAGAATGCTGGTGTTATCTTGACAGGTATGGCATTGAATATGTAGATTGCTTTGGGTAGTATTGACATTTTAATAATATTTGTTCTTCCTCTCCAGGAGCATGGGATATTTTTCCATTGTTTTGTGTCTTTTTCAATTTCATTCATAAGCTTTCTATAGTTTTCAGTGTATAGATTTTTCACCCCTTTGGTTAGATTTATTCCTAGGTATTTTATTGATGCATTTTTAAAAATTTTTATTTTTAAATTTTTTAAGGTTATTTTTGAGAGAGAGAGGCAATGCAAGTGGGGGAGGGGCAGAGAGAGAGGGGGAGACAGAAAATCTCAAGCAGACTCTGCCCTGTCAGGATGGAGCCTGATGTGGGGATTGAACTCACGAAACCATAAGATCATGACCTGAGCCAAAACCAAGAGCTAGACGCTTAACTGACTGAGCCACCTAGGCTCTCCTGATTGCATTTTTTAAACATTTTTTTAAATGTTTTATTCATTTTTGAGACAGAGAGAGACAGAGCATGAGCAGGGAGGGGAGGGGCAGAGAGAGAGGGAGACACAGAATTCAAAGCAGGCTCCAGGCTCTGAGCTGTCAGCACAGCTGACGCGGGGCTTGAATTCACAAACCGCGAGATCATGACCTGAGCCGAAGTCAGACACTTAACCAACTGAGCCACCCAGGCGCTCCTCCCCTGATTGCATTTTTAAAAAGATTTTATTTTTATGTAATCTCTACACCCAACTTGGTGCTTGAACTCACAACCCCAAGATCAAGAGTCAAATGTTCCACCAACTGAGCCAGCCGGGTGCCCCTGATTGCATATTTTAGAAAAATCAAGGGGTACCTGGATGGCTCAGTCGGTTGAGTGTCAGACTTCAGCTCAGGTCATGCTCCTGCCTGCCTCAGTATCTGTGCTGAGCATGGAGCCTGCTGGGGATTCTCTCTCTCCCTTTCTCTCTCTGCCCCTCCCCTGCTTGTGTGTGTGCACATGCACGCATGTGTGCACTGTCTCTGCTCCTCCCCAACACACTCTCTCAAAATAAATAAATAAACTTAAAAAAATATATAGGGTTTGTTACTTGCCAGTGAAGATTCATTAAAGATTTTTTTGTTATTGTCTTTTTAAAGTTTATTTATTTATTTTGAGAGAGAGTGTTGGGGAGGGACAGAGACAGTGGGAGAGAAAGAATCCCAAGCAGGGTCCATTCTGTCAGTGTGGAGTCCAACTCAGAGCTCAATTCCACGAACTGTGAGATCATGACCTGAGCAGAAACCAAGAGCTGGTTGCTTAACCAACTGAGCCACTCAGGTCCCCCAGCAAACCCTGTATTTTAAATGTTGAATTAGAAAAACACTGTTAAGAGTTAAAAGATGCATGTTTAGTCAGCAATAAAAAGGAATGAAGTACTGATACATGCTACAACAAGGATGAACCTTGAAAACATTTTGCTAAGTCAAGCCTGTCACAAAAGACCACATATTGTATGCTTCCACTTGTATGAAATGTCAGAATAGACGACTCTATAGAGGCAGAAAATAGAGCTAGGAGGGATGGAGGGCATTGGGGCATGACAGGTAAAGGGTAAGGAGAGGGTGGTTGTTTTGGGATGATGAAAATGTTCTAAAATTGGTTGTGGTGATGGTTGCACAACTCTGAATATACTAAAAAACTGTTGACTTTCCCTTTAAATGAGTGAATTGTATGGTATGTTAACTATATTTCAATAATGCTGATACAAAAAAAAAAAAAAAGGAAAAAACCAAAACAAACAAAATGCAAGCAAATTGGACCATAACACCCTTTAAAGCGCTGCTTGATGCACTTTGAATGAATTCTAAATGGGTTAAAAAAAATGTTTTCCAAAACTTCTCATGAGATGTCAGTGAATCTTTATAGTCTGAGTTAAGATCTTATAAAACAGGGCTAAATTATACATAACTTGCTGATTTGTATACCTTCCACAATGTTCAATTGATACACATAATTTATAGATATCCACAGGAATTCTTAATGCCTCATCAAATTTCTCAGTACTGGATATTTATTGTTTTATACTCTTTCTACTCTAAATACCAAGAAGTCTTTTCATAGGAAGAGATAAATCTCTTTCCCATTATCCCCAAAAGCATAGGTTTTGTTATATATTTTGTTACATATAAAATTAAACCAGATTTATGTTTGATAAACTGACACATAAAATCACCATTACAGTATTCATAGTGACTGCTTATAAATGTCAACAGTCATCATAAAGCCTGTAAAGTTTATCGTTAGATTTGTAAAATGAAATGCAGATTGATTCAAGATGAAAAAATACAGTGCTGATTGCTAAAAAGCTCTTTGTTAAAAAATTAGGGGTCAAAAAAATTTTTTTTCGAAGTAGCTCTTTGTTGCATTAGGATGTGCTATAATGAGCAAGATTCCAAACACTATCAAATGTTTCCCAAACTACACCACAAAACACTTTGGACATAATTTAAGTATAAGTTATACCTCACCAGCAGGATGCTTTTTAGTGACTGGCACTATAAAGCACACTTTAAGAAAGAAAAAGACACCAAGTGTGAATAACAAATGTTGTTGTTATAAAATTATTGCAAATGAATTGAGGAAGGTAACTGTCTATTCTTTTCTGATAAGATGCCGTCTCTAAATATTGCATTATTTGCAGGAAATGAAACTTCCATACCAACCTAAGATGGGAAAGCAAACTTGAAAAAGTGGCTTCAGTGTGAATATCCAGTGTTAAAGCTCCTTCCTAGAATGAATGAAAAGTTAAGGACATGTAGACATAGTTTTGTATCAGAATGGAGGGTTTTTTTTGTTTGTTTGTTTGTTTTGACAGCTTTCTTTTCTGCAAAGTTTGTGTGTAGCAGTTTTCCTATAAACTTTCTCATTAATTCAGAGCTAAACAGGAATTTCAAAGCACAGATCAAGAAGAAACCAGTGGGCTTCTGTTGTGGCAACATCAGAGTTCTGTTTTGTTGTTCAATCTGTAGTTGCTTCCTCAGTGACCATTTCAAATCGTTCTCTACTTTCATTTGCTCTGAGCCGGAAGTGAAATCAGGTTCTCCTTTCTTCTCAGAAACATCACCAAGTCTTCCGTTTGTAAATTGTTTAGAAGCATACAACATGGTAACATAACCACAAAAATCCCTGCAAACCCATTTTGTCCCTTAACATTTGCAGTGCTTTATGGACAATCATATTAACATGACTCATGACTCTCCTTGTAGTTGTTTCATCAAATGGGAAAGATTTCTCCCATCCCATTGTTCAATATTATGAGCATATCTAAAGTAGGAATTATTTCAGGATTAGGACTCCAAGGCATTATTTTTTTTTTTTATTTAAAAAAAAAAATTTTTTTTTTTCAACGTTTATTTATTTTTGAGACAGAGAGAGACAGAGCATGAACGGGGGAGGGGCAGTGAGAGAGGGAGACACAGAATCGGAAACAGGCTCCAGGCTCTGAGCCATCAGCCCAGAGCCCGACGCGGGGCTCGAACTCACGGACCGCGAGATCGTGACCTGGGTGAAGTCAGACGCTTAACCGACTGCGCCACCCAGGCGCCCCAGGACTCCAAGGCATTATTAATGTTTAATGATAACCATGAAATATGGGGTGCCTGGGTGGCTCAGTCAGTTAAGTGTCTGACCCTTGGTTTTGGCTCAAGTCATGATCTCACGGTTTTGTGAGTTAGAGTTCCACGTGGGACCCCACACTGACAGTGTGGAGCCTGCTTGAGATTCTTTGTCTCTCCCTTCTCTCTGCCCTTCCCCAACTTGCTTGCGCATGCTCCGTCTCTCTCCTTCTCTCAAAATAAATAAATAAACTTAAAAAAATAATAACCATGAAATCTCTATGATAGTTTTGGAAGTCTTATGCTTTTGGACAGTAAAAGAAATGGGTATCTGACTTCTGGGTGGTGACTTCTAGATAATGGATCTAAAATGCTGAGCAGGGGGCACCTGGATGGCGCAGTCAGTTAAGCGTCTGACTTTGGCTCAGGTCATGATCTCACGGATCTCATGGATTTGTGAGTTCCAAGTCCTGCATGGGGCTCTCTGTTGTCAGCATGGAGCCTGCTTCAGATCTTTTGTCTCCCTCTCTCTCTGCCCCTCCCCTGCTCACTCTCTCTCTCTCAAAAATACATGAACATTAAAAAACAGCAACAATAAAATGCCAAGCAATACTATTGCCAATGGGTTGATCTATTAGAGAAGCTGTGGAAACAAGCAATTTATAATTTTTGTGTAGAACTCTGCTTCAAGTTGTAGAATTCAAATCAGGAAGGCTTTTACAATGTAAGAGGTTCAGAAGAAAACCATAATTGGGTTGTTACTGTGATGCAGAGACAGTATTTTGTTTCTCTAAGTGCCTGATCAAAAATATTTCTGCAGTCTGCACTTCTCCTTCCTAAGTGTTTTGAATCTTTTCTAATTCTGTTAAGGAAGCTGTCCAGAGACTCATGTGAGAGTTTGCCAACTTGAGGTGAAAGATTTCTCATCGTTAAAAAGGCAAGAGTTGAGTCAGATAGGAAAACAATATCTTTGTGTATCCTGTAGACAGACCCAAACTGCTTATCCTGGCAGTGTCAGCTGGATGTAGTATGGATATCAGAGCTGACACAGCTTCTTGTTCAGGACTCCTACCTTCTTCACCATGCCATGATAGGAGTATCTTTTGTAGATATAAACTACTTTTAAATTTGTTTACACAGGGTACATTCCACCATGATGAATGAAGTTGATCCAGATTTATTACTTGTCTCTTATGTGCAAAGCCCAATCAGCAATACATGGAAACATCATTCTTAACCAATGATAAGTCTCCCTCAAGGACATTTGCAAGCTCAGCAACATTAGTATGCTTATCTATTGAAAGATAATACATAGTTTCAAAGTAATCACCTAGTCATCTGGCATTCAGTTCATTATAAAACCTTCAAGAGAATGAAATTGTCATCAGAGATTGATTTATTTATTCAAAGAAATAAATCCTTTGTTATATAAACTATGTACCACATTATAATCTACTGATCCAGAGAGTTGGGGACCTGAATCAGCGATCTTCACAGTAGTATATTCCTCAGGCAAAATTCATATCTTTATGTCATTTTTGTGATCTGACCAGTTTATATTACCTACCATATCTCTATGGGATTTTCTACTGGCTTTATTGGTAGAGGATGTGACTTTTCCCCCAAATTTCAAAAAGAAAAAATGTACTGATCCATATTGATTCATAATATCAATGTACTACTGTCTTTTAACTCCATGAAACTGTAGACAGTCAGTCCCGGACAACTGGACAATGAAGCATAACTCTTCTCAGTTTTCAAAATGTCATCGATCATCTCAGCATAATGCAAAAATGGTATTATCTCAGTCCCACAATATCCAATAAATGGTAAAGGTACAGCATGAAACTATCTAGAGTATAATAGCTCCTCAAAGTATTTGTACTCATCTTCCTTGACATGTTTATGTTCTATTTCTGTATCATAACTGATGGTGGACATGTAGAGGACAACCTACTTTGCACATTTTCTCTGTGAATTTTAAAGACCCTGTCACCTATTGGCTAGCAGCTTGCTCTGTGGGCAATATGCCTTATGTGGAGCTCTCTGTCTATGGTGTGAGGGCCCTGGGACAGCTCGGGGGAGCATACTAGAGGCCTGGTACCTTACACTTTGGAGTTTCCCGGGCTGCCTCATGGTGAAGGCTCCAGACAGCTCAGCTTGGCAGAGAACAGAGAACAGTGTTAGGAGCTCATCAGAGGACCCAGTTTCTTTATTAAATTATATTTTAAGGGAAAAAAATAACTGTTAAAATCTCCTTTTTATAAATAACTCTCTAAGTCCTAATGTATTCCCATATGTGGCCATTCCTCAAATTTCAGTGGAGAGATGGGAGAATGCATTAATTTTGCTTCTATTTCAAAATGTTTGTCTTTATGACTGTTTTACTTTTAGCTTTCCCATATCCTTCCCAGAGTGAGCCCTCTCACCTATTCCCATTGTTCTGTCCTCTACTGTTTTCTCCAGGACCTTGTTTCTGTTCTGTAGTCTGTTTCCCTCATCTTCAATTTTTCCTTTCTTCTACTGTGTGTGTGTGTGTGTGTGTGTGTGTCTGCGTGTGTAAATTGAAAGGAACACTCAGGACTTTCTTCTACCTTGGCTTTTCCCCTCTCCTTCCTTTCTCTGCCACACTTTGCAAACAATTGGCTGTCCTCAGACTTCTCAGCCTCTGGCACAACTCTTACATATTTGATGAATGAATAAAGGAATGATCTCACATTCATCTCATTCACTTCATGCCAGCCACACACACAGCCTTCTTTCCATTCTCTGAACACGCCAGGCTTTTTCCCATAGGGCCTGTGGACTGCTTGTTTCCTTAACCTGTAACACTTCCTCGGATCTTTGCCTGGCCAGCTCGTCTCATCATCCATACACACACACACACACACACACACACACACACACACACACAGATATACAGACACACAGAGGTGTACCTGCACACACACTTCTCAGAGATCACCAGTGGACTGTTTTTAAAATTAAGTGCACTTTTAAAGTAAACTTTTCATTGAAGCATAACATACATATAAAACAGTACACAAACCATAAGTGTATAGCATGATAAACTTTCAAACAGTGAATACCCCTATATAATGAGCACACACCTCAAGAAACAATATTATTTGTCAATGATACCTTAGTAAAATTGAAAATAATAAAATTAAAATTAAAAAAAGAAACATTAACACCTCACTATCTCTGTTCACCCAAAGAATAACCACTATCTTGATTTGTCTTTTTATTTACTTATTTATTTATTTAAGTAGGCTTCACACCCAGCTTTGAGCTCAACATGGGCTTGAACCCATGACCCTGAGATCAAGACCTGACCTAAGATCAGGAGTCAGATGCTTAACTGACTGAGCCACCCAGGCACCCCACAACTATCTTGATTTCTACATATTTCAAATATTTTTTTTGTCTGTTTTTAAACATCATGTAAATGGAATATACATTATGTACTATTATGTGTCTTTTACTCAACATTATGTTTATGAGATTTATCCAAAGTACATGAAGCTGTAGTTAATTCTCATTGCTTTATAGTATTCCATCATATGAATATATCCAACTTATCCATTCTATCGTTGACGGGCATTTATGTTGTTTCTGGTTTTTGTCTATTACAATAGTACTGCTGTGAACTAGGGCATAACCTTTTCCACTACAGCCTTATTGAGTGCAACTTAAATACCATATAATTCACCTATTGCTAAATGTACAGTTTTATTGATTCTTAGTAAATTTATATAGCTGTACAACAATTACTACAATTCATCATCCCAAAAAGTTCTGTTGTGTCTGTTTGTAGTCATTTCCTTCTCTCACCTTCAGCCCTACATAACCGCTAATCTTTCTGTCTCTACAGTTTTGCATTTTGTAAATTTGTTTTAAAGGTTTTTTTTTTTTTAAATTTTTTTTTTCAACGTTTATTTATTTTTGGGACAGAGAGAGACAGAGCATGAACGGGGGAGGGGCAGAGAGAGAGGGAGACACAGAATCGGAAACAGGCTCCAGGCTCTGAGCCATCAGCCCAGAGCCCGACGTGGGGCTCGAACTCACGGACCGCAAGATCGTGACCTGGCTGAAGTCGGATGCTTAACCGACTGCGCCACCCAGGCGCCCCAAAGGTTTTATTTTTAAATAATCTCTACACCCAATGTGGGGCTTGAATTTACAACCCTGAGATTAAGTGTCGCATGCTCTACCGACTGAGCCAGTCCGGTGCCCCAATTTTCTAAAATTTTCATATAAATGGGGCACTTGGGTGGCTCAGTCAGTTACGTGTCTGACTCTTGGTTTTGGCTCAGGTCATGATCACATGGTTTGTGAGATCGAGCCCCACATGGGGCTCTGCGCTGACAGCACAAACCCTGCTTGGGATTCTCTTTCTCCCTCTCTCTGCCCCTCCCCCACTCATGCTTGCTCGGTCTCTCTCTCTCTCTCTCTCTCTCTCTCTCTCCCCCCCTCCCTCCCTCCCTCCCCCTCTCCCTCTCTCCCTCCCTCTTCCTCTCTCCCTCAAAATAAATAAATAAGCTTTAAAGTTTTCATATAAATGAGATGTAATCTTTGGTGTCTAGTTTCTTTACTTAACAATGTTTTTTGAGTCTCATCATGTTGATATGTGTATCAGTAGTTTGTTCCCCTTTTACTGCTGAGTATTATTCTATTATAGTGATAATGAATGTTGTGTCTGTCCTCTCTATTATTGTTAGGGATTTGGGATATTTACAGTTTTTGGCTATTATGAATAATATGTTACAGACATTCATGTAGAAGTCTTTTTGTGGACATATGCTTTCATTTCTCTTAGGTAAATACCTAAGAGTAGGATGACAGCTAGATCTTATGGTAGGTTTATATTTAACATTTTAAGGAGCTCAAATATTTCTAAAGTGGCTGTATCATAGTACAGTGTCACCAACAACGCGTGGGGAATCCAGTTTGTTTTCTACAAAGTTCACCACTTTTAGCTGACAAAGCTATAGATTTTTGCTTTCTGCCAAATCATTTCTCATATTTCATAGATAAAGAATCTGAGGCTCAGAAAGACTATGAATTTGACCTATGTCTCATAGCTACAAAGTATCACAGCTGGGATTCTAGATTTGGTTTTTGTTATAAGGTCAATAGTCATTCCATTTACATGACTTCACATGTATACTCATATACTCAAGAGATTTCCACCCCTGTAAAAATAGATTATTCAGTGTTTTGGATTGCCAACAGCAAAGCCATATTTCAGGAAGGAGTTTTCTTGACCTTTTAAAAAATTATTCATTTTAGAATGAGCTTGGACACTTACCTAATACCATATGTAAAAATTAACTCAAAGTGAATCAAAGACATAAATGTAAGGGCTAGTACTATACAACTATCAGAAAAAAAACACAAGGAAAAAGCTTTACAACATTAGATTTTTCAATGATTTCTTGGATAAGGCACCAAAGGCACAGGTGATAAAAGAGAACATAGACAAATTGAAGCTCATGAAAATTAAAAACTTTTGTGCATTGAAGGACACAATCAACAGAGTAAAGGGCAACCTACACAATACAGAAAATATTTGCAAATCACATTATCTGGTAAGGGATTGATATCCAGAATAGATAGAGAACTCCTAAAACTCCATAACAAAAATAAGAGCCCAGTTAGAATTGGGCAAAGGGCTTGAACAGACATTTCTCCAAACAAGATATACAGATGACCAATAAGCACATGAAAAAATGTTCAACATCACTAATCATTAAGGAAATGCAAATCAAAACCGCAGTGTGATACTACCTCACATCCATTAGGATGGTTATGATTTAAAAAAAAAAAAGGAAAATAAATGTTAGTAAGAATGTGGGAAAAATTGGAACTCTTGTACACAGTTGGTGGGAATGTAGAATGCAGCTACTGTGGAAGACAGTATGATGGTTCCTCAAATCTTAAAAATAGAATGGCCATATGATCCAGCAGTTCTACTTCTGGGGATATACACAAAACAATGGAAATCAGGGTCTTGAAAAGATATTATACATGCATGTTGCATTATTCACAATAGCCAAAAGGTAGAAGCGACCTGAGTGTCCATGAACAGGTGAACGGATAAACAAAACATGGTATATACATACAATGGAATATTATTCAGTCTTGAAAAGGAAGGAAATTCTGACCCATGTTACAACAAGGATGAACCTTGAGGACATTGTGCTGAATGAAATAAGTCAGTCACAAAAATATAAATACTATATGATTGTGTGAAGTACCTGGAGTAGTCAGATTCATAGAAATAGAAAGCAGGATGACGGGGGTGCCTGGGTGGCTCAGTCAGTTGAGCATCTGACTCTTGATTTTGGCTTGGTCATGATCTTGCACACATGTCGGGCTCTTTGCTGAGCGTGGAGCCTGCTTGGAATTCTTTCTCTCTATCTCTCTCTGTCCCTCCCCCCTCAAAACAAATAAATAAACATTAAAAAAAAAAAGAGTAGGATGATGGTTACAGGGAGCTGGGGGGAGAGGGAAATGGAGAGTTACATTTCGTAGGAAGACAGTTTCAGTTTTGCAAGATGAAAAATGAGTTTTGTGGGTGGATGGTTGCACAGCAGTATGAATACACTTAATACCACTGACCTGTATATTTAAAAATGCTTAAAATGGTAAATTTTATATTATGGGTATTTTTAAAAATTAATGAAAAATTCATTTATAAACCCATTTTGCAATGTCTTAGGCACTCTGCAGAGGATGAGAGATGCAATTGTAAACATGACCCCATGCATGCCTGCAAAGAATTTACAGGCTCATGGGACTGCCAGGCAGGTAAACAGTGTAACCAGGGCTGTGGGCCTCTATCAGAGGGGCACCAAAGTTTGCCATGTATGTCAGACCCAGCGTATGTCTAAGAGATAACAGGAGTGGGCAAAGCAATAAATGGTACAAGATCTGTACCTTTGGGTCATTATCAGAAAGCTCTCTCCTAGGCAGAGCTGGAAATGGTGAGGCTGCCAATACCCAAGCGATTTGGTTCAGGGGCCAGGAAATAATTTTCTAGGAATATTATTGAGGATATTTCTATGGTGTTTAAAACACGTATCATTCTTCTCTTTTCTTACTACTGTGTCCAGGTTGAATCTTTCCAAGGAATATTGATTTTATTACCATTCTGTTCATTGAACTCTCACTGTTAGTACCCTTGCCTGGGTTTCAACAATAGCCTCATCTTACCAGAGGCCACTCCATTAATTTATTGTCTACAGTGCAGCTACTCATTCCCTCCTTAAAACACTTGAGTGGCTCCACGTTACCCAGGTACTCCAGACTCCTTAATGTGGCGTCTTGGTCAGCTCGGGCTGCCATAACAAAGTACCATAGATTGGTGGCTTAAATAACGGATTTATTTCTCATTGTTCTGGAGGCTGGCAAGTCCAAGATCAGGGTGCTAGCTAATCTGGTTCCCTAGCGAGGGCCCTCTTCCTGACTTGCAGACAGCCTTCTCACCGGTGTCTGCACGTGGTGGAGAGATAGAGAGCTCTGGTCTCTCTTCCTCTTCTTATAAGTACACTAATCCCATCATGGGGTTCCCACCCTCATGACCTCATCTAATACCTATGAATTCTGGGGAGGACACGAACATTCAGTCCATAATATGTAGCTTCTACAACATTTCAAGGTCCCTGTTTTCTTTTTCATCCCCATCTCTCTCATTGCTTCCGTTTAGGTCTGCAACTCAGTCATACTGATAACTGGCAAAACTTGGATGCCCCTTGTTCTTGCTTTGTTTCTGGGCCTTAGCAGAAGCACCCTCTTTTGTTTAGATAACTCCTATTGTCCTGTAAGTGTCTTCCTTCAAGAAGCCTCCTGGACCCCAAACCAGGTCAGTTGTCCCTAATCTGTGTCCCTGCTCTTCAGTGCCTTATGCATATCTCTAGTGTGGCTTTTATCACTTCATATGGCTTATTTGTCTTCCTTGCCCCACCATCCTCCACCTCGGTGAGCTCCTTGGAGGCTGGATTGGCCTTGTTTATCTCAGCACCTAGTACAATATGTGGCTTATACTGTACGTACACGGAAGGTTGTCCTTTATATTAGCGTTCAGCAGTTTTGAAAGTGTCCTGACACAAATGAACTCATCCATAGAGATATGATTGTATTTCCTTACTTAACATTCGTTCCTTCTGAATAAAATGTTCCTTTAAAAAATATTACCTTTACTTACAAGATTTATATGAAGTCAGTTATCCATTATGTCACAAATGTGACTGTGTTGGAGTCCATACTATCTCATTTTTGCCTGAAGAGTTTGAGAAAGAGCAGTTTTCCTTTTACTGACTTGATGGAGTAGGTGTCTGTGGGTGTGCAGTGGGGAATGGCTGCACAGAGCTAAGAAGCTGGCTTCCCTGTGTGAGTCTCAGATTGTGATCTGACCTTCTTATGAGATCTCATTCATGACTTCCTGGTGGCAGAGAGTGGGGTCAGGACTAGGAAGGGCATGCATAGTGTGGTTTAGAGGAAGCTGTCTCACTCAGTCCTTACGACCACCAAATTTTAGAGCTTTAGGTCATTTGTTTCAACCTCTGCTTTTAAGAAGTGGGGAAAGAGATCTAATATTTTACCTGGGAAACTGTAGAAGATCTCCCACTAATCTCGTGTTCCTTTCTCCAAGAGTCTGGACTCAGAGGTCACTAAGGTGCTGATCCCAATCAAAATATCTTAGTAGAATTGATCCCCTCTCTCTTTTGGCAGCATCATCTGAATATCTGAATAGTTTGCTCTGGGTAGAGGATGTGTTAATGTTGCTATATAGAAATTCATGGAAGACATAGTTCCTGGCCTCTAGGAACTTACAAACTGAGACGTGGGATTTAAGAATGATTTGCACATGCCAGTCAAGTCAAAAGAAAGAGAAAAATTTAAATATAGGTTTTATTTGAAAGTCAAACCAGACATTAAATAAAAATCATTTTTATTTTTTTGCTTTTGTTTGGACTTTCCAGTTTGTATATGTTGATAATCTCTAAATTATAATTTAAATTTAGGGAAGTGCTGAGGGCGAGTGGACATTTGCTTTTTCCCAGGATGCAGGGGGGTCAGAGTGGAGAGGAAGGGATGATGTTGCTGAGCACTTCTGCAAGGTGGGGGCTTGTTATTTCCACTTCTCTGCTAGGACACTGGGGTACAAGGATTTCCGGTGGTTAGGTTGCTAGTGAGGTGGGGGAGGGGACAGAACCCAGTTCTGTCATCAGACCCACATAGGCTGCTAAGAAGCAGAAAAAGACCAACATTCTGGGTCTGCATTATCAACCTGAAAGAAGTCCAGTGAAGTTCAGAAGGAGGTCATCTGGTTCAAGCCCGCATTTTACATACAGATGGAGAAGCCAAAGCCCTAAAAAGCCTAGCAACCAGCCTGGGGAAGGCAGAAGGCAGTTGGGGCATGTGGGGCCAAAGGCCCAGCCCTGACAAACAGGGAACCTGGTGAGAAAGAGGCATTCTGTCCAAGAAAGAGGAGGCAAAAAGAAATAGCTGTTCTCATTCCCACACCCTTTATTGAATTATAATAATTTTCCAAAGAACTCTTGAGTCCTGCTACTTCAGGCTGTCAAGCCTGACATCTACCTCTTTCCCCCCAAGCCTGGCACCCTTTGAGGTGCCTCACGGTCCAGCTGGGAAGCGAGGGCTGCATGGGAGTGGGGCTTCAGTGCCTGCGTGTCATCCTCTGTCACCCCTGGGCCCCCAGCCCCTCGTTCCTTTGGTCTAGCCTCTAGACAACCTTTCAGCCTTTCAACAACTTCCCTGGAAGTTCCTTACTGTCCTGAGAAAATAGCTCCCAAGGCCTCATCCTTATATTTACACTTGTAAATATAAGAGCTCTTGTTTTTATAAAGTGCTTTTATGTCCACCTTGTCACTTGATCCTCATAACATCCCTGGTGAGATAGGAAGGAAGGGTTTATGACTGCCATTTTACAGGAAAGAAGATGGAGTCTGCCCTTTTCATTTTCCAGTGTCCTCAGGGAACAGTTACAAACCTCAGCCTCCTGCTGGCCCAGCAGTGCTCCTTTGGCACAGGTTCCAGGTTCTCTCTCTCTCTCTCTCTCTCTCTCTCTCTCTCTCGTCTCATATTTTCTAGAATCTCAATGGCTTCTGAAGGGCAGACACATGACACATATGGCTGATGATCCACGGTTAACCAAAGGCTGCAGTCACAGCTACGTTGCTTTGGCAGTGTCCCTCCAAATTCCTTAGCTGATTTCCAAGTACCGTGTGTCACTCCCGTCCCATGCTTGCAGTCCTTCTTGTCTACCGTTCATCATCTAATCAGATTTATTTTTTAAAGGACATAGTTTGCAAACTTCTGTTTTATCCACATGGATGTTTTGGCTTATTTTTTCTTGCCTAAATATTAGGCATCCAACTTAATGGATCCCCCAAATTAATATAATTTATTTGCCATCTTGTCAGTGCAAAACAACTGTGTTCTTAAGACAAAGCACCGAAGACCAGAATCCTTCCTCCACTTCTATTTCTTGACTTAGCAGCAAGTAAACAGTTCTGTAAACATGTGTGGGTTTGTGTGTGTATGGACCCACTGTTCTAGTAAAGTCTTAACTGGTTTTGTTCCAGTTTAAGTACCAAGCGGCCCTGCCTTATTCAGAATGGAGATTCCCGTAGCATCTGGACGTTCATCAAGGCCCGTTTCAGCTGCTCGTAGGTCACGAACATCGCCACATTCCAGGCTCCCAAACGCAAAAAAGATGGTGTAAACCTGATGAGAGAAACAACCAAAACATCAGGTGGAGTGGACTAAGAGTCCCAAAGAGATCTCCAGTGCTCCCCCCATTCACAGTGTTAGTGCCAAAGGACCTAGGCTTCTGTTGTGAGCATTTTCTGAGATCTGTTTAGGCTTTTTCTTCTCTGCGGAAGGAATTTAGGCAGAAGCTGCAGTCAGGAAAGGAAAGGAAAGGAAAAAGGAAAGGAAAAAGGAAAGGAAAGGAAAGGAAAGACATTTTGAGCCAGGTTCTGTGTTAGGCAGTTAATTCCCATAATTATATAAGGTAGCTGTGATGGTTGCCAGGTTTCTTTTTCTTTTTTTCTTTTTTTCTTTTTATTTTTTTCCAACGTTTGTTTATTTTTGGGACAGAGAGAGACAGAGCATGAACGGGGGAGGGGCAGAGAGAGAGGGAGACACAGAATCGGAAACAGGCTCCAGGCTCTGAGCCATCAGCCCAGAGCCCGACGCGGGGCTCGAACTCACGGACCGCGAGATCGTGACCTGGCTGAAGTCGGACGCTTAACCGACTGCGCCACCCAGGCGCCCCACCAGGTTTCTTTTTCAAAAGAAACTGAGGCCCAGGGCAGTTAAGGAGCTCAACTAAAACCACCTGACTCCACCCTGCTGCTGGGTGTTTCTGGGATCATTTACAGACTGAGAGGCCATCCCTGAGGGGGTCCCACCAGGGCACCTAGAAGCTGGCTCACCACAGGGCGAAGACTGGGTGACACCAAATTTAGCCAATCTCCAGAGAGCCTGCCTGTCCTGTGTTAGTGCAGCTGGGAGACAGTCCCCACCTTAGCTGCGCAGACTCAGGGAGGAGCCTATGACCTGGCCCTGCTCCCTCTTCAGCCTCTCTCTCTGCAGATCCTCTCCAGGTCTTCTCTCTCCTGCCAGCCTTGCTTCCGTGCCTTTGCTCGTGATGCTCCCTCTGTCTGGGAATGTCCCCTACTCTCTTCCTTGCCTGGCTGGTTGCTCTAGGCTCTGGAGGGCTTAGCTTGGGCACCACAACCTCATCCTAAGGCCTCTCCAGAACCCTCAGCCTAGGCTCCACAGGGAGTATAGCACCGAGACAATGAATATGAACTCCAGAATCAGACCTGGGTTCAAATCCTAGCTCTTTCAGGTTCTAGCTTCATGACCTAGGACAAGTTACTGAATCTTCCTAAGCCTCAGTGTCCTCATCTGTAAAATAAGCAAAATAACAATATTGACCTCATAGGGTTGTTGTGAAGGATTCAGTGAGTTACTATACAGCACACGGTGCAGGGCCCAGTATCAGTAAATGCTCAATAAATGTCACCCATGTGTCTGCTGCTCTCTGAGGGAAGCACAGGGCCCAGCACATAGGAGATGCTCAGTAAATGTTTTCCAAGTGAAAGAATGAACTGAGACAGGTGGCTACCACTGATTGATTGTAATGATAGAAGCACTTACAGGGAAAGAACAATCTGCCAACTGAAATAGTTTTATTATGTCACTCCCAGGGTTGAGAACCTGATTGCATGTTTGGTCCAATCCATGGTTGGGCACCAGAAAACTGTCTGCTGAAGGTGTCAGTGGTAGGAGGTGGAAGGGGGGAGGTAGCATCTGATGATTTGGGTTAGAGCCACGGCTCTGACATTTTAAGTTTGTGATCATTACGATCTAGCATGGGGGATAATTGAAACTTACAAATCCTATAACACAAAGTAGGAGGTGGTAAATACCATAAAAAATGATATCAAGGAAGCGTTGCTGAAGCTCACAGGGAGGAGGAAAAATTTGACCTGAGAGCGCTGGGGAGAAGGTGGCATTTGAACTAGTTCTGAAGCTTGGCTAAGATTTAAGGCATTCCATTAAGAGGGAATGGTAAAAGCAAAGACACAGAGGCAAGAAAATGTGAAGTGTGTTGGGCATCTTGGCCGCCGTCAGTGGTGCTCCACAGTCATGACTGTGGGTTGGAGAAAAGTCAAGATTGCCAACCACCTCTCCCTCCTTCTCTCCTGCCCAATAAGCACTCTGACCTACGCCTAGACTTCTTTTTCTCAGGCAGCCTTCCCTGACTGTCCAAATCAGATTTGGTCCATTTTTTTTTTTTAAACTCCTATAGTTCTTTATATTTTTCCTTTGAGGCATTTACATCTGTGCTGTTCACCACCATGTCCCCAGGTGGACCCATGGCAGGCATATTATACATGGAAGGAGGGAAAGAAGGAAGGAGGGAAGGAAACAAGCCCGGGTTCTCTGGGAGGGGGTGCTGGAAGCAGGAAGGGGGAGGCTCACCCCTTATAGAAAGCTGTGGGGCCCTCATGGGCCACCATCTTCAGCATACAGTCCAAGGGGCTGCGGTATTGGCCTGGGGGCGAGTTCATGTACCGGGTCTTCACTACGTCCACTGGGGAGGCCACCACTGTGGCACAGAAGCCGGCTCCAAAGGCAGAGATGAAGTGGCAGGGCAAGTTGTCTGTAGCAGGAGAGGGCAGGGCAAATATCGAGCTGTGAGATGGCAGCACACTTGCTCTCTGTTCCATGTGCATCATCGTTTGTCCTTCACCAAACTGTGAACTCCTTGCGTGTAAGGATAGTGCTGTCTAAACCTCTCACAGTACTCGCAAAATAGAACAGGGCTGTCCCAGAGCTGGAAGGCTATGCAGCCCAATGACCTCATTAGAGGAAAATGAAGTCAGAGAAGGAGACTCTTACTTAAAGAGGCATGGTGGGAAGTCCTGGCTGGAAGCCAGGTCTTTGGCCTCCCCACCCAGGGCTCTTTCCCACTTGTCACAATGATGGACTGGGCATTTTTTAAAAGATCTAATTGGCTCTATTAAATGATTCATGAATCGGGCAGCACCCCATCTAGCGAGTAGAGAGGCGCTCCTACACTGGGCATTTTTATCGGGCGCTGCTCCTCTCTCTGCTCCTTCTAACACCCAGGTGCCTCTGAGTAGTGCCCACTCTGTAATTCTAGGTTCCCTCCCTGCTGTGGGAGGGCAGCTGCCTGGAGCCCAAGGCCTCACCAGTGAGCAGGTGATAGTCTAGCAGCTTCTCCTTGATGATGTCATAGGTCACCATCTCAGCACAGTTGACGATGGCGTTCCTTGTGATGTTGGGCAAAGTTCCTGTTAAGGAGGAGGTGAGGGCCGATGAGTGGAAAATAGGATATGTGGGCTCCCTGGTTGCAAGGTCACAGGCCCCAGTTTGGGGAACATAATGTTCCATTCCAGGGAGGCTCCACGGAGGAGCCTGCCTCAGTTGAGCAGATTCTACATTTTCCTCTCTGGAGTTAACAACTCTTAGATTATCTATATCCACCTCAGAGACAGAAAACAGAGAGGCCCTCTTATATTTGCTTGAGCCATATTTTGGAGAATAATCTGTAATACCTATCAAAATTAAAATGAGCTTCCCTGAGACCTGGCTAAAGCCAGACAAGGAAGTCTTTCTTTGGAAGAGAGAGGCAAGGCTCTTGGAGCAGTGATGGAAGGTGGCCCTGGGGGCCCCCAGGAGAGCATCAAGGCCAAGCCACTGATATCATAGACGAGGGCTGGGTTCTGGGAAAGCATATAGCAAATAAGGCTGTGACCAGGTGTCCTGTCCTTAACCTTCACTGGGTCACTGTTCCTTCTGCAAAGATAAGTATGACCCCCAATCCACATGTGAGAGAGACTCTGGCATTTGTCAAAGTCACCACTTTGACACACGGGTAATCCTGAAGTCTTGTTCCTGAAGAAGCCCCCTCCACACCGCACCTCCCTGTGCCTGACAACTCATAGCTGCCTCCTCCAGCGGCCTCTATTTCTTCTCCATGCCCTGTAGTCACCCCTGATAGGGCTTTGCTGGGGAAGTCCTTCCCTTCCATCTCCACACATCTAGAGCCCACTGAGCCTTGAGGCCCAGTTTAAGCATCACCTTCTGTCACCACCCCTGGAGACTACATGGCCTCTCCTGCCTCTGGCCCCACACCTCTGTATGAACCTAGCACATCCTCCCCTGTGGAATGCTGTTCCTCGACGTGGCTTATCTCTGTCTGTGAGAGCCACGAGGCTGTGGAAAGTGTCTTCTATTAATTTCTGTCTCCCTCACAGCAGCCTGTGCAGGCTGCAAGGTTGACAAGTTGAACTGAATTTGGGTACTGTGGCAGGGCAGCGTGACAGTTTTGGTTGGGTTGTTCTTTCAGAATCACTGCAATACACCATGCTTGGAGATCTTTCCTTGCCTAGTACTCTGCCCTAGCCCTAGGGTAGGGAATGCTCTGCCCAAGGCCCTCTGAGCCTGGAGTCCAGACCTACCTTTCCATAGGCCCCTGACCCCTTCCTCCCTGGCGATGGTCCTGTAGGCATCCATTGTCCCGCTGTACTTCCTGCTGCTCCCAGCCCCAAGGTGTATGCTGGCCTGAAATCGGACCTTCACCACGTCCGTGGGCTGTGCACATGATACCGCCATGGCTCCTGTGGTGCAGCCTGCCAAAATCCGGGTAGTGATGCTGGAGTCTGGAGAGAAGGAGAGAGAGTGGGCCAGTGTTCTGCCACCCAGCCCTTCTCTGGACTTGATGCTGTTCTCTGGGGAGCTGCCCCTGCCTGATGCCTGCCTCTTCTTCTAGGCCAGGCTTCTAGAGCTTTCCTGACAGTGGCTCGGCCTCCTCATGAGTGTCTGTTACCAGCCTCCCATGCCCCAGCTCTGCCTCTGAGTCTGCACTGCCCTCATCTCTGACCCACTAGCCTTGAGTATGCTTCTGCCCACCCCTTTGGTGTCTACAAGATACCAGACACTCACGGTCCGATCCTTTGGGGGTGTAGAACTGCTTGACAGAGTCGTAGAGGCCGATGCGGATGGAGGCAAAGCTCATCTGGCGCTGCAGGCCAGCGACCAGCCCGTTGTAGGGGCTGCGGGGGCCCTCGGTGCGCACCATGGTCAGGATGGTGCCCAGCACGCCACGGTACTGGGTTCTCCGGGCTGCCTGCGTCGCCTGGTTCTCCCCTTGGATCTGAGGAACATCCCGGCAGAGACATGAGCGGAGAGGGGGCAGATGGGGCTGGCTTTCTTTTTTTCTTTTTTTTTTGAATGTTTTTATTTATTTTTGAGACAGAGACAGACAGAGCATGAGCAGGGAAGGGGCAGAGAGAGAGGGAGACACAGAATCTGAAGCAGGGTCCAGGCTCTGAGCTGTCAGCACAGAGCCCGTTGCGGGGCTTGAACTCACAGGCCGCGAGATCATGACCTGAGCTGAAGTCGGATGCTCAACCAACTGAGCCACCCAGGCACCCTGATGGGGCTGGTTTTCAAGAACAAGCATGATTATACAGCCATCACATCCCCAGTAAAAATAACTGAGGCTCGTGCGGCAGTTTATAGCTCATAAGCTGTTATACACGGTGTGGTGCTCAACCCTCAGAGCACATGGAGGGCAGATTGTTTTTCCCACAAGTGGTTGACGGTTTGTCCAAGGTCACATGGTTACTTTTACTTCACACTTTATGGTTTATAGACTACTGTGAGGCCATGAAGGGTCCAAGGGATTAATTAAGATTTTTTTTTGTCTTGGATGATGGTGATGGGGAAATGGTGAGGCAGGGTTGAAACAGTGGAGTAGTGAGTGGCCTGCTCAGGGTTCTGTGTAAGGAAGAGCATGCTGGCAGACATGAGGGGAGCTGGGGTGGAGAACTCAGCCCCTCCTTTGATCTGAACAATGACCCTTGCCAAAAAGCACCTACCTGCAGGCGAACCTTGGCTGTGTCCAGTGGAAAGGTGAGGAGATCAGCAAAACAGGCCGCTGTGCCTGCCCCCAGGAACTTCACAGCTGTCGTGGGAGGTACGTCTGAAGGCTTTAGTCCAACCATGGTCCCAGAAGGTTCTGTCTGGTCCCTCCAGGGCCCAGTAGAGGTCCAAGGAGAGAGACCCCTTTGTAGCCCTGAGCTTTAGTGCAGGGAGGAGGCTGCAGGAGACAGGCCAGAGGAGGCAGTTGGAACTTGGGCCATCTGTACCTGTCCCCAGGCTCCGTTCAGCACTGGCAGAGGTTTTAGCAAGAGAAAAACCTGGGCATTGCTATGCTTAGCTGTGTGGATTTGGCTTTTAAGAATCCGTTCACTCTTGCAATCCTTGCCTTCCTCCTCCTCCCTCCACTGACTGGGTGGATCTTCATCCTTTAGAGGAGGAAACTGAGGCTCAGGCAGGGACCAGAAGTGGTCCCCAGAAGGTCCTTCCCCTGGGAAGGACCTGCCCCCTGAAGTGTATGGAGAACCTGCCAAGTCTCCCCACTTCAGGTCTTTCTATCCCAAATCAACAAAATAAATGTGCCTCCTGGCTCACCTAAACTGCTAGTTATCTTGGATGAAGGCTTTTTATGCAAGGCTGCCTGAATATACTTTTATTATACTTAAACAAAATCCTTCCCAGCCTTCGATTCCTTCTCTGTCACTGCAGATGGTTAATCTATGACTAGAGGCGTTTCCTCCCAACACTGTGGGATTCCCAGGCTGATGTTCTGCGTGGAGGAGGGAGGGAAATGGGTCCTGGGCTCCTCTGCTGCTCTGCCTCTCCAGGTCTCCTAGGGAGATGGGGCTACATCCTGCTGCTAATGGTGGGGGGCAGTGGCCGCTGATCTGCCTGGCTCAGCACATGCCTTTCCCCCCACCCCTGCCCCACACCCCCGAGGCCTTCCCTTCTCAGCTGAAGCAGACGAGCGTCTCAGAAAGAGGAGGATCAGTCTTGGGCCAAGGGAACGTGCCTCATCTCCTGGTGTGTATTTGTCCTGTGCTGCCCGTACTGCTGCTGGCTGACCAGGGGCACATTTATATCTGAAGGTCCTGGTTTAGCTGTGGTTACCTTGGGAGGCTGTCATGGGCAGCCCTGCATTCTTATAACCTGGGCTTCTGTGCATCAAGCTTTTGGTGCTGATGACATTTCTTAGCAGGTCACCCCACTGGCGCCCAACTCGCACATACACCTGGTGTGCTGGGATCCTGAACCCTTCTGCGTCCTCATCTCTGGAGCCAGGGCCAGTCCCATAGAGTCATGAGGTGGGCACAGTGTGCGTTGCCTTCCTATGGGCAATAGGAAAACTCTGATCCTGCGGTGAGGAAACCTGAGCTCCTGCCCTGTCTTCATGGCTTACTAAGGGTGGTGGGACCTTGGATATGTCATTTAACCTCTGGGTAAATGAGAATAATATATTACCTGTTCATCAGTGATAAATTGGATGCCAAAAGATAGGGGTGACCACTCAGGTCTTCTTTCAGGACTGCTATCTGCAACTCTGGTTCTCCCTGTGCTGTGCCCTCCCCCTACATGGCACCTAAACTCTTGTGCTTGCTGCCACCTTTCCCTGGAAAAGCCTGTTCTTTTTTTTTTTTTTTTTTTTAATTTTTTTAAACGTTTATTTATTTTTGAGACAGAGAGAGATCGAGCATGAATGGGGGAGGGGCGGAGAGAGAGGGAGACACAGAATCGGAAGCAGGCTCCAGGCTCCGAGCCATCAGCCCAGAGCCCGATGCGGGGCTTGAACTCACGGACCGTGAGATCGTGACCTGAGTTGAAGTCGGACGCTTAACCGACTGAGCCACCCAGGCACCCCTGGAAAAGCCTGTTCTTAAGAAGAAACAGATGTTCAATTTCATGCTAAGGTGTAAGTGACTATCTTAATGATCAGGTATTTCTTGACTACTACAGTAGGCACTAGGGAAGGAAAGATATGGAATGGATCATGTTTGGCCCTTGCCCTCCAGGAGCTTGCAGATAGGTGTTGAATCATCCAGGGAGTTAAGGAGGTGGGATAGAGGAAGAAGGGCTGAGGTTGGAACTCACCAGCCAGCAGATCCCAGCCTGGTAGCCTGCGTCATAGTGTGGATGGACAACTGTTAAATCATGCCCAGAGGAAGAGGATGCGTTATTTTTATTTTCCCAGCATGAGGCTACATTTACAATTTTATTTTTATTTTTTAAACTTGATGTATGATTTACATAGGATGACTGTATGCATTTTAGTGGTCACTGAGCTGTAAAGGGAATCATGCATCGATTCTAAATGTTAGGCCCAAATGGCAGATGCAGGAGGAGGTTTTCTGGATGGGGACCTAACCTAGTGTCCAAGCATACAGAAGTCAGATCGTGTCAATTCCCTGTTTTAAAACTATCCAGTTCCCCTCCTTATTCAGAACAAAGTCCCATGTCCCTTGTGATATACTTGGGCCAACAGGGAGCACTTCATGGGTATTACCTAATGGGCTGGGTCTTCCTGGGGAGGCCTGTTTTCCCCAGGCCTGGGGGTTGGTTTGAGGGGGGGAGGTGGGGAGGCTGAAGTGTCCAGAAACTCCTTTGCCCCCGCTGCCTCTAGTCCCACACCTTCTTGTTGATTAACTCATTAACTGCAATGGTTTCCCCTCTAGATAGGGATCCCCAAAGGCAGGGACGGGGTATAGTATACTTATCCTGCTTCTCTGTGTAGTCTGGTACAGGGATGGCCCAGGGCTAGAGGGTCCCAGGGAGGACCAGCTGACCAAGGAACCCTACTTGCTGAAGTGGAGAAATGGGAAATCAGAGAAGCCCACAGTGTTCTTCGGTGGAGGGTCTTGAATGCCAGGGCTGTACTGAATCTAGCAGAGAATGGGGAGTGGTTGGTGGCTCTCAAGTAGAGGAATGACACCATCAGACCTGTGTTCATAGCATGCTGGTGCAAATGTTAAGGCTGGACCAGAACGAGAGATCGGAGACAGAGCAGTGAGGAGGTTGTTGGAATGATGCAGCAAGAGATGTTGGAGCCTCAATTCAGGCAAGAGCAGTGGCCAGGGGTGAAGCTGGAGCCTACTCTAGAGGCAGTCCTGAGCTACTCATGAGAGGCAGAATGGACAGGCATGGACACAAGTCAAAAGCCATACCTCGATGGGAGGGCTCTAGAACTTTCATTGGTCAAGTTGTGGTGGAGAGGGAAGCCACCATGGTAGACTCAGGTAGGGGCTTCTCTGAGGTCACTGCTCTCCAGCCTCCTTCCCCCTTTACTCCAGCCTCCTAAATTGTTACGTGAGGAAACCTAGCAGCCAACAGAACTTTGCCACTGACAAAGGTGAAGTTGAGAGCAGAATCTTCTCTCGGTGTCTTTGTGGGGGCACTTGAGGGATGGGATGTTCCAGCTGCACAGCCTACCATAGCAGTGCGCCGTTAATGTCTGCTCAGTGCTTCTTGCATGAGGCACAGTGCTCAGGGCTTTATAGGTATTGACTAACTCAGTCCCTTTATAAGGCTATAAGGTAGTTGTCACAATTATTCCCACTTCATAAACAAGGGACCTCAGCCGCTGAAGGCTTCAGCTAGTCATAAGACTGAAGGGATGGGGCTGGGATTGGAGCCCAGGTCTGTCTGACACCTGTGCCCGTTCCACTGTCCAGAGCCCTAGGCTTCAGGGAGAGCTCAGGATCCCTGGAGCTGCTTGTTTACAGGGTGGATTCTCAGAGGCCTTTCACACCAGAGATCCTGATTCAGATCTGGGCTGGGCCCTGGGGATCTGTTTTCCACGGCAGCTCCGAAGCAGGGGTCAGAGGACCCCATTCTGAGATGCCCTGCCTGATCTCACCCTCCTGGCAAAGCCTCCATATCATCCCCGCTGAAGAAGCCACCCGAGTAGAGGTCTCTGGGCTCTGTAACCTCCCACTATGTGACTTGGGTCAGGCCTCAGGCCAGAGGTGCCCCCATCATCTCTACTCAGGACAGGGGTCCCAGGATGCTCATGGGAGAGGAATTAATGCTCTGGAGGAAGTCTGGGGATTCTGGGCCAGACTAAGGAGAAAGCCGCTTCTTATCTATGGGGATTTGCAAAATCACAGAGGAGGCAGCCAGCAGAAAAAGGGGGGAGTGAGTGACACAGGGGTTGGGGTTGAGCCTCAGCCCTGCTACGGTGCCCTCATTGCAGTTACCCCCTCTTGACAAGGTGGGGGCGTAAGGAAATCTACCGGGTCTGTAGTGATCCCAGGCTAGCGATCCTGGATAGCTCCCGGCTGCTCTCTGTAAGCTGCTGTGAAAGGCAGAACAGTGCTGGTGACGGAAGGGGTCTTACCTGTGAGTCCAGCCAGGGGAGGGGAAGCACAGGGCCTCCTTAAGAATCCTTAGCGCTCCATCCCAGGAGGCGGCAGCAGGGACCTCGTTGCCCCCTTGCCATTCACTGTTGTCTCTGCTGCCTCTGTCTTGGCACCTATCTTTATACACTCCAGCTGACCTGAAACCTTACCCTAGAGAAACTAGTTGACAGCCTGATCACTTGACGAGACTTGGCTGGCCAGTGAGTGGAGGGCGGTGAGGGGAAAGGTCAGAGTTCCAGATCTGGTTTAGTTCCTCTGACTCGAGGTTCTTTAAAACAGCTCCTTCCAGCTGCTGAGAGAGCTACCTCAGGTAATAAAGGGTATATATGGGGATAGGGGTTGGACCTGTCACCCCTGAGAATTCAAAGGTCACGGCCACTCACGATAGGCTGGGCAGGGTTCTCCTGGACCTCCCAACATTAACAATGATAGTAATGGTCATTTCTTGGTGCCTACTATGTGCTAGATACTTTGCAGATGTTATTTCTATTTTTTACAATCCTATGAGGTAGGTACTAATAGGATTCTAAGTTTTTTTTTTTTTAAATAACAGCTTTACTGAGATATAATTCACATCCCATTCAATACATCTATTTAAAGGGTACAATTCAATGGTTTTTAGTGTTCAGTTATGCAACCATCATCACAATTTTAGAATATTTTCACCAATCTCCCCTTACTCCCCTGCCAAATCCCTGGGTACATCAGCAGTCACTTCCCTTTTCCCTTTCCACCTAGCCCCAGGCAATTGCTAATCTACTTTCTGTCTATAGATTTCTGAATCTTCCATATAAATAAAACCATACAATATGTGGCCTTTTGTGACTGGCTTTTTCAGTTAGCGTAGTACTTTCAAGGTGCATCTGTTGTTAGAGCGCGTATCAGTACTTCATTCCTTTTGATTGCTGAGGATCCTAACATTTGTAATGCTTATTTTACAGAGAAGAGAACTGGGTCTCAGGGAGACACAAGGACTTACCCAGGTCATACCACTAGTATGTGGCAGGGCCCAATTAAATTATAATAACATCATATTCTGGGCCTATCTGCTGTGACCATTACCGTCTCTGACGTGACACTTGAAGGCTTCAGCATGGACACTGCTGAAGGGAGCCAAAGGGAGCTGGGGAAGGTGTGTGAAGCACAGCAGGGAGGGTCTCCAGCAGCTCCTACCATAGGCTCCATCGGTAGGCACTGAGGGGGAGGGTGGGGCCCATCTGAACCTGGGACCCAGGTGGCATAGGAAAGAGGAGGGTAGGGGGACAGGAGAGGAGAAGGGGAGGAGGGTGGGAAGGGAGTTAACTAGGTGGGGCAGAGGCCATTTCTGGACTTGGGCACAGAGTCTTGGCCACAGGGCAAGTGGTCACAAGTCCAGACAGTCAAGTGCAAAGCCAGGGCTGTGTCCTCTTCCTTGGACCAGGCCCTGCCCCTCACATCAGCAGCACAGGCACTTGTGTTATTTCTTTAAAAAAAAAAAAAAAAAATTTTTTTTTTAATATTTATTCTTGAGAGAGACAGAGACAGAATGCGACTGGGTTGGGGCAGAGAGAGACGGAGGCACAGAATCCGAAGCAGGCTCCAGGGCTCCGAGCTGTCAGCACAGAGCCTGACGTGGGGCTCGAACCCACGAGCTGTGAGATCATGACCTGAGCCGAAGTCGGATGCTCAACCGACTGAACCACCCAGGCGCCCCAGCACTTGTGTTATTTCTAACACAGGGAAGGGGCTGCTAGGACTGCTGAGGTTGGGATCAAGAAGCAGGTTCTGGGCTCCAGCTGGAAATGTTGACCTGAAGGTGGTGGGTGAATTGCAGTGGGTATATGGGGAGGGATAAACAGTAGGAGCTCAAAGAGGCTGTGGACCCTGGTACCCAGAGGGAGGACTCAGCTTACACTGGCTTGGGAGGCTTCTTTAAAAAGAAAAAAAAAATTTTTTTTTTAAACGTTTCTTTATTTTTGACACACAGAGTGTGAGTGGGGGAGGGGCAGAGAGAGGAAGACACAGAATCCAAAGCAGGCTCCAGGCTCTGAGCTGTCAGCACAGAGCCCAGCGCAGGGCTCGAACTCATGAACCATGAGATCATGACCTGAGCCAAAGTTGGAGGCTTACCTGACTGAGCCACCCAGGTGCCCCTGGCCTGGGAGGCTTCTTGAGGACAGGGTCAGGTGTGTCTGCTTTGGCTCCCTGTCCCCAGAATCCAATAGGTGCTGAAGTTCCAAGGTTGGCTGCAATGGGCTGGGATCATCCAGCATCTGGTGATCAGAAACACCCATTTTCAGGGCTCTGCAGAGGCAGTAAGTGCCTGATGGGAAGCAAGGGGGACTGTAGCTATTGTCAGATATGTACCTCATTCCCTTAACCCACGCTGCATGGCCTGCAAGGCTTTTCACCTCTGAGTTGTCACCAGGAAAGAGATCCAACTTTCAGGGAGAAGATACTGGTAACTAACACACTTTTTGTAAGTCGAGGTGGTGGTTTTCATACCCTTGGGGTGTCTTTGTCTTTGGGGGCTGCCCTGAGACTGGGTAGGAGGAGCTGCCTGGGTGGGAGCAGCCGGTGTCCTCCTGTGGCCTTATCCCAACTTGACCCCTATCAGGTTATTTACAGGAGCCGCAGCAGGATTTGGAAGGAATATTCTTCACGTGAGGCTTAACCCCTCAGGCCTGAGCCCGACTACCCCTCTGTAGGTTGTGTGTGGCCTCAAGGGTGGTGGAGCATCCCCTTCCCCCTTCCTTGAAAGCTCCCACTGTTGACCTGAGAGGAGGCACTGGGGAGGGGGTGAGTGGCGGGCCGAAGGCTGGGGGACGAGATGAACAAATGAAGGGCACCACTTGGTCTGAGGGCACTTCCCTGATGAGGGGGCACCCTGTGCCTCCTCAGGGTTCCTGCATTACCCTGTGCCCCCTAGGGCACGTCCTGCCTGTCTCAGAGTTGGTGTGCTTGCCCATCTGCTGGTTTGCTCCAGGACAGTGGGGGAGGAGTGGGAGGAGCTGACATTTTCTCAGCTTCCACTAAGTGCCAAGTGCGGGCGAAGCACTTTCACAAATGTCATCTCGTTTAATCTTCACAACAACCCTCTGAAGCATTATTATCTGTGTTTTACAGCTGAGGCAACAGTCTCAGATGGGAGGACAGTCAAGCCAGAGGGGACCTGTCAGGGAAGTGGTAGGGTCAGACTGGCTTCTTCTCTATCCCTAGCAGTGTGTGGCCCTAAGTGCCCTCCTGGTTCTCTCTCTGGGCTCATCTGCAGACTCAACTCTTCTAGGAAGCCTTCCTTGGTTGCTCTAGCCCACATGGTCTTTCTCCATGAATTCCCCCAATTCAGAGCACTCACTGGCTATACCCTGTGTGCAGAAGCCTTGTGACATCTCTGAAAATGTTTTGTGTGGTGATTCATTCCTAGCTACATAAAGACGCAAATGACTTCAGTGAGTTTCAGTTTCTAAAATGGGAATCATGGTATGTAGGTTATAGAGTTGTTTTGAGGACTAAGTGAAATACACTGTGCTTGGGAGAGCGGGGCCTCCATCTTAGTTCTCTTCCAACCTTTTCTCCCAGTCACCACTCTGCATATCTTTGCCCCTTTCTTATCTTCCCCACAGGCCCCGTCTACAGTAGCTGCTCAAATGTTTAGAGTCTGACAATCTTAAGCCAGAGCTACCCATCCTAGAGAGGTCAAGGATTCTGAGACCTATTCCAGCAGACCGCTCCACTTTGCTGATAGATTTGAGGCAAAAGGTGTCATCCTAATCTGGACCAATCTGACCTTTGGGGAAGGGAAGTTCAGAAGTCTCATGGTGACCCGGGCCCCCAGTTCCAGGTGAGTTGAAAGGACTATGGTTTTCAAGCTTTCCTCTGGCTGTTAGAGCACAAATGGATTCCTAATACCCCAGTCCAGTGGCCAACCCAGAAGACAGCTGTGTACAAAATACAAATACCAATATGATTTTATTCAAACACAGGTAGGAATAATGACCTTCAGAGCTGGGTAAAAACAATAAGTTAAAAGCATGGTTAGAATTTAAGATAATCAGATTAAAAAGTCTAAAGGAGGTGATTCTCCTTTTCTATTGATTAGTTTAACACAGCATAAAATAATTTATAGCTATAAAATATGCTTATTCCTAAGCAAGTCAAATGGAGGTGGCCCTAGGATTTCCTTGGCTATGCATAATGCACACAAGCTTCACTCCCTCCTCTACCTTGCTCTAACTTTAAGGCAAAAGTGGCCCATGATATTCAGGCAGAAGGTTGCCTCAGGTCAGCAGCAGGCTACCAAGGACATTGGAAAGAGTTTCTCAGCCAAAAGATGCCTGCTCAGGTCCCTTGGTCAAAAGATGGATGATTCCACTTGGGCACTGGAGTCCGTTTTGTTTCTAGCCTTTGCCTCACTATAGAAGGAAGAAGCTGAAATCCTGGCAGGTGGACACTGGGCTGGCTTGGGACGTTCCTCTAGTCTGTGCTGGATAGGTCTCAAGGCACCCATGGGCGAGGCTGGTGATGGTTTCAGGGGTCTCACAGCCCTGAAGGAAGCAGACCTCGTGCCTCATGCAAGCCGGACAAGGCCGAGGGCAGGTGGACAGGTGGGTCCTTCCCTCGGTCTCTCAGGTTGCATTAGTCTTTCTGGGAGTATTGGGAAGAAAATATCCGTGCGATCCTGCGAGTTTCTTCTTCAGGCAGGTTGGGAGGCAGCGAGTTAGGTCTGGGACGAGCAGGCCTTCCAGACAAGGGTCTGCTGGAGGCCTCACTCTTGTCCTGGAGAGGAAGAAGTCAGCTAGGTTAGCATTGGGGATATGGCACCTCCAAGAAATGACTGATTACTGTCTTTTGGTCCTTTGGCTAATATTGACATAGAGCTGACTGGTTTACAAAGCCCTTCACGTACTTGATCTTGTTTAACCCTCACCTCTACCCTGTAGGTGGGTACATCATTCGCAGGTCACAGAGAGGAAACTATAGTTCAGGCTAAATAAACTCAAGGTTGCACAGTTTGGAGTAGCAGAGCAAAGATGTGAACCCTAGCTCAGACTCTTTCTGTGCCTCTGGAGGAGTATCCTCCGGGACAGGTTTAAAGCCTCATCCCTTCTCTTGCTGAATGAATCTAGGTAAGTCATTTGTCTTCTGAGTTGTAATTGTTCCACATGTGACCTGGGAATATATTTAACTGCCAGGGGGAAGATGTTGGTGAATAATACACTCTCTGTGTGGCCACTGGGAGTTCCTAGAACTGCCAGGTGACTGACATAGGGCATACCCATGGCCCTGCTACCAAACTTTTCCTGCCTTGGGCTGACAGGGTATCACTAATTCCTCTTTAAGGTCTTAGTGTACATTTGGGTTATGCCATTGTGGTCTTCTGGACGCCTTTATAACTTACTCTTTTGCTCATTCAACCCCCTCCCCCCACCTTTATTTTTGGTGCCAGGTTCCTGCCCTGAAGGAGCTCAAAGCTGTACAGAAAAGTCACCCCAGGTAGCTGGCTGACAGCAAGGTCCCAGGGAGGAGGTGGAAGCCTAGTAGGGGAAGAGAGAGTGCTGAAAGGAGATGGGAGTTGTCACCACAGGCAAACTTGGCTGACTTCACAGCATGTAGCCTGCCCTGGAATTCTAAATGCTAACCTCTAAAGGAGTGTATACAACGTGAGCAAACCCTCAGCACTGACAGCCCACAGGTAGGGTTAACTGAGAACCAAGAACAAAGCAGTGCTAGGGGCTGGGCATGCCCAGTAGAGTGGAGAAGATACAGCTCCCTGTCTTCTAGGCAGACCTAGACTAAAAGGGAAAAAAGGAAACCCACGCTTTGCTCACATTTGTAGTTCTTTCTTCTAAACTATGAGAGGTACCCGTACCCCATAACGCCTCAGGCCATGGTAGGCCAGTCGCCCTGTGCTCCTGCAAGACATGGACTGGGTCTGATGCTTGTGACTCCAACTGGGCCAGGTCCAAGACAGGAGCGTGGTTAACTGCTAGACCAGTGAATGGGTGGGACCAAGCCTTGGTGACCGGAGGTTTAAATTGCATGGGGAGGAGACTGCCTCTTGCAGCAAACATCTTATTCACTCATTCTAGAACCGGTGGTTGTTGGCCTACCATGTGCCAGGCCCTTGGTTAAGTCAAATCCTCTCAGGGGCTCAGCAGCACTTTAAGTCTGCATATTCCCCTCTTTACTCCCAAGATGCACGCCTGTTATTTCATGAGCTATTTAGGATTTAGAGGTGACACCAAATCCCATTCCAGTCCCCAGGGCTACACTGCAGATGGATCTTCTGGGTCACCAGCTGTATCTTACTTTCCATTTCTTTCTCTGCTGCAGTGAAAGGGGACTAGGGAGATGTTTGTTCTGTAAGCCAGATGGGAAAACAGGCCTAAGAGCATGGTCCCCTGTCTCTTGTGTCCTCATCTGCCAGGAGAGAAGCATTCTGTTTTGTAGAGGCTCTAATGGGTCTAGTTCTCCATCTCTGGATGGGCCAAGTACCTCAGTTCATGAGATGAACATCAAAAGACCTTTGTTGGTGACTCAGCAAACCTTTCAGGAGCCTAAGATCCATTCAACCTGATCACCTTTTAAGGACAATAGGTACCCCCGGTTCCTGTCCCCACAGGGCTGCTCAGGCTAGAGGAGAGACAGACGCCAATATATCTAACAATCAGAGATGAAGCTTAGAACTTGGGAGCATAGAGAAAGGGGCAATCCATAACAGCCAGGATGGACAGGGGAGGCTTCACACAGAGGTGATATCTGAAATGGGCAGAGTTTCAGCAGAGCTGGGGGGTGGGGTGAGGTCATTCCACTGGAAGAATAGCACAGCATGAGCACAGGCCTGCACCTGCTGGCTGGGCCAACAACTGCCCTGGAGCTGAATTGTGTGTGGCTGGTTCAGCCAACTACCCAGCACCCACACCTGGACCCAGCAACCTAGGGAGCCCTTATCTGTATGGCCCAGGCCCAGGGACAGGGCTTGGCTCTGTGTACTGGGCAGGGCAGGGGTGTGGAAAGACAGAGAACACACACTCAGCAGCATTTGGCCTTTGTTGACCTCAGTAGGGTCTAAAAAACATCTTGACTAGGAGTAAAGGTTCTTTCATCAGAGCTGTTACCCCAAACACACAACTTGGAAGGGACTGGGCAGAGATGAAGTTGCTTGAAGTAGGGCTACCCCTACACGTACTAACTGTTCCTCTGAAATACTCCCATGTTCCTGCTGGAGCCCTGCGTGCCCAGGTGCCCACAAAAGAACAGGGCCCCAGGCTCAATACAGCTGCCTGCCTTGCTCAACTTTCACCCTCTTGCTGGCTGCCTTCCTCTAGGTTAGGACGAGGACTTTCTTGGGGCTAGAAGAGTAGCAGATTCAGCAGCTGTAGCCAGGAGCAGGGGGGATATGGGACAAGACACATAGACCAGGGGCCTAGCCCTGTGGGGCAAGTCCAAAATTTGACCACCTAGCCCACTGCAGCGTGACTGGGCTCCATGATCTGAGTTCACCCTCTGCTCCTGCATAGCCTATGATTTGCAGGAGTCTCAGGTTTCCTAGGGAGGCAGGAGGAGTCTGCATGGAAGCAGGATCATCAGACTGAGGGGCTGTAAGGGCCTTGAAGTCTGGACAGTGGGTGTTCTGTATGGGGTAAAGTCCGTGGAAGGGTACTTTCAAGAAGAGGGACCTGAAACAACATGAAGGTGGAATTTGAAAAAAGACGAGAAAGGGTCTTCCAGGTAGAGGCTGGCTTAAGCAGAGATAGGAAGAAATAACTGCTAGGAAAATAGTGGGGGTGGGTTTGGCTGAGTGCAGGTATGGAGAGAAGACAAACCCAGAGAAAGGGGCTGATGCTTGCTGGGGGAAGTTCTTGAATATCTGGAGAGGAACTGACCTTATTTCTCTTAACCTTCCCAGTGAACAGGGATGTAGGCATGGGGTGGGGGGTGGGAGGTGATTACTGTCCTAGGCTGAAGGACAGAACTGGCTTTACTGTGGTCTGGGTGTCAAGCATAGCAGCAGGGCAGGGGCTCCCAGACTGCCCCCATCAAATCCACCCAGTTCTCTCATTAAATTCTTCCACTTTTAAATATGGGGACCTGTTGTTTTCCGGGCATCTGGACACCCAGGCCATGAACATGAATAGGCCTCTGTAGCCTATTATTTCAGTCAGATGTGTTTGTCTCATGGTTATAGGTAGAAACCTGCTGGGATGAAAATAAAGCATCATGTACAGAGTAAGGAGTAACAGTGGCAGGAAAATCTGGGGCTTCCTCAAATCAAGAGGCTAACTCTGTCCTGGGGAGTTGGTTTCTCCTCCTGGCTCTACCACTTCTTAGCCAAGTGGCTTTGGGTAAGTCACTTTCTCTCTGGGCCTTGGTTTCCTCATCTGAAAATGGATCAACATGAGCAGATAATGTAAGAGGAGGTGCTCTGTAACCCAGGAACTTCTCCCAGCCTGTGGGTCCCTCTTTGGCCAGGTCCCTGTGATACAGTGTCTTCTCCAAAAGCTCCTCAGGAAGGGCCAGCCCTCTTCTTTGGTCTGAAATGTGGTCTGATCCAAACTGCTGTGTTCTGGGTTCTCTTCACTCCAGTCCCCCGATGGATGCCCTTGAATAGAACACCTGCTCCCAGGAAGGTGGTAGGTGCATGTGTCCCCACTCACCCCTGCTTCAGGGTGTTTCTGGGACTTTCTCAGAGAAGAGGCTGTGGGGTGGAGCGGAATGAACACTGGTCTGTGGCCAAAGCCCAACTGTCCACTTGCCTGATGCCAAGACACAGTCTTTCTTGGTCTCAGTATCCTCATTACCAGATGGAGCTAAGAACCGTTTGGCCTTCTTACCTCAGGTCTACTGTGAAGCTGAAATGCAATTCAGATGTGACCAAGGCTCTGGCCGGGGACAACTCTTGCTAAGCTGGAGCTAAAGCTGACACCTGCTACAGAGAGCAAAGTGAGGCCTTGCTCTTCTCAGACCTCACTCCGGGTAGAGTAGAAGTAAGGTCCTGTACCTTCCTAAGGCATGCCCAGTGCTAGGCCAGGCCTGGCCTAGCTCTCCCCTCTCTATTGCCCCCTGCCCAATGAACCTCTGGGGCTGGCATCTGGGCTGAAGTTTTGTTCTTTTCCAGAGGAGTTCCCTTAAGTCACATAAACACTGATTTAGGAGCTGGAAGCAAAATTTTTGGAAGAGCTGAAAACAAAGTAAACAGCTCCCTGATTCCGACTGGCTAGGTGGGCTTGCCAACGGATTGCTGCCTCAGAGACAAGTGAGGGCTCAGTACAGCTGCCTGCCTTGCTCAACTTTCACCCCCTTGGCTGGGTGCCTTCCCTTGGAGTGGCTCCCAGGGTCTTCTCTGAAGGCTAGGACTAGGACTTCCTTAGGCTAAAAGAGGGTAGCAGATTCAGCAGCCGCAACTAGGAGCAGGGGGGAAGTGAGGACAGGACAGAGACTAGGGGCCTATCCCTGAGAGGCGAATCCTAAATTTGATCACCCAGCCCAAATGCAGTGTGGCTGGGCTCCACGCTTTGAGCTCCATTCCTCACCACCCCCTGGTCCCTCCCTATTCTTCCTCTGAGAAGCCTTCCCTGACAACAGGCCTATTCCACAGGGACTAGAGCCACACTCTCTCACCCTGGGCCTCAGTCCTCACACCCTCCCCCCCATACAGAATGAAGAGGCCTGACTAAATCAAGACTTCTCAACCCTCTGAAGCCACACCCTGCCAGTGAGAGCGCTCAAAAGTCCAGACTCCTGAGAGGGAAGGGTTAAAGTGACACTCCTGGAAGAGGTCCTGGTGCCTCCCAGACTCTGGCCTCAGAGTAGCTCAGGCAACTTGAGCCCAGCACTCGCCCAGGAGTCCTGTGGGCCCTTTCCCTCACTGTGCTTGCCAAGCTGCATTCTGGGCCAGGGTGGGCACCAGCCAATTCTGGCTGTTTCCCCTGACTTCTGTACACCCTTGGCTAGGGAGCTCATCTCCTCCTGAAAGCTTTGTGTGGCCTTTATCAGAAACCCTTGGACCTTTAGGACTCTTCTTGGCACCCTGCAGAGGGTGGCTGCTGATGTGGCCCCTGCTGATGTGATCTGATGATTTTGTAGAGGCTGGGTTTCTCAACCAGGATTGTACATCTCCTAGATGCCTCCTGGCTCGAGGAAGGGAAATTCCTTGGGCTTCTGTGAGAAAAGCAGCGGACTTAAAAGGCTTCAGATTCACAGACCAGCGGGGCAGAGACTTCCGAGGCTAGGGATCTAGCCTCCCACAGCTCCGAGGTGGGAGTGGTGTGTCATCCTGGGCCTCTAACTCGGTCTGAACTGAGCACAGTCAACTGCTACAGCCCTGAAAACTGTTCTCCGTATTTCAGGGGTGCTCTGTGGGGCCTAACTTCCCAGCTTCCAGTTCTTGGTCCTAAGCTTTTGATCACACCCTCATCTCTTAGTATTTCATCCTACCGGTTCCCCCCAAAGTGGAACAACGTAAGAGGGAAGACGTTTCAATAATAATGATGATAAAAATAACAATAACTAATACTCATATCATTCTCTCTTATGTGCCACGAATAACTGTACTTTACATCTCTTACTCAGTTAATCCTACACAAAACAAATCCTAGGAGGCAAGTCCTTTATGCCCATTTTTTTAAAAAGTGTACTTATTTATTTTGAGAGAGAGAGAACACACACGTGAGTGAGTGGAGGGGCAGAGAGAGAGAGAGAGGGAGAATCTGAAGCAGGCACTGTGCTGTCATGCAGAGCCCGACATGGGCTTGACCGCAAGAATCTCATGAACTGTGAGATCGTGACCTGAGCCAAAACCAAGAGTCGGACACAACCAACCGAGCCACCCAGGTGCCCCTTATTCAGATAAAGGAACCAAAGCACAGAAAAGTTAGATAGCTTGCCCCAGGAGGTTCCACAGCTAATAAGTGGCTGAAGTTTAAACTTAGGCTTCCTAGATTCATAGGCCACCCTTCTTGCCACTGTACCAAACTGCCTGGTAGGAGAGAAGAGAGAAATATAGTCACAAATTAAGTCTGTGTTGCCTCTGGAGAGACCATGCCCAAGATTCCTCAGAAACCCAGCAGCCGAGTCAGGGCAAGAAACCAGGTTTGCTGACTCTCAGCTCCCCAGCTGGCCAAGCACTTTGATCCCTAGTGATGTCTAAAATGCTGTGGGATCTGGCTGAATGGAGGTGAGAACGCTAGGGTGGGGGGCAGTAGACAACTCAAGGCTCTCAAGGGTACACTTGTGCCTGGCTTTGCCTCTGACTTCCTGCCTCCTACATTCACTCCTCAGGAACACTCCTCAGGAAGAGCACCTGACCCCATGCCTGTGGCTAATCCAAGGGCTCATTGGGGTACCTGGGTGGCTCAGTTGGTTAAGCATTGCACTTTGGCTCAGGTCATGATCTCACAGTTTGTGAGTTCGAACCCCATTACACTGACAGCATGGAGCCTGCGAAGATCCTCTGTTTCCCTCTCTTTCTGCCCCTCCCCAACTCTGTCTCTGAAAAATAAAACATTAAAAAAAAAAAAAAATCTGAGGGCTCATTCATGATGTGTGTAGAGCCTGGACTTTAGACAGAAAGACTGAGAACAAGACAGGGCCCATCTCATGGTAAGGAACTGCCATGTAGGCAGGCAGAGACCAAGGCTCAGGTGACAGGTTGCTTTTGCTCTTTGCATCTGATTCCTATCCTACCCTATTCTGGTCCAGTCCAATCTTTCGCTACCTCTGACCTCCTCCCTAGCATATACTGCTTGTACCTCCAGGTTGCCAAATCTGTTGATTCTCTGAGAGGTTTCTTTTCTCCAGATCCACAGCTTGTAAAGCCTTTCCTTCATCTCTGCTGAATTCTACTCAAGCCACTCCTGTGGCTGTCTTCCTTTCCCTATATTCATTCTTTTTGTTTTAAGTATTACTGTAGGCTAATATCATTTAGAAAGTGAGTGGTTTGGAGGCCACTAGGAACTGTCAGCTCTCTGAAGGCAAAGCCTGTAGTACCAGGTCCTGTTCTTTAAGCATGACAGGCACTTGATGGAGTTGGTGGACTGAGATATAAAGCTGGCTCCCCTGGGGAACTATGAGGTCCTGAAGGAAGGGGCCTTCTGTCTTCTCCTGCACCTAACTCAGGACTATGGCTTTTTAATTTGCCGGAAGATGTATATTTCAAGTTTGAGGCCCAAACTACCTTCCTACACTCTGGTCTCCATGTCCTCAGGCCCAATTCTGGCTCTCCTAGTCACCAATAAGAAGTTACTACAGGGTTCCAAGCAGAGAAGTCACATGATTTATTCACCATCTTAAAAGGTTAACAGATGCTGTATGGGGAATGGGTTGCCAGAGGCAAGAGCAGAAGCAGACAGGCAAGTGAGGAGACTCCTGCAATAATCTAGACAAGAGGTAATGGTGGTTTAGATCAGGGTGGAAATGGCTGGAGTTGTGACAAATACAGTAAAACCTTGGATTGCGAGTAACTTGTTCTGAGAACATTCCACAAGATAAGCAAACCTTTCTAGTAAATTTTAACTTGATAAATGAGCAATGTCTTGCAATACAAGTAGCACATGACGCTGAACATCACATCACAACTGAGCCAGTGGTTCTGTGTCTCTCCTCCCTCTCTCGCTGTGGGATTGTGGGTGATCCATGCTCAGATGCTTGGTCTCAGGCCGCAGTGTTTGGCAGAAATCAGTGATTTTTCAGAATGTTGGAAGGTGCCCACAACTGGCACTAGTGTATTTTTTTGTCACTTCAAAGCACCCATGGACCGTCCTTTGCTTTTCCATACAAGAGTAACCTTAGGAATGCTTTGCTTCATTCTAGGTCAGGGTGTCTGCAGAGAGAGACCCTTTCCTCTGCTGCCTTATTGCCAGTTACATTAAATACAATATATGACAAGTTTATTAATACTGTACTATAGTCAACATCCATGTGAGCATGTACAGTGGCCCCCATGCAGAAAAAGGCTGGAAAGAATGGCAGTAAGAAGGAGATGATTATGGTGGAGTTTAAATAAAGGAAATCATCAAGAAGTACAAACGAGTTACACGAGTGGCCGAAATTGCAAGATTTTATAAGAAGTCTATGTCTGCATCTCGTCTGCAGAGGAGGAGAAAAAGGTGGAGGAATCCCTCACTTCACATGAGATTAGGGAGATGTGTAAAATGTGGAAAACAGTGCAAAATTTTGTAGAAAAGAAAGAACCTGAACAAGGCTGTAGCAGTGTGAGTGATGAATCTGTTTAACGACAATGCAATGTCACATTGCCTCCTCAAAAGGAGACAAAAGCAAGTGTCATTGGATAAGTTCCTGTTGCCCAAAAAGAAAAATATTCCACTGAGCCAATAGGTAGCAGTGATTCTGTTAGTGATAGTGAAAGTTGTCCTACACAATAACCCTCCTCTCTTGTCTCCCTCACACCAACCATGAAGTTTTCAACCGTAAGTGCAGGTTAATTTATTTTTCTTTATATTTTGTATTTTCTTTGTATTTTGTATTATGTTACAATACTGAAATCATTTTTATATGAATATTTTTGGGTTGTGGAACAAATCATCTGAGTTTTGATTATTTATGGGGAAATACACTTTGATATACAAGTGCTTTTGATTATAAGCTTGTTTTCAGAATGAATTCTGCTTGCAAACCAAGGTTTTACTGTAGTTAGATTTGGATATATTTTAAAGACAGAGCTGCCAGAATTTCTTGGTGGACTGCAAACAGAGGCACTGGAGGTGATTCCAAAGGTTGTGGCCTGAACAACTGAACTAGAAGCATAGAGTAGCTGCTTAACTGAGATGGGGAAGGCTGAGGAACAGATTTGAGGAATAAAATCTGAAGTGAGTGTTCATTCGAGTATCTCAGATATCCAAATGGAGCTGCTGAGTAGGCAGTTGGACATATGAGTCTAGAGTTTACAAGAGAAATGCGAGCTAAGATAACTGTCAGCAGTTGTCAGCAAACAGAGGGGACTTGAAGCTTTGAGATCAGATGGGGTCATCTAGAAAGCAAATGCAAAGACTGAAGTATAAAGACTATGTCCTGGGTGACTCCTATATTACCAAGTAGGGGAAATAAGGGAGAATGAGTAAAGATAGCTGAGCAGAAGCAGCCATGAGGGAGGTGGAGAACCAAGAGGAACTGACACCTTAGAAACAAGTGAAGAAAGTGTTTAAAGGAGAGAGATCAATTATGTTACATGCTGCTGAGGTCAAATAAATTGGGCACTCAGATTTGATAAGTGGTTTAAGAATATGGGTTTTTCAATAAATTAAGTTTTTGCGGCAACCTTGAAGAGTCCCTCTCCCTTCCAGTGGCGTGAAAGAGTGGATATGACTGAGACTAGTCAGAAAGAGTCATGAGGAAGATGACTGAGACTAGATAATGGGATGGTGAGAAGCGAGTAAATACAAAAGGTGGTAGAATTAACAGACCCTGGTAGCAGATTGGCTCTCGGTCAGGTCATGGGGGATAAAGGAGCAAGAGGATGGGAAGATGATATCTATGCTTCTGGCAGAAGTAGCCACATGATAGTAGTTGGGTTTACAGAGATAAGGAATGCAGATGGCAGAGTGGGGGAAGCAAAGGAAGGTGACAAGTTCAAGTTTGGGACATAGTGAACTGTCTGAGGTACATCAAGGAAAAGATGGCCAGGATACAGTTGGATCCATGTGTGTCTGTAGCATGGAAAAGAAGTCTAGACTGAAAGTAAGGATCTGAGAGTTGTCAAACTGTAAATAATAACTGAAGTATTTGGGAGTGGTTGAGATTTTCCCAAAGAAACATCTACAAGAGCAAAGGACATAAACCTGGGGAAAACAGAATGTAAAATACTGCTGTCTCATCTTCTACCTCCTTCCTCCCCTTTAAGGAAGTTGATAAAACTAGTTTGCCCACAAGCAGTTAAGCAAACAGAATCAGAAGTGACTTTACAGTAAAAAACAAAAAACAAAACAACAAAAAAAGTAACTTTACATAAATACCAAGAAGCTGTCCCAGTGAAGAGGTACTTTATCAGGAGAGGTAAGAGAAAGCAGAGGCAGCAGAACCTGATTCACAAGTAATATGAAACTGCCACTGGTTGACTGTGTAGCAGTCCTCCCATCTTCCTCCCCTCCTGGAAGAGGTGACAACCGGACATGAAGCAGTCATGACTAGGAGAGCTAAGGGCTGGCCTCTATACCCTCTCTGTGTGGCACTTGGCATTCTACAACTTCCCTGTTAGGCCTGATAATCCCATCTGGCAAATGAGGAAACAGACTCAGAAAGATCAGAAGACTTGACTAATGTCACACAGAGACCTAGATCGATTATACTGTTGGGGAAGGAGCAGGAAAAAAACCTGTTTCACGGATGCTGGAAGTGGAGACTGTCTGGGAGGTTCCTGGGCTCTGGGGCATCATTTCAACTTGGAGTGAAGGATTAGGCCTTCCCTTAGATGGTGAGGCCACAGCAGCTGAGCGAGCACTTACAAGCTCTTTCCTTTTGCAGGGATGAGTTGTGTGCCTGGCCCTACAGCAGGTTAGCTATAGCACAGCAGTCCTAGGACACTCCTTAGGAAGAGCCCAGCAGCCTCTCAAAATGCTTCTCTTCAATCTTCAGGGCCAAGGCCAGCCTTAGGAGGAGGCAGAATAGATGAAATTCCCAAATGAGGGTACAGGACAAGGCTCCTGCCCTCCCTTCCCCGACTCTCACTTTGCTGACAGGGCCTGAGACATTACAGAGAACAGAAGATAAGAAAATAGAAGCTTTCATCAAATGGGAAACCTTACCACCAAATTTCTAATCCTACTTGCTTTAGCACCCATCTTCTCGACCTTCTCCATCTTCCTCCATGCTACAGGGTGAGTTTTCTTTTTCCTCTCAAAAGGCTACCTCCACATGTGCTCTGGATCCCATGCCCCCTCTGACTCAGGGACCATCTTTTCTATTTTCTCTCCCTCTCCTGCACCTTCTCCTTCTCCTTTTCTCTATTGGATCATTGCATTAGCATAAAGAAAGCTGTAGCCATTCCCATATGAAATAAAACAAAACCTTGTATCTTTATCGCCTATGCTATTCCAGCCACTATTCTATTTCAGCCACTATTCTATTTCCCCGCTCCACATTCACAGGCAGATTTATGGCAGGAGCTTGTGTCTCCATTTTTCACCATTCAGTCACTCTTAAAATTTTAGTTACATACAAATTTGTGATTTCACTGTGTAACATAACAAACTATGTAACATAGGTAAATTATAAAGCAGAATAAAAATGAACATCTGTGAACCCACAACCCAACCCAACTGTGAAAATAAAGGAAATCTCACTTAAAATGGAGTCACTTGTAAGAAGCAGACCTAGCATTCCTCAACAGTGATCTTACTTTACATACCCCAGCAGGAAAAAGGAAGAATTCTCCTGGCCCAGCAACAACTCAGCCAAGGAGAACTCAGCTGAAAAGCCCCTCCCAGCTTCCTCCTCTCTCTCCATAAAAGCAAGCCCCTCTCTGTTTTGCACATGTGCCAATGGTTTACCATAGTTTGCTTGTTCCCAAAGTGCAATACCTCTACTATTCCAGAATAAACTCATTCAGCCGGTAAAATAACTGGCTCTTTTGTTTTTGAAGATCAACAGAACCAAACCTAAGTACTAAAACATTGCTAATACTGCTGAATAGACCTATGTGTTCTTTCTCCCCTATCCTCCACAACTATGAACACTGTAGTCAAACTGTTGAAAAACAGAGAAAACCCTAAAAACAGAGAATAAAGGTCACATTACATTTGGGGCAGCGACAATAAGAATGATGGTTGTTTCTCATCAGAAACAGTGTAAGTCAGAGTATGGAATGATTGCTCTAAAATGCTAAAACAAACAATTCAAGTTGGAATTCTATATCCAGTGGAAGAAATATCCTTAAAAAGTGAAGGCAAAATAAAGATATTTTCAGACAACTGAAGCTGTTACCAGTAGGTCTGCAATACATGAAATTCTTTTTTTTTTTTAAATGTTTATTTATTTTGAGAGAGAGAGAGTGAGTATGCACATGTGAGCAGGGGAGCGGGGCTGAGCTGGGAGAGACAGAGAATCCCAAGCAGGCTCTGCACTGCCAGTGCAGAGCTCCACATGGGGCTCCATCCCACAAGCTGTGAAATCATGACCTGAGCCGACATGAAGATTCGTACGCTTAACCGAATGAGCCACCCAGGCGCCCCTGCAATACATGAAATTCTGAAGGAAATTCTTCATGCTGAAGGGAAATGGAGCGAAAAAATCAGGATGTGAAGAAGGAATGAAGAACACCAGAAATAGTATGTGGGTAAATATAAAAGTATATTTCTTGTCTTAAATTCTTCAAAGTGAGGCCACTTTTAAGGCCTTCAGAGACTGTAAGCTGAGAAGATTATGGTGCCGCTGCCCAAATAAAATTCACAATTAGATCTAAAACAAATATAATTAAGTGAATCAAAGTTCTGACTTATCCCATGGTAACTAATACAATGCTTTAAAAAATACATGTAATCCTTACCTTTTTTTTTTTTTTTTTCCTCTTAGCTTTTGGTGCCTCTACTTGCTAGTGCCTTAAATACATACTTGATTTGATTCCTAGGTTACCAAGCACTGGGTAGCAACCAAGAGCACCAGATTCAGAAAATATGCTGCTATGAATGCATCAAATAGTGAGAGAGGGTCATTGTTAGTGAGGACCACCAACCTCCTGAGGTTTCTTGGGCCTGGGACTTTCAATGTGACAGTTTTGGGTGAACTGTGATGACCGGTTACCCTAACTAGGACCCAGAATGAGGTCCTGAGGAGAGAGGTGGCCCTGAGAACAGCACACAAACAATGGAGTTTTGCTGTGAGCAAGAAAGAAAAACGGCTGAAAAATATATGAGGCTTGTTATCTTCTCAGAACTAGACATGTCCTTTAATTGAAGTGAAAATTCGTATTTCTCCCTCTCCCACACTTTTATCTTATAATAGATCAAAGACAGTAAATTCCTGGGAGTTGGCACACCATGAAGGCAGAAACATGAAAGAAGGAACGGAGGGTCTGTGTGGCAGGTGAGAGATGACAGCTCAAAGTGGCTCACAGACTCCCTTCCTGGGGGGTGTGACTCACTGACATTTCACCCACTTGGCTGGGAGAGGAAGAGGGAAAGGGAACCAACAGTGTCTACTTTTTTCCTCTAGGGTAGTTCTTGCCATCATTCTATTAGGTAAGACTCATTAGCCTGATGTTATGTATAAGGAAACAGAGACTCAAAGGTCAAGTCTCTTGCTCAAGATCCCTTCATTAACTTAGTAGCAGATTCAGTATTTCACTTCATGGGTGCCTTGCTCAAAAGCTTGTGCTTGGTACCTGGATCAAGGTCTGTGACTCTAGCATATCCTGATGGGTACGTATGGGATATGCAAGAGGAAGGAGAGGAGCTGGTGACCACAAACCAGAGTAGGAATAAAGGCCACAAAGATGCAGAGCTCCTGGGTCGGGACTGGTATGTCTCCTCTCCTTTGGGAAGGATTTACAAACCTGATAAAAACTAAGATGTATGAGAATTTAGGTTGATCCATGTGCCAAACAAATGAGATGTCCTCAAAATGGTGCTGGGGAAGTTGAGGGAGAAGGAAAATTAGTCAAGGGATCAGACACCTGATGGCTTTTCTTTAGGACTATCTCCCAGGCTCTCAAGATGTTTCTGGACTGACCCAATTGGTCATCAAAGTAGGCTCTGGAAGAGCATAAAAAATGTTTAAGTGTTAAGTACAAAATGAAACCCATATAAAGGCAAATCGGTTAGAAAAATATACCTTAAGTCAAGGGTCATGATTAAAGTGGTGTGATGGAAAGCATAGAGTTTTAAATCATATGTTTTAAGTCGCTTATTGTTTGGGAGACCCTGGGCAAGTGACTTAACTGTTATGGGTCTCAGTTTCTATATAAAATAGAAATAATATCTTGTGGTCTGTATGGAAAATTCTGAGCTTCAATTTTCCTTTTTTTAAATGGGGATAACAATATCCCATCTTACTGGGTTGTTGGGAGAATTAAATGAGCTTATACATGAAAGCACTTAGCATTATGTCTGTTGCATAATAAGCATTAAATATGAGTTAGCTATAACAATTAATAGGCTAATATATTTTGTTCACAGTATGTATTATTCTCTGAAATTATCTTTTTTTGTTGTTTTTTTTTTAAGTTCCATGAGGCAAGAGCTTTATGCCTGGCTCACCCCTAGAATTTAGAATAAGTGCCTGGTACACAGGCACTATTTTGGCTCTTTTCTCCAATACATCACTGCAGTTACTCTTGACCATCATGCTACCAAATCTGAAAGACAACCCATCCTCTATTCAGCACCCTGGGTGAATTCTTTAAAATTTAAATCAGATCTCACTCCCCTGCTTAACACACTTCAAAGGATATCTTAGCATTTAGAATAAATCTAAACTCTTTCTCGTGGCTACATGTCCTGTGCGCTCTGGGCCCTCTGGCCTCATTACGTCAGTTTCTATGTCCCAGTGCCACTGGCTCTGTGTCAGTTCCTAGACCATGCCAAGCTCTTTCAGCCTCAGGGACTTTGCATTTGCTGTTCTCTCCACCTAGAATACTCCTCTCCAAGTTTCTTACATGGCTGGCTCCTTTTTTTTTTTTTAATCTTCATTTATTTTTGAGAGACAGGCAGAGTGCGAGCCGGGGGAGGGGCAGAGAGAGAGGGAGACACAGAAGCAAGCTCCAGGCTCTGGGCTGTCAGCGCAGAGCCCGATGTGGGGCTTGAACTCACGAACTGTGAGATCATGACCTGAGCTGAAGTTAGATGCTTAACTGACTGAGCCACCCAGGCACCCCTGGCTCCTTCTAAGTATAGTAGTTAGCAACACAGATTTTGAAACCACAGTGCTTAGGTTCCCATTTTTGCTGTATCACTTAACACCTGTATGAGCCAAGATACTTAATCTCTAGATTGTGCCTCAGATTCTTCATCTTTAAAAACAGACATAAAATACGTACCTCATTAGGTTGCTGAATGTAAAGAGTTAATATAAGGTGCTTTGAAGAGTGCCTAGCAAGCACCACCATGACCACCATCTTTCAGCTTAAATTCTGCCTCCTCAGAGACCCTGTTCTTTATCAGAACACCTAGTACTCATCACAATCTGTCAATATTTTTTTTGTTGTTGTTTACTGTTTGTACTCCACAAGCAGGGAATTTGTCTTACTTAACTACTGTATGCTCAGAACCTAGCACAATGCCTGATACAGGTACTTAGTAAGTATATGCTGAATGATTACAAAAGTAGTTATAGTATTATTAATATTTTCTTGCCACCTGTAAGAAAGGTCCAGAGCTGTGCCAAGGCAGCAAAGAGAAGAGCTGGGATCTGTACCTGGGTTCCAACCACCCAGCTCGGATGAATGATGGTTACAAGGTGTTCTGTAAACAACAACAGGTATATCTCTGATATTCTCTTCTTCCAGATGTTAACTCATCTGTCACAGTTTGCTGACGTTGCATCTCCTGCTTGAAGCTTCCTCTGCTCAAGCCCACCTTTGGCTTAGTGGAGCTCCCACAGCACTCAGTATTCATTTCTTGGCTGAGTCTTATTTTTAATGTTTCTGCACTGTTTCTTCCACATATCATCTTAACTGATGATGCCCTGCTCTTAACTCATTTGCACTTCCTCACTGTTCCTGAGCACCTCGTGCACCTCTGGGCCCCCAGAATGTGCTCAGCACAAGTTTGGAGAGTGACCACTGCTGCTGCCTTTTCAGGAATCTGGCCTGGGGCAGCTTTGCATTGTGCCCATGCTTTCATGGAAGAGATGAGGACTCTAGGAGAGGGGGGTCAGCCAGCTGTTCTCTTACCTGATCTGTTGTGGCTGGCGGTGGCAAAGCTGTAGAGAGTGAAAGGATCCGCAGGGAGGCCTCCAACTGCTGAGGAGGCAAAAAGAAGTTGGGCACCACAATGGGTTCCGGGCTATAATGGTAGTTAAGGGGCACAGATACATTGAAATCTGCCCCCCTTGCCAGACTGGCATCTCCACTGGCCTTAGTCATCCCTACTTGTCCAACTTATTCTTGTACAGTAGCGCCTTCTGTCTGGAAGGCCCTGCCCACCCCTAACAAGTCGCAGTCTATACTTTCTGCAAGGGTCAGTTAAAATCCTTCCTCTCCTAATGTTAGACCTCAGTGATCCCTCCTTCCCCTCATTATTTCCCTAGAGCCCTGCATGACGCTGGTACACAGCAACATTTAAATGATACTTGCTGAGGTCCTGCTGACCCACAACTGACCCGTTAGAAGCCAGTCAGACAGGGTTGGGTTGGAAGGTGGCCCCAAGGACAGTGTCTTAGGCTGGAGGGAGATGCCTGACACTGAAGGAGGCTGGTCCTCCCAGTTGTCCTCTGCCAACATCCAGGAATGAGGGCTCTACATGAGGGGCTGTCTGTGGATATAGCTGGTTCACCCAGTCTGCATCTGAGCCCTAGAAGTCAAGTACCACATCTTATACTTTTCCTGGTACTAGTTGTACCCAGTACTGTGCTGAGAACATGGTGTTTCCAAAAATATTTGTTCAATCAAAGCACTGATTCAGTTTGGGAGGGGACTACTTTGATGTTCCAATTTTTTGTTTCTGTTCAATAAGCTAAATATGGTTCTGGTTCAAATTGTTTTATCATGGTTCTTCCATGCTAGAATTTAAGCTCCAAGAGGGCAGAGATTATTCATCTCTTTTTCAGTCATGTTCCTGTCACCTAGCACAGTACCTGGGACATAGTAAGTTTTTAATAAGTATCTACTGAATGAAGCGTATCCTCAAGGCTCCATTTTGTGTGGGTGGTTCTCCTTTTCCATGCTCTGCCTGCTCCCCTTATCTATTTCCGGAGACACCTACCTTTTTTTTTTTTTTTTTTTTAATTTTTTTTTTTCAACGTTTATTTATTTTTGGGACAGAGAGAGACAGAGCATGAACGGGGGAGGAGCAGAGAGAGAGGGAGACACAGAATCGGAAACAGGCTCCAGGCTCTGAGCCATCAGCCCAGAGCCCGACGCGGGGCTCGAACTCACGGACCGCGAGATCGTGACCTGGCTGAAGTCGGACGCTTAACCGACTGCGCCACCCAGGCGCCCCAGGAGACACCTACCTTTATAGCTGGCCTCCTCTTGGATGTCTTGTAGGCATATGTCCAAAATGGAAATCTGTACCTTCCTCCAAAACTATCTGTCTTTATGTGCTAGTCCCTATCCAGTCAATGACATCACTTACCTAGCAACTTGTAACAGAACTCTCTAAGTCTACTTTGTATTTGTTTTTCTCTTCCTTGCACCTAATTCTCTCCCATCTATGATGTAGATTAGATTAGCCAGACATAAAAGGCTCTTTAAGATGTAGCCCCGCCTCACCGCTCACCATCTCATGTACCCCTGGACTCTAAGCAGAGTGAACTGCTCCCCACAGGTCAGGCTCTTTCACCTGGCTATGCCTCTGCATACACAGTTCACTATAACTAGAATTTTCTCGTTTGTTTACAGGATGTCTATTCATCTTTGAGGTCCAGCTCCACTGTCTCTCTTCCCAGGATACATCCAGTGTTGTGGCAGCTTCCTCCTCTTGCTCCCTAGCATTTTGTCCAGGTTTCATCACAACACCTAGAACAATAAATTCTATCACTGCCTGTCTCCTGCCTCATGATAGGAACTTCTTAAGGTAAAGTCTACTTCAAATCTGTCTTCAGGAGAGCACCAAGCCTGGCAATACCCATTTTTTGAAAGGATGAATACTTGGGAAGGTCTGAATTAGAGCACTACCCTTAGGACCTGGTCACATGTGACTGCTCCAGCACAAACCATGTATTCTGAGCACAACTAAATTGACTGTAAAGGCAGCATCGTCAGAACCCAGGCTGAGTGAGGCTAGGAAGGAACTCCACCGGAGGTGGTCTGCTTTCAGTGCTCACCCTCCAGCCATTTCATAGTTTCAGCCTTTCTGAATCCCTACCCCTCTACCTTTTAGTTTCTCTCTGCTCTGCAATAAGAATCACATCATACAGTATGTACAAATGTTTCACACTCATTTGATTTTCTCAGGAATCTTGTGAAATTAGGATAGTTCAATTCAATCTACATTTACTGATCCCTTCTCTGTGTAATGTCTGGTGCTGGGGACACAGAAAAAGACAAGGTCCCTGACCTACCTAGAGAGTGTACAGTCTGGTGGGTAAGGGATTACTGCCCCCATCTTATAGGTGAAGAAACTAAGGCTCAGAAAGGTTAAATTGTATGCCTGAAGTCACACAAATAATAAGAAAATGGGTCTAGAAGGGTCAAAAACAGGCCCCCTGGCTTCGGGTAGAGAAAGATCTCTTCAGTAAAGCAGCCTCCTTCACTGGTAGCTGTGCAGTAACCCTTGCTTGCCGTTGGGATGCCAGGTGAACTGATCTGCTCAGCAGGGTAGGCAACAGATATGAGGGCTGTCGATGGGTCTAGGTAGTTTTTCCCATTACAGGGCCATCTGTGTTTCAAAGGAAGAAGAGGGGGAATGGCAGGTGCCCCTTCTCTCCATTGACACTATCCTTCTGGGGGGTAGGGGGAGTCGGGCAAGTCCATTTCAACTGTGCCCACTTCCTCTCTCCTTGTCTTACTCCTTGTATTACTCCTTGTTATTACTTGCCTTTTTCTGAAAAAATGAAGTATTAGGCAAGTCACTATAACTTTGGGCCTCAGTTTCCCTAAATGCAAAATAGAAATGATGATACCTTCAGGACTTACAATGATGGAATGAAAAGGTATGTAAAGTGCCTGGGACATAGTAAATACTCAATCACTGCTAGTACTCTCCCTTTCCCTCTCTCTGCACCCTCCATTTCTATTTCAACTGAGATTAATGGTCTCATTCCTCACATCCAGAGCCCTGCCTTCAAGTGTAAAATACCTAATAGATTAACTCAATAAATGAGGCTGGGCCAGGCCAATGAATGTGCTACTAACACTTAAACCTAATTCAAAACATTATGCTTCAGAGGGCAGGGGTTAACAGTAGCATCATAGCACCTTATTAGGACCGGCAAGTCTTGTGAAGGAAGGAGCTTCCTATATCTCCCAGTGCATTCCATGAGGGAGGCCACTGCTCATGCTCACATTCATGCACACACTAGGTTGGCCTAAGTGCTAGCATCCAAAATGCTAGAAATGGCGTAAGGGGCTACTTGTGGGAAATACCAAAGGATACAGGAGACTCTGCCTTGTGGACATCTCTGATCCAGATGTTGCCTGCTTCTGATGGATGTCAGGGCAGTTGATGGGTAGGCCCTGATGGCTTTCCTTTCTGCTCTGGGAGGCTAGGCTGAGAGGGAATTTCTCAAAGCTATCAGCAGAGTCACTTAGCTCCGTGGAGGCAGCTTCATTCTCAGTCTGGGCTTCTGGCTTGGGCTCCTGGTCCTGATCTGCTCTTGGTGAGCTCAGTCCCATGGAGGTTTTGCTCTGTTGGGCTCCTGAGAGTGTTACTTGTGAGATGAGCTGTGGGTCTGTTAAGGCAGGCTCTCCATCCCTTGCCTGAGAGGCTTCACCCTCACAAGCAACAAGACTTTGCCTAGGAGAACCCTGCCTAAGCAGGTGGGGGTTGACAGCTCTTCCTGGGCTGGACAGAGGGCTACTTTTACCCTTGAGCTCCTCTCTGGGGAAAGGCTTTGAAGGACAAGAGGGGCCTTCCCTATGCACCTCATCAGGCTGAAGGCTGATGATCTCAGTTGTGTCTGACATGAAACTGGACCAAGGGCTAGTTTTGTCTGTCACAGTGGTGATGTCATTAAGGGTCCTGGGCTCAATGATGTCTTCTTCATAGTCCTCATCGCTGTAGACTGGGTCTGCCTCAGTTTCCTCACTGCTCTGCATCCTTGTATCGGGTACTGTGTGCCCCAGGGACTCATGGAGCAGTCCTCTTCTGCTTGAAGTCTCTTCAAGAGTAGGGGGAGTTAGGCAGTTTCTGCCCTCATCCATCACTTGTGCCAATGACATACTGGGAGCTGTTCTTCGTTCCTGCATGGCCCCTGTGTCCTGAGCATCTGGTAGGGTGGGGACTTCTCCGCTTCTACTCCTGGCTTGGTGAGAACTCAAAGATGCTTGAGAATTCCTGGTGATGGTCTGCAGATCTGAACAGCAACAGATATCACTCTTACTACAAGGTAGGGCCACAGACCACTCAACTTTCCCAAGCTAGGCTCTAGCTTCAGATGTATTCTTGCAATCAGACTTTGAAAAATCTTAAAGATCATTAATCCACCCAAGTCAGTGAAACTATATTCAAGGCAGTACAATTTCTAGCACTTTATTCTAACATCAGAGGACCAAAATCTAATCTGTTTATAGTTGTGGTTACATCTGTGGAAATGCTTTCAGAGACTATCTGCTCATGCTCAGGAATTCTTGGGAGCTAGGAGTCCTGGTAGGCATGTTCACGCTTCCATTTACTTCAGTAATTACCTATATTAAAAACCAAAATGAGAATCTACTTATTTACCTATTTAATGACAGTTATTAAAACTATATATTTTACTTGGAAAATAAAAGCAATTAATCTATCACCCAATTGGTAAAGTAGGGGAGGTTTATTACAGAGAAAATGGAGGGAGGATGGCATTATGGAAAGAGCAGAGGTTTTTGGAGCTAGTCCGTCTTGGGTTCAAATCTCTACTGTCACTTATTGTGGTCATGAGCAAACTATCCTCTCTCAACCTGTTTATCTTTAAAATGTTATTAACACCATCCTTTGCACAGGGTTATAGTAAAGAATACATCAGATAAATGAGCACACACTTTGTGGCACATATATAAACAACAAGTGGAAACTACCAGTCATTTCAAATTGTTTTTGTGATTAAATGGGAGGGAATAAGTTAATAAATAGAACTACTAAATGGTTTGTTTACATTATTATTTAAGAAGAGAATGTTAGGAATTGGGAGGCAGATTTGACTCTCGGGGTGTGGGGTCACATCTCCCTCATAGCACCTGATGGGAGTGCTCAGCCTATAGGAGGTGCTGGCTAAATTTAATACATTATCAATTTTCATGTCTTAAAGGGAGTGAGTAGATGTATGAAAATGGAACATCTCTACCTGCAAACAGGAACAGGAACCAGGAAGGTTAGTCAGTCCTGATCCCTTGGCCTGAACTATCCTTTCTGTCTTGGAGGTGTCTTTCTGCTTTTTACGTACCAGTCCATCCTTCAAGGCCCTGCTCTACTGCATCTCCTCTGGGAAGCCTTCCTAGGTGCACCAGCTGGATGGGATGGCTATACAGCTTTGTTCTATAAGGAAGCATTTAAGATGCTATTGTGTATGTTTTCCCCATCAGATTGTGAGCTTCTTAAAGGCAGAGACCACATATCTGATTCATGTTGCATTTTTAGAGTCCAGCAAAGGACCTGGCACACAGATGTGGCATAAATGAGACCCCCTCCTCCCCATCAGTAACTCACTCTCAAGATTCACTGGTACCTACTTGTGTAATGACTTCTTCCAAAGTGTACTAAGACACGATGGAGGCTGGGGAAGTTTTTTTTTTTTTTTTTTTTTTTTTTTTTTTTTTCAACGTTTATTTATTTTTGGGACAGAGAGAGACAGAGCATGAACGGGGGAGGGGCAGAGAGAGAGGGAGACACAGAATCGGAAACAGGCTCCAGGCTCTGAGCCATCAGCCCAGAGCCCGACGCGGGGCTCGAACTCACGGACCGCGAGATCGTGACCTGGCTGAAGTCGGACGCTTAACCGACTGCGCCACCCAGGCGCCCTGGAAGTTTATTTTTTTAAATTGTTTTCTTCGAGGGGTGCCTGGGTTGGCTGAGTCAGTTGAGCGTCCGATTTCGGCTCAGGACATGATCTCGCAGTTCACAAGTTCAAGCCCTGCATTGGGCTCTGTGCTGACAGCTCAGAGCCTGAAGCCTGCTTTGGATTCTGTGTCTCCTTCTCTCTCTCTGCCCTTTCCCCACTCATGCTCTGTCTCTCTCTCTCTCACAAATAAATTTTAAAAAACATAAAAAAAATTTTTTTTAATTGTTTTCTTCGATCTAGTCCTCTCTCCCTTTCAAAATTCATCCTCTCCTTATAAAAGTCAGTTCTCATTCTGTCATCACCTTGCTTAGAACCCCCCTTTTTTTTCCAGGATAAAGATTAAACTCCCAAACTTGGCTTCAAGGTCCTCCAGCTTCAATCCTCATTTCTCTTCTCTCTCCTCTTTTAATATACCCATTTAAAGGGGTTCTCTATATGCTCTCACCTCTACCCCAAACAAGCCTCCATTCTGCTCTTATCCTTTCTTTCTGGGGGACAGTTTCTTCAGTTGACTATAGAATGTACACTTGATGAAAGCAAAGATAATGCTTGTCTTGTCCATCTTCCTGGAACCAGTAACACAGTGGTACCTGGCAGAGTTTGTGCTCAATAAATAGAAGACTGAATATTTCCAAGCAAATGGAAGCCAAATATAGCATGTACTTTGGAAACCCTGGCTACTGACAGGTTAGCTATCTGGGAAAGAGGGTAGGAAGAAGGTTTGTACTTCATATCAGTCATGAGTGGCTTCTTTCCACTTTAAACAGAGAAAATTAAACTTATTCATCCCGGTGTACAATATACATATTTTACTTCAGCAAAAATGACACCAAATGATGGCTAAAGGTACTGATCTAACTGATTTCTCTCAATTCCCCAAACTGTGCCTGATATATAAGTTCCCAGGCCTTAACCCAGCATTCTAATTCAATAGAATGGAAGAAGACCCAGGAATTTGTATTTCAGAATAAGTATCCCAGGTGATTCTTATGCTTAGGCACCTTTGAGAAATACTTATTCTATAGTAGTCTCTGTCTGGGCTGCACAGTAGAATTACTTGGGCAGTTATGAAAAACACTGATGCCTGGGTCTGCACCCTCAAAGATCCTGTTGTAACTGACCTATGGTGCAGCCTGGGCATCTGGATCTTGAAAAGCTCCCTCAAGAATTCTAATATGCAGCCAGAGTGAGGACCACTGCTTTAAGGGGTGTTTCAAAGGGTTGACTATGGACCACCAGTATCTAGAATCATCTGAGGTACCTGCTAAAAATGCAGGCTTCTGGCCTCTGAGAACTAGAATTTTAAATATGTCTATAGTTGATTTTTTCCTGAAAGTTGAGTGGCACAAGTTCAAGAACTGCTACTAAAGAGCTCACCCAATCCACTCTCATCTTGTTTTGGCTAGGGAATCCTCAAGAAGGGAAAAGGTATGCTGAGTCAAATCGTAAGTTTGGGCAAAAACCTACCAAGAACCTGACCTGGGTCTCCGGCCTCTCAGTCCAATGTGCTTTCCACTTCACAATTTCCTGTGCCATGCTTTTAAATTTCTCCTTTCAAAAGGAAGACAGTAAATAAATAATATAGTGAAAGCTGTTGGGTCTCTCATTTGTCATAGGGGCTTGCCTGAGGGATGTTTTTTGAATAGCACCCAGTGACCATAACTCCTCAACAAGAGGGGCCCTGAGCCATACCTGTGATTAAGGAGCTGACTTGCAACACCAGGTTATTGGATTTCTCCAGAAGGCACTGGCTGTCAGGGTCTAGGCTGCTAGCTCCAGGCCCAGGATGGTCCCTATGAGTCTCCTGGGACTGCATGACGGCAGGAGGCTGAAGACTGAGGGGAAATAAAGGCTCGGTGAGCTTCTGACTGAAGTACCGTTGGATCTGATCTAGCTCACTCAGATTCCTCCTGTACAAAAAAAAAAAAGAAAGGGAGAACAGGACAAAAGGGTCATTCACTGGGATTACAAGCATCTTTGATGTTCCTCTCAGACTATGATCTGGCTACTGGGGGCAACTTTCCACTCCTTATGTCTAGCTAATGAGTTTCCTCTTCTATGTCCAGGAAAAATCTCCCCTCCTGTAGGGAACCATTCTTGACTACCATTCCTATCTAGTCTTCACATCCTCTTACTCTGACAGACTAAGGCCTTACTCTGGACTAACACTGACCTTTGCTACCTCACAGTCATTCTTCACTTGATCTTAGCCAAAAGGCCGAGAAGCGATTACCTCACAATCATTCTTGATCTTTCAAGTAAGTGATTTCTTGAAGCAAGCCTTCTCTGAGCCTCTAAATTGGCTTAAGAGGTCTTCCTTAATGCCTCACAGTTCTGTACTCTTCAATCACATCATTTGTTTCACATCTCTTTCCTCTGATGTACTGAGAGGTCTGTGCTGATTCCTTTATATCTATTGTACCCAGCATAGTGCTTGTCACAAAATAAATGCTGAATGGATAATGAATAAATGACTTAAAAAAAAAAATCTGTTCAAAAACTTTGAATGGGGCCACATTCATTCTTACCATTCTCCAGAACTCAGGACTCCAAATCTTGTGCTTTCTCCATAATAGATGGGCCCTGTCCCAACTAGGTTCATTTCTGCCTCATACCTCTGAATGCTGGAGCCTGAGTTCAAGCTACTCCCCTTGCTCTGTCCCTATACTATTTTAACTTTTTTTTTTTTTTTTTTTTGAGAGAGGAGGGGCAGAGGGAGAGAAGGAGAATTTTTTTTTTTAATGTTTACTTATTTTTGAGAGAGAGAGATGAGAGAGAGAGACAGAGCATGAACGGGGGAGGGGCAGAGAGAGAGGGAGACATAGAATCCGAAGAAGGCTCTCTAGGCTCCGAGCTGTCAGCACAGAGCCCGATGCGGGGCTCGAACTCAGAGACTGCGAGATCATGGCCTGAGCCGAAGTCTGACACTTAACCGACTCAGCCACCCAGGTGCCTCGAGAGAAGGAGAATCTTAAGCAGGCTCCACACTCAGCATGGAGCCTGACGTGGTGCTCTATCTCATGACCCTGGGATCATGACCTGAGCTGAAATTAAGAGTCAGATTCTCAACCAACTAAGCCACCGAGGTGCCCCCCTACCTGAGTTTTCTTATCATGTATTAGTTTCCCAAACTAGGCCATGAGCATTTGGTAACAGAAGATAATATCTCAACCTTCTTTATTTCTCTGGTACACTCAATGTGCCTGGTATAATTGGCACCACATAGACACTAAATACCTGTGAAGTAAATTGAAAGTCGTTTTATGCTTTTGTTAGGAACAGTCTGCTGTGTTTTACCATCAAATCCAAATTAAATGAGAGAATACAAAGCTGATCCTTAATCTGTCATTAGAAGCCACGACTCTCTCAAATCACAGTGGATTTACAGACTTCAAGCTGTATTGCAAAGCTGTAATCATCAAGACAGTATGGTCCTGGCACAAGAAAAGACACTCAGATCAATGGAACAAAATAGAGAACCCAGAAATGGACCCACAAATATATGGCCAACTAGCCTTTGACAAAGCAGGAAAGAATATTCAATAGAATAAAGACAGTCTTTTCAGCAAGTGGTGCTAAGAAAACTGGACAGCGACATACAGAAAAATGAACCTGGATCACTTTCTCACACCATACACAAAAATAAACTCAAAATGGATGAAAGACCTAAATGTAAGACAGGAAGCCATCAAAATCCTTGAGGAGAAAGCAGGCAAAACCTCTCTGACCTCAGCTGCAGCAACTTCCTACTCAACATGTCTCCAGAGGCAAGGGAAACAAAAGCAAAAATGAACTATTGAGACCTCATTAAAATAAAAAGCTTCTGCACAGCGAAGGAAACAATCAGCAAAACTAAAAGGCAACCAACAGAATGGGAGAAGATATTTGCAAATGACATATCAGATAAAGGGTTAATATCCAAAATCTATAGGAAACTTATCAAACTTAACATCCCAAACCCAAATAATCCAGTGAAGAAATGGGCAAAAGACATGAATAGACACTTCTCACAAGAAGACATCCAGATGGCCAACCAACACATGAAAAAATGCTCAACATCACTCATCATCAGGGAAATACAAATCAAAACCACAACGAGATACCACCTCACCCCTGTCAAAATGGCTAACATTAACAACTCAGGCAACAACAGATGTTGGCGAGGATGCAGAGACAGAGGATCTCTTTTGCACTGCTGGTGGGAATGCAAACTGGTGCAGCCACTCTGGAAAACAGTATGGAGGTTCCTCAAAAAATTAGAAATAGAACTACCCTACAACCCAGTAATTGCACTACTAGGTATTTATCCAAGGGATACAGGTATGCTGTTTCAAAGGGGCATATGCACTCCAATGTTTACGGCAGCACTATCAACAGCCAAATTATGGAAAGAACCCAAATGTCCATCAACAGGTGAATGGATAAAGAAGATGTGGTGTGTATATATATAAATACACACACACACACACACACAATGGAGTATTACTCAGCAATCAAAAAGAATGAAATCTTGCCATTTGCAACTACATAGATGGAACTAGAGGGTATTATATAAGCTAAGCGAAATTAGAGAAAGACAAATGTCACATGACTTCACTCATGTGAGGACTTTAAGATACAAAACAGATGAACATAAGGGAAGGGAAGCAAAAAGAATAAAAAACAGGGAGGGGGAGAAACATAAGAGACTCTTAAATATGGAGAACAAACAGAGGGTACTGGAGGGGGGATGGGCTAAATGGGTAGGGGGCATTAGGGAATCTACTCCCGAAATCATTGTTGCACTATATGCTAACTAACTTGGATGTAAATTAAAAAAATAAATAAAATTTAAAAAATCACAGTGGTTTACTTAGGTGTCTACATTTGGGTGTCTGCCACCTGCCACTTGTAGCAGGAAAATGCAAACAAATGTTAACTGGGTGAAGCTTTAAAGAAAATGTGCAAACCCAACTGACCTTGTCAGAGGTTCTGGGTATAGAACCTACTAATACTAAGCTACAATTTTCTTATCTGTGAAAAAGGTTTATTAATATTTGCTCTGCAGACCTCATAGGATTGTTGTGACTCAAAAGAAGCACTGTTTTAGGGCTCTGTGAATCTAAGGAAGTAATAATGCAAAGTCGCTATTTTGTTTCATCTCCCATTTTTAGAGAATTCATCTACTAGCAGTTTTCAAAACCTGGTTCTAGATCTAGCAGCATTAGCATCATCTGAGAACTTCTTAGAAATGCCAATTCTCAGGCCCTATCCTAGACCTATTGAATTAGGAACTGTATGGGTGGGTAGAACAATTGCTGTTTTAACAAGTTGTTCACGTGATTCTGACACACACTAACTTTTGAGAACCGCTGTTCTAGGGCAGTGGTTTATAGCCTGGTAATTTGGCCCCAAGAACACATTTGGCAATGTGTGAAGACATTTTTGGTTGTCACAATTGGAGCAGGAGAGCTACTAGTATCTAGTAGATAGAGGCCAAGGATGCTGCTAAATTCTTACAATGCGTAAGACAGGCCCATTACAGCAAAATATCTGGCCCAAATGTCAATAGCGCTGACACTAAGAGAACTGCCCGAGAGTTTCTTTTTCTCTTTCTTGGTAGATTCTAAAATATGTTATGTGAGTGACCCAACAAAATGCAGACACACTGTTAATGGTTTTACTTAAATAGCCTCCAGTCTCTAGCTGAGAATCTAAAATGAGAAACTGAACATACCACTTCCTTATAATACAAAAATTTGAACAATTTCCCATAGTCTATAGTATAACTGTTCAATTCTTTTTAACCTATGTTCCACCAATCAAAAATATTTTGCCAATTCTTTTCTGAGTTTGCTTTAAGAAACCAAATAATTTAAAAAAAAATTTTTTTTAGCTTTTTCCAAATATAAAATCTTTCAAATATTTTTTCCTCAAATTTTATACACTCTCTTCCTCCATTCCCCATCACTTTCCACTTGAGGATCATTTGTTCTAAAAGTCCAAACTCAAGCTGACATTCAAGGCCCTTCAAGATGGTGCTACAGAACTTTCCTTGCTCTTTACATCTTAGGCTCAGCTGTATCCTAACTGTACTGCTGGTATTTCTCCAAACTGACTTGCTGTTTCAAGCCTCTGGGTCTCAGCGTGTTTTCGGCATAGAATGTCCTTCACATTTGTTGACCTTCTCCTTCAAAGACTAGTTCAAGTGTGACTTCTTTAAATATTCCCAAAACCAATTTAGAATGTTACTCATTCCTCCATCTACCCTTGGCCAGAAAACCTGCAGCTCTTATCACACATCATTATAATTATCTGGCAACAGACTATCTCCTTCCTTTTCTGGGAATGGCAGAGCCAGGACTCGAAGTCAGGGCTCTTGGACTCTGAAGCCAAGACCTTTTCACAGGACCACACTTCTTACTAGATAACCCAGGTGCTGATTCAGATGATCTATAATGGCCCTTTCAATTCTCACAGTGCTTCTGTGGCTCAGATTCTGACTGAATTAACAAAGAGGGAAGCATTAACAGGACAGATGGTGATCTGGATGAATTCAGTGGTTGTGAGGAGGACAGTGGGCAGGATGAGGGTCTATAAATTGTAAAGTAGATATGAAGCTGTATAATTATTAACTTTGGTGAATAATCTAAAGTTCCTGTATTAGTGGAAAAAATATAATAGTATAGAGGCAGTGAAGGAATGGAAGGCCCCAAGTAGAGACAGATTTATCTATGAAGAATCTTGAGAGGATCCAGGGTCCAATGCAACACTAACACAGACAAAGTCCCCTCCTACACCTCCCAGGGCAGTGGTAGCTGACAGAACAGCAGTATTGCAGGTTGCCATAGCCCATTTACCTTGTGCTTTACTATGGTTTCTTGTGTCTTTTCTAAGCACAGGGTCTTACCTGAGAGAAGTCAGAATGGAAGTGTGGGAGGAGGACAAAGGCAATGTGGTCAGTTTGTCATCATGTGGCAAAACTGCCTCTCCCTGCTGCAGGGATTCATGAAATCGGCGGATGTTCTGTACATGCTCTTCATGGCGTGATGCCTGACTTCTTGCAGTACTGCTTCTGTCAGGAATAAACGGGGCCAAAATAAATTCCCAACCAATGAGAAAACTAATGTGACAATCAACAAATAACCCTCCTACAATGTTATTGCAAATCCATCCCCATTACCACAGTCCTGGCTTCAGTAATTCTTGCTTAGATGACAACTATCTTCCAAATAATCTTGCCTTCAGGCTTAACCACTCTCCTTTTATTATCTTTTCCCTCTCTTTTCAAATGTGAATTCCAGTGTAGTTAACATATAGTGTTATATTAGTTTCAGGTGTAAAATATAGTGATTCAACAATTCCGTACTCAATCTTCATCAAGTTACATGTATTGTTTTTTTTTTTTTTTTTTTTTATTACAGAGAGAGAGAGAGAGAGAGAGAGAGAGAGAGAATGAGCAGGGGAGGGACAGAGAAAGAGGGAGAGAGAGAAGCCCAAGCAGGCTCTGTACTGTCAGTGTGCAGCCTGATGTAAGGCTTGATCTCACAAACCGTGAGATCATGACCTGAGCTGAAATCAAGAGTCAGATGCTTACCATACTGAGCCACCCAGGCACCCCAAGAGTGTACTCTTAATCCCTTCACGTATTTTACCCATCCCCCTTACCCCTCCTCTGGTAACCATTTGTTTGTTCTCTATGGTTAAGAGTCTGTTTCTTGGTTTGTCTTTTTTTTTCCTCTTTGTTCATTTGTTTTGTTTCTTAAAGTCCACATAGGAGTGAAATCATACAGTATTTGTCTTTCTCTGATGGACTTATTTTGCTTAGCATCATACGCTCTAGATCCATCCATATTATTGCAAATGGCAAGGTTTTGTTCTTTTTAAAAATATTTTTTAATGTTTATTTATTTTGAGAGAGAGAGTGCAAACAGGGAAGGGGCAGAGAGAGAGGGACAGAGAGAATTTCAAGTATGCTCCGCACTGTCAGCACAGAGCCCAATGGGGGGCTCAATCCCACCAACTGCAAGATCACGACCTGAACTGAAACCAAGAGTCGGATGCTTAACTGACTGAGCCGCCCAGACACCCCAAGATTTCATTCTTTTTAATAGCTGGATAATATTCCATTACACACGCGCATGCGCACACACACGCACACACGCACACACATCACATCTTCTTTATCCATTCATCTATCAGTGGACACCTGGGCTGTTTCCATAGTTTGCCTATTGTAAGTAATGCTGCAATAAACACAAGGGTGCATTTGCCCTTTGAATTAGTGTTTTTGTATTTTCTGGGTAAATATCCAGTAGTGTCATTCCTCTATATAGGGTAGTTCTATTTTTAACTTGTGAGGAGACTTCATACTATTTTCCAGTGGCTGAACCAGTTTGCATTCCCACTGACAGTGCACAAGTGTTCCTTTTTCTCCACATCCTTGCCAATATTTATTTCTTGTGCTGTTGAGTTTAGCCATCTGGACAGGTGTGAGATGATATCTCATTATGGTTTTGATTGCATTTCACCAGTGACGAGTGATGTTGAGTATCTTTTCATGTATCTCTTGGCCATTTGTAAGTCTTCCGTGGAGAAATGTCTGTTCATGTCTTCTGCCCATTTTTAAATTGGAGTATTTGTTTCTTGTGTGTTGAGTTGTAAAAATTCTTTATATATTTTTGATATTAACCCTTCATTGAATATGTCATTTACAAATGTCTTCTCCCATTCAGTAGGTTGTCTTTTAGTTTTGTTGGTTGTTTACTTTGCTGTGCAGAAACTTTTATTTTGATATAGTCCCAATAGTTTATTTTTGCTTTTGTTTCCCTTGCCTAAGTGAACACATCTGGAAAGATGTTGCTATGGCCGATGTCAGAGAGTTACTGCCTGTGCTCTCTTCAAGGACTTTTATGGTTTCAAGTCTCACATTTAGGTCCTTAATCCATTTTAAGTTTATTTTTGTGTATGGTGTAAGAAAGTGGTCCAGGTACATTCTTTTGTGTGTTACTGTCCAGTTTTCCCAACACAATTTGTTGAAAAGACTGTCTTTTTCCCATTGCATTCTTTGTTGAAGATTAACTGACCAGCTAATTATGGGTTTATTTCTGGGGTTTCTATTCTTTTCCATGGACTTATGTGTCTATTTTTGTGCCTGTACCATACTGTTTTGATTACTATAGCTTTGTAATATAACTTGAGGTCCAGAATTGTGATTCCCTCCAACTTTGCTTTTCTTTTTTCAAGATTGCTTTAGCTATTTAGGGTCTTTTCTGGTTCCATACAAATTTTAGGACTGTTTATTCTAGCTCTGTGAAAAAATGCTGTTGGTATTTTGATAGGGATTGCATTAAATATGTAGATTGCTTTGTGGAATATAAACATTTTAACAATATTTTTCTTCTGATCTATGGGCATGGGATGTCTTTTCATTTCTTTGTGTTATCTTCAATTTCTTTCATCAATATTTTATAGTTTTCAGAGTACAGGTCCTTTCACCCCTTTGGTTAGATTTATTTCTAAGTATTTTACTATTTCTAAGTATTTACTGTTTTGCATTTGTAAATGGGATGGTTTTCTTTTTTATTTTGTTTTCTTAATTACTCTTTCTGCTGCTTCATTATTAGTGTATAGAAATGCAGTGGATTTCTGTATGTTGATTTTGTATCCCACGACCTTATTGTATTCCTTTATCAGTTCTAGTAGTTTTTTGATGGACTCTTTAGGTTTTTTTTTTTTTTTTATCATGTCATCTGCAAATAGTGAAAGTTTTACTTCTTCCTTACCAATTTGGATGCTTTTCATTTCTTTTTCTTTATTTCTGACTGCTGTGGCTAGGACTTCCAGTTCTATATCGAATAAAAATGGTGAGAGTGGACATCCTGTCTTGTTCCTGATCTGAGGGAGAGAGCTCTCAGTTTTTCCTTGCTTTGAGTATGTTAGCTGTGGGTTTTCCATATGAGGCCTTTATTATGTTGAACTATGTTCCTTGTAAACCCACTCTGTTGAGGGTTTTTATCATGAATGATGTTGTATTTTGTCAAATGCTTTTTCTGCATCTATTGAAATGACTATATGATTTTTATCCGTTCTCTTACTGATGTGGTGTATCATGTTGATTGATTTGCAATTATTGAACCACCCTTGTATTCTGGGAATAAATCCCAGTTGATCATGGTAAATGCTTTTTTTAATGTATTGTTGGATTCTGTTTCTAAATATTAAGAATTTTTGTATCTCTTTTTTTGTAGTGTCTTTATCTGGTTTTGGTATCAGGGTAATACTGGTCTCATAACATGAATTTGGAAGTTTTCCTTCCTCTTCTATTCTTTGGAATAATTTGAGAAGAATAGCTTTTTTAAATGTTTAGTAGAATTCACCTGTGAAACTGTCTGGTCCTGCCTGGACTTTTGTTTGCTGGGAGATTGCCGATTATCCATTCAATTTCCTTGTTGGTAATTGGTCTGTTCAAATTTTGTTTCATCTTGATTCAGTTTTGATAGGTGACTTGTTTCTAGGAATTTATCCATTTCTTCCAGGTTGTCCAATTTGTTGGAATATAATTTTTCATAACATTTTCTTACAATTGTTTTTATTTCTGTGGTGTTGGTTATTTCTCCTCTTTCATTTGTGATACTGTTTATTTGAATCCTTCCTTTCTCTTTTTTTGATGAATCTGGTTAGAAGTTTATTAATTTTGTTGATTTTTTCAAAGAACCGGCTCTTGGTTTCATTCATCTGTTCTGTTTTTTTAGTTTCTATATCATTTATTTTTGCTCTAGTCTTTATTATTTCCTTCCTTCTCCTGGTTTTGGTTTTTTGTTTGTTTGTTGTTGTTCTTTTTCTAGCTCTTGTAGGTGTAAGATTAGGTTGTTTGAGATTTTTCTTCCTTTTTGAGGTAGACCCGTGTTACTATAAATTTCCCTCTTAGAACTGCTTTTGCTGCATCCCAAAGATTTTGGACCATTTGTGTTTTAATTTCATTTCTTTCTGTGTAATTTTTTATTTCTTCTTTGATTTCTTGGCTGACTCATTCATTTTTCAGTAGCGTTATTTCCATGTATTTTCACTCTTTCTAGATTTTTTCTTGTGGTTGACTTCTAGTTTCATAATATTGTGGTTGGAAAAAATATATGTTATGACTTTGATCTCTTTAAATTTGTTGAGACTTGTTTTGTGGCCTAATATATGATCTATCTGGAGAATGTTCCATGTTCACTTGATAAGAATGTGTATTCCAGAGTAGATCAGTATGGAGGCTCCTCAAAAAAGCAAAATAGAACTACCCTATGACCCAGCAATTGCACTACTAGTTATTTTCCAGAGAATACAAAAATACAGATTTAAAGGGGTACATGCACCCTGATGTTTATAGCAGCATTATCAACAAAAGCCAAACTATGGAAAGAGAGCCTAAATGTCTATTTACTGATGAATGGGTAAAGAAGATGTGGTATATTCACACAATGACTATTACTCAGCCATCAAAAAGAATGAAATCTTGTCATTTTCAACGACCACAGATGGAGCTATGGTGTATTATGCTAAGCAAAATAAGTCAAACACAAATACTATATGATTTCCCTCATATGTGAAATTGAGGAAACACAAGAGGTGAACATACAGGAGGGGGAGAAAAAAAGAGAGGGAAACAAACCATAAGAGACTCTTAACTGTAGAGAACAAACTGAGGGTTGATGGAGGGAGGTGGGTGGGGGATGGGCTAAATGGGTGATGGGTATTATGGAGGGCACTTGTTATGATGAGCACTGGGTGTTACATGTAAGTGATGAATCACTAAATTCTACTCCTGCAACCAATATTACACTATATGTGAACTAACTAGAATTTAAATAATTTGAAAAAAATGGAGTATTTTAAATAAATGACATTTTACAATATTTTATATGAACAAATCTTTTCCTAGTAGTTTCCCTTTTTTCAAGGTTCTACATTTTTTCTTTTACTTTTTAAAATAAAACACGTAAGGGGCTCCTGGGTGGCTCAGTCGGTTAAGCGTCCAACTTCGACTCAGGTCATGATCTCGCGGTCCGTGAGTTCGAGCCCCGCATCGGGCTCTGTGCTAACAGCTCAGAGCCTAGAGCCTGTTTCGGATTCTGTGTCTCCCTCTCTCTCTGACCCTCCCCTGTTCATGCTCTGTCTCTATCTCAAAAATAAATAAACGTTAAAAAATAAAATAAAACATGTAACATGGAAAAAAAAAGAAAAAAAAGAATGTGTATTCTGCTGTTTTATGATGGAATGTTCTGAATATATCTGTTAAATCTATCTGGCCCAGTGTGTCACTGAAAGCCACTGTTTCCTTGTTGATTTTCTGTTTATTTCCACTGACTTAAGTGTTACCCATTCTCCTTTAATAAACTGTCGACATTACAGCCTGAGTGATTTTTTTTTAAAACACAGGTCTGGTAACAGTAAGAACAACACTATTTATGGAGTCCTTATTATGTGACAAGCACTGTTCTAAGCATTTGTGTACTAAACTATTTAATCACCATTGTTTCTTTCTAGCTTCGGTTTCTCTGTTTTTAATCTATAAAACAAATTTTAAATTTCTCAGCATGGTATTCAAAAACTTGACTTCGGCAATAATAGTCTTCTCTTTAAGTAACAGCTTCAATGAGATAGCATTCACATCCCATACAATTTACCGAAAGTCTACAATTCAATGGTTTTTAGTATATTCACAGAGTTGTGTAAACATTGCCACAATTTTAGGATACTTTCATCACCCCCCCAAAAATTCTATACCTATACATCAGCAATCACTCCACACTTCCTCTTGTGCCCCAAACCCTCACCCAAACCTCCCAGCTCTAGGCAATTGCTAATCTACTTTCTGATTCTGTAGATTTGCCTAATCTGGAAATTGATGTAAATGGAATCATAACAACATACAGTCTTTTGTGACTAGCTTCATACATTTAGCATTTTTTTTAATTATTATTTTTTAATGTTTATTTATTTTTGAGAAATACAGAGAGAGAGCCAAACAGAGTGCAATTGGGGGAGAGGCAGAAAGAGAGGGAGACAGAATCCGAAGCAGGCTCCAGGCTCTGAGCTGTCAGCACAGAGCCTGATGTGGGGCTCAAACTCACAAACCACGAGATCGTGACCTGAGCCAAAGAAGTCAGACACTCAACTGACTGAGCCACCCAGGTGCCCCACATTTAGCATGTTTTTAAGCTTCACCCATGCTGTAGCATGTATCAGTAATTCATTCCTTCTCATGGCTGAATAATTTTCCATTATATAGAGATATCACATTTTATTCATCTACTCATCAGATGATGGACATTTTGTTTGTATTTTTTAGTTACTAGGAATAATGCTACTACAAACACGTACAAGTTTTTGTATGAACATATGATTTATTCTCTTGGGTATATACTTGGAAGTGGAATTACTGGATCATACGGTTACTCTATGTTTAACCTTTTAAAAGGAAGTGCCAGACCGTTTTCCAAAGCAGCTGCACCATTTTAAAATCCCACCTACCATGTATGAGGGTTCCAATTTCTCCACATCCCCTCCAACATTTGTAATATTTGTCTTTTTGATTACAGTCATTGCAGTGGGTATGAAGTGGTATCTCATTATGGTTCAATTATATTTTCCTGATGGCTAATGATGTTAACCATCTTTTCATGTGTTTATTGACCCTTTGTATATGTTCTTTGGACATATGTCAATTCAGACCATTTGTCCATTTTTACTTGGGTTACTTGCCATTTATTATTGAGTTGTAGGAATTCTTTATATATTCTGGTACAAGTAAGTCCCTTATCATATCTATGTTTTACAATTATTTTCTCCCATGCTGTTGGTGGCCCTTTCATTTTCTTGATGGTATCATTTGTAGCATGAAAGTTTCTAATTTTGATGAATCCAGTGTACTTTTTCTTTTGTTGCTTCTGCTTTTGGTGTCTTATGTGAGGAATCATTGCCTAATCTAAGGTCATGAAGATTTCCTCCTATGTTTTCTAGTTTTATAAGAGTTTTATGGTTTATTTTAAGAGTTTTATAGTTTTAGCTCTTACATTTAGATATATGATCCTTTTGGAGTTAATTTTTATATACAGTGTGAAGAAGGGGTCCAACTTCAATCCTTTGCACGTGGATATATAGTATCATTTTCTGAAGACTATTCTTTCCTCATTAAACTATCTTGGCATCTTTGACGTCTTGGCATCTTTGGCACATGGGTTTATTTTGGACTGCCAATATATTCTACTGATTTAGATTTCTATCCTTATACCAGTAGCACACTGTACTGTTTACAGTAACTTTGTGTTAAACTTTGAAATTAGGAATTCGTTCTTTTTCAAGACTGTTTTGGGGCGCCTGGGTGGCGCAGTCGGTTAAGCGTCCGACTTCAGCCAGGTCACGATCTCGCGGTCCGTGAGTTCGAGCCCCGCGTCAGGCTCTGGGCTGATGGCTCAGAACCCGGAGCCTGTTTCTGATTCTGTGTCTCCCTCTCTCTCTGCCCCTCCCCCGTTCATGCTCTGTCTCTCTCTGTCCCAAAAATAAATAAACGTTGAAAAAAAAAAAAAAAAAGACTGTTTTGCCTACTCTGTGTCCCTTGAGCTTCCATATGCATTTGAGGACTAGCTTGCCCATTTCTACGAAAAATCCAAAAGGGATTATGATAGGGAGTGTGTTGAATCTATAGATCAATTTGGGGAATACTGCCATCTTAACAAGTCTTCTAATCTGTGAACATGGGATATCCTTCCATTTATTTAGACCTTCTTTAATTTCTTTCAGTAATGTTTTATAGTTTTCAGAGAGTAAGTTTTGCACTTTAAAAAAATTTTTTTAAATCTTTATTTATTTTTGAGAGAGAGAGAGAGAGAGAGAGTGTGCTGGGGAGGGGCAGAAAGGGAGGGAGACACAGAATCCAAAGCGGGCTCCAGGCTCTGAGCTGTCAGCACAGAGCCCGACATGGGGCTTGAACCCACAAACCATGAAATCATGACCTGAGCTCAAATCGGACACTTAACTGACTGAGCCACCCAGGTTCCCCAGCACTTTTTTTGTTAAGTTTATTTTTAAGTATTTTATTCTTTTTGATGCTATTGTAAATGGAATTGTTTTCTCAATTTCATTTTGGGTTATTCATTGTTGATGTACAGATATACAACTGATTTTTTTAAATTATTTTTTTAATGGTTATTTATTTATTTATTTTTTTGAGAGACAGAGACAGAGAGACAGAGTGAGAGCGGGGAGGGACAGAGAGAGAGGGAGACACAGAATCCAAAGCAGGCTCCAACTCGACGTGGAGCTTGAACTCATGAACCGCGAAATCATGACCTAAGCTGAAGTCAGATGCTCAACTGACTGAGCCACCCAGGTGCCTCATATAAACAACTGATTTTGTATATTAGAATAAAAAATGTTGGTTGTGGGCACCTGGGTAGCTCAGTTGGTTAGGCATCCGACTCTTGGTTTTGGCTCAGGTCATGATCTCATGGCTTTGTGGGTTCTAGCGCCATGTTGGGATTCTCTCTCTCCCTTTCTCTCTGCGCTCCCCTACTCGTGCTGTCTCTCTCTCAAAATAAATAAATAAACTAAAAAAAAAAATAAATAAAAATGTTGGTTGAAATTTCTAATATGGTAAAAATGGATAGATATAATTTACCTAAATAAACCTCTTTGAGGTTATCACTAATTTTTAAGAGTATAAAGGGTTCTGAAGTGGAAATGTTTGAAAACTGCTTTACTAAGGTATAACTGGTATATAATGAATGTCACATATTTAAAGTATACGATATGAGGTAATTTTTTTGGGTATAATTTTTTATCATGACTGAAAAACTACTGACCAAATAACAACCCTTTATTGGAGAAGCATCAAAACTGGTTATTTGGTTCAATTATAGCATAATTTCATGCCACAATATTGAGTTTTGACATATGTGTACTTCTAAGGAAACCATTACAACATAAAGATTATGAACATATCCATCACCCTTAAAACTTTCCTCCTGTCCTTTATAATTCTTCCCTCTTTCTTGCTCTAGTCATCCTTTCTTGTCCCTAAATAACTACCGATTTGCTTTCTGTTGCTATAGATTTGTATGTGTTTTCTAGAATTTTTTATAAATGGAATCAGATACAATGTACTAGCTTCTCAACATATTTTGAGATTCATTTTGTTGTGTATCAGTATTGCCTTTGGAAAAATTTCTTAGTAGTATTTCTTTGTATGAATATACCACAGTTTGGTTAGCTTTAGATGGCTGGCTGGATCAGAATATGTCATTTTGATATAGTCCTTTTGAGATGGGAACAGGGATGTTTTTATGTGGACGAAAAGCAAACCACTAGACTTAGCTTTTACAATTACTAAATAGTGTCCTCATCATTGATCTATATTCTATCCTAATACCAGTACCCTTATCCTATCCATGTCTCATGGACTGGTTATGGTCAAAGTAACACCCATAAAATAGATAACAGAAAAATTATTTAAGCCTGTGATTTAGGATTTGACAGACACATGGGATCCCTTTATATAGAGGGCAGAGGCACTCTTCATGTGGTAAGCAGGTAGAGAGAGCTACACAGCACTGAAATGGGCTTTGGTGTTAAGAGAGTATCTTTCTGGAATAAAGGATCTACTCATAACTGCTACTGTAGGAATGGCTATTTTAAGGGAAGATCCCTTGTCTTATCCCTGAAGTAGGGAGACAGACACAGGAAAGACTGGTGGAGGCAGGGGGATGACAAATGCCACTAAGGCCGGGAAGGGAGTGGGGTAGAAAGCAGCAATGTTATTCCTAGACCTTGTCCTTTAAGAGAATGGAATGTGCTCTAGCCCCAATATCCATATGCATGTCCATGGTTGGCTTTGCAAAGCAATTGGATGGGTCAGTTGCTTTTTATAAAATAATTTGGTTCCTAGGTTTGGAAAGGGAAAGACCTCACACAGCTGATGACTGATTTTAGGGATAAAGGTTAAAGGCCTCTGAGGAAAAAAGAAAAGTATCCTTTCCACTGAAGCTACCTTTTTTTTTTTTTTTTTTTTTTAATTTTTTTTTTTTCAACGTTTATTTATTTTTGGGACAGAGAGAGACAGAGAATGAACGGGGGAGGGGCAGAGAGAGGGAGACACAGAATCGGAAACAGGCTCCAGGCTCTGAGCCATCAGCCCAGAGCCTGACGCGGGGCTCGAACTCACGGACCGCGAGATCGTGACCTGGCTGAAGTCGGCCGCTTAACCGACTGCGCCACCCAGGCGCCCCTGAAGCTACCTTTTGATAGCAGTAAATATTCTAGTTCCTATCTTATAAAAAATTTGTTTTCATTGGATCCTGGAATTCCTAGGGATTGTGACAGAAGATCAACAAAGCTCTTTCCCTGTCTCTAGTTTCTGACTCTGTAGATTTGCCTAATCTAGATAATTTCTGGTTTCTTCCTCTAATAAAGGAAAGAGAGGGGCGCCTGGGTGGCTCAGTCAGTTAAGCATCTAACTTTGGCTGAGGTCATGATCTCACAGTTCATGGGTTCTAGCCCCATGTCGGGCTCCGTGCTGATAGTGCTGCTTGGGATTTTCTCTCTCTCTGCCCCTCCCCTGCTCATACTTTCTCTCTCTCAAAATTATATAAATTAAGAAAGTAATAAAGAAAAGAAAAGAAATAAAGGAAAGAGAAATGACAAGCCAGTTAGCATGCTTCCAACTCTCTGACTCTATTTCTTCCCATCAAAAATTCACTCACCTCGCAGGAGAAGAGAAATCAAGTCCCCTTGATGAGGTGTGAGCAGGTTGTTCTGGGGTCCATCTTGCAACACAGCCAGGGAATGCAGCATACATACCAGAAGCAGGGAAGGAAAAGGGGCTGTGTATTGGGATCTGTAGAATCAATGAGAAAAATGGTACAGTTGTCACCACAAATTCTTTTGGAACAAAGCAGTATAAATAAATTTGTAAAATTTACTGTATGTAGATAAATATAATTTACTGAGCATTTTCAATGTTGAAGGCTGTACTAAGCAATTTACATGCATTTTCTCATTTAAGCTTCACAATAATCTTATAAGGTAGGTACTATTATTATCCCCATTTTACACACTATGCTATCAGATTGCTTTTTAGTTACTTTATCTGTTTTTATGTTCCTGCTCCCCCAGCTAGTTTGTGAACTCCTGGCTGGATATCATTATATTTTACATGTGAGGCTGATCTGGCTGTCGTATTTCTTGTCTCATGACTATCAGGGTAGGTGTGAAGAAAAGACCTTCTTATACACAAACTGTTTAACTCTGTCACTTTCTCATGCATTCATTCATATTCAATATTTACTGATGCACACTCTGCCAGACCCTGGGCCAGACATCCATGATAAAAGAGGTAAAAAAAAAACCCAAACAACCCTACAATCTTTGCTTTGATAGAGTTCCTCCATCTGGGACAGTCTGAAAATTCTTTCTTTTACAGTTAAACTCCCTAAAAGAGTTCTTTGTATTTGCTATTGTTGATTCCCCTCTTTCTGTTTTTTTTTTTTTTAATATAAGATAGACTAATGATTTTAATGTAATAGAATTTTTGAAAATTTCAGCCAATATGGTTTCAAACTCCACGCTGCAAATAATTTTATTTAAAAATTGAGATATGGCCATTTGTGAGAACATGGAACAAAGAACAAACTGATGGTTGTTAGAGGTGAGGGAGAGGGCAAAATGGGTGAAGGGGAGTGGGAGATACAGGCTACCAGTCATAGAATGAATAAGTCACGGGAATAAAAGGCACAACATAGAGAATACAGTCAATGGTATTGTAACAACATTGTATGGTGACAGATGGTGGCTGCACTTGTGAACATAGCATTATATATAAACTTGTCAAGTCATTATGTTGTATACCTGAAACTAATGTAACATTGTGTGTCAACTAAAAAAATTTTTTTAATTGAGATATAATTAATGTATTGTAAAATTCACCCTTTGAAAGTGTTCAGTTCAGTGGTTTTCAGTATATTCAAAGTTGTGAATCCATCACCACTATGTAATTCCACTATGTACACCACTGTGAAATTTTTATCACCCTAAAAAGGTCATGAGATCATCATGAGACACAAATACATAATGCGTTCTGCAAGCTGGAAAGTACCAAACACATGTAAAGGATCTTCTTATAGATTTTCTCAGTAGAACCCTTACTGGTTAAGAATTTGAATTAGGATACGTACCCGTGACCCTGGGGTCTCCATCCCACGTCTTGATTGTCTTTCTTCTTTGAAGTGCATCAAACTTTCCAGAGGGGAGACAGCAACTTTTATCTGCCCCTGGCACTCTCCACTGAAGTCTGTGATGTTGTACCAGCCACAGACAAACTGGAAGCCAGAAAGAAGCGGGGAGAGGTCCACTGAGGCAAAGCCAATCACCCTCTCCTCATCTGTGGGGGAAGAGAGAAGAGCTGAGCAGTGTGACTGGGCATGTCTTGCCACTGACATTAGAGGTTGCACAGAGAATAGCTGATACAGAGGACTGGGCGGTGGTGGGGGGTAGTTTAGTGATTCCAAAATAAAAAGAGAAGACAGATAATAAGGATGAGAGAGACTGGGAACCACAGCCTGCTTTCACTATTATGATTTCCCTTTTTGTATGGCAGGGAAAAGCTAGTAGAGTTGAGTTCTGTCCTCTTGATATAGGCAATTGGAAAACAACCCTTAAACATAAGAAACACTTGTTCTTTTCCCTACGTTATCATGTCTTAGTAATTTTCCTCAGGACATGGGTCTTGAAAAAAATCATCTGAAAGACCATCACCTTTGGAATTATGAGGGATTTACATATCTACATTTTCTCATTTATACTTGTCTGTATTTTCCAAATTCTCTGTAACATACACATGTATCATATTTAATTAAAAACAAAAGTGACACAAATCACAAAAGAAAGCCAACCCCCTAGAAAATCAGTAGTCAGTACAAAATAAGAGCTTGGGCTCAAGCTTATAAGGGGGCTGCCCGTAATGAGTATGAAGACCCTTTCTTGGATAGACAAGCAACCATGCAATGACTCTTGTTTTCTGACTCATTGCTTCTTGTTCCTCATTTCTGACATGAAAGTAACTGGGGACAAACAGGCCCCCATCACTCCATAAGTTCTTTTTTTGTATAGGCTCCACTCCCTATAATGAATATTAAAGGCTGATTCTACCAAACATAGGACACAATTTTCAGTTTTCAATTTGCTAAATAAATCAAGGAATGTAAATTTTTTTTTTTTTAAACAATTTGTTTATTTATTTATTTATTTTTTTTTCAACGTTTATTTATTTTTGGGACAGAGAGAGACAGAGCATGAACGGGGGAGGGGCAGAGAGAGAGGGAGACACAGAATCGGAAACAGGCTCCAGGCTCTGAGCCATCAGCCCAGAGCCTGACGCGGGGCTCGAACTCACGGACCGCGAGATCGTGACCTGGCTGAAGTCGGACGCTTAACCGACTGCGCCACCCAGGCGCCCCAAGGAATGTAAATTTTTAAGAGGAGTGGTCATGAGTTTCCAAGTTTCTTGTGCACACTGCTGGTGACACTGAGCTCATCACACACTGTCTAATGTTTGTTTAGACAGCTTACTCTTCCTTGGACTGGGACCCACCTGAAACCTGAGACCAAATGTCACTTGCTTTATGTTCCCTACACTCTCCATTCCTGGTGTAAATCTTCCTACATCATGAGGAAGTTGCTAAACATCCACTGAGAACACAAATGACCTGGCCAACATAGAGTGGGACAGAGAGGAGGTGCATTACAGTAGCTAATCTGAGTATGGCTTTGACTGAAAACACATTACTTTAATTCCCTAAACCTCAAGTCTCATATATACAATGAGAAGTAATGAACCAGATTTAAGACCCCTTCAACTTCCAAGTTGAAGTCTTAGGCTCTAGAACGTTTGAAGTTGTGTTCCCCAGAGTAGGAGTCAAGTAATTCCTACCCAACGGGAGTGAAGAATATTGGCTAGAACCATTAATTTGCACTCCAAAGATTTTTTTTAAAGCTTTGCAATGAAAACTAATCTTGCTTTGTTTGGTTATCCAAGTATAACCTGTTCTTGATTGATTGTAACTTTAGGGTTCTGGCTAATGAAAGCACTACATCTAAACATACCTGAGAAGAAATCAGGCTAAGGTGATCATGGAGAAAAACAATAGCTTTGAAGAGCTCAGTTTAATTATCAGATTGAGTCGGACAACCCATCATTCTTTCTTTGTAGTTTTGTGTTCTAATGATCTCCAACTTCCTTCATACTCGTTCTTTACTCCAGACTTTTGTATTTGCTGTTCCCTCTGACTATACTATTTCATGTCCCTTCGTTTCTCAGCTGAAGTGTGCTCTAGGAAGCCTTCTCTGACATCCTGTCTGAGTTAGATATCCCCTACCGGAGAACCATATATTTGCCTAATCATACTATCCGTGAGGACAGAGACCATGTATGCCTTATTTTATCTTTGAATCCCTAGCACTTAGCATAGTGCCTGGCACAGAGTAGGAACTCAAATATTTACTGAACACAGCTTGGCCAGGTTTGAGTACCTTTTGCATAGCTGAGGCTATGTGGAAAGGATGGAGTTAAGGGAAGAGAGGCATCTACCTACATTGAGAGACAGAGCTAAATAAGTGTGCTTCGCTGGGTCTAGGCATTTTCCCCATCTCCATTTACAATAGGGTTTTACAGGATTCTCTGGAGGTCCCAAAAGATAGGGAAATGTATTTTGTTCTTCTCTATACTGAATAGCCCTAGCACAGTACCTGAAGCATGGTAGGTGTAATAAAAATAGCTCCATGTATTAAGCACCAATTATGTGCCAAATACTTTACTTTTTTAAATGTTAACTTATTTATTTTGAGAGAGGAGGATAGAGAGCAAGTGGGGGAGGGACAGAGAGGGAGAGAGAGAGAGAGAGAGAGAGAGAGAGAGAGAGAGAGAGAGAGAATCCCAAGCAGGCTCTGCACTCTCTGCACAGAGTCCCATGTGGGGTTTGAATCCACGAACCATGACCTGAGCCGAAACCAAGAGTTGGATGCTTAACTGACTGAACCACCCACGTGCTCCATGTGCCAAATACTTTATAAATATTATCTCTATTCCTCATAAAAATCCTGTAGGGCAGGTACTATTATCCTTATTTTATTAATAAGGAAACAAAGGCTCAAAGACATAAAGTGTTTTACCTTAGGTCATGTAGTTCGTAAATAGCAGAGCCAAGATTTGAATCTAGGTCTGCATAAGACCAAAACTTACTCTTTTCTTCTCACTACAGTAAGTGCTGAATCGAGGCAAACCACAGTCTGCTTGACCATCTCTGGAGTACTTCAGAGAAAGAAAAGAATAGAAAGCCAGGGAGGAGGTGGAGCCTAGTTAAATATACCAGGAGTTCCTTGTGTTGGTTCAGAGAAAATGCATTTATAATCAGTTCCTGCTACATTTATGAGGTTAGGTGGGGGAGGGGGGGGCATGATAAGTGAATCTAAGGCAGGAGCATGGGATAAATCATTGAAACTAGATTCACAGCATCATTTCCAAACCAAAGCACAGGAGGAGAGACAGGTAAGTCCATTTCTTTTACACATTGACTACTCTCAGGTCTTTATTAGGCTCTGGGGTTAGCTCTCAAACTTACCACTGGCAAATAGTGTAAAAAATGTGTAAAAGGCCCTAGCAAGAATGTTAAAGAAGCTAGATTTATAGGAGGGATTTAGTTAAGACAAAATTTTCTAAGCATAGAAACTGTGACATAACTGGATGTCCTCATCTGCTCACTTTTCCCATCCAATCTTACTAGCATGGTGAAGTACAAAGGGTGAAGGCTGTACAGCCAGTCAGAACTGGGTTCAAATCCTGGCTCCACCGATTAATAGGCATATGACCTTAGTCAAGCCCTAAACTTTCTTGGGCCTCAGCTGTTACATTTGTAACATTTAACTAATTATATTTTTACCTGCTTTTAGATATTTGGAAAGCTCTCAGCATACTACCATTCACTAATAAGAACAAGAAAAACTGAGAAGGTTTTACTAAGTATCAGGAACTCATTTAATTCTTCCCCTGAGGTAGGTACTATTTTATAAATAAAGAAACTGAGCATAGAGAAATTAAGTCATTCACCCAAGGTCATACTACCTTGTAAGGGGTAGAACTGGTATTTGAATCCCAAGAGTGTAGCTTCAGAGTCTGTACTCTTAATGTTGTTGAATTATGCCTCTTAATAATGGTAGCTGACTAAAACGAGGTTCAAGGACCATGATGTTAGCACCTCCATCCTGGGGAGGTTCTTAGAACAAGATTCTAGTCTTGTGTACTGCTTAAAAATGCTAGGGTCTTGGTTAATAAGCCAGAGTCAACAGAAGGTGTAACATCATACAAAGGGGGAGAAATCACTTGTGTATGGCAGGCTACACACTGTGACTGTTGAGATACAACTGGAAAGATTAAATGTACTTGGATTTCTGCACTAAGCAGGCAGTCAAATAAAATGATATGGTTTCTAAGGACTTAACTTCCATAGGAGAATAATGTGGCATTCTGTGGGATCCCTTCTAACATATACATGTATTCCCCATATCATAAGAGCCATGGGTTCACTTGGTTAAAAAAAGAAAGGGATTTGGAATTGTCAACAGGATGTGAGCTCATTTTCACAACCAAATAGATATTCACAGAATAGAGTTCATACCTCCTTTATGCCAAACTTTGAAGACCAGAGTTTGTTGTGGGTCCAAAAGAAACTCTTTTGATAGCCTATTAAGAAAAACAACCACCATAAATTAACTGTGTAGGAATTAACTTCTGCAGTATGAAACTTAGATTTGAAGAATATCTTATAGTTTGCAAAGCACTTTCCTAACATTTTCATAGTCATCTTATAGGATATATTTTTATCTTCACAGTTAAAATGAGGGATAGAAGCTCAGAGAGAAGTAACTTGCCAAGACTTGAAATCAGGCTTCCCAGATGCAGTACTTCCCGCCTGATGATATCTGCCACATTCAGACTCAGTTTCTCAGGACAAGAGGGGGTGTGGAAAGGGAGTTCCTCAAGAGGTAATGGCCAGTTTATTGGAGCAGGTAGGGATTCTTTTTATGCAATGTTGAAAGGGGAATGGTGCGAAGGGAGGAAGAGAGGAAAAGAACATCTACTGAGTGCCTACCCTGGGCCAGGCATGGTGCCTAGTGTCTCATATACATGTAATCTGCACAAAAACCTAGACATGGCATTATTATCCCTGCTTTACAGATGATACAGATGGGCTAAGAGAGGTCAAGTGTTTTGTTCATGGTCACATGTGAGTTGGTGAGTGGCAGGGCTGGGACTTAAAGCCTAGTTTGCTTGACTCCAAAGCCAAATTGTCCAGAGGCAAAGCACCAAAATAGGAAAGTGCCCAATTTTCATACAAGGTAAAGAAGTTGATGTGGAATTCAGTGAGTATCTCTAATACATTTTATGTGAAGTGACTTACATAGTTTTAAATTACAAATATTTGGAAAATTCAAAAACAGGTACCATTGTTCCAGGAGATCCAGGGAAAACCAAGAGACTTACTATCCTTCCCTAGACACCATTGGGGAACTGAAGAGAGCCCAGTTTAACACCAATGAGAGACGTTGTGATAAAGTGAAATACTGTGTCAAAAATCTGAAGTCTAGCTCATGGTCAAAATACACATCTCTGAATTCTAGCTCTACTATTATCACTTGAGTGGCCCTGGAAACGCAGACTTTTTGAGCCCTGGTTTTCTTACCTGTTAAATTGGATAATTATTTTCTACCTATGAGGTTCCTAGCAGCATCAAGTGAAACAATGTTGTGAGAAAGCAATTGTAAATAGCACCATTACTCATTTTTCTTTTCATCTTTTCTCTGCTTCCAACAGACTATGTAACCTCCCTGGTTACATAACTTTAAAGTGAGGTGATGGGGGCGCCTGGGTGACTCAGTCGGTTAAGTGACCGCCTCTTGATTTCGGCTCAGGTCATGATTTCATGGTTTGTGCGTTCCAGCCCTGTGTTGAGCTCTTTGCTGAGAGTGCAGAGCCTGCTTGGGATTCTCTCTCTCCCTCTCTCTCTCTGCCACTCCCTAATTCATGCTCTTTCTCTGTCTCACACACACACAAAATAAACTTAAAAAAAAGATGAACAAAAAATAAAGTGAGGGGATGAAATTAGGAAACTGTCAATGTCACTTCATCAAGTCCATAAAGTTAATTTCTGAATGAATAAATCACCTTCACTTAGAAGCTTAGCCCTCTGGCTTCCTGCCTTTTAAGGCAGATTTGATATTTTGGATGAAGTACCTGACCATTCAGGCCAGAATTTCTGTAATTTCCGGTAGCTCACCATAGATAGTACTGAGTTGTCACTGTAGCACCTGACTCAGGCCGGCCTCTTAAATTTCAAAACATTGAACATGTGAGCAAGTGCTGAGGCTCAGCTAGGTATGTAAATACTGTGAGAAAATAGCAGATCAGACACCATGTGGTGTAGCTACTGTTGTACTGTTAGTGAATAAGAAAGAAACTTTATAAAGACAATAGTTAACAGTAGTTATACTAGAACTCACACTTAAAAAAAATTTTTTTTAATGTTTATTTCTGAGAGAGAGAGAGCGAGAGAGCATGAGCGGGGGAGAAGCAGAGAGAGGGAGACACAGAATCCGAAGCAGGCTCCAGGCTCCGAGCTGTCAGGACAGAGCCCGATGCGGGCTCAAACTCATGAACTGTGAGATCATGACCTGAGCCAAAGTCAGATGCTTAACTGACTGAGCCACCCAAGCGCCCTGAGAACTCACACTTTTAATGATGATGACACAGGTGACAGAAGAAAAGGGAGGATGTGCCTTGCACTGCACCATCAGGCCTGTATGTCAGCCCCTTACCTCTGAGCCACACTCCAATATGACTGACAGGACTCCACTTCTAATTCTTTTGAGTCTTCCAAAGGAGATCTAACATTTGTTGAGTGCCTGCTATGTACCATGAGGTAATTTTCCTAAATGTCATCTAATTTGGACCTCACAATAACTCTGTAAAAATTAACCCCACTTTACAGATGAGGAATCTGAGGCTCAGAGATATAATGTAATTTGTCCACACAGCTAATAAATGACAGAGATGGGGCTGGATGCCATGTCTCTCTTGGTGCAAAGCCCAGGCTCTTTCTACTGCACCAGAAATCTTTTTCAAGAATATATAATCTGTAGTCTTTACTGAGGTTAGTTTGCTCTGCCTTCTTCACCTCTATAAATTGTGTATATTCTTCAATACTCAGTTGAATTATCTTATTTAAGAAGCTTTCCTTGAACTTCTGTGTTGGCCTAAATAATCTTTCTGAGATGCACAAGAATTCTTTTTTACTACCTTTACAGCACTTGTCACATTCTATTGTCTATTTTCCCAGGTAGACCACGAATACCTCAATAGCAGGGACTGTCTTAACCATCTTTCATTCCCAGTCCCTAGAACAAAGCAGGGCATATAAGAGGTCTTCACTGAATAATTTTTTAGTGGTACTGAGCTCAAAAGAGCTCAAAAACAGTAAAAAAAACCCCACTGCAGTAAAATCTTTAAACCATTACTAGCTGTGAATTCATAAGCACCAGAATTAAATAACTACTTGATAAGAAAATCATTTTCCCAGTCCGCTCAATATTGTTGTGTCTCTTGAAACAAAAAGCCAATTCTAAAAGACTGATGGAATATCATAAAATACAAACCTTGACTGCTGTTGAAAATTCCAGATGGGGGAATCTGTGTTTTCAACCACGTGGGTGAAGACAGGAGATGGCTCATCAGCTGTTGCAAAGGATACACAGCAACTGGGTATCAATACTTTCCGCTCTGTCAAGGGGATCCCTGAAATGGAACACAGTAGAATGACTGACTTTAGGGTGCCGGAAAGAATGTGCTGGAAGCCTCCCATTATACAGGTATAAGCAGGACCTATCTTTGGGTCTTTGCTTGAGCTATTCCCTATATCTGATGTGTTTCCAGTATCCTTTCTGCTACTTAAACTGTCCTTTCAAGGCTCAGTTCATAAATATTCTCTAGTGAAGAATGACTTCTCCCATCAACTTCTTACTTGTGGGATGATGGAAAATACTGGATTGAGAGAAAAAAGTAGAACTGCAAAAAGCCCGAGACTTAAAAGTGAGATGATCGATTATCAGCTCTGCCATATACATTCTGTGTGACTTTGAGCAAGGCTGATCTAGGCTATAGCTTCCTCAAATGGGGCATATGATACTTATACCTCCTAAGTTCTTACAAGGATTAAAAATAATTATTAGGTAACTTATACACTACTTACTATGTGCCTGGTACTTTCTAATTACTATACATGTATTAGCTCATTTAGACTTTATAACCTCACACATAGGTTTTATTATTATTCCCATTATATAGATTAAAAAAAACTGGGGTACATAGAAAGTAAACATTTTAAGTGGTCACATGTTTATTAAATAATAGAACTGAGAGTCAAATTCAAGTATTCTGGCTCTAGAGTCCAAGCTCTCAGCCATTTTCTTCATTGCCTCTACTAGAATTAAGAAATGTAAAACATTGAGTACTGTGCTGGTGTTAATTCTTACAAGATCAGGTCTCCAGTGTGGGACACTCAGTCATTTATTCTCTCTTAAGACAAAGTAAAATGGTTTTCTTTTCCTCTTTCCTAGGAAAATAACAGCATATAAGGGTAAATTTGAATGAGGGGACTGTAAGGAGGCAAGGTGAAGGCTTTAAGGCCCTTCATTTACATTCAAAATCCAAACACAGAAATGACAATGTGTATTTTTCACATTTTGCCAGGCTGTGTTCCAGCCCTTATGAGGACCTACAGCAGAAGTTTTTCTTCAGTCATCTCAGTTTACCCAAAAGATGATTCTCTGTTTTACAGAAGCTGACAAATGTTGGTAGGGGAATGTGAGGTCCACACAAGGAGGATGAATGTCTTGAATTACATTCATTACAAAGTCAACCTTACAGTTGTGATACGTAGAGAGCAGACTTTTCATATAAGATCTCAATAGGCTGCCTAAACCTACTTACCTAAACTGCTATTCAAAGAAATACAGTTGTTTGTGGAGGACACAATTTAAGTTAGAAAATGTAACATTAAAATTTTTAATTTATTTATGAGGAAAAAAAACAACAAAAATGAAGATAGTTGGTGATACTAGATAGTCTATAAATGAACTAACAAGATAATCACTAGCCACAAGTGGCTATTTAACTTTAAATTAAATTCATGAAAATAAAGATGAAAAATTCAGTTTCTCAGTTGCACTGGCCACATTTCAAGCGCTCAATTGCCACATGTGGCTACCGGCCACCATACTGGACAATAAAGATACAGAACATCTCCATCACAGTACAGAGTTCTTTTGGACAGTGCTGAGTAATTGAGACTCTGTATAATATAGAATCTATGTATTCCACAAGATCACTTTCAGCTCTGAATCTCTGATATGAATCTTAGGATTACAGATGAAGGAAAGAAAAAAGAAGTGTGTCTTAAACATAACTTAAGCAACCCAGAGGAACAAAAAACTCACATCATCACTACTACCACAGGGCCTCCCAGCATCCAAGATATAAAATGGCTTCAGTGCGTTCTGTTTCCTACAACTGAACACTCCCTGACACAGCTGCTCTCTCTTTCTCCCACTTTCCTTAGAAAGTCTCAAGCTTTGGGGCGCCTGGGTGGCGCAGTCGGTTAAGCGTCCAACTTCAGCCAGGTCACGATCTCGCGGTCCGTGAGTTCGAGCCCCGCGTCGGGCTCTGGGCTGATGGCTCAGAGCCTGGAGCCTGTTTCCGATTCTGTGTCTCCCTCTCTCTCTGCCCCTCCCCCGTTCATGCTCTGTCTCTCTCTGTCCCAAAAATAAATAAACGTTGAAAAAAAAAATTTTTTTTAAAAAAAGAAAGTCTCAAGCTTTTCAATTGATTTCTTCCAATAAAATGTCATAAATCCTCACAGTGAGGGAGAGATAATCTGCCTCTATGTTGGCAGTTCCCACAAAATCCTGTGATAATCTGGGTCTGGGTTTTCCTCACTAAACTCAGAGTTCCCTGAATGCATGGAGAGGACCCAAGGCCCTTATTAAAGGTTTGCAGTCTCGCCTCTACCTCTGTCTACAGACACTTGCCAGGGTTGGAGAGAGTAGCTGCCTTATCTGCTTGCAGCATGCACACACCAGCAGAGGACAACAACATCTGCTCCAGAAAGCTCTGAGAGATCAGCAAAGAGGGCCAGTTATGGTTCTGAGAGGCAGGACCCTAGGTTCCTGTGTACTCTGCCACTGATTTACCATGACATGAGCACTTCATTCTGGCTCTCTGGGTATCAGTTTCCTCACCTGGAACATGTACTCCCAAAACACTTCTTGCAATAAACTTATGGTTCCAAATGTCTACTAGTACTGCTCAGAACGCTCTCATACCACCCACCCCACCCCATCCCTTTTAAACGTCTGTTAGTTTTGAAGATGGTTTATCTGCTAAAGGCCTCGAAATAAAATTACTGCTTTGATTTTGGAAGAAAACTGTTTCTTACTCAATCTTGAATAGAAATACTCCTTTCAGCCAAACAGCAGGTGACAAATTACTTGAGAAAGCAGGTCTATCAGGTTTCCCTGGCTCTCTCCTTGTGGGTAGAAATTCAGGTGGGCCTGTTTACATATCTGGAAAAGGTCAAGTTCTGAAACACTTTTTTGGAGGCAGCCTAGAAGAAAGCCACTATACCTCCCACAGGTTGGGACACACATCAAGAGCAGTTAAGGGGACTTGAGATGAACCAGTTTTACCATTTTCCCTAGATTTCCTGTGTTTTATGTAAATATATGCATCAAGAAAGATATAATCGTTTCACAGAGATTAAAATAACAACCCCTTATATTCGGGTAACACCTTATAGCTTACAAATCTTTCTTATATACGAAACTTATGCTCATAACATACCTGAAAATCCCACAAGATAAGTGCCTCTATCCCTATTTCACAAATAAGGCAACCAGGGAACAGAGAGGTAAAGTGGCTTGCTCATCACGAACCTGGTTAACTAGGATTTGGAAGACCCAGCCAGGTTTCAGGGCTCCTACTCCAGGGTTTTGTCATTGCAATAGTTCTAATTAGCTCTATTTGGTTAAGAGCTCTCTCTCTGGCCTGGAATGAATGCATGGAAACCTTCCCCTCAAGCGATGCCCAAATTTGTATATTAACAAAAACTGAGTGCACTTTCATTAAGTCAATGTTAACGGACACTTCCTCTCTGTCACATGTGCCCACATGGGTCAGGTTTGATTCCTGATCTGGGGGAAACAGACACAAACAAAATAAAAGAAAGACTATACCAAAAGCGCAGGTAGCTGTGGGAACCCAGAGGGGCTCCTAACCCTGCCTGGGTAGGTTAAAAAGAGCCTCTAAAGGCTGATGATACTGTAGATAATTTTTGTTTCTACTGAGTATAGCTTAGATTACCCCAAATAATTTTACCTCTCTGTTCCTCAGTGCCTTATTTACAAAACAGGGCCAGCAATAACCTGTTTGTTTAGTAAAAGAATACAAATCTGAAGAGTACTGAAGCTGATTCATAAGGAAAGGATCTCAGAGCTTTCTTTAACAAAAGTATTCAAGAAGCTCTTTTAGAGGTGCCTGGGTGGCTCAGTCAGTTGAGTGTCTGACTCTTGATTTTGGCTCGGGTCATGATCCCAGGGTTGTGGGAGTGAGCCCTGCATTGGGCTCCATGCTGAACGTGGGCCTGCTTAGGCTTCTTTCTCCTTCCTCACCTCTGCCCCTCTCCCCTGCTTATGTGCACTCTCTTTCTCTCTCAAATTAAAAAAAAAAAAAAAAAAAAAAAAAGGTCTTTTATTTTCAGAACCAGGACCACAGTGGAGACCACAGAAAGTTCAAAGCTGCTTTATGTTTAAGCTCTACTGAGGCTAATTCAGGGCTGTTTTTGAACCTTCTGCATGCAGCCTTGCATGCAAAATGATTTTCACAAAACCTTGGCAAATTATAGCTGAATCAGAGAGTATGGCATGAGTTGCCCTCAGCACTATGTTTTTAGATGATAAGAGCTAAAGGGAATCTTAGACATGAACGTGTATGGCCATCACATTTCATGGCTGAGGAGAAGAGAAATGCATTTGCTCAAAGTCACAAAGCAAGTTAATGACTTAGCTAGGGCCAGACCCCAGTCCTCTGACTCCCATTACAGAACTCTATGACATCATCATCTGGAAGGCACATTTCAGAGAGGTGGTGGGCAGGTCTGTATTTCTCAGGACCAAACACAGTGCCTGACTGACACATAAACTTTGTGGGAGGAACGAATATATGGGTCTGTCACTGAGGGTAGAATCAAGAGACAACAGAGACCTCTGAAAATCAGATATCCACCCTGATGAGTGCTCTGCCCTGGATAAACAGAGAGAGGCCAAATAACAAGTGATTTATAGATTTGTAATTCATGCCAAAAATGTTGGAGGTGTTAGGTATCATATTCACAAACAAGAGGACATTATTACATTTGCTTAGCTACATCATGAAGATCAGGGTGCTGGGATACAGAAATAAACACACAGTCCCTGTCCCAAAGAACAGACAGCTAGTGGGGAGACACATTTATAGACATCTTCAGCGCAGACTGATATATAATATGAAGAAAGACAACTGTGTGGGAGTGGGGGTGGTGGTATGGGGGAGTTTGGGAAATCTAGAGGGAGGTTTTGTGCTAAGAGAGGTGGTCAGTAGGCTTCAAAGTGTTGGTGTCATTTAGTCTATCTTGGAGGATGAGGCGTAAGTTTGTTGAAAAGGAGAGAAAAAAAGGCATTCTAGGAAGAGAAAAGAGCATGGTCAAAGGCTTGGTAGTAGGAGAGAGAATGGTGCATTGGCAAAAAACAAACTGTTGACTGTAAGAAATGGTGCAAGATGAGGCTGGAAAGACTGATAAGGCCACGTGGGCAGCACTTTGTGTTCTATGTCACTGAGAGTGCAAGTGATACGAAGCCAACAAAGTATTTTAAGTTGAGAGAGGTCATATTTGTTGACAAGACATATAACCTCAACAGCAGAATGAAAAAGATACTGAAAGAAAACACTGGAAGCAGCAACCATTAAAAGGGCTATCCCATTAGTCCATGTTTCTGAAGCCTGAACAAGCAATGTGGCACTGAGAATGGAGAAGAGGTGACAGAAATTTTCTCTGTAAGAGGCCACGATCCTATACCCTGTACTGGACACAGTGGAATAAATATATTAATCCTGTGACTTATCCTCTGTTAAATTCCCCATAAGCAACTTTGCTGCAGGGGAGGCAAAGTAGGAAATCAGAGAAGGTGTTAAGAAGAGGGCATTTGACCAAGGCCTCAGATTCATCTACCTTCCCACTTAACAAACATTTACTGCTGCTTATGTGTCAGTTGCAGTTTTAGGTGTTGGGGATTTAGCATAAATAAAACAAAACAAAGAAAAATCCCTGTTTCTGTAGGACTTATATTCTTCTAAAAAAAGACAGAAAGTAAACAAAACACACTGTTAAAGACTGTAGACAAAAATAAAGCAGGGAAGGGGCGCCTGGGTGGCTCAGTCGGTTGGGCGTCCGACTTCGGCTCAGGTCATGATCTCGCAGTTCGTGGGTTCAAGCCCTGTGTCGGGCTCTGTGCTGACGGCTCAGAGCCTGGAGCCTGCTTCGGATTCTGTGTCTCCCTCTCTCTCTGACCCTCCCCCGTTCATGCTCTGTCTCTCTCTGTCTCAAAAATAAATAAACGTTAAAAAAAAATAAAGCAGGGAAGAGGGATAGAAAATGTTGGGGAGGGGCTACAATTTTAGATAGGTGGTCAGGGAAGGCCTTCTGAGACAACGTTATTTCAATAAAGACAAACCAGGAGTTAAGAATATATCAAGCAGAGGAACATCAGATCCAAAGGCCTCCAGGCAGGAGTCTGTCTATATTCCAGAAAAAGCAAAGGTGGGGGGGTGGGCAGCATGGCTGGAACAGGGTGAATGTGGAGAAGAGCAGGATACCAGCTGGGACTTGGTAGCTGGGAAGGGGAGAAAGGAATTCAGGCTGAGAAAGGTGTGTGAACAAAGGCCCAGGGAATAGCTTGCTGTTTGTTGTGATGCAACACAAAGGAAGCCAAACACTACTGGAAGAAAATCACCATTGTGTCATCCACAGTCACTCTAAAATCATGTCAGTTAGTCTTAGTGGAGCCCTTGCTGCTGCTCAGCAATTTTCTTATCTATTTCTTCATGATTCCCATAACTCCCCTGCAATGACTAGCCAAAAGAGGATCCAGTCAGAGGATAAAGTGCTGATATTATCCCCCATGCCCTCTCTAAGCAAGCCCAGAATATACACTTTCCTACTTTAATACCTTTGTTTAAGTTGAAATATCTACCTGGAGTTTTATCTCCACCTTTCTGAAATCCTATTCATTCTAAAAACTTCTCTTGATTTCTCAGACATATCTCATCTCTCTGTTTTTAAACTCTCTAATTTTTTAAAAAAATCTTTACTTATTTATTTTTGAGAGAGAGCGAGAGAGAGAGTATGAGCATGCGCGTACACATGAACAGGGGAGGGGTAGAGAGAGAGGGACACAGAATCCGAAGCAGGCTCCAGGCTCCAAGCTGTCAGCACAAAGCCCAACCTGAGGCTTGAACCCACAAACTGTGAGATCATAACCTGAACCAAATTCGGACATTCAACTGACTGAGCCACCCAGATGCCCCTCTAAACTTTCTAAATTCTATATATTATAGAGCTCTTTTGGCCTTCAGAACATTTTGCTTTATATATCATTAATTGTGTAGTTGCCAGTCTTCTTAACGGGGATATCGGCTCTCAGAGGACAGAAACTATGTGTCATCTGCTCTGCCCTCTCTGTACCTGGCACTGGCCCAGCAGAGATTTACTACTTGCTGAATTGAACTGCCATTCTTGCAATGTAAGCATAGCACTGGGTATGCAATACATACCCACCCTGGACTAGAGTGACTGGTAAACATAGTGTAGGCAGGATTAACTGGCAAACACAGCCATATCTCAGGCAGAATGGTATACAGGAAAGAGCATGGGCTTCAGATCCAGACATAGCTGGACTCAAATCCTGGCTTCCCAGAGTTTATTAACTGTGTAACTCATGTCACTTTAACTTCTTGATCTTTAGGAAATGGGTAGGTACTGCAATCTATTCACACCATAACTGCACTTGTAAGGATTAAATGAGATAATTATTGTGCAAAAATGAGAATAGAACTTGATAGAAGGAGATGCTCAATAAATTATCGTCAAATTACCTTCCCAAGTCATATTTTAAAAATGGAACTTATCTAATAGAAAAGTTGTAAGTATATTTGTATTGTCTTGTATTTGTACTTGTATCACTTTTTGCAATATAGGCACCCCACCCTAAAATAGAACGTAACTCATACCTCTGTATTTTAAAGTCTATTTTCAATGCAATAACAAAACAATTCTTAAAAAAAATTAAAGTTTTTTGTGCTTTCCTTAATTCAGTTTTTATATAATATACTTGTCAAAAATAGGCTGCTTTGGTGGGTCAGTAAAAAAGCAAAAATTATTTCCTGGTTTTGTGATTCAAATGGGATCTCAGTATCTCTAATACAGCAAAGCAAGGACTGTACTTGGACAAGACTTTGTCCTGAGATAAAACGTTTCAAGGTGATTTCTATTGTTGACAACATCACAGGTACTATTAATATTACAAGTGACTATTGCCAACTATTGCCTATGTTCACAATCACAGGAAATGTTAAGTTTTAGTTTGAGGGTAATAAAATTCAGATGTAATCATTTTCCTTTTCAAGTTCACCAACGTGACTTTTATCCTTGGAGCCTTTGGGGGGTTTAGCCATGCAGTGTTAAGAACTCTTGGCCCCAAGTGCATAATGAAGAGGACCTGAGTTGGTAGCAATGGAAAGAAAAAAAGAGTCCTAAGAGAAATTTAAGAGATAATACAACAATTTAATGGATTTGATGATTTGATGGTGGATAAGGGAAAGAGAAGTATCTAAGCTGACAGGTTTCTGGACTGGGGAATTAATGATATGCAAAATTAATAAAACTGGCAAGGTCCACTTAAGTTCAGAAAGGCTCTCATGTTGCTTAAACCTGTAGGCTTGAGAAATATCAAAATTACTGATTAAGATGGTTAACAGTTATTACAGATTCTGTCATGATTTGAAAGATTTGTGAAGATAGGACCATGGCCTGAGGTGTCAGATAGATGTTCCTGGAAAAGTAAGTAGGGCATACCTTTTAAGCTCAAATGCATCGCTCTTTCTACCAGGATACTAACTGCAAAAGTTCCATCCAACTCATCTGGGCCCTCCTGGGCTGGGCAGACTTCCCCTGTGGTGGTGTTGCAGGGGACCTGGGTGGAGGCAGGAGACTTCTGGTGGTCAGGTGATGGAGAGCGCTGGATCTCATCATGCCTTCTGGGGAACTGCTCAGACTCACTGTGGCTGCTGCAGTCCACAGAATCCAGTTCATGAGCAGGCCCAGGGTGTGGGGAAGGAGAGGAAAGAACCACGTGAACTCGCAAGGCAGCTCCTGAGAGGTTGGAAGCATTTCGTCCAAACAGAGGATACACACCTGCAAGAGGATGGAGGAGAATAAGCCCAAACAAGCAGGAACCAAGAACACCCTCTAACCTTGGAGGAGATGACTGAGAGTGCTTGTGGTCCTCTCTCCTTTGACAGGCCTACATGCCCCAACAAACCAGTCTGTAAAAGAAAGTATGAACCTAGTATTCCTTCCTTTCTTCCCAGCACACACACTATCTCCATTAATGGAAAGTAGTGAGAGCTTGGATTTGAAGTCACAGCCAAATGACTACCAGGCAGAGCTGTTGTGGAATAGATTTAGGTGCTGGGGGTGAGCAGACTTAGATGACCTCTGAAGCCTCTTGAAAGTAAGATTTTTTTATTAAAGCAGGAGTGGCCTGTCTTCTCTTCCACATGTCCTTACTGGCCCTTGTCCTTAGGCCTTCTCCTTAGGAAGCTGTCCTGGTGCTCAATTTAGCCTGTTTCAACAACTAAATATGTTCTGGCAGTAGCCCTGAAGATCATTTGGAAGTGAAGTAGGAGGTGGAGGCAAAGGAGGCAAGAAAGAAAATTAGAGGAATTAGTACTTGTTGAGTGTTTTTCACGTGCTAGAATCTGAGGGGTTAGGTAACCCACCAATGTGACTTTTTCAAAAAGTGGTAGATTTAAACCCAGGGATCTGAACTTATAGACTTCTTGGATATTAAAATGAGATTTAATTATAAAGCAGAAGGCACTGTGAATTCTTTCAGAATCTCAAAGATTGCTTCATTAGACTCATTTCAATTCAGGAAAATGGAGCTATTTGATTCACAGAAAGCGGCAAGATGGAACTTTCCGTGTTCTTTTTATTTTTGTTTTTAAGTAACCTCTTTTCTTCTGATGCAATGTGTGAATTATCATCATTATCACAAGGAGAAAGTAAGGGTGATAGGAGGGAAGTCATCTAAAAACAACATAGCCAAATCCTTACCCCAAGAAACTTAACAGTTACTTGGAAGGCCGGTTGGAAGAATGACTGGATGGACTGCTTGACTCATCCAACAAATACATCAAATGCCACACCTCGTACAAAGCCCCTTCACAAGAGGATAAAAAGCTTAGACTGAAGGGATGTGGAGAAGCATGAGAGAAATGGACAATCTGAAAAGTTAAATCCTGCCTTTGGTATCACTCAGTAAAAAGAGGTACTTGTGCTTGAGTTTGATCCCTAAATGTTTATTCAGTGTTCCAGACCTACTTTCTTCAGCACAGTGAAGTTAAAAGCCTATCTTTACAAACTTTAGTTCAGGTGAGCTTTGCTTACTTCAAATACTTTTTCTGCATGCTCCCTGAAGTGACTCTAGGCTTGCCCAGAAAATAGGGCACATGGCATTTAATGAGGTGCTCAGCAGAGCCAGAATTACACCTGCTGGGTCCAGAGAGAACCAGAGAATCCGGAATTATCACCCAGATACTCAGTTCTCCTTCTTTAGCTTGGGCCACTTGTTCAACAACAGGGTTTAGAGCACAAGGCTAATAGAGCTAAAATAGGGTTGTGACTCAGTTTCTTTAGCTGTATAGTGAAGAAAATAACAACTAACCTTACAAGGAGTGTCCCAAAGGAAAAATATCATGTTTATAAAGAATCTAGTCTGCTCATTATAGTTACTAGACTTATTTTTCTAAATGGCAAAACTGTCCCTCCTCTATTCAGACCCCACTGAAACAGCTTTCCACAGCTCTCAGAAAAACGTATAGTACTCTTGTTTGCTTTTCTAGCTTCGTCTCCTGTCATCTCCCATCCTATATATCCTATGATCCAGCAGTACCAAATTACTTACAATGCCTAAAAGGTGTCAAACTGCTTCATGCCTCTGCACCTTCACAGGCTATTTTCTTGTTCAGAATATTATTCCCGCCCCCCCCCCCGCCCCCTTTTCTTGGCTTATTCCTAAGTCCTTTGAAACTCAGTTCAAGGGTCATTTCCACTGAGGTATCATCCTTGAACCAAAGAGATATTGCATCCCTGTGCTCCATAATACCACTGAGAATACCTTTTCATAGTTCTTCACTGTAAATGTTTATTTACTACTCTATTCTCTCACTATTTCTTATTCATCTTGAACTCCCAGGGCCAAGTATATGTATCAAGTACTGAACAAAAGTTGAAAAGAAAGCATCTAGCACACAATGCCACTTGTAAAATGTTACCTTTTTCCTTTCTGCCTTGTGAACTAGTTTAATACCATGAAGATTTTCTTTATGATTTCAAGATATGCTGACCAGACAGGGAGGATATCCTAGTCTCATTAGCAGGGATATTTTTCAGAGTATTTAAAAAACGAGCATTCTAGATTATCATATAGGCTCTTATACATTTTTTTTTTATGGTAGTCCCCCAAGTTCACCCATTTTTATTTTACACTTACTGACTGAGAACAATATTTTAGGGAGTATATCACATAGTGCTTGTCATAGAGCAGGTACTCAAACCACAACAGCTGAGGATGGTTCCTCACTTACCACTGACAGTTAATGTCCTTGCTGACCTCTCCCCAAGTCTGACCAGGTCCACATAGGCTGAGCCAATCCAACTGTCTGTCTGGTGGGGCCTCTCCACACTGTCATTGCCATAAGCCCGCCACACTTGGACCTCTAACCTCTCTTCCCTGAAATACCAAAGCAGTGACGGGCCCCTATTGACTTCTGCTCTTTTGGATGCCTTGAAAGTAACCATGACCTGCTTTTTGTTTGTAGATTCTTTAGGCTTCTTGAGAGGGGTCCAGAAGGCTTCATGATCATAAAATTTGTAGCGGAGGTAGCAGTGTATGTTCTTATGAATGTGCTTTTGGCCGGCAAGAAGCACACAATGGATGGGCAGCCAGAGCCTTGGGGTGGATATGGAGACAGTGGCTGGCTCCTCTTCATCCATCGTGACAAGATTCTTCAGGTTATTCTCAAAGCTCCAGCCCAATAGCTCAGCAGCTTCCAACACCCGCTCTCTATCTCCAGGATGTGTGAAGGAAACTGAAAGTTCTAGGCCACCCACAATCTTCTGCATGAGCTCCAAACAGTGAGGCAGGGCCCCATCTTCTGGTAAAATGATAGGATACCATCCTGTGATCCCTTATGGAAAAAAATAAGATTTTCAATTATTGTTTTAAGAATAAAAAGATATACCCACTTCCTACTTCAGAGCCACCATCACCCTGGCCCAAGATAGAAAAGAAAACATATCCACAGAGCGCTGGAGTTTGTTTCATCTGATCACTGAAAGACAATGTGATCAGATGGAAGAACAAAGGCTAGGAGTTGGAAGACCTGAGTTCTCTCCTAGGCTCATCTCAAAACTAGTAGTTCAGTTTAGGTAAGCCATTAATTTCTCTCAGCCTTGGTTTCCTTACCTGACAAATGGGAAAATTAGTGCTAACCTTACACATCAGACAAAGTTGTTTAATCATCAAATGAGATAATGGTTTTGGAAGAGTTTGAAAGAAGTGCTACAAAAAATGTGAAATGGAGGGGTTGGAAGATGGCAGCCAAGTAGGAGGACTCTGGCTTGCTTTGTCCCATGAATAAACTAGATAACTATCAAATCATCCTAAATACCCCAGAAATTGACCTGAAGACTGCTAGAACAAACTTCACAACTAAAGGGAGAGAAGAGGCCACATCGAAGAAGGGAGGTAGCGTTGGGGACATAATTTGGGAAAGAAACTATTGCTGTTGTGGTGGGGGGAGAGCCATGGTCACGTGGAAGGGAGATAGATTAGCACAGGGGAGTTCATGGGGGAAATGAATCCCCATAGCAATTGGCTTGGAAGACAAGAGGGGCTGAATTTCCTGAGTTCCTGTAATGAGTGGGGCTTAAAGCCTGGAGTTTGAAAGGTCAGCATGCTTGGCTCTGATAGAGCCTAGAGGGCACTGGGGCTGCTCTTGGAAAGGAGGTAGGCAAACAGCCTGGGAACACAGTGTGGGAACATACACTAGGGCACACAGTGGGAAAGTTATTTGCTCACTTCAGAGAGTGTCCCAGAGAGATAGAGAGATAGTGTTCACAAAGAGACGCCTCTGGAACGAGAAGTTGGCTGGTGTCATTTACATTCCCCACCCTTCAGCATAAGCACAGGGAACCAACGCAGTGCTGACACTCATTACCTAACTTGCTTACACCAAGCCCCACCCTCCTGCTTTGGTGCAACTGTCCCTCCCAGTCATGCTTGCCTTAGTCCCAGCACCACAGGCCCCCTGTCCCAGAAGACTAGCCCAAATCTCTGCTCACAATGTGTTTCCCGACGTGGGAGTTTTGTGGAGGCTGGGTTCCTGTGGGGTGGCAGTGGTGACAGGTTTCATTTCACACATAGACCAGAGCACACCTAGTTAAAATGCACACCACCTTCAGGCCAGGGACCAAACACTGCCCACAAAAGGCAAAGAGAGCCTCTGCAGACAACTGGCCTGAAGGATAAAGTGACCAGGAAAAAACAGGAGAGCACACGCAGCACATACTGGAGACACTCCTGGAAGTGCCAAGCCATGGGGAACAGGAGTAGCATACTTACATTGGGCAAACTTATATTGGACATTACTCCACAGGACACTACAGGACCTCTTCTTCACAAGATCATGACCCTCAAGAACAGGAGATGTGGCTGACTTTCCCAACACACAGAAACAGGCACAGTGACTTAGACAAAATGAGAAGACAGAGAAATTTATCCCAAATGAAAGAACAGGACAAGGCCATGGCTGGAGATCTAAGTGAGACAGATATAAATAACATTCCTGATAGAGAATATATAGTAATGGTCATAAAAATACTCACTGGAGTCGAGAAATGAGTGGAACACATGAGTGAGACCTTCCTTAACACAAAGATAAGAACATAGCAGAAACTCAAGAAGTGGAGGAACAAATTTATGACCCAGAAGACAGAATAATGGAAAGAAATAAAACTGAACAAAACAGAGGAAAAAAGAATTATGCAAAGTGAGAACAGACTTAGGGAACTCAATGACTCCATCAAATGTAGTAGCATTCATATTACAGAAGTCCCAGGATAATAAGAGAGAAAGGGGGGGGGGGGGCAGAAAATTTATTTGAAGAAATAATGGCTGAAAACTTCTGTAAATCTGGGGAAGAAAATAGATATCCAGATCCAGGAGGCACAGAGAACTCCCAACAAAATCAACATAAGCAAACTCACACCAAGACATATTGGAATTAAATTGGCAAAATATAGTGATAAAGAAAAAAATTTTAAAGCATTAAGACAAAAGAAGACAGTAATTTACAAGGAAAAACCCATAAGGCTAACAGGATTTTTCAGCAGAAACTTTCCAAGCCAGAGGGAGTGGCACAATATATTCAAGTGCTGAGGGGAAAACTCTGCAGCCAAGAATACTCTATCCAGCAAGGCTATCATTCATAACACAAGGAGATATAAAGAGTTTCCCAAACTAAAACTAAAGGAGTTCATAACCGCTAAACCAGTTCTGTAAGAAATATTAAAGGGGACTCTTTGAGGAAAGAAGAAACCAAAAGTGACAGTATAAAGGTAGGAAACACAAGAGCCATAAAAATGGATGTTTCTCTAAAAAATCAGTCAAAGAACTCATAAATTAAAAGGATATAAAATATAACAACATATACCTAAAATGTGCAGAAGAGAGGAGTCAACAATGGGTTCAAACTTAAATGACCATCAACTTAAGATAGACTGCTATATGCAGAAGAGGTGATATGAAAACCTAATGGTAACCATATATCAAAAACCACTAATAAATATGCAAAGAATAAACAGAAAGAAATCCAAATATATCATTAAGGAAAATCATCAACCATGAAAGAGAGAAAGATAGGATCAGAGGAAATCTTCAGAAACAACCATAAAACAAATAATAAAATGACAATAAATACACATCTATCATAATTATTTTCAATGTAAATAGACTAAACATTCCAATCAAAATACACAGGGTAATAGAACAGATAAAAAAACAAGACTCATCTATATACTGCCTACAAGAGACTCACATTAAACCTAAAGACACCTGCAGATTGAGGTGATGGAGTGAGGGGATGGAGAAACATCTATAAGGCAAATGGATATCAAAAGAAAGCCAGAGTAGCAATACTTGTATTAGACAAAATAGACTTTAAAACAAACTGTAACAAGAGACAACGAAGGACACCATATAATAATAAAGGGGACAATCCAACAAGAAGATATAACAAGTATAAATATTTATGTACCCAGAGGCACCTGGATGGCTAGGTTGGTTAAGCACCCAACTCTTCATTTAGGCTCAGGTCATGATCTCAGTTTGTTGAGATTGAGCCCTGTGTCAGGCTCCACGCTAAGCATGGAGTCTGCTTGGGAGTCTGTCTCTCCTTCTCTCTCTCTCTGCCCCTCCCTTGCTCATGTGTGCTTTCTTTCCCTCTCTCTCAAAATAAATAAATAAACATTAAAAAATATTTATGGATCCAAATACATAAAACAGTTAATACCAGACATAAAGGAAACAATCGGTAATAATACAATAATACTAGCAGACTTTAACACCTTACTTACATCAAGGGATAGATCATCTAAACAGAAAATCAATAAGGAAACAGTAGCTTTGAATGACCCACTGGAACAGATGGATTTAACAGATATATTCAGAACATTCCATCCTAAAACAGCAGAACACACATTCTTTTCAAGTACACACAGAACATTCTCCAGAACAGATCACATATTAACCCACAAAACAAGCCTCAACAAATTCAAGAAGATGGAAGTCATACTATGCATCTTTTCTGACCACAACTTATGAAACTAGAAGTCAACCACAAGAAAAAATCTACAAAGAGGACAAATATATGCAGGTTAAACAACATGAAGTGTTAATAAACAATGAAGGGTTCAACTAGAAAATAAAAGAAGAAATAAAAAAGTACACGGAAACAAATGAAAATGAAAACACAATGGTCTGAAATCTTGGGATGCAGCAAAAGCAGTTCTAAGAGGAAAGTTTATAGCAAATGAGGGCTACCTCATGAAGTATGAAAAAAATCTCAAATAAACAACTTATCCTCACACCTAAAGGAGCTAGAAAAATAACAATAAAGAAAATCTAAAATCAGTAAAAGGAAATAACAAAGATTAGAACAGAAATAAATGATATTGGAACCAAAAAAAAAAAAAAAAAGAGAAAGAACAATGAAACCAGGGGCTAGTTCTTTGAAAAAAATCAACAAAATTGATAAACCTCTAGCTAAACTGATCAAGAAAAAAAAGGGAACTCAAATAAATAAAATCACAAATGAGAGAAGAGATAATAACAACTAACACCACAGAAATACAATTTTGAGAATATCATGAAAAACTATATATCAACAAATTAGATAACCTAGAAATGGATATATTCTTAGAAACATATAAATGACCAAAACTGAGAAAGAAATAGAAAATATGAAGAGATTGATAACCAGTGAAGAAACTGAATCAGTAAGCAAAAAACTCCCAACAAACCAAAGTCCAGGACCAGATGGCTTCCAGGTAAATTCTACCAAACATTTAAAGAAGAGTTAATAATATTCTTCTCAAACTAATCCAAAAAATAGAAGAGGAAGGAAAACTTCCAAATTTATTCTGTGAGGCCAGCATTACCCTGATACCGAAACCTGATAAAGGCACCACAATAAAAAGAAAACTATAGACCAATATCCCTGATGAATACAGATACAAAAATCTTCAAAAATTCTAGCAAACTGAATCCAAGAGTACATTAGAAAAAATCATTCACCACCATCAAGTGGGATTTATTCCTGGTTTTCAAGGGTGGTTCAATATCTGCAAATCAATCAATGTGATACATCATATCAGTAACAGAAAGGCTAAGAACCATATGATCCTATCAATAGGTGCAGAAAAAACCATGTGATAAAGTACAACATCCATTCATGATAAACCCTCAACAAAGTACGTTTACAAGGAACATAATTCAACATAATAAAGGTCACTTAGAAAAGCCCTCAGCTGGGGCGCCTGGGTGGCTTGGTCAGTTAAGCATCCAACTTCGGCTCAGGTCATGATCTCGCGGTCCGTAAGTTCGAGCCCCACGTCGGGCTCTGTGCTGACAGCTCAGAGCCTGGAGCCTGTTTCAGATTCTGTGTCTCCCTCTCTCTCTGCCCCTCCCCTGTTCATGCTCTGTCTCTCTCTGTCTCAAAAATAAATAAACGTTAAAAAAAAAAAAAAAAAAAAAAAAAAGCCCTCAGCTAACATCATCCTTACTGGGGGAAAAACGGAGAGCTTTTCCCCTAAGGTCAGGAACAAGACAAGGATGTCCACTCTCACCACTTTTATTCAACATAGTACTGGAAGTCCTAGCCATGACAAGTACACAACAAAAAGGAATAAAACACATCCAAATTGCTAAAGAAGAAGGAAAATTTTCACTATTTGTAGATGACATGATACTATACATTAGAAAACCAGAAAGACTCCACCAAAAAACTGTTAGAGCTAATAAACTAATTCAATAAGTTTGTAGGATACAGGATAAATGTATAAAATCTATTGTATTTTAATACACCAGTAATGAAGCAGCAGAAAGAGAAATTAAGAAAACAATCCTAATTATAATTGCACCAAAAATACCTAGCATAAGATACCTACGAAAAAACCTAACCAAAGAGGTGAATGACCTGTACTCTGAAAACTAAAATACTGATGAAAGAAACTGAAGACAACACAAAGAAATGGAAAGACATTCCATGTTCATGAACTGAAAGAATATTGTTAAAATGTCGATACTACCCAAAGCAATCTACATATTCAATGCTATCCCTATCAAAGTAACACCAGCATTATTCACAGAGCTAGAACAAACAATCCTAAAATTTGTATGGAACCAGAAAAGACCCCAAATAGCCAAAGCAATCTTGAAAAAGAAAACTAAGGCTGCAGGCATCACAATCCCAGATTTCAAAATGTATTACAAAGTATGGTACTGTCACAAAAACAGATACGCAGATCAATGGAACAGAATAGAGAACTCAGAAATGGATCCACAAACATGAACAACTAATCTTTGACAAAGCAGGAAAGAATATCCAATGGAATAAAGACAGTCTCTTTAGCAAATGGTGCTGGGAAAACTGGACAGCGACAGGCAGAAAAATGAATCTAGACCACTTTCTTACACCATACACAGAAATAAGCTCAAATGTAAGACAGGAAGCCATCAAAATCCTAGAGGAGAAAGCAGGCAAAAGCCTCTTTGACCTCAGCCACGGCAACTTCTTTCTCAACATGTCTCCGGAGGCAAGGGAAACAAAAGCAAAAATGAACTATTGAGGCCTCATCAAAATAAAAAGCTTCTGCACTGTGAAGGAAACAATCAGCAAAACTAAAAGGCACCGAAGGAATGGGAAAAGATATTTGCAAATGACATATCAGATATAGCGTTAGAATCCAAAATCTATAAAGAACGTATCAAACTCAACACCCAAAAAAACCCAAATAATCCAGTGAAGAAATGGGCAAAAGACATGAATAGACACTTCTCCAAAGAAGACATCCAGATGGCCAACTGACACATGAAAACATGCTCAACATCCCTCAGCATCAGGGAAATACAAATCAAAACCACAATGAGATACCACCTTATACCTGTCAGAATGGCTAACATTAACAACTCAAGCAACAACAGATGTTGGCAAGGATGTGGCCAACATCCTCTTTTGCACTGCTCGTGGTAATGCAAACTGGTGCAGCCACTCTGAAAAACAGTATGGAGTTTCCTCAAAAAATTAGAAATAGAACTACCCTACAACCCAGCAATTGCACTACTAGGTATTTATCCAAGGAATACAGGAGTGCTGTTTCAAAGGGGCACATGCATCGCAATGTTTACAGCAGCGCTATCAACAATATTGAAAGTATGGAAAGAGCCCAAATGTCCACTGACAGATGAATGATAAAGATGATGTGGTATATATATACATATATATACACACACACACACATATACATACAATGGAGTATTACTCAGCAATCAAAAAGAATGAAATCTTGCCATTTGCAACTACGTGGCTAAAACTAGAGGGTATTATGCTAAGCAAAATTAGAGAAGACAAGTATCATATGACTTCAGTCCTATGAGGAATTTAAGATACAAGACTGATGAACATAAAGGAAGGGAAGCAAAAATAATATAAAAACAAGGAGGGGGACAAAACATAAGAGATTCTTAAATATAGAGAACAAACTGAGGGTTGCTGGAAGGGTTGTGGGTGGGGGGATGGGCTAAATGGGTAAGGAGCATTAAGGAAGACACTTGTTGGGATGAGCACTGGGTGTTATACAAAGGGGATGAATCACTGGAATCTACTCCTAAAATCATTATTGCACTATATGCTAACTAACTTGGATGTAAATTAAAAAAAGAAAAGATTAAGAGACATCAACAACAGAAATAACAAAAACAAACAAACAAAAAACAACCCCCCTCCACCAAAACCCTGCCTCATATGATCCATGGCACCAATTCACTTCTCCAACCCTCAGTTTTCTCATCAGCCAAATGAGGATATTAGGCCTGTAAAAGTCCTCCTGAATCTAAAAATGTATAATTCAGTATTTTGCTACACGAGGGATGGAGAAGAGGAGGAATACAATGAGAGAAAATAAAACTTGCCTACGTCCCTATTCATTCAGCCATCCCTATTAAAACACATATACATCATTCAGTGAAATGTTATGAAGGTGCTATCAATACCGTAGAAAAGACCTAGTCCTAGGTCTTCCACTGAAGGAACTGCTACTTGGTGAACATACACCAAGGACCAGGCACTAGATTTCAAAATAATAATAGTTATTCTTTACTGAGTATCTACTGGGTGTCAGATATACTCTTAGGGCTTCATAAATACCACTTCATTTACTTTTCCTGATAATGCTGTGAAGTTCTGAGGGTTAACTGGGATAATAATCCCTATTTTAAATTTTTTTTTTTTTTCAACGTTTATTTATTTTTGGGACAGAGAGAGACAGAGCATGAACGGGGGAGGGGCAGAGAGGGAGGGAGACCAGAACCGGAAACAGGCTCCAGGCTCTGAGCCATCAGCCCAGAGCCTGACGCGGGGCTTGAACTCACGGACCGCGAGATCGTGACCTGGCTGAAGTCGGACACTTAACCGACTGTGCCACCCAGGTGCCCCAATAATCCCTATTTTACAGATGAGAAAATGGAAGCTCAGAGACCTGCCCAAATTCTCCTAATTACCACATTGTATAAATAAATGACATAAGTGAGAAACCCTATATACCAAGTTGTACAGACTTCTCTCTGGTAGGCACATAGAGAGTACTTGTTTATTAGAGTATTGCTCAAATTTTAATTCACAATTAAACTTGGGAGATGTGTGACACAATTCTGGAAAGTAGATTACAAAATCGTAGGAAGGAAGATGGGCAAGAGAAGGAAAGGTGACATTTACTGAATGTCCACTATACGTCAGGTTCTTTATATACCCTATTTTCACCAGCCCCTACTTTGTAGACTTGTTGGAATTAACTGTCTCCATTCATGAGATAAGAAAATTGAGGCTCAGAAAGGTCTAGGTCACTGAGCTAGCAGTAAGTAGAATAGGACCATTATTTCCAGACGGCCTTGGAGGCTGTCGTCTTTTGGGCCTTTAGCTCTTTATTCTTTCTTCAGTGAGAGAGGGGGGGTACAATGAACAAGAATGGGTAAATCTGGATTTGATTTTCAGTACTGCCACTCACTAGTTGTGCAGTTTTGGCAAATCATTTAAATTCTGTGAGCCTAAATTTCCTCATTTGTAAGATAAAAATAGTAAGATCCTGTATTCCCACCAAGCAGGGTTATAATGAGGCTCACACAGTATGAGAAAATATTTCACAAAATGCTATATAATATAATGGGTATCACCATATTTATTATTTGTAGTATTACCACCACCACCATCATCATCATCATCATCAGCTTTCCTAGAGTAAGATGACAGTACAAAGTTTTGAGCTACTTTGCTTTGTTAGAAGACTTCTGAAATGATTAGGAGAGGACTTAAAATACTTACCAGAAAACTTCTGAGGTACCTGGGAGAATTCAAAAGCATGTATTATGGGTCATGTTTTCTTTTGCATATCTTGCAGGGAGCCATGCAAGATCTCTTGTAGGAAAGCAAATGGGGGGAGGGGGTAGGATTAGAAAGTGATAATCCAGAATCTTTACCAGATCTTTTGACCAGCAGCTCTTTTGTAGGAACCTTTACTACTCCAAGCAGATAATCTCTGATTGACTGAATACTGGTTATATCAGTGGCTGTTAAATCAAACAAAAAAGAGAAATTATTTAATGCTCTACTGACCAAAGGGCTAAACACTTTAACATGTATTTCCTAGGAGAGGCTATATCATTCAAAGCAGAGCCCCTTTTATTTTCTTCTTCTTATTATTATTTAAATGTTTATTTATTTATTTTGAGAGGGCACGTGCATGGAAAGGAGACAGAGAGGGAGAGAGAGGATCCCAAGCAGAATCCTGATACAAGGCTCAGTATCACAAAACGTGAGATCATGGCCTGAGCTGATAGCAACAGTCAGATGCTTAGCTGACTGAGCCACACAGATGCCCCCAAACTGCACCCCTTTTAATTCTGGTTGTGATGGGTCATTTGGTGCTTACCTGACTTGGTATCTTCATGATAAATAGCAAAGGTGACCTCTGCAAACTCCAACAGCTCTGCCAGGAAACAGGCCTCTCCACTACAGTGCTGAGTCACCAAATTACATGAAAATTCAACATGATGGGAGAACTCAGGGCAGAAGGAACAAGCTACAGGGCGGGTTCGGCGCTGTTCTCCCTTGGGCAGGAAGGAGAGATGGGTGGTGACAAAGGCATTGACCCCAACTGTGGCACTGAACTGTAGAGCGGGTTCCAGCTCAGCCAAAGCCCTGTAAAGAGAGAAGGATGGGAATGAGAAGGTAGTAACAGAACTCAGCTGGACTGCCTAGAAAACATCTCCACCATCTCCATGAGGCCACCAAGAACACTAACCCACCAGATATTTCCTATCTAGGCTTTGGGCAGAGCCACAGTGTGCTTTCTTAATTATTTAAATATCATAATGTATGTGTATGAGGTGGGGGAAGACAATATTCATCTGTCTACCAGAGTTACACTCTCCAGGGACACTCCATTTTACTGTCACTGACCTTCAGCCAAAGACTAGCAGGCAGCAACAGTAGTTGAACAACTTGGCTTTACTGCTCATTACACTGAGAAAGAACATACACCAAGGGAAATCATGGGGAATTTTAGTAAGAAAGTATAAGAAAGGACTACTAGCACTAGACTCATGTTAGTTGATTTAGACGTTGTTCCTGGAAGTGGAGCTTTGCTCCTGATAGTTGTTCTAATGAATCTTATCTAGGAGGGAAGACACATGGGTGTCTAGGGGCACATGGGTGGCTCAGTCGGTTAAGCGTCCAACTTTGGCCTAGGTCATGATTTCACCGTTCCCGAGTTGGAGCCTTGCGTCGGGCCCTGTGCTGACAGCTCAATGTCTGGAGCCTGTTACAGATGCTGTCTCCCTCTCTCTCTGACCCTCCCCTCCTTGTGCTCTCTCTCTCTTAAAAACAAATAAACATTAAAACTAGAATAAGGCTAAGGTTAGGATTGGTAAAGCAGCAGCAGTCAGTCACTCATTGTAGCCAGGATGGGGGTGATGTTGGGTATTTTTGTGATTTCATAATGACCTTGTTTTGGTTTGTTCCTAGACAAGATTATGGAATAATTTTATTTTTGTCTCATTTCATCATGGTTGCAAAGCAGCTTTGTCTGATGCTGGTGTTCCATGAGATTATATATGCTCAGCAAGAAAACACCCAGTCCAGCTATGATTGCCAGGTCAGTTCCCAGATGTCTCTGGGGTTGCTCTTCTCTTTCTCAGTACGTATGTTCCACACGTACAGACAGAATCTATCCATCTTTAACTGACACTCATAAAGAGCAGTCAAGTCTTTAGTGTGTGGGTATAGTATGAGGAAAACTCCTTTGCCCCAACTTCCCCAAGGGTATAAAATTGACATTTAGGCAAAGAGGTCACCTCTTTTTGAAGCATTTTCTGACAGCCCCAAAGAAGAGTTAGAGGTGTTCCTTCTTTACTGTACCTGGTGTACATTAGTAGAGGGTAGTAACTTGGAGCTTGAATCTTGGCTCTATCATTTAATTAAATGTGTGACCTTGGACAAGTTATTCAACTCTTTGAAGTTTCACTGTCCTCTTTGCTAAAATGAGGATAGCATAAGGATACAAATACTAAAGACGTATGTATAATTATATGCTTATTATATTTTCATTTCTTATGAAATTAAGTAACCTAAAATGATCATTAATGGGAGACTGGTGTATGTCTATACAACAGCAGACTCTGAAGTATATATTAGGTATAGGAAACATGAGAGGGAAATAGATCAAATGCCAGTAATGACTAAAAAAACAAAGATAAAATGTTCAAGGAGTGTCGTAAAAATTACACTAGATAATACATACAAAGCAGAGAACCTGTTATGGGCAATGAAAGGGCTCTTAACAGGAAACTCTCAGATATAGCACTGAGAAGAAAGAAAGGTTTGCGCCCAAAGCTATTCTGAATTAATTCATTCAATAATTATTTCCTGACCATCTTCTCTGTGTGTCATGCACTGGGCTCAGAGCTAGATACAGATAGGAGTGAAAGAGCTATAATTTCCTACCCTTGTGGAACTTAAAAACTAGTGCAGCAAGATCTCTGTCAATCAAGTGACTATAAATATATGTATATATCTATGTCTATATCTAGACTGTGATTGCTTTTCCTTTGGTCCAATTATCTTTTTGCTAGTACTTCGCCAGCAAATCAATGAACCCATTTATGTTCATGGAAGTTTCTACTCATCCTCAGTTAAAGATCAGGTTAATTAAAAGACTCAAGTGAAAAAGAAAGAAGGGGTCTGTTTACACAGACATTGAAAATGTATTTTCAGGGAGACCACTGGCACTTCAGATGAGGGTTGGTATCTCTTGATGAGAGAAGGCTGACTTCAGAGCACCTGCTATCTGGATACCAAGAATTCCTTTCTTCAATAAGATGCAATGTAAAACTTATTTCTGACTTTACTATATTCCACTGGCTAATAAAGGTAACATTATTTATACAAATTATCTATACAAATGGAACTAATTATTTGAATAGTAGTTGGTAGTTTATAAAGTTACTTCATACTTGTTAATTCTTACACTGATCCTTATAAAATCAGAAGTATTCATAATTTCCATTTTTCAGATGAACAAACAGACCCAGAGAGGTGAAGAAACTACCCCAAGATCATGCACAGCTAGTGGGAGATGGGGGTGGGTCCCGTTTCTAGTGCAACTTGTTTCCATTATACTGTGTTTGTCACAGAACTGTCCCAAACTATCAGAAGAATGTAGTGTTAGAATTCGCCTGGCTTCTTACCGTTCCTTCTTGAAACGGTGACACAAACCAAATGCAGGATTTACAACAAACTGCCTGCCATCTGATTTGAGTTTCCCCATGATCCCCAGAAAGAGGGACTACTGAGTTTCTTATCTATTATGCAGTCTCTCCAAGATCTACTGACTATCTAAACTCTAAGTCCTTCTCTGCCAGTTAAATAATAGTTAACGCTATATTTACAAATTCTGACCTTGGCTGGGTCTTACACAGAACAGGTATTCCATACACACAAATTTCATGCCTCCATGCCTTTGCACATGTTCTTCTCTTTGAACAGAATAGTTTTCAGCTCTCTTGGGTATTTTGACAACTCCTATTCTTTTTTCAAGACTCAGATTAAGAAAGGCTTGGAATGCCAAGTTGAGCAGGTTAGAGTTTATCTTGGGAACCAGTAGTCTCTAAAGTCAAGTGTGTACAACCTAGGGGGTTTATATATAGGATAACCTACTTGGGCATAGGAAGAAAATATTACCACTTCTATATTTGTTATCATATATGTTAAAGTTTTATATATGCTGTTGTAGATTTTATAACGTATTATAATATAGTAGCACATGAAGCTGATTTATACATGAATAAGTACCAGATATTCAGAGGGTATGCTAGGTATGTGAAGCTTTTATTTATTTATTTTTTTTAAAGTTTATTCATTTTGACAGAGAGTGAGTGTGTGCGTGCGTATGCGCAAGTGGGGGAGGGGCAGAGAGAGAAGGAGAACGAGAATCCTAAGCAGGTTCCACACTGTCAGTGCAGAGACCAATGTGGGGCTTGAACTCACAATCCATGAGATCATGACCTGAATCGAAATCAAGAGTTAGACACTTAACCGACTGAGTCACCCAGGCGCCCCTTATTTTTCTGTTAGTAGGAATGCACAATTAAAATTTGAAGACCACTGCTACTGACAATGGAAAACCATCACAAAAGTTTTAATGTGAGGGAATGGCATGGTTAAAAAACTGCCTTGGTATCACTGACACTAAATGTTCTCAAGCAATTACTGGAAATCCATTTGGAGAATTCAGTGATGGAAAATATTAACCAGGCTGAACATTTTACCAGTTGCTTCAGTGTCAGATCTCGCATGGCAGTAATTGAATTTGTTAGTTACAGAGTGCAAAGTTAAAGGCAAATGATCTGACCCTAAGTCACAGCAAGGGAAAAAAGGGAACACTTGCCTTCTTTCTTGAACTTGTGTCCAAAGTGAACTAGCCTACAGTAGAAGCATGACTTAGTTCTCTTTCTTAGTGGGTACCTTTTATATGCGCTAGAATTATGCTATGTGGTGGCAGGGGGCACAGAGGAGTTCGAGCAGTGATTAGAAGAACTCACAGCCTACTGGAGAAAACTCATATATACCAATAACTGAAAAGAATATTCAAATAACAAATAACTGCAACCAAGGTGCTGAAAGACAAGGACAAAGCACCAATTCTGTCTACGTGTAGGAAGACATATAGGAAGGCTGCAAAGAAGCTGCAAAGTCAAAGAAAATAGGAGTTTGTTTAGTGGACAAAAGGAATAAGAACACTCAAGGTAGAGAGAAGTATGAACAAAGGCCTGAAGGAGATAAGAGAAGGCCATGCTGTTTATATTTAGAAACAGTGCTCCAGGCAGAAAAAACAACAAGACAAAATCCCTGAGAGGGAAATGAGCTTGGTGTGTTCAGAAACAATAAAGTCAGTGTTTGGAGGACAGTAAACAGAGGGGAGATGAACAGGAGGAGATGAAGTCATAAACATAATAAGGAGCCAGATCAAGTTGGGTCTTATACACATTTAAGTAGTTTGTACGAGATGAAAAGTCACTGATGGGTTTTAAGCAGAGGTGTGTCAAGGTCTGACTTAAGTTTTCAGAGGATCACAATACAGAGGTTTCTGTATTGCAAACAGACTGAAGGGGAACAAACTAGAAAAATGGGAGGTGATACTCAGAGACTGGATAGGAGATTATATAAGAGTCATTGGCCCTGGCCTGGTTTAAGGGTGTAGGATATGACTATAAATAAGTGATCAAGTTGGGTAGAGGATAAGTTTGTGGTTTTTATTTATTTTTTAATTTTTTTAATTTTTTAATTTTTTTAAGATTTTATTTTTAAGTCATCTCCACACCCAACGTGGGGCTCCAAGTCATGACCCCAAGATCAAGAGTCACATGCTCTTCTAATTGAGGCAGCCAGGTGCTCCAAGATTGTTGACCAAAGTCAAGGACCTAAGTTGCTAATAACAGTAAAGTTTGCAAATGATTTACTTATTTATACTCTTACATGCTTTCTTAAGAGAGAAAGAAAAAAATAAAGTGCTTACTGAACTGGAAATCGTATAAATGAAGTTTTACATATATGAGCATCATATACTGTGTGGACTGCAATGAAAAAACATGAGGTGGACTTACTTGGCTGCTGCTTGCAGACCACAGGCTCTGATTATCTCAACTGAAATAGAGACAGCTCGGGCAGCAAGAACTCCCTCTGCTGTTCTTGGAGTACGCCTGTATTTTAGGCCCACATCCAGTAAACCTTAAGATTGAGGACAAAAGGAAAAAAGAAAAGTTAGTTGGCACAGTGTCTCTTCTACCAAACCCCAAGTCCTGGTCAGACTTGGGGTTTGGTAGACAATCATTAGGATGGCCTACAATCATAATGAACAATAAGGGGCATGAGCAGTGAGATAATATGTCCATAGCCAGAATCATTTTATATTATTATACTTTAAGATTAATAAAGGTAGAACAAAAGTTACTATTTTCATTTCACATCCAAGAAACTATGGCTCAGAGACTGAACTGCTTGTCAAGATCACACAACTATCAGAGGCAGAACTTAATTCCAGATTTTTTAAACTTCCAGTTATCCTTATAGAATTGAGATGGACTCCAGCCTTTCTTCGTTTTTAAACCTTTCCACACTTTGTACCACCACCTGAAACCTTTGTACCACCACCACCTGAAACATCCTTTACATGCCATCCTTTTACAAAAATTCTACCTTCGTACATTTCAGAGAAAGCTTTACAAGAGAACAGGGGTGCCTGGGTGGCTCAGTCGGTTAAGCATCTGATTTTGGTTCAGGTCATGATCTCATGGTTTGTGAGTTTCAGCTCTGTGTGGGTCTCCATGCTGGGAGTGTGGAGCCTGCCTTGGACTCTCTCTCTCCCTCTCTCTCTGCCCCTCCCTCACTTGTGCATGCATGTGTGCTCTCTCTCTCTCTAAAAAATAAACATTAAAAAAGATAATAATAAAAGGGGAGCCTGGGTGGCTAAGTTGGTTGAGCATCTAACTTTGGCTCAGGTCATAATCTCACAATTTGTGGGTTTAAGCCCCATATCGGGCTCTGTGCTGACAGCTCAGAGGCTGGAGCCTGCTGCGGATTCTGTGTCTCCCTCTCTCTCTGCCCCTCCACCACTCACACTCTGTCTCTCTCTCTCTCTCAAAATAAATAAAGCATTTAAAAAAATTAAAAATACTAATAATATAAAAATAAATAAAATATATTTAAAAAAAAAAAACAACAGAACAAGCTGATCAGTGACAGGAGTAACAACTCAATCCTAACCATGGCAAGATAAAAACCTCCTGTTGTGGCATACTCTCTAGCAAACATAGTAACTTGATTTAGAAGGCTAATTCTAGTTATCTGATGACATACTTGGAGGGCAGGTCATCCTAATGAAGTAATTAGGATGTAATTCAAAAGTCTAAATTCTAATTAATCTTTTCCAACTTTAAATCCTAACCTCTTCCATCCTTACAGTGAATTCCCAGTTCATGCTAACTGTATTCCACCAATCCCACATGTGCTCATGTTGCCTTGGAATACTAATTCTCTGAATACACCTACACAACACTTAGGATTTATGCTGTGAGGCTTCTTAAATGCTTGCTGAAGTTAAAGGTGAAATGAGACAAACAATAGAGTCCCTGCAAAATGTGAGTTTTTTAAACTATAGGCAAAATTTGCATACAATACACTTATATATTCATTTTTCTAAGAGAAGGTAGATCATGGTTTTCATCAGATTCTTAAAAGGGTCTCACACAATATGAATAGTCACTACTTATAGAGAAAAGGGATATTTACATGTACTGACTTCAAAAGGGAAGGGCAAACCAGTCTTCAATTACCTGATGACTGGTTCCTCAGTTCCTTCCTGTTCTCAAGCCTGGGAGTTAAAGGGAGATTAAAGGTCTGTATTCCCACATCCTCATGGTGCTGCATGGTTACCATGGCACAGATCCTCGATAATGGCAAGGTTCCTCTGGCAACCATCTGGTCTCTCACGTTAGGATAATAGTATCTGGAAGCCACACAAGCACAAGCTGTTGTTGGAAGAATTAGGTGGATAAATTATTCAATTTGCCCAAGAGATCAGCTTTCGGTATCGAGTTATCTTTGCAGCCTGATTGCTCTGTATTTGTGGTATACAGCTGTGGTCCAATCTGACTGGATTTATTGCCCATGATGTGGAGGAAGAGCTTCATAAATTATACTCTATGTTCAGAACAAAGGCCAGCTTCCTACAAGCTTTCTGTTTGGATATCTGCATCTGACTTAGACTGCTGGGAGTAGCCACTTTTACGAACATACACCCTGGTGCCAGTGAAAGTGGTTCCATATGGAGCAGTACCAATCTCTTCTATGGCTTCAGGCCTAAGTCCCTCAAATTTAAAGCATCCATTAGTATCTACTGTACTTCCTTCTCTTGTCAAAACATTCCATTCTTTTTTTTTTTTTTTTTTTAATTTATTTTTTAAATTTACATCCAAGTTATTTAGCATATAGTGCAACAGTGATTTCAGGAGTAGATTCCTTAATGCCCCTTACCCATTTAGCCCATCCCCTCCTCCAACAACCCTTCCAGTAACCCTCTGTCTGTTCTCCATATTTAAGAGTCTCTTATGGGGGCGCCTGGATGGCTCAGTCAGTTAGGCGTCCGATTTCAGCTCAGGTCATGATCTCACAGTTTGTGGGTTCCAGCCCCGCCCGCGTCAGGATCCGTGCTGACAGCTCAAAGCCTGGACCTGCTTCAGATTCTGTGACTCCCTCTCTCTCTGTCCCTTCCCTGCTCATGCTCTGTCGCTCCTTCTCTCTCAAAAATAAATAAAACATTAAAAAAAATTTTTTTAAGTCTTTTATGTTTTGTCACCCTCCCTGTTTTTATATTATTTTTGCTTCCCTTCCCTTGTGTTCATCTGTTTTGTGTCTTAAAGTCCTCATATGAATGAAGTCGTATGATATTTGTCTTTCTCTAATTTCGCTTAGCATAAATACCCTCTAGTTCCAAAACATTCCATTCTTATATCAGTTTTAAATGAAACCTAAATTCACCTGACTGGTTTTAGGAAAAGTTTCTGGCAAGTAGATGGTACTCTGCCCTAGTTCTGTTGATGCTGTTTCTTATTTTGAATCTATACTCTCTTTGTCACTTCTTGGGCGCAGGGATGCAAAAGAGGCTGAGCCTCTGTATTCGTTTCAAGTCTGTTACATGAATGGATTTAAATTTTACAAAGACTACTCTTTTGGTGGTGGGAAGACCAGATTATAAGAAATGAGTTTAGAAGCGGGGAGACCAGTAAGGAGGCTATCAGTAAATTAGGCATGATATGATGAGGGCCTGAACTAAATAGGGCAGTAATAAGAAAACCAGTGACTAAATATTTAAGAGCAGTAGGAGGTAAAACTGATAGAACTTCACTTCCAAATGTAACAAGTGGTTAGAAGCATGAGATACAACTGCTCTCAAGAGCCTAATAATGTAGCAGATTTAAGTAAAATCTGGAGAAGAGTCACTAATAAGCCAGGTAATATAAAATAGGGTAGAAAGGATTGCTTAGCTTCCTTATAATTCAAGTTAAGCTTCCTTATAATTCAAGCTACGATGTCAAGGGAAGGATGCTCTATGATTGTGCACTTCCTTTCTAGGCACAAAACTGGTTTCACATTCTACCTGCACCAGATTTCAAACTGGACTCCACCTCCAGGCATGGGCCCCTGTGCAGAGAAGACACTCAGCAGAAGCCTTTGCACTGGAACTTCAGCTGGCAACAGGAGAGAGTGATGGTGCTCACTATTAAAGATGGGATCTGGAACACAGAGTGTGGTTGAAGATCTGAAAGGCTTCAAAGAGATTCCTTTGGAAAAGAAAAGCAATTCAGAATAATCCAACACATTTAGTGCTTTATCTGTAGCAAGACAGTATGCTAATATTCAATTTCAATTTTATCCTCACAAAACTCCTGTGAGAAAAACAAAGCAACTATTATTATTCCTACTTAACAGACAGGATAGGACATATTGAAGTTACATAGTGAATCCAAAGGTCTTAGAGTTAGTAGATCATGCACCTGATACCAGAACCTGTATCTTCTATGTTACTTTTATGAAGGTCTATTTCCATAGTAGCTATGGTCCCCCAAGGGCCCCATGATAATATAGAAGAAAGAGATCCCTTCATTGCTGGACAATGTCTAAGGGTTGCCATTTCTCCACATCCTTGCCAACACTTGTTAGTTTGATTTTTGTTTTTGTTTTTGCTTAAAAATTATTGCCATCTTGGTGAAAAGAAGTGGTATTCTGTGGTGGTTTTGGTTTTCATTCCCTAAATGACTAATGATGCTGAGTATCTTTTCATGTGCTTATTGGCGCCATTTATATATCTTAAGAGAAATGTCTATTTAGATTTTCTAAATATTTTTTAATTAGATTGTCTTTTTATTATTATTTGTAAGAGTTCTTTATATATTCTGGATACAAGTTCCTTATTTGAACCCTAAAATCAATACTGGCAGTGCTTTTGCAGTTATATGTGGACATACTCAGAATGCCAAAAAAATCTGAGCCACCTGACTTGATCATTCCCAACTGAGCTAGAACAAGGGGACACTCTGCTTTCTTGTTTTAGCTCTCAGAGATGATGAGATAATGGAAATGGTAGGGGGTAGTGTAGTGTAGTGTAGTGTAGTGCAAGAATATCTGGCTCTGGGGCCAGTTGGATGGGGTCTGAATGCCAACCATGTTATTGTTACTGGGGCAGCCTCAGTCACTTAACACTTCTCTCTTTTGTAAAATAAAGAAAATAGAATCTACTAGGATAAGTTGTTTTAGGATTTACAACTATGATCTATGTGAGATATATATGTACATATTTCTCCTAAGAGCAATGGTTCAGTATTCCCTAATTCAGTGTTTCACGCTGTTATGTTATGTAGAATGTAACTACCTTGAATAATGAGAATCAATTGTATATGAATGGATGATAAGAGTGACCAGGCAAAATATAAATAGTGGGATCTAGGTAAAGGGTATATAGAAGTTCTTTGTACTATTTTTGTTAACTTTTCTGTAAATTTGAAATCATATCAAAATAAAAAGCTACAAAAAACAACATAAGAAAGGAAAAATTAAAACTTAGCCCATCTTCTGTACTACCCAGGTAAGACTTGAAACATTTAGGAACTCAAAATTCACTCAGGAAAAAAAAAAAAAAAAATCCTAAGCATAGCCAATTAAAGAACCATACAAGAATGAGAAACCCTAACCTCCTAAACCTACCGTTTTCAAGGAACTCAGGTCCTTTTAGCACACTGGATTGAGAGTCTTGAACTGGAAAGTAGTACTGGACATAACAATCTGCTTCTCCCCAGACTGTTGCCTGAAGAGGGGCTAGCCCTTTAACACTCTCTACGTGGAGCTCAAAGTGATGCTCCATCAATCCATTTCTTTGGTCCTCTGCCTATTAAATGAAACAGAGATACTGGTGAGCTTTAAAGAAAAAAATATTCTTAGAATATTCCTGCTTCTCTACAAAATCTGAGTATAGATGAAGAAATAGTCATAATTAGCTGATACTAAAACAGATACTTAATTCTCATTGTGTATAAATCTCACAACTGCTCACTGTAATCAGATCCAGCTGGATTTACTCTAGACTGTGAGCCTAGGTCAATATTAGGAAATCCATAAATGTTTCAGTGCATTAAATAGAATAAAGGAAAGAAACATGACTATCTCAATAAATGCTAACAAGGTATTTGATAAAATTCAATCAGCTCCTGATTCTTAGTACATTAAGAATAGGACACATTAAGAATATCTTCTTGTATAAAGAATACATATGTGAAGCAAACAGGTATTAATTTACTTACTATTTTTAATGAAGGTTGGAATAACACCAAGACTACTCATTAATGGTAAGGACTAGTCAAGGAGGTCGTGAATATACCATTACTGAAAGTAACTACTACCGATAACAATTTAATGTTTTTATTATTTACTATAGCCAGGCACTGTACTAAGCCTTTGACTTGTAGTAGTTAATTTAACATGTATAGCCAACAACAGTGGAATAAGGGTTTGAACTCAGGTAGTCTGACTCTAGAGCGAAGTCTCTTTACTTCTACTCTATACAGCCTCGACAGACACTAGACAACTGATAACTGGGACTATTCAAAGGGGGGATTCAGGATTCAGATAAAATTGTATGATGTATATGTGTTTAACATTCTAACCATTAATCCCATGAATCTGGAACAGATTGCATAAGGTCTTTGCTTTATTTATCAGCAGTATCTGCTCCAAAACCTTCCTCAGGGAAACAGAAAACTTTCATTTTGATTCCCCAGAAAAGAGAAACAATCTCAGCAGCTACTTAATTTGGCCATACAGTATTACAGTAATAATTCAGTTCTGTAGATGGTGAAATGGATGAGGGACATGAGTATAGGAAGAAAAACAATTTATTTATAGATATCTTTCAGAGAGTTCTTTTATGCTCATAATGAGTAACATTTTCTAACTTTTGGTATGGAATTTAATGAAAACTGAGTCTACACTGCAAAGTGAGGGCCATATATAATACCTAAAATAGACTTAGGAATATTATAGAGAAGTTTTCTGTGTTTGTGCTTTTATGTCATTGTCAAATTTAAAAAGCTACTATTATCTATTGGTAGACACTAGTATCTAATAGAAACAGTAAAGTTTGGAGTTCATAACATACAAATAAACAATAACCTACTCATAGACATTTTCCTAATAGTTCTTTCTCTGTCATAGACATCACATTTGTCATTCAGATTCAGATTAGAAAATATAACATACTTAAATCATGTGGAAACTGAGATTTGGCTATGCTAGTAAAGACACCAAAGGTAAGATAACAGTAGGACATGACACAGTAGAATGAAGACTGGACTTTGAGTCAGAAGGCCTGTGTCTGAACAGTGATTTTCTCATTCTTAGCTATGTGACCCTGGACAAGTAACATAACCTCTTTGATTCTGTTTCATCACTTAAAAAGAGAATGACACCTCATGTAGTGTTAGGGAAATAAACATGAAAAAGTGTATCAATGTGCTTTCTCAATTGTCCAACACTGTACAAATTATTTTTAAGAATTTTCTGGTAGAAAAGCAAGGAACTTCACTACAACTTTCCAACTGGATTTGGCTGAGAAACAGAGTAAGATTTGCTGGCTTACATGCTTACATTTGGAATCATTCTCAACCTTCTGCCCCATTTTTCCCCCCTTGATTATCTTTAAAAAAAAATTTTTTTTAATGTTTATTTATTTTTGAGAGAGACAGAGACAGAATGTGAGCGGGTTAGGGGCAGAGAGAGAGGGAGACACAGAATCTGAAGCAGGCTCCAAGGCTCTGAGCTGTCAGTACAGAGCCCGATGCGGGGCTTGAACTCACGAGCTGTGAGATCATGACCTGAGCCGAAGTCGGATGCTCAACCGACTGAGCCACCCAGGCACCCCTGATTATCTTTTTTTTAATTAAGACTTTTTAAATGCAGTTTTACATTCACCCCAATTTTTAAAAAGGCAATTAATTAACTGTTAGTGAATTAGAGGATTAAGAGGTGGCTGTCCAATTAGAGTTTCTTTATAGATTCAAAAAGCTCAGAGGAACACAGATATACATTTAAATCATAAAAAATAAATAATTCCTTTAATCTACAGCAATCTTTAGGGTGCAAATATGTTTCTTTTCACTAATGAAATAATGATCTGGGGCAATGGTTTCACTAAAACATGCAAGATAAAATGAGATTATGGAACTTAAAATTTGCCAAAACAATAGATCTCGTGCTCTCACCACACACACCAAAAGGTAACAAGATGAAGTGACTGATAACGTTAATTGGCTTCATTATGGTAACCATTTCATAGTGTTACATATATCAAAACATCATGTTGTATACCTTAAAATGAGATTATGGTTTTTATAAATAATCAAGTGGTTAGTGACTACCATAGTAACAGATGCTATAGACGGCTGGTCCAGAAAATGGGCTGGCCTAGGGCTAAAGGGTGGAAGTGTTCCTTCTTCATTCTTTAATCTTTGTAGTGCCATTATCTGATCTGAAGAACCCATGGCTAAAAAGACACGAAGACTCCCATTTTGGTGGCCTGAGAACACATCAATCACAGGCATGTAGCTGTCAACAGCAACAACTGGGTACTGAGCATCAAGCAGCAGGCGAGAAATTTTGGGATCTCTAGAGGGAGAGAAAGTATGAATGAGCAAATAATAACCATCAATCATGTCTCAGTGTTGCTGCTGCATTTCCTACTTGGCTTATTTTCTCAGTTTGTTAAAAATGGGTCTACAGCTAGAAAAGTAATAGTGGTCTGAAAAAACATCATTCTACCTTAACTCATCAAATAAAAATTCCCAGGCAGATAAGTTCTAACGTAGCAATCTGAAAGCAGGGAATATGTCTGATTTATCTCTGTTATCATCATGACCCCAAGCCCAGCATCTGGGACTGAGAACTATCCCAGTACAAGCTTATTGAATTGCATTATTTTACAGTGTGGTCAACTTGAAAAAGTATGGACTTTGGTGTCTGGCAGATAAGACTTGGATAATATTACCAATAACATCTTCCATCTATAATCCTTCTAACACTGCAAAGGTTGATATTATCCACTATTAACAGATTAAAAAAGTCCAAATGCTCATCAGACCATGCTAAATCTTAGCTCTGCCACTTAATTGTTGGATGACTCTAAGTAATCAACTTAACATTTCTAAGTCTGTTTCCTCTTCTGTAAAATGTAGGTAATAAAACTTCCTCAAAGGGCAGTTAAGACTAAATTGAGGAAACAAATATAAAATACCAACTACAATACTTAGTACACAATAAGTGCTAAGTGCCTGGTAGCTATGATTATTTTATGCTCTGTCAGCGAAGAATGGGGTCTAATGAAATGAGAAGGGAAGGGAAATATCAGACTACACTAATATCACAAGCAAAAAAAGGGGAAAAAGCCAAAGCCTACAGCTGACAGTGGCATGATTCCAGTAGCACTCCTTAGCCGGACCATGCTCTCCAGTGCTACCATCATAAGTATTTCACTGTTCACAGAAGGCTTACCCATTTATTTTCTCACTGGACTGTCACAATTGTGCCACAAGGGAGACAGGGGGTCTATCATCACCCTCATTTTACAGATGATGAAAATAAAGCCAGAGAGGTTGATTTTTCCAAGTCAAAGGACAAGCTTCCTCATTTGTAAAAAGGGGATAATGATAATACTTCCTGGGTTATAGGAAGGCTCACATGAAACAGTGCACACTAAAGTGTTCTCTGTAAAATGTAAAACACAACATTTAAAACACAGCACCATGAGAAAGCTCTTAGGAAAGAAGTCAGTGCTAAAATAATTAAAAATCAGTACCTTGAACCAAAACAAAAAATTAACAGTCTGTAGTGAGGACAGAAATAATCTCCAGATAAATCAATACCCTACTGAGTGATAAGTGAGGTACAGTGATCAAATCTGTAGGTCCAAAAGACAATACTCAGTAGAGAAATCATGCAGATAGCTGATGGGAATAATCATCATGTTTTTGTGACAGAGATAAACCATTAATTTTGTGAGGTGATAACCTTTGGTAGTAGAGCTTCTTGGTGAAGCAGTAGAACTCTCTGGGTTCTAAGCCTGGTTCTACTACTTACAATATATATAACAAGTTATTTAAATCCTCTGTGCCTCTGTTAACTCATCTGTAAAATAGGGGAAATAAAAGTTACCTGCCTTAGAAAACTGTTGTGAGGATTAAATGACTTGATGTATGAAAGGTTCTTAGCATAGGGCCTGAAACATGGTAAGCAGTATCTGTGAACTGTCTTAACATAGAAAGAGCAGCCACTGTGGTGACACTGAGAAAAGTCCTCCAAGGTATTATTGGGCTAGTCATGTTTGCAAACCCAAAGAATTCCTCTTCAGTCCAAACAAAGTTAAAGATGTAAAGTAAAGAATACTCCAAAAGAGCCTATTTACTTGAATGACACGTAAAACTGATGGAGGGGGAGTTTCACCAGCCCGAGCAATTTGTCCTGTCCTGGGCTCTGCACCTTGTTCCAAGTTTCAATTACCATCACATTGTTCTTCAGCCTTTCCAGGTATTTGGAAGACAGAGAGACAGGAATCACCTGGGGAGAGGAACAATCAAAAAAACAACACAAAAACCAACACCTGAGAAAAAGGATCAATTTATACTCTTATTCAACAAGTACTAACTGAAAGCCATGCACAGTGCTAGGAACTGAAGACATTAAAATAAAACCCACTCTGTATTCTCAAGAGAAGCTAGTCTGGTGTAAGAGACCAATTAAGGCCAAATACAAAATGGTAAAAGTTCTCTGATGACAAAGGTCATATAGATGGAGCTTTGAGGACACAGACATATCAATGACTGCGCCTGCCTGCCTCATCCAAGCCTTTCTAAGGCATAATGACCTATTTGTAAATCCCTGCGGAAAGACAGATGTTTCTGAAAGAAAGATGGCTACTGACTAGACAAGGGTTGAGCACCTAATCAAAGGGCAGCCAGCCCACTGGTTGGATGCAATGGCCTAATACAAAAAGCTCTGCCCAATCTTCTGTAATGGTAAATAACAAGTCAACTGTTCATTTGGATTTCCAATGTAAAATTATTTGAGAATTGGCCAGCCAGCTGGTAGATGAAAGAGAAAGAAAAGTCACGAAGAGAAGCAGAGATCTGCAGCCAAGAGCGAGTCTGTTTCCTTAATGGCAGAATGAAGGGCCCACCAATTTGAAGTGACCTAAGCTGCAGTATAACTGCATCAGCAGAGAAGAGATAAGCCCCATGATGAAATCAATAGAACATGAAAGGAAAAAGGGTGAAATCAGAAATTAGGTAAGGCAAGATGACAGGAAGACACCAGAAGAGCAGAGATCCTGAGCAGACCTACTTTTGTATCCATCTAAGAAACTCCAATTACATAAGGTACCTGAGCACATTTCTGTTCTGTGAAACTAAAAAAACTAAAACATAGCAACCTAACCTACAAAGGAGAGATTTCAGAGAAAGCTGCAGGCAGAAAGTAACACTAAATTCTTAGGGATAAGCAGAATAAAGTTAACTTGTCTAAAAAGTTCTACCTAATAGGAGTCATGAAGGGTGAGAAGGAAATGTAAGGCAGAGGAAAAGCACACGAAAAGACACAGAGGTAGGGAAAAAGAACATTTAGGAAACTGCAAGTAGCTGGGCATAGCTGGACTATCTAGTGTGAAGGGAAGAGTGACAGGAGTAGAGACTGGAGAAGTACAGTCAGGCAGTTGTTAAATGGGCTTATAGTCCCAACTAAACATCTTACCTACTCTGAAGGCTATGGGGAATTACTGAAAAGTCTAAACCAGGGGAATAAAATACTCAGGTTAATATTTTAGAAAGATCATTCCTATTGGTACAAAAAGGAATGGGCATGGAGAGACCAGAAACAGACTAGACTGAAGGCTATTTGGAATGAGAAAGAGGGCCTGAATGAAAGCAGTAGCAGTCGGGTTGAGTGAGAGGATTTCGCCTGGAGAATGAAGTTTGCAGCATCTATTGGATTTGGTGAATAATTATGTAATAAAGAATCAAGGATACCTTTCAGGTTCTGCTCGGGTTTCTGAGTAGATTACAATATGAATTAGGGCAGATAGGAGGAGGAGGAACAGATCTGGAAGGAATAATAAATTCAGATTCAGACACATTTGAATTCCTTCTTTCATTTACATACCTTTACTGAATACCTGTGATATGCCAGGCCATGCATTAGGTGCCAAGTGTAAAGTGCTTTTGAGACATTTGGGGATGATGACCAGCAGTTACATGGAGAGATCAGAAACCTGAGGGAATGTCTGGCCTACATGGAAGTATAGATTTGGAAGTTATCTTCATAAAAATAATAGGTAAAGCTATGGGAGTGGAAGGAGTGACCATGGGAAAAGCGGGTTGGTTTGGAACAGTGCCAAGAATAAGAGTAATGCAGAGGAGTACCAGTAATTAAAGGTAAAAGAAAGGGAGAAAGAAGTGCTGGGGCCACCACCCGTTTCCTAGTTTTCCTGCTGTCCCAAAGACCAAAAAAGAGCTGTTGTTGATTCAGGAAGAAAATAAGAGAGTGGAGTTACAAAAATCAAGAAAGGAAACTTTTTTTTTTTAAAGTTTGTTTATTTTGACAGAGCAAGAGAAGAGAACATAAGCTGAGCAAGGACAGAGAGAGGGGGGTGGAGAGAGAGAATCCCAAGCAGGCTCTGCACTGTCACCACAGAGCCCAATATAGGGCTCAACCTCATAAACTGTGAGATAATGAACTGAGCAAAAATCAAGAGTCAGACATTTAACCAACTGAGCTGCCTAGGCTCCCCAAAACAGGAAACAATTTAAGCAATAGCATCAAATTCTACAGAGAAATCAAGCCAGATAAGTATTAAAACAAGTAGAGGAATAAATTAGAGAAAAAATTAAAAAAACAAAAAGCTTGGAGATACAGAAAAGAAAGGGGAAAGTTTAGTTCTAGAGGAAGGATAAAGGAATAGAATTCAGAACTCAGGCAAAAGAAACAGTGGGAAACCACAACAATTGAGACAGAAGAAAATGAAGACACAAAAAGTTTTAAAATGTTGATAGTGTCTTTTCCTCTTCCCATCCCATAGTGGGAATGGATCTGCACACCAGCTAATTACAAAGGTCTCTCCCAGTCTGAACATTCTAGGTTTCCTTTATAATGGAATTATGATTTGGGAAACATACTTGTCTCCCACCTCCATATAGCCCTAATAGATATAGAAGGTTAAGATATGTACAAAGTTACCTGAGAAAAGTTGAAGACTGGTTGTGTTGTGCCCCATGCGATGATAGATCTGGTGACTTCCTCTGTGCTGAAAAGTTTGCAATTTAAATAAACATTGCATGGCGGAGGTTTGTCAGATTCTCCAATAATGAAATCTTTCCCATCGGCCACCATCAATAGCACATGCAACAGCAAAGCACTCTCTTTTGTTGACCCATCTGTCTGATTTACTAAATTGTGAGAGGTTGGCACAGCCATGAAGGTTGAAGGATTTGGCACAACAGGGCTTGGTGACTTTGGGTTGGAGAGTATCAAATTCTGTACTTTCTTTGCAACTTCTTCGTGAATTTGATTTAGGTTCTCTGGATTTTTAGTACAGGTAACATGTTGACCAGGTTCTGATAATGTCATATCTGGACTTGTAAGAGTACAAAGTGGGCCATGTTGGGTGCTGTTACGTAATTTAGTATTCACACAAGTGAAATCCTTGTTATGTATGACAAGCTCCACAGTTACCTATAAAAACAAAAGGAAGAGAGTTAGTGGGCCTTCTGAAATCAGAATCAGAATTTTGGAGCTAGAGGCAAATCAGATTATTAGAAAGTAATTAACTCATTCTCAAATACCGTAATACTAGGAACACTAACAGTCTGTATATACATTACCTTATCAGGATTAAGAAAAGCTAGACAGATGATTTGTCAACAATATAAACTGAGCCTAGAACATCATCTTGTGCCAGAAAATAAGGATGTGCTCAGAAAAGGATGCAGACATATCAAAAGAACACAGAATTCAGTCAAAGGAGCTCACATGGGCCAAATCTGGGACAATTTGAGCATCAAAAAGAACAATAATAGTAATGGACAATAACACTGAATAATGTAAAAAACCATGAGTCTATACCGATATAAACAAACATGGGAGAAGGGACAACTCTTCTGTATAGTAGAATGCAATTAGTAAATACATAAGGAATGGAGGAGTTAGAAAATCATCATCTTACAATCATTATAGTAATAAGTGATTCAGGTAAACCACAGTGGAAAACATTCTACACATAAAAGGTCTCACTTAAAAAAAAATCAAAGTACTGAAAGACAAAGAAAGGTTGCAAAACTGTTCTAGACTAAAGGAGATTAGAGAGACATGACAAATGTAATGGATAATCCTGGAATGGAAAAAAAAAATTCTTTACATGGAAGTATTGGCACAATTAGTGAAACTTGCATATGGACTACAGACATTATCAATGTTAACTCTATTTTTATAATTGTACAGTGTTTTGTATAATGTTCTTGTTCTTAGGAAATATAAGAATTTAGGGGGGAAAGAGGCATGATGTCTATAACATATTCTCAAATACTTCAGAACAAAAATTGTGTGTGGGTGTGGGGGAGAGTGCATAGGGAGACAAAGAAAGACAGGAAGAAAGGGAGAGACAGGAGGTAGATAATTATAAAGCAAATGTGACAAATGTTAGTAATTGGTGAGTCTAGGTAAAGGGTATGTGAATTCTTTGTTCTATATTTGCAATTTTTCTCTAAGTTTGAAGTTATTAGGGATAAAGGGGACTTGCTGTTCCCTTTATTTAAAATCCAGAGCAAAGTTATTTCACTCTATTGAATACGGACAGCAATCTATCTACAACAGTACTTCTCTCAACAGAACCAGGACAGAAACAATTTCTAGTCCATCAGTTCTAATTCCTCTTTTCTGGTTTTAACCTTGCAGTCCAGAATGAATGAGGCAAACAGAAAATAAAATTTTGATAGGGGAAGAGTAAAGTGATACTAATTTTTTGCAATGACAATCACACAAGTCCTTAAAACTAACCGGTATTTATTATCAAGAAGACCAGGAAGGAGGCAGAGAGGGCTTTCAAGAGGAGGCAGCAGCGTGAAAATCAAGACTAAAAGCATGGAGGTATGAACCATCATGATACCTTACTAATTCTTTACATAGTTTGATATGGCTACTGGTGAGGAAGCTGCAAGTGGTATGTTAGGGCCACATAGTGAGCCCTGTATTTTATCTTTTGGATAATGGAGAGCCATGGAAATGACATGGGTATGGCTGTGATAATTTAAAAAAAAATGTTTTTTTTTATAAAAAAAAATTTTTTTTTAATTTTCTGAGAGACAGGGTGAGATAGAGCATGAGCAGGGGAGGGGAAGAAAGAGGGGGAGACCAGAATCTAAAGCAGGCTCTAGGCTCTCAGCTGTCAACACAGAACCTGACGTGGGGCTTGAACTCACTAACCATGAGATCATGACCTGAAGTCAGAAGCTTAACTGACTGAGCCATCCAGGTGCCCCTGGCTGTGATTTTAAAAGCTCACCAGGACAATAAGACAAAGCCATACTGAAGCTACACATTCAAATTCTGCTACCTAAGAAATCCTGCAGCTTCTTAATACAAGGAAAGAACCCTCTCTCCAACGAATTATATATCAGAATTCATTCCACCAGGCCACAAACTCAGCCACTTCTCTCCTTGTTCCCTGTCACTACTCTATTCCAAGCCATCAATTATCTCTTTCCTGGACTAATTCAACAGTCTCCCTATTTTTCTTCTTGCCCCCCACAATCTATTGTCCACAGTTATCTTTTAAAAATGTAAATCAGGGGCACCTGGGTGGTTCAGTCGGTTAAGCTTCCGACTTCAGCTCAGGTCATGATTTCACGGTTTGGGGGTTTGAGCCCCACATCAGGCTCTGTGCTGACAGCAAGGAGCCTGCTTGAGATTCTCTCTCTCTCCCTCTCTCTCTGCCCCTCCCTGACTCACACTCTCTCAAAATAAATAAACTTAAAAAAAAGTCAATCAGATGTTTTTCTCATACTTCAAAGTCCTTTCGTGGCTCTTACAATAAAATCTACACTCTTTATGCTGACCTACAAAACTCTGAATGATATGGCTACTGAGTGCCTGTCCAATCTTACTCTCTACCATTCTTCTTCTTGGCTCACTATTATATGGCAACATTCTTGCTTTATGGCCTTTGCCTGTGTTATTCCCTTTCTCTGGAATGATCTTTCCTCTGCTTTTTACTTGGTGGCCTCTTCTCCTTCTTCATATCTTACCTAAAATGTTACTTTCTTAGAGAGACCTTCTCTGACCACCATTGTCTATTTCCTCCCAGGTATTCACTATTATATCATACTGCTTATTTTCTTCACAGTAATTCTGCTGCCCTATTTTTTTTTTCAACATATGAAATTTATTGTCAAATGGGTTTCCATACAACACCCAGTGCTCATCCCAAAAGGTGCCCTCCTCAATACACATTACCCACCCTCCCCTCCCTCCCACCCCCCATCAACCCTCAGTTTGTTCTCAGTTTTTAAGAGTCTCTTATGCTTTGGCTCTCTCCCACTCTAACCTCTTTTTCTTTTTCCTTCCCCCCCCCCCCCCCATGGGTTTCTGTTAAGTTTCTCAGGATCCACATAAGAGTGAAAACATATGGTATCTGTCTTTCCCTGTATGACTTATTTCACTTAGCATAACACTCTCCAGTTTCATCCACGTTGCTACAAAGGGCCATATTTCATTCTTTCTCATTGCCACGTAGTACTCCATTGTGTATATAAACCACAATTTCTTTATCCATTCATCAGTTGATGGACATTTAGGCTCTTTCCATAATTTGGCTATTGTTGAGAGTGCTGCTATAAACATTGGGGTACATGTGCCCCTATGCATCAGCACTCCTGTATCCCTTGGGTAAATTCCTAGCAGTGCTATTGCTGGGTCATAGGGTAGGTCTATTTTTAATTTTTTGAGGAACCTCCACACTGTTTTCCAGAGTGGCTGCACAAATTTGCATTCCCACCAACAGTGCAAGAGGGTTCCTGTTTCTCAACATCCTCGCCAGCATCTATAGTCTCCTGATTTGTTCATTTTGGCCACTCTGACTGGCATGAGGTGATATCTGAGTGTGGTTTTGATTTGTATTTCCCTGATGAGGAGCGACGTTGAGCATCTTTTCGTGTGCCTGTTGGCCATCCAGATGTCTTCTTTAGAGAAGTGTCTATTCATGTTTTCTGCCTATTTCTTCTCTGGGTTATTTGTTTTTCGGGTGTGGAGTTTGGTGAGCTCTTTATAGATTTTGGATACTAGCCCTTTGTCCAATATGTCATTTGCAAATATCTTTTCCCATTCCGTTGGTTGCCTTTTAGTTTTGTTGGTTGTTTCCTTTGCTGTGCAGAAGCTTTTTATCTTCATAAGGTCCCAGTAGTTCATTTTTGCTTTTAATTCCCTTGCCTTTGGGGATGTGTCAAGTAAGAAATTGCTGTGGCTGAGGTCAGAGAGGTCTTTTCCTGCTTTCTCCTCTAGGGTTTTGATGGTTTCCTGTCTCACATTCAGGTCCTTTATCCATTTTGAGTTTATTTTTGTGAATGGTGTGAGAAAGTGGTCTAGTTTTAATCTTGTGCATGTTGCTGTCCAGTTCTCCCAGCACTATTTGTTAAAAAGACTGTCTTTTTTCCATTGGATGGTTCTTTCCTGCTTTGTCAAAAATTAGTTGGCCATACGTTTGTGGGTCTACTTCTGGTCTGCTGCCCTATTTTAACAGAAGTGCAAGAGGAGAGGCCCTGATTTTCTTGTTCATGCTAGCCAGTGATGCATGCTCTGTAAATACCTGACTACCTGAATGTATATCTATGTACCTTAAGGGGGCCAAGTGGAGTCTGACCATTTTCCTGTTGCACTGGAAGCTGGTTACTGAAAGAAAGCAACTCAGACTGAATGACACTTCGTAAAGGCATTGATGCAGATCCAATGACTTCTGGCTGAGAGAAGGAAAGAAAAAATTCAGGTTAACTAAAGACAAGCCATGGGAGATTTTAACTGAAGTGACAACATAGGACAGCTTAGAAGAGAACCCATGCTTTATGAAGTAAATAGCTTAACTATTTGACGAAGGCAACTTTAAGTGGGAATCTATATTCTGTCATATTTTGGTCCCCATTCTGGGTTTTATTACTTCTCCTGGAAGATTATAGAGAGGTTCATAAGTCACCAAGAGTTTGGAAGATTATTATTTTTTTTTATTTTTAAGAGTTAATGCTTTACAAAAAGTTTTCAACTTCACTAATAAAAATAAAAAAAATAAAATTTAGATGATACAAATTTTTGCCATTAAGCTAGTAAAATTACAAAACTTAAGGGGTGCCTGGGTGGCGCAGTCGGTTAAGCGTCCGACTTCAGCCAGGTCACGATCTCGCGGTCCGTGAGTTCCAGCCCCGCGTCAGGCTCTGGGCTGATGGCTCAGAGCCTGGAGCCTGTTTCCGATTCTGTGTCTCCCTCTCTCTCTGCCCCTCCCCCGTTCATGCTCTGTCTCTCTCTGTCCCAAAAATAAATAAACGTTGAAAAAAAAAAATTAAAAAAAAAAATTACAAAACTTAATATATCTCATGCTATCAAGGTTATGGAAAAACAGAGGCTGTCATATGTGTGAAGCTGGGAATATAAACTGGCAACATACTTTTGGACCGCAAATTTGGCAATAAAAATATTCACTCTTTTTTTTAAAGTTTATTTATTTACTTATTTTGGGGGGAGGCAGGAGCAGAGAGAGAGGGAGAGAGAGAACCCCAAGCAGGCTCTGCACTGTCAGCTCAGAGACTAATGTGGGGCTCAATCTCATGAACTGGGAGATCGTGACCTGAGCCAAAATCAAAAGTCAGACATGCTCAACCGACTGAACCACTCAGGTGCCCCTTAAATATTTACTCTTTTGGGGTGCCAGGGTGGCTAAGTCAGTTAAGCGTCTGACTTCAGCTCAGGTCATGATCTCACGGTTCGTGGGTTCAAGCCCCGCATCGGGCTCTGTGCTGACAGCTCACAGCCCAGGGCCTGTTTCAGATTCTGTGTCTCCCTCTCTCTCTGCCCCTCCCCCACTCACGCTCTGTCTCCCTCTGTCTCAAAAATAAACATTAAAAAAAAATTAAAAAATATACTCTTTAGCTTAGTAATTGCTTCTGGGAATTTATACTAAAGAAATAAGAAACACATAAAAAACTTACACACAAATATATCTTAAATATTTAAATGTCTTAAAAATTAACAATTAGAACTAGAGGTCCAATAATCAGGAATTATTAATTATAGACCATACTGCTACAATGCAATAATATGTAGCCATTAAAATGATGTTTACAAAAAGTCTGAAATAATATGACCAATATCTGTTTTGATGTTTGGTAAAATAGGGTATTAAGTTATATATAGTAAATCTTCAAATATTTACAAAGATAACGTTAAACTTTTTAAAAAGCAGGATAAACGCTGTATACAAAGTTATCCCAATACTGCCAAAGATTTACACATGTATTGTATTCATTTGGAAAAAGCAAAGGGAAAACAAATATTAACAATAGTTATTTCTTGGTGATGGGATTATAGACAATTTTTGCTTTTCAAAAATATTTTTTCAAGTTCTCTGCAAAACACATGTATAATTCTCTTATTAGAAAGAAGTCATTAGCTAGATGATTCAATGTAAATATACTGAAATGTTTACAGAGGTTGTCTTGAGGTTGTAGAATTATCTTGTATTATTTATATCCTCCGAAAAAACAAAAAAACCTCAAGCTATATTCCTCATGCGATCCATACCAAAGAAGAGGTCAAAGATTAAAAAGGCTACTGTTTAACAAAAAACTGTTCATGACATAGTTTATTGATTTATGTTGTGCCAACTGCAAGTGCATTTGATAAACTTGGAATAAGCTGGTCAAAACTGCTATCCACATTATATTTTCTTGGATCTCTACATATTCTGCCTGGAAATAGGAAATAGAGTCTTAAATTAAGGCTAATAACCTATATCAATCTAAGTAGTCACCTCTCTGTAAGCAGGGAATACAGTGAAAAGGTTAAGAACTTAGGATCTGAAATCAGAAAACTTGAGATGGAGTTCTGCCTGGCTTTGTCTTTTATTAGCTTGTGTGATCTTAGACAAGTTACTAAACTTCACTAAATCTCAGTTTGTCTGTAAAATAAAGATAATAATGTACCTAATTCACAGAGTTGTAATGATTAAATTTGATAGTGTGTTCATGTAGTGCTTTTAGCATATCTGACTTATAACAAATAGTAAACAGAAATTAGAAATAAGTTATTAGTGCCGTTTGAGCCTGGAGAAATTCCTAGTTTAGGTAGGAATATAATTTTAAGTATGCTCTAATTCCTTAGTATAAATGGTAAGGCAAAGGTTAAAAAGACTTGAGATACCTTTTTCTGTGGGGTTTTCTTTGTGTAAATTTGGAAAGTGAGGTTGGAATTCCACCAGTGTTCTATCATTGGGCCACCAAACTGTACTGGAAACACAGATCGCTGCTGGAATTTCACCACTGTAAGGAGAATCAAACACATAAGCACATGTAAGGCTACCCAACTAGAGCCATCATCGATCCATGCTTTGACACTACCCACCCACCTCCTTTTTGATCTAACTAAAATCTCTTTCAGAAATCTAGCCTGTGTAATTTCCTAAAGGTGTTAGTGTTATAGGGATTTAAGGAGCAGATACAAAGAGAAAACCCTAGGTATGACACATGGAAGATAAGCAGTGCTATGTTGCTCTAGCTTTGCTATGAGAAATTCATGTCAAGCACATGAGCACAGGATGCGAAAAAAAGAGATCTTCACTGGGTGTAAGGTAATATGGTTTATTGTTTTTAAAAGACAAGTTGGTAAGCAGTATAACAAAAGAAGGGGGTGGGCTGGAGGTGGGACAATGAGGGATAAATTAAGAGAATTGAATCAAAAAGTGTAACAACAAAAATGAGTTTAGCTTCTGGCTGAAGACTAGGGGAGGGGACTCCTACTATCATATTCACACAGGGTGCCAGGTACTGATGTTACTTGGCAGTGTTGTTAGGTAGGGTAAAGCTGTCTCTTAGATGGAAGGGAAGGGGTTTCTGCTGTAATAACAAGTGTAAATGGGATAATGTAGTATTTGAGTTTGTGCTCACTGCTATGGGGCTTTAACAGATTTAAAAAAAAAAAAGGAATCTGGGATTAGAATCAAAGAATGTAAGTTCCAGCTCCAGTTCTGTTACTTGCTAGTGACCACCTCAACCACAATTTACCACCTGTAAAATGATCTTCCTGTTCATTCACTTCTATACTCTTAAAATGGATGTGGAAAACCTTCACAAGGCCCAGTTACAGAGAGACTTGCTACCTCTGGTATTCATTCAAACTGCTCATTTTGGTCTACTGATCAATTTTATTCATCTTTGCCATCATTTTTTTAACTTTATTTTTTCTATGTTCTTAAAAACTTTTTAAAAATAAAACGTTTATTTTTTAATGTTTATTTATTATTTAGAAACAGAAAGAGGCAGAGCATGAGCATGGGAGGAGCAGAGAGAAGGGGGAGACACAGAATCTGAATTAGGCTCCAGGCTCTGAGCTGTCAGCACAGAGCCCGATGTGGGGCTCAAACTCACAAACCAAGAGATCACGACCTGAGCCGAAGTCGGAGGATTAACTGACTGAGCCACCCAGATGCCCCAACAAAAAAAATTTTTTTAGGTTATTTATTTTGAGAGAGAGTGCACACATGTGCGAGTTGGGGAGGGGAAGAGAGACAGAATCCCAACCAGGCTCAGCACTGTCAGCACAGATCTCAGCACTATGATCCTAAGCCAAAATCAAAAGTCAGATGCTTGACCAACTGAGCCACTCAGGCGTCCCTCATCTTTGCCATCTTAATTCTTGACTCTGTATACTTCTCTTGGTACTCATAAACAGGATCTGGGTCTTCTAATCTGGATCCACACAGGAACTGTAAACAAAAGGTCTGGGCCCAGGAAACCCACACCCAAGAGACCAGTTTCCCCGATTTTCCTACCAGGAGAAGGGAAGTAAGACAACACCCATAGCTCATCAGTGTGCTGAAAGGACTGAGGTAATAGATGAAAAAGCACTGTGGATACCAAAAAGTCTTTTTTGTACAAACAAAACTATTTCATTCAGATTTTTCCTCACCATCTAGGTACATTTTTAGCACTATATTATCTTAACTGTTTCTAAAGCTTGTGTTTTTGTTTTTACCACCATAAAAAGCGAGTTAGGTAACAATGGAAAAAGAAATCACGTAAATAAATTGCTAAACAATGTCCCAGAGAAGTTATTTTTTAAGAGCTGGAAGGGTGGAAAATAAGAGTTGGAAGGTTATCTTGAAAATACCTAGTCCAATCCATGTTACTGTTAAGAGAGGCCCACAGATGAAAAAAGTGATTTGCCTAAGGTCATACGATTAGTGTGTGGTATAAACAGAACTAGAATTCTGTCTTCTAATTCCTGGCTTGATGCTTATTCCACACTTCCAATATGATCTTTTACAGAAGGACATGGGGAGAACTCAACTACCGTGGCCAACAATAATGACAGCAATAATTGAAAAGCAATACAGACTAAGAGCACAGAGCTTGGAATATAAAATGTTATAGGTTCAAATTCTAGTTGACCAATAAGCCAGCTGTATGATCTTACACAAGATACTTGACTGTTGTGTGTTTGTGTTTTAATTTATGAGTGAGACAGTCATAAAGGACTGAGTTTTTGTTTTTTTTTTTTTTTTTTTTTATGAAAATCAGTTAAATGGTTAATGTATATAAAACACTGAGTTGAATTCTTGGCATGTAGTTTAGTGCCCTGTAAACGTGAGGTACTATTTGTTACATACTATTTTAGAGATTAATGCTTTTATATTCATTATCCCATTTGACTATCAATCCCTTGTGTCCTTGCTTTGCAGGTACTACATTAACTGAAACTCATGTGCCCTTGCTGTAGCTCAATTTTATAGATGGGGAAACTGAGGCTCAGAGAAATTTTAAGAAAATCACCAGATGTGACACAGGTAGATGGAGATAGAAGCGAAGACCTGAGAAAATGATCCAACATTTTTCTCTGCATATAGGGGTTTGATAAGTTTTAAGCATATTAAAGCTCCTCAAACATACTTTCAACCAGCAGGATCAATTAGGCATTCCTGAATGCTCTGAACAAACCTCCATAACAGCTTCTGTTGCTGTCAATAATTTAAGCGTTCAGCCAGAAGTAAACATATGAAAAATTTTAAATGCCCTAATTCTTCCTTTAAGATGATGGGGAAAGTAACACCAACACATCCTAGTAAAAATATATTAAATTACTTTAAGTGCTGTTTTTAAGAGTAAATAAGTATTTTTAATGTTTGTGCTGGATATACTCACATCAAATGAGAAATGATGCATGTACAAAATTATTCTACTGAGGTACCGTTTTTAACAGTAAGATTGAAATAACTTAAATATTGATATATTAATCAAGGCATGTTTATTTTTTTTTATGTTTATTTATTTTTGAGAGAGTGCGAGTGGGGGAGGTACAGAGAGAGAGACGGGACATAGGATCCAAAGTGAGATCTGCGCTGACAGCAGAGAGCCTGATACAGGGCTCAAACCCACGAACCATGAGATTATGACCTGAGCTGAAGTCGGATGCTCAAGTGACTGAGCCACCCAGGTACCTCACAATAAAGGGTGTTTAAATTATGGCATATGCATACAATGGAATATTATGACTCAGAAAGGACTAATGAAAAAATTACTAAGATACACTCTTAAAGACAAGGTGAAGAACAGTGCATATAGTATGCTAATACTTGGGTAAAAATAGGAGGGTGAGAAAGGATAAACATATTTGCTTACATATGCATAAAATATCTTAGTAATAATATAAAATTTACAACACTGCCTACAAAGATTTTGAACCAAGTAAATGGATTATATCTAGTTAAAATAATAAATAGGGGTACCTGGATGGCTTAGCCAGTTAAGTGTCTGAATCTCAATTTCAGTTTAGGTCATTATCTCATGATTCTTGAGTTCAAGCCCATGTTGGGCTCTGTGCTGACAGCCTGGAGCCTGCTTGGGGTTCGTTCGTTCTCTCTCTCTCTCTCTCTCTCTCTCTCTCCCTCCCTCTCCCTCTCCCTCTCTCCCTCCCTCTCTCTCTGCCCTTCCCCTGCTCATGCTATCTTTCTCTTTCAAAATAAATAAATAAACATTAAAAATAAATAAATGAAACAAAATAAAAATTTAAATATCCAATGTTACCATGCCATATAGGAAAGTCACTTGAATGTATAGGAGAATTAGGATCATATCTCTTACTTCTCAAATTAGCTCCCAGAGAAAGAATTCCACACTGATGAACAGTTCATGGATTAAATTGAATAACCAAGGCAAAGATATTCACAAAATCTGTTAGAAAGTTATATAACTTTGGATGACAGGAACATAAATGTTTATTATAGTACCCTTTTAAGCCTTTTACTTTTTTGTAAAAATACTTAAAATAGAAAAAAAAAGACAATACCAAAAGTGCATGCAACAAAAGAAAAACTAAACTGGACTACAGCAAAATTTAAAACTTTTGTGCTATAAGTGATACTTTTTAGAAAGTGAAAGGACAGCCTGTTAATGGGAGAAGATATTTGAAAATCATAGCTCTCATAAGGGTCCTATATCCAGAATGTATAAAGAATTCTTTTTTTTTAAATTTTTTTTTTTTCAATGTTTATTTATTTTTGGGACAGAGAGAGACAGAGCATGAACAGGGGAGGGTCAGAGAGAGAGGGAGACACAGAATCGGAAACAGGCTCCAGGCTCTGAGCCATCAACCCAGAGCCTGACGCGGGGCTCGAACTCACAGACCGCGAGATCGTGACCTGGCTGAAGTCAGACGCTTAACCGACTGCGCCACCCAGGCGCCCCGAGAATGTATAAAGAATTCTTACAACCCAGTAACAAAAACTTAAAAATGGCCAAAGGACTGCAACATTTCTCCATGATATACAAATGGACAGTAAGCACATGAAAACATACTCAACATCATTAATCATAGGGTAATACAAATCAAAACCCCAGGGAAGGGCACCTGGGTGGCTCAGTCAGTTAAGTGTCTGACTCTTGATTTCAGCTCAGGTCATGTTCTCACAGTTCATGGGATTGTGCCCTGCATTGGGCTCTGTGTTGACAGCACAGAGTCTGCTTAGGATTCTCTCTCTCTCTCTCTCTCTCTCTCTCTCTCTCTCTCTCTCAAAATAAGTTTTTTTTTTTTTTTTAATTAAAAAACCAACCAACCAAACAAACAAACCAAAACCCCACAGTGAGATAGTACTTCATAATCCCTAAAATGGTTAAAATAAAAAATAATGAAAGACAACAAGTTTTGGAGAAGATGTAGAGAACTGGAATCCTCCACACATAGTTGCTGAGAATGTAAAATGGTGGAGCAGCTGTTGAAAACTGGCAGTTCTTCAAAAAGTTAAAACATACAGTTATCATATTACTCAGCAATTCCACTGTTAGGTATATACCCAAGGGAAATGAAAGCATATGTCTACACAAAAACATGTACACTAATGTTCATAAGCATTATCCACAATAGCCAAAAAAGCAGAAACAACCCAAATGCCCATCAGCTGATGAATGGATAAACAAATGTGGTATAGCCATACAAGTAAATATTATATAGCCATAAAAAGGAGCAAAGTACTGAAACATGCCATAACATAGAGCAAATTTGGAAATATCATGGTAAGTCAAAGAAGCCAGTTACAAAAATCACATATTGTATGATTCCATTTATATGAAATGCCCAGAGTAAAATCATAGACAAAAAATAGATTAGGGGGGCGCCTGGGTGGCGCAGTCGGTTAAGCGGCCGACTTCAGCCAGGTCACGATCTCGCGGTCCGTGAGTTCGAGCCCCGCGTCGGGCTCTGGGCTGATGGCTCAGAGCCTGGAGCCTGTTTCCGATTCTGTGTCTCCCTCTCTCTCTCTGCCTCTCCCCCGTTCATGCTCTGTCTCTCTCTGTCCCAAAAATAAATAAACGTTGAAAAAAAAAAAAAATTAAAAAAAAAAAATAGATTAGGGGTTGCTTAGTGCAGGTGTGGGTGGAGACAGGAAAATGAGGAATGAATGCTAATGAGTAAGGAATTTCTTTTGAAGTGATGAAAATGTTCTAAATTAGATCATGATGATTACACAACACTTCGAATATAATAAAAATGATTGAATTCTTCAGTGGGTTCAATGAACACTTCAAATAGTTAAACTGTATAGTATGTGATTGTATCTTGATAAAGCTGTTTTAAAAAGAAGAATAAAAGAGGGGTGCTTGGGTGGCTCAGTCAGTTAAGCATCCAACTTTGGCTCAGGTCACGATCTTGTGGTTCACGGGTTTGAGCCCTGTGTCAGGCTCTGTGCTGACAGCTTGGAGCCTGGAGCCTGCTTCTGATTCTGTGTCTTCCTCTCTTTCTGCCTCTCCCCTGTTTGCACTCTGTCTCTCTGTCTCTCTCTCTCCCCCTCAAAAATAAATAAACATTAAAAAAAATTTTTTTTAATAAAAAATAGAAGAAAAATGGCAATAGTTGAACAAACATGCTCTAAGCATCAGGAGTTCTGCATTCTAGTCTCAGGTATGTTACTGACTTCCTGACTTGAATCAGAAGAGTCCTAGCACCTCTGGGCCAGTTTTCTCACTTATAAAATAAAGGAATTAGAGTAGATTCATCTCAAAATACTTTCTAAGATTCTATGGTACTATAAAAGTCAGATGAGTATTTAGGGATTGAAAAATTCTTCCACAGCCAAAATGTCTAAGGAGCAGAAAACCAGTCTCTTACTTCCATCTGTAATTTTACTGGAGGCAAGTCGAACGACCTCAGTGATCAAAGCTGTTTTTCCCAATCCACCTTTAGAAAAGCCCACAGGAAAGTGATATTCCACAAAGAAGGTGCTAAAAATCAAAATCAAAAAAGGTGATTAAAACATAAACCAAATAACAAACGTATTTACTGTCTGATCAATCCTACATATCTTTCAAGGTCCTATTTTCAGCACCTCAGATCCTCAGAGGCCCTATCTCTTCTCTTCAAAGCCTTCAACTAGTCCTTTCAGGCAGAACTTCCTGTGCTCCCATAGTTTGCACTCTCTCTCTCTCTATTACTGACACATAATTGATATACAACATTGTATTAGTTTCAGGCATATAGCATAATGATTTGACTTTTGTATATGTTGGAAAATGATCACCACAGTAAGTCTACAAATTTTCTACAGCACTTTAAATATAACACACCTATTTTGGCTCCTATATTCCTGTGTTATATAGATAGCCATTTAAATGTGATTCTTTTCTGACTATAAAGTATGTAACAACAGAGTCAGGGTCTTAGTTACCTTTATTCTCATGCTCACCTAATATCATGCCCAAAACCTAGTGAGGGATTTGTTATATTTTTGATTCATACGAAAGCACTTTATAAATCATAAAATGTTATACAATTATTTATCATTATCATCAGATACACTTTGCAGAAATGTCAAATTTAGCTCTTCCATATTAGAGACGTACCGCTTTGTTGTTGCTGTCATGTTAGGTGGTCTCCCAGAAAAGCTTTTTTTGCCAGAGGTCATCTGAGGACTCTCTGGAGGGACCCTCATTGTTTCGATGATAATTCTGACGGAATGTGTTCTACCCAAAAGGGCCAGTCTATCCACACTTAGTGTCATCACTCGGGCATCTTCTGGAGTTTCTGATATCTGTTGTTCAACCAAATTTCTGCAAGGAGTTAATATAGGCAGTGAAACAGACAGTCCGAGGCCCAACATGAAATAATCTAGTTTGATAGGCAAGAAAATGAAAGAAGGGCAGCAAGTATCTTAATTCACAAGTTATTGAGGATTGAGAAATGACTTCAATCACCAGAATTCTGGTCCTAATCCACAGTGAAAGAAATTTCAAAAAATGTTAAAAAACATTCTTGTAATCCGGGCACCTGGGTGGCTCAGTTGGTTGAGCATCTGACTTCAGCTCAGGTCATGATCTCCCAGTTTGTGAGTTTGAGCCCCACATCAGGCTCGCTGCTGTTAGCACAGAGCCTGCTTCAGATCCTATCCCCTACTCTCTCTGCCCCTCTCCTGCTCACATTCTCTCTCTCAAAAAACAAAAACAAAAAAAATTCTTATAACCTAAAGGCTTGTCTCCACACAAGTATAAAAACTGATGTTACAGAATTAGATTTTCTACAAGGAATACAGACATTACTTCAGTTACCCACTACTTTAACATAACTACTATCATCACTTTAGTGTACTCCTTTTCATTTTTCTTTACGTATATTTTCCACATAAATGTAGTGCAGCACACATTCAACCCAGAATTCTGCTTTCTCCCTTACCCATTTTACTGTATCCATCTTTTCATATTATTACACTTAAAAAAATTTTTCTTTTGAGAGAGAGAGAGAGAGAGAGAGAGAGAGAGAGAGAGAACGAGAGAGCACAAGCAGGGAGGGGGCAGAGAGAGAGAAAGAGAGAGAGAATCTCAAGCAGACTCCACACTCAGCAAGGAGCCCTATGTGGGCTCGAGCCCATGACCCTGGGATCATGATCTGAGCCAAAATCAAGAGTTGGACACTCAACTGACTGAGCCACCTAGGCTCCCATATATTATTACACTTTTAAGGATGGTAATACTTAATGAATTATTGTAACTCACTTAACCAATATGATAGTGTTGGGGAAATACAAGTCACTTACTTTAAGACATCTTGTGAAAATAATCTGACTTTGCTTTTGCCTCTAGATAAACATTAATGGAGAGGCTCACCTATTTTTCTTCCCCGCTGCCCTCTTTTTCAACTTATCATTTGACTCCAGAACCTTGGGAGAAATGGCAAGAGCTTCTGACTGGTTCATTTTTTTAGAAGAGACAATATCGTCTTCACTGAAGAAATCACTGATGCTGGTATCCGATTTCTATGGGGGAGAAGAAGCAAAAAGAGAGGCACTAAAAAAAAAAAACTGGTAATGAAAACATTTCTCTAAAAGTAATCAAAATCTTCTCTGCACATATGTAAGTCTTTTAAAGAGATAACTAATACCAGGGAGATAATCCCACATTTCTCTTGGTATTTAAAAATAACCTACAAGTTCAGTTCAAAGAAAATAAATGAAAACAGATTCTTCTTTCAAATTCTCAATAATATCATTACTTATTTACTGCCGACTATGCATCTAGTACCAAAGGCAGATTCCAAAGCCTGTATTTCTACCACAATTTGAGGCAAAATGGTACAATGTCATGTACCTATATGAATGCAAAGACTCAACCTTTTTTCACCACTCCATACTACTAGTAATTCATTCTACTCTTAATCTTGCTAAGATGAACTGTTTATTATATCACAAATTCTATTAATGGAGGAACCAGTTGCTAAGCCCCCTGTAATTAAATTTTATTTGGAGAAAAAGGAGCTACCACAATTTACTGATCAGCCCTTTCTATCACAAAATGCAAAATAAAGAGAGAAGACAATTTAAATTTTAAAAAATTAAAAAAAAAATCCAAATTAACAAAATTTTTTTTTTGTTAATATAAATGCAGAATAGATCCAATGTCATTTTAAGTTTATCACCTCCACCTCACTTTTTTCAGCATCTCAGGGTGTATATTGTATTGACCTGTGACAAGGGTAACAATAGTTAAATAAGCATGATAAGAATGTCCTTCCTTCAAGGAAAAAGCACAACTTTTTCAAGAGGAAATTACAAAGCTTTTTATTCTTAGGTTTTTCTTTATTAAGTGCCAGCTTTTAAAAATGGTTATAGACAAGACATTCAAAATTTAAAAGTGTCTAACAGCCTGAAGGAAAAGAGAGTAAATATAAACTAGATTGTTTAAAAACTAAGAATTTTAGGAACCAAAAACACAGGTGAATAATGCTGAATTCTAAGCTGTGGATATTATTCACTATTAAGACCATCAAACACTGACCCTGGGGAAGGACATGAGCATTCTTACTCCCTTGTTTTTCCACTGCATTACTGGTTCACTCCTTTCCATCAACACATCTTTTCTAAATTATTTTGTTCAAATAGCATGGGGACTACTTAGTGCCATTCATGCACTTATTTACTCACTAAGTACTCACTGAGTACTCAAAATTCATCAGGCTTTTGTGTACTGGTAATACAAAAATAATGCAGGTATGTGCTTGCTCATGAAGAACTGTCTTATATAACACGGGCTGTGACAGAGGTATGTGCAAGATCCTGTGGACATTCAGGTAATAAATTCTGTGTGGGGAAATTTAGGATGGTTTCTTCAGAGAGGTGATCAGTTATTTTCAAAGAAGAAAGAGAAGTAACCAGATGTGTAGAAGCATTTCAACATTCAAAGGAGAAGGATCAGTATGAGCAAGAAATAGAGATTAAAAAAAAAAAAAAAAAAGCTAGAATGTCTGAGGAATGATGAGACAATCAGTGTGACTACAGGGTAAAGGGCAAAAGTGGGAAATGAGGTTAGGGAGGTAAGTCAAGATCAGATAATAATGCCATGCTTATGGCTTATGAGATGATGTGGTCTAGTGGGAAAAACACAGGCTTTTCCCCAGATAGACCAGGGTAAGAATTCTATTTCTGTCACTTAATTACTAGTAATTAACATCTCTAAGCGTTTATATCATGATAGGTAAAAGACAACACTATCTTATAGGGCTAGTAAAAGAAATAATGAATTTAAAACATTTGGCACAGTACTCAAAAATAATAGATAACTTGTAAATTCCCCACCACATCAAAAATGAATAATAAAGGGGTGCCTGGGTGGCTCAGCTGGCTAAGCGTCCGACTCTTGATTTTGGTTCAGGTCATGATCTTGCAGTTTGTGAGTTCCTGCCTCAAGTTGGGCTCTGTGCTGAGCATGGAGCCTGCTAGGGATTCATTCTCTCTCTCTCTCTCTCTCTCTCAATCTCTCTCCCTCCCTCCCTCTCTCTCTCTCTGCCCCTCCCCTACTTGCTCTCTGTATCTTTCTCAAAATAAATTTTAAAAAATAAATAAGCCTTAAAAAATGTGTAATAAAGATAAATTCCCTTTCCTTCTTATCCCATAAGTAACATAGCATCAGTGATGATTTTTAACATAAAAAGTCATGAAATCCTAATAATTTATAATGCCTTTGAAATCCATCTCTTCCTTTCCAGCCCCATTGCTGCCACTCTCTTTCAAGCTCTCCCTCTAATACACACCTCCAATAACCCAGTGGTTTCCAGTCTGTGGTTTCCTGTTCGCTTCCACGTATTCTCCCCCAAGTTAGCTCCCTACATTAACATTCCTAAACCACCATCTTGATCATGTCATTTCCTCCTCACCTGACATTCAAAGGCTGTCACAGAAAGCAAGAGGCTAGCCTGCCTTATTGATGATGGCTTTCCCACAAAATTTTTCATCAATTCAAATTAGATCCCTTGCAATGCACAAATTTCTTCTCTAGACAGGTCATTCTTTCTATTCCCATTTCATATCTTTTCTCTACTTCTCTAGACACTATTTTGCAAGTCTCAGTTAAAGCCCCCTAATCCGCATAATGTCCTTTCCTGAGAATCTCATGTTAAAGTTCTCCCTGTTTCCTCTGACCTTGGTAACTCTTGTCTTACCACTGAGCTGATATAAACTACCTTCTATTTTCAGTTATCTTTGACCTGGAGAAAAGAACAATCAGGAGTATGACAGCAATCTTCATAAATATAAATGTTTACTTATGGAACAGGAATTGGACTTATTACATATAGACTCTAAAAGAGGGCACATCAATGAATAGAACATATAGCTTGATATAACAAAGAACTTTGAAAATGCTAGAACTACCTGGAAAAGAGAATGTCTTATCTTTTTTAAAAATATTTATTTTTGAGAGAGACAGAGCACACGTGGGGGAGGGGCAGAGAGGGAGGGAGACACAGAATCCAAAGCAGGCTCCAGATTCTGAGCTGTCAGCACAGAGCCCGATATGAGGCTCGAACCCACGATCCACGAGACCATGACCTGAGGTGAAGTCAGACGCTTAACTGACTGAGCCACCAGGCGCCCTGAGAATGTCATGTCTTAAGGGTCAGTAGAGGTATTTGACACCTGTGAGTAGAAGTGTTTCTGGAATATTTTGAAAAGATACCAGTTGAGGTTGGTTTTGAGGGTGTGCCTGCATTAGCTCTTCCTTAGAAGAGGTCTAAGGAAGCCACATACTAAAACCATAGGCTTTGAACTCAGGTAAACTTGAATTTTAACCTTGGCTCTAACATGTGTCCTTGGACAAAATTCTTAAATCTGGTTGATTTTTTTTTTTTTTTTTTAAGTAGGTTCCATGGGGCTTGAGATCAAGAGCCGGATGCTTAACTGACTGAGCCACCCAGGGCACCCCCATCTTTTTTTTTTTTTAACTAAGCCCTATACCCAATGCGGGGCTTGAACTCACAGCTCTGAGATCAAGAGTCGCATGCTCTACCAACTAAGCCAGCCAGTTGCCCCTAAATTCTTAACTTTACTAGGCCTGTCTCCTCATCTGTAAAATGAGATATGTAAAATGGATAGCTTTCTGTCTGGCAACATGCCTGCACCTAATAATATTAATACTCATGTTCAATTCCCAAAGCTGCAGGTTTAATGACTTACAGGTGCCGTGTAAAATAAGCTCTCCAAGAGACTCTGGTCATACTGAGGGTCATTCAGCTCACTGCTACAATACACATCACTCCCAGGAGATGGGGAATCTGGAGGAGAGCCTAGCCCATTCCAGTAATGACCTTGGGATAATTCAGCACTGTAGAGATAAGAAAAACAAAGCAGAAGAACTTTAAAAGAAGCTTCAGTTGAACTGTATTTTTTTAATTAAAAACTTTTAAGTTTTAAACATAGAAGAAATGTGTTAAGCAGAAGACTCACATTAAACAGGACTATCTGGTAAGTATTTTCATATTGTATTCCCCCTCCTCTGGGATGATAACAGCTAGTATTTAAAAAATACACTACGGACACTGATTGTGATCTCATTTATTTAACAAACATTTTTCTGGGCATCTATTATGTGCCAGGCATGGTGTTTGTTAGGTCTTGAATGATACAGAGATGGCTGACTAACTTGCTGTATATTCTTGCACTGCTTATGACCTAACAGGGAGAAGAAGGTAAAGAATCAACTATAATTTAATGAGTTAAATGCTTATGCTGTTTTTGTGAAGAATTCATAAATAAGCCTTTTTCCATTAAGCAAAAATATGTGTATTTTGGGATAATTATACAAGATTAATTCTATGTGTGATATAGAAATAAGTAAAACAGAAACCCTACTTACAAAAAGTTTGTAAATTAATAAGGAATATAAGCATACAAGTATGTATATATTTCATTTGTTTTTGTTTCTCGTATAGTAACTAGCACTGAATGAACATCTGTAAATGGATTTATTGAATTTATTTAAAAAAATTTTTTTAACGTTTATTTATTTTTTAGAGAGATAGAGTGTGAGTGGAGGAGGGGCAGAGAGAGAGGGAGCCAGAATCTGAAGCAGGCTCCAGGCTCTGAGCTATTAGCACAGAGCCCAATGCAGGGCTCGAACTTACAAACTGCGGGGTCATGACCTGAGCCAAAGTCGGACGCTCAACTGACTGAGCCACCCAGGTAATGAACCGGTTATTAATAATAAAAGCAATAATATTTAGTAAATACTTAATATGTACCAGGTACCATGCTAAACATTTGATTTATTATTAATTCTTTCAACTTTGCTTCTCATTCATGCTAGTTGCTATAATTTTACCCCCCCCTCCTTTTTTTTAAGTTTATTTAAGTCATCTCTACACTCAAAATGGGCCTCAAACTGAAGACCCCAACACCAAGATTCAAATGCTCTTCCAACTGAGCTAAACAGGTGCCCCATCCTCTTCTTTAATTTCCAAAAACAACAACAACAACAACAACAACAACAACAAAAAACCAAACCAGCACATAATTACTACCTTCAAGTTAGATCATTTTCCTATAGTTCTTGGAACAAACAGATGCTCAATAGATATCTGCTCCTTTCCTCACCTTTTTTTAATCTACAGCAGGGTTTCTCAAACTTAGCACTACTGATATGATGGGTCAGATAATTCTTGGTCATTGGGAGCTGTTCTGTGCATTTTGGATCCCTGAACTCTACTCACCATATCTCTGTAGTACTTCCCCAGTTTTGATAATCCAAAATGTGTCCAGACGTCACCAAACGTCTCATGGGGCTGGAAGTAGGGGAGAATAGCTCCCCAGTTGAGAACCACTGATCTATAGTAATCTAATAATCTCTCTCAAAGGTGAGAACTCCCTAACTGCCAAAACCCAACTAACAACTTCCCAATCCACATGGCTTCTCTGTAGCACCAGAACACTGCTTCTTTTTGAAGTTCTACTTTTTGGTATCTTACATAGCAATCATTTACTGAGGTTCCCGTCACTCAGTTACTTGCTTTTTTCCCTCCTGCATCACACACCCTTAAAGTTAAGATCTCCACTGTTTAGAATGCAGTCCTCTCCTTTTAATACTTTTTTACAATTAACATTTCTTTGAATGTATTCTACTGTCTATGACCCATTAAACAGGCATGTTGGAGTGGTGAGAGCAGGCATCTTTTGTTTCTCATTTTACAGGAAAAGCATTCAGTATTTCATTATTAACTATGATGTTGGTTGTGGGCTTGTTGTTCATGGCCTTTGTTATATTGACGTACCTTGCTTCTATGCCCAGTTTGTTGAGAGGTTTCATCATGAATGGGTGTTGAATGTTGTCAAATGCTTTTTCTGCATTTCCTGGGATGATCATGATTTTCACCTTTCATTTTGTTAATATGGCATACCATATTTATTGATCTATGGATGTTGAACCATCCCCGTATCCCTGGAACAAATTCCACTTGATTATGGTGTATAATCCTTTTAATGTACTGTTGAATTCAATTTGCTATTTTGTAGAGAATTTTTGCAACTGTTCATCAGGGATATAAACCTATACTTTTATTTTCTTGTAGTATCCTTGTCTGGCTTTAGTATCAGAGTACTGCTAGCCTTGTAAAATGAGTTTGGATGTGCTCCCTCCTCTTCTGTGTTTTGGTAGAGTTTGAGAAGGATTGGTACTAGCTCTTTAAATACTTGGTAGAATTCATTAGTGGGGCCATCTGGTTCTGGACATTTTTTTTCTTGGGAGGTTTTGGTTTACTCTAAGGTTAGATTTTGTTAATCTCCTTACTGTAATCAGTCTGTTCAAGTTTTCTGTTTCTTTATGATTCAGATTTGGTAGGTTGCATATTTCCAGAAATTTATCCATTTTTTTTTTTCAAATTTTTATTTAAATTCCAGTTAGTTAACATATAGTGTAATATTGGTTTCAGGAGTAGAATTTAGTCATTCATGGGGCCCTGGGTGGCTCAGTTGGTTAAGGGTCTGATTTCAGCTGAGGTCATGATCTTGTGGTTCGAGCCCCACGTCAGGCTCTGTGCTGACAGCTCAGAGCCTGGAGCTTGCTTCAGATTTTGTGTCTCCCTCTCTCTCTCTGCATCCCCCTCCACGCCCCCTCATGCTCTGTCTCTCAAAAATGAATAAAAACATTAAAAAAAAAAAAGAATTTAGTGATTCATCACATATAACACCCAGTTCTCATCATAACAAGTACCTTTATTTTTTAAAAAATATTGTTTAATGCTTATTTATTTTTGAGAGAGACAGAGCATGAGAGCAGGGGAGGGGCAGACAGAGAGGGAGAAATAGGATCCAAAGCAGACTCCAGACTCTTGAATTGTCAGCACAGACTCTGACGTGGGGCTCGAACCCACAAACCACAAGACCATGACCTGAACTGAAGTCGGACATTTTATTAACTGAATGAGCTACCCAGGCACAAGTGCCCTCCTTAATTAATACCTATAACCTGGAATTTACCCATTTCTTGTAGATCTTCCAATTTGTTGGCATATCGTTTTTCATGGTAGTCTCTTATGATTGTATTTCTGTGGCATCAGTCATAAGGAATCATAAGACATCAGTCTGCTACCAGTTCATGTATTCAAAAACCCCCCAGTTCTTAGTTTCATTGATCTTTTATATTGCCTTTGTAGTCTATTTCATATTCTACTCTGATCTTTGTTTGCTTCCCTCTGCTAACTTTGGGCTTAGATTGTTTTTTCTCTAGTTTTTTGAGGTATAAATTTAGTTATTTTATTTGAGACCTTTCTCATTTTTTATTTTATTTTTTAAAGTTTATTTATTTTGAAAGAGAGACAGAGAGAGTGCATGAATGCATTAATAGGGAAGAGGCAGAGAGAGTGGGAGAAAATCCCAAGCAAGCTTGGGATTGATCTCATGAACATGAGACTCAGGGCTTCATCTCAAGAAGCATGAGATCATGACCCAATCTGAAATCAAGAGTGAGAGACTCAACCAAATGAGCCACCCAGCCACCCTACTTTGTTTTTTAATGTACATGTTTATACAATAAACTTTCCTCTTAGATCTGCTTGTGTTTCCAATTTCCTGTCTCAAGTTACTTTGATTTCCCTTTTGATTTCTTTGACTCACTGGTTGTTCAGGAGCCTGTCATTTAAATTCCACATATTTGTAAATTTTCTAGTTTTCTTCTTGAGATTTTTAGTTTCATACTATTGTGGTCAGAAAAAAATGCCTGATATTTTCATCTCTTTAAATATATTAAGAACTGTTCTGTGGCCCCATATATGATCACAGATAATGTTCCATGTGTGCTTGAAAAAAGTATGTATTTTGCAGCTGTTAGATGGAATGTTCTATATATGTGTATTAGCTCCATCTGGTCTGTGTCATTTAAGTCCAGTATTTCCTTATTGGTTTTCTGTCTGAATGATCTATCCATTGTGGAACATGTGGTATTAAAGTTCTCTGCTATTATTGTATTGCTGTTATTTATCCCTTCAGATTTACTCATATTTGCTTTACATATTGTTTCTTCATTTTCCTTGACTTCTTGTATTGAATTCTGTATATTACACAAAACAGTCACCTGCCTTTCCTACCCATTTCAATGGTATTTTCTCATTCATACAATATGTAGGAATTGCTCAGTCTCTGGATCTCTTTCAGTGGGAACTGATCTGTGCATAGCTTTACATTCAATGTGTCCATGGGAGAACAGGAGTTCAGAAGCCTCCTATGTCACCATCTTGGTCAATTCTCCGGAGTAGCTGATGTCATTCCAATTCTGATACTGTTTATATGACCTTTCTTTTTTTCTTTCTAGAAGTTTTTAAGATCGTCTCCTTTTACCCAGTATTTTGAAAATTCGTGATTGTATATCTTGATGTGTCTTTTTTCAGACCTTATGCTAGATTCTTTTAAAAAAAAGTTTCATTTAGACATAATTCACATAACATACAATTCATTCATTTAAAGTGAGAAGTTCAGGGGCGCCTGGGTGGCGCAGTCGGTTAAGCGTCCGACTTCAGCCAGGTCACGATCTCGCGGTCCGTGAGTTCGAGCCCCGCGTCAGGCTCTGGGCTGATGGCTCAGAGCCTGGAGCCTGTTTCCGATTCTGTGTCTCCCTCTCTCTCTGCCCCTCCCCCGCTCAGGCTCTGTCTCTCTCTGTCCCAAAAAAAATAAATAAACGTTGAAAAAAAATTTTTTTTAAAAAAATAAAAAAAAAATAAAGTGAGAAGTTCAGTAGTTTTAGTATATTTACAGATATGAACCATCACCACACTTTAAAAATATTTTCATCACCTCAAAGAGAAACTATGTATCCATTAGCTATTATGACTTACCCCCCCATCATACCCAGCCCTAAAAAGCCCCTGAATCTACTTTTTGTTTCTCCAGATTTGTCTATTTTGTATGTTTCATATAAATGGACTCATAAAATATGTTCTCTTTTGTGACCACCTTCTTTCATTCAGCATGTTTTCAAGGTTCATCTAAGCTACAGTATGTTATCGGTACCTTATTCCATTTTCTGGCCAAATAATATTACAATTTATGAATACCCCACTTTTTTCTTCCCTATGTATCATCTCATGAACATTTTTAACTATTATGAATAATGCTGCTATGCAAATTCATGTACATGTTTTTGCATGGACTTATGTTTTCATTTCCCTTGGGTGTATACCTAGGAGCTGAATTGCTGGGTCAATGGTAACTCTACACGTTAACAGTTTGAGGAAGTGATTATTTTCCAAAGTAGCTATACCATTTTACACTGCTGTAAGCAGTGTATGAGGGTTCCCAATTCTCCACATCCTCACCAACACTGACTTTTTGATTCTAGCCATCCCAGAGCATATGAATGGTATCTCACTGTGATTTTGATATGCATTTCTCTGACAACTAATGGTGTTGGCATCTTTTCTTGTGTATATTAGCCATTTCACTATCTTCTTTGGAGAAATTTCTATTAAGATCCTTTGCTCATATTTAAAAAAAGTGTTTTTTAATGTTTGTTTATTTTTGCGAGAGAGAGACAGACAGACAAAAAGAGAGAGAGAGAGACAGACTGTGAGTCAAGGAGGGGCAGAGAGAGAGGGAGACACAGAAACTGAAGCAGGCTCCAGGCTCTGAGGTGTCAGAACAGAGCCTGACTCAGGGCTCGAAGCCATGGACTGTGAGATCATGACCTGAGCTGAAGTTGGATGCTTAACTTACTGAGCCACCCAGGCACCCTGGGGAGGTGGGGGTGGGGGGGCATATTTTTAACTCAATGATTTGCCCTTTAATTATTAAGTTGTATGAGTTCTTTATATATTCTAGATATAAGTCCTTTATCAGATTTGAAAATATTTTCTCCATTTTGTGGTCTTTTCACTTTCTTAATAATGTTCTTTGAAGCACACTTTTAATTTTCATTAAGTCTGATTTATCTATTTTTTTGTTGCTTGATTTTGATGTCATATTGAAGAAACCTTTTCTGAATCCAAGGTCATAAAGATTTACCTCAATTTTTGTCAAGACCTTTATAGTTTTAGCTCTTCCATTTAGCTATTTCATCTATTTTGAGATCTTTTTTAAAATATGGCTTGATGGGGCGCCTGGGTGGCGCAGTCGGTTAAGCGTCCGACTTCAGCCAGGTCACGATCTCGCGGTCCGTGAGTTCGAGCCCCGCATCAGGCTCTGGGCTGATGGCTCAGAGCCTGGAGCCTGTTTCCGATTCTGTGTCTCCCTCTCTCTCTGCCCCTCCCCCGGTCATGCTCTGTCTCTCTCTGTCCCAAAAATAAATAAAACGTTGAAAAAAAAAAAAAAAATATGGCTTGAGATAAAGGTCCAACTTCATTTTTTGGCATGTGGCTAGCCAGTTGTCCCAGTAGCATTTGTTGAAAAGACTATTTCCCACTGACTGAACATCCTGTTGAGTATTAGCTGACCATAAACCCAGGTTTATTTCTAAACTCATTTTTATTCCCTTGATTTATATATCTGCCCTAATGTCAGTACCAACTGATTTGATTACTACTTCTTTGCACTAAGTTTTAAAATGAGAAGTAGTGTGAATCCTCCCACTTTTTTCTTTTTCAAGACTGTTTTCGCTATTCTGGGTCCCCTGCAATTTCATAGGAAGTTTAGAATCAGGTTGTCAATTTCTACAAAGAAGTCAACTGAAATTCTGAGAAAGACTGCACTGAATCATGAACATGGGAATTTTTTCCACTTATTTAAATTTTTTAAAACTTTTTTTGATAATGTTTTGCAGTTTTCAGAGTTTATGTTTTGCACTTCTCTTGTTAAATTTATTCCTAAGTATTTTATTCTTATCAATGTTATTATAAATGGAATTGTTTCTTAATTTCATTTTTGCATTGTTCATTACAAGGATACAGAAGTATGACTGATTTTGTATATTGATCTTATATTCTGCAATCTTCCTGATTTTATTTTTTTAGTGGATTCTTTAGGATTTTGTACAGATCAGATCGTGTCATCTGTGAATAGAGATAGTTTTACTTCTTCCTTTCCAATTTGTATCCCTTTTATTTTTTTCATGCCTAATTACGTTGGCCACATAGGTAATAAGAGGCACAATAAGACCCTGAATTAAGCTGTATCTGTTTAAAATCTGAGTTCTGAGGGGTGCCTAGGTGGCTCAGTTGGCTGAGTGTCCAACTTCAGCTCAGGTCATGATCTTGCGGTTTATGGGTTTGAGCCCCGTGTCAGGCACTGTGCTGACAGCTTGGAGCCTAGAACCTGTTTTGGATTCTGTGTCTTCCTCTCTCTCTCTGCCATTCCCCACTTGTGCTCTCTCTTATTCTTTACCAAAAATAAACATTAAAAAATATATATATAAATAGAAAAATAAAATCTGAGTTTTGAAAATTATACCCTAACAGTGGTATTGGGGAGAGAACTGGGAGATAACAATAGAAAGGTGGAAGACCATTCTGTAAGTGAAGCTAAGAATAAAAGGCTAAAGACTGGATTTTTACTTAGTAGGTAATAAGTAGTGATTTTTATTTAGTATGCAAATAATCAAGAGATTGACTTGGAAGTCAATTGGCTAAGGAAGTGTTGCTTTCAGAAGATAAATCTGTTAACAATATACACAATGAATTGAAGGAAGAATTTAAAAGGAAGAAAGATAGTTAAAAGCCCTTACCTGCCCAAGAGCAGCTGTATGGCTCTGGTGTCAGCTTTTGTGTCATGTTTCCAAAATGTACTCTTAGTTGGAGGGAGGAGGTGATCTTCTATGTGGTCTTTAAATTGGTTCTTAGACAAGGCTTTGATTCTATGGTATGGAAAAGTACTTTCTGAGTGGCTAACATAGAGGAGAAATCTAAATCAGAATTAACTGAGCTAAGAGATAGTACATGGAGATGGTTCAATATATAAAATTGAATACACTTTAGACTTAACTATCTTAAATATATATAAAACTTCACAATTTACAAAACCTTTTCTACCTTAGAATGTAATTTGATTTCTGTCAGAGAAGGAGAAAGTATCCCCATTATACATATAAGCATGCCAGTTTATAGGGAGAAAAGAATTTAGCCATTTACATAAATTAGCAAATGCCAGTTCTAGGTCTAGATGTTGAGTGTCTTAACTCCTTATTTAGGCTTCCTTTCCACCACATTAAGAATTATTTGCTGAGCATTTCTAAGATTATTTAGTCTATAACTTAACAAAAACACACATTAGCAGCAATTAAGAAATGAACTGTTAAGAATCATGTTTACCCTGTAACTTACTGTGTTGAGGCTCTAAGGAAATCTTCCTTCATGGGAGAATGAACTTCATCCAACAACATGCTAGTATCTGGGCTCGATTTCATTGCAGAAATCACCATGGCATTACGCAGTTTATTGCCTTGTTCTAACAGAGCTGAAGAGGGCAAAAGCAGAACATGGAAAATCTAAAATCCAATAGTAATACTTGCAATGTTCAGCATCTCTCCTTCTATGACCAGACTTAACCTAGTATATTGTAATGGCTTACCCCACTAGCTTGAGAATTGTCTGCCTTCCCCACCAGCTTGAGAATTTCTCGAGGATACTCCCTTTACAAGAAATGTTTACTGAGCTATTATGGGGACTGTTTCAGATGCTGGCATTACAGCAGTAAATGAAGTCTATTCTGGAGGGAGGTCAGTGTGTCTAGGGTCATTATATGGTGGTGGGTCATTATATGAATGCATGGACTCTTCCAACTGGTATTTGTACATAATAAAGTTAATAATGTTTACATATTATTTTGTATCTAGATATCTTACTGAATTCTATTATTTATAATAATGTCATTATTATCCAAAAAACACTAACTACACCAGCTAAAATTTATAAGCCATAGTGATAATCTATTCCAAATTTATACTTTACGAATGAAGAAAAGAATGCCAAAAAATTCCCATGACTTGTCTAAGATCATACAACAGGTTAATAGAAAAGTCAAGATGAAGGCTTCAGAGTTTATGATAAGAAAAATTTACTTAAGTGGGGCGCCTGGTGGCTCAGTCGGTTAAGTACCTGACTTCAGCTCAGGTCATGATTGTGTGGTTTTTGAGTTTGAGACCCACATTGGGCTGTCTGCTGTCAGCACAGATTCTGGTTCAGATCCTCTACCCCTCCCCCACTCACACCATCTCTCTCAAAAATAAAATAAACATTAAAAAAAAAAAGAAAAACCTACCTAAGTAAATTTACTATCCTTAGGCAACAACAACAATAATAGCAATGATAATTTACTGAACTCTTAACCATGTGCTGGGCACTACTCTACATATATTATATATTAACTCATTTAATCCTAAGAATTCTCTGAGATAGGTACTATTATTTTTTTCATTTTACAGATGAAGAAAATTGAGGCATAGAAGATAAGTAACTTGCCCAAGTAATACACACAGTATAACTAGTATGACTCACATCCTATGATTTTTATTTTTTATTATTTTTTTTAAGATTTTATGTTTTTAAATAATCTCCACACCCAACATGGCGATGAGACTTAGAACCCTGGGATCAAGAGTTGCACACTCCACCAACTGAGCTGGACAGGCGCGCCTACATCCTATGATTTTAATTACTATACTAGATATGACCCTACTTTAGTCCTTAGACGTCTTTTTAAAGCTTAGGACCAGTGGCATTATTCCAAGGAACAGTGGAAAGTATTATTTTCTTGAGGTTCCAGAGTTGCTTTGGAGGTTAACTGAGACTAGACACCAAGTGCCCATCTCTCTTAGTCTAGAGTTTTAAAGCTTCCAAAAAGAAAGAAGATATGGTAGTCAGGCCAAGGGGGGGAAAAGATCCATAAACATCTAACATTTGTTAGTATAAAGAATTCAAAATATAGCTTAAAAAGTAAAAAAACAAAACAAAACCCAAAATATCATATGTTCAATGAAAACACAACTAAACTAAAAGAAAATAAAGATCGACCATTCAGAATTCTAAGATAATTCCCCCCAGGATTCCCAACTCTGGTGTACACATATCTTCTCTCTGATTCAAACATTCATCTAAGTGCTGTGAAGAGATTTTGTAATTATGTCCCAAATCAGTCAACCTTAAGATAGAGAGATCTTCTTGGTTGCCCAAACCTTTTTTTTTTTTGTCTTGTTTATTTATTTTTGAGAGAGAGAGAGAAAGAGACAGAGCACAAGCAGGGGAGAGGCAGAGGGAGAGGGAGACACAGAATCTGAAGCAGGCTCCAGGCTCTGAGCTGTCAGCACAGAGTCCAACGTGGGGCTCAAACCTACAAGCCGAGAGATCATGACCTGGGCCAAAGTCAGATGCTCAACTGACTGAGTCACCCAGGAGCCCCTGCCCAAACTTTTTAAAAGCAGTTTTCCCTGCCTTTTTGTAGGTTATGATGTCCAACATTTGAAGCAGGAGAAAGACTTAACATATCCTTGCTGACTTTAAGGTGGAGGGAGCCAAAGGTCAAGAAATGTAGGCAGCCTCTAATATGCCCATTAATGTCACTACCCAGGAATACTTATCGTTAATATTGTGATATATTTCTTATAGTTTTTAAAATTATGTATACACACACACGTATTTATATATTTCCTCTTTTGTAAACACACGTATACTGTTTTGAAATTGCTTTTCACTTAATATACATTAACATTTTTTTTTTTAATTTTTTTTTTTTCCAACGTTTATTTATTTTTGGGACAGAGAGAGACAGATCATGAACGGGGGAGGGGCAGAGAGAGAGGGAGACACAGAATCGGAAACAGGCTCCAAGCTCTGAGCCATCAGCCCAGAGCCCGACGCGGGGCTCGAACTCACGGACCGCGAGATCGTGACCTGGCTGAAGTCGGACGCTTAACCGACTGCGCCACCCAGGCGCCCCTACATTAACATTTTTAATGTAAATAATGGTAGCACAATAATTGTTCAGTATTGGTGTTTTTTTTTTTTTTTAATTTCTTTAACACTCAGCCAAAAAAAGTGATTGTGTTGTTTATTCAATGGGAAAGGATGAGGAAAACATGGACTTGCTGACATTGGAAATTTGGCTAAAGATTGCTATGTGACAGAAAATTCTTCTTTTAGTTTCTAGTTGGTACTTGGCTTTACTCAGTACAGTTTAAAGTTCTTCAATGAGGTGGGCACACTCAAATGTACTATGAATAAATTGGATAATAACAAGCAGTGTTGATAGTAAACTTCAATTGACTTCAGGGCCATGTAGAAAAATAGTTTTTCTACTGATACCCAAAATGTTTCTGGAGAAATAATAGCCTTGGTACTTTGTGACCTAACATACCCAACTATTTTCAATTCCATAAATACAATACTTCATGTTCTCAAAGCTCTGGGTATTTAATTTCATCAAAGAATTTATCATACAGTATTATAATTGTCTATCTCACCCAATCAACTTTGAGACCAGGGATTGGCTCTTGCTGATTTTTATATTCTCAGTGTCTGATACAGTGCCTAGTATATATCAGGCATTTGATAAAACGTTTTAATAAATACTTCCACTGTTGTTTATATCATACGTAATTGTACTACATCTGCTTTGGAGTCTGTTTCCTTTATTAGACTGAATTCCTTAAGGTCAAAGACTATACATTATTTATCATTGCACCCCCAATACTCAAAACAATGATTGATCTAAAACAATCACTCAAAAGATACTTGGAGTCTGCTTGGGATTCTCTTTCTTCCTCTCTGTCTGCCCCTCTCTTGCTTGTGCGCACAGACATGTACTCTCAGAATAAATAAACTAAAAAAAAAAAAAAAAGTTTTTATCCCTGTTAAATAAAAATTCCTCAGAGAATGGAATAATTTAAAAGTGACTTAGGGGCGCCTGGGTGGCGCAGTCGGTTAAGCGTCCGACTTCAGCCAGGTCACGATCTCGCGGTCCGTGAGTTCCAGCCCCGCGTCGGGCTCTGGGCTGATGGCTCAGAGCCTGGAGCCTGTTTCCGATTCTGTGTCTCCCTCTCTCTCTGCCCCTCCCCCGTTCATGCTCTGTCTCTCTCTGTCCCCCAAAAAATAAATAAACGTTGAAAAAAAAATTTTTTTAAATAAAAGTGACTTAATCAGTAATTTATATCTAAATGGGAATAGGTACTTAAGATATTTTCCAAAAACAGGTTTTAAAAAGGAAATAAACCTTGAGGAAAACAAGTAGGACAAGTCTGAGCACAGATGGTCCATTTATTGGCCTCCATGTGGTTTCATTGTTGAAACAGCCATTCTTGGAAAAGCTTTTCTAAAGTCAAAGACATGGCAACTAAAAAACATCTGATCTCCCCTTCTCAAGGGGAAGCTGGTACCTACATTATAAGAGCTGTCATGGCATCCTTCTGCACCTCAACTCAGTAATCATTTCCTAAATAAAAAAAGGCATTCAAGTGAGTTTAGGACAAATGTTTCCCTTGTTTATTTTCCACATGCCATGTGCACAGCCCCTGCTAAACTCAGGGAGATGTACAGCTTCTGGTTTTTGTTCTGACTCCTTGCTATCTATTCTAAACACAACTCTCATAAGAAGGATGTGCAGTTCATGTTTCATAAATACTAGCCAGTTCACCAATTCAGCTCTATACCTCTTTTCTGGTGTCATGTCAGTATAATAAAGACCAGGAAGACATTTACATTTACAGTATTTGTTACATCCCTCTCAGAATCCCAGCTCTAGACCTACTTTAGACTAGAGTGGGCCACTTAACCTTAGTTCTCCAGAATCTTGTGGTTGGAAGGGGCCTTAAAACATCCTATCTGTCCACTTGAAAATTCAATACAATCTGAAAAAGTCCCATCAGAAGGTGAACTAGCTCATGCTTGACCATTTCCAGTGATAGAGAATTCACTACCTCTTGAAACTGTCCTTTCCTATTGTGTGTAGGTCATACTATTTTTTGTGTGTGTGATGTTTAATTTTAAGAGAGAGAGAGAGACAGACAGAGTGTGAGAGGGAGAGGGGCAGAGAGAGAAGGAGACACAGATCCAAAGCAGGCTCCTGGCTCTGAGCTATCAGTACAGAGCTCAACATGAGGCTTGAGCTCATGAACGGTGAGATCATGACCTGAGCCAAAGTCAGACGCCCAACCGACTGAGCCACCCAGGCGCCCCTGTACAGGTCATACTATTAACTCAGGCTGAGTCACAATCTGTCTTGTTTCATCTTTAAGACAACTGATCCTCATTAAATCTCATGGAAGAGACTACACATTGGCAGTCCATGTGCTGTACCTGTCATATTTTGCTTGGCTTGGACAGTAGAGCAGAAAGGTCTTTTTTTTTTTTCTTCATTTTTTCAATGTTTATTTATTTTTGAGAGAGTGAGACAGAGCATGAGTGGGGAGGGGCACAGAGAGAGGGAAACAGAAGCAGAAGCCGGTTCCAGGTTCTGAGCTGTCAGCACAGAGACCGATGCTGGGCTCGAATCCATGAACTGTGAGATCATGACCTGAGCCAATGTCGGACGCTTAACCAACTGAGCCACCCAGGCACCCCAGAAAAGTCTTGATTTAAGGAAAAATGAAAAAAAAGGCAGGCCTAGGTAAACAATGAACCTACAGTAGGATAAAGCAGAGGACCTTGCCTTAGAGTCTAAAGGCAATAATGAACTAGAGCTGAGGAGCAGCTGCCCCCTTTGACAGGACAGGAACTCCATAATTCTGAGCCTGTGTTTTCATTTTTAAATGGGGATAACAATCCCTACCTCACTTGGTTTTTGTAAGATTATGTGGATAAGGTACTTGGCATAGTACCTAGCACATAATGAATGCTCAATAAATGATAGCTGTTTTTGTGAGGCTAAATAGCTCTTGGTGGTCCCTTCCTCAACCTAGTTACTCTCTTTAGAAGGAACTCATCTTTAGATCTTTACTCTCATGTTACTTTTTTAATGAGGCCTTCCTTTGCCAACCTATGTAAAACTAAAATCCCCTTCTCTCATCTGCCTTCCTTTGTTTTTTTCCCATTGCCATTATCATCATCTAACACTACATACTTACCTATTTACCTGGTTTATCATTGGTCTTTCCATCTAGAATACAAGGTCCATGATGCAGAATTTTGTTTTTGTTTTAATTTAAATCGCTGTATTCTGACATGTAGAAGAATGCCAGACATATGATAGGTACTAAGTAAGTAACTGCTTAATGAGCAAAAAATATCTTTCTCCAAGTCTGGTGACTATACAAAATATTCCAGGTGTGAGCTTACAGGTGCAGATAGTATAGTATAGTATATTGGGATAATTCATTCTTGTTAATGTAGCCTAGGATTGCACTGAAGATTAACATTAATAGATTATAATCAGAGTATATTTTTTAAAATAGGGGATCACAGACATTTCAGTTGAAAAAATATGAATGAAATATCTTTCTTCATGAAAAAAATACCCTGACTAATGTAAATTATGTATCCAAATAGTTATTTTAAAGACTTTCCTACTAATGCTGCAGATATTCTACTTTGGAAATTTACTTGTGAGCATGGAAACAAATTCCTGTCATGCTACTAATGTTACAGAGATATATGGTTGAAGCATTACATTGTAATGTAAGGACCTCAGTTGCTTTTATAATACCACTCCCAAATAATCTTATTTGGACTTTTAAATTTCAATTTAAGCCCTTATATAGGTAAACTGACTTCCTTCTACTTCTGTTTGGCTGCAAGTCATATTCAATTCCCAGGTTTAAGATTAGCAGTTGTTGTGCACTGAATTATTTCCACTGAGACCAACAATTTTCAGAATGTGAGACAGATTTAGTACTAGCCTCTCCACAGTGGTACAATTAAATACTGCTGATGAGACAAAAAGCATATTTACTTTAAATTATTTGTGGAAAAATAAGGAATAATATGATATGATAAATGCTTTCCCCCCATATCCAGGTTCATTTTAAATGGCTCCTTCCCCAAACCTACAGTTGTAAGCACCAATAATTATTTAGAAGTAACTTACTGGTTTAATGGAGCTGCCTTTAAATGATGAGAGATTCTGAATGTCAGTGAGATTACTCACTTTTATTTGGCTATTTAGTTCAAGCAGAAGTCTTGGTTCTCTTTGAAGACTGACTAACAGGCAGAGTAATTCTAATAAATATAGCTTAGTCTTTGTTCATAAATACATACATACCTGAAAGAAGGTCCTTGGTAGGGGGGTTGTTTGAAGAAACAATGCATGAGTCACTGTGACTCTTGGCCACTGTCGTAATTTGAGGCTGGAATTCAGAACTGTTAAGAAGGGACATCTGCTTCCGTGGGGCTCTGCCTTTCAGAGTCATACACTCTAAACTCTGTCCTGAATTAAGATGGTGTTGTAGTCCAAAGGAAGAATCCTTTATGGTATCAGAGTTCTCTGCAAAGTACAAGTGGTCCTTTCCCCTGTTTTAAAATAAAGGAGAATTTTAGCAATATATTACCCATTACGGTAACATTTCACTTTGTCGGAGACAGAAAGTGCATGAGTGGTTTATAGCAGTGTAGTTTAGACTTTGTAAATTCATTTTTGATCTCCCAAATGAAATAAATAATACATGCTTCACCTACAGTTGTATGGTTGCGGCTCAAGTGAGACAATGAAATAAAGAGCTCAGCACAGAGCCAGACACAAAACAAATGCCTCGTAATTATTTAAAAGACAAATCTATTTCGGGGCGCCTGGGTGGCTCAGCTGGTTGAGCATCTGACTCTTGATTTTGGCTCAGGTCATGATCCCAGGGTCGTGGGATCAAGCCCCACATTGGGCTCTGCAATGAAGCATGGAGTCTGCTTGGGATTCTGTCTCTCTCCCCACCTCTGCCCCTCTACCCCACTCATGCTCACTATCTCTCTTAAATTAGAAAATAAAAAAATCTATTTCTCTTACTCCATTCTGTTTCACGAAATACCACCCTTTCCCTCCTTTCCCTCATGGACATCTATCATGGCATCTGTGTATGACTTAATCTTACTTATTTATCTGTACATTGGTCTCCCTAATAGATTGTGAGCAATCCTCAAAGATAAGAATTGTCTCATTAATTTCTATGCCTAGTAATTGGTACTGGCCTAGGCACACAGTAGGTACTTCATATTTATTTGCTGAATGAATGACTACATTCAGTCTTTAATCCAAACACAAATAAAAGAAATGATCAGTACAGTGGGAGTTAGCTGACAGACTGTGGTAATTACCTCGGAGTGGTTGATCTACTACTGTTAGCTGTTAACTCTTTTCCGTCCATTTTGGTGGTAGGTATCCTACAAGGCCTTGATGGAACCAGAAACTGAGTATTGTTGGGTTCAGTATATTCTCTGAATTCCTGCTCAGATAAAACCACATTTTCTGTCACATCAGTGGTAGGAAGAGGATTGTAGCTGTCATAAGTTTCTGACAGAGGCTCCAGAGCAAGTGAGACCTGAAAGAGACATGTAATATATCATAAATTTTCTTTGGTATTGACTAATTTTTTTTTTTTAATTTTTTTTTTCAACGTTTATTCATTTTTGGGACAGAGAGAGACAGAGCATGAACGGGGGAGGGGCAGAGAGAGAGGGAGACACAGAATCGGAAACAGGCTCCAGGCTCTGAGCCATCAGCCCAGAGCCTGACGCGGGGCTCGAACTCACGGACCGCGAGATCGTGACCTGGCTGAAGTCGGACGCCTAACCGACTGCACCACCCAGGCGCCCCTGGTATTGACTAATTTTAAGACTCCCTGATTAATATGGCCCCCACTCCTTATAGGATCAAGTTCAAATTCCTGCCTACCTCAGAAGCCTTACCTCTCACTTTCCTCCCCTCGTCCATCCCTCTCTCCCAGATATAGCAATTATTTAGGGTTCTCTAAATGTACCTTATGTTTCATTCCCTTATGTCTTTGTATATGCAATTTCTTTCAGTATTACTTTCTCTGTGAAAACTTCTTTGTGTCTAGATAGAGATGTCATGGCCATTTCCTTCATGTTTCCACTTATTCTTTATCTATCCATCAATATAAGCCCCATTCATTGAACTTACTACAGGCCATAAGGTGTGCTAAGTTTGTCACACCGAGAAGCTCATGTAATGAATGATGTAACTCTGTCAGGAAAGTATTCTGTTCTATTTGAAGGAAAAAAAAAAAAAGCGGAGGCTTACAGGAGGTATTTTGTAACTTTTAGTTCATTCATTATCCTGATTAGATTCTCAATTCCTTGAAGGCATGGACTTGTTCTTTTCATTTTTGTCTGGACTGAATAGCATAAGACACACTTAGTGTGCAAGTCTATTATGCCTAACAATGTCTAATTATTATGTCTGATGAATAAAAGAATAGTAACACCTTCCACATCCCTATTGTTGGTTATTTGAGAAAAATAAGACCTTAATTCTATGCTGGAGATAAGGCAGGGGGAGGAGGGAAAAACACTAACATGAAAAGTAATCACTTGAAGTTTCTTTTATCATCTCATTCCTGTGAGTTCAGGTTCTCTACTAAATGGCTCTCCAGCCCCTGAAAAGCCTAATGGAGGAACAGAGTCTAAAAAATACAGCCTAAAGCAAAACTTTAGGAAAGAAATGGAAGAATATACCACAAAATAAAAGAATGATGTTGAAAGTTCAGTTCCAATGACAGAGAAAGCAGAAGGAATTGTTCGAGCAGCCAGAGTTAAATAATGATAAATGGCCTAACACAATAAGGGAAGGTTGCAGTTAGATTATTTTAAGATGTCTCTGGAAAGGTCAATGGAATAATTTGTGCAGGGAAACTGCAAAGGCACAGACTCAATAAAATACACCTGGCTCCTGATGAGGAGAATTCTTTTCATGAACCAGGTAACATAAAGTCTTTTAAATCTGTTCACCATCAAGATTTTCTACAAAGACAAATGACAGGAATGCAGTAGGATAAATACTCTGTGCAGTGATCACTGTAATAGCATCACATAAAATCCTGGCTGCCCAAATGTAAATGTCAGAAAGCGTTCCCTTACCATTCATCATTTCCCAAAAGGCTGCCACTGTATTTTAGAAACAAAGAAGACACTGAGAATAAAGGCGATGTCCCTGGCCTTAACCATGACTTGCTATCTGGCACTGAGTTTTGCTTTTTCTCTAAGCAGATCTGAGCCAATCACAAAACAGCTCATAGGCCTATACTACCAGTGGCTCTTAAAGAAAGAAGAAAGTCCAGGTACCTGCTATGCCAATCTTATAATTAAAACATGTGCTAACCTAACTTCTCTGTTCAAGAAATATTTATTGGTACTAGCTCAATGCCAGGCTGTGTGCTACTGTCTAAGGCAAAGAGATGAATAAAATATGGAACCTGACCCACAGAGGACCATGGTATTTTATAGGGGAACTTAAAAAAAAGTAATTTTAATATAAGATGGTGAGCTCTGAGATAGGGATATATACTGGATGGTATGAGAAAGAGAGGTCTGAGCTTGGGGAAGAGGTGAGGAAGGAGTGCCGGGGATGGTTTCCAGAAGTGAAACGTAAACATCTGGATTTAGAATTTTATTTATTAAAAAAAATTTTTTTTAACATTTATTTATTTTTGAGACAGAGAGAGACAGAGCATGAACGGGGGAGGGTCAGAGAGAGGGAGACACAGAATCTGAAACAGGCTCCAGGCTCTGAGCTGTCAGCACAGAGCCCAACGCGGGGCTCGAACTCACGGACCGCGAGATCATGACCTGAGCCGAAGTCGCCGCTTAACAGACTGAGCCACCCAACTGCCCCTGGATTTAGAATTTTGTATAGGAATGATACAGATAAGGCTGAGGGAGGTTGAGGCACAACATTCCAGGTAGAGGGAAGAGCATGAGTCAAGCTTTAGAGGTATAAAATGTTTCAGCAATTCCTACAAATCCAAGAGATTGCCACTCTTAACTCCTCTGCTTCCATATAATGTACCCAATACACTCCTACATTCACCTCCTAGATTAGCATTCCTGTCCACCTCAGTCATACTCCTCCTCAATTACGGTTCATCCCTGTGTTCACTCCTCTGCCAATCCCCTCACAGAGCCCTGTAGGATTTCTATTTCATACAAACTTCCTTACCACTTGAACTGAACATTCCCTTTCTTAAAATGCCCCAATTTCTCTGAAGTCTTCTCCAATGGAAACTACTGCTTTTACTAGCCGGGATGAGGGAAGTTGACTTATTCCGTTCTGGTACCATCCCCAGGCCATCATTCTGTCACCTAAATATATCACATCTCTTCAGAAGCCCATGCCACCCACAAATACCGTAAGTCTACCATAAAAGTCTCACACCCATAACAGAGCAGCCCTAGCGACATTCATCAGTCTTCTCTCAATGACTCAAGGCTGTCTTTAACACTAAGCTGCCCACGATGATCTACTACAACATCAGCATCAGTGACAGCCTATTAGTATGCCTATTTTTCAGACCTATGCTGGTCAACACAGCACTTAAAAAATTTTTTTTAAATTATGTAACAATGCTTTACAATACCAGGTTTTGTGTAAAATTTAGTAATTCTGGCTTCTCTTGGAAAATCAGAAAATCCAACAATGCTGGGTCTCCATTCCAATGTGGCAAAAATTAGATGAAGTAGACTAGTGGCTTTAGTCAGGGTACATGCTCCAATTTGAAAAGTCCCCAGCCATATTTCAATGAGGCAGACTGATAACTGTTGTTCATCATCACATTTGGTCTGTGGGGGCTTTTAAAATTTTTACTTTCTTACAATAAAATGGACATTTTTGTGTGTAAATACACTCCTATAAATTTTAACCTATGAATAGATGCATGTAACCACCACCACAATCGAGATAGAGAACACTTCCATCATCTCAAAAAGCTCCCTGAAGCTATCCCTCTGTAGTCACACGCTCTCTTCACCCCTAATCCCTAGCAACAGCTGATCTATTCTCGACTATTATGGTTCTGGCTTTTTGAGAATGTCATATAAATGGAAAACATATGGTATGTAACCTTTTGAGACAGGCTTCTTTCACTCAGAGTAATGCCTCTCAGGTTCCTCTATGTCGTGTGTGTATCAATAGTTCATGCCTTTTTTACAGACTTAGTAGTATTCTATTATTAACGTGGCTTGTCACACTGGTTGATTTTCAAAAACTGAGACAGTCTTGCATTCCTGGGATAGACCCCACCTGGACATGGTCTTATTATCCTTTTTATATAGTGCTGGACCCAACTCGCTAATATTTTCTTGAGGATTTTTAGGTTTATTTTTAGGTCTAGATCTTAAACTGTCCTTCTCTAGTTTTGCTATCAAGGTGGTGCAAGACTCATAAACTGAAAAGTATTTTCTCCTATTTTCTGGAAAAGATTGTGCAAAATTGGTGCACTTCCTCCCATCCCCACCCCCCTTCCTTTCTTTATTTGGACAGACAGAATCCCAAGCAAGTTCCAGGCCAGCAGCACAGAGCCCAATGCAAGACTTGAACTCATGAACTGTGATATATCATGACCTGAGCCGAGATCAAGAGTTGGATGCTTAACTGATGGTGCCACCCAGGTGCCCCTTCCATTTTTTTCAAATGTTTGGAAGAATTTGCCAGTGAAATTAACTTGGCCTGGAGGGGTTTTTTTGTAAAAGGGTTTAAAATGCAAAAGCAATTTAATAGTTACAGGTCTATTCAGGTTATGTATTTCTTTTTTTATTTGAGAGAGAGAGAGAGAGCATGCACACACACACATGGTGGGGGGGGGGGGGGCAAAGGGAGAGAGAGAATCTTTAACAGGTCTCATGCTCAGCACAGAGCCCAATGTGGGACTCACTCCCACAACCCTGGGATCATGACCTGAGCTGAAATCAAGACTCAGAACTCAACCAACTGAGCCACACAGGTGCCCCAGGTATTTCATTTTGAGTGATTTTTGGTAGTTTGTGGTTTTCGAAGAATTCATGTAAATTGTCAAATTTAGGTGTATAGAGTTTATACTATTCCTGTACCATCTCTGGGTTCTGTAGACTACGGTCTTTCTTACAGCAGAATCAAGAGGAAAGTGAAATATTTCTCCTGTCCCAGAGAGAATTAGAGACCCATGATTTTCAAAAGAAATGTGAGAAGGCATATTTCTGTGTGGAAGAGAATATTCCTAATGATAAAATAAGGCAAAAAAAAAAAAAAAACCCACAAAAAGTGACTGTTAGGGGGTAAAATGTGACTGTCAAAAGACAGCATTATGAAACAACCTATAGTAGAGTTATAATTAGTATGTAAAAAAGATGCAGGACAAAAATGGAATAAACAGAAAAGTACGGATTTTAAATAAGGTTTGTTTTTAAAATGCAAATAAAATAAGCGATACTCCTACGACGTGAAATTATGTATTAAGATAAGAACTTTAAGGTATCAAAGTCTCAGGGTGCTTGGGTGGCTCAGTCAGTTAAGCATCTGGCTCTTGATTTCGACTCAGGTCACGATCTCAGGATCGTGGGATTGAGCCCAGCATCGAGTTCCTCACGGAGCGTGGAGCCTGCTTGGGATTCTCTGCACCCCCCCCCCATCCCTCTCCCCCACTCTTGCTCTCTCTATCCTTAAAATAAAAATAAATTTTAAAAAATAATGTCTTAGTAATAATATCCTAACTTCAAAAATTATTGTGCTAAGATTCTGCCCTTGATTGGAAACACTCACGTTTGTAAACAGTTATTTTGTTGTTAAACTGAAGAAAAACTAAATTTTATTCTTAAATGGTTTAAAAAAATCAATGCTGTAGTGTCCACCAAATGTAAAACGTCTGATATTTTTAGTCAGATCAAAGGAACTGATTTCAAAATGAAAGAATTTACAATTTACTTGTTCTTCAATTACAATGTAAAAGAATCATACGTATGTATATATTATGCTACCTGCTTATATAATAAATTGTGTGAATGTGGTCTTGCTCAAAATATCTTATTGTACTGTACTTAACTTTATTCTAGTGATAAGATGATAAAATGCGTACATGATGACATTAAGTTTGATGAACAACATAAGCATTGTGACATGGAGATCAGCTACTACTGATCTTCTGAGGATAAGTCAGAAGGAGGATCACATGCTTCCCAAGTACACTAAAACCACCGAAAGAGAAATTGCGGATAGGGGAGACTACTGTACTTTGTTGTTGTGGCATGAAAGTTGCTCAGTAATTTTGGTTAGATCAACAATCAATGTTTATAGTATAACTGAGTGGGCAGGTTGGGAGATGGGGAGGTAGAAGGATGTGGGATTGAGCTAAATTTGCATCTTCTGTATTAGGAAGTCAGAAGACAGTGCCTGAAAACTGAGAGGGTGGGGGAGGAGATGAAGATGTGACATAAATATAAGCATATTATTTGGAACTATAGAGGTAAATACCATAAGAATCAGGGGCAGGAGTTGAAAGTAGTTGACTCTGGGAAAAGTATGGGTCTATGTGAGGGACTCATTTTTGTAACAGTGTTATTTGACTCTTTATGTGAAGGTAAAATATTAATTTAAAAATGACTTTTAAAACTGAGTATCAGGGGCACCTGGGTGGTTCAGTCGATTGAGCATCGGACTTCGACTCAGGTCATGATCTCATGGTTTGTGAATTCAAGCCCTGCATCAGGCTCTATGCTAACAGCTCAGAGCCTGGAGCCTGCTTTGGATTCTGTGTCTCCCTCTCTCTCTGCCCCTCCCCTGATCATGTTCTGTCTCTCTCTCTCTCTCTCTCAAAAATAAATAAATATTAAAAAAACTTTTTAAAAAATGAGTACGCAGTGAGTGATGGGAGTTCTTGTCATATCACTGCTTTGCTGGTCCCCAAAACAGTCTTGAATTGACTACATATGGAATCCCTCTTTAAAGCTGAACCATAAGATATGCTGATTACTTTTTCTTTCCTGTGAAGGAGCCAGAGAATTAATATTTTAGGCTTTGCACGCCATACAGTTTGTCATAATTACAGTAGTCCCTCCTTAACCACGGGGGATATGTTCCAAGATCCCCAGTGGATGCCTCAAACTGCACATAGTACTGAACCTATACATATGTTTTTTTCTTATATACTTACATAACTATGACAAAGTTTAACTTAAAAATTAGGTACAGTAAGAGATTTACAATAGCTAATAATAAAATAAAATAAATTATGTGAATGTGGTCTTGTTCAAAATATCTCATTGTACTGTATTCACCTTTATTCTAGTGATAAGATGATTAAATGCACACGTGATGACATTAAGTGTGGTGAACGACCTAAGCATTATGACATGGTGATAGGCTGATACTGATTTCTGAGGATAAGTCAGAAGGAGGATCATCGGCTTCCCAACTACATTAAAATCACCAAAAAAGAAACTGCAGATGTGGGCGGGGGGACTACTCTACATTGCTGTTACAGCGTGGAAGGTGCAATAGACCACACGCAAATAAGTGAGTATGGCCGTGTTCTAATAAAATTATCTACAAATATAGGTGGTGAGTGAGTCAGACTTGCCTTGGGGGTTATATAGCCTGTGAATCCCTGAAGAAGATAATGGCCCAAAAGCCTATGAAAAAATACTCAATATATTAATCATCAGGAAATACAAACTAAAACCATAGTGAGATATCAGTACCTACTCAGTAGAACACTAGAATGACAAAAATTAAAAAGACTATCCAAAGCAAGTAATGGCAAGGACGTGGAGCAACTACATACCAAGTAGATGTTTATACGGAGAATGTTTATATACTACTGATGGGAATGTAAAGTTATGCAACCACTTTGGAAATGGTCTGGTAGTTTCTTAAAAAGTTAACCATGACTCAGCAATTCCATTTTTGGGTATTTTCCGAAGAAAATAAAAACACATGTCCACACAGAGTTGCTTTATTCATAACAAGCAAAAAGTAGTAAAAAAAATAAAAATAAAAACAAAACAAAACAAAAAACAAACAAAAAAAGAAAACCCAAATGTCCACCAACTGGTAAACAGATAAAAAAAACAAAAAAACAAAACCACAACTGTGAAATTATCAACGCAATAGAACATACCTCTGCAAAAGGGAACTACTGATATACAAAACAATACGGATGAATCTCTAAAACTGGCTCCTTTTACTTACTCTATTAATATTTCTTAGTCTGGGGGCACCTGGGTAGCTCAGTCAGTTAAGGTTTGGACTCTTGATTTCAGCTCAGGTCAAGCCCCACATTGGGCTCTGTGCTGACAGTGAGGAGCCTGCTTGGGATTCTCTCTCCCTCTCTCTCTCTACCCCTCCCCTGCTTGCATTCTTTCTCGCTCTCTCAAAATAAATAAACGTAAAAAAAAAATTCTTAGCCTGGGTGAGGAGACAATGGGCATTCCACTATATGTTGTTTTTATATTTTATACATATAAGATATTGTTTTGCATATCTCTAAGAAAAAAAAAAGTTAACAAAATATATAGTGCCTAACATATGGTAGATAGGCATACAATAAATGCTGATGAGAAAACTATCAGAATGAACTTCAATGTTGTCCATTTCAAAATGTTCTTCCTCTTTTCCTACTGGTTATAATTCCTTTATTCCCAACGTAACCCTATTAGTTGAGTTCATGATAAAAACTCATTCCCATTTAATTCTCTTCATGAACTTCATGATACTGGCTCAGTTATCCTCTTATTTTCAATTTCTATCTTCACTTGCTTCTCTTTGGTCTACAAACAAATCATGCTCTAAGGGGCCAGCAAGTGTATTCCGTAAAGGGGCAGAGAATAAATATTTTAGGCTTTATTTATTGGATATTAGTTTTCAAATAACCATTTTAAAAATGCAAAAACCACGTTCAGTTAGAAGGCCAGATATGGAACACCAGGCAAAGTGTGTCAACCCCTGTTCTAAAACAGTAATGATCAAACTTCTGAATTCTGCTACCCACAGTTAGTGTCCTCTCAAATTCAAATAAATTTGCCATGTCCCCATCACATGCCTAAACACCATGTTAAGTGTTTCCAAATTTTTTAAATCTCAATCCCTGCAACAATGATGTGAGGGAAATGTTTTAGTATATTCAATTTATAAAATAGGATACGGAAGCTCAGAGAGGAAAAGTGAACACCAGAATTGCTTTTTAACCAATTTCTCATGTCCAACTCTAGTGCTATTTCCACTAGAGCACACTACCTCTCCCTCTTTTCATTGACATTTACTTGGGAAACAGAAATCTCTAATTGCTACTTATTTCCTTATTCCATAATCTTTTAAAATCTGACTTCTGTCTGTAAAGCTCTATACAATTTTCCAAAAATTCCAATGACATTTAAATAAACACTCACACAAGTATTATTGCAGCAACTGATATTTAAATATAGGGAAAAAATGATGCAGGCACCTTAGAAAACAGTCTGGCAGTTCTTCAAAGTTAAACATACCTACCCTATGACTGAAATTCTACTCCTAGGTATATACCCAAAAAAAATGAAAACATGTTCACAAAAAACCTTGTAAGTGAATGTTTATGGCAGCTGCCATTATTCACAGTGGTCAAGAAGTGGAAATAAACCAAATGTTCATCAACTGAAGAATGGATAAACATGTGGCCTATCCATACAATGGAATATTATCCAGGCATCATAAGGAATGAAGTACCGATACATGCCACAACAAAGATGAACTTTGAAAACATCATGCTACATGAAAGAAGTCAGTTACAAAAGGCTACATAATATATTATTTCATTTATATGAACGGTCCTGAATAGGCAAATACATTGAAAACAGAAGTTAAATTAGTGGTTGCCAGGGACTGGTAAAGGGTGAAAAGGGGTATGACTGCTAATGGGCACAGTGCTCCTTTTTGGAATTAGATAGTGGTGATGGTTATAAAATCTTGTAGACATATTAAAAAACACTGAATTGTTTACTCTAAAAGGGTGAATCTTATGACATGGGAATTATATCTCAATTTTATTTTATTTTTTAAAAATGAGAACGCCAGGGGCAGAGAGAGAGAGGAGGAGAGAGAATCCCAAGCAGGCTCCATGCTGTGAGGACAGAGCCTGACCTGGGGCTCGATCCCACAAACCGAATCTTCACATTGTGACTAAGGTGAAATCAAGAGTTGGACACTTAACCAACTAAGCCACCAGGCACCCCAAATTATATCTCAATTTTAAAAATAGGAAAAAACCCCACCTAGAATCCTACACTTCAAATTTTTTATTTTTATTTTTATTTTTGAGAGAGAGAGACAGAGCATGAGCAGGGTGGTGGCAGAGAAAGAGGGAGACAGAATCTGAAGCAGACTCTAGGCTCCGAGCTGTCAGATGCGGGGCCTGAACCCACGAAACGTGAGATTATGACCTGAGCCGAAGCTGGATGTTTAACCGACTGAGACACCCAGGTGTCCCTACTCCAACTGTTTTTAATTTTCCTTATTTTTTCCCAGATATTGATAATACATGTATGTATGTGTATTTAATTTTAATTCTTGTTTGTTATCAATCCAAAATCCATTTTTCCATGAGGCTATACAATTATGTAATTTTGTCTTTTACAGAAACAAAATATTCTACTAATAGACTATAATTTTAATATTTTTGAATACATTGTTTTCATTTTTTCAACATTAAAAGTGTATTTCTGGGGTGCGTAGGTGGCTCAGTCAGTTAAGCATCCAACTTCGGCTCAGGTCATGATCTCGTGGTTCATGAGTTTGAGCCCTGCATCGGGCTCTGTGCTGACCGCTCAGAACCTGGAGCCTGCTTTGGATTCTGTGTTTCCCTTTCTCTCTGCCCCTCCCCTGCTCAGGCTCTGTCTCTTTCTCTCTCAAAAATAAATAAACATTAAAAAAATTTTTTTTAAAGTGTATTTCCATGACTAGACATAAGCATATAGCTTCCCTCTCTTTTTATGGTATTTCCTTAAGATAAGTTCCTAAGGGTAGAATTACTTAGGTAAATGATATATGGCAATTTTAGGGCTCTTGAAACACAATGCCAAATTGTCTTGCAGATCTAAGGTAAATCTGTACCATTATCAGAAAAGTAACCATACTCACTTCACTATGAAGTTACTAACATAAGGTGCCACTATTTTTTAATTTATTATATATAAAAATATGAGAAAGAAAATGTTACATTCTTTCATTCAGTTGGAATTCTTTTTTTTTTTTTAATGTTTGTTTATTTTTGAGAGACAGAGTGCAACTGAGGGAGGGGCAGAGAGAGAGGGAGACAACAGAATTTGAGGCAGGCTCCAGGCTCCCATCTGTCAGCACAGAGCCTGATACGGGGCTTGAACTCATGAACCATGAGATCATGACCTGAGCCACCCAGGCGCCCCAGAATTATTTCTGGACTCTATTCTGTTCCACTAACACATTTATGCGCTTGTTGTTGTTTTTTGTTTTTTTGGCTTTTTTTTTTTAGCAATCTCTACACCCAATGTGGGGCTCCAACTCAGGACCCAGAGATCGAGAGTCTCCTGCTCTTCCGACTGAGCCAGCTAGGCACTCCTGTGCTCATAGTTTTAGAAGAAGTTCTCACATTTGATAATGCTGTATGTCTTTTCTCTACCTGTTTAAACTTCTGTATTTTAGAATACATTTGAAAAGGTAAAACTCATGAAATTTCTAAGTGATTTGAATACTCAGAACTTTCTAGGAAGCACTCCCAAAAAGTCTCGCTCAGAAAAGGACCCTTCCATGTTCTTTCAACCATCCTGTACACATATGTAGCATAACATCTATCACACAGCATTCTACTTATTATTCTTCTATTTCCTCCTATGTGACTTTGGAAAACTATATGAAAGAATCATCTCTTATCTCTGTATCCTTAGTGGCACATAATACTGTATAAAAAGGTTGTAGGCACGAATGAACACATCAAAGATGCCACTTACGTGAGTCAAACAAGCAATTATTGCTTGGCATTATGTTAGGAGCTGTGGGAAAAACACAGAAAGTAGAAAACAATGTCCTGCCTCCCAGGGAATCTAGAAACTAAGAAGAAAGGGAATTAAAGGGAAATGACTAGTACATAATTTTAGAGATTGTGTAGGATTGTAACCAAACAATGATTATATAATTAATGTCATAAATTTAATAAAGAGTACAGAGAAGAATGAATGCAGTAGGAGCTGTGGAGGACTCTTGGCACTTCAGATGGGTAGTAAAGCACTAAGAGGATTTGGATAAGATACATTATAAAGACGGTGCCATTTGCAGCAACGTGGATGGAGCTGGAAGGTATTATGCTGAGTGAAATAAGTCAGTCAGAGAAGGACAGGTATCATGTTTTCACTCATATGTAGATCTTGACAAACTTAACAGAAGTCCATGGGGGGTGGGAAGGGGAAAAAAATAGTTACAGAGAGGGAGGGAGGCAAACCACAAGAGACTCTTAAATACAGAGAACAAACTAAGGGTGGATGGGGGGGGTGGGGAAGAGGAGAAAATGGGTGATGGGCATTAAGGAGGGCACTTGTTGGGATGAGCCCTGGGTGTTGTATGTAAGCCAATTTGACAATAAATTATATTAAAAAAAAAAAAAAAGACTGGGTAAAAACACGAACAAAGGCATGAAGTGGGAATTACCATGATAAATGGGAGTCATGTACCTATCCATTCTACAAACAGACTCAACTACTTGTACTGAAAAAATTTTATTCTATGCAGCAAAGAATTAAAATATTTTTACCTGGAGTTCTCCAAGTTTCTTAGATGTTGGTGAAACAATGGTAAAAAATCCATTGATGTGATGGGTTGGAGAAAGCTGAGCTAGTCCACTGATCTGAACTCTACCAATTGGAAGATGATCAAGTTTGGTGATTACTTCCAGCACCAGCACAGCCATATCTAATCAGAAACAATTATAACATACACAGATATTTTTCATTTACTTTCTTTTTTTTTTGGAGGTGGGTGTGTATGAGAAAACTTTTTTACTTAAATTATTTTATTTTCAAATAAAACATGCACCTACTATCAGGGTTGGCATTAGGGTGACCCTGGGTATGTCACTTTTAAACTCTGAAACCCAAATTCATCAGAAAATGAGAATACCCACTGCACGCATAGTAGTAAATCCCAGGGGCTTCCTCTCATTCCTCCTACTGTATTTTCATTTACCTTAAACAAGAAGTTTTTAATGATTTAAAATGTAAATATTTTCTTATGTATTAAAAAAAATCTTTCTGTCCTTAACATGTATTTGTAATTGTCCTAACTTCCCGTTGGAATAAGGTAAAATAGATACAAAGAAAGGAATAAAACAAACCACCCTACCTACTACACAGGATTTTTTTAAACATCAAAGAAGATGTTGGACTTGAAAGTATTTTATAAACTGTAAAATGCTAACATTTTCACTTGTTCCTATAAATTATCCTTACTTGAGGAATTAATATACTGTTTTACTGCCTTGCTCTTTTCAACCTGGACCTATTCATGTTTTACACTAATTTGTGGCAATATATTCATTAGTTTACCTTATACATTTTCTTCTTTCTTTTTTTTTTTTTAATTTTTTTAACATTTATTTATTATTGAGAGACAGAGTATGAGCAGGGGAGGGGCAGAGAGAAAGGAGACAGAATCCGAAGCAGGCTCCAGGCTCTGAGCTGTCAGCAAGAGCCCGATGTGGGGCACGAACTCACAAATTGCGAGATCATGACCTAAGCCGAAGTCGGACTCTTAACCAACTGAGCCACGCAGGCGCCCCTCTTCTTTCTATCTTTCTTTTCTTTCTTTGTTTTTCTTCCTTCCTTCTTTTCTTTTCTTTCTTTCCTTCTTTCTTTCTTTCTTTCTTTCTTTCTTTCTTTCTTTCTTTCTTTCTTTCTTTCTTTCTTTCTTTCTTTCCAACTGGCAGGTTGGAGTTTATTTTCCACTTGGTGCAAGGTACATGGTTACAGGGTGTCAGGAAGGCTTGTATAATAGAGAGAGTGGAGTTCTCTCAACTTCCTCTTTGGTGTTTTGCTGTTTTGATATAAAAGAACTCAACTGCTTCTGTTTGCTGTAGCCTGCCTAGTCTACGTAGAGAAGAGGAGGTGAGAGGAAGGGCTCTGATGAACCTAGCACCTCCTGAAGCCTAGTGGTGGCCACTCATAATTGGGGCCCAGTGTGGGCTTTGTCAGGCTGGCCACAGGCTGCTTCCTCATGGCTTCCAGAACCATGCACTTTTTTTTCTTTTAAACGAAATATGCATATAAAAGAGTACATAAAAGAATAAAGAAACAAATACCTACCACATAGCTTAAGAAATAGTTACACTTTTCCAAGTTTTCAGTTAGAGCATATATTCATGTGAACTAATGTTTGATCTCTTATGTCTTCATTTTCTAATAAACACATCATACTCATGTCCATAGCTGGGCCATCACTTACAAGGTTCACCTCATCCAACTACTATTCAAATCCTACCTTCAACAAAACTTCTTTCTTAACTAGACTTATAAAATTTTATTATTGGCTCATTTGGTGGTTAACCCCTTCAATTTAATAAGGGGAAAATTAAGGCACAGGAAGATTAAATGCTTGCTTAAATTCAAACAGCTAGTTAGTACACAACAGAAGTAGGATTCTGGTTTCCTGAGAACTTATGATAGTGAGTTCTTAAGTTATGATTCTCAAGTTCCTATGATAATATTATGGAATATTCATATAGTACTTACTACATGCACCAAGTAATCAGACATTTAATTACTTATTGTTTGCCGCTGGTCACTACTATTTCATATGTATCAGTTTTGTTTTTTTCAACTGATCCTTTTGACCAGAGATTACGTCTAAAGTTTCTGTATTCCCTACAGTGCCAAAAACTTTACATTTTTACAAGACTCACACCTACAATGTGCCAGGTACTGGACCAATCAGTTCACAAAAATTTTTTCATTTAACCTTTTCAATAATTCCTGCCAGTAAGTGCTATTATTCTCATTTAACTAATAGGACACTGAGGCTCCAAGATCTTAAGGAACATCTCAGCATTGTACAGCCATCCAATCCTGAAGCCAGAGGTCCAATTCAAGACTGACTTCAAAGCCCATGTTCTTCTCATTCAACCAGGCTCTTCATGAAAAAACAAAGTGAAAGGGCAGCTATCTGATCCCACTTTTAACAGATGAGGGAAAGGGGGGTCAGAAATGGGAAGGGACTTTCCCCAAATCCCACAGCTGATAACACCAATCTAAAGTTCAAATGTCAGGTCTAATGCATTCTTTATCATACTGCAGGATGCTCAAATAAATGTGTGATTTGCTATCATATTAATAGATATTTTCTCTTTTACTGAAAACATTTTTTTCATGTTTATTTATTTATTGTGAGAGAGAGATCTGGTGAGCAAGCAGGGGAGGGGCAGGGTTGGGGGGGAGAGAGAGAGAGACAGAGAGAGAGAGAGAATCCCAACAGGCTCCGTGCTGTTAGTGCAGAGCCCTACACAAGGCTCGATCTCACAAATGGTGAGATCATGACCTTAGCCAAAATCTACAGTCAGACGCTTAACCGACCGAGCCAGCCAGGCACCTCTCTTACTAAAGAATTTTTAACCACTCTTCATTTGTTAAATTAGGCTTATAGTACCCAGATTATTTATGAGTATCCTATAACAGTACTTAACATTTCCTACCTAGTATTGTAACTAAACTACTCTGTGAATTTAGTTAGAATTAGATACCATTCTGATTAAATTGATTCATTTTTGTAATTCCCCACAGTGCCTAGCACAATGTCTAGTACATGCTAAGAGTTCAATATATATCTTTCGAATGACCAAGTGTTTTGTTCTTTATATTGTGATATTTTCAAAAAAATTTTAATAGAATATAAGCTTCTTAGGGACAAGTTAACCTTTAATTAACCTCTGATTCTCCAGTATTCTTAGCCCAACAATGTTTACATGATACCTGATTTTTTTTTTTACTTGAAATGGATTGGTTTGATAAATAACCCACCATCCAAAATGTGTTAATGGGAAAGCCTGACCTGAATACAGAAATAACATAGTAGATTTAGAATGCTTTCCTTGAACAGAAATGAAGAAATCTTGTCTCCTGGTTTCTTGTAATGGGACCCCTTCTTGGGGTGGGTTAGTCAGTTAAGCGTCTGACTCTTGATTTCAGCTCAGGTCATGATCTCACAGTTCATGGGATTGGGCCTTATGTTATACTCTGTGCTGTTAGCACAGAGTCTGCTTGGGATTCTCTCTCCCTCTTTCTCTTTGCCCCTCCCCTGCTCATGGGTGCGCGCGCTCTCTCTCTCTCTCTCTCAAAAATAAATATTAAAAAGGGATCCTTCCCTTCCATGAAAACCTATATTACTAATTCATTAAACCACTCACTTATCATGTATTATCTTGTACTTTTAGTAAAGTTTATACATAGACATATCTATCTATCTATCTATCTACCTATCTATCTATCTATCTATCTATCCCTTTCTTCCTTTAACATGAGTCCCAGAGCAGAGACTACAGTTACTACTAAAGAAGCATGGGGTAGTGAAAAGTGCATGAGTTTTGGTATCAGACTGAAATTGGTTCAAATCCTAGTTTTGCCATTTATCAACTATGTAACCTTAGAGAGTATCCATTTTATCTTTACACCTCAGTTTCATTGCCTATAAAACACAGAAAATATTTTTCTTGTAGGGTTATTAAGGATTAGAAACAATATGTATCAACTGCTGGCACATAGTATACTCTCAATAAATGGTGGCTATTATAAAACTTCTTTCACTTAATAATTAACAATGCCATAGATACTATGTACACGATAATACCCTTTGCTAACAACATAACACACATTTATTAGGCCTGAAGCTAAAATGATAAGACAAAAACATACCAGTTAGATAAGAGGTAAACTGCTTTGGACCACAGCGAACAGCATAACGTGTAGTTGTTCTGACAGCTTTTGGTTCAGTCTGCAATGCGTCCCTGGGACAAAAAAGGGTTCCATCTGATGTTTCTCCCCACCATCTCACTCGGACAAGTACACAAGTGGGAGGCTTTGCAATCTTCCATATGACTTTATTAACAGTAAGTCTCAGAAAGCAGCGTAGCTGGCCTTCAACCAGAGGTGGAAGGCTTGTAGATGGAGAAATGTCACTCAAACCTGTGGAGGAATCCAAAAACACTAAGTCAAAATTCAGACTAAATATAGAAACATATAATCTGCTTTTTGAATGAGAACACACACAAATATTAGTCTCTACCAGAGAACATTTATCCTATAAAGAGCAAACCAAACCACAGAAAAACTTACCGAGTCACTTAAGCCACTTTTTTTTTTTAAGTTTATTTTATTTTGAGAGAGAGAGAGAGAGAGAGAGAGAGAGAAAATGAGAGGGAGCATACACATGAGGGGGGCAGAGAGAATCCCAAACAGGCTCCACAACATCAGCATGGAGCCTGAGATAGGGCTCCAACCCACAAACCATGAAATCATGACCTGAGCCAAAATCAAGAGTTGGACTTGACATTCAATTGACTGAGCCACCCAGGCACCCCCACCTAAGCCACTTTGATAACTAATTCATATTCAGGGTCTGATTCAAGTTATTGTAAGTAAAGAACATAATACCAGCTTAAAACATGTGAAAACAAACTCCTCTTTAATTGAAAGCTATCATTTCATGCAAATTAAAACCACAATGAGATATCACCTTTCACCTGTCAGAATGGCTAGAATCAAAACGACAAGAAATAACAAGTGTTGGCTAGGATGTGGAGGAAAAAGAACCCTCATGCACCACTGGGAGGAATGTAAATTAGTGTAGCCACTATGGAAAATAATACAGAGGTTCCTTAAAAAATTAAAAATAGGGGCTCCTGGTTGGCTCAGTTGGTTAAGAACCTGAGTCTTGATTTCGGCTCAGGTCATGATTTCATAATCTCTGCGCTGTCAGCACAGCCTACTTGGGATTCTCTCTCTGCCCCTCCCCAGTTTATGCATGAGTGCTCTCTCTCAAAAGAAATTAAGAAACAATTAAAAATTTAGAAAAAATTAAAAACAGAAATACCATATGACCCAGTAATTCCACTACTGGGTATCTACCCCCCAAATTCAAACACTAACGAGAAAAGGTATATCCACCCCTATGTTTATTGCAGCATTATTTACACTAGCCAAGGTGTGGAAGCAACCCAAGTGTCCATTGATAGATGAATGGATAAAGAGGTGGTACACGTACACAATGGGTTATCACTCAGCCATAAAAAAGGACAAAGGGGGGCGCCTGGGTGGCGCAGTCGGTTAAGCGTCCGACTTCAGCCAGGTCACGATCTCGCGGTCCGTGAGTTCGAGCCCCGCGTCGGGCTCTGGGCTGATGGCTCAGAGCCTGAAGCCTGTTTCCGATTCTGTGTCTCCCTCTCTCTCTCTGCCCCTCCCCCGTTCATGCTCTGTCTCTCTCTGTCCAAAAATAAATAAACGTTGAAAAAAAAAAAAGGACAAAGGGGCGCTTGGGTAGCTCAGTCAGTTAAGTGGCCACCAGATCATGATCAGGTCATGATCAGGTCATGATCACGCAGTTCGTGAGTTTGATCCCCATGTCAGGCTCTGTGCTGAGAGCTCAGAGCCTGGAGTCTGCTTCAGATTGTGTCTCCCGCTCTCTTTCTGTCCCTCCCTCGCTTGCACTGTCTCTCTCAAAATAAATAAATATTAAGAAAAAAAAAGAATGAAATCTTGCCTTTGAGACCACTCAGATGGTCCTACAGAGTATTATGCTTAAGTAAAATAAGACAAAGAAAGACAAATTCACTTACGTGTGGAATCTTAAAAAATAGCAGAAACAGATCCCGAAATACAAAGGAAAAACAGGCTGTCACCAGTGGGGAGAGGGGAAGGGGGATGGGCAAAATAGATGAAGGAGGATGGGAGACACACACTTCCAAGTATGGAATGAATAAATCATAGGGATAAAAGGTACAGCATAAGGAATATAGTCAATGGTATTGTAATAGCGTTGTATGGGGATAGATAGCAGTTATGCTTGTGGTAAGCACAGTATAATCACTGTTGTATACCTGAAACTAGTATAACATTGTGTGTCAACTATACCTCAATAAAAAAAAGATACCATTTTAAAAATACAAATATAATGATACAGTAGATAGGTTTTTAAAATCTCAGAAGTAGTTGAAATTTTTCTCCCAAGTACTGTTGTTTATTGTTGCAAAGTTCAGGTTTTAAGATATGTTAGCTCTACCTCTCTTACTTTAAAACCATCACTAAACATGAAACAGCAATAACTCCTCCCTTCACTCAATGCTCAAATGATTAAGCGTTTCAATAAAGACCACCTTAAATTTTGTATTTTCTTTCCGCCCAACGTCATTCAGTCATTGAAGACAGACACTATCATCTTCAGATTCTGCCATTATTTTTTACTCCAGCACTGGGCTCATAATATTCATTGGCTTTTATAATATTTATTGGCTTCTGATTTCAGACAGATAATAAATGTAAACAAGGCATTTAATTATGACTTTCTATAAAACTTTCCTTTAATGACCCTGATGTTCTTCCATTCATAGTTATCTCCTAACCATGATTTAGAAGAAATTTAAGAAACTATTCCTTTATATCTATACAATAGAATATTATTCAGCCATAAAAAAGAATGAAATCTTGCCATCTGCAACAACATGGATGGAGTTAGAGAATATAATGCTAAGCAAAATAAGTCAGAGAAAGGCAAATACCATATGATTTCACTCATGTGGAGTTTAAGAAACAAAACAAATGAACAAAGGAGGGAAAAAAAAAAAAGAGAAACAAACCAAGAAACAGACTCTTAACTGTAGAGAACAAATTGATGGTTACCAGAGGAGAGGTGGGGGAGCGGTGGGTGGGTGAAATAGGTAATGGGTATTAAAGAGCACACTTATGATGAACACTGAGTAATGCATAGAATTGTTGAATCGTTATACTGTATATCTGAAACTAATATAACGCTGTATGTTAACTATACTGGAATTAAATTAAAAACTTAAAAAAAAAAAAGAAACCATTCCTATATTACACACACCTTCCTATTCCTCTTTTCCCTCAGAGAGTGGTCATGCCTAACAAGAAAATATACTGGAGTATATCAGATCAAGAAATCTATATAAAAGTTTTTGGATTTCTAAAGCGAACACCTTCTCTGCTCTCTATAGCTGAAAAAGACCCACCATAATCTTTACGTATAACTAGTCTCAATATAAAAATAATACACAGGTATGTATATGAGCATTACTGCATATATAGATGGTATAGCAAGAAGGGCATTCTTATGTTATTTCAATTTTTATTTTCCTCCTATCAACCAAACATGCTTGACTGTTTGACATAGGGAGCACTAGCATTGAATACATCTGTGCTTCTATTTCATATCCTCCTGTCATTCTTTGCAGGAAAAGTCACTGCCTCAAAACTGCCTTAGTTATCTTTAAAAAGCTTGGGGGCGCCTGGGTGGCGCAGTCGGTTGAGCGTCGGACTTCAGCCAGGTCACGATCTCGCGGTCCGTGAGTTCGAGCCCCGTGTCAGGCTCTGGGCTGATGGCTCAGAGCATGGAGCCTGTTTCCAATTCTGTGTCTCCCTCTCTCTCTGCCCTTCCCCCGTTCATGCTGTGTCTCTCTCTGTCCCAAAAATAAATAAACGTTGAAAAAAAAAATTAAAAAAAATAAAATAAAATAAAAAGCTTGGATGAGATACGTTCTCAGACAGTAGGTTGAGTCCTCAATCTAAAGACCTTCTCTTGCTACACACTCTTTCATCCTCTCAGATCCTTCAAAGATCCTCATGCCTTTACCTGTACTCTACCTCACCTTGTCACTCCCCACTGTCTTTTTCTCTCCTCCACAACTATCTTTCCCAACTCCTGCCTGTAGCCCTTCATACTTCATGACTGTCTTATGTTTGTTTGGCTCATTCAACTAACATTTACAGTAATGCATACAACATGATCTTTGCCAATTAGAATTACTGACATACCACCTCTCCAACTTATGTTTCTTTCAGTACGTGTGGAACTCCAAAGCTATACCCTCCCACACACAGACACACACACATTTAACTTTGCTGTCAAAAGTACTCCTAGGTCACAGGGATGTAAAAGTACAGCACAGTGAACTATATATAGTTAATAGTGTACTGTATATTTGAAAGTTGCTAAAAGAGTACATCTTAAAAGTTTTCATGGCATGAAAAAAACTTTTAGTACTGTATGTACGGTGATGTATGCTAACTAGACGTACTGTTTGATCACTTCGCAATACACGGGAATATCTAAACAATTGTACAACTTGAAGCTAAGATAATGTTACATGTCAATTACACCTCCCTTTAAAAAGTTTTTTAAAATCCTGGAATTTTTTTTATTTCCTTTCTTTAGAAGCGTCCTGCCTGCACCCTTTTAGCCCTCACCTCGCCCCATTTATTAACCCGCTTTGACCCCCTACTTCAGTACCTATTTCCTTCCCTTTCGCTGGAGGGGTAACTGCCCTCTCTAACCTTCAGATTCCTTGGTTATTTCCCCCTTCCTACTTCTCTCCCACCCTTTTTACAGGCGGGTGGGGGAGTCTCTCTGGAATTCTCTACACCTTGCTCCCAACTCCACCTTATTATTCTTTCCTCAACCTTTGGTCTCTCAGGTTACCTCTCTTCTTGCGGCCACGGGCTCCGACAGGCCCCTGGCCTTTTCTTTGTTTCATGACGAGCCAGAGCTTTTCTTCACCAACTGAACTCCGGCTCCAGCACCCAAGCCGTAACCTCCCGCCATCCCTTCCCGAGGCGCCTGCGTTCCCCGGCAACCGGAGCCGCTGGGCAGCCTGGGAAGCAGGAAGAAAAAGCTCTTCCTCTTAACCGTCTGAAAGGAGCGGTGAAAAGGAAAGGCGCCAAAGCCTTCTTCCCGCAAATAGACTACAACACCCAGGATGCTTTGCTACACTACCTCTACGAGGTTGACTGCTGTCGCCTTCAGCTGCGCAAGCGCAAAGGGATATGCCCTTTGAGGACTTCATTGCCCAGGATGCATTGCCTTTAGGAGCGCTTGTCTTTCCGGCGAGGGTCGATGAGTTCTCTGTTGGTCTGAGAGATCCGTAGACTCCGTTACCCAGCTTTCTTTGTGAACGGCTGTTGCGTACTTCCGGTGGAGTCGCCGAGGAGAGGGGGTGGAGTTTACGGAGCCGGTGGGCGGTGGGCGGTGCTGCCGGTAGCTGGGTGCTGTCCAAAGGCACTGGGCGTCGCTAGGGGAGCGGGCTGTGACCGGTTGGGCCGCGCTTAGCGTGGGACGAAGCTCCGGCTACTGTTTGACTACCTGAGGCCTCCACTTCATGTCGGCCCTAGAGAAGAGCATGCACCTCGGCCGCCTGCCCTCTCGCCCACCTCTCCCCGGCAGCGGGGGCAGCCAGAGCGGAGCCAAGATGCGAATGGGGTACGTGACCCATACCCCGTCTCCCTAGAGGCCAGGCGCCGGCCATTGGAGAATGGTGTCTCTGGGCGTTTAGAGTGGCACGGCAGGGGAGGTTAAGGATGAGAGAGAATGTTGGCGGCGGCCTGGAGACGTTTAGATGGTGTTGAACGTAGATTTGAGAACTAGGGGAGGCGCCAAGTCAATGGAAATTGGAGGACAAATAGTATTGAAGGAAGGAGGGAATGAGGCAAAGATTGAGGAAGCTGAGAGGGTAATTTAAGAGATGTAGGAGGCACCTCCAGAAGAAGGGATGGATGAGGTTTGAGGAAAGGTGGTAGAGGTGAGGAAAGTCGGGGAATAGCTGCCAGGGAAGGTTGAGGAAAATGGGGAATGACTGAGAGAAAAGTTGAGGGAATTTAGGAGAAAGATTTGGAAGTAGTGAGAAGACGGAAAGAACTAGATACTAGAAAAGCTGAGGGAAGTGGGAACACCTGAGGCAGGATTGGAGAAGGAAAGAGAACTAGGGAGCAGAAGGTTCTAGAGAGTGTCCTTGGAGGTGTAAGAGGAAGATTCAGGGAGTGAGGGTTGATTAGATTAGATCTTTTAAGGGAGAATTGAGAAAGCTTGAGAACGGGACTAAGGAAAGATGGGGAATATAGCCAATTAGACTGTTAAGAGCAATGGGAATGTTCTGAGAAGTGAGGGTAGGGAGTAAGGGTAGGAGTGATGAGCTGAGAGAATGACCATGGGCTCTAGAGATGGAGAAATGACTGGGAACGGGGTTTAGTGAATGGAAGTGCTGTAGATATAGTCTGGGAAGCTTAAAGAGGAAATTTGGGCAGTTGATTTTTGCCAGGCAAATAAGTCTGATGGAAGCTATGTACTGGTTTGATAAGACTCAGAATTAATGAAGCATTGAGAGTAGCTGCTTATAATATTTTGGGGAAATCCATTTACTGGGAAGGCAGGAGCTGTGTTGAAGAGATAGTTTTGGGGAATTTTAGGTTGTTGAATGGCTTGTGTCGTTTAGGGGGTACCTTAGGTATAAGAGAGGATGAGTTGAACATGGGAGAGGTAATTACTGGAAAGTAGAGACAATTGAGTAGGCAATTGGTTTTCAGGGGTATTTGTGGTATCAAATAGTATTCTGCAGACTAGTGACTACAGAGAAAAGGGGTAGAAAGAATGAATAGGTACGAGGTAGCCAAGAGGGTGTGTTTGGGATTCTAGAAATGGGTTGATAGATATAATGTACTTGGAATAAAAACTAGAGAAGAGGAATCTTAGGTTCTAAAGAAGTAATATGTACAAAAACTGATCAAAAAGGAGATGAGGACAGTAGATGCATAACTGTGAAAGTAGGTCCTTGGAATAAAGAGAAAGGAGAATCCTATAAATTAAAACAGTGGGATAGAGAGGTGGTGAGAATTGGGGGTGGTGGTTGAAAAAAACAGGGAAGGAAACTAACAATTGAAGTGGAGACCTGACTATGATGCACAGTAGAAAAGTGAGAAAACCTCGACAGAAGATAGGTATTTGATGCATAATAGACAGAGGTGGTAGAAGGTAAGATGGATATTGTTTTGGCGTTAAAAGAGAGAAAAGTAAGACTGTAACATGAATAAGGAGGATGTGGAAACTGATCCATGACAGATTATTTGGGAAAATTAACCTGGAGTATAAAATCAATGTAACATTTATCATTGGTATATATGTCTTAGTGCCTTTTTTAATCTAAAATTTGGTCCTTTAGTACACAAGCCCTCTTCTGTAAAAATATATAAAAATATTAGGTTTTTAATAACTATACATGCTGTAGATAAATTTAGAGGTCAGCCTCTCACTTTGTTAAAACAAGTTCTCTGAAGGTGAACAACTGAAGAAAAACAGTAAAAGAAAATAAAGGGAAAACTTGGTGATTAGAAGATTGTATAATTGTTAGTAACTTACCCTCTTTATTTTTTAAGTTTGTTTATCTTGAGAGAAAGAGCACAAGCAGGGGAGGGGCAGAGAGGGGAAGAGAAGATCCCCAGCAGGCTCTGCACTGTCAGCCTGGAACCCAGTGTGGGGCTCCAACTCATGGACTGTGAGGTCATGACATGAGCCGAGATGTTTAACCGACTGAACACCCAGGCACTCCAACTTACCCTCTTTAAATAGATGCTTTGGTCTTCTTTGTTAACTGCTTGTTCTGGGAAATAAACTTATTTATGGAAGATGCTTCTTTATAATATTATGAAGAGAAGAGCATGTGTTGGTGAATTTTATGTGCTCCCTCAAGTGGCTTGTTTTCCTATATTTTTCTTTTCTATTTCCTTATTGAAACATAGGCAGGCCTCAGCCGGGTCTAAAGTTAGTGGTAATATACTCTCTCCCTGTGCTAAAAAGAGCTTTGAAATGGTTTCACTGTATAGTTGAGAAAACGATTCAGAGAATTCTTTATTCTGTAGGTAAACGTAGAGGCAGGAGATAATATTATTTGTGAATAAGAAAACAAACTCGGGGTGCCTGGGTGGCTCAGTTGGTTAAGTGTCTGACTTCAGCTCAGGTCCTGATCTTAGGGTTCATGAGTTTGAGCCCTGCATTGGGCTCTGTGCTGACAACTCAGAGCTTGGAGCCTGTTTTGAATTCTGTGTCTCCCTCTCTCTCTGCCCCTCCCCTCTTTCTGCTCCTCCCCAACTCACACTTTGTCTCTTTTACTCTCAAAAAAAAAAAATTAGAAAAAGAAAACAAATTCAATTCTTCTTCATACTAAGGCAGTAGAAGCCTAGTGGTAGGGCCAGTAAAGACTGAGACTTGAGTCTCTGAGACCCATTATGTTTTTTTGGATTCATAGTTGTTATCCTGGCAATACTTAATTTGAGTTGTGTTTCTTATTTCATTGCAAATAGTCTAGGATTCAGTCTTTCTTTTTTCTCAGGTTTGATTTATGAAGTCTCACTTCTACCAATTTTAAAGCATTCTTCTTTATTTCTTCTTCTATTCATTCATTTGCATTTTTCTTACCTCCCCATCTTTTTCCATTCTCTCATCTATCTTAATTTTAGGTTGGACCTGTTCATTTGACAATCTCTTATATGACTTACTTTTTCAACAGTTTTTCATAATTTCTTGCCTTTAATTTCACTAAACCTTGTTTAGAGGTATTCATATATTCAGGGTGGTTTTGAGTTTGTGGTTTTTCTTGAGTTCCCATAATGTAGTTTTTCAAATTAGACTTAGTAATTCCAGAGTATCACTAGGTAATGTAAAAACAGCAAGTACTTTTTTTTCAAGTAGGTACCTTGTGAAAGTCATTGTAGTAATAGCTTTATGTATATTACTTTATTATTTTTTTGTATGTTATTTTATTTAATCTGTTCACAACCTTGCAAGGTATATATTTCTCTGCGTTTATAAGTCAGGAAACTCAGACTTGAGATTAACAGTCACCCAACTAGTATGTGGCAGAACCAGGATTTAATCTAGGTTTAGTCTCTAGAGTCTATTCCCTTTTCAGAACACCAACAGTTTTTCTTGGGTAAGTCCTGAAATCCTGGTTTCATTGTTCCTTGATAGAAGCCAGTAGATGATGCCAAAAAACAGTGGTTTTGAACTTTTTTACAACAGAAATGTATGATAGTTCTGGAGGCTGGGAAGTCCAAGATCAAGGTGCCGGCAGATTCTGTATCCAGTGGGGACTGTTTATTGGTTTATAGATGGCATTTTTCTTGCTGTGTCTTCACATGGCAGAAGGGGGAAGGAAGCTCTGTGGCATCTCTTTTATGAGGGCACTAATCCCATTCATGAAGGCTGTACTCTCATGACCTCATCACCTCTCAAGGCCCCATATCCAAATACCATCACAATGGATGTTAGGATTTAACATGAATTTGGGTTTGGAGAGGGGAGCGGGACACAAATGTTTAGTCTGCCGCATCTGGTGTGCTTGAGAGGAGTATGTTTTGAAAATCACTGCTTGGGGCGCCTGGGTGGCTCAGTCGGTTAAGCGTCCGACTTCGGCCCGGGTCACGATCTCGCAGTCCGTGAGTTCGAGCCCCGCGTCGGGCTCTGGGCTGATGGCTCAGAGCCTGGAGCCTGCTTCTGATTCTGTTTCCCTCTCTCTCTGTCCCTCCCCCATTCATGCTCTGTCTCTCTCTGTCTCAAAAATAAATAAACGTTAAAAAAAAAAAATTAAAAAGAAAATCACTGCTTTAGTACATTCTGTTACCATTAGAGAGACTATAGATTATTAAAACCATTTTTCCACGTGGTTTTGGTTTACCAATACTATATTTCTGTAATTATCTCTTAACAGTTCTACAGTACTTTTAACTGGAAGGTATATATTAGTGCCTATTTGTATTATTTTATGAGGTAAATTAGGGCAAGGGGTAATATTTTCTCTTAATGAGAAAATTCGAATGTTCTTTGACTTGCCTAAAAAAACAGAATCATCAAATGGCAGAAACAAGATTCAAACCTAGACTTTCGGTTTTTAGTCCATTGTTGTTCTTGTTTTACTTTTAGTTCTTGTTATACCTTGGTGTAGAAATTGTTGTTTTTAAAGTGATAAGGAGATCTGAATTTGAAGCTCAGCTTAAGTATTTACTTTGGTCAAGTCATTTAACCTCTTCTAGTCTTTTTTTGTTTTTTTTTTCTTTTAATCTCTGCTTACTTTAGAGTGCTATGAGAATGAGATAATACATGAAAAGCACTTATGCTTCCTGACATAAGCTCTTACAGAATGATAACTAGTAAATTATTTTATATTGAAAACCATGAGAAAGACTTCTTCTTTATGAAAACTGTGAGAAAGGCTTCTTTATGAAGTAGAAGCTCTTTTTTGAATTTTTTGTAATATCACTTTTTCCCCTTAAGCTTTCTATTAATCTGTATCTGATTAGATAGTCCTTCGTTCAACTTCTTAAATTTATAATGAACATCAGGCCTCCTGGGAAAGCTTTAAGGAGCCATTCGAACAAATGGGGAAATAAAGGACAAAGCTTGCTCAAGCTCACATATTGAGTTGCAAATTCTAGTATTTCTGTTTTTGTTAATTAATTTTTTTAAAAAAATTAAAATTCATATGCCATACAATTCACCCTTTTACAAGTTTACCTACCATTCATTAGTTTTTAGTATATTCAGGGCTGTACAGTGATTGTCACTAATTCCAGAACATTTTCAGTATCCCATAAAGAAACTACTTACCTGCTACCAGTTACTTCCGCCTCCCCCAACCCCTGGGAACCACTGTTGATTTTCTGTCTTCATGGATTTGCCTATTTTGGCATATAAATGAAATCATACAGTAAGGGGCCTTTAAAAAAAAATTTATTTTGAGAGAGAGAGCATGCACACGAGTGGGGGAAGGGTAAAGAGAGAGGGAGAGAGAGAATCCCAAGCAGGTGCTAAGCTTTCAACACAGAGCCCCATGCAGGGCTGGATCTCACAAACTGTGAGATCATTACCTGAGGTGAAATCACGGGTCAGATGCTGAAATGACTGAGCCGCCCAGGCACCCCAGTAAGTTCCTTTTGAGACTGGCTTTTTTTACTTTGTATAATGTTTTCAAGATTCATCCATGTTGTAGCATGTATCAATACACCATTTCTTTTTATTGTTGAATGATATTCTATTGTGTAGATACAGCAAATTTTACCTGTCAGTTGCTGAACACTTTGAGTTTCCTTTTTTTTGTTTTGCTATTATGAATAATGCTGCTATGAACATCCACATACAAATCTTTGTATGGAAATGTGTTTGGATTTCCCTTTGGTAAACACCTAAGAATGGAATTGCTGTGTTACATGGTAAGTTATGTTTAACTTTTTAAGAAACTGCCAAACTGTTTTCCAAAGTGGCTCTTTGAAGCTTTCTATGTATTCAGGATATTTCTAAGTGTTAAAAATATTTTCCAAGTTGCTTTTTTACTTTGCTTATAATGTATTTTGCTATATAAAAAGGTTTTTTTTTTTTAATTTTAATGTACTCAAATCTATCTAGCATGTGCTGCTTCTAGATTTTGAATCACAGAAAGACGTTTCCTTCACCCAGGTTATAAAGGAATTCATTTTTTTTTTCTAAAAAATGGTTCCATTTTTTATATCCATTTTAAGTTAATCTTGATGTGCAAAGTGAGGAACAGATAGATCCAGTTTTATCTTTATCCACAGGTTTTCCAGTTGTAACACCATTTATTAAAACGTTCTTTTTCTATTATATGAATTTCACCTCAATAAAAATTAGTCATTTTCCCCATGGATTAAAATGATGTCTTTGTCAAATACCAAATTTTCACATAGATCTGGATCTGTTTATTTTCTTTTTTATCCCATCGTCTTCCTATTTTTTTTAACGTTTTTTTAAAGTTTTATTAATTTTGAGAGAAACAGAAAGTGTGCCATCAAGGGAGGGGCAGGGGGGAGGGGAAGAGAGAGAGAGAGAGAGAGAGAGAGAGAGATTGATTGACTCCCAAGCAGGGATTCGAACCCACGAACCCTGAGATCATGACCTGAGCCAAACAAAGTCAAGAGTCCGGACACTTAAACAACTGAGCCACCCAGGCATCCTGGCCTGCTTTTTTATTTATGTGCCACTACTACCTGTTTAACTACAGAGTTATTATTAGTATGTTTTAGTAGATGGTAGAGGTAGCTTCTCCCTCATTCTTTTTTAAGATTGTCCTGGCTCCTTTTACTTGCTTATTCTTACAGACAAACTTTTTTTTTAAAGTATGGTTGACACACAATGTTATATTAGTTTCAGGTGTACCACATAGTGATTCCTCAAGTCTATACTTTACCCTGTGCTCACCATGAGTATTGCTACCATCCATCACCATACAATGCTATTATAATACCATTGACTATAACTTCCTATGCTATACCTTTTATTCCCTGTGACTTATTCATTCCATATCTGGAAGCCTGTATCTCCCACTCCACTCACCCATTTTGCCCATCCCCTCATTTGCCGCCCTTCTGGCAACCATCAGTTCTTTGTATTTGTGGGTCTGTTTCTGCTTCTTGTTTGTTTATTCATTTGTTTTGTTTTTTAGATTCCACATATTAGTGAAATTATGTGGTATTTGTCTTTCTCTGTCTTACTTCTTTCACTTAGCATAATACCCTGTAGGTCCATCCGTGTTGTTGCAAATGGCAAGATCTCATTCTTTTTTATGGCTGAATAATATACAAATAAGTTTTCTAATCAACTAAACTAGTGCCAGAAAAAAAAACCCGTATAGTATTTTTATTAAGATTACATTAAATATGTAAATTAACGCAAAGTAAACATTTTTATGATGTTGAGTCTGAGGAAATATGATGTCTTTCAGTGTGTATGAATCCCTTTTGAAGGAAAAATATTTCAGATCCCAAGTATTGGCCTAAGTTCATATAATGTAGTATCACTTAATTATGTACAAAATAAACTAGGGATAAATTCCTTATGTGTAAGTAAATTCCATTTTATTATAGAATTATAAAACTCAGTAGGTTTGTTTTTAAAATACAGTCCTACAAAACTTCCCAAATTCAAGTTAGCAATATTACATTAATGTGAAATAATCTTATTAGCTGTTAACAGTTTATTGTGCTTTAAACCAAAAGGATATTTATTATTAATAGGAAGTTCTAGCATTGATTCAGTCATTCAATGATATCAGTAAGGACCCTGTGCATCCTTAATTTTGCCATCTTAGTAATGTTGGATTTTCCTTCTCTTGTCACCTTTTGGTTGCAAGATGGTTGCTGCAACTCTACTTTCATCTTACCTTTATTCCATCTTTCCAAATAAAAGGAAGGAACTGGAGCAAAGGCCTTTTCCTAGCTAAGCATGTCTTTTGTTTTGTTTTGTTTTCTGGAAAGGGAAATTCCCCAGCCAATTTTTCCCTTAAGTCTCATGGTCCAGAACTGGTTTACATGTCCATTTTAAGACCAATCACTGGCAGTTGGGAATGGGATTACTTTGACTGGTTTAGACCAATTCTGATTCATTCCCCTGGTCTGGAGGAAGGATAACAAAATCTCCCCACTAGTTACTAAACAATTTGGAATTCTGCTAGGGAATAGAGAGTGGTGGGAAGTGCAGCAGGAATGTCTGGAGTAGACAGTAAACAGCATGTAACCCAAGGCCTAATGTTAACAAGTGGGGGAGATTAATCTTTTGACTGTAAATTCTCTACTGTTTTCACTCAACAGAGGTATAGGAAGTAATTGATCTCTTCTTTTGTCTCCCTTTCCACCTTGTGCCAGGTTTGAGCCTCTTGACCTGAGCACTTCTGAGTAAATGTCCTTTATTCCATTGCTGCTGGGCTTATTGCTGACAAATCTGTTTCTTCTCAGTGTCCCCAAAATTGGATAATTGGATTTTGTTGTTGTTTTTTAAACTTAATGAGCCTTCCTTGTTATGTTACTCGATGTCAGATTTGAGAAAACATCTCTGGTTGGTTAGGAAAAACTTACTCCTTTATGTCATAAAATTGTTTCTTTTAGAGAAGAAAGTTTTAATTAATAGTGCTATTTAAAGGGCGGTCCAATTATATGCCACGCTTAGATGTTCCTCAACAGTTTTGACAACCACTCCCAAGCACATAACTACCAATATATTTTGATGATTGAATAAGAGGTTATGTTGAAAATTCTAGTCGTCCAAACCACAGGAGAAGGCTGAAGTTGTTTACTCTGACTCCTTTTCTATGATGTGTCTGTGTGTGTTCTGTGCTATGGACTTTTCTCGGTGTAAGTGGAACTCCTGTCTCTGTCACTAATAAGTCATGTGGCCCTGGTCACTTTATCTTTCCTCTTTCTAGAATTCACTATCATGGTGTAGTAGCAAGACCACTTTGACACCAGACATACTTGAGTTTAAAATCCAAACTCCAGTGCTACTGAAAGTGGCTCTGGGCAAGTTATTTTACATTTGAGACTATATTTCCTTGTCTTTAAGATGGGGACACTTGGGGCACTTGAGTCCCTCAGTCAGTTGAGTGTCCAACTTCAGCTTGAGTCATGATCTCACAGTTCGTGAGTTCAAGCCCCACATCGGGCTCGCTGCTTGTCAGCCTGCCAGCACAGAGACCACTTTGGATCCTCTGTCCCCCTCTTTCTGCCCTTCCCTCACTTGCGCTCTCCTCAAAATAAATATGTATTAAAAAAAATAAAGTGGGGAAACTTTTGGGGTGCCTTGGTGGCTCAGTTGGTTAAACGTCTGACTCTTGATCGCAGCTTAGGTCTTGATCTCAGGGTCGTGAGTTCAAGCCTTGCATTGGGCTCCACACTGGGCTTGAAGCCTACTTTTAAAAAAAAATGGGGAAGCTTTTCTTTTGGAACTCAAAATTCTGTTTGACACATAATAAACAGCTAATTTTTCCCTTCCATAAAGAAAGATGATCTCTAATAGCCTAATCCAGTGTGTAGTTTTGAGAATCTTTAAGTCTGCTGCTTTAATAACATGCCCTTATCACTAGTAATGAACACTCCAAACTACCATGACCCAGACAGCCATCTGGTTGCCATCTTTCCATTCCCTTCAAAGTGTTCCTAATGAAGACATTTTTTTTTTAAAAGCAGTGATGCCTTGATTTAAATAGCTGACTGCAATTAAACTTCAGTTTTTTACTTCCACATACTCCTAGACTAGAGAATTTGTGACAACAGTGACTAGGACTGCTACTGTGCAGCTCATGACTCATTCATAACTCCCTTAACAAATTTAAGCAGCCTAGTTGATGTTGAAGTTATTATGCCTATTTGGATTTGAGACATTCACCTCAAAACATACTTTTCTTATTCCTTGTTCTCTAAATATGTAGGGAATTTTTTTCCTTCTTTCCTCCTATTCTCCCCTCCTTTCTTTCCTTAGCAATTAATCATATAATTTTGTTGATGGTGGTCATATCTCCTAGTAGACATCTTCATGTAGTAGGCAAGCTGCATCTCTTCTATGACCTCGTAGCCTTCTGTAGTTTAAAACTTATCCTTCTGACTTGTGATTATTGGTTGACTGTCTATAAGACCATGAGCTTCTTAAGGGTAGGGGTTGTGTCTTAATTTCCCTGATTCCTAAGTATGCTGGCTATTTAAGTGCTGACCTTTCCTAGATGTATTTGGCCTCATTTTATGAGAACAATCTTATTTCCTCACCAGTTCCATTAAGGTGACATAACTAAACCTACATTCCCTTTCTTCTGAAATTTGTTTCACTTCATGAAATAATAGAATGTATACTTTATTTCAGCACCGGCGCTTAAGTGTGTTGTGAGTGCTTCCAAATACCTGGTCTTAATTTGAGATTTAAAATACTCATATGGTAGAAGCTCATGCCTGCAGTTAGTCTCTTTTATGTAAAGATTCATGCCTGGTTTTGGTTTTATTTTATCAAAATTTAACAGTTTATCTCTTCTTTTGTGATTCTCTAAACCTGAAAGCAATTCTATTACTGTAAGAGAATAAATGTCAATTAACAATTATTTTTGGAAGACCTGCATTTTATAGGATTGGTTTTTTCTGCCCTTGCTCAATTTATCCCTTATTGTCTAAGAGTGAAGACTATTTTCCAAGGAGGTGGTACCTGTACATTAGTGACTCTACCATAAAGTGTAGGGAGCAAGCAGTCTGCGATTAAAAGCTATCCATAGTCATGTTCCAGGCAATGTCAGTTCCCTAAATGTTTCTTGCACTTACTAATTGCCAAGTTTATTTTATTAACAATGCCTCCGATTTCATGTTTTCAAGTCCTGTAAAACCCACGAACCTCTTTCAGACTGTTCTAGCTCATTCACTTGTTCCGTGTCTCCTCTGAGTTCTAAAACACTTTGTCATTTCCACTCAATTATTGTGCATTACTACTCAGTATTGCATTTTTAAAAATTGTTATGCCAATTTATCTATCATAATTTGTATGATAATTTAAGTTGGCAAATACCATAATTAAGATAATAAGTTATCTTTCATGGTAGTTTTTTTAAGTTACCTCAATAAAATAGAAAGTTTTGGAGTGCAAGGGCCTTTGTGTTTATTTCTTTGCATCTTTTACAATAGCACAGTTAAATAAATGTTTTTTTTTTTAAGTTTATTTATTTTGAGAGAGAGAATGAGTGGGTGAGGAGCAGAGAGAGAGTCCTAAGCAGGCTCCACGCTCTCAGTGCAGAGCCTAGGACGCGATCCCACAGACCATTCAGATTGTGACCTGAGCCAAAATCAAGAATCAGATGCTCAACTGACTGAGCCATGCAGGTGTCCCTTAAATAAATGTTTTTATAAGATTTGGTTTAATGGACGTGTGGCACATAGCATTCATTTAAAATGAGATCTGAAAGTTTCCTGACCATTCAGCCTGCAGTGATCTTTCCATTTTCTGCCCTTTCATAGCACCTATCATTTATACTAGAGTTTGGCAAACTTTTCTGTAAAGGGCCAAATAATAACCATTTTATGTTTTGCAAACGATACACTTTCTGTAGCAGCTACTCACCTCTGCTGTTGTAGGACGAAAGCAACCATGGAAGATACATATTGAATGTGATGGTGTTCCGATAATACTTTTTTTGTGAACACCGAAATTTGAATTTCGTGTAATTTTCTCCTGTCATTAAATATTACTTTTTTTTTTCTCCCAGCTTTTAAAAATGTAAAGGCCATTCTCAGCTCATGAGCTATTCAAAAGCAGGCAGTGACTGGATTTGCCTGTAGGCCACAGTTTGCCATCCCATATCAATACTATTTATTTTGTACTTCTCCTGTCTTGTAGTAGAAAGAATAGAGGTTTTAAATCAACAAACTGGGATTCCCTTCCTGGCCTTACTACGTACTCCTTAACCAGTGTAAGCTCCACTTTATTTTCTTAAAATATGGGTAAAACTAAATATAACATTGTATGTTAATTATACTTCAATAAAATTTTATTTTAATGTGGCTAATATTAGCATCAGTTGTTTTTAAGGAGAAAGAGATGATATATACATGGAGTCATTTAAATTATAAAGCTAGATAATGGAAACCTATTTACTGTAATTCATACTTTTTTTTATTTCTTTTCATATTTAAAATGATAGTGTCTTCACAATTGCTCTTGGTAAGGTAACAGCTTTATTTTGGTTCTCCTGAGTTGTATGGACAAACACCAAAACCAGCACCAAAACTTGTAAAATAGGTGTTGGTAGCTTGGAAGAAAATTCTGGAGGTAAAAGTAGAGCACTCTTTTAACTACTGAGAACTGAATGGTTGTGAGGAGTAGGTTTTCAATCAGATGAGTTAAGCATTATTTCTAAAGTTCGAGTCAGAAAGCAACATAGCTCTCTACATAAAGGTTAAGTCAGCTTATGAGCTGGTGTTTAGTTTTAGGGGTCCCTGGGTAGCTCAGTTGGTTGAGTATCCAACCCTTGGTTTCAGCTCAGATCACAATCTCATGGTTTGTGGGTTCGAGCCCCATGTCAAGCTCTGTGCTATCAGTGTGGAGGCTGCTTGGAATTCTTTCTCTCTTCTCTTTCTCTCAAAATAAATAAATAAACTTAGGGAAAAAAAAAAGAATAAGACTCTCAGTGTGAAGAAGTTGGTTAGAAATACTATTAAGTATTTTATTTTGCTCTCATTTTCCTTTATTTATACCCATAAGTGATGTATGTTGAATCAATGTAAGTATAAAAGAGCTCTTCCAAGAAATTTAAAATGACTTCTAAGTGTCATACTTAGACACTTGAAATGTGTCATACTTTAATTGGTAGCTTTTTTCTTAGTGGTACATAAAATTGTTGTTCATCTTTCAGTTGATAGTGCTGTGTATATACAGTATTTTATCTGTTCTACTAACAACCATGTTGTGATTTACTTGTTTAATCTTTCCTAATTTAATTATAAACTCCTTTTGTGTTTTATTTACTTGCCCCAAAATGGTTAGCACCCAGGAGCTCAATAAACATTTAATGAATGAATAATGTTCTAATATAGTGGACACATGACATTGTTTTCAATAGTTTAAAATTGTCCAACCTAAATTTAGTAGGGAATTAAATGGGAAGGAAAAACCATAGATTTGTGGAGTATAGAAATGAGATTTTATTTTATCTTTTTGAAGTTTCTTTTTGAAAGAGAAAGAAAGCACAAGTGGGGGAGGGACAGAGAAGGAGAGGGGGATACAGAATCTGAAGCAGGCTATAGGCTCTGAGCTGTTAGTGCAGAGCCTGACACATGGCTCGAACCCATGAACTGTGAGATCATGGCCTGAGCCAAAGTTGGATGCTTAACTGACTGAGTCACCCAGGTGCCCCTAGAAATGAGATTTTAAAACTGTAATTATTGGCAATATGCAAAAATGAACTTGTGCCCTACTTATATCCTTCTATGGTTTCATATTTGTATTTGTCTTTTTATTCTGTTAAGAAAGTATAGTTCAGGTTATTATGAGGATTAAATTTAGATAATGCTTGTAAAGTGCCTAGCACAAACACATGAGCAGTTTCATTTAATCCTTCTCATCCCTTTAAACAGCTTTTCCTTAAGCATAAGAACCATGGTTCAAGCTATATTAAAATCAGTTTTCTGTGTTAATCACTTGAACTACATCGTTATTAGTAGAATTTCATCACAAATAGCATTTTATCATATTATGGCTAAGTAGGCTTAGGGATATAACTACCTAGAGAATCTACCAATATTTCATAATAATGTTAATTAGGGAAAATGTGGTTCAGTTTTCCCAACAACCTACTTTGCAAACCTTTGGAATATAAACCCATTTTTAAGTTGCAGAATCTCTATACTAACATATTTCTCACTGAATATGGGGAAATTATAATCTTTTATTTGGTAATTAGAGGAATTACCTTCCTAATCCAGGTCATAATTTAATAAGGATAGTACTTTAGATTTGTATAGCATTTAAGAAAATCTGTATACCAGAAATCATCTTTATGAATCCTTCCCTGACCCGATTTCGTTCCCATAAGTGTCCAAAACAGGATTGGAAGTCTCTTCTGTGAATTTTCATGGTACACTAGGCTTATTTCTGCCATACCTGTAGTATACAATGACTGTTTACTTACCTATTTCCTCTCTGGCGTCAGCTTTTTGAGGGTGAGAACCAAGTTTTTATTCATCAATGGGAACCTCTAGCATGCTGATTTCCCCAAATGCCCAGGAAGTGTATCAGGGCCTGCCATAAACATACTCAAATGTCTCTTTGATTGAATTGGAATTAAATTAGTTGCTTATATAAGCAAGTTGTAACTGGAAAGAGGCTCTAGAATCGTTGCCCTAAATATACTTGAAATGAAATATCCTGTGAAATATGTCTTATATTCTACATCATCATTGCATTCAGTTGAGTCTGAGAAGGGAGTTATATGGCAGTTGGTTCTCAATTATATACTTTTCCTTTTTTTTAGAGAAAGAGTGCACATGAGCAGGGAAGAGGGGCAGAGAGAGAGAGAGAGAGAGACAGAGAATGTCAAGCTGGCTCCATGCTCAGCACAGAGCCTGACACCGGGCTCAATCCCCCAACTCTGGGATCATGACCTGAGCTGAAATCAAGAGTCAGACACTCAACTGACTGAGCCACCCAACTGCCCTGGAACTATACACTTTATTAGAGTCTTCTGTATGGATTTTATTGGCTTTTAAACTCTGACTCCAAGCCTGCTTGCTTTCTTCCTGTTGTGATATTGTCAAAGCAGAATAGTAGCTTGTATAAGTTCTGATCCTTGAGTATAGCTACAAATATTGATTGTAAGACTAAACAGTTATAATTAGCTCTTGTAAAACATCAAAATGCTTTGTATTCTGTCTGCTTTCTTGTTTTCATTACTGATATCTCAGTGGTGTTTGAGGCTAGATCATTGTAGTAAAGTTGCCATATCTTTTTTTCTCGTTACTTGTAAGATTTTGGAAAAATAAGTTATTAATTAGGTTGGGTAAGTGGTGGAAATAAAATTTCTAACTTTTTCTAAACCTAAGTGAAGCAGAATTCTTTATTATCAGAGGTATAAGATTACAGTTCTTTCAGTGCTGCAACAGTCTGTCTTTATCCATCCATTTAAAATAAACTATATTTTTGTGTGATCTGACTCAGCAGGTTGGAAGTTCCCATGGAGTAAATATCTTATCTGAAAGTGGTTTTAAATGAGGTAAGCTTTCATTCATTTGCTTGAAACCACATCAACTATTGGGCCATAAGTATCCTGTCCTATCTAATGCAGGACATTGTGGTAAATGCTGTACTATTTTCATTTTTGGATTCTGTGATGCCCATTTAACAATTAACATTCTCCAATGGCCAACAAAGAAAACTAATAGGAATAGGATGTAGGATTTTCAATCACATGGAAAATCAGTATTTAGTAACTTAGAGCCCTTTAAAATGCTGTTCTGTGTATTCTGTGAATGGCATCAGAGAAACTTGAGAGTTGTCTTTGATTCTTCCTTCTCACTGCACCTTCCTGCTCCCTCTCATTGCCACCTACATTTGTAAACCTTGACTTTCTCTTTCGTCTCCCTGGTATACAGCCTTGCTACTAGGGTCCTCTGGCAGTCATTACCCCTACAACAGGAACCAATCCTCTTTCACCTTTTCCTGAGGATTTCTGCTTACTCATGGCTAGCTTGGGTGATTTCAAGAATGGAGAACTTAATATTATTTTGAGGGTAGTATTGAAAACTGATAAGGAAATAACCATGAGAATAAGATTCTAGCCCACTACTTTCTGTGTCTTAGATGGGTTATTTAATCTCCCTTGGTTTTAGTTTTCTCATTTGTGAAATAGGAATAGCTACTCCAGAGAGTTGTAGAAATTCATTTGTTTGCCTCTATTCTCTTACCAAACCCCATTAAATTATGATGTAGTAATTTGGAAAAAGGAGTAATACCAAAGAACAAATAGAAGATAGGCTACCAAGATTTAGGAAGATAGCAAGTTGAATATTAACTAACAGAGAAGAGCAAACTGAAAACTACCTGTAGAAGAATGAAAGTGCAAGCTAATCCATATCATAAACCCATAAAGGCTCAGGAATTGTAGGAATTGTACCTCTGAAAGTGGGCTAAAACAGGAGGGTTGATTGAAAATCTGTACAAAGCACCATTAAACGCCAAAATCTTCTTTTTTCCCTCAGTGTGATGGTTAACTTCTATAGAAATTGAACCAGGGTGTCTCTGGACTCAGAGATGCTAAGCATATGGCCACAAAAGTAAAGCAACAGGATGAAAATAGGGGTTAAGTGAAGGTAGTGAAGGTATACATTCTGTCATCTAGACATGCTCTCATGGCTTGCTCCCTCACCTTTAGGTCTTTGTTAAAGGTGCCTTCCCTAAGTACCTGATTTAAAACTACAGTTTTCCCAACCTGGCATTCATTTTCCTCGCTTCCTGATTTGATTTTTCTCCATGACACTTACTGTTACCTGACAAATTTTTACTTATGTTGCCTTCACAGGAATGTGAACACCACAAGAGTAAGGGGTTTTGTCTATTTTGTTCACCAAAATATTTCAGGTGCCTAAAACAGTATCTTGTAGGTGCGCAGTGAATGTTTGTTGAATAAGTGAATAAAAGAGACTATTCAGATCTTTTTCCAGAAGGCTAACGGCTAGTCTTATGTTCCCAGGCAGGAGATTGGAGGATTTTTCTTTGGAGAAATGACTGGCCAAAAAAAAAAGACATGCAGATATTGATGTTTGGAGGAAAAATCCCCTACTTAAAAGGCTAGGAATCTACTTGCTAACTAGACAGTCATATTCAATAGTCAGCAAGCCTTGCTGTCTCATAGAATCACCAGACATCCAGGAAAAACTTCTAACACAAAAAATAGATACCAAAACAAAATGAGAAAATGAAACAATAATGTATAGAACAAAAAAAAAGCTTAAACTTGTCAGAGAGACCAGAGATGATATGGCATCTGTGAAACAAGAATAGAATGCTCTTTTAAAAAAGGAGGGGGGAGAACCTGGTTTCAGAGAAAAAGAAATATGTTGGGAATGAAAATATGTATAGTATATATAAATTCAAAAGAAGAGAAAATTTAAAGAATCTTCTAGAAAATACCTTATTCTAGTTTAAGATTGAAATTTAGAAATATGGGGGATAAAAAGATTCTTAGCAAAAACATCTCAACAGTAGTACCTTACTTAGAAGATGGAAAAATGCCTTACATTTTGAGAAAGAATAACCTAAAATTGCTTTGGCTAGTATTTGCTTACTATATCTTTGTCTCTTTTAACTTTTTTAAATGCTTATTTATTTTGAGAGAGAGTTCACACGCATGCAGGGAAGAAGCTGACAGAGAGGGAGAGAGAATCCCAAGCAGGTTTCATGTTCTCAGCGCAGAGCCTGATGCGGGTCTCAATCCCATGACCCTGGGACCATGACCTGAACCGAAATCAAGAGTTGGATGTTCAACTGACTGAGCCACGCAGGCGCCCCTAGGTCCAATTTAAATTCTCAACTTGAAACTTCTTAGAATATATAAGTGGTATAAATTTAGCCCAAGTCCATTTGAGAACTGTCTGTGGTTATAGCTTCATCAGAGAAGGGTTTTTTTTCTTTCTTCTGCCTATTTTGTTTGTTTCAAGTTTTTAATTACATTCTAGTTAGTAAACATATAGAATAATATTGGTTTCAGGAGTAGAGTGTAGTGATTCATCACTTACATATAACAGTGCTCATCACAATTGCCCTCCATAATACCCATCACCAATTTAGCCCATCCTTGGCCCACCTCCCCTCCATCAACCCTCAGTTTTTGTTCTCTATAGTTAAGAGTCTCTTATGGTTTGCCTACCTCTTTCTCTCTGCCCCCCTTCCCTATGTTCATCTGTTTCTTAAATTTCACATATGAATGAAATCATATGGTATTTGTCTTTCTCTGACTTGTTTCACTTAGCATACATAATACACTCTAGCTCTATCCACAGTGTTACAAATGGTAAGATTTCATTCTTTTTGATGGCTGAGTAATATTCCATTGTGTGTGTGTGTGTGTGTGTGTGTGTACACATCTTTATCCATTCATCGGTCAGTGGACATTCGGGCTCATTCCATAATTTGGCTGTTGTTGATAATGCTGCTGTAAACATCAGGGTGCATGTGCCCCTTCAGTATTTTTGCATCCTTTGGGCAAATACCTAGTAGTGCAATTGCTGGGTCATAAGGTAGTTTTATTTTTAACTATTTGAGGAACCTCCATACTGTTTTCCAGAGTGGCTGCACCAGTTTACATTCCCACCAACAGTGTAAGTGGGTTCCCCCTTCTTTGCATCCTTGCCAGTATCTTTTGTTTTCTGTGTTGTTAATTTTAGCCATTCTGACAGGTGTGAGGTGATATCTCATTGTAGTTTTGATTTGTATTTCTGTGATGATGAGTGATGTTGAGCATCTTTTACATGTGTCTGTTAGCCATCTGTATGTCTTCTTTGGAAAAATGTCTATTCATGTCTTCTGGCCATTTCTTAACTGCGTTTTTTGTTTTTTGGGTATTGAGTCTGATAAGTTCTTTATAGATTTTGGATACTAACTCTTTATCAGATACATCATTTACAAATCTTTTCTCCCATTCCATTGGTTGCCTTTTAGTTTTTTATTTTCTCTGTGCAGAAGCTTTTTATCTTGATGAAGTCCCAATAGTTCATTTTTGTTTTTCTTTGCCTTGCCTTAGGAGAAATATCTAGTAAGAAGTTGCTATGCCGATGTCAGAGAGGTTTCTGCTTGTGTTTTCTTCTAGGATTTTGCTGGTTTCCTGTCTCACATTTAGGCCTTTCATCCATTTTTTCATTTATTTTTGTGTATGGTGTAAGAAAGTGGTCCAGTTTCATTCTTCTGCATGTTGCTGTCCAGTTTTCACAGCACCATTAGTTGAAGAGACTGTCTTTTTTCCATTGGATAGTCTTTCCTGTTTTGTTGAAGATTAATCATATGGTTGTGGGTCCATTTCTGGGTTTTCTATTCTGTCCCGTTGATCTGTGTGTCTGTTTTTGTGCCAGTACCATGCCGTCCTGATGATTACAGCTTGAAGTCCAGGATTGTGATGCCTCCTTGCTTTGCTTCTCTTTTTCAAGATTGCTTTGGCTATTCGGGGTCTTTTATGGCTTCCTAGGGGAATTCTACCAAACATTTGAAGACTAATACCTATTCTTCTCAAACTGTTCCTAAAAATAGAAATAGAAAACCTCCAAACTCATTCTACAAGGCCAACATTATTTTGATTCCAAAACCACTAAAAAGAAGAATCACAGGCTAGTATCCCTGATGAACATGGATGCAAAAATTCCCAACAAGATAACTGGCAAATCTAATCCAACAGTATGTTAAAAGAATTACTCACCATGATCATCTGGAATTTATTCCTGGGCTACAAGGGTGGTTCAGTATTTGCAAATCAATCAATGTGATACACCACATTAACAAAAAGGGTAAGAACTATGTGAAAAAGTATTTGACAGAATATGTCCATTCCTGATAAAAACTGTCAACAAAGTAGGTTTAGAGAGCATACCTCATCATAGAGGCCATTTAAAAAGACCCACAGCTAATATCCTCAATGGGGAAAAACTGAGACCTTTTCCTCTATGGTCAGGAACAAGACAAGGGATGTCCAGGCTCACCATTGTTATTTAACATAGTACTGGAAGTCCTAGTCTCTGAAATCAGGCAACAAAAAAATAAAAGGCACCCAAATTGGCAAGGAAGAAGTCACACTTTCACTATTTTGCAGATGACATGATACTCTATGTAGAAAATACTCCACCAAAAAATTGCTACAACTGATGGATGAATTCAGCAAAGTCACAGGATACAAAATCAGTGTACAGAAATCTTTTGTGTATCTATACTCCAGTAATGAAGCAGCAGAATAAAATCAAGGAATCAATCCCATTTGCGGTTGCACCAAAAACCGTAAGATACCTAGGAATAAACGTAACCAAAGTGGTAAAAGATCTGTACTCTAGAAACTGTAGAACACTTATGAGAGAAATTGAAGATGACACAAAGAAATGGAAAAAACATTCCATGCTCATAAATTAGAAGAACAAAATAGTGTTAAAATGCCTATACTACCCAGGGGCGCCTGGGTGGCTCAGTGAGTTAAGCATCCGACTTCAGCTCAGGTCATGATCTCACAGTTAGTGAGTTTGAACCCCATGTTAGGCTCTGTGCCGACAGCTCAGCCTGGAGCCTGCTTCCAATTCTGTGTCTCCTGCTCTCTCTGCCCCTCCCCCACTTGCAGTCGGCCTCTCTCTCAAAACTAAACATTTAAAAAAAAACACATTTTAATTAACTAATTAATTAATTGTATTTTTTATGTATTATTATATTTAATATAATTTATTGTCAAATTGGCTTACATACAACACCCAGTGCTCATCCCAACAAGTGCCCTCAATGCCATCTCCTATTTTCCCCACTCCCATCCACCCTCAGTTTGTTCTCTGTATTTAAGAGTCTCTTGTGGTTTGCCTCAAGTTACAGAGCCTTCCCTCTCTGTAACTATTTTTTCCCTTTCCCTTCCCCCATGGAGTTCTGTTAAGTTTCTCAAGATCTACATATGAGTGAAAACATAAGATATCTGTCTCACTCAGTATAATACCTTCCAGTTCCATCCACATTGCCACAAATGGCATGATTTCATTCTTTCTCACTGCCAAGTAGTATTCCATTGTATATATAAACCACCTCTTCTTTATCCATTCATCAGTTGGTGGACATTTAGGCTCTTTCCATAATTTGGCTATTGTTGAAAGTGCTGCTATAAACACTGGGGTACAAGTGCCCCTAATGCATCAGCACTCCTGTATTCCTTGGGTAAATTCCTAGCAGTGCTATTGCTGGGTCATAGGGTAGATCTATTTTTAATTTTTTGAGGAACCTCCACAGTGTTTTCCAGAGTGGCTACACCAGTTTGCATTCCCACCAACAGTGCAAGAGGGTTCCCGTTTCTCCACATCCTCGCCAGCATCTGTAGTTTCCTGATTTGTTCATTTTAGCCACTCTGACCTGTGTGAGGTGGTATCTCAGTGTGGCTTTGATTTGTATTTCCCTGATGATGGTGACATTGAGCATCTTTTCATGTGTCTGTTGGCCATCTGGATGTCTTCTTTGGAAAAGTGTTTATTCATGTCTTCTGCCCATTCCTTCACTGGATTATTTGTTTTCCAGGTGTTAAGTTTGGTGAATTCTTTATAGATTTTGGATACTAACCCTTTATCTGATATGTCATTTGCACATATCTTTTCCCATTCCGTTGGTTGCCTTTTAGTTCTGTTGATTGTTTCCTTTGCAGTGCAGAAGTTTTTAATTTTGATGAGGTCTCAATAGTTCATTTTTGCTTTTAGTTCCTTTGCCTTTGTAGATGTGTTAAGCAAGAAATTGCTGCAGCTGAGGTCAAAGAGGTTTTTCCTGCTTTCTCCTCTACGGTTTTGATGGTTTCCTGTCTCACATTCAGGTCATTTATCCATTTTGAGTTTATTTTTGTGAATGGTGTAAGAAAGTGGTCTAGTTTCATTCTTCTGCATGTTGCTGTCCAGTTCTCCGAGAACCATTTGCTAAAGAGACCACCTTTTTTCCATTGGATGCTCTTTCCTGCTTTGTCAAAGATTAGTTGGCCATACATTTTTTGGTCCAATTCTGGGTTCTCTATTCTACTCCATTGGTCTATGTGTCTTTTTTTGTGCCAGTACCATACTGTCTTAATGATTACAGCTTTCTGATAGAGGCTAAAGTCTGGGATTGTGATGCCTCCCGCTTTGGTTTTCTTCTTCAATATTACTTTGGCTATTCGGGGTCTTTGGTGGTTCCATACAAATTTTAGGATTGTTTGTTCTAGCTTCAAGAAGAATACTGGTGCAATTTTGATTGGGATTGCATTGAAGTTGTAGATTGCTTTGGGTAGTATTGATATTTTAACAATATTCTTCCTATCCATGAGCTTGGAATTTTTTTCATTTTTTTTTTTTGTCTTCTTCATTTTCCTTGATAAGCTTTCTATAATTTTCAGCATGCAGACAGATCTTTTACATCTTTGATTAGGTTTATTCCTAGAACACACATACGTACAATTTTAGTCAACACTTCTGAAGTTTGCTCTATCAACATTCCTAATTACCATTGATGGAAACAGTCCCTGACATAAAATTTCTATACCTAGGAAAACTGTTAGTCAAGTATGAAAATGGGATAATAGCATTTTCTGGCATGCAGAGTTTCAAAATTTATCTCCCTTTCTCAAGAAGCTAACAGAGGATGTGTTCCATCAAAATAAGAGAATGCATCACGAAAAACATGGGATATGGGAATCAGGGATTCAGCACAGGGAAAAGGCAAAAGGGATTCCCAGGATGATGGTGAAATGACAGCAATTCATCATATCCAGAGAGCAAACAGTCCTATTTGGAAGAGAATGGTAGGTGCCAAGAACGGAAATTTGCAAAGAAAAAATGGATCTAATAGATTATTTAACATTATTATATTAAGAGAAGTTTTACAGATTTCTCAAAGGCTTTTTTTCATTAATAAAAGTTAATAGTGAAATATACATTCAGAAGGGTTTAAAATATGTGTGTGCAGTTCAGAGAAGAATAAAATAAATGCCCATGTATCTACCACCTGGCTTATGAAATTGAACATTGTTAGCTTTTAAAAGCCTGTTTGCCTCTCCCCAAAAGCACCTCTACTCCCCACAATCTTGAATTGTATGTTTATCATTCTCTTGCTTTTCTTAATAGTTTTGTCACCTATGCATATATCCATAAAAAAGATAATTAGTTTTGCCTGTTCTTGAACTTTGTTATTAATGGACTGCATTTATTCTATGCTTATTTCTTCCTCTAAATGTATTTCTGAAATTCATCCATGTTACTGTATATAATTCTAGCATATCCATTCCCACTGCTGTGCCATATTGAGTTATCTGAATATATCTCAATTTATATATTCCTCTGGTGATAGACTTAGTTTGCTTGTTATTCTTTGGCTTTATGGAAATGCTTCTATGAACATCTTTTTACATGTATCTTAATACCTCTGTGCAGATGTTTCCTTGTGAAGTGAAACTACTAGAGTGAAGGGTACTTGTTCAATTTTACCAGGTGGTGACTCACTGTTTTCCAAATAGTTTTCCCATTTATACTTCCACCGGCGATTCCATCTGATTTAGATCCTCTCCAACACCTAGTGTTGTCTGGCTTTGTATTTTGTCAACATAATGGGTGTGAAATTATACCTAACTCTGATTTAAAATTTCATGTCCCTAAAAAATAAACATAATAAAACTTCATGTCTCCATGAACAAAATTGGGAACCCTTTCATAATATTTATGGGCTATTTGTGTTTCCTCGTTTGTGAAATGTCCACTAATATTTTTTGCTTATAAAAAGCTCTTATGAAACAATGATAATTTCATTAAAAAAAATAAGCAAACAAAATAAAAGACAATCATTCTGGAAAAAATAAGAAGTCACGCAAGAAAGAAAGTATAATCCGTATACCATGTGGCTTAGCTGTGAACAACATTTCTGCAGTAACTAACATTTATGAAGTATTTTTGTGCCTACTTGTTACTGTTTTTCAAACCTTACACTTGAGATTTAGGCAGAGATGGATTTGCTAATGGTCACAAAGCTTACAATTACTAGAAATGAAATTTAAACTTTAATCAGTACACAGCCATAACGTAAAAACTGTATATGGTGGGGTTTTTCCTCCTCATGGACCAATCTATTTAAGCTATCCTGCCATAAGCAAAGGGATGGAAGATCTATATATCGGTCATCACTGATACAAAGAAGGAAGGTGAGCTTAAGTTACCATGTACTTTTCTGGTCCATGTGCAGAGTCATGGTCCAAACCAGTAATGTGGTCCCCACTGGGTAGTGATCCAGGTTCTCTCTATTCATCCTCATAGCTGGTTGGCAGTAGTTTTGCATGAGCATTATGGAGTAGAATATGATTAACATCTCCCCAGGGAAAGGGCTTAGACCTGATGAAGAGATGGGGGTAGGCATGGAACTCAGGCCTCGAGTGCTCTCCATGATTTGACTTCCAGATGTTCAGCATACTCACTCCCACGCCAGGGAGTGCTACAAAGTAGGTGAGGGCCTTCCACCTTCAAGTTGAGCCCTCCTTGGCTGTGGGTGCCACTTGAAATGGACCATCCCAGCTGTGCCCTGGATTGACCTAGCAGGTTTTTTGCTCTTACATTTAGGTTTATGATCCTCTGTGATTTACTTATGTGTGTAGTTGTAAGGGAGGGGTTCAGATTCATTGATATATGAATATCTAATTGTCCTAACACCATTTATTGTCAAGACTGTTTTTCCCCCAGTGAATTGTCTTGGTCCTTTGTTGAAAATCTATGGACTGTAAGTGTTAGAGTTTATTTCTGGACTCTCAGTTCTGTTTGATCTATCTATATGTCTACTCTCATACTTGTACCACAGTATTCCATTTCCCTTTACTGGAAACCTTATCAGAATTCAGGAAGGAGGCTTCTCTTTATTAGCTTCAGCCCAGTGGTGATGATGATAATAATAATAGTAATAATAATAATAATAATTTCCTGAGGCACCAAGCTAAGTGCTTTATGCACATTAGCTCATTTTTTACTGTTAACAGATATTCATTAATGTGTCGGACCCCAAGAGTACATTGGTGAACAAAGGGAGAACGTTCTTGCTCTCCTGGATCTCACATTAGTAGCAAATTAGGTGGAGTGATCTAACAAATATAAGAACAAACTAATTTTAGGAAATGATTAGTTCTATGATAAAAATAGAACAGGCTAATTTGAGAGTAACCAAGGGAGAAGGCTACTTTAATCCTCATTACAACCCCTATAAAATTGGCATTATAACCCTATCTCACATGAAGAAACTCAGGCATAGAGAAATTAAATGACTTGGCCAAGGTCACACAATTAATAAAGGCAGAACTGGGTTATGAAAACAAACTTTTAGTGTGTAGCAAGTGGAAAACTTATTTAGGTTTAGGAAGTATTAAGAATGTAGTATCACTTCAGGGCACCTGGGTGGCTGGCTCAGTCAGTTAAGCATTCAACTTTGGTGCAGGTCATGATCTCATGGTCCATGAGTTCTAGTTCCGTGTCAGGCTCTGTGCTGACAGCTCAGAGCCTGGAACCTGCTTTGCTTTCTGTGTCTCCCTCTCTCTCTGCTCTTCTCCCCTCACGCTCTCTCTCTAATAAGAAATAAACATGTAAAAAAGAAAAAAGAATGTGGTATTTCCTCATAATTTTCTTCCTTTTTAAATTTTTTGTCTTTCTGCCAGAAATAGGTTGCTATGGTCAAAGTATAGGCCCAGAGATCTTATTTAGGATTCATACATGAACTTCTTGAAGCCAGTGCAGTTGTGTGCAGAATATATGTATGTGCACTGGTTTCTGGAATGAGGGTTTATAAAGCTTCTGAATGGAGTCTGTGACAATAGCAAAGAGTCTAAAAGCACATTTGATTCACATGATTTAGGCAGGAATTGTATTTCCTTTGTGTCTCCCACTGTACCATTTTGTTCTGTGTCTGCCAAACTCTTTCCTCCGGTAACAAGACTTGGAAGGAAATTACACATTTATTATGTTGGTTTGAAATAAACTTTATTCTGACATAAAAAAATTCTGTGGACATTTACTTCCCAGTGTAGATTTTTATTTACCAATTGTTGGACTTAATAATTCATCTCTGTTAGTTCAAAACTTCAGAATTGACTTGGGTTCTACTATCAGTCATTTTCCATATCTTGAACATTCCTGAGATTTGTTGATTGCCTTTTTGAAAAGTCTTTCTATGTTTCCCTCCTTTTTAATTCCATTGCCAGTCTAGACTCCCATCTTCTAACCAGATTATTGCAGCAACGTTTTTTTTTTCCGGAATCAAATTCATCTTGTACCTTTCACCACATTGATCTTTCTAAAATACTTTAATCTGAACCACTGAAACTCTATCAGGCTTTTGGGACCAACCCCAACACACAAATAACAGAAAAAGAAATGAATTCCCCACTATATTGCATCTAATGTCATTATTTTTCCATGATCTGCTTTTAGTTGTATCAGTTTCTTTTAGTTTTTCAAAACTGTTTTACTTATTTCCACCTTGTTGCAGTTAACTATTTTATTTTGTCTTTTATCAGTGCTCACTATGACAGGCAGACACCATACTGGGTTCTTATTGGTGCCCTTCTCTCTGCCGGAGTTGTCTTCCATACCCTTCCCTATTTCCATCAGTCCAAATTCTGTCTGTCCTTCAATGACTTAATAGCTTAATAGCTTAAATGTTACTTTTTCTTTGAAACCTCTTTTTATTTCCTAAGCTAAAAGTAATCTTTTTTTTTTTTTTTTTAAAGTAATCTTTATTCCCTCCTTTAGCTATATCTCTTAGGGCATTTAACTCTACCTTATGTTAGATATTTATGTAGTTAACATTAGTTTCTTGACAGCAGAGGGATTGTGTCACTAGTTTTATAATTATCCCAGTATCGCCCATCACGCCACCTCAGTTCCGGCATAATACATATACTAGATTTTGGTGAATAAAACCTCATTTTTAAAGTATAAATTAACCTCGTTATGCTTTTTTAAGTTATTTTCATTACTTCAAAATTCTTCCATTATGACTTCTTGGGGAAAGAAAGTAATTAATTTATTTTAAAAATTATAGCTAAAAAGAGCCTATACAGGCTGTAATGACTATAAAATAGGTAGGCTTAAAAGCATAAAAAGCAAACTATTTATTCATTTATTTTTTAGTTTACATCCAAGTTAGTTAACATAGTGCAACAATGATTTCAGGAGTAGATTATTTAATGCCCCTTACCCATTTAGCCCATCCCTCCCTCCCTCAACCCCTCCAGCAACCCTTCGTTTGTTCTTTATATTTAAGAGTCTCTTCTGTTTTGTCCCCCTCCCTGTTTTTGTATTATTTTTGCTTCCCTTCCCTTCTGTTCATCTGTTTTATATCTTAAAGTTCTATGTGAGTGAAGTCATATGATACTTGTCTTTCTCTGACTGATTTCGCTTAGCATAATACCCTCTAGTTCCATCCACATAGTTGCAAATGGCAAGATTTCATTCTTTTTGATTGCCAAGTAATACTCCATTGTATATGTATACCACGTCTTCTGTATCCATTCATCCATCAATGGACATTTGGGCTCTTTCCATACTTTGGCTATTGTTGATAGTACTGCTATAAACATTGGGGTGCATGTGCCCCTTCGAAACAGCATACCTATATACCTTGGATAAATAGTAGTGCAATTGCTGGGTCATAGGGTAGTTCTATTTTTAATTTTTTGAGGAACCTCCATACTGTTTTCCAGAGTGGTTCATTTTTCTGCATATTGCTGTCCAGTTTTCCCGGCACCATTTGCTGAAGAGACTGTCTTTATTCTTTCCTGCTTTGGATATTCTTTCCTGCCTTGTCAAAGATTAGTTGGCCATATGTTTGTGGGTCCATTTCTGGGTTCTCTATTCTGTTCTATTGATCTGGGTGTCTGTTTTTGTGCCACAAACTATTTTTATAAACCAAAACTACATCATTAAAATAGAGTATTCTTCCTGACTAGAATATAAAGATTGATGTGAGATCTTGCTGTCTACTTCATGTCTAACATTGGTTGCAAAATTACCTGAACTCGTAGAGTATATAAACAATTATGTGTTCAAATGTTCAAAAGAGTATGCCAGGAAAGTCTCTGTGGGAGTAGGAACAACCTTTGGAGGTATAGATTATTGGCTCTTTAACCAGATGGGTATTACTCATATGTTGGTAGAAATTGGGTAGTCCTTAGAACTTTATTATTTTTTTTAATGAAGGGAATTAGAAGTGGAAGGTGTCCTCCTAGGAATAATTTCTATTTATACAAAGTAATTTCTCCTTAACGGGTAATCTTCTCTGGTGCCTGGCCAACTTGGAAAGTTTCTGTGGCCTTTGGCAAAGACCCTGAAAAGGAAACTTCTGATAACGTACTCTAAAGCCTTATTACTTTTCAGAAGCATAAATGAAAGAGTGAGAGAGAAAAGAAAGGATCTGAGAATTAATATAGCATTGGGGTAAAGAACAGAGACTTTTAAGAGTGATGGAACTGGATTTGAATCCTGTCACTGCCATTTAGTAGTTAGTTGTATAACCTTGGTCAAGTGACTTTATATCTCTAAATCTGTCATCTGTGAAATGGGGATAAAAATAACTTGAAGTTTTGTGAGGATTAAATGGAATCATGCCTATAAATTACTTGGCAGAGTGACTCACTGTTGTGGCACAGTAAATGTTAGATACTATTACTGTGATGATGCCCTGAGTCCAGACATCAAAAATTCATGCATAGATCCTTAAAATCAATTATAACATGTTTGACATACCATGTGTGGTTGTTATACTCAAATTAGTATATATGTAGGTGGATTTGTGAGTGATGGGTGAGTCAGTAGAATTAAGAGTTCTACTTTTAGTTTTCCAGTAGGAATTCAAGTACAACTAGCAAACCAGAAAAAATAAGTCAATGCTGAAATTGGAAATTACTTCTACAGAGGCAGTTTTTCTATCAGAAGTTAGGATTTTACCCGTTTTCTGAGCAACTACTAAATCCCAGATGTATTAGATTCTTTTGAAAGATATTTTATTCAGTCACTATAATCCAATGCAAAAAGAATTTAGGTAATTTGAATTTCCCCAAATACATACTCTAATTGTTAGAGATTTGCAGGGAATTATTGGAAAATGGTAGGAACTGTGAGGAATTTGAACTCTTCTCTCATTCCAGATCATTTATTCTACCTTTTTATCCTTCAACTCTCGCAACTTGGGCATCTCAACTCTCTCAACTTGGGGATCTTTAAAAATTGTCAGTGCAGGGACGCCTGGCTAGCTCAGTCGGTTGAGTGTCGCAACTCTTGATTTCGGCTCAGGTCATGATCCCAAGATCGAGAGATTGAGCCCCACCTCAGGCTCTACGCTGAGCATGGCGCCTACTTGGGATTCTCTCTCCTTCTTCTACTGCCCTTACCCCGTGTGCGCTCTCTTCTCCCACTCTCTAAAATTAAAAAGAAATTAGTGCCTAGGCCACACGTCAAGCCATTTGAATCAGTTTCTAGAAGTGAAACCCAAGCATCAGTATTTTTAAAAGTTCCTTTTCTGGATGTGAAGGTGATATCGCTGCGACATCTGTCACCCCATTGATCGCCAGGATTAATTCAGCTGATCTGGCTGGCTAGGCAGGTGTCCCCTTCCTCCCTCACCACTTCATGTGCATCCTTCCAGAAGCTGCGCACTTGGCTGAAGAGGACTATCTTCCCCGATAGAGGAGGATCGTTCTTCAGTCAAGGGTATACAAGTAGCCGCGCTCCCCTGCTAAAACCTGTAAACAAGCTCTCAAGGTCCATTTGTAGGAGAATGTCGGGTAGTCAAGCTTTCAAGACTCCAGACACATCCAAGTAAGGCGCTGCACGTGGCAGTCTGCCTTTCTTAAAAAAAAAAAAAAAAAAAAAAGTTCCTTTGGTAAATGTTATTACATAGATCAAGAACTACTACCTGTTCAATGCCAGAAGAGTGTAGATGTTCAATAAATGTTTGACTGTTGAAAGAATACCTAACTGTGCAGTTTCTCCATTGTAATTACAGTATTAAAGTCAACCTAGAGTGCTTTTGTACTAATTTAAGTATTTAAAAGGGGTTTTGTAGTATACTTTGTTCTGCATTTGCCCCCATGGCATATAAGGGAAAATACTTGGCAGGAGGTAATGTTTTGTTGCTGATAGAATTCTGAATTCCCTCCATTACTGAGAAGAATAGGTGTGGAAATAGGATAAGACTCAAGGTTCCTTTCTTGTGTCTCATCCAAGGTTGAAGATACAGGTTGTAAATAGATATTTATTGGTTATTTTTGTTTTATTTTAAAATAATTTTATTTTTAAAAATAATTTCTGGTTCAAAAATTAAAAGGGGTATACATTGAAAATTGTCCCTCTCATCTTCCAGATACAGTTCCCCTCCCAGAATATATCCGTATCATATCAGTATTCTTCCAGAGGTATTATATATGCACATACTTCCCATTTTTACCCAAATGGTAAAACGCATCATGTTTGTATACTTAACAGTGTATCTCATCCATATACAAAGAATGTTATCAGTATATAATTCCTTCCATCTTTTTATAACTATATTATTTCTGTGTACCACAATTTATTTTAATCTATCACCTGTTGATGGATACTTAAATTGTTACTGATTTTTCTCTATTGAAAACAATGCTACATTAATAGATATGCCATATCTTTGGATAAATTCCTAGAAGTTCAAGGTATTGCCAGTTTGTCTTTTATGAAGGTTGTGTACTGATTAGTTGGGAGATGATAAAAACAACATGAAATAATATGAGGGATTAAAGGTATAAACAAGGAATGGTGATCAAAAATGATTATAGCAGGAGTGTGCCTGGGTGGCTTAGTTGGTTAAATGTCTGACTTTTGATTTCAGCTCAGGTTGTGATCTCATGGGTTCGTGAGTTTGAGCCCCACATTGGGCTCTGTGCTGGCAGTGCAGAGCCTGCTTGGAACTCTCTCTCCCCATCTATCTCTGTTCTTCCCCACCCTCCCCAATCTCAAAATAAATAAAAATTTTTAAAAATTATTATAGCAGGAATGATATTAGAGTGACTTGAGAGGATAGGCATGAGCCTATAACTAAGAACAACGAGAGGGGCGCCTGGGTAGTTCGGTTGGTTAAGCATTTGACTTTGGCTCAGGTCATGATCTCACAGTTCATGGGTTTGAGTCCCACATCAAGCTCTGTGCTGACAGCTTGGAGCCTGGAGCCTGCTTTGGATTCTGTGTCTTCCTCTCTCTGTCCCCTGCTTGCATTCTGTCTCTCCTTCTCTCAAAAATAAATAACATTAAAAAAAATTTTTTTAAAGAGCAAGGAAAGAGAATTAGCAGGTTTTCTGACATATGTACACAGATTATATCTGTGATTAAAATATGCTAATGAACTTTCTAAAATCCTAACATTTTTACTCTTAAATCTATATTTGAACTTTTTAAGACACACTTTTAATGTGATGGTTTCTGTATGAAAACTCCTCATTCTTTAAGAGAAAATACCCCTCAGGATTTATACCTGGGATGCAGGGCTGGTTCAATATCCGCAAAACAATTAACGTGATTCATCACATCAATAAAAGAAAGGACAAGAACCATATGATCCTCTCAATAGATGTAGGGAAAGCATTTGACAAAATACAGCATCCTTTCTTGATAAAAACCCTCAAGAAAGTAGGGATAGAAGGAGCATACCTCGAGATCATAAAAGCCATATATGAACGACCCAATGCTAATATCATCCTCAATGGGGAAAAACTGAGAGCTTTCCCCCTAAGGTCAGGAACAAGAAAGGGATGTCCACTCTCACCACTGTTATTCAATATAGTATTAGAAGTCTTAGCCTCTGCAATCAGACAACACAAAGAAATAAAAGGCATCCACATCGGCCAGGAGGAAGTCAAACTTTCACTCTTTGCAGATGACATGGTACTCTATATGGAAAACCCAAAAGATTACACCAAAAAACTGCTAGAATTGATTCATGAATTCAGCAAAGTTGCAGGATATAAAATCAATGCACAGAAATCAGTTGCATTCCTATATACCAACAATGAAGCAACAACAGAAAGAGAAATCAAGGAATCGATCCCGTTTACAGTTGCACCAAAAACCATAAAATACCTAGGAATAAATCTAACCAAAGAGGTGAAAAATCTACACACTGAAAACTATAGAAAGCTTATGAAAGAAATTGAAGAAGACACAAAGAAATGGAAAAAGATTCCATGCTCCTGGATAGGAAGAACAAATATTGTTAAGATGTCGATACTACCCAAAGCAATCTACATATTCAACGCAATCCCTATCAAAGTAATACCGGCATTCTTCACAGAGCTAGAACAAAGAATTGTAAAATTTGTATGGAACCAGAAAAGACTCCAAATAGCCAAAGCAATCTTGAAAAAGAAAACCAAAGCAGGAGGCATTGCAATCCCAGACTTCAAGCTATACTACAAAGCTATAATCATGAAGACAGTATGGTACTGGCACAAGAACAGACACTCAGATCAATGGAATAGAATAGAGAACCCAGAAATGGACTCACAAACGTATGGGCAACTAATCTTTGACAAAGCAGGAAAGAATATCCAATGGAATAAAGACAGTCTTTTCAGCAAGTGGTGCTGGGAAAACTGGACAGTGACATGCAGAAGAATGAACCCAGACCACTTTCTTACACCATACACAAAAATAAACTCAAAAGAGATGAAAGACCTAAATCTAAGACCTAATCTAGATTTAGACCTAAATCTAAAGGAAGCCATCAAAATTCTCAAGGAGAAAGCAGGCAAAGACTTCTTTGATCTTGGCCGCAGCAACTTCTTACACAGCACGTCTCTGGAGGCAAGGGAAACAAAAGCAAAAATGAACTACTGGGACCTCATCAAAATAAAAAGCTTCTGCACAGTGAAGGAAACAATCCGCAAAACTAAAAGGCAACCGACAGAATGGGAGAAGATATTTGCAGATGACATATCAGATATAGAGTTAGTATCCAAAATCTACAAAGAACTTATCAAACTCAACACCCAAAAAACAAATAATCTAGTGAGAAATGGGCAAAAGATATGAATAGACACTTCTCCAAGGAAGACATCCAGATGGCCAACCGACATATGAAAAAATGCTCAACATCCTTGAGCATCAGGGAAATACAAATCAAAACCACATGAGATACCACCTTACACCTGTCAGAATGGCTAACATTAAAAAGTCAGGCAACAACAGATGTCGGCGAGGATCTCTTTTGCATTGTCAGTAGCAATGCAAGCTGGTGCAGCCACTCTGGAGAATAGTATGGAGGTTCCTCAAAAAACTAAAAATAGAACTACCCTACGACCCAGCAATTGCACTATTAGACATTTATCCAAGGGATACAGGTGTGCTGTTTCGAAGGGACACATGCACGCCCATGTTTATAGCAGCACTATCAACAATAGCCAAAGTATGGAAAGAGCCCAAATGTCCATTGTGGATGAATGGATAAAGAAGATGTGATATATATACTCAATGGAGTATTACTTGGCAATCAAAAAGAATGAAATCTTGCCATTTGCAACTATGTGAATGGAACTGGAGGGTATTATGCTAAGTGAAATTAGTCAGAGAAAGACAAATATCATATGCCTTCACTCATATGAGGACTTTAAGACACAAAACAGATGAACAGAAGGGAAAGGAAACAAAAATAATATAAAAACAGGGAGGGGGACAAAACATAAGAGACTGTTAAATACGGGGAACAAACTGATGGTTCCTGGAGGGATTGTGGAGAGGGGATGGGCTAAATGGGTAAGGGGCGTTAAGGAATCTACTCCTGAAATCATTGCTTCACTATATACTAACTACTTTGGATGTAAATTTTAAAAAATAAAAAATTAAATTAAAAAAAAAAAAAAGAAAATACCCCTGCCTGCAGTTTTCATTTCAGATTTACATTTAGCATTTGTTGATCAAGATTTTATCTTTTCATGCACAACTATACTTGAACTCTCTCTCTCTTTTTTTTTCCTTAGCCCTGGAAGAAAGCGAGACTTTTCCCCTGTTTCTTGGAGTCAGTACTTTGAGTCCATGGAAGATGTAGAAGTAGAGAATGAAACTGGCAAGGATATATCCTTTACAAAATGACTTATTCTTTAACAAGTTTATAATGTTGTCTAAGAAGACATGTGAATTTCTAAAATGTTCTTTCTCCCTGCTGTTTATTTCATTTTTGTTCCCTACCTGTTCTTTGTATAGCATGAAATTTAACCTGTAAGTCTGTGCCAACGTCTTACATGGATAAAATTGTCTAATGCGTGGGGAAAGAAGAATTAAATTCCTAAAACTGGTGTATCTCTTAAGGGCCCAGGGGAAGGTTTCATGAATCAAGTGAGTTGAATCAATTTGGCATCTAGAAACCAGGGACTATGTCCTCATTAGGGCAAAGGGAATCTTTTTTTGTTTGCTCATTGAAAAAGTGGTCATACAGGTTCCATCCTTCAAAAACAGGTTTGGTGTTTCAGAAACTTGTATTTAAGTGTCTCTAAGTTTGTAAGTCTGTAGCTTTGCATAGAGCGTTGTACTGCCTGAGTTTTCTAGTCAGTATTATGATAAAATAATCAAAAACTTCAGTGAGGAAATGCTTAGATATGTTATCTTTAACTATTCATACACTTTTCGAGTTTACAAGAGTGGTTCAGAGGGTCCTGTCCTACTCCTTCTGCATGGAGGAGGCCATTCTGCCCTATCCTGGGCTGTGTTCACGGTAAGTAAGTAGTTGATAGTAATAGTTGATGTTATCACAACGATTGTTTACTTCTGGATGAATTTGACTTACCTAACTCTTTATTCTGTGCTCACTCATATAGCTTGATATAAGAAGGTTAGGGATGTGAGTTGATTCAAAATATTTGTTATGGTAGGCCCAAGATCACCTGTTCTTTAAAGTTCTTAACTGGGATGAGCTTAGTGCGTGAATTCTTCAAATATTTTATAAAATGTGTATATATTGCATTAGGATAAGGGAGATGGAATTTGTCCCTGATCATATGTAGGGGTCTGTATCTAAATAACTTAAGTAATAGATAAGCAGAAATAATCTATTCAGGTACTTTAGATAGATATAATGTCTATCCTTTATTTGTCTCCTTCATTGAGTGTAGTGTAGTACTTTACACATAGAGATGTTCCATAAATATTTGGAAGATTTTCCTTTTTTATTTTTATTTTAAAAAATTTTTATGTTTATTTGTTTATTTTGAGAGAGCGAGCAGGGGATGGGCAGAGATGGAGACAGAGAATCCCTCTCATGAACTGTGAGATCATGACCTGATCTGAAATCAAGAATTATGGCCAACTAAGTGGCCCAGGTGCCCCTTCCTTCTTTTTTATAATAATGCTTTATATTTTAATGGTACTTGTGAGCTATTGGGAGGTAAACCCTGGTCCAGAGTAGAGGATGTATATCTGTGTGAATGCTACCAGTTCTAGATCTTTCTGATATGCTTAACTCTATGCAAGGAGAGATACTGCTGAGGAGGATACTAGCAACGTTCCATCTAAAATGAAATTGTTGTCTTTTCTTGTGTATATCAAGCAGATGTACATATTTCTTTACTTACCACCTGGGAGTCTGAAGGACAGAAAATGGGAGCAAGTGGGAATGATGTACTAGATAACGGATGTAGATGGCTATGGAGTTTAGGAGGGCCTGAACATATCATTTTGTTCCTGGCAGCAGGATTATTGGGAATAGTTCTCAAAACATAGGCACTTACTCATCTGTTACTAAATTACTAAATGATCTGATTCGTATCTTATTTGCTACTTCCTTTCTCCTACCTTAGGACATAGCTGTTTGATTTGCCCATAAGTGCCAGGCTCTTTCATCTCCCTACACCTGTGTTGTCTAATAGAAATATAATGCAAGCCATAGATGTAATCTTTTTTGCCACATATGTAATTTAAAATTTGGTAGGGGCATAAAATAGCTAAAAAGAAGGAGGTGAAGTTATTTTTAATAATATATATTTTATTTAACTCACTGTACCCAAAGTATTATTTCAACAGGTAATCAATATAAAAATTACTATTGAGATATTTCACTTCATTTTTTTATACTGTCTTTGAAAATCAGTGTGTATTTTAGGCACTTATAACACATCTCAGTTTGGACTACCCACATTTCAAGTCCTTAATAGCATTGCTTTGATCATTTACATTCTTCAACTAGATAGCTTTTTTGGAGGTTTAGATCATGGCTTATTTATGCCTTGCACATAATTGTATGCTCAAGGAATGTTTCTTGAACGAACAAGTAACAGCATCACACGCCTGTTCCTAATGTAGCAGCTGTAGTAGTAAATGTACTCCGGTTGCCCTGTACTTCTGGTGGTCAGAAGTCTGGTGGTCATGTACTATGACTTGGCTGGCTCTGCTCTAAACTAGTACACTGTCACTGGGCAACTAACACCAAGACATGGAAGGAAAGAAATGTGTGACTGCAGAGGGGAAAGAAGCTCCCTCTTAATTGGTGTGTCACATTCATACAACGGAGTTGAAACTTGCTAGGGATAGTGACTCCAGGCTCTACTTTGTAAGAAATTTGGCAAAAAGTAATGTTTGGATAGGAAAAGCTTTATTCCAAGGACAGTAGATAGTGGGTCACAAGATTTTATAAAATTTTGATGAGAATTACCTATGTAAGCCAATAGTAGTCTCACTATATTCTTTGAACTTTTGATCTGCTAATATCAAGAGTCCCTAGGACTCTAATATAAAATCAGAGCTAATGTTACCTAGTTGAGTGTTCAGAGTCCTTAGAGATGAGGGATCTGCATAGGGCTAGAACAGATTCCCTATAAAACAGCTATTGCTTTTGACACTAAGGGAAGGAAAAATGAAGTAGGAATTGGAAGATGTGATTTCTAGTCCCAGTTTTGCCAGTATTGGTAATATATCCTTGAAGAAGCTACTTAAACCATTGGGCAAGCCATGTAAACTTTTATTCTCCAAATAGTCTTACATTTCAAGGTTTCCTTGAAAATTATGTAAAATAATGGAATATGAAAACTGTAAATTTTAAAGTCATGTATAAATATTCTAATAAGTGATTTGTTGACATATATCAATAATAAATATTTTTATCTCATAGGTAGAAACAAGTAATGTGGAAAGTGCCTGGCATAGAGGAGGGGATTGATAAATAGCTGCTGACGTTATTATACTTGTTATTGTAGAGGATACTCTAGTTCTTTTTTTACCAAAGTGTATTCTACAGATTACAAATCCCATGAGATATTAATGAAATAGGGTTTTTGTGATTAAATGAGTTTAAGAAATATTACATACGATGTTCTCTTATCTCTCAGAAATTCACTATATATCAGTACATTACTAAAGCCTTAGGCATGTTCTTCTAAGTTAATCTATTTCATTTCAACTGTCTTCTAAATGTATTCTATCACTCAGTTCCTTTTTTCTTCTTTTTTTAATGTTTATTTCTTTCTTTTGAGAGAGACAAGGGGCAGAGCAGCAAGTGAAGGATGGGCAAAGGGAAAGAATCCCAAGCAGGTTCTGTGCTGTCAGTACAGATCAACATGGGTCTTGATCTCATGAACTGTGAGATCATGACCTGAACTGAAATCAAGAGTCTGGACATTTAACCGACTGAGCCACCCAGGCACCCCTCAATTCCTTTTTTCTAAAAACATCTATTAGCATTCCAAAACTTTGTGAAAGTTTTTCATAGATAGGTCATTATGCTCCAGTTGTTTACCTGGTTTACTTATATAATCAAGGAAATTCTCTACTACTCAACTTAATGGCTTGGGGTTTTACTGGCTAAATTTACCTGCCCTTTTTTGTTGTTATTCTTGACAGTGTACCAGCCTGCTAAATGAGTTTATATGTGACAGTGCTTTAAAAATAAGAATGGCTATGTAAACATTAGTGCTCTGGCAACTGACTTGACTCCAGGGGTCATATTTTCGTAAACACTAGAACATGATCCAGTAGGCAGCCATGTCAAACAGCAGGAACAGGCCCAAGTACCTTATAATCATGAGAAGCAGAATTTCCCTCAGACATCCACCCAGATGATAATTGGTAAAATAAGGTAGTAAAATAGAAACAAAAAGGCACTAGCATAGCAGGAGGATGAGTGTATTAACAACCAAAAGAAGACAGGGAACAACTGTGATTGATATTTGGGATGCTAGATCATGAGATCCTTGAGAGAACTGTGCCTCATTCACTCTTAATATGACAGCATACAGGGCCTGTGTTGGGAGTTGTTGCTCAATAGTTATTCCTTGAGTAAGTTAACATCAGTCTTGAACAATTAAGAAAAGGTTAAATTTTGTACATTGTATCCTGTTTGAGAAGGAAGAAAAGATGTAATTATCCTAAAGGTTTTGTCAAATGTTAGTAAGCCGTTTACATATGGCTGATACATAAGGAAGTTATATAACATGGTTAGAATCCCAAACACAGGATATGCGACACCAAAGGACATGAAGAAACAATTCATGGAGAACAAACAGGAGAAAGTTCATCCTCACTAGTAATCAGATACGATTAACATAGGAGGTATCATTTGTTTTTGATATCAAATTAATATTATCCAAAACTAATTCTCAGTGTTGGCAAAGGCACTAGAAAACAAATACATTCTAATTTTTTTTAATGTTTATTTATTTTTTGAGAGACAGAGAATGAGTGGGGGAGGAGCAGAGAGAAAGGGAGACACAGAATCTAAATCAGGCTCAGGCTCAGGCTGTGAGGTGGCAGCACAGAGCCCAACACAGGGCTTGAACCCACAAGTCGTGAGATCATGACCTGAGCTGAAGTCGCATGCTTAACCAACCGAGCCACCCAGCTGCCCCAATAAGAAATGTGCTAATGCTGCTCTTTTGTGCATATAAGCTTCATAAGAAAAACAAAATAAGTAAGGGTTAGCTTGGTGAAAGCCAGGGTCAGTGGTGTGTGTGGTTTAGAGGGTCCAACTCTTTATTTCAGCTCAGGTCATGATCTCACAGTTCATGACATTGAGTCCCACATCAGGCTCCACGCTCACAGTGTGGAGCCTACTTGGGATTCTCTCAGTCTCTCTCTCTCTCTCTCTCTCTCTCTCTCTCTCTCTCTCTCTGTGCCCCTCCCTCACTTGTGTATGCGCACATGCTCTTTTTCTCTCTCAAACTTTAAAAAAAAGAAAAATATGGGAGTTCACTCTTTAATAAGATCAACCAATCAGGAAATAACTTGTTAAATCCCTACTTTGTACCAGGCATAATGTTAGGTGGTATGGATACAGTAGAGAATTAAACACATCCTATCCTCTTGTTCATATGATGTTTTAAGTTTAATGGGGAAGATAGGAAAAATGAAGATGGCACATGTAAACAAATAACACAGCAAAAAAATTAAGAAGCTTTCATCTCAAACAGATTGGGGTTTGAATTTCAAAACAACTTAATCTGTCAGGCTTTTGTTTCTCAGGCTGTAAATGTGTATAATAACACCTAAGTCAATAGGGAAATTGTGAGAATAAATAAAAGATGTGAGTGAGCCTCTTGATAAAGTGTTTGACTCAAGCACTCAGTTTTAGACAAATTTACAGCATCTCTGTACAAGATACAAAAGTAACAGAGGAGGAAATTATTAACTCTGGTGACGATTGAGGGGACTATAAGGAAAGTTTCATAAGAGAGAAGACATCTGAACTAGATTTTGAAGACTGAATAGAAATTGGATTATAAAGAAAGCATTCCAAGGAGAGAGAAATGTAAAAGCAGTGAAAACTGTAACAATGAAGTGTGTTTTGGAAATTATCAGTAGCTTGAGTACAGAGTATGAGGATAGTGAGCAGGGAAAGAGGTGCCTAGAGATCACAGGGGAAAAATTATGGGAGGACCTTTTGTATCAGGAAGCACACCTTATCCTTTAGTTCAGGGTAATAGTAGAGACCTGTTTTTAAACACTTCCCCCATCCATATCCACATTAAGTATATCTTAGGATGTCAAAATTGGCAAGGGGTATGTAAAGTATGTTTAGTTTGAAATAATCACAAACATATCCAGACTGGGAAGTTCTGGAAAGTTGAGTATTTTGATATACCTCTACCTACTTCTAATTGAGTGTTACAGTTATAGGCAATAAGTTATTGAAGGGTGTTAGTCAAGATACTACTATAGCTAATGGATTGGGCCAGAGACACAAATGGAGGCAGGCAGACTAGTTAAAAGACTATTCTTGTATTACACAATTCTAAATATTTGCTATCTTGTGAAATGTTAATTTCTCCCCAAAAGGAGAAAGTTCAATTAATTTTTTTCACCATGTAAAAACACTACTTAGACTGGTACTGTTTTAAGCAGCCCAATTTATTTATGAATGTAGCATCAGTCTAATACTAAAACTAGGCCACAAAAATGCAGGAAAACTATGAGCCAGTTTCAATTTCAATTATCAAATAGATGCAGAATCCTAAATAACAGCAGATTGAATCCAGTAGTATAGTAAAATAATAAATAGATTAGAAAATCTATCAGTATAAGGGTGCTTGGGTGACTCAGTCAGTTAAGTGTCCAACTCTTGATTTCAGCTCAGGTCATGGTCAGTTCTTGAGATGGAGCCCCACGTCAGGCTCTGCTGACAGTGTGGAGCCTGCTTGGGATTCTCTCTCTCTCTTTCTCTCTCTCTCTCTCTCTCTCTCTCTCTCTCTCTCTCCCCCCTCCCCCTCCCCCCTCCCCCTCTCCCCCTCTCCCCCTCTCCCCCTCCCTCTCTTTGCCCCTCCCGCTCATTCTGTCTTCCTCTTTCTCTTTCAAAATAAATAAACATAAAAAAAAAAAAACAACGAACATCTATCAGTGTAATTAATCTCTTACTTAACTTGATACCCAAAACAGGACTTGATCAAATACAATACCCACTTAGGTTGCAAACTTCTGGCACCTGGGAATAAGTGAATAACTTCTTTTTTTTTTTTTAATTTAATTTAGTTTTTTTAATTTACATCCAAGTTAGTTAGCATATAGTGCAACAATGATTTCAGGAGTAGATTCCTTAATGCCCCTTACCCATTTAGCTCAACCCCCTCCCACAACCCCTCCAGTAACCCTCTGTTTGTTCTCCATATTTAAGAGTCTCTTATGTTTTGTCCCCTTCCCTGTTTTTATATTATTTTTGCTTCCCTTCCCTTATGTTCATCTGTTTTGTGTCTTAAAGTCCTCATATGAGTGAAGGCATATGATATTTGTCTTTCTCTAATTTCGCTTAGCATGATACCCTCTAGTTGCATCCATGTAGTTGCACATGGCAAGATTTCATTCTTTTTGATTGCCAAATGATACTCCATTGTGTATATATACCACATCTTCTTTATCCATAAGTGAATAACTTCCTTAACTTTATTGAATTTATATACCAAAAAATTATATAAATATACTTAGTGGTGAAATATTAGACACTTTCCTTTAAAGTCAGGGACAAGATAGGGGTAATTTTTCCAACATTATACTGGAGGTTCTGGCTAAACAATAAAACTAGGAAGAAAAATGAGTTTTAAAGACTTGAAAAGAATGAGAATTTTCATTACTTACAAATATTATTGTCTTTCTAGAATATCAAGGAAAATCAACTGAAAAACTAGTTAAGCCTTAGTTTACAAGGTCAGTATCTTAAAATCTGCCTTTTCTAAGTTGGGAAATATCACAGGAAAAATGATCCTATTCATGAAAGCAACAAAACTATAAAATCTGGGAATAAGCCTTACTTAAAAAAAAAATAGCATAAGATATTTATTCAGAAAACATTAAACTTCACAGAATCATGTTCCTGTATGTTCTGACAAACTTGTTAAAATCTCACTTGGGTTTTTCATTAGACTTTATCAACAAACTCTAAAATACACACAGAAAAATAAATGCCCGATAATGACCAAGATAATTTTGAAAAAGTGTGAAGGGACTTGCCCTCTCAGATATGAAAACATACTCTAAAACTATCAATAGTGTGGTATCGGCAGAAAGAATCAAGAAATAAACCCATGTATAAAACACAAGTTAATATACCATAAAAATAACAATCCAAATGGATTTAACTACCAAATTAAAAAAAAACAAACCTTAAGAACGTATATGATGTTGGGGCAGGGCTTTTTAAAGTTAACCACAAGAAGTAAAAGCCATAAAACCCACAGACCGTGAGATCATGACCTGAGCTGAAGTCGGACGCCCAACTGACTGATCCACCCAGGTGCCCCAATGTTTATTTTTGAGAGAGAGAGAGAGACAGAATATGACTTGGGGAAGGGCAGAGAGAGAGGGAGATACAGAATCCGAAGCAGGCTCCAGGCTCTGAGCTGTCAGCACAGCTCAAATCCACAAACCATGACATCATGACTGAGCCAAAGTCAGATGCTTAACTGGCTGAGCCACCCAGATGCCCCAGCAAAAGTAGTTCTAAGAGAGAAGTATATATAGCAATACAGGCCTATCTCAAGAAACAAGAAAAAAGCTCAAACAATCTAATCCTCACCTGAAGGAACTAGAAAAAAGAGCAAAGCCCAAGGTGAGTAGAAGAAAGAAAATAGAGATCAAAGCAGAAATAAAAGACCTAGAGACTAAAAGAATAGAAAAAAAATCAGTCAAACCAAGAGCTGGTACTTTGAAAAGATAACAAAAATTGACAGACTCTTAACCAGACTCATCAAGAAAAAATAGGACCCAAATAGGTAAAATCAGCAATCAGAGAAGTAACAACTGATACCACAGAAATACAAAGGACTATAAGAAAATACTATGAAAAATCATATGCCAACAAACTGGACAACCTAGAAGAAATGGATAAATTTCTAGAAACATACAGTCTTCCAAAACTGGACCAGGAATAAATAGAAAACCTGAATAGACCAATTACAAGAAATGAAATTGAGGGACACCTGGGTTGCTCGGTTGAGTGTCTGACTCTAATTTTGGCTCAGGTCATGATCTCACAGTTCATGGGTTTGAACCCCTGCCTCATGCTCAGTGTTGACAGCAGGGGGCCTGCTTGGGATTCTCTCTCCCTCTCTCTCTGCCTCTCTCCCGCTTGAGCACACTCTTGCTTTCTCTCAGTAAATAAATAAACTTTAAAAAAAAAAGAAGAGGGGCGCCTGGGTGGCGCAGTCGGTTAAGCTTCCGACTTCGGCCAGGTCACGATCTCGTGGTCCGTGAGTTCGAGCCCCGCGTCAGGCTCTGGGCTGATGGCTCAGAGCCTGGAGCCTGTTTCCGATTCTGTGTCTCCCTCTCTCTCTGCCCTTCCCCCGTTCATGCTCTGTCTCTCTCTGTCCCAAAAAAAATAAATAAACGTTGAAAAAAAAAATTTTTTTTTTTAATTAAAAAAAATAAAAAAAAAAAAGAAGAGGGGCGCCTGGGTGGCTCAGTCGGTTAAGCGTCCGACTTCAGCTCAGGTCACGATCTCGCAGTCCGTGAGTTTGAGCCCCGCATCCAGCTCTGGGCTGATGGCTCGGAGCCTGGAGCCTGCTTCCGATTCTGTGTCTCCCTCTCTCTCTGCCCCTCCCCCATTCATGCTCTGTCTCTGTCTCAAAAATAAAAACGTTAAAAAAAAAAAATTAAAAAAAAAAAAAGATATGAAATTGAATCAGTAATCTAAAAACTACCAGAAAATAAAAGTCCAGGACCAATTGGATTCACAAGTGAATTCCACCAGAGATTCAAAGAAGAGTTAATACCCATTCTCCTCAAAGAATTCCAAAAAATAGAAGAGGAAGGAAAGCTTCCAAATATATTCTACAAGGCCAGCATTGTCCTGATACAAAAGTCAGACAAAGACACTACAAAAAAAAAAAAGCCTGTGGACCAATAGCCGTGATGAACATAGATGCAAAAGTCCTTAAAAAAATAAAAGCTTACAGCATACAGCAATAAATTAAAAGGATCATTCAGCACAATCAGGTGGGACTTATCCCTGGGATGCAGGGATGGTTCAGTATTCACAAATCAGTCAACATCATATACCACATCAACAAAACGAAGAATAAAAATCATGACCATCTTAATAGATGCAGAGAAAGCATTTAACAAGACTAACATCTATTCATGATAAAAACTCAACAAAATGGGGTTAGAGGGAACATACCTCAACATAATAAAGACCATATATGGAAAACCCACAGCTAACATCATATTCAGTAATGAAAAACTGAAAGCTTTCTCTCTAAGACCAGGAACAAGACAAAGATTCCACTGTAACCATTTTTATTCAACATAGTAGAAGTCCTAGCCACAGCAATCATGCAAGAAAAATAAGAGGCATCCATATTCGTAAAGAAGTTAAATTGTCACTGTTTACAGATGACATACTATATATATAGAAAACTCTAAAAATTCCACTAAAAACTACTAGAAGTAATAAATGAATTCAGTAAAGTGGCAAGATACAAAATACCCAGAAATCGGTAGCATTTCTATTCACTAACAGTGAAGTTACAAAAAGAGACTTTAAAAATACTATTTACAATTAATACCAAAAAGAATAAAATACTTAATAAACTTAACCAAAGAGGTGAAAGACCTGTACTCTGAAAAATATAAAACACTAGTGAGAGAAATTGAAGATGACACAAACAAATGGAAAGATACTCCCTGCTTATGGATTGGAACAATTAATATTGTCAAAATATCCTTATTACCCAAAGCAATCTACAGATTCAGTGCAGTCACTATCAAAATACCAGCAGCATTTTTCACAAAACTAGAACAATAATACTAAAATTTGTATGGGTCTCCAGAAGACACCAAATAGCCAAAGAAATCCTGAGAAAGGTACCACAATTACAGATTTCAAGATGTGCTACAAAACTGTAGTAGTCAAAACAGTATAATACTGGCACAAAAACTGGCACATAGAGTGGCGCCTGGGTGGCTCAGTTGGTTAAGCACTGGACTCCTGATGCTGGCTCAGGTCATGATCTTACGGTTGTGAGATTGAGCCCTATGTTGGGCTCTGCACTGGCATGGAGCCTGCTTGGGATTCTCTCTCCCCCTCTACCCCTCCCCACTTGCTCTCTCTCTCTCTCTCTCTCTCTCTCTCAAAAAAAAAAAAAATAGACACATAGATCAATGGAACAAGATAGAGACCCCACAAATAAACCTCATATATATATATATATATATATATATATATATATATATATGTAAATGTCATATAGACGGTCAATCTATGATAAAGTGGGAAAGAATATACAATAGGGGAAAGAGTCTTTTCATAAATGGTGCTGGGAAAACTGGACTATTTTCTGGCACCATACATAAAAATAATCTCAAAATGGGTTAAAGACCTAAATGTGAGACCCGAAACCATAAAAAATCCTAGAAGAGAACACAGGCAGTAATTTCTCTGACCTCAGTCATAACAACATATTTTTGAGGTGGGGAGGGGCAGAGGGAGAAAGAGAATCCTAAGAAGGCTCCATGCTCAGCTCAGAGCCCAATGCAGGGCACAATCTCATGACTGTGAGATCATGACCTGATCTGAAATCAGGAGTCAGATGCTTAACCAACTGAACCACCCAGGTGTCCCTGAACATTTTTTAGGTAAGTCTCCTACATCAAGGGAAACAAAAGCAAAAATAAACTATTAGAACTACATCAAAATAAAAAAAGCTTTTGGAAAGCAAAGGAAACCATCAACAAAACAAAAGGATGGTTGTCTCCTACAGAATAGAAGATATTTGCAAATGGTATATCTAATAAAGGTTTAATATCCAAAAATATATAAAGAATTCCTATAACTTGACCAAAAAACAGTCCAATTAAAAAATGGGCAGAAGACCTGAATAGACATTTTTCTAATGAAGACATACAGATGGCCAATAGACATATGAAAAGATACTGAACATCACCAATGATCAGGAAAATGCAAATCTAAACCTCTATGGGGTATCACCTCACACCTGTTGCAGTCACTAAAATCAAGAAGACAAGAAACAAGGAGTGTTAGGATGTGGAGAAAAGGAAACCCTCAGGCACTGTTGGTGAGAATGTGAATTGGTATAGCTACTGTGGAAAGCAGTATTGAGGTTCCTCAAAAAATTAAAAACAGAAATAACATATGATCCAAGAATTCCACTATTAAGTATTTACCTAGGGAAAACAAAAACACTGGTTCAGAAAGATACATGCACCCCTTATGTTTATTGCAGTATTATTTGCAGTAGCCAAGACATGGAAGCAATCTAAGAGTCCATCAGTAGATGAATGGATAAGGAAAATGTGGTATACAAAGGAATGTTACACAACCATAAGAAAGGATGAGATCTGCCATTTCAGGCAACCTGGATGGACCTTGAGGGTGTTATGCTAAGTGAATTAAGTCAGACTGAGAAAGGTAAATACCATATGATACCACTCACAAATGGAGGCCAAAAAATGAATAAATAAAAAGCAGAATCAGAACTATAAATACCAAGAATAAACTGTTGGTTACCAGAGGGAAAGGGGGACACTGGGCAAAATGGGTGAAGGGGAGAGGGAGATACAGGTCTCCAGTTATGGGATGAGTAGGTCACGGGAATAAAAAGCATAGCATAAGGTCAGCAGTCAATGATATTGTTGTAATGGGACAGATGGTGGCTATACTTATGAACATAGCATAATATATAAACCTGTCAAATCACTAAGGTGTATACCTGAATCTGATGTGACATTATAAATCAACTACACTAAAATAAAAAAGAAAAGAGTGGTCAGATAAGTCTAGTTCTTAAATAGCTGCATTTCATTGAAACATTCCAAAAGTGGGAAAGTTGTACCATTTGAGACAAGATCTGGAATGACTATTATGGATGTGCTCTGACACTTTTTCATTACTTATGAAACGTGTTGAATTTACTTTTGTTTCCTATTCTTAATTTGCCACACTAGGATATACATATCATGAGAACAGGAACATTGCCTGTCTTTTTCGTACCACAACCCCATTATGCAATTGGTGCCAGATTTTTATAAGCTATAGAAAGATTTGTTAAATAAGTGAATGGAAAAATCAATTTTATAACATTATTGTCAGTGTTTTCTGACAGGCACATAAGATTATAAATTATTGCTTTTAAGTTAAAATTGGAATTGACCGTTACTTCCTTCAAATGCATATTTTGTTGTTATCTTTTTTTTTTTTAATATAGAGCAGTAAAGAAACTTGACACAATCTTTGCCACTTAATTTTATTTCCAAAATACAGATTTGTTTTTGGCATTGAAGACTTTACTGCCACCATAATGTGTTAAATAACTCTAGTAAATTAGTTTTCAAGAACAAATAGCAAAGTATAGTAGAATTTCAGTCCATTATTCTCTTTTAAAGTTACTCATTTTTTTTTCTAAAAAAATTTTTTAAGTTTATTTGAGAGACAGCATGAGTTGGGGAGAGGCAGAAAGAGGGAGAACGAGAATCCCAAGCAGACTCCGCAGTGTCAGCACAGAGCCTGATGTGGGTCTTGAACCCACTAACTCACGAAACCTGAGCTGAAACCATGTGTTGGATGCTTAACCGACTGAGCCACCCAGACACCCCTATCCATTTTTCATTCATTAGAGTAATGGAAGTAGAAACAGAATTCATTTTGTAGGTGTTTTTTTTTTTTTTTTTAATTTTAAATGTCTATTTATATTTGAGAGAGAGTGCACGAGTGTGGGAGGAGCAGAGAAAGACGGAGACATAATCTGAAGCAGGCTCCAGGCTATGAGCTGTTAGCACAGAGCCTGATATAGGACTTGAACTCATGAACCATAAGATCATGACATGAGCCAAAGTTGGACGCTTAATCAACCCCCCTCTAGGTGATTATTAAAAATTTTATTTACTTAAATAATCTCTACACCCAATGTGTGGCTTGAACTCACAACCCTGAAACCAAGAGTTGCGTGTTTCTATAACTAAGCGAGCCAAGTGCCCCTCTGGCTGATTTTTAAAATGTGACTTAATATACTAACAGTGAACTATCTGAAAAAGAACTAAATAAAATGGTCCCACCTATAATAGCAAATAAATAAAACACTTAGGAATAAATTTAACCAAGGTGGTGAAATACCCGTGCACTGAAAATTATAAGACATTGATGAAAGAAATTGAAGAAGACAAATAAATGGAAAGGTACCCCATATTCATGGATCAGAAGAATTAATATTGTTAAAATGTCCATATTACCCAAAGCCATCTACAGATTCAATGCAATACGTGTCAAAATTTCAATGACATTTTCCACAGGAAAAGAAAAAGTCCTAAAATTGGAGTGGGACAATAAAAGTATTGAATAGCCAAAACAATCCTGAGAAGAAGCCATCACAATTCCTGATTTTAAATTTTATTACAAAGCTATAGTAATCAAAACAGTATGGCACTGGCATAAAAATAGACACTTAGGCCAATGGGACAGAATGAAGACCTCAGGAATAAAGCCATGCATATACAGTTAACTAATATTTGACAAGGAAGCCAAGAAGACTCCATGGAGAAAGGGTAATCTTTTCAGTAAATAGTATTGGTAAAACTGGATAACCACATACAAAATGAAATTGGACCTCTGTCTCACATCACTCACAAAAATTAACTTGAAATGAATTCAAGATTTAAATGTGAGACCTGAACCTGTAAAACTACTAAAAGAATATATAAGGAAAAAAACCCCTAGACATTGGTCTTGACAATGATTTTTTGGGTATAACACTAAAAGTACAAGCAACAAAAGCATAAAGAAACAAGTGGGACTACATCAAACTATCATCAAAATGAAAAGGCAGCCTATGGAATGGGAGAAAATATTTGCAAACCATCTATGTGATAAGTGGTTAATATCCAAAATGTGTAAGGAATCCATACAACGCAATAGCAAAAAAAAAAAAAAAAAAAAAAATCCAGTTGAAAAATGGGCAAAAGACTGGAGCGCCTGGGTGGATTAGTTGGTTAAACGTTCAACTTTGGCTAGGTAAGTTAAACTTACGGCCCATGAGTTCAAGCCGCACTGGGGACTGTGTGCTGACAGCTCTGAGCCTAGAGCCTGCTTCACATTCTGTGTCTCCCTCTCTCTCTGCCCTTCCCCTGCTCATGCTCTCTCTCTCTCTGTTACTCAAAAATAAACATTAAAAAAAATTTTTTTAAACAAAAATGGGCAAAAGAATAGACATATTTCCAAAGAAGACGTGCAAATGGCCAACAGGTACATGAAAATATGTTCAGCATCACTAATCAGGAAAATACAAATCAAAACCACAATGAGATACCACCTCACAACTGTTGGAATGGCTGTTATCAAAAAGACAAGAGACAAGCGTTGGCAAGGCTGTAGACAAAAGGGAACACTTGTGCACTGTTGGTGGGAATATGAATTGGTACAGTCACTATGGAAAACAGTATAGAATTCCTCAAAACATTAAAAATAGAATTACCATGTGAGCCAGCAATCCCACTTCTGGATGTATATCCACAGGAAATGAAAAAAACACTTTCAGAGAGGTATGTGTACCCCATGTTTGTAGTATTACTGACAATAAGCAAGATATGGAAACAACCTAAACATTCAACATAAATAGATAAAGAAACTGATACACACGAATATTATTCAGCCATAAAAAAGAAGGAAATCCTGCCTTTTGTAACAAGATGGAGAACCTTGAAGGCTTTATATTATGCTAGGTGAAATAAGAGAAAGACTAATAATACTTCATGTTCTTACTTGTATGCAGAATCTAAAAAAGTCAAATTTATAGTAATAGATATTAATATTAGTTGTCAAGGGCTGCAAGGTGGGGGAAATTGGGAGATATTTGTCAAAGGGTATAAGCTCTTGTCTATAAGATTAAGTTCTCGGGATCTAATGTACTACATTACATACTGTGTGGTATGTATATACTGTTAATTGCTTATTCTCTATTATATACTTGAAAGTTAAGAGAGTCTATCTTAAATGTTCTCACCACACATAAGAGTAAATGGTAATCATATGGGGGGATAGAAATCTTAACTAACCTTATTGTGATAATCATTTTGCAGTATACACATTTATCAAATCATCACATCGTACAACTTAAACTTACATGTAATATGTCAGTAATATCTCAATAAATCTGAAGAAAAAAAAGCCATCTTTACCAAGATGACAAAGGGCTACATCAAAGAGATTTATCTCCTCTCTTTCTTCCTACTTTTTTATATTTTCAACACTTTTATAATGAATCTGTATTCAAGATGATATATGTAATCACTTAGAAATAAAATGAAGGGGAAGGTGACTTAAGAAATTTGACTTGTTTTGTGTTATACATTGACTGTTATATTTGTAACTTACCTTGATTCTAGTTCTGTTTTTACTACTAACCTGTTTTATGACCCTGAGCAAATAATTTCCTTTCTCTTGGCCTCAGTTTCCTCACTTATAAAATGTGAGGGTTAGGCTAGACCCATTATATTCCCAAAAGGTAAAAAATGTTGATGACATTTACTAACACTAGTTATGATGTATTGTCAAAGAATCTAGTTTATTTGAGGAAGAAGCTCTCCAATTATTCCAGGTTTGTTTAAACTTCAAAAATTGTACCTCCTCATGATATGATTTTTTTTCAATATATTTTTATTTAACTGTGGTACAAGGTTGTGTATACTACTGTATCTATCTTTTTTTTTTTATTTTTCTCGATGTTTATTTATTCTGGGAGAAGACAGAGACAGAGTGTGAGAAGGGAAGGGGCAGGAAGAGGGGGAGATACAGAATCTGAAGCAGGCTCTGGGCTCTGAGCTGTCAGCACAGAGCCCAACATCGGCTCGAACTTGTGAACTGAGAGATCATGACCTGAGCTGAAGTTAGATGCCTAACCGACTGAGCCACCCAGGCACCCCATGTTGTATCTATCTTAAGTGAATATTTGGTAGATTTCATGATTTGTACTGCTTTCAGGGTTATTTCATGATCTAAATGTCACATTTGTGTGATATCCTGAGCCAAGATGCATACTTACTCATGGTCCTTATCTAGAGAATTTTCCTTCTAGAGTAGGGAAAAGATAGCCAACGAATATGGATGAGAATCATAGGTAATAGTAGAACTCAGAGGTTCATCGTTCTGAGGTGTTTACTCTGTGTTTCATGAAAAGTGAGGAAGAGTTAGGACTTAAAGAGGGATTTAGGTGAAGAGAGCCATATTTTAAAGTCGGGATAGATGGCACAAAAACAGACACTCAGATCAATGGAACAGAATAGAGAACCCAGAAATGGACCTACAAGCATATAGCCAACTAATCTTTGACAAAGCAGGAAAGAATATCCAATGGAATAAAGACAGTCTCTTCAGCAAGTAGTGCTGGGAAAACTGGACAGCGACATGTGGAAGAATGAAACTAGACCGCTTTTTTACGCCATGCATAAAAATAAACTCAAAATGGATGAAGGACCTGAATGTGAGACAGGAAATCATCAAAACCCTAGAGGAGAAAGCAGGAAAAAAACCTCTCTGACCTCAGCCACAGCAATTTCTTACTCGACACATCTCCAAGGGCAAGGGAATTAAAAGCAAAAATTAACTATTGAGACCTCATCAAGATAAAAAGCTTCTGCACTGCAAAGGAAACAATCAACAAAACTAAAAGGCAACTGATGGAATGGGAAAAGATATTTGTAAATGACATATCTGATAAAAGGCTAGTATCCAAAATCTATAAAGAACTCACCAAACTCCACACCTGAAAAACAAATAATCCAGTGAAGAAATGGGCAGAAAACATAAATAGACACTTTTCTAAAGAAGACATCCAGATGACCCAACAGGCACATGCAAAGATGCTCAACGTCACTCCTCATCAGGGAAATAAAAATCAAAACCACACTGAGATACCACCTCATGCCAGTCAGAGTGGCCAAAATGAACAAATCAGGAGACTATAGATGCTGGCGAGGATGTGGAGAAACGGGAACCCTCTTGCACTGTTGGTGGGAATGCAAACTGGTACAGCCGCTCTGGAAAACAGTGTGGAGGTTCCTCAAAAAATTAAAAATAGATCTACCCTATGACCCAGCAATAGCACTGCTAGGAATTTACCCAAGGAATACAGGAGTGCTGATGCATTAGGGGCACTTGTACCCCAGTGTTTATAGCAGCACTTTCAACAATAGCCAAATTATGGAAAGAGCCTAAATGTCCATCAACTGACAAATGGATAAACAAGAGGTGGTTTAGGGGCGCCTGGGTGGCGCAGTCGGTTAAGCGTCCGACTTCAGCCAGGTCACGATCTCGCGGTCTGTGAGTTCGAGCCCCGCGTTGGGCTCTGGGCTGATGGCTCAGAGCCTGGAGCCTGTTTCCGATTCTGTGTCTCCCTCTCTCTCTGCCCCTCCCCCGTTCATGCTCTGTCTCTCTCTGTCCCAAAAATAAATAAACGTTGAAAAAAAAATTAAAAAAAAAAAAAAAAAGAGGTGGTTTATATATACAATGGAATACTACTTGGCAATGAGAACGAATGAAATCTGGCCATTTGTAGCAACATGGATGGAACTGGAGAGTATTATGATAAGTGAAATAAATCATACAGAGAAAGACAGATACCATATGTTTTCACTCCTATGTGGATCCTGAGAAACTTAACAGAAGACCATGGGGGAGGGGAAGGGGGGAAAAAAGGTTACAGAAAGGGAGGGAGGCAAACCATAAGAGACTCTTAAATACTGAGAACAAACTGAGGGTTGATGGGAGGTGGGGGAGAGGGGAAAGTGGGTGATGGGCATTGAGGAGGGCACCTGTTGGGATGAGCACTGTGTGTTGTTTGGAAACCAATTTGACAATAAATTATATTTAATATATTAAAAAAAACTTCTTTGATATTGGCCGCAGCAACTTCTTACTCAACTCTCTGTCTCTGTCTTACTCAATGTCTCTGGAGGCAAGGGAAACAAAAGCAAAAATGAACTATTGAGACCTCATCAAGATAAAAAGCTTCTGCACAGGAAGGAAACAATCAGCAAAACTAAAAGGCAACCGACAGAATGGGAGAAGATATTTGCAAATGACATATCAGATGAAGGGCGAGTATCAAAAATTTATAAAGAATTTACCAAACTCAACACCCAAAAAACAAATAATCCAGTCAAGAAATGGGCAAAAGACATGAATAGACACTTCTCTGAAGAAGACATCTAGATGGCCAACCGACACATGAAAAATGCTCAACATCCCTCAGCATCAGGGAAATACAAATCAAAACCACAATGAGATACCACCTCACACCTGTCAGAATGGCTAACATTAACAACTCAGGCAACAACAGATATTGGTGAGGATGCGGACAAGGAGGATCTCTTTTGCACTGCTGGTGGGAATGCAAACTGGTGCAGCCACTCTGGAAAACAGTACGGAGTTCCTCAAAAAATTGAAAAAAGAACTACCCTACGACTCAGCAATTGCACTACTAGGTATTTATCCAAGGGATACAGGTGTGCTGTTTCGAAGGGACACATGCACCCCAATGTTTACAGCAGCACTATCAACAATAGCCAAAGTATGGAAACAGCCCAAATGTCCATTGATAGATGAATGGATAAAGAAGATGTGTGGAGTATTACTCAGCAATCAAAAAGAATGAAATCTTGCCATTTGCAACTACGTGGATGCAACTAGAGGGTTTTATGCTAAGCGAAATTAGAGAAAGACAAATATCATATGACTTCACTCATATGAGGACTTTAAGACACACAACAGATGAACATAAGGGAAGGGAAACAAAAATAATATAAAAACAGGGAGGGGGGAAAAACAGAAGAAACTCCTAAATATGGAGAACAAACAGAGGGTTACTGGAGGGGTTGTGGGAGACACGATGGGCTAAATGGGTAAGGGGCATTAAGGAATCTACTCCTGAAATCATTGTTACACTATATGCTAACTAACTTGGATGTAAATTTAAAAAAAGAAAATTTAAAAAAAAGTTGGGATAGAACCAAAGTATGTACAAAAACGAAGAGAATCGTCAGTTTTTTAGTTTTACTTAAAATTGAAAAGTTTTGTATTTCCAATTTGGCTTAGGTCATGATCTCAGGGTCATGGTATCAAGTCCCATGTTGGGCTTTGCACTGAGTGTGGAGCCTGCTTAAGATTCCCTCTCTCACCCCCCCCCCAACCCCGTTTCCCTCTGCCCCTCTCCCTGCTCGTGTTCTCTCACTCTCTCAAATTAAAAAAAAAAAAAAAAAAGAATACCATATGATCCAATAATTCCACTACTGGGTAGTGGACTACCCAACACTAATTTGAAAAGATATATGCACCCTTGTGTTTATTGCAGCATCATTTACAATAGCCAACATATAGAAGCAACCTCAGTGTCCGTTGCTAGACAAATGGTTAAAGAAGATGTATATACACAGAATGGAATATTACACAGCCATAAAAAAGAATGAGATTGTGACATTTACAACAACATGGATAAACCTAGAGGGTATTATGCTAAGTGAAATAAGTCTGAGAAAGACAAATACCATATGATTTCACTTGTATGTGGAATCTAAAAAGAAAAAGAAGAAACAAAGCAGAGTCAGAGCTATAAATACAGAGAACAAACTGATGGTTTGAGAGGGGAAGCGGTCAAGGGATGGACTAAATAGGTATAGGGAAGGGGGAGATATAGGCTTCCAGCTATGGAATGAATAAGTAACAGAAATAAAAGGCACAGCATACAGTCAGTGATACTGTAATAGTGCTTGTATTTGGTGAGCATAAGTTAATGTATAAACTTGTCAAATCACTATGTTATATACCTAAAACTAATGTATCATTATACACCAACTATACTCAAATGAGAAAAAAAAAGGAAAGTCTTCCTTTGATTATCTTGAGATTCTTGAATTCTGATAGGTATTCGTTCAACAGTTATCATTGGTAATGGGGAAAGTTTACTAAACCAGATTTTCTTTTCTTCCTAGGCGGCGATCATTAGTAGGGTTCAGTGTAGAATTGTGGCTTTAGATCTGCGAGGTCATGGTGAGTGATGTACTTAATTAGTCACTAACTCTGATAAATTTGCCAACCCCTTTGAATACTGTTAACTATTGCAAGTTTCAATATGGCCACAGAATAACCTGGTCCATTCCATTTGGGCTCTTTGAGGGAAGTCTTAGTTTCCAGCTTTTACAAAAGATATTTTATAAATACACATATATGTTATTGTTTAGCTATGAAAATGTCCTTTAATGTAACCAAATTCTGATGCTGATGATGTATAAGGAATGTAAATAAATCTTTGCTAGGCTACTGGAGTTACATCTTCCTTAGGGTGCCCAATTATCAAGATGCATCTTTAACATAGAAAATCCTTGCTGAGCCCATCATACACAACCATAAAGTCTGCATTTCATTCCCAAAAGTGAGATTTTTAAAAGAGAATACTCTTGCTTTTATAATTTGTATTTTTGGGAATTTTATTTTTTTAAATATTTTCTTTTTAGGTGAAACAAAAGTCAAGAATTCTGAAGACCTGTCTGCAGAAACAATGGCAAAGTAAGTAATGTAATATTGTTTATACATCACCTAGCTTCCATTACTATTATAAATAGTAGTGTAACTATTTACTCTCCTAGTGAGACTGTTGTACAATAATTAGCATAGATAAAATTTTATTTCTGTTGTTTTTCCCCTGTATTTGGTGTCTCCTTAGTATTTAATCCTGAAAGAAACCTCCATCTTTCTTGATATATTCAGCATTATGTCATCACATAAAGCACTTGAAAATTCTTTGAGGCACAGTTTAGTTTCTGTTGTCTTTTGCAAAGTTTTCGTCTGTTGACAGAGTTGAATAGAATCTGGATATCTATTGGGAACTTATGCTTGAAAAGGGGGTTGTATACAAAAGACCCTGCCATGTAAGATGTTCTTAAGGTTTCCTGCCCACGTTCTTTATCCAACTTCCTAGAGAGACAAGAACAAGATATTGAAGAATTAATGAGGGGCACCTGAATGGCTCAGTCAGTTGAGAGTCCAACTTCAATTCAGATCATGATCTCACAGTTCATGAGTTCAAGCTCCGTGTTGGGCTCTGTGCTGACGGCTCAGGGCCTGGAGCCTCCTTTGAATTCTGTGTCTCCCTCTCTCTTTGCCCCTCCCCTGCTTGTGCTCACTTGCTCTCTCTCTCAAAAGTAAAACACACTAAAAAAATTTTTTAAAAGGAAGAATTAGTGATACCCTGGGCCTCAAAGTACAAGATGACTATAGTATGTACAGTAGCCTCAAACATGGTCACTCATCAGATTTACCTAATAAGTGATTGAAATACAGATGATATGACCTTATCCCAGACCTACTGAATTAGTGCTTCTACCAGGGGGATCTGGACATTTATTTATATTTTGATAAAGCTCTGTAAAGAAATCTAATGCAGCCAGTCCTGTGACTGGTGTTTGGGAACCACTGACCTATATTGTAAACAGGATTCTTCTAACTACCCGGCTTTAATACATGGTCTCTCAAATATTTGATCAACTTCGGCCAAAAATATCTTGTCCCTTCTTACTTTAGCAACTTTAGTTCAAGAGTAAACTGTGTTACTTCAGAAATGAAACTCATGTGGTCATAGTTTTATTGTTATAGCAGATACTGTTTGTGTGCTATCTGCCAGACTTTATTAAGTGTAAATTAAGCACTTATTAAGAATAAATAATTTATTTAATTATTTATTTTAATTATCTATATTATTAATTCTGTAGTGTACATATTATCCTTTTTTCTTGTTTTACCCAATGAGTATACTAACTCAGATTAAATTAATAACTGTATGAGGTCACACAGTTAATAGACCAGCAGTGTGATCATTCAACTATGGTGCTTGGCAGAGAGAGAGAAAAATAACAATATATGGTACCATTCCATTCAATGACCATATGCCTAAGAAACCATGAGAAGGGAGCTAAGAATCTGTTCTCTCAGTTGTTCCTAATGCCTTTGTAATATGAGAACAATAAAGCCCAAGATAATCAAGTATGTTGGTGATACCTATTGAAAGATTCGTGAACAATTTTTAAGGTTTCCTGACTGTTGACAAAAAAGTGAAATCCATCATCTAAGTCGCCAGGTTGCCAAAGGGTTATGATGACTTGGATGATGTCCTATAGGAATTTGAAGAATTAATTGAGGGAGGACCTGAAGGATACATTGCCTAATAATGTATCAGTCTGAGACAATCAGGAAAGAAAATCACAGTAATTTAAACAGGGAAAGTTTAGTATAAAGACTTATTAACTATAATAGGGGATTGGAGTAATGAAGAATTGGCTAATAAGAAATAACGAGAACAGGGGCGCCTGGGTGGCTTAGTTGGTTGAGCATCCAACTCTTGATTTCTGCTCAGGTCATGACCTTAGGGTTGTGGGATCAAGCTCCACATCTGCATCTGGCTCTGCACTGAGCATGGAGCCTGCTTAAGATTCTCTCTCCCCACCTCTGTCTCTGCTCTCATGCTGCTCTCTTAAAAAAAAAAAAAAAAAAAGTAGTAAAGAGAACACTGAAGAATATATGTTTAATTAACTTGATTGTGGGAGTCATTTCACAATATACTCATATATCAAATCATCACATTGTACACTTTAAATATATTATAATTTTATCAGTTATACCTCAGTAAAGCTGGAATACTTTTCAAGAAAAAGGAAGAATAGCAGATATAAGAAGCAGAGAACTATCACCTTGGGCTGACAGAGAACACTAATGGAAGAGGTTGAGATTTAGACCCTGTTGTAGAGGGCATGACTGTGGCTTACTAAAGACAGAGAAGTCATTTGGATGCCACTTTGGCAGAACTGGCCAGATACCTGCCCTCTAGGGTGCAGGGGAAGCTGTTCACAGGGAGGTATCTCACCAGAGGCACTCTGCAACAAAAATATTGGGAATGGTTCCAAAGATCTGCTATATAACATGGTGCCTATACTTAATAATGACATAATCGTGTACTTAAAAAGTTTGTTAGGAGGATAAATATCATGTTAAGTGTTCTTATCTCGTGCACACACACACACACACACACACACACACACACACAAACACACAAACACACCCACACACAAAGGAACTTTTGGAAGTGTTTATTACCTTAATCATAGTGATGGTAACACAAGTGTATACATATATCCCAACTTACCAAATTATATACATTAATTATTTGCCATTTTTATGTACCAATTTTATCTTAATAAGACTAGGGAAAAATTGGGCCTGGGGGGATGGTGTGCCAGAGAAGCCACCTGTGCTGCAGGATTTGGGCACTGGGGAAGCTGTGTGTGCTATATAGTGCTTACCATGCTACATGAACTAGGAGCAAAACCCTTTCTGCAGTGTCTCTCCTGCACCCTCTACTGATAAAGCTTAACATTATGCCAGCTGGAAAGGAAAAATATTTAAAGGCCTCAGATCCAATTTTGGAGAACACGCAAGGAAGGATGAATTGGAGCTGAGAGTTGCCAGTTGATAACTGGCAAGAAAGGTAAAAAAAAAATAGATGACTAAAACCATCCAGCATAGTTGAAGATGATTACCAAGAACCAGAAGAGCTAATAAGTTAGATTATTGTTGAAATAGTCAAAGCAATAAAACATTTATATGATTTCTGAATTCAGTCACTCTAACAAAAATCTCAAAATGGGTATATTTAATGGGCAATTAATGTAATTTTCAAGTAGTACTGACAGGATGATTTTTCCCTTGTGTATCAACTTTGGAATCTCAACCCTACATAAAATGTAATTCCCCTGAAATTAGAAGAACCAAGAATTGGTTCAGGTTGCTCTGATACTCTTTTTCTTTTATGTCTGTTGCTTCTCAGGAAATGAACCCATTATTGATAAGTATGATAGAATCTCCTTTTAAAGCATCTTCCTAAATTGTGGCATATCTAGTTATAGCTAGTTTTGTAGATAACATCTGCTTCTTCATCTTTGTTTTATTTTTCTGGAACTTCAGGACATGTCTCAAGGCACTAATCTTGGTAGTTTGGCTAACTTTAATAAGAATAAATTTCTCTCCTTGTAGTAGATGATCAGTAACCACCTTTTACCTGGATGAAATACACTTTTGCTAAGCTTAGATGCAGTATGGAGTTGATTTGTTTCAGACCTTGTCCACCTTCATCACAGAACCCCTGCAACTAGGTTACTATTTTAGGGAGACCTGGACTTAGATAATCTTCTATAGCATCCTTTTATTTTATTATAGTTGTTACCAACCAAAAGTTTTAACTTTAACTCCAAAGGAATATTTTTAAACTATTTTTTTTCACTGATAAAGTTGGGGACCTCCTTGTATGCCATTCAGATTATCTGCAGGTGCTACAGCTACCCTATTCACATCTGTAATTGTTTTATGAGATTAAAAAAAATTTTTTTTTAATGTTTATTCATTTTTGAGAGACACAGAGTACAAGCAGAGGAAGGCAGAGAGAGAGGGAGACACAGAATCTGAAGCAGGCTCCAGGCTCCGAGCTGTCAGCACGGAGCCTGATGCGGGGCTCGAACCATGAACTGAGAGATCATGACCAGAGCCTAGGTTGGACGCTTAACTGACTGAGCCACCCAGGTGCCTGTTTTATGAGATTTTTAAGATTAATTTCTTCTGAGGGGCACCTGGGTGGTTCAGTCAGTTAGGCATATGACTCTTGGCTTCTCCTCAGGTCACGATCTCACAGTTTCATGAGTTTGAGCCCTATGTTGGGCTCTGTGCTGGTGGTGTGGAGCCTGCTTGGGATTTCTGTCTCTGCCCCTTCCCAACTCATGCTGTGTCTCTCTCTCTCAAAATAAATAAATAAACTTTAACAAAAAGATTAATTCATAGCATTTACTTTTTCCATTCTAAATACTTTGGAGATCATATTCGAAAGGCTCTGTTTCCTATATCCACATCTGCTCTATTTGGCTAACACTGTATGGGTGCTTAAGGTATATAATAACACCCAGCAACACAAAACGGTCTTTTGAAGTTAACTGACTCAGCCACTCCCAGAAGACAGTAGAGCCAGTGGTCTGTGAAAACATACCATACTTACCTATTGCTGTAGCAAAGAGGGCCTATATGCAAATTAAACCCAAGTTCCTATTTCAGTTCTCATTTTCAGAGCTTTAAGGTTTGACTTTGTTAACCGATCCACTCAATTAAAAACTAAGACAGAAGTCAATAAAAATTAGCTCTGAACATCTTTCTAGTTTCTCAGAACATTGTATTTACGTTTATGTTCATATTTCAAGCAACTTACTTGACAAATTATAAGTAACAATTAACCTTTGGATAGCATTTATACTTTTCAAAGTAGTTTTCATTCACTGTTTCAGTTAATCTCGAATAGTAAATTATGTGTATATATACACACACACACATATATTTAGTAAATCATATTCTTATCTTCATCTTATAGATATAACTGCCTGAGAGATTAAATAACTAATTCAAGTCCACATAATAAAAAATAAAGTAGGGCTGCAATTGATCTTGTGACTCTAAACTTTACTACGTTAGAATGCTTAATAAAATTGTTTTCTGTTTTATAGTTGGGGAAATTTAGGCATAGAGCACTTAAATTATTTGTCCAGAGTTTCAAGCTTACATTTAAAATAAAGGTATATGAAAATCAGAAAACTTGGGTTCTTGGTCCTGTTTATCAGAAGAGCTAAATGTGTGGCTACATGAATAGATACGGGGGGTGGGGGCGCGGGCATGCTAAGAGATTGACATAGGTATATTTTCAAGATGGCCCAGTAGACCTTTACAGTCTTAGCACTGTTAGTTGCAGACTAAACAAAGGAATTAGGAAAGAAAACGATTTTTAGTGTTGTCAGAGAGCATTCCCAGCTTTGTTTCCTTCTCTTTGCAGGGATGTTGGCAATGTGGTTGAAGCCATGTATGGGGACCTCCCTCCTCCAATTATGCTGATTGGACATAGTATGGGTGGAGCTATTGCAGTCCACACAGCATCATCTAACCTAGTGCCAAGCCTCCTGGGTCTCTGTATGATCGATGTTGTAGAAGGTAAGTTTTCTTAGTACTGACTAAATCAAAATCTTTGATTTATAAGAGATCCATGGTAGATTATTATTACCTTATTTTAATTTATTGATCTCTACTCATCTTGAACTATGTCCCTCTGTCTTTATATCGTTTTTTATGTTACTTTGTGGCAAAGGCATTCTGAGTATTTTTTAATTGACATACAAATTTTATTAGTTTCAGTTGTATGACATAATGATTCAATATGTGTATATATTATGAAATGATCACCACAGTATGTGTAGTTAACATCCATCACCACACATAATAAATTACTTTTCTTGTGATGAGCACTTTTAAGATCTACTGTCTTAGCAACTTTCAAATACACAATATATATTATTAATTGTAGTCACTATACTGTACATTATATCCTGAAGACTTTTTTATTTTATAACTGGAAGTTTGTACCTTTTGACACCTTCACCCATTGCACCCGTACCCTATATTATATGATCATTTCCCATGTCATTGAAAACTCTTTGTAAATATCTTTATGTTTCAATTGTATGTATGTCCCATAATCATATTTAATGTTAAAAAGAAGCTGCCATGTCTTTTATGACCCAGCCTCAGAAGTCATACGATTGCTTATACAAGTCAGCCCCTCTTCAGTATGAGAAGACTACACAAGGGAGTGAATATCAAGAGGCAAAAATCACTGGAGGCCATCTTCGAAGCTTGCTATCACATCAATCTCTGAATTTTTTTAAGCTGCATCTTTTTTCCCCAAAACATCACTGAATTCTACCATCATTGAGGGCAGATATACACAGTTGGCCCAGTAAATGTAAATGCTTAGAATATGTTAAGTGCTGTGGTTAAAGTATTTGTTTAACATCTAGGTACAGCCATGGATGCACTTAATAGCATGCAGAATTTCTTACGTGGTCGTCCTAAAACCTTCAAGTCTCTAGAGAATGCCATTGAATGGAGGTAACCCACAAATCTATATTGTCTATATTTTGAATGTTAGATTCTAACTGTCCTTTTTCATCAGCTCAGGCACCAAGTTCAAAAGAATAGTTCAGTTTCTAAGCCTTAGCTTTATTATAATATCACGTGTGGAAACATTTATGTAAAGTGCAGAATTGTTTTTAATATTTTAAATGTTTCACACTTGACCCAGTTGTCTAAAATCCATCCTTTTTCTAATACACTATAGTACCTCCTACAATTTTAATAATTATGGATTATCTCCTCTCTAGCTATCTCCATTTCTGAGGTAGGAGTTTGGACTAAATGAGACTCTAAGGCCTTTTCTACTTCTGATGCTTCATGTTCTGGATTCACTTTCTGTGTTCCAGAGAAAATGGTGGAGAAACAGAGGATGGGCATAGGTTCCTTTCTCAGTTTTTATTTGGGTTTGGGTAAATAAAAACCCTTTGGGTAAATAGTTTTCATAAAAATCACTGAATTGGCTATGACTTCCACTAAAGTAAAGGCTGTTTTGTCATTAATTTATTCATTAATTCAATTATTTGATTAAATATTTATTAAACACTTTGTGCTAAAGGGTGAAATTTCAGAAATGAGTAAAACACTGCCCCTCCCCCAAGGAAATCAATCTTAGGATAAAAAACTTTAGTATCCTCTCTTCCTACCTCTTCTTCAAAATCCATCTCTATTTCCTTTCCCAGAACCCTTCTCAAAGTCCTCCAAACCACTCAGATTACTCCCTCAGTTAAATTGCTAAAGACCTCTATCTATATTATATTGTACTGTTTACCTCTTAAGTCTCCCCGAAAGGATATGCTTATATTGTTAATTTTCATTCCTGTCTTAAGATTCTTCCTACATCATAAGGGCAGAAGTTATCCTCTATTTCTTTTGTACTTTCATATAGCATACAGCATACTGCTGGCTGCCTTAGCAGACAGAACATATCTGTTCATTGAATCAAAGAGATCAGCTGGAAATTAAGGACCTGGTAAATGTACCTGAGGTAGTTTTTCTAAGACAGAGGGTCTCATGCCAAATATGGCTTGCCAAAACGATGTTTGTGTTTGGTGAGGTTGCTTCTATCTCTCCTTGCTCACACTACTGAGGTGCAGGATTCCTGTTCCCTCATCAACACCAAAGATCTCTCCATCTTTGGCAGCCACAGCATTTCAGAATGAAGCTGCTGCCAGTTCAGCATGTATCTGAGGCACCCTGCCTTCTTCCCCAGGAGCAAACAGTGAGAAAATTATTCCAAATAACTTTTTTTTAAATTTTTTTAAAAAATGTTTATTTATTTTGAGAGAGGGAGAATGAGCCAGCATGGGGAGGGGCAGAGAGAGAGGGAGAGAATTCCAAGCAGGCTGCACACTATCAGCACAAAGACTGATGTGGGGCTTGGTCTCACAGACCATGAGATTGAACCATGAGATCAAGAGTCAGACACTTAACTGCCTGAGCCCTCCAGGGACCCCCCACCAAATAACTTTTTAAATTTATTCAGTAAACTTTGGTTTTTTAGTCCCTAAGATGTGTTACTTACTACCTGATTAAGAACTGGAGATGAATCAGACTTAGTTCCTATCATCCAAAAACTGGGAATACAAACAAGTAAATATTTAAACACAGTACAGTGAAGGAAGCACAAAGTTATAGAAGATAGGTACTTAATCCAGCATGAGGGTATTGGTGGATCTTTTCTTAAAAGAGAAAAGGTGGCTCAGTTGGTTAAGCCTCCGATTTTTTATTTCAACTTAGATCATGATCTCACAGTTTGTGAGTTCAAGCCCCATGTCAGGTTCTGTGCTGACAGCTTGGAGCCTGCTTGGGATTCTCTCTGTTCCTCTCCCTCTGCCCCTTCCTCGCTTGTGCACTCTCTTTCTCTCAAGATAAATAAACTCTAAAAAGAGATAGAGTCTTGATTCTAGTGGCAGATGTGGGATAGGATGAGAGTTCTGTTTGTTGTATGTTAAAATGTTCTGCGTTGTATAAGAGCCACTGATTTTTAGATCTCACTTCTTGAACCTGAGAATCAAAGAATACTATGAAGTATTTCATAATTTTGTACTCGGCTGGATATCTGAATCAAGTTTATGACTCATAGTTATTGTGGACATTCCAGGTTTTAAAAAAGATGTTGACATACAAAGCCAACCTGTTTAATTCAGTAAAGATTTAAATCAAAGTGAATTCCCACTTCTGCTTTCTTGGTCATCCTAATGAGAGACAGTAGGTCATAGTCATTAGAAGCCTAGGCTTTAAAAGTTGGACAGATAAGGATTTACACTTTGGTTTCATCACTCTGGCTGCTCTGAGGAAAACACTAGGGGAAGGGAAAGGGATGGGTGTGATAATGGAAGTGGGAAATTGATTAGGAGGCAATTGTAGTATAGGAGAGTAATGATGGTAAGCATAGACTAGGATGACAACAGAGGAAGTAATATGTCATATTTGGAATGTATTTTGAAGATACAACTGACAGGAATGCCTTACAGATCGGATGTCAGGAGAGAAATGAGGGGTGGGGGTAGGAGGAGGCACAGCATTCAAGGATAACTTTCAGATTTTTAGTCCAAGCAATCAGGTGAATGGTGGAGACAAAGAGAAGTAGATTTGGGAGCAGGTAAAGGGTCAGGGAATCAGGATTTTTGTTTGGATAAACTGAAATGGTTATTATACCTCTAAGCAGAAATGTCAAGTAGTTACTGGTCTATACTAGTTAGAAGAGGCTGAGTTAGAGATAAATTGGAGAATCATTATTACATAGATAATATTTAAAGCCAAAAGATTGAATGCAGTCACCTAGGGATTTGATATTGATAGAAAAATTCCAAGAACTAAGCCTTGGGAAACTCCACAATATTTAGAGCTTGGGAAGAAGAGAAAGATCCAACAAAGGAAACTGAAAAGTCACAGTTGGTGAGATAGAAGGAAAACTAAAGGAGTATAGCAAGTGTTTATAGAAGGAGGGAGAGAGCATCTGTGTCACATGCTGAGAGATCAGTTAAGATGAGGACTAAAAAATGACCATTAAAATTGACCTGAGGGGCGTCTGGGTGGCTCAGTCAGTTGAGCGTCCGACTTCAACTCAGGTCATGATCTCGCAGTCTGCGAGTTCGAGCCCCACGTTGGTCTCTGTACTGACAGCTCAGAGCCTGGAGCCTGTTTCAGATTCTGTGTCTCCCTCTCTCTGCCCCTGCCCAGCTCATGCTCTGTCTCTCTGTCTGTCAAAAATAAACATTAAAAAAAAAATTTTTTTTTTAATTGGCATGAGTAAAGGTGACCTTGACAAAGACAATCACAGAAAATAAGTAGGCGATAACCCCCCCTCCAAATATATGTTTGAGGATATTAGTTGGGGAAAGGATAGGAGATGACAAAATGGAGAAAGCAAGTAAGATAACTTATTTTTTAGGATAACTTTTGGGAAGTTTTGTTGTCTAGGAGAGCAGAAAAATGGGATGGTATCTAGTAGTGAATGTGGGGTTGAGAATGTTTTTAAAAGATGTTTTATAATATCCGCTAGAGAAAAAAAACGATGACACATAGGATAATAATTTATAGCAAGAAGAGATGCGAACCAGTTCCTAAGGTTGGCCTTGAATAGGGAAAGAGGTGTTTCATATATTAAACAGTCATGAAGGGAGAGTATGCGATTTATAAATACTGGTAGATTTGTAGATTCTGTAGGTTCAGTTGGTGGATGGAAAATTCAGTTGGTGGATCTGTTGGTGGATAGAAAAATGAATAGTTCTGATCACATCTATCATTAAAATAGGAAGCAAGGTCTTTATCTAAAGGGGTTGCCCTTTAAAATTTTACATGATTTTTTAAGCTAAAAAATTAGATTTAAAAAAATGCATTCTGATTGCCTGCTTCAGGTAGTGTTTCCAGTTCCCCCTGGGACATGAAGCTGCTTTGCTTGGCCCTTAGTCATATGTAGGTAGATAACTGAGAGGCCTAATCTATTAAAATAGTATCTAAGCTTCTGAATTCTATATCATAGCATGCAAGGCCCTGTAAGAACTCATCTCTGCCCACCTATCCCTTTCTCCTATTCACACTCCTCCTTTGCTTTCCCCTGCTTCTCCTTGCACTCTGTCCTCATCCTACTGACTTTTCCACATCACAGTCCCTTTGTTCACAATGTGCCCTCTGTCTGTAATGCTCTGCCCATCCCCCCCCCTTTTTTTAGAGAGAGAGAGAGAGAGAGAGCGCAAGCTTGAGCTGGGGAAAGGGGGAGAAGGAGAAAGAGAATCTTAAGCAGGCTCCACGCTCAGCGCAGAGCCTTACACAGGGCTCTATCCTATGACCCTGAGATCACAACCTGGGCCGAAACCAAGAACCAGACACTGAACCAACGGAGCCACCCAGGCTCCTGTTTTTAAATTTTATTTGAGAGAGAGAGAGCGCGAGACCATCCTCTTTTATCTTCCACTGAACTTCTTTTCTCCTCAGTTTAGGCAGGACATTTTGGGGAGCTTTCTTTAATGTCTTCATTCAGAATCAAGTGATTCCTTTGAACCTTGCCTTTGTTATACTGAAACTATCTGTGTCTCTTTCTCCCCCCTGAATTAGGTGGTTCTTGAACGTAGGCCTGGCACATAGTATCCTCCTGGTAAATATTTGCAGAACTGAAATGACTTGAATGTCTTTAACCTAATTTTCACTACTTGGCTTATAGCCATAATAACCAGGTAGGAAGTAGTGGTTATCTCCATAGTAAGCTATATTGGCAAACACAACTTTGTAGTAGGTTCCACAGAATCTGCAGAATTATTCGTTTGACCCTAGTGACGTGATAAAATGGTTGCTGAATAACCTCTTTTCCTTCTCACTTTTCTAGTGTGAAGAGTGGTCAGATTCGAAATTTGGAGTCGGCCCGTGTCTCCATGGTTGGCCAAGTCAAACAGTAGGTCTTATTTTTTCCCTATTGGGCTCTTTAAAGACTGAAACATGGTGAGAGAATTACAGATTGCTTTTTGTTATACACCTGTCCTACCATCCTGAATGCCTTTATTATTTTAGATAATCTTGACAAATGAGCTCAGCTGGGCTAGGGGCATAGCTTTTCTTTCTTTCCTTTTTTTTTTTTTTTTTTTTTTGAAGAAATCCCAAAGCCTATATAACACAGGACTACCATATTAATGTAACTGTGGGTGTTAAAAGGTGAAAAATCCCAGAGAATGGATATTAAAAATTAAGTGTCCATTCTAGTGCTAGAAGTGATCATTTTATTCTGGTAATAATCTCCTTCTTAGCCAAATCTGATTGTGAGGAAATTACAGTATAAAAGCTTTAGCATAACCTGAGTGAAAGCCAGATTCTAAGGCTAAGCTAAGAATATTTAGCCCAGTTGATCTTCTTGGATAGGGTTACATGAGTCCTGGGTATTGCTATGTAGTCAGAAAATGAACTTTAGATGAATTGAGAAAATGTTGCCCAAGGGAACAACAGGGAGCACAGGAGTTGATGAAAATGATAATGGTATTATTGAATGCCTGCTATTTGCTGGGTACAAGGTATTTTATATACCTTCTCATTTTTAAGACCTTACCTTATGCAAATCTTCAAATATATAAAAGTAGAATAATACAATGAACCCCAATGTACACAACGCCTATTTTCAACAGTTACTCATGGCCAGTCTTTTTTCATCTGTGCCCCTATTTATTTACCCTAAGCACAACATTTTTTGAAATATATTCCAATGGTAAGGACACTTTAAACACAATCACAGTACCGTTATCGCACCTAAAAAAATAAATAGTTCCTTAATATCATCAAATGTCTATTCAGTATTCATGTTTCTGATTGTCTCACAAGTAATTTTCTTACAGTTCAAGTCAGAATTACAATAAAGTGATATATATCAATTGACTATATCTCTTAAGTATCTTTTAATTTAGTTTCCACTTTTGTCTCATTTTTTTTCCTTGCGATTTATTTGTTGAAGAAACCTGGTTGTTTGCCCTGTAGAATTTTCCACAATCTGGATTTGCTGAATTGATTCCTGAAGGTGTAATTTAATATGTTCTCTCTTCCCTGTATTATTATTTTTTTAATTTTTATTATTTTTTTATTTCAAGAGAGATAGCGAGCAAGTGGGGGAAGGGCAGAGAGAGAGAGACAGAATCCCAAGCAGGCCCGCACTGTCAGCACAGAGCCCTATGAGGGTCTCAAAAACCATGAGATCATGTTCTGAGCCAAAATCAAATTAAGAGTCAGACCCCAGAGTCAGATGTTTAACCAATTGAGCCACCCAGGCACCCCAAGTTTTTGGTTTTTGGGTTTGTTGTTTGTTTGTTTGTTTGTGGTTGTTTTTTTTTTTTTTGTGTGCCCTGTATTGTATGTAAATTGTTAGTTAGATCCAGAGATTTGGTCAGGTTCAGCTTTATTTATTGTTATTTTGGCTTTTTGTTTGTGAGAATACATACTGCCAATAGGAAGCATGTAATGTCTGGTTATCTCCTTTTTTTGAGTGTTGGTAACCATTGATGACCATTATGTGGATTCAGTAACTCATTTGCACTACCTCATTTAGTCCTTACAGTACCTCTTTAAGATAAGTATTGTTTTATAGATGAGAAAATAGAAGTTCAGAAAGGTAAAGTAGTTTTCCCCGGATCACACAGCTAGTGAAAAACAGCTCAAATTCAGTCTCCTGTGTATTTGACTTCAAGCCCTGTATTATGGATTTTATGCCTAAAAATGCAATTTGAGTAGTAATATCTGACAGACACATGCAGTATTCAAATAAGCTGTGAGACTGCCCACTTTTTAATGCCTAAATATTTTAAGATCTGACTTGTTTAAGTAGTGATGAAGCATTTCATGAGGAAGTTATATGGCTTGTGTTCAGGTAGTTCAGTGATTGTAAAATTTTACTTAATATGTAAATTGAAGTGTTTTCTCTTAATATGTAAACTTGTGTATATAGTGTATGTTTTAATTGTCACATAGATATCAGATGGAACCTTCCTGCCCTTCTTGATCTATGTGAAATTCCCTTGAACCTCCTAATCCATAGCTGTGGAAATGTAAAGTACATATTGTTTCTTTGTTATACTACTTTGACCCTAGATGTGAAATTTGACACCTCAAGTCCCATAGAAAACCCCCCCACTTGACAAAATATTTTATGAACATACACTTTACTGAGATTGGTAGAGGAGACAGGGAAGGACAAGTGATAACTGTTAAGAATCCACCACTGAAGTTTCAGTGGCCCTTCACTTTATCCACCTCTTTTTATCTCATTGTCTCTTCTCTTCTCCCTTCACTCTCCCTATCAAGTACAAAATAACAGATTCTTCTTTATCATGCAGAACAGACCTTAGCACTAGCTGCTACCTAGGCTCTTGGGATTTTTACCTTTAATATTGTCAGTGTACTTTTTCCAACAAGTTCTTTCTAAAAGGAATTATGGTACCAGCTGGTCATATAATAATAATTTTTCTACCTAATTATATAACAGACATTGTTTTTTAGAGGAAAAACAACAGTAATTGGTTGGATCATATGTTCTAATCTCCAAGGTTCAGCTGCCCATGGTTATTGTAATTGCCAGTTTCTATTAGCCAATTAAAAGTGGGGGCCTTTTACCATTCTGTTTGAGACTTGTTCTATTGTAAACAGGGTACAGTAGAAAAGTACCATGCTGTCATGTTAATTGGTCCTGGATTTGCCTTCCAGCCTCATGTACTAATGAGCCAGGTGATCTTGGACAAAATTTTTTTTTTTTTAACTCTTCAGGGCTACCTCATAGGATTGTTATGAGAATTATATAAGATAATACCAGTAAAACTGTTGCCACCATGACTCAAGGAATGGTTACTCCCTTCTGTGGGTCAGTATTGGTGCAAGAACTGGAAACCAGCCCTCAGAGTATAGTCCTACATTGGCCATGACCTTCCATAGCCCTGGCCTACTTCTATACATTTTAAAATGCACATGTTTCACATCCTCCTTCTCCCAGAAGCATGGTCAATTTTAACTGACATTTGATTGTAAAAGACCATAAGTATCAGTATCTCTGAGATAATTTGTATATAATAGAGAGATATATACTAACACTTTCTAAAAAAAAAAAAACCTAGGTGTGAAGGAATTACAAGTCCAGAAGGGTCAAAATCTATAGTGGAAGGAATCATAGAGGAAGAAGAAGAAGACGAAGAAGGAAGTGAGTCAGTAAACAAGAGGAAAAAGGAGGATGACATGGAGGTGAGTGAAAGCCGGCATTCTTGGAAGGATGGAGTATGGAATGGTTCAGAGTGTGTGGGGGTAGGGAAGGGGAGGTGACGTGTCCTTTTTTTGCCATTGGATATATTAGGGGGCGAAGATGTTATAGATATTTAGGTTAACTATAGGATATAAGGCACCGTTGATAGCTCTGACAAATTGGAACATAAAACTTCACAGTATATACCCTCCCCTCAAACAGCTTGCTTTCTCATCAGGCTCTTTCTCACCTCATTACTTCTGTTCCTGAGGTTTATCTCATGAGACAATCTCATTTCCTACTAGTCTATGCTAAGCCCATTAGATCTTACTTATCTTTCAAGGTATATCTCTTAAGGGATGTTTTCTGACCTCATTTTATATCAGTCTCTCTCCAGTGTAGCACTGAGAGTCTGTATGACATAACTTAGCACTCTTTTTTGAAGTCATGGCTGAGTTATAGAATTGTTTTTCATAAACCACATTCAGAGATACTATGGTCTCTTGTAGTCATCTCTAGAATGCATAATCAATGTCCTCTAATTTCACGAGAATTTGTCTCCCAACAAAAATAACCTGTGTATTTTAAGCACAGGATCTGATGTTCTACACGAATTTCCTTATTATTTAGCTTGGAGTTGTGTGCATAGCAAATGTCCTGTGAGTACTTGTTGAGCACTTGATTTGAGGATAATAGTGGGAAAGAGTACTTTTTTTCTTGGAAATGGTTGGTGAGCATGAGCAGCAGACTTTCTGGGATGGATTATAAACATTTTACTAATGACAAATAATGGAATTGGTATACACCACATATTCCTTTACATTTGGAGATGCTACTCTTAGCAAGGAGGAGAGTACATTGACCCTTGAACAACATGGGAGTTAGGGACACTGACCCCCCACACTGTCAAATCCAAGTATAACTACTAACTACCCAAAAACTTAATTACCAATAACCTACTATTAACCAGAAGCCTTACCAATAATATAAACAGTTAATTAGTACATAATTTGTATATTTATATGTATCAAATACTGTATTCTTACAATAAAGTAAGCTAGACAAAAGAAAATGTTATTAAGAAAATCATGAAGAAGAAAAAATACATTTACAGTACTGTACTGTTTTCAGTGAAAAAAATCTGCATATAAGTGGACCTGCACAGTCCAAACCTATATTGTTCAAGCATCAACTGTATGTTCATCAAACAGTATTTTTAATTTAATGAGGTTCTTTCTGTCATCCTTAAGATCAATAAATAATTTGTTGTACCTCTTTGGAGTTTACAAAAACATAAATAATGCATGACTAATTTGCCTTCCCTACACTGTGTGAGGTGAGGGGAGATCTTTTCTCCCATGTTAACAGTTAGAAGCTGAGACTCAGAGGGGCGCCTGGGTGGCTCAGTCGGTTAAGCGGCCGACTTCAGCTCAGGTCATGATCTCGCGGTCCGTGAGTTCGAGCCCCGCGTCGGGCTCTGTGCTGACAGCTCAGAGCCTGGAGCCTGTTTCAGATTCTGTGTCTCCCTCTCTCTGACCCTCCCCCGTTCATGCTCTGTCTCTCTCTCTCTCAAAAATAAATGAACGTTAAAAAAAAAATTAAAAAAAAAAAAAAAAAAAGAAACTGAGACTCAGAGATGAAGAGACTTGCCCAAGGTAATCGAGTAATATTTAGTAGATTTGAGACTCTGATACAAACTGCAAATTACTTTTTGTCTTTTATGTGCTGCAAGCTATACTAAGTGCATCACATTTATCGTCCCGAGTTCTCGTTTTAGCTCTACATTATAGATATTATCACTGTTTTATAAGTCAGGTACAGATACTTGCCTACAGTCACATATAAATGTTAGCACTAAAACACATCCAGATCCTCTGATTTTTAACTCCAGCTCATTTTTTCTTTGCAGTTTTTTATAAGCCCAGTTATATGCAGTTTAATAAACTCCAGCAGTTTTATTAGGAGGGCAGACTGAGACACATGAGGCAGTAAGAAGTATAGCTAAAACAATCTACACTTGAGGAAGGACACAAACCCCAACAACAGAAACTGCTTATTGCAACTAGTAGATCTATAGATCCTGGAGATCTAATGCACAGCATAATAATTATAGGCAACAATACTATTATAAGTTGCTAAGAGACTAGGTCTTAATTGTTCGAGCACAAAAAAGAAATGATAATGTGACATGATAGAGCTGTTAGCTGTCACTGTGGTGTTACAGTATAGCAATATATAAATGTATCAGATCAACACATTGTACACCTTAAACCTACACAATGTTATATGTCGATTATATCTCAATAAAGAAAAATAAATAAAATAAAATGATGGAGAAAATCTTAATAATGCAAATTAAACATAATGACTACAACAGAAACCGTCACAACTTTTTTTTTTAATATGAAATTTATTGTCAAATTGGTTTCCATACAACACCCAGTGCTCATCCCAACAGGTGCCCTCCTCAATGCTCATCACTCACCCTCCCCTCCCTCCCACACCCCATCGACCCTCAGTTTGTTCTCAGTTTTTAAGAGTCTCTTATGGTTTGCCTTCCACCCTCTCTAACCTTTTTTTTTTTTTTCCTTCCCCTCCCCCATGGTCTTCTGTTAAGTTTCTCAGGATCCACATAGGAGTGAAAACATATGATGTCTGTCTTTCTCTGTATGACTTATTTCACTTAGCATAACACTCCAGTTCCATCCACGTTGCTACAAAAGGCCATATTTCATTCTTTATCATTACGTAGTATTCCATTGTGTATATAAACCACAATTTCTTTATCCATTCATCAGTTGATGGACATTTAGGCTCTTAACATAATTTGGCTATTGTTGAAAGTGCTGCTATAAACATTGGGGTACATGTGCCCCTATGCATAGCACTCCTGTATCCCTTGGGTAAATTCCTAGCAGTGCTATTGCTGGGTCATAGGGTAGATCTATTTCTAATTTTTTGAGGAACCTCCACACTGCTTTCCAGAGCGGCTGCACCAGTTTGCATTCCCACCAACAGTGCAAGAGGGTTTCTCCACATCCTCTCCAGCATCTATAATCTCCTGATTTGTTCATTGTAGCCACTCTGACTGGCGTGAGGTGGTATGTGAGTGTGGTTTTGATTTGTATTTCCCTGATGAGGAGTGACATTGAGCATCTTTTCATGTGCCTGTTGGCCATCTGGATGTCTTCTTTAGAGAAGTGTCTGTTCATGTTTTCTGCCCATTTCTTCACTGGGTTATTTGTTTTTCTGGTGTGGAGTTTGGTGAGTTCTTTATAGGTTTTGGATACTCGCCTTTTATCAGATATGTCATTTGCAAATAACTTTTCCCATTCTGTTGGTTGCCTTTTAGTTTTGTTGATTGTTTCCTTTGCAGTGCAGAAGAAGCTTTTTATCTTCATGAGGTCCCAGTAGTTTATTTTTGCTTTTAATTCCCTTGCCTTTGGGGATGTGTCAAGTAAGAAATTGCTGTGGCTGAGGTCAGAGAGGTTTTTTCCTGCTTTCTCCTCTATGGTTTTGATGGTTTCCTGTCTCACATTCAGGTCCTTTATCCATTTTGAGTTTATTTTTGTGAATGGTGTAAGAAAGTGGTCTAGTTTCATTCTTCTGCATGTTGCTGTCCAGCTCTCCCAACACCATTTGTTAAAGAGACTGTCTTTTTTCCATTGGATATTCTTTCCTGCTTTGTCAAAGATTAGTTGGCAACAGTCACAACTTCTAAAGTATGGTAGCCAGGGGCCATTTAGAGCCCCTCTTAGGAGCATCTATGTTACAACATAATATAAAAAGTGGTGTTTGGGGCGCCTGGGTGGCGCAGTCGGTTAAGCGTCCAACTTCAGCCAGGTCACGATCTCGCGGTCCGTGAGTTCGAGCCCCACGTCAGGCTCTGGGCTGATGGCTCAGCCTGTTTCCGATTCTGTGTCTCCCTCTCTCTCTGCCCCTCCCCCGTTCATGCTCTGTCTCCCTCTGTCCCAAAAATAAATAAACGTTGAAAAAAAAAATTAAAAAAAAAAAAAAAAGTGTTTGAAATGATCCTGAGGCATACATAAGAGTTCTATTGCATCCATTTTGGTGTGTGAAAGAATACAAGGTATACATTGGTGGTGGGGGGTGATGTCTAATACAAAATGATTAAAATACGGAAAAGAAAAGGGAAACTTTAATTTTTGGTCCTTAAAGCAATAAACTTCAGTTGTTCAGGAGGTATTCCTTTACGTGTAAATCTCTCTTTTTTTAAATTGTTTTATTGAGAGGTAACTCACCCAAAGTATACAATTCAGTGGTTTTTAGTAGAATCTCAGAATTGTGCAACCATCCCAATCTAATTTTAGAACATTTTTCATCACTTGTAAAAGAAATGTCATACCTGTTTGCAGTTGCTTCCCATTTCTCCTCAACCTTCCCAGCCCTAGGCATCCACTAATCTACTTTGTGTCTCTTTAGATTTGCCTAATCTGGACATTTAATATAAATGGAATCATTAATATATACTCTTTTGTGACTGGCTTATTTTACCTTAGCATAATGTTTTCAAGGTTTATCCATGTTGTAGCATATATTAGAACTTCATTCCTGTTTATAGTTGAATAATATCACTTTGTATGGATAGACCACAGTTTTTATCCATTCATCAGTTGATGGACATTTGGATCGTTTTCACTTTTTTGTCTGTTATGAATAATGCTGGTATGAACATGGTGTACAAGTTTTGGTGTGGACATAGGTTTTTCTTTTTCTCGGGTATGCACCTACAAGTGAAATTGCTGGATGCAAACTTTGTGTTTAATCATTTGAGGAGTAGCCAGACTATCTTCCAAAATGCCTGCAGCACTTTATATTGCCACCACTAGTGTATGAGTTTTCTACATCCTTGTCAACACTTGTAATATTGTCTCTCTTTTTGATTATAGCCATCCTAATGGGTATGAAGTGGTATCTTCTTGTGGTTTTGATTTACATTTTCCTGATGACTATTGATGTTGAGCATCTTTTCATGGGCTTACTATCCATTTTCTCTCTGGAGAAATGTATAATCAGATCCTTTGCCCATTTTTTCAGTAGGGTATTTTATCTTTTTATTATTGAATAGTAGGAGTTCTTTATATATTCTAGATACAAGTCCCTGATTTGCAGATATTTTCTCCTGTTACACAGATTGTCTTTTCATGTTCTTGATAATGTTCTTGGAAGTGCAAAAGTTTGATTTTGAAAAAACTTATTTTATCTAGTTACTATTTTATTGCACCATATCTAAGAAGGTTTTGCCTAGCCCAGGGTCACAAAGGTTTATGTGTACGTTTTCTTCTAAGAGTTTTCTAGTTTTAGCACTTATATTTAGGTCTATGATCCATTTTGAGTTAATTTTTGTGTATAGTATGATGTTGGGGGTGTAACTTCATTCTTTTGCATGTGGATGTCCAGCTGTCTCAGGATCGTTTGTTGGTAAGACCTCTCTTTCCCATTTACTTGTCTTGCATCCCTTGTTGGAAATCAAATGATCATAAATGCCAGGCTTTGTCTCTGGACTCTCAGTTCTGTTCCATTATATATATATATATATATATATGTCTATCCTTATAAGCAAGTGCACAGTCTTCATTATTGTAGCTTCGTAGTAAGTTTTGAAATCGGCAAGTGTAAGTCTTCCAACTTTGTTCTTCTTTTTCAAGATTATTAAAATCCCATATTCTTAAGATTTTGGTGTTTTAATTACTTGTTGTATGCCAGACCATGTTCCTCTTGTTTTACATACATGAGTATTTTTAGTTCATCTTTACAACAATCCTTTGAGATTTTGTGTTGCCCACTTAATAACTAAGAAAACAGGCTTGGAGAAGTTAGGTAACTTTCCCAAGGGACCCACCATGAATTAGTTGATGGTGGAGCTGGGATTTGCATTAAGTCAGATCTGACTGACCCAAAGCCTATCTTCTTAAGTTCTTTTCAAGTGAGGTGTTGAAAAATAATGCAAAGCCTGTGGTTGATGCCCTTGTGTGGAGAATCACATCCTGCCCAGGTGAACATACCAGGAAAATTGGTAGCCAGCTTTCTGTTTCTCCTATCCAACAATTAGATCTCATTACATCGATTTGGTTTTTTTTCTTTTTTTTTCTTTTTTCAAGTTTTTACTTAAATTCCAGTAGTTAACATACAGTGTAATATTAGTTTCAGGTGTAGAATTTAGTGATTCATCACTTACATATAATATAACATCCCATGCTCATCCCAAGTGCCTTCCTTCATATCTATCACGCATTTAACCCATCCCTCTGCCCTCCCCTCCAGCAACCCTCAGTTTGTTCTTGGTAGTTCAGAGTCTGTTTTCTGGTTTGCCTCTCTTTTCCCCCCCTGTGTTCATCTGTTTTGTTTCTTACATCAGTCTGTTTTATTACCATTTGTCAGAGGAAGGCATCCAAACTAAACTAACTTTATGATCCACCTCTCCAGAGAAAAGATTTATTATCATAAGCCTAAATACAGGAGCAACTCTTAATTCTATCCAGATTTTTTATTTTTACATTTTTAGGACTTAAGATGAACTCCTTTTTTAAAATTTCTTTTTATAGTATTATTATCCTTGGAAGTTCCCTTACCTTAAATTTGTCATTTGCATATGAAGTACATTGTGCATTGAAGAGGGTCTTGCTGTCTCTGACTGTGGAAATCTATTAGAAATGGCTCATAAATGGGAAGTGTTGCCCATGCAGCACTTTAGTGAGAACTGGAAGACCCAAGTTTCCTGACTACCCACCCCATGATCTTTTTCTTTCCTTTTTTATATTTTGGTTTAAAAAATACATAACATAAAATTTACCACTTTAATCTTTTTTTTTTTTTTTTTTTTTTTTTAGTGCGCAAGAGGGGAGAAGGGTAGGAGAGACAGAGACAGACAGACAGAGAGTATGAATCCTAAGCAGGCTCCATGCTCAGCACAGAGCCTAATGCAGGGCTCGATTCCACTACTCTGGGATCATGACCTGAGCCAAAATCAAGAGATGATGCTCAACTGACTGAGCCACCCAGGCGCCCCACCACCTCAATCATTTTTAAGTGTATAATTCGGTAGTGTTCACACTGTTGTGAAACAGATCTCCAGAACTTTTTCATCTTGCATATCTGAAACTCTATACTCATTAAACAATTTCCCTTTTCCCCCATACCTACCATTTTACTTTCTGTTTGTATGAATTCCACTACTTTAGATTCCTCATAGAAGTAGAATCAGTATTTGTCCTTTTGTAACTGGCTTGTTTTAGTTAACAAAACGTCTTCACGTTTCCTCTATGTTGTAGCATGTGACAAAATCTCCTTCTTTAAGCTAAATAATATGTATATAGTACATTTTGTTTATCCATTCATCCATCAATAAACATTTGGAGTGTTTACACCTCTTGACAGTTGTGAGTAATGTTGCTATGAACATGGGTCTGCAAATATCTCTTCAAGACCCTGCTTTCACTTCTTCTGGATATATACCCAGAAGTGAGATTGCTGGATAATATGGTAGTTTTATTTTTAATTTTTGAGTAACTTCCATGCTGTCTTCATAGTGGTTGTACCATTGTGTAATCCCACCAACCGTGCCCCAGGTATTCCAGTTTCTCCACATCCTTGCCAACACTGGTTATTTGGTCTTTTTTGATAATAGCCATCCTAATAGGTGCAAAGCAATATGTCATTGTGGCTTTGATTTGCATTCCCCTGATGATTAGTGATGTTAAGTATCTTTTTGTGTACTTATTAGCCATTTGTATATCTTCTTTGGAGAAATGTCTGTTCATGTCCTTGGCTTATTTTTTTATTCAGGTTGTTTGATTTTTTTTTTTTTTTTTTTTTTTTTTTGCTATTGAGTTGTAGGAGTTCTTTATATATTCTGGATATTAACCCCTTATCAGATATATGATTTGTAAATATTTTCTCCCATTCTGTACCTTTTCACTCTGTTGATTGTGTTCTTTGATGTGCTGAAGTTTTTTAAGTTTAATGTAGTCCATTTATCTAATTTTGCTTTTGTTGCCTTTGATTTTTGTGTTATAACCAAGAAATCATTGTCAAATTCAATGTCATGAAAAACTACATGAAGCTTTCCTCTATGTTTTCTTCTAGAAGTTTTATGGTTTGAGGTCTTACATTTAGGTCTTTATCCATTTGAGTTAAATTTGTGTATTGTCCAACTTCATTATTTTGCATGTGGATATTCAGTTTTCCCAACACCACTTGAAAAAACTATCCTTTCTCCATTGAATCATCTTGGACCCTTGTTAAAGATCATTTAGCCATATATGTGAGAGTTTATTTCTGGGCCATCTAGTGTATTCCATTGGTCTCTTTGTCTTTAGACCAATACCATGCGATTTGGATTACTGTAGCTTTGCAATATGTTTTGAAATTAGAGAGCATGAGTCTTCCAGTTTTGTTCTTTTTCAAAACTGTTTTGGCTATTTGGGGTCCCTTGAGGTTCCATATGAATTTTTGATGAATTTTTCTATTTTTGTAAAAATGTCATTGGGATTTTGATAGGGATTGTTTTGAATCTGCAGATCGTTTTGGGTGGTATGGACATCTTAATCATCTAATGATCTCTAACACAGTATGTTGCTGTCTCATGTTCACTTCTAGTTTTCATATTGTGGTTGCTGTGGTATCCCAATTGTTTATTTCAATTATAATATGTCAAATTTTCAGTGATCCAGAAAAATATAGAGAATCATTTATTTGTTCAGCTTGTATTTGATGAGTGCATACTTTGTGCCTGTCTACTATATATCAGGATTTAACATATAGATATAGATATAGATATAGATATAGATATAGATATAGATATAGATTTTTTTTTAATTCTAGTTAACATACAGTGTAGTCTTGGCTTTAGGAGTAGAACCCAGTGATTCATCTCTTAGCTATGACACCCAGTGCTCATCTTGAAAAGTTCCCTCCTTAATGCGCATCACCCATTTAACCCATCTCCCCACCCACCTCCTTTCCAGCAACCCTCAGTTTGTTCTCTGTATTTAAGAGTCTCCCTCTCTGTATTTATCTTATTTTTCCTTCCCTTCCCCTATGTTAACAGATATATTTTGTAATATTTGAGTCAGGTTTCCTTTTTCAGATGACTATGGCTGGGACATTATATCATTATTAATCAAAATATAAGAAAAAATATTCTAACAAATCAACATATTTTCCCTTTTTCCTTCCAGTTCCTTCTCTCTATGTACCACATTTTTCCAGTAGTAATGCTCACTTAGATGACATGTTATACTCTGCTTCTTTCTCTTAATAGTATATCATCAGCATTTTTTTCATACTGCACTGTGCTTTTTGTAATTATCCTTTTTTTAAATTTTTTTAATTTTATTTTTTATTTTTTAAAATTTACATCCAAATTAACATATAGTGAAACAATGATTTCAGGAGTAGATTCCTTAATGCCCCTTACCCATTTAGCCCATCCCCCCTCCCACAACCCCTCCAGCAACCCTCAGTTCTCCATATTTAGGAGTCTCTTCTGTTTTGTCCCCCTCCCTGTTTTTATATTTTGTTTCCCTTCCCTTACGTTCATCTCTTTTGTCTCTTAAAGTCTTCATATGAGTGAAGTCATATGATTTGTGTCTTTCTCTGACTAATATCACTTAGCATAATACCCTCCAGTTCTATCCACGTAGTTGCAAGTGGCAGGATTTGTATATATATATACCGAGTGATACTCCATTGTATATATATATACCATGTCTTCTTTATCCATTCATCCATCGATGGACATTTGGGCTCTTTCCATACTTTGGCTATTGTTGATAGTGCTGCTATAAACATGGGGATGCATGTGTCCCTTTGAAACAGCACACCTGTATCCCTTGGATAAATGCCTAGTAGTGCAATTGCTGGGTCGTAGGATAGTTCTATTTTTAGTTTTTTGAGGAACCTCCATACTGTTTTTCAGAGTATCTGACCAGCTTGCATTCCCATGTAATTATTCTTTTGATGGATATGTTCTTTTCACCAAATGGATATAAGAGAAGCTCAGTCTTGGCTCTACCATTTACTAGCTTTGTGACTTTAAGAAAGTTTCCTAAGTTCACTGAAATTAATAGAAGTAAAAAGTAAACTTCTAGTTATTTAAACATGGGAATTACAACAATAACCTATATCACAAGACTGTTATAATTGATTAAGTGTATGTGAAAATGTCTGGGACATAGTAGGCCCTTAATAAGTGCTAGTTTCCTTCCCTTTCCTTTTCCCAGGGACCTAGTTATTATCCTGTTCCTCCAGGGGTTGCCCTCAGAGACTCAGAACTTGCTCTTATTCCTCCAGACCAAGAAAGACCATCCGTACACTTGGAGAATTGAACTGGCGAAAACAGAAAAATACTGGGATGGCTGGTTCCGAGGCTTATCCAATCTCTTTCTTAGTTGTCCTATTCCTAAATTGCTGCTCTTGGCTGGTAAGTGTGTATGTGTATGTATTAGCTCAGGCTGCCATAACAAAATATTATAGATTGGGTGCTTAAACAGTGAATTTATTTTCTCACAGTTCTGGAAGAAGTCTGAGATCAGGGTACCAGCACAGTCAAGTTCTGGTGGGAGCTTTCTTACTGGCTTACAGACAACTGCTTTCTCACTATGTCCTTATATGGCAGAAGAGAGTGAGAGTAAGCTCCCTGGTGTTTATTCTTAAAAGGATATTAATCCTGTCATATGAAGGCCCTACCCAAATGACCCCATTTAACCTTACTTCTTCATTTTGACCCTAATTATTTCCATATCTCTAAATGCGGTCACATTGTGGATTAGGGCTTCAACATACGAACTGGGGGGAGGAGGACACAGTTCAGTCCATAGCAGCGTAGGTATATCATCATCTGAATATGTCCTTGTTAAAACTACTCATCAAATGGGTAGTGACTTCCAAAGTGAAGTCCCATCCTCACTCATTTGTGCTTTTCTCCTCTCCATACCAAATCCCTAAACCTAACTAAGCATAAGCATTCATCTGGGATAGCTTAATTCTGGCTTGCCTTCAATCCCTGGTTAAGCCCAAGGCCTTCTAGAGTGGTAGAAAGATATTCTGAGTATAATGAAAATTTTTAAAGTAAAACACTGTTTTCAGAAACCAGTTTAAATGAGCAAAAAGATTGCAAGGGAACCTCATTCTGGAAAGCTTCATGTGGTGAGCCTATACCCTCAAGGAGTTGGGATTGGCATTAACACGAGTTGATAATGTCATGATGTTTACAACTTTGTAGCAGTTTTTCCTACTTGAATAGCAAAACCTGTTTCGCACAGCCTTTTCTAGTAAGCTACTTCCGGATTCTCTTATTTTGTTCTAGGTGTTGATAGATTGGATAAGGATCTGACTATTGGCCAAATGCAAGGTAAGTCATCAAGAAATTTTGTCTCCAGGTCTTTCTCTAAGGGCAGAGAAAGGGACATAGTCATGTGGAAATTAATGAGCTTTGAGTTACCTGAAACTTGACATCAACATCCATTCCTGACCCACTATTTGATTATAGGCAAATATTTCCCTTTTCTGAGCTTCATTTTTTTTTTTTTTTTTTTTTTGCCATCTAAAAATGGGACTTAATTGGGGCGCCTGGGTGGTGCAGTCGGTTAAGCGTCCGACTTCAGCCAGGTCACGATCTCGCGGTCCGTGAGTTCGAGCCCCGTGTCTTTGAGCCCCGTGTCGGGCTCTGGGCTGATGGCTCAGAGCCTGGAGCCTGTTTCCGATTTTGTGTCTCCCTCTCTCTCTGCCCCTCCCCCATTCATGCTCTGTCTCTCTCTGTCCCAAAAATAAATAAACATTGAAAAAATAAAAATAAAAATAAAAATGGGACTTAATTACCATTTACATCTCAGAGTTGTAAGGATTAAAATGAGAATGTGTCTTTGCAGAGAGCAATATAAACCATAAAGTACCCTATAAATATATAATATTGTGAAAGGAGATATTCTGAATACTTATCAGTATTTTTTTTAATTTAAAAAAATTTTTTTAAATTTGAAATTTTTTTAAAAATTAAAAAAAATTTTTTTAATGTTTTAACTTATTTTTGATAGAAACCGAGTGTGAGCAGGGAAGGGGCAGAGAAAGAGGGAGACAAGGAATCTGAAGGCTCCAGGCTCTGAGCTGTCAGCACAGAGCCCGACTCAGGGCTCAAACTTGTGAACCACAAGATCATGACCTGAGCCAAAGTCAGAGGCTTAACTGACTGAGCCACCCAGGCTCCCCTACTCATCAGTATTTTTATCATTGTTGGAATTCATAGGAAAGGAAACGATCCAGGATAATGGAATGCATAAAGATGTAAACTGTGTTTAGAAGATAGCCTGGTGAGGTGGTAAAAGCACAGACTCTGAGGTTGGGAGAACTGACTTTGAGTACTACTTCTTTCCTACTCATTTTACCACCCTATAAAATGAGTATAAAATTTCTCAGTCTATAAAATGAGAAAGTTGATGGCAGCTTCACAGGGATCATGAGGTATAATGAGTAGAAAAGTGACATATTGTGTTCAGGTCCAGGTGTGTTGGCCAGATGGAAGTGGAGGCTGTGGGACCAGTTTTGTGGAGGCTCTTGCTTTAGTATAGATGAAAAGTTTGGTAAAGGTGAAGTCAATAGGCATTGACATCTTTTCAGGTATGGGAAGAAGAGGTGCTAACTCTAAGGCCAAATTTTCAGCCTTAACCAGATTCTGTTCTTGACCTCCTTTTTTTTCTGGTTACTCTCTCTGGGCAATCTCATGGCTTCTGTTTATACCCTGATAACTCCCAAAGCTAAACGTCCAACTCATACCTCTCTCCTGAGCTGTAGACCTGGCCCATATATCAAACCTGTTGGACATCTCTACTTGGATGTTCATGGGCTCAAATTGTTCTTTTAGCTGTCCTTAAGCTCTCCACAGTAAAAGGGACTATATTCCCTCACAATAGTTGTTCAAAGGCTCCTGAATGATTATTACATCCTGGACCCAGGCACTTCTCCCCTACCCTTCCTCTACCTTGAAGTAGCCTAAAGCTTGGAGCAAGACCATGGACTGGGACTGTGTGAGTTTTATGGCACTGATGTTGGTAATTTTGAGCTTAGACATCTTTCCTTAAATTCAATTCAAGCAAATCTTTCCTAAGCAGTCTTTCTATCTAAGACCTATGCGTAATGCTGGACAGACAGAAGAATCAGATATGGCCCCTGAGACTATCTGAAAGCAGTTGATCTGGACTGAATAGCATTTGAAAGAAACCATTATTGATCACCAGCCTTGAAATCAGACAGTCCTGGGTGGTGAGTCACTGTTACTAGTGTTGTGGTTGAATGAATTGCTAACTTCTTTAATCCCAAGTTTCTTCATCTGTAAAATGGAAATAATGCTATATCTTAATACATTTGTTTGGTATTTAACTGAGAAAATGTGTGTGAAGTAAGTCTGACAAATGATGGCTTCATTATATTCAGGAAGTACTCATGATTTCCTGCTATTTCCCCAGTAAGTAAGGATTATGTGAAGACTACTTTCTCTTTCAAAGCATCCCATGAGTATAGACAGTAAATGGCTGAAGTGAGGGACATCCCATCAAACAAAGGGAAATGGCCAAGTTGGCATAGATCCAAACCACAGCCTTCCCAGCATTGTGTTTAAACCTGCTAAGTTAGTTATAGATTCCTAGAAACCTAGCATTCATTCATGATACTACTTGGGTAAATACTTTATGCTGTCTAAACATAAGGTTCTTTATCTGTAAAATTGGAGGGAAGCGTTTGGAAATATGCCCACTTCATAGAATAATTGTGAGGATTACCCATGATCGTTATTTTATTTACCAGGTACAATGTTGTTAGTATATAGGAACAAAAAAATGCATCCTAGACATCAAGCCTAGGGTGATTGGAGTTGTGTTATCAGGTCATTCGCTCAGTTACTCGTTAAGATTTACTAAACACTTACTCAATGTCTTGCCCTGTGTTGGGCTCTATTAGGAATATAGAGCAAGTAATGATATTAGGCTCTGTTTTACAGAAATGGAATACTCTTGGGAAGGCAAGCCACCAGTGGCATATAAAATATAAGCTTACAAAACAAGAGGGGCACAAGCTGCTCTGTTTGGATCCATATGTGTTAGTAGTAGTACCTTAGGAGATACAAGAGGGAGGAGATTAGGCTGGACTAGGCTGGAGCACCCAGGGGCAGACTACAGCAAGAGGATGGGCATAAGTTGGGCCTTACTGAATGGAATGGTCTTAGTTCCTCTATTGATTAAATAAGCAGACTTGGACAAATGACTAACCGTGGTATTAGTTTCATTATCTCAGAAAAGAATTTCAGTGTTTGTCCTGTTCAGTTTTATAGGGTAGATTGAGAATCAACTTAAAAAATGGATAGAAGAGTATTTTGAAAAAATTTTAAAGCACTGTGTAATTGGAGTAAGAATCCTAGAATGTGATGACCAGAGGACTTCAGAGCATATTGCCTTATTTTGTAATAGAGCCACTTAGGCTCTGAGAGTCTGTTCTACTTAGGTCCCATATCCTTTGGTCTGCTTTGGGGTCTTGCTTTATCAGTTATCTTGGTTCACTCTTAATAGCTATCACATTAATGGTGAGCTTACAATGTTCTACAAGTGTGAGAAAGTGGTTAGTATAGTCTGGCATATAGTTAAGCGCTCAAATGGAAACTTATTCTTGTTATAATAAATTTCAAAATCCTTAACATAGCTTACAAAACCTTTAATGGTATGGTCCTTGCTCTCCTCTCCAGCCTCATTGTTAACTCTCATGAGCTCCATGTCAACCTTTTTATTTCCGGGAGCAAATGCCATTTCATCCTCCTTTCCTTTGTATAGGCTCCGCCCCCCCCCCCCCCCCCCCCCCCCGCTCTGTGTGGGAAGCCTTCCTATATCCTTATTTGACTGTGAAGCCTCCTTTCCTATGTTTTTCCAGTTCCGTGTACTCTTTTATCATAGGAACCACATGCTACATTAAAATTTTGTTTTTTGTGTTCCCTTACAAGACTATAAATCCCCTGAAAACAGGAACTGTTTCTTCCTGTGTGTCTGGCCTGAAGTAAATGCGTGCCAAAGGAAAAAATGAAGAGAAAATCATTTGCCTAAGGTTACATTCTCCTCAAACCTTGGTGATTGGGTCCAGACTATTGGGGAGGGTAGTAGTTAGGGAGGTTCTGAACTCCTAGTGTAGCCTGTGAGACTGCAGAGCTGGTAAGGAAAGGGCCATTTTATTTATGGTTTTTTTTTTGTTTTTTTGACAAACAAAGTGTGGGAGGGGAGAGAGGAAGAGGGAAAGAAAGAATCCCAAGCAGGCTTCACACTGTCAGGGCAAAGCCTGATGTGGGGCTCATACTCACAAACTGTGAGATCATGACCTGAGCCAAAACCAAGAGTCAGATGCTTAACTGACTGAGCCACCCAGGCGCCCCAGGAAGGGATCATTTTAGTCCCTGAGATCACCTGGATTTGTTTCCTCTCCAGGAAAGTTCCAGATGCAGGTCCTACCCCAGTGTGGCCACGCAGTCCATGAGGATGCCCCCGACAAGGTGAGTCTGATGCTCTGTGACTGTCGAAGTTTGGCTCTCACAGAAAATAGTACAAACCCTTGAGTTAGCCTGTGTTGCCCTCAGCAGCTTTTGTGGGGCCTATGCAGATACAACTTGCACCATCTCCCCAAAGCTCTCCCTGGCAGCTGCTTATGGTCTTAGCTTTCTGTGTATGTGCTGAGGAGCCACTGACACCTTGCTGTTTCATCCCAGGTCACTCTGGTTAAGATCTTGAGCTCTGCTTCTCTCTTTTCCCCAAAAGCCAGGTTTAAAAAGGGAAAATTGGGGTAGAAACTGCCTCCTAAACTATAGGCATAGTTAGTAGTTAATATGTACTCCTCCTATGGGAATAAGATGCTTTGTAATTCTCAAGGATAAATAAGCCTTCACATCATTCCCCTTGACTTCTCTGGAGCTATCCCTGGCAAGGACGGTGGGGAAGAGTCTCCCTGGCCCTGCCAGGACTCAGATCCTTTAGATTTCAAATCCAGCAGGTCCCATGAGTCCACTATAGAGCCTAACCTTCCCAAAAAAGCATACCGGACCTCCAAAGGTGATCCCCACTGTTAATGTCACATAGCCTGGACTATCTCTCCCTTTTCCAGGTAGCTGAAGCTGTTGCCACTTTCCTGATCCGGCACAGGTTTGCAGAGCCCATCGGTGGATTCCAGTGGTAAGGAAGTAACACAGGTTTAAAGAGCCCAGCAGTGCTGGCCAACCACAGCAAAAAGATATTTGTAATGTTGTAAATATCTCTACCTTACCCCTGCCCAGTTTGGGTCACCATGCCTTTCTTCTTCCTCCTCAACATGGAACCAAGTATGTGTGTTTTTGTTAAGCCATGGTTGATTGTTTCTGTGTGCTTTGGTCCAGTGGGTTGTTGCAGAGATGAGATTAAATTATGCCTAGTCCCTACTCCACCTGACTTCTTAAAGAAATCCCCCCCACTTCTTGAGGTGCCCCTTGTCTGAGGAGGCTGGGGTGGGAATCCGTCTTTTTCCAAGCTCTTAGGTAAGTTCTGTATGCCATCTCCTGCCCTGCTGCTGAGGAAGGCTGGGCAGGCCATGGAAGCTGTATAGAGATCCAGAGCTGGGTTTTCAACCTCAGTACTATTGACATTTGGGGGCCTGTCTTGTGCATTGTAGGATGTTTGACAGCATCCCTAGCCTCTAACGCACTAGAAGCCAGTAGCACTCCAACATACACACTCAAAGTTATGGCAAGGAAAAATGTCTTTAGGTTTTACCAAATGTCTCAAGGAAGACAAAATCACTAACAGTTGAGAACCACTGGTTTAAAGGGAAAAGGGTGCCTCTCACCCTAGGAAGCTCTTCATCTGATTAAGGAGACATAGTTAGACTCTGTCAAAGAGGAGGAGGAAGAGAGGCATGATTACCCAAACCACACAGACTGGGCCCCCACCTTAGGGAACTCCTGATCTGTGCTACAGAATGTCCCTGATTCTCAGCCCACAAACCCAATGAGTCATACCTGCCAGTTGGAAAGTCCTAATTTTGGTGAGGGTCCAGGGGAACTGGTTCCCTACCTTTAGGAATTTGAAGAAGAAATGTTGAAGAAAAGAAATCGCTTCTGCATTAGAAAACTCTAAATGCCAGGGCCTGGGAAGTGAGGATCACAGGGCAGGGTCGGCATTGGAAATGATGACAGGAGCCTGGTACAAGTGACTCCTTTATGCGAAACCACCCCTCAAGCAACTAACTATTGATGGATCCCAGGAATCAAAAGTAAAGACTTAGTTTTTCTTGATAATAATAGTGTCTGGGGCCCCTGGACCATTTGGAGCTTTGGTCATATCACCCCTTCACAGACCCTGTGTCTAGACCTAGATGGGGCTGTGGGGAGGTCGGACAATCTACAGGGCCCTTGTGATCATGAAGGCCTGGGCTTTCTGGAGGAGACAGTGTGAGCGGGAGAAAACTAGTAATGGTCACATTTGTTTTCCTTCTCTTTCCATTCTTCACAGTGTGTTTCCTGGCTGTTAGTAACCTGCTATCCGTCCCTCCCCCAACACTGAGCTCTGTTGTAAATACATCGCACCAGAGGCCACTGTGATGCCGCTGTCTCCTCCTCACCATCCCGCCCGACCATGTGACACCGGCTCCCTATAGACGGGCATCCCCAGATGTACAAACCCTTTTGTGTATTCCTGCCAAAAGCATTGTTTTCCAGGGCCTTTGACCAACCTCGACCAACTTAGTCCAAGGCTCCCCAGCTCCCACCCCTTCCCTGTTCAGGGGTAGCCCCTGCCTGTTCTTCTTACCTTGCCTAGGGTGAAGCCTCCATCAGAACCGCCACCCTGGGCCCCTATTCCTGGTATTAGGCAATGCACCTGGGTCCAAATGTCTCCCCAGGCTCAGGGACCTCCATTCCTTAAGATTGTTCTTGGTATGGTCCTGCCCTACCTCATGGGATGGACCATGCACAGGGTGGTCCTTATATTTCCTTTCAAATAAAATACCAGTCAGGTACCTTTTTATCCCAGTCTTACTCTTCCAGGCTTGGAAGACCCAGAGAGGCCAGGATCCCATCCTTAGGAATGGGGAGGGGTGTTGGATAGCATCACAAGAAACCAGCCTGAAAATCAGGTCCAGCCAGTCCAAGCACATGGCCTCCCATCTGGGGAGAGCCCACTGTCCCTCTCCCACATGTCTGGGCACCTGCCCTGGGCTGAGGCCAGGCTGCTCCAGGGGCCTCTTGAGCCCTCACCTGCCACAGAACAACCCAGGTTAAATACAGCCCATGCACAAAGCCATAGGCCAAAGCCTGTGGAGTTGTTTTTAAGAATCAAATTTAACCATTTTCATAATTGGTCCCTGGAGGTGTGCAGAGTGCCCGCTTGCCTCTTCTAGACCCACAGCTTATCTTCACCATTTGTGGTTTCCATGTCACTCTTCATAGAAACAGTACAGCCCAGCATCCTCAATCTTTGCCCTCTTCCGGCTGCCTCATCACAGCACTGCGGCCTCCCCCTACTGCCCAGGCACGCCATTTCCAAGGGCAGGAAGGGGCAGTCTCCTGCAGCCCATCTTTTCTGTGACTGTCTTAGGTGATGCGTAATCCCCTCCACCTTTCCACCCAACAACTTCCTATCCCTGTCCTGCTGCACGGTCCAGAGTCTGGGACCTACTTTGTTTCTTTGTTATTTATGACCTTGTTTAAAGAAAATAAATATCTCCCAATGTTTATTGATCTTGTCTTTCTCCATGGGGTTGTCCTTATTTCTGTTGATCTGGGGGCAGGGGACAGTTTGTTGGATTTAGTCACCATAGGGCTCTAGAAACCTCTTTCCTGAAGCCCATCAGCATCATATGCTCTGCCTCCTCCCCACATCCAGAATCCCAGTGGAATGGGCAGAGCCAGCCTCTACTGCAGCCAGGGAGACCCAGATTCCAGTCCCATTCTTCCAGCTATTTGCATGGTCAGCTTTGGCCCAGAACAGGACAGTTTGTGCACTGTTCACGTGAGTTCAGGCACTCATGGCTTCACATCAGCCAATACCAGAACTTTGTCCACAACCAGATCATCTCCTGAGTTCTAGATACTTAGATCTGTCTTCCTCCTTCTATCTCTCCCAGATGACCAAAAAGCCACTCATATTAACCATTCCTGAAACCAAAGTCACCTTCCCCCTAAAACTTGTTCTTCCTTCCATGTTCCCTTGCTCTGTAAGTGGTAGGTACCACCATCTCTCCATTGTCCAAACCAGACACACAGAGCTCTCTAGATGATTCCCTCTTATACCCATATCTGGCTTACCACCAAACCCATACCCATGCTCTTTTCTGTCTCCTGTTTTCCATCCCACAGCCCCTGCCATAGCTTAGGCCTCATCTGTCAGCTAGCTCACTCAGTACCCTTGCTGGTTTCTTACCATAGTCTCTCCCTTGGTCATCCTCTACACACTCTCGGGAGTCTTCTTTCTATTAGACTTTAGAGCCAGACTGTCTAAATTAGAACCCAAGGCCCTCCCCTTACAGGCTGTGTGAGATAGCCACATACTTTCTCTCTTTGTGCTGCAGTTTCTTCCTCTGAAAAATGATCAGCAGTACCTACCTCACAGTCTTGAAGACTATGTAACTTAATATAGGTTACCTGGCTCTCTCAGTAACTGGCACAGGGTAAGTTAAGCATTTAATAAATAGTTCCTGTCATGTCACTGCTATATTGTACTTAAGACCTTTACTCAGAGTGGTCTGGGGACCAGTAGCATCGGTATCATCTGGAAGCTTATTAAAGATTTTGTCTCTACCCCAGACCTATTGAGTCAACTGATCTGCACTCTAACAACCACATTAATTCTAAGAAGTTCTGGTTTAGATGTTCCCTAAATATTTCAGAACAAAGCATGAGATCCCTAGCAAAGAAGAAAAGTGCCTTGTGTGTGATGGGATTTCTCCCACCAAGCCCTTGGTCCGGTGTGTGTGAGGATGGGTGGTCCCTTTGCTGGGCTGTGTGCCCTCTGTCCACAGGAGGGCAGCACAATCACAGGCATGATTTTCAGGAACACACATCACTTCTGTTCACCAGGCAAGTCATAACAGTCATCAGATTTGGGGTGTCATCTAATTCACTTTACACTCATTGAATCCTCACAGCAGCCCTATGAGGTAAGTGACGTTATGTTCCTTTCACAAGTAGGCAGACAGGTCCAAATTCATACAGCTCAGAAGTGCTGGTGTCAGAATTCAAACCTAGGTTGTTTCCTCTCCACACTGCCTCCTGGACAATACAGGGGACCCTAGGCAGAGGTCATTTTGGTCTAGATACCAGACTAAGATAGCAGGAGGATGATGACCAGGAACTTGAGACTTCTTCAGGCTTGACGGATGGAGACTGAGAATGAATATGTTGAACTTTGTGTTAGGTTCTGTACTAGTCACATGCATCTCCTTTATATCCTTGTGAAGTGTAGGCATTATTATCCCCACTTTAAAGGTAAAGAAACTGAAGCTCAGAGATGTGAAGTGACTTGCCCACAGCCATGGCTAGGAGGCGGCAGCATCTTTGTCCTACTGAGTGTTCAATTGCACCCCAGCAGGGAAGGAACCATTCACATGTTCACATAGCATATCTTTAATGAGCACCTACTATGTGCTGACCATAACAATATCCTTGTGAAGCCTGCAGATCACCACTATGAACTCAGGAAAGGAATAGAGGAGACCCAGACCCTCTGAATGAAGGATTTGCTACAGAGTGAAGGAGCATGTCTGGGCCAAACCAAAGGCCATTCTGTCACACACACGCAATAAAGAATGTCTAAGGAGAACAACAAAAAAAAGAATATAGGCAAACTTTGGGGAAGCCATAGATCTATTGGTAGGGGGAGAATCTTGAGATTGAGAGGACACAAAGGCATAAGGGGAGCTGGATGTGAATGACTTCTTGGTGTTACCCTCTTCTAAACCTGTTAGGAGCATTTATTTGCTGATTAAGCAAACCTGAGCACCTGTTCTGTACCAAGCTTCCAATGGACTTTGGATACAGATAATGAAGCCCTTCAAATGGGCTCATAGTCTAGACAGACTATTATAGAAACAGTGACCACATTGCATAAAGAGGAAGGGAACAACTAAACCTCTTTGGAAACAGGTTGAGAAAGAATTTGAATTGAGCTTTGAAGTATCGTCACAAGGTGGAGGTGAAGAAGGAAAGGAAATAAAATACAAGGCAGGTAGAAGGGACAGCATACGCAAGCCCAACATACTTGAAAGTCAGTCTGATAACTGATAGATGAGTGTGATTAGTATGGCTAGAGTACAGGCTGACAGGGGAGTCAGCAGGAGGCAGGACATAAAGGCCTTGAGTGGTGAGAATGGGGAGTCCTCAAAAGTTAAGGAACTCTAATATGTTGATTTACAGACTCCAGGGAAAGAGACAGTAAGAGGCAGTTGTAACAGGTAAAAGGCACAGGTATGCTTAACTAGGACAGTGGCTGCAGGGATAAGAGAAAAGCCTCATCTTTTTTTTTTTTTTTTTTTTTAATGTTTATTTTTGAGAGAGAGACAGAGCATGGGTGCGGGAGGGGCAGAGAGAGAGGGAGACAGAATCTGAAGCGAGCTCCAGGCTCCAAGCTGTCAGCACAGAGCCTGATGCCGCCGCCGGGCTCCAATGCACGACCAGGACCGCGAGATCATGACCTGAGCCGAAGTCGATGCTTTACCGACTGGGCCACCCAGGCGCCCCGAGAAGGCTCATTATTTTGGAGGTGGAATGAACAATACACAAACCGATTTGGACGGTGAGATGTCAAGGACCCTTAAGTTGGAGTCAGGGGTCTGTCATCAGAAATGGGGGTAGGGAGTTAAAAGGTCAGGACTTTAATAAGGGAGAAGCAAGAAGAGAGCCTAAAACTGGAGTAGAGAAAAGCAAAGGCAGTCACACTCTCCCCTACAGGAACAGAGTTTTTGAGCCAACTCTTCCACTACAGCTGGCTGTCCCACTAGCGGCCAGAATCAACACGTTCTCAATCTGGGTCCAGGGCTCAGAAAGTTATGTAAACTCAAGAGGCTCCCTTATTCCTAGAGCTGGTTTCCTCTCCCAGGAGTTTGCTAGAAAACCCCAGCCTGTAGCCAGGCGAAACCTTGGAAGCAGAGACTAGCAAGTGGCTGGCCTCTTACACGTGCGGAAAATGACTGCTGCCCTCCTGCCCCATGAGGTAATAAGCAGATGAACAGGAGGTATATTGGTCAGTACTTCAGTTTTGCTCCATCTGAAAATGCGGCAAACTTTAAAGAAGATGGAGAGAGTAGTTATCTACAGGGATGCATCTGAGCCTTACTCTCAAACCCTTAGCCAAAGACACTCCTGAGCACTTCCTTCCTTTGAAATGATCTTTGATTTCCCCTGGAGGTACCCATTTCATATGCAAATGTGGCCCTGGCCCTCACCTAGGGTCCCTCGGTTACTCAGACCTTAGGGGAAAACAGGCCTATGTAGCGCTGAATGGGAAGGATCATGTGACCAAGGAAAAAGGTAAAAGGGGTGGAGCAGACTCTCCTTCCTAAGGGGGATAAAATTGTGGTGATCCCAAGGTGAAGAAGAAAGAAAAGTCCAGAAAGAAAGAGGTTAGTTAGAAGCAGCTGGTGGGGAGAAACTCCATGCTCCAGATCCCAGCTCTGCTTCTAGCTATGTGAATTTGGGGAAGTCAGTATGTTGTGTTGTGTTGCTTTTTGTTTTGTTTTGTTTTGTTTTGTTTTGTTTCTGAGCCTCCTTTTCCTCCTTTGCCAAAAGGGATAATTGTAAGACCAGGGAGATAAAATAGCTGGCACAAATGTTTGTCTTCTCCCCCTAGCTTTTAGCTCATTTCATAGTTTTGCTAAGTGTACAACAGTCTGCCTATAAATGTCCCTCCTCCCCACCCTACCCCCTCTCCTTTGCCCTCTACCAGCTTGAGCAGCCAAGTCCCCCAGACAGCAGACTCTTTGAATGGTTCCATGAAAGGGCAGTTTATGCTGACTGCCCTTGGCACTGCTGGACAAGGGCCCCCCAGAATTATTTACTTCCTTCTCCCAGACAGCTCTCCCTGCCCTCTTGTGTGTAAAAGGGGGACAAGTGAGGTGGTAGCTGGTCCCTGCCCTTCATAGACACATGTTCTCTCCACTGTGTTCCTGGGGCCCCAGTGTGGAAGCCCTCTCCGCCCAGTCTAGCGTTCTCCCCTTTCTCCCACCTCCCATGATCCTTAGGGTAGCACCACACAGCTTTCCACTTGATTATATCCAATTAGCTTTCTTATATTTGGGTGTGTGCTCATTTTGCCTTAAGGGCAATGAGCAGGCCTCCTCATTTTCTTGGATTCTCTTGGAGCACCTAGCGTGGAACTGTTCACACAATAAGTGTTCACTGTAGCTCTGTGGAATTGAGGTGGTTCATTTGTGTATTCAACAAATACCTACATCTGGAGCGCCTGGCCGGCTCAGTCAGTAGAGTATATGACTCTTGATCTCAAGGACGTAAGTTCAAGCCCCACGTTGGCCATGGAACATACTTAAACAAATAAATAAATAGATTAAAAAAAAACAACTACATCTGATAGGATTCTTAGCCATTAGGCACTAGAGGCAGAATGGATAGACCTTTCAATGCCTGGGAAAGGGTTAAAAACTCCTCTTAAAAATTGTTGGCTCCAGGGGCGCCTGGGTGGCGCAGTCGGTTAAGCGTCCGACTTCAGCCAGCCAGGTCACGATCTCGCGGTCCGTGAGTTCGAGCCCCGCGTCGGGCTCTGGGCTGATGGCTCAGAGCCTGGAGCCTGTTTCCGATTCTGTGTCTCCCTCTCTCTCTGCCCCTCCCCTGTTCATGCTCTGTCTCTCTCTGTCCCAAAAATAAATAAATGTTGAAAAAAAAAAATTAAAAAAAAAAAATTGTTGGCTCCAAAAGATATTATTGCCAATGGTAGCAAAATAACCACAGGCAAATAACATGTAATGCTGACAACAGAGGGCTAGTTAAGATCTTTGGAGATAGACCTGAGTTTGAATCCTGCTTCTGTCGCTGTATAGATGTGTAACCTCAGGCAAATTACGTGTTCTCTGCCTCAGTTTCTCTCATCTGCAAAATGGGGATAATAGTACCTATCTCATTGTAAGAATTGAAGGAGACAAGTACACCCAAGTTCTTAGCACATGCCTGGCCTACTGTACATGGTCTGTATGGGGTCACTAGTGATATCATTTACTTAAAAGAATATTCCCTGGAGTGAGGCTTGTGTGTGATACGCAGTGCAATGCCAGGAGCTCAGTTGGACAAGGCTGTTAGAAAAAAGGCTGAATGGGGCATCTGGTGGCTCAGTCAGTTAAGTGTCAGACTTCAGCTCTGGTCATGATCTCATGGTTGATAAGGTCAAGCTCCATGTCGGGCTCTGTGCTGACAGATCAGAGCCTAGAGCCTTCTTCAGATTCTGTGTCTCCCTGTCTTGCTCTGCCCCTCCCCCACTCACGTTCTGTTTCTGTCTCAAAAATAAATAAAAGCATTAAAAAATGTTAAAAAAAAAAGAAAGGCTGAAGAATGGTGCAAGAAATCAAAATTATAAACAAGCAATGCCCCCAGCAGTAGTCAGTCCTATCTAGGTTTAGCTACCTACCCCCTAAGCACTGTTGGGCCCCCAAAACACACCACTTTCTAGCAGGACTAGTCAGTTGCTGAGGGCATAGAGACTGCTGCAAATATAAAAGAATAAGGCCTTTCCACTCTCCAGTTGTGGTATGATGAAAGAACACAGCTTTGATAACCACTGAGTGGAAAGCACTGGTGAAGGAGACAAAGGACCAGGCCTCAGACCAAGCCCTCTTCTATGACCCCAGGCAGGCCACTAACCATTCCAGACCTTGCTTTTCATAATGCCTGCTCTTTCCTCCCTGGGTAGGTGAGGTTCAAGAAAAGTGCTAAAAGTGTTTTGAAAAACTAACATACTGGCCAAAGGTAAGGTGGTACTATTCATAGCTTAGAGACAGGCATCCCCCCTGTTTGCACAGCCCTGCCCCTACTTCCACGCCTCTCCAGACCCTCAGCATTTTCAAGACTTCGTCAGCCTCTCCTTCCCATGAAGCCCCCAGGGGGAGCTTCTCAGTGCCGTGTTCCTGTTTCCACCTGTGGCTACACTGTCTTGTGATCATCTGAAGGTCTGGACAGGGTCAGCATTCTAATTTCCCTCTACATTCCTGGTGCCTGCAAGGGCCTGGCACTGAGGCAGCACCTTGGCTATGTGATTTGGATAAATAAATGAGGCTATCCCAACCACCCCAAGCCACAGTGATCCCTTCAGTTCTGGACTGTGGCATTCAATAATTCATGTCTTATTGCATGCAACCTTTTCACATTGTGCTTAACTTACATTTAACCCTGGATGCATTTGTGTTATCCCCCTACTGGCCATTAGCTCCCAGGGACTGTGTCCTGTACCTCTCAGCAACCCCATAGCATGCCTGGGCCTAGTGCCTGCCCCTGGGGAATGCTCAGTAAGCATTTGTTTCATCTGCCAGACAGTTCTTGGGCCTCAGTCACCTGATCAGGATGTGTGATAATTGTCACATATCAGAAATTGCAAAAGTAGTGGTTCAAAGCACAGGATTTGGAGCCAGACTGTGGCACTTGGGTAAGTTACTTAACCCCACCTTTGCCTCCCTATCTGTAAAACAGCCGTAACACTGTAGCGAGGGTTGGGATGAACATTTAAATCATTGATACATATAAGGCCTTAGAACAGTGCCCATCGTACAGTAAACTCATCCAAGTTCACCATTGCTGTTATTAGCTGAGACCAACCCTGCAATTCTGAGAAGGCCCAGCTCTGATCCCTGCAGCTGTAAAGAAAGGCGAGCCGTGTTGCTCACAGACAGTAGCTTTCTGTTTCAAGTCCGGTCCTCTGGAGCCTCAGTATGTGACTGAGGCTAGCAGACCATGCCACCCCCAAATATGCTACTCTGGCATCTTAATGATGTTGAGCTGTAGGCACTTGAAAAACAGTAAATGCAGGGAGTAGCTTTCTCTGAACTCCCCTTAACTGCCTAAAGACAGATCCTTCAAAAGGAAATCAATTGTCAAAAATCCCCACTGGGAGTTTCCGCTACTGGGAAGGATTGACTCTTACCGCAGGAGAGGAGACTAGAAGTAGACATGGCACCCAGACAGACTTTGTCACAAACTGTCATACCTCATCTATTCTAAGGGCCCATTCATCTTTCCTAAAAATCTCTTCTAAGAGGCCTACACCTCCCCCTCCCCTCCCCTTTCCCTTTTAGGATGATATTTAATCCTGAATTCTAAGCCACCTCGCGGAGTTACTCATTTTTCCTTCAGTGTTTCTCATGTATACATGAGGTATACATGTTCATAAACTTCTGTTTTTCTCTTGTTAATCTTTTATTACAGAGATCTCAGCTAAGAATACAGAAGGGTAGAGCTAAAATTCCTTCCCCTACATGACAAGATTTAGTAATTCAGTAAGAGGATTTCCAGAATCTTGGCACACTCGGCAGAAATACTAAAGATGTGACCAAGTGCTCATCGAGGCCCTGGGGGAAGCTGGCTATCAGCACATCAGAACTCTTTCCTTCGGGGCCACAGAGCTCTGGCAAGCCGAAATCCTGAAGTGCATGGTGCAGGGAGGGGGCAGAGACAACACAGCATCCAACCACCCAATCCCTTAACCGTGTGCCTACTTTGTGAGCCAGATACACACTCCCGCCCCTGTTAAAGAACCTGAGCCAAGTTGCCTGGAATGTTCTCTGCACAACTGCTCAGACATTACAATTACTTACAGCCTTAGCTGTAATACAGCCTTAGCTCATGCTAGCCCTTCTGCTGGGAAATGCTTCTCCTCATTAGACTCTACCTTAAAAATTCTACCAGTCTTCCAAAGCACAGCTCAAAAGATGCCTTTTTATTCACTTATCCAAAAATATTTGCTGAACGCCTACTTATTTGAACCAGACTTTCTGGGGATACCAGGAGGAAGAAGGAGTACAGAGTCCAGTGCAGGTAGCAAAGCAAATAAACAAATATTGAAATTCAGGGTGATGGGGGCTATTATAGAGGCATGTACAAAGTAGGGTGGAGTCCTAACGCACACAACCTGCAGGGAAGGAAACTGACCACAGTTAAATGACTAGAGTAATTGCAATTTGAGAAACATGAAGAAAATAAAATCCATTAACATGAAAGAAAATGACTGGAGGGTCAGGGAAGCCCTCTCTGAAGTGACACTGAGCCCAGAGTGGGACAACAAGAAGAACTTGGCCATGGGGGGATTTGAGGGAGCAGCCAATGCAAAGACCTGAAAGGTGGGGATGATACTGATGGCAATGAGCATAGTGGTTTTAGGAATGGAAAGAATTTCACATGTCTGGAATGTAATGAGAGGGGATTGGTGGGAGGTGAGCCAAGTTGAGATTATAGCATAATTTTATATATATATATATATATATATATATATACACACACACACACACACACATATATACATGTATATTTTTTTACTCAATGTTATCATGTAAGAATATTCTTCGTTGTGAAAAATGATTTATTAACACTTTTAATGGCTGTATTAAAAAATCATCATATAAAAAAAAGAAAACTTCATTCTGTTTTTTAAAAATATCATATGAGGTACACTCCTGTTACAGAAACAATCCCTGCTCAGCAGAAGTCAGTGGAGGGAAGGGCAAAAAGCCATGAAAGTCAGGCTAGCCCCTTCCTGCAGGTGTCCTCATTGCCACTTCTGGGCCCCTGTGGTCAGTGCTCAAAGTGACAGAACCGTCATTGACCAAACCCCAGGGACTGTTGGTAAGTCCTGTTTCCAACATAGAGAGCCTGAGCCCCAGAAACTTCTCCCTTTGGATTTCTTGTTACCTTCTTTGTATTGCCTGTCCATTCTATTCTGACTGCAATGACTGGAGGAGAAACCATGTAAATTCTGTTCCCTGATACAGATCACTTCCTTAGCTCCCATTTGCAAGGAACAAGCAATGCTTACAAGGCCCTCTTCCGGTAGCTCTCCTTTCTCCTCTCCTAGCTTAGCTTTTTGCTTCTGGCTTCTCTGGAAAGCCACAGGACTCCACCAGCTTCTCTCTGCCAACATTTTAGTCTTCAGGGCTTGAGCTGCATGGCCTGCGGAATTCCTGTCCATACTCATGTATCCACTTGTTAGCCACTGGGGGAGAATAGGGAAGAAGAAGAAGAAGAGAGCAGGCTCAACAGAGCAGACAGCAGCGATGCTCGCTCCCAGGGCTGTGTGAGGACCGCTTGCATTCTGCACCCTACGCAACTCGCTTGCCCTATCTTCGTCCCAGCCCTGCTACAGACCACAGGATGTTGCTTCTAGCAAAGATAAATAGCAAAGAGGACATTGTCCCCTAGAAAAAGTCTTTGACAGGGCCTGTCTACTGTAGACTGATTCTCAAACCTTGGGTACTAAGGTCACTTACTCTTTATTCATGTAGCTCCTAAAAGTCCACCTTCCCCCTGGTGCCAATCCAGAGTAATGAGAATAAAGGGGTGGCTTCTCCTGGCAATTCCCTATCTCAGCACGAAAGTCTCTCGTCTATTTCTTTTTCTGTCGTCAGAACTACGTGGTTTTGGACACATATATGACAGAAATACATCTGCTGCTTATTTATCTCTTCCTTGGTTGACCATCTCCTCATGGGGAGGCACTAAATGCTACACATAGTAGCTCGATGGTTCTCTCCTTGGATTAGAGGGCTGGAACTTAGCACCGTTTTCCTCAACTGTGCTCAGAAAGCAAGGCCTGTCTGGTCAGGTCAATAAACTTTCACTGACAGCTTCTCTATAAGAGGATCTGTCCTTTAAGGCTTCCCAATCTACTGGGGGCAACTAACCCAACAACCTGATCATCTCAATATAATGTGGCACTATAAGGAAGCTATTGGAATGACAAGGCTATGCTATTTTCCACCCACCCCCTATTTCACTTTACTCTGACCCCCTTGCCCCATTCTTATGCCCAGAAAGGCAGGCCTTACCCCACTTATCTCCCACCAGGACAGGACAACCAGCATGAAGTGTGTCTCCATCCCCTTCACCACTCCTATGCAGATTCCACCAAAACAGTGCTGCATTCTGAAAACAAAAGGGCCCACCCCAGAGAGGGTAAGCCCAGAATGTCAGTCCTTTGGAAGTACATGACTAAGGCAAATGCATGCATGTCATTAAATGAGAAAATTATCCACGCAGATTGGAAGCAAGTCATGCATAAAATGGCACAAAATGGCGTAAGTTGCTGTTCGCCCATTCATTCATGCATACATCATTTATTGAGGGCCTTCTCTGCTCCAGGCTCTCAGGATGCAGAGACAAATCATGTCCAGTTCTGCTCTCAGGAGCCCACAGTCTTAGTGGAGAGACAAGACATAAAAACAAACCAGAACAAGACGGTGTAGCAAGTGCTAGGAGAAAGGTGAATCCCGTGATATCATGGGATCACTGAGGAGAGGCACTCAGGAAAAACCACAAAATGGAACAAAATATTCCTTATACAATTAAGAACTTAATTCAGATGCTTACCCTTCCTTTGGCACTTACTAATAACACCCCCAGGAAGCAGGCATTATCATAACTCCCAACTTTAGCAGCAAGGAAGCTGAGGCTTAGCGGCTTTAAATAATGCAACTAAGAAGGAGCACAAGACTCAAACCCAGGTGTTTTGACTCCAAATGCTATATGTTCTTTTCGATCCCATACACAGATTTTTCCCCCTATACAATTCCTATACACTTAGTTTAACCTTGGCCATTAGAAGCAGTTTAAACCCAAAGTAATGAACAGCTTCCCAAATGCACTGACAACATCTGCATTCCCAAGCCCAGAAGAGACACCAATCCCGAGTATTCAGAGATTTCTGCATTTTATTATGCGGTACTTACCTTGTGCCTGGCACTGTGCTGTTTTATAGGCACGATATCATTTATATATATTCATTTCATTCCTGAATTAGGTAGGGGCTGTGAGGGAGCTTGACTGGTCTGAACCAGGGGATGAGGGAGGGGGGAGTAAAACCTCTTATCACATGGCCCTCCTCTGTGCCTCATGTGATTTCATAGCTCTTATTGCCATATTTTGTTCCTGCCTGCCTGTTAACTTCTCTGTGAGCTCCTGGACGACAAGGACTATGAGTTTTTGTCTGCACCCTCAGTGCCTTCGGCCCTCAGTGTTGAGAGGACCCAAAGGTCACTAAAACTGAGTTCTTACCTTGAGGAGTTTATTGTAATAGAGAAGGCAGACATGTTATCCATCTACTTGCAATGTAAGTAGTCATAAAATTAAAAAATAGAGGCACAAGTATCATGTGGCCATCCACACTGAGGAATTACCTTTAATTTCGAGAATCAGGGGAAAACATCTTTTTATCCTCCCTCCCAGGAATAAGCTTGCAGACACAGACAGCACCAAAGCTCGAGTGTTAGTTCTGCACTTTTATTACCACCGTGTGCTGGGACCAGATCCCCACTCACCTTGACCACAGGCACGCTGAAGTTGGCATAGATGAAGGCGGTGGCTCCTCCAGCTTCCACCGAGCTCAGCTACAGTGCCAGAGAAGAGCCAGCATTGAAATAGCCCCTGACTATCCAACTCTGCCCTACCTGACATCTGATGTCATTTCCACATAGATTCCTTCCTCTATTTCAGCTCTGGGAGAAATACTTATTGAGAGACAATGACCCAATTTAGGAATTAAGGAAGACTGCTCAATGGCATCAGTGTTTGCCTGCAGGGCCACAAATTGGAAAGCCTTTAGGAATTCCCCCTTTCTTTATCCTTCCAGCTAACATCCTTATTGAGGGCTACAGTAAGTAGATTTGAAGTTTGAGACCCTCAGGAAGAAATCTAGTTTATTATCACAACCCAAGACACACACGTGCCCCTGAAGTACAAGTTTCATAAACATTCTTAGATGAGATACCCCTTGTTATTTTCCATTTTATTTCATTCTATTCTAGTTCAGATTTCTCAAATGCCGACCACATCCACTAAATTAATTTCACAGCCCACGAATGGGTCATGACTGTGGCTTGCAGAGCACTGTTTAGATAACAGTTTTCAATGTTGGGCATTGTAGGAACCACTGACTGCAGCTGTGGCATGTTTCCCACACCACTCATCTCTCTCTCTAGGTAAACTCAGCTAAGGAGTTTCACCACTGGTATATTCTAGAATTGTGGATATGTTCTCTTAATATGAAGTTTTTTTCTGATTGTCAAATATATAAATAATTTTAAAATACAGGAAAATACTTAAAAATATTACTCATCATCTTATCATCGAGGAAAAAAAAGGCAGTGTTATAATTTACATACTAGTAACTGACATTTACTCAGCATTGACTATATGCTAGATATTATACTAAGTCCTCGTGGATATCCTACTTATTCCTCACAACGGTCCTATAAATTAGAATTGTTATTGTTATAATTCACTTTTTACAGATAGGAAACTGAGTCTCAGCTTAAGTACTTCACAAAAGGTCACCTGACTCCTCAGTGACTGAGCCTGATTTAACTGAGCCAATGCTAACTACAGAATCCCTGCTTACAATCTTTATGCTACACCCTTGAACATTCAGGTTATTTCCAAATATTTACTATTATAAACAACTCTTAATGAGTAAAATCATTTTTTCATCTTATGCTCTTCTCGTAGGAAAGAGTCTGGACCATTAGTATTACTGAGTCAAGAGTGTGTGCATGCATTGAATACTTTTGATACATGCTGCACTAGGAGCACAACATGACAGTGCCAGTCTTACCTCACCCTGTCTATCAGAACAGTCATGGATCCCACCACATTCACCTGTCAGGGGTTGGGAAGCTGGCACTTCTTAGAAGAAATTGAATTGACGTGGTGCTTCAGAACCTGGTAATGGCAGTGGTGATTTTTAGCATTTCTTAGCTCCCTGTGATTTTTAGCATTTCTTAGAGACCTTTGAGAAGGTCGATGAGAGCAACAATTTGCCCCTTGTGTAACCAACAAACTAGATGATTCTGTTCTAACTCCTGCTGTAGGCAACTATGGGTTTACACAGGGGGAACCTGGACTTTCCTGCATTCCTGTACCTGTGGTTTTGCAGTATGGTGGGAAGGAATGACTTATCCAACAAATTGAAAAGAGAACCTGACCTGTGTGCTATGAAGCGCCTGAACAGGATTGCAAAGTCGATGGGGTAGGACTAAAGCTTTCACTGTTTTGTACTGGGACTGATCTTATCCAATTTGAACAGAAAATTACAAACTTGATTTCAGCTCAGTCTTCTGTACATCTTATACGTTATTTTCTCCCTGCAATATAGCTCTTAGGTTCTCCACAAACCCTATGCTTGTTGTTAGAAATGTTTATGATGGTCTTTTCCCCAACCTGAAGGTGAAAGAATTGGGCATAACCTAGCACTTCCTAGGTCCCATGATGCCAGTGCCCCTTTAAGGGGTTCTATACTTGCTTGTGGGGTACAATGATAGAAACATGCCGGATAAAACTTTATAGAGTGATGTTCCCTTATGTTATTTCATCAGATCCTCAAGACAACCCAATGGGAGGCACAGGACAAGAAAACGAGCTCAAAGAATTGATGTAGTTTGTGCTGAGGCCACATATATCAAGCGGCAGAACCAGAATTAGGCCAACTCTAAGTGCATTCCATTCCACTGTGCAAACCCAAAGTGCATTCCAATCCACTGTCACAAATGCTTAAAACCCAAATGTATATGCACATGTTTGTGTGCACTCACCCCCCCCCCCCCATATATACACACACTTGCATTTTGCCATTTAAAATTGCAGGGCTCTTGCATCGATGCTACCCTCACCATAGTAACTGGACCTCTGTAACCAGGGAACCAGTGGTAGGAGATATTAGGGAAGTAAAGGACAGGGAGATACTGGCCCCTAGATGTCCTACTCTTTGGTTGATAACGATATTCATCACTGTCTGTGACCGCCCATGCCAACTTGAGTCATCAACCAGAGATGCAACCAGCTGCAGGCAATAAGACATGCCCCCTGCCTGGAGAGCTGACGTCCCTCTGCCTGATAAGAACACTCAGAATAACCACTAGAGGCCAGACACATTGGAAGTGATAGCCTTCCAGTTCTGCAGGAAGTAGAAAACTGAGTCATGTGAAGAAACACAAAGGGATCACCAGCATTACAGACCATAAAGTGTGGCCTCTAGTTGTCCTTTCTTGGCTGTACTGTGGAGACAATACAGCACTGACAAAAGAGGGAATGCTAGGGTGGGGTGTGTCTGCTATTCTAATGAGCCTGAAACAGGACTTCATCTTTGGGTGTTATGCAGAGCCCTTCTACTAACATGTTTATGCCTTCAGTGAACAGTAATACACCTCTTATAATTTAAGTGACAGATGACTGAAATTATGACTTGTCCATAGAGAATGAAGTAAACCCACACCATTTGAAGGGAAGGGGGTTGGTGAGATAATAGCAACTGGGTTCAATTCCTGTAGGATCAGGTCAGAAACTAGGAGAGGAGGCCAATTTATTTGTTAAGGGGGTTTAATGCTCATTTTACTGAACATTTTATGGGGAGATAGGAAAGAGAATTTTCACTGCATATAAGAGAGCATCTCAGTAGGCATCTCTATTCTTCCATAATCTTAGGTGTCTCATTTCTCTTTCCTCTTTCCTGTCACGGCTCTACAACCTCATCTCTGGGTCCATGCTTTCCAACACCAGTTAGTCTATGGGACTTCAAAGAGAGAGACCCTCACATTCTCTTCCTGTGTTGGTCAGGAATCTCTTGGCCTTCAATGTAACCCCACTTCCCTTCCTAATTACTGCCTATGAGAAGGTCACATTTAAGTGTATGCAGTATAAGCTCTTTGCAGGCAGGAACCCTGACTTATATTTCTTTAGCTCCTATAGAGCCTAATAAAAATGCTGTCTGAAAGTCACAAAAGTCTCAGAGATTTTTGTGCTGTATAGATAGACAGATAGATAGATAGATAAAATCAGTATCTGATACGGTTTTGAAAACCATAAAATAAAAGCAGTATAAATAGTCATTAAATAAGAAGCTCTGGTCCTTCCAAAGCAAGACTCACATAGATCATAAATGTTGCAACTCGGTTCCCAGACTTCATTCTGTACAGTGGACTGGTTGGTGACTGGGACAAAAATAAGACATATCATTATTTTATGCACATGGCACCACAGTAACAGGATTCTAACATAATAGAGGGAGGAAAATGGGGGTGTCACAGAAGGGCTATAGCCTTGAGCCACACCTAGTTGAGTACCCACCCTTGCTGGCAGGTACTCAATTACTGTTTTTCTTTTACTAATTTATCAGAGACTCATTTAAATGAATTGTATACAGTTGATCCTTGAACAATATGGGTTTGAACTGGGCAGGTCCACTTGTACATAGATTTTTTTCAATAAGTGCTGTAAACATGTTTTCTCTTCCTTATGATCTTCTTAATAACATTTTTCTTTTATCTAGCTTGCTTTATTGTAAGATTACAGTATATAAAACATATACAAAATATGTGTTAATCAATGGTTTATGTCATCACCAAGACTTCCAGTCAAGAGTAGGCTATGAGAAGTTAAGTGTTTGGGGAGTCAAAATTATACACAGATTCTTGACTGTGCAAGGGGTTGGCCTGAGTTGTTCAAGGGTCAACTGTACTAATCAAACAGAACTGCTTGTCAGTAGTGAAAGTACTATCTGAGGTTAACTGTACCTTCGGTTCCAGTGAAATAAAGAAATTTGTAGATACACTATTACAGATAATTACTCTGTAGGAACTAGGAACACCAAGTCGTAAGACTGGAGTTCCCAGTTATTTGCCAAAGAGACACACTCTTTTGACATAGAACAGTTTAACAGATCTAATTTACATATCATAAAATTCACCCATTGTAAGAGTACTTTTTTCAGTGAGTTTTGGTAAATTTTACCAGTTGTGCACCACTCGCACAATCCAATTTTAGAGCACTTTTCCAGCTTAAAAAGTTCCCTCATGTCAGTTTGTAGTCAGTCCCTATCCCACCCTCAACCCTGAGCAACCACTGATGTACTTTCTGTCACTATAGTTTGCCTTTTCTAGAAATTTCATAATAAACAGACTCATAAAATATGTAGTCTTTTTTTGTTTGGCTTCTTTCACTTAGCATAGTGTTTTTTTGTTTTGTTTTGTTTTGTTTTTTGGCATAGTGTTTTTAAGATTCATCTATATTGTTGGGTATATCAGTAGTAGTACATTCCTTTCTATTGCTGAGTAGTATTCCATTGTGTGGATATAGAAAAATGTGTTTATTCATTCACTTGTTGATGAGCATTTGGGTTGTTTATAATTCTTAGCTATTATCAATAAATCTGTTTTAAACATTCTTATACAAGTCTTTTTTAAAATTAACTAATTTATTTATTTTGAGAGAGAGAGAGAGAAAGAGAGAGTGTGTGAGTGGGGAGGGGCAGAGAGAGAGACAGAGAGAGAGAGAAATCCCATGCAGGCTCTATGCTATCAGCACAGAGCCCAGTGCAGGGCTCAATCTCATGAACTGTGAGATCTTGATCGGAACTGAAATGAAGATTCGGATGCTTAACCGACTGAGCTGCCCAGATGCCCCTCTTGTACAAGTCTTTTATGGACATATTTCCTTTTCTCTTGGGTAAAATACTTAGGAGAGGAATAGGTGGATCATATGTAGGCGTATGTATAACTTTTTCTTTTAATTTTTGTAAATGTTTTATTTATTTTTGAGAGAGAGAGACAAAGTGCAAGCTGGGCAAGGGCAGAGAGAGAGGAAGACACAGAATCTGAAGCAGGCTCCAGGCTCTGAGCTGTCAGCACAGAACCCAACACGGGGCTTGAATTCATGAACCATGAGATAATGACCTGAGCTGAAGTTGGATGTTTGAGCCACTCAGGCACCCCTATATGTATAACTTTTTAAGAAACTGTCAAACTATCTTTGAAAATGGCTGTACCATTTCACATATCCATCAGCAATGTATGAAAGTTTGAGCTCCTGCGTACTTCCATCAACATTTGATATTATCTGTCTTTGTTATTTAGCCACTGTAATAGGAGTATGGTGCTGTCTCATTGTGGTTTTAATTTTTATTTCTCTGATGACATTGAGCATATTTTTATGTGCTTATTACCCATTCATTTATTTGGTGAAGTACCCATTCAAATAACCTATTTCATTATTAACCTATACATAATATTAATTCAAATAAGCCCATTTTTAACATATTATTTTATTTATTTATTTATTTTATTTAAAGTTTATTTATTTATTTTGATAGGGTGGGCGGGGGCAGAGAGAGAGAAGGAGAGAGAGAATCCCAAGCAGACTCTGCATTGTCAGCACAGAGCCCAATGTGGGGCTCAAACTCACAGACTGTGAGACCATGACCTGAGCCGAAATCAAGAGTTGGAGACTTAAGCAACTGAGCCACCCAGGCACCCCTCAAATAAGCCCATTTTTTAAATTTGAGTTATGGGGTGCCTGGCTGGCTCAGTCAGTAAAACACACAACTCTTGATCTTGGGCTTATGAATTCAAGCTCATAAGCCCACATTAGGCATAGAGCTTACTTAGATAGATGATAGGTAAATACATAGAGAGATAAAAGAAAAAATTGAGTTGTCTTATTACTGAATTATAAGTTTTTTATATATTTTGGATACAACTTTTTTTACCAGGTATACAATTTATGAGTGTTTTCTCCTAGTTAGTGATTTGTCCTTTCATTTTCTAATGGTGTGTTTGAAAAGCAAATGATTGTAATTTTGATGAGGTCCAATTTATCACTCTTAATTTTTCTTTTATGGATCATGTTTTGCTATCCTAAGAAACTTTGCCTAGTCACAAAGATTTCTCTATGTTTTCTTCTAGACATTTTATAGTTTTGCATTTGACATTTAGGTCTATAATCCATTTTCAGTTAATTTTTGTATATGGTGTGAGGTAAGAGTCTAAAGTTTTTGTTGTTGTTGTTGTTGTTTTGCAAGTAGATACCCAATTGTCCCAGCACCATTTGTTGAAAAGAATATCTTTTCCTCGTTGAATTTCTGTGGCACCTTTGTCAAAATTCAATTGGCCATGTGTGGGTTTATTTCTGGACTTTGTTCTGTTCCACTGACCTATGTGTTTATCTTTATATCAATACCACACAGCCCTGATTATTGTAGCTCTATATTACGTTTTGAAATCAAGTAGTGTTGTGTCCTCCAACTTTGTTCTTCTTCAAAATTTTGGCTGTCCTGGATCCTTTGTATTTCCATATACATTTTAGGATCAGCTTATTAATTTCTATAATTTCTTCTAATTTTGATAAAGTTTGGGTTATTGATCTATAGATCAATTTTGGGGAGATCTTTTAATCCTTAAAAATTACTTGCTCAATACACATCAACAAAGATGGGCAGTTGAAATCATACGGAAAGGAAAGTGACTGTAAAAAGGACAATCTTCACTGGGAAGTCCCTGGATGAAACAAGACAGAAGACTACATGACAAGCCACATTTTTCTCCCCACTAGCAAATTTTAGAGAGGGGTGATTGTGGCCCGAAAGGAAATGAGTCAGCAGCAGTCTGCTTGAAACCAAGGCTTTCAGACCTTCCTGCAACAAGAGTCTTTGTTCTAAGATTTCACTTGGTGTTCCCTGAGAGCATGTTAAGGGCTCTGCCTCAGAGCAATTAATACCCTGGTTCCCTACCCCAGGAGATTGATCATTGGCCCCATAGTTACCGTAGCATGGTCAAAGTGAGGCTCATAGTGACCACCGATTCCATAGTTCACCACCTGGAGATACTCTGCATAGGGAGGCTGGACATCAAGGCCTGTGAGGGCACCAATGCGATGATCAAGGGTTACCAGCAGTGGGTCAACAGTGTCCTTCAGCCAGGCACTAAAACACATCACAGGTTGGAGCATCAATGATCTGATGCCAGAAATGACTATATGTCTGTGAATAAATGAGTTACATCAATTGCCAGAAAGAAGGATGCAAGGAAGGAAGGCAGGCTGAAGAAACAGCATAAGCACAGACATGGAGGTATAACAATACAGAATATGCACAAGTGTGAAAGCATTTGGTCTATGAAAGAAGTAATGAGAAACAAGGCTGGAAAAGTAAGTTCAAGACATGTAAAAAGCTGAGGACACCGTGGTCATAAAACTGGTCTTTGCGGGTAGTTGGATAATCAGTGAAGGTTGGTGGGCAGGAAAGTGATTTGGTGATTAGGAGTTCACTGGTGACCTTTGAAGGACCAGTTCCAGTGCAGCTGTGAGGACAGAACCAAAATTCAAACAGATGCAGAGTGATGGTAGAGAAACAAGAGGAAGTAATGAGGGTCTCAGTTTCTTTACCTGAAAAGTAAAAAGAATACCACCTACTCTGCTAAAAGCAATGAGTCTAAGTAGAAGGTCGAATTTTCTCTTTGACCCTACAGTGTCATAAAGGTTAGAAAAGCAATGAAGCTGAGGCCATATGGACCTTCCAAAGTTTATAAAACAACTCCTAATAAAAGGTCACAAAATGTACCAAAGAAGTTAAGCTAAATGATTCTGAATCAAAGCTTTCATTATTCACCTCACTTCCCAGACAACAAAAACTATTCACCCATCCTGGGTCTGTCCTCTCCATGGATGCTGTTGTCACTGTCTCCCATGGCTCCGATGGGGACACATCCTCTTACCAATCCTAAGTCCTGTCTTTACAGTGCAAATCAAGGATTGAGGGAAGAAGATAAAGCTGGATTCTCAGCTGCTTCTGCCTCTCTAGAAGCCATCAGGTCCAGAGATTCCGGCCATCCTTCTTGCCTGAATGTTGGCAAGCCATGCTCTGAATATGAGTCAGGAAGCAGGAATGGAATCTTATAAAGTCAGATTCCAAATGGGGACAGGACTGAATCCTCTGGAAAAGCAATCCTGATTAGGAGAACAACTACACACTTATTTTCTGGTTTGGGCATAGAAGTTTTGTCAAGTCTTTCCCTAAGGGCCTCCTAGTTAAGTCCTCAGACCATATAACCTGTCATAGGCCCTTGGGTGAGAGGAGTAGAAATTCCTCCCTCTCAACAAGAATGTACAGATACAATACATGAACTATGGATTCTCTAGCAGCATCTCTGGATGGCTATCGCTGACCTTCCATTGTGCCACAGGCCTTAGGACAGGCAGCAAGGATGACCAGAGTCCCTACAGGGAAGGACCTCTCTTACCTTTTGCTGATGCGGTACTCCACTGGCAACTGCTTCTCACCTGATGCCACCACAGATCTCTGTAACTGATGTGAAGGACGTAAGAGAAAGTACAAGTGGTTATGATGTGAAGGGAAGGACTGAATCATTTCCATAGACATGCCCCTCTCTTCAGTGTAAACCTAACAATCGCCAATTCCTCCTTAATTTAGAAATATTTTGCACATGCCAAAAAAAAAAAAGGTGGGAGGCGCCTGGGTGGCTCAGTCAGTTAAGCATGACTCTTGATTTCCGTTCAGGCCATGCTCCCAGGGCCATGGTATGAAGCCCCGTGTTAGGCTCCACACGGGGCATGGAGCCTGCTTAAAATTTTCTCTTTCTCTTTCTGCTCCTCCCCCATGCTTGCGCACTCTCTCTCAAAAAATTATTTTGCTCATGCTACAAATTTAGTGATAGCTATCAATCTCGAAAATAAGCAATAATAAATGACAAAAAAAAATCTGAGTTAAAAATAACCTTTAGCATCATATCTGGTAGCCAATAAGCACTCGATAAAAGTTTGTTAACTGAAATAAAGTGCTATTTGAATCCCTTTTGTATCTGAGATTGTGAGTTCTGTCAGAACAAGGCTGTTTCTCACTCTTCTTTGTCTCCTAGTGGCACAGGGCCTGGCCTAAGGTAAGCATTAAGTGTTTTTCAAATTAAATGAACACCTCTAACAAGGAAATTCTCCACCATCGGGCACAGCCCTCTCCTCTGAACAATTCCCACAAAGCCCTTCCCTACGAAGAATCAAAATCTATTTGACCGCAACTGCCTTGATTATGGGGGAAAAAAACCCCAAACAGGTTCAAAGTCATTAATTTAACTGTTTCCATTTTGTTCTGAATATGTAGATATAAATTTTAAATGCTTTAAGTTTATTTATCTACTTTGAGAGAGAAAGAGAGCACTTGAGCAGAGAGAGGGAGAGGGAATCCCATGCAGGCTCTGCACTGTCAGTGCCCCCACTGCAGGGTTCTGTCCCATGAACCGAGCTGTGAGATCATGACCTGAGCCAAAACCAAGAGTCAGATGCTTAACTGACTGAGTTACCCAGGTGCCCCGAGGGAGATGGAGAAAGGGAGAGAATCTTAAGCAGGCTCCATGCTCAATGCAGAGCCTGACACAGGGCTTGATCCCACAATCCTGGGATCATGACCTGAGTCAAAGTCAAGAGTCAGACACTCAACCAACTGAGCCACCCAGGCGCCCCAGAAAGAGAAATATTTACATAAGGATGTGTCTATTTCTGCATCTGTCATCAGAATGTCAGCTCCATGATGGCAAATCTTTTGTTATTACTGTGTCCCTAGGGTCCAGAGAAAGCCTGGCAGGGAGTAGGTGCTCACTATTGGTGAAATGAATGAATGAATGAATGAATGAATGAACTAGAGTCCTGTGCTTAATGACCCAGGCCTGGCACTTCACATGCATTCAGAGCAGAACACAGGGCAATGAACTGCACAAGACAGACACCTTTCCCTTCTTGGAGGCTTCTATAGTATTATTGTTCCTGCTAACCCAGGTAGACAACTTTGAAAAAGTCTCATCCTTTCCTTGGACCCATTACCCTCGCTATAAAATGCAGCATGTGAACAACACATTCTTGGGAGGTCCTCTCAGCCTATCCTTCTATGGTACCAGGATGCAGGAAATCAGTAGGTGACTGATAACGCTTCTGTCTAGTCCTTCACCCAGCATCCTCCCTTGAGCCCTTTGTAGAGGAGAGAGGAGACATTCTTAGAGGAGTTGCTCCCTTACGTTTTTCTAGGGCAACATCAGTGGTTTAAAGAAAAATCCTAGGGATACTCCACTCCACCTCCCTCCCCATTAAAGAACCATCTTGCTCTTAATTCCTTTAACATTTATTGTACACCAGCACAGTCATTCACTTTTGGGTGCAGATATTTATTGGTTATTCTCTGTGCTGAGCACAATGCTAGGCATTGAAAATACAACATATGGAGCAGACATAAGTCATGCAGTGGGGCCATAATGGACAAGTTCAGGGCACTAAACAAACATTAAGAAGGAGCATGTAGTCCCTTCTGATGGGGGATAGGAAGGCTTCCCAGGATGTGCAGAAGACAACCAGAATCATACAGGTCAAAAGAGGCCAAGGGAAGAGTGATTTAGGCAGAGAGAAGAGTGTGTGCAGAGGCTAGTGGGATCATGGCCTATTCATGGAGGTGCAAGTTGTTTAGTGTGGCTGGGGTGTCAAGTGCAAGGGGCACATGCTGTGGAGGGGGTCAGCAGCAGGCAGGCCAAGGAGCATTAAGTGACATTAAAGTGACCCATAAAAGAGTTTAAGCAAGGGCAGCCTTTTAAAGATTACTCTGGCTGCAATGGGCATAATATGGGGCTAGGCATTTCAAGAAAGATGACATACAATCCCTCCTACTTTACAGTCTAGGTGAGGACACAGGATGCTAACCCTTGAAACAGCTAGTGATACTAGACAACACAAAAATGGCAGAATAAATGAAAAAAATACAAGACAACTAGTGACAAAAGCTTTGAGTTCAAAAAAGAGAAGTTCTTGTATGTAGCCCCAAGAAATGCTCTGAAGAAAAAAATAAGTTCCTACTGAAAGAACCCATGAAAGTACACCAGAGTGACAGGGCTAATGGGTCCAGGGGGGCATGTGCTTCACCTGAGTCTTCAGGGATGGGTAGGATGTGGATAGAGGGAGAAGTGACAAGAGAGCATTCTCTGGGATAGGAAGCAGATTAATTAAATTCGACACAAGCCACCAAAGCCTTTGAGCTCAAATCCCGTGTAGAAGCCCCACCCTATAAGCCAAGGCTTATTCCTGGCAAAGCCAAAGACCAGACAGGGATCAGCATCTCCAGATCAGCTTCTGGGAAAAGGGAGAGTGGCAAAGTGTGTGCAGGCCAGATAGATGACCTGGCCACAAAGGACTGCAGGGTGGGCTGCCTGTCCTAAGGAAAAAGCAGCTACTGGCCAGATACTACCACTGGTTCCCTAAACTGCCAAAGCTACTAAAGATACTTTGTTCCAACTGACCAGTAGAGCTTAATCTCTCAAACCTTCTGCACGAAGATTCCAGACTTCACTGGAAGGGCTGCTGGATGAAATGATTACTGCTACTCTTATCCCTCCAATCCATGTCTGCTGTCAGAATTTTCCTTAAAATCAACAGGCCTCATCATGCCCATCTCCTGTTTCAACGGTCCAACAGCTCTCCCCCTGCCTATGGGATAGCATCCAAGCTCCTCAGCATGGTATTTTCAGCACTTCCTCATGGCGTCTCACCATGTAGCTTTCTCTCCAATCAGCTCCGACCCCATCCCTTGCACACTTCCGCCACCAAGCTTCACCCCATTCTCTGAACACACTGCTTACCGGGTCCTTACGTACTGTTTTGTCTTCCTGCCATACCCTTTGCCATCTTGTTACTCGGATAAATTTCACATTCACAGAGAAGCCGTCTCCATTTCTCCCTCCCCTCCCATCCGCTTTTCCCTCAGAGGAAAGTTCACTTTGCGATGCCGCCATAGCACAGCTCCTTGCATACACCTCTATGACAGCACCTATCACAGGATAGTGTAAATATCTGTTTTCCCCCATTAAGCTGTGAGCTCCCAAAGGGAAAGAGCCAATACTTAATCTCTGCGCATGTCCAGCACCCAGGACAATGTGTGGCACACAGCAGGCTCTGTATTGTTGGTGAACAGCCAAATAACTGCCTGGATGAACAGCATGCCATCAAGGGCACGATGACATAAGTTATTCAGAGACAGCCTTAATGTGCCATTTATAAAGAGGCAACGTGCTTATAAAAATGAGATAGACTGCGGTATTTCTCTCAATATTTGCCACACTTCCTGGGGGATGATTAAAGCCATTGTGGCCTCATGCTTTGCCTTGACCAGTGAAACAGGGACAGAATTAATGTCTGGCCCTTCGAAGCAGAAGCTGGAGGAGCCAGCTAGGAGTTTGCCATCTTGTCTTTTTTGTCTCCTCTGAGACTGGAAGTGTCCCAAGCATAGGCTGCTCTGTCAGGCTGGGTCTCAAAGTGAAGACAGTTCTGTGCCATGCCTGCAGTCAGCCCAAGGCAGACGCGTAATGTAAGAAACAAACCTTTAGTCTTGTTGTGTCTGAGATCTGGGGGCTGTTTGTTACTGAACATAATTTAGCCTGAGTTAGCTGAGATAGGAAGGCAGAATAACAGAGCAGCCATCGACGTACCCCTAAATTCCAAGTCTGGCTCTAGCTACATATGTGACCTTCATCAAGTGTCTTCCCCTCTCTGGGCCTCAGTTTCCTCTTTAATAAAATAATCTAGTTAAACTAGATAATCTTTCCACTCTGTAATTCTGTAAATCTGTGCTATGATATCATTCCTTGCCCATCATTTCACCCTTTTCTTTAAAGTTTTTTATACATTTAAGTATTCTCTACACCCAACTTGGGGCTTGAACTCATGACCCCGAGATCAAGAGTTGCATGCTCTTCCAACTGAACCAGCCAGGCGTCCCCTCGCCCTTTTTAAAAAAGAAATTTCTACCCATTATGTGGAATGATTGACACTGGGGAGGAAGGATACTTACTTTTGAATTTTTTAGGTAAAATTTACATATAATGATATGCACAGATCTCAAGCGTACCATTTGCTGGATTTTAACAAACGCACACAGTTGCATACTCCACATCCCTAACAAGATATCAAGAGCACATTTCAACACCCCAGAAAATGCCCTTGTCCCCTTTCCCAGCCAATCCCCTCCCTCCAGAAGCAACAACTACTGTGATTTTTTTTCACCATTGATTCGTTTTATGGAATAGTTGGCATTTTGAATTCCTGGCCTGATAAAGTGTGCAGTTGTTCAGGCTGCCTGTTCTCACATTCCTGAACTCCAGGCATGTGATGACACAAAGAGAAGTCCTTGGCAGGCTTTGGGGACACTCACCCACGGTTCTGCAAGTCCTCTAATTTTCTGAGCCTCCAAGTCATTGACAAAGTCATGGTAGAGAACAACATAGGGCTCCAGGTGGATGACTTCCTTCCGGATGGGCTGGAGCAGCAAGTAGGGGCTGGAATTTGTCTCATAGGAGCAGTAGAGGCTAGGGATCTGGTAGTGAGTAGGCTAGAAGGAAAGCCTAGAATCAGCATAAGAGATGAAGGGTCTAGGACCAGAAGCCAATATAGGGGAACTACGGCATAAAAAACCTGGCATGCAGGAGATTCAGAATGTGGTCACTCTGAGGCTGTCCAAATGAGCTTTAATTTTTAATGCATCAGCCTTTTCCCCTCACATCGTTCCAATTCTACCTTCTCTCTCTCGAGCTAAGCCTGTTCCCCCTTTTTCTTTCCCTGAGGAATCCCACCTGGGATCCCAGGGTCTGACATAACCCCTCATAGGTGTCTCTGGTCTGCAGGTGGGGCACATTGGGCCTCTGGATGACAGCCTCAGCTACCACCCGGGTGGGGCTCTCTGCCAAGAGCTTTTCATATTTCAACACGTTCCTGGACATCCTCTTATTATCTGGGCCTGGAAGAAATCAGAGCAGGGAATAATACAGATTACCAAACAGCGGTCTCAGGGAGTGCTTCCAAGGTTTCCTACAGCTTCCCTGTTGCACATGACCAACCACTGGACACCCTGAATAACTCCTGTGTCCAGGCACAGGAAGATGTAAGGCCCTCACCTCCAGAAGAGTACCTGGTATTAAAGAAGATTGAGTTAGGCCTGGTAGATCTGCGGGTGCAAAGGACTTCGGGAAGGGAAGTGGTACTTAACACTGTTAGACCAAGGGATCCTAAGGATGGCCGCTCTCAGATAGCGTGATGGTAAGTTTTCTGTATAGGGAAGAAGCTTCACTCATTCACTGATTCATTCACCCACTCAAAAAATCTTCAGTGTACATCTACCGTGTACTGGATACTGTGCTAGAGGCTAACTTCTCAGAGTTTAGAGCCCAGTGGAGAAAAGATATGTTAAATAACTACTTACAATGAAACCCATATATGCCATGAAAGAGAAGTCCAGAGAGCCAAAGCCTATAGCAGAGAGGCCCAACCTATTCTTCCCCGGAGCAGTGAAAGCTAATTCATTGCCAAATCTACTCCATCCTTCAAAATTCCTAACTGGCCTAGACACAGAACAGTGCAGTATAAGACAAAGGGGTTCTAGACTTTGGCTCTAGCCTGGGCTCCCACAGGGGTCTTATGTCTTATTTGTGCCCACCTGTTGGTGCCCACTTTGGCTGTAAGATGTCCCATGGGTTGGCAGCCACCCATGACCTACTAGCCTCTGTGCATGATTTTCAATGCCTCTCAGAAGGACGTGCTGAATTGTTCTAATGCTCCCAAAGCATCTTTCTCCGAGGAGCTCAATGTGCTTCTAACTATCACCACCACCACTCTGGCACAGAGGGGACAGAAGTTACGGTCCCTTTTCTTTTTTTTTTTTTTTAACAAAAAGGGAAATGAAGTTTGGAAGAAGGGAAATGATGAGCCCAAAACCCCAGTGAAAATACTACAAAGCCAGAAATGGAGCCAGTAATCTCAATTTGTTGTGTCCTGCTTATCCACCTATAACTGCACATGGTTTTGGTTCTCTGGGACAGACAAGGATTCTTTTTTTTTTTTTTTATGTTTATTCATTTTTGAGAGAGAGAGAGAGAGAGAGCGCGCGCGCGCAGGGTAGGGATAGAGAGAGAAGGAGACAGAATCTGAAGCAGGCTTCAGGCTCGGAGATGTCAACACAGAGCCCGACGGGGGGCTCGAACTCACCAACTGCAAGATCATGACCTGAGCTGAAGTCGGAGGCTCAACCCACTGAGTCACCCAGGTGCCCCCAGACAGGAACTTTAATAGATCAATCGCAGGGGCTCCTGGGTGGCTCAGCCGGTTAAGCCTCCGACTTCAGCTCAGGTCTATGAGTTTGAGCCCCGAGTCGGGCTCTGTGCTGACAGCTCAGAGCCTGGAGCCTGCTTCAGATTCTGTGTTTCCCTCTCTCTCTACCCATCCCCTGCTTGCACTCTGTATCTATCTCAAAAAATAAACATTAAAAAAAAAAATAGATCAAGCACAAAGAAATAAAGAAGAGTTGGGTTATCACTTTGGCTGTTGTAATTACTCACATGTTTCCAGACCATGTGGCTACTTCCTTATCCCACTGTTTGCCCAATTATCGGAATGGAATCATGTTACTAATGGATTCATTAAAAATCGATAAATACATACAATTGCAGAATCCTATGTGAGATAGTTTATAAATATTAAAATATAATAGTGATTATTTAGTTACTTTAGTATCTCAATATCTTATTGGGATAGATACTTCCCCCAACTTCCCCCAAAATTTTAAGCAAAAATATCCAAGTAGAGAGCTAAGCTGTTTAAGTCTGATGACTTGCTACGTGAGCAGGGTTGAAGCTGAGCCCTGCACTAGCTGGTCAGGATGCTTGATAGCCAAATGAACTCTGGTTTTAAGGAAAGAACTGATATCGCTGTGGAAACAGCCAAAATGAGTTATCCCGCGGGGAGTCACTCACTCTCCTGCACACAGCGCTCTCATTGATTTCATTCGCTCCCAGTCCTGGACTTGTTCCCCACTGAAGTAACACTAAGGTATAGCCGGTGGAGGAAAGGGACAGGTTGATACCTTCTTAGCATTTTCCTACAAACCAAAAAACTTTTCCCTGATGCACTGATCAATAGATAGGTGAGATTCAATCCAAAATCAGAAATGTGGCTTGGATCATAAAATTAGAAAAATAAAGACACACAGCTGTCTTTTCCTTGCAGGGATTAAAGGCCAGAAGCAGAAGGGATTTCCCAGTAAATCAGAGCTGTGGCTTATCTTCTATCATTACGTACTATAGAGAAGAAACTCTCGGGAGAGGCTGAGGGCACACGAAACATTGCCGGCCTATAAAACAAAAAGAAAGAAAGAAAAGGAAGAGTTAACTACACTGGGGATATTTCCTTTGACCAAATCATTAAATGGATTTTTAGAAAAAAACTATAAAATACTCTTACCACAAGTAGACAATAAGACTCATTGAAATGAGCAGCAGACTAGAAATGTAGAAGTTCTTGGTCCTAATTCAGGATTTGCAGCCCTAATGCAACTCAGGTCTCCTCAGTTTCCTCATTTACAAATGACTCATTACCACCCTTACCAGGGAAGGTAGAAAAATAAATGAAAATAAACTTTCTTAAAGTGCCCTCAAATCTTAGAGCATGAAAAACCACACAACTGTGGGCTGTTGTTATTTTGGTATATTTCACTACTAAACTTAAATAAGGAACTCTAAAAACCCTAGTAAAAGTATTTGTTCTCTAGGCTCAGTCCTTCCTAGACTCTACGAAGGTAGTGAGAAGGAGGCAACAGAAGAACTGAACCTGAAACATTCCCACTGAATAGTAATGACCTCTTCTGGCCACCATTGGACCTGGGGCTGCATGTGGTCAGAAGTTCACAAGGGCTTTCCAGACAAACCTGGGGAACAGAACCCAGTGTAGGTGGGCTGTGAAACTTCCCTAGGCCCCAAGGAATGATGATGAACTGAGAGATTTGTATTCCTTCTGATCATTTCAATTTTGCATGTTAAAAAAATTCATGTTTAATGATAAAAGCAATATGAAGCAATATGAAAGCAATATGAAACATGAGAGAGAGGGGAAAAAATGCTCTGCTGAAACCCAGGCACGTAGATGACACATAGTGTTTACATAGTTACAGTCATATTTGTTACACATTTTCATATCCTGATTGTTTCACTCTACATTGCCATCACGGGTACTATTTATATCACTTCATAGTCTTCAGAGACTGCATATGGTAAAAAACACACAACATAAATTTATCATCTTAACCATTTCTAAGTGTACATTTCAGTAATGTTAAATAAATTCACATTGTTGTGCAACCAATCTCCAAAATTTTTTCATTTTGCAAATCTGAAACTCTGTACCCAACTCTCAATTGCCTCCTTCCTTCAACCCCTGGCAATCACCATTCTACTTTCTGTCTCTATAAATTTGACTATTCTAGATACCACGTATAAGTGCAATCATAAAGTATTTGTGTTTTTGTGATTGGCTTATTTCTTTTAGCATAATGTCCTCAAGATTCATCTATGTTGTTGCACGTAGCAGAATTTCCTTCTTTTTTAAGGCTGAATAATATTCCATTGTATGGATATACCACATTCTGTTTCTCCATTCATCCCTCAGTGGACACTTGCGTTGCTTCCACTTCTTGGCTGCTGTGAATAATACTGCTATGAACGTGGTTGTACAAGAGAAACAGCATTTTTAATAGCTGCATTTTATTCCATCTAGAAGCTACATCACAGAGGACTCGGACGTATAGATTGTTTGTACTTATTTAATACCATTAGTTATTCTGTTCCATACTTAACACAGGGATAGTTAAGTAATTGACTGATACCTTATAATGTCAGATTATTAACTCAGGATTATAGCTTTTCAAACTCTTTTGAGATGAAGAGAACTAAAACACAATTTTACATATTTTTAAAACTCAAAGGCTCTTTCATGAGAAAATTATGTTTTATCAAGAACAAAGTTACTTTTGGTGTCCCAGTTAAATTTCTTTGGAAATGTGTTCACTAAGTAATGTTAAATGAAAGAGGAAAACATATACTTGTAGTGTATAATATAAGAATAGTTTACACTTGTTGAGTGATGTGTATCATGAGCTGTGTTAAGGGATATACAAGTATTAGCTCATTTAATCCTCATGGCAACTCTTTGAGGTAAGCATTGGAGGGGAGCAGAATAGGCCACCCCAGAATATGCCTCTTTGGCATAAGGATTATTTTGAGCTAAGTATTTTGAGAAATGGCAGACACAGGAGAAGTTCTGAAGACCAGATAAGTTACCCGTTTTTTGAGAGAAATTTACATTTATAAAGGAAACCTCCGTTTGTAAGAGTGTCTCCCTCTGTGTACTTGGAAAAGAAGTTTAACTTAGAATCACATGAGAATCTTATCAAGAAGAGTCACTTAAATCTGCATAACAACCTTACCCTTGTTTGCTTTTCCTGGTAACCTCCCCAAATTGGTCTCCTCCTACACCTTTCTTCCTATTGTCTTTAGCTGGAGATGGTATTTAAGGTGCCAGCTTCAAACACCTCAAAGAGTTCCTCATTCCCCAACCCCATCTCCCATGTATACAGAAGGTATACGTGAAATAAACTGCTGTTATTTTCCCTCTGATTAATCTGTCTTTTATGACAGGGAGGTCCCAGCCATGAACTCAGAAGGTTAGAGAAGAATTATCCCATCCCCCACAGCCCACTTCCTAACAGCATCATTTATTATTCCCCTCTTAGAGAAAATAAAATTTAGGTCCAGGGAGTTAAGTAAGTTAAGTAAGTTGCCCAAATTTTCACAGAATTTGAACCCAGGTCAGTATGACTTCAGAACCTGTGGTTTAATCATCATTAACAATTACTGAAATAATTTTTTACTAAACTATATCATGAACAACTATTATATAATATATAGTATTATATAGTGCCCCATGGAGGGGCATCTATCCCAGATTTACAAGAGTTAACAAGGCGACCATAAATTGTCTATGAAACAATGCCCTATGTGTTCTACTATTGAGGTGTGAGAGAATATGCTGTAAGAACACAAAGAAGGAAAGTCTGAGGAGTCTGAGGAGAATCAAGAAAGACTTCACAAAATAGGTGACATCTGATCTATGCCTTGTGAGATGAATAAAATTTACCAGACAAAGCGCGATTGTGGAAAGGGAGAGTCTACCAGTGAGCAGAGGACAAATCCAAGTCAGCACAGGGGAAAAAAGCCAAAACTAATACTCAGGCGCTACATTTAAAGCTCTGTCTCTCAGGGTAAGCTGCTTTAGTTTGTCTTCTAGTCTCTATGTCAATCCTCCATTTTCATCCTCTATTAAAATTCAATCTTTTCTTGCCCTTTGTTGCACCATAGTGATTCTATTTCAGCTTTAATATGTAGCAAATTGAGTAGGAGAGTTAGGAAGAGCATCCTGGAAAGTTTTACAACAAAGATCCACTTACCAGGTACTTCCATGAGAGGAACAGGCCCATTTGCTACACGGAGAATAAATCTGTGTTTTGGCAGCAACATGTGGGTTTGTTTGGACCACCCACGTCCTCCTCCTTTTTCTTAGGACAAGGGGGAAAAAGAAAGGAATGTAGGGAGCTGAAATGGTTTATTAGCTTTGGAAATTCTCAGGAATTGGCTCTGTAAATGATATTTCCAGTCTATTCTTGAAGACTATACAATTCTGATGGGAAATGGGATTAACTATATAAAAGGATGGCAGATCCCATATTTAGGGAAATAAGCTTCCGCGGGAGGATCTAAAACAGCTCACAGATCAAGTGCCAAGGAAAAGCAACCCCTGGAGGAGGCACTGAGCTGGCACCGTGGACCAACGACCCCAGCTCTGTAGCCAGGCACTAGTCATAGTTACAGCGGGACGCCACTGCAGATGGCAAAGGATAATCTTGGGGAGGAAGATCTTCCTCTGCCCTATGGTCCTTCTAGCTGGACAGAGAATCAAATCGACATGAGACTGGTTAACAGGAGAAAATCAAATTTAATAGGCATACATATGGAGAATCCACATAGACACAGAATTCCAAAGACACTGAGGCAACAGGAAGCTTACATGAGCTAAGGAGAGGGGTAGGGTCAGAGGACACAAAGGGGAGAAAGACCATTAGCAAGAAGGTGAAAGGAGCTGTTTGGAAAAACTAGATAAAGGGGAGTCCCTGTTTATAGCTCTCTTCCTGTTACAGGCTCTCCTTTCCAATGTAAATTTAGGCATTTGCAGGGAGACAAAGAGAGCTTTTCCTTCATCTGCTTGGTTTTGATTACTTTTAACTCAAAATAATCGTTATGCCAAAGTGGCCCATCTTGGGACAGCCTGCCCTGGGCCCCTACAGTAATAATCAAACTTCTTCCTTGGTACTGGCAATATCATGGCAGAACATCTGTGAAGAGATATGAGTTGCTGACAGTGCAAAAGAGTGATCTACATTGACTATGAACCCGTTAGACATTTGTCAATGCAGCTGCTGTGCTACAGATGGGAGCCTGCCTCCTACATGGAAGAGGATTTTAAAGCAGTCAATGCACTGGACAGAGCACCAGACAAAGAGTCGGACAGACTTGGGCGCTAATCCCAGCTTTATGAACTTTGTGACAAGTTAGGAATTTTTTGGAGATTTAGTTTACTCACATGTGAAATATGGAAATAATAAAACAACTGCCCTGCTTGACTCACATTTGGTCCTGTTGGGAAGATGAAATAAATTGAGAGACATGAAAATGCAGAGAAAATTGTAAAGCAGATATAAAGCACTATATTTATTGTGATAAAAGTGGTGAGCCTCACTTACTCCCCTACCTGAAAATAGGCAAAGGCCAAGTGATCCAAGGCATCCTCTAAACTTGCCTCATCCTCTGTCTTCCATTCTCCATAAGATCCTCGGAAGAGACTGACAGCCTCCTCCAGCCATGGAATGGCATGGTAGTAATCCCCCATGTCATAGGCCACCTGTAGGTAACATAAGTACCATCATTAAACCTTAATCCACGGGTAGAGGAGAGGAAATGACAAAGAGTGAGAGAGAGCCTATGGAACACCAGGAGGCAAGTTTTCATCTCAAGTTCATTTAAATTCTATTTATTTAGGATCCATTATATCCAATGCATTGTTCTAGATGTAGAGAAGACACATTGAAGGAGTGCATTTAAGAATTCATAATCTGGGGAGAAGGGAGATACAGATATTCAATTAATTGTAATACTGGGCAGAATGACATGAATACTCAAAGGAAATATGCATAATATGTCACGGAGGCAGAGAAGGAAGAGACTTGGGAATCTCAGAAAGCTTCACAGAAGAATGGCATCTGGAAGGCCTTCTCCAAAGAAAGAAAAGGATTTCAAGGAGCAGAAATTGAGAAGAAGAACATTTTAAGATGAGGGAATGTCAGAAACAGACACTCAAAGCAAGCTTGTGTTCAGGTAGGACGCTGTGGTTATAGCCTAAGGTGAAGAGAAGCAAGAAATGAACTTCAAAAGGCAGCATGGGCTAAGCTAGTAAGAGTTGTGAGTGTCATGTTTTTAAGAAGACACAACCAGTAACAATGTGAGAAATGGGTTGAATTCCTTCATTTATTTATTTATTTATTCATTCATTCATTCATTCAATATTTACCCAGTATTTACAATGTCTCTGGTGATCCCTGGCCTTAGAGCTTACAGTCAAATGAGGGGCAGGAGAGTGAAAAGTAATTGCAACACAATGTATTAGACCCACATGGGAATGCTCTAAGAGCTCAATGCATTTTTTTCTATGTTAAATGTTGGAAGGTGGGAATGTAGCAATATGTACTAAACCTAGTTTCTGTATCCTAATAGCTTACAGTTAACTATAATACCAGCACTGCAGGTGGAATTTCCTGGAAGCTGATGTTGGAGACAGCATGGAATTATAAAGTAACAGAGTTGGAAGCACTTTTACAAAATAATCTAATTCTGGTATAACTTCCAGACTGGCAGAAAGACAGGGCAGAGCCTAGAGGTACTAAAACTCTGCAGTCTAAACAATAAATCAGTGGCTGTTCTAGGTCTGCCATTAATCTGTTGTGTTATTTCTCTGATCCTCAGGTTTCCTGTTTGTAAAAAGTTGAGTTGAAGAATAACAATCAGGGCCCCCTGGGTGGCTCAGTCGGTTGAGCATCTGACTTTGGCTCAGGTCATGACCTCACGGTTTGTGAGTTCCGAGCCCTGCGTCAGGCTCTGTGCTGACAGCCTGGAGCCTGCTTTGGATTCTGTGTCCCCCTCTCTCTCCACCCACCCCTGCTTGTGCTCTGTCTCTCTCTGTCTTTCAAAAATGAAGAAACATAAAATCTTAAAAAAAAAAAAAAAGAATAACAATCAAAATGACTCAACTTTTTCTGCTAAGTTAACAGTTTATTTAATTAAGGTTTCCCTAGTCCCTAAAATATGGTAGATTGAGCTAACTAGAATCCCTCTAACCAAAACTACTTGAAACTTTTGGATAAAATGTAACAAATATTTTACATTTTCAAGAAAGAATGGAAAATGTCCAGGTACAGGAAACAAAAAAGGAGCTAAGAACCCAAGCAACAAGCTTAAGAGCAGATGCTAAAGCTGTTTAGAATGGGGGTGAGTGGTAGTCCTCGTTCTTAGCAACCTTTAATTAAAACACCCACATGAGGACAGAATATGAGCCCTCCAGACACATCCTCATACCTAGGTTGGAATGAAGACACACTCATAAAAGCGAAATCCATGAAGAACCATACCTTAAAGGAAAGGGTAGACCTGAAAAAATCTGCCCACTGTCACAAAGAGTCAAGAAAGTTGGTTTATGGGGCACCTCGGTGGCTCAGTGGGTTGAGTGACTGACTTCAGCTCAGGTCGTGATCTCACAGTTTCTGGGTTTCAGCCCAGAGTCAGGCTTTGTGCTGACAGCACGAAGTCTGCTTTGGATTCTCTGTCTCCCTCTCTCTCTCTCTGCTCCTCTCCCACTCACGCTCTCTCTTTCTCAAAAATAAACAAACAGTAAAAAAAAAGTTGGTTTGTTTCTGTCTGGGTATTGTTTAGGGGAAACAAAGTGTGTCTTTAGAATATTCACAATCTTGAGCCTATGCTCATGTGAATAAATCAATACAATAATGGATCTAAGGTGAGTGAAAATCGAAACCACAATGAGATATCACTTCTTGCCTGTAAGAATGGCTATTATCAAAAGGACAAGAAATAGTGCTGGCGATGATGTGGAGAAAAAGAACCTTGTGCACTGCTGGTGGGAATGCGAACTGGTACAGCCAGTGTGGAAAACAATATGGAGGCTCCTCAAAAAATTAAAAATAGAACTACCCTATGACCTATCAATTCCACTTCTGGTATTTATCTGAATAAAATGAAAACACTAACTTGAATAGGTATATGCACCGCATATGTTCATTGCCAGAATTATTTATAATAGCCAAGATAGGGAAACAACCTATGTGTCCATTAACGGACAAATAAAGAAAATGTGGGGTGTGTGTGTGTGTGTGTGTGTGCAATGGAATATTATTCAGCTATAAAAAAAGGAGACTTTGCCATTTGCAACAACATGGATGAACCTTGAGGACATTATGCTACATGAAATAAATCAGACAAAGGGGTGCCTGGGTAGTTCAGTTGGTTAAGTCAGTTAAGCGACTTAGTTTCAGCTCAGGTCATGATCTCACAGTACATGAGTTCAAGCCCCACTTTGGACTCCAAGCTGAGCACATGGAGCCTGCTTGGAATTCTTTCTCTTCTCTCTCTCTCTCTCTCTCTCTCAGAATTCTCTCTCTCTGCCCCTCCCCTGCTTACACATGCTCTCTCTCAAAATAAATAAATAAACTTTTAGAAACTCAGACAAAGAAAGACTAGTACCATATGATCTCACATATATGTGGAATCTAAGACAAAAAACAAACAACAAAAACCTGAATCCATAGATACAGAGAACAGATTGGTTGCCCCAGGTAGGAAGTAGGGAGTAACTGAAATGGGTGAAGGGAGTCAAAAGGCACAAACTTCCAGTTTTAAAATAAATAAGTCATGCAGATATAATGTACTCCAAAAACAAAAACAAAAAATCAAAAATAGTACCTAAGGCCAGTGATACCATTCGAATACCTGGAAGAAGAAAACCAGAACATTCTGGAGCGATATTCCTACAACTACAAACACAGAGATTCTTTTAGGAGAAAAAAAGTCCTGCTAAAAGTAAGCTCACAATTAAACATACTAAACCATATCAGGAAATAATCATTAGCAAGAGTCAACAGACAAAATATTACAATTAGACAACTAAGGACTTCAGAAAATGGAAAGGCCAATCTGCTTTAAAATAATCCATGGAGGAGGAAATTGGAGATGTGTAGATGAAACAAATTTGGCCACATGTTAATAATTGCTGAAGCTTATTCCTTGACCCACCAATACTACTCCCAGGTGTTTATTCAAGAGAAATAAAAACAGAAAGACTTACATAGGAATGTTAATAGTAGCTTTATTCACAGTAGCCCAGGCTGGAAACAATCCAAGTATCTATCACTAGGAGACTGGATAATAAACAGTCTCCTAGTGATATATATTCATATAATGGAATACTACTCAACAATAAAAAAGGAATTACCTACTAATAAATACAACAAGGTGGATAAATTTCACAGATACAGTGTGCTCAGTGAAAGAAGCTGGACTCAGGATAGTACATATTGCATGGCTCAGGACAATGGTCACCGGGCACCTGGGCAAGGGTAGGTAGAGCAGAAGGGAGGGGCTGGGAATGGTGAGAAGAAACAGGAGGGGGACTTTATGGAGCTATATTTAAATTCATTAAAAAGCTTTTTTTTTTTTTTTTTTATTTTTCATTTTAGAGAGAGAGAGAGAGAGCATGAGTGGGAGAGGGGCAGAGGGAGAGAGAGAATCCCAAGCAGGCTACATGCTCAGCATGGATCCAGACATGGGGCTCAATCCCACAACCCCGGGATCATGAGCTGAGCCAAAATCAAGAGTCAGATGCCCAACCAGCTGAGCCACCCAGATGCCCTTAAATTCTTTTCTTTTTTAAGTTTATTTATTTATTTTGAGAGAGACAGAGACAGTGCAAGTGGGGGAGGGGTAGAGAGAGAAGGAGAGAGAGAGAGAATCCCAAGCAGGCTCTGCACTGCCAGCGTAGAGCCTGATATGGAACTTGAACCCAAAAAGCCATGAGATCATGACCTGAGCTGAAACCAAGAGTCGGACAGATGCTTTTTTTAAAAAATTTTTTATGTTTATTTATTCGGGGGGGGTGGGGGGAGAGAGAGACCACAAGACCACAAGACCACAAGTGGGGGAGGGGCACAGAGAAGGAGAGGCAGAATCCCAAGCAGGCTCTATGCCATCAGTGCAGAGCCCAATGCAGGGCTTAAATCCACGAGCTCTGAGGTCATGACCTGAGCTGAGATAAAGAGTCGGACACTTAACTGACTGCGCCACCCAGGTGCCCCTAAATTCATTTTTTAATATTAACTTAAATGCCTTAAGTTTTATGTAAATTCCTTTTTAAAAATCTGAAACAAATATTGCAAAATTTAAACATATTTCATCTCTGGTTATAGATATAATTGCTTGTTATTTTATATACCTTTCTTATATTAGAAATGTTTTATCTTTTAAAATAAGTGAATAAATACAGAAATTAAGACTTCCAATAAAGCTTTCAGGAAGTGACTTACTGAATTTTCAACATATGGTTTTAGTCTCATGAAGGCTTCACAAATGAAGCGTACATTGGTTCCATACACAGAACTATTTTAACTGGCTTAAATTTAAATTAGCCATGAACCTGATGGTTGAGCTCTGATTCCATCACAATATTAGAAAAGGAAAAATGGTATATAGAGAGGCTGAGGCAACACACCCTACATTAATTTGGAAGACTGATCCACAAAACTTGAAATCAGGGCACCTGAGGCCCACTCTCATGTCTGCCGGGAAAATTCATTTTCCTGCAATACACGTCTCCAAAATTAAAAAGGATTTACTCCATTACTTATTAAGGCAAAGGCTAACAAAGAGTATATTGTAAAGTGACCTCAAGTGTGCTTATAAGTTATGATCAAAGATCGGCTAAATATCTCATATGGAAGGTTCCTGAAGTTTATTTCCTCAAGGAATGTTAAAATAAATGGCCTCCGCTTTTTGACACTGCTTGAATTTAGTACTTCTAAATGCTTAGGAAATGTTGCAAGGGATTCCAGAAAGTCTCAGGAGCCTGGTTTCCATGATCTTACCTTCACATCTCCACCTCTTATCCCTTTCCCCACTCTTGGACCCTGCTTCTCCTCTCCACCCAGCTGTTCATCTGCTGGCAGGGTGCTACTGTTAGGATGACCACAAGACCATTTCTCCCAGCTCAGTCCCAGTTTGTCTGTCATCCTGGCATAACTAATAACACCCCCTTCACTCTCAAAAGTGGCCGGCATATGTGATCACCTTAGCTATCATGGAAAAGACACGTGATTTGGAGTTAAAAGACCTGGGTTCAAAATTTCCTTCTGCTACTTAAAATTGTGTAACCTTGGGCAAATTATTTCCCTGTCTGATCCTCGGCTTCTTCATCTGAAAGTGGGGAATAATACCAAGTTTCCAAGTTTGCTGGAAGGACTGAAAGTATGTAAAAGCAATCAGGATATAGTTATTTCATCCTTGAGAAATTAGAGCTGAACAATTCGCTCTCTCTCTGAATAGTGTTACCTTGCCAACTTGGAAGCAGTCATCTGCTGTCAGGGAGAAGAGCCGTCTGGGACTGTACAGGTCAGTGACGGCGGAGCCAGTGACTCTCTGAAAGACACCCCGGGCAAGGCCCTTCACGTTGAGCATGTACACATCCTGTAGCCGCATCAGGGCCCTCGCTGCTCCCTCAAGGTCCTCAAAGGCTGGCAGGTCCTGCTCCACCTTCTCATAACCATCTTTCAGAGCTGTAAGGGCAGTAAAAACATCAATCCACCCCACCCTTCAAAAAACAGGTGGTGAGCATTTGATACATGCAAGGCATAATCACCTAGTCAAATATTTCATGAGCAAAGATAATGTTGTATGTGTTTATATTTTTATTTTTTTAATTTATTTTCAATGTTTCTTTTTATTTTAGAGAGAGAGAGAGAGAGAGAGAGTGAGCAGAGGAGGGTCAGAGAGAGAGGGAGACACAGAATCCAAAGCAAGCTCCAGGCTCTTGAGCCGTCAGCACAGAGCCTGATATGGGGCTTGAATCCACGAACACGAGATCATGACCTGAACTGGTCAGATGCTTAACCGACTGAGCCACCCAGGTGCCTCTGTTTTATGTGTTTTTATTCCCCGTGGCAAGCACAACTCCTGGCACAGAGCAGATGCTTAATACAATCTTCTGAATGAGGAAAAAAAGCTTTCTAGTAAAAACTGAAGCACGTGTTGTTCCATCCTATCTGTCTCCAGGAATCTTGTCCTTTGTGGGGACAACTCTTCTTCCTCTTAACTTCCCCAAAGTCAAAAAATTTCTTCAAGTCAAAGTAGAATAAATTAGGGGTGCCTGGGTGGCTCAGTCAGTTGAGCATCCAACTCTTGATTTCAGCTCAGGTCATGACCTCACAGTCCATGGGATCAAGCCCCTCGTCGGTCTCTGGCTGACAGAGCAGAGCTTGCTTGGGATTCTCTCTTTCCTTCTCTCTTTCTGCCCTTCTCCTGCTCTTTCTCAAAATAAATAAATAAATAAATTTTTTAAAAATTTACATCCAAGTTAACATATAGTGCAATAATGATTTCAGGAGTAGAATCCAGTGGTTCATCCCCTCTATGTAACACCCAGTGCTCATCCCAACGAGTGCCCTCCTTAATGCCCCTTGCCCACTTAGCCCGCCTCCCCACCCACAACCCCTTCAGCAACCCTCAGTTTGTTCTCTAGATTTAAGAGTCTCTTATGTTTTGTCCCCCTCCCTGTTTTTATATCATTTCTGCCTCCCTTCCCTTGTGTTCATCTGTTTTGTATCTTAATGAAGAAATATTTAAAAAACAAAAACAAAAGTAGAATAAATTAGGAACCTGACCTTGCTACAGATCACATTATAGTGTCAATTTAATAAAATAGAAATTATCAGACAAATACGTAAACGGAATGATATAACCTGTACTTCTCCATAGGGTTGTAGTGAAGATCAAGTGAAATAATGGATATGAAAGTGCTTTCTAATGTACATTCATATAAACATATTAACAAGGGGACCTAGTCCTTGGTAATCTCTAGAGCTGAGAAGATCGAGTAATACCTACCCACTTCATTACCCTTCATCACATTCCACCAGAATCTCTCTCCTTTCCAGAGTCAGGAGATAGAATCTTCTCTTACCCTCCAGCCCTCCTCCTCATTACCTCGGATGTTCTCACTGGCCTCCAGACTATGTACCACATTCCTCCAGTCAGACTGTAGGCGTTTGATGAGAGTAAATGCAAGCAGAGGGTTAGACACAGGGGTTGCCGTATCCTCATGCAAAGAAAGCACCTTGTCATAGAATCTGGAAGAGAGGAATAGAATGATCTCACTTACTGAGATAGCCACTGCCCCTAGTGAAGGTTGGCGTGGTGTATGTACATTTAGAGTCGTTAAAAATGAAACATGATGCCCTCGAGACTCATGTAATAGTCTAACCAATAAGCACAAAGAATATGAAAACTACCAACACAACAAAAGAAGATCCATTCATTTGTTCATTCAATGAGTCAGTCTCTACTGGTCAATTACAGAACATCAGGCACCACACTAGATGCTAAAGATATAAAGGCAAGACAGGGTAGATGTTCCAAGGAATTCACAAACCAGAAAATCTTTTTTTTTTTTTTCTTTCCTCATCACTCTATATTCAATACTTAGAATCTGGTAGAAGCTCAAAAATGTTGTTCCATTAGTTGCAATAACTGTGATACCTGCTATGAGACAAAAGCTTGCAATGCTATGTAATGTTACAGCAATTTGTAGGCAGGGCCCCTAACCCAGGTGGGAGTTAGAAGGTGTAAGGGAAGACTTCCCAGAGGAAATGGCACTTGACCTGAGTCCTAAAGGATGAAACATTTGATAGCTACTGCTTACTGAGCTTTACCTCTATTAGGCATCCTGCTAAGTGCTCTAAATATATTGTCTCATTTAACCCCCCCAACGACCCTTAGAGTAGATTTTTATCATGCCCATTTTACAGGGAGAGAAAACTGAAACAAGGCCACACTTTTTGTGAGTGACAAAGCCAGATTTCACTCTGAAGTTTATTCTCAGCTGATTTTGCCCTATTGTTTCCATGGAACTAGAACAAAGAAAGGAAGAATTTATTTATTTATTTATTTATTTATTTATTTATTTATAATGTTTATTTATTTTTGAGAGAGACAGAATGCGAGCAGCATAGAGGCAGAGAGTGAGAGACAGACAGAATCCGAAACAGCCTCCAGGCTCTAAGCTGTCAGCACAGAACCCTACGCGGGGCTTGAACTCACAAACCACGAGTTCATGACCTGAGCTGAAGTCGGATGCTTAACTGACTGAGCCACTCAGACACCGTAGTTCTTTTTTTTTAACTTGAGTATAGTTGACACACAGTGTTATGTTAGTTTCAAGTGCACAACAAAGTGATTCAAAAAATATGGAACACTTCATGAATTCATATGGCATCCTTGTGCAGAAACCACGCTCAACTTCTCTGTATTGTAGGCAGAATATTTTTTGAGTCAACAGGGACCAACATGTACCAGAGCACAGAGGCTTGATATATTTATTCATTCAATACGTCAGTCTACAATGGTTGCTTGCCAGATGTCAGACTCCATGCTAGATGCTGGGGATGCAAAGTCAAGACAGGGTCCAATGCTCGAGAGTTTCATGAACAAGAAGATAGCTGTTTTTCTCATCACTCTATACCTAAATTCAATAAATAGTTCTATGAAAGAATGACTAATATATACTCTTCTAGGATCTAGGAACAGAATTTTGAATAAGACAATAACCTTGGTCTCAAGGACTCACGGACTAGTAGATAAGACACAAATAATTATATTACAGATGAACACCAGATTTAAGAACAAGGCTTAGGGGGCCGTAAGGAGAGGGGGTAATTAATTTGGCCAGAGCAAGTCAGGGATAGTTTTACAGAGGACATAATAAACTAAAACTTGCAAATAGTGAGGAAGGGAGGAGAGGCAGGCAGAGACAGCTCAACCTATGTGAAGGGACAGAGAGAACTGGTAGGGGAATATAAGCTGTTCAGCACTGCTGGAGGATAGGGTAGATTAGCCTGGAAAAGTGAGGAGCACCTCACAAGCCACCAAAAAGTTTTAAGTGAGAGTCGGACACACTGACATGTTTATATATATAAATTCATGAGGGTGAGAAAGTGGGTTCAGAAATGTGAATGACCAGAGGCAGATAGACCAGTTAGGAGGTCAATTCAAAACTGTAAGCAAGAGTAAGGAGAGTCTGAACCATAATAATGACAGTGGGGGCTGCGAATGGGATAGATTCAATGAAGCTATTTAGGGAGCAGGCCACATAGAAACTGGTGATGGTTGTAATGGGGGATGTAAATGTGGGGTCATCCATCATGCTTCCAGCCTCTCTGGCTTGCCGACATGTGTAGAAAAGGGCCAGAAATGGTGGGACCAGAAGTGATCATCTTTCTAGTTAATTTCTCTCTTCAGATGTCCTACAAAGTATTCACACAAGCAAAAGATGCTGTTTCCTGGGGCGCCTGGGTGGCTCAGTCAGTTAAACACCAGACTTCGGCTCAGGTCATGATCTCAAGGTTTGTGGGTTCGAGCTCCTTGTCGGGCTCTGTGCTTACAGCTCAGAACCTGGAGCCTGCTTCAGTTTCTGTGTCTCCCTCGCTATCTGCCCCTCCCCCGCGGCGCTCTTTCTCTCTCAAAAATAAACATTAAAAAAAAAGTTGTTTCCTTTCCTGGCATAGTAAGGTTATTCCATTTATAACACACTATTGGAATTAACATTATTAAATTATCAATTATAATAAGGCAGTCCTGAGAGTTCCAGCTGTAACCTCTAAAATTTTTTTCTTATTTTGGGGCGCCTGGGTGGCTTAGTTGGTTAAACGTCTGACTTTGGCTCAGGTCATGATCTCACAGCACGTGAGTTCAAGCCCTACAATGGGCTCTGTGCTGACAGCTCAGAGCCTGGAGTCTGCTTCAGATTCTGTGTCTCCCACTCTCTCTCAAAATATATAAACATTTAAAAAAATTTTTTTAAGTTTTTTCTTGTCTTAAAATTATTAATTTCAAGAACAATATAATAACAACAATGGACGTAAAAGAAAAAAGTGTGTGCAAAATGAAAAGGATACGTATTTATAGGAATGTGCTCAAGAGTGTGTGACTTCTTTGGCCAGAGTGGAAGACTTCAGCGAGCAGAAAGGGATGAAAGTAAAGAATAGAGGAGTGGCAGGGTGGAGGAATTCACTCCCCTGAAGCTGAGTCGGCCCTAAGGATTTCTCAAGGGTGGAGCCCGCCACTGGGAATGGAGCCTGAAACAGAAGATGATTTACCTCCAGGTGCTTCCAGGGAGCCAAGAGTTCAAGCACAAACTAAGAACAAGAATCTCATTTCCAGGGAGGAAATGAGAGCTCTGTCAAGTCCGAGGATGTCTCTGATCCCGAGACAGTGCACTTTGACAGTGGCTACTCTATGGTTTTAAAAACTAAACCGGCCTCCAGGGTGTGGGATTTTTTTTTTTTTTTTTTTTTTTTTTTTTTTTTTTTTTTTACTGCCCATTATTTCCTGCTTCAGCTCCATATGGAACTACTTAGTGGAAGATATTCCACTGCTAGACGAAAACACTTAAAGCAAGCAGAGACTTGGGCCTGAGTCCAGCCTCAAGAGTAAGTGTCCAAGGACAACTGAGGCTGAGGGGGCAGTAATTTTATAGACAGTTGGATTGGAAGGAGACCTGAGAGGTATCCCGACCCAGCCCCCAACTATCTGTCAGTTTCCTCCTCTATAAAATGATAGAACTGGGGGCGCCTGGGTGGCTCAGTCTGTTAAGCATCTGACTTCGGCTCAGGTCATGATCTGTCAGTTTATGGGTTCGAGTTCCGTGTGGGGCTCTGTGCTGACAGCTTAGAGCCTAAAGCCTGCTTCAGATTCAGTGTCTCCCTCGCTTTTGGCCCCTCCCGCGCTCGTGCTCTGTCTCTCTCTCTCTCTCTCCCATAAATAAACATTTAAAAAAATTAAAATGACAGAACTGGTCTAGTCTAGAAGATCTCTATGGATTCTTTCGGCACGACCATTCTATTCTCTCTTTCCATCATCTTTTCCATAACTGAATAGATTCTTCACTTAGTGCTTGAGGACTAACGTTTAATAGGCATCAGAGGAAAGAAGGAAGGCAGTGAGGTGAAAATTTCCCCCAAGTCCTCCAGCACATCAAAAGCACTAGCTCCTTGTTCTCTTCACACCCCACTTTGTATTACGGTGTCAGTTTATTTAAGGCAGGGGTTTGGTCTCTACTGCACCACATGATTCAATTCAGTGTTCAGATACGTCATTTTTCTGTCACACAAAGAAAAAAAAAACCTATCAACAGATATCTGAGACTGGCTTGGAATCTAAACGTTGGCCTTATTCCCAGCCTTTGAGCAAATAGCTGGTTTTCAGAGACCGAGTTACTGGATGCTGAATTCAAACCTCAAGGTTTCCTAAATGGCTTTTTGCTTTAACAAATGTTGCTGAGAGTGGAAAATCAGATCCTTTGCTTCAAGAATGTGCACATAAAATTCGCAATCCAATCCCGCATTAAACATAGCCTGGATAGGTTATCCAACCGCAATACATGAGTTTTTAATTCAATATGTTTCTCCTTGGGAATTCAGAAATGGCTTTGTCTCAGTTCTTCTGAGACATCCTGAATGTTTAATTCCTAACAGAAAAATTATTGCTGCTGATTTTACTCTTTCAATCTTGGTAGTTTTTTAAAAACTACAACAACTATTATCTATATATATAACACTAGTATTTACACTATACCGGTATATAATTATATATACTATAACTGGTAAAATTTTTTCTTCATTAACTTGGGGTAAGACGTAGTGTTGACATCGAAAAATATTTTATTGCTAAATTCAGAAATTTAAAGAAGAATATCAACTGAGTCCCTTAGAAATAACATCTCAAGTTACATTAGGTCACCAGATTGGGAGTATAGGAAAATGAACAAGAACTGCCAAAATTCTTGTTCTCAAAAGCAAACATTTCACTAAGTTTTAAAGCACTGACTAAAGAACAGACAGTCTGTAAGATACCACACTAAACTTTGTGAAATTAAATGCTCATAAGTCATATGAGAAAAGGATCTAGAATTTTTCTGATTCTTTTTTATTATCTGGGCTCTCACAATCTTAGTTACTGCTTAGAGCCAAAAGCGGAGTCTAGGTTCACCGGGCGGTCTCAAAATAAAAATCATACAGTTGGAGCTAACATTTGTTAAGCATTTATTACATGCCAAGCAAAATGATAAATAACCTTTACATGGTACTTAATCCTTCCAACAACTCTGTGGGGTAGGTACTATCATCATCATCATTTTACAGAATGTAGGTAAAGGAACTTGCCCAAAGTCAGAGCCAAGGATTCAAACAGAGGTCTGTTAAATTCCTGAATCCAGACTCTTAACCACTATGTACACCAGTTGCTCATAAAATCTCAGGAGTTATGGGGCTTGGTCTGGGTCCCGGCACATCAGATAAAGCAAGCAGTCAGGACATCATGCACGATAGAAAGAAACCATCAAAAAAACTAGGTCCTAGTCCTGGATTTGCTACCCTACTATCTGGGATAAGGTACTAAATTTTAGTCTTATCATATTTACATGATTCTTTTTTATTATCTGGGCTCATTTGTTTAAGAGAGTAGTACAAACCTATTTCAAAGCACTGTGTGTAAGAATCAAATGAGATTAGTATTCTGTGACAAAGCTGTAACAACGACAATAGTGATAATACAGTAAAGGAGACCAGCATCAGAGCCCTGCCCCCCATCCCCTCTGCCAGTCACTTTGATCAGCACTGCAAACTCTCAGTTCTGAACCTGAGGCACAGCATCAGGATTCTAACCTCCCCATCTCTATCTGAGCCATCGAAATAAAGAGAAGGAGCACGTGAGTAGCAGGGAGCATGTTGGGATCTCAAATTAAAGAGAAGAGTCTTTTATTTCCACCAACAAACCGAGACTCCAATGCATGTGGACTGAGAACAAAATTAAAACATTTTGCTTTATAGAGTAGACCCAGGGGCACCTGGCTGGTTCAGCTGGTGAAGCATCTGACTCTTGATTTTGCCTCAGGTCCTGATCTTGTGATTTGTGAGTTTGAGCCCCGCATGGGGCTCTGCGCTGACAGTAGGGAACCTGCTTGGAATTCTCTCTCTCTCTCCCTTTCTCTCTGCACCCCCCACACTCTCTCTGTGTCTCTCAAAACAAATAAATAAACTTAATTGCAACTCTGAAGAGTGACAAGAATTATTGAAAATATCATTTTTTAGACATGAATAGACACTTCTCCAAAGAAGACATCCAGATGGCCAACAGACACATGAAAAAATGCTCCACATCACTCATCATCAGGGAAATACAAATCAAAACCACAATGAGATACCACCTTACACGTGTCAGAATGGCTAACATTAACAAGACAGGCAACAACAGATGTTGGCGAGAATGCGGAGAAAGAGGATCTCTTTTGCACTGCTGGTGGGAATGCAAACTGGTGCAGACACTCTGGAAAACAGTATGGAGGTTCCTCAAAAAATTAAAAATAAAACTACCCTACAACCCAGCAATTGCACTACTAGTTATCTATCTAAGGGGATACAGGTATGCCATTTTGAAGGGGCACATGCACCCCCATGTTTATAGCAGCACTATCAACAACAGCCAAAGTATGGAAAGAGCCCAGATGTCCATTGTGGATGAATGGATAAAGAAGATGTGGTATATATATAAAGTGGAGTATTACTCAGCAATCAAAAAGAATGAAATCTTGCCATTTGCAACTACATGGATGGAACTAGACAGAGGGTATTATGCTAAGTGAAATTAGTCAGAGAAAGACAAATATCATATGACTTCACTCATATGAGGACTTTAAGATACAAAACAGATGAACATAAGGGAAGGGAAGCAAAAAATAATATAATGAACGTAAGGGAAGGGAAGCAAAAAATACTATAAAAACAGGGAGGGGTACAAAACATAAGAAACTCTTACATATGGAGAACAAACAGAGGGTTATTAGAGGGGTTGTGGGAGGGGGGATGGGCTAAATGGGTAAGGGGCACTAAGGAATCTACTCCTGAAATCACTGTTGAACTATATGCTAACAAACTTAGATGTAAATTAAAAAAAAATAAAGTGGTAAAAAAAAGAAAATATCTTTATTGTTAGAATACATACATTTTGTGTGTGTACATGTGTGTATATTCATACTCTTTCAAATAATAGTAAATTTAAACATGCATTAACTGCTTATATGCAAGCTACATACTTAAAAGCACATACCAACTTACATCATCATTCAGTCACTATTGAGTAACAAACAAGATCTTTCACACACACTTCCATACACAAACTGATTCTCTCCGACCCGGGCTCTCTTACACAGCCATAGCGTCCCCACACACCTTCTTCCCATGTGCCCCAGAATCAGTATTACTATCACATACATTCAACTCAGTTTTATCAGCAGCACATTGTGAGACAGCTCTCTGTTGTCTCGGCTCAGCAGAGAGTCAGATGATGTAGAGCTGTATTAATATATTCAGTTAGCAATGTGGTTACACCACTGCTGTAGACTTCTTAATGTCCCAAGCAGAGAAGGCGCAACACCTATTCCAACACATGGTACCATAATACAATCATTCATCTTTCAGAGTTTGACACTGACAGTCAATACATGATTACAGTGCCTGTATTCCAGTCTATATAGTATTTTATGCCAGTGTGTAGCACTAGAGTGTGTTGATTTCATAGCAAAACAGTACAGCTGAGCATTTGCTTGTGTGTGCTATACCCATAATCCTCTAGTATCAAGTATGTTTTTCCTCCAGTGTTTTTTTTTTAATTTTTTTCATGTTTATTTTTTGAGAGAGAGAGAGACAGAGCATGAGCGGGGGAGGGGAGGGGCAGAGAGAGAGGGAGACACAGAATCTGAAGCAGGCTCCAGGCTCTGAGCTGTCAGCACACAGCCCTACGCGGGGCTTGAACTCACAAACTGCAAGATAATGACCTGAGTGGAAATCAAGAGTCAGACGCTTAAGTGACTGAACCACCCAGGCACTCCTCCCCAGTGTTTTCTTGATGTCAAGATACACATATCAAACGTCAGTTACCTTGTATTTAGAATTTAATGTTTTTTTTAATTTTTTTTTTTTGTTTTTTTTTTTTTTTTGAGACAGAGAGAGACAGAGCAGGAGCAGGGGAGGGGCAGAGAGAGTGGGAGACACAGAATCTGAAACAGGCTCCAGGCTCTGAGCTGTCAGCACAGAGCCTGATGCGGGGCTTGAACTCATGAATCACGAGATCATGACCTGAGCCAAAGTCAGACGCCCAACCAACTGAGCCACCCAGGCGCCCCTTGTATTTAGAATTTAGAGAGCTCTTATATATGGGGAGAGAAGGGAGAGTTGAAGCAAAGGAGACAAGTGCTATGGACTCCAAGCTCCTTGAGGTCAGGGTTGGGTCTTGTTCACCATTTTATCCCCACTGCCTGGAGCAGTGCTTGGCTCACAACAGGCACTCAAACGTGTGTGTTGAATGAGTTAATGAACATGAAGCATTAGTCATATAGTGAGCTGTACAAGCAGCATTCATTAGAGACACAGAGATATCCATAGCGGCTGCCCACGCAGTCCCAGAGGCATGTAAATCTCATACACGGTCACAGAGAGTCACTTCATACTAAACACTAGTCCTCTGGGTCACGTGGCCACCACACACGGCTACAGCCTCACAGTATCTTCTCTCTCTCACTCTTGTAGTCTTGCTGTGTCTCTGTGACACAGAGCCTGGGGCCCCACACAGCTGGACACAGTGCCTTGTGAGGTCCTTCCTCCTCAGCCCGAGTCACCCCACTACACTTCTGCACAGCTATCAACTTGGCTGTGTGAGGATGGCTCTGGGGTGCTAGTGTGTGTGTGTGTGTGTGTGTGTGTGTGTGTGCGCGCGCGCGCGCGCAACGGAGTCCGAGACTCCACTCCGTGTGACACAGCGTCCCTGGGGTCCCACTCAATCTGTTTCGCCACGACCTCATGCCTCGGGCCACACCTCGGGGCTATCTCGGGGTCCCGCACACTGGACCTGACCGTCACACTGGGCCACGGTGTCTCAGTCTCACGGTCTAGCGAGGCTCTTACCCAGTCTCAAATCGAGTCTGAGGTCCCACGCAGAGGGACAACGAGACCGAGTCGCCCGCCACCGTAGAGCAGGGTGTCTCGGTCTGGCCCTCTGACTCAGTCTCCCCGACTGCGGCGCCCCTGGGGCTCCCTCCCGCCCCAAACCCGTGCCCTCACCTGGTCAGGTCCCGCAGCCGCGCCTCCTCCCCGCGCAGGTAGCGCCGCAGCAGTCCCAGCAGCCGGCGCTCGGGCGCCAGGGCGCGCGCAACGCTGGTCAGCGCCGAGAACGTGTCCCCCCGCGCCGCGGCTCCCGTCGGGTCCCCTGCCCGGAGCGCCAGGACAGCCAGCAGCGCCGTCAGCCGCGCCGCGGGGCCCATCCCGGCGCTCGCGCGCGTCCCCTCGGACGGTCCCGCCAGGCCCCTGGCGCGCGCCGCTCCCGCCCGGCCCGCCTCTCGGCCCCGCCCGGCCGCTCGCCTGCCCCGCAGCCCCGCCTCGGGCCTCCCCTCCCCTCCTTTGCTCTTACGCCTGCAGTCTCTCTCCATCTCCCACCCGCCTGCCGCCTGGCTCCTCCGCCTGCGTGGGGGCTGCTGCGCCCTCCATGTCCGCGCGCTAAGACGGGGCCCCGGGAAGGGTTTCCGCTGTGGCCCGTTCACACTCAGGGGAAACAGAGGCAGGGGGTGTGGGAGATGAATTCACCGGTCTGTGGCTGAACAACGCCATCCCCCGAGTATTCACCCCTCTAGATGGAGGGTGGAAATGCAGAAACACCACTGGATTCTTAAGGGAAAATCCAGGAGAGTGAATGATGTAGTTGGTAATGACGATGTGGGTGGAGAGCTGTGGGAGAGCAGAGGGAAGGAAGAAACACTTCACGGAAGACTTGACAATCTGAGCCATCATGAAAGACAGGCAGAACTCTGGTAAAGAGGGTGAAGGCGATTAGGGTCACGGCGTGACAAATGTAGGACCCATCACACCTAAAACGCTGGGGTCCTGGGTTATTGCTCCATACCATATACCTATGGCTACTTAAGCAAACAAAAATATTATTATTATTATTATATCCTACTAGGCTACTTACTCTTTTCTTCACCTTTCCAGGCAATGTTCATTCATTCATTCATTCATTCATTCATTCAACAAATATTCAGCACCTCTATTACTGTGCTGAGGACACAGAGAAACAGCACATCCAACCCTGGACTCACAAGGGGAAACAGACATAAACAAGTAACCACAATAAAGCGCTATCAGGATAATGGAGGGCTGTGCAATGAGCAACGGCAACACTGAGGAGGGAGTCCCTGCCATGCATAGGTGGTGGTGAGGGCTTCCCAGAGGAGGCAATGTGTGCAGGTCCAAAAGGATGAAAAGAAATTGTCTGGAAGATGACAGGCAAGTGACGGATGGGCTTTCCTTGCAGAAGGTACCTATATGTACCAACGTTTGGAGATGGAAACATAGTCTGAGTTCCAGAAATGATGAAAAGTTCCTTGTGGTTGGAACTGTCAGGTTATATTGCATTGCATGACATACTAAGAAAGTTAGCCTATCCTTTATGAAAATCTACTGGAAGTTTTAAGGTGGCAATAACAGCAATAACAACAGCAAGAGTAAAAATAATAGTTAATACTTACTGAGTGCTTCCTGTGTGCTAGGCACTGTCCAAGCATTTTGCATGTCTTAGCTCATTTAATTCTCATACTGACTCTATGGCATAGGGAGGATTATTAGTCCCATTTTACAAATAAGAAGATTGAGGCACAGAGAGGATAAATAACTTACCCAATGTTAATTATGTATAGACTAGTTCAGAGGTGTGCTGGTAAACTGGCTCCCCAGGACAATAAAAGTCCTGATGTGTGACATTTGCTAACTTCTGTGGTGGAAACTCCCACAATGGCCACTTTCAAGGCACTGAGATGATGTCACTGAACACAGTAAAGAGTTAACAACTGGCTCCCATGAGGAGGTTTGAGCCAGCTCCAGCATAGCACTGTTCACAGAAGACACAGAGATGCATCATCCAGATCCCTTTTCAAGGGAGGATTTGATGCACAGCTCCAGAGAGTGTAGTCAGAAGAGTCTCTAGTAGTCAGCTCCTTGGGGTCTGTCCTGCAGCAGAGAGCAACCTTACCTCAAGCCATTTCCAAACTTCCTTGGGAAGCCTGCATCCAGTCTCTGAGTGAGGGAATAAAGATGGGGCTTAACTTAAACCATGTGTCATTGGCTTTAGCAAAGTCTTGAAGGCCCTCATAAAGACTGTTAGCGAAATCTGGAAGGGCCTCCAGGAGACTGTTGATGAGGGATCGAAGGACAGGAAGGAAAACAGCCTGGAGAAAAGGGCACTTGAGTGCTGTTCTATACTGGAAGAACAGTTAATGAAGCTTGTCCTGCAGGCAATGTGAAAACAGAAGACATTCTAATAACTACATTGTGAATCTGGCTAATGAAGTCTCCAGGCAGAATGATGAAAGTGCCAACTGGCTTCTTCTGGCAGACTACAATAAAATACAAAAAACACACAAGGAATGGCTCAGTTTCTAAGCCAAATTTAGAGGGAATATAGAAGGTCTAACCGTCTATCCAAGGATCTAAAATTTCTCAAATAAAGAAGTGATGCAGGGTAAAGAACAAGCCCAGGGCACTACAAGTAAAACATGACCTCAAGGAAAAGCTTTCAAAAGTATGGTTTTAAAGACTCTTTGTTGAGACTTTAGGAAGATTTAAGGGCATGCCTAGCAGACCTTCAAAGAAAGGGCATTTCATTTAGATTCTCTCTGGTAAACAAGAAAGCCTCTAAGAGCCTTGAGTGTCCCCTATAAAGCAAACTATTTCAACCAGGCAAAAATGTTTCTAAGAATCTTAAGACTGTTGTACCACAGCATCCTGACTCTCAGACCAAGTGAGAGAAGGGCCTGGAAAGAAAAATAGATGTGGCTTTTGTCTAAAGGAGTGGATTCCAATAAGATTTATAGGAAATCACCAAGAGTTTTCAGATAAGGGGCATTTGACTGGCTCAGTCAGTGAAGCATGTGACTTCCTTGACCTCAGGTTTATGAGCTCAAAGCCCCATGTTGAGTGTAGAGATTACCTAAATAAATAAGCAAACAAACTTTTAAAAAGTTTTAAGATAATTTTATCAGAAGAAGCACTGCCAGATTGGGGTAAAGAGAAAGAAAGAAAGAAAGAAAGAAAGAAAGAAAGAAAGAAAGAAAGAAAGAAAGAAAGAAAAAGGAAGAAAGGAAGGAAGGAACAGAAAAAGAAAGAGGGAGGGAGGGAGGAAGGAAAAAAGGAGGGAGGAAGGAAAAAAGAAAGAGGGAGGGAGAAAAAAGAAGGAAGGAGGGAGGGAGGGGGAGAGAGAGAGAGAGGGAGAGAGGTAGGAAAGGGAAGGAAGGAAGGAAGGAAGGAAGGGAGGGAGGAAGGATGGAAGGGAGGGAGGGAAGAAGGAAGGAAGATAGGGAGGGAGGGAGGAAGGAAAGAAATTTAAAAAGATGCCTTTGGACCCCTGTACCCATTTCCTATTGCTGCTGTAACAAATTACCTCAAACTTAGTGACTTGGAAAAACTCAAATTTATTATCTTACATTTCTGGAGTTCAAAAGTCTGAAATGGGTTTCACTGGGCTGAAATCAAGGTGTCAGCAGGGCTGTTTCTTCTGGAGGTTCTGGCAGGAGAATCTATTCCTTGCTTTTCCCGGTTTCTATGGACTGCCTGCATTTCTTTATTTGTAGCCCCTTCCTTCTTCCTCAAAACCAATGTAACATGTTTAAATCTCTATTTGACTTTGCTTCTACTGTCGCATCTCCCTCTCTGATTCTTTTAAGGACCTTTGTGATTACATCAGGCTCACCAAGATTAATTCAGTATAATCTCCCCATCTCAAGATCCTTAACTTAATCACACCCCAAAAGGCTCAGATTTGGGGAACTAGGGCATGGACATCTTTAGGGAGCCATTATTCTGCCTACCAACACCCCCAATCTTCTATGGGCAGAAAACAGATCAAGATGGCTACTCGGTTGCAAACAAAGGTCCATGGCCATTTCACCATTCTTACCATGAAGAGAAGTGTTAGGAGGGAAAGTGTAATGGAGAGGAAGTCAGAGTAGAAAGAAACAACTTTACCAATTGTGGTTAAAATAGTTTTCTTTGGCAAATTTAAAAAATTCATATAGCAATGTGAAGACATTGCTAGGCTCCCTCATCCCCCCAACCCGAGAGCCTCTGAAAGGGTTTGTGCACATTAGGGGCCTTGAAGCTTAGGCTTTATGGCAAACTGCCTCTGGTAGGCACTAAGAACATGGAATCTGGATCCACATACCTGGGTTCACGTCTCTGCTCTATACTTACACTGTTTGCGCTGATGTTGCAGGACCCAGAAGCAGATGCTGAGACAGAGTTTGGGGTACAGGATGTTTATTACAGATCAACATCTGTGAAGGGGAGAGGAAGGAGGGAAGGGCACAGGAAGAGTCAAAGAGGCCTGACAAAGCTTTGATCAAAGTGACAGGAGTGGGGGTGCCTGGGTGGCTTGGTCTGTTAGGTGTCCCACTGACTTCCTCTCCGACTTTGGCCCAGGTCATGATCTCGCTGTTCAAGAGTTCAAGCCCTGCGTCAGGCTCTATGCTGACAGTTCAGAGCCTGGAGCCTGCTTGGGATTCTGTGTCTCTCTGCTCTCTGCTCCTCCACTGTTTGCGCTCTGTCTCTCTCTCAAAAATAAATAAAAACATTAAAAATTTTTTCTAAAAAAAAAGAGGCAGGGAGGCTGCAGCTAGTATCTCCTTTCAGAGCTGTCTCACAACAGGCGTGAATGGCTGGGTCTCTAGTCCGTCACCTCACTAGGTCCTTGTTTAGGGTTCACTGAACTTCTCAGGTATGTAGACCTATGTCTGTTGTCAAATTTGGGAAATGTTCATATATTATTTCTTGAAATACTTTTACAAACTCTTTTGGAATTTTAATGACATGAATTAGACACTGCCTCATAGGTCTTCAGGCTCTGCTCATTTTTTAAAAATACTTTTTCTCAGGGTGCCTGGGTGGCTCAGTTGGTTAAGCAACTGACTTCGGTTCAGGTCATGATCTCACAGTTCACGAGTTTGAGCCCCATGTGCTGACAGCTCAGAGCTTGGAACTTGCTTTGGATTCTGTGTCTCCCTCTCTCGCTCTTTGCCCCTCCCCTGCTTGCACTCTGTCTCTCTCTCTCTCTCTCTCTCAAAAATAAAATAAAAACAATTTAAAGAAAACACTTTTTCTTTGTTGTTCAGATTAAATAAATTCTATGGACTTATCTTCAAGTTCACTGATTCTTTGCTGTCATTTCTATTCAGCTATTGAGTCCATCAATGAGTTTTTTCCTTTTGTTATTTTACTTTCAATTGTAACATTTCCATTGAGTTTCTCTTTATATCTTCTATTTCTTTGTTGATAGTTCCTACCTTTACATTCATTTAAAGAGTGTTCATCCTTACTTCTTAGAGCACTTTATGAATCTTCAACAATTTTCTTTTTTTGTTGTTTTTGTTTTTAAGTTTATTTATTTTGAGAGAGAGAGAGAGAGAGAGAGAGACCACGTGTGAGCAGGGGAGGGGCAGAGAGAGAGTAGAGAGGGAACCTCAAGCAAGCTCAGTGCTGTCAGTGTAGAGCCCGAGTCAGGGCTCTATCTCACGAACTGTAAGATCATGACCTGAGCTAAAACCAAGGGTTGGACATTTAGCCTACTTAGCCACCCAGGCACCCTGCGTCTTTGACAATTTTCAACGTTTGTGTTAATCTCTTTTTGGATGTCTGTTGGTTGCCTTCTCTCACACTTGAGAGATTTTCCTAGTTCTTCATATGCAGAGTAATTTTGGATTAAATGCTACATATTTTGAATATATAAGTGTCTAGATCTTATTTATTTATTTGTAATTTAACTTTATTTTTTAAAATTTACATCCAAATTAGTTAGTATATAGTGAAGCAATGCTTTCAGGAGTAGATTCCTAAATGCCCCTTATCCATTTAGCCCATCCCCCTTCCCACAACCCCTCCAGCAACACTCAGTTTGTTCTCCATATTTAGGAGTCTCTTTTGTTTTGTCCCTCTCCCTGTTTTTATATTATTTTTGTTTCCCTTCCCTTATGTTCATCTCTTTTGTCTCTTAAAGTCCTCATATGAGTGAAGTCGTATGATTTTTGTCTTTCTCTGACTGACTAATTTCACTTAGCATAATACCCTACAGTTCCATCCACATAGTTGCAAAAGGCAAGATTTCATTCTTTTTGATTGCCAAGTAATACTCCATTGAGTATATATACCACATCTTCTTTATCCATTCATCCACAATGGACATTTGGGCTCTTTCCATACTTTGGCTATTGTTGATAGTACTACTATAAACATGGGGTGCATGTGTCCCTTCGAAACAGCACACCTGTATCCCTTGGATAAATGCCTACTAGTGCAATTGCTGGGTCGTAGAGTAGTTCTATTTTTTTTTTTAATTTTTTTTTAACGTTTATTTATTTTTGAGACAGAGAGAGACAGAGCATGAACAGGGGAGGGGCAGAGAGAGAGGGAGACACAGAATCTGAAACAGGCTCCAGGCTCTGAGCTGTCAGCACAGAGCCCGATGCGGGGCTCGAACTCACGGACCATGAGATCGTGACCTGAACCAAAGTCGGACGCCCAACCGACTGAGCCACCCAGGCGCCCCTATTTTTAGTTTTTTGAGGAACCTCCATACTGTTTTCCAGAGTGGCTGCACCAGCTTGCATTCCCACGAGCAGTGCAAAAGAGATCCTCTTTCTCCACATCCTTGCCAACATCTGTTGTTGCCTGACTTGTTAATGTTAGCCATTCTGACAGGTGTGAGGTGGTATCTCCTTGTGGTTTTGATTTGTATCCCTGATGCTTAGGGATGTTGAGCATTTTTTCATGTGTTGGTTGGCCATCTGGATGTCTTCTTTGGAGAAGTGTCTATTCATGTCTTTTGCCCATTTCTTCGCTGAATTCTTTGTTTTTTGGATGTTGAGTTTGATAAGGTCTTTGTAGATTTTGGATACTAACTCTATATTTGATATGTCATTTGCAAATATCTTCTCCCATTCTGTCGGTTGCCTTTTAGTTTTGCGGATTGTTTCCTTCACTGTGAAGAAGCTTTTTATTTTGGTGAGGTCCCAGTAGTTCATTTTTACTTTTGTTTCCCTTGCCTCCAGAGACGTGTTGAGTAAGAAGCTGCTGCGGCCAAGGTCAAAGAGGTTTTTGCCTGCTTTCTCCTCGAGGATTTTGATGGCTTCCTGTCTTACATTGAGGTCTTTGATCCACTTTGAGTTTATTTTTGTGTATGGTGTAAGAAAGTGGTCCAGGTTCATTCTTCTGCATGTCGCTGTCCAGTTTTCCCAGCACCACTTGCTGAAAAGACTGTCTTTATTCCACTGGATATTCTTTCCTGCTTTGTCAAAGATTAGTTGCCCATACGTTTGTGGGTACATTCCATTGATCTGAGTGTCTGTTTTTTGTGCCAGTACCATACTGTCTTGATGATTACAGCTTTGTAGTATAGCTTGAAGTCTGGGATTGAGATGCCTCCTGCTTTGGTTTTCTTTTTCAAGATTGCTTTGGCTATTCGGGGTCTTTTCTGGTTCCATACAAAATTTAGGATTCTTTGTTCTAGCTCTGTGAAGAATGTCGGTGTTACTTTGATAGGGATTGCGTTGAATATGTAGATTGCATTGGGTAGTATCGACATTTTAACAATATTTGTTCTTCCTATCCAGGAGCATGGAATCTCTTTCCATTTCTTTGTGTCTTCTTCAATTTCTTTCATAAGCTTTCTATAGTTGTCAGTGTACAGATTTTTCACCTCTTTGGTTAGTTTTATTCCTAGGTATTTTATGGTTTTTGGTGCAACTGTAAATGGGATCGATTCCTTGATTTCTTTTTCTGTTGTTGCTTCATTGTTGGTATATAGGAATGCAACCGATTTCTGTGCATTGATTTTATATCCTGCAACTTTGCTGAATTCATGAATCAATTCTAGCAGTTTTTTGGTGGAATCTTTTGGGTTTTCCATATAGAGTACCATGTCATCTGCGAAGAGTGAAAGTTTGACCTCCTCCTGGCCGATTTGGATGCCTTTTATTTCTTTGTGTTGTCTGGCTAAGACTTGCAATACTATGTTGAATAACAGTGGTGAGAGTGGACATCCCTGTCTTGTTCTTGACCTTAGGGGGAAAGCTCTCAATTTTTCCCCGTTGAGGATGATATTAGCATTGGGTCATTCATATATGGCTTTTATGATCTCGAGGTATGCTCCTTCTATCCCTACTTTCTTGAGGATTTTATCAAGAAAGGATGTTGTATTTTGTCAAATGCTTTCTCTGCATCTATTGGGAGGATCATATGGTTCTTGTCCTTTCTTTTATTGATGTGATGAATCACGTTAATTGTTTTGCGGATATTGAACCAGCCCTGCATCCCAGGTATAAATCCCACTTGGTCGTGGTGAATAATTTTTTTAATATATTGTTGGATCTGGTTGGCTAATATCTTTTAAGAATTTTTGCATCCATGTTCATCAGGGAAATTGGTCTATAGTTCTCCTTTTTAGTGGGGTCTCTGTCTGGTTTTGGAATCAGGATAATGCGGACTTCATAGAAAGAGTTTGGAAGTTTTCCTTCCATTTCTATTTTTTGGAAGTTTCAAAAGAATAGGTGTTAACTCTTCCTTAAATGTTTGGTAGAATTCCCCTGGAAAGCCATCTGGCCCTGGACTCTTATTTTTTTGGCAGATTTTTGATTACTAATTTGATTTCCTTACTGGTTATGGGTCCGTTCAAATTTTCTATTTCTTCCTGTTTCAGTTTTTGTAGTGTATATATTTCTAGGAATTTGTCCATTTCTTCCAGATTGCCCATTTTATTGGCATATAATTGCTCACAATATTCTCTTTTTATTGTTTTTATTTCCGTTGTGTTGGTTGTGATTTCTCCTCTTTCATTCTTGATTTTACTTATTTGGGTCCTTTCCTTTTTCTTCTTGATCAAACTGGCTAGTGGTTTATCAATTTTGTTAATTCTTTCAAAGAACCAGTTTCATTGGTTTCATTGATCTACAGTTTTTTTTTGGTTTTGATAGCATTAATTTCTGCTCTAATCTTTATTATTTCCTGTCTTCTGCTGGTTTTGGGTTTTATTTGCTGTTCTTTTTCCAGCTCCTTAGGCATAAGGTTAGATTGTGTATCTGAGATCTTTCTTGCTTCTTTAGGAAGGCCTGGATTGCTATATACTTTCCTCTTATGACCACCTTTATTGCGTCCCAGAGGTTTTGGGTTGTGGTGCTATCATTTTCACTGACTTCCATATACTCTTTAATTTCTTCTTTAATTGCTTGGTTAGTGCATTCATTCTTTAGTAGGATGTTCTTTAGTCTCCAAGTATTGTTATCTTTCCAAAATTTTTCTAGTGGTTGATTTCAAGTTTCATAGCATTGTGGTCTGAAAATATGCATGGTATGATCTCGACCTTTTTGCACTTACTTAGGGCTGATTTGTGTCCCAATATGGTCTATTCTGGAGAACGTTCCATGTGCACTGGAGAAGAATGTATATTCTGCTGCTTTAAAATGAAATGTTCTGAATATATCTGTTAAGTCCGTCTGGTCTAGTGTGTCATTCAAAGCCATTGTTTCCTTGTTGATTTTTTGATGAGATGATCTGTCCATTGCTGTGAGTGGGGTGTTGAAGTCTCCTACTATTATGGTATTACTATCAATGAGTTTCTTTATGTTTGTGATTAATTGATTTATATATTTGGGTGCTTTCACATTTGGCACATAAATGTTTACAATTGTTAGGTCTTCTTGGTGGATAGACCCCTTGATTATGATATAATGCTCTTCTGCATCTCTTGATACAGTCTTTATTTTAAAGTCTAGATTGTCTGATATAATTATGGCTACTCCGCTTTCTTTTGTTGACCATTAGCTTGATAGATAGTTCTCCATCCCCTTATTTTCAATCTGAAGGTGTCTGTAGGTCTAAAGTGGGTCTCTTGTAAACAGCATATAGATGGATCTTGTTTTCTTATCCATTCTGTTACCCTATGTCTTTTGATTGGAGCACTGAGTCCACTGATGTTTAGAGTGAGTACTGAAAGATATGAATTTATTGCCATTATGATGCTTGTAGAGTTGGAGTTTCTGGTGGTGTTCTCTGGTCCTTTCCAATCTTTTGTTGCTTTTAGTATTTATTTATATGTATATTTTTTCATCTTTCCTCCCCTCAGAGAGTCCCCCTTAAAATTTCTTGCAGGGCTGGTTTAGTGGTCACAAACTCCTTTAATTTTTGTTTGTCTGGGAAACTTTTTATCTCTCCTTCTATTTTGAATGACAGCCTTGCTGGATAAAGAATTCTTGGCTGCATATTTTTCTGATTCAGCACACTGAATATATCCCGCCACTCCTTTCTAGCCTGCCAAGTTTCTGTGGATAGGTCTGCTGCAAACCTGGTCTGCCTTCCCTTGTAGGCTAGGGACTTTTTTTTCCCTTGCTGCTTTCATGATTCTCCCCTTGCCTGAGTATTTTGTGAATTTGAGTATGATATGCCTTGTTGATGGTCGGTTTTTGTTGAATCTAATGGGAGTCCTCTGTGCTTCCTGGATTTTGATGTCTGTGTCTTTCCCCAGGTTAGGAAACTTTTCCGCTATGATTTGCTCATAAAACACTTCTACTCCTATTTCTCTCTCTTCCTCCTCTGGGACCCCTATGATTCTGATGTTGTTCCTTTTTGATGAGTCACTGAATTCTCTAATTTTTAAATTGTGCTCTTTTGCCTTAATCTTCCTCTTTTTTTCTGCTTCGTTATTCTCTATACGTTTGTCCTCTATATCTCTGATTCTCTGTTCTGCCTCGTCCATCCTTGCTACTGCTGCATCCATCCGTGATCGCAGCTCAGTTATAGCATTTTTAATTTCATTCTGGCTATTTTTTACTTCTTTTATCTCTGCAGAAAGGGATTCTAATATATTTTCGACTCCAGCTAGTATTCTTATTATAGTGATTCTAAATTCTGGTTCAGACATCTTGCTTGTGTCTGTGTTGGTTAAATCCCTGGCTGTCGTTTCTTTGTGCTCTTTCTTTTGGGGTGAATTCCTTTGTTTTCTCATTTTGAAGGGAGAAAGGCAATTAATGAGGTAGAAAAATTGAAGTTAAAAAAATTAAAATTAAAAAAATATTAAAATTAAAAATTAAAAAAAACACACACACACAAAAATCGAATCGATGATGCTAGATTCTAGATGTGTTTTGGTCTGGGTGTAGAAAGTGGTTTGACAGATTAGAGAAACAAAAAAACAAAAAAAGAGGGGGGAGAGAAAAAAAGGAAATCGTTAGAGAATTTGAAAAAAATGAATACACTAAAGTAGACTAAAATACACAAAAGTAGAGAATATAGTAGAAAAAAATTATAGAAAAATATTTTTAATAAAAATTAAAAAGAAATACGAATTTTTTCATTTTCCGTATTTAAGAAAAAAGAAAAGAAATGAAAAATAGAAAAAAGATTTAAAAAAGAAAAAAGGGGGGCGCCTGGGTGGCTCAGTCGGTTAAGCGTCCGACTTCAGCCAGGTCACGATCTCGCGGTCTGTGAGTTCGAGCCCCGCGTCAGGCTCTGGGCTGATGGCTCAGAGCCTGGAGCCTGTTTCCGATTCTGTGTCTCTCTCTCTGCCCCTCCCCCGTTCATGCTCTGTCTCTCTCTGTCTCAAAAATAAATAAACGTTAAAAAATTTTTAAAAAAAAAAAAAAAAGAAAAAAGAAAAGACAAAAAAAAGAAATCATTTGAAAATTTGAAAAAATTGAATACACTGTAGTAGACTGAAATAAAATAATGGGAGTAAGATAGAATTCGAAAAAAATTCCATAAAAGCAAAAAATATAGTAATAAAAATTAAATAAAAATATTTGAAAAAAATTGAAAGTAAAAATGAAGTTTTTCTCTTTCTGCATTCAAGAAAAAGAAATGAAAAAGAAAAAAAGAAAAAGAAAGAAAAAAAGGAAATTGTTTGAAAATTTGAAAAGGTGAGTACACTGAAGTAGACTAAAATAAAATGATGGAAGTAAAGTAGAATTTGAAAAAATTCACACAAAAGTAAAAAGTATAGTAATAAAAATTAAAGACAGATATTTTTAATAAGAATTAAAAATAAAAATGAGTTTTTTCTTTCTATATTCAAGAAAAAGAAAAGAATTGTAAAAGAGAAAAAGGAAAAAGAGAAAAAAAAATTGAATAGATGAACCTGCTAACAGATTGAAGTAGGACTGAAGTTGCTTCGTTTTCCCCTAGAGGTCAGTCCATGAAGCTCTTTATAGTCCATAAATTAAGCCAGTGGTGAGGTTTGTGCTCTTGAATAGCGAAGTTGGCCCAGTTGGGCAGGGCCCGCTGTAACAGCTCCACTCTCCACTAGATGGCGCTGCTAGCCTACTGGGGTGGATTGTTGCGGTGCTTGTCGGTGCGCATGAGCATGCGCGGGAGTGGTGAAAAATGGCGCCACCCGGCCACCCAGTCTGTTCTCCCGGATCAGCAATCGCGCACTGGTCCTCCGTCTTCAGCTCTCATCCACTCCCCGCTTTTCCACTCTCCGTGACCAGGCCCCAGGCAGTATCTCTCTCCCAAGTTTTGTCTCAGATGCGGCTGTTTTCCCCCGGCCCCTTACTTCCGAGACTGCGGCTTTGACCTGCTCTGCCCCTCTGCGGGAGGGTCTCACCGAGCAATGGCCTAATGTCGGCTGCACCCAGGAACGCTTGCTGGACCCGGGTGCTGCTGGTGCCCCGAGACTGCGGTCAGGTGCCAGCCCGCCCCAGAAAAAGATCGTGAGACAGTGTAGCCGCGTTTCAGGGTCCATTGAAAATTGCAACACACATCTGGCACCAGGCTTCACCTTCAACAACCTTGCCCCAGCACCAGCGAATGTGGCTGCCTTCCAGGGTCTGCTGGGACCAGGTGGCTTCAACAGTCTCTACCAAATGTCCTTCCAGCAGTGGAACCGCTTTTTCCCGTGTGGCCCGAGAACCTCCTGGATCCCACTCTGTTCCTGGGGATTCATCTTTCCCACCAGAGCACCACCAGGTATGGAGCTGCTGAGTTGCAGCCTTTGTGCTCCCCTTGTTTACAGTCTTAATGGAATTTAAACCCTCTCCTTTCTCCTTTCTCCCTTTTTAGTTTAGTCCCTGCGGCTGTTTCCAATTTTCCACTTTCTCTCCAGCTGCTTTTGGGGAGGGGTGTTTTTCCCATATGTTCCCCCCCCCTCCCCAGTCTCCATCCTCTCTCTGCCCACAATAGGGGTTCCCTACCTTTCAGGGCTTCTTGCTCCCCAAGTTCAGCTCTTTGTGTCGCGTACCTGCTGAATTCTGTGGTTCAGGTTGTGCAGATTGTTGTGTTAATTTTCCTATCAGTTTTCTAGGTGTGTAGGATGGTTTAGTGTTGGTCTGGCAGTATTTCATGGACGCGAGACACACAAAAAGGTTCCATGCTGTTCCACCATCTTGGCTCCTCCCTAGATCTTATTTAAATGATATAGAAAATACTAATATTTTTGTGTAGCTTGTAATTAACTCAGTTGGATTCAAGCCACAAGTTCTGATCTGCCTTCTGCGGCCATGAGTTCAATGTCAGTTCAGTTTTCAGTTTTTGCAATACTATTCAGATTTGTCCCATTTGTGTGCCACATTTGGACCCAGACAGTGGTCTATCCCATACCTCAGTTCTTAGGTCTATGGTATGTACTTGAGCATCAGATCCATGCCTGCAGAGCCAAGGGGTGAGTCCAGGAATTATGGGGTTGATCTCTCGAGCTTCTCCCTCTCTCCAATCTCTCTGATAGTTTACAGCCTACTGATACTTCCCTTTTTGGTTCTCTGGCCAAAGACCTGGGCTTCAAATAACTCTATTCTGCTGTATGCTTCTCATTATTACATATGTCTGGGACCAAGTGGCAGGAGGATGCAGAGAGAAAAAAATCAGTGGGGGTTTCCCCACCCTGTTAGGATTGCCGAAACAAAAATTACAGCATTATTTAAGATGGTTTCAGTGTAGGTAGATGTAATACATAAGATAACTCAATGTTTTAGACAGCCACAGGAATCTCACTACCACCTTTGCCATTGGGGCCACCACTGTGAGATTGCCCCTGGGAGATGTGTGGGGTACGGAGAAAGAGAGAACAAAGGAAAACGTGAGACCTCGCCCCTCTGAGTGGGGGAGTTCTATTCCTCTTTGCTTGAGCCAGAGCTAGTGGGTTTCTCCTGCAGCTCTCCCAGTCCTCACCTTGGGTCCCAATTCTGGGTTTAGGGCCATTGAGGATTGAAAAGTGGAAATTTAATGCCAGCTCAGTGATGCTTCAAATTCTGGTCTTCTTTCCAAATCTACCTGCTGTCATTTACTTTTCAGAGTCCTCAAATGCCATTTCCATGCGTTCTGTCCAGGTTTCATAGCTGCAGTCATTGGGGAGACACAGTAGAATGTGTCCATTTCATCTTCCCGTAACTAGAATGTCCCCCATTATAATATTTAATTTAATTCTGCACCAGAGAGGAGTTTTAAAGTCACTCTGAGTAGCACAGGGTTCTAAGTTTAACTAAAACGTAACTGAATTATACTACCAGTACAAATAACTATGTGACAATAGAATAGATACTTTCTAAGCACAGCTAATTGTAAGAGCTCAATTTATACTCCTGTTTGGTATTTAGCAAGGTGTTTTTTTGTTTATAAACTTGTCTTAGTAGACAATGCCTATTTCTGAACATCAGAAACTGAAAAATGTGCAGAGTAGTCCCCTTTATTCACAGTTTCACTTTCCGTGGTTTCATTTACCTGAGGCCAATCAGGGTCCAGAAGCAGACGATCCTTCTTCTGACACCCTGTCAAGTCAATAGTAGCCTAATGCTCCATCACTAAGCCTATGTCTCCACCTCACTTCACCTCAGCATGTAGGCATTTTATCATCTCACATCATCACAAGCAGGGTTAGTACAGTACAAAAAGATAATTTGAGAGAGAGACCACATTCACGTCACTTTTCTTATAGTATATTGTTATATTTGTTCTACTTTATTATTAGTTACTGTTCTTAATCTCTTACTGTGCCTAATTTATAAATTAGTATAGGAAAAACATAGTATATTTGGGGTTCAGTACTACCCGCAGTTTTAGGCATTTCCTGGGGGTCTTGGAACGTATCCCTTGCAGATATGGTGGGACTACTCTGTTAGCTTTGAGGAAATGTTACTAGTATTATTAGGCTGTATAGTGTAAAAGTGGGAAAAAAAATTGAAATGGAAAAAAGGGTGAAGGAAAAGATAAAAATTTTCACATAAATATCAAGGCAGGATAAAAGGAAAGTTTTCCAGAAATAGTAATCATCCTTAGTTTCATGCCCTTCTCTCCTGCTCACTCCACACCAGCCACTCTGGCCTTTTCATTTCCCACTCCTGCCAAGCTCTTTCCTGATCCGTGTATAATTTCTGACTAATTCCTACTCATCCTTTGAGTCATTTCCTCAGGACGTTTTATTTGTCTGAAGATTAGGTTTGAATCCCCACATTATTTAAAACACAGTTTATATTTTCCTTTGGTAGTATTTATTACAATGGTAATTTCTTATTTCTATAATTAATGACCATCGGCTCCTCTAGATCACAAGCTTCGTGTAGGCAGGACTGCCTAGCGGAATACCTGGCAACAGTCATTACTCATTTAAGGAACTAGAGGTAGGGGCGCGTGGGTGGCTCATTTGGTTGGGCGTCCGACTCTTGATAGTGGTTCAGGTCATGATCTCACAGTTCATGGGTTCCGGGCCCACGTGGGGTTCTGTGCTGACAGCGTGGAGCCTGCTTGGAATTCTTTCTCCGTCTCTCTCTGCTCCGCCCCCATGCATATTTTCTCTCTCTCTCTCAAAATAAATAAATAAACTTAAAAAAAGAAAGAAATAGAATAAATGGAGTAGAAAGAGCATTCAAAATAAACCTATCAACCAATCTCTTTTATCAAGTGTCCTCTATGTGCCAGTCCCCTGCCAAACCCTTTATGCTATTTATCTCCTTTTTTCCTCACAGTAAGTCTATGGAACATGTATTGTTGTTCTGCATTTTACAGTTGAGAAAATCATAGTTCAGTGAGGTTAAGTGATTCATTAGCAAGATGGTAAAGCCTGAAATTGAACCCAGAATCTCCAGTTCTCGGTTGGGCATTCTTTCCTTGTATCATTACTTCAGGTGCTCATTATCAGTTCCGGGGCCAGCCTCCCTTACTATACCCAAGGAGAGTTTCTGTGGGACTCACTTCCACTCACTTCTCGTGAGTTTTCTCTTCTGTTATGAAAGGATTAAACCAGTGGATTGATGTTTCTAAAAGTGTAGTCCACAGTTCATCTGCATCAGAACCATGGTGGGGACAAATGGATGTTCTTATGAAAAATTCCATTTCAAGATTCCCACCGAGACTTGTTAAATAAAAATGTGTGTGTTTGTGGTGGGGGTGGGGGAGGGGGGAGGAGAAAGTCAAGGAATCTGTATTTTTAACAGGCTCTTGGGGAGATTTTTATGCATGTTTGAGTTGAGGACACTTCATTAGGTGATTTCCAAAATTCCCTCTAGTTTTGACAGTCTTTACTTCTAAGACATTTGGAGGGAATGCCTTTGTATTTCTATCATCTTTTACATAGCCTGGAACTAAATATACTTTTCGTTAAATACATTTGAATTTGGAAGACAGATTTAAGTCTTTGCTAAGGTACCTCTTGACCCTTAGAGTTACCATCTTTAAGATGGAAATAATAACAACAATCCCTATTCTGGCTCCCAACAGTTGATGTGGAAGATAAATTAAGTCATGTTTTTGAAAGCTCTTGTGATGATTCCAAGTTTAAGAACCATTACAGATAATAAAGTGGACACCAACAGGAGTTACTTCGGTCCTTCAAACTCACAGATGGCTGAGATACAGCTCTTTCAAGTGGACTGACTAGGGAGTTTATTAAAAAACAAAAACAAAAACAAAAAACAAACAAACAAGCATCACCTTTGAAAATTACATTTCCTCCAAAGTAGGTAGGATCTTTCCAAGGAAATAACATTGATTTTTCCGGAGAAACCTGAGGCATTCCCATAGTGCCCCCTGGTGGAACTTAGAAGCTAACTTAAATCTACCATCCTTGTCAGGCATTTATTTGCTTTTGTTTAGCAGAGAGATGGATCGATCTATCTATCTATCTATCTATCTATCTATCTATCTATGTGTCTGTCTGTCTGTCTATGTGTCTATCTATCTAAATCTGTTCTCCACCTACACTAGGAGCTTTTGGTGGAAGTTCTCTTTGTCCCCAGAACCTACCATTCATTCTTCATGCATTCATTTAACCATTAGTGAGCATCTATGGTTCTAGGTGCTGTGCTTAGCACCCAGGATTAAGCAGAGGAGCCTGGTGGCCAACAACAACAGTGATATATGCCATGTAGGAGAAGGTACAGGGAACTATGGAAGCCACTTTCTTTGGTCAATACCCATTGATCAGTTTAGAGAAAAAGCATGGCACATTTGGGGATGGATGGCAAATATGAGGCAGGAAGTGTGAATAGGAGCTAGATGATGAAGGGCCTACTCTATTAATAAGTTTGGTTTTATGCTAAGGCCAATAAGAAACAAGTGAACAGTTTTAGAGAGGAGCGATATGATTCGATTTTTGTTTTGAGAGATCATTGTGACTACAGTGGGTTGACCTGATTGATTGGATGAAGCAAGACCGGAGGCAGAAAAAGTCAGCTAGGAAGCCATTGCATAGTCCAGGTGAGAAATGAATGTTTGGTGGGAAGGATACACAGGGAGGGTAAAATGTACTGCCAAAATTCTGTTTCTCTCTTACAAAAGTATTTTATTCTTTGTATCTTACATTTACATTATACAAATTCTTTGGTATATATGAAGTCATTCATTTAAAAACATATAACAGTGATGGGAAAAAATATTTTTGTGTTCACATAATTATAAAGATTGGAAGGGAAGGATGCATACCAAATTCATGATGAGGCTGCTTCTGAGGAGGTATGGTGGGCTGTAAAAATAGCCATGGTCCTATTCTGCCCTGTATCCACACCCGTTACTATGTGATTTTGCATTTCTTTTCATTCCCCCTTGCATTCCTCCTCCCCTTGAATCTGGGAAGGCCTTATTACTTTCTTTAGCCAATAAAATGCAATAGAAGTGACATGTACCAGTTCTGAGCCTAGGCCTCAAGAGGCCTTACATGCTGTGACCTTCCCTTTTGGATCCCTGCCCAGGCACCCATGTGAACAAGCCTGGGCTAGCCTGCTGAAATATGGGAGCCACATGAGGCAGAACTCAGCCAACCCAGCTGAGGCCATCCTAAACTAACCAGCACCCAATCAACTTGGCAGCTGACCCCCATCTGATAATTGGACCAGAAGAACCAGACAGATGATCTCAGTCCAAATTGCCAAGCTGTGAGACATATAAATAGTTTTGGGGTAGTTTGTTTTACAGCAAAAGTTGACCATTACAGAAGCTGGTGTCTGAAAGTGAAATGCTTACCTTTAACAAAACCCCAAATTCATGGCATTGGCTTTGGGATCAGGGATGGGTGGAGATTGGAAAAATGGCAAGCAAACAGTGAAGTCTGGAAAAAATGGTGAGGAAATTGTTTGGAGGCTGGAAAAAATGGTGATCTGTGTTTTATAATAGCAAAACAATTGGCCAAAGTGTTGCCTATGGCAACTTGGAAGCTGGGGGAAAATACTCAGAAAGTGTTTGGTTAGCTAAGGAGATCTCTAGGCAGAGTGTTGAAAGTGTCGGTTGGGTGTTCCTAGCTGTGTAACCTTGTAACAGGAAGAGAGGTACCAGCTAAAGAAAGAACCGGCAAAAAGAATTTAGAGAGAACAGAGAGGGACAGGACTTGGTTAAAAAATAAAACTTTTTGGGGGACACCTGGGTGGCTCAGTCGGTTGAGCGTCTGATTTTGGCTCAGGTCATGATCCCAGGGTTGTGGGATTGAGCCCCATGTCAGACTCCATGCTTAGCATGGATTAAGATTCTCTCTCTCTCTCTCTCTCTTTCTCTCCCCCTCTTTCTTTCTCTGCCTCTCTCCTGCTCATGAGCGTTCTCTTTCTAAAATAAAATTTAAAAAATAAATAAATAATAACTTTTTTTCATCTTGAGGCTCTCTAGCCAGCATAGGGTTATTACAGGAAAATACATTCTGGAGATGTAGATCATATCAAAGATGTACCTGTAACACACTTTGTAAAGACTTTGAAAGACTTAGTGATGTCTAGTAGATTCCTAGACAAAAAGACTTCTTGGAATCCTTCCTAACAGCAATATCCACAGAAGCCCAATTCCAAAATAGCAGTGATAAAATTGAGGGAGATGTCTCAAAAACAGTTGTGAGTATAGTAGTCGACCATAATCAGATACATAGAAAACCCACAAAAATTTTAAATGAGTTGTACGTGCCAAAGTACCAACAGCTTGAACTAAAAGGAACTGAGAAATAATTCCCATTGCTACCCAGCTCCCCGCATGTGCTACTGCTTCAGAAGTGGCTAAGGAAAGAGATGGACAAGGAGGGAGGGTCCAGAGGGTGGAGCCAAGAAGCACAGAGATCAGTGGACTAGGGAGCCACTCCTAGGGAGCAGAACGCAGGCCAGAGCAAGGAATATTAGAATATCCCTTCTCCCAGGCTGGAGCCCCATCTGGTGTTTATCTAGCTGGAGTCAGAATTGCTCTGTTTAAGGATGACTATGTCCCTTTCATGCTTCTCCTTCTTGAACAGAAATGTCTGTTGAGCTTATCCTGCCTCTGTCTCGCTGTATACTCTCAGAGCAATAGTGGGAACTATGGGCATTTCACCCAGAAAGAGTGTATAAAATCAGAAGTGCCAATGGCTGAGATCAGAAACCTATTATTCAGCCTTCCCAGGATGCTTCTTCCTGCTTTTTTGTTGCTGTCTCCTGGGTCTGCAAGGCCTTTCCTTGTTTCTCTGCCCAACAGACACCTGTTCTCTCTTCAAGGCTCCACTCTAGTCCCAAGCAATTGTTTGGACCCCCTCCTGGACCCCACACAGTTGCCCCTCTCTCCTCCTGCACCATTTCTGTGTTCACCTTTTACAACATTTCTTTTGCTTATTTGTTTTTGAGAGAGACAGAGACAGAGCATGTGTGGGGGAGGGGCAGAGAGAGGGAGGCACAGAATCTAAAGCGGGCTCAGGCTCAGAGCTGTCAGCACAGAGCCTGACTCGGGGCTCAAACTCACGAACTGTGAGATCACAAGATCACGAGATCACGACCTGGGCTGAAGTCCTACGCTTAACTGACTAGCCACCCAGGCGCCCCACTATTATAGCACTTCTGTTGCACTGTCACTGTTCTTGTCTTCGTAAAGATGGATGACATCTTACCAACCTCTTATTCACGGTCCTGCTTCCAGCAGGTTAGTAAATATTTATACCGGAAGGAGAAGGGACTACCAGTCAGGAGACCTATTAGTTCCAGTTTTGTCTCTGACCAGCTCTGTGACTCAGGGTATCACTTCTCTCTGGACCTTAGTTTTCAACGGAATAGAAATAGGAAGGGCCCTTTCTGACTAAAGACTAAGATTTATTGAAAGAATTTTAACTAGCCGTCCTCAGGTCATGGGAGTGGAGGGGGGCGGTGCGTAGTGGCGGGGAAACAGCAGTTTGGGGGTAAGACAACTTGGGTCCTGTAGATATCCACTCCGTGGACTCAAGTGGGTCCCTGATCCGTCCCTCAGGCTTCCCTAATTGTCAAGAGAGATGCTTGCACTGAATTTGGGTTCCTTGCTTTGCGCAGGGACTGTTTCTTTTGCGGGTCGTGGATCCCTGTCCACCGGGGGGGGGGGGGGGGTGGGGGGGTGGGAGTATGCATATGTGGGAATGGAATAGCGACTGGAAGAAACTGACCCAGTTGCTGGTTTTTTTCTGCCCTTGTTCCCTCCCCACATGGGAACAAATCTCTTCTACCCTTCCCCCATGCCTTATTTAGCCTCAGGTTGATTTCTCTCCCCTCAGTTTATGACTTTTTTCCGCTTAAGTTTATGTCTGTCTGGAAGCCCTCTAGCAAATCTCAAGTAGTCCTACTTCCCAAGTCTTCATTCACATATTTCTTCGCTTTGAGTTGAATGTACTCATATAACATGTGTGTCTCCTCCCCTTTGCTTATTCACAGCCTACTTGCCTTTAAAAGCTCAGCTCAAATTCCAATATTCCAATTCAGTTCACTTCAGCTGAACCCCCTTTTTTTTTTTTTTTTTTTTTGAGGGCTCATCATCTGCTTGGCTCAGTTCGGGGCACTGGGGATACTGCATTGAGTCAGCCAATTCCAGCTTTCGGAGAGCTGGGAGAGTCCAATACACAAGCAGATCATTTCTTCCTGGTGTGGGATGTGCTGTTAACAGAGGCTGGCAAAGGGAGCTATGGCCATATAGAGCAGGGCCCCTGTCCAGCTTGGCTGGTGGGGTGGGAGGTGGCAACCGGGCAGTGAAGGCTTTTTGGAAGGCATGATGCTTGAATTGAGGGTTAAAGGAGTTATTTGCGAAGTGAAGAAGTGTCAAGTGGTGTGCCCCAGGCAGAGCCCCCTCCCATATCAGGACTAAATCCCACCTTTTACCACTCTGGGCTGGTACTACCATTTCTGGTGTAGCATATTAACTCTGGATCCAGTTTTTTGAAAACTGTCCACGTGGTGATCAGGAAGGCAATTGGATGGTCATACAAGGAACAGTAGCTGCACTGTGCATATTTAGACTGAGGGAAAAGGGATTTGGAGTGAAAAGGAGATGCAGTTTGGAATCACATTGATCTTTCAAATACAATTGGAGGGCAGAAGCTTCGGGAGGCATATTTCAGCTGAACACAAGAAAGAACTCTCTACTGGCCTTTAGCATTTTTTTTTTATAAATTAAAAAATTTTTTTTTCGTTTATTTATTTTTGAGAGACAGAGTGTGAGTAGGGGAAGGGCAGAGAGAAAGGGAGACACAGAATCTGAAGCAGGCTCCGGGCTCTGAGCTGTCAGCACAGAGTCTGACATGGGGCTCGAACCCACAAACCTTAAGATCGTGACCTGTGCCTAAGTCAGACACCTAACCAACTGAGCCACCCAGAAGCCCCTATACTGGCCTTTCTTTAAAAGAGTACAACTTGTCTTGGCAAGTTGTCACAGGAGAGGTTCAAATATAAATCTGCAGATAGTGGGAATTGATGAGGGTTGGATAAGATGAACTTTAAGGTTCTTACCAGGGATGGGGTCTCTCATACCACCTCCCCACCCACACCACCATCTCAGAGACCTTCTGCTTATGCCTTTCTATACTCTCACCTGCTGATTGAAGTCCAAGCTCCATAGCATAGCACACAGGGCTCTCTCCACTCACACCCCTACTCAACATGCCAATAGCAAACCACTTACAGTTCTCTGCACACTCAAGCTGATCTGTGCTTGATGCGTCCTCCCTCTTTGCCTTCCCCATAATTTCCAATCGGTCAATTAACTCTCTCCCACTGTGTCTTGATGGAAAGGTATAAATGCAGTGGCCTGCCTCCTACTACCATTCAGAAGGAAGCTGGGGGGTCAAATTCTTCTCTTATCAGTTTTTGGTTTCAGCTAGGAGGAAGGCATGTCACCAAAGTATCACAAAAGCCAACTGGGTCTTCTTTCTAGTGCTTTGAATCCAAAGACATAAGGAATAGATAAAGGTGATCTGGTGGATTGGGGGTCGTGGGAACAGTGTCCTGAACAGGCTGTTCCAACAATAAAATGGCTGCTGTGTCTTTTTTCCTACTTTGTAGCCTTCTGGAGGGCCCTTGGTACCTACATATTTCCAACTTCATAAATATTTATAAAATGAAATAATGAAGCATGGGGTGCCTGGGTGACTCTGTTGGTTAAGAGTCTGACTTCAGCTCAGGTCACGATCTCACAGTACGTGAGTTCAAGCCCCACGTCGGGCTCTGTGCTGACAGCTCAGAGCCTGGACCCTGCTTCAGATTCTGTGTCTCCCTCTCTCTCTCTGCCCCTCCCCGGCTCATGCTCTGTCTCTCTCTGTCTCAAAAATACACAAACATTAAAAAAATTTAAAAAAAAAATAATGAAGCAGAAGGATAAAATAATTTAAAGCAAGCTGCATGCAAGATGAGACCATTTAATGATTAGAATCAGAATTAAAGAGAGGAAAATAAAGACAGGAGAATGGTCCTATCACTAACAGAAATGAGGAAGTGCAAGTTTAGGGAAGACAGGAAGGACGGACCAGGAATAACAAATATAATATATATTTAACTTTTTACTATGTTAACTGATGCTAAGGTGAATAGACAAATTAGGTCAAATGAAAGAAAGAGAAAAATAAGATGGAAAAAACTTGAATATTAGCTCTTTCTTCTGGGACTTCTGATGAACCAGTTTATGAACATGTTTAGTGAATAATAAGCTAGAATATTCATTTAGGCTGAAAGTAGGTTCTAGGTATGCCATGAATATATTTCAAAAATATGTTCCATTTGGATAGCAAACTTTATGAACCACACAGTAATTAAGATAATAAAAATTACACAGAGACTCATGCTTATAAAGAGGCCTGTTTATTACCGATAACACTTCATTTGCTAAAACCACAAGAAATCCACTCACAAACACTTCAAGTGCAAATTCTCACAGGCAGTACTTATGATACATCCTGGTGTTTTCATTGGGAAAAAAATGAGAAAATGTTGACAGAAACTGTTAAAACAAGGGCACAATTTTGAGCAACTGCTGCACAAGTCAGAAAAATAATTCATTCTTAACTGTATATATTTTATCTGGCATATTCAATGACATAATACAAAGAGTTTATTTTAGCCTAAAACAAAAAGGCCTCACCATATATACAGATGCAAACTCTTGTTTGAGTGCCTCTTTTAAGATATATGATGAATCATAACAGTGGACAAAAATATACCAAATGGTTTCAAATTAGTTGTGACTCACTTGGAAGGTAGCACTATTTAGCTCAAAATGGCACTTATAACCCGTGATATTAAGTCTACATAGATACCTTCTTAGCCTACTTGGCCAGCATCTTGCTTTGAGTGTAAAATACTAGGCATTATATATAATTTGCAAATAGGAATATGCTCTGCTCTCTCAAAAGAAACAGTATTTAAGGGTGTGCATGCTTAATAAAGATTTATCATAAATTCCAGCAATGAGAAATGCTTAAAAAAACTGAATCAGAAAATTAACATTTTTGATTGTTTCTTACTTAAACTATTAGTTTCTTTAAAATACAACCCCCTAATTCCTACTGTCACCAACTAGGCACTCTATAACAGGTACTGTATCTGGGGGGCAGGGGGAGGGTATGAAAAACTAATAAAACATGATCTCTGCTCTCAGGGAGCTGATAGTTGGGTGCTCCTTCTCGGTCAAGAAATGCCAATGAGTTAATGAAAACAAATGGGCCAACACCTCTGACAATATTATATAAGGCTCAGTGGTAACGGAGCTGTTTCAGTTCAGTTTAATTTGGCATTAATACTTTCAAAGTTCAGCTTTTAAAAGGCAGGGAATATCCTAGGTATGTCCTATGTCTATATTTCCCAAAGTCAGTATATGTACCACCAGGCAGATGCGGCAATTGAGGAGGGTAGAGGGGGAAAACTGAGAGGCCGTGTGCTAAATGTGGTGCTCCTTGCCGGCAGCACTGGTTTCTGTGAAGACTGAAGGAATCATCTTTATGTCGAAACAGTTTTATTATGGAGAATGCAAAATTCAACTTACGTTTTTAAGACAGAACACGAAATTTCACGAGTGGTAGACTACTTCAGATTTTGTGCTTGGGCCCCTTCCCCCCACGTATTTATACTCTTCTGCTTTAGGGTGGAAAAATTTGAGAAGCAAACTTTAGATACGTCATTTGCCCTTACCTTTGACACGTTACTCATTCTTATATGTCCTCTTTTTCAAGTACACAGTCTTGAATGAACAAAGAGAAAAGATCATTTAATGAATGTAATAGTATGGTTAATTTTTTAAAGTAACCAATGGAAAACTTTAACTTTGTTTCCACCTGGAACTAAAGAAAATCGTGCTGTGTTAAGTCCTGCAAAGAAAGATCCTCTTCATTCCACCTGGGACTTCTTACGGCTTATGGTAAGATGCTTTGGGGACAAATGTGAAAAAAGATTTCCTCAAATTTTGTGCTTTGGATACCCCAAGTACAAGGAAACCTGAAATAATATGTGAGATCAATTGACCACTCAATTGATTAGTATGACTCTTTCCTCATCAGTTTCTAGAGCAATCTCAGAAAAACAAGTGAACTGTAAAAGGCTATAATAAATTAACATATAGTAGTATCCAGACAGACCAAAAAGGTTATGAAATAGATTTAAAATTACTTCTTACAATGTCTTAAATATTCTCACAATAATAACAAAATAACCAAAAGTCCAAAAAACAGACATAGTTTATGAACACGTTTAAAGCATTCTGAATGAATACAATTAAGATTTCTTATCAGTGAGGTAATAGGGTAATAGCTTTTCACAGTAACAAAATGTGGGAGGGGACCTAGGGAAAAAGGGAGGTAGAGAGAAAAAGGCATAAAATAAATTTATCCAATCAAAATTTGGATTTTTCAAGCATCACAGATATCAGTGGAAAACATCTGAAAGAAATACCAATAGCAGCAATTCATAGTTCATAGAACAATTTCTCCATTAAACTCCAGCTAATACCTTTGTTCGATCAATTCCAGAAGCAACCTCCTTAAGAAATAGGAGGTCTATTTCCTATATAAAGTTATGCCCAGAGTATCCAGTCTTTTTCCACTGGATCCACACTATTATGCCCAGAGTATACAGAGTCTTCCTCTCTGCTGAAGTTAGGACACCCAAATAACAATACAGTTAAAACAAAACCCTCAAATATCCTATAATGCTATATAGTCTTCAAGATGAATAAAATGGTGTTCAAGTCTCACTTATTTGCCAGGTTAAATTAAAAATAATATCCGAGCAGGTCTTTATGCAGTGAATAAAGACTGCACTCATGCGTCTACTACTCAACATATACAAAAACTCTCTTGTGAGCTAAATTCTTCTAGATATGGAGCAAAAACTCAAATGTAACTTTCAGTGCTATGATATCATCATTGTCCCAACCTGAGTTTTAAAAAAAAGTATTGGAAGGAACCTTTAAAATCCATTTAGTACATTCCTTAATATATAAATTTGTTATTTAATTTTTTAAAAAAGATCTTTATTCTTTTTTAGTCTGTCCTCATTGAAGATAGAGAATAGTTTGATATATTCCTTCTTACTTTGAGCCTTTCAATAAAAGATTCAACTAATAACTTAAGAAGACTTATTAAACTATCTCAACAGCTTTCTCCCCTCCAGAGTTAAATGATCTTGATTCTTTGAACTCTTTCTCACAAGTCTTATTTTCCAATTTGTATTATATTCCTTTTTATTTCTGCTATGTCCTCTCCTCCCCAGTTCCCATATGATCCTAAGACACAACATCCTAGCAGGAATTGAATCAGTAAGAGGGGTACTTTTTCTCACCTCCTAAAACTTGGCTTCTTTTTAGTGGTTGCTAATAAAGGAAAGAAAGCAAAAGGTTCGCTATTTGTTCATCATAATAACAAACACAGCTAAATAACTTGCCCACAGCCAGTTTATTCCCTACTTTTTGAGAGGTTAGTTTGCCCTTCACAAGAAGTTGTTCCTGTGCCATCTTATTGACTTTTCTATTGTTTGTTTATTTCTACTGCTTATTTTCAATGTATTCTTTGACCTTGCCCCACTAGTTTATTCCTTTCCCCCAAAACTCTAGAGAAGCCCAGTTTTGATCTATATACTCAAGGAGAATGCATTCATTTTTGTGATATAATTCATAAAGAAAAAGCTAAACAATGTAGAGCCCAAGGCTGAGACTCATGGGCCAGCACCTCTGCCCTTCCTGGTTGACTTGGATTACTGATTTATTCTATTAGGCCACTGTATACGCACTATGTCAAGTTCATGTTAAAATACCATGCTTACATAGACTTGAGAGCTTGGCTAGAATCTAATAATTCCCTCAATCTATACATTTCAGGAACATTTGTAAAATTTTGTTAATTTTAACTTTGGATTTTTAAATTTTTGCGATAACCTAAGCTTTCATAACTTTTCACCTTGATTAAGATGAATTAAACATTGTATTATATTAAAGCACTCAAACTGTTCTCTTTATAATAGAATGACAATCATGACATGGCTTTAGTGATTATGAATGGGCTATCATATCATTTTAGCTTCACTTTGTTCTTCAGTCATGGAAACACAGACACTAAAGCCAAATATACATCTTTTTGATATATATAGCATTGTTTATAATACTTGGCAGAATATAGGCTATCTCCTAAGTTACATTCTACATTCCTTAAAGCCAATAAAGCAAAAAAGTATACACATTTTCCCTAGTGCAAAGCCTTTGAAAACAATGTCATTCAGAAGTATGGTGCTCTACCCTTAGCTAGCTATTACCTACAGTCATACAAGATCTAGCTATAAGAAAGGAAGGAACAAATTAACAATAGTGGCAATACAATAATTTGAAAATTATACTTGGACTATATGGGTTCAACCAAATGTTAGCTGATAGCTGCAATAAACCAAACTGTCATTTAATAAATGTTTAAATTTTATGTTATTATTATTTTTTAGGAAATAAATTCTCTAATACCAGTTATATCCCACTAGCTATTTGTTCAGTATAATTACACACAAGGCCTTGTGATTGTTACCTCTTAACTACAGCACTTGGGTTTAATTATTCTGTGAGTTATATAGGACAGGATACACTTTAAGAAGATTAAACGGTATTTCTCTATTAAGACTTTTTTAGAAGTCTGGGGAATCAACCAAAAGTGACCTTCCAAAATTTTTTTTCATATTGGTAAAGAGTACTCTTGAGATCAGAAATTCTACAGTGGCCAGCAAGATGTAAGAACAAACTGGAATTTAGTTTTAAAACATGTAGTTTTAGTGTTTTCTAACACCTAAAATCTGGATATTTTATTTCTTAGTAAAATTAGCATTACTTCATCTGATAAAGGAATAAATCTACTTATAAAAATGTAATTCCAAAGTTAGACATTTAAATAAATTTAGAGCTCCTTTCTCAGTTCAGATTTTTTTTCTTTACTTGACGGCTGTGATTACTGAGCCTGAATTCTAACATGAAGATCCTTCAGTATGGTTACACTGAGTTTGCTTTTATTAACATTTTTATTTACATTCATAAGATTTTTTTAAAGGGCAAATTTATTTGCTATAGAGGGGAAGCACCTACATAGTTTGGAAGATTTCCTCAACTGTCTGAAAATTGGCTGATTAAATTATATTCAATGCAGGAACACTGTTTTAATTCATACCATACCCTGAGAAGGCACTAAGAAATCTGACAAGAACGAAACCACTAGGAGCATTGCCACTATTGTTTTACGTTCAGTAAACGTCAGAATTTTAAATACGTACAATAAGTTCACACTACATTAAGAGCACCTGAAAAAGAGAAGCTGAAACCACATATTGTAACATCGGTTCTAAGCTAAAAATGCAAATACCCTATTTCAAATACTCTACTTTGTAAGTTAATACCTGTGACATAACAATGACACTTTCCCACAGTATTATGGGAGCAATGCCATTTTCTTGTCAATTTTATAGATTAATTTCCTTAACTAACTCTACAATTATATAGCATTTATCTGCCTTTTTTTTTTTTAAACCGTGCTCTACACAATTATAATATGGAACTAAGCTTAATCACACTTAAATAAGAAAACTCACTTATGTATTGTTTTTTTTTTCTGTTAAAGGAAGAACAACGTGTCACTATAATACTTTTAATGCAATGACTTTTGTTCAAGATTATGAAAAAATTTGAATCATTTCTCTCCAGACCATTGCATTTCAAATTGATAGTTTGTTTAGTCAGCCAACCAAAAGAAAGAAAATAAAAGTAAAAGGATACTTGGCCAGAGGAGATAGGGAGAGAATGCTAATATGATGTCAACACATGGAGTTCTTTGCTGTTCTGTTCCATGTGCCAGTGCAAAGAAATGATGTACTGGTGTGCACTAAGCAGAACGCCAGATCAGTCCATTTTTACTGGGCTCAAGAAAATTCTCAATCAGAGCTTCAATGAGTTTCTTCAATTCCTCTTCTAGTAAGGCAGTGTCACTGAAGAGAAAGATTAAGGGTTTTGAAATTCTTCATTTTCATCACCTTAAAATTCATTTAAATTGTTATAATTTTAAGAGAACATATTCCGGAGAGGATGATCAAACAATTTGTTAACAAAACAGAAGTTCACTCAGTTAAAACAAAACAAGACTAAAGGGGAAACGATCACACACACACAAAACACAATTATCACCAACTGAAGTTGAATTTCACGAAAGGGAGTTCCTTGGTACACAGTACATGGATGAGTTTCGGTAAAGCTACAGATTTCTCCTGAGTTAGGCAATTTAATGGCCTAGAACACCAATACTAGGTGTTATGCTAAAATGGCTTCCTGAAAACTTTGAAGGATACCCAGTAGATATTATGGGATGACATGGCATGATTCAGGTACAGAGGGAGATGTGACTAGAAAAATGAGATGTTTAAAAAATAAATATACACTTACAGGTATGTGCTTCAAAGTCATCACTGCTGTTGCCCAAAAGATTTCCAGGAAAGCCTCTTCTCAACTGACTTCACAATCATTTTTTATTACTTTAATAATCATCCTTTAGTTTTAGCCAAATACAGCATTACCCAGTTTGGTTTCCTTTAAACTCTACTCTGAATGACTTCAGGATGTCTTTTTGCCCCCAAAGGAAATAAAATCTACTCTTAAATGCAAAGACTTAGGAACATACAAAATAATGTACCTCGGACTCTGAAGGCAATTCCAAAAAATCTCCTTCCCAAAAGTATATTAATCAGTGACAAGGTACTACTTTTAGTAAGTTTAAATAGCATTTGAGATGTTTATTAAAGTCAATTTAGTCACAATTCTTACTCTTAAAAGGCAATAAATTAGGCAGATTAAGTCAAATCATATTTGATGTAAAAAATGAATATTCTCGGGGTGCCTGGGTGGCTCAGTTGGTTGAGCATCCATCTCCTGATTTTGGCTCAGGTCATGATCTCAGTTTGTGGGATTGAGCCCCACATGGGGCTCTGTGCACAGAGCCTGCTTGGGATTTTCTCTCCCTCTCTCTCTCTCTCTCTCCCTGCCCTTCCACTGCTCATTCTCTCCCTCCCTCTCTGTCTCTCTCTCAAAATAAAATTAAAAAAAAAATTTTAAAAATGAATATTGTCTGAAAATAAATTATTTGTTCATCATTTCTTTATGTTCAACATATAACAGTTAAAGCTCACATAACCTTCCAGTAATAAAAATTCACTAAAATTTAAAAATTCAATTTCTAAATGATGCAGCTGGTTTGGAAAATAGTCTGACAGTTTCTCTGAAGGTTAAACATAGAACTACCATTTGACTTAGCAATTCTACACCACCTATATACCCAAGTGAAATGAAAACATGTCCACACAAAAATTTTTGCACAAATATTTGTAGCACTGCTATTCATTAAGAGTTAAAATGTGGAAATAACCCAAATGTCCACTGCCTGAAAAATGGATAAAAAAGTTTTATAACCCATACAATAGAATATCATTAGGCCATGAAAACAATTTTTTTTTAAAAAAGGAATAAAGTGCTGATTCATGCAACATGGATGAAACTTGAAAACATTATGTTAAGTAAAAGATGCCAGTCACAAAGGGCTAGATATTGTATGATTCCATTAATATGAAATGTCCACAATAAACTAGTCTATAATGACAGTAGATTGGTGGTCGCCTAGGGTGAAGAGGGTGGGGGATAGCAAGTGACTGTTAATGGGGATGGTGTTTCTTTTTGAGGTGATGAAAATGTTCTAAAATTGTTAGTAAAAAAAAAAAAATGATTGTGGCAAACCATAAGAGACTCTTAAATACAGAGGACAAATTGAGGGTTGATGAGGGTGGGGAAAACAGATGATGGGTATTAAGGAGGGCACTTGTTGGGATGAGAACTGGGTGTTATACATGATGAATCATCGGAATCTACTGAAGCCAAGACTACACTGTTATGTTAGCTAATTTGAGAATAAAAAAAAAAAAAAGAATACATGGAGAAAAAAATTGTAATGATTGCACAACATACTAAAAACCACTGAATTGTACACTTTGAATGGGTAAACTGTACAGTATGTGAATTGTATCTCAATAAACTTTATATATGTGCACATATGTGTGTGTGTATATATATATATATATATATATATATATATATATATATATACATTTAAAAAATCAATTCTCACCTCTGCTCTGGTGATGCACACATCTCTGCGTAATACTTTATCTTGGGTTCTGTCCCGCTTGTCCGAAGAGTAGCCACACAGCCATTTTGAAAAGTAAATGTAATCATTTGGCTGTTTTTACTCACAGGCAGCACCTATGCACAATTTTAACAACAGCTTAGTTACACTCAGTACCTTTTTCATTTTCAAGAGTTGTAAAACATACGCTACTTATATGAGGTATCTGAAGGAGTCAAATTCATAGAAACAGAAAGTAGAAGGCTGTTGGCAAGGGCTGGTGGGGGGCGGGGGCAGTTGTTTAATGGTATGGGGTTTCAGTTTAGCAAGATGAAAAAGTTCTGGAGATTTGTTGGAAAATAATGCAGATATAGTTAACACTGCTGGGCCTGCATGCTTAAACAGTTACGGTGGTATCTATTATGTTATGTGTTTTTTACAGCTGAAGATATTTGTAAAAGAAGTATAAAATACAAAAGGAGAGTACATACATAATAATTTATAAATATACCATGTACTTAACATTTATAATAGTACAGGCATTGGGTTACATACATGGTCTCTAGGCCTCAAGAATAATCTTCCAAAGTAAATATTACTTCCAATTTACCGACAAGTTTCAAAAAGAGTAAACAACCTAGTCGAGGTAATCAGCTAAAGTGGCAGAGCAAGAAGCTGAGGCCAGGCCTATTTGTATCAAAGTCCAAACTGCCTCTACGTTTGCAAAGTGCTTTACAATTTCAAAGCACTTTCACAGTTTATCGATAGCTTCCAAAGCAGAGTGCCCATATCCTAGAGGACAGGCCAAATAACCTACTGGGGTACAAAAAAATTGTATACTTTTTATGTAAAAGTTAAAAAAAGAAATAAAGCTTTACTTTTGACATTGAACACATGGATTAACACTTGTACTCTTCCTGGACCACAGATCTGTCTATGAAGGTATCTTGGGGGACCTGTGGGGGTTGTACTGTGACATGGGTTTGACAGTGGTGCCTTTCACCAGGTGTCCTGAGCCTGGTCCTCTCCGTGAAACCCCTCCCTCAGTGGTATTACCATACACCGGTTGCTTAAAACAGTCACCTTCTGGGGTTCCTGGGTGGCTCGGTCGGTTAAATGTCCAACTTTGGCTCAGGTCATGATCTTGCAGTTCATGAGTTTGAGAACCACAATGGGCTCTGTGCTGACAGCTCAGAGCCTAGAGCCTGCTTCAGATTCTGTGTCTCCCTCTCTCTCTGCCCCTCCCCTGCTCACACTCTGTCTCTCTCTCTCTCTCTCTCAAAAATAAATAAACATTACAAAAAATTAAAAAAAAAAACAGACACCTTCTTCTCCTCTTTTTCACTCACAGACCATCAATTAGCAAGTCCTGTGTATTCTACTTCACCCAACTTTCTATCTCCACTGCTACTATATTAAATTTAGGGGCACCTGGGTGGCTCAGTCAGTTAGGCATCCAACTTTGGTTTAGGTCACGATCTCATGGTTCGTGAGTTCGAGCCCAGCATCAGACTCTTCTGCTGTCAGCATGGAGCCGCTTCAGATCCTCTGCCCCCCTCCTCTCTCTGCCCCTACCCCACTCTCAATCTCTCTCTCAAAAGTAATAAACAGGGGCGCCTGGGTGGCGCAGTCGGTTAAGCGCCCGACTTCAGCCAGGTCACGATCTCGCGGTCCGTGAGTTCGAGCCCCGCGTCGGGCTCTGGGCTGATGGCTCAGAGCCTGGAGCCTGTTTCCGATTCTGTGTCTCCCTCTCTCTCTGCCCCTCCCCCGTTCATGCTCTGTCTCTCTCTGTCCCAAAAATAAATAAACGTTGAAAAAAAAATTAAAAAAAAAAAAAAAAAAAGTAATAAACATAAAAAAAATTCAGGCTCCCATCATCTCTCAGCTTGATTACTGAAACAGCATATGAACTGATCTTCCCGCCTGGGAGTTTGTCTCTCTCTAACCCACACACCGCACAGGCCATTCTGCCTCAAACTCCACACTACCACTACAGTTGTAGAGAACTCCTTGTGGTTCTATGAAGGAGAACATGCCTTCTCACCTCCAGATCTAGCACCTGCTGCTCCGTTTGCCTGAACACCCACTGTTCCTCCTACATCTGGATCACTCCCACTCTTACTCAGCTCCCAAAAGTCCTCTAGAATGTATTCCATAAGCCTCCCAAATCCGAGCAGGGGTCCTTCCTATGCTCTTCTATGGCACCTTATGCACCCCCGGTTGCATTTGTCATGTTGTAATCAGTTTCCTTCCATTTCCCCACTAGACTCTTGAGTGTAGAAACAGAGCCTTTGTCATTGCTCTATCTCCAGTGTGTCTGTACCTGTAGCACCAAAGGATTCTGATAAATGCCTACTGAACATACACATGAATATCAATCTGAAATGTGAAGAAAAACCTAACAAAGTCTTTGACACTTACTAAGTGACCTTAGGGGATTAACAACATCTATAGCACCTGCCTTATAAAATTGTTGTAAGCATCTGCAGAGAACACACAGAAAAGTACTTTGAATAATGAATATCATAAAGCTTAAAGGGGGTTAATAGGAAAAAAAGCATCACAACAAGAACTACTCTGAGCACAGCAACAGTAGTGAAATAAAAAGAAGCAAAAAATTTGGTTCTTCTCTTCAAGTAGTTTACAAAGACAGAAAAATAGATACACACATCCTTGCACATATACAGAATACCAACAACTGGGAACCAATATTTGCTGACCAGATGAATATACACACATAAAAGGATTATGAGCTATATTATACACAAGAAGTTGCAGATTTCCCAAAATATATTATGCCCCTAGCAACTTGAGATATCAGGACATTATAAATGGAAATTTAGCCTAATAACCATAACAATAACCAAATACATATGATCAGCAATCTATAGCATTTAAATATTTGTTGAGCACCTACCACGTAGGCAGGAGCCTTGAGAGGCACAGAGGTGTATCAGAAATGGATCTGCCATGTACAACACAATGATAAAATAGAAAGTGATAAGTGACAAGAGGAAGGCACCATATATAATGAAACCTCAGGAGGAAGATATCTAATTTTGGGACCTGGAGGGTATGTGGAGGAGGTGACATTTGTCTGAAATCTTAAATAATGGCTAAGGTGTGGACCTGCAGCAATAGGAAGGAAACAAAGACTGAGGAAATAGCTTGAGCAAGAAGAGAAATTTTTAATAAAAATGTATGCATGTAAGAAACTATTAAGTTGTTCTATTTGGCTACAGGTATAGGGAATAAGGTCGAAAAGGGAAGTTGCAAATAGAAGGGGGTTAATTGTGAACTTTGAAATAACAGGCTTTTAGACTTTATTTTCAGCATTATATAGCATCATCACACATTCTCCCTCTCTCCTTCCCTTTCTCTTTTTGTCTAATTCTCTTTCCCATCTCCCCACATGGAGAAAGAGGAGGACAGGACCAGAGGCAGGGAGGCTCTGGGATTACAACTGCTCTGAAGATGGGGCACCTCGGTGGCTCAGTCGGTTAAGCGTCAGACTTCGGCTCAGGTCATGACCTCACGGTTCGTGAGTTTGAGCTCCGCGTCAGGCTCTGTGCTGACAGCTCAGAGCCTGGAGTCTGCTTTGGATTCTGTGTCTCTCTCTCTCTCTCTCTGCCCCTTCTTGGCTCACACTCTGTCTCTCTCTCTCAAAAATAAACATTAAAAAAAACAAAAAAAAATTGAAAAAAAAAACTGCTCTGAAGAAAAACAATGAATCCCCTAGTTTCAAGACACTCACAGGCTTGAACTTCCACCATTTCACTATAGTACGAAGTACTACAAATTGTTAAAAAACTTAAAAAAATATATATGGGTACTTACTGATTTCTTATTAGGCTGGCTGCTGTCATATCCAGTGGTAACATCCCGTATGTGCAATATAGCAAATGTCCCACAAAATTTTGGATATTCTTTTGGAGAATCAAAATTGCGAAGCCTTTCAAATATACTTTTGATGGTAATCGGATCATAACACAAGAAATAGGACGTTTTTGAAATGTGATAACCATATCTGCACAAAAATTTAAAGTGTTAAAATCAGATGTCAGATAACTCTTCAGGAAAGTACATATTAAAGATAAGCCTATTATTGTATTATGTAGAAAGTGGAAGTCTTTAGTTCAGTTTTAGAACTTTTTAAAAAGGATTGGCTATTTTCAAAACCAAATTTAGAAATCTAAAAGGAGAACCAAAAAATTGAGAAATTTAGCAATTGAAACTAGAAATTCATAATAACATAACTTACTTTTCATAAACCTTAATCAGTTGTTGTTTCAATGTTATGTTCATGGTTTCCAGGTAAGCTGCCATCTCAGCAACAACAACGGCTGCACTCACCCCATCTTTGTCCAAAACTGAAGTTCCACACAGAAAACCTGAGAATTAAAACACATTTTTGAAAAAAGGGGAAAACTTAAGCCTATAATAATTTCAATAGTTTTAGTGGTGCCTGGGTGGCTCAGTGGTTAAGCATCCAACTCTTGGTTTCGGCTTAAGTCATGATCTCATGGTTTCATGGGTTCGAGCCCCACATCTGGCTCCACGCTGATGGTATGGAGCCTGCTTGGGATTCTCCCTCTCTCTCTTCCCCTCTGCACTCATGCTGTCCCTCTTTCAAAATAAATAAATAAACTTGAAAAAAATAATTTCCAGGGGCGCCTGGGTGGCTCAGTTGGTTGAGCGTCCGACTTCGGCTCAGGTCATGATCTCACAGTCCGTGAGTTCGAGCCCCGTGTCAGGCTTTGTGCTGACAGCTCAGAGCCTGAAGCCTGCTTTGGATTCTGTGTCTCCCTCTCTCTGCCCCTCCTCTGCTCATGCTCTGTCTCACTCTCTCTCAAAAATAAACATTAAAAAAAATTAAAAATACTAATTTCAATAGTTTTATTTCTTCAGAAGAACAAATGAATTTAAGAGCCTAGTAATAGATGATACCCCGTGATACTGAAGGTATTTAGGGAATTTTTAAGGGTCTTTTTTTCCCACGATGAAAAATGCAGCCACATATTTCTGAGTTCTCTATGGTTTTTACAACACAAAATGCAAAACCAGAAGACAAAAACTCCTCTCCATAGAATTACTATATTTAAAAAGATGCTTTCATTCAAATTTCAAAGATTTTAATATTTACTACATACCAATTGACTCCTCAAATGCAAAAAGGACTTCTTTCCCATTTTCCAGGAGGTCTTTTATCCTACATCCAATCCATTTAAAACCTGGTAATGTTTCCTGAAATGCACAGAAGGCCACTCTAGTTAAGTGACTCCTCATAAAAATATAGTAAAGCCTATTGCTAAACGCACATAACACTCTCATAGTGATCTTCTGTTACAGTGTTTGGTCCACACAGATTTATAAAGTGGTAAGCATACAGCCAGGAAATGCTTGGATTCACATTGCCACGACTGATAAACTACTATTCATTGAGCACACAAATAGGTGATTTGCACCAAATACAGTCCAGCAGTTAAAAGTGGTGATACAGATAGTCACAAAGTAACATAAATACACACATCTATTATGATCACTATTTATCAAGCACTGTTAACGGGTGCTCTATATCACTGTCTTTTTAAATGCTTACAAAAACTCTGTTGCTGAAATAGAGGCTCAGTAAATTTGCCCAAGATTATGCCGTATATGAGATAGAGCCAGGATTCAATTACACTACTTCTCAGAAACTGTCTTTTAGGCTGTATTATAGGTACTAATATAAGAGCACCCTACGAAGGGTGTGATTTAGTCCCCTTGAATAATTGAAGGCCATAAAGCTTTTTAATGATGCACTTACAACATTATCACTGCATATGCTTGAACCAAGTGTTCCTTAGTATAATACCATGGCCTAAATAAACCCAAGAGAGTTACTGAGCCCTTCTTTGGTAATTAGATTCAAGGACTTTTCATCTGATGAGCTACTGTTCACTTTAAAGACATGAACTGTCTGGGGTGCCTGGGTGGCTCAGTCAGTTGAGCATCCGACTTCAGCTCAAGTCATGATCTTGTTGTTCCCGAGTTCAAGCCCCACATCGGGCTTTGTGCTGGTGGCTCAGAACCTGGAGCCTGTTTCAGATTCTATGTCTCCCTCTCTCTCTGCCCCTCCCCCATGCATGCTCTGTCTCTCTCTCTCTCTCTCTCTATCAAAAATAAATAAAACATGGGGCGCCTGGGTGGCGCAGTCGGTTAGGCGTCCGACTTCAGCCAGGTCACGATCTCGCGGTCCGTGAGTTCGAGCCCCGCATCAGGCTCTGGGCTGATGGCTCAGAGCCTGGAGCCTGTTTCCGATTCTGTGTCTCCCTCTCTCTCTGCCCCTCCCCTGTTCATGCTCTGTCTCTCTCTGTCCCAAAAATGAATAAACATTGAAAAAAAAATTAAAAAAAAAAAATAATAAATAAATAAAACATTAAAAAAAAAATAAAGACATGAACTGTTTTATGGGGCGCCTGGGTGGCTCAGTGGGTTAAGCATCCAACTTCAGCTCTGGTCATGAACTCGCGGTTGGTGAGTTTGAGCCCTGCATCAGGCTCTGTGCTGACAGCTCAGAGCCTGGAGCCTGCTTCAGATTCTGTGTCTCCCTCTCTGTCTGTTTTTCCCCTGCTTGCACTCTGTTGCTCTCTCTCAAAAATAAATAAAGATTAAAAAAAAAAAAAAAAAGACGTGAACTGTTTTAGAGTCAACAGAAAGAGCATGTGATAGACACTGATTCTAGAGCTGACCATTACTAGCTTATGATTCCCAATTCACCTCTCTACTTCCTCAGTGGGAAAAAATAAAAGCCAAAAACCTCTGCTACCTCCTTACATACAACAACACAAGGAAGCAAATTTATAATATTGGTCTCCAGAATCAGGTTCTTTTTTCTCTTTTGTGCTCATTGTATGTTGTTTTTGCCATAGATATTAACAAGGAGAATGTTAACAATATAATTCAGAATCTCAAGCTTGAATAAATTTTCAATTTCTGCTCTTTTGCTGTTTGTATTTCTTTAAAAGCCTGAGAATGAAAGTTCCATTTCATTAAAACAGGTATAATTTTATTTTATTCAGCCAATTAATGTTAAGACCTGTAGCTTGGCTGTGGCAAAAAAAAAAAAAAGGCCCAGAGGTGACATTTACACTGACATTTTGGCAAAGATGGCAGAGGAAAAGCAATTTAATTGGCATCAGTCTCAGAAGCTCTAAAAACTGTCAGCTTAACTGCCTGAGACTCACAGAGGTTACAGATCTGTGCTGAGAGTGAGTCATTATTTGTTTTTTTGGATGGAGAATCATTGGGTCTTCATTTACAACTTAGAAGACTGCTTTAATTTTCTCAAGACTGAACCTGAAGAGCCTAAACAGTGGTCGATGATACCTACAATTTTTTGGAATGGAGTTTATGCTACTGATGAGGTCACTAGGAGCAAGATTTTCTCAGTATGAAAACCAAGTATTGTTGTATGAAATAATAAGCATTAATTCAATTTTTAAAGAACATCCTATCTTAGTTCCAGAAATTCACATACTGGATGAACTTGGCTTAAGGTGTCTGAATTGTCAAAAGATGAGCAAATTTTAACAGAATTAGAAAAAAGGGGGGATTATAAGTCAAACCAATAAAAGTCAGTTTTAGTGGGGAGGTGAATTTAATGTATAGAAATTGATTTAGAGGGGCACCTGGGTGGCTCAGTTGGTTAAGCATCCGACCCTTGATTTCAGGTCAGGTCATGATTTCATAGTTTGTGAGTCTGAGCTCTGCATTAGGCTCTGTGCTGATTGCTCAGAGCCTGCTTCAGATTCTCTCTCTCCCTCTCTCTCTTTGCCCCTCCCCCAGCTCGTGCTCTCTATCTCAAAATAAATAAACTTGAAAAAATTGTCAGATTAATGGGTTTAAGTAATAGCTCATGTAATTTTAAAAAAGAAATTGATTTAGAAAAGTAGCACACAGATATTATCTTTTCTTACTTCAAAATGAAATCCTTCTTCAAGTGCAATTGCCTTCAAAATTTTGGAAGAGACTGTGGTGGCTAACATATAAACGTTCTTCACATCAGCATTTCTTGATTTATTTTTCTTCCAGCAGTCAAACATCCACCACCCAAACAAAGCTGCCAACTCATTCCCTGTGAAAACTTTCCAATGACCACTGGAGAGAGAATGAAAATTCAGTTCAACACTTTTATAACTTCTTATTAAAATTTCTTGACCCTAAGACATACAAACAAATTACCATCCTTCACATAGGAAAACCCAAGAACTATTATATGAGATTTTTGAGAAAACATTTAGTACCATTTCTACCTCACCAGGGGTGAACTTTGGGTAGAAATGGCAGCAATGTCTGCTGAAAAATTATTACATTGTAACTTTTATTCTCTTACTTAATGAGAGAAAAATTTAGAATATGATATCCTGTCTGTGTAAGGACATTTGTCACAACATTATAATGATAAAAATCCACAGCAACCCAAAGGACCAAGATTAGAAAATGATTGTATTCATAAAGCAATCTGTTGGGGTATTATTCCATTTTAAGAATTAATATTTTAAGGGGTTCCTGGGTGGCTCAGTTGGTTAAGCGTCTGACTTTGGCTCAGGTCATGATCTTATGGTTCGTGGCTTGAGGTCCTGCATCGGGCTCTGTGCTGACAGCTCAGAGCCTGGAGCCTGCTCCAGATTCTGTTTCCCTCTCTCTTTGCCCCTCCCCAACTTGTTCTCTCCCTCTCTCTCTCTCTCTCTCTCTCTCTCTCTCAAAAATAAAAATAAACATTAAAAAATTTAAAGAAAAGAATATTTTAAGCAATATTTAAGGACTGAAGAGTGTTCATAGTTCAATATTAAGTGGAAGACAATGAAAATATTAAAATATATATAGTATAATAACAATTTTATAGAAACAATTATAGCATATCTCAAATATCTGAGTAGAAAAAATATAGAAAGGAAATGGCAAAATATCAACCTAAGGGTTATCTTTGGATAGTGGGCTTCTGGGAGATTTATTTTCTTATTGTTATTATTTCCGATGAGCCTGTAAGACTTAAAATCAAAAACTGTTTTTCAAAGTTTCAAGCTTTGAATTAAATAACAGGCTTTACTTACTTCTCCTGAAGTTCTGCCACTGCCAGTCGGTCTGCATCAGGATCTGTGGCTAGTACTACCCGGGCATTTTCTCTCTCTGCCAGTCTCAAAGAAAGTTCCTGAAACAGCCAAATCATTGGATTTTATTGAAGATGTTAAATTCATTTAATTTCTAAATGGAGGGATGATGTTGATATAAATTTTAGAAGGAATATAAGTTTGGCCAAATTTAAGATAAGCCTAGGGGCTCCTGGGCTCCTGGGCGGCTAAGTCGGTTAAGTGTCTGACTCTTGATCTTGGCTCAGGTCATGATCTCCTGGTTTGTGAGACTGAGCCCCGCATCAGGCTCTGTGCAGATGGTATAGAGGCTGCTTCGGATTCTCACTCTGCGCCTCCCTCTCTCTCTCAAAATAAAAAAATAAACTTAAAAAAAAAAAAAGCCTAGAAGTAGAAATATCCACTATAGAGATTTCAAATAAAACAGAATATATGGCTCCAATATAATTTAAATTATGTAAAGTAAGATGGTATCTACTTTTGTAAGTAATCATTGAATTGTCAAATGAGTTCTATCTATTTGATGAAGTTTAACACACTCATAATAATTTAAATAAAGAAAAAAAATACCAGCACAGATTCTCCTTCTTCAGGATTTGGGCATTTAACAGTAGAAAAGTCTGGATCAGGATCTTTTTGTTCTGGTACTGGAATAGGAGGCTTAAAACCAAACACTTGAAAAGCCAGCTGCACATAGTCATGTCCGACCCCATGAAAAGATGTATGTACAAATTTCAAGGTGGTCTTTGAATTTAATTCCCTGTAAAGGAAAAGAATTATTCAGTCAATATCACAAAACTTGGTACTTGTGGTATAATTAAAATAAGTTAGAGAAAAAGCTAAAATCTATTTTTTAGGATAAAGCAAATAAACTCAGCAAGCCAGGATGCTTTCTAGCAGTAGTGTTAGCTATTTATGGAATAGTAAGAAAATATGGAAGGCAAAATCAAATTTTAGAAGAAATTTCCTGATCTCATACAGAGAATACATATATTTAGCTATAATTTTTAATGGCTTTATGAGGAAGCAATTAATATACTATACAATTCTTCTATTAAAATGTACAATTTAATGGCTTTTACTACGTTCAGTTATTCAAACATTACCCTAATCAATTTTAGGACATTCTCATTACCCCAGAAAGAAATTGTGTACCCCAGAGCCACCACCCCCTAACGCTCCCATTCCTCCCAGCCATAGGCAATCACTAATATACTTTCTGTTTCTGTCTCTACAGATTTGCCTTCTCTGGACATTTCCTATAAATGGAATCATACAGTATGTGGTCCTTTGTGACTGGCTTCTTTCACTTTGCATGTTTTCAAAGTTTATCCATGTTGTGGTATGCATCAATATTTCTTTTTACAGCTGAATGATATTTTGTTGTACGGATATACCATAGTTTATTTATCCATTCATTAGTTGATGGATATTTGGGTTATTTTCACCTTTTAACTATGATGAATAGTGCTATTTAGCTATATTCTTCATATAATCCATAGCCAACACATTTTTATCCCTATTTCTTTCCTTTATTTATCTTATTGTATGGTAATACTATCCTACATTCCCCCCGTAGATACCTGTGAAAACAGATCTTTTTAAGATCTTCCATGTATCTTCTGCAAATGTCCTGCAGAGGATCTCTCTTCAGTGGGCTGGTATCCACTAAATTATCATTCCAGGAACCATTCCAAGGTTCCACACATTCTTCTATACATTTCAGAATTTCTTTGTCATGAGGAGATGTGATCTGGGCACCAGTTTCCCAATAAACCTAGTTGATAGGTAAATACAGCTATAATTACTTGAAATGTAGGCCAGATATTTTTTGCTACAGTAGAGATCTTTGGCTTTATAAAGAACCATACCAAATTAATCAAGTAGAAACTGTCAACATGGGACTAAAGTAATATGAAAGGATGTTGATGATAAAGATTCCTCAGGGACTCGTTAATAAAATGATCATGTATTATTTTCTCTTTTAGAAGTACACTTTAATAACAATACAAGTAAAATATAATCAGGGCACCATTATGACAACATATTAATGCATACATATACCATAGTATTCAATCATACTCTTAGATCTATAACTATATACTACAGATAATCTAAGAAATTATGGGATATCCATAAACTTTGACACTATAAAATTTTAGCATTATAAAGTAGTTCTGTGATAAAGAAGAAATTATCAGCTATAAATTAAAGTAGAATTTATGTCACACCAGATAAAGTCTAGATCAGGAAAGATAACTAACATGTTAATTACTGCATATACATTTCAGTATATGTGTTTCCAGTATTAATCAAAATACATTTCATTAAGCTGTCAGTTTGTCAAGTGGCTTGATCAACAAGAAATTAGGAACAGTTAACAAAAAAGCAAGAAAATGTATTTCTATAATTCATAGGATCTCAAAGTTAGAAGGGACTCTGCTTAGAAAATATCTATACTGACTTCTACCATATATATGACAAGACTACCCTCTTTTGCATCCTGAATGATGAAAAGAATACATTTGAATATAAACTATGTACGAAGCTCTGTGCCAAACAATATGGTAGGCTAGATGAAAATTCTCACAATATAAACACCTTAAAATGTTAGCTAAAGTTGGAAAAACATTATCTAAAATGTATAGCTTAGTTCATAAGAAGAAAAGGGAAAACTCCAGGCAATGGGAAAAAAGGAAAGAATTGAACACCAGAGTGATGAGGCTGTGAGCTAATGCTGTGACTGCCTGGGCTTTGGGAACTATTTCCCTGGTTCTTGAGTTGTAACACCCATGTGGAAGGCAGGAAATTTGAGACCTGAGACTCCCCTCCCACCCCTTGTGATCAGTAGAATTACAGTATAGAGGCTCTGCCCACTATTCTAGAAAGGTGATGAGGAAGCATGTCTATTCTTCTGGGTATGAAAACACTTTCAAATCTGAGGTCTAAATTAACACAGAAATTGCTCCCCATCAGCGAAACTCCTGAGGATTCTAAAGAAATTAAAAAAACAATACCAAAAACTAATCTGAGTGATCCTCCCACAGTCCAAGCCATAAAAAAGATTCTATCCATAGCCTATATCCATAGCTTTCAGAAACTCACCATAAAAATTTATAAAACATGACAAAAAGCTCCTGGCCTTTCTCCTTGCCCATTTCTTCTTGCCTTTGTATATGGATGTGATGCCTAGAGTTACAACCATTATATGATGTCCACACTGGTGAGAAAGGCCAAAAAACTGCAGAAATGCCAGGCCCAACAACACTGAGCTACAGAACCCTGCCAGTAGCCACCTACCTTTGGACTTTATGTCTGAAAAATAAACTCCTCTCAGCTTAAACCATTTTTGTGGGTTTTCTGAATCTATAGCAGAAAGTATCCGTATTTGATTCAATAACAGAAGAATCCATGCAACAAAGTATACCCAGGAACAAACTTCAAAAGAAATATGAAAAATCTATCAAAAATATTTAAGGGGTGCCTGAGTCAGTTAAGTGTCTGACTCTTGGTTTCAGCTCAGGTCATGATCTCACAGTTTTGTGGGTTCAAGCCTCACATCGGGCTCTGTGCTGACAGCATGGAATCTGCTTGGGACTCTCTCTCTTCCTCCCTTTCAGCCCCTCTCCCACTTGCCCTGTCTCTCTCAAAATAAATAGACAAATTTAAAAAAATATTTAAAATGTTACTAGAGTATATAATAGAAGTCTTGAAAGAACCGAAAGATACATCCTGTTCATGAATAAGAGACTCAATAAAAATTGTAAAAACAATGAAGCTTCCTAAATTAATCTACAAATGAAATATGATACCAATAAAAATGTCAAAATAATTTTTTCCCAAGTGGAAAAAATATAATACCACGCATGGAAAATATAAATAAAGTCAAAAGGCAAATGATGATATGGGGGAAAATACCTGCAAAACAGATGACCAAGAGCTATTTTTCACATATAAAGAGTTCCCAAAAATCACTAAGAAGAAGAGCAATTACCCAAGAGAAAAATGGACAAAACCTTTAACAGACTTCTCAGGAAATGGAACACAAATATCATGTAAATAAGTGAAAAGATGCTCAACCTCACTCACAGAACAGGTGCAGATTAAACCTAACATTTTCACCTGATTGGTAAAGACCAAAACGTTTGATAATATGAAAGGTATACATTGTTAGAGTATCAATTGGTACAACCACCTTGAGTAGAGAATGACAAATTTTCTTTCATATCCCTTTGACTCAAAAATTTCACTTCCAGAATTTATCCTATAGATCAACAGTGTCATAGAAATATAAAGTCAGCCACAAATGCAAGCCCACTTATGTAATTTAAAATTTTCTAGTAACCACATTAAAAAAGAGAAAAAGGAAGAGGTAAAATTGACTGTAATATGCTTTATATAACCCAATATATCCAAAATATTATCATTTCAACATGTAATCAATATAAAATTAATTAAACATCTTACATTCTTTTTTCCTACTATGCCTTTGAAATCCGGTGTGTATTTTACACTTTCAGTGTATCTTAGTTCATACTAGTCGTATTTTAAATGTTCAAAAGCCATAGGTGGCTAGTGGCTACAATATTGGACAATGCAGCTGTAAGATGATAAGAATAAAAGCAATTGGGGCACCGGGGTGGCTCAGTCGGTTTTGGGCCCAATTTCGGCTCAGGGCATGATCTCATGGTTCACGGGTTTGATCTCTGCATTGGGCTCTGCACTAACAGTGTGGAGCCTGCTTGGGGTTCTCTGTCTCCCTCTCTCTCTGTTCGCCCCCGTTCATGTTCTCTCTAATACATAAACATTAAAAATTAAAAAAAAAAAAGAATAGATGCAACAGCTAACATTTATTGAGCATTTATTGGAGCCAGACACTATACTAGGCATTTTGCATGCAGTATCTCCTTTAATCATCACTCTCACCCTATGACATTGGTTCTATTATTCCCCCTAGTTTGCAGATGGGGAAACTAAAGCACAGAGAAAAGAACTTGCCTGGGGTCACAAAGCTTCTGAGTGGCAGAGGCAGGTTTTAAACCCAACCCATAGTCTTAACCCCTATTCTAAATAGATCTACCCTATGACCCAGCAATAGCACTGCTAGGAATTTACCCAAGGGATACAGGAGTGCTGATGCACAGCGGCACTTGTACCCCAATGTTTATAGCAGCACTTTCAACAATAGCCAAATTATGGAAAGAGCCTAAATGTCCATCAACTGATGAACGGATAAAGAAATTGTGGTTTATATACACAATGGAATACTACTTGGCAATGAGAAAGAATCAAATATGGCCTTTTGTAGCAACGTGGATGGAACTGGAGAGTGTTATGCTAAGTGAAATAAGTCATACAGAGCAAGACAGATACCATATGTTTTCACTCTTCCTGAGAAACTTAACAGAAGACCATGGGGGAGGGGAAGGAAAAAAAAAGTTAGAGAGGGAGGGAGGCAAACCATAAGAGACTCTTAAAAACTGAGAACAAACTGAGGGTTGATGGGGGGTGGGAGGGAGGGAAAGTGGGTGATGGGCATTGAGGAGGGCACCTGTTGGGATGAGCACTGGGTGTTGTATGGAAACCAATTTGACAATAAATTTCGTATTAAAAAAAACAACTATTCTATACTGACTATGCAAATCTACTTAAACATATGAACAAAGACATATGTAGAACATTCTTTGTAGCACTGTTTATGAGTAGCAGAAGATCAGAAACAAATGAAATGTTCCTCAACAGAGGACTGGTCAAATAAACCAGGATTCGTTTATACAGATTTTTAAAGAGGAATAAGGCAGACCTATCTACCTATCAATTGATCAACTGAGAGAATGATCTCTAAGACTGTTTCATGCTGTTGTGTGAAAAACAGCAAGGTGTAGAACACTATATAGTACTCTCCCATTTATGGAAAAAAATGTGGGAGTGACAAATACATATACAATTATACATGCATAGACAATCTCTGGGAGGAAACAAAACCAGAAACAATATTTGCTTCTGAATAGGGGTACTGGGGGAAAGAAATGGGAGAGGTACTTTTGGCTGTTTAACTTTTTACACTGTTTAACTTTTATCCTTTTTATATCGTGCTTATATTTTAAGGAAAAAAATATTTGAGGCTCTACTATGTGACAAATACGTTCACCAGGAATGACTACCATAACAGGTGAAGTCCTTCCACCCCTGAGCTTATATTGGGGAAGAGGGTTGGGGAAGGTCAAACAAGTCAATAAAGAAGCAATTCATCCTAAAGAAAGCAGATAATCAGATACAGTGATAAGTTCTGTAAAGGAAATAAACAAGATGATGAGAAAGTCACTGAGGGAAGTCACTTCAGATAAGATGGCTTGGGAAGGTCTCTTCAAGGAAATAACATGTGGGCAGGAATCTGAAGGATGAAAATAAGCAAATCTGCAAGATTAAGGAAGAGCAATCCAAACAGAGGAAAAAATAATTACAGAGGCTCAGAGGTGGGAAAGGCTTTGGTATACTGGAGGACCAAAGGAACAGAAAGAAACAGTAGTGTGAGTGGAATGTAGTGAACACAGGAGAGGAATGAATGAAATGAGGTTGAAGAGGTAGGCAGGAGACAGAGTCCTGGAAACCCCAAGGTAAGGAGTGTGGATTTTATTTGAAGAGTGAGAAGCCACTGGAGAATTTTAAGAAGGAAAGTAACATGACCTTTTCATATTAAAAAAAAATCATCTGCTTGCTTGGTGGAAAATGGATTTCAGGGAGAACAACGGGACCAGAACGAGACCAGATAGGATGCCATAGCTCTGACATAAGATAAAAGTGCTTGACGACGGTGGAGGTAGAAGTGAGCAGAGCAAATATATTCAACATACATTTTATTTTATTATTATTTTTTAAAGTGTGTTTATTTATTTTTTACTTATTTAGAGAGAGTGGCGGACGGGTAGAGAGATAGGGAGAGAGAGAATCCCAAGCAGGCTCCATGCTCAGCTCGGAGCAGACCCCTTCCTGACTGTGAGATCACAACCTGAGCCAAAACCAAGAGTCGGACGCTCAACCAACTGAGCCACCCAGGCACCCCTCAACATACATTTTAAATGTAGAATCTGTAGAATCTTTTAGTGGGTTAAATGTTAGGAGTGAAGGAAAAGGAATAATCAAGAATAATTTTGGGGGGTGCTGGCTGGGCACCTGGGTGGGGGGTAGGATCAGCTCCATGCTAAGTGTGGAGCCTGGTTGGGATTCCCTCCTTCTCTCTCAGCCCTTCTCCTGCTCATGAGCACATGGCATGCACTCTCTCTCTCTCAGTAAATAAATAAATAAATAAATAAATAAATAAATAAATAAATAAAATTATTTTTGGTCTTTGTTTGGGTGGCTGATAATGTCAATTTACAGAGGTGGGGAAGATTCAGGGAGGAACAAATTTGGGTGTGCATGTGACAGGTTGTGGGGGAATTAAGACCTCTATTTGAGAGACACTAATTCTGAAATGTCTATTAGACATCCCAATGGATATCAGGTAGATAGCTGGATTTAGAAATCTGATCTGATGCTCAGAGGAGAGATCTGGGTTCTCAGCTCTCTTTGACAGTTGACTTCTCCTTCCTTGCAACTCTCTTCTTATCCCTTTGGTTTTTATGGCACTAATCTCCCCTGGTCTATCCTCTATCTCCAGCTCTTCTTCTTTCTGCCTTCCTTAAAGTTGATGTTCCCTGGGGATCCCTTTTGTACCTATTTTTTACTATATACTGTCTCTGGGCCACTCACCCAACTAAAAGACTTCCAAATATTCTTACATGTTCTAATATGTATGATAACCCCCAAATCTGTAACTTTAATCTTAGATTTCTCCCCAGAGAAGATCTATATATATCCAGTCACCTACCAGATGTTGCTACCTGGTTGGCCCACAAAGACCTCAAACTTAATATGTCCCAAACTGAATTAATCATGCTTCTTCTCTGCCTCTGTGCATAGTAACACTACCCATTTAGCTGGCCAGGGCCAAAATCATAGATTAGTACTAAATCTTCTTTTCCCTAATAAAACAGAGTTCAGTGTACCTGAAGACCTCCCATACAAGAAGAAAAACAAATATAAGATCATGCATTCACCACCCAGGAGCCCCGAACACTGGCTCAATACTGTGCTGTACCCTCTCTTTGCTGCTCTTCACCCCTCTCTGCCCTGCTTTCTGCCATGGAGGCTGACACATCAAATGGATCTTACAGCCAACGGGGAGTCCCAGTAGAAGGTTGGAGGAAAAGGAGAGTGAGATAAAGGTACTGTTCCTCTGGCTTTCCTCCTGCAAACTCCCATTCATTCTTTAAGTTCTCAGTTCTCAGTATGACTTTGTTTCTAAAATGTAGACAGGGTGGGTTTGAGATAGGATGGGGAAATCAAAGGCAGTAGAATACTAGAAGTAAAAAGACCACTGAAGAGATTTTTGTAATAGTACACGTTGAGAAGTAATAGGGCCATTAGGAAAACACATCCTTCGAGGGCTGGCCCTCATGTTTTTATATTCCTGTCCCCAACATCTAACCCTGCTCCTCAGTGATGAAAGTATAACTCAGCACATATTATTTAAATAAAATAAGAACTATACAATAAGCAAAGATCAAGAGTCCAAGGTTTACCTTGTACCCGTTGTCTTCTTTGCGGTTGTGAGAAGCAGTAATCATCACACCTGCAACTGCTTTGAGCTCCTGGACCGCATATGGCTGAAAAAACAGTCACACCATAATTCCATTTTGCTTTCCACCTACTTACACATTTGACATAGGAATAACTTTGAGTAACAGGAGAAGACATTAAGACAGAAATAGGCTAAAACTTGTTATCTTGTTATAGATCAAATTCTTTGGTGGTTCAACACATGCTTGTTAAATGAAAATAAACTCAGTGTAAACTTTGTTTCCCTTCCTTTGGTCTTTCATGTCACTTAATATAGAACTGTAAGCATGACAAATATTTGAATCCTGGTTGATTTAAGAAATTTTTTTAATTTGCGGCAACAAACTGTACAATCGATAATATAAAACACTTACTACAAAAGGTGTAGGAACATATCTTGAAAAAAGGTACACAGGAACATCTTTGGCCAATAAGACTGCAGCAGTGAGTTTAGCAAGTCTAAAAAAAAATTGAGGGAGATTTCACTCAGTCCTTAGCTTATCATAGATTTTAAAACCTAACCTTCTACAAGGTAAATGTTTCATATTGGAATTATTCTGAACATATAGTAGCCTAATATAACCAATTCCTTATAATCAGCAGTTAAACTTCATGCTCCAACTTAAAAATGTTAAATAAATAAGGTTTTTTAAAAAGGAAGTTAATAAGAAACAGAACTGATCTTTTAATTTCCTCCTTTTTCCTTAATCATCTTTTGATGGCTCCTTTACTAAGAAATAAAACCTGAAAAGGGCAAAAAGAATGCAGGAAAGTGAAATGAGACGCTGATAAACACAATTGCATAAGTAACCCCTGAAAAAAAGTATCACTATTTCATGACTATGTGTGAAAATCACCTAAAACTAATTAAATGGGATTATAATGAGAGAATACAATTTATTTAATCACTCCTACCTGGTGCTTTTGCCAAAGTATTAAAATCATAACATAAACTATGATACCATTCTAAATACTAACTCTAAATATTTAAAAATTTTAATCCTGCCTGTAAAACCTAAGGGTTCTTTTTAAAATGCTTCTATTTCATCTCTAAAATAAACATCAGCATGTGATCACATTTCTATTTGACAGTTTCCTGTTTCAGAAATCCTACTGTTAATTTTTTTTTAAGGCTATCGCAATCCAACTTAATCTCTGAAACAATTAACGCTGTACCTCTGGCTGCTGCAGCTGCTGGTTACTTGACCCCGGGTGTCATACCCGACGACAAAGCCTCTCTGCTTGAAGTCTGAGAAGCATCTCTCAAGGTATTTGTACATTCCCTGGAGCAGATAAACACAAAAGATTAGTTCCTGATTAATACCTGCATTTTCCACAACTTAAAATCTATTATTTTTATGTGTAGTGGTCAGTTTATCGGCTCATAGGGAACCGGCTTCCGCCTTCATACTCATGTTTACCGATTTGGGAACAATGCTGTTCAAGCCTCAAATGTGAGATGACAAACATTTATTTCCTGGAATTTCAGACTCATTTAATACCACAGAAATATCAATTAAGTAACTATTAAATCCAATATGATACATAAAACATTAGGGGAAAACGAGGGGACAAGAGAGTCAGTATGCTAAGAAAAAAATACTGTCAGAAGACCCAAAAGAAATTGTTTCTTGTCTTAAGGCTCTAGAGAATAGAATTTTGACCATATTTGGCCTTGCTAAATCATAAGACTGAAGCCAACCAAAATATTCGACCTATTTATGACACAAACATTTTAAATCAGCAACATAAACCTTCATCAGAACATTTCTTAAGATGGCTGATCCCGTTCTTAATTCCTTAGTTTTAAAATCTCACGGAAAGAAAATCTCATAAAGTAGGAAAATATGCAGTCACTGGTGACAAAAAAAGAAGCGAAGCACTGAATACTGAAAATATCACAACGATAAACTAAAACCATTTAACTAACTTATGGTTTGATAACTTCAATAAATGCTTTCATCTCTGAAAATAACACTTCATATTTTATAGTCCTTTAAAACCATTATCAAAAGTGTTGCCACATTTAATCCTCATGACCCCAAAAAGAAAGAATGCAGATACCTTTTCTATTTTTGTCTTTCAATATCTCTTCAAAAAAAGAGGTGACAGAGTAAGACTGAAGCTCCATTTAATGAATTGCCCAAGGCGATTCATTCAACTAAAACTAAGTTATACTAATTTATTGAAGTACTGGATGGCAGGCACTGCTAAATAACTATGTGGCAGCACCAAATGAAGCCCCAGGGACCTCTGGACCCTTTTTTCATGGCTCTTTCAAGTGTAATTATTCTTTTCAACCTGCTCCTCAAAGAGGATTTCAATTACCTCCATTTTGACCTTAGGCTCTAATTTCCTAATTGATTAAGTTCTTTTTCCCAGCTAATCTCTTAACTCAGCAAAGATGCTGGCAAAGCATCTCCTTATGGAAACTGTAACTGTGACTACCCTGAGCCAGCAAGACCCACATGATTGACTACAAGACTATGAGCGACTTGACCTTCACTGCCCACCTGCAAGTACCTCCCTACCTTTGTCCCACATTTTCCTTATACAAACCTGGAATTATTTTCAGCACTTTGGAGGCAGTCTTTGAGATGCTAGTCTGCTGTCTTCCCGGTGTTGGTATCACTGATATAAATTCCTGTCTTGTTTCACCACCACCCCACTCTCTTTGGATTTTGTCATTGGCAAGTGGTCAAATCTGGTTTGTCTGGGACCCCAAGAGCCAGGTGCTCTTGCCCCCCTGTCCCTGGGTTACATTCCCTATGAATGTGTGTGTGTGTGTGTGTGTGTGTATGTGTGTGTGTGTGTAAGTGCACACATGTGCAGGCTTAATATAGCCCATGTTGACTAGTTTCCCCAATTTATTTATAATAACGATGCTATCCTAAAACTTCACAGAACATCCTATTATTCTCTGGTATAAATATCTGTCTTATCCCCCTTTATCTAGACTCTGAAAAGGGCTAGGGCTTAAGTATTAGATCCATTTGGCTTTTCCCTTTCACACAATGGAATCTCAACTCCAGTAAAAATTTACACTTCCATAGAAATTTATTTTCAAACACCTCCTCCACCCCTTTTTATAAAGTCAAGGAGTCTTCATTTAAAATGAAAGCTTATGAGGAAACCAATATATTAAAAAGAGTGAACTGATGAATTTTGGGGTGAGGAGAAGAAAGGGGTCTGGGATGGGGGAAGTGGCACATATCCTACCCATGTAGTCTAGTCATCTTATCATCCCTTCTACTCCATCCTCTGCACTAGCCTTTGCCTTTGGAGAATTCCCTCAGAACAAAGCTAAGGATGATTTACTGTTTGACAGTATTGATTAGAATTATGCCTACTGAGCAATTCTCTAGTCCAGAACTATTTTTAGTATATTCTAAATGCATTTTGGCTTCAAAAGTATAGTTCCTTGAAGCAGTGAGAATGTTTCACTAGAAAAAGAAGTAATTTGTTTCTAGGGTAAGTTGTATAAAATGAGGAGACATAAATTGTATCACATCATACACTGTCTTAAAGAACTCTCAAATGGATATAGAAAACCATGTTTAAGGGAAATATTTTCAACTAAACTTTCCAAATATTCTGGTTAACCTTTATCAATGGCCATATACCAAAATGAGTAATTCTCTTTTTCCTAAATTTGTTTCTTTATGGTAATTGGAAATCTCAATATCTGTGTCCTGATTTCAAATGCAAAGTAACTGTCAAGATTTCAAATGCAAAGTAAATGTCAAGAAGTTGACAATGGTAATCATAAGAACTCTTAATCAGAAAGTTAGTTTGTGACCTTGAAGATACACAAATGACTTATAAGATAAATTCTGTGCAAGAACAAAGGTTAGCATTTGTTCCAAGGTTTTTTAACTTACAAGAAGGTACCTTCCTAGACATAAAGTTTGTTTTTGTTTTAGAAAGCCTACCTAATTTATAAAGCAAAAAAATAGAGTGATAAAAAGTATACATAATACTTTATAATACCTACCTGTGTTGACTGTATTACTGTAAGGTCATTAATATAGCAAAATCCTGCCCCCATAGCAGAACGAAGTCCCGCCGTCCCAAAAGTCATTCGGCAACAAAGACGATCTCGTAGCTCCTTGTTCATCCCATTCCGTAACAGATTTTCAATTTGCTCTTTTGTTTTGGGATTCTATAAAAAAGTATTAAGACTTAATCAGGATCACAAGCAGAGTCCTGATATGAAGCCCTTCTGAGGAGCCAGTAAATATTATGCATATTTCACAAGGTTCTAAATATAAGTTCCACAGTGCTACTTATCAATATTAGTATGTATAATAAAACAATACCTGTCATCTACAGAGCCCCCCAAAGAACCAGACCCTTACCGAAGGTAATGCACATATCTCTAATTGTCATAGCATTTTTGGTAATACTACTCAAGAATTTTTTAACAAATTGATAAACTTAAGAGCTATGGAACCCAAATAAGCCTCCTACTCAAAAACAACATTAAGTAAGTTAGAGTCTGTCTTAAGTTTTAAAAGAAATAAAGGAACCTATTGGATAAAAGCCATCAACACATGCCTACCAATTACTTCCTAAACCTCTGCGATTCAAAATGACCAGGTAAGCCTTCTGCTCTTTAAAGTCACAGAAAACCATTCAATGTATCTACAGTAAAGGTGATCATAAAAAGGTCTTAGATGTTAAATGTGGACTTGGTTAAGAATAAGAATGAAAATTCAGTCCAATCTTGGCTTGTGAGGCAGGACATGCCAACATCTATGCTTTAGGATTATGTATTTCATTATCACACCCATTAACTTATTTTCATAAAGCTCATGGATACTCTTGACTGAAATATTACTTTACAAGCAAGTTTCAAATGGAAGTGCAATTATAATAAGAATAAATTTTGAATGGAATTTTCTAGTATTTTCCTTATAAGAGAAAGAGTCAAATATTATGAAAATAAGGTGAGCCACAACTTCTCCCTTCCATACTACATATAGTATGGATTTAGTCCATACTAACAGCTTAGATCTTCTATGTCTATGGCCTATACGATGATAACGAATATTCAGAATGATAAACCAAGGCACCTATAAGGTGCTAAATATTAGAAGAGATTTGTACTTGCAAAGAAATAAAAACATATTAATATATAATTTAAACAAAAAGGTTTTCTGGGGGCACCTGGGTGGCTCAGTTGGTTGAGCGTCTGACTTCAGCTCAGGTCATGATCTCATAGCTCATGAGTTCGAGACCTGCATTGGGCTCTGTGCTGACAGCTCAGAGCCTGAAGCGTGCTTTGGATTCTGTGTCTCTCTCTCTCTCTGCCCCTAACCCACTCGCATTCAGTCTCTGTCTCTCTCAAAAATAAATAAACATTAAAAAAAAAAAATTTAAACAAAAAGCTTTTCTGGTTATAGTGGAATTAAAGTAACCAGAGTACATGCCACAAACTAATGAGAAGCCATGGAAATTCTGATTAACTGAAATTATAATCAGCTAAAAATGGATATAAATTTATGTATATATATGTATGTATGTATATACACGTATAATGACCTTAGCTCACGAAATCTCCATTTTATAAATGGCACATACTAACAAATACACAGCCTACATAAAACTATGAATAGCTATTAAGAGGAGAATCTAAACAATAAGACTAACTGGGCTACTCTATATTCTCCCAATGTTTAAGATGCTACCAGATTTGATACAAAGGTCAAAGAGACTTGAAGATGGCTAACATTTAAAAATAGGTATAAGAATGGCAAAATTGAAGACTAAAAAGTTTCAGTTCTGTAGAGGGTATATGGCAGTGTCATACAGTTAGTGCCATAGAAATTGAGATAGTCCTAGGGCACCTGGCTGGCTCAGTCGGAAGAGCATGTGACTCTTGACCTTGGGGTCATGAGTTTGAGCCCCACGTTGGGTGTAGAGATTACTAAAAATAAATAAGTTTATTTATTTAAAAAAAATAAATTAGGATTTCAAATTCTTTTAAAAAGAAATTAGGATTGTCCTTTTAGAATGATATCACAGCAACTACCAAAATTTAAACTGCATATGCCTTTTGGCCCATAAATATCTCTGTCCATAGCAATGTCTTTACTCAAATAAGATTTATTCATACAAGAATGTCAATTGCAGCATCTTACTGGTAGTATTATTACCTCTGTGTTAATAAAGAAATTAAGATTTAGGGAGCCTATTATTACCACTGTATTAATAAAGAAATTAAGATTTAGAGAGCCTATTAACATGAGCTAACATTGGAGGTCTAGACAGGATTTGAATCCAGGTTGGTCTGGTTCTAAATCCTATACCACCTCACAACAACAAAAATAATTATGCAGAGCAGGTTAATAATGTTCCTAATAATAATGAACTCCAACTATAAAGCCAAATATGATTCCTTTTAATTATAGCTACATAAGATACAAAAATGACCCACCAGACATGAATATTATTAGGTTACTGAGTACTTCCTAATGTTTAACTGCACAGCTACTAGAGTAGGGCCTAAAAATTCCATTCTCTGTTATAAACATTACAACCAGTCCTAACCTAATTCCTGTTTCTGAAAAAGACTGTAAATTAGAGAAAAATAAAAATGGATAATCACGATGCACTGGACAGATGTATATTTTTATGGTAAAAAGTGCTAAGTGATTATGGTGACAGGCAAATGAAATCTACTTTAAATGCAGATTTATCCACTATTTCATAACTACATTAAATTAGATGTTGATGTTAAAATGTTTAAAAATACACCTAAAGGGCAATCTATGTAGCCATGATTATCATACATTTTCCATGAGGATGAAATTACATTTCTATTTTGTTGTTAAAATATTCAAACAACTATGATTTTTATAAGTTATCATATTATGAAGATTCTAAAGAACTACAAATTATTTTTAAAACTCTTTCCACATAGAACTCAGATACATTAAATGAAAAGCAGAAGCATACATAATGTGTTTTAATTTGTATAAAAAGAAGTATATGTATACTTACATCATTCCAGAAATACTCCATGCTAATATAAGACACTAAAACTAGTGATTATCTCTGATGGGGAAACCAGGCATAAGGTCTGAGGCAGAAAAGTGACTTTATTGTACAGCCTTAGTACTGTTTGGATATTTTATATTTTACTTATTTTATGGTAAAAACTAAATAAATCTCTCTCTGATGGCTGAGAAAAACTACGATTGTGGGTCTACATGGATACTTTTTACCTCACAAATTGTTTTTTTGTCACTCACAGAAGGTTATTAATAAAACAAATGTTGGAGCTTTCTCAAATACAAATTATTGTTTGCTTTCTAAATGTGCTCTCTTATTTACAATGCGTTCATTACTTGAGGATAGGGGCAGGCTAATCAGCAAAAAAAGAAAAAAATGGTTCAAGTGATGCCAACGGTAAAGAAAGCTCTAAAAATTATACTGTAAGTCTTCAGAGAAGTTATTTGATTTACATACCTTCTGGAAATGTACATTCCTTTTGGAAAGTAAATGTATTCAATCTGAACTAAAGTTGCTCTTAACTAGTGTATTTTAGAGTCCTAATAATTTTAGTGCCCCAAAAAAGTAATCCTGCAGAAAATCCAAAAAGATTTTAGTGACTACTACCATTTTCTATACTTCATCAGGAAGGAAGCTAATTGTTTAGTAGGAAATCAGTAAGCTAAAGAATACAGAATTAAAGCCATGCATTATTTTCAAAGGTTACCTGTTTACCCAAAATTTTCCTTTAGGTTCTAATCCTATGGAGTGCTGCAACTTTATATGGCTGAAATGAAGAAAAGAAAGTGTCTTCTTACATAATACTCTGTGGAGTTGTGTTTTTTCCATAGCGTAGGTCCTTAAGGCCCAAATTCAAAGAAAACATGAAAGAACTGATTTAAAAAAAAAAAAAAAGCAGCACTTTATATATATAAAGAGAAGTACCTCCTTTAACAAACCTCTTACAAACGATGTGAATAAAGGTATATACCAGACCAAAATCATTCCAACTCTACCTGCCATGAAACGAAAGTATTAGTATTCATTTATGAAGGATTACTCTAGATTCACCCAAGCTTTTCTGAACCTATTCTGTTCATAATTAGGGGGCTTCTGTATTATCTATGTGTAATAAATATAAATGTATATAAAAGTACATAAAAAACTGATTAATCATCATATAAAACAAATCAAGTTTGTCAATGAAGAATTCACCTATAAATCTTCTTTCCTCCTTCTTTTATAAACCTAATAGTTGTATAATTTTCATACAACTTGAATCTACTCTATTAATATTATATTATATATATATATTTTGCAATCAAAATCCTAATATTGTTATATATCTAAAGGTGAGGTAATATACAAAATTGACTTCTTAGTGGCTCAAATATATCTAAAATTGCAAAGCTTGTAAATAACATTTTAAAATGTTACTGACAGAAGCTAGTGCCTAAACAACAAATACCAGTTTTATAGAACTACAGAAAAAAAATATTTAAGTTTATTTCTCAACAGAAGTTAAAATAGGAAACTGCCATCTGAAAACCTGAAGGGTAAATGTAACTGACATTTACTTCTAAGGGTCAACCAGCTTGAAGATCCAAATCTAGAGACCTGAAGCAGAACATGTTTTCCAAACCAGATGCTTCCTCAGAGTCCAAAATATACTCTTGCTAACCAATAATTTTTTCCCAAGAGTCTTTGTGTAATTCTAAATTTAATTTCTCCATCTTAAATTTTTTTTTGTATTTAAGTATAGTTGACATATAAAGTTGTATTTGTTTTAAAACATAATGATTTGATAATTCTATAGATTACACAATGCTCACTCACCGCAATAAGTGTAGTTATACCATCTGTCACTATACAATGTTAATACAGTATTATTGACTATATTCCCTATGTTGTACTCTTCATCTCTGTGACTTATGTATTTTATAACTAGAAGTTTGTATTTCTTAATCCCTTTTACCTATTTTGTACATGTTCCCACCTCTCTACCCTCTGGCAACCATCTGGTTTGTTCTCTGTATTTATAAGTCTATTCCTGGGTTTTGTTTGTTCATTTGTTTTGTCTTTCAGATTCCACATATAAGTAAAATAATTTCTCCATCTTTAAAAACATTGTAGAAATTAGCATAAGTTGGCTTAGATAACAAATTTGAATGACTATTCTTGTCATATAAAATGAGATTTCATTAATAATAATTAGCTTAATAAAGCTTGAGACCATTTAATGAATATAAAAATCATATCCAGGAAATAAAGATTCTAACTACTCAAAAAGCAGAAAATAAGACATTAAATATAACATATTATCATTTAAGTATAATACTAAACATGCCAAAATTCGTGTGAAAGATAAAAATGATTAATTCATTTCAAAACATGTATATATATATATATAGTTTTATATACATAGTGTTATATATATATATATATATATATATAGCCTTTTTTTTTAACTTTTGGATTGTTTTTCTAACAAAACACACACATGTGTTCAATAATATAGTCATACTTAAGTCTCTGTTATGCTTTAAACAAAAAATATTTCTCATAAAGACAGTCAAAATAAAACATTTCAAATGTTTGCTATTTTTCTCTAGGTATTCTGACACATACTTTTCTTGACTGAAACTGATCTTAAAAAATAAAATCTCAGCTGGGGCGCCTGGGTGGCGCAGTCGGTTAAGCGTCCGACTTCAGCCAGGTCACGATCTCGCGGTCCGTGAGTTCGAGCCCCGCGTCAGGCTCTGGGCTGATAGCTCAGAGCCTGGAGCCTGTTTCCGATTCTGTGTCTCCCTCTCTCTCTGCCCCTCCCCCATTCATGCTCTGTCTCAAAAATAAATAAAATGTTAAAAAAAAAAATAATAAATAAATAAATAAAATCTCAGTTTAAAAAACAACAGAAAAAATATCATCTTGGTAGATGCAAAGGAAGCATTTGAAAAAACTCAACACCCAATAGCTATTTTAAAATTTCTCAGTAAATGCTGAATAGTAATTCCACTAGGAATCTACCCAAGAGAAATGAAACATGTTCACACAAAGACCTATAAATGAATTTCAAAGGTAGATTTACTCTGAAGAGTTAAAGCCTGTTGTCCATCAACAGGTGAATGAATAAACAAATTATTGTACATCCATAAAATAGAATAACATTCAGCAATAAAAAGGAACAAACTGCTGGTATAGAAAACAAAATGGATAAATCTCACAAGTATTATGTTAACTGAAGGAAGCTAGACACAAAAAGCCTACGTATTGTATGATTTTTTATAAAAGCAAACTACAGGAACAATAAAGAACTATTACAAGTCAACAAAAAGACAACCCAATTTAAAGAGGGACAAAGGATTCACTAAAGAAAATATATAAATAGCCAATTGATTCATGATACAACATGGATGAAATCTGAAATGTGCTAAGTAAAAGAAGGCAGACACAAAAGGCTACAAACAATAGTATGGTTCCATTTATATGAAAGGTCCAGAATAGGAAAATCTAGACAGATGAATGGTTGTCAGGAGCTGGGGTGGGGGGGAGGGGGGATGGGCAATGACCACTAATGGATATGGGGTTTCTTTCTGGGATAATTAAAATGTTTGGGAATTATAGTGGTGGGACACCTGGGTAGCTCAGACAGTTAAGCATCCAACTTCAGCTCAGGTCATGATCTCATGGTTTGTGGGTTTGAGCCTCGCATTGGGTTCCGTGCTGACAGCTCGGAGCCTGGAGCTTGCTTTGGATTCTGTGTCTCCCTCTCCCTCTGCTTCTCGCTCCTCCCCCTGCCCCACTCTCTCTCTCAAAAATAAATAAACATTAAAAAAAATAGATACTGGTGACAACTGCACAATCTTTCGAACATACTAAAACCCACTGAATTATATACATTCTAAAATGGTGAATGTTATTTCACATTATGTGAATTATATCTCAATTAACAACAACTACAGGACAAATTAGATGAGTGGTTGACAGGGGCTGGAGCAAGGGGATTCACTACAAAAGGGCACAAGGGAACTTTCTGCAGTGATCGAAATGCTCTTTGACTGTGATGCTGGTTTTCCAACTGTATACACTTTTCAAAATTCATTAAGTGGAACACTTAAAAGAATTAAATTTACTGTCAATTTTGTAAATGTAAATTATACCTAAAAAACAAACCATATAGAAAAACTCTAAAGCTGAGACTAAAGTAGAAGAAATACGCATAAATCCAGATGCACACAGGGTTTTACCTTATAATGCATGAATTAATGACAAACAATATTAGGTGCTTTTTTTAATTCCCTTTATAAAACATTTGAGAAATATAGTTTAATGTTAAAAAAATTACACTTGAAAGATACTTGAATTCTCTTTATGAAGCAGAGTTTTTTTTTTTTTAAGACATACAAATTACAAAAACAAATTCATGGGTGTGAATTGTACTGTTGCATAATATCAGCTCTCTTAGTGTTAAGTTTTTCCTGATAATTATGTAAAAGTTCCTTGATGTTGGGGAGAACATTTAAGTCACTAATTCTATGTTGTTACGAAACTAACTTTACAGAAACCACACATGAAACTTACTATCTTTGTAAAATATGACATTTCTACTTAGAGAAAGAACATCTTAGGCTGTATTTGATGTTATTTTATTGACTTGCCCTATAGCTTCTGCTACTATTTAGGGATAAGTTAACAGGGTCCACATTTTCAAAAGTTATATATTAAGTATATATTATAAAAAATATAATACTTCAATTTTGATTCGAGTGTTTTCAGACATTGAAATATTTTTCACTACGTGATTTTTTTTTAAAGGAGTTGTTTAACTTTCAGGGTTATCTTTACTTGACTAAATGAAAAACAAAACTATTTTTCAAACAAACAGGAAATTTAGACAAAACTCTAGTATTCCTAGATATGCCTTGGTTACTTGGAGGAAAGGATGGAGGAGAATGTAAAGTAGATATGGGAATTTAAACTGAACCTGTAACTTAATTTTTTAAAAAGGAGTTCTGATTCAAACTTGGCAAAATATTGTAACCAAATAGAAGCTGTTGATCATTTTCTGTGTTAAAAAATTTTTTTTAATGTTTTATTTATTTTTGAGACAGAGAGAGACAGAGCATGATCAGGGGAGGGGCAGAGAGAGAGGGAGACACAGAATCTGAAGCAGGCTCCAGGCTCTGAGCTGTCAGCACAGAGCCCGACACAGGGCTCAAACCCACAAACCATGAGATCATGACCTGAGCTGAAGTTGGATGCTTAACCAACTGAGCCACCCAGGCGCCTCTCAGTCTCTGTGTTTTTAAAAAGGATAGGACAATTGTTAAAAGGGCTCATTTCTTCTTTAGTTTTCTTGGAAGGCTCTGTAATCATCCAAATGTAAAACTTTGTTATCCATAATTCTCAGAGTCTCCATCTCCAACCCATCTGATCCTAATTACATACTGCCAGATTAATCACCCAAGAACCAACAATAGAGTCCAATTCCAGTTACCTCAAATATAAATAAAGGTCAGGAAGGGTGGGAATCAGATCCCAAAGGGCAGAGGAATTCAAAACCTTTTTGGATTCAAATACTCTCTTCATTTCTCTGAGCCCAAGTTTGTATATAGGTTAAAAATGAGAATAACAACTACCTCAAACAATCCTTGAAGGATTAAAAGAGATTTTTTTTTTTACATGAAAGCATCTATTAATTAACACAGCTGGCACATGATCATTCAATAAACACTAGATATCCTTTTTCCTTTGTGTAGCCTAAATTGCCACAGCAGTCTAACACATACACTATACTTGAATTTAAAAAAAAAAGAATCTTCATTGTTCTTGCACGCTGTGCAGTTTCACTTTCCTGATCAGTTTCATTTTCCATTTTATTCTTCTATTTCTCCCACCTTAAATTTTCTGTCCCCCTATTCATCATCTATTCCTATCCTATTTTTCCTTTCAGGCCCAGGTCAAATTCTACTTCTTACATAGTCTTCCTGACTTTGAATTCCTATCGCTCTTAAAAAGCAGCCCCAGAAGTTGACCATTAATTGTTCTTTATTTGTATTTTAAATATTATTAATTGTAACTATATATTTTCCTAGTTTAAAATAATAAGAATACAGATAAAGCTACAGACATTTTGACTATTACCTTTAGTGCCAGACCACTCCTGTGGGGGAGCAAGTACTATTGTTATGTATCCTTCTAGACCTTTACTGGCATCTATATATGCACAGAAATGTAGTTTAGCTTTCTCTCTTTATTTTATATAGATGGTATCAAATTGCATATGATGTTCTATAACTTGCTTATTTCACTTAATGTATCTTGGAGTTTCTTTCAATACATACAGATCTACTTTTGTTTTGTTTTGTTCCTCTTTTACTGAGAAATAATTGACATCACTAAGTTTAAGGTGTACAGCATGATGGTTTAATTTACACATACAATTGACCCTGTAAGAACACAAGTTTGAAGTGAGCAGGTCTACTTATATGCAGATTTTTTTGATAAAGTCAGTACAATAATGTAAATGTATTTTCTCTTTCTTATGATTTTAACATTTTCAAAAGAAAATGTCTAGCTTACTTTATTGTATGAATACAGTCTATAATACATATAACATACAAATCTGTGTTAATTGACTATGTTATCAGTAAGGCTTCGGTTAACAGTAGGTTATGAAGTTTTTGGGGAATCAAAAGTTATATGCAGATTTTTGACTACATGGCGTTGTTGGTGCCCCAAACCTTCATGTGGTTGAAGGTATTGTGAAAACATTACATGATAGGTTTAGTTAACATCCATCATCTTATATAGATACAAGAAAAGGAAAAATTTCTCTGTGATGAAAACTCCTAGGATCTACTTTTCTTAACAACTTTTCCTATATATCATACAGCATTGTGAACTATAATAAAATTGTCCATTACATCTCTGTACTTACTTACCTTATAACCAGAAATTTGTACCCTTTGACCACCTTCCTCCAATTCTATACCCTCCCCCCAATAAGGTAACCACAAATCTGATCTGTGAGTTTCATGTGTCTTTTGGTTTTTTGGGTCTTTTTAAATTCAACATGTAAGTGAGAACATAGTGTCTGCCTTTCTTGTCTGACTTATTTCCCTTAGCATAATGTCTTCGAGTTCCATTCATTTTATCACAAATAGTATGATTTTCTCATTTTTTATGGCTGAATAATATTCCATGGTGAATATATACCATAACTTTTTTATCCATTCATCCCAGACCTATTCTATTCAGCTGTTGCAGTGTTCCAATTTGTTTACCCTTTCCCCTTTGGTGTGCATTTAGGTTTTTTCTAATATTTACCTGTATAAATAATGAAGTATTTCAGAGGGCAAATAAGATGAGAAAAATTCTGAAGCAGAAACCACAAAATAAAGTCACTACTTACATTAAAGAGATTTTCTAATGAGTTGAAAGCTAAAAGGTCTATGTATCTGAGAAGCAGAGGATTTTTCATTTATATTATAATTTTAATATTATTTTTTTTCAATTTTCATATTCTTTTGGGCATTAGATAGGGCTATGCCATAGTTTTTTTGGGTAAGGTTCAGTGCTCATTAAATTATCTGGTATAAAATATCCCATGCAGGATTAGATATAGTACCTACCTGTCTATTTTCCACCAGCATTATTTTCTCCATTCACTCCCAACACCAGAGGGCAGTAGCCTTAGTGCTAATTAGCAGTCACGTATAGATAAAGTGACTAATGAAAAAATATTTTAGTAAAATCTGCACTAAATTACTAAACCTTTTGTTTTGGGGGAAAATATTTCTAAAAAACAGGACATATAAAATATGTAAAAACAATTAAACGAGCTAAGAGGATGAAAGAACCCTGATTTATATAATCCAGGGAGTAACCATGAAAATCTAAGATGATGAAATATAATACTTACATTCTTTGGCTAGTTCAGTGTATCTTACAAGTAAAATCTGGAAGAACCAAATGAAGACAAATTCCTTTTCATTAGGTTCTCCAGGCTCTCTCAGATTTTTCAAATAGGAGGGAAGAAAGAGATAAGGAAATAATTCTAGATCAAAGATATATCCACATAGGCTTTCTAATGGCCTTGTGGAAAACTTGAAGGAACTAAACAAAAATCCTTTATGAAAGAAAAAATAGGGCAAAGAAGACCCCTAAATAAAAGGCAGAAGAAGCCAGTCTGCCTATTTTAAAATTTTCAGGTGGGAAAGAAGGAGGTGCTTTCAAATATAAATCCTTTCTTTCAAATATATACATATATATATATATACATATATATATATATATATATTTTTTTTTTTAAATGCATAGACTTTACTTTTTTTTCAACTTAAAAATTATTTAAACTCTACTCTCAACATGGGGCTCGAACTTATGATCCTGAGATCAAGAGTCACATGCTACTCACTGAGCCAGCCAGGTGCCCCTAGACTTTACTTTTTAGAACAGTTTAAGGTTTACAGAAAATTGAGCAGATAGTACAGGGAGTTCCCATAAATGCCCTAGCCCAGTTTTCCATGTTGTTAACATCTTGTATTAGTGCAGTACATTTGCTGTAGTTGATCCAATACTGATCCATTTTTTTTCAAAGAATTTTTAATATTTTTAAGTAATCTCTACACCTAACATAGGGCTCGAGCTCACAACCCTAAGATCAAGAGTTCCATGCTCCACTGACTGAGCCAGCCAAGTGCCCTTGATCCAATATTATGAACTAAAGTCCACAGTTTACATACGGCTTTTGACAAATACATAATGCCATATATCCACCATTATAGTATCATATAGAATAGCTTCACTGATCTAAAAATCCCTTGTGCTCCATATACTCCTTCCTTTCCCCTGATAACCAGTCATTTTTCAAAAATTACCTGTTTTCAAAATGACATATAGTGGGCATCAGACAGTATGTAACTTTTTCAGAATGGCTTCTTTCACTAGGTAGTATGTATTTAAAGTTTCTTAACTGTGTTTTTGTCTCTTGATGGCTCATTTCTTTTGTGGCTTGATAACTCATTTTTAAAACACTGATGAATCGGAGCGCCTGGGTGGCTCAGTCGGTTAAGCATCCCACTCTTGATTTCAGCTCAGCTCATAATCTCATAGTTCATGAAGTTGAGCCCTGAATCAGGCTCTACACTAACACGTGGAGCCTGCTTGGGATTCTCTCTCTCTCTCTCTCTCTCTCTCTCTCTCTCTCTGCCCTTTCCCCACATGCGTATGTATGCACACACGAGCACTCTCTCTCCCAAAATAAATAAATAAATGGGATATACGAAAATTTGTTTACCCATCACCTACTGAAGACATCTGGGTTGCTTCCAGTTTTAAGTACATTTTTAATTTGAAAAAATAAGAGAGTTTTAGTTGAAGATGGAAGCCTCAAGCACTTGTCTCTTCTTCCTCCTGAGAATTTTTTACATGACAATAAAGGTATAAAATAACTAAATCCATAATGCAAAAAGAACTGGAGAAGGGGTCAATGGGTACTGAGGAGTAGATGAGATTTCAACATATTTCTGAAAGACAGAAAGAAGCATGAAATGAAATACAATAAGCCAAAACCCTATTTATGCTGATAACATCTACATTTTGTTCCAGCAATCCCACTTTTGGGTATGAGGACAAAAGAAGTGAAAGCAGGGTCTTGACGAAGATATTTGCATATCCGTGCTCACAAGGAAACACGTGCTACAACATGATGAACCTTAAAGATATTATGCTAAGTGAAATAAACCAGCCATAAAAAGACAAATACTGTATGATTCTCTTTATATGAGACATCCAAAGTAGACAAATTCATAGGAACAGGATAGAACACTAGTTATTAGCAGGGGCTGGGAGGAGGGTCAAAGAGGACTTATGTAATGGGTGCAGTTTCACATTTGCAAGATGAAAAAGTTCCAGAGATCCATTTCACAACAATGTGAATATAATTAACACTACTGAACTGTACACTTAAAAATGCGTAAGACTGTAAATTTTATGTTATGTACTTTTTCACAATAAAAAAATAATTAAATCTTGTGTTTCGTCTTGTTGATCCTCAAAATTGAAAATAATATGTAAGCACAAGGTTAAGATCATCTAAATATTGTTCATTGTGGATCTATGTAGTGGGTGTGGATAAAATTTGCTTCTGTTCAGACCTACCTATACCTCCTGAAGGTATTGAGATCAAAACGATTTTTTTTCTTAAGCTCTATCAATTAGTTGTTCAAAATCATGCCCTGTTTTGGTTTCCTGTTCAAACCATAACTTGCTTACTCAGGTCTTCCTTCCTTCCTCCTCCCCTCCCTTCCTCTCTACCAACCCCTGGATAATTGCTTTTCTTTTTTAAATGTTGTTGCCAGGGTGGTGGTGCCTGGGTGGCTCAGTCAGTTAAGCGCATCTGACTTTGGCTCAGGTCATGATCTCATGGCATGTGAGTTCAAGCCCTACAATGGGCTCTGTGCTGACAGCTCGGAGCCTGAAGCCTGCTTCAGATTTTGTGTGTCCCTGTCTCTCGGCACCCCCTGCTCTTGCTCTGTCTCTGTCTCTCAATAATAAATAAACATTAAAAACAATTTTTTTAAATGTTGCCAGAAAAACATATCATCTTCACCATATCATTAATTATCTTCCAGATTTTTACTATTTATGCATAGATGTTGCACTCTTTTTAAAGACACATTTCTTGAAGCCCAATGTGGATCTAGGGCACTACAGTCATCTGAGATTTCTTTACGTTGGGGTAGTTCCTCCATGTCAACTTCCCTTATATTTCCTACTTCCTTTTGCTGTAGGTTTCCTCAACTTAAGCTTTTATATTTTCTATTGCATTTGGCAAAAGGTAGAGGAATAGTCATTTATTTTTCTCTTAACTTCTAAGAGCTCGTTCCTATTTTCGATGCCTTTCTCATAGCAGCTTTCCTCATTTGATGGAATTCTCTTTTTAAATTTAACTTAAAAAAATTTAAAATTCTATGTACCTCATTAACCTCGTTTTTTTCCCCCCCTCTGGAGCCATTGCTTTGTTTTTCTTGCTTTTAATGCTGCTTGTTTTATGTAACTTGATCCTTGGTCAGTCATTGATATCCATAAATTATTCTGTGAAAATGGTATGGGTTTTCTCCATTTTTGTAAATGTATGTTATCTGCCAGTCTCCCTTGTTGTTGTTTATTTATTTTTGAAAGGGTGGGGCAGAGAGAGAGGGAGACAGAAGATCTGAAGTGGGCTCTGCAGTGACAGCAGAGAACCCAACGCTCGGCTGGATCTCAGGAGCTCAAACCCAGGGTGAGATCATGACCTGAGCACTGAGCCCAAGTCAGAAGCTTAACGGACTGAGCCACTCAGGCACCCCTACCAATCTCCTCTTAAATAAAATGGGCAATTAGGAGCTCTGGATTTGTGAGTTGGGCTTATTGTTCTGCAGACTGTTAGCACTAATTACATTATTTAAACTTACAAGAATAACTACAACATAACTATTGAAATTTAGGAGAGGTAGAGAATAATGTAAGTTAGCTCTGATTTTTTACAGCATATATTTGCCAAGTAACATATAAAATAAACCAAGGACTAGTGATACTAGTATATTGTTTAGTCGTTTGATGGTAACCACGAGAATAACTAAAAACAAGTAGCTAAAAATGGTTTCTAAGGAGCAAATTGAAAATGAGAAGAAGCAGTTAGGAACATTGTTTTTTATTATATTCCCTTTTGTATTTTTTTTATCATAAGCATGTATTTCTTTGAAATAAATACAAATGAAGTGAATATGAAATGGTAGAAACTGAGGGGAAAATGTAAGAAATTTGAAAAGAAAAAGAAAAAATGAATTTCATTTCTAAGAAGGAAAATAAATTCAAACCTTCATTTATCTGTACTAAATTTCTCAGACAGAGGGAGAATGTTGTTGCCAAGGAGACCAAAGCAACTGTTGAGCCGCAAATTCAGCTCTTTAAAAAAATTCCATGACATTTATTCTGCAATTACATCCTACTCAGGTTTTACAAAGGCCAATAAAATGGTTTTAATGAAGTCCTTGAAACCTGGTGTATGATGTCACTAACATTTACTAAATATTCAGGTTATAGAATCTAGTGCAGTGATAAGAAAATTAGAGTAAAAGTCAAATGATCTAAATTCTAGTCTCAACTCCACTACTTAAAAGCCATACATCCTTGAGTAAGTCATTTACCTTTTCTGAAACTTTCTTTACTTGTAAAAATGGGGAAAACTACTATCTAGCTTGCCTGCCATGCAAGGTTGCTGTATCAAATGAGATTTAGATCATTTTACAACGTTTGAAACATTACAAATAAATTCAAGTAGTAGTGTTAATATTTCCCAAAATTAATAAAGCCACATGTATTCTGTACTCTTCATTGCTTAAGGACCAAATTAAGTATTAGGAAAATGTGAACCAAAAAAAGTAACCTAAACTACTACTATAAAAACTGGATTGAACTAAGTGGCAGATCCAACCTCTGGTCCAGGCTCTACCCAAACTGGATAACTTCCACAACTTCTTTAGATCTCTATACCATGAAATTAGACTAGACCACCTTTGTAGAGGTAATTCTTGGGTGTCTTTTCCATCACACAATAATGATTAAAAGGGAATTCGTTCACCTCCATTTTACTGGGCTATATTTTGCTTGCAAATGTTTCACTGCTAGGTATCCGAAAATCACTGGCTGAGACTGAAGTCTTTTATTTCTATTTTCAGGCATTTCATAACCCTAACCTAACCTAACCTAACCCATCTTTACATTCTATTCTTTCTCAACACAGACCTACATTTTGAGACCAGAGTACTCTACTCACTATTTCTCAAAATGCCTTGGCCAAGCTGTGCCTGCACATTTTGTCAATATACAACCGTTGCTGCTCCAACTGACTGAATAGCACTGCCCTGTGTCCTGTTCCACTCCCCACCCACACATTAAAACACCCAAACTTGAGCAGTACTCAATACTTTGGCTATATCTGCTTTCAAAAAGTTAAAGTTTGAAGTAAATTAGAAACAGGTGATAGTTGTCATGTTCAAGAGAACCTGGCTTCTAGGCCAGCCAAGACATGTGTGTAATTTGATAGGATGTAAAAAAACATCAAAAGAAGTAGGAAGAAAGTGGGAGCTTTAGTTAGCCCTAGCACATAGAAGGGAGTGAGCACTATAGAAGAGTCATCTGGGCACTACTTGGAAGAGGAACACCTTGATCCATGGACTTGGGTTCCAGTGGTAAGATAGTCCCATCATAGAAACGGATGCATTTACTCACTATAGGCCAATGCTGTTAAACATTTAGGCATATATCTGAATCCTTGTGATTTTATTTCATGATCTTTGACTTCCTTATGGTGCATCTAGAAAATACCTTGACTACAGACAAATCTACTTATTTTACATCTGTACCATAAATTAATACAACTTCATTCTGAATTCAGATATCAGGTTCAGTTTCGAGTATAGCGAATCCATCCTGAGACAACACAGCCTAACAAATTAGTCTGACAGCATAGAAACTGAGGGTCAGATCCTGGACTATGGTAAATTTACCAACAGAATGCCATCCCATAGTACCCCAAGCTGCTCCAGTAAAAACCCTGTCTTGTGGAATTATTTTCCTTTTAACACTTACCCACACTCTTACTTATTCAAGGCCAATAAACACATACTGAAGCTTTTCTATGGCCCCTACATACCTTTCTGATAATTTCTATGTACCCTAAACTACAGCTGAAACAAATGTTCTACATACACAAAGTTTCTATCTCTGCTTGGAATAGTCTTCCTATGTTGGGAAATCTAAATTCTAACTAATTCTGAAAGTTCAGCACAAATAACACTTTTTTTCATGAAGATAAAACTAGCAATTTTGTTGATCTAGGCAAGCAGAGTCATTGAGAATCAGCCATATTTGATAGGTTCCTTTTTTTTCACTAAACAGGTATTAATCAGGTATTAAACTCAGTTTCTCTTCTAAAAGACTATGTTGTCAGTGTGTAATGTAATAAAAACTGTAAGTTTGATCTATTATTTTACATTTCTGCACTCTAAATTTCAGTGCCCTGGGATATAGCCTAGGTTACCCACAGTCTATAGTAAATACACATTTGTTTACCAATTATAAGCATTCTTTCCCATTATGGGGGGAGTCAGTTAAGTAATTATTTATTATTTTTATTAAATAATTATTTAAATTATTTGGATCTGTTCCTCAGTTAAAGGCACTTACTACTTGTTCCCTTTGCGAGCTTTAGTTTTATTTTCCCTTCTATGTTGCTTGAAGATATGATCCACATCTATTTCATGTTTGTATCTCCCACACGTTTTTAGCTAGTATCTTACATAGAGAGGGCACTTTAAATATAATTTAAGAACTTCTCTTCCATTTGCAGTGAAGGCTCACCTCAGTCTTTTTATATTTATCCTGGTTTTATAAAGTCTCCTTTGATCATCCCAGTCCACAGGTCACTCTTACTTTTGTTCCAATAAGGACTGCCTATAAAACATTTAATTGCCAGCAATACAACCCTAATGTTATCTTTTTTTGGTGTATATGCACTTTATAGTCTTTTTATATTTCAGTATATTCCAATAATATCCAGGCATAGACAATTAATACATATTGATTCATTCAGCAAATCTTTAAAAAGAAATCAATCAAGAGACTCATTAGGAAAAGTATAGTCAAAACTGGCACCTAAAGAGAACAAAAGATCTCATCCATGGCAATGAAAAACAAATTCCTATTGTTGGAGTCAAACAACCTTGACATACTTAGTAGTTACTAGTAAATTAAATTGTGTTGTAATTCTACAAGTGTTTTCAAATTTCATGAGTCTTCCTTTCTCTTTAGGGACACATAAGTGCCCAACCACATTCATTTCCTGAAAATACCAATGAAAGCAGATGGCTTTAAACAAAAACAATTAACTATGTTAAACATATACAGTTATCATTCATTTGTAATTTGGGTAGGTTTCCCTGCTGAAGACATTATATAGTTGGTTTGTAGTACATTTGATTTTATTGTATGCTATTCCTTAGCTCTTATGCTATGCTTTAAAGTTATTTGCATTTTACACATCCTTACAGTAATTAATGGGATGTCACAAATTCTGCACACTTGATTTAAAAAATATATCTTTATGGTCAAATTCTGTAATAAGGGGCTTATTTCTTTAATTTGATATTTGAATCAGAACACTAGAGATTCTTCCTGCTCCAAGTATGGTCCACAGACTAGCAGCAATGGTATCACCTGGAAGCTCATTCTTGAGGCCAAATCTCAGACCCTACCCCAGGCCTACCTAACGGAAATTTGCATTTTAGATTCCCAGGTGATCTGTAAGCACTTTAAGGTTTGAGAAGCACTGGTTTAGACTCTAGAGGAAGAACAGAATGTCTAAGATGCACATGACCAAGAAACAGTTACTAACTCATTGTAATTGCTTATTTGTTGGTCTTTTCTGCTAAATGAAGGCGTGTTGAGGGCAGAACCCTTTCTATTTTCTCACCACTAGTATTCATTCCCTGGCCCTAACAGGCTCTGAAAACATTGCCCAACACACAATACATATTTTTGCTAAATCCATGAATGACTGAGCAAAGTAAAAATAAAACTTTTTCATAAAGTGAATCCTTTAGGAAATTCTTTTGTACAACACAATTTCATGTACTACCATACTAATTCCTTAATTCAGTATTATGAATTCCATTTTAAATACATTGCCTTCGCTACTTCAACAAATGCATTTAATGCATTTGACAAAGCAAAAGCTTGGATCATCTTCCTCTGCTGGAGTCACCAGTGGCGTCTTTTACAAGTGAGAGAGCTGCATTTTAACTCTGGTCTCACAGATCCATCCCATATGTCTGCATAAGATGAAATCACCCCAACAACTTGGAGGGGGTGGGGGGAGTAGAGGAGGAAAAGGAATGGGTAAAGCAAAAACAATTCCGTATCAGGAGCATCATATGAAACCTGGAAAACATGATTCTTTGAACAGGATACTCCAGAAAATAACTCCCGGCAAGGGGAATAAAGAGGTAAGAGAACTGTTACCTTTTCAAGAGCTAAAGGTGATAGAGAAAACCACCAGCGACTACCTAGCGACGTAAAGTGGAAACACACCAGACCAGAAGTAAAGCAGAGAGCGGTTAGAGACACCTAAAAAGGGTACCAAAAACCACTTTTCAGGTTTGCAGAGAAAGGAAGTCAAAGGAGAAGAAAGAGGAAAGAAAATAGTTCTACGAAGGGTAGAACTTACAACATGATGATGATAAAGTAATAATAAATAATCGATAATAATAATTTTTTTTTTTAAAGAGACGACATGCACTTGAAGGGCGGGGCTGTGGGTGAGAAAGGGAGGCTGCAATTCCGCGCACTGCAAAAGGAAGTGACCACAGGTATCCCGCTCAGATGGTCCCGGGGAGGCGGCCCAGGCATAGGTGGGTGGCAACGCCCGGCTCCGCTGGCCCCCACCCCGTGGCCTGAACCATCTTCTCAGCAGCCTGCTGACCACCGGGTGCGGACGGGAAAGGGCGGACTGTGTATGGGCGGGCGTGCGGGAGGACAGGAGGATGCAAGGCTGAACAGGTACCCACCTTATCCCAACGGAGCCACTGCCCGATGGCCGTGTCTAGCTGAGGATCACCGGTATGGTAGGGGGCGTGGAGCAGGTTGGAGTTCAGGTCTCCCTCCGCGTTTTCAGCCATGGCAGCCAGACTAGGGTGTGAGGGCCTGGGGGCCGGCGAAGACACTGAGTTGGGGGTGGGGGCTGAGATGCGCTCACCAGGGTTCTGACGCCCCCTCCTCACTGAAGGGCATCGGAGACCAACCGCAAGGTGTCTGAACCAGCTCCTGCCGCAGCTTTGCGGAAGCAGGAAAGACGGGGGATTCGGCCACCCGCTCCCCACCAGACTAGCTCCGGGTCTCTTTCTGGGCGAACGGACAGAGGCGGTCCGGCGGCGAGAGAACAACAACAGTCCCAGATGTCTGGGTCTCGGCCGCCGCCGCCGCCCTCGCCGCTGTACGCCCCGCCTCCCGCGCCACTGGCCCCACCCTTTCCCGCCCCAGCTGATTTAAGTCCCTGGGGCGTGAGGCACCAGCGGGAGAGTACGATTCCGGTGCCTTCGCAGTGACATAAGTTAGGATCCGCTGGGGTGTGATGGGTTGTGGCGCGGCCTTTTTTTTTTTTTTTTTTTACTTTGCTTCTTGCCACGCGTCTTATCCTTGTTAACAGTCCTCACACACTCCCACGCGTCTCCTTTTCTCGCTCAGCTCCCAAGGCCGCTACCAGCACGCTGCTTCAGAGCTCGCTCCGGGGACCCGGGCGCGCGTGCAGTACCCCTGCTCCCTCCAGCTTCAGCTTGGGGTACGCGCTTGGCGGGAGGATGCACGGGCCTGTTTCCGCACGACCTCACGGGAGTTGTAGTACTCTTCTTTCCCGGAGATCTGTAGAGACCGCCGCAAAGACTACAACTCCCAGCGGCTGCGCGCTCTCCCTTTCCTCAAAGGAAAAAGATCCGCCTCGAAGCTATTCCTTACGGACGCGCCTTTCCCTTGCCTTGCTGCGCAATGTGGCCTTAGAATTAAGTTATTTTAAGCCAGGACTGATGCAGTAAGGGGACCACTGTTATCCATTTAATGCTTTACAGTTTATCAGTCATGTTCTATCGCTTCAACCATCTTGTGAGGTAGGTGGGCGTGATCTAGCCCTAATTTACAAACAAAGAGGAAACTGCCTGTGCCTGTGAAGGGAGTTTCTCAATGACGAAATTCGTAATGGAACCAGCGTGCCAACCTCACATTTCAGCTGGTAGTTCTGTTGCTGCAGTGGGGGTAGGAGGGAGAACAAGATGACTGAAAACATAGACAAAGAAGTTAAGGAGGGAGGATGGGTCAGCATTTAACCATAACACAAGCAACGATGCCCAGGTGTCAAAAGAGAGGTAAAGAGCAATGACGATAGGCATACGGAGGAGGAAATGAGATTTTTGAAATAATCTTCAATTTTTTATTTTGCCTCTCTGCTATGGAACGCTCACCTTGCAGAGTCACACAACTTGAGGACTGAGAGATGCTGAGCAGGGCTTACCTGTCCGACGCTCAGTTTCTTGGTTTGTCCTTCTTACAATGGCTCTATGATTTTGGCCGAGTATCTTACAGCTCTTTCCCTAGTCAGCTTTTTTGTAAGGAGGGTGTAATAATATTTTACAGTTACTGGCTCTACAGTAACTTAATAAATAGCTTTAGAGTGCTTGAAGGTTCACAGATAAAAGACCTAATAAATTCAAAATACTCCTTTTTTCCCTTTAACAAGCCATTTACCATAATAAAATCCAAGCTACCAAGGTACAGAAAGAGCATAGTGCCAATTCCTGAAAAATAATGTGCCATGGTTGGGATTTACAGTCTTTGCTAAGCAGTTGGGTGTTTCTTTTATGGAATTAGCAGGTTCTTTTAATCACACAAGGCCTGGGAAACAACCACGTGTCATGAAAAGAAATTAATAGTTCACTATCGTCACCATTATTGTCCATGACAAATGTTAAGTATTTACTCTATGCTAAGCATTATGCTAGGAGCTGAGGCCACAAGAAAGTATATAACAAAACTGTTTATTTCAAAAAATAAAATGTGTCTGGGAAGACAGATGTATGTGAGAAAATGCTTCCTTCAGACAACTGTTAAAGAATTCAGAGTCTGAGGTAGTCAGTAAAAGCAACAAGCAGCAGGAGGGAGAAGCACTGGGCTTTAAAGGTCAAAAAATTAATAAGTAGAGAAAAAGGTAGAGGGCATTTCAAACCCATACATCATTGGTTCTCAAATCTCCCTAGGAATTCACTTAAAATGTGTATTTCTGGGGCACCTGGGTGGCTCAGTTGGTTGGACATCCATCTCTTGATTGTGGCTCAGATCATGATCCCAGAATCGTGGGATTGAGCCCCGTGTCAGGCTCTATGCTGTCAGTCTCCATGCTGAGCTTGGATTCTCTCCCACTCCCTCCCTCTCTTTCTCTCTCTCTTCTCTCTCTCCTACTCTTCCTCCCTCTCTCCTTCTTCCCCTCTCCGCCTCATGCTCTCTCTCTCTAAAAAAAAAAAAAAAGTGTATTCCTGGTCACTGCCCTAGAGATTCTGATTCAGCGCGTTGGAATAGGGCCTACGTGCCCACATATTTAACAAATATCTATTGATTGTGACATAGGTGGCCATGATCTGACTACAGAGTTTGATAGGAGGACCAGTGAATTGGTGTCCTCTGGAATCTCATTAAGAAATACAAAATTTCAGGCCCCATCCCAATTGTGCTGAATCAAAATCTGTATTTTAACGGGAGACAATGATGATTTATATGCATATTAAATTTGATAAGCAGTGGTTTTTATAAGACAGTTCTTAAATTTAATTCAATTCTGAGAAACACTACTAAATCAACAGACCTTCTAAGAGATGGAATTCTATAACACAAGTATAAAAGACTGGAGAAATACAAGTTTTAATTCAACACCAGAATCAACCAGCCCTCAATTTTATCAGCAAGATTATGACATACACTGGCTACCAGAAACCTTGCCCAGCATCTTTGGCTTATTGCTTAGGAATTGAGGGGTACCCAAAGAGACCTACAACTTATCAAATCAAAGAATAGTGTAAGTGTGTCCAGAAGAGGGAGTATAACAATTTTCCTAGTCAGAGAAAGTTCAGAAGCTTTAATTTCTGTTGGAATTTACCCAGGGTTCTTTTTTTTCAAGTTTTTATTTAAATTTCAGCTAACGTACAGTGTAATATTAGTTTCAGGTATACAACATAGTGATTCAACACTTCCATACATCACCCAGGGCTCATCACAAGTGCACTCCTTAATCCCTGTCACATTTAACCCACCCCTGCACCCACTTCCCTTCTGGTAACCATGGGTTTATTCTTTATAATTAAGAATCTCTTTCTCTCTCTCTCTCTCTCTCTCTCTCTCTCTCTCTCTCTCTTTTTTACCCCCTTGCTCGTTTGGTTTCTTAAATCCCAGGTATGAGTGAAATCATACGGTATTTGTCTTTCTCTGACTGACTTACTTTGCTTAGCATAATACTCTGCGGCTCCATCCATGTTGTTACAAATGGCAACATTTTGTTCTTTTTTATGGGAATTTGCCCAGGGTTCTGTATTTTTATTTGCTAAATCTGGCAACACCAACTGTGGTCATGAAAGAGAATATCTCTCTTGGTCCTAATATATATATGACCTAATATTTTAAGGTCATGATGTATATAACTTACCCTCAAGTGGTTCAGAAAAAAATACTGTGTGTGTGTGTGTGTGTATATACACACACAAATATATGTTATATATACACACACACATATGTATTATATAAATATACATGTAAACATATGGTTAGATAAATACCAAATAATAGATCAAATGGGGGGACATTTTAACAACGGGTGAATTTGGGTGAAGGATAGATGGATAATCTTTGTACTATTTTAATTTTTGCAGCTTCATTTGAAATTATTTCTAAATTAAAAAATTTAGAAGAAAAACCTCAGGGCATCTGGGTGGCTTAGTTGGTTAAGCACCCAACTTCGACTCAGGTCATGATCTTGTGGTTCATGAGTTCAAGCCCTGCGTTGGGCTCTGTGCTGACAGCTCAGAGCCTGGAGCCTGCTTCAGATTCTTTGTTTTCCTCTCTCTGCCCCTCCCCCGCTTGCACTCTGTCTCTCTCTCTCTCAAAAATAAATAAACATTAAAAAATTAAAAAAAAAAGAGAGAAACCTCAAGTGTATAAGAAATAGCCATTTATTTATTGTTTTTAAAATTCTAATTAAGAGATTCAAACCTCTCATTCTGTCAGGGTAGCAAGAAATTAACTTTTCATCAGTATCAGGGGCCCCTCCTCTCACTCAGGCTTTATTGTATGGTACTGGGGAAACAGAGTCAATAGCTCTAGTTCATCAAAGTTTTTGCTAACATCTGTATTGTCCAGGGTCTTTTTTTTTTTTTTAATTTCATTAAAAATTTTATTTTTAGAGCCCATCAATGGAAAAATCCCAAACAGTAGCAATACAGAGTATTTAAGAACATTTTAATATTTCTTTCTATCCATCTTTGTTTTCCTTTCCACAAACAAACATACTGGATTAACGCAACAATACTCTTAACCCCAAGTTCAATGCCTGAATACTTTCAATATCTATTTTGAACACATAATAAAGCAGAAGCAGTTGATTTTATTTCCATTTGGAGCTCAGCAATTACTTTAGCTTCACATTATTGTATCACAAATTATAACCAAATGGCCTACCAAAGCAGCTAAAATCATAAAATTATTATAAGCCAAGTCAATGGTATGTATAAAGTTAACATGAAACAACAACTAGACTAGTATACATTTGTTTTGGGTCCTACAAGAAATATGCCAAAATAACAAGCTTTAGTAAAAGATGAGGTCCTTGGGCAGAGGAGAAGGGGAAGTCATATCATCAAAAATTTTGAGGAAAAGTTAGGTAAAAGGAAACCAGCCTATAGTTTTAACCAAATGAAGGAAGAAAGGGGAGTACATTATCAGGGTTGATGACAACTTGGGAAAAGACATATAGCATTCCATCACAAACTTGTTCACTACCTCAAGAGCTCAGCATCAGGCTCTCCAGGCATTCTGTTATTCTCCCGCTGGGTTTCTTCACGTGAACATAAACGTACATTTATGCTAACAACAGAGTATTATATGGTATTTAATCTGATGGCAAACAATAGGAAAAAAAATTGTTAGGGCCAGACTGACTTCAGGCCATCTCAATACCCCTGAAAATAGGGGCAAAAAATGAATCATTAAGAAACAGTATTCAAAGAGTACTGTATTACCTAATGTGATTTATAAAACAAGCACAATTCAGTAATTGTCAATGGAAAAAGTCATAATATTTGAAAATTAGGAATGTTTTGATGCTGATTTTTTACCAAAATGGTACTCCAAACAGTTAAGTTGGAACAAATTCCAAACTCGCACTTACTTGCATCACCTCAGTTTAATAATCCAATAAATGACAAGACAAACAATGAAAACAACATCATATAGCACAGCAGCTTGTTTGGCTCCCTCTAGATAAAATCTTCAATTTTCCCATAGTTTTACCTAGAAATCCAGTTATAGAATCAAACTGTGAATCCATTTCAGCTAATAATTTATTTTGGTGCTTAACCTCATGGCCTATTTCGATGGAAAGAGATTTTATAGCAGTTACTTTTCTTCTCAGACTTTCAGTGAGTCTCTCATTTTCTTCACAGGCACTATACCCACTGTTAGCATAGCCATAGTTCCCATATTTGCCTGGAGGTACTCCTTCACCCAGGCCTGCACGCCTCATCCTGCCAGAGTAGGGAAGGAAAAAAAGCAGAAGGAGGGGTGGGTAGAAAGGGGCCACGGTCCCCGGACGGTGTCTTCAGAACCAGGGCCCAAAGAAACACCAGCTTCTTTTCCCGAAGTGCCATGACATCAGTCTGTATTGCCCAGGGTCTTAATGGTCTCTGGAAGTCTGACAGCTTTCTCCTTGCAAAGCATTCATAAGCTGTGGCCAGGAAACTTGGTTAAGACTATGAACCCCAAAGCCTCTATCTAGGTATACCATATAGCCATCACCTCTAAAATCTTGCCAATTCCTTAGACCTCAGGGACTCTCTCTCCTCACTCTCCTATCTTAAGACTTTAAATCTTGAGGAAATCTATCATTCTGCTGTGTGATTTCTCTGAAAAGAGAAGTATTGCTGCTCACAAAGAGTTGATATAAACTCTACTGAAATCTGTATTTAAAAAAAAGTCAAGAAGCAATTTTCAACTTTTAGCCCTGTTGCAAAAAACTCCAAGGGAATACGATAATAACAAAAAGCGATTATCTTTGTGTGAGGGGGAAGGATGCAGAGCACGCCTGAGATTCGGGTTAAGCAAGGCAAAGAACCTGGGGGGCAAAATCTAAGGAGGTGCTCCTTTTTCAGGTTTGTGGAAGTGCAGGATTGGTGCCTGAGAGTGAGTGCCTTAGTATATTTTTTAAACAGCTTTATTGAGATATAATTCATATATTGAGGTATAATTCATTTAAAGTGTACAATTACATGTTTTTTGTTATGTTCACTGATATGCACAAACACTACCATAGTCAATTTTAGAACATTCTCATTATCTCGGAAAGAAACCTCATGCCCTTTAGCTATCAGCCTGTTATTGCCTAATCTCCCACTCCAGGCCTAAGCAACCACTAATCTGCTTTATATATTTGTAGATTTCCCTGTCCTGAACATTTCATGCAAAAGGAATCATATAATATGTGGTCTTTGTGACTGACTTTTTTCACTTAGCATAATGTTTTGAAAGTTCATACATGTTGCAACATGTATGAGTATTTAATTTCTTTTTACAGTTGAATAGTATTCCAGTGTATGGGTATACTACATTTTGTTGACCTATTTGTCCATTGATGACATTTGGGTTGTTTCTGTCTTTTGGCTGTTATGAGTAATGCAGCCAGTTATGCTGGCTGTATGAGTAATACACAGTTATGTGTAGACTATGTTTTCATTTCTCTTTGGTATATACCTATGAGTGGATTGGCTGGATCACGTGGTAACTTATGTTTAATCATTTGAGGAACAGCCAGGCTGTTTTCCAAAGCGGCTACACCATTTACATTCCCAACAGCAGTGTATGAGGGTTTTACCACAGGTTTTTCCAACACTTCTTATTATCCCACTTTTCGATTCTAGCCATTTTAGTGACTGAAGTTGTATTTCATTGTGGTTTTTATTTGCATTTCCCTGATGACTAGTGATGTTGAACATCTTTTCATGTGCTTAAGGCCATTTGTATATCGTCCTTGGAGAATTATTTATTCACATCTTTTGCCCTTTTTTTAAATTGTTTTTTTTTATTGAATTGTAAGATTTATTTATATTTCTGGATGTAAGTTCCTGATACAAATCAGATAAATGATTTGCAAATATTTCCTTTCATTCTGTGGGTTGTCTTTTCACATTCTTTTATATTAGTAAAGTATAGATGACATACAGTGTTATGTTAGTTTCAAGTGCACAACATAGTGATTTGACAGTTTTATACATTACTCAGTGCTCACCACAACAAATGTAGTCACCACCTGTCACCATACAATATTATTGACAGTATTCCCTATGCTGTGATTTTTGTCTTTATAACTTATTTTATAACTGAAAGTTTGAACCTCTTAATCCCCCTTTGCCTATTTCACCCATCCCTCCCATCCTCTGTCTTTTCACAATCTTGATGGTGTTATCTGAAGCACAAAAGTTTTTAGTTTTGAGGAAGTCTGATTTATCTTTTTTTTTTTCTGTTGTTTATATCTAAGAATTCTTTGCAAATTCTAAAGTCATGGAGATTTACCCTTTGTTGTCTACTAAGACTTTTAATTTTCTAGCTCTTATGTTAGATTCTTGATCTATTTTGAATTGCTTTTTTATATGGTGTGAGGAAGGGATCTAAACTCATCTGTAAGTGGCCATCTGAGCTCCATTTGTTGAAAAGATTACTCTTTGCCTACTGGATGGCCTTGGCATTCTTGTAGAAGATTAGTTGACTATGGACATATGGATTTATTTCTTGACTCTCAATATATTCCATTGGTTTATGTGTCTATCCTTGTGCTAGTACCACAATGTCTAGATTACTGTTAACTTTGTAGTAAGTTTTGAAATCAGGAAGTGTGAGTCCTACTTTGTTCTTCTTTTTCAAGGTTGTTTTGACTATTCTAACTCCCTCACAATTCTAAGTAAATATTACAGTCAGCTTGTTAGTTTCTGCAAAGAATGCAGCTGGGGATTCTGATTGGTTACATTGAATCTATAGAGCAGATTGGGGAGTATCACTGTCTTAACAATGTTAAGTCTTCCAATCCATGAACATGGGATGTTTTCTATTGTAGATCTTCTTTAATGTCTTTCAACAATATTTTATGGTTTACAGAATGTAAGTTTTGCACTTTTTTGTTAAATTTATTCCTAAGTATTTTATTCTTTTTGATGTCATTGTAAATGGAATTGTTTTCTTAATTTCATTTCTGGATAGTTCATTGCAAGTATATATAAATACAATTGGTTTTTGTACATTGATTACATCCTGAAACATCACTGAATTCATTTATTAGTTCTGATAGTTTTTTATGCAATTTCTTAGAATTTTCTGTATGCAAGATCATGTCATCTGTGAATAGTTTTACTTTTTCCTTTATAATCTGGATGCCTTTTGTGTCTTTTCCTTGCCTGTTTGCCCTGGCTAGACCCTCCAGTACAATGTTGAATTGAAGTGGCAAGAGTGGGCATCCTTGTCTTGTTCCTGACCTTAGGGGAAAGCATTCAGTCTTTCACTACTACGTGTATCGTTAATTGTGGGTTTTTAGTAGATGCTTTTAATCATGTTGGTGGAATTCTCTTCTGTTTCTAGTTTGTTGAGTGTTTTTATCATGAGAGAGGGTTGAATTTTGTCACTTGCTTTTCTTAAAAAAAAAAAAGTTTGTCTATTTATTTATTTATTTAGAGCAAGTGGGGGAAGGGCAGAGAAAGAGGGAGAGAGAGAATCCCAAGAAGGCTCTGCACTGCAGAGCCCAACACAGGGCTCGAACTCATGAACCTTGAGATCATGACCTGAGCCAAAATCAAGAGTAAATGCTTAACTGACTGAGCCACCCAGGTGCCCCCAAATGCTTTTCTGTATCTATTAAGATGTACATGAAAATTGTGTTTTTTATTATGTTGATTACATTATTACAATTATTACATTAATTGATTTTTTAGAAGTTAGACCAAACTTGCCTTCTACTTGTTCATGGTATATCATTGTCTTTATATGTTGCTGCATTTGTTTTGCTAGTATTTTGCTGAGGATTAATCTGTCCATATTCATAATAGATACAGTCTATATTTTTCTTGTGATACATTTTTCTGGTTTTAGTATCAGAGTAATACTGGCCTCATAAAATGAGTGCTCCCTTCTAACTTTTGGAAAAGTTTGTATAGAATTGGCATAAAATTTCCTTTAATTTTTAATAGAGAATTCAGTGGTAAAATCATTTGGGTCTTGGCTTTTGGGTAGTTTTGGGTAGTTTTCTGATTATTAATGCAATCTCTTCACATTTTGTAGGTCTATTCACTTGTCTTTCTTCTTGAGTTTCATTAGTCTGTTTCTTTGTAGGAATTTGTCCCTTTCATCAAGGTTTTCTAATTTGTTGGCATACAGTTGTTTATGGTATTTCTTTTTAATCCTTTTTTCCCCCATAAGGTCAGTAATAATGTCTCCTCCTTTATTTGATTCTAGTAATTTGACTCTTGGGGGGAGGTGGTTAGTCTAGCTATAGGTCAATTTTAGTTTCTCTTTTCAAAGAACTAACTTTTAGGGTCATTGATTTTCTCTATTGCTTTTCTATTCTTTATTTCATTAATTTCCACTCTAATCTATATTATTTCTCTTCTTCCAGTTTCCTAATTTTCTTTTTATCAGAATCTAATTTACTAAACTGAGCCTTAGGTTTTTTGTGTGTTCATGTATTTCAATAAAACTTTATTTTACAAAAGCAGGTGGCAGGCCATGTTTGACCTGTGGGCCACAGTTTGCCCATCCGTGATCTAGAGTAATGGTTCCCAACCTTGGATGAATGCCATTTTATGGAACTGATTCCTGGACCTCACTCCCTGAGATTATGACTCAACTGACCTGGATTGGAGCATAGGGTGTTTTTTTCTTTGCTTGTTTGTATTTTAAGCTTTCTCAGGTGTTTCCCATGTGCAGCCAAGGCTGAGAGCCCTCTTTTCAGAGCAGTGATTTGACCTTGGGTTTTTTGTTTGTTTGTTCTTGGCTTAAAACAACAGAAATTTAACATCTCAGAGTTTGAGGCCAAAAGTCCAAGTTGAAGTGTCAGTAGGGCCTTGCTCCCTCTGAAGGCTCTAATGGAGAATCCTTCCTTGCCACTTTCAGCTTCTGATGGCTGTAATTATTCCTTAGTTTGTGGCTACATAACTCCAATCTCTGCCTCTGTCTTTACACGGCCTCTCCTCCTCCAACTCAAGAACAGCAAATGAGGGGCTCCTGGGTGGCTGAGTTGGTTGAGCATCCAATTGGGCTCAGGTCATGATCTCGCAGTCTGTGAGTTTGAGCCCTGTGTCAGGCTCTGTGCTGAGAGCTCAGAGCCTAGAGCCTGTTTTGGATTCTGTGTCTCCCTCTCTCTCTCCCTCTCCCCTGCTCATGCTCTGTCTCTTAATGTCTCAAAAATAAAGATAAACATTAAAAAAAATTTAAAAAAAGAACAGGAAATGAACAGATGCATAGGGCAAAGTGTGGGGGCATGGGGTGGCATGGAGTTTTCATGTCCTCAGGTCATGCCACCCTCCTAGTAACTGGATGTGTTCACCAACTCAGAAGTTCCATCTTTGAAGTTTTGATTTCAGTTATTATATTTTATATATGTATTAAATTCTTTTAGATTCTTTTACAAATTTTACAAAAGTGCTATAGCACTTTTTATGGTCTCCTGTTCTCTATAGAGATCTTCTCTTTATTTAGTGAAAGAACTGGTAGACTGTAGTCAGTTTTCTAACAGTGTTTCATTTCCTGATGAAATACAAGATCCATCTTCTATTATAATATGCAGATAGTATAGTATATTATGGATGAAGGGGTATTGAAACTATTGAGGTTAGATCTGGGCTCCAGGAGAGAAATTATGATTTTTAAAAAAAATTTTTTTTAATGTTTATTTATTTTTAAGACAGAGAGAGAGAGCATGAACGGCGGGAGGGTCAGAGAGAGAGGGAGACACAGAATCTGAAGCAGGCTCCAGGCTCTGAGGTGTCAGCACAGAGCCCGACGCGGGGCTCGAACTCACGGACCGTGAGATCATGACCTGAGCCGAAGTCAGACGCTCAACCGACTGAGCCACCCAGGCGCCCCGAGAAATTATGATTTTATGATGGTGTGATGTCCTCAGCCTGATATATCCTGGAAATTTCTAGGAATTGAAGAAAATTAAACATTCCAGACTCAAAGCAACAGGAAAACATAACCCCATATTATGTGGCAAAGGGAGGACTAAAAGGTATTATTTTTGTGGATTTCATTGTTTAAAAAAGTCTACATAAATCACAAGCTGGAACAAGTAATACATACACACACTCATATTTTCCTGCCCACCCTTTAGTTAGGGATATCAGTGAAGAGTGAAATGGCTAAAAGTATGTATTGGTTATGATTGCATTCAGCTACATGTGTTGAAAACCAAACTAGAGTGACTTAACCAAAGAGAGGTATTTTTGTTTTCCAAATAACAAGAAGTCCCAAGGAAGGCAATCCAAGTGCAGCAAGTCAAAGACATTATTAATGACCAGTCTCCTTTTTATCTTCCTGCTCTGTCATACTAAATGTGTGGTGCCTCACAGTCAAAAGATGACTACTGACTTCTGGTTTCTAGTCAGGCATGTAAGGAATTTGGAAGATGCCATTGCATCCTAACCATAAGTAAACAGCTGAACAAACTGAAAAATCAATAGCTTTCTTGGATCCATCAGAGAAGTGATGTCACAGTGCAAGCTGCTGCCCCCAAACTGGAGACACAGGCCTATATGAAGAATCACAATTTACTGTAATGGAAATCCCCAAGCAGAAACCTCAGGAACCAGTGCAAGGGTTGGAAAACCTGAACTACAATCGATGAGTTACGGGAGGCTCAATGTGGCCAAGTCTGAGAATCAAAAACTCCAAGGAGACCAGTCATATGGGGGTATATACTTTTGTCAGTTTTACCTCCAGGAGGTTGACCAGGTTTTCATAGTGAATATTGGAGAAAAATCCCTCATACTTCTGGCAGGCCAGGGGAGGAAGAAACCATTTTGAATACACCAGAGCATCTGCTCTTAACAAGACCTGCCTCAGGAGAAACTGTTTAACCAGAGGCTAACCTGCTGGATTTTTATCAGAGCTTAACTGACCTGGGGGGAGGGAAATACCCAACCCAAGTGCACTCGAACTATCCAGTCCCCTAAGGGTTGGGGGAAGACTGAAAGGTACTTGTGCAATTTACAACCCAGAGTCACAGGCTCCTTAAGAGACTGATACTAATCATCGGACTACAGAATACTTCTACTCTCCCTTCACCTTACCATGTTACAAGAGACCCATTTATAAGCAGTTTTTTTACCCAGTACATCATATGCAAATATCAATAAAAATTATTAGACATATTAAGTGGCAAAAAACAGCTTAGAGAGAGAAATCATCAGAACCAGACTCAGATACAGCAGGGATATTGGAATCATCAGATGAGAAATTTAAAACAACTGTTGTTAATATGCTAAGGGCTCTAATGAATAAAGGAGACAGCATGCAAGAACAGATGGGTAATATAAGCATAGAGGTGGTAATTGTAAGAAAAAATCAGAAAAATGCTAGAGATCAAAAACATGTAGCAGAAATGAAGAGTGCCTTTGATGGACTTCTTTCCTCAACTGGACACAGCGGAGGAAAGAATTTCTGAGCTTGAGGATATCTCAATAGAAACTCCCCAAAATGAAAAGCAAAGAGAAAAGAGGCTGACAAAAACAGAATATCCAAGAACTATGGGGCAACTACAAAAGGTATGACATACTATTCATAATGGGAATATTAGAAAGAGAAGAAAGAGAAAGAAACAGGAGAAATATTTAAAGCAATAAAAAAGGAGAATTCCCCCAAATTAATGTGAGACACCAAATCACAGATCCAGGAAGCTCAGAGAACACCAAGCAGGATGAATGCCCAAAAAACACTGTATTTAGGGATATCATATTCAGATTGTTGAAAATATAAGATGAAGAAAAAATCCTGAAGGAACCCAGAATTATAAAAACAGCTTACCTATATATATGAGCAAAGATACAAATTACATCAGCTTCTTCTCAAAAAACCATGCAGAAGAAGAGAGTGGAGTAAAATATTTAAAGTGTTGACAGGAAAAAAAACCCTAGAATTATATTCTTTGCAGGCTAATCTTTAAAAAGTGAAGAAGAAATAAAGACTTTCTCAGACAAGCAAAAACTAAAGGAATTGTTGCCAGTAGATCTGCCTTGCAGGAAATGTTAAACGTTCTTTAGAGAGAAGGAAAATGATACAGGTCAGAAAGTCGTACAAAAAAGAAAAAAAAAAGCATTGGTGAAAGTAAAAGTGAAAGTAAAATGAAAACATTTACTTTTCAAAAAAAGGTTTAATTTTCATATTGTTTTTTTTTAAGTGTTTATTTTTGAGAGAAAGAGAAACAGAGCACGGGTGTGGGGGGGCGGGGATAGAGAGAGAGGGAGACACAGAATCCAAAGCAGGCTTCAGGCTCTGAGCTGTTAGCACAGAGCCCAACTTGGGGCTTGAACTCACAAGCTGTGAGATCATGACCTGAGTCAAAGTCCGACACTTAACCAACTGAGCTATCCAGACACCCCTAATTTTCATATTAATTGATCTAACAGAAAACAGTTTGTTCAAAACAGTAACAGCAGCAAAGTATTTGACTATATATGTTTAGGTATATAAATGAAATAAATAATAGCAATGATACAATGAAAGGGAGGGAGGAATTATTTTGTTATAAGGTATTCACACTACCCGTGAAGCAGTGTAGGATTATTTGAAAGTGGACTTAGATTAATTGAAAATTATAGGGCAAATACTAGAAAAAGTAAAAAAAAAAAAAGTGTATGTATATATATATATATATATATATATATATATACACACACACACATATATACATATATATGTATATACAGGTATATGTATATACATATACATGTATATGTATATACATATATACATATATATGTGTATATATATGTGTGTGTGTATATATATATATATATATATGAATGACATGCTGAGACAGAGAAAATGGAATTGTGTAATATGCTCAATTAAAATGACAGAAGTCAGAAAAAGAGTGGACAAGAACAAGGGCAACAAATAGAAAACAGTAACAAATATGTTAGAAATTAATCCAACGATAAATATAATGACTTTAAATGTCAATGGTCCAATACAACACTTAAATGATTGAGATTTTCAGAGTGGATCAAAAAACAATACCCAACTATATGATATTTACAAGAAGCCCACTTTAAATATAAAGACACATGTAGATTAAAAGTAAGTGAGTAAATGGATGGAGAAAGCTATACCATGCTAACCCTAATTAAAAGAAAGGAATAACGATATTACTTTCAGACAGAACAGACTTCAGAGCAAGGAAAGTTATCAGATTGAAGAAGTACATTACATAATGATCAAGGGATTAATTCTTCAAAAAGACATAACAATTCTTAATGTGTATACATCTAACAACAGACTGCCAAAATATGTAAGGCAAAAACTGATAGAACTGCAAGGAAAAATAAATGAATTCACTATTATATTTGGAGATTTCAGCACCCTTCTATCAGAAGTGGATATATTCAGTGGGCAGAAAATCAGTAAAGACATAATTGAACTCAACAATACCATCAGTCAACTGGATATAATGGACTCTCACAGACTTCTTCATCCAACAGCAGAATACACATTCTTCTCAGGCACGTATGGAACATTCACCAAGATAGACCACATTCTGGCCATGAAACACACTTTAACACATTTGAAGGAATGTCTGCTCTCAGACCACAATGGAATTAAACTAGATATCAACAACAGAAAGACAATTGGAAAACCCCCAAATATTTGGAGATTAAACAACATTCTTCCTTATAGCACATGGGTCAAAGAAGAAATCTTAAGGTAAGTGTAAAAATGTCTTGAACCGTGGGGTGTCTGGGTGGCTCAGTCAGTTAAGCACCTGACTTCAGCTCAGGTCATGATCTCACAGCTTGTGAGTTCGAGCCCTGCATCAGGCTCTGTGCTGGCAGCTCAGAGCCTGGAGCCTGCTTCCAATTCTGTGTCTTCCTTTCTCTCTGCTCCTCTCCCACTTGTGCTCTCTCTCTTTCAAAAATAAATAAACATTAAAAATCTTTTTAAATGTTTTGAACTAAATGAAAATACAAGTTATCAAAATTTGTGGGATACAGTGAAAGCAGCCCTTAGAAAGAATTTTATAGGATTGAATGCATATATTAGAAAAGAAGAAAATCTAAAATTAGTAATCTAAACTTTAATTTTAGGAAACTAGAAAAAGAAGAGCAAATTAAATCTAAAGTAAACAGAAGAAAATAAATTAAAAAATTAGAACAGGAGGGGCGCCTGGGTGGCTCAGTCGGTTGAGCGTCCGACTTCGGCTCAGGTCACGATCTCGCGGTCCGTGAGTTCGAGCCCTGCATCAGGCTCTGGGCTGATGGCTCAGAGCCTGAAGCCTGCTTCCGATTCTGTGTCTCCCTCTGTCTCTGCCCCTCTCCCGTTCATGCTCTGTCTCTCTCTGTCTTAAAAAAAAATAAATAAATGTTAAAAAAAATTTTTTTTAAATTAGAACAGGAATCAAGAATATTTAAAACAGGAAATCAACAGAAAAATCAACAAATCCAAAAGCTGGTTCTTTGAAAAGATCAATAGAATTTAAAAACTGCTAGCCAGGCTAAGTAAGAAGAAGGGAGAGAGAGACAGGACAGAAATTGCTAATATCAGAAATGAAAGAGAGGATATCACTATAGATTCTATGGACATTAAAAGGATAATAAATAGGGGTACCTGACTGGCTCAGTCAGTAGAACATGTGACTCTTAATCTTGGGGTCATGAGTTTAAGCCCTACATTGGGGGTAGAGTTTACTTTTTAAAACAAAGATAATAGGGTGGCACGCCTGGGTGGCTCAGTCGGTTGAGTATCCGACTTCGGCTCAGGTCATGATCTTGCGGTTCACGAGTTTGAGCCCCATGTTGGACTCTGTGCTGACAGCTCAGAGCCTGCAGCCTGCTTCAGATTCTGTGTCTCCCTCTCTCTCTGCTCCTCCCTGCTTGCACTTTGTCTCTCTCTCTCTCAAAAATAAATAAAAACATTTAAAAAAATTTAAAGGATAATAGAGAGTACTATGAACAATCCTAAGCCCATAAATTTGATAACTTGGATGGAATGGACCAATTCCTTGAAAGATAAGATCTGCTGAAATTCACACAAGAAGGTATACACAATCTGTGTCTGTTAAGGAAATTAAAATTACAACAGTAATTAATAACTTTCTAAAATAGGGGTGCCTGGGTGGCTGTCAGTTGAGCATCTGACTCTTGATTTTGGCTCAGATGATCCCAGGGTTGTGGAATCGAGCCCCCACATTGGGCTCCACGCTGACCATGGAGCCTGCCTAAGATTCTCTCTCTCTCCCTCTACCCCTCTCCTCTGTGTGTTCTCTCTCTGTCTCTCTCTAAAATAATAAATAAATAAATAGTTAAAAAATTAACTTAAAAATTTTTTTAATGTTTATTTTTGAGAGAGAGAGAGAGACAGAGACAGAGCACGAGCAGAGGAGGGGCAGAGAGAGAGGGAGACACAGAATCTGAAGCAGGCTCCAGGCTCTGAGCTATCAGCACAGGGCTGATGCAGGGCTCAAACTCACAAACTGTGAGATCGTGACCTGAGCTGAATTTGAATGCTTAACTGACTGAGCCACCCAGGCTCCCCTAAAAATATATAACTTTCTAATACAGAAAGCACCAGGCCCAAATGGGTTCACTGGTGAGTTCTCGCAGACATTTGAGGAAGAAATTATACCAATTCTCTACAGTCTCTTTCAGAAGATAGAAGCGGGACTATTTCCTAACTCATTCTGTGAGCATTTCCCTATAACCAAAACCAGACAAAGACATTAAGAGAAGAAAACTGTAGACCAATATCTCTCATGAACATAGATATGAAAATCTTCAACAAAATATTAGCAAATCACATCTAACAATGTGTAAAAAAATTACATACCATGCCACCATAACCAAATGAGATTTATCCCAGGTACGCAAAGCTGGTTCAACGTTCATTTAATGTAATCCATCTCATCAAACAGGATAAAGAAGAAAGATCACATGATTATATCAATAGATGAAGGAAGAACATTGCACAAAACCCAACATGAATTTATAATAAATACTCAGTAAACTAGCAATAGGAGTGAACTTCTCAGTTTGGTAATATCTACAGAAACCTATAGCTAACATCATACTTAATGGTGAGAAACTTGAATCTTTCCACCTAACATGAGGAACAAGGCAAGGATGTCTCCTTTCACCACTCTTTTTCAACATCATACTGGAAATCATAGCTAATACAATAACATAAGAAAAGAAAATAAAAGACATACTGATAAGTAAGGAAGAAATAAAACTGTCTTTGATTGCAGATGACATGAATGGCTATGTAGAAAATCCAAGAGAATTGAGAAAAAAACCTCCTACAACGAATAAGCAATTATAGCAAGGCTCCAGGATATAAGGCTACTATACAAAACTCAATCATTTTCCTATATACCTGCAATGAATAAATGGAATTTGAAATTAAAAACACAGAGGTTTTGGGCAGCTTTCTGCTCATAACTAATTGTCCAAATGAGATACATACCTAACCAATCCCTGGCAAGGAGAATGAGACCACACGAGTGCCTTAGATCAGTCCTAATTCCTTCCTGCGGTGAGCTGGAGCCAGAGAGCGTTGGGCAGGAAGATGGGATCTAATCAAAAGTGGAGCTCTGCCAGCATGAGAATAGGAAGAATTGGCATATGGAGACGCTACAACAATATCTGCTAAAGACAGGGAGCGATGGAAAAAAAGAGAGGGAGAGACAGAGAAAGGGAGAGAATGTGTGTGTGTTATACACCAAAGGAGAGTGCAAGAGACAGAGGCCATACTATCTTAGGCTCTTGAATGCTGCACTGTGGCATCAAAATTTCCGGGGGGAGAGCATCAAAACATTACATATCAATGTTGAAAGAGATGAGTTAATATGACAATTAGTAGTTGCTCAATTGTTTTTAATGTTTATTTATTTTGAGAGAGAGGGAGAGGGTGCGCGTGTGTGCATGTGCATGCATGTGTGCACAAGTTGGGGAGGGGCAGAGAGAGAGAGAGAGAATCCCAAGCAGCCAGTGCAGAGCCTGAGCCCAATTTGGGGCTGAACCCATGAACCATGAGATCATGACTTGATCCACTGGATGTTCAACCAATCGAGCCACCCAGGCACCGTAGTTGCTCACTTCTTATTTTTGAAAGAATGGACTTTTATATCAGAGGAAATAGTAATTGGTCTCATAAAGTCCTTTTTCAAGTATTTGGTATAAAGTCTATCCCAAGAGCAGTCTGCTTTCCCTGTAATATGTGCTCATGGGCATACTGATAAGTAAGGAAGGCCAGAATGTATTCCCTGGAAAAGTTTTTCATATTTTTTTTTATTTTATGTTTATTTATTTATTTATTTTGGGAAGGAGAGAGAGAGACAGAGAGAGACAGAAAGAGGGAGAGAGAGAGAGGGGGAGAGAGAGAGAGAGAGAGAGAGAGAGAGAGAGAAAGCACAGACATAAGTAGGGGAGGGGCATAAAGATAGAGAATCCTAAGCAGGCTCTGAGCTGCCAATGTAGAGCCTGCCAGGGGCTCAAAACCATGAACCCTGAGATCATGACCTGAGCTGAAACCAAGAGTCAAAAGCTTAACCAACTGAGCTACCCAGGCACCCCTGTTTCTATGCTTGATCTCAAGCAAGGCAAAATAAGCAAAGATCGAGCTCTACAGACAACCTTTTACTTAAAGCATTCTATATCATCAAGAAATGGGATATTTTTTGTTTGAAGTGAGTGGGATTTGATTACATTCCTTTTTGAGTCATTTTGAAGTTTTTTCATGATGTGTTAAAAAACCTGTGGCAATTAAAGCAAGTTGTCTTAAAGGTTGGCAATAAGCCTCTTTAAAACAGGTTGAGCCAGTCCCCCACCCCAACACCTTTCTTTAATTAATCAGGTTAAATGGTTAAAACTAGCCACACAGATTGCAGTTTATTTATTATGTGCATTCAAGATGAAAAGGAATGAGGTAGTCTCAGCAAGTCCCCTGGGATAGCTCAAATTTTGTATCCAGCCTTGTTATATGATGCTTTCTTTGCACTTGTCTTTTGGTTACCATGACAACCAAAGAGCTCACGGGAGGAAAGATTGTTTTGACTGCTGGACTGAGATTAGGAGGAAGAGTTGAGATAGGTGTAGAAACATAGATTCAGGTCAGGGAACAATGAGAGCTGGGAGCTAGGTGGATGTGTACGTGCTGAGCATTTTATGTTATTTTGTAAGGAAGACAGGCGTGATGCTGAGGAGTATGACAATGCAGAGTACCAGAGGAAGACATGGAGAACTTAAAGGCCAGTGGGGCAGAAAAGTTTTATGTAGCCACAATGTCCCCTGTCCCTTCTCAGGGTGTCTTGAGTAGAAGAACACAGCCAGCTTGATCCTGTCCTGCTGAGGTGACCTCAGGGGAAGGGATTTGGTGACAGAGTCGCAGCTTTCTTTGGCAGGACCTCTCCACAGAGCAGAAGCTATCACTTCCCCAACTCATGGAACAGCCAAGGGATGTTGAGGAACATTGTCTCCTAAGGTGACCCTGGTGACTGGCAAGCTGAGATTAACTTAGAAGAGGTTCTGTTGTGCCCAAGTTGGACTTTGCCTAATGTGGAACTAACCTAATTTGGTACAGGTACACACTGTTAAAGAATGGTTCTTGCCCAGGATGCCTTTCTTGGCAGTTCATTGTGTCCAATTACACCCTGGCACAGCCATCTCTTGGATTCTGGCTGTCACAGGGACAGTTTCAGAATTTATTCTGCTTTTACCCATCACAGATGCAGAACCACTCCGTTTTTTTTAAATTGAAAACAATTTTTAAAACATTTTTTTATTTTAAAATTTCATTTTTATATTTTTATTTATGACTTTTTATCTGTTGCAATAGTGATTCCAAGTAGGGGTAGAGCAATACGTGTTCCCCAAAATAAGAATTGGAAAATTTTACCACCTAAAATTGATTATGAGTCATTTAACGCTCAAGAACTATTTTCTAACTTATCGCTGACTTGAATTAATGCCACATCTTTATTCTAAATCTGCCTTTTGTGTTACTTCCTCTGTTTCCCTGGCCTCCTGTTGGTGAAAAGGGATTTTAGTGATATGTAACGTTTGAAAAGTACATTCATTAAGGCTGTCAGCAACATGTATTTGAACATTATAACCCTGGCTTTTTATTATGTTTCTTTTCCTCTTGTTCTCAGTTTTTATTCCTGAATGTTCTGCAGTCTCTCTTTACTGCATGCTTGAATTACAAGCATACACAAAGAAGTGGCTTTTATGACATGCCAAGGCAAGGATGTTGTGTTCAAGCTTTATAATAATAGCATTGGGGAAAATACTTTATTTCAAAAAGACTAAGTAAGTTCTACTTCAAAAGAGCTTTAGTTAATTAAAGTTAAGGTGGTAAAAAGCTTAAAAAGCAATCCTTAGACCATACAGTATTTTTATTTAGTATTAATTGAATATATTTCCATTGTACTTATAGCCTTACCTATTAATGCTTTTTTTTTCAAATAGTCAAACAAAAGTGGATATGCATGTTGAACTGCCTTTACTGTATTTCATTATTTCTTTTAGCTACATTCTGGCCTATTGAAAATGATTTCGTATTTGCTGACACAGTACTGATGATTCACGTTTATTGCACAGTTAATAAGAGGTATATTTTGCATCTTGGAACAGCAACCTGGTCATCTGTTCTCCTGCCCCCTCCCTGTAAGCCATCTGCTTTCTCTTATAACAGCTCTACTGCTTACATATTCCACATGCTGCCTTTGACAAAAATTCTTTTATTCATTTACTGAGCATCTAAAATGTTCATGGCACAATTGTGCGTATTACAGGAAATGAAAATATAACACTATATTATATACTGTTTTATAATTTGTAAAAATATTTTTTATGATGTAGGGTGGGTAGGAAGAAGTCAGGGAGGAGGTAGGATTCATTAGAAATGAGCTCAAAAGTAGATGGACAGGATATTGCCAGGCAGTTGAGAGGGAGGAGATTCGTATGTAAAGCTGTGAAATAGGTAAATTTTACCTTTGTCTCTTATCTTACTTCTGTCTTCATCCAAAGCTAGCTCTCAGCATGCCTCTCTATTCCTTACCTGAATGAATGTGAGCTTCATGAGCACAGGGTTTTTTTTTTTTTATCTGTTTTGTTCACTGCTGCATGTTCAGCACCAATAATGCCTGGCACGTACAGATGCTAAGTATTGAGTTTTTAAATGAATAAACATAGGAATGAAATGATAATTACCTGTAAGGTTTAGGATCTCTGGCCTTCTAAGAAGTTAATTAGTTCCTTTTTTTTCTCCATAAACCTTGGCCAATACAATTTATTATAAAGCTTTTAAAATTTTTTAAAAAAACGTTTATTTTATTTTTGAGAGAGAGGGGGGAGGGGCAGAGAGAGAGGGAGATAGAGGGTCAGAAGCAGGCTCTGTGTGGACAGCAGAGAGCCCGATGTGGGGCTCGAACTCATGAAGCAGAAGATCATGACCCAAGCTAAAGTTGGACACTTAACCGACTGAGCCACCAGGTGCTCCAATTTATTATAAAGCTTTTTAAAAAGTTTTTAAGGGGCGCCTGGGTGGCGCAGTCGGTTAAGCGTCCGACTTCATCCAGGTCACGATCTCGCGGTCCGTGAGTTCGAGCCCCGCGTCGGGCTCTGGGCTGATGACTCAGAGCCTGGAGCCTGTTTCCGATTCTGTGTCTCCCTCTCTCTCTGCCCCTCCCCCGTTCATGCTCTGTCTCTCTCTGTCCCAAAAATAAATAAACGTTGAAAAAAAAAATTTAAAAAAATAAAAAAAATAAAAAGTTTTTAAATTTATATATTTAAAATTGTAAATGAGGGGTGCCTGAGTGGCTCAGTCAGTTGACAGTCCAACTTCGGCTCGGGTCATGAACTCACGGTTTGTGAGTTCAAGCCCCACGTCAGGCTCTGTCCTGACAGCTCAGAGCCTGGAGCCTGCTTCAGATTCTGTGACTCTTTCGCTGTCTGCCCCTCCCCTGCATGTGCTCTGTCTCTCTCTATCTTTCAAAAATAAATAAACCTTAAGAAATTTTTCTTTGTGAATGAGATTTCATATATTTTGCAGCTGTGTTTTAGTTTGTTATTGTTACTAACTTTCCTTTGTGTCTTTTCCCATTTGTATATTGGTTGTCTCTTATCAAAGGTCATTATAGCTAAAGGAAATCAGTTTTTTGTCTGTTGTATGTCTTGCAAACATTTTTTTTCCAGCTTGTCATTTAGCTTTTTACATTGTTTATTGTATGATTTCATGTGTGTTATTTTAATATTTATGTGGTCATCTACATAAATATTTTATGTTTTCTGAGTTTCTCCTTGGTTATTTCAGAAGAGTTATCTCATGTTCTCTCCTAGCACTTTAACCATTTTTCTTTTTTTTTCTTTACTTACAGTATCTTTGATCTATTTAGGTCAAATAATTTTTATTAAATAAACCATCTTTTTGTTACTACTTGAAATGTCATTTTATCAGATACTTAATTTCTGTATGTATTTCCATTTCATTGATCTTTTTGTCCATTCATGTGTCTGTACCAACATGCTTAGAATACTGTATCTTTATGATATGCTGGGTTTTTTGGGGTGTGTATTCGTGTGTGTGTGTGTGTGTGTGTGTGTGTAGTTCTATGGAGTTTTATGTGTATATTTGTGTAACCACCACCACATTCAACATACAAAACTGTTCCATAACCACCAAGGAACTCCCGAATGTTACTCCTTTATATTTCTGCGCCCACCCTGCTACCCTCTTGGCATCCACATCTTATAGTTTTGTCGTCTTGAGAATATTATTAAATGGAGTCATGCAGTGAGTAGCCTTTTAAAATTAGCTTTTTTTCACTAAGCAAAGTGTCCTTGATATTCATCCAGATTATTGTGGGATTTTTGTTTTGTTTATTTATTTATTTTGAGAGAGAGAGAGAGAGCACATGCACACGAGGAGGGGAGGGGCAGAGAGAGAGAATCTCGAGCAGCCTCTGTGCTGTCAGCTCAGAGTCCCACATGGGGCTCAAGCCCATGAATCCTGAGATAGATCATGACCTGAGCCGAAATCAAGAGTCGGACACTTAACTGACTGAGCCACCCAGGTGCTCCAGATTATTGTGCTTAATATGAGTTTGTTTCTTTTCATTGCTGACTAGTATTCCACTATATGGATGTGCCAATTTTGTTTAATCATTCACCAACTTCAGTTGGTGTTTTGGGGTTAGACATTTGCATTATTTTCAGTTTTTTGCTTTTACAAATGAAAAATTTTAATAATGTTATGAACATTATTCTTGGTGAAGAATGTTGTTTTTCCTAAGTAGAGAGTATTGGATTAAATATAATCACCAGTTTATGATAGATACACTGTCATCATTGGTCCAGCGAAGAACCTTAGTTGTATTCATTTATTTTTCTGTACTAATAAAATGAAGATTATGAACCTACAACCTAAATTAAAAACAGATAACTTACATTTCCTAAGTTCTCCATCCCTATCCCATCCCCTTGCCTCCCCCTCAAAGACACCCACCCTCTCAAATTTTGTTTTTATGTTTGCTTTTGGGGAGGAGGTGTTTTATCACTTATATTGTTTTATTTACCTTTATTTTTATAAACAGATTTTAATATCTATATTATCTTGTGGGATTTTCTGTGTTACCAAAATTTTGTTGGCACTATTTTCATTCCTGGTTAATATTCCATTGTGAGAACGTAAGAAAATTTAAGTTGTTTTTAGTTTTTACTGTTATGACCAAAAGTCCTTCTTCTAACCATTAAGCTACAGTTAGTAATAACAATTATAATAATACTTTGTTTTAGCAGTAATAAAAATACTGCCATAACCTAATAATAGTAATAGCAATAACAATAATAATGTGATTGCCCACCATAACACTGCTACACTGATCCGAGATGCTTATGTTAGTCCTAGGCTTGTATTTAACTTGCATCAATTAAAAAGGTCAGTGGAAAACCATGTAAGACCTGAATATTCTGCTCATTCATGGTGATATTTATGTTTTATAATAAACCTCTCCCTGATACACTCTTCCACAGAGTGTTTGTTGGGGGTAAGGAATTATTTATATGTTTACACAATTAATTCAAGAAGTTAGCCACTCTCCCAAGTAGGGCCAGACTCCTTTTACTGGTATTGACATTTAGATAACGTAAATACCTGCTCTGAGGACACCTGGTTGGCTTAGTTAGTAGGGCATGGGACTTGGGATCATGAATTTGAGCCCCACATTCGGCATAGAGATTACTTAATTTTAAAAAATGCTGTCATTCTTTAGAGGTTGCTAACTTTGTTGTACCGGATGTCTTCCATATGCCCCTCTAAGTCTGCCTTCCACCCTTCTACAGCCCACTGTGCCTCAGGAGGCTGACCTATATGGAGTGCCTCCACAGGCTTCTTTTCTTCTGCTTCTAGTCTGGTTGGCCAATGGGGAACACCAGCAGGTAACTGAAAGAAGGAGGAGATTGAAATTGGAATGCAATCTGACTTATCCTTTGATATAATTGATGTCAGGTGATTCTCTCCACAAGCCCTTTTGATTTCTTTTTTTTTAAATTTTTTAAAAAGTTTATTCATTTTGAGAAAGACAGAGAGAGGGCGTGGGGGAGGGGCAGAGAGAGCAGGAGAGAGAATCCCAAGCAAGCTCCTCACTGTCAGCTTGAAGCCCGATGCCGGGCTTAAACTCACGAAACATAGGATCATGACCTGAGCTGAAACCGAGAGTCGGATGCTTAACGGACTAAGCCACCCAGGCACCTCTTGTTTCTGATTCCAGAAACTGCTACCTCCCCTCATCCCTATAGGTTTTGCAGAAGTGACATCTCCTCATCAAGCAGTTTCTAACTCTGGGGCCCTACGTTATCCTTTGTGGTATTTCTATCCATATCTTTGTGTATAATCTCTTCAATAGACTCTGCTCAGAGTATTCAATCTGAAAGGCCTCTCTTTCCTGTCAGCACACACACTCATATGCTGAGGTGACAGATGATTATTTACTTGCCACAGAGTGGAAGAGGCATGTCTGCAGTAGAGGAGAACGAGAGAGAAGGAGAATGCAAGATGAAGAGGAAAAGTCCTGGTGCCATGGAGATATCAATTCCAGTCCCCAAAGCCCTCATTTCTCAAACCCCTCCTTCCGTTCCTTCAGTTACATTAATGTACTGCGTGGCAAACAGGCAAGTATCAGGAAGCCCATTCGTGTCTAGACCAATTTGAGTTGAGTTTTCTGTTACTTGCCATGAAGTATACTAAGGTAGCTCATGGCTTATGAAACTGCAAAGTCCAGAGATAGGTTGTGCTTCAGAATTAGTGTTTTTTTTTTTTTTAATGTTTTACTATTTATTTTTGAGGGAGACAGAGACAGAGCATGAGTGTGAAAGGGGCAGAGAGAAAGGAGGGCAGAGAATGTGAAGCAGGCTCCAGGCTGTGAGCTGTCAGCGCAGAGCCTGATGCAGGGCTCAAACTCGCGAGCAGTGAGATCATGACCTGAGCTGAAGTCAGACACTCAACCAACTGAGCCACCCAGGCGCCCCTGGAATCAGTTGATCTAGTAGTTTAACAATGTACCATAGACCTTGTTTGCCACCGACAGTGCCATCCATATTCTAGGGTCTGAATATCTACATAGTTGTAAAAAGGCTTGTATCCATTCCCCTCACATCTGGTGGGAGGCAATTGCTTCCAAATACTTTCTTAGAAAATTCAGGAAATTCTTTTTCTGAAAACTCTCTACAAACCTCTCCTTGCTTCTCATTGGTCCACACAATATCACAGGCCCATCCTTGAACCAATAACTATGGCCAGGAAGTGGGATTGTGCTGAGTGTAAACCTGAGCATAAATTTTTCTCTTCCAATCAAGAGTAGGTCAGTTTCCCCCAAAGCACATGGGTGCCACAGTAGGGATGGAGGGGGAGCATGGATAATGAAAACAAATAGGGGAGATACCAAGAGAAAAGGGAACAGATCTTGGGGGGAGATCATCGAAATATCTTCTATGCCTTCCTAACTATTATAAGCCAAAAGTTTATTTCCTTCTTAAACTGTTTTATGTCAAGTTTCTTTCCTGTCTTGAAAAGGCCCTGATTAATTCAACTAGGAATATCTTGGTACCTGTTCTAGCTGTGCCATTTCCTAGCTGTGTGACTTTGGGCGTGTCATATAAGCCACCTATGCCCTAGCTTCTGCTTCTGTAAAATTAAGATAAATAACATCTGCCTGATAAGGTTGCCAGGGGCTCAAGTGAGACGAGAGATATGAAAACATCTTGTAACCAATAAAGGGCTAAATAAATGTGAGGGCTATGTATTAGTATAGCTTTGTTGTTGCCACGCCCTGGAGCTGAAGTTGCTCTCTTCACTGAGCAAATTAGATGCTCCCACCTGACTCAGAAATGCTAAATTGCTAACAACTTCCCTAAGGTTTAATCCTCTTTCTTTTTCATAAGAGACTTCCCTCTGGGCGCCTAAGAGCCACAGTTGGATTAAATTCTCAGGTTTTCTCCACTGCTTCGGAAAAGAACCGAGATGTACAGGTCATTCTAGACAATCCAAAAGCACTTATTAAGCACCTTCTGGTGTCTCCTACTGTGGTAGATATAAATATAACCATAACAAACTGTTAGTGTGAATTATCACAGAGAGAGCAGTCCTTTATGCACTTGGAGATTAGTTAAGCAGCAAACGTTTTGCTATCTTCCAGGCATTCTGGAAACTCCTATCATCGTAAGGACTTTTATGAGTTGATGGTGATAAGGAAGAAAAGCATTGAAGGAAATGATTGCACGGTTAGGAATTTGGCAAGGTGGGTTTTTCAAATAGACTGTAGAGAGCTTATAATCCCTATGAATGTCTATATTTCCCTCTCCAGTCCCCTGGAGATGAGAAATCTACTTTGTGAAAACAGTAACTTGGTTCAATTTAATAAAAATAGCTCTCGGTAATCAGAATAATTGTGGAGATATAGAGAAAGGCTCTGTCTCCCTGCAACTGCACAAAGCTATTAAGATTTAACTACACGGAATAAACTCAAAGTCTGGTGCTGTTGCAGTTCTCACCAAGAGAATGTAGTCCAAATTTATCTTTCTCTCTTGCCTTCCCATTCTAGGGTATATCAGTGAGTAAGAGAAGAGAAGGATCAGGCCTGTTCAGTTTGATAAAAAGTAACCTCCACACACACTTAGGACTCACTGGCCTAAGATAATGAGTTTTGAGTACCCAAGGGCCCTCACTCTCTTCATCCAGTGTTTTCTGCCATTATACCAGAGAAGTTCAAGGGATAAGGGAGTAACTTCTTGGTCCAGAGCCCGAGAGCTGGCACATAAACTTTGGAACCTGTGCTTGTACATCCAGTTTTTTTTTCCCACTGTTCTAAGCCTCTTCCTGCTCATTGTTGACACAAACCTCAACAGCGAGTATATGACAAACATGCATTGCCCTTCTATTATGTTTAATGCACTATGATAGAACTACAAGATAAATTAAGTATAAATGCATCTATTTATATGTGTGAATGTATATAAATCAAAGTCTTTGGTTTTATTAGTGTTTTAAATCTAGTCAGGAAGACAGGATATATCCTTTAAAAGATTTAAAAACAAAGGGTTATGTGCTTAGGGTCAAATGAGTGATTTATTTATTTATTTATTTAAAAAAAAAATTTTTTTTTTTTCAACGTTTATTTATTTTTGGGACAGAGAGAGACAGAGCATGAACGGGGGAGGGGCAGAGAGAGAGGGAGACACAGAATCGGAAACAGGCTCCAGGCTCTGAGCCATCAGCCCAGAGCCCGACGCGGGGCTCGAACTCACGGACCGCGAGATCGTGACCTGGCTGAAGTCGGACGCTTAACCGACTGCGCCACCCAGGCGCCCCATCAAATGAGTGATTTAGACCAGTGAACCATTGCAAGTAATTTGTTTCTAATAACGAAGCAAATTTTATAAATTATTTGCCTTTATAAAATAAATTAGAGCAGCTTATAAGGACAATAAAGACATCCACATTTCGGTATGCTTCCTTCAGTTGGGGAAAAAAGGGTAGAATTATATCCAGCTAGCCAGAAATGATACATTGTGTATAACAATAAATCATCTCACATATAACTTTATTGTTTCTATGGGGATATGAAAAAAAGGCTGAGAACCGTTAATTTATGCACAGAACTTTGGAATTTACTAATATAGACAGTTATTGAAGGCTACTGATTTTGTAAATTTTTCTAAAGAAAGTTTGAGTAGCATTTAATTTTGATTGAACTATAGGATTTAAGCAGACTGGAAAGAGATTATGGGGAACGGGAGGAAGGCATGAGTTCACTCCATGCCCTAGAAATGTCAAATAACTAATGATTTAGAGCAAGGGAAACTAACATTGAATAAATAGTTGTTATATGGCAAGGAGTTTGTTAGGTATTTGTATTTCATTTAATACTTAGGAGAACCTGAGACACCTGGGGTTAACTTTCACAGTTTCACAGATAAGGAAATTGATCTCAGGAGAGAAAAAGTAAATTGCCCAAGGTCAACCAACTAGGAAGTGAGGTAAATTAAATACAGCCACAAATTATTTTCAGCTCCTGTCACCAAGACCACCATACATCTGGAGTGCGAGAGGCCATATGGAAGGTGCCCAAGCAAACCCAGGCATGTAAGTGAGATCATGACAAGCCTTCTAACCCCACAGACACTCCTGCTGAACGCAGGCCCATGAGTGAGCTCAGGTGCACCCAGCAGAGGAACTGCCCAGCTGACTCACATAACTGTGAGAAGTAGTAAATTGCTATTATGAAGTGATTTATTATATAGCCACAGATGACTGAGACAGCCAGGCTTTGGCTTTAGGTCCTCCTTGTTCCAATGCTGGTAATCTTTCTATGACACATACTACGACTTTGCTATTGATAACATAGGAGTATTTGATAAGATAATCTATCTTGAATTCTTAATAGATGGATATTCTAGATGCATGGAGTTGGAAAGTCCAAGGTGTGTTTGGATAACAGAAACAGACCAGTGTAAATTAGGTTGTTGTCAAGGGGGTAAACAGTACAAAGAAAATCTTATAGCATAATGATTAAGAGCAAAAGCTGGGTTTGAATCCTAGGCCACTTTATAGCTTTGGGCAAGTCACAGAACCTTCCTGTGTCTTGAAATTCCCATTGTTAAAAGGTAATGAAAATAGAACCTTCCTCCTAGAGTTGTTATAAGAATTAAATGAGATGATACATGTAAAAAGTTAGAACAGGGACTGACTCATAGCAAGCACTCCATTTGTGGACACCAAGTAGACTAAGGAAGACACCAGAGGCAGGAAGTCCCGCCTGCTCTTGAGGTGAGGGTAATGTCAAAAAGGTGGTTTTTGACTCTGGTGATGATGTTTGCCTGTAGCAATAGCAAACATTTTAAGAATCTTGGGAAGTTTTGTGCATGGACTGCTGATTTTTTTTTTCATTTCCATGTTATAAACAGAAAATTTTTATTATAGTGATAGCTAGTACAAAGGGTTCTTTTAACATAAGTCCTTGACATACACATAATGTGTTCAACTATGAAGTATTCACATCTTTTTGTCATTTGATCACTACTATGCAAATAATTAGGAACCATGGAGTCAGAGTTCTAGTCATTCATTCAGTAAATATTTATGCAGCGTTTTCATGTGCTAGGCCCTTCGATGGGTCCTGGGGAAAATAATAGTATAGGGAAACTAGAATGGTTTCTGTTCTCATAGAATTGCAATGGAGTGGGGAATTAGAGACAAAGTAAGCAGGAAGTTACTGTCCAGGGAGATGAATGTTTTGTTGAGGGAAGTTTGGGATACAATGGGTGCTTATAGGAGGTACTTCTGATCCAGACTGAGGAGACAGACCAAATAAGATATATTTCACTTCCTGAAACAAAGTGATCTAAATGGATATCTGAGAGATAACTAAGAGTTTGCCAAGATGAGGCCTGAAAATTTGCCACAAGGCAAGACTAGTTTGTTTAAATGGTGGGTTCACATTGAGGAATAGTGTAGAGAATACTGCATAATTAGGAGGGTGAAGGGTTCCCTCTGCTATTGGAATTTCCTTCCTGACAGTTAAAGATAAGACAACAGCAGTTGACTGGGACCTAGAGGTGACTGAATAGTAATATAGTAAAACTGACCTAGAGAAAGCATTGGATAGGTGACCCAGAGAGACAAAAGAATGGAAAAAGGGTGAGATTAAGGGATAGCTCATATTTCAGGTCATAAATGTTCAGAAAAACAAAAAGTGGTATATTGGGAAAAACAAAGGCTCCTGGGTGGCTCATTCGGTTGAACGTCTCTGACTCTTGATTTTGGCTCAGGTCATCATCTTGCAGTCGTGAGATCAAGCCCTGTGTTGGGTTCCGTGCTGAGTGTGGAGGCTGCTTGGGATTCTCTGTCTCTCCCTCTGCCCCTCTTTCTGGCTTGTGTATGCTCTCTCTCTCTCTTTCAAATTAATTAATTAAATAAATAAATATTTTATGTGAAAAGCAAGTGTCAGATGACATGGAGTCTGATCTTGGTTTGGCCATTAATTGCCTTGGTATATGGTGTTTGGTAAGAAATATCCCCTCTCTGAGATGATTTCTCCATCTCCAACCTGTGTGTGTTAGACTACAGTTGACTTGAACAGCACAGGTTTGAACAGCAAGGGTACAACTTATGTGCAGATTTTTTTCAGTAAATACAGTACAGTACTGCAAATGTAATTTTTCTTCCTTCCAATTTTCTTAATAATATATATTTTTGGGGGCGCCTGGGTGGCTCAGTCGGTTAAGCGTCCGACTTCAGCTCAGGTCATGATCTCACAGTTCGTGGGTTCAAGCCCCACATCGGGCTCTGTGCTGACAGCTCAGAGCCTGGAGCCTGTTTCAGATTCTGTGTCTCCCTCTCTCTCTGCCCTTCCCCCACTCGTGCTCTGTCTCCCTCTGTCTCAAAAATAAACATTAAAAAAAATATATATTTTTTTTCTGTAGCTTATTGTAAGAATAGAGTATATAATACATATAATGTACAAAAAATGTGTTAATTAATTGTTTATGTTATCAGTAAGGCTTCTGGTCAACAGTAGGCTTTTAGTAGTTAGAGATTTGGGGGGAGTCAAAGTTATACTCAGATCTTTGTGTAGAGAATGTCAGTGCCCTTAACTCCTGTGTTGTTCAAGGGTCAACTGTATTTGAAAAGAAACAAGAAAGGAATGCTACAGAACAGAAAGTGAAAGTGGTCTGTGTGGCTGAACAGTATTCCATTTCAGTAACATTGTCATTTGAGCCCCAACCTGACCAAAGCACAGAGGATTTTAGGATCTGATGTTGAGCAGGTGAACTGAGTAGGATCAGTTCTATAAAGGGAACTAAGCTTGCTCCTCTGATTATTTATTGAATGTTTGTGAGGAGAGTGGACTCTAACTTTTCACTTAGTTGCCTGTCTCCCTGCTCTTGTCACCCTTCTGGTCTCCTTCTTCTGTTGTAAGGAACTTGGAGAAGGTATATGAAAAAATAAGCCTACAGGAGCAGAACCCAAACCAAAGCTAGGTGATTGCAAATGGGCACATTTCAGGTCTCAGGATGGGAATGATCTTTAGAAAACTGCAGTGGACATCTATTGTTTTGTCTGGCTGGCACCCACCTTCTCTTCTTGGAACGGTAGCCTCCCTTCTGCTTGAACACTGATTCCCCCACTCTAATCATGTGGTTCCCATAGGTGTGGAAATCATAGTACCCCTCACCCTTGGCACAGAGGCAATGTGTCACTCAAGCCAGGGCAAAGGGAGATTTTGCAAATTGGGATGAAGAGAAGGGGTTTATCCTTCTCAGAAAGTGTCCTTCTCAGATGGCAAAGCTGTGAGATGGAGTCAGGAGCTAGTGGTAGCCATGTCCTTTGCTGTACCCCTAAGGCCGACAAGAAAGGAAGGCAGAGGGCTGGGAGAGTAGGAGGGTAGGATGGGCAGAAGCGGGAGGAGAATGAGAATGCAGAGCACTTTGTGGCATTATTGTGCCTGTTTCCATTTGTCCTGAAAACCCAGTTACAACTTTCCCCTTGTATGAGGGAATAAATTTGCCTTTTGACATTTTTGGGTTTCTGTCCCCAGCAACCAAAAAAGTATTGCTTGACCCAGAAACTCTTGTTTTCTGTTGAAGGTGACTCCTTACTGTGTTCAGAGATAAGGCTACTCCTGGTCCTGGGCCCCTCATAGATCCAGCTTTCCTGAAACAGCCCCTTACTTCTCCTGCTTAGTATTTTTACAGTTTACCAGGTGGCAATTTCAAATTGCTTCTCACAATAATCCTCCATGGTGGAGAGGGTAGGGTTACCCCTGTTTTGCATTAAGGCTACCGGGGTGCAGTGACCTGCTGAAAGTCACGTGGTATGTAAGAGGTAGAGCAAGGTCTTGAATCCAGGATGTGGCTAGTACGGTTTCTGTTATGCCACACTTTCTGTCCACTTGGGCAAGAGCACTGGACCGGCTCAGAATAGGTTGCTCATTAGTTCAATAAATACCACTGAGAGGCACCTGGGTGGCTCAGTCAGTTGAGTGTCCAACTTCAGCTCAGGTCATGATCTTACAGGTCGTGAGTTCAAGCCCCACATTGGGCTTACTGCTGTCAACCTGTCAGCACAGAGCCCGCTTCAGATCCTCTTCCCCCTCTCTTTGCCCCTCCCTTGTTTGCACTCTCCCCAGAATAAATAAATATAAGACAAATAAATACCATTGAGCCTGTGCTAGAGCCAAGCACCATTCTTAGGCCCAGGGTACAGTGTTGAACAAGACATAGTCTCTTCTCTCATGAAGCTGATAAAACAGTGTGATAGACCAGTAAACAGGTAATTAGAATAAAGTGTGGTAAATGTGAACACAGAGAGAGTACAGGGTCCTTCTGAAGCAGGTAAGAGTGGCATTAAACCCGATCTGAGTTAGTAAAAGCTCCACAGAAGGGTCACTGACAGCTTATATGGTTACCTGTTTGGGAATCAGAAAAAAAAGGTGCCCTTTCCTCAAAATACTTAGCTGCCAACTGCCAGAAAATTGTAATAAAAATATATAAATCCGTAATAGCTATGCTGTAATTGGCATACCCTAAGTATGTGCAGTTTGCAACCTGCACAACTGTGTGTGGCACCCTGCTTCCCAGAAGAAATAATGTTTAAGCTGAGATCTAAAGGGCAAAAGTGAGTTAGCAGACTCCCTACCTGTAGGCCCCAGCATGTCCTAGAATTGGGTCTGCTGCCAAACAGGCCATTATTTATTTAGGCTGCACGGCCCTCCTGTGGCTGCTCTTGTATCCTCGTGGACAATATACCCTTTCCCTTCACTTTAGCCTGGTCTCTCAGGGAACCTAGAGCACTCTCTCCCTGCAGGTCATACAATCTCCCTAGACCTGTTTATCTTGCTGGAGACTAGGTTAAGAGTTTGTGTTTCTGGACTGTAGCCCTCAGTGGTGCTTAATTCAAAAAGGAAGAAACCCCAAGAGAAAACCCGATCCTCTCCGGGAGGAGCTAGTCTAGAAGGTACTATATCTGAAGGCCTGCGGATTATGGAGCCTTCTCCTGAGTGGCTGCTAATTATGCCATTCCCTTGCCTGCAATTTTTTGTTTTTTATTTTAAACTGTGGTACTTAGCTCAGTAGGAGAAATAAATAAGAAGGGCGCCTGGAACCCTGTTGCTCTTAGAATACTAAAATACTGGACCTGAAAGAAATCCCACACTATGCTTTCCTCTCCCAGCATTCTTATCTAGGTGAAAATAAACAGCAAATGCAGACTTAAAGGGGAGTAGAATGGCTTGTTTTTATAAGAGAAAACTGAAGGTTCAGTAAAGGACAGGGACAGTTCCATCTCCCTGGCTTTGGCAACATTGGGGGTTTGTGTATTGTTGAAATGTACGGGAATATTAGATCTTTTAGAGCCAGCTGACTGGAGAACTATTTTCCTTCCCAGATCATCTGCACCTCTATATAAAGATAGAACAGAGTCACATTTCGATGCCCTGGATGTCTCGATCATGAATTTAGCTCCACTTTAGAGATGTTACTGGTCCTCTTTCCTATACTCTACTGCCTATCATAATGCTTGTTATGTTGTGTTGTTATAGTAATTATTATATTATATTATATTATATCATATCATATCATATCATATCATATCATATCATATCATATCATATTGTTCTTGGCTTCACTGGAAATTCTTTTCACTCTGTACCCCTTCTCTTTCATGCCTTTCTGCAGACTCTTCCAACATTAATTTAGGGAAGCTGTTGGAATCTTAAGACTGTTCAAATGGAAGAACATTAAAGAATGCCTGGCCTAGTTCTGCAGATTACAGCTAAAGAGCACAGGCCCAGAGGGGCATTGAATGACAAAGGTCAGCCAGGGAGTTAGAAACTGAGCTTAGATGTCAGGCCCAGTACTCTTTCCACCCCGACACTATCTGTTTTGCCAGGCGATTAGTTTGGGATGAGTTTTGGCATGGTTCTGAAAAGCTCCCCCCCCCCCCCTTTTATCTTTCTAGCTATAATTTCCTCTTTCCCAGTTCTTTCCTCTTCCCTACCTTGTGTCTCTCAAATTTTGACTCTAATCCAGGAGCCACAACAGGTGTTGGGCCTGCCTTTCAGCAAATTCTGAATCTTGGCTGGCAGGGTCCTGAGGGTGGAGCATGCCCTTGTGCCACCTGGTAGGCTGCCAGATCAGTTTCAAGGTCTCTCTGGTAACCTCCAAGGCCAGTTCTACTAAAAGGATCCTTTGTCCTTGGAGCATCCAGTCATTAGCACGAGGAAAGTCTTCAAAAGTCTCCTCTGAGCTCCCCAGGGGTGAGGGATATTTGATTGCTAACCTACCTTGAGCTCTGTAAGGATTGTTCTCTTTTGCACTACGCTTGACACAGTATTAATATATAATAGAGGCTATTAATACATGCCTATTGTTGACAATAAAGGTAATAAAAACCCACCCAATTATTTGAAATCTTCCCAGATTCAGTCATTCCACTGGAGAGGGCAGGGGTATTACAGTGTTGAGTGCAATATCTTGTATAGGTCCAATAAATATTTGTCATAAATATGTAAAATAGGCCTCAGTTTGAGCTTAAATTATGCCCATTTTTGAATTCACACAGGTGTGTGCATGTCCATTGTGGCAGGCATAGGGAGTGCACTGCTCAGATTTCCCATACAGAGAGCCTCCTGGGAGGAGTGTAGTTAGCTGACAGCCTCTAGCTGTAGGCATCTTTGGAATCTACCAGTGTTAATACACCAGTCATGCTTTCCCTGCCCTTCTCCCTGTCAGTGAGAGGGCACTGCAGATGTGCTAGAGCCAAGCCTTTCCTGCCCAACGTGGGGTTCCTCTAATGGGCAGTCTGCCCTGCAGCTTTCTCAGAGCTGCATTATTTATTATTACTATTATTATTATTATTATTATTATTATGCTCTCGGCCAATCTTCCTTCCTTCCTCCTCCATTCACCGGTGTCAGAACTGCATTGCAGTCTGAGGCTTTCCTCTTTCCTTTCCCCTTTATCTTTTACAAAGTGTTTCTCCCAGTAACTCTATTGCACTTTTTTATTTTATTTATTTTTTAATTTGTAAAGTTTATTTATTTTGAGAGAGAGAGGGAGAGAGAGCAAGGGGAGGACAGAGAGAGAGAGAGAGAGGGGGAGAGAGAATCCCAAGCAGGCTCTGCACTGCCAGTGCACAGCTTGATGAGGGGCTTTATCTCATGAACCGTGAGATCCTGACCCGGGCGGAAGTCAAGAGTTGGACGCTTAACCGACTGAGCCACCCAGGCGCCCCTCTTGGACTGCTTACTCTGTCTTGCCATCTGCTTCCTGGAGGTCCCAAACGAGCACTTCCAACCTAGTTGGGCCAACTCACCAAAGATCTATTTTTCATGAGGGCTTTAGGTGTCTCCTGGGAGGGAACTTATCCTAAGGAAAGTGAGGATTATAGGCAATGTGGATCCAGTCACAGAATCTTCAGAATCAAAGAGGAGTCTAAGTTCAACATTAGGTTTATCACAGATTGGTTTCGTAGCCTCGATGCAGCCTTACCCCTACCATTGGCACATGCTTAGTAATTTGTGGAGGGGAATGGGGGTGAGGAGGAATCAGCAAAATATAGAAGAGATGCTTTAATAAAAGTCTGAGTCAAAGGGCATAAATAATACCTATTGGAAGCCCATGTGATAAAGTATAACATGATACGGGGAGAAAGGTGTTCTCTCCACTGCACAATCCGTATAATAGGTTCTGGGCACTGGGGACCCCAGAAGGGTCACCTGGCATCCCAACAACACAGCATGTGAGAATCACTTTCTGGGTCTCCCAGGAATTAAGAGGAACATTTCTCAAGGAGAAGTAGTAAGAGGTAGAGGCAACACCTTGCAAAACTATATAAAAATGTGAATAACAGAGTATCAGAGCTGAAAGGAACTGTAGAGATCATCTAGTGTGCTGATTCTCAAACTGTGTTTCATAGAGATTCTCAAAGGCCCGGGGAGAAGGAAGGAGTGTCACAGACGAAATACAAATGTGTGGTAGTTCAAAGAAGGGAGAAATTAATTTGACGCAAGAAGGTTTTCAATAAAAATAAGAGGATGAGAAGATGAATTAACCATGTAGGTCAAATGGCTAATAATAAGTGGAGGGGCTAAGACAAGAAGCATGATTTCCCGGCTTCTTGGGTACCATGATGTGGGCCTTTAGCTGTTACTTTTAAAATGTGGTGGCTGTGAGCAAATTATTTATAATGGAAGGAATTTGGGGGTCATGTGTATGTTTTGTCTGTATATTCCTGCTCCTGGAGGAAGGGCAGAGTGGATGTGATGTCCCTTCGAATGCAGCTGGGTGACTCTAAACAAGTATGCTCTTCCTGGAGTCTGGTTTTCATTATTTTTATAACCTCAGGCTTACAAATCAGCCAGGGCAGAGATGCCGACAGAAAGGCCTAATGGAAGGAATATATTTGTTCCTAATTTAGACTAAGAACAACCACACCCCACAGATCAAAATCCATGGAAACTTCCACTGCTCTGCAGCACTGGTTGAACAGCATTTCCAAAAGAGTTCCAATATGCTCTTGAGAAAGGATTCCGTATTGATACTTTGAGGGAATGTTCCATGTTATATCCTTGTCTTGAAGATTCATGTTGCTCATAGAAAAGTCTCTGAAGAGCTCTGCAAAAGATATCTGTTTAGCCTTAGTCCAATGTTTTTCAAACTTGCTTACAAATGGAAACTTTTATTCACGGAATATCTATTACCACACAGAACACACTTAGGAAATGCTGAGGTAAAGACTACTGACTGGGAACAGAGGAGGTCTGGGTTGTGGTCACATCTTTGCCACTAATTTGCATTTTTCATCATTTTTGGACTTCAGTTTCTTCATCTGCAAAAGGAGAGGTTTGAAATCAATGATCTAGAGAGAAAAAAGGACTACCATTTATTGCACACTTACTCTGTGTCATGCACTGACATGCCATCAGGGTCCTGACTTTAGAAGGGCCCCATGCTTGACTTAATCAATGGTTACCATCTGCTGTCACCATCTTGATTCTTGACTCATCTTGATTCTTAGTAATATTTAAACAAGGAGCTCTGCATTTTCATTTTGCACTGGGCCCCATACATGATGTGGCTGATCCTGTGCGTGTGTGTTTGTGTATCTAGAGAGAGAAAGAGAAAGGTTGTCTCTAATATTATTTCTCATCTCACATCAGTCTAGTGAAAATATATGTGTACTATTATTTGTGATATACAAATACGGAAGCTGAGAATGAAAGAGGTCAAATAAATTACTCAAGGTCACATAGGGAGTGAATAGCCAGGATTCCAAGCTAGCCCACAGGGCTCTAAAGCTCTTGCTCTTCCCACTAGACCAGCTGCCAGTGCAAACATTCTATAATTCTAAGATTCTTTTGTTCTTCGAACTACTGGTAGATCTATCTCACTGTTCCAGTAACAGAAGCACTTCATTAATATCATTTGTTGTCTAAGTGACTATCTGGCTAAATGAATTAGGGAGTGATGGATTAGATGTCAGTGAAAACATGGCTAGATGGCAGGGAATGAGTGGCTGTAGAAGTCAGACAGACATGGAATCCAACAAACCTGGTTCTGCCATTTACTAGCCATGTGACCTAGGGTGACCCACTGTGCTCCTCTGTCTCAGTCTACCTCATAGGTCATTGTGAGGATTAAATGAAATAATGCATTGCTTAACACATGGTAATCTCTCAAAGGATTATTACTATCCTTTTATTAAACCTGACCACACTAGATTTGCTATTGTGATATCAGAGGACCAACTATTGGAATTCATTTAATTTATTCAATAATGAGTGCAAGAACATTAGTTTCTTTATTTTTTCTAAATCAAATCAAGTCAAATTTTAATTTCTCTAATTCAAATCTAATTAAATTTAGCTTCACTCTCACCTACCAGGTTAGTGGGACATAAAATTTCAGAGCTTTTATGGGGATGCCAAAATCTCAGGGCTTCCCCAACCTAGAAAACCTGGGGAAGTGTCTTTAGCCCATCATAGTTGTAGCTCACTGTTCAGGGAGGTGTGTTGTAGTCTGATGTATCTGGCCCAATTGGTCAAGTCATCTACTCTTTCTAATCTAAACTTGGCCGCCAAGAGTTCCTGTATGACTCCCAAAGCCATGGCATCCTTATAGGTACCACTGCCAAAAATATTGGGAGAGAGCCAAGTGCAGGTCCCCACCACCCTCATCCTCTTGGCTTTGAGTCACCCTCCCAAATAATCCAGCTTTTTCCCTTCAAGAATATATATGTTGGAAAAGGACTTCTAAATGTTTTTCCCCTGAGGTAAAGAAAGCCTCCCAACCTACAAAGGACTAACTGTCCTTCCAAAAAGGGTACAGATGAAAATGTTCTATGTCTTTTTACTAAGCAGAAAAAAAAAATTAATTGATTTAATTCATTCAATTACACCATATTCTCAAGCTTTTTCTTTTTTTTTAAAGTTAAAAACCATTTTTTTAATGTTTATTTTTGAGAGACAGAGAGAGACAGAGCATGAGCAGGGAAGGGGCAGAGAAAGAGGGAGACACAAAATCTGAAGCAGGCTCCAGGCTCTATGCTGTCAACACAGAGCCCAACACGGAGCTTGAACCCACGAACCACGAGATCATGACCTGAGCTGAAGTGGGATTCTGAACCAACTGAGCCACCCAGGTGCCCCTCTTTTTCTTTTTTCTTTTTTTAAAAAATTTTTTATCTATTTATTTTGGGAGAGAGAGAGTGTGCGTGCACAAGCAGGGGAGGGGCAGAGAGAAAGGGAGAGAGAGAATCCCAAGTAGGCTCCATGTTGTCAGCGCAGGGCCCAATGCAGAGCTCCATCTCATGAATCGTGATGTCATGACCTGAGTCGAAATCAAGAGTCGGACGCTTAACCTCCTGAGCCGCCCAGGTGCCTCAAACTTTTTCGTCTTCTGTGAAGTCTCCTGTAACCTGTTTCTCCCTTGGCCACTATATTTCACATCTAAGCTTGCAGGTCTTCTCTTTACTCCAAACTGGGGAAGCAGAGGAGGTAGGGAAAGGACAATACTAGAGAGAATATGTTGCTGATTCTCCCAATTTGTGGGTGAGAATTTTCCAAACCAACCATTTGGAATTCTACATTTCAGATCTTCTGAACCCCTTGAGAACAATGAGCAGCGGGTGGAAAAAACACAGGCTTTGGAAGCCTTGATTTATAGGAGTACGTTTATATGTAATGGAACAGAAGGCTTGGTAACGGTATTAGAACAGGCTAGGGCACTGATGTTCATGGACGAGGTACAAGGACAGGAACTGTTCGGCCACTTAGTGCACATAGTTATGCTGGGCATCTGCCAAGTGAAGGGCAAAATGAGAATTTTGCTTCTAACTTAGCAGCAGAGCTCTGGGCCTGTAGTGCTGGGCCCTCTAGTGGCTAGTTCTTATTCAATGACCATAACACTGTTTTCTCAAGTTCTCTAGTTCTTATTCAAAGAACTGATCACTGTCCCATCTTCTTTTTGGTTTTGTTAGAACCACTAACTGCCCCCATGTATATTCTGTCCTCTCATTCCTCTGTCATTTCTATCTCCAGGGAAAGATTCCCTTAGAACCAGACTGAGATAGAGAGTGGCATGCAGGTTTTGGGGGGGCAGGTACCTCAGTAAGTGAGGACACAGGAGTAGACAGAGGGAGAAGCTAACTCACACAGCGGTTGCAACTGAAGCCTCATCTGATCCTAACGAGGAGGTCTGGAGTTGAGGTGGCAACTGAATTGTCCCAAACTGATGCCACGGAACCAGAACTTTATATATCCCTGCATCAGTCTGTCATTGGTTGTGAGTCACCTCCAGGAGGGGTGGTGAAATAGTTATCTGTGGTCCAGGACAACACACAGAGATGTGGCTGGGAGCCGGGAGCAGCTCACATTCCCAGCAGCTGGGTGATGTGAAAGATCTGGGCACAGAACCCTGAATCCACTCGTGGGAGTTTGCATTCACATTCATGGGCTTCCTGAGTACTTTGTTCCTCTCTTTTTGTCAGTTTCCCCTTGATGCAGGAAGGAAAAGTCCAGAAATGAAAATCAGGAGACAGATCCTAGCATACACTCCTGCTACATGACCTTAAGTACGTCACCTAAATTATCCCAGCCTAAGGGCTAGCAAGAGAGCTCAACAACAATGCTTCACCGCTAAAGTTTTGTTTTTTTTTAATGTTTATTTATTTTTGAGAGAGCGTGCCCGCGTGCTCATGCGAGAGGGTGTGGGGGAGGAGCAGAGAGAGAATCCCAAGCAGGTTCTGCACTGTCAGAGCCTGATGCAGGGCTCGAACCCACGAACCGTGAGACCATACCCTGAGCCCAAATCAAGAGTCAGACACTCAACTGACTGAGCCACCCAGATGCCCTGCTTCACCATTTAAATTTTACAAAGTGCTCTCATATTCACTTTCAATTGAAACCACTGAACAAAATTCTCTAAACCAAATGAGATAATGGAGAGAGAAATAGTTTGAAAGATTGGTAGTACATACACATGTGAGAAGTTATGTAGCACAATACTCATAATAATGTTAATCCATTCTAATATTTATTAAGCATCTACTTTGTGCCAGGCTTTATCCTAGTTGATGGGGCATAGAGATACATTAGACATGGTCCCCATCTGCACCTTTGCGTTGTTTCTTGGAGGGAAAAAGACATGCCAAAAGAGTACAACGTGGTAAAAATGATCACAGAATCATAAACCGGGCAGTAAGATGGCTGAAAGTAGCCTCAGTCTATGTTAGGGAGGGGCAGAGATGGGTTCAAAGTAAAACTTCATAGAAATAGAATGTTTTTATAGGTAGAAAACCTGAAGTGGTGAGCTAATCTTTGCCCCCATGAAGGCAGGGACCATGCCTACCTTATTTGTTGCTGTTCTCTTAGTACCAAACACTTTACCTACAACTAAGTACCTAATAAATATTTGTTGAATGAATGAATACATAATAAACCAAAAGCAGAACTGTCAGCCTGCAGTTGTCCCACAGAGCTCTTTTCAGATGTACTTAAATAATCCCATCCTGTCTCTGACTAAGGGAGATGCAGCAATGATTCACATTAGATGCTTTCTTGAGATTATCTCCTTCTAATCTCCCAGCAGATTCTGTGGCTGGTGTCTCTGTTCCCCTTGTCCCCAGTGTTTGGAGTCAATGTTGTAGGGACTCAGGGACCCTCACTCGAGAGCCGTCCCAGTTGGCTTATTATTCCCATAGAATCATGACGATGTCCTCTCTTCTCTTTGAGGCATCTTGATTGAGGATGGAAGAAGCTGGGCGGGGATGAGATTGTGATTGCTCTACTTGATCCCTGAAGGGGAACAGAGAGGCCAGCCACAGTCTGCTGGGAGATTAGAAGGGTTTACATTCAAGAAAGGATCTAATGTGACTCTCAAAGGAACCAGCTATGGTGGGGATGATGTGGTTTGAGGTGTTGGAGTTAGAGCCAATGGCCAAGAAAGAATTCTTGAGACATCTTTGGTGCAAAAAGGTGGTTTTATTAAAGCATGGGGACAGGACCCCTGGGCAGAAAGAGCTGCACTGGGGTTGTGATGGGTGACTGATTATATACTTTCAAGTTGGGAGAGGGTTTTAGGGATAGAGTAAGCCTCTAAGGAATTTTGGAAACAAGGTTTCCAGGACCTTGAAGGGCTTGCTGCTGTTAAGAAGAGATCATTTGTTATTGTGTAGTAAAAACTCAGTCATGAGACCCTTCACATGTATATCAGGGGGCTGTAAGCTTGGAGTATGATTGCCAACATATATCTTGTGGGGTAGAGATAAAGGAAGTTTCCAAAGCAATTTTTATTTATTTATTTATTTTTAATTAAAAAAAATTTAATGTTTATTTATTTTTGAGACAGAGAGAGAGAGAGAGACAGAGCATGAGCGGGGGAGGGGCAGAGAGAGAGGCAGACACAGAATCCAAAGCAGGCTCCAGGCTCTGAGCTGTCAGCGCAGAGTCTGACGAGGGGCTCGAACTCAAAAACCATGAATTCATGACCTGAGCTGAAGCCGGACGCTTAACCGACTGAGCCACCCAGGCGCCCCTCCAAAGCAATTTTTATATGTTTAAGTAGACTTACAGGATCCTGGAGCTTGGGATAATGTTAAGATTGCCTTTGCCCTTAGCAAAGTGTCATCATCGAGGCAGCTGAGCTCCTAGAGGAAGGTCACTCTGCCTATCCCAAGGACTTGTCAATGGGCTGTTGTCAGGAAATTTAATTTTTTTTTTCTTCTGTCATTGTTTCCCACATCAGAGACAACATGGGCTTGAATGCAGGCAAGTCAGTGTTAAAATCTAGACGGCCTCACGCATTAAGTGAATGTTAAAGAAGCTATTTCACCTCTGAGCTTCTGTTTCCTCATCTATTAAATGAGGATTTAAAAAAGTTAAGAGATTTTGGGAAGGTGAAATAGGTAACATGTAAGTTCTCAGCACAGTGCTTAGCAGAGATTGGCTGCACATCAAAAACTAGTTTTTCTTCACTTTTTCCTGGTCACTAATTTCTGACTCTCCTGCTCCCCAGGAGCTCATTCCTGTCAGTGTTTAACCACTGCCACGGATGGGTCCTCTGATTTCATCTAGGCAGATCATATTCTTGGTTTCTTAGTGGCACCTGAAACAGGATTCTTTTTCCTACACAAGCCTGGCTGAAAGCCTTGCTTTGTCTATTTCCCTTATGCTTAAACCAACATCTTGGATATTGCCATTACAAAGAGGGATGAGACAAGATTCACCAATACCAGGGGAAAAAATGAGTAAAAGTCACACTGCCAGGACAGGCTTAGTTATACCCACAAGGTTCCAACCCCCACACCCCCCAAAAAACATGACCAAATCAGAGTAACAGCACTTCTTTCTTCTTGACAAGGCTGTACATTTTTCTTTCATGGCCAGTCCTGGGGGAAAGAGTGAGGAGGGTAGGGTGAAGACCACTAGCTGTCCACCGAAATCCATTCCTTCCCTTCCACAGTAATAGAGATTTGGTTAGGACATCGCTGCCCAGGCAGGAACCTCATTTGCCTACTTGCCTTGGAGCCAGTGGTGGTCATGTTACTAAGCTCTTGTCAAGTGCCCCTCCGAGGTTAAGTACCCCCTCTAGCAGCCATCACCTGTCTCCAGAGAATTGCCCTCCATTGATGAGATCCTCCTTACAACCTTCCTCTTGTCCCCCCTCCCAACCAGGGTGGTCCACAATCAATTACTGACTATATGGGGGCATAAAGAGCCATCCCCCTTGCCTCAAGGGGGTGTAATCCTGCTGTGTGGTTTGTGCCCCTGCCATGTAGAACAGTTCCCTGAAGATTAGGCCAGGGACATGAGAACACATTTTGGTTCTTTCCCTTTCCTATCTACTTCCTTCTCTCCCTTGAAGGTTTTTCCTGAAAAGTGCCCCATCAATAAATGCCTGTCTCAAATTCTGTTTCTAGGGAACCCAACCTCAACCTATCAGTGTCAGTGCCCTGCTACCATTTCCCCAGATCACTTTCCCATTCATTTCAAGGGACAATTCAGATCCACACCCTGGGTTGGGTGTACCATAGTGCCAAAGTTGGATTGAATGTGGTACAGCAGTTAGATGAAGAACTAGTGGGCTCTACTGAAGTAATTATAAGGAATACCTACTAATAAGTATTGTTACATGGTTATTACAAGCTGAATGAGTTAATGTATATACAATGCTTAGACCACTACCTGACATATAATAAATGCTCTTAAGTGTTAGAGCAGGGGTTTCTTTGATCTTTTTTACTTATGTATTCCAAGAGTGCCTAGATGAATGCTTGGCACGTAGTGGGCCCTCAATAAATGTCTGGCGAATGAGGGATTGTTGAAGTTTCGCTTTGATGGCTCAAGGTGATGTTCTGGGATCTGGCCAGCAGAGGGCAGAACCGGTGCCGATAAAAAATCCTATGCGCTGAGAGGGTATTGCCACTTAACTCGCAAACATTTGGGGTGGGGTAGAGCTGGAGGGTGGGGAGGGTAGTAACGAGGTATATAGAGCCCTTACTTTGTGAATTCAGGCAAATAAGTAGTTCTAGGCTCAGGAACTGCCCTGGTGCTCAGGAGTTGCCCTGGTGCTACTCAGAAGTAGCTCTTCTTTTGAACTTGTGACTGACTGCTCCATGCTCCCTTCAACAAATCTTCTTTCCTGTTAATGCTAATATACACCGGGTTTCTGCAACTTGCAAGCAAAATAATTTATATTATTTTATTATTTAATCCTGTAAGCATAAGGACTCTGTGAAGGAGAGCCACTACCATGGTTAGGGACACTGAAGTCCCAGAGTTGCCACACTGGGTCTGCTTCCTGCCCAATTTCCCAGCCAACCACTCTCTTTAGGCATGTGGTTTCACCACATTTCTACCCTCAAGCTTCCCTTGGTTTGTTTTCTTCTTTTGCTGTGCCCACTTAGATCAGTCCTATCTTTTCAAAAAACCCAGTTCAAATTCTTTGTCTGACTCCTCAAAATCTACCCAATCTCATTTCTTAAAACCCTTCTAGCCTGACCATTCATTACTATTCTTGATTCCATTTCCTATTTGGGACTTTGGACTGGGTGGTCTCTAAAGTCTCATTCAACTGTAGACTTCTGAATCGTTTTCTTCCCATATGTCAAATCTTCTTAAATAGGTCTCTACCTTCTCCTTCAAGAAGAGCTAAGGAAGGCTATGCCTGGGTGGCTTAGTCAGTTAAGCATCATCTGACTCTTGATTTCAGCTCAGGTATGATCTCAGGGTGTGGGACTGAGTCCCACGTCGGGCTCTGCGCTGACAGCATGGAGCCTGCTTGGGATTTTCTCTCCCTCTCTCTGCCCCTCCCCCTGCTCATGCTCACTCTCTCAAAATAAATAAATAAACATTAAAAAAAAAAAAGAAAAACTAAGGAAAGGCTTGAGCACATATGGGGCTCAGCACAGATTTGCAGGGAGTTAACACAACTGACTGCTCATGGGAATGAATGTGTTCTGTATCTTCCATTCAAGAAACACACAAGCATTTATTTTTATTTTTTCAAGGTGGAAGTAGCTTCCCCCCTCGCCCCCGGATTATACAAGTAGCATACTTATGGTCAGATAAATCAAATATTACATAATTTTTTAAGTAAAAAAGGGAAAATCACAATCCTTATTTTTCAGAGATAATTACTATCAAAATATTCTTTCAGGGTTTTTGCTATATACAAATATGTATGTTTCAATAGGGCTTTCTGGAGACCCTTTGTACATCCCTTAAACAGAAATCAAACAGAACAGTGCGAGGTTCCAGCTGGGGATTTGTAGCTTGTAAGGTATTCACTCATCACATTGCACATATTAGGCTGAACCATATGAAAACTACTGATATTCAGCTGCTTTTGACCTACAAACACAATTTTATGGTTTTAATCTAATGTATGTGAAGACCAGAATGTCAGAGCTAGTAGAGCTCTTAGAGACTTTCAAGTTGAACGGTTTCATTGTGAGGAGGTGGGAAAAGGATCAGAGAAAGGCATGACCACTCAGTTCATGTACCAGAATCCTTCCACTGAACCAGTTACCTGCCTTGCATGCTCTCCTTCTTTTAATATGGTAATCTTCTAGGTGTGATAATAACCTTCTAGAAGCAGATTTTAATTTGGTGTCAGAAAATTCTTCCCAGAATTTAACCAAATCAGAAGAGGCTGTGTTAGAGGTAGTGACTGGAGATGTGGCTGGGAAGGGCACTGTGACCTGGCTGGAGAAGTGCACGAATCATGGAACTAAAGAGCCTTAACATTCAGGGCCCTGCACTTGCATGGCTCCTTAGGGTCTTGGGAGGGGTCCTAGTAATGTATTGACATGGCAATATGTTTTTGTAATATTTGTAAAAGCAAAATTATTTTGAATTCTTTTTCTTAAGGGGACCCCCAGAATTGTGTAAGTTTCAGGCCTGGATCCTGTCCCGTGTTTAAAAAGCACTAGGCAAGGAAACCAGAGCTCCTACATTCCAGCTATGGCACTACTCTGGCCCAGATGGGCAGAATGGTATTTAATTTGCTTCCCTCACAGGGGGTAAAATCACAAATGTTAAATGTCTGGAAAAATATAAAATGTGAACAATATAAAATGTGAACAAATATAAATAGGTGAATAAATATAAAAACGTTACTCATTTCTTATCTGTGATATGGTAATCACTGCTGCTTCTCATGGTCGTTGAAGATAACGCATCAAAAAACATGTCCTCCGTGCATCTTCCCGTTTCATTTGCTTTTGCTACAACTTCCTTTTCTCCTTCCTCCAGCCTCCAGCTCCTAGCTCCCAGTACTCCAGCCAGTGGACCAGTAGTGGTTACTATCTTTTGCTATTTCTATATATTTGTTCATGGGGCTCCCAAAAGTCTGCTTTTGCTGGAAAAAAAAATCTTTATCCGCAAGGCCCAGGTCTCCCAGCCCCTCTCCTCCCACCCTAATGATGACTTCTTCTAGCCCTTTCTCTTGTTGATCTTATAGATGGGGACACTGAGGCCTGATGTGGTCCAGCACTGAGTTCTGGTGTCTTGATATTCTGCCATTCCTGGCCCCCTAGCATCAGATCATAGACACACGGTTCTTGATGTACACATGATAGGGGTCACTGCGCTTGTCCACTTTGCGGGAGCGGGTATATCCCAGGATGAGGCTGCCCACAGTGACAGCAAATAGAAACATGACAAAGAGAATGTACATGTAGGAGTTGTCATCACGGCCAGGTAGGCTGGCCCGTCGCTTCTCTGTCAGGTTGTCTGGCCCTGGCCGGCAGAGCAGGTTGCTGTGAATAGTGGCATTTAGAGCCTTCAGCACAGCGTGCAGGCTTTTGTACCAAGTCTCAGTCCCGTTGGTGGTCTCCATAGCAATAGGGATTGAAGTGGGCAAAGAACTGGAGGACGCTCTGTTGGTGACAGAAAAGAGAAAGGGGATAGCTTCTGTCATCTGCAGCTTGAATTCCATCCCGACTCCCTCAAACCCCAGCGAAAATCCCAACATCACAGTTTATTCTACCTATTAGTTTACTTGTCTGTCTTCTCCACTAGACTGCCAGGTCAATGAAGGCAGGGACTATGTCTGTTTTACTAACTGCTATATGCAAGCACTTAAGACAGCACCCAGTAGGTGCTCAATAAATACTTGTGGAATAAAGCCTTCTTCAACCATTGTAACCCATATTAATCTTTCTTTTTTCTTTCTTTTTTTTTTTTTATTCTATAAATCACCGAGCTTTAGGCTACAAGGGCTTTAGGGATTATTTACTCTAATTCCTTCCATTTTTATACAAAGGGAAGCTGAGGCCCAGAGAGAATTAAGTGGCCTGTCCATGATCACAGAGAATATTGGAAGTAGAGCCAAGACAGAGTCCCTTTCTGTGATGGCCAGCTTACAGCTCCTTTGGCTCCTGGGCCAGCTCTCGGCAGGACTGTGTGGCACCATCAGAAGACATTACCCAGAGTCCTCCTTCAGCACAGTTTTTTTTTTATATTCCATGGACAGCATTTACAAGAAGTTTGGGGATGGCTTAAATTTCACCCTACCTGGAGGCCAGAGGCTGGGTCATTTGATCTCTTAAGCACATTATGTCCCAAATGCTCTAGGTATTGCTAGCTATTTAGAGGAAATTCTGTTGGAAAAGAGGCGGTGGGGGAAACAGGGAGAGGCTGATAACCACTGAAGACACCAGGGAAAAGAAGGACAGGGTTGAACCTGAGGGCAGGGGAGTGAAAGGAACACTCAGTCTGGTTTGGAGCTTTCCTACCCCAGAGAGGGAAGAGACAGGTACCTCAACTCTCCTGCCTTCTGACACAAAGTCACTGTGTACCTGGTGTATAATAAATGTTCCTTCCCCTTCTTCTTAGAGATCCTTAGTCCATAATATAGAAAAACATCCAAAGACAACCTTGTATCCAAATCTCTGAAAAATCATGTCATTCTCTTTAAGCAAGGCTCCATCCACACTCACTTCTTTCAGGAAGACTTCATTGAGTGCTCTCTATCTTTTAACCATATTCCACAAGCTTTATTGTTGCAGCCCTCCCTTTTGTCCAGCACTTACATGTAAGGCACTGTGTGGCTATTCTCTTGTTATTGATAAGGGTATTAGCAGACCACATGCTCTTGGTCAGCAGGACTGTATCTCTCCCTCAAGTCTAGGGGATTACCCTGAGACTGGCTGGGTGTTGTGTTTCCCCAGGGGTCTACCTAGTAACTGGCTGGCTGTTCTTCCTTCAATAGTCTCCAGTAAAAATGGCTATTTTAGGGACTTTTCCACAGGCCAATCACTCAGAGTTCACTAACTGGTTCCAAAGCCCTCCTTTATCTAGGTAGATCTGTCAACCTAACTGAAACTAACAAACTTGAATATTACATATGGTCTCTTCCAAATAATAGATGACTGTTATGACCATGATCAGTATTCATGGACAACTCTATGAATGAAGAAGTTAGGGGGAATAATTTAAATAATACAGCAATCACCCAGGACTGGCCTACATTTCGTGCAAGGCCTTTGGGGCTTCCTGGTAAGTAGTACTTGAACTACCTTGTCTGGACGGAGGACGGAAAGAGAACAAGGGCTCGCGGAGTTAAGATCCAGAAGGCAGAGATTCTCATCTACTACCTCAATTGTCAGGTAAGAAATTTGTGCCTTCTTCTTCCCTTGTATGGACCAATGGAAAGCAGGAGCAGCACAATGAAATTAATGGCTCAACTCATCATTCAGCCGGTCATCATGTATGGAGGCCCACTGTTAGGCAGGCCTCATGCTGGGAGCTTGGGGAGGCTCAAACCCAGTCTCTGAACTTAGGGACATTGCCAGCTGATGTATTATGAAGGCAACAAGCCAAGAGCTACTGGGGCTTAGAGAAAGAAGGGACAAATTCTGATCAAGACTCAGAGAGTATTCAGTGATGGAGGCATTTGAATTGGACCTTGAAGGGCTTTTAGGAAGTAGAGAAGGCAAGAAAAGCAAAGAGGTAAACAAGCATGACAACAAGAATGTTTAGAAGAGGGGCACCTGGGTGGCTCGGTCGGTTAAGCAGCTGACTTCAGCTCAGGTCACAGTCTCATGGTTCATGAGCTCAAGCCCCACATTGAGCTCTGTGCTGACAGCTTAGAGCCTGGAGCCTGCTTTGGATTCTGTGTCTCCCTCTCTCTCTGCCCCTCCCCTGCTCGTTTTCTGTCTCTTTCTCTCAAAAACAAACATTAAAATTTAAATTAAAAAAAAAAAAACAACAACGTAGACCGTGGGATAGAGAGAGACTTCTCTGAAGTAGATCATGGAGAGCCTTGAGTGCCAGGCTGCAGAGCTGGAACTTTATCCTATAGTTGGGGAAGAGCCATGGAACAGTATTTTAAAAGGGAATACAGTGATGAGATCTATGCTTTGAAAGGACAGTCGGGCTGCCAATATGGACTGGAGGAGGCAAGAATTGAGGCAGGGAGCCTAATGACAAGGGTCCTGAAATAGTTCAGGCAGAAGACACTGAGTCCTGAGCTGGGACCATGGGGATGACAAGGTGGGGGCAGGAGTTAAGATCTCACAGATGTGATTTGTGAGAGGTATGTGGGGAATGGCTTAGGGAAGAAGGGGCCTTGGACAGTTTTACAGGCAGATAACAGATAGATGAGTGAGTGCCTGGAGAATCCCACTTTGAATTTTTTTTTAACGTTTATTTATTTTTGAGACAGAGAGAGACAAAGCATGAATGGGGGAGGGGCAGAGAAAGAGGGAGACACAGAATCGGAAGAAGCCTCCAGGCTCCGAGCCGTCAGCCCAGAGCCCGACGCGGGGCTCGAACTCACGGACCATGAGATCGTGACCTGAGCTGAAGTTGGACACTTAACTGACTGAGCCACACAGGCGCGAGGATCCCACTTTGAAAGAAATGGGCTTCTTGCCATGTTCTGGCTCTAGTTTTCTCATCTGTCGAAATGATTATCATCGGGAGTTATTCAATGGGTTGAGTTTCAATTTTGCAAGATGAAAAAGTTCTAGAGATCTGTTGCACAACGATGTGAATACAGTTAATGATACTGAGCTGTATACTTAAAAATAGTTAAAATGGTAAATTTCATGTATTTTTTTAAACCATGATTAAAAACAACAACAAAAGACTATTATCCCTGTCCTGCCTCCCTCCAGGCTTGCTTGAGCATACACTTTTATTATGGTGAAAAAAATGTTTCAATCTAGTAAGTATGTATACACAGTACATACAGTGAAGACGAAGTCTCCCTATTCCCAGTGGTCCAGGACTCTTTCCCGGAGCAGTCACTGTTACCAGTTTTCTTAGAAATCCTTTGCAAAGTAGTTTTAACTGACAGGGCAGAGGAAGGGGAAGCTATATCTGGAAGACTCACCAAATAGTAGGCAAATTCTCTGGCTCTGAATCAGCTTCAGAAATCTCCCTGTGGGTGCCCTAAGGCTCCCCTGCCCCTCAGCTTCTTCAGAGTGTCTCTGGACACATCTGGGGTCTCAGTGTTGACATTGAGAGCTGAGAAGGAAAGGCCCAGTGCTGGAAAACAGGGGAGGAGGCAGGGAAGGAAGAAATCAGACACACAGAAAAATCTTCAGAACCAGGGTGGATCTCCTAAGGCTGGGGCCCCAAGGGTTGTGCAATAGCTTTGCTGTGCACTCCCCCCCCCCCACTTCCCCTCCCCTTTGTGCAGCAGCTGGGTCAGACCAGCCTAGGGTTGCAGTTACAGGAACTGTGCAGTGGCTAAGGGACATCTGATTGCTGTCCCCCAACCCCAGGCCCGCAATGTTTCTACTGGGTGACTTTGTGATAAACCTCAGTTTAACATGTGGACTCCTGCTCGGGGAGCTGCCAATAGTGCAGACTAAAATATTCCCTTTCCTAAGGGTACAGGTATCTTAACAGAAGTCTCTAAAAGGTTCAAAGAGCCTGAGCCCCAAGGGAATGATGTGTGTGGCAGGGTGGCAGCTGGCAGTGGGTTGATATTTTACATAGACACAAATGATGTTTCCAATGAACCTATTTGGAGAGACTGGGTAATACATGGTCACAGCATCAGCACTATCTGTAGCAAAACTCATTGTGAAAATTAAAGAAGAAAATTGCAGTGTCTGGTACCAGGTGCCGCACAGGGGTGGTGACGGTTTTATTTTTGCAGAGCAGAGGCTGGCGGGACCTTCAGAGGCCATTTAGTCTAACTTTTAGTTAACTTCCCTCATCTTACAGTTAAGGAAATGGAAACCCAAGGAGCTGTCTTGGTTCAGTTGTTACTTGTGTGACTTTGGGCATGTGACTTCCCTTTTCTGGGCCTCAGCTTCTGTCTGCATCTATAAAATGAAGGCACTTTAACTATGTAATCTGGCAAGGTTGCAGTAAACTCTAACATCCCACAAAGGTACAAATCACAAAACCACACTGTTGAGATTATGGGAGATTGGACAGGTTGGTGGGAGAGGTATTTTGGGGTCTTTTTAGAGCCCCTGAATCACAAGATAAGGAAGGCTGCAGACTTTTTTCTCACAGATTAAAGATGTACCTGAGACAAGGACTAAGTTACACTGAATATTCCTGCCTAGATAAACTGAGAGTCAAGTCAGTTGACTTTGGCTTTTTTTCTTAACAGTTCATCTGTCCAGGTGATCTAGCCAGGGAAGGAGTGAGAGTCTGTGCAGAAAATGAGGGTGGACGGACAGTGTGGGGGATGGTGTGGGCTCCAATGCAGGCTTCAGTGAGGGCAGTAAAAGTTCATGAAATCATTGATCCCTCAGATCCTCCTTCTGGGGCCTCTGGATAGACCTGGAAGTTTGTGGTTCTGACAGGGGAAGCAAAGAAGTCACTCTTACATTATCTTTAGGTACTGGGTTGGGGTAGGAATGAGGGCCTGGGTGCAAGGGCATTGCTGGGTCAGGAGAGACAGAAAGCTGATGAAGAATGGGTTGGTTCTCTGTGAACTGCCTCTAGGTCCAAGGATTGGCAGTTGGCAACAATGAGAATTTTGTTCCTCTTTCTGAGCTCCTTGGCTTCCCTTGTCAAGATAGTCACTGATTATAAAGTTCATAATGGGGCAGATAGAGCTCTGCTCCAGAGAGTTCTTAACTTGAAACAGAAGATAGACCAGTTAATAGGAACTGACTATGCTGAAAGAGATTGTAAAGATTATTTAGAATCTAGATTCTAGGCCAACGCCTCCATTTTGTAGATGGGGAAATGGAAGCTCTGAGAGGGAGGGTGACTTGCCCAAAATGACACGACTAGTGACGGGCAGAGCTCCGATGAGGACCGAGGTCTTTGGGGGCATGTGCTGTTAAGGTGCTCTTTCCACTACCAATGGCAACATTCCCTGGCATCTGAGTTGTGCATCATATGGAACACAGTCTTCTCGTGTCCTGTAGCATCATATCCTCTAACTCCATACTTTTTCCTGTACTGCAGATTCTCACCAATCGAGGATCTAGTAGGGATGGTGGGGGGGGGGTGGATGTTGGCATGTTTTGGACGAGGAGTTAACCTTCTTTTATAATCTCATCTCCTATGGTCCTTTCTGCTCTAGACCCACTCCTGATCCCCCAAAACGCCAGACTCACTCTCTTCTTCCACACTCTATTGCTATTTCTATTTCCTGCATCTTAACAGATTCTTCCTAAATGTTTTTTGTTTGTTTGTTTGTTTGTTTTTTAAGTAAGCTCTATGCCCAACATAGGGCTTGAACTCGAGTCACATGCTCCAACTGAGCCAGCCAGGTACCTCATCCCCCAACTCCCCATCCCTGTGAGTTAGAACTCAAAGGTGTCTAACCTGCGGGTGGAGCTGTAAAGCTGTCATCTGAAGGATGAACTGGGCATCTTAGGTTTTCTTTCAGGTTTCTCTGGGGAAAAATGAAACTCCGCCATTGGTTCTTTTGGTTTTCCCCCTGCTCTGTTTTAGCTACTCTTTCAGAGTGAACATCTTAAGTGTTTAGAAATGTGGTAAAGAGAGGTGAGGGGGAAAAAGTCACACAAAGCAGATGGAGATATAAAGACAATCCCTGGGACCACACAATTTTGCCATTGGTCCCTCTGGCAATCTTATCGCCACATGGACTGGGGGGCCAGTGGAGTGGGAGGAGGAGTTCAAGGTATGGACCTTAACAAAGAGTTGGAAGGAGACAGAGATAGAATCTGAGCTGAAAGGGATCTTAATAATTATGTTGTTAGTACAATCCCCATCCAAACAGGAAAATAGAGCACCCCCTCCCTGAGGAAACCACTTGCACAAGGTCTCACAGCCCCGTGAACTGGGATCACAAATTGGTTTCGCATCCATGGACCTTTCTAGTATCAGTTCCCCGTTGCCTGTAGGAAAGTCTAACCTTCTCAGATTGTCATTGAAGCTTCTTTGGATATGACCCTGCCTCTCCCCAGTTCCCTGTGCCAACTGGTACTGAGTTACAGACCATTCTCCAAACATTCCTCACATTTGCACACCTCTTGCCTTTCCTTATGCTGTTTTCTTAGGCAGAGGAGTTTCCTTCCTCTTTTTATCTTCCTGGTGAACTCCTACTCATCCTTAAAGGCCCAGCTCTAATGTCACCTCTATAGACCCCCTCCTGGGAGACCCCCTTCTTCACTCCCTAGCCAATTAGTCTTTCCCTCTTGTCTGTTCCTAAAGTGCTTTGCATAAAACCCTATTAGAGCACTATGCTGTACTGAAAGTGTATGTGTGTATAGGTATCAACATATGTAGATATGTATGCTAAACTATGTGCTGTGAGGTGTGAGGGCAGGGACCTGTGCCTCACATACTTCTTTATGCCCTGGGCCCAAGCACATAGTAGGCACTCAAGAATAAATGAATCAGGGGCACCTGGGTGGCTCAGTTGGTTAAGCATCTGACTCTTGATTTTGGCTCAGGTCATGATCTCATGGTTTGTGGGCTCGAGCCCTGCGTCAGGCTCTGCACTGACAGTGTGGAGCCTGCTTGGGATTTTCTCTTTCCCTTTCTCTCTGTCCCTCCCCTGCTTGTGTTCTCTCTCCCTTTATCTCTCAAAACAAATAACTAAATATTTTAAAAACTGATTAAAAAAAATGAATCAATGCCATTTCTTATTAGACCATCCCCTACCCAGTACACACATAGACATTCATGAAAACAGCTTACAGTACCTAAAAAGCAAGAGCAGGCCAAAACATATTTGATTTGGTCTGGGGAAGGGGTGGCTCAAAGAAAAGAAGGTGTCTCAGTCAGGTGGGGAAGTGACTCAGAGGAGAAGGAATTCTAAGACTTCTTTGAAAGCCCAGATGTTCCCTGCACCTGAATCCCATTCAATCCAAAGGGCAAACATTCTTGGCCCCAAAACACTAGCAGTGGCTTTGCCACCCTCTTCCCTGTGTACCTACTCAGGGTGTGGCCACACACACCCAACCACTGCACACACACAGTCCAATTTCCAGTCACCCAGCCCGTGATTTTGCCTTTCATGTGTGCGTTTCATGGTTCCAATCGTGGCTGTATGCTTGGGTATGTGACCTTGAGCACTGCATTTATTTCCTCTGAAACTCATGTATGAGATGGGGATAATTATCCCTGCCCTGTTTACCTCACATGGGAACTGGAGGAGACAACAGAGGAAGGTGTTTTAGAAATTGCCAAGTACTATAGAAACATAAGAGACAATTATGGGGCAGTCGGGTCACCTGGTTTTCTTTTCTGTTTTTCTACCCCCACCTCCAGATTACCAAATGTTGCCCCACGCCCACTGCCTTAGTTCTCTATCCTCTGAAGAAACCAACAGGTTCTTATTACTCTTCTTGATTCTTGACACACTTTCCTCCTTCAGAAGCCTTCCTTGTTTCTCATACTCTGATCAGCCCTGTAGTCCCTTTCCATTGAGGGGTACCATTTGGTAGTCCTATAGTTAATGGAGAACACACAGGAATTGGAATTAAGAGACCTGCCCCTATTTGGCTGTGTCTAGCTGTGTGTCTCAATGAAGTCACGGCTCCACTCTGGGCCTCATGTTCCCCATCAGTAAGATGGGGGTTTTGCCTTAATTCCTTCTCAGTAGGTATTTTGAGCACCTGCTCATTCAGTGTATGGATAGAAATGTGTTTTGAGATGTATGAAGTGAATGAGGGATGAAGAACGTTGTTGGTTATCATCTTGAGGAATCAAGAAAATATGAAAGCAGTTTCCATGCCTCAGGCAGGGGTCTCCTCCATTTGGAACCACCAAAGTTGATAGATGGCATTACAAAATGAGGACCTTACACTTTTACAATGCACCTTTGTAGGTGAAGTGGAGAGAGCCCTGGATTAGAAGTGAGGAGGCTTGGGTTTTGCTTCTCTCTGGTCCTGGTATGTTCCTAGACAAGCTATCTCCCTGCTGCCTCAGTTTCCCCATATGCAAATTGGTGAAGATGGGGAGGAGGGAAAGGAGGAGATACTCTTCATGGGCCTTCATACAAGGGTCTGTCTGAACTCATCTACTTTCTAGATAAGAGAATCCCACCCAGGTCCAGACCTCTTTCCCCTCATGTCACACGGAGTGTGGGGCAACAAGACGGAGAGGCCCATTCTACAGGTAGTGACCCAGGAAAAGAAAGCACAAGGCATGGGAATGCAAGCTGGTGGAGCCACTATGGAAAATGGTATGGAGGTTCCTCAAAAAACTAAAAATAGAACTACCCTACGACCCAGCAATTGCACTACTAGACATTTATCCAAGGGATACAGGTGTGCTGTTTCAAAGGGACACATGCACCCCCATGTTTATAGCAGCACTATCAACAATAGCCAAAGTATGGAAAGAGCCCAAATGTCCATCGATGGATGAATGGATAAAGATGTGGTATATATATACAATGGAGTATTACTCCGCAATCAAAAAGAATGAAATCGTGCCATTTGCAAGTACGTGGATAGAACTGGAGGGTATTATGCTAAGTGAAATTAGTCAGAGAAAGACACAAATCATATGACTTCACTCAAATGAGGACTTTAAGACAAAACAGAGGAACATAAGGGAAGGGAAACAAAACAGGGAGGGGGACAAAACAGAAGAGACTCATAAATATGGAGAACAAACAGGGTTACTGGAGGGGTTGTGGGAAGGGGGATGGGCTAAATGGGTAAGGGACACTAAGGAATCTACTCCTGAAATCATTGTTGCACTATATGCTAACTAATTTAGATGTAAGTTTAAAAAAATAAAAAATAAAACAAGTTAAAAAAAAAAAAAAAAAAAAAAAAAAGACAGACAGCACAAGGCATACAGCCGGTAGGGGACTTGCACAGGTTTACACAACCTGTAAACTGGAACTCCAGTCTCCCGACTCCCAACCTAGACCTCTGTTATTAGCAACAGAAGGTGTGCCTTTGAAAGTCCCTAGCTAGGCGCAGGACACAATGCAGTAGCAAATGGGCAAGTCAGCTCCGGCAGAGCAAAAAGACCACGCAGGGTCCCAGAAGGGTGTTTCTGCGTGTGCTCTCGCTGCGGACCAGCCGGTGTTCGCACGCACATTTGGGGACGTGGAAACAGCTTTCGAGCCGCGGTCCGGGGGCCCGTAAGTGCCCGTGCAAGCCCCCATGGTTTTCAGGCTGGGTGTGCCAGGAGCCCAGCTCCGCGCCACGTGGGGCCCCGGGATCCCTGCAGCTCGGGTCTGGGGAGGATCAGCTCCGTACGTGAGCCGTTCCGCACCTCGGGTCGGCGTTCTCCCGGGAAGCGGGAAGACTCCTCACTTCTACCCTCAGCTGCAACCCAGCTTTCCCGACCCTGCTAGTGCGCCTTACCTGCCTCTCGGCAAGCCTCTGAGGGGCGCCCGTCCGTCGGTAGGACACCGCACTCTGTGCTCCCCAGTGCCTCCGCACAGCACCCCTTGGTGCTCGGGTGGCCAGTTAGCACACAGCGCGCCCCCTCGGCTCTGCGCCCCGACCCGCGCTCTGCTCCCTTTAACCTTCCCCAGGGCGCCTCCTCCCCCAGCCCCGCCCGGCCCCAGCACACCCACTTCTACTCTGGCTGACTTAGGGCGTCTCCGCCCAGCTGCTTGGCCTTACACAGCCGAGGGCTCCGATCCTTCCGTCTCTTGCAGCGCCTGCTTCCTGGACGGGAGACCAAATGCCTCTCACTTTGCTTCAGTTTATCCAGCCTGAGACTGATCAAAAGGCGAGGCTGAACATTGGGTGCTGGGGGAATAAGGCTTTGCTCCTAAGTAGCTGTGTGGTGGTGGGCAAGTCACTGCCCCGCGCTGGGCCATAGCTTCCTCGCTGTAAAATGGGTACGGTTCCTGGCACGCATTCTTCACCACACGGTGGTGGTTGGGGTCAGATGAGGTTGTAGCATCCAAAATGTTAAAGCCAGTGGTCACTGGAGAAATCATCTCACACAAACCGTCTCTTCCAGGCAGGAATGCAGAGGCCAGCTTGGGGAAGGGACTTGCCCAGGCTCACCGAGAAGCCAGCAGCGGAGCTCAGACTTAGAATCTACTATGCCACTTTCTCTCCTTCACCCCAGCTTATGCCTCCTCCTTCCACCTGTCGACAGCTCCCCACATGCCCACACAACTGTTGTCCAGCTGTACCTCATGTCCCAGAACACCCTGCACTTGTGGCCACCAAGTGGCCCTCCCTCACACTATTACTTTCTTGCTGATGACACTGCAGGCTCCAGAAAAGATAAGCAGCCAGGGGCAGCTGGAAAATGAGGACCAGGAGGCTATGGGCAGCAGAGTGGACAGTGGCAGAGAATAGCCTCTCGGGGACTCTGTGGGAGTCCTTATCAGAGCCCTCTTTAACAGCCTCCCACCTTGGACTAATTAATGATAAACTGAGGCCAGCTCTTGCTCCCTTGTAAACAAAGATCTGTTCCAGGATATCTGAGGCCCTTATCACAGAATCTCAGGTTGTATTTAAGAAGTGCTATCATTTTGAAAAGATCTACCACATGGAGGGAATGCTGTACAAAACTGCTATTCTTTATCAAAACACAGTACTGCCATTTTATTTCTGTGGTTACGTATTTTGACCCAGCTACTTCTTTTCCTCAGTCCAATTATCACCTCTCAGAGAAGTCATCCTGACTCTGGGCATGCAGTACCAAATTTCAGTCTGCCTAAGAATCACCTAGGAGCTCATTCTTATAAAGTAGACTTGGATGCCACACCAGAAGTTCCAATCCAGGAGATCTGGAATGGAGCTCAGAAATAAACATTAAAAAAAAAAAAAAAAAAAAAAAAAAGATTCCCAATGATTCTGACGTGAGTGGTTCTTAAGATCAGCCTTGAGGAAACAGTCCTGGTTCCTTCCCCATTCTGCCAGGGCCTTGCATTTACTCTATAGGACTTTTTATTACGCTTATCAAAAGTAACTATTTGCCCACCTCATCTACCAGATTGCAAGTTCTTTGAAGATAAGGATTATCTCATTTTAATAAAATTTTAGAATCATAGACTTAAAATCACACCATCTTAGAGTTCTAGAATCATTTAGTGATAGAACCTAACTTGGAAGGACCCTTGGAGTTATCTGGTCAAATCCCTCACCTAAGAATCCCCTATATTTTATTAAAATTTTTTTTAATGTTTATTTATTATTTTGAGAGACAGAGACTGAGCGCGAATGGGTGAAGGGCAGAGAGAGAGGAAGACACAGAATCTGAAGCAGGCTCCAGGCTCTGAGCTGTCAGCACAGAGCCCAACGTGGGGCTGGAACCCATGGACTGCGAGATCATGACCTGAGCTGAAGTCAGCTGCTTAATGGACTGAGGCACCCAGGTGCCCCACCTACATTTCATTTTTGACATGAGATTGTCCAGCTTCTCTGGCACACCATTAGTGACAAGCAGCTCATTGCTTCTGAGGAGCCAAAGTTCTGATTGTTAGGATGTTTTCACGTTTTGACAAAAACTGCCTCCTAGTTACTTCTACCCTTTGGTCCTTGTGCCCACTGGAGACATAAAGTGTATGCCTAGTTTTCGTTCCCTTTTTTGGTCCTTCAGAAATTTAAGGTCTGTCCTCCACTTCCCCTGCTCTGGAGTGAGAATGGAGCAGGAACCGTGTTAGAGAAGCCAGGTGCCTAAGGGGTTCTTGGAAAGGGGACTGAGATGCCTCATTTTCTTTTTCTGTGCCTTGCAGGTTTGCAACGAAGCTTAGATGACCCAATGTGTGTAACGGGCCCAGAGCTGGGTCCAGCGTGATGCTTGTGCTTAATAGGTGGCAGCTCCTATTGTTATTAGATGAGAAAAGAAAGGATGGAACAGAGTTTCTGTCTCAGGGAGACCATAGTCTGAGAAGAGCCTTCAGGGGACTCTCAAATCCAAAGAAATTGGAGACAAGGCCCTGACCTGAGGACAGGTTGGGCAGGGGAGTGGGGTGGGATGATTGAAGGGGTCAGGGAAAGACTCACCTGGAGATAACACCTCCTTTAAGTCTTTGCTCAAGTGCCACCTTCTGGCTGAGGTCTTCCCTGACCATCCCATATACAAATCCTAGTCCCTCCTTACCGCTGCCCTCCCTAACCCCCTTCTCTGCCTGGTTTTTCAGTAACAGTTAACATCATCTGATATATTTAACTTAAAAAAAAATCTTTTGCCGTTGTTTCTCTTGCTGCATTCCTCAGCTGAAGCTCCCAGCTTCTGTCAGCCCTATCTCAGAGCTCTACTTGTTTCCGCGTTCCTGTAACCACCCTCTTCCCTCTCCCCTGCAGGCCTGGGGAGGTAATGATGCCCAAATGTTTCAAGCCCCAGGGTACTTCATGATCCTTGTGGTTTCCCTACTCCCTGCCCACCTCTTTGAATAGAGCCTCCTCAAATTACTGACCTGAGATGGCCATTTGCTTCCTGCAGGACCTGGCTGATACACAGGCCCATTCTCCTGCAGCCCCTTGCACTTCCCTTGAACACAGGACTTACCAGTCTGTCTTATAATTGTCCACTTTATATGTTGACTCCACACTTAGAACATACGCTCCTTGAGGGCAGTAGCCAACACGGAGTCTACACAGAGTAGATCTTACTGAGAATTTGTTGAATCAATGAATCAATGAATCAATGTCATGAAGGGGAGATCACTAGGAATTATGTTATCAGGGAAAACTTCCAAGAAGAGATAGAACCTGAGAAAGCCTGGAAGGATAATAGGATGCTTTTTAAACCCCTAGACTAGACTTCTCCCCTGAGCACTAGACTCCTATATCTGACTACCTACTTGACATCTCTGGATGACATATTGGGGTTGGAACCCTTGACTTCCTTCCCTGGCTCCCCTCAGTCTTCATTCTCTCAGTAAATGGAATGATTATCAATCCAGTTTCCTGTTTGTTTTCTTCAGAGAACTCAACCTAGTCTCCTATTTAGCTGTGTACTGACATGGGGTCTGCCTTCCCCATCAGACTGTAGGCACTACAAGAATACAGTCCAGGTGTGTCTTTTTCTTTCTTTCTTTCTTTTTAAAATTTTTTTTAATTTACATCCAGGTTAGTTAGCATGGAGTGCAATAATGATTTCAGGAGTAGAATCCAGTGATTCATCCCCTATGTGTAACACCGAGTGCTCATCCCAACAAGTGTCCTCCTTAATGCCCCTTACCCATTTAGCCCATCCCCCCTCCCACAACCCCTCCAGTAACCCTCAGTTTGTTCTCCATATTTATGAGTCTCTTATGTTTTGTCCCTCTCCTTGTTTTTATATTAGTTTTGCTTCCCTTCCCTTATGTTCATCTGTTTTGTATCTTAAATTCCACATATGGGTGAAGCCATATGATATTTGTCTTTCTCTGACTAATTTCACTTAGCATAATACCCTCTAGTTCTATCCACATAGTTGCAAATGGCAAGATTTCATTCCTTTTGATTGCTGAGTAATACTCCGTTGTAGTATATATCACTCTTCTTTATCCATTCATCCATCGATGGACATCTGGGCTCTTTCCATACTTTGGCTATTGTTGATAGCTCTGTTATAAACATTCGAGTGCACGTGCCCCTTCAGAACCAGGTGTGTCTTTTTCACCATAGAATACACAGGATATAACTCAATGTCTGTCTAGTAGATTGGGGGAGAAGGGTTCAGAGGTAGGGTGAGCACAGATTGTATCTGTCAACAGTGCTAAAAGCCTGGGTTACCAGGGAAAATACAGCATGAAACACAGAGGAAGCTTAATGGTCACATCAAGTTATTTTATGCCATTACTCATCAGCAGCCCATACTTCTGTGAGTTGTCTCCTCTTGGCCTGTCAGTTTGACCCTCAGAACACTTTGTCCCCTTGTTCCGAGCATCACTTTTCTCCTGCCTCTGCAAGCAGCACAGAGCAGTGAAAAGAGCACTGGAAGAGGTCCAGCAAGGGTGGGATGGTGTGGTGTCAGGAAACTAAAGATCTCTGTAGCATCTTCTCCCCACCTCACCCTCACACATGCTATGTCCTGGGAAGCAGCTGGTCCAGAACACTGCCTCTGGGGTCCAACAGAGCTGGGTTTGAATCCTAGCCCTGACACTTATTGGCTGTGAGAGTTTAACCTCTCTGAGTCTTAGTTTCCTTATCTGTAGAATGGGGATAAAAGTAGTTACATCTGTGAATTGCAGTAAGATATTATTTCTAAAGTGCTTTAGCTGGTACCTGGCACACAGCAAGTGTTACATAAAGAATATTAATGAGGGCATGTTGTTCATAGTGGTATGAATATGGACGTTTAAATCTTATGACTTAAACAATAAAAGAAGGCAGAAGAAAGTAGGATAAGTTAGGACTGAGATGTACAGAGGAAGTGAGTGTCTCAGTCAGGAGTCATAGTTGCAACAGACAGAAAATGCAGCTCAAACGGACTTAAGTAGAAAATGGGATTCATTGGCTCATGTAATTACAACAACCAGAGGACTGACTTCAGGCATGGCTAGATCCAGGAGCTCAGATGATGTCTTCATGAAGCTATTTGAATCTTTTGGCTCTGCTTCTCTCACTATTGCTCCCTTCTCAGGCAGGATCCCACTTTGTGGTGACAGGATGGCTGTCTGCAGTTCCATGTATACACTCTGTTCTGTCTGCAAAGCCAGTAGGAAGAGCTCCTTTCCCCCACAACCCTCCTGGCAGAAGTCTGGGTCTGACTCGTATTGTCCTAAAAGAGGCCCAGTGCCCATCTCTGCACCAGGCACAGAAAGCCAGGGAAAGAGGCTGGCAGGGGTGTCATTTACTCAAACCACATAAACTTGGGTGGGAGAAATGGGTGAAGGTGTTCAGAAGGTGCAAATTCCAGTTATAAAGTAAACAAGTCACAGGGACACAATGTACAGTACGGTGACTATAGTCACTAATACTGTGTTGCATATTTGAAAGCTGCTGAGAGTAGTTCTTAAAATTTCTCATCACTGGAAAAAAAAAAAGTTTGGAACTATGTAAGGTGTTAACTAGACTTAGAGTGGTGATCAAGTTGCAATGCATATAAAGAGCAAGTCATTATTTGTACACCTGAAACCATGATGTTCTATGCCAATTACACCTTAATAAAAAATAACACATAAACATAAAGTCGGTGGGAGTACAATTCCTAAGGAAGATATGGGTGTTATTAGGGGAAGTAGGGTAAATGGACATTTAAGTGAACAGACAGGGAGGAGGGAGGAGGACACCCAGAGATTCACAGCCATGCAAAAGTGAGAAGAGGGGATTAAGTGTGCTGTGAGCACAGCTCACACATCTGGGGCAGAGGGAGCGGACATGTTCTATGGATTCCAGAGAGAAGACCCAGAACTGTGCTTAGGGACGGGGGAGTCACAGGAACCAGATCTCCACTCACTGGGAACAAGAAACAGGCTGCCTCTGGCCAGAATACGCTTCCCATCACTGGAGAGGTGTGCAAACAGGGTTTCCTTTTCAGAGTTGCTATCGGGGAAATTTTCTAGATGGGCTCTGACATGCCTTGTATTCCTCAAATCTGAAATCCTATAGTCCAGAAATCAGCTCCTCCCCACCCCCCATCCTAATCTCCACTGTTTTTCTCTCTTCTGAACTCTTCTCTGAGGGGAATGCTACATCCTTCTTGCTGATATGTTTACGGGATGTCTGCAGACAGTCTGGATTCGAATTCTGGTTCCTGCAGGAATGTGGGACCTAAGAGGAACCATTTGTCCTTTTTGGGGTTGTTTCCTCCTGGGCATAGGAGGGGATGAGGTTGTCTGATCTCTGGGTCCCCTGCCAGCTCTGACCTTCCAGTGCTCTGTCAAAAACTCAGCCTGGCCTTCTTGGGAGGGATGCGACATAGCACAGTTCTCAGGCCAACCAGGTGTGTTGGCTTTTCAGCATCTCAAAAGCACCGTCTCATTTGGTTCTTTCCCTTGACCTATGAGGAAAGCGGAGTGGGGGTCATAAGAGTGCTGTTTAACACACGGCCTTTGGAGTCCAGACTTGACTTCAAACCATGGACTGCCTCTAACTAACTGTGAACTTGGGCAAACCTTCAGCTGAGCCGCTTTCCTCTTTGTAAAACAGTCAGTAATTCAACCTTGTGGGTTTGTTATTTGCTGTGAAGTTGACATAAAGCGTGTAAAATGCTTAGCACAGCCTTGGATCCCTGTGGGTCAGGCTGGAGAGAGGCGTCTGTGGTGGAATGGAGTTGACCTGAGTAATGCTATCCCCTCACAGGAACCCAGTACTTCACAGGGCCCAGCATGCCCCCAGCCCACCTCTGGCTGCAGGTGAGAGCTGGGTGTCAGCATTCTGGTAGGAAACAGACGGCTCCCTGAAACTGGGTAATTTGAAGAGAGTATGAGGAAGGTTCAGGAAACCAGCAAGCAATGGTGCCACCCCCCTGGCTAGCCAGAGTGGAGAGAGAGACACAGTGGCTAGGCTCAGAGAGCAGCGGAGGAAGGGGTTACAGGAAACTGCAGAGGGCATCAGGCTGGAGCTGTGGCTTTTGGTAGAGGCTGTACCCAACCCATGCTGACCCAGCAGGGAGAGAGCTGAGGAAATAAATATCCTTCTCTGCCCCTACTCCCTCCCTTCCTTATAGTCATCTACCACTGTCTCCCTTTGCTCTAGTGCAGATGGGAGCTCCAGAGCAAGGAGGCCTGTGGTAGTGGAGAGGGGTGGTGAGCACCTAGAGGGCAAGTGGGAGAGAGTACAGGCAGTGGCAGCAGTCTGATGGGTGAGAGCCTGCCCCATTCCTCTTTATCCTGCTCTACACGCAGGGGGCGGAGGGAGGGAGTAGGAGAATGAAGGAATATGGGGGAGGCTGTGAACCCAGGCTGTTCACCCTAGAAAGAGGCAGGAAGACAACCTGCATTTCCTCAAATACCCACCTGCTCTCTATCCTCTCCAGGCCTTTGCTGTGCTAGTCTCTCTGCCGGGAGCACCTTCCTCCGGGGGCTGGCTAACTCCCCCCTTACATGCTACCTCCTCCTGGATCAATCTGTGCCTGAAGCTAGCCCCAGACTTGTTTAGTTTTGAGTTCTAGGATACTCTTTTCATTTGAGCTAGTTTGAGCTGGGTTTTTTCTTACTTAGAACCTAGAATTCTAATTCAATGTCACCTTGAGCCTTTTCTGCCCCCCTCCTCCCTTTTAAAATCTGTCACTTCTTTTATGTTTCCACAGTACCCTGTGCAAACTTCTCTCATGGTACTTGTGACAGTTTATTGTGAATTGTTTTTACAGGTGTGTCTCTTCCACAAAGCTATGAGCTCCTTGAAGACAGGAACCAAGTCGGATCCATCCTCCTCAAGGCCCAGCACAGGCTGACAGACCTCACACTGGCCAGACCATACCAGCCATGTTATCTTCAATTCCAAGCAACACAGATTAAAGGCACATTAGCCAATTAAAGCCTATTGAGATAAGGGCAAGGGTGCGGAGTCTGGAAGCCATGTTCTGTGAAGAACAGAAGAATCAGGAAAGAAAACATGAAGAAGAGACCATTCCTGGGATAGAATTCATTTGCTGACTCAACAGGCCATTTCTGGGCACCTCTTCTGCATGAGGCCCTGGGCAGGTCCCCAGGAGGCCACAGAGGATATAGCTACAGTCCCTGCCTGGAGAGCTCACAGTCAGACATGGAAACAAGTAACTATAACATGCTGTGGTTACTGCCTTTTGAGGGGGATGTAGAATGAGGCCAGGAAAGGACTCTCAGAGGAGGCCTTGCAGGGGGTAGAATTATGACAGTGTCAGAGGTAAGTTTCAGTTTAGAGTGACGACTAACTTTCTCACAATCAGAATCACTCAGGAATGGAAGCTGCCTGCTCCATATCTGAAAGAGCTGGAAGCTGTGAGCATGGCCACTGTGACTGCTTCACAGACCTGATATCCATATCCATCAACAAAAGAACCAAATGTGGAGGCTGTAGGAAATTCTTCACAGTAACATAGACATTAAACCTGCTTCCTTTTACATGCCAGGTACTCGGGTACAAACACGAACAAACAGTCTCTGGATTAGAAAACCTCACAATTTAGGTAAACTGCAAAAAACATTAACACTTTAGTCTTATACCTGTGCCTCTTGAATTTGAATAACGTATGGATCCCCCCAAAATTATTGAGGCAGTCAATGTTGGCAATCTAAATATGTTCAGATTTAAACTCGGTAAAAACTAATGCAACCATAAAAGTAAATCTTTTAGGGGCACCTGGGTGGCTCAGTCGGTTAAGCGGCCGACTTCAGCTCAGGTCATGATCTCGCGGTCCGTGAGTTCGAGCCCCGCGTCGGGCTCTGTGCTGACAGCTCAGAGCCTGGAGCCTGTTTCAGATTCTGTGTCTCCCTCTCTCTGACCCTCCCCTGTTCATGCTCTGTCTCTCCCTGTCTCAAAAATAAATAAAACGTTAAAAAAAAAGTAAATCTTTTATATATAATTTTGTATTCAATACAGACTGTTAGTGAATATGAAAAGAACTAAAAAACTAATAAAATGCCAATAACAACACTAATGCCACTGGTCTTGTTGAGTTCTATAACCATACTCCAGCTAGTAAGTGAAGGCATGACAGAATCAGAGTATTACATTTTATAAACTCCTAACAAATTAATGGATCTAGGGAATGATCATCACAAAAAAAGGAAAAACATACTGTGTGCCTTAAGCACACTCCACCACCCATGAAGCCAACTTGTCCAAAAGAAACCATACCTGAATCAGATCAAATGTCTGGTTTCACCTTTCAATCTTCAGGAAACACAGGAGAAAAAGATTTTTTTTTTAAGTTGTGGGAGTAATCTATAGGTGAAAAGAGACTAAAGAGACACTTATGAGACATGACAAATGCAGTGTGCAGACCTTGTTTGAATCCTGATTTGAACAAACCAAGTGTTAAAAAAAAAAAAGCAAACATTTGGGGAAATGTGAGTATTAATCGAATATTTGTTGAAACTGAAGTATTTTTCCTGTGTAATAATGCTATTGTGGGTTTTTTTGTTGTTGTTGTTGTTTTTTTTTTTTGAGTCCTTATCTTTGGGGAATACATACTGAAATATTTATGGGTGAAACAATATGGTATCTATGATTTGCTTCACAATAATCCAGGGAGAAAGCAGGAAGTAGGTACTAGTTTAGACAAACTAAGACTGGCCATGAGTTGTTGACTGCTTTAGGGGCATGATGGGTATGTGGGGGTTCATTGTTGTATGCTAAAAAGATTTTATACCAAAAAAATTTCAAAAATGAGAAAAAACCTAAGATGCTAGAACATTTAACCTTCAATTTATTTATTTATTTTGAGAGAGAGACAGTGCAAGTGGGGGAGGGGCAAAGAGAGAGAGAGAAAGAGAATTTGATAGCACAGAGCCTGATGCAGGACTTCATCTCACCACGGCGATAACACAACCTGAGCCGCTGTCAAGAGTCGGAGGCTTAACTGACTGAGCCACTCAGGTGCCCCTAAAATGCTGGAACATTTAAAATTCAGGCATCTCCCTTGTACATTATTGGAGTATAAATTGGTATAACTTTTATGGAAGGCAATATGACAATATCTATTAAAATAAAAACACACATATCCTTTGATTCAGAAAATCACTTCTAAAAATGCAACCCCTGTACTCACCATGTGTGATGTAACACATACACACAGACAGAAGGACAGGCAGGCACGCACGCGTGCACACACACACACACACACACACACTTTTATAAGGATTTTCACTGCAGCCTTGTTTGTAAAAGCAAAAGATTAGCAATAACCTAAATGTCCTCAATAGGATCCTAGCTAAATAAGTCATAGGAAATCCACTGAGTGGAATACTCTGTAGTCACTTTTAAAAATGAGGTTGCTCTTTATATATTGATCTGAAACAGTCTGCAAAGTGCAATACTGTGTCTATAGTATGTTACTATATGAAAAAGAATGTATATATATAATCATGCACACTTACAGATGCATACAATATCTCTGAAGTATATAAAAAAGAATTTACCACCATTTGCCACCAATGTCTGTTCATGATAAAGTACTAGAGACACGCAAATGGACGGGATGTGTTGTCAGGTGGGAGTGCAAGTATTGTTTTCTTTTTCAATTTTATAGGTGTTACAATACGGTAGGGTTATATGTATGACAAATTGTAATTTGGCAAAAAGGAAAATCAGACTGAGATTGCAAAGATCTGATTTCCATAGGGCTTTCAGAGAGAGGTTTTCCCCAAGAAGTAAGGTGTACTGGGTCACAGTGCCAAGAGCTGGTTTGATTTGGTTTCTTGCCAGCCTCACTGGAGGAACAAGATGTTGAACCAGACACAGCAGCTGGTCACAACCTTATGTTTAACACTCATTTACCAGACCCTGAACAATCTCTTTATGGGGAAAAGATTCTGCACAAACAAGAAGAGGCCTTCTGGAGGTGCTAAATATCCTTCTTCGTATGCTCAGCTTCCTTCCTGGAGGAAGGGCCCCTGTGGGAAACCGGAGGTGGGCTCTGTCCAGGCAGGAAGAAGAGCCAGGAACCCACAGCAGTGGCTTGACCTGATCCCAGAAGCCTGGCCTCAATCCTACTCTGACCTTTTGCTCTGCATCCTCTTGGCTCTGCTGACCCACAGCCCACCTGTTCTTGAAGGCTTGGCTCTTCCAGGATGCCTGGCATGCTCACCCTTCAGAGGCTACTGTGGAAGAGTGGAGAGACCCAGCACCCAGCCTGGGAGCCGGGGACTGACTCTGCTTCTTACTAACTGCATAGCCTCAAACAAGTCACTTAGCCTTGCTGAGCCTTGATTTTCTCACCCTTAAAATAATCCTACCTAGGGGCGCCTGGGTGGCTCAATTGGTTAAGTGGCCGACTTCGGCTCAGGTCATGATCTTGCGGTCCGTGAGTTCGAGCCCCGCGTCGGGCTCTGTGCTGACAGCTCAGAGCCTGGAGCCTGTTTCAGAGTCTGTGTCTCCCTCTCTCTGACCCTCCCCTGTTCATGCTCTGTCTCTCCCTGTCTCAAAAATAAATAAAACGTTAACAAAAATTAAAAAAAATAAAAATAAAAAATAAAAAATAATCCTACCTAGACTGCTCTGCTGCCAGAGGAGTGAATGAGATTGCCTGTTGTTTCATTCTGGACCCCCAACTATTTCTCTGCCTACTGCCTTTGTGCCTCCTTGCCTGCCCCTCCTCACCCATGCCTCACATTTGTCAGTCTTCTGCCCTTCTCTTCTGTCTCCAGACCTAAAACATAACTCATCACACCCATGCTCCAGATCCACAAATCCACTGCCTCTTGGTCCTCTCCACTTGCATCTCCCAAAAGTGTTTCAAACTTGATTTATCTAAAACTGAACGAGTTATCTTCCTCTCCAAACTCGGTCCCCACCCAGTGTTTCCCATCCCAGCAATACCTCTAGCATCCACCTTGTTGCTCAAGCCAGAAACCTGGGGGTTTTCCTTGACTACTCCAATATTAATGGATGACAGCAGCAGCAGCAGCCATCTTCCACCATGCAGCCTGGGAAACAGAGAAAGCTGGACTGAAGCCAGATAGAATGAAGCAGACACCAAAATGCCTGGCAGGGAATAGGGGAGAAAAGACTATCTGGGTTCCTAAAGGGCTACGTGCTCCAATTCTGTTCTTGAGCCCAGTGGCAGACCTACCCTTGCATTTTATGAGGCCCTCCCCAGTACCTTTTCCAATAATGCCTCCATTGTCACTATTTATTTTATTTATTTATTTATTCATTCATTCATCTATCTATCTATCTATCTATCTATCTATCTATCTATCTATCTATTTTTGCATAAGTGAACTTGAGTGGGGTTTCTACATTTGCAAATACAAGACTCCTAATTACTATATATGTATTATATCAGTCAGAATAGGCTAGATTATGCTGTGGTAATGAACAACGCCTGCATTTCAGTGGCTTAACCATACCACCTGTCCAGCAGCAGCAGGGGCCTCTGCTCATTGCAGTCCCTCCGGAAGCAGCCGCTATCCTGAATGCTGTTGGTCACCGTTCCAGAGGGAAAGAGAAACCCCAAGGGGTCTGACACCAGCAATTCAATGCTCCAGCTCAGAAGTGGCATGCCCCCTCCATTCATAACTCATTGATCAGAACAAGTTACTTGGCCCCACCCAACCACAAGGGAGCCACAAAGTACCATCCTGCCTGCAATGTTTTAAAAAAAAATTTTTTTTAATGTTTATTTTATTTTTGAGAGAGACAGAGACAGAATGCGAGTGGGTTAGGGGGAGACAGAGAGGGAGACACAGAATCTGAAGCAGGCTCCAGGCTCTGAGCTGTCAGCACAGAGCCCAATGCAGGGCTGGAACTCACAAGCTGTGAGATCATGACCTGAGCTGAAGTCGGATGCTCAACTGACTGAGTCACCCAGGTGACCCCTGCCTGAAATATTTGGTGAACATTAATAACTACCATACATTTCCCGCTGCCTATTCTGTGCCAAGCCTTGAGCCTAATGAAACAGAGGCTCAGGAAGGCCAGGTAACTCAGTCACTACACCATGCAGAACGATTCCCAGTGATCCAGTTGCTAAATGAGAGAATGTACTTAAGAGGGCTAACACAGTACCTGGTACCAAAAATAAATGGAGTGAACGTTTCTTTACCAATCTCTGGAGGTATTCAAGATCAGGCTTTATGATCAGTTGCTAGGGTTGCTAGAGAGGGGAGTCGATTACTAGATGGGGAGCAACACTATGCACAGCCTTCCAACCATGAGAACCTAACTCCACTTTTCCCGGGAATAATTGTTTTCCTTCTTGGCAGTAATACTACAAAGTAATTATCAACTATTACTCACCTCCCACATTCCTACAACAGTACTGTTGGCTCCATGGAGGGAAATAAAAGGCCTAGAAAGAATATAGGTTAATGACGGTGGGCAAACTAGCAATCCACGAATACTGACCAAGTGTCAATGACGGAAAGCATATTACCCTGAGCTCTAAGTCAGTATGCAGAGCAGGAAAAGAGCATGAGAAATGGGCTTATATTTGGGACCCAGTCCTAGCTTTGTGATTAACTTACTGTGTGGTCTTGAGCAAGTTTTTTCCAAAGTCTTGGTTTCATCTCTGTACAATGAGGAGACAGGAACATACCTCCAAATTCTCTTCCAGCTTCAATAACTGATATAAACTGTGTGCCCCAGAAGTGGGAGAACTCCTCTTTCTTCTCCAAGGCAGTGGGGCCACAGGATACTAGAAGCTCAAAAAAGGACTTTAGATACCATATTACCTAAAGCTGCACTTTACCGTGTGGTAGCCTCTAGCCACATGTGACTCCTGAAGAGCCGGAGTGTGATGACTCCAAAATGAGATGTGCTATAAAGCGGAAAATACACACTCAATATCTGGATATAGTATGGAGAAAAGGAATGTAAAACATTTTTATACTGACAATATCTGGGGTCTATTAGGTTAATTAAAGTATTATTAATGTCACCTGTTTATTTTTTCTTTTTAATGTGGCTACTAGAAAACATAAAATTACAATGTGGCTCACGTTGTATTTCTATTGAATAGTGCTTGTGTAGGGCAAACTGAAGTGCAGAGAGGGTAAACGACTTGCTCAAAAAGCAACCTGGATCACCTGTCTTCTCATTCAAGGATCTTTCCACCCTAACTGCCTGTGGTAGCCAGTCTCTAAGGTAGTCCTAAAGATCTTTACTTCCCATCACCTTGTGCAGTCCCTTCCACACTGAGTAGGGTTCCCGTATTAGGAGACTGTAGAAATGACTCTGTAACTTCCAAGGCTGGGTCATAAGACATTTTGGCTTCCACCTTGTCTCTTTCAGGCATCACTTGCTCCAGGAGAAAAAGCAGCTCTATGGAGTGGCTCACATGGTGAAGAACCCAGGCCCCCTGTCAACAACCAGTACCAACAAATCAGAGTGAACCATCTTTGAAAGTGATCCTCCAATCCCAGTCAGGCCTTCAGATGATGGCTGCCCCAGCTGACATCTTGACTATACCTCATAAGAGATCTCCACCCAGAACCACCCAGCTAAGCTTCTCTCAAATTCCTGACCCACAGAATATATATGAGACAATGTTTATTGTTTTAAGCCATTACATTTTGGGGTGATTTGTTGCATAGCAATGAATAATTACACAGCTTTATAAATTTAGGGATCTCACTTAAGGAAAACTTACTTCTACCTTTGACATTTGTATAATGTAAGATATTCCTCTGGTCTTTTCCCTGGCTCTGGTCTAGCTCAGGTTACCTAACTAAAAATAGCTATTGGGCTTGGAGAATCCAACCCAGGAAGGCAAAATCTCATTTTGTTCTTTGAAGATCCCTTCCCTTTTGTCCTTCCATTGCAGAAAGCACCTAGATCTCTTGAGAATGAAAAAGCACCCCACCACATTATCTTCACCTGGGCTATCCAGAGGTATGATTCCTATAAAGTCGAAGGAACTGGATCTCAGAATTGTCCAATTAAATACAGTATTTAGGAAGCAATAAATATTTGGGAACTGATTACGTCTGAGTTTCTCTAAGCTGAGAAAATGTTGTCAATACCAGTGCTAATGTCTTACATTTATATAGCATGTGTTGCTTTTCAGAATGTTTTCAAATCTACTATATCTGAGGTAGATGAGAAGATATAAATAAACCAGGACACATATGGAAACAATGCTAAGGGCTCATAATTTGTTCATAGTCTCATGGTGAGTGAATGACAGGGCCAGGTCTAGAATCTGGGTTTCAGTGACTCCAAGTCAGGCTTGGTGCTTTTCAAGCACAACCTCCCAGCTGTGATAACATGAACATCCTTTAGTTGGGGCTGTCCTCTGAGATAAATGTGCATTTGTAGGTCTCCCTAAAGGCTTCAAGGAAAGGTGGTATTACTTCATCCACACTGACGTGCCTTTGGAGTTCCTCACTCAGAGAGGTGACGCCTGTCCCAACCAGCCCGCAGGGGACGATGTGCTCAAACCACACGAGGTCTGTACAACAGTTCAGAGCCAGGCCGTGGGACGTGATGTGCCTTCCACAGCGGACTCCTGCAAGACAAGCCAAAGGGTCTCAGAGTAGATACCTTTCCTCCCTGGGCTTCAAGATCCCCCTCGGTACAATGAAGGAACTGGACTGGATCACTGGTTTTCCAGCTTTGTTTTTGAGCATTCAAGGGGTTGTGCACAGATCGGGGGAGGGAGACAAAGCTGGAGAGGAGTGTGTGGCTCCACAGCTGCTGCAATTATGGAAATTTCAGAAAATGTCTTTTAACAGGTTAAGTTGTTTTAAAAAAAAGTTTGAAAACTACTAAGCTTCATTATTGTCCAGACATTGTGATTCATTGGAAGTAACATGGCAATTCACTTCTCAAAAAGATGAATATTGGAAATGACCATTGAAGGCCCTCCTGAGAGCTACGAAAATGAGATCCGTGAAAAGGCTTAAAAACTCAAACGCAGCGGGCAATTTTGATTTATTAAAGCCCGCGCCAGATCCACTTCCTCCCAGCCCGCGCTTGCCCTCACCTCCATTGGCCCAGTTCTGCCAAGCCCCGCCCCCAGCTTCGCCCTAGCCCATAGCACTAACCGATCGCGCAGACTTTGCGCTCCCCCAGCCAGACGCCGGTGTAGGGTGGGGGCCGCGCGCGGGCTCCATGCAAGCCCTGGAGCTCGCACACGCGCACCGCGCACGACTCCAGCGCAGCCACGTGGGTGCGCAGGCGCAGGCCCAGGCGTCGCAGATCTAGCACCGAGTGGCAGAGCAGCTGGCCCGGCCCATGGAAAGTGGCCAGGCCACCGCGGCCTGTGGCGCGTACCTCGGCGCCCAAGGCCCGCAGCCGCGCAGTTTCCTCCGGCGTCAGGCCGCCGCGCAGCCCAGATGTGTATACGGGCCCCGCGGGCTCGCAGAGCAGGAGCGCGCCCGCCTCAGCCGCCGACAGGGCCTCACTGCCTGGTTCGGCCTGCAGCCGTCGCAACCAGCGCTCCTGCAGGGCCAGCAGCTCGGCGTAGGGCAGCCGATTTAGCCGCACCAGCCGTACCACTGGCAGCAACATCGCGTCAGCAGCTCCTTCTGCGAGGTCCCGCCCCCTGTCTAGGCCGGCAGGCGGGGAAGGGGGGGGGGGCGTGCCAGGAGGGGCGGGGACTCGGGGCCCCTCCCCGGCTGCCGCTCCGCTAGCTCTAGAGAGATTGTGAGCCCAAGACCCAGCATCAGGTGTGTTTCTTCCATTCATTTATTTCAACAACCAGTATTTAGGGTCTGCTTGTGTTCTGTAGGCCCTGTTCTAGGCGCCTGATACAGTGGTGCACAGTGTATGGGGAAAAAAGTCTGTCCTGGGTGGAGTTGCCTGATTTACAGTCTTAAATAAGCAAGTATTAAAGCATCGAATAAACAAGGTTATTTCACACATTGATAAGTGCTAGGAAAAAAATATAAAATAGGCTAGTGTGTGTCCTGGGTGGAGTTGCCCGATGAAGAGACTCTGAAAAGCAGGTGAACGTGCAGAAATTTTATGGCGGGGAGGAGGTGGGGATTACTGTCAAGACCCTGCCTGCGAGAGAGTGATGGAAGCAGGATAGCAGAGGGAGAAAAACTGAAACAATCGCTTTAGAGGCCTCAGCCAACCTCAAAGAATACTCTGAGCCTAGGATGACCTTTAAGAGTTGTTCCAAATTAAAGAACGGGGACCAGTAGTTTATATCCTATCATTGACCAGTGATAGAGGCTATCTGTAACTTTTGGCAAGTTTCATTCCTTCTGTGGAAGGCAATTCCCAGAGAAGAATTATGAACCATAAGCAGCCTACTTCCAGAAGCTGGGGAAATGACTGGCTAGATCCTGAGAGTGGGTCTGGACCACAGCATCCATTATGTTGTATTGGATTGTTATTTATTTTATTTATTATTTTTTTTAAATGTTTATTTTTGAGAGAGAGAGCATGAGCGGGTGAGGGGCAGAGAGAGAGAGGGAGACACAGAATCCGAAGCAGGCTCCAGGCTCTGAGCTATCAGCTCAGAGCCCGACGCGGGACTCGAACTAAAGAACTGTGAGATCATGGAGAGCCTGGGTGGCTCAGTCGGTTAAGTGTCCGATTGCAGCTCAGTCCATGATCTTATGGTTCGTGAGTTCAAGCCCGGCGTCAGGCTCTGTGCTGACAGCTCAGAGCCTGGAGCCTGTTTCAGGTTCCGTGTATCCCTCTCTCTCTGCCCCTCCCCTGCTCATACTCTTTCTCTCTCTCTCAAAAATAAATAAACATTAAAAAAAAAAAAAAAAAAGAACTGTGAGATCATGACCTGAGTGAAGTCGGATGCTGAACCAATTAAGCCACCCAGGTGCCCCTGTATTGGATTGTCATTTAAATAAACTTGGACTCCTTCAATAAACTTTCACTGAGTAGCAACTATGTGCTGTTAGGCCCATTGCTAGATAAACAGGATTCATAAGGCTATCCCATCCCTGTATTCCTAATAGCATAAAGAACCCAGTTTTTATGTCCTCAATCTATCATCTGAATCTATCTTACAAGCTGCAGCCAAGGACTGTTCAATAGAAAAGAAAAAAAAAAAATAAGAAAGCAGGAAAGTGTAGACAATAATGTAACAAATTATTGTATACCACCCTCCAGCCTTGTGAAATTTTAATATTTTACTATTTTTTCCCAGGTATCTTTTTAATTTTAGAAACTAATAACATTGCTCCCTTAGATATCTGAAAGACATTTCCTAATATGGATATTAAAATCCCAAGCAAATATTAGCAAATTGAATCCAGCAATGTATAAAGGGATTATTACATCATGATAAAGTAATGTGTCCCAGGAATGCAAGGTTGGTTTAACGTTATAAAATCAGTATAATTCACCATAAAAGAGAAAAACTATATAATTGTTTTCAGTAGATGCAAAAAAAGCAGTTGGCAAAAATCAACATATACCCTGACTAAAACTCCCAGCAAACTGGAGTGAACTAGGAAGAGAAGAGAAATTCCCCAGTGTGATGAATTGCATCAATTGGGGTTCAGACAAGAGAGAAACCACAAAGGTAATATTTTTATATATATTTAATTTTTTATTTTAAGAAAATTGTAGACTCACATGCAGTTGTGAGGAGTAATACAGAGAGATCTTGTGGACCCTTTACCCAATGGTAATGCCTTGCCAATGTCATAATTAGGTTATTGACATTGATATAGTCAGGATATAGAATATTTCCATCACCACAAGGATCCCTCATGATCTGCTTTTTTATCTGCACTATTTAACTCCTGTGAAACACAAATCTGTGTTATATAAATGGAATGATACAATGTATACATTTTTTAATTTCCTCTTTTTTTTCTCAGCATAATTTTCTGATTGTTGTTGCATGTAACAATAGTTCGTTTCTTTTTATTGATGAGTATTATATCATGGTAGGGATGTACCACAATTTGTTTATCCATTCCCCTGTTGAAGAATGGCTAGGTTATTTCCAGTTTTCAGATATTCTGAATAAAACTGCTACAAACATTTGTGTACAGGTGTGTGTGTGTGTGTGTGTACATAAGTTTTCATTTATCTGGAATAAATGGCTAGGAGTAAAATTGCTGTCATATGTACTTGCATGTTTAGTTTTTCAAAAAACTGCCAAACTTCTTTCCAGACTAGTTGTTCCATTTTACATTCCCACCAGCAATATATCTGTGAGTGATCTAATTTCTCTGTATCCTTGCCAGCATTTGACATTGTCACTATTTTTATTTTAAACATTCTGATGGGTGTGTAGTGGTATTTTTTTGTGACTTTAATTTGTATTTCCTTAATGGCTAATGATGAACATCTTTACATGTGTTTATTTTAAACTTGAATATCCTCTTCAATGAAATGTCTGTTCATGTATTTTGCCTATTTCCTAATTGTGTTTTTTTACTGTTCAGTTTTTAGAATTCTTTATATATTCTAAATACTAGTCCTTTTTGATTTGTAAATGGTTTGTAAATAGCTTCTCCCACTCTATGGCTTATATTTTCATCCTCTTAATAAGGTCTTTTGAAGAGCAAATGGTTGTAATTGTGATGAGGTCCAATTTATCTACTTTTCATTTCATGGATTGTGGTTTTGGTCTAATCTTTGCCTACCTCTGGATCCTGATCACCTTCTCCTGTGTTTTTCCTAAGTTTTGAAACTTTGGTCATTATTTTTAAATTTTGATTTGCCTATGGATATTCCAGGCTCCAGCACCATTTGTTCAAAGGGCTGTTTCCAACATTTATTGCTCTTACATCTTTGTCAAAAACCAGTTGGCATAAATCCCTATCAAATACCAATAACATTTTTCACAGAACTAGAACAAATAATACTAAAATTTGTTTGAAATCACAAAAGCCAAAATAGCCAAAACAATCTTGAAAAAGAAAAACAAAACTGGAGGTACCACAATCCCAGATTTCAAGATATACTACAAAGCTGTAGTAGTCAAAACAGTATGGTAATGGCAAAAAACAAAAAATTAGACACATGGATCAACAGAACAGAATTGGAAACCCAGAAATAAACCCTTGGTTATATAGTCAATTAATCTATGACAAAGGAGGCAAGAATATGCAATGGGAAAAAGATAATCTCTTCAACAGATGATGTTGGGAAAACCGGACATTTACATGCAAAAGAATGAAACTGGACCACTTTCTTACACTATACACAAAAATAAAATATATTTAAGACATAAATGTGAGACCTGAAACCATAAAATTCCCAGAAGAAAAAATACACAGTAATCTCTTTGATATCAGCTGTAGAAACATTTTTCTAGACATGTCTCCTTTAGAAAGGGAAACCAAAGTGAAAATAAACTATTGGGACCACACCAAAATAAAAAGCTTCTGCAAAGTGAAGGAAACCACCAACAAAACAAAAAGACAACCCACTGAATGGGAGAAGATAATTGCAAATTATATATCTAATAAGGGGTAAATATCCAAAATATATAAAGAACTAATACAACTCAACACCAAAAAAACACACAAATAATCCAATTAAATGTGGGCAGAAGACATGAACAGAAGTTTTTCCAAAGGAGACATCCAGATGGCCATCAGACACATGAAAACATGCTCAATATCACCCATCAGCAGGGAAGTGCAAATCAAAACAACAATGGGGTATCACCTCACACCTGTCAGAATGGCTAAAATCAAAAACAAGAAACAACAAGTGTTGGCGAGGATGTGAAGAAAAAGGAACCCTCATGCACTGTTAGTGGGAATGCAAACAGGTGCAGCCACTGTGGAAAATAGTATGGAGTTTCATCAAAAAATTAAGAATAAAATTGCCATATGGTCCAGTAATTCCACTACTTGGTATTTACCCAAAGAAAATGAAAATACTAATTTGAAAAGATATATGCTCCCCTACGTTCATCACAGCATAATTTACAATAACCAAGATATGTAAGCAACCCAAATGTCCATTGATTGATGAATGGACAAAGAATATGTGGTCTATATATACAATGGAATATTACTCAGTCATAAAAATAAGAATGAACTCTTGTCATTTGCAACAACATGGATGGATCTAGAGGGTATAATGCTAAGTGAAATAAGTCAGAGAAAGACAGATACCATATGGTTTCACTCATATGTGGAGTGAATGAATGAAGAAATGAATGAGGAAAAAAAGAGACAAACCAAAAAGGAGGCTTGTAACTATAGAGAACAAACGATAGTTACCAGAAGGGAGGTGGGGCTGGGGGTGGAGGATGTGTGAAATAAGGTCAAGGGGACTAAGAGCACCAAGTATTGCATAGAATTGTTGAATCACTATATTGTACATCTGAAACTACTATAATACTCTATGTTAACTATACTGGAATTTAAAAAATAAATAATTTAAAAATTATTTTAATCATGTTTTGTTTATTTCAGTCATTATACTAAAGACTGTTTTATGTTAAAAAAAAAAAACAAACCCACAGGGGCGCCTGGCTGGCTCAGTTGGAAGAGCATGCAACTCTTGATCTTGGGGTCATGAGTTTGAGACCCACGTTGGGTGTAGAGATTGCAAAAAAACCCAAACCAAAACAAAACAAAACCCACAAAAAAGAGTTGGGCACATTTGTATGGGCTGATTTCAGGATTCTATGATCAATCCCCACACTAATTGAATTATGTGTCTTTCCCCACACCAATACCATATATTATTGATTGCCGTAACTATATAATAAGTTTTAAAATCAAATATTCTCATTCCTCCCACTTTATTCTTCTTTTTTCCAAAATTGTTTTAGTTATTCTAAATTGTTTTAGTTTTTTGCATTTCCATATAAACTTTAGAATAACCTTGTGTATATCTAAAAAATCTTGATGGAATTGCATTGAACGTGTATATCAATTCAGGAAGAATTGCCATATTTGCTATATTGGGTCTTCCAGTCTATGAATGTGGTATGTCTCACCATTTATTTAGATCTTCTTTGACTTCTTTCATCAGCATTTTGTACTTTTCAGCATACAAATCTATATATGTTTTGTTAGATTTATACCTAAATATTTCTCTTTTGAGTAATTCTAAATGGTATTGTATTTTTAATTTGTGTCCATGTGTTCATTGCAAATATATAGAAATGCAATTGAGTTTTGTATGTTTATTTTGCATCCTGCAAGATACCTTGCTGAACTCACTTATTAACCCTAGGAATTGTAGGTAGATTCTTTAGGATTTTCTATGTAGATAAGTAGATAATTTTGTCATCTGCAAATAGTTCTATTTTCTTCCTTTCTGATGGGTATGCATTTAATTGATTTGTTTTGCCTTTGTTTTGCCTTTGAATAAGAGTTAGTAAGAACAGACCTCCTTGCCTTTTTCCAGTCTTAGGGGAAAAGCATTTATCTTTCACTGTTAAATAAACGGTTAGTTGTAGGCTTGTTGTAGATGGTCTTTATTAAGTTGAGGAAGGGGCGCCTGGGTGGCGCAGTCGGTTAAGCGTCCGACTTCAGCCAGGTCATGATCTTGTGGTCTGTGAGTTCGAGCCCCGCGTCGGGCTCTGGGCTGATGGCTCAGAGCCTGGAGCCTGTTTCCGATTCTGTGTCTCCCCCTCTCTCTGCCCCTCCCCCGTTCTGTCTCTCTCTGTCCCAAAAATAAATAAACGTTAAAAAAAAAATTAAAAAAAAAAATTTATTAAGTTGAGGAAGTTTCCCTCTATTCATGTTTTCCTAAGAGGTTTATTTTTTTTTATTTTATTTTATTTTTTATCATGAAGGGTGTTGAATCCTGTTAAAAGCTTTTTTTTTTTTTTTTTTGCAATGATACATTATCATGTGGCTTTTTTCTTCTTTAACCTGTTAATATGGTAGATATCATTGATTGAATTTTAGATGTTGACTAGCTTTGCATAGCTGGAATAAATCCCACTTGGTTATGGTGAATAATTTTTTTTATACATCATTCTATTTGGTTTGCTAATATTTTGCTGAGGATTTTTGCATCTAAGTTTATGACAGATATTGGTTTCAAGTTTTCCCTTTTTGTGCTTCTTTGGTTTTGGTACAGGGTAATACTAGATTCATAAAATGAATTGTGAAGTATTTTTCCTTTTCTGTTTTCTGGAAGGGATTGTGTAGATTGTCTTCATTCTTTCAATTTTTGTAAACATTTGGTAGAATCTCTGTGAAACCATCTGGGTCTGGAGATTTGGGAAGTTTTAAAATTACAAATTCAATTTTATTAATAATTATAGGTCTGTTAAAATTATCTATTTCAGGGGCACCTGGGTGGCTCAGTTGGTTGAGCATCCAACTTCAGCTCAGGTCATGATCTCACGGTCTGTGAGTCCAAGCTCCGCGTCGGGCTCTGTGCTGACAGCTCAGAGCCTGGAGACTGTTTTGGATTCTGTGTCTCCCTCTCTCTGACCCTCCGCCGTTCATGCTCTGTCTCTCTCTGTCTCAAAAAAATAAATAAAGGTTAGGGGCGCCTGGGTGGCGCAGCCGGTTAAGCGTCCGATTTCAGCCAGGTCACGATCTCGCGGTCCGTGAGTTCGAGCCCCACGTCGGGCTCTGGGCTGATGGCTCAGAGCCTGGAGCCTGTTTCCAATTCTGTGTCTCCCTCTCTCTCTGCCCTTCCCCCGTTCATGCTGTGTCTCTCTCTGTCCCAAAAATAAATAAACGTTGAAAAAAAATTTTTTTTAAAAATAAGGGTTAAAAAAAATTTTTTTAAATTATCTATTTCACATGGGTGAATTATAGTAGTTTGTGTTTTTCAAGGAATTGGTCTATTTCATCTGAGTTTTCAAATTATGTATGTAGAATTGTTTGTGGTACTCACTTGTTATCCTATTAATGCTTATGTTGTCTGTAATGATGTCCGTTTTGTCATTCCTGATACTGGTAATTTGTGTTCTCTCTCTCTTCTTTGTTTGTCTTTTTAGAAATTTGTCAATTTTATTATTTTTCCAAAGAATTGGCTCTTTGTTTCATTGTTTCCATTGTTTTTGTGTTTCTAATTTCATTGATTTCTGCTCTTTATTATTTCCCTCTTCCCGCTTGCTCTGGATTTATTTTGTTCTTCTTTTCCAAATAATTTCTATGTGGGAGCTCAGAGAATTGATATTAGATTTTTCCTCTTTTCCAGTGTATGGATGTAGTGCTGCAAGTTTTTCCTTCTCAGTGTGACTTTAGCTATATCCCACAAAATTTGATATATTGTATGATCTTTTTCATTCAGTTTAATGTATCTTTTTTTTTTCCTTTGAGACTTCCTTTGTGACTTATGTATTATTTCTAAGTATACTGTATTCCTGTTATCTTTCTGTTACTGATTTCTAGTTTGAGTCCACTGGGACAGAGAACACACTATTTGATTCCAATTCTTAAAAAAAAAAGTTTCTTTTAAAAAATTAAAAAAAAAATGTTTTTATTTATTTTTGAAGGAGAGAGAGAGAGAGCACAAGTGGGGGAGGAGCAGAGAGAGAGGGAGACACAGATTCCAAAGCAGGCTCTAGGCTCTGAGCTGTCAGCACAGAGCCTGATGTGGGGCTTGAACCCATGAACTGCGAGATCATGACCTGAGCTGAAGCCAGATGCTCAACAAGCTGAGCCACCCAGGTGCCCCTAAAAAAAAGTTTCTTAATGGCCTAGCATGTGGTCTATCTTGGTATACGTTCTGTGGGCAGCTTAAAAAATGTATATTCTGTGGGGCACCTGAGTGGCCCAGTTGGTTGAGTGTCTGACTTCAGCTCAGGTCATGATCTCACAGCTCCTGAGTTCAAGCCCCTGCATCAGGCTCTGTACTGACAGCTCAGAGCCTGGAGCCTGCTTCAGATTCTGTGTCTCCCTCTTTCTGTCCCTCCCCTGCTAACACTCTGTCTCTCTGTCTCTCAAAGATAAAGATTTAAAAAAATGTATATTCTGCTGTTGTTGGGTACAATATTCTTTAAATTTTAATTAACATCTTTTGGTAGATGGTGTTGGTGCATTCTACATCCTTGCTGATTTTCTATCTAGTTATTCTACCAATTGTTCAGAGAAGGGTGTTGAAATCTCCAAATATAATTGTGTTTATCTATTTCTCACTTAAGTTCTATTAGTTTTTGCCTCACATATTTTGTAGCTTTGTTGTTTGGTGTATATCCATTTAATATTGCTATGTCTTCTTGCCAAAGTGATCCTTTTTTCATTTTATAATGTTCTGCTCTGTCTCTGATAATTTTCTTTGCTCTGAAGTTTACTTTGTCCGATATTATTGTAGTCACTCCTGCTTTCCTTTGATAAATCTTGCATGATATATCTTTTTCCATCCTTTTACTTTCAATCTGCCTTTATCATTATATTTAAAGTGAATTTCTTATCGACAGCATATAGTTGGGTCATGCTTTAACCCCTGTACTGTACCAATCTCTATCTTTTAATTGGTATATTTAGCCCATTTAGATTTAATGTAATTATTGATATATTAAAGGTTAAGCCTGACATTTTATCTTTCTGCTTGTTCTCTTTATTATTTCTCTGTTTTGTTTTGTTTTGTTTTTTTACTGTTTCCTGTGCTTGACATCACTAATCATCAGGAAATGTAAGTTAAAACCACAACAAAATGATATTACACATTCACTAGGATGGATAAAATGAAAACCACTGAAAACATCAAGTGTTGACATAGTTGCAGAGCAACCAGAAATTTCATACAATGTTGTTGGCAGTATAAAATGATATAAACACTTTTAGTAAAAGTCTGGCATTTCTTATGAAACTAAATATACACCTATGCTATGACCCAATTTTTTCCTAGGAATTTACCCATTATAAATGAAAACATTTATACCACAAAAAGATTTGTATAACTACATTCACTGCAACTTTATTCATCATACTCCCAAACTAGAAGTTGTTCATGTGTCTATCAATAAGAGAATGGATATATGGTGGTATTTTTATATAATGGAATGCTGCTCAGCAATTAAAATGGACAAACTATCTTCCATGAGTGGCATAATGTATGGTTCACAAGAGTCTCAAGTACTATGACTATGAAGATGAAGATAAGCCCACATCTACCAAAAGTAGTATCACTTGTACTTACTAGTAAGTACTTACTAGTAGTAAGTATCACTACTTTTGGCACAACCAAAAGTAGTAAGTATCACTTGTACTTACATGTCCAGAACTTACTCACCTGACCACATCTAGCTTTAAGAGGGTTTGGAAATATAGTCTTTTGCTGGGTCACCTTTTGCCTAGCTAAATTTTGGGCAATCTATTAAAGAAAGAATGGGATATGTGGCAGTCACTGTCACAATTAAATTGAAAAGCTAACAAAGATGATATAAATTTACATTTGTAGACATTTGTTCAATATTTATTGCTTTCCATTTCATAGTTTTTATATTTTGGATTCTGTAAAAAAAAAAAAAAAAAAAAAAAAAAAAAAGGGCGGGGGGAGAAGAATGGTCCTAAACATTTTTCTGGACCCTTGAGAAGCTTGTCAGCTTCAAGTGCTGGGCTTGTGGTACCTAATGGATACAAGATATCTGAGAATGATGAGAGAGGGAAGGTGTGATCTGTCTCTGCCCCAGGCCCTGTCCTAGATAAGAAAGTAGCCTTTCAAAGTGTTTGGGGCCAAATTCAGCATGCAAGTTGTGGGACTAAGGAAGTATAGACACTCAGACCAAAAAATCAACGAATCCTTGTGTAGTTGGAGAATAATCCATAGGGGTAAGGGAGGAGGAAGTGGAAGGTAGCCAGAATGAGGCTCAGGCTAATAAATCGGGAAGGGAGACAGTATAACATGGACAGATATATACAATGGTAGGTTTCAGAGCAGATTATAAAAGTCTTTGTGAGTCATCAATGGCAGTGCTGTTGTTTAAAAATAAACATAGCATTCAGATAGCTCCAGGCTCTGAGGGGAAAATAGAGGCTGGATTTTATAAGCCCAGTCCCAAGGAACCTACAGTCTATAAATAAATATGTATGGTGTGGGGAAAATAACTCATGAGTTTGTTCTTGGAAAAGATGAACTCAGTGTTCTAGTCTGAGAAAGGTTCTGATGGGAATTGGAAGGAGCCCTGGGCTGGAAGGCTGGGATCTGGATTCGTGTTCTGTGTCTATCACTATTTGAGAATATGAACTCCTTTGGGGTAGGTCATGCATACTTTGATCCCTAGATCCCCACCTACCCTAATGCCTGGCACACAGTTCTTAGTGAATATTTGTAGAATGAATGAGTGATTTATTAACAAATAACTAGCTGTATGTCTTTGAACTGGGACCTTTTATAAGGGGTCTTGACCATTAAAGGAAACAGTCCAGGTGGCCTTCAGGTCCCTATTGACCCTAAATTTTCAGGACATGAGAATGGATGTTTGACTACTATCACCCTAAAAAGTGTGCATCTCATAGCATGCTGAATCAAACGTAGACTCAACCCACAAGCCTCAGCTCAAAGACTGCCTGCTCCATAATGCCTCCCCAGCCTCTTCCTCAATAACTTTGCCTGTACCTCTGCTAATAACTAGTCTGCCTAGATTCTTGTGGGTTCAGTTGATCACCCTCCCTCCCCCATTTGACCTATGACCTGAGAATACAAAAGTAAAGCTAAAAACATGTGCAGGGAACTCTAAAAGCTTTAAAATCATCAATGCATTTAATATTTTAACAACCTATAAAGTAGGTACTATCATTTTCCTCATTTCACGGATCAAGAGACTGAGGCACAGGGTGAGTACCTTGCTTACTATTAAGCTGCTGGTAAGTGCTAGTGATAGAATTCAAATCTGGGTAGTCAGGCTGTAGAATCCTTGCCCTTACCCAGGATTCATATTCCCTATAGCATGCATCTCATAGTTTGGCACATAATAGGTGCTCAACAAAAATGTTTGTTGAATGAATAAACAAAAGCAATAAACTGAAAGCTGGGTGTTTCCTGCAGTTCCCTGAGTACCCATCTGCCTACTGAGTCCCAGCCTTTCCTCCACATATGGGGTTAGTGTGTTATTCCATCTGTCCATTCATCCATCCCTCCCTTTATCCATCCATTCAATGAATAATTACTGCCTACCCCACTCCACAGTGAGTACCAGTGATACAAAATGGATTGGCACAGAAGTAGAGACAGAAGTGTCCACAGACAATGGCAGTACAACATTTAATGAGCAACACAAAAGAGAGAGCCACACTAACTCTACCTGGGTGGGGTCAGGGAACACTTCTTGGTCTTTGGGAGAAAACTCAATTTGGGGTTTTTAAAATCTGCTCCAGGTCCCTGTTGGACCAGGGTCCTGCCTGATTCCAGTCCATGTAACTGGAGACAGAAGAGCCGCTTCCTGGCTGCTGGATGCAATCTTTCCCTGAGGATCCATAGCACTGTCTGTGGTCTGAATTCTGATGTTTTGGTTGGCTACTGTGCCCCTAGATTGAGCCATATCCCTTTGGACCCTTATTCTGACTGTTGGGCCCCTTTAGCTCCAGGGTCACAGCCAACCATGGCGCCCTTGCCAGTTCCCATCAGCTCCCTCCCTTTCCTGATTGGCAATGGCCAGGGGCCCAGCATGACCCTAGGCATGCGATGATACAGATCTGGGACCTCTCAGTTTCCTGATCTCTAGTTTGTTGATCCTCTTCTCAGCTTCTAAGGAGTTACGGGTAAAACGAAGCAAGGACTCGAGCCAGAGCAGGCCTGTAAGGGCTCTGTCATGCTTGTGTAGACTCTGCTTGTTAGTGCTGCACTGACCTCAGAAATCATTCAGATCCTTGCCCTTCATAAGGTTTGGGAAAGGCAAGGGACTTACCAAAGAGCATACGGGGAAGGAAACAGGACTGGAACTCAGGGATCCTGACTACCAGCCTGGTGTGTTCTTTCTGTTATACTATGGGTTCTTAAATCCATTTTTAGTAATGGAGACTTCCTATTAAAATTTTACATAGATCCCCATTGTATAAAGCAGAATGCCTCTGCTTCTTGGCTTCTCCCTCCCTGTCTCAGCCTTTTAAGTCCCTCCTCCTCCTCTTCCTCCTCCTCCTCCAACTCCTTCTTCTTCCTCTTCCTCCTCCTCCTCCTCCTCTTCTTCTTCTTCTCCTTCTCCTTCTTTTCTTCTCCTTCTCCTTCTTCTTGTGTCTCATTGTGGTTTTAATTTTAATTTCTTTAATGCCAAAGGATGTTGAGCATCTTTTCATATGTTTATTTGCCATCCATACATCTTCATCTATGAAAAGACTGATTAGATCTTTGCCCATTTTCTTTTTGTCTTTTATTTTCAAGTTAGTTAACATACAGTGTAGTCTTGGCTTCAGGAGGAGAACCCAGTGATTCAATATCTCTTACATATGACACCCAGTGCTCATCCTGAAAAGTGCCCTCCTTAATGCCCATCACCTATGTAACCCACCTCCATCAACCCTCTGTTTGTTCTCTGTATTTAAGAGTCTCTTATGGTTTGCCTCCCTCTCTGTTTTTATCTTACTTTCCTTTTCTTTTCTTTTCTTTCTTTTTTTTTTTTTTTGTCATTAGCTCTTAACAGTGGAAGTTGAAGTTGGTCCAGTGAGATCTTAAGCCCATACACAGATGGCAGCTATCACCCTACAGCCTGTTTCTATCTGTCTAACCTTCCACACTACATTCAGAGACGTTTCAAAAACCCAGACTTGTCTGTGCCACTCCCCAGTTTTAAAAAGTCCATTCATCTATTTGGCCAACAGTATTTGTTAAATGCTTTTGTTGTGCCAGGTAGCAGTGTGATGAACAAAACAGTCCCAGCCTGCTTTGGGTGGGTGGGGGAGACAAAAAAAAAAAAAAAAAATCTGTGGGCAATCCCACAAATCACTAAACAGAGTGCTGATTGAGAATAAATCAGGAGGACGGCTTGAAGCCAGAGTGCTGCATAGGGACCAGTTCTCGAGAGCCTTAAATGTCACTAAAATTACTGGTTTTTATCTTAAGAGCAAAGGGAATGCAGTTGAATGCTTTCAGCAAGATAGCAATTCTGATGCTATTTATGTTTAATATTCTGCTGGTTGCTGGAGCAGATAGAAGGAAGGCAAGAGTGGAAGCAGAGAGGCCTGTTAAGAAGAGATTGTTGTGTGGGGCGCCTGGGTGGCTCAGTTGGTTAAGCATCCAACCCTTGATTTCTGTTCAGGTCATGATCTCACGGTTGGTGATGTTGGACATCACCATGAGTGCTGTGCTGACAGCATGAGTACAGACCCTGCTTAGGATTCTCTCTCTCCCTCTCTCTCTGCCTCTCCCCTGCTCTCTCTCTTTAAGTAAATAAACTTTTTTTCTTAAAAAAGAAAAGTTTGTTGTAACCCAAGAGAGAGATGATGGTGGCATGGGCCGGATGGGGGCAGCAGAGATGGGAGAGAGGAGAGATTTAAGATATATTCTGGAGGCAGAATCCACAGGACCAGCTGATGATTGGGTATGTGGGGAGTGAGGAAAAAGGAGGAATCAAGGATTCAATACCTCCCCTGGACCAGTGCAAGAGGAGTCTCTTCCTTGAGCCTCATACTTTAGAGGCCTTAAGTACCACCTCCCTCCCTGGCATACGCACAGCCCACCCCCCAGAGTTTAGTAAAGAATGCATGATTGACTTGACACTCAAGAGCTCTTGCTTAGCGCTGGCACTGCATGTCCTGTACACCAAACATTCCTTTTCGTGCTTAACCTCAGTCAGGCCTCGGGAAAACACTTCACATGTCTTGCTTTACATCCTAAATACAAAAAAATTGCATGTTATACATACAATAAAGTGCACCCATTTAAGTGCACAGTTTGGAGAGGTGAATGTACCCATCTGTATAACCACCATTCCACTCAATCATGAATGTAGACCATTCTCATTACATGGCGGAAGTTCTGCAGCTTGTGCTGCTGCCCAGATCCGAGCTGGACACTGCTTTGGAGTATGGGGAGCCTGCGAGTGGCAGAGCTCTTGGGTAGAAGAAGAGATAAACACATGAACAGGTCCTGTGGAATTGTTTCTCTCAAATAGCATGAGTACATAATGAGACATCATTTCCCAGAGGAACAGAGTTCATTTGCTTGTTTCTCTTTGTGTTCCAATTCGTGGCCCAGGAGGAACCCAAGAATAGCTTGGTATTTGTAACAGTTGCACATGACAGTTAACAAATATTTTGAATATTAAAAAATTCATACAACTTTTACATGTGTTTATATGTAAACATATGGACATAGGGTCTGGTTATAACATGTTTGAGCGTGATACTGATTCTTTTTTTTTTTTTTTTTTTTTTTTGAGAAAGAGAGAGAAAGAGAGGAGTGGGGAGCAGCAGAGGGAGAGAGAGAATCTTTTTTAAAAAAATATTTTAATTATTTTTGAGAGAAAGAGAGAGAGTGAGCAGGGAAGGGGCAGAGAGAGAGAGAGGGACAGAAACAGGCTCTGTGCTGACAGCAGAGAGCCTGATGTGGGGCTCTAACTCATGAACCTCGAGATCGTGACCTGAGCTGAAGTCGGAGGTCCAACCCACTGAGCCACCCAGGCACCCCATGGGAGAGAATCTTAAGCAAGCTCTATACCCAGTGCAGAGCTCCACATGGGACTGAATCTCACAACCCTGAGGTCATGACCAGAGCCTAAATCAAGAGTTGGACCCTTAACTGACTGAGCCACTCAGGCACCCCAACATTATACTGATTTTTTAATTAATTAATTAATTAATTAATTAATTAACTAATTTTTAAAATTTACATCCAAGTTAGTTAGCATATAGTGCAACAACGATTTCAGGAGTAGATTCCTTAATGCCCCTCACCCATTTAGCCCATCCGCCCTCCCACAACACCTCCAGTAACCTTCTGTTTGTTCTCCATATTTAAGAGTCTCTTATGTTTTGTCCCCCTCCCTGTTTTTATATTAGTTTTGCTTACCTTCCCTTATATTCATCTGTTTTGTATCTTAAAGTCCTCATACAAGTGAAGTCATATGATATTTGTCTTTCTCTGACTAATTTCACTTAGCATAATACCCTCTAGTTCCATCCACGTAATTGCAAATGGCAAGATTTCATTCTTTTTGATTGCCAAGTAATATTCCATTATTATATATGTACCATATCTTCTTTATCCATTCATCTGTCGATGGACATTTAGGCTCTTTCCATACTTTGGCTATTGTTGATAGTGCTGCTGTAAACATTGGGGTGCATGTGCCTCTTTGAAACAGCACACCTCTATCTCCTGGATAAATACCTAGTAGTACAATTGCTGGGTCATAGAGTAGTTCTATTTTCAATTTTTTGAGGAACCTCCATACTGTTTTCCAGAGTGGCTGCACCAGCTTGCATTCCCACCAATGCTGCAAAAGAGATCCTCTTTCTCCACATCCTCACCAACATCTGTTGCTGCCTGACTTGTTAATGTTAGCCATTCTGACAGGTATGAGGTGGTATCTCCTTGTGGTTTTGATCTGTATTTCTCTGATTATGAGTGATGTTGAGAATTTTCATGTGTCGGTTGGCCATATGGATATCTTCTTTGGAGAAGTGTCTATTTATGTCTTTTGCCCATTTCTTCACTGGATTATTTGTCTGTTTGTTTGTTTGGGTGTTGAGTTTGATAAGAGGGATACTAACCCTTTATCTGATAGGTCATTTGTAAATATCTTTTCCCATTCCTTCGGTTTCCTTTAGTTTCGCCTGATTGTTTCCTTCGCTGTGCAGAAGCTTTTTATTTTGATGAGGTCTCAATAGTTCATTTTTGCTTTTGTTCCCTTGCCTCTGGAGACGTGTTGAGTAAGAAGTTGCCACGGCCAAGGTCAAAGAGGTTTTTGCCTGCTTTCTCCTCGAGGATTTTGATGGCTTCCTGTCTTACATTTATGTCTTTCATCCACGTTGAATTTATTTTTGTGTATGGTGTAAGAAAGTGGTCCAGGTTAATTTTTCTGCATGTTGCTGTCCAGTTTTCCCAGCACGATTTGCTAAAGAGACTGTCTTTATTCCATTGGCTATTCTTTCCTGCTTTGTCAAAGATTAGTTGGCCATACGTCTGTGGGTCCCTTTCTAGGTTCTCTATTCTGTTCCATTGATCTGAGTGTCTGTTTTTGTGCCAGTACCATACTGTTTTGATGATTACAGCTTTGTAATACAGCTTGAAGTCTGGGATTGTGATGCCTCCTGCTTTGGTTTTCTTTTTCAAGATTGCTTTGGCTATTCAGGGTCTTTTCTGGTTCCATGCTAATTTTAGGACTGTTTGTTCTAGCACTGTGAAGAATGCTGGTGGTATTTTGAAAAGGATTGCATTGAATATGTAGATTGCTTTGGGTAGTATTGACATTTTAACAATATTTGTTCTTCCTATCCAGGAGCTTGGAATATTTTTCATTTTTTTGTGTCTTCTTCAGTTTCTTTTCTTTTTTTTTTTCTTTATTTTGATATACTCCAAGTGGAGACACATTGTATTCAATTTCTTTCATAAGCTTTCTATAGTTTTTAGATTTATTCCTAGGTATTTTATGGGTTTTGGTGTAATTATAAATGAGATTGATTCCTTGATTTCTCTTTCTGTTGCTTTGTTATTGGTATATAGGAATGCAACCAATTTCTGTGCATTGATTTTTATATCCTGCAACTTTGCTGAATTCATGGGTCACTTCTAGCAAATTTTTGGTGGAATCTTTTGGGTTTTCCGTATAGAGTATCACGTTGTCTGTGAAGAGTGAAAGTTTGACCTCCTCCTGGCTGATTTGGATGCCTTTTATTCCTATGTGTTTTCTGCTGAGGCTGACTTCCAATACTATGTTGAATAACAGTGGTGAGAGTGGACATCCCTGTCTTATTCCTGACTTTAGGGGGAAAGCTCTCAGTTTTTCCCCATTGAGGATGATATTAGTGTTGGTTCGTTCATATATGGCTTTTATGATCTCCAGATATGACCCTTCTATACCTTCTTTCTTAAGGGTTTTTATCAAGAAAGGATGCTGTATTTTGTCAAATGTTTTCTCTGTGTCTATTGAGAGGATGATGTGGTTCTTGTCCTTTCTTTTATTGATGTGAATAATCACATTGATTGTTTTGCAGATATTGAACCAGCCCTGCATCCCAGGTATAAATCCCACTTGGTTGTGGTGAATAATTTTTTTAATGTATGGTTGGATCCAGTTGGCTAATATCTTGTTGAAGATTTTTGCATCCATGTTCATCAGGGAAGATACTGATTCTTTATGGACTTAAATATTTCTTTAAGGAACAATGAAAATCACAATATAACTGTTGTTGATTTATATAATAAAATTAAAATATTTGGGGTTATTTCTTGTTATAATTTATTACATATGTTAATTTTTATAAATTTATCTATTCCCGCCCCCCCCCAGTCTCCTCCCCTCTGGGAACCATCTGCTTGTTCTCTATAGTTGAGAGTCTGTTTCTTGGTTTGTCTCTCTCTCTTTTTTTCCTTTGCTCATTTTTTTATTTCTTAAATTCCACATGTAAATGAAATTGTATGGTATTTATCTTTCTCTAACTGCCTTATTTCACTCAGCATTATGCTCTCTAACTCAATCCATGTTGTTGCAAATGACAAGATTTCATTCCTTTTTATGACTGAATAATATTCCTATATATATATATTCCTTTATATATATATATATATTCCTTTATATATATAAAGGAATATAATATAATATTCCTATAGGAATATTATATTATTCCTATAGGAATATAATATTCCTATATATATATTCCTTAATATATATATTTATACACATAAATATATATATAAATATAAATATATATATATATATTTATACACCACCTCTTCTTTGTCCATTATCTATCAGTGGACATTTGGGCTGCTTCCATTATTTGGCTATTGTATGTAATGCTGCTGTAAACATAGGGTTCCAATGTATCCCTTTGAATTATTGTTTTTTTTTTTGGGAGGGGAGGGGTAAATGCCCAGTAGTGTGATTACAAGATTAAAGGGTAGTTCTATTTTTAAATTTTTGAGGAATCTCCATACTACTTTTCACAGTGGCTGCACCAGTTTGTATTTCTACCAACAGTGCATGAGGATTCCTTTTTCTGCACATCCTTACCAACACTTGTTGTTTTTTGTGTTTTTGATATTAGCCACTCTGACAGGTGTGAGGTGATACCTCATTGTGGTTTTGATTTGCATTTTCTTGATGATGAGTGATGTTGAGCATCTATTCATGTGTCTGTTGGCCACCTGTATGTCTTCTTTGGAGAATTGTCTGTTCATGTCTTCTGCCCATTTTAAAATCAGATTATTTGTTTTTTGGCTGTTGAATTGTATAAGTTCTTTGTATATTTTGGATACTAACCCTTTATCAAATATGTCATTTGGAAATATCTTCTCCCATTCAGTCGGTTTCCTTTTAGTTTTGTTGACTGTTTCCTTTGATGTGCAAAAGCTATTTATTTTGATGTAGTCCCAATGGTTTATTTTTGCTTTTATTTCCTTTGCCTCAGGAGACAGATCTGGAAAAATTTTGCTACTGCCGATGTCAGAGAGATTATTTCCTGTGCTCTCTTCAAGGATTCTTATGGTTTCAGGTCTCACATTTAAGCCTTCAATCCATTTTGAATTTATTGTGTGTATGGTGTAAGAAAGCGGTCCAGTTCCTTTTTTTTCCCATGCTGCTGCCCAGTTTTCCCAATACCATTTGTTGAAGAGACTGCTGTCCCATTGGAAAATCTTTCCTGCTTTGTCAAAGATCAATTGACCATATCATTGTGGGTTTATTTCTGTTTTTCTATTCTGTTCTATTGATTCTATGTGTCTTTTTTGGTGCCAGTACCATATTGTTTTGATTACTACAGCTTTTTTTTTTTTTTTTTTAATTTTTTTTTTCAACGTTTATTTATTTTTGGGACAGAGAGAGACAGAGCATGAACGGGGGAGGGGCAGAGAGAGAGGGAGACACAGACTCGGAAACAGGCTCCAGGCTCTGAGCCATCAGCCCAGAGCCTGACGCAGGGCTCGAACTCATGGACAGCGAGATCGTGACCTGGCTGAAGTCGGACGCTTAACCGACTGCGCCACCCAGGCGCCCCGATTACTACAGCTTTGAATGTAACTTAAAGTCCAGAACTGTCTCTGGCTTTTTTTTCTTTTTCATGATTGCTTTGACTATTCAGGGTCATTTGTAGTTCCATACAAATTTTAGGATTGCTTATTCTAGCTCTGTGAAAAATGCTGTTGGTATTTTGATAGGGATTACATTACATCTGTAGATTGCTTTAGGTAGTATAGACATTTTAACAATATTTGTTCTTCCAACCCATGAGCATGGAATGTCTTTTCATTTCTTCATGTCTCTTGAATTTCTTTCATCAATGTTTTTTAGTTTTAAGAGTACAGGTCTTTCACCTCTTTGGTTAACTTTATTCCCAGGTATTTTATTAGTTTTGGTGAAATTGTAAATGGGATTGTTTTCTTATTTTCTCTTTCTGCTGCTTTATTATTAGTATATAGAAATGCAACAGATTTCTATATGTTGATTTTATATCCTGCAACTTTACTGAATTTATTTATTAGTTCTAGCTGTTTTTTGGTGGAGTCTTTAGGGTTTTATAAATATAGTATTATGTCATCTGCAAATAGTCAAAGTTTTATTTCTTCCTTACCAATTTGGATGCCTTTTATTTCTTTTTGTTTTCTAATTGCCGTGGCTAGGACTTCCAGTACTATGTTGAATAGAAGTGGTAAGAGCGGACATCCTTCTCTTGTTCTTGACCTTAGGGGAAAAGCTCTCAGTTTTATAATTTATTACGTATTTTAATTTTTATAAATTTATTTTGATACATAAATATAATTATTATGAAATATATAATGTATTATGTATTCCCATAACAATATTTGACCATAATATATAAAATTCATGATACATTTTAAAATCTAAAATATTGCCTTTAGAATTTTATTGGCAATTCCAGTTACTACTGGAAAGTTTTTCCAAATTGAAATTAGTAAGTAAAAAAGAAAGTCTACAATATAGAGTGATTCAACAAAATTTATTTAATTTTGGACCTTATTGTCAATCAAACAAAATTATTTGAAAAATCTTGAGTATAACCATGTAATTAGTGACTTTGCTGAAATGAAGCAAGAACAAATTTTATGAAATATATAATCTTTATGAATAATATAGTTCTTTTTTACACATATATACTATTCATCAAAAGAACACCATTAAATTCAGTCATCTTTGATATTTTGCCAGCTTTCCATGATAAAATATCCATAGCTTTTGAGCAAAGGAAGCCAGACACAAAAGAATACGTTGCCTAATTCCATTTATAGAAAGTCCTATAACAGGCAAAACTAACCTACGGTGATAGAAATTAGATGGGTAGTTGCCTGTGGGAGAGAGGAGGGGAAACTGGCTACAAATAGGCCTAGGGAAACTTTCTAGGGTAATGGTAATTGATTGGGGTGGTAGTTACACAATGTATTTGTCAAAGCCCCTCAAACTATGCCCTTAAAACGTGTGCATTTTATTGTATGTAAAAATACCTCAATAAAGTTAAGGAGACTTTATCTCTTAATAAATAAGTAATTGATTCAATCTGATGTATCACATTTAACCATTTCGGATTATGGCACTGTATTTTTGTTGTACGCCCGGAGGTAATACCTCGGTTTCCAACAGGAGCTCCTGGGCAGATGAGGGTACCATTACTGAGATGGGGAAAGCACAGGAGGGTTATGTTTGATGGGGACAGGGCTGATGTACAGCTGGTGCATTTCTGGACTGCAGGATGGTTGTGCCTCTTAGGAAAACCACTGCTGCTCTGAGCCCCCTTGCTACCCCAGATGCCTGGGCTTTCTCCTGAGACCCTCACATCTTTCCACTCTTCCAGCATCTAAAAGCGCTAATACCTGGCACAGCTATGGGCCTTCATGATGCTGATCCCAAACCCTGGGGACCTGCTGGTGCCTCTGCTCTAAACTTTTTTAACATCTCTGCTGGTGGGTTTTGGGCAAGGAAACACTATAAGCCAGGATTCATTCTGGGAAATGTAAACTTAGAGGTGACTATAAGACCCCCAAGTGGAAACGTCAATACAATATATATAAATGGATAGAATTTGAGAGGTGAGGTCTGGGCTGGACATGGAGATGTTGGTCCCCCACTGTCAACACAAGTCCAGACTCCCTTAGGTTGATCATCCTGCCCCGACCTATCTTACCATCTCCATGTCCTGCCACCTCCCTGCCGGGTCCCCTGTCTTCTTGCTGTTTCCTGATCACTCTGTGTTCTGGGACATGCTATGCCTCAGCCTGGAATGGCCTACCATGTCTTCTCCACTGGCCACCCTCCTAAATCATCCTCACTTGTCTCCTCCTCCTGAGGCCTTCTATTTCCTGTCCTGCCTACCATGGCCCTTGGTAGAGAGAGCACACTGCCTTGTACACTTCTGTTTAGATCCCTGCCTCTTGCACTAGGCTATCAGCTTCTTCCAGGTTAGGATGGTATCTCTTGGCTCTCTGGGCCCAGCAGAGACCCTTCCTTAGTTATATGGAGCGATTTTCCAGTAAACACTGAAGGAATACATGGTAATGCACAGTCCTGATGGTATTTCCCACAGCCCCACCCTCACTCCATAGCCTCTGTATATGTTGAGTCACATATTTAGACAAGCTAGACTTGCTCTTCTTAAAAGAATAGGCCCTTTAATGGCAAAGACCATTCCTTATACATCAATTCTCACTCTCTCACAGCCTGAGAAAGAGCACACAAAAGAAAAGAATGGAAGAGCTCCGTCAGTTGGAGTTTAATCTCAGCCTGGACTCTTTTTTTTTTTTTTTTCCAACGTTTATTTATTTTTGGGACAGAGAGAGACAGAGCATGAATGGGGGAGGGGCAGAGAGAGAGGGAGACACAGAATCGGAAACAGGCTCCAGGCTCTGAGCCATCAGCCCAGAGCCCGACGCGGGGCTCGAACTCACGGACCGCGAGATCGTGACCTGGCTGAAGTCGGACGCTTAACCGACTGTGCCACCCAGGCGCCCCCAGCCTGGACTCTTAAGAGCTGAGTAGCCTTGGGGAAGTTACTTAACCTCTCAGAGCCTCAGATTTCTCAGGCGTTAAGGATAGGATGGCGGTACTTACACTGTAAGGCAGATGTGAGGCTTAAATGAAATAATGTATATAAAAGTGCTGAGTGTTTACCAGGGACTGGGGGAAGGGGGAATGGGGAGTTATGGGTACAGAGGCTCAGTCTGGGATGATAAAAAGTTTTGGAGATGGATAGTAGTGACGGTTGTACCACAGTGTAAATGTAGTTAATGTCACCGAACTCTATACTTAAAATATGGCTGAAATGGTAAATTTTATGTAATGTATATTTTACCACAATATAAATAAATAGATAGATAGATCATTTGACAGATGTCCAGAGCAAGAGAAGCCAGACCCCCTTTCCCTCACACAAAAAAATCATGGTCTCAGGTACACAGTGGCTGATCTCTATGTCTGAGTTTCCTTCTTCCTTCCTTCTGGATTTATCTTCACCTGGGTTCCAGGACCATGGCCAAGAGGCAGGATGAGGGAGAGCAGGATGGGTGTTGAGAGAGGAAGTGATTAAATGTTGAACGAGGATCTGGTGGTTGTGGGGTCAAAGCCAGGACGGCCTGCTGGGAAGGCCTGGCTTGAGGAGTCGGGCTGCCTTTCTCCCTGGAAGGAAGAAGGATATCCGGGGGTCAGGGATGACACTAGTGTTTTGGCCATGGGAGAGAAGTGAGATATCCAAATTAAGGAGGAAAGGCGGGTGGGAATTGCAGGATGTCTGTATTGGCCCTTGCTGCAAAAATAAATGCTTCTGGGAGTAACTACTACGTAAATAAATAAGTAGGGTTTTTTTTTAAAGCCCTCAAATCCACTTTTTTTCATTCACTTTACCAAGGACAAGGGCAGCATAATAAACTGAGAAGGGAAACAAAGAGATTTTAGACTGTGGCTGCTATGGGGAAATTACAAATGAGGCCAGATGCTATTTTTGTTTCTTTTTCATTATGAAAAATACCTTGCCTGACATGGGCACCCTGCCACCATTGGGAGAACCGTGAGAATCCAGTTTGTTCCCAAAACACTGCCATGCGGAAGTGAGGTCACAGGGAACATGGCTTTCCCCCAAGGCAGACCTAACCAAAAACAAATAAATGAATACATGATAAATAAGTAATGTTTTCAGAATGAGAATCAGAGCACATGGCTCTGATCTAGCGCTTTCACATCCTAGCTGGGTTCCCTGGGGGCAAATCATTTCCCCTCTCTGCATTTTGGTTATGTTCATTTCATTGGGTGCTTCCATCTCTGATACTCTGAGTCTAGGACATATTCTAGGACATATCATAGTGGGAGCTGAAGAGAGGAAAGAAAATGTTGAGCTGGATAGTTGAGCTGAATATCCCAGAGCTGGAAGAGAGGTCGTCTAACTCATTCATTCATGCATTCATTCATTCATCTATTCAGTATTCCTATTTGAGCAAATACCCTGTGCCTGGCCTTGTGTAGGGAGCTGAGAGCCACAAAAGGCTCAGACTCAGTTTCTACCTTCACCAAGCTTATAGTCTAAAGGAGGGGGGAGATGACGTGGGGGCAAGGCAAGAGGATAAATGAATAATTTTATCACCAGGGCCTATGGGACTATAGACTAAGCATATAAGGTATGGTAAGGGTGCAGAGTGGGCAAGGCTCACTCAGCTTCTAGAAACCAGGAAAGGCTTCCAGAGGATGAATCCACTCAAAGGACAAGTAGAAGGTGACAAGGCAGATGGAGGGAAACAGCAGAACAGTATATGCATAAGTGACCCAGTCATTCCATTTCCAGGGGACTGATGTTCTACCTTATAGTTCTTCAGGTAAAGACATTCCAGAGTTTTGGAGGTCATTAGACCAGAGTTTCTCAAATTTGAGTCTGTTTGAGCCTCAGGGCTCATAGATACATATTTTCAGAGCCTAAAATGTGTCTATGAGATCTTTTAAAGGTTATATTACATTCTGGTGATAATCCAAACAAATTAAAATAAACCTGTTCTGAGTTGTCTGGAAGACCACCACCTGCCAAGCCACCTTGGCATTTCCTTTATGCTTGTGATCACTCTGGTGCCCAGGAATTAATTGTTAGAGCCTGAGGAATACAAGGAGGTGGACTTAATGTAAATGATGCTCCTGTGCCAAGTGAAAGTCAAATGGGTTCTTGGTGTATTATCAAAATGAAGGTTTTCCATGAGTTTGACCAGAGAAGCATAATGGGGGCTGTCTGCAGTCGGACAGTGCTGTGAGTATGCCAGACTCAAAAGAACTAAGCCCTAGGTGTTTGAGACACAGTCAGGTTTCAAGCAGCAATTTAATTTCAGCACATCAACGTCTTCTATCACATTCAATAGAAATCTTTTGAGTTTTAGAGGTTTTATAGTTTTATTTTCCTTTTGTGTTGGTTTAGAATTATGGAACTGTGAGCACAAGGAACGTGTACTGAGTTTAGTTCTTACAAATATGTGGTATTAAAGTACATATGTGTGGTATTAAAATAAAAAATAAGTCAATTTTGGAGTGAATCTGTGAAAATTAAAAAAATATATTTAAAAAATTTTATTTTTCTCAAGTTCCACATAAGGGAAAAAAACAGTTTCAAACAGAGAGGGAGGCAAACCATAAAAGACTCTTGAATGCTGAGAACAAACTGAGAGTTGATGAGGGGGGCAGGGGAGAGGGAAATGGGTGATGGGCATTGAGGAGGGCACTTGTTGGGATGAGCACTGGGTGTTGTATGTAAGCGATGAATCACAGGAACATACCCCCCAAATCAAGAGCACACTGTATATGCTATATGTTAGCAAATTTGACAATAAATTGAAAATAAATAAATAGGGGCACCTAGGTGACTGAGTTGGTTAAGTGTCTGACTTCACCTCAGGTCACGATCTCATGGCTTGTGAGTTCGAGCTCTGTATTGGGCTCTGTGTTGACAGCTCAGAGTCTGGATCCTGCTTCAGATTGTGTATCTCCCTCTCTCTCTGCTCCTCCCCGCTCATGCTCTGTCTCTCTGTCTCTCAAAAATAAATAAACATTACATATATATATAACATATTTATTATGTACATATATATTTATTATATATACTTATATGTATATAATAAATTTTATTTTTATGTAATCTCTACATCCAACATGGGGCTCGAACCCACAACCCTGAAATCAAGAGTCACATGCTCCACCGACCAGACAGAGCCAGCCAGGCACCCCTAGTCTGTGAGAATTTTGAATAGCAACCCATCCATTACCTGAGTTTGAGAAACATTTTATTAGCTGTTTGGTGAACAATTCTCGTTTTTAAGAATTTCTTTTTAGAGTCCACTGAGAGTCTTTCTCCCTGCCACCTAAGGTCAAAATGACCTCCAAAAAGATGAACCACAATCTATTATCATGTTGTTAAAAAAAAAAAAAAAAAAAAAAGGTGTGCACAAGGCCTCTAAGGAAATAACTCAAATTTAGACATATCTGACATTTATTTTACCATTTTACCCTGCCTCCCTTCCCCCACCCCATACATACCCATATGTACTCATACATACCCTTAGCAGTATTCAGTAAGCAACTTGGGGAAAGTCCTTAATCTCCTCAAGCTCTACTTCCCTAATCTATAAAAATGTTATATCTCAGTGCTGTTGTAACGATTATTTGGGCAAGCTCCTGGGATACAGTAATAATGGTTCTAATAGCCATCATTAACACTAAACACTTTTCTTACTTTATCTCACTTCATCTTCCTCAGTCTGCATGGAGATAGTTTAATCTGAATTTTATAGCTCAAGAAACAGGCTCAGAGAGGTGAAAGGAATTTGCTCAAAAGGCTGAATTGGATTCAAACCTAACTCTCAAACATGCAAATGGCCTTTGCGGGTAGACATTGCCCAAAATACACTCTGCCAGGTCCATCTATAGAAATCTTTCCTGCCTTTTAAGAATTCTTAACAGAATTAATCTCTCCTCCTCCTGTGTGCTCATACCTTTTCCTTATCCTCGTGGTTTGCAGGAATTTAATCTAGTTTTGTATTACACAAAGTTAGTTTACCCAGGACCCACCCACTGGGGGTGGGGGATGGGGAGAGATTCTTAGAGTCTAGGAACAATCAAATGTTCTCTGGCTCTGAGCCCCCACCCAGTGAAGTCACTTACATCCAGAGCCCCTTCCCAGCAACCCCCCACCACTCCTTTCCCATGGCCTGGTTCCCAGGGGCTCACTTAGGTGTTTGTTATATTGAATGGGGTTGCGTGGAGCCAGGAGATTTGGGCTCCAGCCTCTGCCCTGTGACTACAGTGTCTGGTCTGGACAAGCCATTTAAACTCTCTGGGCTCACACTATGTAAAATGGGGTAGGGGTGTGGGTGTGTGTAGAATGCTTGGTGAAGTCCTACCCATCTTTAACATTCTGTGTTTCAAAAGTTATAGCCAGAGCATAGACATGGGACCTATGGCAGATAAAGTTTCTTGATGCAGGGTCTTTCCCGAGACTACGTTTATTGTGGTATCTCTTCATGACTGTAGTGAGAAGGGGAAAGATTGGACACTGAAAACAAAATTTACCATAGTCACGTTTTTTCACTCATGCTCTTTCTGTTATTCTTAATTCATTTTTATCTATGTATTTCATTTGTATAGTTTATATTGCTGTCTTTAAATTTGCAAATCTTTTCTTCTATTCTAATCTACTCTTACTCCCACCCAGTGTATTTGTCATCACAGACATCTGAGGTTTTCATCTCTAAAGATTTGATTTGTGTCTTTTTTCATGTCTTCCATGGCTCTATTTAACTTTTTGAACATATGGAACATTTGGAATTTCTTTTTTTTTAATGTGTATTATGTATTTTTTGAGAGAGAGAGAAATAGCATGAGCAGGGGAGGGGCAGAGAGAAAGGGAGACACAAAATCTGAAGCAAGCTGCAGGTTCTGAGCTGTCAGCACAGAGCCTGACATGGGGCTCGAACTCATGAACCACAAGATCATGACCTGATTGTAAGTCGGATGCTTAACCGACTGAGCCACCTAGGTGTCCCAAACATTTAGAATTTCTGAATGAAGTAACTGAGTCTAGAGAAGTTATTTATCCAAGGTCATTAAAACAAAAGTGGTGTAGGGGTGCTCAGTCAGTTGGGTGTGTGATTCTTGATCTCGGGGTCTTGGGTTCGAGCCCCACATTGGGTGTAAAGATTACTTAAAAAATTAAAAAATTAAAAAATAATTTAATTAAAAAATTTTTTTTTCAATATATGAAATTTATTGTCAAATTGGTTTCCATACAACACCCAGTGCTCATCCCAAAAGGTGCCCTCCTCAATACCCATCACCCACCCTCCCCTCCCTCCCACCCCCCATCAGCCCTCAGTTTGTTCTCAGTAAAAAATTAAAAAATAATTTAAAAAAAAACAGAGGTGGCTTATCTCTAGCACCCATATTTTAAGCCATCAAATTGTACTCTTTCCATATATGTAATGTGTTACTATTTTCTCATTTTTATGATAAACTGCTATTAAACCTATGGTGTTGTTTATAATCAATGGCAGTTTAGAATAGAGAGGACTCAGGGGAACCTGGGTGGCTCAGTCGATTAAGCGTTTGACTTTGGCTCAGGTCATGATCTCACAGTTTGTGAGCTTGAGTGCCATGTCAGGCTCTGTGCTGACAGCCTGGAGCCTGTTTCAGATTTTTTGTCTCCCTCCCTCTCTGCCTTTCCTCCACTCATATTCTGTCTGTCTGTCTCTCTCTCTCTCTCTCTCTCTCAAAAATAAATAAACATTAAAAATTTTTAAGTAAAAAAAGTGTATAGAATAGAAAGGATTCAGTAATTTTAAAAACTAAGGGCAGGGGCGCCTGGGTGGCTCAGTCGGTTGAGCGTCCGACTTCGGCTCAGGTCATGATTTCGCGGTCCGTGAGTTCGAGCCCCGTGTCAGGCTCTGGGCTGATGGCTCAGAGCCTGGAGCCTGCTTCCGATTCTGTGTCTCCCTCTCTCTCTGCCCCTCCCCCGTTCATGCCCTGTCTCTCTCTGTCTCAAAAATAAATAAACATTTAAAAAAAAACAACAAACAAAGGGCAGAGAATAGGAGAATGTGAGGTAATACGTCAGCGGCTAGCAGTTAAGTGTGGCTAACATTCATCAAGCACTTGTTGGAGGCCCGATGCTTGGCTGAATACTCTGCCTGCAGTACCTATTTTATCCTCACATTCAATTCAGCAAATATTATCTCCATTTTACAAATGAGGAAACTGAGGCTGAGAAAGATTTAAGTAATTGCCCACTATCCCGCAGTGAGATAGCGGCCCTAGACCATATGCAAGTCTTCTGACGGCTAAAGCCGTGCTGTTTACTGTTCCACTAAATTGCCTGGTTTGGGAGGTGGAGACAAAAACAGGTGTGCTACAGGATCCTTGTCCTCTCAGAGTTTACAGCTCAGTGGAGGAGACAGGTGTGAAAACAGTTGCATTATATTATTCTTGTTGTCAGGACTTCCTTCATTGTAAGTGACAAAATTCCACTTTGCCCTCGCAGAGTATAAAGGGAAATTTTTCTCAATGTAATCCTGAGAAGGGCAATAAAGCATCCGGGCCCTTTAGGACAAGTGGACCCAGAGGTTGGAATCTCCTCAGAATTCTGTAACTCTCTGACTCTGGTCTCTTCCTTCCTCCCTCCTTCAATAATTTATTATAAAAATTTCAAGGCTGCCTGGCTGGCTCAGTCAGTGGAGCATGCAACTCTTGATCTGGGGGTCAAGACTTCAAGCCCCACAGTGGGCACGAAGCTCACATTAAAAAAAAAATTTTCAGGAGCACCTGCGTGGCTCAGACTCTTGATTTGGGCTCAGGTCATGATTCTGTGGTTTGTGGGTTAGAGCCCCAAGTCAGGCTTCTCGCTGACAGTGCAGGGACTACTTGGGATTTTCTCTCTCTCCCCATCTCTCTGCCTCTGCCCTGCTCTCCCTCTCTCAAAAATAAATAAGCATTAAAAAAATTAAAAACAATTTCAATATACAGAAAAGTTGAAAGATTTGTACATACTCATACTACCACGTAGATTTTACAACTGTCCCATTTAATGTATATGTATATTTAATGTACATGTAGCTGTCCATCTATTTCTGCTTTACTTTGCACATGGGATTTATTTTCTCAGAGTTCCTTCCTTCTGACAAGCAAAATTCCCATCTCATACTTCAACCTGAATTCTGCAACTCCAGCTCATAAACTTCTATGGCAGGACTCAATTTCATCTAACGTAGGTTGGAGCTCCCTTGGACTGAGGGGAAGGTATATTGTAGTTGGCAACTCCCACCAGGACTACACGGTGGGCATGGAGGGAGGGGCCAGAAAGGGAGGCAAGCACACAAAACCGTACAGGTGTGATCCATTCTGTGACAAAGGGAGTAGCAGGCGATAGTGGGCATGCAAGGGAAGACCCCCAATCCAGTTGGGATAGTCAAAACACAGCTTTTTTTTTTTTTTTTTTTTTTTTCCAAAGGAGGTGATTCCTGAACTTTCTTAAAAGACATGGGAGTTGGGGCGCCTGGGTGGCGCAGTCGGTTAAGCGTCCGACTTCAGCCAGGTCACGATCTCGCGGTCTGTGAGTTCGAGCCCCGCGTCGGGCTCTGGGCTGATGGCTCAGAGCCTGGAGCCTGTTTCCGATTCTGTGTCTCCCTCTCTCTGCCCCTCCCCCGTTCATGCTCTGTCTCTCTCTGTCCCAAAAATAAATAAACGTTGAAAAAAAAAAAAAAAAGACATGGGAGTTAAGCCTGGTAAGAGGCTGGAGACTATACAGATCAAGGTACACAGTAGTGAGAGAGTCTGGGGAAGCGTAGAGTAAGACAACAAAAATAATGTGACCTCACACGTGTGTGCGAGTGTTGAAATACTTAATAGTGCATGGCTCGCAGAGCTTGTTGTGTGCATGCATGTTGCAGTTTGAAATTGGCCATTGGTGGGAGTATTTACACCACGGAGATCTGCAAACATGACTCCTCCCCCCCCCCCCCAGAGATTGGTGTTAAACATCCAGAGAGACAGAGACAGCATGAGTGGGAGAGGGGCAGAAAGAGAGGGAGAGACAGAATTCTGAGCTGGGCTCGAACTCAGAAAACTGCAAGATCATGACCTCAGCTGAAACAAAGGGTCTGACGTTTAACTGACTGAGCCATCCAGGTGCCCCAGAGATTGGTTGAACATTTACCAGCACCACTGGCCCCAGGATATAAAAGCCTGAAGACGGCTATTATGTCTTCTTCTGATGTTTTCTCTGTTATAAAAGCTCCTTTGACAGATTCTGTTTCTGGCCTTGAATTATTTTGTTTTCTCTTGAAATTTCATTCATTCATCTCACAAACCTGCCTAAGTGGTGCCATGCATGTTCTGGGTCTTGACACCACTAAGAAGCCATAACACCTGCTGTCAAATGTTCCCAGGGGCCCAAGGCCAATGCCCTTGTTCCTGTCTGGACTTCGCAGAGCATTTTATCAGGAACTTAAGTAGACAGATTGCTATCAGTAAAGAAAGATTCCTTTGCCAGTGGGATTGTTTTTTTATTTTTGAAAATAATCCATTAACATTGGTGGAGCCATAGCCGGCTCCAGGGTACTCCCGTCTGGCTCCCACAGGAGATTACAATAGGGCTTGGCAAAGTCTCCCAAACCATGTGTAACCATTCCCCTGTTCAGATCTCCTTTCCCCATAGTGCTGTGCTCAGGCTATCTTCACTACCATAATTATTGTCAAAGTAACCACTGAGCTATGTTAAAATAACTAAGACACACTTCCTGCTCTTGAAGGGAGTCAGGACCTATTCATAAATATATAAAAACAAATAAAAAGCAGAAATAAATAAGAAAAGTACTTAAATTAGAGAATCATAAGCATGGAAGGAACTATCTTATGCCTCCATTTTGTATACTTGTTTTTCCTTTTTTTTTTCAACGTTTTTATTTATTTTTGGGACAGAGAGAGACAGAGCATGAACGGGGGAGGGGCAGAGAGAGAGGGAGACACAGAATCGGAAACAGGCTCCAGGCTCTGAGCCATCAGCCCAGAGCCCGACGCGGGGCTCCAACTCACAGACCGCGAGATCGTGACCTGGCTGAAGTCGGACCCTTAACCGACTGCGCCACCCAGGCGCCCCGTTTTTCCTTTTTTAAAAAAAGTAATCTCTATGTCCAACATGGGGCTTGAATTCATGACCCCGAGATCAAAGAGTCACATGCTCTACCGACAGAGCCAGCCAGGAGCCCCTGTTTTCACTTTCTTGATGATATCTTTTAAAGCACTGTTTTTGGGGCACCTGGGTGGCTCAGTCAGTTAAACCTCTGACTGCAGCTCAGGTCATGATCTCACACCTTGTGGGTTTGAGCCCTGTGTCAGGCTCTGTGCTGACAGCTCAGAGCTTGGAGCTGCTTTGGATTCCGTGTCTCCCTCCCTCACCCTCTGCCCCTCCCCAGCTTGTGCGCGTGCTCTCTCTCAAATATAAATAAACATTAAAAAAAATAAAGCACCCAAGTTTTAGATTTTGATGATGCCCAGTTTATTTTTTCTTTTGGTGTTTTAGCTTTTTATGTTATGTATAAGAAATACATATATTGCTTTATACAATTGCTTTTTAAAAAAAATGTTTTTTTAATGTTTTTATTTATTATTTTTGAGACAGAGAGAGACAGAGCATGAGCAGGGGAGGGGCAGAAAAAGAGGGAGACACAGAATCCGAAGCAGGCTCCGGGCTCTGAGCTGTCAGCACAGAGCCCTTACAATTGCTTTTAAAATCAGTTAATAGATAAAGGAGAATTATGCATTTATATCGTCTTTTATAATTATAAAAGGTAACATAATTACCTTTACCAGTGTTGTTTGTTTTTTTCATTTGGATTTGAATTACTATCTGGGGTGAGTTACTTTTGGGTTGAAGAACTTCCTTCAGCTTTTCTTTCAAGGTGGGTCTGCTAGCAAAACCTCTTTCAGCTTTTTTCTTTGAGTTCTTTGAACTTTGAATCCTGAATGTTGAATGCATGAAACATAATGGCTACTTTGAAGTCTTTGTGTATTAAATCTGACATCTAGGGCTTCTCATAGGCAGTTTCTGATGCCTGTTTTTTTTTTTTTTTTTTTTTTTTTTCTTAACCTGTGTATGGGTCACACTTACCTGTTTCTTTGTATGTCTCATATTTTTCTGTTGAAACTCATCACTTTAGGTAATATATTGTAGTTTCTTGGATCTTGATTCCTTTCTCTCCTCTCTGAGGCTTGTTTTGGTTGTTTGCTTATTTGCTTAAGGACTTGGCTGGACTACTTAATTTTTTTAATTTTTTAATTTTTAAAGTTTATTTATTTATTTTGAGAGACAGAAAGAGAGAGAGCATTCAGGAACAGGGGAGGGACAGAGAGAGAGGGAGAGAGGGGATCTCAAGTAGGCTCTGTGTTGTCAGTGCAGAGCCTGTTGCAGGGCTCGAATTCATGAACTGTGGGATCGTGACCTGAGCTGAGATCAAGACTTGGACGCTTAACTGACTGAGCCACCCAAGCACCCCTTGGCTGGACTATTTTAGTGAAGTCTATTTCCCCCACAATGTGAAGTCCCTGATGTCATTCCTCAGAGGACACAACCTTGAACATGCACACAGTCACTCTGGGATACCAATGGTTTTAGTAGGGCTCCCTTTGTCTCTTTCCCTGATCTCTCTGTTAAACTGTGTGCCTTGTTTGGTATCACACCCAGATATTAGGCTTCTCTAATTGTTGGCTGATTGCTTTTCTGTTTTCAACAACACTCTGGGGCATAAATTGCTCTGCAGCCTAACTTCACATCACAGATCTGCAGCCCCAGATTTTACTTCAAGGAGGATTTTTGCCCCAGTTGCTAGGAGTGGTGCCAGCAGACAACTTCTAACTATCAGTTCCTTCAGGAGTTGCCTCAGGTGTATAGAGAGCTACTTCACCCAAGGCTTTGCCCTTCCTGGGGCATCCCATGTTAGGTGACTGAATGAGGCAGGGGTATAAAGGCTTGGCCATCTTGGCCCACAATGGGACAAGGCTGGTGGGTTACAAATGCTCCAGAGGTCCTCATGGGTTGGCTGAAGCTTTGTCAGATTTGTATGTCATTTGGGCTTTCCCCCCTGCCCAGTTTTCTTCCTTTTCCTCCCTTTCAAAGATGTGGATGCTTGATAAATATTCTGCAGACCATATTCTTGTAGATATCAGTGCCTGCATCTGGAGAACCCAACCTGCAGAAATTGGTACCAAGAGCAGTCCAAAGAAGCAGGTGGTAAGATGGGATTTTAAAGCTAGATCATTCCTACCACCCGGTTGGCAATGAGGATCTGATCATTGGTGATACATGGAGCAGAAACACTATGTGGCACAAGATGGTAACCCAATTCTTAGTGGTGAGGAGTTAGGGTGGTATGCCTATGGAGGGGAATGTACTAGCTGGTGCAATGTATTTAGCATTTGAGAAGTATAGGAGAAATAGTAACTGCAAGGATAATGGGATTAAGTAACTATTGCTAAATCCATGGATATTCCTTGCTGCAGGCAAGGAAAGCCAAGTGTGAAAACTTACCAAAAAAGGTTCCGTCTCCTGCAGCAGGAGGGCAGAGAAAGCTGAAGGCACTGGGGTGGGATTTAATAGGGTAGGAAAGCTCCAGAGAAGGTTAAATGACCACCGAAGGCAAATCTAATATGACAAGGCTAATGGGACTCTGATACTTAGGATGGGGATATCTGGGTATATTTTGAACTCCCAGACTCCTCTAAATTATCTGAGCATGCAGAAGTAGCCTTCCTCTCCTTTTAAGAGCTAGCATATCCTGCTTTCCTAAAGGTAATGCAGAGAACTCAGACCCTCAAGACAGGGTCTGCCCTGCACCTCCACTCCTGGACATTAAGTCCATAATTAGGGTTAATTCATAGCATAGTACAGCTGGGGGTGTGCTGAGCCTATAGTAGGAAGTAAAGGACTGTTCACCAAAGGATCTGCTAAGGAACTACAAGGCCCAGCCATCACTTACTGGCATGAGCCAGGACATACACATGGCACTGGACTCTGAAGAGGCTTGATCAAGAGAACCAAAATGTAAGACTGGATAGAGGAGAGTTTATTTTAGTAATGGGCAAACTTGCTATTAGGATGGAACCTAGAAGCATGGGAAAAGTGAAGGCTCATACTAAGTGAAGCTAAAATGCCAGAAGTGTCAATGCAATGCATTTGGTGGAGGAAAGGATAGAAAGACTCAGGAAAGTGAGTATGTCATGTAGGGCCAGAAGACTCACCAGATAACTCTGCTCTGAGGGAGGTTTACACCATTTACTGAAGTTACAAGGAATATGCTGGTGAGAGGGGCACCCGCTTTACTAAAACTTCAGTGGTGGCCCTCCTTGGTACACCAGGGCTAGTGGTGAGATAATCTGTTACTAGGCACACTAAGTAGCCCTGGGGATGTTAGAAATACAAAATGATGGAAACCAGGTAGCAGTGCTTAGCCACTAGATTATTTCTGAGTCACTAGAGACAGCTAGAAACCAGGTGGATGCAATTATCATAATTAGCAAGTGTTGGAGTGTCAGCTAAGGAGGCTTGATCCATTAAGAGTTACGGACCAAACTAAAATTTGATAATCCCAAGCCACATCTCAGACCAGAGCCCATTGATTGAAGAAGAGGCTAGGTCCCCAGGAGGAAGAATCCTATAGTGTTCTGGCAAGTATACATGGTAATAATTCCCTCTCAGTCCTTCCCCCCACTGCCATATGGAAAGAGAATACCAAAATATTTGGGGAACTTTGGGCATAGGGTCTAAGTTGGCATTTATACCCAGATACTCAAAGTATTATCATGGCTCCTCTTTTAGAGCCAGGGCTTATGGGGACCAGATAATGTGTGATTGAACTTACAGAGGGTCCACCAGGTCTGCAGCCATACTCAGTGAAAATATTCCTAGTTCTCAAACATATAATTGAGGTTGGCATACCTGTAGTTGATGTAACCCTACATTGAGTCCTGAGCCTGTAGGATAAGAGCTATCATAGTAGGAAAGGCCAAATGGAAGTCTCTGAAACTACTCCCTATCCAGTCAAGATAGTAAATAAGGAACAATATCACACTCCAGGGAGATGGTGAAAATTAGTACTACCTTTAAGGATCTAAATGATATGGGGAAGATGGTCCCCATCATATTTCCATTTAATTTACTTGAAACAATATGATCCTAGAGAATGATAATAGTCTTCACAAATTCAACCGTGTAGTAGCTTCAATTAGAGCCATCATGCCAAGTAGATCTATTACAATCTCTGGGCAGAGCTGATTAACAGGGCCTCAGGCACATGATATAAACCCATTGACTTGGCAAATGTATTCTTTTCTATTCTGATTAGAGAAGAGTGTCAGAAACAGTTCACATACACATTGACAGGGCAACAATATACATTTACAGTTTTGCCCCTTGACAGTGTTATGCCTCTCTTCTCTCCACAGGTGTTGACCCTAATAAATATCCAGCACATCAGACTCTATCTCAGCATCTGCCTCCAGATGGTTGGAAGAACCCAACCACCAGCAGCAAGAATCACAGAAGTATTAGTTCTGTTCTAGTCAGAGGTTCTGATTTCCTCAATCTTAACAGTACCAGCTCTAGCTCAGCAGAGAGGGGTGAATACCCCACTAGTTGGGGTGGTTAATTCTTAGTGGAGTTGTATTAGTTTTCTATTGCTGCAAAAAAAAAAAAAAAAAAAAAAAATCACCAGGGGGCGCCTGGGTGGCTCAGTCTTGATTTCAGCTTAGGTTATGACCCCGGGGTCATGGGATTGAGCCCTGCATCAGGCTCCAGGCTCAGCTTAAGATTCTCTTTCTCTCTCCCTCTGCCCCTCTCCCTGGCTCTCTCTCTCTCAAATTAAAAAGAAAAGAAGAGAAGAGAAGAGAAGAGAAGAGAAGAGAAGAGAAGAGAAGAGAAGGGAAGAGAAGGGAAAGAAAAGAAAAAAAGAAAAGAAAAGAAAAGAAAAGAAAATCACCACAAACTTGGTAGCTTAAAATAACAGAAAATTTATTTTCTCACAGTTCCGAAGGCTGGAACTTCAGTTTCACTGGGCCACAAGCAATGATTCAGGGCAGAGTCACACTTCCCTCTGAAGGATCAAGGGAAGAATCTGTTCTTTGCATCTTCTGGCTTCTGTCGGCTGCCAACATTACTTGCCTGTGGCCACATCACTTCAATCTCTGCCTCTTTGGTCACACTGCCCCCTCCTCTTCTATGGGTCATCAAATCTTCCTCTGCCATTCTCTTATAAGGTACTCATGATTACATTTAGGGCCCATCCTAATAATCCATGGCAATCTCCCTACCTCAAGATCTTTAATTTAAATTCACATGCAAAAGCCTTGTTTCCATAAAGGTAACATTTATAGGTTTCAAGGATTAGGAGCTGATATCTTTAAGGGTCATTATTCAGCCTATGATAGGGGCAAATCTGAGTTTTCTCTTTCTGTTGTTCTCACAGGGAAGGATGGTCTTTGGAAAGGAGTAGAGACACAGAGACTTTGTTTGCATGGTAACACAATGAAGTTATGTTCTGAGTAATAATCAGATTTTAAGAGAAGGTTTTGTTTGTCTTATGGGTTTCTCATTCTATAGAAGCTGAAGGACGTGAAGATTTTTCCAAAAATGTATACCTTTTCAAGGACCTGATGCTCCCTCTTCCATGATGAGGGGACTACAAAGAGGTAGAAGATTAAAGAGACTTAGAAAATGGTCGAGGAGGAGAAAAAGGGAGGGAAACCAGAGGGAAGGAAGAGAGAGGATGGAGAGAGAGAATGCCAATGGTAAACATGTTTCCAAGTACTGATCTGTATTCACACACCCTCCCAGACTATATATTTACTCTTTGGAGGGGACAGTGAATTGTTCCTGTGGGTGGCTGTAATCGTAGACAATAGGAGAATGGAGTACAGATAGATAGTGTTAAAGTCAGCTCTGTTTTACTCAGTGGAAAGGACAGATCACTATATGCCACTATTTCACACACTGGGGAGATTTCAAATATTTGGGAGCTGGGGTTTGAGCTAGACTGTATAGATCCCGGAGGATGACAGAAGGTTGGAAGAATTCAGAAGAGCCATGAGAAGGGTGCTCAAGCAAGGCCAGTGGCCTAAGTAAAGAAAATCAGAACTACTTTTTCCTGGGTATCCTGGTGACTTCCAAATACATTCCTAGTGCCTAGGATAATACACTAGAAGTACAGACAGGGGAGATTAATCTACCCTCTCAGTCTGATCACCCAGCTCCAAGCACTATTTGATAAATACATTACATTAAGTAGTCAATAAAATTCCACACAACATTTCAATTTGGTAGGTTAACCATAAGTGTGAATTTTCTTATCTTTCTTTACTGCCTCTGCCACTTTTGATGTCTTTTTAATAGCCACGATCCAAATAAGAAGTTTTAAAAAATTTTATTTTTCTAAGTAATCTCCATACCCAATGTGGGGCTTGAACTCACAACCCTGAGATCACGAGTTGCATGCTCTTCCTGCTGAGCCAGCCAGGTACCCCACCATAGTTTTATGTATGTATTTATTTTTTTAAATTATTTTAAAAATATAAATGTGTCATATATGAAATTCTAAAGAAGTCTGCTCTTTTCCTTTGGGAAATCTCCTTACCCTTGTACCACCAACCAACTTTATAAAGTACCCAGCTAAGTGGTGCCTGCGTGGCTCAGTGGGTTAAGTGTCTGACTTCATTCAGCTCAGGTCATGATCTCACAGTTTGTGGGTTCGAGCCCTGCATTAGGCTTGTTGCTGACAGCCCGCTTTAGATTCTGTGTCTCCCTCCCTTTCTCTGTCCCTGCCCTACTCATGTTCTGTCTCTCTCTCTCTCTCAAAAATAAACAAACATTACAAATAAAATAAAGTACCCAGCCAATTTCTGTTCAGAACAAAAAGTTGGTACATTGCTTATGTATTAATCACTTGCTTTGTTAGCTTATTAATTATTCCTATGATTATGGGCCCTTTAGAGTTGAAGCTTGGTGGTATTTTATCTTTTTTTCTGGATCCATGGTATAGAACTTGTTAATAAATGTTAATTGACATTTAATACCTAGGTTGGGTCAAAGTAGCAAACTCTTTAATGTCAGGGTGCAGATTTAACCTAAATGCCCTAAACATAGCCTCAGAGTCATAAAAAGTCTAACTTTTTAGAAAACCCATTTTTAGTTTATTAATCTTTTGCTCACAGCATAGGCAAAATTATAGAATGCTAGAATTGTGAGAAATTTTAGGGCTAAGTTAGCCTAAAATTCTCATTTGATACCGGAGGAAACTGAGGACCAAAGATTAAAGTGACCTACTCAGGGTCACACAATGAGGATCTGACTTGGAGTGAAGGGCCAGTTCATAAGGGGCACCAAAACCAAAATACTGCAGGAAATTGAACAAGGTGAGAAAAACTGAGTATATGACAACTCCTCTGGGGCAGAGTACTCTAGTTTTTGTAAGGAACATTTTGATTAATAATCTAAGATGGGGATGAATAACAGTGAACACTTACACAACAGCTTCCTAAGGGGGCTTTTGTTTTGTGGAATGGAATATGCAAATCTGGGTCATAACTGAATTGCCCTGGAAAATAAAGGTGGAGATTAGCACTACCACCTCTGGATGTCCATCCTGCCTTTCCCCTTTATAGCACTCAACTACCTTCTTCAAGAAAGTTGGTTTGAAAAAACTGTGCTAGTATCTCTTAGCTGCAAACCTACCCTTCAGAACCCTAGGGTGCTGAGGCTGGGACTCTGCAAGCCACGCTTTCTTTTGCCAGCCCCATCCCCTGTCCACCTCCCCCTACAAAGGGCACTGGAGGAAGACTGGAACACTGGAGGAGGGAGATAGGACTTGTTCCTTCCAGTTTGCTTCCTGTTCCTGTCAGCGTCACCCCAGCCAAAGCCATTCACCTTGACAGCAGCAGTTGGGGTCAGTCTCTAGATTTGGGGAGCTGTCTCAGAACGAGTCCAAATTCTAAGCTTCTAGATCTCCATGAACCCGATCCTCTTTCCTCTATTCCCTAATCTCTGGTGGAGGTACCTGCTAATGCAGTTATTCTCTCTTTTATCTCCTTTCTCTCTTTTTCAATTCTCTACTACTTGTTTAACTAATTAGTTACATTAAATTCTCTCTGTTAAAATACCTAGTGTAAATTCTGTTTCCCTAAAGACCCAGCTGCTGGGAGGTGCCAAATCATTAATCTTCTCAGGGTTCCTACAAGTCAGTGCAATCTTGGTTGGGGCTGATAAGAGCTACCATTTATTTGAGGACCCACTATATGCTCAGCGCTTAAATACATCATCTTTGTGGGGTGGTTGGGTGGCTCAGTGAATTGAGCATCCCACTCTTGATTTTGACTCAAATCATGATCCCAGGGTTGTGGGATCAAGCCCCATTTTGGCCTGAGCATGGAACCTGGTTAAGATTCTCTCTCTCTCTCTGCACCTCCCTCGCTAATGCCTGCACATATGCTCTCTTTCTCAAAAAAAACAAAAACAAAAACAAAAACAAAAAAACAAAAAAATCCCACATCTTGTTTAATCCACACAGTAACTATTTACTTCAATTATTTTTCATTTTTTTAAGTTGATTTATTTATTTTGAGAGAGAGAGAGTGAGAGAGAATGCCAAGCAGACTCCACACAGTCAACACAGAGCCTGGCATGGGGCTTGAACTCACAAACTGTGAGATCATGACCTGAGCTGAAATCGAGAGTCAGACACTTAACCCACTGAGCCAGCCAGGTGCCCACCCCCATTTTAATAGATAAGAAAATAGAGGCTCAGAGAGGTTTAAACAAGTTGTTCATGGTTATCCAGCCAGTATATGATAGAATGGGATTTCAAATTTAGATTTCTCTGACTGCTTTTTCTTATTTCTTTTAATTTTTAAACATACTTTTTATTTTTTATTTTATTTATTTTTTTAATATATGAAATTTATTGTCAAATTGGTTTCCATACAACACCCAGTGCTCATCCCAAAAGATTCCCTCCTCAATGTCCATCACCTACCCTACCCTCCCTCCCACCCCCATCAACCCTCAGTTTGTTCTCAGTTTTTAAGAGTCTCTTATGCTTTGGCTCTCTCCCACTCTAACCTCTTTTTTTTTTTCCTTCCCCTCCCCCATGGGTTTCTGTTAAGTTTCCCAGGATCCACATAAGAGTGAAAACATATGGTATCTGTCTTTCTCTGTATGGCTTATTTCACTTAGCATCACACTCTCCAGTTTCATCCATGTTGTTACAAAGGGCCATATTTCATTCTTTCTCATTGCCATGTAGTACTCCATTGTGTATATAAACCACAATTTCTTTATCCATTCATCAGTTGATGGACATTTAGACTCTTTCCACAATTTGGCTATTGTTGAGAGTGCTGCTGTGAACATTGGGGTACAAGTGCCCCTATGCATCAGTACTCCTGTATCCCTTGGGTAAATTCCTAGCAGTGCTACTGCTGGGTCATAGGGTAGGTCTATTTTTAATTTTTTGAGGAACCTCCACACTGTTTTCCAGAGTGGCTGCACCAGTTTGCATTCCCACCAACAGTGCAAGAGGGTTCCTGTTTCTCCACATCCTCTCCAGCATCTATAGTCTCCTGATTTAAACATACTTTTTAAAAAAAGATTTTATTTTTAAGTAATCTCTACATCCAATGCAGGGCTCAAACACACAACCCCCAGATCAAGAGTCATACTCTCCATCTACTGAACTAGCCAGGTGTTCCTAAACATACTTTTTTTTTTAAAAAAATAAGGAGTGTAATACATACTATTTATAATATGTCAAACAATGGGAGAGTTAACATATAAAACACATGTTAATAATCTTTCCCTAATTCCCTCTAATACCTTCACTACTCCCTCCCTACCATTTTCCACCCCACCCCTAATTACCAATATTAACGCTGTGTTGTATAACTTTCTGCACCTTTCTTTTTGCTAATACAAATATATAAACCTAAAAAGGGGGGTTCCTTTTTTTTTCTTAGCAAATATTGAGACATGTGATACACACTACTATGCAACTTGCTTTTTCATTTAATATTCCATATTCATTCTTCCTTTTTGGTATATAAATTTAACTCCTATTTTAAATAGCTAGATAATATTCTGCAATATAATGTAAATGCACAAAAATGTACTCAATAATTTCTCCACTATTGGACATTCAGGTTATATCCAGTGTTTTGTTTGTTTGTTTGTTTTTGACACTGTAAGCAATGTCCCCATAAATATCTCTATCTATATCTGTATCGATATCACTATCAATATCTATAGATATCTATAGATATACAGATAAATATATCAATATCTATAGATATATAGATATCTGTAGATATTGATAGTGATATTGATTCAGACGTATTTATTTATTTTAGGTACTAATACATTTGCTCCAATAATATAGAGTCTTAAAAGAGAGATTACTGGACCAAAGGGTACATACATTTTAAATTTTAATAGATCCTTCCAGAATACTTTCCAAAGAGATTAGGGTATAATGTTACACCTTCACCAACAATGTGTAATGATGTCCATTTTCTTACTCTCTAACAACAGCTGGATGTTCTCAGACTTTTAATTTTTGTCATATTTTGTAAAAGTGTGTCCTATTTTTATTTCCATGATTTGTTTATTTATTTCTAAATGTTTATTTATTTATTTCTGAGAATGAGAGAGAGAGAGAGAGAGAGAGCGAGCACCCAGCAGGAGAGGGGCAGAGAAGGGGGGGAGAGAGAGAAAATCCTAAGCAGACTCCATGCTGCCAGCACAGAGCCTGACATGGGGCTCAATCTCACGAACCATGCGATCATGACCTGAGCCAAAACCAACAGTCAGATGCTTAAGTGACTGAGCCACCCAGATGCCCTGCATCCTATTTTTTAAAGTTTACATTTCCCTAATGACTAGTGAGTTTGAACATTTTTTCATGTTTCTTGTCCATTTGTATTACCTCTTCTGTGAATTGCCTATTCATATAATTTACCCATTTTTCTCTGTGCCTTGTTCATCTTGTATATATTCCACATTGCAACTAAAGTGGTCAATAACAGAATCAGGACTACACCCCAATCTCCGAACTCCCAAATCATGATTTTCTCTACTCTGGCCACTTCCTGAACTATCACGCATAGTTGTTGTTCTGTATATTTGTTGTATTATATTTATGTCTCTTCTCTTACAATGTTAGAGTAGATAGTTTGGTGAACAAAGTGAACTCATACTACTGTAGACAGAAAACCATATTTTCTCCCACCAGTTTCTCTACTGAATAGGTCTTTCCTTGTTACTAAATGAAATCTTGGACGGACCCCATTGGGTTCTTTGTTTGCTTGTTTGTTTTGGTCCTCAGGTAATGAGAGCTCTTCAAGTGCTTTCAAATATTAAAAGGAAGACAAAATTAGAAAGATATACTCTGCCTGGTCTGGAAGAAAGCCAACATTCATGTTGTAAACTGCATACGGGATGTATTAGTCAGCTCAGGCTGCCATGACAAAATACCACAGACTAGATGGCTTAAACAGCAGAAATTTGTTTTCTCACTTCTCTGGAGGCTAGAAGTCTGAGATCAAGGTGCCAGCATGGTTAGCTTCTGGTAAGAGCTCTCTTCATGGCTTGCAGATGGCCACTTCCTTTCTGTGTGCTCACATGGCCTCTCCTCACTGCACGTGCATGGAGAGACAGCGAGTATGCTCTGATGTCTCTTCTTGTAAGGACACTAATCCTATTGGATCAGGGTCCTACCCTTATGTCCTTCTGAAGCTTAATTTTACCTCCCAGAAGTCCCATTTCCAAATATTACTCACATTGGAGATTAAGACTTCAACCTATGAATTATGGGGGGGGGGTGGGGAGACAGAAGGGGAGACACAAAAATTCAGTACATAATAAGGGGCCACATGGAAAAATATTGGAAGTGGCCTCTAGGAGCTTAGAGTGGTCCCCAGTTGATAGCCAGCAAGAAAACAGGGACCCCAGTCCTACAACCATAAGGAACTGAATTCTGCCAATGATCAGAGCTTGAAAGAGGATCCTGAACCCCAGACCTGACCAAAACTGAATTTAGCCTGGTGAGATCCTGAAGAGAGAATTGAGTCATGCCATGCCCAGACCTTCAGCATACAGAACTGAGATAATAATTCTGTATTGCTTTATGTTGCTAAGTTTGTGGTAATTTGTTACACATCAATAGAAAACCAATGTATCTTTAAGAAAAAGAATCCAAAGTTGTAGAGGGGCCTAAAGGGACCCATTCCAGGGAGGGGTCCTAAAACACAGACTTTGTTAGTTTCAAGGTATACCCATCTCTGGCTCCAAGGGAGGACCACAAGGCATCCACTGCAGTGTAATGCTGCTTTGTGGGGTGGTCAGAGGTCCTAAGCCAATTCTTTCTTTTTGGAAAGCTTTAGCAGGCCTTTTGGAGATCCTCCCCTAGAGCTTCTGCCTGGACTTCCCTTGATAAGGCAAGGCCCCTCTCCCAGGTTAGCCCCTGAGCTTCTAGCAGTCCGTCCTCTTTGTTGGGATCACAGTACCCTCCATGCGATTCTTTGAGGGCAGTTCACTTTTAAGAAGATTTCAGGCATCTCCCTTCTTCTAGGTCCACATCAGTCCCTAGGATGCACCTGTCTTTTTCCCGTGGCCAGTGGGAGAACGGTTTGTTCTCAGCATAACCATCTCTCTCCTTGTCCTACAGGTTTCTTTCGATCTCTCATCACTAAGTTCCTCAAACAAGTGTGAAATTATGTTTTATGATTCCCAGACTCCAGAGTCACATGTCAAGTTCTCCAAGTGGCTTTCTGGAAGTTGCCTATCTCCCTTGTCTTAAGGAAGGAGGAGAATATACACCACCCCCCCCCCCCGACACACACACACACCACCACCCTGTGCACTGATTGCCATTCAGTAGAAAGAACATTGATGTGGGATTCAGGAGCTCTGAGCTTTAGTCTGAGTTCTGTTATTAACTTAGTGTATCCTTGGGAAACTTCTTTTCCATTCTGGGCCTTGCTTCCCTGGGTCAGTTAAATGAAGATGCTGGATTAGATTCACACATTTATTTAGTAAATGGCTGTTGAGCCTCTACTATGTGCCAGGAGCTGTTCTGGGCACTGGGAAGCTGCAGAGAACAAACTTGATGACCTCTGAGGACACTTCCCGTCCTCATATTCTCTGATGCTCCTCCCCACACAGTTCCCATTCACCCCCTACTCCTGATGGGCAGTCAGTACTGGCCTCCCACATGGCCACCTTTTCCACCCCAGAAGAGCATAGCCTCTTCTTGCTGGGACCTTTGATGGAACTAGGGGTGAGCCTTCTCTGAAGGCAACATTGTTGTCTCTCTGTTACTTCCCATCAGTCTGGTCTGTCTAGGCTGGAAGTGCTGCCTGGCCAATGACAATGGAAAGGTTTATTTGTAGTGATCAGGAAGTCCCCCATGACCCCTTTCTATCCACCTCTGGGACAGGAAGCCCCAGGAGGAAAAAACAAAAGATGAAACACTGGCTGATTTCCCAGCTTCCAAGTGTTCAGTGATACTCTGGTCTGGAAGATCCCTTCTGACCAGCAGACAGTGACCTCCCTCAGAAACTCCTTCCTCGTCATTGGGCCCCAGGACCTCAGTTCCTTCCCAGAGGATCCAGAAGGACTTAGGTGACGTAAAAGAGGTACAAGAAATGAAGACAGACTCTCTGGGAAAGGATGCGTGATGTCTTATCCTAAGCTAAGTCTCTGTCTGGGAGGGCAGGAGGCTGAATTCACAGAGTGGGAAAAATATTCTCAGTGTTTAAGGAAGCAAGTGAGTCACCTGCTCTGACTTTCATCTATGCCTTCTCATGGCCAGGGTAGTTTCAGGGAGAGGGTGGGGATGGAAGAGATTTCCAAGCCTCAATTTTTGCTTCCTGAGTTATTTGGGGATCCTTACCTGTGACATTGCCTTCCATCCATCATTCTTGTCCCAACAGCTTAGCTAAACCTGCCTGGAAGAAAGTTACCATTGATAGGATGTGACCTGTGTAGGTGCCCAGGGCCTGTGCTTAGAAGGGCCTCATGCTTGGTTTAATGTCTGTTGCTGCTACCTTGAAAGTCTTGATAATTTCTGAATAATAAGCCAATGTTTTCATTTTGCAGTGGGCCTTGCAAATTGCACAACTGCTCCTGATTGAGAGTGTCCCATGTGTTCGGTTCTAGGCCAGGTACTTGACATACTTGTGTCATTCCAGCCTCTAACTGTGCTGAGCTAGGTGTTAGCTCCTTGTTACCATTGATGAAATTTAGGCTTAGGTAAATAACTTGCTGAAGGCTACATACCAAGTACAGGGTGGAGCTAGGATTCAAACCCAAGTCTGATTCCAGAGTCAGTGCTCATTCTTGTCCACGGCATCTACCAGAAGAGATGCTTTTACTTCCACTATATGGGAGAGCTGAGTATGGAAAAGCAATTCAGGAGAGTCAGGCAGGGGTGGGATGAAGGGCTTTCACTAAGCTGGAATTCCAAGCAAGCCCTGAGTATGTTTTTTGAGAACAACCTACATGCCTACATGTTCACACAGTCGCACGCCTTCACTCTCACTCCATCTCTCATGCACACATACTCACACATGTTCACATCTACACACATACACCAGCAGCAGCAGCAGCAGCAGCAGCCACAGCAGCAGGAGCAGCAGCCCAGAGCCTGCCTTCAGAAGCAGTTCAATTATGTGTATCATTACAGAGTCCTAGAGTGTCAACACAAGTACCCCTAGGGGAGCACCTAATGTGACAATCTGATTCCTTCATCTGACAGATGATAAAACTGAACTCAGAGGGAGAAGAGATTGTCTGGGTCACACACATTACTAGTGGCAGAGCTGGGGGCCTTGTGCCAGCCTCCCAACTCTAGATTCAATGGCATAGCATAGGACAAATTGATGGGAGGTAAAATGGGGCAATTACAGACATATCTGAGCAGAAAGGAAGCATAATGTTGAGGTTAACCAGGCTTTCTTTCCCTCCTGACCACCATTCCTATACACCTCAAGCAAAATTTGCCCATCAGCATCTGATAAATACTTTGCTTCTGACCCTGGCTGGGCACAGAAATCTCTACTTCCATATAAGTGTTTATAGCAATGCTATTGCTCAAGACCCAAAAACACCTGCTTTAAGGGGTTAGATGGTTTGGATTAGCAATGTTGATTGTTCTTTCATTCATAAGCAAAACAAAACACACAGGCAAAAATATAAACAGGATACGGCATGAGGGTTTAATTACCCTGTAGAAGCAGGAGAGTTTCTATGAAGTAAAAAACAAAACAAAGAACCATGATCTGCCAGGGACTGTCCTGGAAGAACAGGTGACCTGGGGTTGGGCCAGCTTTTGGCGTTCTCTGGGCAATCTCCCAACGCCAGCCCCTAAGACCAAACTGGGCTTGAGATGGAGTAATGTAGCTAAAGAGCAGGGTTTTGATCCTCTTTCATTCTGAAGATCCTTCTCCTCCCATGTTTCCTCCTGGACAGATCTGGGTTGAAACTTTGACTTTGCCATTTACCAAATGTGATTTGGGCATGTTGCGCAATCTCTCTAAGCCTCAGTTTCCTAATGTGTAAAATGGGCATTATACTCAAACCTATGTCCAGGTCTCAGGGGATTCCCAGGATGTAGGACTTTCAGTGCTACACCCAGTAGAGTCCCAGGCAAACTAGGAAGGCTGGTCGCCTTAGGTTATTAGGGAGATAATGTTGATAAAGCATTTATCAAAGTGGCTGACAATAGTAATTGCTCCTATGGTAATTATTATCCTTTTTTCTTCAAACATTTAAAGAGCACCTTCTGGTTGCCATTCTTCGTGTTAAGCACCGTTAAGATAAAGTAGAAACATTCACAGAGTTCATTTTATAGTTTACAAAGCATTTTCATACCTATTTTCTCAGTTAATCTTTACAACAGCCTTAAGGGGGAGGTAAAACTCAATATCCCCATTTTATAGGTAAGGTAACTGAAGCTCAGAAAGATGAATGACTTTCTCAAGGTCACTTGGCTACTAGGTTGCTATGGAATGAACGTATCCCCCCAAATTCATATGTTGAAGTCCTAATCCCCATTTTGATGGCATTTGGAGGTGGGGCCTTTGGGAAGTAATTAGGTTTAGATGAGGTTGTAAGGGTAGAGTTCTTTGTAAGGGATTGGTGCCCTTATAAGAATAAGTAGAGACTAGAGCTGTGTGTGTGTGTGTGTGTGTGTGTGATGTGAGGATGCCATAAGAAGGTGGCAATCTGCAAACCAGAAAGGGCTCTCCCTGAACCTCACAGCTTCCAGAACTGAGAAATCAATGTTTGTTTAAACTAGTTCGTCTACAGTATCTTGTTACAGCAGTCTGAGCTCACTGACACGCAGGTGAAGGGCTAGGACACAAATATAAGTCCCTTGGCTGCAGAGCTTAAGGATTTTCACATCATATCACACTCTCTCTCCTACTTCCCTTCTCCATCCTCATTCATTGAGGCTGCTGATAGTTCCTATTTCTTCCTACCTTTATCAAGCAGGATTTTTTACTGCAAACGGGAAGCATATTCTGGCTTATTTAAACAGAAAAAGAAGGGATATCAGGTAGCTCACAGAATCTCGGGGAGGACCGGAGAAGCTTTCACCCCAGGAACAACTCCCAAATTCACCACGTAGAACTGGCCCAGTAAACACGTGACAGCCACTGCTCTAGGGAGTGGGTTCCACCGCCTACACCATCAAGATGACCAATGACAGCCCTGGACTCTACCACCACAGCTGCTGGCTCTGCTGCTGCCAGCCGTGGCTCACGCTGATTTGCATGCCGCTGCTTCTTTGCCTCACTAGCTTCCAATTTAAAGTGGACCTAAGGCAGGTCTATCTGACTGGCAGGGCTTAGGTCATGTGCCATGCCTTAGTTGCAGGGGTTGCTGGGAAAGCAAGTCTGGCATTTTCAGTTTCTATAATGGGAAGCTAGTTCTGTCTATCTCATAAGATGGGGAACTCTCCAAACATGAAAAGGTCCAAAAACTCAGCAGCCCAAAACAATTACAATTATTTGCTATCCCATCCCTTCTCCACTTTCTCCATGCCTCCAGGCCAGCCACCTTCAAACTTCAAATTTTATTTTGTCTCTATATACCTTACTAAAGGTAACCCAGGTGTTGTGAATTCATCCAGAGTGAAGTCCAGAGTTCTTAAAGGCGTTATACTTTTACACAGGTGTGTTAATCCAGCTCTTCCAAGAAACAGAGCCAAGAGGGGATGAAACATGCAAGGATTTTGCTCATGTAACAACATGTGAAAAAAAATGAGAAAGGAGAGGTTGGTTGAACCATAAATCCTCCATGCGAGTCTGACCCTAAGTAAGCAGAAGAGGAGGGACAGTTGGGAGGACGTGTACAGTCTAAGGAAGGTTGGGCTGTCATGAAGCCAGACTTAGCTGTCAGAAGAGTCCTTGTCCCTCAGGAATATGTCTACTTAGCCTTCCTGCTGCACACAGCCCTTGGCTGGGAGCAGCTCAAAGGAGGTGTGGTTTCAGCACAAACTGAGCAGCAGCAGACTTTACAGAGCAGTGTCTGGGGCCATTGGTCTATTACACTCCTATAGTTGGAGATCTGCAAGGCACCTTTTCGTGGCCCCATAACATGCTCTTCTCTACACCTGCAATGCCTCTTTTCCAGCATTTTCTTTTTGGCTAACTCCTCTTGGTCTCTCTCTTTCTTTTTAAATGTTTTGAGAGAGAGAGAGAGAGAGAGAGAGAGAGAGTGGGGGGGGGGTAGAGAAAGAGAGGGAGACAGAGGATCCAAAGTGGGCTCTGTGCTGACAGCAGAGAGCCTGACTTGGGGCTTGAACTCATGAACTGTGAGATCATGACCTGAGCCCACGTCAAGAGTTGGATATTTAACCAACTAAGCCACCCAGGCACCCCCTAAGCCCCTTTCTTATATATGGAGAATTCTCCACCATGGGATTCTTGGAGAGGCAGATCTTGTCTCCTATTATAGAAGTAAAAAAGGCCAGAAATTTGCTTTCCATCCCACCCTTACAGCTAGGGTATGCACATATGATTTAGACTCAGTCAATCAGGTACATTCTCCTGGAACTTAGAATAAGATACTTGTATTGCAAAGAAGCAGGGACAGTGGAGAGTTTGGCAGGGGTAGGGACAATGGCAGTAGTGTGTAGGCTTCAGGGCACCAATGCCAGCAGAGTGAGTGGTGGCCTCTGGGTCCAGTGTTCAGGGCAGGGGTCAAGATGGCTTATTGAATTGGTTCTGTAGCATGATAGATTAGGGATGAGGTTGTATCTGCCCTGGCTCCCTTTGTTTCTGCCAATTTTTTAAACATCTTTATTGAGATATAATTCACATACCATATAATTCACCCATTTAAAGTATGCAATTCACTTAAAATTTTTTTTAATGTTTATTTTTGAGAGAGAGAGACAGAGTGCGAGGTACGGGAAGGGGCAGAGAGAGAGGCAGACACAGAATTCAAGGCAGGCTCCAGGCTCCAAGCTGTCTACACAGAGCCCGACATGGGGCTTGAACTCACAAGCTGTGAGATCATGACCTGAGCCAAAGTCGGATGCTTAACTGACTGAGCCACCCAGACGCCCCTACAATTCACTTTTTAGATTATTCATCACCGTCAATTTTAGGACATTTTTATTATCTCAAAAAGAAACCTCACGCTCTTTGACTATCATTCCCATCCTCTACCCCTGCTTCTCCCACCCCATCTCCCCCCAGCCCTGAGCAACCACTCACCTACTTTCTGTCTACAGATTTCTCTATTCCTTTCATGTGAAATGGAATCACATAGTATATAGCCATTTGCGACTGGCTTATTTCATTTAGCATAATTTCTTCAAGGTTCATCTGTGTTTAATCTTATGTCAGTACTTCATTCTTTTTAATGGCTGGATAATATTCCACCGTATTCCAGATCTTGTTTATTCATTCATCAGTTTATGGGAATTTGGGTCTTCTCTCCTTTTTGACCATTTTGAATAATATCACTATAAACATTCATGTACAAGTGTCTGTGTGGGTGTATACCTTCATTTTCAGCCCATTTTTTAGCCTAATTCTTCAGTTTTTCTGGTGACTGTATGAGCTTTAGAAGATCATCAAATATATTTCTTATTCAAATCAGCAAGAGCTGACATCTATTCTTTATCACCATGAGGTCTTTACTCCTTTTGCTTGGGGGCCAAGTTTTTAGCCCCACATCCAAAAGGCTATAGTTGGCTAATGTGACATACTTCCCAATTAACCTTCAAAGTCTTGAGTTTAGCTTTCTCTATACTTTGATGTTGATATTGAGGTCCAAAGGGAGAAAGTGACCTGCCCAAGTTCACACAGCCAGTCAGTTGTACAGCTAGGACTGGAATCTAGGACTCCCCAGCACAACTTAATGTTCCTTCCTTTGTACTATGCTTCCTTTCGTCAACTCAAGAAATGTTTGTCAAGCTCTGTGGCAATAGGATATATGGAAGAAGTAGAGGATATAGAGTCCAAAGACATGATTTCTATTCCCAGCTTTGCCACTTCCTACCTTTGTGACCTTGGACAGTTTATCCAATGTCTCTGGGCCTCAGCTAGCCCATCCGTAAACAGGCAGGGGAGGTTCTGGGGGAAGAGATTGAATTAGACAGAATCTCAAATGTCTACACCCTCTGTAGGGTGATACTGTTTTACTTATTCTGTTCTATTTTATTCATTTATAATTTACCCCTCTTAATTACAGTTTATAGCAGAAACACTTATCTGCATTAAAAAGAATCAATTCTGTTTATGTTTTAGTCCTTTTTTCCATTTTGTTGCTTTTTCATCTCGCATCTTTTCCATCTTCTTCTTAGGTCTTATTATGCTTTATTTTCATAATAGTATTTAGGTTGTATTCTTTAAACATAGACAACACTGTGATTACTTCATTTTCACAAAAACTGGGTTCTTTCCCCCTCCGTTTTTGAAACTTGTGGTCCTCACAATCTAGCTCTTTCTTCGTTTTGTTGAATACATCGTCAGGAACTATTCACTGACAAGAAAAGAGTTTAAGAAAAGTAACAGTACAAATACTTTGACCAATGGCAAAATACCCTTGGCAGAAGACGGCAGCTAGATGTTTGGATTAATAAGACCTAAAATCTGATTTTTAATGTGAAATCCCTTGTTCTTTACGTTCAGGCAATTAATTCAATTAAAGTTTGGCCCCCAGAGTGTTTTCTTCTAATTAGTTGTTGAGGTCCTTAGTCATTGTTACTCTTCCTGTGAGAAGGAGCACCAGCGCCTCCTAATGGTAGATGACAGAAGGAGAGGGGACTCTGCCATCTGCTGCTCATTGACAGTACCAGCACCACCCTGTGAGTTCCAGCACCACCCTCTGAAAGGGTCAGATCTGGAAGACCTTGTCATGGGCTCCTTTTTTTTTTTTTTTTCTAACGTTTATTTATTACTGAGGGACAGAGAAACACAGAGCATGAGCAAGGGAGGGGCAGAGAGAGGAGGAAACACAGAATCCAAAGCAGGCTCCGGGCTCTGAGCTGTCAGCACAGAGCCCGACGCGGGGCTCAAACTCACAAACTGCAAGATCATGACCTGAGCCAAAGTCGGTCGCTTAACCAACTGAGCCACCCAGGTGCCCCATGGGCTCCTTTTTTTATGGCTGGGTGTCGGAGGCACATGGAGGTCTTTCTTTCCAATACCCAGAAAATGCCTAGCCAGCTCCTGGGTAAAACCCATGACCAGAGTGTCCTCTGGGAAGCATCAGGGATGTACTGGCACAGAGCACAAAGTGTGGCTGGAAAAGGATGCAGGGAAAGGAGAAGAGATTGGAGCAGGAGATATCAAAGGAAGTTGGAAGCTGTCACAGATCTTCAGGAATGGCTAAGGTAAGAAAATTAGAGAAAAAAAATGATTTCAGAGAACAGGATGGAAGAGAAACAGACTTGGGGAGACCTAAGATCCAGAGAATGAAAGGATGGGACTACTAATGTCTGTCAATGAGTTGTACTTTGTGCTACTAGATTAATTTTTATTTTTATAAAACTTCAATTTGCTCATTTATTAACTCCAGCCTGTTTTGGCTTCATACTGAGATCAGACATATAGCAATCTGTCACCACATGGACACTGAATGCCCCTCCCCACACCCAGCCTTCTCCCCAACTAGTCTATCAGGAATCCTAGGTTGGATGGGAATCAAGAAGTCCCAGTGCAAGTCCCAAGTTCAGTTATTTTCTGGTGTATGAGCTTGGGGAAAGTCACTAAACATCTGGGACTTAACCTTTTTCATCTCTAGTATACCCATTTGAACAACGGCTCCCTCTATGGGGCAGTTCTGCTGAGTCTGCGTGTTCACTTGGTCTCTACTCTAGTTGTGAATGTTGTCTGAATTTACTCTTCTTACACAGATACCAGTCTTATGGATTAATGTCCACCCTAATGACCTCATATTAACTTAGTTACCTCTTTAAAAACCCTATCTCCAAATACAATCACATTCTGAGGGACTGAGGGTTAGGACTCCAATATATGGTTGGGTTGGGGGGTGGACACAATTCAGTCCAAAACAGAAGCCATACACAAATAACTACACGTTGTAGGTTCCATCTATATGAAAAGACAAAATTATAAGGACAGAGAACAGATCAGTGGTTACCTGGAGTTGGGGGGTGGGATCAGGGATTGATTGTGTAAGTGGCGAATTAAGGCACATGGGAATGTTTTGGGGGTGATGGAAGTATTTTAAAATTGAGTTGTGGTTGTATGTGGTGGTGGGGGGGGGGGGGTAACATCATCAGATCTGTGTTTTAGAAACATCATCCTGGAACTGGAGTTAAAGATGGACCATGGGGCGGATTGGAACCAAGATGAAGCTGGAGAAGATGAGGATGATGCTTTCCTTTATAAGCAGAAAAACAAGTTAAGAAAAATTGACTGATGATAAGGAGAGTCTGAAATTGGACAGGTACAGAGAGATCAAAGGTGTGATGGAGGCATCTTCTCATGGACAGAGAAAGGGGAAACGAGAATTTGTTTGGGTGAAGTTTACCCCCTTGTTTTTGTTGTTGATCTAGAGTCTTGGGAGAAAATACTGAAAGGTAAGATACTTCAGGTTACTCAATCCGTGGAGTATTCACTAGATAAATGTGTATGTGTATGAAGTTTATATATATAGGAATGTAGGAAACCTCACTTTGGAGTCTCCAGCAATGGTGCTGTCTGCAATTCTCAAACCTGTTTAGGACCTGTGCTTAGTCCTAGCTTTTGTCCTTAAAAGCCTCCCCCCGCCCCACCCCGTGCCCTCGTTTCTGATCTCTGGGCCTTTGAAGGAAGCTGGATTTCCCCAGTTAGCTTATCAGTAATGCTCACCTTGATAACAAAGTATGTAATAGTTCAAGTGGTGGAAGGGAAGGTAGACAACACCTTCCACAAACAATATTCTGTAGATCAACAAAGGGATTATAGAACAGAACAATATTTAATTCAGTTTTATCCATCCATTGATTCATTCAGCCATTCAGTTACCAGTCAACACGTATTTGCTAAGGGCCTACCCTGTGCCATCTATGGCCACGCTGGGTGCCGGGAATCCAGGAATGAAAAGACCTTTAAGAAATTTCCATTCTTTGGGAACCGAGGATCTACCCTATGCCCTCCTCCTGCAGATTCTGGCCTGAAGTTTCTGAGGCAACCCTACTGAGGACATTCTAGATGAAAAAGACCCCAGAATTCCTGTCCTACCTTTTTCTAAGACAAATACCCACCACCACCTCCCACCCCTATCGCTTAGGCACATATGTTGTAAAGTTCGTGACCACCCTCACTCCTATTTCTCCATTTCCACATACTTAATTGGCCAGAGTTTCCTCTACCTTCCATCTTCAGTTTCTTTTCTTACATTTCCTCCCTCCTAACTCACTGCCATCTGGCTTTTGTGTCTCTCACTCCTTTTGTACTTCATCAGAGGCCTCCTGACTGTCAAACCCCTATGTGTTCCTCTCAACCCCTACCCAACACCATTTCACATTTTACACTGTTGCAAACTCTCTTCTTCAAACTCACTTTTTTCGTTTCCATATGGAAACCTACCTGTTTTCCTTTTCTCTCTCAGTTCCCTTTTTAGGCCTTTCCTTCTTTGCATGTCCTTTCTGTGCTGATGTTCCTTGGAGTTCTGTTCTTCAGCTCTGTCCCTGGGTGATCTACTCTCTCTGATGGCCCAAATAGAATGTTGTGGATCCCCAATCTAACTCTGCATCTGGGCATCATGTATTCTACTGTATCTCATGTGTATAGTGGGCTCATAGAAGGAATTCAATGAACCATTGAGGATTAAGTAAAAGAGCACCTATCCAAGAGGAACCTGTACATGGCTGGTCAGTATCCTGAGAAAGATATCAATACTCTGAGATTTTAAAAAACCAAAACCCTGAGATAAGCTGAGCAAATCAGGTTCAACCATTTAGGAATTACAGGATGGGGAATTGTCAAAAGCATCTGTAATGATGCAGTGAAAGCTGGAGGTAGTGGTGTAGATGACCCTTGGTAACTTATGGTTGTGTTTAAACTAAAATTATGAGGAAGTAGAAACTGTGATTAAGCCAAAGTCAAACAGAATAGTCGTAGAGACAGAGAAGCAGTAACGCCAGGAGAGAGACAATGAGGCAAAGAGAGCAGCCACTCCATCCACTGTATGTAGAATGGCCTTTGCCCCTTCTTTACTCCATACCAAAGTGAGGCCACATGACATTTCCTCAGGAAGTCTTTCCAACCAACAGTGCCGGAAGCCAGACAGCAATGGTGTCTAGAGAAGGATCACGTTTCTTTCGAGCCCTGAATGCCAAGTCTCCCTCACCTTCCCGCTCCCAATTTAATAATTCATAAATGATGTGCTTAAGACAAAACTTCTCATCATCCATTTCCAATTATCTTCACTTTTACCATCACCCTTCTGGTTTTAGGTAGTTTTGCCATAAACATCTTTGCCACATAACTAATTGGCTCTAAGGCAATTTTGCCATAAAAGAGAAAAGTAACTGGTTGGTAGTTTGGTTTGACAGTTTGTTGGTTTCATCAACTGGTTGAGTTGGGTTTCATTTCTTCATTAACACAGTACTCCATTTTTATATTATGTGAGTCTTAGCCCTCATAGTGGTCTATACAGTGGCACAGAGTTTTGAACCCACATTTCCCTTAGAACTTTGTAACATCTACCAATGGACATATGCCAAGAACAAACAACAGCGTAGAAGGCAGTCACAACGCAATACAAAGTTCAGTTACAAATATGCATCCTCCTATTTGGAAACTGATACCTCTATTAATGAAGGAAAAAAATTTAGCAAAAAAAGTCTGATGTCCAATGAAGAAATGAATCAACAAGCAAAAAAAATATATATAATATTATGAACAAAAGATTTTGAAGACAAGTGCTCGGATACAATCCACAAAATAAAGTCAGTTATTTACACAGTATTGCCATGAATCTACACTATATATTTTGAATGCATTCAAATACTTTGTATTTTGCCATAGTGTCTTTTTAATTTTGTTATTCATTCTTCAGTATGTCCTTTTTAATGAGTGTCCCTCTTTTATTTTTTGTGATCTTACCTTTTATGGAAAAACTGCTTTTTGGCCAATTATGTGGCTAAAATGCTTACAACAAAAATGCTAACAGCGAAAATAGGGACACACACTCCTCCAAAGCACCCTTCCAGCCCCCAAAGGGATTGAGAAAGGAAAACAATATACAAAGTAATTGCAAGATGGGACCGGGGTGAGATCTTCCTGCTCTTTTTCTGTGTGACTGAGGCAACAAAGGTAGCAAAGTGAAACTGTTGGTGATTGAGTTGAGAAATAAACAGGCTGAGGTGTAAGTTTGGGTTGGGGGTATGGTGGGGTGGCAGTGGGTATAAAACAGGGGAACCAGTGTCTGATTGCCCTCTTGGCTCACCCACTTTGTTTTGGTAACAGAGGGGTTTTACATTGATTTTTATAGAACTGATAAGGTGTGTTAGAACAGCATGTTATTTTACCCTTCCCTGGGCTCCTGCCTCACCAGCTGTCAAGAAGGTTGATGTGCCCTGGCCTTGATAGCTGTACATTCCACAAGACAGCCTGCACAAGGTACACATGTTCTCATAAAATACCTTTTATTATATTGGCTTGTTGTATGTGTTAATAACCGTGACAGCACTCTGATTTCCTATATATTTCACCTAAAGTGAAAGGAGGGATTACATGCTATCTAGTCCTGGATACCTAAATCCAGTTTTCTCCACATTTCGTCTGAGCTCCAGGCGGGGTTAGTTGCCTCTGCCAGGTTCCCATGGCACCCTGTGCTTTCCCCACATTGTATTGCTATTTACTCCCCACAGACTAAATTCTCGGAGAGGAAGACCATGCTCTGTTCCCAGTAGTCACACAGGGCCTGGTAGACAGGAGGCCTTGAGTAATATTTGATGAATGAATGTATGAATGATCTAATGCTAATAGCATGGTATTAATAAGTTCTGGGTCCCTGGGATCTGGAACAACCATTGGACAGTTATGTGGCCCCTAAATTATAGCTCTTAATCTTGTATTCCTTGGTTCTGACCTGTTCTTCTGCCTGCAATGCTATCTCCCAGAAATCTGCAGGAGCCCTATAGCCCAGTTCTCTGGTGGGACTCCTGAGCTGTTCCCACAGGCCCCGTTTCCTGGTCAGAGGCCTGGTGTCCCTCCCCTACTCTGAGTCTGGGGTCCTGCCTGCATATAGGTTGACCACTCCTTATTCTCTTCCCGATATTGATTGAGTCCAGTCTAGATTCACCATCCCATGCCTCGTCACAATCATTAGCCTCTCTCATGCTAATCATTTCTGGGATGAAAAGGAGGAAAAAGAAGGATTAGTCTTCTGTTTCTAATATCAACCTCTTTTGAAACATGAAGGCTGAAGAGTCTTGATCCTATGGCTCCCACTTCTGGTATCAGCTGACACTGCCATCCCCAAGTTTTGTCTGGCCTCATTTGTTTAGAAATACTTTGGTTGATTGGCTGTTCAGATTCCTGGAGAACTGCTATTGTTTTTGACGTTTTTATTAAGCTTCATCTGTAAGGAACAGGGACTGAATATTTTTTTTTTTTTTAGGAAGCAGCATTTAAGGTAGAAATGGTGGTACTTTTCCTTTTTGGAGGTTTGCCTGTTACATTTCAAATAGGGAAAATGTTACAGATGCCTAGAATAAGAAGATGAGTTAATTTTACATTGCAAAACGCGCCAGGCACAGAACCTGCCCAGTTGGGTCTGCAATTGACAAGGAGTGGTAGGGCTTGAGAGCTCCCCCTGCTGGCCTCCCAACTCCATTCTAAACTAGGTTTCCTTTTATTATCTTTTCACAAGAGCCATTACTAAAAATTAAATTATATAAATTTACAACTAAATAAATAATAGTAAAAACAAAGACAATATATATTCGAATATCATCACTTCCTAATTACCTTACTGCCATATATGCTCTTGAGGTTATTTGTTTATTCTATGTGTATTGAGGAAATAATGGTGTGATCTCATGATCTTGTGTGTCTCCACGTACTTTGCATTCAGTGACATCAATATCACTAGCTAGAAATCTGCCATGATGGGAGTATTCACACCACATAAGTTTTCAACTCAGGGCTATTTATTTATTTTTGAGAGAGAGAGAGAGAGAGAGAGAGAGAGAGAGAGAGAGAGGCTGCATGTGTGCACACAAGTGGGAGAGGGGCAGAAGGAGAGAGAGAATCTCAGGCAGGTTGCATGCCCAGCGCAAAGCCCAACGGACAGTTCAATCTCACCACCATGAAATCATGACTTGAGCTGAAATTAAGAGTTGCGTGCTTAACTGACAGAGTCACCCAGGAGCCCCAAATCAGGGCTTTTTAAGTTTGGTTGTTATACATTTTATTAGTACGCCAGTTTATTGCTCCTTCTTTTAAAGATCAGGAAACTGAGGGCTAGAGAAGTTAAGTTGATTTGCCTAAGTCCACACAGCTAGGAAGTGGTTAAGCTGGGATTCAAGCCCAGGATTTTGTTTGCTTGCTTTAAAGAAAAAAATTTTTTTTCACCAAAGCCCGCATGCATTCCATTCAGTCCTTCACCCCTGAGGTAGGAATTTTCAAACTGGATAGGCCTCCCAAGGCTAACTACTAATCTGGCTTTTAAAAGTCACACAACCCTTTTAACATTGACATATCTAGGGCCATGTTGTTTCAGGTATATTATCATCTGGTCCCTTAGGTGTGGGGGTAGTGGCAAGACTCTGGTCAATCATCTTACTTCCCATCCCTGTGAAACAATGACAAGAAGCTTGAATTCCAAACCTAGTACTACTACTCAACACTGTGACCTGGAAAATTCATCTCTCCTCTCTTAAACCTCAGCAATCTAATCTACAAAATATGGACAGACACAATTCATTTGCAGGGTTGCTATGGGGGTTAAATGAAATCTCACTCTCATTACTATACACCAGGCATAGTATATAAGTATATAGTAATGTAATCCACTGTTCATTGTGTATAGTAATGTAATCCACTGTTCATTGATTTTATTGTGTGTAGGTATGGTGTGAGGGATATATATATATATACACACACATATATGTACATATACATACATATATATGTACATATATATATATTCTCATTTATAACTGTGACTAAATAGAATTCTTTGATATTCTTTGATATTCTCATCTGCCCTTTCTCTCAGTCTCCCACAGCCAGTAGTCAAAGGCATCACCATTTACCTAAATATTTAGATTCCAAATCTAGGTACTTACCTTCATTCCCGCCTTTCCCACACTCTATTCATCTACTCATCAGCAGGTTTTGCTGACTCTAAAAAGAAAACCCAAGTCATTCAATTCTTTCAATTTCCCACTATCCTATTTTAAGCCCTTGCCATCCCTCACATATCTTTATGAGAATGTAAGCTACATGTGAACAGGCTCTGTGTATTGCTGACCCCAGCTGACCCCAGCACCCAGAACAGTGCCTGGCCCTTAGTAGGCTGTTGCTATGTCTTGAATCAGTGCTTGTTGCAACAAAACTTTGAAGGGGATGCTATTATTATTTCTATATTATAGATGGGGTAAAATGCTTGCAGTGGTTAAATAACTTACTTAGGGTCACACGACAATTATCAACACCAGGATTCAAATCCAGGGTCTAACTCTAGAGCTTGCTCCATTTTCCACCATGCTGCCCTCTTGAACTACACTGGCTTATGTGGAAGTCAGTTATTAAGGGTTCTTTAGCTGATGTAAGGAGAAATTTTAGTTGAAATCTCCCGACCTGAAACCTTTTCCTGAGAATCAAGTTCATGTGCCCCTTCACATAGCCTTGTACGTGCAGCATGATTGGCCTTTTCCCAAGTCTCATCTCTCCTCATTGCCCTCTTCTCCCAACATTCCAGCTGCAACAAACTCTTTTTTTCTTCCCAGCAAATGTTCCTGCCTCTTTCTGAAACATTTCTCTTCCCATCCCTTCTTGAAAACTATCTCTAATTTCTCAATTTTGAGGGATTATAATCAATAGTACTTTATCCCAGCTGGCATCATTCTACTAAAATTACTGGTTTATTTCTGTCTTTATCATTCACTCCTGTGTCCTCAGTGCCTAAGAAGTGCCTGGAATAGGTACTTGATAAGTATCTGTTGAATAAAGGTATGAAAAGGCAAGGATTATTTTATCAATTTACAAAGTGGAAAGGCTGTGATTCCCAGAGGTGAGGTATTTTGCCCTGGGTTAGTCATTAAACTGCAGATGGGAGATTTGAAATCACAGCTCCAAGAACAGCCCTTTCACCTCACGCGCACGCTCTTAGCTCTACACTTCCGCCTGCTCCAACTTACTAGCTCCGCCTACTTGAGCCTGCGCCGTCTCGGAGATTAGTTTGACCCTCGGGCGGCCGCCGTAGCGCGTTGGATTCGTTGCTGTGGGAAACGACCCGGGACCTGGGAGGGTGGAAAGACGTTTCCCGCCGGCGGGAGCTGCGGTTGTGGCGGCGGGGCTCAGCGCCGCAGCACCATGGCGGACCAGCTTTATCTGGAAAATATAGACGAGTTCGTCACGGACCAGAACAAGATCGTGAGGAGCTAGGACTGGGGAATGTGGGCATGCGAATGAGTCTTGGGCCAGGCCAGGGTTGCGGGGGGCCTTGACCCCTCTGCGCGTGGCCTGGTGGAGACCGGCGGAGGGGAGACAAGTCCCCACGCCTCGTGCCCCTGGGCGAGCGAGGACTCGCGGGGGACTTTCTCTGCCGCACGCAAGTCCGCGTCCCTTGGGTGGGCGTGCTGGGGACTTTGCTAGGAGCCGGGGCTTAGAGGACAGGCGCGGAGGGAGGGGCACTGGTAGATAATAATTGTAAGGCGTTTCTTCATCTGTCTGATAAGGTGGCTGGCATTTAAAGTCCCAAGTTTACTGTTGAGGAAATTGTGCCTTAATTGGGTTAGGTGACGAATTGTTTAGCCTTTCAACAGTCGATTTCCTCCTCTAGGAAATTTGGTATTAATACTATATAGGGTTTGAGTAAAAGATCAAGTGAGCCGATGAATGTGAATGGAGTTTGCAAACCGTGATAATTGAGTGCCTACTGTGAGCTTGGGATATACATGACTGCATTTGATCTTTACAGGCCCCACCTAAAGGGCGGTGGAAGTAACCCTAAAAAAAGGAAGTTGAAGCAGACGAGCCAAATAACTTCTTGGTAGTTAGTAAGGGATAGGCAGTTTTCCAACCTACGTCTGTCTCTTTTGCTATTGCTTTCGTCTATGTCTTAATTATTGGAAACTCAGCATTTAGAATTGAAGACTTTGAGAGGTGAGGAGCATACAAGGAAGTGACAAATGACGGGAAGTTCAAGGAAGGGTGGAAGGAAAAACAAGGCCTAATGCCTGTAGTTTCCAGTCTAACCCCAGATACAGTATTCATCCACTTTTTTCATTCCTGACCCCTACACCATCTGTGCCTGTTAACGTTTGTATGGCTGCAACTTTCCTTAGGAGTTTATGGTATACACTTCAAAGTAATCTAGCTCCTGGATGAGTTTTAGATATTTATCAGTGGCGGCCACACAAAAGGATGGAATGTGAATAAAGGGCACTAGTAAAACAGAATGTAAGGAAAATGAGAGCTTTTTCTTTGTATATTCAGCCCTTCTTTTTAGACTCTTGCATTAATTAGCCTGTGAAACAAACTTTTTAATATTTGTAAGATAAATATCTCCTCAGTCCTACCTGCCCAGATGGATCATTCTTGCCAAAACTAGGGTGGCAGCTACTGTAATTTATAAGGCATAATCATCAAAGAGTAGGAATCTCTAGGAGCCCTTGGGACTGACCTGCACTCTGGAGTTATCTAATAAAATGTTAAAAAAAATTTTCTTCTTGTAGGTGACATACAAATGGCTGAGCTATACACTAGGAGTTCATGTTAACCAGGCTAAACAGTAAGTCCAATTTACTAATTTTATTCACTTTGGAATTTTTTTGTTTTGTTTGTTTTGCTTCACTTTTATTTTATTTAAAAAAATTTTTTAATGTTTATTTTTGAGAGAGCGAGCACTCGCGCAAGTGAGCATGAGCGGGGGAGGGGCAGAGAGAGAAGGAGACACAGAACCCAAAGCAGGCTCCAGACTCAGCTGTCAGCACAGAGCCTGACACGGAGCTCAAACTCATGAACCATGAGATCATGACCTGAGCCGAAGTCGGATGCCTAACCCGCCTAGCCGACTGAGCCACCCAGGTGCCCCTGTTTTGCTTTGTTTTTAGCTTTACAGTTAGCCTTGAGGTAATTTTTTCTTCCCCTGGAAAATGGGAAAGAGAACTATTTTTTATACTTTTTACTAATTTTGCCTATGATTTAGGAGATAGGTGGACTTACCTACTTATATACAAATGTGTGGTGATACATTTACTGGATTTATTTGTAGTCTTAGCTTCTGATGAACATCACTTTGTCATTTCAAATTTATTAAATGGGCTAGCCAATTCTGTTTATACCTGTTATATCTTTGTTACATTTTCACACGTGTTCCTTAGGCCCACATCTGGCTGTTACTGAAGTACTTTCACAATGAGGTCAACAGGTGTTTGATACAGGCTGTGTAACAATATAAGCCTGGGGAGAACTATTTAAGTGAAAGTAAAAAGGGAGTGTTCAGGATGGCACAGGGCATTGTCCTTGAATTTTGCTGTATCACCTTTGCTTGCTGAAACTTTTAGTCCAACTTGAGGCCAAAAGGGAAAAGGCAAGGTTTTGAATTAACTTAAAAATTTCTTAACTTAAAAATGTTGTCTCTGTCCCAAGGGGAGGAATTGGTGAACAGGCTGAGAAAACGTATATTGAATTAAATGCCCATTTAGTTCAGTTTATTCCTAAAGATGGTCCGATTTTTTTCCCCATTCTTTGAGTCATAGAAGCTTTCTTTGAGTTAGGGAATATTCCATGAGTCTTAGAAAATTCCTGATATATAGAATGGGTCAGTTTGGCTTTATGTGGGCTGCTGTTGGACAGATCTAGAATCTGGTTTTGACTGTGATTTTTATGCCTCCAGGACCTGAAACTCTTGGCCTAGGGATTGATTTGGATTGATTTTGACTCTCTGAGATTTCTGTTGCTAATGCTAGTCAGGCCCAAACCCAAGAGTTTCAGGTAACTTTGAGAATGGACATATATAAGAGTAATTGTTATGGCTACAGATGTTTATGAAATAACTATTACGATATAAGCCTGTTGAGGCTTAAAGGTGCATATTGAGAGCTGGAGATGAAATAAAGTTGCCTGCCGTTTTATTGTAGTTACCTTGATGCTCTGTAATTTTTATAGAATCAGCATACTGTCTAGCCCCTGTCTCTCAAACAACTTCATCCCATGCTACTGTCTACCTCGCGTGTTCCTCAAATATGCTGGGCTCATTTCCACCTTTGGACATTTGCACCATTCCTTCTATCTGGAATGCTCTTCTCCCAGCTGTCCTCATCCTTCCAGTTGTAGCTCAAATGTCACATGTTACTTTTTGCAACAACCCTTTATAATGCTCTATTTCAGGTATCCCCACCCTTTCCTAACTTTCTGTCGTATCAATCTGTTAGTTCTTTTCTTCAAAAGAAGAAAGAGATATAAAGAGAGATGCTTTATTGAGATATAATTCACATACCATGTAATTCACCCATTGAAAATGTACAACTCGGTAGGTTTTAGTATATTCACAAAGTTATACAGCCATCACTATAATTAATTTTAAAACATTTTCATCACCCTAAAAAGAAACCCTGTATCCATTAGCAGTCACTTACCACTTTCTCTCCACTCCTTTCTCATCCCCCCACCCTCTTCTTCCCAGTATTAGGCAACCACTGATATACTCTCTGTCTATAGATTTACTTATTCTGGTAATTTTGTATGAATGGAATCCTGTAATATGTATTCTTGTGTGTCTGGTTTCTTTCACTTAGCACCATGTTTTCAAGGTTTGTCCCTGCATGTATCACTACTTAAGTCCTTCTTAGGGCTGAATAATATTCCATTATATGGCAAGTTAGTTTCCTAAGGCTGACATAACAGAATGCTATGAACTAGGTGGCTTAAAACAACAGAAATTTATCTTGGAGCAGCTAACAGTCCAAAATTAAGGTGTCAGCAGATGCTCTCTCTGAAACCTGTAAAGAATCCTTCATTCCTTCCTAGATTCTGGTGGTTTGCTGGCAGTCTTTGGCATTCTTTAGCTTACAGCTCCATAACCCCAGTGTCTGCCTTTGTTGTCACATGGCATACTTCTTGTGTGTTTATATCTTCACATGGCCATTGTATAAGGATACCAGTCATACTGAATTGGGAGCCCACCCTACTCCAGTATGACCTCATCTTAACTAATTACATCTGTAAAGATCCTCTTTCCAAAGAAGGTCACATTCTGAGGTACTGGTGGTTAGGACTTCAACATACCTTTTTTTGGGTGAGGGGGGACACAATTCAACCCATAATATTGAAAAAAATTTTTTTTTAATTTTTAGAGAGAATGAGCTTGAGAGCTGTGAAGAGGGGCAGAGGGAGAGAGAGAGACGGAGAGACAGACACTCTCAAGCAGGCTCCATGCTCAGTGCAGAGCCTGATGCAGGGACTTGATCCCATGACCCTGGGGTCACATGACCTGAGTCGAAATCAAGAGTCAGATTCTTAACCGACTGAGCCACCCAGGCGCCCCAACCCATAACATACTTAAATAGTACATTTTATCTATCATCGTCAATTGATGGACATTTGGGTTGTTTCCACATTTTGAGTATTATGAATAATGCTACTATGAACATTTGTGTACAGATTTTTGTGTGGACATGTGTATTCATTTTTTTTGGATATATATACCTATTTCTGGGTCATGTATAACATTTTGAGGAACTGACAAGCTGTTTTTTTAAAGTGGCTACACTAATTTAAAATCCCAGCAGCAAGGTATGGGAGTTCCAATTTCTCCACATTCTTGCCAACTCTTTTTATCATTTGTCTTTTTTATTTTAGCCGTCCTAGGGTGTGTGAAGTGGCATTATCATGGTTTTGATTTGCATTTCCATAATAACTAATAATGTTGATCATCTTCTCACGTGCTTATTAGCCATTTGTGCATCTTCTTAGGAGAAAGATCCTTTCCCCATTTTTTCACTGGATTGTTTTCTAATCTTCTGAGTTATGAAGATTATTTTATATATTCTGGATACAAGACCCTGATCAGATATATGACTTGGCAAAAATTTTCTCTCATCTTGTGGGCAGTCTTTGCACTTTTTTGATGGTACTTTTTGAAACACAGAAGTTTTTGTTGTTGATGAAGCCCAATTTATTTTATCTTTTTAAAAATATTACTTTAAAGTTCTGTGCCCAACGTGGGCCTTGAACTCATGATCCTCCCCAGATCAGAAGTCCCATGTTCTACTGACTGAGCCAGCCAAACACCCTTTTTTTTTTTTAATCTTTTATTGCTTGTGCTTTTTGCCCAACCCAAGGTCATGAAGATTTACTTCTATGTTGTATTCTAAGAGTTTTGTAATTTTAGCTCTTACATCAATAATTATCACATATTCAAGGTTTCTACGTATGCTTGTTAACATATTAAAAATGCTTCAGTCCTCATAATACGAATACACTGTAGTTTTCAAATTAGGTGTTGGCTCAAGCTAATTTTAAATTCCTTTTTTTATAAATGTGTATTTATTTATTTTGAGAGAGAGAATCCCAAGCAGCCTCCACGCTGTCAGCTTGGAGCCCACTGTGGGGCTCGATCTCATGAACTGTGAGGTCATGACCGGAGCCAAAATCAAGAGTCAAATGCTTAACCAACTGAGCCACCCAGGTGCCCCAGCTCAAGCTAATTTTAAATGAAGCACTAAAATGTGTAAATAGGCACTTTTTCTTCCAGGAATCCTTTTGTATATGGTGTAAGGAAAGGGTCTAATTTCATTTGTTTGCATGTGAATGTCGAGTTGATCCAGAATTTTACAATTCTTATTACTATCTGACATTTTCTAGGGCACCCGCCCCAACTATCATATAAACTCCATGAAGGTAGAGAACTTGTTTACCACGTTGATCACTTTTCCAATTACTATTGCTGTATAACAAATTATCCCAAAATTTAACAGCTTGAAACAACCATTTTATTATGTTCATAGATTCTTTTGGCTTAGAATTTGGGCAGGACACAGAATGGTTTATCTCTGCTCCATCACATTTGGTGTTTCAGCTTGGAAGCCTCAGTGGTGGGGGCCTTATCATGTGTGGGCATCTTTATGCACGTGTGGCAGTTGATGTTGGCCATCTGCTGGGACTTCAGCTGGGGCTGTTGATCAGACATTGCATGTGTCTTTCTATGTGGGCTGGGCTTCCTCAGAGCATAGTGTCTCCAGGTGGTTGGACTTCTTTTTTTTTTTAATTAAAAAAATTTTTTTTAATGTTCATTTTTGAGAGAGAGGGAAGGAGTGGAGTGGGGGAGAGGGAGAGGAGGAGGGGAAAAGGGAGAGGAGAGAGAGAATGAGCAAGGAAGGAGCAGAGATAGAGGAGACACAGAATCCAAAGCACGCTCCGGACTCTGAGCTGTCAGCACAGAGTCCGGTGCTAGGCGCAAACTCCCAAACCATGAGATCATGATGTGAGCTGAAGTCAGGCACTTAACGGATTGAGCCACCCAGGCGTGCCCAGGTAGTTGGGCTTCTTACATAGCAGCTCAGGACTCCAAAAGCTAGTGTTCCAGTACAAGGCAAAAGCTGATTGCCTTTTCCAACTAACCTCAGAAGTCAGGCAGTGTCATGTCTGCTTTATTCTTTTGGTTAAAATGAATCACTAGCCCTCATATTCAAGGCATGGGGATGGACTTCACCTCTCTATGGGAGGGTGTAGAAGAACATGTGGGGTGGGAGATGTTGTTGTAGCCATCTTTGGAAAATACAGGATGCCACAATCGTCTCTTCAGCGCCTGGCTCATAATATGTGCCAATAGATATTTGTTGAGTGAGTATTAAGCACTATGGTAGATATTTTCACATACATTTATCTCACATAATGTTGTCACAGTCCAATGTGATGGGTGTTATCAACCTCTTATAACAGTTGAGAAAATTGAGACTTAAGTGTCCTGTCATATTTAAAAATTTTATCTATAGGGGAAGCATTTTAAGTATTGGCGAAGGGTCCCTGGGTGGCTCAGTTGGTTAAGCATCTGACTTCCGCTCAGGTCATGATCCCACAGTTTGTGAGTTCTAGCCCTGCATTGGGCTTTTTGCTGACAGCTCAGAGCCCACTTTGGATCCTCTCTCTGGTCCCCCTCTCTCTGCCGCTCCCCTGCTTGGTGTGTGCACTCACTCTCTCAAAAATAAATAAAATATTTTTTAAAAGAATCATTTGTGGTACTAAGGGCAGTGACTAGGCTTGGATGTTATTGATTTGCTTGGATTTGTTAAAAATTTTTTTAGGTGTTTATTCATCTTAGACAGAGCATGAGTGGGGGAGGGGCAGAGAGAGAGGAAGACACAGAAACGGAAGCAGGCTCCAGGCTCTAAGCCGTCAGCACAGAGCCTACCTCAGGCCTGGAACTCACGAACTGTGAGATCATGACCTGAGCTGAAGTCGGATGCTTAACCTACTGAGTTGCCCAGGTGCCCCGGATTTCTTAAAGGAGTATTTTTTTCATTTCTTATTGTTAGCATTATTTTAGGCTGTGTCATAAAACCGTAAACCTAACAGATTAGCTCTTTCTCATCATTGATTTAAACAAGATAATTTCAGGGACACCTGTGTAGCTCAGTCGGTTGAGCATCTGATTCTTGATTTCAGCTCAAGTCATGATTGGCTCAGGGTTGTGGATTCAAGCCCTATGTTGGCCTCTGTGCTGAGCATGGAACCTGCTTAAGATTCTCTGTCTCTCAAATTAAAAAAAAACAAAACAACAAGATAATTTCAAGTTGTAAAAGTGCTGTAAAGAATGAAAATAGGTTTGAAGGGCGCCTGGGTGGCTCAGTCGGTTAAGTGTCCAACTTCAGCTCAGGTCATGATCTCACAGTTCGTGGGTCCGAGCCCCGCATCGGTCTCTGTGCTGACGGCTCAGAGCCTGGACCCTGTTTTGGATTCTGTGTCTCCCTCTCCCTCTGCTCCTCCCCCACTCATGCTCTGTCTCTCTCTCTCAAAAATAAACATTGAAAAAAGTGGTTTTAAATTAAAAAAAAAGAATTAAAATAGATTTGGGAAGGCATTGTAGACTATATACTGTATTCATTCTAGGGAAAATTAAAATGGGAAAGTATAGTTAATCATGTGTAGGGAAGTGTATCGTTGATATTTAAGAGTATTTTGCATATTTTGTCAGTAAAGGTAAAATGTTTGGTGTAATACAGTTAGATAAACATATCTTAGAGACTTAAAAGATATGCAGAAATTATTATTGTATTTGTAAAGATTTTATTTTTAAGTAATCTCTATATCCAACGTGGGGCTCAAACTTACAACCCCAAGATCAAGAGTCACATGCTCTAGTGACTGAGCCAGCCAGGTGCCCCTGGAAATTATTCTTTAATTTTTTTAAAGTTTATTTCTTTTATTTTGAGAGAGACAGAGACAGTGTGAGTGGGAGACAGGCAGAGAGAGAAGGGGAGAGAATCCGTGCTGTCAGCACAGAGCCCACCTTGGGGCTCGATTTCACGAACTGTGAGATCTTGATCTGAGCCTACATCAAGAGTCAGACACTTGACTGACTGCGCCACCCAGGCACCCCTGAATAGGGCACATTTTTGTCCTCGGGGAGCTTATAGTCTAGTGGGGATGGCAGATATATAATGAAGTAGTTAGAATATAGTGTGATAAGTGCTCTAATAGGTATGGCATAGGTTCTGTTAGAACTTAGAAGGCAGGGATACCCTGCTAGCCTAGGTGGTATTAGGGAAGGCTTCATACAGGAGATGATAACTGAGCTGCTGTCTTGATGAGGAGTTAGGTAGATGAGGTCTGAGAAGAGCATTCTAGGCAGAGGGAGGGCATACCAAAGAGCAAGGGGGAACTGCAGAATGTTTCCTAAGGTTGAAAATAGTGAGTGTGGGAGAATGGTGAGAGATACAGGGGCCAGAACAAGAAGGGTCTTACCTGTCATTGGTAGAGTGTTGGAGTCAATCCTTAGGGGCTAGGAAAAGACTGAGAACTTTGGAACAAGGAGTAAGATTTCAGACAAGAGTATCCAATTACCTTTCAACATCACTTATTGACTAATAGGCATTTCAGATTTAACATGCCTCTAAACCCAGCTCCTAATTTCTCTCCCAACACCTGTTTTTCCCCATCTCAGTGAATGACAACTTCATTCTTTGAGCTGCTTGGTCCAATCATCTTTGACTCCTTTCTCTCATACCCCACAGTCAATCCACCAGCAAATTCTGTTGTTTCTTCCTTTAAAATGTACCTAGAATTCACCCATTAATCACTACCTCCATTACTAACGTCCTGGTCTGAGCCCACCATCACCTCTAGCCGGGATTACTGCAGTAGCCTCCTCACTAGTCTCTGTTTCCTCCCTTTCCCCTCAACAGTATATTCTCCACACAGCAGTGAGGAATCCTTCTAAAAGGTGAGATCCTGTTAATTCTGTTCTAAAGCTTCTAATGACTTCCGTGCTTAAAGTCCTACGTGGGGTCATAAAGCCCTGCAAGTCTGGCACCACTCTTCTTCCTCCACACTTGCCTCTTCTCTGTTCTTGAACTTTGCTTACTTATATTCTTGCCTCAGAGCCTTTACATTTTTAGTCTGTCTGCCTGGAACATTTTTCCCCAAGATATCCACATTGGTGGCTCCCTTACTTTCACGAAGGGTTCTGCTATGAGGTCTTCCCTAATCATCTTATATAAAATCACAGAACTTCTCAGGCTAGTTATATTCTCCTTACCTTTATTTTTTTTTTTTTTTTCATAGATTCACTACTGCCTGACATATATTTACTTATTTGTTAGTTTATTGTTTGTCTTTCTTTTCCACAGCGTAAGGGTAGGAATTTGGATTCCTCTGTTCACTGCTCTATCCTCTAGAAATAGAACATAAAGTAAAATTTTGTTGATCAGATGATTTGCATTTTTAAAGCTTCACCATGGTGGCCTTGTGGATAATGAATGGTAAAGGGGCAGGGCAGAATTAACACTTGAAATAGTCCAGTTAAGAGATTTGGGGCCTGGAGTCAAGAATTACTTAGGAGGAAGACCTAATGAGATCTGGTAACTCACTAGACAGGGAGAAGTGAAGGATAATGACTCCAGATTTCTGGTTTGGGTGGTTTGAGCCGATGATGTTGTCGTTAGGAATAAATGAAACCATGGGGTGAATGAAATAGACCAAAATGAGAATATGTAGTTAGGTGACCAACCATCCTGGTGTCCCCAGGACTGTCTGTCTGTTTTAACACTAAAAGTTCATGTCTCAGGAAACCCCTCAGATCCAGGCATACCCAGATCATTGGTCACTCTAATTTTTAGAGGGAAAAGATAGCTGACAGCAGAACTCCAGCAGCATGGAATAGGAGGAGATGGTCAAGTCTGTGCAGGAAGTGGGGCAAAGGCAGTTGAAAGGGGTAGCAGGAGACTCAATGGGGCATGGGATCATGGAAGCTAAGAGAGCAGATGCTTCAAGAAGAGTGGTCAACAGTGTAGGTTGAGTTTCCCTTGGAATTTTTCAGTATTTAGCTGTCCTTGGCAGAAGTGTGACATATCAGAGGCACAGTAAATGTTTCTTGAAATAAAAGACACAAATGCTATGCCTCTGTTGTTGTTTTTGTTAAATTATTTTGTTAAACTAAGTTAAGGGGAGTCAACTTCGGATACTTGCTGGGACATAAAGATAAAAATTAGTTTAGGGATACTACTAAAAGCAATATTGGGGCATCTGGGTGGCTCAGTTTGTTAAGCATCTGACTTCAATTCAGGTCATGATTTCACAGTTCATGAGTTTGAGCCCCGCACCAGTCTCTGTGCTGACAGCTCAGAGCCTGCAGCCTGCTTAGGATTCTGTGTCTCGCTTTCTCTCTTCCCCTCCCCCATTCATGCTCTGTGTCTCTCTAAAAAATAAATAAACATTAAAATTAAAAAAACATTAAAAGCGATTTTATTTCTACATTGAGTGGCAATTTCAGGTTAATGAATATTCTGAATACTGGGCAGTGTGAGTAAGCTGTTACATTCTGCAGTTCTGAAACAGCATTGCGTCTGAGCGAACATAAAATTTGAATTTCAGGGGCGCCTGGGTGGCGCAGTCGGTTAAGCGTCCGACTTCAGCCAGGTCACGATCTCGCGGTCCGTGAGTTCGAGCCCCGCGTCGGGCTCTGGGCTGATGGCTCAGAGCCTGGAGCCTGTTTCCGATTCTGTGTCTCCCTCTCTCTCTGCCCCTCCCCCGTTCATGCTCTGTCTCTCTCTGTCCCAAAAATAAATAAACTTAAAAAAAAAAAAAAAAATTTGAATTTCAGAATGAGACACTTATGATCATCTACATAGTGGTTCTTACTGTTTTAGAGTAATCCCTTTGAGAATCTATTAACCCTGAACTGTCTCCTTTCAAAAACACATGTGTATCTTGCTTTCAGTTTAGGGAGTGGAGGGTTAGAGATGGCCACAAGAACCCCAGGCTAAGAGTCACCGATTCCCCTCGTTTTATATCTTAGGGTTAAGAGGCCTAGAAAAATTAACTTATCCAGGATAGTTAGTGACTGAACTTTTTCTTGATTCATTGTTGTATCCACTGAGTGTTGTTGTTACTGTGCTAACTCCATACAAGTTGATCCAAACCTGTATGTCCTGTTTAAAGTCCATTTTTTTTTAACTCTCTGTCTATGGGATGGATCAAAATATTCTGTAAAAATTTGATGGACCATCAGATTTTATATATTTAACTCTTAAGTCATGAATTAAGAGTTGATGGGGTAAAAACTTACTAATAATGACTTGTGCCTTTTGTTTGGAACAGGATGCTGTATGATTATGTTGAAAGGAAGCGAAAGGAGAATTCAGGAGCCCAGCTGCATGTCACCTATTTAGTGTCTGGCAGTCTCATTCAGAATGGACATTCTGTAAGTTGTCAGAATCTTATGAGCTGGAGTATGTTTGAGTTATAAACCATGTTACGTAACATAACACAAGGGAAAACAGTAGGATTCAGTATTACGGAAATTTTAAAGGGAAACTTCAAGATGCTGATTATTTTGGATTTTTAGACTGAACCTAAAACTCTAAGTTTGGGTAATATCTTGGCTGTGATGCAGAGAGAGTATCATGATTATTCAGTTTTCCTAGGCAACAAGATTAGGAGACTGCTCTGCTATTCCTTTCTTCCTCTTCAAAGTGTACTGGGGACAGTGATGGTTAATTTTCATCCTGTTCAGATGTCCAGCCACAACTTGGGTGTTCAGAAAGTCCAGTTTTATTTATTTTTAAACTGAGTTTGATTTCAGTTTAAAATTTTGAAAAATTTCATTTTGGTAGGCTTATGTCTGAGTGGCTGAGGGACAGAGGTGTTAATAGGGGACTGAGCTAATGCAGTGCAGAAGCATAGGCCAGGAACACCTTTATTCTCCTGTATCTATTTATAGTCTCATCTGATATCTGGTCATTCATCAGCACAGGTCACTGCTGTGTTTTTATCATCCAGAACACAAAGCTTTTTCAGGTCTGCTGACTTATCTTAGCTACTTTCCTGTCCCTCTTGAGGGCTCAAGGATCATTCTATTACTGTCATGCCTGGATGAGGGCATCAGAAGCTCTGCTGAGACAACTCGTTCCTTCTTCTTCACTAGACTGATCCTTGGGAACTTTGATAATTTCTCCTCTCTGTCTTCCTCCCAAAAGTAAAGGACACCTTTTCTGTTCTCACTTCCCCAAATCTCAAATCTGAAAGTTCTTTTGCTTCCACTACCACCACCATCAGCTCCATAGAACTTAGCCCAAGGATTAGATTTCCTGCTCAGATATCCACTAATGTTTAAGTTTTTCTCTTTCTTTTGACTTTCCCTTAGAGCCCTCGGCTCAGAAAAGCCTGATTTATCAATATATTGACTGGGGTCATTTTGTAGCAAGAGTCCCAAGCATGTGAAATTTAAAACTTGGGGTGCCTAAGTGGCTCAGTCGGTTGAGCATCCGACTTCGGCTCAGGTCATGATCTCACAGTCTGTGAGTTCAAGCCCCGCGTTGGGCTCTGTGCTGACAGCTCGGAGCCTGGAGCCTGCTTCGAATTCTGTGTCTCCCTCTCTCTCTGCCTCTCCCCAACTCATGCTCTGTCTGTCTCTCTCTCTCTCTCTCTCTCTCTGTCAAAAATAAACAAACATTAAAACTAGATTGGCAATTTAGTAATTTATAAGGAGAAACAACTGCTATGGGATCAGATCCTTATATTCTGTGACCAGCATATTCTTTCCTCATTGGTAAGCTATTTGGCAAGCCAGGTGATAACAAGGTGTTTATAAGTGTAGACAGAATCAGATGTCATTATACATCAGAAACACAAAATTAAGCAGACCTGATTTATTTGCTTTCAGAAATAAACCTGCCACCAGAATCCTTTCCACACATAGCTTTAGAGTGAATACTGCCCAAGTTTGCATCTGAATGTCTTCTTTCCTTTTGTTTCTAGGTTTAACTAACCCACCCTCTTTCTTTTCTTTTGTTTTTTCTATAAGGCAAAGCCCTTTTATTTATTTATTACTTTTTTAAATGCTTATTTTTTGAGAGAGAGACAGAGACAGAGTGCAAGCAGGGGAGGGGCACACAGAATCTGAAGCAGGCTCCAGCCTCTGAGGTGTCAGCACAGAGCCTGATGCGGGGCTCGAACCCACGAATTGCAAGAATATGACCTGAGCCAAAGTCAGACACTCAACTGACTGAGCCACCCAGGCACCCTGCCCCCCTCTCTTTCTTTAATTAGTTGTTGCCTTCAATCTAGTCATGTCCATTTTTTTTATTTATCTTTTTATTTTAGAGAGCATGAGTGGGGGAGAAGGGCAGAGAGAGAGAGAGAATCTTAAGCAGGCTCCATGCCCAGCATGGAGCCCAACATGGGGCTAGATCCCATGACCCTGGGATCATGACGTGAGCCAAAGTCAAGAGTCAGATACTCAACTGACTGAGCCACCCAGGTGCCCCTAGTCTTACCAGTTCTTTACCTTAGAATAATTGTGTTCCTTTTTTTTTATTATTACTATTTTAATATTTATTTATTTGTGAGAGAGAGAGAGACAGAGTGTGAGCAGGGGAGGGGCAGAAAGAAAGGGAGACATAGAATAGGAAACAAGCTCCAGCCTCTGAGCTGTCAGCACAGACACCAATGCAGGGCTCAAACTCACAGACCACGAGATCATGACCTGAGCTGAAGTCGGATGTTTAACTGACTGAGCCACTCAGTCACCCCTTGTGTTCCTTTAAAGCAGTGGTTTTTATTCTTTTTTTTTGATCACTGATTCCTTTGAGAATCTGAAAGAAAAATATGTATGTTGACATATTCATAAAATTTTGAGTGAGATCATGACCAGAGCTGAAGTCAGATGCTTAACCTACTGAGCCACCCAGGCACCCCACCCCTGTGTCCATCTTAAGAGGAACCCACTGAGTGGGACGAGGTGGCCGAGTGGTTAAGGCGATGGACTGCTAAGAGGAACCCACCGAATCAGACCTCTACCCTGGTGTGCATTGTTTAGCATAAGCAAGTTGGCATTTCAACTGCCAGTATCCCCTCAGGCAGCATTTAGCCACACTGAACTCTTTAGGCCGTCCACATTTTCTCCGGAAGGTACCCATTTTTGTTTGTAGGGCCTTACTTAGAAAATTGCATAAGTGAGTGGTTAATTCCTAATGCTGCTCTTCTAATTAGCTGTGTAATTTTTTTGGTACAGTTTTATAGAACCTAACATTTTTCGGAATGACTTTTTTTTTTTTTTTTTTAATCTTTGTTTATTTTTGAGAGAGTGAGCGAGAGAACAAGTTGGGGAGGGGCAGAGAGAGGGAGACACAGAATCCGAAGCAGGCTTCAGGCTCTGAGCTGTCAGCACAGAGCCCAACATGCGTCTCGAACCCAAGAACATGACCTGAGCCGAAGTTGGACACTTAACCAACTGAGCCACCCAGGCACCCTGACCTTTGTTTTTTTAAGGAGAAAATGCATTATGAAAACATACTAATATACCCAGTTTATAAAAATTACACTTTTGAAAAAAAATTTAGTTGATTTTATACTGCTTTTTTTCTCTTATGTTATATGAGTTTTGGTAGTTCCTAACATTCATAAATATGTTAAAATACTGAAAAATATTTGCTTTAGTAAAGCAAAACTATCTTTAATATGATTACCAAAAACAGGTTAAGATTTCTTTGCAGTTCCTTTTGTCTGTAGGATATATCTTACTAGGGATGCACAATCAGCTAGTATTTTATTTTTTTATTTTTTATTTTTATTAAAAGCTTATTTGTTTTGGGGCGCCTGGGTGGCGCAGTCGGTTAAGCGTCCGACTTCAGCCAGGTCACGATCTCGCGGTCCGGGAGTTCGAGCCCCGCATCAGGCTCTGGGCTGATGGCTCAGAGCCTGGAGCCTGTTTCTGATTCTGTGTCTCCCTCTCTCTCTGCCCCTCCCCCATTCGTGCTCTGTCTCTCTCTGTCCCAAAAATAAATAAACGTTGAAAAAAAAAAAAAAAAAAATTAAAAGCTTATTTGTTTTGAGAGAGAGAGTGTGTGAACAGGGGAGGGGTGGAGAGAGAGAATCCAAAGCAGGCTCTGCGCTTTTAGTGTAGAGCCCGAGGCGGGGCTTGATCTCACAAACTGAGATTATGACCTGAGCCAAACTCAAGAGTCAGATGCTTAACCAACTGAGCCACCCAGGCACCCCAATCAGCCTGTGTTTTAGAGTCACTTGCAATAACTCCTCTCTGTGGATAAGCCACCAATTAAGTATCTAGTTAAATTCAAATTTTTTCCCACTTTCAATTTTTAGGTTCCCTACTTTTCCTGACAGGTAATTATTTTAATAGATTCTGCTTCTATTCCGTTGTTGTTGTATATATTTTTAATATATGCAAATATATATTCTATTACTCCCCCCTCCCTTTTTTTTAAGAGAGAGAGTGCAAGTGTGGGGGAGAGGGGCAGAGGGAGAGAGAATCTTAAGCAGGCTCCACGTTCAGTGCGGAGCCTGACATGGAGCTTGATCCCACAACCTTGGAATCACAGCCTGAGCTGAAATCGAGTTGGATGCTCAACTGACTGAGTCACTTAGGTGCCCCTTTATTACTCCCTTTCTTAGATAAAAGTTTTCATACTATAGTCCCTATTTTACGTTTTGCTTTTTTACCTACAGTAGATCCTGAACATTATTCCATAGTAGTTATAGAAATATTCCTTTTTTTTTTTTTTTTTTTAAGTTTATTTATTAAGCAATCTATACACCCAACATGAGGCTTGAACTCATGACCTGGAGACCCAGAGTCACATGCTCTTTCAACTGAGCCAGTCAGGCGCCCCAAAATATTCCTCATTCCTTATTACAGCCACCTGATGCTACATTGATAATACTTTAGGTTTTTCAACAATCCCTTATTGATAGTTTTTGGAGTTATTTACAATACATGGCCTTTACAAATTGTGCTATAGTTAACGTGTGTTTTTTTTTTTTTTTAATATTTTTGCCACTTTTAAGGTTGCGTTTCCTAGGATTGTTAGGATGCGTATGTACTTTTGTTGGGTAATTGCCAAATACTTCTCCATTTTTCATTCCTACCAGTAATGTATGAGAGTCCCTTTTCTATATAATGCATGTTGTCATATGTTTCGGGGTCATTTGTGTTTCTTTTCCTATGAATTGTCTTCATACCTCTTGCCTATTTTTTCTAAAGGAGTTTATTTCCTCTATTTTAGAAGCTATATATTAACCCTTTGTGATATGAGTTGCAGGTATTTTTCCCACTTTATCATTTCTCTTTGTACTTTGGCTTAAATTTTATTTTTGTCATCTAAAAATTGTACATTTGTTAGTTTTTATAGATTATTTAAATTCTTCTTATTGTTTATAGTTAGGAAACTTTTCCTCATTCTCATATCACTTTATAGTAGAATTTATCTGTTTATAGAAGAATTCACCCATATTTTCTACTAGTATATGTATGGTTTTATTCTTTACACTTAAATCTCTGCTTAGTTTAGAATTTATTCTAATCTGTGAGAGACAGATCCAATTTGTATTTGGTTCCATATGATTATATATTACTTCTTTTTACAAAACTTAGTAAGAGGTTCTTTTACTCACACTATTTGAGATGCTGTGTTCATTTTCTTGTGTTTATTTTTCACTGTTTTAAAATTTAGTTTTATTCAAAGGAGCACCTGGGTGGCTCGGTTGGTTAAGCGTCCAACTCTTGATTTTGACTCAGGTCATGATCTCACAGTTCATGAGATTGAGCCCCACATTGGGCTCTGTGCTGACATCATGAAGCCTGCTTGGGATTCTCTCTCTCCCCTGTCTCTGTCCCTCCCTGGCTCGTACTGTCTCTATCTCAAAAATAAATATACTTAAAAAAAATGGAGTTTTATTCTAATACGTTAATACTAATGCATGCCTGATAACCTAGTGATAATTCATAAGTTTAAGAGTTCACAACATTTTTAGAAAGCACATAATGTTAACATTCAAATAAGGCGTTATAGAAAATTTTGTGAAGAATGAAATGTTTACTATAATCCTTAAAAGCCTTGGTCCATTTTGAAAGATCAACATTGAAGTTTTAAAAATCAGAAGAAAGGAAAGTAAGTTTTTTTCCTCCACAAAATACATAAGAACCACTTGCTGGCATTTGTATTTTGAGTGCCTGGAATAAAATGGGCTACATTTTCAAAGGCAGTTAATAACAGCTTGTACAAGGACTTGTTTCATTTGATTTAGCACCAAGTACATTAAGAGTAAATACACCATTCAAGAGTCACGTTTCTCCTCTAGCTCTCAAATGCCCCACAGGACGTAAGCAAGCATCCTTATTACCCCACTAAGGGATCAAATCATTTTCATTTTAATATGGCAACTCAGATTATACTCACCGGTAGAGTTTCTTCCTGCCAAATAACAGTGGCCATAACTATGGCAGTGAATGCTAGCAGGTGTCAACTTCTTTGATTAGGAATAAAGAACTCAGCAAACTCAGTTATTTTTTGGTCTTTTTCAGCCTGTCATGTAAATGCTTTTAATTGCTATAGCTGTTTACTAATTATGATTGTTATATGTATCAAGGGAATTTTCCTCAAGCATACATGATCTATTTCTGTTTCCTTGTGCCATGGGTTTTCTTTTATTCTTCTTCTTGTAATTAATTTATTAATTACAAGGCAGATCTTACATTTTGATTACAAAGCAAACTAGCAAGTAGATCCTAAAGCACAAATTTTTAAACTCAATAATATTTGAAAACATAAGACTTTACTTACATTTTCTGTTGAAAATTCAGCTTTGGTGTTTTTGCAAGAACTTCTGTCTGTTTCTGATGTAAATCATCCCTCAGTGCACATGTATTTTCAAAAGAACAGTCTTAGGAAAATGAACTTTCTTATGTGCTAATTAATACTTTTTTTAGTAAATTGAAAATTCGAGTAAACTGAAGGTATGTTTAATGACAAAATAAATACAGCATATGTGACTAGTTTATAAGTATCTTAGTGTATAGGTAGCAGTGAATTTGCATCCTGCAACTAATCTGTAAATCCAGTTTTTTTTTTTCTTGGAATTTTATAGACATAATATCTCACAAAGCCATATACCACAGTGCTGAAGATGCTTTTTTTTTTTTTTTTTTGCATCAGTCTATGCAAAAGCCCCTCATAAGATACTTTCCCCAAATAATATGGAATTTTTTTGTTTCTTTTCCATAAAGTAAGGAAACTTTATCAACCACTTATTCTTCTGAACAAATGTTAGGTTACTACCAATTGCTTTTTTAATTTGCTCTAAAAGATTTTTTTTTTAGGGCCGCCTCGGTGGCTCAATCAGTTAAGCATCCGACTCTTGATTTTGGCTCAGGTCTTGATCTCATGGTTTGTGGGTTCAAGCCCCACTTCTGGCTCCGTGTTGACAATGTGGAGCCTGCCTGGTATCCTCTCTCTCTGCCCTTCCCCACCTCATGCATGGGTGCTTTATTTCTCTCTTTCAAAAATAAATAAACTTAAAAAACATTAAAAACTTTTTTTTTTTTTTTTTAAGTTTAGACATTTCTGATGTTTTTCAATTGCACATCCACAGATTACTGGATAAAACACTAGATAATTTCAAAAGATGAATCTTCATATTTCACTCATTTGACACATCCTTAATTTCCAGATAAAATCAGTAGAAATGAAACTAATAGAATTCTCAAAGAATTCATACATGCCAGTCTTAGGATAAGGAGCTTCTAAATGCATGGATGAGGAGCTTCTGCTCATCTTACTAGGTAAATGCGGTTTTCCTCATGAAGTAACTGATGCTTTCTGGTTCATTTGTGGAAATTTTGTTTGTAGGGAAGCATATACATAGGGCCAGATCTTATCAGTTTCTGTTGTGGAGAATGTATCCTACACCCCTTTTGTCTGGTAGGTAATATTCCAGGACCAGTTCTGTTTGGGTTTTGTAAGCCTTCCATCTCTTGAGAACCATTTCTGATCTGTTATTCTCACACTGGATGATAGGTGCTCCAGTCAGATCATCACGGTTTTGGGAGGGATGAATTTGATGTTGTAGGGCGGGTGGCTAGGTGGATGAATTTAGCAAGGAGTGAGGTGTTGTTTAATGACCTCAAAGGGCATGTTCAGATTAATCACCATGTCTATCTGATAAACGATCCAGGGCTTCTGCTTGTGGAAGTGTCCTTGGAAAACTATCTAATACCCAGCTATGTTGGGTGAGATTTTTCAGCTCACAAAGGGCCAAGCTGAGTCATGACATTGTCTGAAATGAGCTTCCCTTGTTTAGTGAAAGTCTTGGCTAACCAATTTCTGTATCCCAAGCCCATTGTCTCAGAGTGGGTCCCTGTGGGAGAGGGGCTTCAGCTCAAAGTATTTTGTGATGTGCGATGACACACCTTGCCCGAGCTCGGTGCCACCATGATCACTGCATTCAGGAGGCCCGGGCTGCACAGAAAGGGGGCTTTGGCCTGGTTGCACACTCACCCTGTTCTGTGGTTTGGGACCTGTGGGCTGGCAGCACTGTGAGCTGAGGGCTGCCATTTGTTTGGTTTTTCATTGTATTGTTGATATGTATATTCTATCACTTTCCTTAACCTGATGAAGTTTTAAAGTAAACAGCTTAAGTTAAAAAATAAGCCTGACTTTATGAAACTGTAATACAGATTTTTATGGGTACCTAATGTTTGTAATTTCACATCAAAGTGCAACTGAATTACCAGCAAAGAAACTTTCAAACTGGAAGTTGTACTATTACTTTAAACACTAATGAGATGTTATTTCCTTACAGTGCCACAAGGTTGCAGTAGTGAGAGAAGATAAATTGGAAGGTAAGTGTTTTAGCAACTTAGCAAGATTTTCCTCTTTTGGGATCAATGTAGGTACAGAAAAAAATCTGCCCCTAGCATCTGCATACAATATATTTAGCTATTTAACTGAAGAGCTGAATATTCCTTTTATTAGTAGTTTCTGAAACATGTTAAAATAGGATACCACATCTGCCTAACTTCCCATTTTTTTTTTTTTTTTTTTTTTATTTTTGGGACAGAGAGAGACAGAGCATGAACGGGGGAGGGGCAGAGAGAGAGGGAGACACAGAATCGGAAACAGGCTCCAGGCTCCGAGCCATCAGCACGGAGCCTGACGCGGGGCTCGAACTCACGGACCGTGAGATCGTGACCTGGCTGAAGTCGGACGCTTAACCGACTGCGCCACCCAGGCGCCCCTAACTTCCCATTTTTAAGACCAGTAGCTGCTGACATTTATAAAGCACTTTTATCACCGGATTTCAAAGCTCATGTGATTCTTTCAAAAAAACTCATGAATAACATGTGGAACACCTCATCAACTGTAAAAAGACAGTAGTCTCTAAATACTGTTTTGTTGGGGCGCCTGGGTGGCGCAGTCGGTTGAGCGTCCGACTTCAGCCAGGTCACGATCTCGCGGTCCGGGAGTTCGAGCCCCGCGTCAGGCTCTGGGCTGATGGCTCGGAGCCTGGAGCCTGTTTCCGATTCTGTGTCTCCCTCTCTCTCTGCCCCTCCCCTGTTCATGCTCTGTCTCTCTCTGTCCCAAAAATAAATAAACGGTGAAAAAAAAAAAAAAAAAATTTTTTTAAATACTGTTTTGTGTTCCAGGACAGTTTTTTAGGAAGAAAACTAAAGATTGCTTTTCCAAAGTCAGAAAGATTTAATAGAACTTCTAAATTAAATTTATCTTCCCATTTCAAAATTATTAATGCTATGGTTCTATTTAAAAATCCAGTTCAAAGGGATTTTATGACAGGGTCCACATGATCTGGACCTTTGTCTCAAGACAAAACTTGTACTGTTGTACTTCCTATATAAAGACTCCCACCAGTGGTGTCATTTTCTTACAAAAGAACTCTGAGGTATTTTGGGTGGTGGAGATGTCCAATTTTTTCTTTGTGAATTCCCACAGTGGTAGGCAAAGTGAGATTTATTCATTCAGTAGATATATCATGAGTATTTATACTCTGTCAGGCTCTGTGCTACGTGCTGGAGACTCAAGCACATTCCCTTTCTTCGTGGAATCTAACATTTGTTCTTGTGATGTTCTTCTGTGTTTCTCCTCTGCAGACTTACCTGGTTAGTATTTTTGTTATAGAGTTGCTTTGTCTGCACAAAAATTGAATTACATAATTGAGTCTTCTCAGGTAGAAATTATTCTTCAGTTATATGCTAAAGATTCTTCCCTGACTGAAAAAAAAAAAACCAAAACATCATAGTCATCATCAATCATTCATTAATGTTTACCGAATGTCCACTGGATGAGTGATACCCTCACAGGTGTGGTACTTAGGACTGACTCACCACTACCTACCTTGTCATGATGTCCCCGTTATAGAAAAAAGAGTTGATGTTATACTGTGTATGTGACTCTTTGGCCTTTTAGGGCTTTTTGGACCACCACAGATTGCAAATGGTTTTAATGCAGAAGGGTTTCTTGTTAAAGTCCCCACATGCTATGAAGTTTGTGTATTAACAGACTGCTTTTCCTGTTGACTTGTAGCAGTGAAGTCCAAGCTAGCTGTGACTGCCAGCATCCATGTGTACAGCATCCAGAAAGCCATGCTAAAGGACAGTGGGCCTCTGTTCAATACCGACTATGACATCCTTAAAAGCAACTTGCAGAACTGCAGCAAGTGAGCTCCTTAATGTTCCTTGTGGGCTTCTTTACGAATTGATTTTGTAAGATGTTTACACAGTGGCTGCCTCTTAAGAGTGAATGCCAAGTCTAGTAAAACCCCATTTATCTTGCAGTAAGACACATGCCTGGTTTTATTAGTACATCATAAGGTGAAAAATAGCAGCCACAACCCATATTGAAAACCCCAGTGGACTCCCCATAAATCTATTTCTCATGTATTTATCCTGTCACCGCTACCAGAAATGTTTGTTGTGCCCCCTCATTACTCCCTTACCCCAGTCTCTGCTTGTCTGAATCCTACCCATTTTTCAGGAACCAGTGTAAACGTCCTTCAAAAACTATTTCTAATTTGTTATCCCTCTACCTTCCATCCAAAAGCAGTTGATCTTCCACAGCCAGGATCACATCTTGTTTGTTTTTGTACTTTATATCGTTTTCAGTGAGGTGATGGACCATAATGCACAGGCTTGTGTTGTGGCTTTGCTGCTTAATAGCCTGGTGGTTTTGGGCCAATTACTTAAACTCTTTGAGTTTTGGCTTTTTCATTTTTAAATTAAATTCATTTTAAAACTTTTAAATAGTAATACCTACTTTGTGGGGTTTTATTAAGAGTTCAAATCAGTTCCCCAGACATATTAAGCACCTACTACTTTGATAGGTACTAAGTGAGATCATTTGAATTCATTCCACAAAGTTCTGATGAGTACCTATGACATGCCACACACTGTAAAGTGAATATGGCCCAGTACCTGCTTATGGAACTGATGGTCCTATAGTAAACACTTACATTATAGCGTGACAGTGCTATAATAGGAGTAATACTGAGGGAGGCTGTTTGGGGGGCATTTGTGGGAAATCAAATAGCTAGGGCCTGTGTTAGGAGATTATAGGGAACGCATTGCAAAGCAGAACACTGCTTTCTGGCCTGCTCTTCTCATAGCCCTCTGAGTGATCTCCACCGTAGTGGCCTCCTCAAGACGTCATGAACAATGACTGATTACCCTCCTCAACTCCCATGAGCAAGAATATTCTTCAAACAAAAAAGCGGGATAGGTGGGAAATCAAATAGCTATGTCCTGGGTTAGGAGAATGCATGCTTTCCTTATAATCGCCTAACCCAGGACATAGCTATTTGATTTCCCACGGACACTCATCCCTCACTTTTGGGTGGGGTGGAGTGATGAGGCAAAAGAGAGAAGGCTTCCTAGAGGGTGTGACATTTAAGTCAAGGCCTTAAGGCCCAAGTAGAAGTAGCCAGTAAAAGGAGAAGTAGAAGAGTGAGGACAGAACTGTGAGGAAACATGGTGCTTGTGTGGAACCAAAGTCATTTTCTATGGCTGGACTTAGACTGAGAGGTAGGAAATAATGAAATATAAGACTAAAGTAGGACTCACAGTCTACACTTTGACTAGTAGGTTAAAGAGTTTCGACTTTATTCTGAGGGCACTGGGGAGCCACTGAAGATTTTGAAGCAGATGGGTGAAATGATCAGAGCTGCATTTATAGAAAGATCACTTGGGGCACCCAGGTGGCTCAGTCAATTAAGTGTCCAACTCTTGATTTTGGCTCAGGTCATGATCTCATGGTTTGTAGGATCAAGCCCCACATCAGGCTCTGTGCTGAAAGCGCAGAGCCTGCTTGAGATTCTCTTTCTCTCTCTCTGTTCCTCTCCTGCTTGTGCTTGTTTTCTTCCTCTCATTCAAAAATAAATATTAAAAAAAAAAAAAAGATCACTTGGCTGCAATAAGATGGTGAACATCGATCAGAAGGGAATAATCGGGAGACAAAGCCATCAGTGAAGAGAGATGTTGCAGTGATTCAGGGTGGAGATGACAGTTATCTGAAGTATAGTAGTTGTGTCGAGGGTGAAGAGGTATGAAGGTTAGAGTGTCATGCTGTCAAAACCTGGATGTTGTCACGCTTGGAGACCAGGTGTGTGTATGTGGCTGGGTGGGGGTGTTCATGATGTTAAGGATGATAACCGTATATCTGACTTGGTGGCTGAATTGGGTGATGGTGTTACCAGTAAGAAAGGGAATATGTGGGGAGGAGTAAGCTTGCGGGCAGAAGGAAAAATGGTGAATTGGGTTTGGACATGTTGAGTTTGAGAAGCCTGTGGGGAGTCCAAGTGAAGATGTCCATGCAATAGATAGGTGAGTCTAGAGCTAAGGAGAGAAATCTGGCATGAAGATAGAGATTTTGGAATCAGAGAAAATAGGTAATTAATTGGGACACAGCAGTAGATACAGTCATTCACAGAGAATGCGTAGAATGAAGGAGGGCAGAAAGTAAAACTCGAGGCCATGGTTACTAGCTGTATAACCTTAAGCAAATTATTGAACTTCTCTGTGCCTCCGTCTCCTCATCAGTAAAATGAAGCTAACAATGGTACAAAGCTCAACAGGTTATTGAGGAGTAAATGAATGAATATATATAAAACACTTAGAACAGTGTTTGATACGTAGTAAGCGCTATTTAAAGATAGCCACTTTTCAAGGGATGGGCAAGAGAAGAGGAGCCTAAATGGGAGCAGCTAGAGATGAGAGGAAAATCACGAGAATATAGGGGGCTCTAAAAGCAAGGAAAGAGTTTTAAGAGGTAGGGACTGATTGGCAATATCATATCTTACTGAGAAGCAAAGTAGAATAGGAACTGAAAAGTGTCCATTGGATTTAGTGATGGCCTTGGTAAGAGGCTTTTCCATGGAGTGGCCAGAATCTGGTGAACTGAGTAAATGGGAGCATGATAAAGTGGGACAGCAAAAATGGACAAGTCTTTTCAGGAAATTGGACTGTAAAATGGAGAAAGAGAGAGGTAGCTAAAGAGGATTTGAGACTGAGAGAGAATATATACATTGTTGAGAATGCCCTGAACTTGTACTATTCAGAAAGAGCCATAAGAGAAGAAATGGTTGAAGCTACTGGGGGAGATGGGGTAACTGATACAGCCAGGTCCTTGAGGAGAAATAGAGACTTGCCAAACATAGTTTCTGTAAGTTCCATGAGAACAGGGATTGTGTCTATTTTGTGACCAAAAAATGGTGCCTGGCAAATGGTAAGCATTTAGTAAGTAACTGTTGAGTGAATTGATGATAGACATTAGTTCTTTTACTCTACCGCTCAAACCTTAATAGGCACACAAATATTTATTAAATAAATAACTATAATTCTATAGCTAGAGTAATAAGTGGTGGGGTTTTTAAAATTTTTTTAGTGTTTATTTTTGAAAGAGAGACAGAGCATGAGTGGGGGAGGGGCAGAGAGACAGGGAGACACAGAATCCGAAGCAGGCTCCAGGCTCTGAGCTGTCAGCACAGAGCCTGATGCAGGGCCTGAAGCCACAAATTGTGAGATCATGACCTGAGTCATGATCCGAAGTTGGATGCTTAACCGACTGAGCCACCCAGGCACCCTGATAAGTGGTGTTTCTTAGGGAAGGACTACAAGAAAAGATGAATATCCTGATAGGTTTATGTAAATTGTGCTATTAGATTTCAAAAATAATCTGTATTAAAATCTAGTTGTGGCATGTCAAGCTCTAAAAATCAGTTCTTCTATTGTATCTGAGTAGACAAACAGGAATAAAGGGGACTCAGAAGTTCGAAATGATATTTACTCAGGGACCACTAAAGTAAACATGGCAAAGTAGAAATGTGGTAATAGGAAGCACTTTAATGAAACCTTACTTAAATACTTAAAGTATAATGGGTAGAAATGTGAAGAATTTATCTCCAATAAAGAAGTTTGTAATTGTCCTTGAGAATTATGGGCCAACTGAAATCTGACTCATTGTTTCGTGTGTTTTAAGAAGTGCTGTGACAGGAAGAAAGTTGAAATTTTAGGACTGAGCAGATTCTTCTCTCTTCGGACATGTTCCCAGCCTAACTTGGTCTCTTCCTTATTGCCAGTTCTGGTCCTGACCCTAAGGTGTGGAATGTAGACCAAATGGAGAAAGAGTTGTTTCAGGGCCAACTTCAGATGTTGACAATGAAATAAACCATTGCTTTTTTCTGTGTACATGGAAGCACTGCAAGGCCAGAGAGGAAGACTAGTGGGTACAAGGAAATGATTTCCGTCTGTTCTTAACTCTGATGCACAAAATATTTGTGTTAGTGTGGGGTTTTCTGAAGTGGACTCTAATAAATCAGGGGAAGATTTTGGAGCTATAGACTCAGCTTTGGGGCTGCTCAGTCTAAGGTTACTTCTGAAATTAAATGATGTATCAGGGACTTTTTTCTTAGGCCAGTTAATCTAGAAGTTGTGCCTGGTTGATCTCTCGAATGATTACTATTACCACATAGTTTCTTTCTTAACTTTTCCCACCTCAAGTGGAGGTGATACATTAAAGAAGGGAGAGAAACCAGAAGCCTCACTGCCAGGGACTTCAGTTCTCATTCTTTCACACGTATTTCTATGTGCCAGGCCTTGTACTGGGTACCTAAAATACAAAAGATGAATAGTACCCTTCCCTACCTCCAAGGAGCTCTCACCTACTCCCAGTAAGCTAAAGACTGGGGGAAATAAAATGTTTTTCTTTGTCAGAAAAGTTGAGGAACTTTGCTTTAAGCACAACTGGGATTTGTGTGAACAAGGCACATCTACGATGATTATAGAAGAGATGAATGCTCCCTTTAATATGCCATGCATACCGTTCCACATTTCTTCACTTGGCTTTGGGCATACTTGTCTGGTGCTGTTAGTGGGTGTTATTAGAAATTTTTAACAAATGACAATAAAGGACCACAGGTCATAGGAGCCAGTGGCTCTGTTCCCAGCTTCTTCCTTGTTTTAAAGCATGACCCACTCTGGCCAGGAGAGTTGCCAGGAATTTTATTAATATTTAAAGCTCGTAATTTTGGTTCAGTCAATATTTATTGCATACGTAGCTCTGTAAGGTGAAGGTCTTTAAACACAAGAGATAACCATTTGATTTCCCAAGGATGTTGACATTACTAATCTTTTGTTATTTTTTGGTATATTCTTACTGTTTTGAATTGGGGTGCTTTCTTCAAAAAAGTAAGATGTTCAATATAGTATGGTAGAAGACCTCAGATTCCAGTCCTAGTTCTGTTACTGACTAGATGTATAATCTAGGACAAGTCTCTCAACATCTCTCCAATACTTTTTTCTCTATCTAAATTAGAGTTTTTACTTATTTTTGAGAGAAAGCAAGCAAGGGAAGGACAGAGAGAGAGGGGGAGACAGGAGGAGACAGAATCCCAGGCAGGCTCCACACTGCCAGCACAGAGCCCGTGGCCAGGCTCAAACTCACGAACAGTGAGATCATGACCTGAGCCGAAATCAAGAGTCAGACGCTTAACTGACCAAGCCACCCAGCCACCCCTGCACAAAATAATTTCTAAAATCCATTTTAGTTCTAAACTTTTCTAATTTAATAGTGTTAGAGGTAGAAAGTATTGTGTGGAAGAAGCAAGACTTTGAAATTAATGTAACATTTCCAACTTCAGGTTTAGTGCCATACAATGTGCAGCTGCAGTTCCCAGAGCTCCTGCTGAATCCTCATCTTCCGAAAAGTTTGAGCAGTCAGATCTTCAAGTATCAAGTGAGACACAAGCCAATAATGAGTTGACAACCAATGGTCATAGTCCACCTACCTCCAAACAGATTTTACAGCAGCCCAAGGGAATAATGGGAATGTTTGCCTCTAAAGCTGCTTCTAAAACCCAAGAAGCCAACAAGGAAACCAAAACAGAGGCTAAAGAGGTAACAAATATAAGTTTAAAGATGTCTTTATAGCTCAGAATGGGTAACTAGAAGAGCATTGTAGTTTAATCACATAAGGTTCCAATATATAATAATATAGTCTAGTTTTTCCATTGTGGTCTGAATCCTTTAATTCTTGATATTCTCGTCTGAAATTGTCCTTTTTCTTTTGAAAATGCTTCTCACCAAGCTTTGGATTCTTCTGTCAAATGGTCCTGTGCACATCACAAGATTGTTTTGCAAGCCAATTGAAATCATGCACGTGAGAACACTTGAAAACCATAAAGTGCCAGGAATCGTATATTAGCAATATGTCATTTTGGGAACATCTTATATTCTGAGCTTTGCCATGTATGCCTTTCTTCCTAGTGTATTTAACATTCTCATTCTGTTTTATGAATTTTTCTTGTTTTTTTCTTCATCTGCTTCCCTTATTTATTGTTCACACATCTGAACTAACTTAAGTGCATTGACTTAAGAAAAGTCTCATTAAAAACTATTAAAAAATACTCCAGAAAAGCATAATTATTGTTATTTTTTAAGGTTTAGTTATTTTTGAGAGAGAAAACGAGTCAGGGAGGGGCAGAGAGAGGGGGACAGAGGATCAGAAGTGGGCTCAGCAGAGACTCTGATGCGGGGCTCGAAGTCATGAACCAGGAGATCGTGACCTGAGCTAAAGTCAGACGCTTAACCAACTGAGCCACCCAGGCACCCCATAATTATCGTTATTATTGTTATTACCATCATTGTGATTTTTGGCGTCTGCTTTGGAAAAGGAGAGGGGAGTGGAGGGAAAACCCCTAACATTTATAGAACTACTGTGTGCCAGTAGTTTGATCTTTGCTTAAATCCTCCTAACTATTCTGTGAGGAAGAGATCTCCGTTTTGTAGGTGGTGAAACTAAGGGCTAATTGCCTGGATATCAGATTGCTATTACATGGCACAACCAGAATTCAAATCCACTTCTGATAATAACAAATGTAACATTTTGGAGGTTCCCTTGTTGTGTATCATACTGCCTCTGATCTGTTTTAATTCTATCAAACTAAGCAGTTTTTAAATATACTCAAAGTTTAGACACATTCATGGGTAATAATTCTGTAAGAACTATGAGTAACTAAGCTTTGGAGATTAACATCAGATACTCTGGTGTGGATTTGTTCTTACATCTCACGCTGACATACTTTGGCATGATTATATAGGGACTGTGCCATCGTGACAATGTGCCCTGCAATTGAAGAGATTTTTAAGACTCCGACTTGAAGAACAGCCTAGACACTTAAAAAAAAATCATATGTGTTTTCTGCTTCTAGGTATCTTCTGCAGGCAACAAGGCACCAGGGAAAGGGAATGTGATGAACAATTTTTTTGGAAAAGCTGCTATGAGTAAGCATGTTTTTACCTTCCTTTGATTAATACATGAATGGTAATATAATAACATATTTGAGGTGAAACCCACCTTACCCAGTTTTTACCCATCTGGTGTCCCATGTAGACTTGCTGCATCCTAACATAAATTTGCAGTCTACTGACCAATATATTGAATGGAAGTAACCCAAGTGGAACAGTGGATTTTAACGGGTGAGCTGAGTTCAGTTTACCTTGGGGGATAGTTTACTATTCCTGTTTTTACTTCCTGCCTTGAAAAGACAATTATTTGTTTCATAAGGCTCTTGAAAATGGGTGATAAGATAGAAGGGAGGCTGCTTGGTTAAACAGTATAGTGTTGAGGTTAATATCCTAGATGCTGGGGTCAGTTTGCCTGGTGTGACCATTATTAATTATTACCTCTGTCTCCCAAGGGGTTGCAAAAACAAATCTTTTTGATATTCTATAGTTATTTTTTACAGATTATTCATGTTAATGAACTAGACCTCAGTATGAATTAGAAGGGCACAGGTGATTGTAGCCATTTAAAAATAATACTTTTTGAGAAAGCAAAATTTCCTTTATTTAAAAAAATTTTTTTAGTATCTTTATTTTTGCGAGACAGAGAAAACCAGCAGCAGGCTCCAGGCTCCAAGCCGTCAGCACAGAGCCTGATGTGAGACTCAAACTCATGAACAAGATCATGACCTGAGCAAAGTCAGAAGCTTAACAGACTGAGCCATCCAGATGCCCTTAAAAATTTTGTTTTAATTAGAATTCTTTCATATGGAAAGCACCAGTAGTCACATATTTTCATACTTCTCATACCAAGTACACCTCCCCTAAGGGCTATGTGGCATAATACCAGAAAGCATTCAGGAGCCACAGGACAATTATGGCGCACTTTCTTGGAGCATCAGTTTTACAAAGATCTTGTGGGAAGGTGTTCTGTTACATGCTTGTGCAAGAAAAATTAGTCAGAATTCTGCTTTCCTGTGATGGTCGGATTAGTGGTTGGAGGAGGCGTTGGGGTAGATAGTGTTTATTTGCCATAAAATCCATCAGAGAAGGTTTTTGTCTTTTGAAAGTATGTAGAAAATTTGATACTTCAGGTTATTGGGAAGCGTGTTGTATTGTTGCAGGCAGAATGCACAAGGAGGGCTCCCTACTTCTGTGAAAATAGATAGTGCTAATGTCACTGGCCTGCATGGCTGGTGCTGGTCCACTGAACCCAATCAGAGTGTGTGTGGTTCCTTGGTGACTTTTAGGTCCACGTTTTTATTTTTGTTTTGTTTTCTTATGCATTTGTAACCAGTGAATTTAAAAAATGTTATTATTTCTAAAATATATAAGCTGTGAATATTTGCTAGTTGTAAAAAAAAAATCAAGCTATACAGAAGTATATACTTATTTATTCATGTGTTTATTTCAGAAATATTTATTGAGCAAGTACTGTGTACTTGCAACTATTATCCATGGTGATACAGTGGAGGAAATGTAGACAAACAAGGTATCAGCCTTCACGGTCCTTATATTCTGTGAGAGACAGACAAATCAATAAAGAATAAAATAGTTAATTATTTTAATTGCTAGGCAGACAGTGATAGAAGTAGGGAAACTGGATAAAATAAAAGAATTAAATACTTAACCTAATAAAAAGAATGGCTTCTAAAGTTGATTTATGTAACATTTTTTCAAGGATGAATGTTTAGAGTAAAATGATGAATGTTTTATCGGATGAATGGTTTAGTGGGTTAAGTGTCTGACTTGGCTCAGGTCATGATCTCATGGTTTATGGGTTCAAGCTCCACGAGGGGCTCTGCTATCAGTGCTGAGCCTGCTTCAGATCTCCTGTCCCCCTCTCTCTTTCTCTCTCTCAAAAATAAACATTAAAGAAAAAACTAAAATGATAAATATTTTTATTGTATTTGAGACATGACAAGATCATTGTGATGAAAGTGAAGAGAGTTGGATGAAAAGAGTTGAGGAGACTTGAAACATTTAAAATTTAATGCTGGGCAATAACAAGTGTTGGCAAGGATGTGGAGAAGTCAAGCCCTCATATACTGCTGTGGGGAATATAAAATAATGTGCTTGCTCTGAAAAACAGTATAGTAGTATTTCAAAAAGTTAAGTAATTATCCAGTGCTTCCACTCCTATATATCTACTCAAGTGAATTAAAACTGTATGTCCACATAAAAAATTGTACACAAATGTTCATAGCAACATTATTCATAATAGCCAAAAAGGTGAAACAACCCAAGGGCCCATCGTCTGATGAATGGATAAACACAATGTGATATAACCACACAATAGGATATTATTGAGCCAAAAAAGGAATGAGTCCTTGAACTATAACATGGATGAATCTTGAAATATGTGAAATGAAAAAAGCTGGACAGAAAAGGCCACCCATTATATAAATTTATTTATACAAAATGTCTAGAATAGGCAAATCTAGAGACAATGTAGATTAGTAGACTAGTGTTACAGGCTAGGTTGGGATTGGGGAGTGACTGCTCATGGATACAGGGTTTATTTTGGGGTGATGGAAATGTTCTAAAATTGGATAGTGTTGATATTTGCACAATTACAAAGCACTGAATTTTATACTTTAAAAGGATAAATTTTCTGGCATATGAATTATCTCATTAACAAGAACTGTAATGCTCCATATGTGAAAAAAATTACAGCATTGGTGACAAAATTAAAAAGTCATCATCTGTATCTTGCTTCTAAAGGTGTTTCATATTTTGAGTATAAAAAGGAGATGCTTTTAATTAGTCAATGATACAAATGATTTGATCATTCAGAAAAAAATAAAATGTGGTTAAATTTTCCTTAACAGTAGTCTGAAAGTGTTGCAATGAGCTGCCTCTTTACCAGCTAATTGGCCATTTGTAGCTGCATATGTAAATAATTTGGAGTTCCCCAAATACTGTGAAACCACGACAGAGTGAAAACTCTGGATGCTGAATCTCTTTGGTCACTGGTATTTTAATTAAGATCAGTTTCCTGAAATTGGTAGACTGTATGCAATAGCCTTGCTTTCCTTACCCCAGGAGTGAGGTAGGAAATACTTGGAGGTTTTTCCTCCTAATTATTTTATTTTACTTATTTTATTTTATTTTATTTTATTTTATTTTATTTTATTCTACTTTTTTGAGAGAGTGGGGGAGGGGCAGAGGGAAAGGGGGAGAGAGAGAGTGAGAGCATCTCAAGCAGACTTCCCACCCAGTGCATAGCCTGACGTGGGGCTCGATCGATGGATAGATCTCATGACTGTGAGATCATGACCTGAGTCAAAATCAAGAGTTGGACGCTTAACCAAGTGAACTACCCAGGCGCCCCTATTATATGATTTTAAAACAGTTGCTGTCAATATGATATAAATTCTGTAACAATGCAAATTTTACATAAACTTTAAGGATATACATGCAGCTTCAGAGAACTGGTTTTTTGGGAATCAGTTACTCACTCTGGACCCCCTAGAGATACATGTTTACTCTCCTGTACTATTTGGTGGAAAAACTTGAGAAGTACTGATACTTGAGAACAACAGTTTTGAAAAGGCAAGAGAAAATGCCTCCATTCTCTGCTGGATTCCACCAGATTTCTCAGTCAAGTCTTCAAAAAATAAAGTATAAACAAGCTGCATGTTATACTTTTATCCATCATCTATTCTTTCAAAGAATATACTTTGTTTATAAATTATTATACTAAGCTGTGTGTAATGGCCAAGGCTAAGCTATCAATTGGTCTTTTTCCTACACTGTAGCTGGTTTTAGCCATTTTACATATAACCAAAGCTACTTATTGAAAAGCCTCATGCTGTTCACAGCTAAGAGTATTTTATGACTTTTCTTGAAAAAAACTGTCACTGAATATAGCACGAAGGCTATTCTTCTATGATTTCTCAGATGGCTAGGCCCATCCTGCTTGCATTTTTTAATCTGCATGGCATAGTAGTCGCAGCTTGGTGTAGGGAAAGAGGTAAGGATTTTGAGGAGTTAAACTGACCTAGGTTCAAATCCTGTCTCTCAACCTTTTCTGTCAGTGTTACCTTGGGTAAGCCATACAACCTCACATATTAATCCCTTTTAATCCTTACAGTAATCTCATAAATATTCAGTTTTTACAGAGAAGATTGACTTTTAGGTAACTTATCCTGAGTGAAAAAGTTTGCATCAAACTTTTCTCATTCCAAAGTAGTCTTTTAATTATATAATTAAGATAATACTGAGATGATAAGAGTATCCAGGTTTAAGAAGATAGAATGGAATAGGAAATAAGATTTTGGTACGAATTTCTGTTGTCACTATTTGTAAACTGTATACTCGGGAAACGTCTTTTATCTCTCAGACTCTTAATTTTCTCATCTAATAAGTGATATATAAATGAGAATGATGATACCTCATATAGTTGTATTTGCTTTTTCTAAGCCCTGCTTTTACTATTATTTGGCCTGGGAGTTGTGATATAATGAAGGATTAGCAAGAGGCAGAAATGAAAACAGTTACTGCTAGAGTGGTAGTTGGAAAGGAGAAATGTTCTCTGACTAGACTATGAGTTCTGTTAGGACAGGGACTGTTTTTTTATCCCTTTAGCCCCCTGCTCCTAACCAATTACTTGGCACTTAGTCGACTATCAGAGGAATAATAGATTGACATTGCACGATGAGGTTATATATCATCTGTTATACTATATTTGTAGATAAACTTAAAGTCAATTTGGATTCAGAACAAGCAGTGAAAGAAGAAAAAATAGTGGAGCAACCTCCAGTGTCTGTCACTGAACCAAAGCTGGCAGCCCCTACAGGCCTGAAGAAACCCAGCAAAAAAGCAGAGCCTGTTAAGATGCAGCAGAAGGAAAAAAAAAGGTAGGAAAATTTTGTTGCCTGTGAGGGAAGAGTGTCTCTGCTGGGGGTGAGAAGGTCTGTTTGGGCTTATTGACAGTGGGCAGTTTTCAGTTGAGTACTAAATCCTACTTAATGCCTTAGGGATACAGCTGTATAACCAAAATGAAGAGAGAAGCTCAGTAGCTTATCTAGGGAAGTAGAACTGTGGAATAGCCAGTGTAGATGGTTTAGAGCCCAAATCCAGTTTTTTGGGCCCCATTGAACTAAATTGATTATCCTTTTTTTTCTTTACTTCATTTTAAATTTGTGGACATGGCATAAGTGTGCCTGATTGTGTCTGTGTCTGTTTTTCACTTTAGATTGCCAAGTGAGGGGTTACTATTTCCAGTCAAATTTAAGAGAAAAAGTTCTTTGTTTTCTTTTTATATCAATGAGTTTATTTTTCAAGTGGTAAAATGTAATTAGAAAAGAAAATAAAAAGCACACAAGCTGTTAAAAATGGATCCAGGAATTTGAGACACTACCTCATAGTTGGTAGGAATTAGTCTGTTGAAAGAAATTCTAAAGACACTGTCAGCACTGATAGGCCCAGAAATACTTGACTTTTGTAGTAAGGCTGGGGCTACTCTAGTAGAAAACATCAACAAAATGCTCAAGTTTCAGAGGGTCAAGGCTCTGTCCAGTGGGCCTTACCTCCTAGGAATATGTGAGATTGATAGGTTAAAATGTCCCCAGCCCATGGGTATAACACTCATTGTTGACAGTTATAGTCAGGAATGCATTCAGTATTTCATTACCGAGTGTGATGTTAACTGTATGTTTTAAGTAGATGCCCTTTACCAGATGGAGGCTGTCCTTTTCTGTTTTTTTATGGATGGGTGCTGAATCTTGACTGATGCTTTTTCTGCATTTATTGAGATGATCTTTTGGGGTTTCTGTTAGTGTGGTGAATTACCTTGATCGACTTTTAAGTGTTAAACCAACCTTGCATTCTTGGGATAAACCTAATTTTTTGTCATGATACATTATCCTTTCTATAAGTTGTTGGATTTTATTTGCTAATATTGTAAGGATATTTTGCCACTGCATCTGTGAGGCTGATAGATCAGTTATTTACTTTTCTGATAATGTCTTTATATTTTAGTACCAAAGTTATGTAACTTCATAGAATTAGTAGAAAACTGTGTTTTCTGAGTTTGTGTAAGATATGTATTATTTTTTTTCTTAAAAGTTTGATAAAATTCAGTGAACCTGAGCCGAGTTTTCTTTGTGGGGAAGTTTATTTTATTAATTTGATTTCTTTAAATAGAGCCATCCAAATTTTCTTGTTCTTGTTGGGTCAGTTTTGGTTGTGTTTTTAAAGGAATTTATTTCATCTAAGTTGTTGAGTTCATTGGCATAAAGCCCCTACTATAGCCTTATTCTTTGAGGATCTGTAAAATCTGTACTTATCATTACAGATTCCTTTATTCTTTTATTCCTCATGTTGGTAATACGTTGTTTTGTCTTATTTTTTTAAATTTTCTTTTTAATGTTTATTTTTGAGAGAGAGGGAGACACAGAATCCAAAGCAGGCTCCAGCCTCCGAGTGGTCAGCACGGAACCGCGAACCCATGAACCGCGAGATTGTGACCTGAGTCGGAGTTGGACACTTAACTGATTGAGCCACCCAGGCACCCCTGTTTTGTCTTTTTTTAATCAGTCTTATAGAAGGGTTTATTAATTTCATTAATCTTTTGCCCCAAAATAACAATTTTTAACCTTGTTAGTTTTTTTCTGTTTTATTTCATTAATTTCTGCTCTTTATCTTTTTTTGTTGTTTTTTGTTTGTTTGTTTGTTTTTTACCTATTTGGGGTTTGTCTTTTACTAGCTTGAGGTAGAAAAATAAGTTGATAAAGTTACATAAGGAATAAGTTACTTGAAGATAAAAACCACATTTTATACATATCTGAATAGTGTGATAGAGTATCCAGAGGAGCTAACTAACGTTAAGATGGAGTCTATGTTTTTTTTATTATGTCATTAGAATCACCTTAAGGTCTTATGTCTATGCCTTTGCACATTTTTTTTCTTCTCTTTAAAATATTTGTCTCCCTTTTTTTACCTGATGAATTTCCACTTAGTTTTTAGTTTTCGTACAAGAGTCTTGTCCCATAACATTTTATTTGTCCAGTAGTCTTTATCACATTGTCTTACATTTGGTGGTGTTTATATCTATTTCTCCCACCAGAGCTTCTTGATAACAGTATTTTCTTCATCTTTGCATCCTCGGTGTTTAGCAAAAAGCCTGTGTATGTAGTAGCTGCTTATTTAAAGCTTGTTGAATGATTGAAAGGTCAGTAGGAAAAGTAAGAAGGAATTTGTAATGATAATTGATGAGCTGGTAAGTAGTTTCCAGTGAGCTATATAGAGAGCTAGAAAAATGTTTCATTCTGGTCACCCCATGGAATGACTTAGTTGTGGTCAGCAGAGTATCCTTAAAAAGAATCCTTATTGGTCTACTTTGACTCTTCTATCCTCTGGAATTAAGACCAGGAGTTATGAAGCAAGACCCATAGTAGCATATGAATACTTATATTTTTATTTTGTGTAACATGATTAAATTATTCCTGGATAGCAACAGGGGGAAGCGAATGGAGTTATCTGATGATGAGACAAAAGAAACTGAAAGTATGAAGAAAAAGAGGAGAAGAATCAAACTTCCTGAGTCTGATAGCAGTGAAGATGAAGGTGGGCTATGAAAGGTTGCTATTAATTTTTGGCTAGTGTCATTGTCTCCGTTACTTGGGTTATAGCAAAAGTACCATAGACTGGATGGCTTAAGCAGGACAAATTTGTCCTGTTCACAGTTCTAAAGGGTGAGAGTTCCAAAATCAAGGCACTGCCTGATTGTAGTTCCTGGTGAGAGCTCTCTTCCTGATTTGTAGGGTATCTCCTTGCCATATCTTCACATGGCAGAGAGAGAAAGTGTTTCTCTTGCATCTTTTATAAGGGTGGTAATCTGATTCCATTAATTATCTCCCAAAGACCCCACCTCCAGATACCATCACGTTAGGGGTTAGAGCTTCAAATATGAATTTTGGGGGAACACAAACATTTAGTTGATAGCAGGGGTCAATTCTTACTTTGACGCTCAAGGAGTTAAAAAGTAATTTATTACAGGTCACAATGACAATAGTAATTGTAGTATTGAGAGATAAACAATAGCACCATTAGAGTCTGCTTTCGCTTTTTGATCAGAACCATTGTTTTTTGGTAATTTAGCAAAATAACATAAAAGGAAAGAGAATAAGGATTATTATTATGTATATTATCAAAGAGCTTTTCTTTTTCTAATTTATTTTTTACTTTTTTATTTTTTTAATTTTTTAATGTTATTTTTGAGAGAGAGAGTGTGAGTGGGGGAGAGGCAGAAAGAGAGAGGACAGAGGATCTGAAGCAGGCTCCACACTGACAGCAAAGAGCCTGACACGGGGCTCAAACCCATGAACCATGAGATCACGACTGAGCCAAAGTCGGAAGCTTAACTGACTGAACTGCCTAGGTGCCGTGAAGAGCTTTTCTTTTTAAAAAATGAAATGGAGATATTCCTTTGGCTACCTTCATGTGAATCTTTTAAAACAGGTAATATTGTAGGTATCAAGGGTGTTGGTGATAATGGTGTTCCACGCCACATAAATAAAAACATGCTAAGTTTGAGAATCTATAGTAGTATCATTGTTGAAAGGGAATGATACTATGGACCCTTCTAGTTTTATGCTGTGGGCTCTATTATAAGATAAACAAACAGAATAAGGGCAAGATTCTTACCTGGAAAATTCATATGCCTTTTCAAAGAATATCAGGTGTTCGAAGAGCCAAGATCTCTTCCCAGATTGTGTAAATGAAGGTATATAGAAAGAGGATGAGGCTGGGGCACCTGGGTGGCTCAGTTGGTTAAGCGTCCGACTTCAGCTTAGGTCATGATCTCGAGGTCCGTGAGTTTGAGCCCTGCGTCGGGCTCTGGGCTGACAGCTCAGAGCCTGGAGCCTGTTTACGATTCTGTGTCTCCCTCTCTCTCTGCCCCTCCCCTGCTCATGCTCTGTCTCTCTGTCTCAAAAATAAATATAAAACATTTAAAAAAAATTAAAAAAAAAAAAAGAGGATGAGGCTAACGAGAAAGATGCCTTGGTCAAACTGCTATGCCAGATGACTTCTACCCTGCTTTGAGAACGGTGGTGAGAAGCTTGAGTTTCTATAATCCGTTCTCTATGAATTTATGCCATAATGGGTATAAAACATTTTGAGGGGTCAGGCAAATCTACTCCAAAGGAATTCAGCATCAGATGAAGGTAGAATGACAAAACAAACAAACAGATGCTAAAAGAAATTAAAGAAGAATAACGAATGCAGGAAAAGGAACCTGTTCTGCTGGTAAAGGACAAGATAAACTTGTTAGGCTCTACTCTTACCAGAAATTTCTGTAAGAATTGAAAATGGCAACAGAGGCACCCCGAAAGCAACTGTACATGTACAAATGAGTGAGAAAGCCATTTATATATACAGATGACAGTAATGCAAAAGAAATGAACAGACCTAAGAAATTGTACAAGGAAGTTAAATCTATGATGTAGGTATATCTTTGACTCTTCCATAGGTTTAGATCCTACCAGTCATGCTTCCATGTAGGAGTTTATAAGCTCTGATATCCTATAGAGGTATTGTGCCCACCAGAGCTGTGGTTTTTTTTCTTAATGACTCTTTGGAATAGGTAGGGATAGGGCATTGTGAGCATCCTAGAGGAGCTGTCACTATATACTCATTCCATGTCATTTATCAAAATGCTTTGACTAAGACACCTGAAAGGAAGATACCCAAGTGTGTGGCTGAAACAAGAGCCATCAAGTTAAGAATTAAGGAAATAGAAGCGACTCCATGAAGATACATGGGAAAATAATTAGGAAGTAACAGGAATATTACTGTGCTATTGAAATTGTCTTCCCTATTTCCAACCAGGAAAAGGATTTGGGGAAGAATCTGGAAAAGGCCTTCAAGCCATCAACCTAATGTACTTTGAAAAGGTGAACTAGATACTCCAGTGAAGGAGTCAGTTCTAAGTCAGGGAATTACTGTGGTTGATTAAACACTCATTACATACTTCTGAAATATTCTCTGGAGTTCTGATCATTAGTGCACAAAAATAATATCTGTGGGTGATTAGAAATATGAGTGGGATTATTAGTTTAGAAAGAAGTGAGAAGAAATGTGATAGAGGTGAACAACCTATAATAATAGATAATATAAATGAGAGGCTCTCAGATTTTTTATCTGGCAGAGTAATTTTTAGCATCTGACTAAATTTGCAAACCTTTGCCATTTTATTCCTAAATTTCTTCATCTCAAAGCTAGAGGGCCTTTATTTTAAACCTTTACACAATCTCTAATCTATTACCATTTTATTCCTGTCACACTGAATATATACTATTCAATATGCTGTCTTCAGATGGAAATTAGCAAATGAGCAGCAGAAGTGGAAGAAATGACAGGGACTTTGGAGTAAAACAGACCTGGGTTTAAATCTTACTTCTGCCACTTAACTGAGTACATGGCACCCCAATGTTTATAGCAGCACTATCAACAATAGCCAAAGTATGGAAAGAGCCCAAGTGTCCATCGATGGATGAATGGAAAAAGAAGATGTGGTATATCTGTACAAAGGAGTATTACTCAGCAATCAAAAAGAATGAAATCTTGCCATTTATAACTACGCAGATGGAGCTAGAAGGTATTATGCTAAGTGAAATTAGAGAAAGACAAATATATGACTTCACTCATATGAGGACTTTAAGATACAAAACAGATGAACGTAAGGGAAGGGAAGCAAAAAGAATATAAAAATAGGGAGGGGGACAAAACAAGAGACTCTTAAATATAGAGAACCAACAGAGAGTTGCTGGAGGGGTTGTGGGTAGGGGGATGGGCTAAATGGGTGAGGGGCATTAAGGAATCTACTTCTGAAATCATTATTGCACTATATGCTAACTTGGATGTAAATTAAAAAATTATTTTTAAAAATAAAAAACCTTCTGCCACTTATTGTGCAACTGGAGACAGATAATTTAACTTCTTCAATTCCTTGTTTCCTCATCTGTAATGGGGATGTTATCACACTGTGTAGACTTTTTATGAACATCAAATAAGATACGTCAGCAATGCCAGGACACTGCTTGACATAGCAGGTTTTCTTCTTATCACCCCACTTTTTCTATTGACGTGTTCCATAAGTATTTAACAGCAGTCTCTTCTCTCAGAAAATTCCCTTCAACTTCATATCTTTAACTCTCTACCCAAGAGACTTTTCCTTTATTTCTCTTCTTGGCAGAGTCATAAGCACCATTAGCAGTTCTACATACTCTCTTTGTAAAGCAAGAAAAAGCCAGACCCAGATAGAAATCACATTAAGAGTAATGTTTTCGGGGCGCCTGGGTGGCGCAGTCGGTTGGGCGTCCGACTTCAGCCAGGTCACGATCTTGCGGTCCGTGAGTTCGAGCCCCGCGTCGGGCTCTGGGCTGATGGCTCAGAGCCTGGAGCCTGTTTCCGATTCTGTGTCTCCCTCTCTCTCTGCCCCTCCCCCGTTCATGCTCTGTCTCTCTCTGTCCCAAAAATAAATAAACGTTGAAAAAAAAAAAAAAAAAAGTAATGTTTTCATTGCTAGGAAGAGGGGCGCCTGGGTGGCTCAGTCAGTTGAATGTTCAGTTCTTGATTTTGGCTCAGGTCATGATCCCAGGGTAGTGGGATCAAGCCCCACATTGGGCCCTGTGCTGAGTGTGGAGCCTACTTAAGATTCTCTCCCTCTTCCCCACTCGTGCTCTGTCTCTAAGATAGAATTTAAAAAAATAGGGGCGCCTGGGTGGCGCAGTCGGTTAAGCGTCCGACTTCAGCCAGGTCATGATCTCGCGGTCCGTGAGTTCGATCCCTGCGTCGGGCTCTGGGCTGATGGCTCAGAGCCTGGAGCCTGTTTCCGATTCTGTGTCTCCCTCTCTCTCTGCCCCTCCCCCGTTCATGCTCTGTCTCTCTCTGTCTCAAAAATAAATAAACGTTGAAAAAAAAAAAATTTTTTTTTAAAAAATAAAAAATAAAAAAATATATTGCTAGGAAGAAATAGTTTTAGCTGATTAAGTTTTTGCTAACATTTTCAGTTTTTGCAAATTACTTATGGAGAATGTTAAGCAAATGACCCCCCCCACCCCACCCTTTTTAGGTTAAGATAGGTAGTTTATAAATTTTCCTGGGAAGCTATGAGTGATTTCCAAAATGACCCACCTCTGCCATAGCACTCTGGTAAACAGTGGTTACTCTGCTAGTAACTAGTTTTACTACAGTTCTTATTCTGCTGTCCTGGGGTAAGTGTTAAATTACACTTCTTGAGTACCTTTCATCTGAAAAGCTGTAAATTCATTATAAACATATTTAAAATACACCAATGTATGAACCCCTCCTTATGCTTATGTCACTAAAAGTATGTCGAGGATATATTTACCTTGATGGAAAAATCAGACACATACAGATTCTAGCATATGAATGTGGCCAAATTTTTTTTAGTCTCTTTGAACCTCAGTTATATAAAACAGAAATAATAGTAACAGTGATTTTGTGGGGAATATTATGTGAATGAATGATTAATGTTTGTAAAGACCAGAAAATTCTAGTTGTTTTCTGTATCCTTCTTTCCTTCCCTTTTTTTTCTTTTAAAAGTTTATTTATTTTGAGACAGAACAAGCAAGGGAAGGGCAGAGAGAAAGGGAAAGAGAGAATCCCAAGCAGGCTCTGTGCTGTCAGCACAGAGCCCCATGTGGGGTCCAGTCCCACAGTTTGTGGATTGAAGCTGAGCTGAAAACAAGGACTGGATGCTTAACTGACCGGGCCACCCTGACACGCCCCCCCCATCCTTCCTTTCTTAAAAAAAAATTTCTTTGTGGGGCGTCCGGGTGGCTCAGTCGGTTAAGTGACTGACTTTGGCTCAGGTCATGATCTCGCAGTTGTGAGTTCAAGCCCCATGTCAGGCTCTATGCTGGCAGCTCAGAGCCTGGAGCCTGCTTCGGATTCTGTGTCTCCGCCTCCTCTTCATGCTCTCTCTCAAAAATAAATAAACGTTAAAAAAAATTTTTTTTTAATTTCTTTGAGAGAGAGAGTGTGCATGCACGGGAGGGGCAGAGGGAGAGAGAGAGAATCTTAAGCAGGCTCCATGCCCAGCTCAGAGCTTGACGTGGGGCTCGATCTCACAACTGTGAGATCATAACCTGAGCCGAAGTCAAGAGTCAGATGCTTACCCGACTGAGCCACCCAGGTGCCCCAAAATGTTTTATTTAAAAAAATTTAAAGTGATACACAACTTGACAAATCAGATAAAATAGAAGTTTTGTAATAGATTGTAAGCTCTCCTATTGGACTCAATCTGATTGATGCTTCTCCTGTCACCTTTCTCCCATCTGCCTTCCATCTTCTGGGGATTTGTTGAAAATTCTTATTCATTACAAGTTCTTGGCTCCCTCTTCTACTCTCTTCCCTGTTATGGCAGGGATAGGGGTGGCAGGCAGGTTTACAGCATTTCATTCCTTAGTCATCACTGTAATGTGTCTCTTTGGGTGGATGTGGAAGGGAGGGGGAGGTATATGCTGACTCTTCCTCGACCTAGAAGCCCCTCATCCCAAATTCCAAAAATGATTGTTTTCCTTTATTAAAAATATCGTTACTGTTTGTTCAGTGCCAGGGAAATTGTGGCGTCTCTGCCTCCATGGAGGTTAGAGTCAGAGGAGGATCTAGATAAACACTTGTATACAGTGCAGTGACAGGGGTCTTAGAGGGTGCCACTAGGATTAAGTGTCTTCATGGTTACAGAAGTGGAAATAGAATGAAAACTCCTAAATTTATTGTGAGGACTCAAAATGCCTTTTCTTTGGCTTCCTCACTGTGTAAACTTTCCTCCTGCCCCTGTAACGCATGTGACACAGCTTTCCTGATTGCTATACCTTCAAAGAAATGGGAGCTTGGCTCTGTGGTTTAACTTTTCTCTTGCTTACTTGAGCTCCCATCATGTTCTATTCTCCTAGAGCTGGGTTACTAGCTGGACCACTTTCCTCATATGTTTCTGACTCTTGTTTCCCAGAGCTTATAAAGTTTTGGGGCCCATTTCATACTTGAAGTGTATAATTTATTGTTTCGTTCTGGCTCTTGTTTTGCTTCACCTCTTTAGGTCATTTGGCCTTGAACCCTCCACTGTCATAATTTTTAACACTGACCTAATCAGTTGGGAGAATTTCAGATCCAAGACTTGTGCTAAGAATTTGAATACAGCCAGGAGATTCAGGGAGCAGGTGAGGCTAAGCAACTACCCAGTCTTTTTACCAGCAGTTTCTCTGTGGTGATTAAGCCGTAGGTCAGCTGAGGATTTTCACTTCCCCCTCTCATGGGCCTTATACCAAGACCACTGTTTCTGGAACTGTTCAGGAATGATGGGATCCCTCTGGAGATGCTCTCTTCTCGGGTGATACCACTTCCAGAGCACTATTGCTTTCCCAAAAGTGTTCTTTCCGGTTACTCTTACTACAACAAAACAAGCCTCATCAGTGAGCAATCACTAGAAATAATTCCCATACAAAATAGTAAGCCAGTCTTAGTTGTAAGAGCTATAATTGTGACTGTTTCAAAGGTGATTTTTCCTCCAAAGTTTATGCTTTTAACATCAGCTGGAATATTTCAGTCTAATAAACATCTCAGGTAATTGCAGATAATCCTTGGATCATAGTCATGAAGACTCTGGCATGGAACATTTGATATAATCTGAGAATTATATCTGTTTGTTTAACCTTAAAAGAAAATGTCTGGCCCTGAATGGTAAGGCAGCACAGAATAGTTGGAATGGTAAGGCTGTGGCATCAGACTGACTTGGGTTTAAAACCTCCTGCCTCATTTGTAAGCCCTGTGACCGTGGCAAGTTAATTAACCTCTTTGAGCCTCTTTTTACCCAACTGTAATGTGTGAATAATATTTGTCTCTTAGGGTTGTTATGAGGATAAATGAAACAATTGTAAGTGGAATACATGACACATGTTAGATGATCAGTGGATATTTATAAAACAACTTTAGACTTCCCTACAAAATAAAAGGTTTAGCTAAGATAATCTCTAAGGTTTATTCCAGCTTTAATAACTCTTAATTCTCTGGTTTTCTTTGTATAAAATCAGTAAAATGTGTATTTTAAAGACCTATAACTGCAAAGTCCTTGGTTGTCATGAATTACTGCTTGCAAAATGTCCTTTGCTGGATACAGACGTTTAAAAAGTCACCAGAGAAGGCATTGTACCAGATAGTGCCACAGTTCTCTTAGCTAAGCTTGTTTCATTATTTCAGTCATACCAGACTCTCCTGGGGATTATGAAGCTGAATCACCATCCCCACCTCCTCCTGCTTCTCCACCTCCTGAACCAGTGCCTAAGACTGAACCAGAGCCTCCTTCTGTCAAGGTAAAACTTTACTGGGATGGTTGCCTTTCCATGTGTCTGACCTCCCAAGGACCTGAAACTATGCTGAACCGGCCACTGCTGTATAGTCCAGGGACACCAGTAGATGGCTCTTTTCTCATTCCACTCTCTGTAGGTACTACAGGATGGACATTCCCTCTCCTCACCTGCGGTGAGAGCTCAGCTATTAGGGCGCATCTCAGGAAGGTTGCAGAGGTCAGGCCTGGGAGTGGTTTTGTTTTTCATGACCTCCAGCATCAGGGCTGCTGTGTTACCCAACTCCTGTTGGAATTTTGCAAAGTAAGGTCTTGCCTGCATCAGAACAAAGTTTGGGAAATAGAGTGAACAAACAACTTATGCACATTTGTTGTTCTTCAGAAACTCTTCTGGAAAAGGGAAGGGTGAGAAAAGCTGGCAATAAATGGGGGAATGTAGTTTTGAATGGTCTTCAGCTGCATCTTGTCTATTAGTGTAGATAATGGAGAGTTGAGAAGAAAGGTGCTAACAAGGTTTTTTTTCCTTTACAACTATTAGTTTTCCTTTAATTCATTGTATTAAGACTGTCATTTAAATTTTGCACTAATTTCCTCATTAGCTGACAGGAAAATGGGATGAAAGACCACTGAACATAAAAGGAAATTGGTATTAGTAGTATCTGTGTGAGACTAAAGTAGACAAGGGTAATGTTGCAGCATCAAGGCTAAAATAGCAAGTATCTACAGCAAGGATACATGCCACGGACCTCTCATCTGATTTAGCTTTCCTGTGTGCTTCCATAATGTCTGCCACAGCCCTCCATTAAAGCCCTTACCACAGTGGATTGCAGTGGTCTGTCTTCCTCGCTTCTCTCATCCGCTAAGGTCCTTGTCCTATTGGTCTTTTTAACCATGGTGCACTGCTTACCAAAAGTTTGTTGACTGAGTGATCACAGTTATCTTACAAGCATTAAACATCAAGCTTCCATATATAGGAATGTAACTTGTCTGTATAGTAGGACTGGTCCGTAAAAGGAAATGGATAGAGTTTCGCATTCAACTTTTTATCATCATGGAATATTGGAGGGTGATTATTGTAGATTAAAAAGCTCTTGTTATTTTTCTCTATAGAGTCATTGATCAACTGAATGTTGTAACCTCTGATCTTCCTGTGATCTTTTAGAGCTCAAATGGAGAAAAAAGAAAACGAAAACGGGTGCTGAAGTCTAAGACCTTTGTGGATGAGGAAGGCTGCATAGGTAAGAAGAGTTTCTGGCTCCGTGATCTCTTACAGAGCAGTGTGCTTCAAACTTGAATGTGCACATGACTCACGCCAAACATGGCACACACCCTGAGTAGCAGAGTAGAGAACACTACAATGAAAGGCAGAACATGGGTTCTTGTTTGGACCACATCCTGTAGAAATAAGCTTTGAGGTCTTGGATAAAAGTCCTGTCACCTCTGGTAGGGAGTTTCTTGATGTATGGAATGGAGGTAAAATATCCATTTTGCCTATATGTGGGATTGTTGTGAAAGTTCAGGTGAGGTAACGTTTAAAGGCACTTTCGATATGGAAACCATAATACCAACATAAAATGTTGTTACAGACATTGAGAAACTTTTTTTTTCTAGAATGTTGTTTTATACATTTGAACAGTAGAAAGGAAGCCCCCACTGATGATTAGACTCTGAAGAGAGTGTCAAGAGTCTTCTTGGTATTTTGTCCCATCTCTCCAGAGGGGTTTGACTCTTCCAAATCACTTCATGTTTCCCGTTTGTAAGTCATGTTAGATAAAAACGTGTGCTTTTTATGGTGACCTAAAGGGGAATTAGAATTTAGCTTTTCAGTTAGTTATAGGTTGAATTCTTCAGCCATGTTTAAGCTTGTTCTACCCTTCCACAGTTGACTCAGACTTCTGTGGGGCTTTCACACTTGCAGGCCAATAGGATGCTCTGATCCTGGTACTTTTTGTGTTTACAGAGACTTGTGGGCTTAGTCTTGGAAACCTCCTGTTGGTTGGATAGCCTATAATTGTAGTTTCTCCCTTCCTGTGGCACCTGCTCTCCTAAAGAAGTACCTTTTCCCTTTCTTGACTCTCCTTTTCTGGTTCAAACTTTCATCTTAAAAAGATCAATTCTGAAGAATCTACTTTTCCTAGGTTGTGTGGTTGTTAGAATAAGTGCAAACCCTGTCCCATTGTTCCCTACCTTCCACTCCTCTGAAAAGGCCTCTGCCATTTTTTTGAAAGATTTTTTTTTTCAATGTTTATTTTTAGGAGAGAGCATGCAGGTGGGGGAGGGGCAGAGAGAGAGGAAGACACAGAATCCAAAGCAGGCTCCGCACTGCCAGCACAAAGCCCTATGTGGGGCCCGAACCCAGAAACCAGGAGATCGTGACCTGAGCTAAAGTTCAGTGCTCAGCCAGCTGAGCCACCCAGGCACCTCAGGCCTGTGCCATTTTAATTGTAGCATATTATCGGGGAATAAAATTCCTTACACTGGAAATTGGTCTTTTCAGTGCCAAATTTTTTGTGAGCCTATGAATTCTGGACTTCAAGTTAGGGTTGTTTTTTTGTATTTTGTTTTGGTTGCTTTCAGTCTTCTAATAGTGTGTTTTCAAGCCTTTTGGTTTGACTAGTGGTGATAATATGTGCATTTACTATTGAAGTTCTTACTTTTTCTTTGTTTTAAATTTACGAGGACAAAGGCATCAGTGCCAGTTTTTCCCTCCTTCTACCCCGAAAGAAAAATGTCAGATATATCATTGTGAGCATTTACTGGGAGTTTGTGGCTAATTACCTGTTGCTTTGTTCAAAACACAGTACTCAAGTTTTGGCCAGGTATGGGATGTGGACTTTTTACACTCCTGTCTCCAGACAGGACTATTAAGAGCCTTGGATGCAACAATGAAAACCGTGCTCACATAGCACTTTTTTTTTTTTTTTAAGGTTTGTAGTCCAAGCTCAACCTAATGAATCTTGGCTCCTGTTACCAACAAAGGAGTTGTGCTTTCCTTTCTGTTTGGACTGTTCCAAATGTACCAGCACAGGGGGCTTGTCCTGTCCTATGCTGGATGAGAGCTGGTCTGGGGTTTTTCAAAACTGATCTTTCCTTTTCTGTGACTTTGCTTCAGGGACTGGGGAGTTGGGCCCCTGAGATTCGTGTGGGGTAGACTTTTGGACAAGTTAGAATTCTAACAGCAAAACATTGAGTGGAGAATAATTCTGATGTTATCCATGTAAACTGGGCTCTTTTTTTTTTTTTTTTTTTTAATGGCAGCCCAGAAAAGTTGCATGTTACTCAGTTAAAATAAAGGTTCTGTATCTTTAAGTTGAAATCTCCTTTGTCTTACAGTTTGAAGTAACTAAAGCTTTGAATATAGAAATCCTTCTTTTAGCTCTTGAGGTATACTAAGTGTGCTGCTGAAGAAATTTTGTTGGTGTTGCCCTGACTGGTTTTAACTCCCCCAAGCAATGCATTGCACAGAATTGGCAATGAGACAACCAGTGGTTTCAGTAATAAGTAATGAAATAATGAGCTAATTGATGTTGGAGTTTTACATTATAGACCTGCTGCCATTTGAATACAAAGTATAGCTTATGAAGGAGCAAGTTTTATACCACCAACTAGTAGTAAGTTGTTTCTTTTCTATGTCTGCATATGGCTCTTCAGACTTCCCTAATTTGAGATATTGAGTAAATAGCAGCTCATAAGTTTGTTCCAATAATCCAGTTGCATAATGCGTTTCAAGTTGCCGATGAGATTGGGCTAGTGTTCAGGGATCATAATTGCTGAACTAATAGGTATGCCATGGGAATTCCCTAAGTACTTTAGAGCAGCATTTCTCAAACTTCACATTACTTGAAGATCTTGCTAAAATTCAAATTCTGATTCAGTAGGCCCTCAGGTAGGGTCTGAAATTCTGCATTTCTAATAAAATCGTGGGAGAGTCTAATGCCTCTGGTCTGTGGAGCACAGGTGAGTAGTAAGGCCTTTGAGAACACTTTATATATGTAAATATATATATCTACATATATATATTTAAAGCTTCTCAGTGATTTGTAGCCTCTAAGTTGATAGGAATCAGCAAAGTGAATTCTAGGCTCTTAAAAGTAATGACAAATCCTAGGAACTCTTAGTGAGGGAACCGTTAATTATGTACCCTTAATGGGATTAGATGGGTATGGTGAAGGAATGCTCTACCGGCAACAGACCTCCAGCATGGCTTTGCCATTGTGAAGGGAAAGACCAGCATTGATGGGTACTTGCTAATAAGATCACTAGGTGCATCCATACCTTCTGTGAGGCAGTGTTACTCCCATTTTACAGGGGAGGAGAGAACAATGATTCTCAAGGTATAGTCCCCAGACCAGCAGCATCAGCATTCCCTGGGAACATGTTAGAAAAGCAAATTCTCAGGTCCATCCCTCACTTACTGAATTTGAAGCTCTGGAATTAGAGTTCGGCAATCTGTTTTAATAAGCCCTGCAGGTGATCCTGATGCACATCAAAAGTTTGAGAATTTATAAATGGCAGACTACATATTAGTATGCAGATATAGTTGATTCCAAAGCCACTGCCTCTGGAGTAGTTTGTTCTTAATCGCTAATTAAGTGCTTAAAACTATTATGTTCTTTAATAGGACAAAAATGTTCTTTAATCGTTTGAGCATTTATGATGCATATTAGGTTACTGTGTTCAGCCAAGAGGAGATGTTTTCCTTTACTCTTCATCTTCCTGCTGCAACCAGGAAAGCTGAGAAAGAATGTAGAAGACGTTGGTTATTTAGCTGCTGCAGCTCTCTAAAGTCACAGGAAGGTGGCATTGTACTGTTTCTCATGATTGGTTTGTGTGCTGCAGTAATACTGAAGAGACCCTCATCAGTTCTGTGACATCATTGTTGGAAGTTACTGTCTGTGCCTATGCCCTTTTCAGCTTCCTTATACTGACTGCACTGGTAAAATTATTTTCAAAGGGGGAGGGGGTCAGTGAATTTTATTGGTATAAGAAAAGGCAAAAGTATGCCTTTGGCTGATAGGGCATTAAGAGAATTGGTAACTTTGTTTCTCATTTTATCATTGTCTTAAAACAATCAAGTTTGTTATATGATTGAGTTTGCTTGGGGCAGTTATCTTCACAATGCAGACCACTAGTAAGTGTTGGGTCATTTAGAACTAAGAACTGAAAAATTGAGTAATCTGCAATTCTTGTATTTAGGTTGTGCAGAGAGTGAGTGGGTGATGTCAGGATATAGCCAGCCAGGAGGGCCCCTGACTGTGAACCTGGTTAGACTAGATGAAGACTGGCGAATAGAGCAGAGATTAAGATCCAGAAAAGCAGCAGTGGAAGGAAATAGGCAGGCACTGTGGGTCAGGGAAGTGAGATTGAAGAAGTCAGTCAAAGCGTGGAGGTAGAAGTGGGTATTTGAGATACAGACAGTTCAGTGTAGAGTTCAGGAAGTTAGCTAGCATTGACCAGGACCCAAATGCAGAATTTGGGCAAAAGGCATGGGACATAGCAGCGAGACAGTAAGGGTAAATGTTGGCTCTGAGCCCCGACTAGAGACTGTATGAGTTTAAGATAAATAGTTCCTATTGGTGGCCTGATCTGATCTCCCAGTGGGAGAAGGCTCCAGTATTAGGTGAGCTGATCAGAGGGTCTCCCTTGATCAGAGGGTCTGAAGGAATTGGAGTGAACAAGACATCTCATTCTCTTAATAACAGTGTTCTAAATGACCCACTCCTTTCCCATTTTTTTTTTTTTTTTTTTTTTTTTTTATTCTGCCAGTGACTGAAAAAGTCTATGTGAGTGAATCCTGCACAGATAGTGAAGAGGAGCTTAAGATGAAGACCTCCTCCGTACATAGACCCTCCGCCATGACGGTGAAAAAAGAACCCAAAGAAGAACGAAAGGGCCCAAAGAAAGGGACTGCTGCTCTGGGCAAAGCCAACAGACAAGTATCCATTACTGGCTTCTTCCAGAGGAAGTGAACTGCCATCTCTGTTAGTTCAGAGACGTGGAGTGGTCAAGGGAGAAGACCAAGACAGACAGACTCTCACTTACTGTGTAAGTTCATCCTGTGCCTCACCTTGCCTGTATCAAAAGACTTATTCCATCCTGTGAGGTTTATACTGTTTCTGGTTTTTAACCAAAGGGAAATCACCTGGAAGCAAGAGGCAAAAGAATATTTAAGAAGCTGTTGTGTTTTAAGGACATTTTTTTAAGCACAATCTTGACCTGTTCTGGAGAAGAATTCACTCCAAACATAAATTGGAACAGGTTTCAGAATTATCACTGAAGCCATTTAGTTGCTAATTCACTGGTCCCTACCCAATCCTGTGTCCTGAGCACTTATGGCTCAAGAAGTATTCTTCTTTGTTCCTTTGTATTCTGTGGACTTGTGTGGGTCTTCATTTATCCCTGAATTTTACTGGCTGTGTTTACCACTCTCCCCATAATCCCTTCCCCACTACCATACTTCTATGTGAAGCCATTTTCTGTAAGTCTTTTAAATCTTTGTTGGACTAACGGCTGAAACAAAAATCTCCCTATAATCCTCTAATCCTCTCTTCCTCCGTTATAAAGTACACTGACACCTGGCTACAGACCAGCACATTGCTTATGTTCTGCCCCTTTCACAAAAGCTCTCTCGACCTTCACTCGCAATTAGTAGGTAGGGAAAAGCCTCAGGCAGAGCACAAATAGAAATGTAATGATGTATTCAACTCCACCAGAAATTACTTAGTGTCAGCATTGACGATAGTAGAGGCCTTGCCATTTTGCTGACACAGGACATGTTTTACGCTGCTCTTTGTGATTTTTGTCTCCTCCTCTCTCCCTTTCCCACTGTTAGTACCTAGAGAGTGAAACCCAGGCAATGAAATGGAGGCTAAAAAGAGAAAGCCTTTTCTGTATGCAGGGTACAACAGTTAAGAAAAAGTTCTCCTTCTCAAGGAACCTGAATGTTCAGAAACAGCAATTTTCCAGGAAGGTAACAAGGAAGAAATAAAGCACACATTTTTATATAGATGTTGCTCCTCTGTATTTTAACCCTCCCATTTGCCTAAAAGTATAGGCTGCCCAAGAAAGGTGGAGAGACTGAGTTGTTAGTAGGACTAAACAGCAAGTAACACATTCTCATTTGTTGCTTATGGAAAATCATCTATTCTTTTGATAACTTTTAAGTGATTTTCATGATAGCTGGACAGTGACCTTGGTGGATCGAAGTGGTGAGGTAGTAATCTGGTACAGTGAGCTCTAGGGAAAGAACACAGGCGCATCTGCTGGCATGACTCACAACTGACAGACGAGGGACGTCTGACTTAGCCTGCGTATGTCATGATGCAGTCAGCATCCAGTAAACCTACTGTTTAAGGTTAGGATTCTAACTGACCTTGGATTCATACGAACATATTTAGCAGCCATCACCCAGGGCTCTCCAGCCAGGCACCCCATGGACTTGATTGAGACCAGAAGTTTGGGAGATGAGTCCTGGCATTATGTCTAGGACTTGAGAAGGCAGACACTTTGTGTCATAAGCAGAGTAAAGGTTGACGTATTCCACAGCCCTCTTTCTTTTTAAAATGTAAAAGGATGGAAAGCCTGGACTTACCTTTACAAAAAACCTCTGGAGAATGATCTTTAAAAATTTTTTTTAATGTTTATTTATTTTTGAGAGAGAGAGGGAGGGATACACAGAATCAGAAGCAGGATCCAGGCTCTGAGCTGTCAGCATGGAGCCCAACGCGGGGCTCAAACCCACGAACCGTGAGATCATGACCTGAGCCAAAGTCGGACGCTTATCCAACTGAGCCACCCAGGCGCCCCTGGAGAGTGATCTTTTAAATGGTTATTTTTGTCATTGCCTCTAGTAATTTTTCTAAATAAGAATTGGAAAAATTTAAAAAGCAACAATCTAGTTTTTCGTGTTTTTTTTTTTTTTTTTTAATTCTGCTGGGCTCTCTAGTGAAACTGAATTTTGAATTGGAAAACTCCAGTGGTAGTTGGAGTTCCATCTTTGAAAGGATAATGCAAATCCTGTGATCACCACACCCAGTATGCTGCCTGAACTCTGCTGTCTGCAAGGCTTAGGAGGGAGGGAGTGGTGGCCTTTTTTTCTTTTTATACAAAACTCTACCATGTTATCCACATGAGTTAAATAAATTTGAGAAGTTGTTTTAAAACAGTGCTTCAAACTGAATGTCTGATGAGTCTGTTATTTGACAGGATGGCAGCAGTGTGTGCAATTATTCAAACCCTGAACAGGAACAAGGCTGGTTTTCAGTTCTTATTGTTAAAACTGCACACCCATAGTCTGAGATGAACAAGTCATTTGCTGCCTTCATCATTTTTTCAACCCAGTGGGAAACCTTAGTTTCAGCCAACATCATTTTTTAGTTCATTTAGGAGAAAATGTAGTCCTGATCTTGCACATTGTGTTAGTTTGGCTTCATCACTTGCTAGCCATGTGACCTTGGGCACATTTCTAAGCCTCAGGTTCTTTGTCAAAATAGAGCTAAAACGAGTTACCATAGATTGTCAAGACTGAAGAAGTGTATACATGCAGCCTAAATTTGGTGCACAGTTGTAGCACATAGGTGCTCTACAAATGGTGGCTTCCTTCCTGCTGTGAGAAATGCAGTCAGCCACCAGCTTCCTGAAACGTTTTCAAGGATATGAGCCAGATGTTCTACTATGAAAGTCGTCATTCTGGCGGGAAATGTGATCAAAGGTGGAAGATACTTGTTCTATATTATGAAAAATTTTAGAGAGAGTAGATACTTTTCTATTGAAACAAAGTGAGGTTCATTGATGGCTGTATTTACTATACATGAAAATACGTGTGTCTACTCATGTGTCAGGCCTCTGACCTGGACACAAGAGGATATAGGTAGCATCCTAGAATTTAGCACTTGTCTACAGGCTCTAATGGAAGAGACAGCCAGTAAAATGAAATTATAACATGATATGGTGAGTGCAGTGACAAGCGCAGGGTTCTCTGAGAGCTCATAGGAGTGTGGGCATTCTTCCTGGAAGAGAGAAAGCTAAGTGGATATTTGAAGGGTGAGTAGGATTTTACCAAGCAAAGAGAAATGGAAAAGATTTTCCAGGCAGAGGAACATGGCTTTGGGGGGAAATGGACAGTAGACTTTGGGAAAAGAGATGAAATGTATTGAGAAATGAAGTTGGGTCCGGCTAAGGAGTTTGGATTTTAGTGTAAAGACTGTGAAGACCAACTGAAAATTTTTAAGAAGAATAATAACATTAGATGTTGATTCTCATTTAAGAGGGCAGCTGGCATATTCTTTAATTTTATGTGCCATATAGTATTTCTACCCATGCATGTACATTCTATCCTACTTCTAGTGCTATTAAAGTTTTAATGGGAGTAAAAAATGTCACAGCTAAAACAAGGCTGCTTCATCCTGGCAGCCAGCATAGACAGTTGCAGTATTTCCCTCGTCTTCCCCTATCGACACAGATTTCTCTTGCAGAAAGCTTTTCAGTTTTCTGAAATTGATTTTAAAAATGGGGTAGTTCTCAGACACTCTCAAAGATATGTGCCTCCACTCACCTCCCTGAAAAGAACTGAGGAGGGGAGGGAGGACGGGTGGAACAGTTCTATTTCTTTTCTATCTTTGTTTCTCTTAGAAGACATTAGTTATTTTACAGGAGAGAGCTGAAGAGAAGGGCCATATAAGGAAACTAAATAGTTTCGCCAGGACATGAGTAGAATGAGTGCATAATAATGTATTTGCCAGAAACGTACTCTGTGTCAAGACTCGTTTTGGTAAACTTGTCTTCTTTCATTGGTTCCGGGATCTAGTATGCTGTAATGCAGCTTTTTACCACCATGAAACATTCTGGGGCTGCCTCGTTTTGTTGTGAGAAGGCAGTATTGCTTTCTGAGTTATTGCCCTGGCGGCTCTGTAAATTAGCCCATGCTGTCACCATGCCCTCTCTGAAGGGCACATTGTACCCAAATGACTGCATTTAGGATTGACTCTTGCCACTCCCTGCTTCATGACACTTCTCACCACTTGTATCTGTGTCCAGTTTTTTTCTGTGTGTTCTTAAGTGTGGGCCACCCACAGATTGCCACCCAGGCTCTTTAGCCAGAGAAACTTGGTAAGGCTTCTGATCCAAACCCACCTTAATTCTAGAATTGCCCTTTCATTTCAAGCTCTAAATATTGTCTGGCTCCTCCACACCATTCCCTCTCTTTTTTCTCATTTGCTCTTGCCAGACTCCTTGTTTCTTGAGGCTTCACTTTGGCTTCTACCCCTCTCTCTCTTTTTTTTTTTAAATACTTAAAAGTTCCTCATTGCTAGTCCTACTTTAACTTCTTTCTTTTGGTCTTTCAGGCTTTCTTAAGGTTCTTCTTTCATATCTTTTACTAGACTGCTCTTGAAGAATGGAAAAACCATGTTGTTTAATATCTGCTTTGGATCATGCAAATCCAAAGTGTCAAGCAGTTGTTGAATGCTAGTTCTGTTCATTCCTGGATAAGATACTTTAGAGACTGCAAGAGCTCAGAGGTTACCAGTTTGGAGTGGCAGGACATGCACACTAAATAAATAACATTATGTAGCAGTGGAGATGATGCTTAGATGAGGGGTAGACAGGAACTTAATAATCAGAAAAGTACCAGGATAATCATAACGGGCAACATTTTACAGTCCTTTGTGAAAAACAACAGAGGATTTAATGCAAGAAAACAGGCTGAGGGATGGTTCGCCATTTTAGTGGATTTTATTCAACTGTTTGAATGTCACTCATCATTTATACAGTCATGGTATAGATAATCTATTAAGTGAACCTTTAGTGGAGTTATTTCTGTCCTATCTTAAGAATGAGAATACTGACAAGAAAGAAGCAGGTACCAAGGACTATTCCAAAAGGTACTTTAGGGGATATATATTGGATTAGCATGAATTCAGCTCCATTTTCTGTGTGCTCAATTTTGGCACAATGGGGAAGCAGGATGCTTTGAAACAGCACAAGTTGGGAGGCAGAGGGCTCTGGATTCAAACTTTGTCTAAAGGCACTAACCTTAGGTGAGGAACTCCTCCTCTGAGAAATTGTTTCCTCATCTTTACGATGAGCTACCACTTACCTTAGAGGGTTGTTTTTGTTTGTTTGATTGATTGCAAAAAGAGTACAAACTGGGGAGAGGGGGAGGGAGAGAGAATCCCAGGCAGGGATTTGACGATCCCACAACCCTGCGATCGTGACCTGAGCCAAAATCAAGAGTCAGATGTTCAACCAGCTGAGCCACCCAAGTGCCCCAAATGTTGTTTAAGGCTTTTATGAGATGCTGCATGGGCAGCTCCTAGTATTTGGACATACAATAAACTCACACAAAACAGAGTAACTCACATTTTTTGAGCACCCACTGTGTGTCAGGCACTGTTCAAGTATGTTAAGAAGTATTAACTCTTAATCCTCATAGTAACTCTATGAGATAGGCACGTTTATTCCCATTTTACACATGAGGAAATGGAGGCAGAAAAGTTGAGTAATTTGTTCAAAATCACAGAGTTAGCAAGTGACACAGAGCCAAGATATAAATCTTGACAATTTGGCTTCAGTGCCTGTAGTCTTAGCCACTATGCTATCTTGCTCTTGGCTCTATATTAGTTCACACTTCGATACTGCCCAGTGATGATTGATGTTCGTTTTTATAAGTGAAAGTACAACTAGTTGTTCGGTTCCCAGATTGTGAGATGTGAAGGCAATCTTAATGTTTATCTAACTCAACCACTCATCTGCTGCTTGAGTCCTTTCTACAGCATCCCTGCCAAGTGGTCTTGAATCTATAAACAAAGATTCCATTATGCTCAGTATACTGTGCTTACTAAATTACCAAGTTAGATAAGTGGACTAATAAATGTTAAGAAGAATTTAAAGAGAGGCTGGAATAAAATAAAGTTTTCTGATTAATTTTAGATCACCAGGAAGCTCGTCTAAATAGAGCCTGGTTCCCTAAGCAGTGCATTTAATTGGTTTCAGTTTAAATCAAGAACACTGTTTTTCTTTGAAACAGATTGTCCAGTTCTTGGCCTTGCCTTTGACTTACCCATGTAAGAAAATCAAGAGGAAATTTGGTATTTCTTTATCCTATTTAAGCCATACTGCAGGTTCACAGGTAGAGAAGTAGCCCCTGAACATTTGTTGCCCACTGATTGCTCTGGCTTAGGCCAAAGCAGTGTTCTCCATTTTGAATATCAAAACCAGGTTTTTCTAAGAGATGTGTGAAGGTTATATAAACATAGCATAATCATGGTATTCTGTTTTATTCTATCCTGGAATAGAGCGTATAGGAAGCAGAACCATTTTCCTGCCGTAAAGCCTGATATGAAACTCTCAATTATAGTCTACCTTTATATGGTACTTTACTTTATCTTATTTCATCCTTGTGATAACCTACAAAGTTTTTCTCTTCTCTGTTTTGTAGAAAACAAGCCTAGGTTGTTTAGCTGGTGTGCCCAACATCTCACAGTAAGGGGGAGTGAACCAGATGTTCTAGAACCTAGGTTCAGATTTCACATTGTGTGACTCTTCCGCTATATAGCAACCTTTAATAAGAGGAAGCTGTTGGTCTGCCCATAAGTATGCTTTGAAAATGCTTCCTGATTTGCCCAACAACCATGATGGCTGCTGTGAAAAATAGAAAAGCACATGACAAGTTCTCGGCTTGCCTGGGACAGGCCATCATTGGAAAGGCAAACGTGCATGTTTGTGCATTTCACAGACTTTTGTTAGAAGGTTACTATGTGCCCAGCACTGTTGTGCTAGATGCTGGGGATACAAAGATGAATTTCTTGCCCTTGAGGAATTTAGCTATCTAGTGCAGGGAGAGATGTAGACCAATACTTATAATGTGCTATAATGCTAATATAATACTTGAGTGCTTACCAAGGGCCAAAATTCATGCAAGATATCTAAATTTACTTTCTCTAATCCTCACAACACTTTCATTTACAAATGAAGGTGGGGAGGCTCAGAGAGTTTAAATGCTTTGCCCAATAAGATGTGTCTTTTTTTTTTTTTAAGATTTTCTTTTTAAGTGATCACTACACCCAAAGTGAGGCTTGAATGTATGACTCCACGATCAAGAGTCACATGCTCTACCGACTGAGCTGGCCAGGAGACCTGAGATGTGTCTTTAATAATAAATTTATAGTGGAAAATTGGAGGAACTGGAATACTTGAATGGTTGTGATTAGCAAACCTGTATAGGAAGCTGACTTCCTGTCAGATAGGTGTGTGAGTGAACGTGGAAGTTGGAACAAAAGAAATAAGATGAATTACACCTTTAAATTGTTGATCCCAGATAGGGATGATCTTGCCAGTGGTTCAAGTCACTGACTCTTTGCTATGATGCTCTGCATCTATCTTTACCTAAGGAAAACCATGCCAGTGGGCATTAGGCTAGAGACTGAGGCTTGCTCTCCTCTGGTTGGCCTGGAGGGCCAGAATTTGAACTCTAGGCCTTCTGACTTGAAGCCTTTATTCTTTCCACCGTACCATGTCCTTCCTTCTCTGTGTAAGGGAGGTATGTGGCCACGAGTTGGCTGTGGGCCCCAGGAAGGGCTGTCTGCTACTGCCTTAGAGATTAAGGTTTTGAGAATGGGAGTTTGCCAAATGAGAACGTGAAGCCATCCCAGGCAGAAAGGACAGGGCATGCAGCATAAGGGGTGCACAGGCACAAGAGAAAGCTTGGAGTACTTAGAGATTATAAGCAGATTGAGGAGAGGTGGAACAGTGGGCTATGAGGGCAAATAAGTGATCAGGGGCCAGATCACAGTGAAGTTAGACTTCACTCTATGGACAATAGGAAACCACTGAAGAATTTTAACTTGTCTGGATTGTATGTTAGAAAAATCACCCTTTGTAGACTGAAGAGAGAATTACCTGGAGGTCATAAGTCAGAGCCAAGTTGCACCTGCATCTTGGAATAGAGCAAGCAGAGGAAAATAATATGAAATTAGGTTTAGTTCAGTTTTAGGCAAATGACTTCTTGATTTCCTTGGAAACTCATGACAGGAGAGAATTGGGAGTGGCTTCAAATCTAGAATGATTAGCCTTTTGCTGGGTCATCTCAAGCTTGGAAATCCTCTGGCTCTTGCCTGAGCCATGGTCCTAGTTAAACCATGGAGATGGGATTGGTTCCACAGTTCCACTAAGGATACATGTAGGCCATTCTCTGACGCACAAACACAAACTCTGATTTAGATCTGGAACTTACTGCATCTCCCTGGAATTCTTTGGGCCAAAATGACCCATAGTCCCAGAATGGTCGATTAAATTCATCCAAAGTCATATTTATTGTACACCTATTCCCCACCAAGTGCTTCCATATACTTTGTTATTTAATCCTAATAATTTTGTGAGGTGTAGATATCAGCCCAATTTTGTGAATTAGGAAATTGAGTATCAGAGAGGCTGCCCCGTTAGTTCATGATAGAGCTGGGATTTGACTGTGAGTGTCCTATCATTGTCCATTCTTGACAGGGGATGTTTTCCAGGGGTATGGAGCACAGTAAGCAGTACCGCGTATCATTAGGGTGCATATCAGCCACTCACTGAACAGCCATGATACCCAGGACCGTTCAGTGATAATACTTTTATTCCAGCAGTAAGTTTTTTGCTGCAAACCCCAGAGCTCACCCCTAAAGTGTAACAGCCAACCTGAATAAAGCTGCATGAAGCCCCCTTCCCCTTAGAATTGTGCATAGCTCACGATATGAGTTACATGGCTTCTCAGCCTATAGAAGCAGCAGAGCAGCTACAGGCAGTTGGTTTTTTGCAATCAGGTAGGTAAGTGGTTGTCACTTCTTGGATTTGTAGAAAGTACCAGATTTTAAAGTTGGACAGACTGGGGGCACCTGGGTGGCTCAGTTGGTTAAGCGTCCTGACTTCGGCTAAGGTCGATCTCACAGTTCGTGGTTTCGAGCTCCGCGTCGGGCTCTGCTGACAGCTCAGAGCCTGGAGCCTGCTTCAGATTCTGTGTCTCCCTCTCCCTCTATCCCTTACCCCCCTCACACTCTGTCTCTCTCTCTCTCTCTCCCAAAAATAATAAACATTAAAAAAATTTTTTTTCTAAGTTGGATAGACTGGTGCTGGGTGCCTGTTGACTACCTGTGTGACTTCTAGAAAGGCATTTAACTTCTCTGAACCTCAGTTTGCTCATCTGTAAAATGAAGGTAATATCTACTTCAAGATTGTTGTCAGGACTAGAGATTATAAAAAAGTGCCTGGTTTATTGTGATTGGTCAGTAAATGATAAGTTATTATTTTCAGAGCAGTGCTTTGGGCTTTAACCTATGTGGAAAAAAATGAGTTGTCATCATTTATTTTCTTTCCTTTTTTTAAATATTTATTTATTTTTGAGACAGAGCATGAGTGGGGGAGGGGCAGAGAGAGAGAGAGAGAGAGACACACACAGAATCCAAAGCAGTCTCTAGGCTCTGAGCCATCAGCACAGAGCCCAACGCAGGGCTCGAACTCACGAGCCATGAGATCATGACCTGAGCTGAAGTTGGATGCTCAACCAACGAGCCACCCAGACGCCCCACCATCATTTATTTTCAACTGTCCTTTATTAGAATGTCTACTTTATGTTATAGACAACACATTAAACTATCAAAAATGATGTTATGATAAAGCAAGGAGGGAGTGCTAATGGACCCAGTGTTTTGGTGGGCTTCCTTGTGATTCTGCCCACCTGTCCAAGCTCCCCTTTGATCTCCCAGCATGCCTATCTTTCAGGTGGGCTGCCATGTCATGCTGTGCAACCTATACACTTGTTTCAGCCATGTTTCTACTTGAAGCAATTTAGAGAAAAACCAGCAGTCTGAGTGTGCATTCTGTTTCCCCAAGTATAGACATCAGGGGGCACCTTTATAAATGAAGCAGCAGAGAAGAGACCTCCCCCAACCTCCCACAATGATGTATGGGGTGCTCAGGCAATAGTCATGCCTGCAGTTTGAGCCCATCTGTTTTCTCTGTTCACCTCCTGAGTACTGTCCCCTTGTGGTTTGCATCATTCCCAGAGACCAGCCAACTCCAACCCTCCTCAAGCCACTTGGTCAATAGCTGTCTTATTCAAACACACTCCCTCTCTCTTTAGGTGCCAGATGTGAAGTTTCAAGGCAGCAGAGGCCAGGCTGGCTAACACTGTGACACCTGCTTTAGCAGGCAAGCCAGTCAGCTGCTGCTTCTGATGATGTTGGCCCTTTTTCATGGACAGCATGAGGGCTTCACCCCACCAAGCACACACACAGGCAGCTGAGGGAGCCTCATAAATTATGGTTTTGTTTGTTTACTTAGGGCAAGCGGCGTGGTGTAGTGGAAAGAGCCCTGTACTTTGAAGCAGAAAACATGGGTTTGAGTCCTTACTGGTTATGTGATTTTGTCTTCAGAGCACCTCTTTCTTCGTAGATTTATAATATATGAGATAGTGATAAGTGCTATTTGTTTATGTGCTTATTGGCCATCTCCTCCACCATGATGTAAATTCCAGGAAGTCAGGGTCTGTCTTGGCCATCATTCTAACTCCAGCACCTAGGACAGTGCCTAGAACATAGTAGGCTCTTAGAAAATATTTATTGAATGAATGAATGAACTCTAAAACTACCTTGTCCACTTACTGGCCATGTGATCCTGGAAAAGTCATTTATCTTCTCTGGGCCTAAGTTTTGTCGGCTGTAAAATGAAGGCATTAGATCTCTGTTCCTGGCACTCTAAGATTATAAGGATTCATTCATTTAACAAATTACCTCGGGTCTCTGTGCTAGGCATTCTGCCAAGCCCTGAAAATACAGTCATGAACAAGTCAGAAACAGAACCTGCCCTCATGGAGTTTTGAAAGGGAGAGGCAACCAAATAAATAATGGTGTAAACATGTATTTAAGGACCATTGTGATGAGCCTTACAAAGGATCTGCAGAGAGCAATTAATAGGGAGAACCTACCCATGTTGGGGGTAGTCTGGGAAGATACCCTGATGAAAATGACATTTAAGCTCAGATTTTACAGATAAGCAGGAGTTGGCCAGGAAAAGGGGTACAGGATTTCAGGCAGAGGGAAGAGCTTATGTGAAGGCCCTGGGGAAAAGTGTGGCCGGAACAGTGACCAACAGGGAGGTTGGCTGGCCCAGAGTATTGGGAACTTTGTGGCTGTGGTAAGGATTTTGTCATTCTAAAGGCAAATAGAGGCCAGTAAAGACAATTCCTATCATTATGGAGAGCTCACTATTATATATAAAAGGGAAAGTTGGATTCCCTCCTTACATGCCTGTCCAGTGGAGATAGGGCAGTTATTACCCCATTTTGTAGATGAAGAAAGGGAGGTTCGGTGCTCTTGCAAGTTAGAGGTGGAGCTTACCCTTCCCTTTGGAATTTTATTCACTCCTCTCAATACTCTGCCACATTTACAGAATTGAGAGCTTCTTTTTCCTCTCAAATCCTCCAAATGGCTAAATTTTAGACCTAAATATTTTGTAATAACAACTCTCATCTGAAAATTGAATGTCTCATAAGCAACCTTTAAGCAAATCTGATAGAGACAAATTTCTCCTGAGCATTATGCTTGCATTTTGGGTAACTACAACCAAATGTGTGATGCATTTTTTATCCTTAGGATGGATTCCTAGGAAGAGCATTACTGGGTCAAAGGATATAAAGTCTTAATGTACTCTTGACACATATTGCCCAATTGCCCTGAGATTGTACCAGCTTTGATACTCATTATCAATACATGAGAATGACTTCTTCACTGCCTCAAAGCAATCTAATTTATTAAGCAAAACTGAGGAAAGCTGAGTTCCCAATCATACTTATTCATTTGGAGACAGGAAATACAACTAGGCTTTGGCAATATTAATTAGGGAAATAAGATGAAGCTATAGAGATGGTAGTACCCAAGGGAAGCAGGAAACTCCCAAAGGCCTGGGAGGAAGCCAGAAAGTACCTCATGTGGAGTCTGTTCATTCACTGAGAGGATGCACTCTCATGTGTGCAACTGCTGCTGTTCAGAGCTTAGTGTGGTTCCTGCAGACTTAAGTAGGCTCTCTGAAACTGAAAGAACCCTTAACACAGAAAAGAAAACTCTTCTCCAGCAGAAGCTAAACTGGGCGGGGGGAGAGCAACGACGAGTTCTCACTGCCAGCAGAATCAAAGGAATATCAGCATGTGCTTGTTAGCTTAGCAAGTGGGGACACGGGCCTAAGAGATCTTGGTGGTTGTTACCTGCACTTGGGCTAGTGTGATGGGCCCATATCTTCATCTTCTACAGTGCCTTGCATGGAGTAGATGCTCTGGGAATGTTTCAGAGCCAAGCTGAGTTTTCAGTTTTTAGCTAACGGTATTTTACTGTTGATTCAACACATATTTAATGTGCTAGGCAGTGGAAATGAAGATTAGGACAACATGGTTCATGTCTCCACAGATCTTACAATCTAGTGACAGTTAACTATAAGTTATAAGCAATTACAAAATACTAAGAGAAGGGCTATAAGAAGAGAAATACAGGGCATCATGAAAGTATATAGCAGCCCCCCCTCCACCCCCCATGGCTAGCTTTGGTGGATATGGTAAAGCTACAGGGTAAATTCAGTGAGGACAGAGATGTATACACCTTGTTCACTGCTGTATCCCAGTACCTGCTACATGATGGGTCTCCCATAAACATTTGATGAATGAATCAACAAAAGAATGAATGAATAAAGTGATGTCTAAATTGGTAAGCCAAGTGGAGGATGGGAATAATGTTTCATACAGAGATAAAAATGTAAAGGACTGGATAGGTTAAGAAAGTAGTCCAGGGGCGCCTGGGTGGCGCAGTCGGTTAAGCGTCCGACTTCAGCCAGGTCACGATCTCGCGGTCCGTGAGTTCAAGCCCCGCGTCGGGCTCTGGGCTGATGGCTCAGAGCCTGGAGCCTGTTTCCGATTCTGTGTCTCCCTCTCTCTCTGCCCCTCCCCCGTTCATGCTCTGTCTCTCTCTGTCCCAAAAATAAATAAACGTTGAAGAAAAAAAAAAAAAATTTAAAATAAAAAAAAAAAAAAGAAAGTAGTCCAGTGTGGCTGAAGCAGAGTCAAAGAATCTCGGAGTATTAAGATTGAAGGCTGAAGAGGTCAAAGGAAGTCAGGCCATGGAGAGTCTTCTAAGGCATATTAGGGAGTTTGGATTTTTTCTTTTCTTTTTTTAATGTTTGTTTAGTTTTGAGAGACAGAGAGAGACAGAACCTGAGTGGAGAAGGGGCAGAGAGAGAGGTAGACAGAATCGGAAGCAGGCTCCAGGCTCTGAGCTGTCAGCACAGAGCCCGACACGGAGCTCAAACTCACAAACTGTGAGATCATGACCTGAGCCGAAGTTGGATGCTTAACCAACTGAGCAACCCAGGCACCCCGATTTTTTCTTTTTTTTTTTAATGTCTATTTGTATATTTTGACAGAGAGAACAGAGGAGGGGCAGAGAAAGAAGGAGAGAGACAGAATCCCAAGCAGGCTCCATGCTATTAGCACAGAGCTCAATGTGGGGCTCAAAATCACAAATGGTGAGATCATGACCCGAGCCAAGATCAAGATTTGGATGCTTAACTGACTGAGCCACCTAGGCACCCCGGGAGTTTGGATTTTTTCTTAAGGGAAATAAGAAAACAAGGAAAGTTATTAAGCAAGAAAGTGATATACCCAGGTGATAGAGATAATAGTAGTGATTACATGTCAGCCAAATGCTGGAGACTTTACATATAGTATCTCTTATTTTCAGAACAACCCTGCAAGGTATACATTATTCCCTATTTTATAGATGAGATTATGTTGCCTACCTAAAGTCAAATAACACATCTGGGACTGAAATTCGGGCCCGTTTGACTCCAAAGCCTGTGTATTCGTTCCACTAGATCACACTGCCATCATTGTGCTTGATGTTCTCACTTTCATTTCTTATTGTGAACAATGGCCTTCGCCTGGTCGTTGGCTCCAAGGACACTGTCCTTTAGCTGAGCATGTCAGTAGCTGGTTAGGACACTCCAAAGCCTACAGGCTATGCCATTGCTGCTGAATTTTTGCTGCATGTGATGGTGAGACCTGAGGCTTCAAGTATGATTTTTGACCCATCTGTGTTGCTTGCCTGTTAGCCTTTTCAATTACATCTGCCCAATACAGATTTTAACACATTATACCAAAACCACAGTAATAGATGGCAGTCATTTGTGGAGCTTCTGCAAATGCTCCAGGCACTATCAGGAATTCATATATATTATTTCTTTTTATCTTAACAATAATATTTTAAAGTAGCTATTATTAGCCTGATTTTGACAGGAAAAAAGAGGGGCATGCAGAGTAACTGATACTAAATCAGCCCTCCCACCACAAACAACTGTAAATTTGGATACCACACATGAAATAATTGTTTTCAGACATTGAACAACAGGCAGAGTAGGAGTTTGATCCTGAATAGAAAGAAAACAAATGTGGTGTGCTTCATTATGACCCAATTGGAGGCATTTTCTAGATCCTGATGCAGGGAAGTGCAAGCCAAACAGAACATTTGCTAAGATGAGGAAATGGACTACCAAGGCAGCTGAAATTTGCAGGGCAGGGTTTCAGAAAGAATGGAGCTGTATAGAAAAGGAGCTCCAGAAATACACATAGGTGTCCTATACACATAGATAGGTAGATAATCCATAAGGCCAGGCAGAGAACAACTGCTGGAAAACTGTAAGCTAAACTACCACTGCATACAGAGAACTGAGGTATGTTTAAATTATAACTAGCCAGAATATAGAGATCTCATTGAGCACTCCAGGCATCCAGTAGAGCTCTCAGAAATTCCAAGCCTTAAGCATAGGGAAAATCTAACCCTAGAGTAAATGCTACTCTTAGATGTACAAGCTTTAAAACTAGCCTCAAAAGGATCAAATTCATCCTCAAGTAAGTTATCTGCCTGCCAGAACAAAACTCAACACCCTATTAAGGAAGACAACAAAATCCACACTCAACAATGTAGCATCCATAGTGTCCAGCACAAAATAAAGTATTAATAGACCTGCAAAGAAGCAGAAAAATGTGACTCATAATCAGAAGAAAAATAATTTAGTAGAAACAGACCCATAAGTGACATTAATGTTTGGAGTTAGCAGATAATGAGCTTAAATTAGTTATAAACATGTTCGAGGCATTAGAGAAAAGTATAATGAGGAAAAATCTCAACAGGGAACCAGAAATTCTAAAAAAGAAATTATAGAACTGAAGAATATAACAATTTTTTAATTCACTGCTTGATCTATAAATTTGATGCAATCCCAGTCCCAATCCAAGCAAGTTATTTATTTTGTAGACATGGACAAACCAGTTCTAAAGTTTATAAAGAGAAGTAGAAGGTCCAGAATAGCTAACACAATGTTGAAGAAGAACAAAGTTCAGAGTCACTACCTGATTCCAGGACTTAACTATAAAGCTATAGTAATCAATACAGTGTGATGTTGGTGAAAAAATAGACAAATAGATCAGTGGAACAGCACACAGAGCCCCAAAGTAGACCCACATAAATGTAAATTTAATTTTAAATGTAAATAAGTTGATTATTGACAGAGGAGCAAATGCAGTACAATGGAGCACAGTCTTTTCAACAAATAGTGCTGGAACAAGTGGACATTCACAGGCCAAACAAAAGAATCTAGACACACACCTTATACCCTTCACAAAAATAAACTCAAGATGGAAAGATGGATCATAGACATAAATAAAATACAGCACTGTAAAACTCCTAGAAGATACTATAGAAAACCTAGATGACCTTGGGTATGGCAATTACTTTTTAACATCAAAACATCAAAAGCACAATCAGTGAAAGAAAGACTTGATAAGATGGACTTCATTAAAATTAAAAACTTCTGTTTCGTGGAAGATATTGTTAGGAGAATGAGAAAAAAGGTCACAGACTGAGAGAAAATATTTGCAATAGATAAATCTGATATAAGACTTACTCAAAATATATGAAGAACTTTTAAAACTCACCAATAAGAAAATCCAATTTAAAAAAATGGGCAAAAGACTTAGATGCCTCACCAAAGAAGATAATACACAAGACAAACATATGAAAAGATGTTCCACGTCATATATCATTAGGAACTTATAGATTAAAATAACAATGAGATACCACCATACGTCTATTAGAGTGGCCAAAATCCAAAATACTGACAACACCAAATGCTGGTGAACATGTGGAGCTTTAGGAACTCTCATTCACTGCTGGTGGGATTACAAAATGGTACAGCCACTGCTTTTTGTTTATTTTTTTTAAAAGTTATTTCTTTATTTGAGGGGTGGGGAGGGGCAGAAAGAGAGGGTAAGAGAGAATCCCAAACAGGCTCCATGCTGTCAGCACAGAGCCTGATGTGGGGCTTGAACTCACAAACCGTGAGATCATGACTTGAGCAGAAAGTAAGAGTTGGACGCTCAACCATCTGAGCCACCCAGGCTCGCCAACAGTACAGCCATTTTTGAAGAAAGTTTCTTACAAAACTGAACAGTCTTACCAGATAATCCAGTAATTGTGCTCTTTGATGTTTACCCAAATGAAATGAAAACATGTCCACACAAATATCTTATGTCCACACAAAAACATACACCTGGATGTTTAGGGCAGCTGTATTCATGCATGAATTAAAAACTAACAGAACTGAAAAAAGTAGTGGATAAATCCACAATTTAGATGGATATAGAATGATGGGGCAGGACTTCTGGAATGGCAGAGTAAGGAGCTCAAAAAATCCTCTTTAAAAAAAAAAAATCAAAAACCCAAAACATTAAAACTGTATGAAATTGTCAAAAACAAAAGTGATCAAAGGCTTACAATAAATTTAAAAACATTCATTCATGAAAAACTGAACCTTTGGGAAGAACAGTGGCAGTCTGTGATGTCTTAGCCGGTGGCTGCTCCTAACTAACTTTTTTCCCCCACACTACCACCCCAGCTCAAGGTTATCACAGTAATTGTTCTACGTAGAGATGTAAGCCATGGAAAACTGTGTCTTTATTTTGGGAAGGAGCTTACTTGATTTGAAAAACCCCATGCCCAGGGGCACTGAAAGAAACAATAGCAATCTCAGTGACAAAACAAACAGGGAAGGCCAACAACTCAGCTAGCTTGAGGTTGAGGTCCTGGTTGAGGCAAGCCAGGGACCAGAAATTTAATAGGGATATACAGGGAATGAGATAGCCATAGTGGGTCTTGATAAGTTCCCACATATCTATGGCAAAGCACATGAGCAGGACTGACCAGAGTGCCCTGGCTATCCACATATTCCTGGTAGAACTTGAGGGCATACAGACAGGTAGAGGAACATGATAGCGCCCACCAGAAAGTAAAAACTGTGGCAGACTTATAAACTGCCTGAATTTTGAATGTATTCTCTAACCCACACATTAGATTCATCACACAGCCACTGAAGAAGGTGTAAGTCTTATGGGCTCAGTGTATTTGAGCAGAACCTCTCACCAGTCATTGGCCAGCTAATTAGCCATGCAGAATGAGAGGCAATCAAGACTTAAACATAAACACAAGAATTAAAGAAACAAACAAGAAAGACATCAGTGACTGCACACTGCAGACTCCACAGATTTAGTCCAGGCAAGTTACCAAACAAGCAAAAGCAACAATAGCCCCTAGGGAGAAAATATCAGACTTCAGAATTGCTAGAATATATTACCTAACAAGATTTAAAAAGGAGATATGCAAAGAAATGGAAAGTATGACCCACATATGGGGGGGAGGGGGGGGAAGCACTCAAAACGATAATATATGAGACTTTAGAAACCTTAACAAATTTGACCTGATTGACATTTGCAGAACAGAACCCTTGATAATTGCATAATGCTTGTTCTTTTTAAGTATGCATGGAAGATAACCATTTGTATTTTAACCCTTATTCTTTTTTAAAGTATATTTAAGTAATACCTACACCCAGCATGGGGCTTGAACACACAACCCAAGATCAAAAGCCACATGCTCTTCCAACTGAACCAGCAAGGCACCCCTTAACACCTATTCTTGATAAAAAGGAAAAAAAAAAACTTTCCAAAACATTGAAATAGAACAAAACACCCTCAATCTGTAAAGCAGGATCTATAAAAATTCTATGGCTAAATATGATACTTTATAGTGAGATATTGAACACTTTCCCACTAAGTTTAGGATCAAGGCAATGATATCTACCATCATCAATTCATTCAATATTATATTATTGGAGGTTCTAGCCAATGCAATAAAACAAGTAACTTAAAAGACATACATCAAAAAAAGAAGTAAAAATTTCCTTATTTTCAAAGAGCATGACATAGAAAAACTTAAGAAATCTACCAAAAATAAAGAAAAAAACTACTTAAGCTAATAAGTGAATTTAGTAAAGTGACAGGATATCAGGTCAACATATAAGAATCAATTGTATTTACATATACTAGCAATAAGCAATTGGAAAATAAAAACTTAATGCTATTTATGATAGCATTGAAAACATAAAATATTTGCACAAAATATATGCAAGACCTCAACACTAAAAACTACAAAATACTGAAGAGAGGAATTAAAGAAACTGAAAATTAACAGAGAAATATACCATGTTCATGGATTGGAAGAACACACTATTGTTAACTTGTCAATTTTCCCCAAATTGATTAATAGGTTCAAAGCAATACCAAATTTCTAGCAGTTCTTTTTTTTTTTTTTTTTTTTTAGAAACCAACAAGTTCTAAAATTTATATGGAAATATAAAAGATCTAGAATAAGCAGTCTTGAAATAAAACAGAGGTGAAGAATTTACATTACCTGATTTCTAGGCTTACAAGAATGCTACAGTAATCAAGACACTGTGGTACTGGCATGAAGATATAAAAGACAGACCAATGGAACAGAATAGAGTCTAGAAATAGTAGTTAATTGTTTTTATCTAAAAAGCAAAACCAATTCAATGTAGAAAGAAAAGTCTGTTCAACATGCAGTGCTAAGAAAATTGGCTATGAAAATTTTTTCTAGAAGATTATTTTCATGATCTTTGGATAGGCAAATATTTCTTAGGATCCAGAAAGCAGTAATCATAAAAGAAAAATCAATAAAATTGAATTCATCAAAACTTAAAGTTTAAAGCTTCTCAAAAGATGCCATTAGGAAAATAAGTAGGAGAGCCATAGATAGAGTAAATTTTCTCTATGCCTACACGTTTGACAAAGGATTTCTATCTAGAATATGTAAGCAACTCCTACAAATCAGTAAGAAGACCCAATTAAAATCCAATTAAAAAATGAGCAAAAGACATGAACAGACTCTGTACAAAGGAAGATATACAAATGACCAATATACACATGAGTATGTGTTTAATATCATTATTCATCAGCAAAATGTAAATAAAAATATTGAGATATCACAACATGTACACTAGAATGGCTAAAATCAAAGACATGCCATGTCTAATGTGGTAAGGATAGTGCAGTAAGCAAAATACATTGCTGGTGGGAGTATAAAGTGTAGTGATGCAACCACTTTGAAATTAGTCTGGAACTTTCCATAAAGTTAACATGCACCTACCAAATGACCCAGCAATTCCACTTGTAAATATTTTCCCAAGAAAATGAAAACATATGTCCATAGAAAGATTTATAATGTCCATAGTGGCTTTATTTCAAAACTGGAAACAACCCAAACATCCACAGGTGATGGATAAACAAGTTAATGTTCATGTAGTAGAATACAATTCAGCAATAAAAAGGAACGAACTCTACCAAACATTTAAAGAAGATTTAATACCAATTCTTCACGAACTCTTCCAAAAATTAGAAGAGGAGAAAACACTTCTCAACTCATTCTATGGGGTCATTGTTACTCTGATACCAGAAACCAAAGACATGAAAAGAAAACCACAAATGTTACTGATGAATACAGATGCAAAAATCTTCAACAAAATACTACCAAACTGAATCCAGCAACATATAAAACGGATTATTCATTCTGACCAAGTGAAATTAGGCCAGGAATGTAAGATTAGTTTAACATCTGAAAATCAATTAATATTACATACCTTATCAATAAAACACATAAACCACACGATCATCTCAATAGAGTCAGGAAAAACATTTAACAAAGTCCAACACTGTTTCTTGATTTTAAAAACTCAAAAAAAAAATTTAATAGAAAAAAAATAGAAGGAAACTTCCTGAACTTAATAAAAGGTATCTATGAAAACCCACAGCTAACATCATACTTAATGGTGGAAGACAAAGCTTTTCCTATATGGTCAAGAATAAGACAAGGATGTCTTGCTCTTACTACTTCTATTTAACATTGTATTGGAAGTTTTAGCTAGGGCGATTAAGCAAGAAAAAGCAATAAAGGACATCCATGTTGGAAAGGAAGAAGTAAAACTAGTTCTATGGCATGCTCTCCTATGTAGAAAATCCTAAGGAATCCACTAAAAAACAATTAGACCTAATCAGCAAGACCAACATACAAAAGTTCAGCAAGATCAATATACAAAACCAATACAAAGCCAATTATATTCTACAGGTTAGCAACAGTCTAAAAATGAAATTAGAAAATTTCATTTAGAGGGCACATGGGTGGTTCAGTCAGTTAAGCCTCTGATCCTTGATTTCAGCTCAGGTCATGATCTCACAGTTTGGTTTATGAGTTTGAGCCCCACATCGGGCTCTGCACTGACCATGTGGAGCCTGCTTGGGATTCTCTGACTCCCTCTTTCTCTGTCCCTTCCCACCTCAAAAATAAACATTTAAAAAAAGAAAATTTCACTTAGAATAGTATCACAAAGAACAGAAATCAATTTAACTAAAGAAGTGCAAAACTTATATTTGGAACCTCACAAAATATTGTTGAAAGAAAGAAGACCTAAATAAATAGATATTCCATGTTCATGAGTCAAAAAACTTAATACTGTGAAGATGGCAATACTCCCTATGTTAATCTACAGATTTAATGCGCTCTCTATCAAAATCCAAGCTGGCTTTTTTTCTTTCCCAAAATTGATAATCTAATCCTAATTCACATAGAAGTGCAAAGGACCAAAAATTGCCAAAACGATTTTGAAAAGGAAGAACAAAGTTGGAGGACTGATACTTCTTGATTTAAAACCTTACTACAGGGGCGCCTGGGTGGCGCAGTCGGTTAAGCGTCCGACTTCAGCCAGGTCACGATCTCGCGGTCCGTGAGTTCGAGCCCCGCGTCGGGCTCTGGGCTGATGGCTCAGAGCCTGGAGCCTGTTTCCGATTCTGTGTCTCCCTCTCTCTCTGCCCCTCCCCCGTTCATGCTCTGTCTCTCTCTGTCCCAAAAATAAATAAACGTTGAAAAAAAAAATTAAAAAAAAAAAAAAAACTTACTACAAAGATACAGTAATCATAACAGTCTGATACTGGCATAAAGATAGACATATAGATCAATGAAACAGAATTGATGGTCCAGAACTAAACCCTTATATATTTGTGGTCAATTGATGTTTGACAAGAGTGCCAAGACAATTCATGGAAAAAGAATAGTCTTTTCAACAAACGGTTCTGGAACAACTGGATAGCCACATGCAAAGGAATAAAGATAAGCCCATTTCTTAAACAGGATACATAAAAATTAAATCAACGGGGGCTAAAGATAGGGGGAAAGGGGAATTCTTTAATGAGTATAGAGTTTTAATTTCACAAGATGAAAAGTTCTGGAGATTAGTCGCACGACAACATGCATGTACTTAAAACTACCACACTGTACACTCTACAATGGTTAGGATGGTACATTTTATGTTATGGATATTTTACCACAATCAAAAAAAATTTTTGTAATAAAAACATTGAACTCAAAACGTACCGTAGACCTAAATGTAATAACTGATGCTATAAAACTCTTCAAAGAAGACAGGGGTAAATCTTTGTGATGTAGGGTTAGACCAAGCCTTCTTGAACACCCAAAGGATAAGTGACAAAAGAAACGGTAGGTAAAGTGGACTTTGAAGGACATTCTCAGGAAATGAAAAGACCACCAAATGGGAGAAAATATTCGCAAATCATTTATCTGATAAGGGAATGGTGTCCAGAATACATAAAGAAGTCGACAGTCAACAGTCAAAAGACAATAATCCAACTGAAAAACAGGCAAAGGATCTGAACAGACATTTCTCCAAAGAATACATACAAATGGCCAACAAAACATGAAAAAAGTGCTCAGCATCATTAGTCATTAGAGAAATGCAAATCAAAATAACAATGAGAAACCACTTTATACCCACCAGAATGGCTATAATAAAGAAGATAGAGGATAACAAATGTCAGTGAGGATGTGGATAAACTGAAACCCTCATACCCTGCTGGTGGGAATGTAAAATAGTGCAACCATTTTTGAAGGCTGTTTTGCAGCTTATAGTTACCATATGACCCAGGAATTCTACTCCTGGGTATATACCCCAAAGAAATAAAGCATATGCCCATACAAAAACATGTACACAAATGTTTGTAGCAGCATTTTTCATAATAGCCAAAAAGTAGAAACAACTCAAGTGTCCATGAACTGATGAACAGATAAATAAGTGGTACATCCATACAAAGGAATATTACTCAGCCATAGAAAGGGACAAGTCTTACACATGCTACACCATGGATGAACCTTATAAACATTACACTAAGGAAAAGAAGCCGGACACACAAGGCTAAATATTGTGTGACAGAGGGATACAGAATAGACTGTAGATGTATAGCATACAATTAGTATTTCCTGAAAGAATAAATGACTTAATTAAAAATTAAATACAATACTGGGGTGCCTGGGTGTCTTGGTTGAGTGACCAACCTCTTGATTTTGGCTTGGGTCATGATCCCAGGGCATGGGATCAAGCCCCGTGTCTGGCTCTGTGCTGAGTATGGAGCCTGCTTAAGATTCTCTCTCTCCCTCTGCCTCTCTCCCCCTCTTGTGCTGTCTCTCTCTCTCAAAAAGAAAAAAAAAAAAGTAAAATAAAATAAGTAAAATGCCCACGCCAACTGGATTTAGAAGATGAAAGAAGCATGAAACTAAGGTAAAGCTGAGTTTTCTAAAATGGGTGAGAGGCAGGTGGGAACATTAAAGAGACCTGGAGAGTCAGGGTAAGATCTAAAGCTCTCAGGTCCCAGAGGGAAGTACAGATGTGAGAGCCATTGTCTTAGAGGTGTTAGGTAAGGAGAGGTGATGGTTAATTTCACCAAGGAAAAAGTTCAGAAATAAGAGCAGAGTGGGGGCACCTGAACCTTCTGCCCTTGTTTCTAAAAGAAGGTGTCTGCGACCCTGGTCATTCAAGTGGCATGAGGGGTGTGTCACCCACGGACTTAGGTCAGAGGACCCAGGTTCTTTGCTTCCGCTCCATTTTGCTGTGTGACCTTGGGCAGCTGATCTTACTATCAGAGGCTTAGTTTCTTCACCTGTAATCAAGGATAATAATGCCAGCCCTCTTTTCCAAAACCATTGCATGGACCAAAAGGGAGAATGGATAAGAAAGTGCTTTGTAAGCCGTAAAAGACTCATCAAATGTAAGGGGTTATTATTACTGCAGTGGGAGGTGCAGAAGGCCAATAAAATGGATTTGGTTGCAGTAAGCACAGGGGTTACTTTCTGTTTCTTGAAGAAAAAAAAAGGAAAGAAAGAAAGAAAAAAAAAACACAGCAGCAGCAAGTACTGCCAGGTGCACAACGTAGTTTTTCCAACTTTAAGAAGCAAATAACAGAGGGGGGCCAACTGGCTCATCCCAGGAGGCCTGTCTTCACCAATTGAATCAGAAATCATGGCTCAGGGAATAGTTGCAGGCAAAGGCCCAGGACAGCAGGCCCTGTCCTGGTGGGGTGGGACTCAGGGCATGCAGGGCCAACAAGGGTTGTCCACATGGCCCAGGACTTGGTCCCTCGGCCCCTGCGGCTTGGAGCTTCCTTCAGTCCCCACCCAACCAGATGTACTCCTTCGAGTCCCAGGTGGCCCATGAAGGGTGCTGCCAGCCCCCAGGCCACATTCAGGAGCATCACTTCAGGGTTAGGCAGAGAAGTGACCATGGCTTCACCACAAAATAGGCCAGGCTGGGTTTCTATGGCTCCCCAGGTGGCCAGCCTCATTAGAGCTGAGGGCCGCATTGGGCCTGCCAGAACTGCGAGCCAAGTCCAGAGCAGGAGGTGAGGGGAGGCTGCTTCCAGTTCTTTCCAGGCCCAGAGACACGTTCCCCCAATGCCTGGCTAGATGTGAGTCCCTAGAGTTTGTGTGCCAGCCTGGAGACAGTCCTTTCAAATGGCACCTTTAAGGCAGCTACACTTCTCCCAGATCTTCTTGGCCTGGGCTAGAGAAGACATTAATGACCATCTAGTCCAGCCTGCCTGCCCCCATTTTCAGTTTAAGACCCTGAGGCCCAGAGAGGCAGGAACTTGCCGAAAGGTCACATCAGGGGAGATCCTCTGAGGCCGAACAATGGTGCTGAGAAGTCGAGTCTCTCTGGCCTCCCAGCTGTCCATCTCTCCCCACCCCTCCATCTCTCCCCATTACTGGTATTTTCCAGTCTCTTCTCCTTGGGGCCACTGCTCTCTTACCTCTCTGAGCTTCCTGGCCAGCCCAACCGGCCTGAGGTCTCCACCTGAGGCTAAGATTCTGCTTCCTGGCCTCTACTGTGCACTGGCCAGCTCCAAGAGCTCACCTGCCAGGTCAGGCCACCTCACGGACACTCCGTAGGCCTGAGTGGGGCTGGGACGTAGGGGAGGTGAAGGTGAGGTCAGGAGCTGCAACAGCAAGCCCAGTTCTGCCACTAATGGTGATGTGCGGGCATAGGAAGAATGTCACCTTTTGAAAAATGATTCTTGCATTGAGACCCTGTTTTGGAGCTTCTCCTATTCCTCCTCTGGTTGCCTCTGGAGCATTTGTTCTTCCCCTCAGCATTCATTCTTTAATCCCTGAAATCTTGCTGAGGATTCAGACTCAGAGCCCTGCTTTGGGCGAGGCATCAGGACATAGATACTAACTGACTCAGCCCTGCACTCAGGTGGTCCCAGTCTGGTGGAGGCAGCATCAGAATGGGCATTTGTCCCCAGTGTGATCAGCATATGATATGAAGGCAGCACAGGGGACTCTACAGGCCCAGAAGATGCCCCTCGACCCCCAGCCTCGGCAGTCAGAGAAGGCCTCGAGCTCCAGTGTAGCTTGAGGAGACATTTCCTAGGCAAACAAGGCAGGGAAAGGCATTCCAGGAAGCCCATGCTAAGATGAGAAGGTAGGTGGCTTGACAGGATCAGGGAATGGTGCTGGATTTCATGTGGTTTAAACCATAGGCTGGGCAGGGTTGAGTGTGGGTGAGGCTGGGGGTTGGCAGGGGCCATATGTGAAGGGTGCTGAAGGCAGGTCCAATGTGTATTTTCCAACACCACCAAGCCATTAAGTCAATTCTTTTTTTTTTTTTTTTAAGTTTATTTATTTTTGAGAGGGAGAGAGAGAGAGAGAGACAGAATCCCAAGCAGGCCTTGCACCATCAGTGATGAGCCCGATGTGGGGCTTGAGCTTGCCATTAAGTCAATTCTGATACTGTCTACCTGGAGATACCATCAGATCTCATGAGTTAAGGGCTCGGTCTCACGAGACTACGGCCACCTGTGCTTCTGACCAACTGGTTATAAATTGGAGATTCCCGCGACCTCCTCTTCAGATTCAATTAATTTGGTAGAGCAGCTCACAAAACTCAGAAACACTGCCGTTTACCAGTTTATTAGAAAGGATATTACAAAGGATGCAATGAAGAGCTAGATAAAGAGGTACAAAAGGCAGCATTAGGTCCCGCTTTCCCTTTTCCCTCGTGTCCTGGGCGTCCTGGAGGGGTGCTGGGGCAGACCCAAAGAGCCCACATTCTTTGGAGTGCCAGGCCCAGTATTCCTTTTTCTTACTGAACCTTAGCGTGTCACCCTTGCACGGGGGCCATGCTAATCTCTGTCTCCTTCAAACTTTAGCATATGTGCTGCCAAAGTGAGTGCTCCTTGCTGAGCCTTAGGCTTCCCACCCAGCAACAGGAAAGATGAAACCCAGTCATATCTCGAGGGGATGCCACCCCTAGATGAATCAGAATCAACTGTGGAACTTTGTACATGACAAACACGTGGGCCCCATCCCAAGCTTATTAAGTCATCCTTTTGTTCCACAAATATTTTTGCACGTGCCAGACACCGTTCTAGGCCGTAGGGATACAGTAGTGGGCAAGCCCCTGGCCCGCCTTCATGGAGTTTACCCTCAGAATCTCTGGGGACGGGCCCAGACAGCTGTATTTAGAAAAAAACTCCGCGAGCAATTCCAAAGCCCAGTGTTACGGGCTGAATTGTGTCCCCCTCAAAATTCGTATATTGAAGTCCTACCCCTCGGTACCTCAGAATGTGGTTGTATTTGGACATAGTGCCTTTAAAGGGGGTAATTGAGTTCGACGAAATCACGGGCTGGGCCACCATGACTGGGTGTTCTTTTAAGAGGAGGTTAGGACACACAGAGGAAAAGACCATGTGAAGCCAAGGCGAGAAGGTGGCCACGTACAAGCCAAAGAGATGCCTCAGAAGAAACCAGCCCTACCAGCACTTTGATCTTGGACTTCTAGCCTCCAGAATTATGAGAAAATACATTTCTATTGTTTGAGCTCCCCAGTCTGTGGTACTTACTAATGGCAGCCCTAGCAAATTAAGGTATTCGGCCTCACCCAGACACTGCTGCTTAAAAGACTGGACAAGGATGCAGAATGCAAATGGAACACGCCTGGGTAGTGTGAGCTAGGTAACCCAAAGCTTAGAAACATCTGTATAGGTTTGGCCCTGACAGAAGCCAGTCAGCTTCATGTGCCTCACAAAGGCATGACTTTGCTGGAAATGTGGATCCAATGGAGCAGCCTACTGCTGGAGCCCTGCCCCAAACCCCGACAGGCCGGGCACAGGCTCCTACTATCCACAAAGAGCCACATGCACAGGAATGACCAGCAGATCCCAGGGTTCTTACCTCCATAAGGAGGTTCCACCGGGGACAGGCCTTGGGAACAGCACCAAGGACCCATGCTGCCCAGAGAGACCCAGAATGGGCAAGGATCTGGCCTGCGGTCACACAGCATGATGGATGCAAGCCAAGCTGGAGTCTCACCCCCTGCTGGTGCCAGCTGCTTTCTCCTTCAGCCCCGGCACCTCGCCCAAACCTACTGCCACCCGCTCTGCTTTCCCACCCTCTCCTCCCCACCTCTCTGCCTCTGACTAAGGCCAGGAGCATGATTTCAGAATGATGAAACCTAGCTGCTGAGGTCACGCCGGCCTCTTTCAGTGGCTGTAATTTTGCACGGCCCCATCCCCCACAGTAGGCTGAGGCAGCTGCCAGGCCTTTGGCACATGTCTGGGGGGAATGTGAGGGTGAGACAACCAGAAGAGCCAGGTCAAGAGGAATCATACGTTACAGATCGTCTCCTGACCCAGCACTGGTCTGGAGGACACGCAGACCAATAATACAACCTTGTGCTCACATCATGCCTTCACCCGTCATTCCACTGAATCCTCATAGCATCCCCTTTATACTCAGGCTTTCCAGGTCAATACTACCAAGTTGCTCATATCTCTGTCCCCCGTGCCGTGCTGATTCACATCTCTGGGGGCTTGCTTCTCTGCTGATTTCTCTGTCTGGATTGCTCTTTCTTCCTTCTTCCCTGCCCTCCTTATCTGCTTTGCCTGGCTTCTCCTACTCAACCCTTAAGACCCAGCTCTGGTATCACCTTTTCCAGGAAGCCTTCCCTGACTGTCCTCCCATTCCCACCCCCAGCAGGTGGGCCTATATATTTCTCTGTGTACACTCATACAAAACTTTCTGTTCATCACATTGTATTTTAATCACCTGCTTACATGTCTGTGTACCCACCTCAAGAGCAGGGATGGGGTTCGGACTAGGTCTGGTTCATCTTGGTGCTCCAGCCCCCAGCACAGAGCTAAACATAGAATGAGTCGTTGAATGTGGGACAACCCCCCCCCCCAACCACCACCACAGGGATAGATGAGGCAGGGAATGTTATCCCCCATTTTATAGAGGCCCAAGAGGAGTTACCTGTCCTGTTCAAGGGTCCAGGGTGAGTTAATATCAGAGCAGGGACCAGATTCCAGCTCTCCTCGTGCTTAGATTAGTTCTCTTAAGTTCCAAGGATGGCATTTACAGAACAACCAGCCGAAGGGACCCACTGAGCCATACTAGGTGTATCAGTTTCCTATTGCTGCTATAACAAATCACCACCAACTTAGTGGCTGAGAACAACACACATTTATTATCTTAGAGTCCTGGATGTCAGAAGCTCAAAATGGGTCTCACTGGGCTAAAATCAAGGCTTCACTAGGTCTGCATCCCTCCCTGGAGGCTATAGGGGAAAAATTTTTTCCCCTTTTTTTAAAAAAATTTTTAAATGTTTTTATTATTTAGTTTTGAGAGACAGAGAGACAGAATGCAAGTGGGGAAGAGGCAGAGAAAGAGAAGGAGCACAGAATCTGAAGCAGGCTTCAGGCTCTGAGCTGTCAGAGCAGAGCCCAATGCAGGGCTTAAACTTAAGAACCACGAGATCATGACCTGAGCTGAAGTCAGATGCTTAAGCAACTGAGCCACCCACGTGCCCCAGGAAAATCCATTTTCTTACCTTTTTCAGCATCTAGAGGCTGCCCTCATTCCTTGGACCCATCTTCAAAGCTGGTGAGGTCTGGTCAAGTCTTTCTTACATTGTGTCACTCTGGCATTCCTCTTTTACTTCCCTCTTCAATTTATTAGGATCCTATGATTATGCTGGGCTCACCCAAATAATCCAGAATGATCTCCCCATCTCAAGGTCAATTGACTGCAACCTTAATTCCTTTTGCCATGTCATCTAACATATCCTCAGGTTCTGGGGATTAGGAAGTGGCTGTCTGTGGGAGGAAAGGGAATTATTTTGCTTACCACCCTGATGGGCAAGGAGATAATGGATCTGTTAAGAATGGAGTGACCAGACTTCCCAGTGTGCCTGGGATTGTTCTGCATTAAACCTGTCATCCTGAAATGATTATTGATAGTGCCCATTTCTCTCTCAAAAACATTCTGGTTTATATGGTTACCCCAGTCATAGACTATTAGAACAGGAAGTCTAAGCCTACCATTTTGCAGATGAGGAAACTAAGGCATTGGAAAGGGGAAGAACTCGCCCAATGTCACACAGTTACTGACAGAGTGGAGACTGGGATCCAGATTTTTTTGGATCAGGAGAAGGCCAGCTTCGTGCCCAGTTCAAGCTGAAATATTTCTTTCATGAAGTCAAGACTTCCTAGAGGAAGCAGTAGGCAGTCAACAATGATGATGATAATGAAGATGATGATGCAAATTTATTAAATACTTCCTATGTTCCAGGCACTGTTAATTCATGCTGAATGCTTTATCTGTATCATCTCATTTGATCCTCACAAAAATCTTGGGTCATTTTGCAAATAGGGAAACTAAGACTTAGAGTGGTCAAGTGCCCAAACCAGTAGGTCACTAAGACTCAGGCCCTTTTCTTTCCACTATAAACCTAGTAATCTTGGGCTCAAGGAACTAAGAGAGCCGAAAGCCTTGCTTTGGAGAAGCATCAGTTGCAGGGTGGGGAGGAAGAGTGTGGAGGAGCTGCTGGCTTATTGAGCCTGTGAACTGATGAGAGGAAGGGCATGAGGATGAGGGGCTCAAACAGTTGTGTTTAGTTTCCACTGAAGACTTAAAACTATGGTCATAGCAGCAAGAGTTTACTTTAAAGGGTTCAGTTATTTTTCCATATCTGCCCAATGTAGAACATTTGGAAGCTACCAAAAGTGAAAAGAAGATAATAACAGTTGTGATAATTCCATTCTCCCAAAGAACCAGTGCGAAGATTTTGGCAAATTCCCTTACAGGGATTTTTTAAAAAAATAAGATATGTTGACGTATGAAAAAGTGTAATAATATTATCAACACCTGTGTACCTGCTCTCCGGCTTAAGAATATGCAGTTACATATATCATTGATGTCTGGTATACCTGTTTCCCATCGTACTTCCTCCCTCCTTCCAGACGAGAGGTCCTTCCAGGCTTTTCTCTATGCATATCGCTCTTACTTAGTTGATGTCAGTGGATTTTGCAATTTTGCACCAGAAGAGTTCAGGAGAGACATCAGCGGGTCCCTAGCCCTCCCACAGTCGGTGATCCTCCATTTTTTTCTTATGAAAAATAGCAAACAGTGTTGCACTGGCTCCACCTTCATACCCCTGGCTCTTGGTGGCCTAGCGGTCACTCCACCCTTGGTGCTTCCTGCCCCAGGTGTGCAGCTGTGGACCTGATTCAGCCCCTCTCCCACCCGCCTACCCCCCCCCCCTCCTGTCTGACTGGGATGCTCTCCATCCTCCCTCTGTCTCCACCTCTCCCTTTATTCCACTCAGCCTTCTCCTGTCAGTCTCTCCTCGTCATTCTCATGTCCCCTGCCGGGCACTTCTCCTTATGTAGGTCCCTGTCCCTCCTCTTCATGTTCCTCAGCCAGTCCCAACAGCCACCCAGGTGGAAAGAGCAGCCAGTCCCCAAAAGCCTCCCCAAAACTTCCCCTGCCCATGCCTGGAATTCCTCTGTTGCAGCTAACTCCTTCATTGTCAGGACTGGAAGCATGGTCCCCACCCCCATTTCATGGCTGAGGAAATAGGCAGAGAAAGAACTAATGTGCCCGACATCACTAGGCAGAGTGAATAACAGAGTAGAACCAGAACCCAGGGGTCCTGCCTCTTATTCCAGGGTTCTTGAGACCCCTCTCACTGGGTAGCAGCACCCACTAGGCTGGACCCCTCCCTGCTTCCGGAGAACTGGTGTGTCGTGTAGGTGAGTGGGTTATTGGTCACTGCCACTGTCCCGTCTGGAGCAAGGGAGCATCTGCAGCAGGAGCATGAAGGGGGTGGGGGGAGGCCCAGCAGCTGCCATTCAGGGGCAGAGTGTCAGAGCTGGCGAGGTCTTGAAGCACACTCCTTCCAGGACAGGGTGGGGGTGGGGTGGGGGGATGGGCGGGGTAGCCAGAACTCAGAGGGACTGTGCTTTGCTTTGCCCAGGGTGACACGTACAGTCTGTGGCTCTTAGCTGACTACACTGATTGCCCAAGTGGCCTGCAGAAGGGGAGAAAGAAACCCACTGGTCCTGCTGGCCTCTCTTCCCGAGTCCATATGTCCTAACTTCCTTGTTTGCTGAGACCCCTTCCTCCCTTCCCTCCCCTTCTAACTCTCCTTCTCAGTCTCCACCCCCCATCCTTTAAGTGCTAGAGTTCCTTGGGAAGGGGAGGAGCAGGAGGACAGCTCCCGTGATGGAGGGTAGGAAGAGATGTTGGGAGGCAGGGGCAGGCCTATGTGGGTCTGGTGAGGAGGAGGCCCATCTGGTTGATGGTTTTGAGGTCATCCTGCTCAAAGTCTTAAATGCCAGACGGTGAATTGGATCTTTACCTAAAAGGCTGCTGCTGTGGGATGTATGGAGTCAGGGTACAAGACCGAGGCCCGGCTCCATCATTTACTAGCTGTGCGGTCTTGGGCAAGTCACTAAGCTTCTCTGAGCCCCCATATCCTCGTCTGTAAAGTTGGAGAGCAACAACATCTCATGTGCAGATTAAATAAGACAATGCAGGGCAAGTAGCCTGCCCAGAGTTAGGCACACACATTTAACCATGGTAAATGGCAGCTGTGTGACTCCTGCTGACATCCTGGGCTCACGCTGGGCCCCTGTTGCTAAGACCGTGAGCTGCCCCCGATTTCTTAGACCCATGGGGCCTGACCCCAGGGAAGATCAAAGGTGAAGGGGATTCATTCTCCCTAACCTGTCAAACAGAGAGCTCCCAGTCTTTCTGAGGAGCTAGCCGCATGACACACAGGAGCTGCCGTTCTCAGCAGTGAGGGGACAGATGTGCCAGGGTGGGGTGGGTACGCTGCGAAGGAGCCCCAGGAGATGTGGGGCCAGGCCAGAGCAGACTTCAGGGAGTGACAGTGGGCAGTACCTGGTGCATGCCGACCCCTCTCAGCAGCATCCACGGGCAGCCAGAGAAGCCGCAGAGACCACAGTGCTGATGCTTCACTGCCACGAATCAGATGGCATTGGACAAGCCTCCCTGGCACCTCTCTGAATCTCAGGTTCCTCTTTAGCGGACAGAATACTCGTACCCCTGTGATGGGGTGATCTGTTCAATGAAACATCGTCTACAGAGCACATGGCAAAGTGGGGGCATAGAGTGCCCAAGCAAATGGTGGTGATTCGGTTTTGTGCGTACCTCACCTTGCAGACAGACCGTGAGCCCTTGGAGGGCTATTATGCCGGGGGCTCTTTCTCTTGTGCCTCCCAAGACCCAAATGGCGCCAGGTGCCCACGCGGGGCTTTTTCTGTATCCGTTGACCGAATGACTGAATGATCTGCTAACCTGAGTGAAGGGAGAATGGCGAGGATTTGCCATTTGGTGTTTTCATGCGGATGAGGTCATAAACGATGAATCACGTGTAATTGGATGCTGAGCCTCGGTGTGGTTTCCAATTCGTGAGCTCATTTTATTCGCGCAGCCCCTGCCCTCTGCCAACATTTGGAGGATTTGGAGAAGCTGGGATTGGTCTCCCCAATTTCTAGATGGGAAAATTGAGTTCGGGAGAGGCCGAGGGACTTATCTGGGTCACCTGGCAGTGGACACCATGGTTGGGGCTGCTCCCTTCCAGCCAGAGGGTTTTTGCAGGAGTCCAGTGGGAGGTTTGGGTTGCTCAGGTTGCAAGGAATCGAGGCCCACTGAGGTACTGTGGGGACATGGGGGATGGCGAGAGCGGCACAGCCTTTTCAGTATCAGTATCTAACCTGCAGCTTTGATGGCCTGGCAGCCCCTCCAGAGGCCTTTCCAGGAGCATCCCCAGCGCCCAGATTAGGCCCTCCTAGTCCCATGACTCAGCCTCCTACTTGTCTCTGCTTCTTTTTTCTGCCCACCCTCTGGGCCTCCTGTTTAAACCTCGAAGACACAGAATCTATTACCTAGACAAGCATTTTGGTTGCAAGGAGCATGGGCTCTCTCAGGCCATCTCAGGATTCCTTCTCTGGGTGGGTGGGACGGGAAACACATGGCCTCGTACTGGGAAGGGCTCAGACATCAAGGCAAACACATGCCCCATCCTCCTCCATTTTTATGTGCCCATTGCCATGGTGGGCCTCAGTTCGGATCCCTGGAGGGAGCGTTCCGACAGACTGAGCTATTTACCCCTGGTGACCCGATCACCTCACTGTACAGACTCTTCCCAGAGGCCACCTTGGGGCTCTAGGGAAACTGAGCTGCTGCTCTCCCTACCTCTGGTCTCATCAGTGGCCTCCCCTGTGCAAACACCTGCCCAGCTCTGCTTCTTTGAAAGGGGGTGGGGTAGCATAGCTGTTTCACCAGAAGAAAATATTGTGAATATCCTTAGTGTCTTCAGATTGGGCTTGTCTCTACTTACCCTGGAGTGTCCCTCGGGGGCAGTATTCCTGAGCCAGGCCACCTCTTAGAGCACTTAGTCTCTCTTAGATCCAGCCTAGAGATGGGTGCCTTTGCCTTAGGTGTGGTGAGGGTGGAAGGGGTTTATAAACTCAAAGCTGGCAATGTATGTCCCCAAAGTGGCCATTTTCTTTTCTTTTTTTAATGTTTATTTTTGAGAGAGAGAGTGAGAGAGAGAGAGAGCGAGCGAGCATGAGTGGGGGAGGGGCAGAGAGAGAGAGGGGGACAGAGGAGCTGAAGTGGGCTCTGCACTGACAACAGTGAGCCCGATGTGGGGCTTGAACTCATGAACCGAACCGTGAGATCATGACCTGAGCCGAAATCAGACGCTCAACCGAGCCCCCCGGGCGCCCCAAAAGTGGCCACTTGCATCAGAAGGCACTGTGCAGGCAGCAGGCTCTCTGAGGCAGGGGATGCCTCTCTCTTGCAGATGGATCTCAGAGTCTGTGGGCAGAGTGGAACAGCCAGTTACTCCCTGGGCCCGCGGTCAGAGCCCTGTCAGCCCATAAGGTGTATGATAGATGGGGACTCAAGGCAAGCATTGCGTCATGGAAAGTTCTAGGCAGCAAGTGGAAAGATGTAGATGCAGTGAGGCGCCCCTGTGGGTGTTGGGGAATGGTTGGAGTGAATGTTCAGGCCCCGGATAAGCTCACCCGGAATGAGCCCATTAAGGAGTAGAATTAGTTGTGGCATCAAAACAGGAAGAAATGGCACCCAGGTCCATATCCAGGGTGAGCCTGGGGTCTAGAGACCACAGGCGGCCAATGCCCAGAGGCTGTTGTGAGGGACCCAGCACAGCCAGGACTCCCTTGAGGGAGGTCACGTGTCTTCACATCTGCCGACCACCGTGACCCCTCCCTGCTGTGAAGCCTGAATGGGGCCTGTATGAAAGCCAGGAAGATTATAGCTCTGGCTTTCCTTTCCCATTCCAGGAATAAGCATTTGTGTCTGGTTGGATGGATCCACGGGGAGGGCTACGGAGAGCTGGGTAGAAACTACCCAGTAGGGAGCAGCCAGGCTTCCCAAGCCGTGAGGACCGAGATCTGCCTATATCATGTGTCCAGGGAATGCTGCTGAATCTAATCGAAAGCAAAGCACTACAGGGTAATCTGGTGTTTCTGGTCATGGGGCCTTCCAGTACCCTCTTAGCTCTGATCCATGGAGTCATCCAGAATAGGAGGCTTCCAGAAGCAAGTGACAGGCCTCCTTCAAGCCATCCCCAGTGATTTAGAAGGAATCCGAGGCCTCCTGAGGCAACATGGGAGGCTCTGGTCCCAACTTTACCAGGTGACCTCAGACAAGTTATTCACTGCCTGAGCCTCAGTTTCCTCAACTGCAACCTGGAGAACACAAATACGTATTCTGTTTTGTGAGTTTGCCTGAAGGCACCTTGAACAACACCAGAGCTCTGTGCACACCTGAGCAGTTCTTGCTATTAGATTGGAATGGAATTTACCAGAAATCAGGGCCTACCTGTCCAGTTTACCTTTGTGTAGCCAGTGTTTGGCACATACTAGGTGCTCAGTGAATCTTTTCTGAATAAACCAACATGGAAAAGGACAATTTTGAGACTCATTATTAATGACAGTCATTCCATCAGAGCCAGCAGAGAGGCAGGCCTCTGAAAAGGGCATCAGGTCGGTAGATCCAGTCTTGGAACTGACTTTTCAGCTCAGTCTTTCTTGCAACTGACCCGCTGAGGGAACTGGGGCAAGTCACATCACTAATCTGGGCCTTAGCTTCCTCATTTTGTTCAAAGAAAGGGTTGGACAAGAAGAGTTCTCGGGTAGCTTCTTGGCTTTCTAGTCCTGAGGATTTGCTGGGGGTGACCATGTGCCCACCCCCATCTGGGTTCCTTGTGACCATGGAAACCATTCTCCTGGCCCTGCCCTTCTCCCCGTGTGTTTTCTTTCTTCTTGGTATTTTTTACTTGGATTGGGCTATCTTCATTTTCAGGAGTTTAAATGCTGCTTTGGCCTTTTGTATATATGTACCCTACCTCCCACCCCAATGGGGGAGCTCCCTTGGGCAGCGCTGCCTCCCCCTGCCCAGTCCTCCACCGCACCTTATAGGCAAGACCATCTTCCTCCTCAGCCTGCACATCCCACCCCCTTCAGATTGGGACAGGCCTCATCTTCTTGCTGGGTCTCTCCCCACGATTAGACCCAGAGCTGTGGCTGCTGCCCTCACGACGGGTGGGGGAGGGCAGAGTGACATGCTTGCTGACAGACTGAGGCGGTGCTCCTTTGGGAGGGGGCCAGCAGCCGCAAAGGTGCCGCCGTGCCAGGTGGGCCTTGCCAGCCAGAGCTATTTTTAGAAGCCATGTTTGCAAATTTTGTGTTAATAGTGTCTCTGTCCAAGCTCTGGCTCTCAGGACTTAGAGAGGAGGAGAGCCTTAGAGAAACCCTCCCGCCTTGTTCTCCTCCTCCCCGTCATTCGTGCTCTCCTCCTCGCAGGTGGCTGGGGTTAATGGGGTACAGCTATTTGTGTGCAGCACATGGTGGGTAGGAATGGGGCGGGGGTGGGGGAGAGGTGGAGAAGCTTAGAGCTCAGGTTGCTTGAGTCCAGTCTCAGAGGGGTGGTAGGACCCCTAACCACAGGACACCTCTGTCAGTGCCCACGTCACTGGATGGGAACTCTCAGTTGCCTGGTCTGTCACCACCTTAAGCAGTGAACCTGAGCCCCCACCAGGGTTCTATTTGTCTCTGATGACACCCACCCTCACCTGCAGGACTTAACTGAGCTTGTGCTGGTCTCAGTTGAGCTCTTGTTCCAGTGCATCTTCCTGGCACAATCCATCAAGGGAAGGGACTGGCAGGTGGCAGAGAGGTGAGCAAGGCCCACACGGTCCCACCCTTAGCAGCCCTGATCTGACAAGAAAGGCAAGGTCATTGAGCACATTATTACCACTGTGAGGGGGATTCCAAAGGACAAATGGTGGGTGCTGAGAGAGTAGAACTTGCTCTAAGCTGATAACTAAAGTGTGAGCAGAAGTCAGGTGAGAAGTCGGTGGAAGAGAGATCCGCACGGCTGGAGCAAATCCTGATCACAGGAGGCTAGAGTGTAAAGGCCCAGAGGGCGAGCCTAAGGTTCAGTGATTCTCTGACCATGAGGCAAGGGATCCCTCCAACCACAGAGGCTTCCAAGGAGGAGGCTCCCATCTTTTCCTGGTCCCCACCCACCTACAGACCTGCACCCCACTCCACCCCCAATACCTAGGGCAGCCCAGGATGGAAGGTGCCTCCCCTGCAGGGCAGTGCCTTCGTGCATAGTCAGGGATCCTAAAGACCAGGGCTGGAAGGGACCTCATAGTGTCACCACTGGTTGTGTTAGGACTCTGCTTGAACACCCCAGTGCTGGGGAGCCCAGTCTAATGGACAGCTTGATAGGGAGTGAGCAAACTCTGATTAGGAACATTCCTCCTGCTGAAACCCACCTTCCTGTGCCGAACCCATCTGGCCCTAGCCTTGCACTCCTTCTGCTGGAAGACAGCCTCCTATAACTTCTGGAGACACAGGGTTGGATTCCAGGCCTGGCTCTCTCATTTAGAGCTGTGTGACCTTGGGCAAGGTCAACCTCTCCAGGCTTTATCTGTAAAATGGGGATATTAATGAAGTTGGGAGGACTAAAAACGAAGTGGAAGAAAGTCTCAGCCCAGGGCCTGGAATACAGTAAAGACTCAATAAACATTTTCAGTAATGCTACTAGGTTATCATCATTACCATGTTAATACACGGGGAAACTGAGGCCGGGAGCGGTCGGCAGCGGAGGGGGTGAGGGGGTGGGGTCGAGGGCAGCGGAGCGGGAGTGGCGTGCAGGGAGCCGAGCGGGGGCGGGCGGCTGTGGCCTCAGGGGCCCTCTCCCGGCTCCGGCCCCCCTCGCCGCCCGGGCACCGCTCGGCTGCCGCGCTTTACGAGCAAAAACAAACACGTCCCACAAGCGGCCCCTGTGCGGCGCGGCCCCGCGCCCGCCAGCGCCGCCGCCTCCCGGTCAAAGCCGGCTTTGTGCCCGCCCCGCCGCCCCCGCGGCCCAGGCGATTTTAATTAGCGTCTGGGTCTGCGCCGGGAGATGGAAATCAAAGCCCCCGTTCTTCCAGCGCCCCCGCCCCGACCCCCGCCTCCTGCCTGCGGATCCCCAGGCTCCGCGTACCCCTGCTGGCAGCCGCGGGAAGTGGAGCCCTCCCGGAGCAGCCGCCTCGAGTTCGAATCGCGCTTTTTAAGGCGCACGGACCCGGGGCACGTCATGGGCGCCCCGGGCCTCGGTTTCCCCAGTAATACTAGCATTCAGCTCAGGCAGCCAGCTCTTAAAATGTTGCTGGGATGGCTGATGAGGTCTGACTCGGCGAGCAACCACTAGAGGATGGGGAGGAGGAGAAGGCCTTGAGGGGAAAGGCTGCGTTGTGGACAGCTCTCAATGACCCAAGTTTTGAACCTTATGCTCTTCAGGGTTTCTTAATTTTTTTTTTTAATGTTTATTTATATTAGAGAGAGAGAGAGCAAGTTGGGGAGGGACAGAGAGAGAGGGAGACAGAATCCATAGCAGGCTCCAGGCTCTGAGCTGTCAGCACAGAGCCCGACACGGGGCTGGAACTCATGAGATTATGACCTGAGCCAAAGAAGTCCAACGCTTAACCACTGAGCCACCCCGGTGCCCCTGCTCTTCAGGGTTTCCTAAAGGGGCAGCCTGGACCTTTGAGTCTGCCTGGGGAGCTTGTTTAAAATGCCAAAACCTGGCCCCACTCCACACCTGCTGAATCAGAACCTTGGGGCTTGGAGCCTCAAAATCCACATTTTGAACAAATGCCATGTTGATTCTGGTGCCTGAATGTGGCATGTGCAAAGGATAAATGAGCCATATTGTTAGAAAAATACAGTCTTTGCTTCCAATCCCCACAGTATCCTGACTGAAGTGGGACATTTGGCCCCACTACTTAGTTTTATTCCCCTTATAGAGTACTGTGTCCTCCAGGATATCGGTGTCCTTGCTCACAAAATGGGCACAACCTTGAGAATCAAAGGTGTCCTTGAGTGGGAAAGGCCATTAGAAGCAGGAAAACTCCTAACAGTCCCCTCTCTCACACTCTGCCATTAACACCTACCTCTAAATGTATTTTGGTGAATGGCTGCTGCTGCTCAATACTGTGCTGTGGCTCCCAGTTGCCTTCAAAATAAGACTCTGACTCCTTATCATGGTGTTCCAGATTGGGTCCTGGCCACATCTCCTGCTGCTTTCTCACAGTCCCTCATCTTGGTATGAAGCCACCCTCCATTTCCACCTCATCCCAACATCTGTGCTTTCCTGCTTACTTGCCTTTGCCCAAGCTGTCCCTTCCGTGGAAAAATACTTCCTCCTTACCACCCCCCTACTCTATTTCAAATAGCCAGACTTTGTCATTTCCTCATGACCCTGTTGAAAGGCTACCTCTTCCATTCCTGTCCCACCCCGTCCCAGTGGGGTGTTCTTTACCTCCCAGGAACTTTTTTTTTTTTTAAGTTTATTTATTTATTTCGAGAGAGATTACGAGCAGGGGAGGTGCAGAGAGAGAAGGAGAGAGAGAATCCCAAGCAGGCTCAGTGCTGTCAATCCAGAGCCTGACCTCTGAAATCATGACCTGGGCCGAAATCAAGAGCCGGGATGCTTAACTGACTGAGCCACCCAGGTGCCCCTCCCATGAACTTTTTCAGCACTCTGTTCCTCTCTTAAGGCACTGACTGTCTTTTATTACTGGTTAAAATCTTGGGTTTGGGAGTTTGATAAACCTGGTTTGTTACTCTGACTCCACCACTCTGTGACCTTGGGTGAGTCTTTTAACCTCTCTGAGCCTCTGTTTCCTCTTTATGATTATTGAGGGGGTTAGGGGACATAAGGAAAGGGGCAGTACTTGGGGCAGAAGCTAGTCAGTGCAGGGTCACAGTTAAAAGTGCAGGCTCTGAACTAGAGTACTCGGGTTGGAAACCACATTCCACCCCTACTCATTGGCAGCATGACTTTGGATAAGATTACTAAACTCCTCTTTGCCTCGGTTTCCCCAACTATTCGATCAGGATAACAATAGCGTGGCAGACAGCCCCCATGGTGTTCCCCATGATGTTCACACCTTGCATAATCCCTCTCTTTGAGGGTGGGTGGGACCTGTGATTTGCTTCTGGCCAGTGGAATGTGGCAAAGGTGAAGGGATTTTGTACAATTGAGGTCCCAAATCAGTTGATTTTAAGTCACTCAAAAGGGAGATTGAGTGGGTCTGATGTGATCAGGTAAGAGCCCTTAAGAGAGGAACTAGATCTCCATGGAGTCAGAGACTCTGTTCCTAACTTTGAAGAAGTAAGCTGTTGTTGTAAGACCAGCTGGTAGTCACTAGGAACTGAGAGTGGCTGGCCCCTGGCTGACAGCCAGCAAGAAAAGAGGGACTTCAGTCCTATAACCGCAATGAGATGAATTTTACCAATAACCTGGGGGAACTTGGAAGTGGGTCTTTTCCCCAGTTGAGTCTTAGATGAGACCACACCCCTGTGGATACCTGGGTCATGGACTGGTGAGATCCTAAAGCAGAGAACCCGGCTAAGCCGTGCCCAGACTTCTGGCCTATATAAACTGTGAGGTAATAAATGTGTTTTAAGCTGCTAGATTTGTGGTAGTTTGTGACCCAGTAATAGAAAACTAATACAAATCATATTCACTTCATAGGGTTCTGGTAAAGATTGAGTGGGGCCACTGAGGTAAAGCCAGCCTGGTGCTGGTTCATGGGAGATACTCAGTAGTAATTAGCTGCCATGAGCCAGCTAATTATTTTTGGAACACAGCACTTTACAAAAATAAATTTTAATCACCAGCTTATTAATTAGTTCGTTTACAAAAACCATAGGATTTGCAAGGAGGAAAACTACATTTGAGCAAACTTGCTGTAAGACCTTCCCCTTGCTGTTATGACTGTTAGGATGCTTTAGGCTGCAAGTTTAGAAAACTTGACTAATGGTGGCTGTCTTAGGTTGGGATTCTTAGAAACAGAACTTAAGGCAAGGAGTCATGTGAAAATGATGTGTATTAGGAAGAAGGTTTCCAAGAGAAACCAGAGTGAGAAGTAGGACTGGGCGGGGGGCGGGGGGGGGGTGACATCAAGACAAGTCCCACAAAGAGAAACTTCGGCTCCATCTTATAGAGGAGCTCCGAGGACAGTGCAGGTCACCCCTCAGAGCTGGCCAGGTCAGTGCAAGGCAGCTGGAGGACTGACACCTCCGTACTCATCTGTCACTGGTTAAGGGCCTCCCTTGAGGTGGGGCAGGGGTGTAAATTCCCAGGCTCTTCTGGCTTTTCATGCTCATAGGCAAAGTGGGCTCCAGCAGCCTGAAGGCCATCCTCTGACAAGGGGAAGCAGGTGCTGGCTTTTGGGAGTGAAAGCACAGTGGGAGCCGGTGTGTATGAAAATGTTAAAGGGATGAGAGGGTCATTGGCAGCGTTGCTGCAGTGGCATAAGCTATAAGGACATCTGTTGTTTGCCTAACGAGAAACGTAGGTGGTCCCCAGATTGGCTCAGTGTGAGTCATTGATGTCCCTGAGGACTCAGCTCTTTTCAGCCTTCCTTAGCATGGCTGGTTTTCATACCCTTAGCCTCATGGCCACAAGATGGCTGCCGCAGCTCCGTATCTCACGTCCTTAGCCGATGGCATCTGAAGTAAGAAGCAAAACAGGGTGGTAGCAAAAAGACTTTCTCTTCACAGGACTCTCTCCTTTGAGGAGGAAAATCCCCCCTTCCACAACCCACCAGGTTGGATCACATACCCAGCCCTAGACCAGTCACCAGCAGAGGAGAGTGGGTTGCTCAGGTTCGCTTAGGTCATTCAGTAGTTCACCCCAGGTGCTGAGCACCTGTCCAGTGGGGTTCTGTTAGCACAGAGGAGGTAAGGGAATGACTACTGGGTGGGCACCCAAGAGTATCTGCCACAGCGCATCACTCTTCCTCATTTGCAAAAGGAGAATACTGGTACCTGCCTCTGAGATTCATGGGGAGGATTCACTGAGCAGATTTTATTTTATTTTTTTTATTAAAAAAATTTTTTTTTTCAACGTTTATTTATTTTTGGGACAGAGAGAGACAGAGCATGAACGGGGGAGGGGCAGAGAGAGAGGGAGACACAGAATCGGAAACAGGCTCCCGGCTCTGAGCCATCAGCCCAGAGCCTGACGCGGGGCTCGAACTCACGGACCGCGAGATCGTGACCTGGCTGAAGTCAGACGCTCAACCGACTGCGCCACCCAGGCGCCCCACTGAGCAGATTTTAATTGCTCGGTATGTCCACGCCTTTTTTTCTCTGATGTTTCTCTGTTGAGCTCATGGAAGGCAGGGACCATGTCTGGTTTACCCTTGCTTCTGTTGCTTCAGCCCTCTAAAGAGTAACTCCATCAATTTCTCTCCATGTGTTGCCACGCCCTAGTCCAGACTGCCATCACCTCTCACTGGTAGCTGTGAGGGCTTACTCATAGATTTCTCAGCTCCCGTTCTTGGCTCCCTCTAAGTCTTTCTCCCACAGAAGCCTGACAGATCTTTGTAAAACACACATCTGATTGAATTATATCCCCGCTGAAAATCCTTCCAGGCTCAAGAAAAAGGGCGGGGATGGGGGTTGGGTGGAGGCTGGGGAGTGATATTCAGAGTAACTACTGGTTTGGGATGGGCCCTGGGCAATCAGAACAGGCACCGACATTGACAGCAATGCCAGCACATCCTTCCTGCACATCAGCCCTGTTCTGAGGGCCCTAGGAGAGCTGGCCTCTGCCTGCCTCTTTGGTTTCTCTCTGGAGACTGTCTGTGCCACCCGCCAATCCTCTGCTGCCTGCAACTCTCGCGTCGGCCTGATCTGTTCGCCCTTCCCCAGATGTACGACTCGTCTCCAGGCTTCTGAATGTGTTTCCCAGGACTGGAACGTGATTCCCCCACTTCTTCTGGCTACTTCTTTAAAACTTGCATTTTGGGTGTCCCCTCTTCCAGGACACTGTCTCTGATACTCCTCTCCTCCGTCATGGTCTCTCATGGCCCCTGTGCTTTCTTCTGTCAAAGCACGTGTCACTCAATCGCCATTGTTGATGTCTCTTTCTCCCTCGCCAGACTGGGGTCTTTTTGAGGGCACGGTGGGACACGCAGGACAGTTGCACCACCTGTGCTGGTAGTAGTGGGTGGTGATAGTGATGGTGGGGATGGTGGAGGCCAGCACCACTCTCAGACCCAGGCCCCTCTCTGACCTTCTTCCAGTTGCACCCCTCCCCATAGCACAAGGAGTCCATTGGTTCAAGAGGATATGTGCCCCTCCCCTCCTTCCCCACACTCTGGGAACCCAGGGTCCTAGAATTCTCTACCCAAACAGCCCAAGTCTGCTTCCAGGACTGCATAGTCCTCTTTTCCAAGTCTGTTCTTTAAGCCAGAGGGATAGTTTGCCCAGAAAGTGGGGAGAAGGGAGGTAGGCTTGGATGAAGCTTGGACATTTTTCAGTTACTATCCCTAGGTAACAAAGTACCCCCAAACTGAGCAGCTTAAGACGGTTGTTTTTTTAATGCTTATGAATTCTGTGGGTCAGCTGAGCAGGGCACAATGGGAATGGTTTTGTCTGCTCCATGATGTCTGGGCCTCCACGGAGAAGACTCAGTGACTGGAGGCTGAAATCATCTGTTTATCCATATATCAGATCATGCTAGTAGTCGGCTGGGAGCTCAGCTGGGGCTGTTGACTGGAGTATCGCTGTGTGTTCTCCAGGTGCTTGGGCTTCCTCACAGCATGGTGACCTCAGAGTTAGTTAGACTTCTTGCCTAGTGGTTCCAGATGCGAAGGGCAAGTATCTCATTAAACAGCCAGTAGCTGCATCACCTACTGTTGTGTCTGCATCATCTACTGGCCTACAGTTGTGGCCCAGGCTTGGAAGTCACCCAGAATAATTTCTGCTTCATTCTATTGGCTAAAATGAGTCACAGCCCACCCAGATATAAGGGGAGAGGACATGGGCCAGACTTCTCAATGGGAGGAGTATAAAAGCATTCTGGACATGTTTTAAAAACATCAAAGACTTGCAGACTGGGGTGTCTACACCTGTGTGTACGAGGCCCTTCACACTACAGGACAGAGTTGAAATAAGAAGCGAGGTGGACTGAAAGGAGGAAGTCAGGGGCCAAAGGTCAGCTCTCCATGTGCTTCCATGTTCTGGCAAAGAAGAGGTCAGACAATTTTAGATTTGAAGTTGGGCTTCTAAGTCATTAAGAAGGTTTATTTGTCAAGGTAGAAAGATAGAATGTATTTATTTAATAGTTTATTAGTTTGATTTGTAACTTTTAAATGTGTACGGTGTGATGTGTAGGCCCCATTTGTTTTCCTTCCTGGACCCTACAATGTGAGGTGCGGCCCTGGTGGTGGTGGCAGTGGTAATGGTGGTGAGAATGGTAGTGGTGATCACTCAAGGGCTCAACAACCACTTACTGAGCACCTGCTATATGTCAGGAGTCAGCCACGTCTCACTGTTGTCTTCACCATTAATGCCATTCTTCCTTCCCTCATTTCCTTCTTCAGTAAGCATACACTGAAGGCCTCCCGTGGACCAGGGGCTGGGGATGGAAAGATAACCACCACGTGGTCTCTGGCGCAAGCAGCTTACTGTCCAGTGGGAGAAGGGCTCAGGAACACATCATTGCAATACAAAAGCATGAGTTTGGTTACCGAAGGGCATATGATGTTGGGGCAGCAGGGAGGCCCAGTGAGCGCTTTTTCTGAGGAGGACTTGGAGCATAAGCTGGAATACTGCAGGAAGGGACCAAGGAAAGGCACTCCAGAAAGAAGGAATAGCATGTTTAAGGTGTGGAAGCAAGGACACTGGTTTAAGAAGTGATCCAAAGGGGCGCCTGGGTGGCGCAGTCGGTTAAGCGTCCGACTTCAGCCAGGTCACGATCTCGCGGTCCGTGAGTTCGAGCCCCGCGTCAGGCTCTGGGCTGATGGCTCAGAGCCTGGAGCCTGTTTCCGATTCTGTGTCTCCCTCTCTCTCTGCCCCTCCCCCGTTCATGCTCTGTCTCTCTCTGTCCCAAAAATAAATAAACGTTGAAAAAAAAAATTAAAAAAAAAAAAAAAAAAAAAAAGAAGTGATCCAAAATTGTAGTGGTGGTGACTGGGAACAGGGATCCCTGTAGTGACTGTGTGTGGGTGCCACCTCCTTATTTGAGGGAACTGCTCCCCACCCCCCCCAACTCCAGTCATGATTCTGATACCTCAGCCCAGACCACCATCTATGTACCCAAGATGGACCAACTAGAGTTGGTCCAACCAGAATCTTTCTTTTTTTTTTTTTTTTTTTCAACGTTTATTTACTTTTGGGACAGAGAGAGACAGAGCATGAACGGGGGAGGGGCAGAGAGAGAGGGAGACACAGAATCGGAAACAGGCTCCAGGCTCTGAGCCATCAGCCCAGAGCCCGACGCGGGGCTCGAACTCACGGACCGCGAGATCGTGACCTGGCTGAAGTCGGACGCTTAACCGACTGCGCCACCCAGGCGCCCCAACCAGAATCTTTCTATAGGAATTGGAAGGGCAGATCCTTTGTACCCTGTCTGATTGAGAGCTAGTAGGCACCTGAGCAGTGCAGTGTGCTGTCTGCTTCTTGAAAGAGTTGGTTGGGAAGAACAGATTGGTATGCAGGGGTCAACAGAATGTCGTGATGGTGTCAGAGTCTGTGCCTCAGGTCTTCTTGGAGCCCAGATCCATCCCACCTGGGTCAGGTAGGGCAGCAAACTGGACCCTGGAGTGCTGCTGGGACAGATGATGGGGGAATTGGGGGCAAAAAGGCAGCAATAACCAGATCTTCAGGGGTCCAGGAGGGAAGGTATCAAAGAAGGGGCTTAATGAAGGAAACAGGGTAAGATTTGTGTTTCTGAAAGATCATTCTGGGTTGGTGGGTAAGACTTGCTGGGAAGGGGAAGGGGAAGGGGAGGGGTTTGCTGGCAGCAGGGGAGCTGATAGGAAGGCTGATTCCACCCCTAGCCCCAACATCATGGGGCATGGAGAGGGGAGTGAATGTGGGAGTCAGACCCTGCGGGCTCCATTAGAGCCCAACTGTAGGTTGCTGTTGGACTTTGGGCAAATCTTGTGGCTCTGTTTTGTGCCAGAGGTGATAAAGGTAGGATTGGGGAAAGACCTCTGATGTCATATGGTCATTCAAGCAGCCTTGAGCTGGGGCCAGAGATCCAGGTACTAATGCCCACTCTAGAAGATCTGAGATAACTTTCTGTACTCAGAAATCCATGCCACCCCACCCCCTTCCAACTTCAGTCAGCCTCCTGCAATACCTCCTGTTCATCTTCTATAAACTGGCCTTCCAGGAGGAGAAGGCAGGCAGGGTGTCTTCCAGGGACCAGGGTGAGGGGAAGGGGGGTGGCTGGGCCTGCCCTGCCGAGAGATGCCATTGTGCCTGGTGGGGCCCCAGGCCTTCCCTTACCCCCAAGCCAGCCCCAAACCACAGGCCACGTCCTGTTTCTCAGAAATACTGCCATTTCCCAGAGCCCAGGGTTCGTGGGGGGACAGGGGGAGGTGGCTTCATAGCTACTGGAAGCGGAGGAAACCCGGAGGCCAGGCTTGGCATCATAATTGGACTATCAGGTTTGGGGGCCAGGAAGCTACCTGGGAAGGTGGAGGCTCTGAGCCCAGGTCAGCTGCACCTGCCCCAGCCCAGGACCTGGCACTTCCAGTGTTCTGGGATCCATCAGGGTACAGAATGACAGACCTTAGCTGGAATCCAACCCCTCCATTTACCAGTATGTGATCTTGGTTAGGTCATTTCCTCTCCCTGTATGTGCCTCAGTTTCCTCATCTCTTAATATGGTTGACAGTCCCCATCTCACTGGGTTGTCCTAAGGATCAGATATAACAACAGACTTGAATGTGCCTTGTTATCTAATGGCCGGGCATGGGGGAGGGGACGTCACTCTTGCATCCAGAGCCCAGCCTGTGCCTAGCCTGGCCACCAAGTAGGACTCCCTGCTGGGATCTCTGGGAGCCTCACGAGTGGAAGTCTGGGTAGTCCCAGAAGACCACCATTTCCTTCTCTGTCATCACACACACGGGGAGACCAGCAGGGTTACACACTGAGTTAGTTAGTGGCTGAGGCAGAGTAGATTTTAACTTGTCCTTAAACCTCCCTTCTTCCACTCTCTTGTTCCTTCTCCTTTCCCCTGTCCTGTGAGGAGGTGATGAGGGATCATCACCAAGACTTGCTTACATCTCTTCTATCTGAGAAACCCGCTTCTTCCATCCACGTCCACTGCCAGCCACTGCTCTGCTTCTCCCCTCTCCTTTACCACCAAGGTTCTTCAAAGACTTGTCTGTTTCCCCGCCTCCCTGACACCACCTCAGCCCCCCAAAACCTGTTTCTGCCTCCCAGCTCTCCTGACATTGCCCATTTCCACAGGCACCAGAAGCCCCCTCACCCCTGGGGGCGGAGGGAGACCCTTCCAGGCCTTGTGTGATTGAACTCTCCGCCACCATACCCTCTTGGCTTCCCTCTTGCCTCCACGGTAGGTTCCTTTGCTGATGCTCGTCTGTCTCTTCTCTTCACTCTACAGTCTCTCCCAGGCTGGTGCCACCCACCTCCTGGCTTCAGTTACCACCTGCAGGCCAATGGCTCCCAAACCCCTGTCTCTGGCCAAGCCTTCTCCCAGATCCATAATATACCCCACGAGCCAGGGGTATCTCCTGAGACTCAATGTGTACTCAGCTGAATCTTCTAAGTTTTTCCCCAGGCCCCATGTGAAACACAGCTGCACCCTACCCCCCTCCCTCTCCCTTATCCAGTCCTCCATTAGCGTCATTAGCGAGGCCTTCCCTTCTAGCCCCACCGCCTCTCTCCTGCCCAGGCCGTCGTCATCCCTCACAAGGACTCTCACAACAGCCTCGTACCTGGTGTCTGCCTCGCTCAGCCATGCTGGTCTTCACCCAGCAACCAGACCCAGCTTGCTAACCCACAGACCTGACCCAGGCACTGAAACCCCTCCACGTCTTGTGGCTGCCCTCGGATGAAGCCAGAGCTTCTCAGCTGGGTCTTCAGCCTCACCTCCCTTAGCTCTGCCTCAAACTGTCCAGTGAGCTGTTGGTGATTCTCCCTATGACATGCTTTTTTACATCTTCCATGCATGTCTCTCCCTGCGCCGTCTCCCTTCCTCCACCTTTTCTTCACATCCTCCTCATCCTTCAGAGCCTGCTGAAGTGTCCTCAGTCTGGGCAAGCTTGTGCTCCCCATGGCCCTGTTGTCACAGCAGGTGACAAGGTGTTGTGATGCCCCATCTCCTCCTCAAGACTTTGGCTCCCTAAGGACAGGCAGAGCCGGGCTGGTTCCTTACACTGTGTGGGTCGTCTAGCATAATGTCCTATCACAGAGCAGCTTAGCAAGTGTTTTACGAACGAACACACGAAAGGGGAAGACAACAAGTCAGAGGGGTGTAAAACCACCAGAAAGCTGCTGAGCGGTTCCCAAGGCAAGCCTTGTGTGTGCACACTCAGAAACGTCTGGACCCAAAGGAGGAGATGCTGATATGCTGATCGTGTCTCCCATGGCGGAAAAGGTTTGGGGTGAACCACACAGGCTTCAGATAAGCCCCTCAAAGAAACCAGGAAGGCAGTTGGCCTGCAATACCAGGGAAAGTATACAGGGAAGTCCATTCCTGTGCTGAGGCCCGGAGCCACTTCTGATTACAGAGTCCTGCCTCCAACCCCATTCTCCAGCAGAGGGGAGGGGCCATTGTGCAGGGGCGGGGGTGGGGGTATCCAGGAAAACTTTCCTGAGAAGAGACACTTGAGCCAAGTTGATGGCTGATGGAGTTCACCACGTAAATGGCTGAGCGTTCAGATTCCTGCGCTTTAAATGTGAGATGCTCAGAGTTCATCGTCCCCGGAGTTCTGAGCTAACCCTACATGGTGAGCGAGCTAACCCTACATGGTGAGCGAGCAAGGCCAGAATGCTGTCTTCTCTTGGATGGACAGGTGGAGGCTGTGAAGAGCTAACATCTTCCTACTCAGGGGAGGAGGGGGAGATTCCAGCCATGTTCCTCAAACCCCAGACTCTCAAACCAGGCCCGTGTGAGCTCGCAGGGGGAGTTTGGTCAGTGCGACATTGGCTCCTGCTCAGTGAGGGCGGCAGTGATAGGCTGCTTAGCAGACTTCCCAGGCCTCCCTCAGACACCCGGGTACAAAGAGCAAGGCTCTGGAAACAATAGTCAGAGCCCTCCAAGTGACTACAGGTGGCAGAACTCCAGCCCATAGGCCACTTTACATCACCTCTCCACAGCTTCCCACAGGCTTGGGGTGGAGGGCAGCTCTGTCCTGGAGCAAGACCATGGGTCTGGGAGTCCGTAGGCTGAGGTCTAGTCCTGGCCTCACCTGTTGTCACTGTGAAGTTTTGAGGGAAGACACTGGCCAATCCTGATCCTCTGTTTCCTTCTCTCTAAGGTGCGGGTGATTCCTACACTGTTCATTCACCTTAAGTGGAATCATGAGCATTAAAACATCTTTGAAATTGCAAGTAATTGTACATGTAGGCAGGATAAATTATTAATGTTGTCTTTCATTGTAACTGTTAGGCTTTCTTCCCAGATGGTGGTGCCAGGGTTGGCAATTTGACTGCCAAGTCTTGGAAATCCTCAGAGGTGAGAATATTTGGGTTTATGACATTGGTCATGGCGGACCGGGGGGGGGAGGGCTAGCCTGGAGCAAGAGACCTGACACCAGTTTTACCTCTGCCACTGCCCCGCTCTGTGGCTTCAGGCAAATTACTGCTGCTCCCTAAATTCAGTGTCCTCATTGTAGACTGGGGCTGACAATCATAAGGATCCCCGGAAGATTTGCTGGCAAAGTGCTTTGAGGCTCCATTTCCCCCTCCACTGGCTATCTAGAGGCAGTCCCTTTCCTAGGCTCAGTGTCAATGAGCTCCAGGAGGGGGGCCGCCCATAAAAGCAGGAGGAGCCATAGCTGGGGGGCCAGGGACAGAAGCAGTACAGAGCAGGGGGGAGGCCACGGGCAGCAGACAAAGGCCTGCGCAGTGAGGCTGGGGGAGCTAGCCCTGGCTCCGGTAACAATTCACCATGAGGACAGGGCCTGTCTCTGCCTCTGCTGCATCTCAGTCTCTAGCCCTGCAAAATGGGGATGGGCAGGCCCGCCTTGTAGTCCCTGTGGGAACATGCGGGGACTGGACATAAAACTCAGCAGGCAGGATTGAGGGGTAATGCAGCTTGTTATTTATTAATATATAACAACACAAATGATAAAGCTCATATCTGCAACTGTTTAGGTCTTTATTATAAGGTCTTGGTTGCTTTGTCTGGACTGGCTGTGACCTTCAGCTCCGGGGTCTGGGCTAGGAAAACGTTCCGGTGACCTGCATGGAGGAAAGCAGAGGGGTGTGTGTATGTGTGTGTGTGGGGGGGGGGGGGGCTGAGGGGGGTGTGTATATGTGTGTGCAGGGGTGCATGCATGTGCACAACAGAGGGGCAGAGTGACTGGGGTGGGAAAAACTTGGGACAAGAAGAACGGTGAGGGCCTGAGTTTGGAGCGCATAGGAGGAAGGGGATGGATATTTCCATCATAACCCCACATCCCAATCAGTTCTGGCACGTGACCCCAACTTCAACCAACCAGCATCTGGGGGCTGGGCTGGCTTCCTAACACCTGTTAGTGACACTCCCATCTGTGGCTTCCTCTCCCCCACTTAAAGCCCCACCTGGATCCGTCTTCCCTGGGATACCGTAGAGCAAATTAAGGGCATCAGAAGGAAAGTGGTTAGGAGGGTTTCAGCGGGAAACGTTCCAATACAGCGTGGGTAGGCAGCATTGGGGCTTGAGGGCTCAGGCCTCCCTCCTCCACAGTCCTGTCTCCCTCACTCCCAGGACCAAATCCAGATGGTTCTGCTTCACCTTCCCGCTCCCAAGCGCCCTGAGTTGAGAAATCTCTGGCCCAGACGCCCACTGGATTCCTGTGCCGGGAACTGACGTCTGTGGCTGACAACCACCCTGCCCCCCTCCCAGCACCAGCAGCCTGGAACTCCTCATGAGGCCCTGGCCTCTGGCCGGGCTCTTTTCCCAGGCCCCAGTCCTCAGCCCGACGTCTCACCTTCATGGGTGCTGGGGAGTAGCCGGAAGTTCTGTGCCTCTTTCTGGAAGTCTTGCTTCCTGACTTTCTTGATCTGAATCAAGTGGAAGATTCCTGAGGGCAGAGGCAAGGGCATGAGCAGGAAAGGTAGGGCCGTGCAGTCAGTGAAACAGGGTGACTTGGACCTAGACTGGACCTAGTCACCGCCCTCCCCTCCCCTATTTCTGACCAGACATCAAACCCTGTAGACTAAATTTCCTAAAGGTTTTGAATCTATCCTCCCATCTCCACTGCCACTCTCCCCATCCGGGCCCCATCACATCTTGCCTGGGTCACTACACTAGACTTCTGGCCCCTTTTACTCCCCCTCCAGTCTGTGATCCTAACTGCAGTCATTCGAAAACATATGTTACCTGTCATTCCCTTTCCCTGACCTCCCATCACCTCCCTGCTGACCCTGCACCTGTCACCCTCAGCGTCCTGCTCTCACACTACTCACCTGTCCACAATGTGTGTGTGTGGGGGGGGGGGGGGCCTGTGTGGACAGGTCAGGCTGTTTTTTGGGCACAGAATGTGTGATAAAAGTCAGTAGGTGTGTTTATCAGACTCCAAAGAGCATCAGGTGTCAGAGTGGTAGGGCCCCCTTTCAGCACAAGGCTCTGTTTGCCCAACCCCTGAGAGGCAGAACCCCTGGCCTTCCTGTGCTCCAGCTCTAACCAACTACTTAAAGTCCTTGAGGGGCCCGAGCCTGTACGTAGGCTGCCCCCTTTGCTACAACTCCTTCTCCTATTGACTTCCATTTGTCCTGCTGCTACCAGGTAAACTCCTGCTCATTCTCTGAGCTTTAGCTGGGAAGTCTTCCTTGATTTCCCTTCCTTGGGGCACCCACAGCTCTTAGCTTGTGTTTGTGATTGGGCCTATTTCTAATGTCCTCTCCTTGTGTCTATTCTTGCCTCCCCTACTAGACTGGTTACTCATGGAAGGCTTTCCTCTCTGGCTCCCCTGAGCCTGGCCCACATTAGGCATGTAGGATAAATGAATGAGTGAATAAGTAAATGAATACATGAATGAATGAATCCCTAGATGAATGGATGGAAAAGTAAATATATGTGTACCCAATCTAGGCCAGGCCCTAGAGAGGAACAAGGTATCATCTGGATCTCCTGATGTTTGCATCCCATGGGGAGCTTGCCACAGGCACCACGCATGGCACTGAGGCCCTGAGTACATGGGCTGGGAGGTTGCACCAGCTGTTAGCACCAGGGTCTGTGGCCAGAAAGAACAGATGTGACAGCAAGGTCTCTGCTAGGCCAGCACAGCCCTCAAGAAAACTAAGAATTGGCCTTGCTTGTGGAAATCTGAGTAGGATCCCACAGAGGAGAATGGGCAGCACTAAGGTCCAGGAGGCTGGGAATGTCCAGCATTGTTCTCAGGACCCTCCAGCCCAGATGCCAAGGACCAGGATATGGGAGAGACTCACTCCAAAGGCCCAGGCTACATCACAAACCTCAGATGGTTCTTCTGCCCAGGCCTGACACGGCACATACCCCAGAACACAGATTGGAGAGGAGATGACAGGATGAGGGAGGGTCTTCGTACTATAGCCTATAAAGCACGATCCTAATGACTGAGCTCTTGGACTTGGAATCAAGAGCTAGCCTGAGGGGCATGGTCATGCCTTTTGAGGGCATGCCAGGTCTGAGGGCAGCTGGGCTCTGTGGACCCCCAGGGCAGAGATGGCACTGGCAGGTGAGTCCCAGGAGATAGGGCAGGCTCAGCTCAATGTGAAAACAAACCCTTTCTCAGTGGAGCCATCCACAGTGGAGATGGGGTGGGGTATGTGCCGTCAGGGGCTAGAGACCATCAGGGAGGCTGTAGGGGGGCTTCCTTCCTAGACAGGGGCTGGAATTGAGACCCCTGAGGTCCCTTCTACTCTGAAACTCCAGAATCTAAAAGGCTCTTAACACTAAGCCAAGCCTCTGGGGCCTGAGGCTGGCTCCACGGTGATGTGGCCTCACTTAGCCCAGGTTTTGGTGTCCACCTGATGCCTTTGTCTCCAGGCCAATTCTCCCCTTCCTCTCCCTGCCCCCAAGGCCTGCTGTTTCTGCTCCTCTGGGTGAGGAAACAGGGTTTCCCACTGATAGTCAGCCCTTGGAGTGTTTGTTTTGACCCCCGCAGTCTGGGACAGGGAGGTAACAGAGAGGCTAATGAGGCAATCTGGCCGCCCAGGGGGTCAGGAGATGGAGAGGAGGGTGTTTGCTAGTGACAGGATGGTACAGCCTGGCATTGTGAAGTTGAAGAGTCCCCACCACCTGTTCTTTTTCTGCTGGGCCTGGTCATAACGAGACCGGCCTTGAGCTACAACTCTCCGGTCTGCGCCATCCTGGGCACACCTTGACCTTCCTCAGGCCCCTCTCTGAAAGCATTAGGTCACCTCCGTGGAGGTGGCACTGGGGACAGTCAGACCTGGGTTTGAATCTTTGCTTTAGTGCTTAAATAAACTGTGTGACTTTGAGCAAGTCATTTTACCTCTCAGACTCCGTTTTATCTGCAAAATGGTGCATTAATACATATGCCTCAGGTTTCTTATATGGATGAAATGAAACACATTATGCATAGGGCGAGCTCCACACCAATCACAGAGCACAGGGTATGTCAGCACAGGCTCTTGGGCCAGTCTGAGGCTGTCGCTGCCACCTCTGCCTGCAATGTGTTCCTCTTCCTAACTCCTAACCAGCTGCAGGCCCCTCCTCCACGAAGCCTTCCAGCCTGAACAACTCAGCTCCTGGTGAGCAACTACTGCACCCCAGTCACTAAGTCCTGGGCTCCCAAAGACAGAGGCTGGGGCTTACTACTCCCTGGGGTCCCAGTCCTTGCTGAGGGTGAGGGGAGGTCTGGAGTAAACCAGTACCTGTCCAGGGGCTGATGGAGTTTCAAAGCATAAAATAATTATAAGGGTTTCTGAAGCTAACTCCTCAGCTGTGGCAGAACGCCCACCCAACCACTGCTTGCCCACTCCTGTGAATGGAGATTGCTCCCCCCCTTCTTTGACAGCAACTGTCAAGGTATGACAAAGTGCTTCCTCTCATTGGTGGAAAAGTGCTTCTCTACAATTCTAAGAGAATGTGGGATGAGGATATAGTATATAGCACCTACTATAGGTCGGGGCTGTACCTATGTGATTTCATCTAATCCTCCAAACACCCTCCTCTCACAATTAATAGAAGAAAAAAATTGAGGCCCAGAGAGGTCAAGTGATTGCCCAAGGCCACACAGTTAAGAAATAGCAGAGCCAGGATTTGAACTCAGGTCTGTCTGATTCCAAAGCCCCTGTTTGTTGTTCACTCAGAACACAACAGCTCCCCCTTCCTGGGGCAGTCCTTCAGAGCCATGAAGCCAGCAGTCCTGTCCCCCTGAGTCTTCTCTTCTCCAGGCTGAACAGCTCCGCTTTCTTCGTCCATTCCTCCTAGGACAGGAGGCAGAGTAGAGCAGGGAAAGAGCCGCATCTGACGTCACAAGACATGGGCTCTAGCTCCCATCCTCCACTTACTGGCTGTGTGGCCTTGGGCCAGGTACTTCACCTCTCTGAGCCTCAGTTTCCTCATCTGTAAAATGGGGATAATAATACCTAACTCTCAGGATCATTGAGGAGCAAATGAGATAATGAATGTGAAAGCACTTTGTAAACTCTAAAGTGCTTCACACATTGGTTGTCATTATCATTATCATCGTTATTATCATTCCCTTTTCCACCCCCACCCATTTCAGCAAGACCCATCAGTAGAGAAAAGTGACCTTACAGCTAAACCCCACTTAAAGGGTTTAGTTTGTTTTGCTCTACCCAGGCGATCTATATTTGGCAAGAAGTGCCCAGAAAACCAAATTCTCAGCAATTTCCTCATCAATGAAAACTCCTCTTCACCTTCAGCCGGTGATAGGAGCATCTTGTTGAATTGGGCGAGTTTCTCACAGAATGAGAAATATATTCTCCACCCAATAGAAAAGGCCAAATGAGCCTGAAGGCCCTCCTGCTTTGAGGAGGCTGTGGATGTGCTTCTGCCTGAAAAGATCTCCCCTCACAGAGTGCTGAAGTTCTACTGATAGGCCTTTGCTTCATGGTTGTAGGCATTACCCTGTCCTGGCTCCTTGCAAGTGCAACAACCCCTTCCCCCCAGGAGAGGGAGCACTGGGAGGCCCTGGATGAGCTTATCAGAACTGCCAGAGAATCACAGACAGAATCTCCGTCTCCCTCTACCTTGGAATCAGAGACTCAAATCTGGAAGGGTAGCCAGAGGCAGGTCTCCCTGGGCTAGAGGCACCTGATCAACAAAATAGGCCCCGGAGGCCCCTGATAACAGCGGGACAGGCCAGAGGTAAGACCGACTGGGAGTGGGCCCATGCTCACCTTTTACTAGCTTCCAGAGGTAGATCTCCACCTGCTCAGAGGCCTCATGCTCGAGGGCAAAGCGATGTAGGTTGTCTGGGCTTGGAGACACTGATGTGTGGACGAGGACCCGGCCTGGCACCTTTGGACACCTGGTAGCACTGATCTCACTGTGGCCAGGGTCTGCCTTGTCCTCTGGGAAAGACAAGGAGCTGTGAACATTCTGTACCCCTCCTCCCGACTCCTGCCTGGTATGCCCAGGAAGCTGGGCCCCTGGTCTGACACCCCCCTCCGGTCTTTAAGGTCTTTGGGAAAGTTCTGGTGCCCCTGGGAAAGAGATGGGGCATTTCTCCCATTCACTTCCCAATGATTAGCATATGAAAACCTTCTCATCCTTCTGGGCTCAGCTCACCTTCCACCTTCTCCAGGCAGCCGACCTGGAACAGCTTAGCCTACCCTGTTTTTTCTCCACTCGCGGCCTTTAAAGCCCTTCTTGCTTATGCCTCCCACTCATGCCCTTAGTCTCATTGACACGCATTGCCTTGTAACTGTCTCACTTGGGTATGTTCTTCTCTAAAAGAGACCCACGGGGTGAAAGCCAGGAGCCATGTCCTCCAAGTCTTTTGAGTCACCCACATCACCAAACACAGATTCTCATGACCATACATGGAGTGAAAGGTTTGGGAGGGGTTGAGGTGATGATGGCAATAGTGATGATCATGGTTGTGACGGAGGGTGGTGGAGGTGATGGCGTGACTGTAGTGGTGGAGGGGACCGTAAGGGTGTAGCAGGGAGCGGTGATGGCGACAGTGGTTGGATCCAGTCCTAAAGCCTGGACATGTTGGCATTCCAAGGACATTTCCTGGAACTTTCCATGTACCAACGTTCCCTATTTTTCAGGGACTAAAGGACTAAGTCCCTAAACATACACACTTCCTTCTAAATTCTTCCTAGTTATAAAACTCTTAGAGATGTTCCACTAAGAGTTGTAAGGCTACAGTCTCCATATTTTTAAGAGGAAATGGACTGGGTTCCAGTGGCAGAGCCCAAGATCAAGTGTGTTTGTGAGGGAGCCCAGCAGTGAACCACAGCCAGTCTCCAAGAGAATCCAAGTTGAAGCCCCACCCCTCGTTTTCTTCCAGGTGCCATTCTGTCATGCTCTGTCCCTAACCCTGTCCCAAGAGCATATTACTCTGAAAAATAATAGTGACCCCTTATATTTGGATTTTGTTTGGATGTTGATTTACAATTCATAAAGCATTTTTCATCAACTCTGTCTGAGGCTCCGAAAGGAAAGTAACTTGTCTAAGCTCACAACAGTAAGTTAGGGAAGTCCGTCAGTAAGCAAGCTAACATAGACTCACGTTTCCTGACGTCAAAGCCTGGGGTAGGTGCAGACTTAAGACAATTGCAGCCACTCTGTGATCTCATTTGTAAAACAGCTGAGAGATGAGGATTAATTGAACTAGGTGAAATCACAGGACAATACCTGGTGCCAGTAGGTTCTCGACACACATTTCCTTCCCCTTTTTTCTTCCCCATTCCTCTCCTTTTTGTTTTGCCAACCCAGCCCTCTAACCAGAAGTGGTAAAGGCACAACACAGCCCGCACCTTCTACCCCACCTGCTCTCCTTCCAGGATTGAGGGAATGGGCCTGTTCCTCACAACAGCTACTATTGACAATCACAGGCTGTTCCTCCCAATGAGATACTCTGATGTTTTCTTCTGCACGCTTATTAATCCTAGGGTCACATGACAGCGTTAGAGGAACTCAGCTGGCAAGTCTGGAAGCCTGAGTTCTAATTCCAGCTCCACGACTACATTGCTCTGTGACTTTAGAAAGTCCCTTCTTTTCTCTGGGTCTCAGTTTACCCATATGTAGATGAAGGTTAAAGGAAGACAACAGTGGTCAAGAGCATTGTCTTTGGACTAAGACAGACTTGGGTTCGGATTCCAACTGTCATTTGAGCTGTGTGACCTTGGACAGGGCACTTATTTTCTTGGTCTGTAAAATGGAGACAAAGATACCTGCCCTGTCCATTTGTGGTGAGGATTACATGAACTCCCACATGTAAAATGCCTGCTTGGCTCATGGTAAATGCACAATAAACATTGGCTATTCCTCCTAAAAGTCCTAACATCCTATGATTTTATGATTTCAAAGAACCCAGAACATTATTTGATTCTGTATATTTGACTGAGAGCCTCTGAATCTGTCACTATAACATTAGATATTCCATAAGTCTAATATTTTGTGAGTCTGGCATTTTCCACTCGAGTGCATCTAAAAACCCTGCATCCTATGGCTCTGAGTCCATTGCCCCATCTGTGTCGGAGATGTTTCAAGTATCTGTGCCCTGGGGAGAGGGACCCAGGGCCCACTCAGGGCAGTGCCCTCCCTGCCTCCAGCATCTCTTTGTACCTGGGCAAATCTTGCAGCACTTTCCGGCCACTTTCTCAGGGTGATGGCAGGGATACTCAGTGGGGCAGGTCACCCGCTGGCAGTCCTGGCGGCCATCCTGACAGGTGCACAAGATGCAGGGCAGGGGTCCAAAGGAGCGGAAAGCTGGGTGCCACACCTCCCCATGGGAGTATGTCTTCCCACTGTGCACGCAGGCTAGGCCAAGGAGGGCAGGAAGGGAGGAGGGTCAGTGCCTCAGACCTGGGCCAGAGTCCAGTGATGGGTGGGGGCGGGGCCTTGGGGAGCCCCCTGCTCCACCAGTCTGGCCCAGCCACACTGCTTGTAAAGCTGAGGCCAGCTGCAGACCTGGCCCCCTGTCCCTGACTTCTCCCCTGTTTCAGCACTCAGAGCTGACACGTGCCCAGAAAGTTCTTGCTGAAGAGGGAGAGTACTCCCCCTGCCCGTCACAGCATGTCTGGTGGGAGGAGAGCTGAAATCAAGTTCGGACACTTACCTGGCTGTGTGAGCTCTGGCAGGTCCCTTCCCCTTTCTTAGCCTCAGTGTCCCATCTGTACAAAAGGGGCTGGGACAGCAGCTCCTCCTGCTCCACCGGTTGGGGGTGGGGGGGGTCCCCCCACAGTAAGCCTGCTTTCCTCCCCCTCTGCTGCCACCATTGCCCACTTGGCCTCCTTCCCTGCTGCATCCTGACCATCTTGCTGCAGCCTAGCTCTGCTCCCTCCTTTCTTTGTCAAAAACTTTCCCTCACCACTTCCTTATATTAGAGTATTTCTTTGCATGTCTGGAGCCCCTCGAGGACAGGGACCATTTTTCATCTCTCTGTTCTGTGCCCCTCAATTCCCAGCAAAGGCATGGCAGAGGCTCAAAAAATATTGTTGTGCTGACCCACAGTCCTGGTTCTAGGACTAGTTCTGGCTCTCAGTACTCTGAACTTCAGGGTGCTCATCTGTGAAATGGGGGCTTAGACCTGATGCCCTTAAGGACACCTTCAGTTTTGATATTTTGTGAATCCACAAGCTCATGGCCAAGTTGAGATCAGGGGACCACTGAGTGGGGGGTGGGGGGCGGGGGTGGGAGGTGGGAGCAGTCGGGGCCCCCTTTTCCCACCTCAGGGATCAGAGGAGGTTCTGTCCCCACCTTTCTTATGTTTTTCCTTCAGGACAATCTTGACTGTTGTGCTGCCTGCCCCTTTTGGTCGGAAGTGGCGAGGGATGAAGCCCAGAGGAACACTGAGGCCAGTGGGAGCTGGGGTGCCCAGCACCCTCTTTCTTCCATTGTCCCCTGAACACGGATCCTGGGAATGTCTCTGCAAATGGCAGGAAGGATGAAGATCACTGATGGGCCATTGTCAGCAGAAGAGCAGCAAGACAGAGCTGCAGTGAGGCCTGCAGGTAGACACCAGCATGACTTCCTAGTAAAGAGAGGCACAGGCTAGGGATAGAAAGATCTGGATGGGGTCTAAGATGTTTTCAGACAATGGATATTTGAAAACTCTCAGAGGATAATGGTTTGGAAACCCAGTCGCCACCAACCCCTTCTCAGGACTATCAGAGCCAGGGCCTTGGGGCTGGGGTGAACAGAGGGGTACTGAGGTCTTGACCTGGGAGACACAGCAATTAGGAACCTGGGAAACTTAGAAACTACAGGTCTGTAGTGAGGATGACAGTCAGGAAATTCCTTGAGAAGATTTAGGTGACGGGATAAGGGGATGGGCCTCTGAAGGTCCCACCGGGCCCCAGAATCCTACAGGGCAGGAAGACTAAGAACAGGTCCCATCTGGAGACCAAGTCTCCAGAGCCCCCTTTCTTGAGCCCCTGGAATCCAAGATCCTGAAACCCTGCCCCTCCAGACCAGGTCTTGGCAGGGCTAGCAGTGATAACAAAGGGGTGAGGGCAGTGTAATGGGTCAGGCACATCACAGCTCCTATTAAGAGGCTTGGCGCTCGAGGTCAAGGGGTAGGAGCAGGTGGGCTTATTACCCGCCTCACCAATACCAAGTCACTCATAGTCCTTCTTCTACAGCCCCTTCCTGCCCCATACAGTGTCTGAGTCAGCCTTTTGATGGCCCAACGGAGCCCACAGGAGCTCCCAGGAAACCGTCTCAGGCCCCAGCACAGGCCCAGGCACATAGGAGGCTTCCAGGAAATGCTTGTCAAGTGGAACAGTAGCAAGAAGGAATTGAAAAGCCCAACCCTCTGATGGGACTTGCTCACGTCATCCAGTAAGGAGCTGCTCAGGGCCTGGAACTAAGCCTGGGTGGGCTTTGCTTAGCACGCTGCCTCCTAGGGAGAGGGTGGGATGGCGAGGAGATGGCCTGGCTCAGGCTCTGCGGCACAGAGCCCCGCTCCACCTGAAAAGGCCCAGCCTGAGAAGGGAGGATGAGCCAGCAGAGGAGAAGGGAGAGCTCATAGGCCAGACCCCTGGGGAGTCCCTGAGCAGGGGAGGTCAGCCTCCCGTCCCCCGGGATCCAAGTGACCCAGGCTAAAGGAGAAGGTGAAGTTGTTTACATTGTAGACATAGCACAGAGGGTGGATGGTGACTTGAGTCAGTGTGTAAGCCCATCCTCACACCTCTTTCCTCTCTGACCAGAGAAAGCTGGAAAGTTTAGCCCATCCTAACTCTAGACTAAGATGGAGAGGGGCCAAGACAGAGGGGAGGACAGAGAGGTAACCCCCAGACAAAGCACCAGTACCACAGGAGCTGGGTGGGGAAGGCTGGGCCAGGACAGAGGCCACATTCTCTGGGGAATGTGCTGCCCACAGGCAGGCTGAACTAAGGACAAATACAGGCTCCACGTAGAACAGTGTCAGTGTCAGAATGTTTCTCAGGAGGGAAGTTGGGAAGTTTAGAGCCTGCTCTTGCCCTGCACGGCACTTGTTCCCAGCCCCTGCTGACCCACCAGCCATGATGGGAGGCTAGGGAGAGGGGCTGGGACGTGGTGGAGGGCATGGGGCTGACCTAGGGGACAAAAACAGAAATGAGGACAACGACTGGTGTTGTCTGCTCCAGAGTCATGGCATTTAGGCCCTGGATACCAGCCCCCCTCACCACCTCTCCCTAGCCTGTCAGTAAAGCTGTGCACTCACCGCCCCACGGTGTGACTGTGTGGTATCCTCTTCAGCTGATTTCTTACTTGACTCATCTGGAAACCCAAAGGAAAGTTGGGTCAACCTCCACCTGCTAAGCCTTGCTGATAGGGGCCCTGCAGGCCTTCAACCTCCCAGGCCTAGTGACACTTCTGCAGTCCCTATGCACTGGCAGGGCCCTCTGCCCCAGTGGGGACTTATTCCCACTTCTAGTTACAGCCGCTCTTCACCGTTGGGTTGACAAATTCCCTACACTGGGTTGTTGCCTCCGTTTCCCTACAGTCCCTCTTGGCTGGGCCAGACATTCTTGTTCAGTGCGTATCATGGGTGACCCAAGGGCCCGGAATCCCATCCCTACAGCCTGCTTAGCTGCAGTCCCCCGGGGAGCCACCCTATCCAGCCACATATGAAGTCACCAGGCCTTGGTCTATACTATACCCTCCCAGGTACCTGCCTCCAGTCCCCTGTGTCCTAGTTGGAACACCCTAGACCTCTGTCTCCCACTCACCCCAGGGTGCCAGCACACAAGGCCCCGAGTGGGATTCTCTCTCTCTAGCCCCTGCCTCACACACGGTCCGGCTCCTTCCAAGCATTCTTGGTTCAAAGACCAAGAACCCTGGAATTAGACAGTCCCTTAGAAATCACTGAGGCCAGGGGCGCCTGGGTGGCTCAGTCAGTTAAGCGTCTGACTTCGACTCAGGTCATGATCTTGCGGTTTGTGAGTTTTGAGCCCTGCGTCAGGGTCTGTGCTGGCAGCTCAGAGCCTGGAGCCTGCTTTGGATTCTGTGTCTCCTCTCTCTGCCCCTCCCATGCTCATGTTCTGTCTCTCAATAATAAATAAAATTTAAAAAAAATTTTTTTTAATAGTAAATAAATAAATAAATCATTGAGGCCAACCTCTCAGTGCACACATGACATAGCTGAGGCCCAAAGAGGAAAAGGGATCTGTAGGAATTTGCTGGAAGAACCAGGACTAAACTGGAGTCACCTGGCTCCTGGTCCAGTGCCCTTCCACAATGCCAACATCTGGGGAAGCATTCTACTGTGAAGTACTCCCTTCCCCCAGTCCTGTCTCCTCCAGGAAGCTTTCCTGGACTAACCCAACCCACAGGGAACAGTCTGACCATCTGTGCACTTCACTCTGCTCAAGCCATTTGTCCTTCCCTAGCTGAGGTTCCTCCACCTCTAACAGCCCTTGGCGAGGTCCCTGGGGTGGGGGTGGGGGGGGTGGGCATTGCCAGACCTAGGGACAGACTCACCTTTGCACATCTGGCAGCAGGATGCAGGCAGCGGGAGGGGTGCGGGGCAGCCTGGTTCTGGGCAGGTCATGAGACCACAGTAGATCTGGCCCTCCTGACAGAGCAAATAGGAGATGAGTGATGAGGGGCAGCCTTGGGGTGAGGAGAGCCCCCCACCCCCTGCCCTGAGGGCAAATTGCCTTGAGGTGTCCCCTGAGGTGGGGGTGGGAGGGAGCAGCCAAGCATCCTGGGCAAGGCCCAGCCAACTCAGAGGAAGGATCCCCTATACCCAACCAATCCCTCCCCCTCCCCTGGCCCCGCGTTAGTTAGCATTCATCCTTCAGCTTGTAAAGTGCTTTCAGACCCTGTCTCTGCCTAGGCTCTCACAGCAAGCTGGGGAGGTGGGATTCTTCCATCCTATAGAAGTGGAGAGCCTGGAAAGCTGCCTGAACTGCCTGAAGTCAGAGACGCAACCCAGCAGAATGGATTAGAGCCCAGCCTGCGGGCTTTTCCTACTGAAGTCAACACCCTTCCCCCTGACCTGGAACAGGGGGCCCAGCAGAGAGGAGGGGGATCAATGGGATACATCCTGGGATCATCTTGCTCTGACTGAAAACCCTAGGTCCCCAGCTTCAGGACCCAGCCTAGAGAGGCAACACTGTAGGGGAAAGGGCCTTCTGGGAATCAGAAGCCAGATGACCTGTGGTGAGTCACTTTTCTTCTCTGGGCCTCAATTTCCTCCTCTGTGAAATGGGGACACTCCCATCTGGGTTGTGAAGATCAAGTGAGGGAATGGTTGTGAAAACCCTTCTTAAACTGGAAGGCATGATGTACCTGGGAGGAAGTGATATTACCTTGAGTCCTTTCCCTATTCCTTTTCCAATGAGCCTCAGGAGGCCAGGAGTCAAGCCAGTCCCATTTAAGCAAGGAGGAGAAGAAAGAAGGGGAGATCCAAGTATCCAAGGAGAAGGGACAAGGAATCATAAGAATGTTCTCACCACCCTAAGGCCATGCCATCACTTCTGTCTCTTTCCACAGACTCCTCCTCATCCAGGCCCTTGTCCCTTTACAGGAAGCAGCACAGCACGGGGAAAGGAACATGAATTTTGGAGTCATGTGGCCCTACATCTGAATTCTGGCTCTGCCACTTAACTAGCTGTGTGATTTCAGGCAAGTTGCTTAACTGATCTGAGCCTCAATTTCCTCATCTGAAAATAAGTACAGTAATATCCTTTTCCTAGGGTCTTTGGGGTACTGTTTATAAACACAAGGCATTCCCATGAACCAGCAGGTATAATGTATCAGACTTCTGGAAGAGGCTCAAGCCCTACAAAAATAATTGCTCTCTAGGTTGATTTATAAGTGGTCACTCTTTGTCATTTGTAAGTTGTTTGCTCTGCAGCACAGATACTTTAAGATTCTGAATCACAGACTGATAGGATCCTGTCCCTGAAAAGATGGATGGGGACACAGGCCCCAGGGAAGTGACTAGATCAAGGTCACACAGGGAACCGTGGCAGAGCTGGAGCTCAAACATGGGTGTCTGACGTCTAATCTAGGCCTCTTACTCTTGTGTCACTGCTAAATCAGATTATTATTTTAAACAGGACGTTGGTGATCACCTGGTCAGACTCCCTCCCACACTGGGAGGAAGTGAGGCCCAGAGAAGTTTGATGAGCAGACAGTATGGAAATCAGGAGAGCAGGAGTTTCTCCGACCAATGCACAGATGAGTTAAACTCCAGGGTAAGAATGCCATGGTGAAAGCCACCTGTAAACCTATAGCAGGGCCACACTTAAGCCCACTGAGGGGAAGGGTGAAGACTTTCCAGATCCGGCCCCGCTTGGCTTTAGTCTCTGTCCCCTGATAACACTGCAGGGTCAGTTCTGCCTGTCCCCAGGCCCAACCCTGACCCCAGCAGGTGGAGTATAAGCAACTTCAGATTAAATCCATTTGCAACAAGCAGTCTGACCCTGTCTCCGTACCCCAGGGCTGATCATTCACTCATTCACTTATTCATTCAACAATCATTATACACATCTGTGTGCCAGGCCCTGGGCTGGTAGGAGCAGAGGACACAACGAATTGGGTATGCTCCCTCTATTTGAGGAGTGTAGAGTTACTGGGGGAAACAGAAATGGGCAAATGTCAGTACGAGGTAACTGTAGTAACCGTGCTGCAGTAGGCAGCTCAGGAGGATGCGGAAGCCCAGAGATTCCAAACCTCAGAGATTCCCTCCCCGCTGAGCCCGTTCACTCTCACTTTGCTTTGACCAGAGAGGAACAATCCCCCGCTCTCCCCCACCATACCACACCATTACGCTTTGCTGGCCGATCTGTGCCAGCCTGTGCTCACAAGAAGGCGGAAGGTCTTACGGTACAGCTGCAGAGGACACACTGGTTGGGCAGGCGGGAAGGGAGCAGCTCGTGGGCACTGAAGATCTCTCCATGTTGGTACATGGTCCCATTGTGCTGACAGTACTTTGGGGGGGCCCGGAGCCCAGAGGGGGTGTGAGGTTCTTCAAGTGGAGGCGGGGCAGGAAGAAGAAAAAGTTGAGGTTTCACATTACTCCAAAAGCTTTGTCAAAATTAACTGGGCCACTTTTCCGAAGATTTTGCGTCTTATCCTATCTTGGCATTTAAACCAAGCTCTGGCTTCAGCCCTCCCAGCCAGTCCCCATATTAGCTAATTGAGAGGTCTCACTGATAACTACATCTGACCATGATTGCTCCCTCTGATGGGTCCCCACCAAGGCCTTTCAGCCCCTCAGTATCTGAGCTGGCCCTGACAAATGCCAGAAGCCTCAGCTCCACAAAGCCCCACTCAGTGGGGACCTGCATTAGTTCACTTAACATTCAATGAGCATATCCATGAATCCCCTCTAGTGCCAGGCACTGTCCTAGGTGGTGGGGATACAGCAGTGAACAAAACGAGGCCCCACACAAAGTTATATCCTAGTAGAGTCAGCTGGAATGATCTAGACTATCCCTGTGCTTGGTGTAAGCTCCTGTCATTCACTGGCCACCATAGCCCCACTTGTCAGCACCTGCCAACTAGCCAGTCCTCATCCTGCCAGGTAGCAGGATAAGTCTCCATTCCTGACAGTACCCATTCATTCCCTCAAGACACCTTTACCAAGCACCTTCTCTGTAGCAGGCACCAGGCTAGGCATTAGGAATAGGAGTGCTGGGTAAGACCCAGCCCCTCCCAGCAGGACTCTCACATTCTGAGCGGTTAGAGAAATGCCCTACCAGCAGTGCTGCTGTAGAAGTAAGGGCTAGGGCAGATGGAAGCACAGAAGTCATGGCAGCACAGAGAAGGAGCCCCTAACTCAGCCAGGGGTGGGGTGGGGTGGGGGGTTGGGCAGGGAGGGCTTTCCTGGGGGGCTTTTCCCCGCCTGGAGGGCTTTTCCATCCAGGGATGGCTGAGCTGAGTTATGAGGAACATGTACAGCCAGGCGGGCAAGGGGGCAGGGCACGGAGAGGGAGAGAGGAGCATGTAAGAAGGAAGGGGCCAATGCACAAAATCAGCAAGGAGAGGTAAGGACTCCTGGAGTGAGCCTCTGCCAAGAAGGAGGCACGATGACCCCCTCATGGGGCAGGATGAAGCTCAGAGCCCCTACTCCCCAAGGGGACCGAGAGCCAGGAACATCTGTGACCCAAGCCAGGGCAATGGTCAGATCTCTACTGGGGTTCTGCATGGAAAATGAGCCCCTTTACACACATACTCCACACAGGTCCCCAGCTCACCAGGAGAGCCCTGATTCCACAGCCTGGAGACCATAGTCTGGAGCCCTCTTTTATCACCTTCCTGTTGCTTCTAAGCATTAATTCTCCTCTCAATATCTCCCTACCATTATGTTGGTCTCCCCACTGGCTGCCCCTCATTGGCCATGTGGTTACATATACACTTGGTAATGCCAGTTCTTTCTCAGACCACCTCTCCTCTTCTCTCTTTTACCTTCACTTCCTAGAATCCCGGTCTCAGAGGCTGTTAGAATCTTAAAATCATAGAATCATAAGCATTTAGCATCAAGACACATAGGGTCCCTGAACCTCGGCACCGGGAGAAATCTCCAAATACATGTACTCCAACTCCTGTAGTCATTCCCAGTACCAGGGTGGGACTCCTAGCATCTCCCTCCAGGGCTTCTGGGCCCCTGCTTACTCACCCCCACTTACACAGGGCATGTCCACCCCCTCCAGCTCCGGCCAGCCAGAGAGAGATTGGAGCCCAAGTGTGCCGTCCACAGGCCAAGCACGCCCCTGTTACCTTCAGCCACTTTCCACATTTTCTCCCTCCTTCTGCCAAGCCCAGCTACTTAAGAATGAGAAATTTGCTGCTACCCCAGCCCTCCGTGGGGATTGGGATGTTTCTTCCCCTGAATACCTTTGTCATCTCAACACCCCTAATAGTAGAGACTGCCCCCTCTCATGCCAGAGGCGCCTCTTAGCCAGAAGCCTGCATTGGGATGGGGTCAGCAGGCAAGGGGGAGAATGGATGGGGCAGAGAAGCAGAGAGAGAGGGTGATGAGCAAACACAGAGGAGCCGAAGAGAGAGAGGCCACTTACCCACACAGCGGGGACAGCATTGCTGCGGCTCGGTCACAGGCTGGGGGCAGTGGACTGGCGGGCAGTGGAGGCGGTAACAGCTCACATGGGCACTCTGAAGGGGACATGGAAGGGAGGTCCTGATTCCAAAGAACCACTGCCTCCCATCTGAACCTGACCTTTCCCAAAACCCCATCCCAGCTGTGGGACACTACACTTGTTTTCAGCCTGTGACGGAACAAAAACAATCAACTCAATTTGTCCAGTCTCTCCCCTTCCCCTGCTCATGTGCCCCACAGTGTGCACGGACCTGCACAGACCTTGTGTCCCCTTCCCGGTGTTTGAGAAATACAGGTAAAAGGCTGGACTTATTCTGACATTGATCTTGACTGTTGTTGTTTTACATCTGGGGCTTCATTCTTTTACCTCTGAGCCTGAGCTTTGGGGTTACAAGAGAAATGTGACACAGGAGGGCAGGTGACAGGGATGAGGACAAGATTAGAAACCTGATGTGGAGAAGACTCAGGGCTTTGCGATCCACTCCCTGAATCTCTAGGAGGTTTGGGTAACCTTGCACAAAGCCTTGGAGCTGGCACCAGGGAAGAAGGGGCCCAAAGTTCTTTACGCTTTTTCAAGGGCAGCAAATGGAAGAGAAGGGATGGGGCAGAGAAATGGGGGAGGGGGAGTGATGAGCAGAAACAGAGGAGCTAAAGAGAGAGAGGCCACCGCCCCTTCTGGAGGTTTCCCAGCTCACCAGGCAGAGTCTGTCAGCCCGACCTAGGTGGCCCATACCTTACTTTCCCCTCTAAGGGTCATGGCATTCGGGGGCGGGAGAAACGAATTAGCTCCAGTGGATCACGAATCTTGGACTTTGTCAACTGGACCACATGTTGTCACAGACCATTTACATCTGTCTAGTCCATTCATCCACGAATTCTTTTCCAAAAACAAGGGTCATGCCTCGTCTGTTCATCTCTGAATTGTCAGCTCAGGGCCTTGCTCCAGGCTACTGCCTGTTACAGTCTGAACAAAGGAGTGAGTGAATAAATAAGAGCCAGAAAAGAAGGGATAGAGGGCCTCTTTCTTAGATGAAGGGAGGGAGCCAGTTGTGTTCCACTGTGAAGTCAGCGGGTTTGCTTCTAGCCCCCTTGCCCACCGAGTTCCCGGACAGCACCTCTTGCCCCATGGAAAACTCTGGACCAGACCCCAGTCCCTCTGGGGCCACTGCTTCTCAAGACGGCCAGATTGCAAGGACTAATCAGTGTGCTAAGGGGCATCCCAGAGTCCGCAGAATTGGTCTGAGCTCCAAAAGGGGCCTTCTAGAGGCCTGGCACACATGGGTGCTTAATAAGGTGAACTAAGGGGCGAACTAAGTCCCTCAGATGAGAAACTAGGGCAGAGTGCAAGGAACTGTGTGACCCGAAGAGTTAGGATCTCTTTCTTGATTCCAGCCTTGGAGGAGCCAAGGGATGGAGATGATCAGCTACATGCAGCCAGGAATAAAGTAGAGACAGGCAAGAGGTTGAACGGCAGGTGACCAGGTGGAAGGCCATGCAGCCAGACTGCCTCTCAGGAAAGTCATCACTACCATTTACTGAGGTGCTACTAGGTAGGGACTTTATCTTGTATATATAAATATATGATCTCACTTTATTTGCTCAGCAATCCTAGGGGTAGGTACTGCTGTCCACACTTTCACAATGAGAAAAGAGCCTCTGTCTGAGAGGTTAAAGTGCCTAAGACCACACAATAGGTGAGCGCTGTCTCCAGGGTCCCTGCACTTCCGTGATGCTGAGCTGCCCCTGGTGGACGGGATGGGGACTCGTTCATTCTCTCAGGATTTACTACACGACTCCGGGGGTGCCAGGCCCTCTTTTAGGCTCTAGGGACATAGAGGTGAACCCGACATGGTTTTTGCTCTCGCAGAATTTGCATCCTATGAGTAGGAGAGAGACTATAAAAAATAAACAAGTAGGAACAAGGTCATTTCAGATGTCAAACTTATAATGATAATAAAATAGGGTGATGTGCTTGGGCTAACCAAGTTAGAGTGTTTTAGAAACAGCTACCAAAGAAAGCCTCATAAGGAGGTCACTTTTATGTGACATACTGCGAGATGAAAGGGACCATTTGTGAGAAGATTCAACTGGGGGGACATATTTCAGGCAGAGGAACCACCAGGCAGGAATGAGGTTGAAGCATTGGCACAGGTAGGAGATGAGGTCTGAGGAAGAGGCAGAAGGCAGCTCATGTGGAACTCAAAGCAGGAAATTTGAATTTTACTTTAGGTGCAATGAGAAGGTTTAAAGAGTGGAATAACGTGATCAGTTTTATGTTCAGAAAAGATCATTCTAGCTCCTGTGTGGAGGACAGATTTAGAGGGGGAACAGGGAGACCAGTTGGGAGGCTGGTGTAACAGCCCAGGGCGAGATCGAAGGTGGCTTTCATTAAGGGGAGCAGTGGAGAGAAGTAGAGGAATTCAGGATATTTTCTGGAGATACCGGCACGATCACTTGGGTTGGGGAAACTCGGAGGAGGGAGAAACAAATTAGCTCCAGTGGATCACAAAACTTGGACTTTGTCAACTGGACCGCATGATATGTCTGGAATTTTCTGTTATGGTTTTCTTTCTGTTCTCTGGCTATATTTCATAAAGTTCTTTTTGTAAAGCCTGATTGGCCTCAGATGTGCTAAGGAGAACGGTGGGGGGGGGGCAGTTGTGGGGGGTTGTGTCTCCGTTGGCAGCAGTGTTCTGCCTCAGGCCAACATGGTAGAAGCAGTGGGGAATCAGAGGGAAAGATCCCAGGAGGAGTGAGACCCCAGTGATCAGAGTCAGGAGAGGGGCTGGTCCACCCCCCTCCACCTCCCAATGTCTTCTCAGAAGCTCTTCTGGGCTCCCACTTTGAGGATTGTCTTAACAAGGGAGGCCCTTATAGGCTTTCTGCATTCCTCTCTTGGCTTTTGTTCAGGGAAAGATGCCAAGGCGCTGGCTCCAGGTAGGAGCTAGGTACGCTGTCCCCCTCAAGCACCAGCACCCAGACAAAGACTGTTGAGGATATCGCACCAACCAGGCTGGGCCCAGGCAGCTGAAGGGGTGTTTCAAGCCTCCCAAATCACTCCCCCTCCATCCTCACCCCTCCACCCTCATACCTGGCCTGAGAATTCTGGGCCACCCGGGGGATCTTATTTATTCCACCCAGTTGATAGTACAAGGCTCTGTGGAGGGTGCTGGGGTGGGGTGGGGGAAAGGACACAGAAGTGAACAAAAAGATCTGGTCTCTGCCCCAGTTTGTTCAGCCTCTGGCAGGACACCAAATTGGGCATGAGTAGCGGCCAGGAAGACCTGCTCTCAGGGGCCCCATGTAGAAGGGGCAGTAACTGACAGACACAGATAATTATTATACTTGGCCAACAGTGATCAGGAGAAAGGGACAGAGAATCTTATGTGGCATCCAAGAAGGAGACACACTTGCAGGCGAGGCATCCAATAATAAGGCTAATGGTGAGGGGGGCATTTGGGTGGAGCCTTAAAGAGTCAGTGTTTGAGCCAATGGAGTTGGGAGAGCACATCCTAAGGCAGGGCAGCAAGAGAGGTGGCCGGAAGGAAATAGCACAAGGAAAGGAAGGAATGGGAGGTCAGAACAGGGAGGCTCTTGTCCTCTGCTGCATGGGACACAAGGAGGCTGGCAGCAGCCAACATGGAAGGAAGGCTGGGCTGAAAGATGGAGGGGCCGGGTCCCCAGCCCAGCCCAGCCACTGACCCGTGGTGTGACTGATCTCTGGGAGGCGCACACAGCTGTCTGTTCCCACGTATTGCGGACTCGCTAGGGAAGTAGCATGGCCCCACCCTCTCTCTGGGGTGACTTCTCTAGGGTCTCCCGGACATACCTGTCACAGGTGGTCACGTGGCCAAAGGAACATACCTCAGAACAAGTACAGCGCAGGCAGTACATCAGGCCCTGTGGCTCCAAGTAGGGGTGCCAGCTCTCACCGGGGGAATATCTCTTCCCATGGAAAAGGCAGAACATGTCTGGGCCTGGCAAACCAACCGGTACTTTGTCAGTCCTAGGAGGCTCCAGCCCAAAGACCCTGCTTCATCCCTTCTTCTTTCTGGCTCTAGGAAGGACGTCATCTGGACCACTTAGGTGAAAGGGAATCCACCAGAAGTGCTCTCCAGTCAGGGGCCCAGAATATCCGAGTTTGTTAGCTTGTCCACACACTTGCTGTGTGACTTTGGATGTGTCACTTCCCCCTCTGAACCTTAACACTTCTCTCATAGGGCAGTTAGGGGGATCAGACAGTGAAAGTGTTTACAGATTTAAATTGTGGTATAAATGTTATTAGATGAACAATCTGAGGCCCTGAGAGGATAAATTACACCTTTAAGGTCAGTCACCAAGGAGGGATGCTAGCCCAAGCTTCCTCTCAGTCCAGAGCTCCTTCTGTCCTCATAATAACACTGGCTTCCTTTCCCTTGGTCCCATTTTGCTTATTTATTTACTACATCTCTGCACCCCACCCCTTCCCACTGCTGAGCCTCTCCCTACACACACACACACACACACCATCTCTGGGTCCTATGACCCACCTTTTCAATAAAGCCACTCAGAGCAATTTTTCTGTGTTCATACTGTACTGTGTCCTTACAGCTCAGCAAGCTGTGATGGAAAGTGTTTGAACTGGGAAAACAAGGGCTACGTAGTGAAAAGTTCTTAGAAAGCTGACGCCTACATTTCCTTAACAATGGTCATTGCGACTACTATGGTTGCACTATGGTTGATTACTTTTGTGATCTGCATGTCAGTTGTCTATATGCAGATGAATGCTTCCAGGAATGACTGAGAAATGGTTGTTTCACCAGGTGGGTTAGATACATCTCCTGCAATCCTGCTTTCCTCACTCACTTCACACAGCCAATCAGTCTCCCCGCCTGCCCCCACCTCTTACCAGATCACCACCTAGGCTTGGGTCGGGGCTCCAGGTCTGGCTCACAGCCCCGTGCCTCACCCTGCTGCCTTTTACCCTGTCCCCGCCAAATCTCCTCCTTACGGGTACCTGGTGATTTTTACAACCCAGAAGGGATGCTGTCAGTCCTACAGGAAAACTCTGTTAGGGAGGAACTGGGATGCCTAGCACATCCCCAAGGTTTGTGGAATTAGATGAGATTGAGCTATGGAAAAAGGAGCCAACATTTATTGACTATCTTCTCTTTACATAAATTACTTAATTCTCTCATTGGCATTATTGTTTTGAACGTTAAATTGGATGATGCTTGTCAAGGGCTTACTTAGCCCAGTTCCTAACACTTAGTCGAGCGCTAGGATTATGATAATTGTGGTAACAATGACCCTGCAAGATGGGTCATCTTGAATAGAAGATAGTGTCCCTCTAACAGGGTCGTGGGGTTGTTACCGTAATGATGAGAAAACTAGATGGAAAAACTGAGGATGCACTTGTCTAGTGTTTTAAATCCAGGACTCTACTCCCAGGCAGAGCCCTCCGCAGTTCACCTCCCCACTCCATGGCTTTTTGCCCAATCCCAGGGCCTAGGGGCTCCTCTCTCTGCCTCAGCCGCCACCTTACCCTGTTCTCTATTTTCTTTCCCTGTTCCCTACTGGTCTAGAATCTAGAAGGTGCCTTTCATACCTCCTCCTGCCCACTTCCTAGAGTCTTCCTGTTAGATATTGGACCACACAGAATCACAGAGAGCTGAAAGCAGCAAACCAGCAGGGGCAGCTCGTGCAATGCAGAAATCCCCTCTCCAAGTCGGGGGTGCTGGGGCGGGTCCCTGGCACACACCTCCAGAGGAGAGAGGCTCAGGGGCCATTCCTAACCTGCAGAAAGTTTCCCCTGTAAGAAGCTGGAACCGGCCTCCCTCTGGTTCCTTGCATGACTCCTGCTCTGCCTCTCAGGCCTCCAGGAACAAAGATTTGAAGTCCTGGTCATGATGCCCTCAGAGTCTGTGCTTCAGTGGCCGCTGGGGACTGTAGCAGCACACAAGACTTGGTTCTCTCCCCACCCCCTCCCCAGCTCCCTAAAGTAGAGGGGGGATCAGACAGCAGATCCCGTTCCCAGCAAGGCCCAGGCTGGCCCGTATCAAATGAGCTGTGTTTATCTCTCAGCCCCCGCTGGCAGAGAAGGCGGGACCCAGCCCCAGCTGGGGTGCTTGTCAGAGCCAGCCCAACTCTCCAAGGATTGAATAATGTCTTTCTTCCTCAGTCCCCTCCCCCCACCCGGGAGGGGGCCGATTGCAACACAACCTCGAAGAAGCCTTCGGTCTGAGCCTCGTTGCTGAAGAAACCCTCCACTCCCACCTTCCTTGGGGCGGCCCTGTAGCCTGGCCCCTGTGCCAGTTGGCACCCCTCCCCCTTGCCGCCTGCTCAGAGCACGGAGACAGAGGGAACGGCTCAGCCCATGCCCAGGCCAGGAAGCCGGTTGCCCCACCAACAGACCTGGCAGTGGCTGAGAACGTGTGGGGCCTGGCAGGCCGGTCCCTCAACCCCAGGAGGCCCTGCGGCCACAACCCCACCCAACCACACCTTCCAAGGTGAGAGGCACAAGGAAGGGTGGCATTGCCTGGGGCTCCCTCTTATACCAGGGAGGTGAGTGCCCCAAGGCCATGCCAAAGCCAAGCAGAAAGAGGACCGGCCAGGCCGCAGCCTCTTCCATCCCTGCAGTCCTGGCTTTAGCCCCCATCCTTGCTTATGGCTGGGAGGAGCTCTAACTCCTTTTGCCACCAAATCACCTTGTGACAATGAGGAAGCCTTGCTCTTCCTTCTCTTGGCCTCAGTTTCTCTTCTGCAAAATAAGGGGGGTGGTGAACTTTGATCTCCAAAGGTTTCTGCACAGATACTGCTTATGAGTCTGTGATTTCTCAATTCTAAGACTGCAAGTTTCTAAGATTGAAGATTTGAGAATTCTGTGCTTCTAAGAGCCTACATTTCATGAGGACATGAAGCTTCTGTGATTTTGTGGTTCTAAGATTTGATCATTTCAAGCTTCCATGATTTAGGATATATTGGTGGTGCCACACACCCAAGCTCTCGGGGCTTCCAGGGTGGGCTAGGATAAGGTTCAGGGAGCCAGTGAGTAACATGAAGAAGGAGGCCAAGTTTGTCTCTCACATCCCCTCCTTTCCCATCTGCTCCCTTGATCTTCTGTGGCCTTCTCCCACCTGCCCTGCCCTTGGGCCTGCCCCGCTGCCCCTCTCCACACACCACCGTACCTCATCCCATCCACCTGTACCCACATTCCTCTCCCCAACTCAGGGGGCAACTGGGCATGCTCTTGAGGATCTTTTGGAGTTAATGGCCCCTAGCAGTGATGTCTAACTCAGGGAAAAGACAGCAGTGGAGGAAAAGGACAGTTGGCCCTGTTCCAGGCTTTAGATAGAGAAGAATTAAAGTTGGACAGGCTTCCTACCCCTCAAAATGCATGTAGGTGTGTGTATATAGTCCAAAGACCCTGGCTTTTGAGTCAGATAGGTCAGGATTCAAACTGGATTTGGCTTTTATCTGTAGCCTGAGTTTAGACAAATTACTGAATCGCTCCAGGTCTCAGTTTCCATATCTGTTAAACGGGATTAGTTTTGGCTACCTCTCAGGGTTATTGTAGAATTAAATCAGATAATATATGCAACGTGCCTAGCGCCTGACATGTATTAGATGCTCTGTTAAATGGTAGGTTAGGGGCACCTGGGTGGCTCAGTCAGTTAAGCGTCTGACTTTGGCTCAGGTCATGATCTCACAGTTTGTGAGTTCGAGCCCCGCGTCGGGCTCTGTGCTGACAGCTCAGAGCCTGGAGCCTGCCTCGCATTCTGTGTCTCCCTCTCTCTCTGCCCCTCCCCCACTTGTGCTCTGTCTCTCTCTACCAAAAATAAATAAATGTAAATGGTAGGTTAAAAACAAAAAGCAGATCTGGGTGCTGACTCCAAACTTCCCTAACAGTCTGTTTGTCATGGTATTCCATTTGTTCCCACAATTTTATGGGCAGCCCCCAGACACCCATTAGGGCATGAATATCAGGGTACCTGCCACTGAGGTCACATCTCCCAGGTGTCATTTACAACCTCACCAACCCTGTTTCCTGTGGCTCCCCACACTCTCCTAGCCGCACTCACAAGCCAGATTCCCTCAACGCCCCCTCTGCCTACACAGACCTCAGGGACAGGATACAGAGATGAAAGGGGTCAGGAGGCTGGAGAGGGAGGGAGAGGCTCACAAGGGGCCTTGAGAATCCAGAGGGCAAAAGAAAGTCACGGAAAAGTTTTAAACCGGGGCATGCCCATGGTCAGGCTTGCCCTTTAGCATTATCAGTGTGGCCACAGGAGTGGAGAATGGTTTGGAGGAGTTGGAGGGCAAAACTGGAGGCAGAGAGACCAGGGAGGCTGTTGCAGTCACTGGTTGTGAGAGAATGCTGGCCTGGGCCAAGACGGAAGCCGTGCCCACGGGCAAAAGTGCAGATTTGAGGAACACTTAGGAGGTATGGTGGGCGGGCTTTGGGGCAGGCTGGATGTGGGCGGGGAAGATAAAGGAACAGTCTACAGTAGTAGGACTGAGGTTTCAGGCCTGAACAACCAGGTGAATGGGGAGCACTTGACAGAAAAACAGAAAGTGTTATTATCATTAGGTGTAGTAATGTTACTTCCTGCTATTCATTCATTTATTGAGCTTTTGTGTATCAAGTCTTCTACAAGTCTGTGGGCCTGGGCCATGACTAAGTAAGACACAGTCCCCATTCTCAAGAAGCTCACAGCCTAATGAAGAAGACGGATAGATATAATACAGCTGACCCTGAACAACACAGGTTTGACCTGCACAGGTCCACTTATATGTGGATTTTTTACACCACGGTACTGTAAATGTATTTTCTCTTCCTTATGATTTTCTTAATAACATTTTCTTTTCTCTAGCTGACATTATTGTAAGATTACCATATGTAATACATATAACACACAAAATATGTATTGCTTGACTGCTTATGTTATCGGTAAGGCTTCAAGTCAATAGTAGGCTACCAGTTATTAAGTTTTGGGGTGAGTCAAAAGCTAAAGGCAGGTTTTCGACTCTGAGGGGCTTGGTTCCCTTAACCCCCACATTGTTCAAGCATCAACTGTACATACAGTGTGACAAGTTCTATGACAGTGAAAGCACAGAGTCTTTGGGGAAGGCTTCCCCCCAGAAAAGATGCTTGACCTGGATGTTGGAGGGGTTAACAAGGTGCAGACGCAGGGGAAGGACCTGTCAGGCAGATCAGGAGCTATGTGCAAAGGCACAGAGGTGGGGGTGACTGTGGTTCACGCAAGGCCGCTGCAGGTGGCTGGGATGTGCCGGGTGCTAGCTCCCCTTCCTGCCCGAAGCATCCACTTGAATAGGCCATAGCCAAAGCTCTTCCCTAGCTTGACACTGACTTAAAGTCGCTGGACTTAGTTGGTCCCATCTGATTTCAGGGCAACAGCGTTTACCATACAGACTCTAAGTCTTATCATGTCACCTCAGACTGCCATGAGCTGGCTCTTGCCTGCTTTTCCAGCAACACTGTCAGTGGTGGCCTCGTTTTCAGCCTCCCCTCCTCTTGTTGAATCTCTCACTCTTTCACCACCCCACCAGGCTCTTTCGCACTTCTGCGCCTTCCCATGCTGTTTCCTTCACTTGGAATGTGATTCTCCAACTCCATGTTTGGCCAACTCATTCTCATTCTTCAAAAGCCTGTCTAGATGCTGCCCTTTCGGTGAAGCCGCCCCACCCTTCCAGGCCAGCTGCCAGTCCTTCCTCAGGGCTCCCACAGAACTGAGTTCAGCCCTCTGTGACAACTCCTGTCACTGGGTTTGAAGTACTTATTAAGTGCATTCTTCTTCCTTACTAAACTGTGAGCTTCTTGAGAGCAGGGACCACATCTCATTACTTTTTGGGTCTCCAGTGCTCTGCACAGGTCCTACACAGAGTTGATGCTCGATAAATGAACACGCCATGAAAGAATTGAGTCAGCGGAGAGGGGAAGTTCTGGAAGAGGAGGTGATTGATGGTCCTTAATCCTGGAAACCTCTTTAACAAAGAAAATACTTCATCATGTGGTAAGATAGCACTTTTAGCACTTTGACCCTTAGCACTTTGACCCTCTTGCACTTTTAGCACTTTGACCCTTAGCACTTTGACCTTGCCACCTAACAGGAACTAGCCTTTGACCTCTCCTTTCCAGCCCTCACCATCTAAACTCCCAAGCCAAATACCATGTAAAAAAGGGCAGAAGCCCGGGTAGGTAAGGGGATGAGCAATTCCATGATCTTCACATGTAAGTCAAAGTTTCCAATCTGTTCCATCCAAGGTCATCCCACAGTCTGCTTTGAAACTCTCATGCTATAAAGGCCTCATAGGGGATAGTTAGGAGTGGGTAGTGTGATTGGAATTCTTCCAAGAAGAAACAGAAAAGACAACCAAAAAGAAGCTTCTGGGATGCAGGGGAGGCTGGAAGGGACCAGGGGATCTGGGGTGTGAGGAGAGAGGCCTGGGACTGTGGCTGGCCTGTCCCCAGCCTGCAAGAACTCAAGAAACCTGAGCGAGCCAGCTGCGCAGGAATGTGAGAAAGTTTACATCTTTTCCCTTGCGCCCACACAGCCATTATTTATTTATAGTTCCCTTTCATGCAAACAAACTTGCTTCCCTCTAAGACATACGCTCTGCTCTGGGCACTGGCACCCAATGGGGGAGGCCTCCTAAGGGAATCAGAAGTGAAAACCTCAGGTCCTCAGTAGCTAAGCTGTATGACCCAGGGAAAGGGCCCTCACTTCTCTGAACCTGACTCCTCTTCTCTGGCACGTGATGGATGTTCAGGAGTACAGAAGGACCTGAAATGAGAGACCTGTCAAACCAGGAAAGGCAGCTCTGTTACCAGCAAGTGTCGGTGGGGGGGGGGGGGTGCAGAGATAAGACTGTTTACATTCTGTTCTGCCTTGGACATAGATACTTAGATTCACAGAATCTTAGAAAGTTAGGGACTGAGAGATGACATCCAATCCTTTATTACAGATGTGGAAATTGAGTCCGAGAAGAGAGGTCGGGACTTGCCTAAGATCATTGATTTATGCCAGCACAAACTCCAGTGGCAGTCTTCAGATCTGAGGGAGGTGCTTATAGGAACACCCCTTCCCTAAGGGGGCAGGACCAGAAGAAATGGCTTTGAATTGCGAACAAAAGGATCCAGGTGAGATATAAGGAAGAATCCCAGCTGTAAGAATGGGTAACATAAGAAGACTGGAACCGCCTTCTCTGGGATGGGATGAGATCCCCTCCAGGGGGTTGCCTGAAATGATCTCAGCACTGCATCTCCCAGGGGCACTGCTCTCACACCAGTCCTTTTCTTTGGGAGTCCAAGGGATTCAGGATTCCTCTTCCAGAGACCGGCGCCATGGCTGGTGGCTGGGGGAACTTGAGATGCCAGTCCTGGAACAGGTGCAACAGCTGGAACAACTGCGCAGCTGTTACCCAGCTCCTGCTCAGCAGCCAGCTAGCCAGTGAGTGAGACAGAGACCTCTACTGGTGGGAGTGAGGAAGTGCAGAACCACCTAGACAGACCCAGAGAGGGGCCTGCCTGGAGCCAGATGTCAAGCCTTCACTCAGGTGTCCCCCTCCCCCGTGTAAATCTGGACAGGTAGATGGGGATGCAACTAAGCTGAAAAGCAGGGCAGGGTCCCTGCCGGTGGGTCCCCCTACACACCCACTGTTCTAGGCCTCCTAAGTACTGGAGGGGCCGCTCCTGGTGTCTGAGGATCTATTGACTCCTCCCTAGCAGGACAGGAGTACTAGGCTGCAGACCTAAACACCCTGACTTCCTTTCCCGAAGCCCAGAACAGACTCAGAATCAAGGCAACAGCATCTTTGGATCTTAGAGTCTTAGAATCACGGGATATTAAAGCCAGAAGTGTCCTCAGTGATTGTCTCTTGGGGTCAACCATCTCTCTTTACCGCTGGGAAAACTGAGGGGGGAGAGAAAGGCAACTTGTCTGGTGTCTGCATGGCTAGAATTAGTAGCAGAGCCAGGCTGAGGCCCTGACCTTCTGATTCCAAGTTTGTCCTCTGTACTACTTCATACGAGGGGAGCTCCCTTCCTGCCCTATCTCTGCTTCTGCAGTCTGGGATTCTGTCACTTGGGAACAGAAGCCTCAATTCCCACAGTTCACATCACCCTTGGAGAGAGGCTAGAGCAATTGACGGTTTTACCTGATAACTGACTGTCTCTTGAAAGCAGGACTGGACAGCGGGAGGGAAGAGAAAGCAGACGCGAGCCGGATACCTTGCGGGCGGGAGGGGGTGGCAATAGTAAGGGAGGAGCACAAGGAAGAGGCACTGACATAGGGGGAAGAGTACCGGAGAGGGAGTCAAGATACTAGGCCGGTTCTCATTCCACAGAGAAATGGATACCCAAACTGACGAACATCATACATGTATGTGTCTTCACCTGGGGCTGGGGTCAGTACCAGTCAGTGACCAGGTCACAGACCTGGAATCGGGGTTAAGTCCGTGGTCAGGGCTTTGAGGATCAGGGCTCAGCCTGTGGCCAGAGCTGAGACTCAGTCCGGGTTGAATTCAATCTGTGGCTGGAAACAGAGCCAAGGACAGAATAACCTTTGTTTGAATAGCCTTTTTGCACTGTAACTGAGGAGCAAACTGCCATGTGTGTTCACAGGCCTTTGGCATTCCGCAGGGCTGAGCCACCTCAGGAGTCTGACATGACACAGACTTGAGAATTCCCATCTGTTGGTATCACTTCTGAAAGCACCTAAGGTGTCACCAGGAGATTTCTTATGTACAACGGGCCTTAGATCTTACTTGAACTAAGACAAGGACCATCACAAGAGACCTCCAAATAGGACTCTGGCAAATGACTATAGAATAGGATTGTTCCAGGGCACCTGGGTGGCTCAGTCGGTTGAGCCTCCGACTTCAGCTCAGGTCACGATCTCACGGTCCGTGAGTTTGAGCCCCGCGTCGGGCTCTGGGCTGATGGCTCGGAGCCTGGAGTCTGCTTCCGATTCTGTGTCTCCCTCTCTCTCTCTGCCCCTCCCCCGTTCATGTTCTGTCTCTCTCTGTCTCAAAAATAAATAAACGTTAAAAAAAAAAAAAAAAAGAATAGGATTGTTCCTAGATTCATAGATTGTCAGCACTAGACAAAGTGAGGCTCTGAGCAGGGAAGTGATCTGTTCAAATTCACACAACCCATAAGCAACAAATCTATTCTTTAATAAATTTGCTGTGTGAACTTGGGCAAGTCACTCCCACTTTCTGGGCTTCAGTTTAACTATAGGAAAATTGGGGGGGTAGAAGCAGACGATTTTCTAAATTTTTTTTAATGTTTATTTATTTTGAGAGAGAGAGCATGAGCAGGAGAGGGGCAGACAGAGAGGGAGACACAGAATCCGAGGCAGGCTCCAGGCTCTGAGCTGTCAGCACAGAGTCCAACGTGAGGCTCAAACTCACAAAATGTGAGACCATGACCTGAGCTGAAGTCGGGTGCTCAACCGACTGAGCCGCCCAGGTGCCCCAGAAGCAGGTGATATTCAAAGGCTCTTTCAGCTCTGACATCCCAGAATCTGAACACAACCCTCTGAATGCCAGTCCACCTCACTTTAACTCAAGTCTGCTCTGAGTTGTTTTCTTGTGTGTCTGTCGCTAAGACACTGCCTGAAGGCCAGTGGAGGCACAGAGGAAGGAGAGCAGAGTGGATCAGGTGGCCAGGGAAAGTTTGCTGGAAGAAGTTTGACCTGGCAAGGTGGTGAAGGCCTGACAAGATATGGGAGGCCAAGAGCAGGGGTGTGGGTAGGACAAGAGCAATCCTGCACAATGATCTGATTCTAGGACATCTTTCCAAGATGCATCAGGGGCAACGGTACCCGGAGAAACACCTTGGGAGCTAAGAACGATGTGCCAAGAGGAAGGGAGGCAGGCATTAAGGGCATTCTGTACTAAGTCCCTTTTAAGAAACAACAGGTAAGTGTTAGGAGGAAACCTCCAGGGCCCAAGGAAGGGGAGGAGGAATTTACTGAGTACTAGGCATTGTGCTGGCTGACTGAACACAGTCACTTCCCTTAATCCTCCCAAGAACTCTTTGGGTTCCAGGTAAGTATGTGTCTTAGATGATGAATTAGAGGCTCAGAGAAGTTGTGACTTATGAGAAGTCACACAGCCGCTAAGGGGCAGAGGCAGGACTTGAACCCAACAGAGTTCCTTCCATTAGTTGTTACTAAGGACTTCTATGAGTCTCATGCTAAGGGCAGCCCAGAGACGACCAGACTTGCAGCCTGCCCTCACAAGCAGAGACAAGAATGAAACCAAATCCAGCACTGCCAGCTCAGGAAAGTCATGTGCCAAAGAAAGGCAGCAATGGGGGAGTGGAGCTGTGGGGAGGGCAGAGCACTAGGCGGGGAGTTGGGAACCTGGGGTCTTCATCCCAGGCTCTGCGCTGTGTAACCTGGAGCAAACCACTGCCCCTCCTTGTCCTCAGTTTCTTTATCAGGTATTTCAGGGTTTGAACTAAACTCCTTCCTTCTCATCAAGAGAATCTTGGTTTTGTTTTCCATCCTCACAGTATTCTAAGAGACTGGGGATGGAGAGGAGGTCCAGGAGCCTCTGGCAGAGGCAGTGAGGGAACTGAGCTGCAGAGAGATTATATAAACTGTTTGAGGTTACACTGTCTAAGTGGAGAAGCATGAATTCGGGAACTGATTTTTTTTTTTAAGACGCTACCATGTACCAGCTAGTTGCTTTATTATATTTTCTCCAATTTAATTCTCACAACAGTCCTGGGATTTTTGACTCCCATTTTATAGATTGGGAAACTGAGGCTTAGAGAGGTGCCCTCCATCAGCTGGTATTCAGAAGATCTGGGATAGTGAAGACTGGTCTATCTCCCTGTGCCCTGCTGCCTCCCAGGGTCTTACAGCTCCAAATCAGGGTTCCTTCCAGATGCTTTGCTTTGCAGCAGGGGGAAAAGCATAGGATTGGGAATTGGAGAGCTCTGGCGTTGGATGGCTTACTAGCTCTGTAAACTTCAGCAAGTTTCTTCTGTTACCCTAAGTTTTCTCATCTGTAAAATGCAAATGATAGTACCCACCTCTTGGGAGTCACGTGAGGATCACAACGGATAACAGAATGAGGTTACCTAGCGAGCTCTTCTTTCTTTGCACCGGCTCCCTTTGAATACAATAGTCTTTACATCTCCATCACCTTCTTCACACCCTTGCAGCCAAACATACCCTGCTCTCTGCTGAGAATATGAAGCACCACCACCAGCCTACACACATGCGCACAGTGTCCTGCCTTCTCTCCCACTGCCCTCAGTCCCCCTCTCCTCAGGTCCCTGGCAGCAGCCCCCCCTGGCCCTGAGTTTTGCCAAGTTCCCCCCAGTATCCCAGACTCATCAGCCCATACTGGTCGGCAGAGGAGTCTCCACTCTCCCCGCACAGGTGCTGCCTGGAAGTCTGCCAGAACAGTGTGGGGTCCCAAGTCCTGGCACTTTCCCTGCACATCCCAGGGGCTCGCATCCCTCCTCTGCTTATCCAGCCCTCCCCTCCCCTACTTACGGGCTCGAGCGTGAGAATCCAAGGGGAACCAGAGCAGCGCGAGTCCCAGCAAGGAGGAGAGGACCCTTACCTCGGGAACCATCCTTCCTTCCCCCGGGGCCAGGCCGCCAGGCGCTGAGCCAGGAGGGGCGTCGGGAGAAACTGAGATGAGGACACTGAGGCACAGGGGCACAAAAGCAACCAGGGGGGGGCTGCTGCTACAGCGGAGAGTCAGAGAAGGGTCGAGTAGGCGGTGAGAACAGAAAGAGAGGTCCAAGGTGGGAATAAGAGGAAGGTGGAAAGAGGACAAGGGAAAAGGAAAGACAGAGAGATGGAGAGATGGAGGAAGGTACGGCAAGAAGGGAAAGCAATAAAAGCAAAGGAGAAGGTGAGAGGGAGGGGAGGAGGAGAAAGACGGGGAGGACAGGGGTCTGCAGAGCGCGCAGCGTTGGGCGAGGCGCGCGGGAGCAGCGGGCGGTTCCCGGCGCGCGGGCTAGAATCGGCCGGCGCCCCCTGCTCGGTGGGCTCGGGGTCGGGCTGCGGGGTCCTGGGGCCCGGCGGGGCGGCGGTACCGGCGGCGGCGACGGCGTGGCGGCCACGGGGGCTGGCTGAGCGCGGGCCGGCTGTGCACGCCAAGGGCGCCAGGCGCCGCGCTCGGGCGCATTTGTACTTTGCCGCGGGAAGCAGGCAGCCCCGGCCTGGCGCTGGCCTAGCGCTGGCGCCTCCTCTGGGGCACCGCGGGCTCGGTGGATTGGCCACCCGAGAAACAGGCCCACTTTACCCCTCCTCTCTGGTGCGGGTCTCTGGGACGCACGCTCCAGGCGCGGCGCCGAGAGGAGGCGAGAGGGCTGGGGAGGGGGAAGGGGCCACCCGGGCCACGGGCTTTAACCCCTGACTCCCCGCGGCGCCCAGAGAGCAGGAGGACGCAACCCAGTTAGGCTTCAGGTGAAACTTGGGGGCGGGGAAGGATGAGATGTCCGGGTGGGAGAGGCGAAGCGAGCTGCGGGACCCGCGAGGCGCTCAGGGTAGGGCTCTGGGCGGTGCGTGCACATCACTCTCAATGGAGTCAGGCAGGACACTTGCCATTCTTAATTCTGTTTGTGGTCTTGGACACGCCATCTCAGGATCTAAAATGCGGATCTTAATATCTCCCCACTTCTTTTTGCGAAGATGAAATGAGGTAATGAACGTCCAAGTACTCACATCTCAAAAAGAAGGGGTCGTAATCCCATGCACCTAGAATACCCTTACCAGTTCCCCTTCCTACCCACACGCTAGGTGCCTAGGTTGAAATCCAGTCCAGCTGGATTCTTGGCCCTTCCTCTGGAAGTCTTTCTCTACTTTTCCCCCTCCCACTCCCAAAGGAGGACATGGTCTCTCCTTTGTCTCTGCAGGTAAGGCTCCCACCTCTCTGAGAGTGGTGACCGCGTTCATTCCTCTTCAGTGAGAGCTGATTGTCAGTCACCTTTCCCACCAACGTGAGCTCCCTGTGGTACCGCCCTGAAACCCATGATTAATGCTCCATACCTTGTGTGGAATGAGTGCGTGAATTAGTAGGACGCTTGAGCTTTCCAGATAGGAAACACCCAGGCTCTGAAATCAAAAGCCTGGGTCTCTCCCAGCTCTCTCCCTAGCTTGCTGGGCCATTTTGCTGAAGTTCATCCATCCTGCTTTGGATCTCACCTTCCTGCCCAGCTTCTCTTGCAGAGCTACTGGAAAGCCCAGTGAGCACCCAGAAGAGTGTGAGAGGTGAGATGGGAGGCCAAGCCACATCCCACTCTAGTAGAGAATCATTTCTAGCTCTGCACACTTCTGAAAAGATAGCTTCCCGCGATAAGGCTGGGCTCCCCATTCCCAAGTGCTGCCAGGCCATCCCCTCCAGAACAGAGAGCAGGGGGGAGGAACCAGTGATCTCAGACACAGAACTTCCCCAGGGCTCTCCGAATCAGGGACAAACATGATCTGCCCCAAAGGTGCCCTTCAGGCTTAATTTCTCCCATTCCAATCCGGCCAGTCTCTTTCTCTCCCTTGAGTATACCTTATTTTAACAGATAATGAGAGCTATGCATGTCATTGTGCTTCCCTTTTTGCCTTGCCTTTCAGGAAGTGCAGTTAAATTTAGTGCTTAATTGCAGAAATAGTCTCATCCCAAGGTTCTGAGTCAGAGATCTTTTCCTTTCTCCATCTTTATTAATTTTTTTTTAGAAGTTTATTTATTTTGAGAGTGTGCATGGGGAAGGGGCAGAGAGACAGAGGGAGGGAGAGAGAATCCCAAGCAGGCTCTGTGCTGTCAGCCCAGAGCCTGACGCAGGGCTTGATCTCACAAGCTATGAGATCATAACCTGAGCTGAAATCAAGAGTCAGACACTTAAGCGACTGAGCCACCCAGGTGCCCCTCTCCATCTTTATTTAAAGTCTGCTATACATATACATCCGTGTCTTAGTTGTAAGAGACGAATTAAGATTGGCCTGTCCTATATCCTGTCCATTTTACTTCAGGAAAGGTCTCTACCATGAAACCCCAAAATGTCTCAATCCTTCTCTCCATCGTCACTGCTCCCAGAGTTGGGGCCATTGTCATCCCTTACCTGGATTTTGCCAACAGCTTCTAAGCAAGGCTGCCACCCCTAACCTGGGCCCCTTCAATTTATGTTCCTCCCATGTGCCCTAAGAATTATTCTGATTATTTCTACCGACAAATCTGATCACATCACTTTCCCCTTAAAATCCATGATTGGAAATAAATAAATATATAACATTAAATGCAATGTGGTACCCTGGATTGGATTCTGGGACAGTAAAAGGACATTAGTGGAAAAACTAGTGAATAAAGTCTATACTTTAGTTGATAGTAATGTAGCAATCTTGGTTTCTTCGTTTGGACAAAGGTTCCCTGGCTATGTAAGATGTTAGCATTGGGGGAAGTAGGGTAGAGGATATAGGGTTCTTAGATAAGAACTCTACTATCTTTGTAACTCTTCTATGAACCTAAAATCTTTCCAAAATTAAAAAAAAAAGTCTTTCCAAAATGAAAAGTTTATTAAATAAATAACAGAAAAAAATTATTGGTTTCCTATCATATACAGAATAAAATCCAAAACTGGTAACGTTGGATTCAGGACTGTGGGCATTTTGGCTCCTACTTACCACTCCCATCGACCCTACACTTCACTACTCACTTCGCCAAATTGGCTGTGATTTCCCACACCTTCACATGTTTGTATATGCTTTCCTCCTGCCTGCATCATCTTTCTCCTTCTCTATCTAGTGAATTCCTTTTCACTTTCAAAAGTCAGCTCTGAGTCACTTTCTTCTCCAAGGCCTTCCCTGAGTCCCCCAAGCAAAGCAAATTTTTGGTCTTTGTGTTTCCCAGAGCACTTTGTATTGTAGCTACTGGCGTGTAAATATTTATTTGCATTTTGGAGTAAATATTTGCATTTCCACTCAGTACTGTGGGGAGCAGGGGCCTTTTTTCATTTATATCTGTACTTCCAGCACTTAGCAAGGCCCCTGACACACAAAGAAATGGAATAAATGATTGCTTCGTGGATGAGTGAAGACCTCAGTGTTTTGAAAAGATATTATTCTTTCACGGGGGAGGCTTCAGCACCCCTATTGTCCTCGGTTTTAATCAATGATTGACATAAGAAGCAAGCATTTGAGGAAAATCTCTGAGTCTTCTGTAGAATTGTTGAAGAGAGTTCTCCAGGAAGATGGTTGTCCTTAAAGAAAGGAGACTTGATAAATTCTTCCAAAATCTATTCAGAAAAAAAAAAAAAGTACCCATAGCAATTTGTTACAAGTTTGGTACCTGTTTGCTTCCTTCTTAGGGAACTTGCTCATTGCCTTCCAAGGCAGACCATTCAATGCACTGTTGGACAATTCTTCAACTGGGGTGCCTTGGTGGCTCAGTCGGTTAAGTGTCCAGCTCTCAAGATTTTGGCTCAGGTCATGATCTCACAGTTCTTAAGTTCAAGCCCTTCATCCAGCTCTGCGCTAGCAGCACAGAGCCTACTTGGGATTCTCTCTCCCCCTTTTGCTGTCTGCCACCCCCCCACTCCCACCCCCTGCTAGCAAAGCTCTCTTTTTCTCTCTCTCTTTCTCAAAATAAATAAACATTAAAAAAAAAAAAAGTTCTTTAACTGATATCTGATTCTCCGTGACTCCCCTCACTGCCCCTAGCTCTGCCCCCAAGGATGCAGAGAGTAAGCCAACTCCTTTTGTCTTTTGAGAACTCTCTAGAGATTTGAGACAGAGGACTCCTCTTCCATACTTGCATCCTTACTAGTTCTGGCTCTTGGACCCATCATGCCACATTATATTTTCTCTTTTCAAACTCACTGAGTGCTTTTGCTTCCCATGTCTCTGCATGTGCTATGTTTTTCTAATGCCCTCCCTCTACCCTTTCTTATCTGGCAGCCTTACTTTTTCCAAGATTAAAACTGCTCTCTCCTTCATTTATCCAACCCTGTGCCAGGCACTGTGCTAGGTGCTAGGGACACAGTGGAGAACAAGAGAGACACTGGTGCTGGTAGGCCAGGTTCTCGTTGAAGTCTGTTTCATGGTGTCTGAGTTAGCGTCTCTTTGCTCCATGCTTCTGTGTCTCCATTGTAGCACATATCACTTGTCACCTTGTATCATCAAAGGTTTCATGTCACCTCCTCTAAAGTGAGTTCCTGGAGAACACAGACTACTATCTTCCCTAGCCTTCACACACAGCTTTGCACACAGTAGGTGCTAAATAAAGTTTTGTTGAAGAATAGCCTTGTTCCTTCAAATAGTCTTCTTGTGACATTATTTGTGGCTAAGACCTCCTCCTGGGCTGCAGGCTCCTTGATTATGAAAACTTAGCATAGTGATAAGGATCAGAGAGATTAGCATAAAGCAAAGACTTCTTAACCCAGTCCACTTAATTCTGTAAGTAAGATTCTAAAAGCAGATTCACCTAAGAGTGAATATAAGAGGACTACATAATAGACTCTACATCGGTGTGCTCGTAAATGTGTAACAACCAGCTCTCTAGGGGAAAAAAAGCCCTGGTTTATAGCAGTTGCCAATTTCCATGGTGTAGATACTCCCACCGTGGCCAATTTCAGGCTAGCAATGTGACATCACTGAATGTGGAGTTGACGATAGGACACCATTATGTAGTATTTCCATTAGCGGGTCCAATACATGTAAATAATTTCAAGAACATTGATGGTGAAGTGCAGGAATATAATTAGGGGTTGAAGAGTTTGAATGTTTTGAATATAACTTACTTGTGAGTTTATATGATTTAATGTTCAGAATGATAGTGTTAAACAACCAGCTTGCAAAATTCCTGAGAATTTAACACTTAGCTAGCTCTCCTGAGTCCTTAGAATCAGCTCTAGTACACTGCCTTTACTTGATGATGTCCTGATGATGTGAACAAATTGAGTCTTTAAAGCTGGGTCCAGTTTAGGTGCAGCGGGAGGAAAGTCTTATTTAAAGGAACGGTCAGAGTTCATTTATTTGTAAATTGAACAATCCCCACTCCACTCCCACCCTTCAGCCAGGTTAGAGTTACTTATCTGTGTAACAAACCTTTATTTAAAACCTATTATTGCTTCAGGACATATTCCTTTGAATCTCCAGATATTGTGCATATAGTTGGCTTAAATAAATGTTTGTAGAACGAACTTGAAGCTCCCCAGTATTTATTTGTATGGGTTTTTAGTGTGGCTTCGTGAACATGTCTAAGTCTTTTTTTGTTTGTTTGTTTGTTTAACCATAGTGGGCCCTCCTCTCTTCCAAGAACAGCCTGCAAACAGAAATTCTGATGGAGAGAGGTATAAGGAACCAGGATGAGGGAAGGCATAGCCCTTAATTTCACAGGGCCCTCACGAGGGAAACCAGTGTCTTCGGAAGGTAGAGTGGGATCATCCTTCATCCAGACCCTAAGCTCTGCTACCAGCCAGAGGCCTCCCTACTGCAAGTGCCATCACCAGCCAAGCCAAAGGAACTTATGCTACTGCCTCCTCCATGTTCAGGGGACCTTTGGAGAGCAGCTTGTCCTCAGAGATTTCTGTCTATAGCTCTGTGAAGATGTAGCTAGAGTGCCAGAGAACGGTGCCATATAACTTGGGTCCCACAGCCAGACGGTGGCAGGCACTGTACCCACCCAAAGATGGGAACAAAGAGCCACCAGTTATCTCTGTGTTTTCTCCAGCAATATACAGAGTTTAAAATTTTTTTTCAGGGTTACTTTTTTAAAAAATGTTTATTTATTTAGAGAGAGAGAGTGCACGCAGGAGCAGAGGAGGTGCAGAGAGAGAGGGGGAGAAAGAATCCCAAGCAGGGTCCACACTGAGTATGGAGCCCTACACCGGGAACAATCTGACACCACCACAAGAACATGACCTGAGCTGACACCTGAGAGTCAGACGCTTGACCAACTGAGCCACCCAGGTGCCCCCTTAATTCTTGATCACTGCTATACTCCTGGCTCCTAAGACAGTGCCTGCCCATGGTAGAGTCTTACTGAATTTTTAAATTTAATTAATTAATTAATTTTAAGGAAGCTCTATATCCAACACGGGGTTTTAACTCATGACCCCGTGGCATGTTCCACCGATGGAGCCAACCCCGACTGTTTTTTTAAATAAATGAAAATAAATGGAAGATAGAATACTTACCTGGATGATCTGATTCATGTGAGAAGTGAACCCTAGACTTAAGACTCCAGTCCTTGGAATTTAACCACATTAGTATTTTCATCACTGTTATTATTACCTCATATATTATTATCATCCCCCCATCATCATCAACAACAGTGCTGCGTTGCACATGGGGGTTCTTACTGTTTATTGACTGACTGACTGAGTGAATGAATGGACAGACATCAACTTTACAGCTAGCCTCAAACTACCTTTCTAGTCTTATTTACTATTCCCCCTCCCCCATTCTAACTTCTTATATATACTATGCTCCAGCTACTCAGAAGCAATCATTTTCACTTACCACACTATGTCTCCACATTTCTGTGTGTTGACTTATTCTGCTATTCCTTGTATTTGGAATTCCCATTCTTTGTTTGGTGAGTTCTCATCCTTTCTTTAGGACCCCATTTTGCATCCCATCTAGATAGTCACTCTCGCTTCTGGCCTTCCAGTTCACTATGCCTGCACCACTGAAAAACCCATCTCCTGTCCTGAATTATAGCTGTTTGTTGACATAGCTGACTATTCCCTCAGATAAAGAGCTCCTTGAGGGCAGGGACAGTAAAATTTCCTCTCTGTATTCTCAGGAATCATTGCTGGGCCTGTCACATAGCAGTTTCACAGTATTTGTTGAAATCAGTCTGATATCAGGGGCGCCTGGATGGCTCAGTCGATTAAGTGTTGGACTTTAGCCTAGGTCATGATCTCATGGTTTGTGGGTTTGAGCCCCGTGTCGGGCTCTGTGCTGGCAGCTCAGAGCCTGGAACTGCTTCGGATTATGTGACTCTGTCTCTGTCTCTGCCCCTCCCCTGCTCACACGCTCTTTCTCTCTCTCTCTCAAAAATAAATAAATGTTAAAAAATACTAAAAAAAAAAAAAAAAAAAAAAAAAAAAAACACAAAAACCAACAGAAATCAATCTGGTATCAGACATAGGCTATGTGCAGAGCCACATGCTACGTGCTGGAGGAGATGATATACAAGGCTGGTCCAAAACACGGTCCCTGACCCTGAATGCTTACAGTCTAATTGGAGACACAAGTCCTTTTCATAGGAAAAATATCATTAAAAAACAGTGTATTCTAGAATTACATATGAGAAAGGAGAAAGCTTGGTGTGCTGGAACACGTATAGGACTGGACTTGGTTTCTGGTCCCTACTTTACCACTAACTCACTATGTAGCCCTGACACCTTATTTCTCTTCTTTAGACTTTGGTTTTCTTCTCTGTAAACGAAGATGATCAGAAGGCTTGGATGATTTCTAAAGCCAGATTCCAGCTCTGACATTCGGAGTTTGGCTCCATGGAAACTAGGTGGAAGAGACATGGTTAGAGCTCAGTAGTCTCAGTTTGCCCCCTGCTGGTCAGTCGGCAACATCACAGTCAGGGTGACAGCTGTAGGCTTTTCCCAGGGCTGGAGACAGCAGAGCTCAGAGCCTGATAAACAAAGAACAGTGGGACAATGACCATTCTAGAAGAGAACCAATCAGGCTTCCCCCTGATTGGTGGGTAGGTGGGTATGGAATCCTATACTCCTTCAGAATAAAGGAATTTAGGAGATCGTGCTCTCTCTTCTCAGCCTCCAGCTGAACCCATTTCATATCTGTTTCTTTCCAAACCAGAAGGAGTCAATCTTTGGGAGGCTGCTTTGTAGTCCTCCTGAATTTTTCTTCTGCTCCCATCACAGTGCTCTCTTCTGAGGCAAATTCTTCATTCTGGTCAGTATAACTATCCATTTATTTATGACAAAATGAGGGTTTCTCTCCCTCTCACTCTCTTCCTGGAGTAGGGCCATGAGCCAAAGTGAAGGTAGTAGAAGGCTTTCTTTGGTAGGGTGGGGAGAAGAGACAGACTGTGCTAGAATGAGGCATGTGGTTTACACTGTTAAGGTAACACTAGCAGAGAAAGGGTTGTCTTTTAGATGTTTCATTCAAAGTGGGATTGGGGAGGCCATTTGCCCATTTATTTCCTTATTCTCTAAATGTTGAACCCAAAGGACTTCTTTTTTAAAATATTTTTTTAATGTTTATTTCATTTTTGAGAGAGAGAGAGAGAGAGAGAGAGACAGAGCATGAGCGGGGGAGGGGCAGAGAGAGGGAGTCACAGGATGGGAAGCAGGTTCCAGGCTCTGAGTTGTCAGCACAGAGCCCCAGGCAGGGCTTGAACTCACCAACTGTGAGATCATTACCTGAGCTGAAGTTGGCACTTAACCAACCGACAGCCATCCAGGTGCCCCAAACCCAAAGGACTTCTTAAAGTCACCTCAATTTCCTCCAAAAAGCCCCACAATTAAATCAAAGATGGAATTGGTTACTTGGAATCTTGGGCCAGAGCATAGAGGAAAAAGAATAGGGACTCTGAGGGTAGGGAAGAGAGAAGTAAAAACCAAGGGGAAGGGAGGTGGGGCAGAGACAGACAGAGTGAGAGCTGCTGCTAATTCCATGCGAATTTATAGGTATCTAGAGGGGAAATTGTAGGAAACTAAAGAATTCTTTTTCTCCACAAATTGCTTGTTTGCAAACAGAATTTTTTCTTTTCTGACGGTGCACGGTACTTTGGACCTTACTAAACATTAAAGGCGTGACTACAGGGATAACACTCATTCATCCCACATTATCTGGAATGTGCCAAATACTGTGCCCAAAGCTGGCCCACCCGAATGGGCTCAGCATCCATACCTGGCCTGCCTGTTCACTGCTGAATTCTTAGCACCTGTCTTATGCTGCCACCTAGCAGGCGCTCAAAAGAGATTTGTTGTATAAGTGAATGATAGCTGCACTGTACTTTGTCCAGTAATATCTCAACTCCATGAGGGTAGGAGAAAGTCTGCTTAGATTTTCATTCCTCACTGATAATGATAGGATTGAGAGTTATCCTTATAAAATACAAATCCATATGTAGAACTCCTTTGGTTCCAATGTTAAATCTTTCCATAGTCTCCCAATATCCTGAGTTTCTCTGTAAAATGGAGACAATAATATACACCCCTCACAGGGTTACTTTAGGTCTAAACGAAATAAACATATCATTGCTTAGCGTGTTCCAGCATGTTGTAGCTGCTCAATAAATTCTAGTTCCTTTTCTTCTCCAATTTTCTAGCCTAATGTCCAATCCAGTGTTCTAGCCATATTGAATTTCTTATCAGTCCCACCACACAGGAATGCCAGGAAGGCCATCCTCTCTGTCTGCCTGGTGAACTCGTCTTGTCCTTCAGAACAGAGCTCAAATGTCCCCCTCTTCTGTGAAACCTTCTGTCCATGCCCTCTTGCTTTCTGCTTCCTCATTACCCTGTATGTGTCTCAGTCATACAGCATGTTTCTGTTATACTTTTTTTTTTTTCACTTATACTTTTGCCTCTCTATTAGGCTGTGACCTTGACAGGTGCAGGGACCAAGTCTTACTTGTATTTGTAGAGTGTTTAGAAAGAGTCTGGGAGAGGCTGGAAAGATGACAGAAGGATTAGCTTTGCAAAAGAACTGCTTCTTGGGTGCCCGGGTGGCTCAGTTGGCTAAGTGTCTGACCTTGGTCCCAGTCATGATCTCACTGCTTGTGGGTTTGAGCTCCGCATTGGGCTCTCAGCTGTCAGTGTGGAGCCTGCTTCGGTTCCTGTCTCCCTCTCTCTCTGCCCCTCCCCAGCTGGTGCTTTCTCTCTGTCTCAAAAATAAATAAAAACTTTTAAAAAAATCGCTTCTTCCTCTGAAACAAAAGGGAAGGAACTGAAGATGAATAATAGTAAGAATGTAGCAAGAATCTTTAAAGCAACAGGGAAGAGGGCAAATCTCAAGGGGGGAAATCTGGCTTGAGGGAGAGAGAATACAGGAAGAAGATGTCATCCCAAGAGATGAGGAGGGTAGAGGAGAGGGGGCAGTGGTATGGTCTGATCCTTCTCCTTCCTAGATGTGTGAGGTCTCAGGATGGACTCAGCACCTGGCTTAGCAAGAAGGGGTTCTTGGGCCTGCAAGGCAAAACAGCCTGGCCCAACAGAACTTGGCTGAATGGCCTTGCTTCACATCTGAGTCTTTCAGTCCAGCTGGGAGAGGCTGGAGGCTCCAGATGCCAGGAAGAGGGAAGGTTTGCAGTGATGTGCATGGGAGATTCTGAAGAGCTAGTGGTGGTATGGAACCATGGACACGCGATGAGAAAGATAGCAGGTAATCTGGGCAGCAGTGCAATCCTCAGAAGATATGGTAGGAGTGACAGAACAAAAGCAGCTGGAGAGGGAGCACTGGTACATGTGACGCACTGCTATTTATTCCAGTTGGCATCTTTTTAAAGAAATATTTATTCGTGAAAGAGAGAGAGAGAGAGATCGAGCAGGGTAGGGGAAGAGAGAGAGGGACACAGAAGATCTGAAGCAGGTTCCACACTGTCAGCACAGAGCCTGTCACGGGGCTTGGATTCACAAACCGCAAGACCATGACCTGAGCCAAAGTCAGACGCTTAACCGGTTGTGTCACTCAGGTGCCCCTCCAGTTGGCATCTTTGATGACTGCGTTAAGGTGAGTCTGTGAGTCTCTCTTCCCTCAGTGGTCTGTGGTATAGGTGGGGACTTAGAAAAAAGACACAACTCCGACTCGTTCTACTCTAGGCTGTTGTACTAAGTTTCTTAGATTGTTTCGTAACTTACAAAGCACCCTTGACAACTGTTTCCAGGTGACACTTCAAAAACAACAAACCATTATCTTAATCAGAGTACTTTGATGCAAACAACAGAAGTTGCAAGAAATTTAAGAAAAAAAGAGAATTTACTGGAAGGATACAGAGTTGACAGGAAAGCTGGAGAGTTGGATGTGGAAAATGGGTTTCAACCTAGGAAAGCCAGGCAGCAGGCACCACAACCAAGTCCATGCGTCAGGAATGATCTGGAATGGCCACCATCACTATGGTAGGGACTCCCATACCCCCAAGCTCCATCAGGGACCCACTGTGATTGGACACCTACTGTTTCTGTTGCTCTGAATAATTCTAAACTTGTCTACATTACATTTCATTCCCTGAAGATTCAAAGTTCAGAGAAGTGTGGCCAGGTGGCCAAGCCTGGGTCATAAGTCATGTTGTAGCTGGTGGGGGGCAGGTAGAATACCTCCCTGCTTCAGCTTCCCTAGTCTCAGCAACACTGCAAATACAACATAGAATGGGGCGTTCCTCCAAGTAAGAAGGACTCCAGATGCTGATGGTAAACTAAATAAAACAAATTATCCACCACACCCTCATCTTTCAGACTGCTTTTCCTTTCCACTTCTGTTTTTGTCAGTTGTCAGTTGTGGTCATCATGTGGCGTTCCTAGGCTTGACATGTTAGGACCATCCATCCCTCTCATTTTCCCACACAGTAAATAACTCTCCAGATTTGTTAGGTTTGCCTTACCTTCTGTCCCTGCTATGGCTTTAGTAAGCCATATGCATAAGTATGCATAAGTATGCTATTGCTCTGGCGACAGCATAGAGGAGAGAAGAGACTGGGAGAAATTGGGAGTCAGATTCCTAGAAGGTTAAAGCTAAAAGAGACCTTTGAACTTATCTGTTATAGTGGTCTTATCTAGGAGTATTCATTAGAATTCCTATGGCATTAATAAAATACACATGCTGGTACTTCACCTTCAGTAGATCTGAGGTGAGATTTTGGTGTGTGTGTGTGTGTGCACCTTTCTGAGGTATGTCCCAGGTCACAAACTGCTCAATTTCAATACCCCCCTTTATTTTTTTTTTTAATTTTGAGAGAAAGCACGTGTGAGCAGGGGAGAGGCAGAGAGAGAGAGAGAGAGAGAGAGAGAGAGAGAGAGAATCCCAAGCAGGTTCTGCACTGTCAGTGTGGAGCCCAATGGATGTGGGGCTCAATGGACATGGGGCTCCATGGACTGGGGCTCCATCTAATGAACTGTGAGATCATGACCTGATCCGAGATCAAGAGGCAGATGCTTAACTGACTGAGCCACCCAGGTGTTGCACCAATACCCTGTTTTAAAGATGAGGAGACTGAGGCCCAGAGAGAAGTTAGGTGTTTGAAATCACACAATGAGTTAACGAGAAGGGTAAAGGGGCCAGGACCAATCCCAGATCTCCTGGCTTTTGGTCTAGTGCTACTCAGACCTCTTGTTTTTTCCCTCTGTGAAAGGAAATTTCCCGTCTTTATTTGTATCTAAGGAAGCATGCTGCATGTCTATCGTTCAGCTCTTCCACAGTAAACAGGCTTCAGATCAAGAGCCCCAAACTGTCAAGAACGAGCCCACACCAAGAGCCCCAATCCTAATGGTAGTTAGTTTGATCTCTGGACCACAGGCCTCCTTGTCAGAATCTGGGCAAAGCGCCCTCAAGAACCTCAAGTGGGGAGTGAAATGAGGAGGATCCCTGGATAAAGGACAGTCCAGCTGAAGCCATACTTCTGTGTTTGCCAGGATTCTGACTGGGCCTCTGTGCACACAAGACCTTGTTTCAATTACTCATTGACTCTTCTTCAATTCTTGACTGTTCTTTAGCCATCTGGTTCTCATCTTGGGAATCTACTTCTTTCTTTTTCCTGCTCTCTGACTTCCACCAATCACTCTGCCTTGGATTGTTTTACCACCAGTTCAGACACTGTTTCTGGGCAATGGAAACCCAGGGCCTCTGATGCCTTCCATTACATTATGTTGCTTTTTTTTGATTTTGCTCTCCTTATAAAACGTGTGCTTTCTTATAAAGATTCCCAACAGGAAATGCCATTTGCTTAATGTCCTCCTGCTCCATATCTACCTTAGTGCAAAGAAAGCAAAGGGTAGGAGAATTGCTATAGCAGAACCATCTATCAGAAGGGAGCCATTCTTTCTCCCATACCCTCTGCATCCAGGGGGGCTGGCATCAAAGTCACTCACTTGGTGACTAGCCCAAGTAGGAATGACATGGTAAGAGCTGTCCTTTAGGAAGCAACTCTAAGAGCTGTGGAGCATGGATTGGAGGAAGAGAGGCTGTGGGCAGGGAGACAACCTACTGCAACAATCTAAGTGAGAGATGATGGGACATGAATTGGGTGGTGGGAATGGAATGAATAGGAAAAGATAGGTGGGAAAATAGTCACTTTGGTGGGAGAAGTGGCAGGATTAACAAACTGACAGATGTGGTAGATGAGAGAAATGTAAAGAACCCTAGGTTTAGAGCTTGAGGAACTAGGAGGATAGTACCTTTAACAGGATGAGGGAAATAAGAAATACGCTGTTTTTGAAGGAGGGTGAAAGAAAGTGACTTTGGTTTTGTACACGAGGGATGCAGACATTCAATATGATGTTTCCATCAGGCAGTTGAAAGTGCAGGGCTGGACTCAGGAGGTCTGGATGGCCGGTATCAGTTTGGGAGTTTCAGCTGGAAGAAAGTGTGAGGTGAGAGTGGGGGCACACCCAAAGAGAGAGGAGGACTGAGCCTAGAAGAAAATGCAGGCTTAAGCCCCAAATAAGGGGGAGGGATCGAAGGAGTCTGGGAAAGGGCTGAGGGGTTGAGAAAAAACCAGGAAAGTCTGATTTTGCCAGCCAAGAGAGGGGAGTTCCAGGAAGAGACGTGAATAGGGAAGATATGGAGATGAGAACTGACAAGAAGCTGTTATTTTTGGTAGTAAGTTGCTGGTCACTAAGTAGGCCTGGTCACAACAGCTACCCTTTCATGAAATGAAGCACTGAGGGAAGGTTCTGGATAATTCACATAACCCCCCACTCACTTTAGCCTTAGTTATCAAGGTAGTGCAGGATAAATGTAATTACTTCATAAAGTTTAACATCGCTCAGAATTTCCAAATCCCCTCAGTCCTCAACTTCACCAGGTTCCATAAGAGGAAATTGCAAAAACTGGAGGGCGAGGCTGAGGACGACATAGAAAGTAGCTAATAAATATTAATGAGGTTTCGCCTCCCGCCAATCGGGCAGGGGAGAACCTTCTCCCGGCTCATTAGAGCCCCGCCCCCTCATAAATATGTAGCCGGTACCGCCCGCCGCGCACTGCCCCGCCCTCTACTCTTCTCCCTCGCAACGGACTCTCCCTTCAAACGGGAAACAAGATGGCGGCGGCAGGTCCGAGTACTCGGGCCTCTTCCGCGGCGGCAGCGGCAGCTCTGAGTCGGCGGGGCCGACGGGGCCGCTGTGACGAGATGGCGCCAGCCAAGACTGGGGCCCCGGGCGCGGCCTCTGGTCCCGCGTTGCTGGTGTTGCCGCCGCCGCTGCTGCAACCGCCGCCACCGCCGCGGCCGGAGGAGTCGGGCTGCGCCGGGTGTCTGGAGACCCTGGGCGAAGCTGCGGCCCTGCCGTGCGGCCACTCGCTGTGCCGAGGCTGCGCCCAGCGCGCCGCCGACGCAGCGGGCCCCGGTTGCCCGCGCTGCCGTGCCCGCGGCCCGGGTTGGGCCCGCCGTCGGGCCCGCGACGACGGCCAGGCCGACGCGGAGGTGCAGAGCGAGCGCGCCCGCCGCGGCCAGCCGGAGCGCTGCCGCCAGCGCCGGGACGGGGGCGCGGCCGCCGCGGGGTCCAGGCCGGAGCAGGAGCCGCGCGCCGCGGCCACGGAGCCAGGTGGAGCTTTCCCTCCTCCCTTTGGGGGTCTGGAGCGAGGCCGAGCGCGCCCGGCCTGGCCTGGTTGGGGGGTGGAGGGTCCCAGGCCGTGCTCGAGCGGCTGTGTAGAGTTCGCGTGGGGTTGGAACTGGGCTCTGTCCAGGCGCATCTGTTTCTGAATTTTGAACTTCAGAATGAAGTACGGGCACGATGGATTTGGAGGGGCAGTGAGGGGATCTCGCGCCTTACGGAAGTTAGAAGTTTGGAGGGAAACAGCATTCTTGGAACAAGTTAGGGCCAGGTTGGAATGGTGTGTGGGAGAGGGTTCCTAACTTTGCAGGAGCCCTGGAGGATCAGAGAAGTGCTTGGTTTCGTGTTGGGTGAAGAGCTTGGGGTCGAACTGCGTGTAGAGAAGTGGCTCCTGGGCCTAAATGGATTAGTGAGAGGTATGGAGTATCGGGAGTTAAGGGGGCGGGTTGAATTTGAGGATGTGAAGAGAGCTTTTCAGACTAGAGTGTGGAGTGGGTTGAGAGAATGAACTCACAAGCGCAATTTTCACAAAAATCTTGACAGAGCCTCGCACATCGGGGTTATTAGTATTTATAATAACTCCAAAAATGAATAAGCTGTCCAGTAGTGCTCGACAAAAAACAACAACAACAAAACTGGGTGGGGGTTAAGTTTCGTAAATGGAGATTGGTTGGCAGGGGCTGCTTCTGTCTCCATGGCTGTGTAGGTTTCCTGCTATCGTCCTGGCAGTTAAAAGTTGCGGGACTGTTGCTTTCAACTTCTTTGCCTTTGGATACCTCCCACAGCCTGCCCCTCTGGTGCTGAGCTTGACGTTGAAAGTGCCCTGTAAAAACACAAAACAGAACTGTGTGTAACTTAGGACTCCGAGACACATCCAGTCAACACAACATCTATGTTCTTTGATAAAAAAAATGCTTACCTAGGAGGAGAAACATAATTAGGAAAGGCCAGATATTTGCACCTTTTGTGTTGGGAATTCTGCCATTTCTTTTTTTTTTTTTTTTTTTTTTTTCAGGAGGGAAAAGGAAGCGTTGCTTGTGTATGAAAGTGCAGTCTCTAGAAACTACAGTTTCCGGAATGCAGTCTGTTTTGATTAAAGCAGATACCTGCCACTGTCCTAGGATACCTTACTTTTATTTCTTTGTCTTACTTGGCTATATTCCTTATTTTTCCTTTTAAGTTTCACAACATCCTTATGAGAGAGGTACTTTTATTTCCATTTTAGAGATGAAATTGAGGCCCACAGAGGTTAAGTAACTTGCCGAAGGGTGAACCCCAATTCTATCTGATCCTTGTTCAGAGTAGGTGAGAAGGCCTCCCCAAACGTCATCTAATTTGTGGGTGCTGAGTGATGATCTCATATGCTCTTTAGTTTGCTTCAAGTTCTGAGATTATGGTAAAAATTTCTCTGGTCTTCCTGCTAGTACTATTGATTATATGGTCAAATAAGATAGAGATGTCTGTTCTCATTTATAAAGTCTGGACTCCTCTGTGAAATATCAGTTCTGGACTTTGATTCATGAGAAGGAGTATGGCTTGATAATTTGTGCAAACTTTTTCTGATGAAGAAATTTGTCATAAAGTGTATCAGTGATTAAGGAAAATTATATAAAATGAAATTCCAAATTAGGATCTATTGAATTACTGAGTATCCACCAATTACTTATATGTTTATACGAGGACTGTGATGAAAAATATTTTTCCTTAAATATTCTTGTCGGATCATTGAGTGTATATAATTACAGGCTTATTAAGTCAAATCATTATAGGAGAATATTGCTGAACAGGGTTTGCAAATTAGCTTCTAGCTTCAGTGGGTTGTCTGGACTTGTTAGAGTTATATACAATTTTTTAATTTAGAATTTTAATATGCCGTGCATTCACATAATCCAAACACAAATGTAAGAAAGTGTACAATGGAAAGGTTCCTCCTATCCCTTTACTCATTTCCCACTGCCACCAAAGATTCTCATTTATTCTTCCACAGTTTCTTTATGCTTCTACATAAAAATTCAAATATATTTATTTTAGTTTTTGATCTTTTTACACAAAAGGTTGTATATTGTATACATTGTTCTGTAACTTGCTTTTTTCCATATAAAGATATATGATGGAAAGCTTTTCATATCAGTATATAGAAGGTTTCTTTATTCTGCTTACAGCTGCAAGGAATTTCATTGAATGGCTATAACAATTAACTGTCTATTGGTAGACATTTAGGTTGTTTCCAATCTTTTGCTATTATAAAAAGTCAGTTATAAAATTGTTATATACATGTGTATGTGCATTCATATGGAGAGGTCACTTGTAGCTTTCACCAGATTCTCAAAGGGATGCAGAAAGAAAGCTAGGAACCGTTGTTTTAACCCAGGTCTCTCATTCTACAGAAGAGAGAACTGAGGCTCAGAAGAGAGTAGAAAGTGACCAGCTAATGGTCATCATGAGTTAGTAGCAGATAAACAAGGACCAAAACAATAACCCATAAATAAGGGCTAAAACATAGCTTAATTCACAGTTAAATGCTCATGATGACTTGTAATAGGGAAAACTAAAAATACCAGTTTTATAAAAACTTACATTGTGTTTTTGAGTGGGAAACAGCAACAGAACTAGCAATTTTAGGTATATTCAGAAGTATATTGCTTAGCAGTTTTTTTGGGGCATAGTTAGGTTAATTGATAAAAAGAAAGGTCAGAATTCCTTTATAATACTGGAAATTAAATTTTGTAGTAAATGCACTGGTGCTTAAGTGAAATTCTTATATATATATTTTTTAATTTTGTTGAAGCCCCATGGCTCTTTTGGAATTGAATTGTCTATAATAAGTATAAGAGTTTGTGCTTGTTGAAAATTTTGGTTGTGTTGTGACATTTTTGTTTTTTACCAGTTTCCTGACAAGCTTTAAAATTCAGAACCCTAAGGACCCCTGTATAACATGTTTTGTTTTATTCTTATATGCCTTGTCAGTTTGCTTTTGGATATAGTATCAGTTGACTTGTGCAACATTGTGTGAAGTCTACTTCAGCTTTATGTTCCTTGAGGTTATAGCTCATTGCATATATTGACATAGTATTTGAACCTTTTTGAGCAATATTCACAAGTATGTAATGAATGTTTGTGCTGGGCCAGGCACTGTTTTAGGTTCTTGGGAGACCTTAGTGAATGAAATGTTCAAAGATTTCTTCTTCTTGGAGCTTATATTCTAAATTTGGAGGCAGTCTTGGTCCATTGATTAAAAATAAAAACTGTAGCACATGGGCTTACATAGGTACTTTTGCAACTGCATTTGACCCTTGAACAACAGGGGTTTGAACTGTGTGGGTCCACTTATACATGGATTTTTTCAATGAATACATTACAGTGCTGTAAATGTATTTTCTCTTTCTTATGATTTTCCTAACATTTTCTTTTTTCTAGCTTAGTTTACTGTAAGAATAGAGTATATAATGCATATAACATACAAAATATGTGTTAATCAGCAGTTTATATTATTAGTAAAGCATCCGGTCAACAAAGGGCTACAAGTCAAGTTTTTGGAAAGTCAGTAGTTACCCTAGATTTTCAACAGTGCTGAGGGTCGGTGCCCCTAACCCCTGTGTTGTTCAATGGTCATCTGTATATACAACAGCAATACTTAAGTCTCATTGATAATAATTAATGAATCTTAAGAATTAATTTAGTCTTTTGATATGAAATCAAGAGTGATCATTCTAAATTATACTGCTTCTGAAATTGAAACCAAGACCTTTTCAGGATAATTCTTTTTCTTCTACCCTGGGTAATAATTGAAGAGAAAAGCTACACAAAGGCCAATGAGTCCTTTTTATTTTTATTTTTTTATTTTTTAGAGAGAGATAGAGAACACGAGTTGGGGAGAGGGGCAGACGGACAGAGAGAGAGAATTCTGATACAGGTCTTGATCCCACAACCCTGCGATCATGACCTGAGCCAAAATCAAGAGTTAGACTCTCAACTGACTAAGCCACCCAGGAGCCCCACCAATGAATCTTTTATTTTTTTATTTTTTATTTAAAAAAAATTTTTTTTTTCAACGTTTATTCATTTTTGGGACAGAGAGAGACAGAGCATGAACGGGGGAGGGGCAGAGAGAGAGGGAGACACAGAATCGGAAACAGGCTCCAGGCTCTGAGCCATCAGCCCAGAGCCTGACGCGGGGCTCGAACTCCCGGACCGCGAGATCGTGACCTGGCTGAAGTCGGACGCCTAACCGACTGCGCCACCCAGGCGCCCCCCAATGAATCTTTTAAATTGGCAGTTAAAACTTAAAAAAATTTTTTTAGTGTTAAAAGCGCGTTTCAAAAATTGAATAGTACCTCATTTATCCCGTCCCTTTCATCACTCCTCAACCTCCCTGTTCACTTAGGGTTAACATTATACATTTAAAAAAATTCCTCTTTCTGTGACAAACAAGTAGTTCTGGTTTATTACTCAGTTGGCAGACAATGTTTGCTATGTGTGCAGCCTAAATTGCATTTAGGACTAATGAATAATGAAATCATGTGATGGTAGTGTAAAAGGATAAGAATTTCCCTCAACTGTAGGGATTTGTTGTAAAATGTATAAAATGACTCAACTTTTTATCCTTAATGACACATACACATATTCCAGAATTTGAGAGTGTCCTTATGTGTTCTACTAATGTAGGAAACAATTCAGAATGAGATTACCTCGCCAACTAAACACTAATTACCATTAAAGGAATATCTGTATCCTATAGAATTCAGGGTTGAGCCTCAAGAATTTAGGAGGTATTTGGTTTTCTTCTTATCCACTTCCAAACTTCCAGTTAATCCGGACAATTGCCTACCCTTGAATTCATTTATATCTGAGGGGTTTTTTTTGCTTTTTGTTTTTGTTTTTGTTTTTGTTTTTTTGAGTGTAGGATACGGGATATGTTTGTCAAATGTCATCCCATTAATTCAATGAGCATTTTGGGGGCACATGCTCTGTAAGATAATACAGTAAAAAAGGGGAATAAGACATGGTCCCTGTTCTTTAAGATTCCACAGTCTGGTTGGAGAAACACCTTATCAAAAATATTACAAAGTAGTAAGTGAGGTAAATGCATAAAGCCAACAGAGTATAGGAATGGGATAACTAAGCATCTGGAGGAGAGCTGAGGAATTTGAGCTCTATGCTGAAAAGGTAGGAATTTACCAGGTGAGAGAGGAGGGGATGGCCATTCCAGGCAGAAGAACCTACATGCACAAAGGCATGAAGTCTCTTGGCATATTCAGGGACTGACAGGAAGTTAAATATAGATGGAATGTGGGACTGAAGTGGGAAAGAAGAGAAGGGACTGTGGAAGTTAGATCACAAAGGGCATGGTATGTCATGATAAAATAATTTGGGACTTTGTCCTATAGACAGTACAGAGCCCTTACAGATTTTTAAGTAATGATGTCATCATAATGATGTGCTTTAGAAAGAATATTGGTTGGGGTATGGAGGAAAGACATGAATAGAAATGAAGAAGGGAGTCCAGTTAGGGGACTATTTTAGTAGTCCAGGCAAGAGATGAAGAGGGCCTGGACTAAAGCAGTGTCTGTGGGGATGTTTCCTTCCGTCATGCATTAATTTAGTAATCATTTGAGGTCTTCTGTGTGCTAGGCAATGGAACTGCATATAGAATAAAGCATGATTCTTTCTCTTTGAGTCAGCGTAGTTGGGAAGATTGGTGCACAAACATGCAACTGAAATGTGTAATAAATGCAATTATAATGGTAATGCAAGATATCATTGTAGAAGGCAGTAAGGAATATGTTAATGGGGCAAGTTAATGGAGCAGGATCTGGAGACAGATTGCCTCTGTTTGAATTCCAGCTCTGCCATTTATAGCTGTGTGCCATTGCGTAGGTTGCTTCAACTCTCTGTACCTTAGTTTCCTCATTTGCAAATGGGGATAGTAATAGCAAAATCATAATGTTGGTAAGACTAAATAATTAGTAGAATGCTTGGCATATAAAGAACTCAATGAAGTGCTTCCAGCTTGGATGGGTCAGAAATGGCTTCAGTGAAAGGCAGACACTTGACCCTGAGTATTCAGTAGGTGGATGGGGGCAGGATGAAGATGAGGGCAACCGGTATATGCAGAAGTACAGGACTCTGAAATAACAAGGAGACTTCCAGGGATTGTAAGTAGGAGTGGTTGGAGCATAGACTACATGTGGGAGAGTGGGAGGAGATGGAATTCCAGAAATAAGCAGTTACTGAATAACAGTGGACTTTGAATGCCATGCTCAGGAGTAGGGATCAACTGAGGAATTTTAAAGAAGAGTTCCATCTTTGCATTTTAGAGTGATTACTCCTCTGGGGTTAATGTAGCAAATGGATTGGAGAGCCCAGATTCTCTTTTAGCAAGAGGGCTAACTGAGATGAGATCTGCAAATATCCAGAAAAGCTAGATGATATTGAACTAACAATTCTTTTAAAAGAATTCCTGAGCTTGCAGGAAAGACAGGAAAATCTCCAGGTTCTGGAAATAAAAATGGAACTAAAAACCAAAACTTTAGTAAGCTCATGCTATGTTGCCCTAGAGTGGGGGTGAAGGGGTGGAGTGAGGGGCTATTTCTGGTTTTCTATTCCTAGTGGATTGAGTTTTAACCACAGAAAAAGGAACCAAAACTAAGACTTGTGCATAAAACTGGGATTCTTGATGTGCATTCAGAGTGAAGGGGTGGGCAGAGAATAATCTTCCTACTGGTACAAGCCAGTAATAAGAAATTTTGTCTTGATTTACTTGGGCTCTATGCAGAGAGGAAATGGAGAAAAGAGCTTTCCTGAGAAATTGAAGCGCACGATGTATGCCTTGCTCATATTTGGGATCTGATTTTATATTATATGGTTTTAAGTATCACCATGCTGAGAAATTAATATAAAAGCTGGCTCCAAACTAGTGATACCCATGGATCACCTGGAGAAAGGAAAAAAAAGACTCTAAGAGGTACTCCCAACTCGCTTCAGAAGAGATTCTTTAAGAAGAGATAAGCCCAACCAAAGATGAACTTATAATTGAATGTGACACACGAGGAAACCATTTTCTAACATAAATGAGACTTAGTAGATATAACAAGCAAGGGGATTCTATCTCCAGGAACTGGGATAGTAGAATAGCAGCTTAAATGATAATTTAAATTGGCACATTTTAAGTGACTAAAGACATTAAAGAATTAATGGAAATCTCAAGAAGTGAGAAGGACATTATGAAACAGGTGCATTTAAAAAAGAGCTAAACATAATGAAAAATATAGTCAGGGAGGTTAAAAAAAGCTCAGTGAATAAGGTAAGCACTAGTTTACACGGATGAAGAGAAAATCAGTAAGCTGGGAATTAGATATGTGGAAATCCTGAGGATGCAGAACAGTAGGATAAAGGAAAATCTGAAAGAGAGGTGAAGAGAAATGAAAGGTCAAGAAGACCCATCATCTAACAGTTACAGAAGGAGAAGAATAGAATGTGGGAGACATGGAATTTAAAGAGATGGTAACTTGAGAGTATTTTGGAATTAATAAGAAGACATGAATCCTTAGGTTTTAGAGTCATGAGGCCCTAGAAAGAATTAAATGAACAAAGCAAACAACCCCCACAACTAAACACATTGCAATGAAACTGTAGAACACCACAGGCACTTTAAAAAGCAACCAGAAAGGAAAAACAAAGGAGCAACAGACTGAGAGCAGACATCTTATAACCAAGAGAGGCCAGAAGAAAATGGAACAATGTCTTCTCAGTGTTGAGAGATCTGAATTTTGTATTCAGCTAAGTTATAATTCAAGAGTGAGGACAAAATAAAAATATTTTCAGATAAACAAAAATACAGAGAATTTACCACGCTGTTTCTGAAAGAACTATTATACTGAAGAATATACATCAGCAAGAAAGAAATGTAATGGGAGAAAATAGGATACAAGAAAACATGGTGAACAAAGAAATGGGTAGGTAAACTAAGTGAATATTGACTCTATAAAGCAAAAATAATTATGACTAATATGTGGGGGTTAAAACCAAAATGGGACTAAAATATCAGACAAGGATAAAATGTAAGCTGGGAGGGAAAGTGATCAGCATTGAAGAGTTCTAAGGTTCTATATATAGTTCAGGAGGATAGAGATATTGATTAACTTTAGGCTCTTGGTCAGATGCATATTAAAAATTTAAGGGTAACCACCAAAAGAAATGGAATGTAAACTTGATCTGCTGCATATATATAGAACCATACACCTCCCAAATTAGAGAATATACATTCTTTTATTTTTTTATTAAAAAAATTTTTTTTAACATTTATTTATTTTTGAGAGACAGAGTGTGAGCAGGGGAAGGGCAGAGAGAGAGGGTGAGAGCGAGAGTGAGAGCGAGAGAGAGAGAGAGAGAGAGAGAGAATCTGAAGCAGGCTCTAGGCTCTGAGCTGTCAGCACAGAGCCTGACATGGGGCTCGAACCCACACACTGTGAGATCATGACCTGTGCCAAAGTTGGACGCCCAACTGACTGAGCCACCTAGGCACCCCAAGATTTTACATTCTTTTAAACAAATGTAGAACATGCACATAATTAGGCACAAAGAAAGTTTTAACAGATACCAAAGATTGCTATATAAACTGTTATCTCATCCCAGTACAATAAAATTAGAAATCAGTGACAAATATAACCAATCCCCCTCCCAGTCCATGTTTGGAAATTTAAAAAGCAGAAACAAACGTCTAAATAATGTATGGTGAAGAACAAAATCATGGAAATTGGAATATATTTAGAGTTGAGTAACAATGAGATAGTAAACAACTATCTCAGAATCTGTGGAGTATAACTAAAGCAAAACAAAGGAAAATTTAAGTGTCTGAATTATGTTTCATTAAATCTTAAGATGCCATCATTTGTAAGATGTGCTGTCATTTACCAAACAATGCTTTACTGTCACTCAGACTTTTTAACTTTGTACTTAAAGAGTTCTTATAAATTTATTACAGATTTAACATATCACTTGAGCATATATTTATAAAAGGAAGTAACGTGATAAATTAGAATATTCCTGTGACTTCATATTCAGAGCCTGATTCTTCTAAATCATAGAGGTTGTGTTTTTCTATGTAGTATTGTTTACTGTGTCATTGAGACCATTGGTGATACAGAATTTCTTAAAAGAGTGTTCCACAGCTCTAACATTTTTCTTTTCTTTTTAAGGAAAAGAACTTTTTTTAATTTAAAAAAAAAAATTTTTTTTTCAACGTTTATTTATTTTTGGGACAGAGAGAGACAGAGCATGAACGGGGGAGGGGCAGAGAGAGAGGGAGACACAGAATCGGAAACAGGCTCCAGGCTCTGAGCCATCAGCCCAGAGCCTGACGCGGGGCTCGAACTCACGGACCGCAAGATCGTGACCTGGCTGAAGTTGGACGCTTAACCGACTGCGCCACCCAGGCGCCCCAGGAAAAGAACTTTTTAATTTAAATTTTAGTTAACACAGTGCAATATTGGTTTCAGGGGTAGAATTCAGTGATTCATCACTTAACATTTAACACTCAGTGCTCATCACAACAAGTGCCCTCCTTAGTATACATCACCCATCTAGCCCATCTCCCACCTCCCTCCCTCTGTCAAATTCATAGTTTGTTTTCTATTATCTAACATTGTTCTTTAACACTGCTGACACCCATCGTGTTTGGATGCTCATGCTTTTTTGAGCTTGCCAAATGGCATCAACAAAATGTTTTCAGATGAGATTTATAGTTCTTCCTCAGATGGCCTTTATAGGCTAATACTGAGGTTACAGTTGTCCAGTCACCAGGGATAACCACCAAATCATACATTTTTTGGTGAGCTTACTCTTTAATTGTGTACATTTATACATAAATAAGCAGTGACAGTGCCATCATCACTGCTGCCTGGCTGACAGTGATTATAAGACTTCAACTGTAAGAAACATCCCAATTTCAGAGATGTTAATATGAAGAAATGTAGGTCCTAGAACCTGTAAGATATTTGAGTTGAAGAAAGCCTAAACATTATTGAATTAAGTGGTGAACCGAAAGTTAGAAAAGTAATAGCAGAGGGGCACCTGGGTGGCTCAGGTCGTGATCTCACGTTCATGAGTTCCAGCCCTGCACTGTCAGTGCAGAGCCTGCTTGGGATTCTCTTTCTCCCTCTGTCTCTACCCCTCCCCTGCTCATGCTCTCTCTGTCTCACTCCCTAAATAAATAAATAAATAAACAAATATTAAAAAAAAATAGATTAAACCCAAAGGAAGTAGAAGATAGGAAAGAATAAAAATAACAGAAATTAATGGAATAAAAAATAAACAGTGAAGAGGATTAATAAAGCCAAAATCTAATTCACTGAAGGTCGTAATATGAGGTTTATATTATGGGGGCGCCTGGGTGGCTCAGTCAGTTGAGCATCTTAACTTCAGCTTAGGTCATGATCTCACAGTGTGTGAGTTTGAGTCCCGTGTCAGGCTCTGTGCTGACAGCTCAGAGCCTGGAGCCTGTTTCGCATTCTGTGTCTCCCTCTCTTTCTGCCCCTCCCCTGCTCATGCTCTGTCTCTCTCTGTCTCAAAAATAAATAAAAACATTTAAAAAAATAAAAAAAAGGTTTATATTATGGACAAATCTCTGGCAAGATTGGTCAAAGAAAAAGAAAAACAAGAAGGCATAAATGATATTAGGAATGCAACAGGGAATACAACTACAGATGTGATAAAGATATAAAAATCCCGTAAATATAGAATATGGGCTTTATGCCATGAATTTGAAATATTGCATAAAATAGTTCACTTACTAAAAACTGCAATCTGTCACAGATTGCTTAAGAATAAATAGAAAATATGAACAGAAATGTAACTAAAAAAGAAAATGAATAGTAAAATCTATCCACTAAGTAATATGTAGATAAAATAAGCAAAATCCAGAATGTGGGAAACTGCAGGATACATGGCCCATTACCACAAATAATGTGAAGAAGAAGGAGGAAGAGGAAGAAGAGGAAGAGGAAGAGCAATAGAAGGGAAACCTGTAGATGAAAAGACATAACAAATTTAAGTGCATGAATTTATTTGGATCCTGATTTGAAAAACTGTGTTAAAACATTTGATAGGAATTTGAACACTGTTTGGATGTTTGTTGATATTAAAGATTATGAAATGTTCAACGTGACAATAGTTACATATTTTGTAAGAGTCCTTCAGGAGAGATACTAAAATGTTCCCAGATAAGATGATTTGATGTCTGGGATTTGCTTCAAAATCATTCCTTCAAGGGGAGTGGGGAGAGGTAATGATTGGGGGAATAGATGAAATATGATTGGCAATGAATTGATTGTTGAGGCTGGGGGATGGATAGGTTGGGGTTTATTATACAGGTATCTGTAATAAATACTTGGGACTTTTCTGTAATAAAAGGCAGAAGAAAAATTCTATCTGCTTAGGATGCACCAGGCACAGGGTTTTACAGGTTACCCAAATATTGCAGGATGCAGACTATTCCAGGAAAGAAAAGTGTTTTCAGGTTCCTTTTGGAAGGCTTTTACAACTTGATATCAAAATCATACAAGGACAGCATAAGAAAGGAAAAATACAGACCAATCTCATGAATGTAGATTTAAGAAATCCAAAATGAAATATACACTAATCTAGTAGTGCATTAAAAAAAACCTCACAACCAAGTAGCATTTATTCCAGGAATAGGGGTTCAGTTTAACATTAAGAATCTAATGTAATTCAGTATACAGCACTAATGAACTAAAGGAAAGTAAAACCATATGATCATCTCAATAGATTCTTAAAAGAGCATTTGACAAGAATTTACCATTCATTCATTTAAAAAGCTAGAACACCTGGAATAGAGGGGAACTTTTTCTTTTTTAGTGGAACTTGTCAATAAGGATGATTAGTGAGTGGCCAAGAACACTCAAGACAATTTTGGAGCACATTGCTTTATCAAATATTAAGCTATTATAAAGCCGTATTAATTGAAACAGGTACTGATGTCAGGATAGTTGGAAAACCAGAGTTAAATAATTAAAAAGTCCAGGGGCACCTGGGTGGCTCAGTCGGTTGAGCGTCTGGCTTCGACTCAGGTCATGATCTCACAGTTTGTGGATTCGAGCCCCGTGTCAGGCTCTGTGCTGACAGCTCAGAGCCTGGAGCCTGCTTCAAATTCCGTGCCTCCCTCTCTCTCTGCTCCTCCCCTGCTCGTGCTCTGTCTTTCTCTCTCTCAAAAATAAATAAACATTAAAAAAATTAAAATAATTAAAAAGTCCAAAAAATAAAGAGTTGAGTAACATGCCCTCATATATTTGAATTTGATAGATGACAGATGGCATTACAAATCAGTGGGGCAAAGATTTTCTTTTTCTTTTCTTTTTTTTAAAAATATAATTTATTGTCGAATTGGTTCCCATACAATACCCAGTGCTCATCCCAACAAGTGCCCTCCTCCCTGCCCATCTCCCACTTTCCCCTCTCCCCCAACCCCCCCCCCCACCCTTAGTTGTTCTCAGTCCTTGAGAGTCTCTTATGGTTTGCCTCCCTCCCTCTCTGTAACTTTTTTCCCCCCTCCCGCATGGTCTTCTGTTAAGTTTCTCAAGATCCACATATGAATGAAAACATTATGGTATCTGTCTTTCTCTGCCTGGCTTATTTCACTTAGCATAATACCCTCCAGTTCCATCCACATTGCTGCAAATGGCCAGATTTCATTCTTTCTCATTGCCAAGTAGTATTCCATTGCATATATAAACCACATCTTCTTTATCCATTCATCAGTTGATGGACATTTAGGCTCTTTCCATAATTTGGCTATTGAAAGTGCTGCTATAAACATTGGGGTACATGGGCCCCTATGCATCAGCACTCCTGTATCCTTTGGGTAGATTCCTAGCAGTGCTATTTCTGGGTCATAAGGTAGTTCTATTTTTAATTTTTTGAGGAACCTCCACAGTGTTTTCCAGAGTGGCTGCACCAGTTTGCATTCCCACCAGCAGTGCAAGGGGGTTCCCGTTTCTCCACATCCTCTCCAGCATCTATAGTCTCCTGATTTGTTCATTTTAGCCACTCTGACCAGCGTGAGGTGATATCTCATTGTAGTTTTGATTTGTATTTCCCTGATGAGGAGTGATGTTGAGCATCTTTTCATGTGTCTGTTGGCCATCTGGATGTTTTCTTTGGGAAAGTGTCTATTCATGTCTTCTGCCCATTTCTTCACTGGATTATTTTTTGGGTGTAGAGTTTGGTGAGTTCTTTATGGATTTTAGATACTAGCCCTTTATCCCATATGTCGTTTGCAAATATCTTTTCCCATTCCATCGGTTGCCTTTTAGTTTTGTTGTTTGTTTCCTTTGCAGTGCAGAAGCTTTTTATCTTGATGAGGTCCCAGTAGTTCATTTTTGCTTCTAATTCCCTTGCCTTTGGAGATGTGTCGAGTAAGAAATTGCTGCAGCTGAGGTCAGAGAGGTTGTTTCCTCCTTTCTCCTCTAGGGTTTTGATGGTTTCCTGTCTCACATTCAGGTCCTTTATCCATTTTGAGTTTATTTTTGTGAATGGTGTAAGAAAGTGGTCTAGTTTCATTCTTCTGCATGTTGCTGTCCAGTTTTTCCAGCACCATTTGTTAAAGAGACTGTCTTTTTTCCATTGGATATTCTTTCCTGCTTTGTCAAAGATTAGTTGGCCATACATTTGCGGGTCTAATTCTGGGGCCTCTATTCCACTGGTCTGTGTGTCTGTTTTTGTGCCAATACCATACCGTCTTGATGATTACAGCTTTGTAGTAGAGGCTAATGTCTGGGATTGTGATGCCTCCCATTTTGGTTTTCTTCTTCAATATTACTCTGGCTATTCGGTGTCGCAAAGAACCCATTTTCAATTGTTGTGGATAGTTAGCTATCCTTATAGAAAACCAGAAAAAAAAAAATAGATCTTTACCTCATACTATACACAAAAAGTTAATTCCAAATGGATTAAATGTCAAACCACAAAACTTAGAAAATACTAGAAGTATCTTTATGAAAATGGGGTAGAGAAGGATTCTTCATACAAATAAACAGCATAAAGGAAAGTGATAATTTGGACACATTAAACACTTCTGTATGATAATGTAAAGTAAGAAGATAAATCACAGGGTGGAAGAAAATGTTTTCAATGAAATAACCGATTAAAGATTAATATCCAAAATATATGAGAAACCACAAATCGCTATGACAGACACCTCACCAGAAAAATAGTGAAAAAATAGTCTATTTGAATAGACATTTCATGGAAGAGGAAAACTGAAAAGCCAATAAACATCTGGAGTTATGCTCACTATCATTGATAATTAGGGAAAAGCAAATTAAGCCAATGATGAGAGGCTACCAGACTGCATAATTTATGATCAATTAATGATAATTAATGGGGACCCTGCTGGGGAAGTAAAACCCGGTATAACCATTTTGGAGAGCAGTTTGGCCATACCTAGTAAGGTTGAAGAGATACATTCTTTATCTCTTGCCATGTGGCAATTCCGTTAATAGGTGTCTGCCCTATGTATGAATGTGTATGACATTTATGATATATATTCATGTATATACATCTATACACAATTACAAAGTTTTAAAAAATGATGCTCATTATAGTACTGGAAAGAGTAGTAACAGCTGTCCTTGATAGGAAAAGGGATAAAGGGATAAATTATGGTTCAGGCAATTATTGTTTATCTTTCTAGAGAGAACTGTTGTTAATAATTATACATTTCCTGCCAGACTTTACTAGCTTTTTACCTATGCCTAAATATTATATATGGCTTTTTAAAAATGATAAGAATTAGTAAAAAGAAATTGTTTAACTTTCTTTTGATATATAAGGACCAAATTGATGTTTAATCACTTTATTGACTAGGGAAGGTTCTGTTGCCTCAGGATATCACTCACATGTATCCTGTAGTATCTGAAATTCAATACATATTTTCTTTAGGTCCCTTATTCTTGCGGTTCTCTTAAAATGCAGGTACTTTTGAGAAAGAGAACTAGATAAACTTGTTCATATAGGGTAGGGAGGTTTTATCATTTTATGCATTCTTAAAGTTGGGATAGTTTTGGAGAGGGAAATAGCATTTATGGAGTTTACTTTGTATTAGGTCCCATATGTTAGGTTTTATAGTTTACTTGCTAGACATTTATAGAGTATCTAGATGTGTAAGGCATTGAACTAGGTGCTTAAAAAGGGTAGACTTGAAGAGAGCAAGAATGTTTAGAGGAGGATCATTGAAGGAAGAAGAATTATCTTTCATACTTAATAACTGTGCCTGAGTCTATTTTAGAAGATTAGGTTAAAAATAAGTGTCAGACGATTGTGATGAAGATATGTAAGGGAAGAAGAGTGCTGATTAGTCATACTGATAAAGATGGTGCAAGACTGTCCAATTTCAACATCTCACTTTTCTTTCTGGTTTTCTAGAAGAAATGGATAGTATTACTGTGGAGATAGTTGTATGCAAAAGCTGAGCTGGTTTATCCCAGACTGATAACTTTCCATAAGCCTGCTATTAGCTGTTTTGATTTGAAAGATCCTTAGTACTTAGGCTAAGTAAAGATTCTGTTTGTTTATCAGATTATCCCCATTCATTGAACTCTTTCGTGCTTATTGTAAACTGACCCTGGGGAACCTTGGAGGTCCTTCTTGGTGACTTTATTAAGAGCAGGTTTGGGAGAGTGGTGGAACAAACTAAGGCCCTAATAGCATGAGTTAAAGTGAGAAAGGAGAAACAGTGAATATATACACTACTCTTTGGAGGGGTCTGCTGTAAAGGCGGGCAGGGAAACAGGCCAGTACTTGCTGGAGGGCAAGAGCTCAGGAGTTGTTTCTTTTTAAGATAGCTGATATTATGTCATGTTTGTGTATTAGATTTGTGTGTTATCAAAGTAGAGAGGAAGAAATTGATGCTGGAGAGAGTAAAGTGATGAGCTAAGGTGAGAGAAGATGAGACCTGGAACACCAAGGGGAGATTGATTTTATACATGAATAGGGATATTTCTCCCATTGTGGGGACTACTCATTGCTGTCTCTATATTGGACAATTTTAATGGTTTGAAAGTTAAGTTTTCTAGTGAATTAAAATCTACTTCCCTAATTTTAGTATTCAAGTATTTAAAGACCATGATTACTTCTATCTAAATTTTTAGGTTAAACTTCTCAAATTCATTTCTTTGGTCTTCTTCCTCCCTTTCCAAATGTTCTGATCATGCTACAGTAGTTAGAGTTCTTGTAATATAGTATGCTTTTTGGACTTTTGTCCCCTATGATTATCCTACCTGGAAGACTCTATCTTCCCGTCAAATTATACTCATCTTCTCAGGCCCAGGTGAAATATTAAGTGCTCTGTAAAATTTTTTTCACACTCCTACAGGAGTCAGTTATCTTCCTTTGTGCCACCACACAGCATATGCATCACTCATGTCACTGGATTTCAGTTCCTCATTTGTGTATCTGGCACTGCAGTGAACTCTCTGAGGTCAGAGATTATGTCTTTATGTATTCAGCACTTCATATAGTACTTAGAATGTATTAGATACATAGTAAATGTTTAATGGAGGAAAAAGATTTCTAAAAAAAAAAAAAATCCCTAAAAGTTCTTGATTATATGTTATGATTCCTTCTGGTTGGTCATCTTTAAATATGCCACTCAGAGATGACTCTCATACTTTAAATAATACCTGACTAATGCAAAGTGTGGTGGGGCTTACTGTCCCTCCTTCCGGATGCTAAATTCTTTTCTTTCTCTCTCTCTCTTTCTCTTCCTTTCCTTCTCTTCTCTTGTCTTCTCTTTTTTTCTAGATCGAGAGAGAGTGAGGGGGAGAGGGATAGAGAGTATCTTAAGCAGGCTGCATGCCCAGTGCAGAACCTGAGGCAGGCTCCATCTCATGACCCTGAGATTATGACCTGAGCTGAAATCAAGAGTGTATGCTTAAATGACTGAGCCACCCAGATGCCCCTGGATGTAAAATTCTTAATACTGCTAAAGATTGCAGTAGCCTTACTCATACTGAATTTGTCAGCAACAAAACTTGTTTCTTTCCTTGTTTTTTTTTTTTTTTTTTTTTTGGGGGGGGGCATGAATTACTGTCAAGACATCTTCCTCATCACATGATTTACCACAAAATTTTTAAGCTTGAAGATAACTTATTTCCAGTTTTGGTTTGGTTTTTATTTTTCTGAATAGCAGTGGACTTATTTTCCCTTGACTCCCTTCTGTTTTGCCATTTCTCTTGTGTTTTGCTTGTGTTTGGTTCTGTAAAACTTCAACAAAAGATTGGACTTTACTGAAGTTTACCTTTGCCTTAATTATAAAGAAAAGCTTTATTAACTTCAGCTTCCTTCAGACAACAAATTATTTGAAACTTTGGTATAAAATGGTGCTAATGGTATTAAAGATCTTTCTCATTGGTTCATTCTACAAAAATGTTTTAGGCCACTGAGTCTTACACTGAGACACATACCTAGAGACCATCCCTATCTTAAAGGAAATCTTCTAGTTTGGGGAGGCAGAGGCAGCAACAAATAATTATAACACGGGTAATAAATGCTACTACCATTGATAGAAGTGCAGAATGTTATGAGGCCTACAGGAAGCTGATGTAATTCTCTCTGGGTTAAGTGGGAAAAGCTTCACAAAGGAGAGAGCAATGGATCAGCTTTGGAAGTAATCACTGTATAGTGAGAAGGAGAAAAACCATTCTGGAAAGAGGAAGTGGCATATATAAAGTCATAGAGGAGACAGGGTATGGCATATCCAGGAATAGATGTCTTAAGTCTGGGGAGGGGAGAGGTATTGCGGGAATGGAAAAATGTGGCTGGAGTGGTAGATTGGGTACAGTTTATAAATCTTGTAGGCAGAAAGAAGCCAGGAGGATGATAGGGTAAGGTCTGTGTTTTATAGAAAACCAAGGAAGCAGTGTTGATGGTAGATGGAAAGACACAGAGTCCAAGAGAGCAATTAGGCTACCATTTAATACACACAGAATCTGTACCAAATAGATATTGGAGGATTAAAACAATTTTTTTTAATGTTTATTTATTTTTGAGAGAGAGAGAGCGCGACAGAGACAGAGTTGTGTGTGGGGGGAGAGGCAGAGAGAGAGGGAGACACAGAATCCTAGATAGGCTCCAGGCTCTGAGCTGTCAGCACAGAGCCTGATGTGGGGCTCAAACCCACAAACTGTGAGATCATGACCTGAGCCATAGTTGGATGCTTAACCAACTGAACCACTCAGGCGCTCCTAGATATTGGAGGATTAGATGAGAAAAGTAACCCTATTATGGTAGGTAGTACTCCCATTTTACAGATGAAGAAACACAGGCTTTGGGAGCGTAAAGACTATTAATATTTATCCTGTGGGTGGTAGCTTTGAACGCATGTAGTATAGCTCCAAATCCAGCACTCTTTCTAATTTTGGTATCATTCCACCTTGTGGACTAGTGTGAATGATTCTTTGACTCAAACAGAGCAGAAATTAAATCCAAAGGATTTTGTGCTAGGATGATGGATATAGTGGGACAACCATATGGTGGTCTTGTTCTGCCTACATCTACAGGGCCTCCCTCTCTGCAGCATTCCTATACCTGTATTTGCATCTATGACATCTTTTATTGTGTGTCTACTGTTGATTTGACTGTGCTGATCCAATGCAAGCTGCCTAACCATGTCTAATTGTTTGGGCCATTTCTGGACTAAACAAGGAAGCTTACTGCTTTCACTCTACTTTTGTTTAATATGTGCGTTTGCAAATTCTGTTGATCTCTGTTACTTTGTCTTTCTCCAATCCATGTATCTTAGTCAATTTGGGCTGTTATAGCAGAATATCATGGACTAGGTGGCTTATAAACAACAGAAATTATTTTCTCATGGTCCTGGAGGCTGGGAAGTCAAAGATCAAGATGCTAGTAGATTTGGTGTCTTGTGAGGGCCCACCTCCTAGTTCACGAACTCATTTTCTTGCTGTGTTTGTCCTCACTTGGTTGAAAGGCAGAGGAGCTCTCTAGCATCTCTTTCATACAGGCACTAATCCCATTCATGAGGGCAAAGCCCTCATGACCTAATCGCCTTTGCAAGGCCCCACCTCTAAATGCCATCACACTGGGGATTAGGTTTCAACATATGAATTTGCAGAGGGGGGATGGGGTGGGGGGGGGGAGGTGGTAATGCAAACATTTAGCACCAGGCATTGATAGCTAGAGTCAGCAGGCCAGACCCAGCCTGCTGCTCATTTTTGTAAATAAAGCTTTTCTTGGAACACAGCCATACTTATTGTCTATGGCTGCTTTCAAGCTACAGTAGCAGAGTGGACAGAGACCTTATGGTCTGCAAAGCCTGAAATATTTACTCTCTGGCCACGAGTCTATAGTCTTGGGCTACTCATTATTCTTTCCAAATCACGATACAAATCAGGTTAATTCTTTAAGCTAAGGGAGCAAGATGCAACTTGAAATTTGAGTATTTATTAATTTTTATTAGCAGTTAATTTAGTAAGTACTTTAAAGTTGACCCACTAATACATATATGAAAAAACACTTTGGTGCCATTTTTTTTTTCATTGAATTTCTCATATTTTCCTACAATTCCAAGAAATTTCTATCCCTGATATATATCCCTATATCCTTATAGGGAAGTTTCTACATTCAATGAATATCAGTTATGTAGCCAACACTGTACCAGACACATTACATTAAATCACATTTAATCATTCATAATAGTTCATTTAAGGGAGTTATTGTTACCCTTTTGGGAATGGGGAAACTGAGGGCTAGAGATGTTGTGGTGTGCCCAGAGAGTATCTGAGTGGTATCCACAGCCCGGGATTTTGTACTTAAGAAGTTATCAGGTATACTCATATGTTTGGTAAAGTGCTATATTAAAAAAAAGTATTTAACTGAGTGACCAACCCAGGCAAGCACTGCTGATAGAATCACAGAAGTACCTCCTTCATACTGTATGTAGGGGGGATTCTGCCCAAATTTGGCATTGTTACCACATAAAAGTAAAGAACAACCTATTCCCCAAGCATGTGGGGTAACAGGTTTTATAGTTTATTAATAGTCGTACCATATTAATAAGATTAAATATGTTAGTATCATCATTGCTTCTGACCGGGTGAAGTTTAGATTCCTTAGCCTAACTTCATAGAGAACCTTGTTGAAGGTTCTCCATAATCTAGCCCGAGCCTACCTTTCTGGCCCGTACAACCTTTCTGTTTTAGTTAAACACTGTTTTATTCACTGTCCAGCCTTTATACTTCATGCTTTGTTGTTCGCATGAATTGCTTTTTCTCCATCTTTTTAATTAACTAAATTTTACCGGTTAGACTCTGCTTCGTCCCATCTTTTTTTTTTTTTTTTTTTTTTTAAATGTTTTTATTTATTTTTGCGACAGAGAGAGACAGAGCATGAGCAGGGGAGGGGCAGAGAGAGAGGGAGGCAGAATCGGAAGCAGACTCCAGGCTCTGAGCTGTCAGCACAGAGCCTGATGTGGGGCTCGAACCCACAGACCGCGAGATCATGAGCTGAGCTGAAGTCGGAAGCTTAACTGACTGAGCCACCCAGGCGCCCCATGCTTCATCCCATCTTAAAGTCTTGCCTCTCCTTCCCAGCCCTGGTTCTCTTCCTCCTGTGGGTGGGCGGATGAGTATTGCAGTATTGGCTTGTAAGCTTCACTAAGCAATTGTTTATTTTGTGATATTGCATCTGTCATCATCTCTGTTGTTATTTAAATCTTTTTAAAAACTTGATGAATTTGTCTTCATTAATAAGCTATATTATAAATGCTTTGGGCAAAGGGTCTCATACTTTTTTTTTTTTTCAAGGGTTTTAAAAAAATGTTTATTTATTTTGAGAGAGAGAGCATGCAAGCAGTGGAGAGACAGAGAGAGACAGAGAGAGAGAGAGAGTCCCAAGTAAGCTCCATGCTCAGTGTGGAGCCCGATATGGGGCTGGATCTTGTATCTGTGAGGTCATGACCTGAGCCGAAATCAAGAGTCGGATGCTCAACCAACTGAGCCACTAGACGCCCCTCAAGTTTTTATTTAAATTCCAGTTAGTTAACATATAGTGTAGTATTAATTTCAGGTGTCATGCCTTGTTTTGTGTGTTTTTTCTTCCCACAGCAACTCCCTTCTTCACTGGTCATTCCTGCTTTAATTTCCTAATCTCTGGAAACTTTTTTCATTATTCTTACATACTTTTTACATGATAACTTAATATTTTTGTTCCTTTTGTGACTTCTACATTTATATTTGTTTCTTTTTCCACTTGTTTATTGCTATTTCTATGCTTAGTGTTTGTTTGTTTTCTTTAAGCAGGCTCTGTGCCCAGCGTGGGGCTTGAACTCATGACCCCTAGATCAAGAGTTGTTGCTCTACCAGTGGCACCAGTCACATGCCCCTGCTTAATGTTTTTTGTTTTTTTTATGTTTGAAATTATAAGGCATTGAGTCTGGCAACTTGCATCTCTCGTTTAATCTAAATGGTTTTCTATCTTTCTATCTTATTATTTCTTTCTTATATCTCCCATTATTAAAAAGTCTTTATATAAAATTTTAATGGCAGAATAATCATGCATTATATAGACTGTCTGTAATTAGCCTAACCATTCTCTCAAAATTGGACTTTTAGGTTATTCTCAGTTTTTGTTTTGCAATTATGAATAGGTTGCAATGAAAATCTTTTTATGTAAAAGTTTTTATGTATTTTAGATTATTTTCTTAGATTCCTGGATATTAATTATTAGGTCAAAAGTTGTAAGCATTTTATATGTTCTTGGTATGTGAGCTGTAACATTTTGATTTGATTAGTTCTTTGCCAAAGGATAGTTTTAAAATACAAGCAGTATAAGTTCATGTAGTGGTAATCTGTGGTGTTAATTACAGTACTTAAGTAAACAGTCTTAAAGTTTGGTATTAACATTTTATTAGCTTTTAACTTTTTCTCTCTGCCCTTCTTTTCCCCAGGTAACCACTCTTTATATTGCTTGCTATAAATTGTTATTTGTCTTGGGCAAGTGGGGAAATGAACAGTTGCGTTAGTTTAAGACAGTTAGTACTTGGACAGTTAGTACTTGGCTGTCATCTGAACTCTTAGAGTTAGAAGGAGTAAACCAAAAAATCGTAGATAAAATAGAAAACACTTTAGTTTCATTTTAGAATGGATTTGTGGTTCACTCTGCATGTCTCCACCTTCCTAATTCTAAATGATATGCTTAATTTAACATTAAGATTTCTCCTTTCACTTACTCTATTTGATAGTGGTTGTTTGGTGGATAGTACAAGCAGGTAACCTTGAAATTAATATGGATAATGCCCTCTTGTATCCTGTGGATCTCTGCACTTACATATGTTTTGTTATAGAAGATGTACTTGGGTTCATTGTCTTCCTTTTGCTTTTGTGCACCTCTATCTCTTGCTGTTCTAGGCAGCTCTTTTTTTTTTTTTTTTTAAGATTTTGTTTTTAAGTAATCTCTACATCCAATATGGACTCAAACTTATAACGCTGAGATCAAGAGTCACATGCTCTACTGACTGAGCCAGCCAGGTGCCCCTGTTCTATGCAGCTCTTAAATGTTTAGTTTTATAACTCTTTGACATTCTATAATTGTCTCACCCAACCAAGTATGTTTTTCCTCCCCTAGAAAGATTTTAAGTTTCTTTAGGACTTGGAACACAAATGTTTTTACCTTTACTGTATCCCTTTCTTGATTTCCTCGAAGGAATATTCTCTACTTTTGTATTCTTACTCACTGCTCATTCCTTCTATAGTAATGGTCTGTTGTCTGATGATAAAAATTTGTCTTTTCCACTGCTTATGAAAAATGTAGATTTTGATTCTGGCTATGATGGAGCAGATTGTAGCAGACCAAAACTCCTGTTGAGAATAACTAGAAAAGCCTGATTTAAAAAAAAAAAAATCTATATGAAGGCATTGATACGTTGCTAAAGCAGCCAGGACTTCAGACATTTGTGGTCTCTTGGCGAATGGAGAGTGTAACTTTAAGAGGTGGAAGGATAGGAAAGCTTTCTTCATGGGGCTGGGGATACAAAAATTGTAGTTCAAGGCTGACAGAGCAACAAGAACTTGAGAGGCCAAGATCCCAGAGAGAAGGGAGGTACATTTCCCCACTCCCTTTTCTCCCTCTACCTGCTTTTTTATCTTAAGGATTTGTTGATTCTTAAACTGTGGAGGGTAAAAAAAGGGCTAAGAACCTTCACAGAAAGCTACTGAAAAGCAAAGGATTCTTGTAGCAAGCAGTTCTTTAGTGGAGAGAAAATTTGAAGACCTTCCAAGGGAAGTAGTCCTGGTAAACACCCGGACTCTCAGTTGGACCTCTGAAGGGCTACAAAGCAGGGTAAGCTTTACAAGCTTTACAAAGACTGCAGCCAGCCTTGAATCAGCTCCTGTCCTGATTGGATTGTGAGGTGATCTGCCCTCATTCTAAATGCTTATGGAGAATATGATGAATCCTCTGTAGGAATGTAATATCATCCAGAGCCTCTACAGTTTTTCATACACAATGAAAGACATTCTAATAAAAATTACTGGGTAAACCAAGAAACCAGACCAGGAATTAAAGCAGATAGTATAGTAATAGATTCATGGTATCCCAGTCATCTGATAATTTATTCAGTGTCTCTAATTGAAGGATATTTAGGTTGTTTTCAGTCTTTAGTATTGTGAGGATCCACAGTGAACATTATTTAAAAAAATTTTTTTTTAAATGTTTACTTTTGAGACAGAGAGAGACAGAGCATGGGCAGGGGAGGGGCAGAGAGAGAGGGAGATACACAATCCGAAGCAGGCTCCAGGCTCCAAGCCATCAGCACAGAGCCCCACACGGGGCTCGAACTCGTCAACCTGAGATCATGACCTGAGCCAAAGTCAGACGCTCAACCGACTGAGCCACCCAGGCGCCCCCACAGTGAACATTCTTTTTTTTTTTTCAACGTTTATTTATTTTTGGGACAGAGAGAGACAGAGCATGAACGGGGGAGGGGCAGAGAGAGAGGGAGACACAGAATCGGAAACAGGCTCCAGGCTCTGAGCCATCAGCCCAGAGCCTGACGCGGGGCTCGAACTCACGGACTGTGAGATCGTGACCTGGCTGAAGTCGGACACTTAACCGACTGCGCCAACCAGGCGCCCCATGAACATTCTTATACGTAACATCTTTGTACACATCTGTGAGATATCTTTAAGATAAAGGATACCTTTGCTAACTCGTCTTTATCAAACTCTTTGATTTTTGCCAATCTGATAAAAAGAAGTGTTTTGTTTTAAAAGTTCTTGGTATCTTAAAATGTGAGTGACATTGAACACATTTTAATATGTTTATAAGTCATCTGAATTTATTTTTAAATGTCTATTTATTTTGAGAGAGAGAAAGAGAGTACATGCAAGCAGGGGAGGGGCATAGAGGGAGAGAGGATTCTAAGCAGGCTCCGTGCTTCTTCCTTCAGGGGGTCAACCTCACAAACCACAAGACTATCAAGAGTTGCGTGCCAACCTCTGACTTTATTTTTACTATAAGCCACCTGTTCATGTTGTTTGCCTATTGTTTTATAGGGATTTTAGGCTTTTTTAAAAAAAATTATTAAAGAAGTAATAAGGAATTGTGGATAAGAGCACAGATTCTGGAGCCAGATTGCTTGGGTTCAAGTCATAGCTCTTTCACTGACAGCAGCATAGCCTTGGGCAAATTAAATGCTCTATAAAATTGGGATAATAGTATGTCCCCTTTGGGTCATTATAACGATTAGATGAGTTAATAAATACAAAGTGCTTAGAAATGAGCCTGGCATAATGTAAGTGTTACATAACTGCTGGCCATCATAATGGTGCTGCAGGTGGTGATAGAGATGGAAATTACCCAAAGAGAATTTTTTTATTTGCCCAAGGATAAATAGCTAGTAAGTCTGAGTATTCAAATTAGGATCTAGGTCTTGGGACCTGAGTCCAAAGTTCTTGTTCTTTCTGATGTACTGATAAGAATTTGAATGTACAGGGGTGAAAACTCAAGCATAGCCAGGTAGCAAGGAATGATTAACTTTGGATTTGGGAGTTGTTAGGGTTAACATCTTCCCAGTACAGTTGAGTGAGTTTCTTTTTCTAATTTTGTATTGAATATGACTTGTCAGTGATGCTTCATTCCTGAGGTTTTGGTACAATTAGAAAAATGCCTGTCTTCTATTTTGTTTTGTTTGTTTGCCTTTATTAATAACCCAGTCACCCCACCCCAGAGAAAATCCTTTTCAGGAAGGACCTTCAAGGAAGTATAGCTGCTCCTCCAGTTCACATTAGACTGAATGCAATACTCTGTTTAGGTCACCAGCCACAAGGATGTGTCATTCTTAAGACATCATATCCTTAGAGAGTTTCTCTTCCTGTTAAACATAGTAGTAGTTGCAGGACAGGCATTAAGAAAGAATTACAACCATTGGATTCATTTACAAATACCAAGATATTCAGCACCTCAGTGACACCTGAAGTAGTTTCTAGCTTGTCTTTTCTGTGCAGTGAAGGAAAGGTGAGTGGTTGTTTCTATGCTACTGAAACACTTGAAAATCCCTATAGAAGCTGGTAGAGGAATTGGGTTTGGGACTAACTTCTCTGGACTAAGGAGGGTAGTGATGTTTTTAGTCTCCCACGTTATCAATATCATTCACCAAAATATTAGATTTGTTACCAAGGATGAGCCTACAATGCCACATTATAATCACACAGTCTGTAGTTTGCTTTAGAGTTCACTCTTGTATGTTCTTTGGGTTTGGACAAATATATAATGACATATATCCATCATTATAATATTGTACAGAGTATTTTTTTTTTTTTTTTTTTTTTTTTAATTTTTTTTTTTTTTTTTCAACGTTTATTTATTTTTGCGAGAGACAGAGCATGAACGGGGGAGGGGCAGAGAGAGAGGGAGACACAGAATCGGAAACAGGCTCCAGGCTCTGAGCCATCAGCCCAGAGCCTGACGCGGGGCTTGAACTCACAGACCGTGAGATCATGACCTGGCCGAAGTCGGACGCTCAACCGACTGCGCCACCCAGGCGCCCCCAGAGTATTTTTTTATTAAAATTTTTTAATGTTTTATGTTTTATTTATTTTTGAGAGAGACAGAGACAGAGTGGGAGCGGGGGAGGGGCAGAGAGAGAGGGAGACCCAGAATCTGAAGCAGGCTCCAGGCTCTGGACTGAGCATCAGCACAGAGCGCCATGGTGGTGTTTGAACTCACAAACTGTGAGATCATGACTTGAGCTAAAGTCAGACGCTTAACCAACTGAGCTACCCAGGTGCCCCTGTATAGTGTGTTTTTACTGGGGTAAGAGTTCTCTGTGCTCTGCCACCTCATCCCTACCCCCCTCCATTCATGGCAAACCCTGGTCTTTTTTTTTTTTTTTGTCTCCATAATTTTGTCTTTTCTAGAATGTCATGTGGTTGGAATCATTCAATATGTAGCTTTTTCAGAGTGGCTTCTTTCACTTAGTAATATGCATTTAAATTTCCTCCATGTCATTTCATGTCTTTAATAGCTCATTTCTTTTTAACACTAAATAATATTCCATTTTCTGGATGTACCACAGTTTATTTATCCATTTATTTACTGAAGGATATCTTGGTTGTCTCCAAGTTTTAGTGATTATGAATAAAGCAGATAAAAATATCTTTGTGCAGGTTTTTGTGTGGACATAAGTTTTTAACTTCTTTGTGTAAATATCAAGGAGTACAATTGATGGATCATATGGTAAGACTGTTTAGTTTTGTAAGAAACTGCCAGACTGTCTTCCAAAGTGGCTGTACCATTTTGCATTCTCACTAGCGGTGAATGAGTTCCTGTTGCTCCACATCCTCGCCAGCATTTGGTTTTCTCCATGTTTTGGATTTTGGCTATTCTAATAGGTGTGTAGTGGTATCTTGTTTTAATTCATAACTCCTTAATGACCTATGATATGGAGTATCTTTTTATGTGCTTATTTGCCATGTGTATATCCTTGGTGAGGTGTCTGTTAAGGTCTTTTACCCATTAAAAAAAAATCAGATTGTTTTCTTTTGAATTTAATAGTTCTTTGTATATTTTTTAAAAAACTTATAATTTTTTTGAAGTAATCTCTGCATCTAGCATGGGGCTTGAACTCACAACCCCGAGATCAAGAGTTGCATGCTCTACTGACTGAGCCAGCCAGGCACCCCTACCCTAGTTCTTTGTATATTTTAGGTAATAGTCTTATGTTTATATCAGCTATGTCTGTTGCAAATATTTTGTCCAGTCTGTGGTTTATCTTCTCATTCTCTTGACATTGTCTTTTGCAGAGCAGACATTTTTAATTTTAATGATGTCTACGAATTATATTTTTGATAGTATATATGAAAAGGCATCACCATACCAGGGTCATCTGGGTTTTCTCCAGTTGCTCTGCTCTAGTGGTAGTATTGCAGGTGTTTCAGCCATAATTTCATCTTTTGGAGTGGAGGAATCTGACTTATGACCCTGGAAAGGCAGAGGGAAATAAAGAGAAAAAAGTCCCACATCAGCAGACAGCAGCTCTTGTATTATAAGTGATTGTTTTTTTTCTTTATTAAAAGGTGGGGAACCTGAAAGGTTAATAATGATTGATAAATATCTTAGTATAATTAATAATGTTGATTTTATACATGTTTTCCAGTCAGCTTTAAGAGACATTGTAAAAGATTGTGATTTAAAAGGGGAGATTTTCATTTTTCTGGCCCTTTTCTGTTCCATTTCTCAATAGTTCAAGCAGATTGAAACACATTTCAAAAAGCTTCAAAGAAATTATTTAGATATTATAGCTACTCTTATGTAAGTTTAAAATCTAATAGCATTTTTACCATCATGTTAAACTTTAATAGAGTATTTCAGAATTTGGAGAAACCTATTGAGTAGTAAATTAAAATTAAATAAAAATATTGTTACTGAATCATTAACTTTACAAGTTATCTAGTGTGTTGCCACCCTTGTCTCGCAGGTAGAAATGAGATCTAAAGAGATTTTAATTTTAGTCCATGGTGTGTGTGTGTGTGTGTGTGTGTGTGTGTGTGTGTGTGTGTGTGTGTCAGGAAAGCCCAAGACCACCCAGTTATGATGATTCACCAGCAGTACTAATAGGACACAGCATATAGTTATGCTCATGGCTATGAATTATTATAGTGAAAGGATATAATTCAAAATCAGCAAAGGCACATAAGACAAAGTTCAGGGGAAACCAGATGAAAGCTTCCAGAGTCCACTTTCAGTTAAGTTACACAGGACATGCTTAATTTCCCTAGTAACAAGTTGTTACAACACATGTGAAATGTTGCCAACTAGGGAAGCTCATTAGAGTTTTTATTAGGGGCTGATGATGGGCACCCTCTGCCTAGCATGTGCCAAAATTACAGACTCCCAGCCCGAAAGAAGGTATTCACCATAACTGTATTGTTTCTATAAATAATTTAGGTGTAGTAAACCTGTACCTAATCAGTTGTGGGGGTGCAAACTCTACTGAAATCCAAGTTCCTAGGCCCCAGTCAGCCAAGGGCCGACCTTGTAAGTGGGCCTTTTGAGATAGGCAGTGAGGCCTGCTGTGTTAATTCTTTTCTACGTTGTGTGTATGTGTGCGTGTGTGTGTGCGTGTGCGTGTGTGTGTATGCGACATTTAGTATATAGTGTACTTTTATTAAATGTTAGCTGTTTTTATTTATTATAGGGATTCTTCATTGATTACTCCTTCTATTAATTGTGATCTTCTGCATTCCTAGGAGGTAGGTTGGCCAGTATTTTGATCTTTATTTGATAGGTGAAGAGACCAAGGCAAAGAGAAGCCTTGGCATTTCTAGATACTTTCACTTGATTGACCGAGCAGGTATTAGAATCTAATATGGGTTTTTTTTTGCAAGTCCATAGGATAAAGATGGGTTTTTTTTTTTCCTTGTTGACATTTCTAGAGGGCATTAGTAAAATGGGAAATAGGATTAAATATTTAAATTAGTGTCATGTTGGACCAATTCACAGTTTTTTTGTATTTATGTAATTTGTGAATTTTGGGGCACAATGCCATTTAATGTAGCACAGTTCTGTTGGGGCAAAAAATGATCTTGACTATTTAGCATTTTGTATTGTTAAAGCATTAAACATCATTAATCTTTAAAAAAATTTTTTTAATGTTTATTATTTTTGAGAGAGAGAGACAGAACGTGAGCGGGGGAGGAGCAGAGAGAGAGGGAGACACAGAATCTGAAGCAGGTTCCAGGCTCTGAGCTGTCAGCACAGAGCGCTACGTAATGCTCAAACTCACAAACCATGAGATCTTGACCTGAGCCCAAGTCAGAGGCTTAACTGACTGAGCCACCACCCAGTTGCCCCTAAACATTATTAATCTTAATCTGAGATTAAGCTAATCTATATTAGTACTGATTTTGGTGAATGTAAATTGGTACTTCACCTCTACCCTACCCATTACCTTTTACTCTCAAATAAGTCAAGGCCCAGATTTCAGTCAGTATGCTGAGTTCCACTTGGCCTTATATATAAACTTTGAGATTTCTATTAATAGGTGTCCGAAAGTTAATTTAACTTGCAATGTAATATACTTATCAAAGCAATTGAATAATTATATTTTTTTCTTGTAAGTTGTAATTGCAAGTAAACCAGACCAAACCACAACTTCTTTCTCTCTCCAATACCAGAGACAATTTTGTAGTTAGTAGATTTTATTGCATTCCACTATACTGGCTGAAATAGTTTATAGTGTTTTAATTTTCATTATACTCATTTAATCCTCATAATGGCCGGTCATAATACTCTGATTTTACAGAAGAGGAAGTAGTTGAGATGAGTTCTCCAAAGCTCTGGAAACTTCTAAGTTGGGGATCAGTCTTTTAACTTTGTATTATTTACACTATGTGATGAAGATGGTAAGCTCTTTGGACAGTTTGTTCTAAATGTTAGCAAGACCGTTTTCAAGAAAACAAATTCTCCAACAGTAAATAAAAATTGTCATCATTTCCACCAGGCCACCACTAAAATATTTTTGGTCCCTTGTGTTGGATAGTAAATTTATAAGCCTGAATAAGACTGTGTTCCTCATGTTGCTCCTCAAATAAAAATAAAGATTTGGAATTTTTATTTATTTATTTAAAAAAATTTTTTTTTTCAACGTTTATTTATTTTTGGGACAGAGAGAGACAGAGTGTGAACGGGGGAGGGGCAGAGAGAGAGGGAGACACAGAATCGGAAACAGGCTCCAGGCTCTGAGCCATCAGCCCAGAGCCTGACGCGGGGCTCGAACTCACGGACCGCGAGATCTTGACCTGGCTGAAGTCAGACGCTTAACCGACTGCGCCACCCAGGCGCCCCAAAGATTTGGAATTTTTAAAAGGAGACAGGAAAAAAAAAAAAAAGACAGGAGAAGAATCTTATACTTTGTACCAGAAGAAAAAAAAAAAAAAAAGACAGGAGAAGAATCTTATACTTTGTACCAGAAGAAAATATGATAGAATTTGCTATTATATTTTGGCCTGGGGAAGGTCTTTCCAATTGTACAAAAATACTGAAGCCATAAAAGGAGAAGTTTGATTAATATAACTACATAAAAATAACCACTATAAGCAAAGTCAAGGCAAATGATAGACTAGGAAAAGTATTGCTAGTTATGTGACATAAAGCTAATTTACCTTATAGAAAGAGAGCTTTTACAAATCAAGAAGAAAAAGTTAATATAAGGAGTAAACATTTCATATCAAAGTAAATGCAAATTACTCAAACATGAAAAGTACTCAATTTCACTCATAAAATATGTATATAAGATACAGAATTTCGCCTATTAGATTGGCAAAACTAAAATTTTTCAACACTTGTGTTGGAAAAGGTATGAGGAAATGGCATTCTTATGCATTGCTGGTGGGACTTAAATCAGTATAGGCTACCGGAAGGAAGGAAGACTTGGTATTGTCTGTCAGAATTACAAAAACACGTAGGTACATATTCTTTGACACAGTAACTGTAATTCCAACACTTTGATCTATGAGTATACTTGCAAAATGATATGCGTGCAAGATCATTCATTATAGCATTGTTTGGTAACCTTTGGAGATTTAACACCCCCCCCCCCCCACCTTGATATCTGTATTTTGGTCCTTCTCTTTATTCTAGGTATTATTTTGTCTTCTCTCTCTTTTTTTTCTTTTTTTTTTTTTCAACGTTTATTTATTTTTTTTGGGACAGAGAGAGACAGAGCATGAACGGGGGAGGGGCAGAGAGAGGGAGACACAGAATCGGAAACAGGCTCCAGGCTCCGAGCCATCAGCCCAGAGCCTGACGCGGGGCTCGAACTCACGGACAGCAAGATCGTGACCTGGCTGAAGTTGGACGCTTAACCGACTGCGCCACCCAGGCGCCCCTCTCTTTTTTTTCTTAACCTGTTTTACTAGAGCTTGGTTTATGGGTCATTTCATAGTTTCACCTAAAAGATGCAACCAGCCGGTTGTCTGTTTTAATCAGCAGAAATCTACTCTGGCAAATTTAAGCAGAAAAAGAATTTATTGAAAAAGAATATTGGGTAATCCAGAATAACCAGGCAAGTAGCCAGAAACCTTGGCTTGGAAAATAGCAGCTAGGATCCAAGAGCAAAGTCTGTATAATATGAATTCTTTGGAAGTTCTTTGTGACCTAGTGAATTTTTAATTATTCCTTGTTTGCTTTAAGGAATATATATTCTATTCATTGAGTGCACACGTATATATAAATATATTAGGATAAAGTTTGTTAATTTTTTTGTTCAGTTTTTCTACATTTTTACTTCCTTTTGGACTGCCTGATGTGTTTTTAGTTGTGGTGTGTTAAAATTTCTTACCATTATTTTGGATTTATTAATTTCCTCCTTATAATGTTATTAGTTTTTTTGCTGTGGTATATGTTCATACAAGTTTGTGATTATTATATCTTCTTTGTTGGGTTGCCTTTTTAATCATTATTTGATTTCCCTCTTTATTCCTATTAATAGTTTTCTGTTGGTTTTGCCATTTACTAGTTTTGTGGCCTTAGGCAAGTCATTAACCTCTCATTTTCCTTCTTGTAAAATGGGTATAATACCCACCTTACAAAGTTTCTGTGAAGATTCACTGAGAAAATATATATGAAGTATTTTACATGTGATAGTTCTCCATAAATGGATTCAAAGTACTGTATTGCCTTAAGGGTTTTCTTTTACCTCTCTGCTTCTCCTTCTCTATTAAAGCATCAGATTTTAAATACTGTTTGCCTATAATTAGAAATGTGCTTAAGGGATATGATGAAAATAGTCATCAGGACTTTTTTTAAGTGAGTGAAGGTGGTGGAATGTTTGCCTCCCACATGCAAAGTCTAACAGTTCTCTAGTACTTGTAGGCCTTTAAGTTACTGTTCCCTGCTTCTGCATTAGATCCAGTGTTTCTATCTTCCATATTTCTTAGGTATGCTAGAGTCTTTCAGAATAGTTGAGACAACTGAAAAAGGATAAAAGTCAATTTTTTTGAGGAGCCTACTTGTCTACAACAAATATTTATCAACCTTAGTGGGATATAGAGTTCTGAGAAAGTCTTAAAATTAATTCTGTATTTTGACCACTACATATACATAGAGTTATATAGAAATGTCACATTTAAGGGGTGTAAATGTGGACTTTTCCGCTCCTTTTTGTTAGCATTTAGAACTTATTTATTTATTTTGAGAGAGAAAGCGCGCGTGAGTGAGCGCACACGTTAGCAGGGGAGGGGCAGAGGACAAGGGAGAAGGAGAATTTTTTTTTTTAATATAATTTATTGTCAAGTTGGCTAACATACAGTGTGTACAGTGTCCTATTGGTTTTGGGGGTAGATTCCTGTGATTCATCACTTATATACAACACCCAGTGCTCATCCCGACAAGTGCCCTTCTCAGTGCCCATCACCCATTTTCCAGAGGGAGAATCTTAAGCAGGCTCCATGCCCAGCATGGCGCCTGATGCAGGGCTTGATCTCACAACTCTGAGATCATGACCTGAGCCAAAATCAAGAGTCGGATGCTTAACCAAATGAGCAACCCAGGTGCCCCTAAAACTATCTTTTATTCCTATTCTTAATTCGGATTTTTATCATCTATTTATATTACCCGTGTGTACTGTATGTCTCCTGTGGTCCCGGATAGCTTGGACTTAAAAATATAGGGAGATGAGGGTAGAAAACAGAATTTCAGCTAAGAAAACAGTGTAGAAAGTTTAAAAATATATGGCATGGATCTATTGTAACTGAACAGTCAAGGGTTAAGAGATCCAATGCTGGAGAAAGATGAAGTTGTGATCTGCCTTTGGAGGGCCTTGAAACAGATTGAAGAGTTTTGACTTTCTTCTATAGGCCAATAAAAACCACAAAGTCTTTAAGGTTAAAAAAATCAGGTTATATACTGAAAATATTTACAGGTTGGATACAGGAAAATACTCTGCAGGCAATGGCAATGTTGAAAAAGAAATAGAAAGATGCAGTGTTATGAATAAAACTTCAGCTCATTTAAAATGTTACTTAGTAACATTGAACTAAGAACTTTAAGTATAGTTTTTCCTTGAGGTCCTTTAACATGTTATTTTACCAGGCCCTTCCAGACCATTCTATATAAAATAATCTTTTTCTTTCATCCTACATTTATTTTCCTCCATAACAGTACCACCAGTGGTATTATGTACACACTTGTTTGTTTACTGTCTGTAAGATCCTAAACTCCGCGAGAGCAAGGGCTTTATGTGTTCAGTGCTTCTGAACCGGTGCTTAGAACTCTGTCTCATTTATACCCTTTAATAAATATTTGTTAACGAATGAATGACTATTCAAATTAAGATGACTACAATTTTTCATGTGGTTTATAATGTGAGGACAGCAGTAGGACAAGGTTTGGGGTTCTTTCCTAGAAACTTCTGTTAAAAAGTGTTTCTTTTCCCTTTTCTCCAGAGTTTATATTCAGAGCACCAATCAAATTAAGCAAGCCTGGGGAACTTCGTGAGGAATATGAAAGCCTGAGAAAGGTATAGTATACACATTAGCATATCACTCATATTCTTAAAGTAAATTGAAATAATGACATTAAAGAATGCTTAGTGGGTTTTTAATTTACAATGCAGAGCCTTTCTCTGTATTACCTTATACCGTAGCTATAATAGAAGTAGAGTAAACCTTAACTAAGAACCTCTTTTTAGCTATCCTTTCAAAGATGAAAATGTAGCTCACCAAGCCTATCTTACACCTGCAACAAGGGGGTATTCTTGGCATTTAAATGTTGGTTAAAAACTAACATTTAAGCTTTAATAATAATAGCTTGTATTATTTTTCCTTATCTTGCAAAGTTCCTCTAATTATGTGTAATTGGTGTTATCTTTTGTTGCTTTTACTCTGTTATGTACTCCAGAAGAACTGTAACTTAGGCCATTCAGAGGGTAGTGAAATAATTTCCTAGGTGGAGAATGTTTACCACTGGGAAAGCTTTTAGCTATGTTCACATCATCTTATTTTAGATGTTCTCAAGCTAATTGTCTGGGAATCACTTAGAGAATTAAGATGTCAAAAAGGCTGGTAATAAGAAGAATGTTACAAGATTTGTATCATCCTTCCCCAGCCCTTTCCCTATACCACCATACCTTACACACCTCCGTAAATGATTCTACATGTGGATATTTAATGTTTTGTAAAGGTAAATAATCCACCTAATCTGAATCAGACATCATCATAAAACAGGTGAGACAATAACATTATTGTGGCATTTTATATTGAATGGAAAAATCAGTATTTAAGGAGGTCACATGAAGGAGAAAATAGAGAACTCTGCTTAATTATTATACATTTTTTGACTTTCTCTTTTATTTTATTTATTTATTTAAAAAAAATTTTTTTTTCAACGTTTATTTATTTTTTTGGGGACAGAGAGAGACAGAGCATGAACGGGGGAGGGGCAGAGAGAGAGGGAGACACAGAATCGGAAACAGGCTCCAGGCTCTGAGCCATCAGCCCAGAGCCCGACGCGGGGCTCGAACTCACGGACCGCGAGATCGTGACCTGGCTGAAGTCGGACGCTTAACCGACTGTGCCACCCAGGCGCCCCATTGGCTTTCTCTTTTAAGTGAGAGTGTCAAATGTTGACTTGGGTCCTCATGCTCCCTTTTATTTTATTTTATTTTATTTTATTTATTTTTAAATCATGACCTAGTAACTTTTTTAAAAAAATTTTTGTAAGTGTTTTTTAAAATTTACCTTTAGAAAGAGAGAGAGCGTGAACAGAGGAGGGGCAGAGAGAGAGGAAGACATAGAATATGAAGCAGGCTCCAGACTCTGAGCTGTCAGCACAGAGCCCATCACTGGGCTCGAACTCACAGACTACAAGATCATTACCTGAGCCAAACTCAGATGCTTGACCCACTGAGCCACCCAGGCACCCCCTCATGCTTCTTTTATTTATTTATTTATTTATTAATGTTTATTTATTTTTGAGAGAGAGCGAGTGAGCGAGGGGTAGAGGGAGAGGGAGACAGAGGAACTGAAGCAGGCTCTGTACTGACAGCAGAGAGCCTGATGCGGGGCTTGAACTCACAAACTGTGAGATCATGACCTGAGTTGAAGTCAGATGCTCAACTGATTGAGCCACCCAGGCGCCCCCCTCATGCTTCTTTTATATTAGTATTATGAGGGCACTTTGGTTTCTGCCCTTTTTTTTTTTTTTTAATTTACATCCAAGTTAGGATATAGTGCAACAATGATTTCAGGAGTAGATTCCTTAATGTCCCTTACCCATTTAGCCCATCCTGCCTCCCACAACCCCTCCAGCAACCCTCTGTTGGTTGTCTGTATTTAAGAGTCTGTTGTGTTTTGTCCCCCTCCCTGTTTTTATATTAGTTTTGCTTTCCTTCCCTTATGTTCCTCTGTTTTGTATCTTAAATTCCTCATATGAGTGAAGTCATATGATATTTGTCTTTCTCTGATTGACTAATTTCACGTAGCATAATACCCTCTAGTTGCATCCATGTGGTTAGTTGCAAATGGCAAGATTTCATTCTTTTTGATTTTCGAGTAATACTCCATTGTGTGTGTGTGTGTGTATATATATATATATGTACCATATCACCTTTATCACTCATCTGCATCGATGGACATTTGGGCTCTTTCCATACTTTGGCTATTGTTGATAGCACTGCTGTAAACATTGGGGTGCTTGTGCCCCTTCGAAACAGCCTGCCTGTATCCCTTGGATAACTACCTACTAGTGCAATTGCTGGGTTGTAGGATAGTTCTATTTTTAATTTTTTGAGGAACCTCCATGCTGTTTTCCAGAGTGGCTGCACCAGTTTGAATTCCCACCAGCAGCACAAAAGAGATCCTCTTTCTCCGCATCCTTGCCAACATCTGTTGTTGCCTGAGTTGTTAATGTTAGCCATTCTGACAGGTGTGAGGTGGTATCTCATTGTGGTTTTGATTTGTATTTCCCTGATGATGAGTGATGTTGAGCATTTTTTCATGTGTCGGTTGGCCATCTGGATGTCTTCTTTGGAGAAGTGTCTATGTCTTTTGCCCATTTCTTCACGGGATTATTTGTTTTTTGGGCATTCAGTTTGATAAGTTCTTTATAGATTTTGGATACTAACCCTTTATCTGATATGTCGTTTGCAAATCACTTCTCCCATTGCATTGGTTTCCTTTTAGTTTTGCTGATTGTTTCCTTCGCTGTGCAGAAGCTTTTTATTTTGATGAGGTCGCAATAGTTCATTTTTGCTTTTATTTCCCTTGCCTTCAGAGACTTGTTGAGTAAGAAGTTGCTGTGGCTGAAGTCAAAGAGGTTTTTGCCTGCTTTCTCCTCTAGGATTTTGATGGCTTCCTGTCTTACATTTAGGTCTTTCATCCATTTTGAGTTTATTTTTGTGTATGGTGTAAGAAAGTGGTCCAGGTTCATTCTTCTGCATGTCGTTGTCCAGTTTTCCCAGCACCTCTTGCTGCGGAGACAGTCTTTATTCCACTGGATATTCTTTCCTGCTTTGTCAAAGATTAGTTGGCCATATGTTTGTGGGTCCATTTCTGGGTTCTCTATTCTGTTGCATTGATCTGAGTGTCTGTTTTTGTGCCAGTATCATACTGTCTTGCTGATTATAGCTTTGTAATACAGCTTGAAGTCCGGGATTGTGATGCCTCCAGCTTTGGTTTTCTTTTTCAAGATTGCTTTGGCTATTTGGGGTCTTTTCTGATTCCATTCAAATTTTAGGATTGTTTGTTCTAGCTCTGTGAAGAATGCTGGTATTATTTTGATAGGGATGGCCACTTTGGTTTCTGTTTTTAAATCACTTACACAGTGTTTTTCTACTTAAGAAGAAATTATTTTTAGCGACCACATCAAAAGAACCACAGATTCTTTTTACATAAAATTCCAGAATCTGCAGATACTTAATTCTGATATACTTTTTTTACAAAGAATATGGAAAATTTAAACCTATCAGCTTGAAGATAAAAAGAAAACAAGGATTGGAGGTAGAAAAAGAAGGTTAAACAATGCATAGTAAGAGCTGAGGTTTTTAATAAGCTTTGGGAGAGAGAAGGAAACCTTGGGGAACTATGCTTTTATTCTTATTAGGAAGGAGGGACAGAAAAGCGGTTTTAAAAGGGATTGATGGCAGAATGTTTTTAAGTGAAGCTAGGGCAGTCTCACCCTATATAAACTGGATTGGGCTTGAAAAACGCTCACCTATGTCTTTTGGGTTAAATAAATGACATATAAAGCTCCCTCCACCCACCCGCAAGTACCCAAGTTATCTGGCATCCATTGTACAACCTGGAAAATGCAAATTCAAGTCATAAAATCAAATGGCACGAGTATGGCATATCCGTACAGTAGACTAATATTCAGCAGTAAAATGGAACGTGCTACCAGTTGGATGACCTCAGAAAGATGCTAAGTGGGAAGAGCCAGATACAACGGATGCACATCATTGTATGATTCCATTTACAGAAAATGTCCAGGATAGGCAAATATATGGAGACAGACAGTAGATTAATGGTTTGTTGGAGGAGGGGATGGGAATGGGGAGTAAGAATAAATGGGCCTGTGTGATTTAATTGCAGTGGTGAAGATTTTTACAACTGATTATGGTGTGTTCCACAAGTTGGTAAATTTACTGAAAGTCACTGAAATTATACACTTGAAGTGGATAAATTATGTAACATGTAAAATATGCCTTAAAGTTGTAAAGGAGAATTAAAAGGCGCTAGACATCTGGATGGAGAACTTGATAGAGAAAAAGGTGTCTCTTAGAGTGCATATTTTATTTTCTAAAAGAAAACAAAGTAAATATATAATTATTTGGATGTATATCTAGAGAAGGAAGATCCCTAAAAGTTTCCACTCAGCAAGGGATGGTAAGTGGAAATTCGTTCTACACAACTCATCATTACTATTTGATGCATAACATGCTACTGATATACTTTTTATTTGGTATATTTTATTTTGTTTAAGTGATAGTAAAAAATTTTATAAGGGCTATGAAGAGTTAATAAGAAATTTTATTCTTGGGGCGCCTGGGTGGCTCGGTCGGTTGAGCGTCTGACTTCAGCTCAGGTCATGATCTCATGGTCCATGAGTTCAAGCCCCGCGTTGGGCTCTGTGCTGACAGCTCAGAGCCTGAGCCTGCTTGGGATTTTGTGTCTCCCTCTCTCTGCCCCTCCCCTACTCATGCTCTGTCTCTCTCTGTCTCAAAAATAAATAAAAACATTAAAAAAAATTTTTTTAAAGAAATTTTATTCTTCTAATTCTATTTCTTTTAGAAGATACTTACTTAGTAATCATAGATTATCCTACCTATGGGGGGAGTATTATGCTTAAGGTTACTCTGAGTTTCTAAATTTTATGATTCTGTGAGTGGATTTATATTTCCAAATATGTTTAAAACTTTCTTCCTGCCATGAATCATATATAATTTTGGGGTTTTTTTTTGAAAAGAAAAATAATGTAGAAATATGCAGAGCAAAATGTGAAAATTCCTCTTTTCCTTATTTTTCATTATCCTCCCCATAGTTAACTTTGATAACTAGTAACAACTAGTAACATCAGTTTAGGTCCTTTATATACTTTCACACACACACACACACACACACACACACACACACACACACACATACACTTTAGTCTTTTTCAGTATAAATGAGCTCATGTTATATAGTCATTTACTCATCAGATATTTTTTGTGTCCCTACTGTGTGCCAAGCACTGGAGATATGGTGCTGCAGACACCTGAGGTCCTTGCCCAGGGAGATTCCATTCTAGTGCCAAAGACAGTAAATTAGCAAACAAATACTTAATATATATTACTAAAGTAGGATCAGAAGAGTTACTGGGAGGTAGAGAGGAAACTTGAGGAGACACAAAAAAACTGTTTTAGATAATCAGGAAGGTCTGTCAGAGAGGCAACATTGGAGTTGCTACGTGGGTTAAGTGAGGTAGCAAGCCAAGTAAAAGTATGAGGAAAGAGTATTCTAGGCAGAGGAGCAGCAAATGCAAAGTCCCTGAAATAGAAACAAGTTTGGCTTGTTCAAGGAACAGTGTGGCGGGAGTTGAGTGTGCAAGTGGTGGGTGAAAGGGTGGTATAGGGATTTGGTAGGAGATGAATTGGAAGAAAATAGAAGGGCCAGATCAAAGAAGGCCTAGTTGACCTGGTAAAGAACCTAAATTTACTTTATGTGTGATGTGAAGCCAGTGATGTGATCTGATTTATACTTTTAAAAGGTCTCTGGTTGCTGTGTAGGGAATAAACTATAATGGGCCTAGAAGTTGGGAATTGTATTTACTGTAAATAGTAGAGACCCAAAAATAATGACCAAACAAATGAGGAGTTTTATTTTTCTCTAGTAACCGAAACCAGATGTATGCAGCCTAGGGCTGATATAGCAGCTATGTGACATCAGGAAGTCAGGTTCCTTTTGTCTTTCTGTTTAGACATCTTCAAGTGTGCTTGTCTCCTTGTAGTGTGAGATGGCTGATCCTTCTCTAGAATCACATGTAGACAGAAGTCAGAGGCAGAAAGGCACATATCAGCTGATTTTTTTTTAAAGGGTTTTCTCCAAAGCTCATTCAGTGACTTCACTTGTGCTTTATGGTCCAGTGTCATAGACACTCTCTAGCTGTCAGGGAGGCTAGGAAGTACAGTGGTTTAGCTGGGTGCATTAACCTCCCAAGTAAAATATGGGTTCTCTTGGTAAGGAAAGAAAGAATGGATATTGGGTAGGTAGCTAGCAGTCTGTGACTTATGGGACAAGAATGAAAATAAGACCAATTAAGGCACTTTTGGGTTTAAGCAGCCTTGGGGTTTTGCTGGAAGTATGACAGAAGGAGAGATGCAGTGAACTGGCAAGTGTATACAAGGAAGTTGTTACAGTTTTGGACCATGGTTTTTGAAGTTATTTAAAGGAGGGAATTGAGAAGGTGACGGACATTGTGGACAGTGAAAGAATGGTAGGGTCAGTGGGCTAGAAGTTTTGATGGTGGTAGAGAACTGTAAAAGTAGGGTCACTAGCAAGTGACTGCAAGTCATGTTAGAAAGCTAGGAAGTGTTGGTCTAAATGTGAGAAGCTTAAAAGTGAGACTTGGAGGTGGGTTAGTTATTGGACAGGATGAGGTTTAGAATATGATCAGGGAGTAGATAACTGAAGTAGGATGGAAAAAAAAGATTTAGGAGGAGGTACAGGAACTGAGAGAGTATACTGATGTTGAAATCTTCAGGAATCATCATTGAAGTAGTTGGAGAGAAACATAGGTGCTGAGTTTTTCTGTGAATAAGGGGAATTGCCAGAGAGATAGGTAGATGACTACCACAAAGAGGGGTTATAGTAAACACTTCAAAGAAGCTAGGATTTTTGAGGAATAATTGATCTATTCTGTAACTTCCTCTTTCTTTCACTAACAATATGTGTTTTTTTTTTTTTTTTTGTGGGAGGTAAGGCTTTCATATAGATACTTTTTCATCCTGAAAGATATTTCATAATATGGATGAGGCATAATTCACTTAACTATTCCATTATCATTAGTCATTTAAATTCTTCCCAATTTCTCCCAGTTTTAAAGAGATGTTGCACTGAATACACATGAACATGTGCAAGCAAACACTTCCTTTAGGTTAGATTCCTGGAAATGAAAGTTCAGGGTCAAATGGTATGAACACTTTGTATTTTGGTGGATATTAGCAAATTGCCTTTTAGAAAGACTTTTTCAACTTACTCTTTCACCAACAGTAAAAGAGAGGCCCCTTTTCTTTAAATCCTTGCCAAGTTTTTATTACTTTTAATACTTTGCTAATCTGTTAGATAAAAATATCTCATTGTTTTACTTTGCGTTTACCTGATTACTAGCTAGAAAAAATGTACAGAAAACATATAAATGACCAGTGAGCCTAAGATGCTTCCTCTAGCTAGTAATTTATATGTTTTCTGTACATTGTTTGTTCACAACCTTTGAATGTGAAAACCAGTTCCATCTTTTAGCATTTGTAAACTTGACTACTAAAGGATGCTTTTTTCCCCCTGTGCCTTTGTAGATGTATTCTGTTGAAAAAGTTTCTGACTTCTTTTTCTCCCTGACATTTTATGGGGTTTTTAACTGGAAGGAGAAAATTAGCATGTGCTCAGTCTCCTATCTTGTTACATTGCCCGAGGAAATAATTTTGTTGTATTCATTCTAGAATATATATATATATATGTATATATTATTTTTTTATTTCAACAGACATTTACTGTAGACAAGACTAACAATATTATGTAAGATAAGAATATTGTTATAGTCTTGTCTGCAGTAAATGTCTGTTGAAATAAAATAATTTTAGCAAGAAATTATTTCAATATGGATATCTTTTTATGTTTCTATGCTATATGAGACTATTAGTCATTTTTGTCTTTTAAAATAATTGATTCATCTCTGTAAGTTCTATTTATTGGTTGGATTAAGCTTTTTATTTACACCATTATTTCTTCTGCTTACAGTTTGTTTGATGCTTAATTTTGACCACCAGGTTAAATAGTTGCTTTATGTTAGAGTTAAGAAACATAATCCACATGCTCTTCTTTGACTTCTTTCAATCAGTTGGACTTTGAAAGGTCATAAGTAGGAGAAAAAACAGCCTCTGCTTCTAGACTGCTTATCTCCCTGGTTCCTGTAGTGGGAAAGATGAACTGCTTTCGGTAATTCTGTGGATCACATGAGTGGTATAGGCTTTCTCTGAATTGGTTTATTGACCTATCCATTTTCTTTTTTCTCTCTCCCTACTGGCTCATTTTTGAGGAGTATTTTCTCCCCATTGCTGGCTGAATTATTCAAGTAGTAAGCATGCAGTTCTTAGTCCTTAGCCAGAGCACAGTGTAATCAGATATGGTCAATGGGTTACTGAAGTGAATAATGTCTCTATGAGGCAGACACTAACTTTTGTGAAGGAATGTTTTGAAGGTAAGTAAACTTTTAGGACCTCATTGTTTTTGAAATTATAAATCTTTAAAGTCTCTTTTATTATCTTTATGCCATGAACTTAAAATATAATGCACTTTATTTAAACTTGAACATTTCACTTAAATCTATTTGGCTATGCAATGCATCATGAACCAAATGTTGAGCTGGCCTCACCCACTCCTCTCTTTAAAAAAATTTACTTGTTTTAAAAGGAGCTTATTTACCTAGAAAGTTTAAAATATGTTCTGTCACAGAAGCAGCAGACTACTTGTTTAAATTTTTTTTTTCCTATTAGATTGTAAAATCTTTCCTGATGGATCTGTTCATTTAGTCTCTTCAACTGTCCACTGCATGTAAGATGCAGTCATCCCTACTTATCCATGGGTGTATGTTCTATGACCCCCCCCCCCCCCCAGTAGATGCCTGAAACTGTGGAGAGTTCCAAATGCTGTATATACTGTGGTTTTTCCTGCACATACATACCTATGATAAAGTTTAATTTCTAAATTAGGTACAGTAAGAGAGTAACAATGCTAACTAATAATAAGATAGAGTAATTATAACAATATACTCTAATAAAAGTTATGTGAATGTGGTCTCTTAAAATACCTCATTGTACTGTACTCGCTCTTCTTATGATAATGTGAGATGGTAAAATAAATACCTATGTGAATGAGAAGAGGTGAGGCGAGTGATGTAGACATTGTGATGTAGTGCTAGGCTACTGTTGACCTGATGATGTGTCTAGAGGAGGATCATTTGCTTCCAGACTGTAGTTGAGTGACACTGCAGAAAGCGAAATCATGGATGGGAAGGGAGTGGAGACAGTTTAGTGTAGTATCTTGCATATAGGTATTCACTGAATGCTGATTGAATGGTTGATCGTCTAGTTTCAAACCTCCTCCTTTTAAAATAAATGACTGGTGTAAGGATGTATAGCTGGCTCACAATAAAGCTAGATGTATTTTAAGATTTCTAGAGTTCTTTTTGCTACAATGTTTGTTATTTTTGTTTCTTATTCCTCTGTAATGTTATCATGTAATCTTGGAGGAAATGCCTGCTTTTTGGCAGGTGCTGATGTGCCTGTTTCTAGAACCAGAAAATAGACACAGAATCGCATAGTACATTTTTTTTTTTAAATTTTTTTTTTTTTTTTTAACATTTATTTTTGAGACAGAGAGAGACAGAGCATGAACGGGGGGAGGGCCAGAGAGAGAGGGAGACACAGAATCTGAAGCAGGCTCCAGGCTCTGAGCTGTCAGCACAGAGCCTGATGCGGGGCTCGAACTCGGGGCTCGAACTCACGGACCGTGAGATCGTGACCTGAGCGAAGTCGGACGCTCAACCGACTGAGCCACCCAGGCGCCCCATCGCATAGTACATTTTTAAGAGAAAGTAAGCTATATGGTAAGTTATAATTTTGACTGCCTGAGGGAAAAACAGCTGTTGCTGAAAATCTAAAAATATTAAACCTGGTTGTTTTCTTCTTTTGCTATTTACAACTATTCAGACAAGGGGGAACAGCTTTATCAAGTATATATAGTGGCTTTTCAAAGAAAATAACATTTGGGGTGGAGTGCCTGGGTGGCTCAGTCAGTTAGTGTCGGACTTTAGCTCAGGTCATGATCTCACGGTTTGTGGATTCGAGCCCCACGTCAGGCTCTGCACTGACAACTCAGAGCCTGGAGCTTCCTTAGGATTCTGTGTCTCCCTCTCTCTCTCTTCCCCTCCTCTGCTCACCCTCTGTCTCTCTCTCTCTCAAAAGTAAATAAACATTAAAAAAAATTAAAAAAATATCACATTTAGGAAATTCAAAGCCTGATAAAATGTAATTATAATAGAAGGTTATTCAAAGTTATTTCTGCATTGTGCTATCTTTCCTTGTCTCTGATTTATGAGAGGAGAGGATCAGTAGTTATAAGATTATTGTATTAATATAGTACCTTTTATGGTTTAGAGAACAGTTTAAATAAAATCATTTCAATGCTACTCGTGAAAGCCAAACTAGGGAATTTTTTTAGAGCAGTTGCAACTCTTTTTACAAAACGATTTTATTTTGTAGAAATATGTGATTAGTGAAGGTTTTAAAAAATTAAATTTTTTTCCTGCTTATAAAAGTAAGCAGAATTGTAAAAAGGAAAAAAAAAAGTTCAGATAATGAAAAGATTTAAAGAAGAAAGGAAAATTACCGGTAATCTTGTCATCTAATAGCCAAATTTAAATGTTTATCAAAAATTTAAGCTTAAGATTTTTTACAGAATAAAGAATCACACTATACAAACCATTTTTACTGATTTTTTAATTAAACATATGTGAAATTTCCATGTCAATAAATTTAGATCCATGCCAAAATTTATAATGATTATATAGAATAACAGAAAATATCATTGTAATATATCACATGTATGCCAATATTTTCCTTAAAAGCCAAAAACATTCAAGAATGAAAAATAACTTCTAAAAATATAATATTTCAAAAAGATTCCACAAGAAAATTTTTAAAATTTCTCCTCTCTAGCCAAATTTGTGTGAAAATTCACAAGTAATCTGCTTTCAGTGGAATTGCAAGGTTGGTTATATTTTTCTGGATTCAAATGAGAGTTAAAGTCTCATGCTTCTTACATCCAAGACTCAAGTTTTTTGTTTATTTATCTTAAACTTAAAAAAATGCAGGTGTTCTTCAAATCACAATACAGGTGTGATGTCGATATTTTACTCTATTATAATGAGAAAGAGCCACTGTCTGAGTTCAAATCCTGGCTCTGTAAAATAAACACCATAGCACCTGGCTTATAGAGTTATAAGATAACATAAATACAACCCTTAGCAGAGGGCCAGGCACTTTATAAATCAAACCTTCTCAAGGATGGTCTTCAGACCTACTCAGTAATTATTTATAAATTCCAGATACCATTTTTCTTTTCTTTCTAAGAGGAATGCAGTCATCTTCCTTCACTATTGTGAAATAGTGCCTGGCAGATAGTAATCCATATATAAGAATTATTATTCTCTAAAATTTGGAATCGTGAAGAACCTAGCACAAAATAAATTCCTCCATTGCTGCCATTTGTTTGTTCATTTGAGTAAGAAATGGCTGACCTTCAAAAAGTCATAGTTGGAAGTTGGAAAGTTAGTGGTATGAACCAAATGATTCTCCATTTTCTTGAACTTGCAACAGTGAAGAAGGCCTGTATTTGCCTTTTCATAATCAATGACTTAGAGATCTTTCTTTCTACTTCTGATATGTGAGTTCCCTCCTGTCCATTTAGCCTTTTATTTTATATATTTAAAAAAATTTTTTTTAATGTTTATTTATTTTTGAGAGAGAGAGACCCAGAATCCAAAGCAGGCTCCAGGCTCTGAGCTGTCAGAGTCCGACACGGGGCTGAAATCCACCAAGCCGTGAGATATGACCTGAGCTGAAGTTGGATGCTCAACCAACTGAGCCACTCAGACACCCCTCATTCAGCCTTTTAGCTTGGCAATTAAATGTAGGACTTCTGTAGCATCTGCTGGTTCAATTTATGTGTAAACTTGAATCTCTGTGATTAATTTTATATGCATTTCTGCATAATGCCTGTAATTTAAAACCTATATTAAAGTAATTTTAAATACCTTATTACATAAAGGAGATGTTTTGTAAAATGTTATCTTGACATAAAAGTTTATATATGCTTAGCTCTAAATGTAACATTTAAATTGAAAGGTGTTTAAGAATTAAAGTGAAGACAGCATAGTATCATAAATATGATATCCTTAAAATTAAGTAAGAATCATAAGAGCAAGTCAATTGCTTTATGTGATTGCTCAAGTAGAAATCATGGCTTTAACTTTGTATGCAAGAGATCATTTGCTCTGATTCAGGATGCTATGAAATGGAAACTGCAAGTAGTCCTAGTTTACCCAAAACACTTTTAAAGAAATTTTATTTAAATCCATCTTAATTGACATATAGTGTAATAATGGTTTCAGGAGTAGAATTTAGTGATTCATCACTTACATATAACACCCAGTGCTCATCCCAACAAGTGCCCTTCTTAATGCCCATCACCCATTTAGCCCATTCCCCAACCCAGCACCCTTCCAGCAACCCTCTGTATTTAAGAGTCTCTTTGGTTTGTCTCTCTCTGTTTTTATCTTATTTTTTCCTTCCCTTCCCCTATGTTCATCTGTTTTGTTTCTTAAATTCCACATGTAAGTGAAATCATATGATATTTGTCTTTCTCTGACTTTTTCTTAGCATAGTATATTCCAGTTCCATCCACATTATTGCAAATGGCAAGATTTCATTCATTTTGATTGCCAAGTAATATTCAATTGTATGTATATGCCACATGTTTTTTATCCATTCATCCATTGATGGACATTTGGGCTCTTCCCATAATTTGGCTATTGTGGTAGTGCTCCTATGAACACTGGGGTACGTGTGCCTCTTTGAATCAGCATTTTTGTATTCTTTGGATAAATACCTAGTAGTGCAATTTCTGGGCCATAGGGTAATTTCTATTTTTAATTTTTTGAGGGACCTTCATACTGTTCTCCAGAGTGACTGCACCAGTTTGCATTCCCACTAAAAGTGCAAAAGTGTTCCCCTTTTTCTGTATCCTCGCCAACATCTTGTTTCCTGAGTTCATTTCAGCCATTCTGACAGGTGTGAGGTGGTATCTCATTGTGGTTTTCATTTGTATTTCCCTGATGCTGAGGGATGTTGAGCATTTTTTCATGGGTCTGTTAGCCATCTGGATGTCTTCTTTGGAAAAGTGTCTGTTCATGTCTTTTATTCATTTCTTCACTGTATTGTTTGTTTTTTGGGTGTTGAGTTTGATAAATTCTTTATGGATTTTGGATACTAACCCTTTATCTGATATGTCATTTGCAAATATCTTTTCCCATTCCATCAGTTGCCTTTTAGTTTTGTTGATTGTTTCCTTCTCTGTGCGGAAAATTTTTATCTTGATGAGGTCCCGATAGTTCATTTTTGCTTTTGTTTCCCTTGCCTCTGGAGACATGTCTAGTAAGCAGTTGCTGCAGCTGAAGTCAAAAAGGTTGTTGCATGTTTTCTCCCCTAGAATTTTGATGGTTTCCTGTCTTATATTTAGGCCGTTCATTTATTTTCAGTTTATTTTTGTGTATATTGTAAGAAAGCGGTCGAGGTTAATTCTTCTGCATGTCGTTGTCCAGTTTTCCTGTCATCATTTGCTGAAGGACTGTCTTTTTTCCGTTGGATATTCTTTCCTGCTTTGTCAGAGATTAGTTGGCCATACGTTTGTGAGTCCATTTCTGGGTTCTCTGTTCCACTGATCTGTGTGTCTCTTTTTGTGCCAGTACCATATTGTCTTGGTGATTACAGCTTTGTAATACAGCTTGAAGTCTGGAATTGTGATGCCTCCAGCTTTGTTTTTCTTTTTCAACATTACTTTGGCTATTCAGGGCCTTTTCTGGTTCCATACAAATTTTAGGATTGTTTGTTCTATCTCTGTGAAGAATGCTGGGGTTATTTTGATAGGGATTGCATTGAATATGTAGATTGCTTTGGGTAGTATTGACATTTTAACAGTATTTGTTCTTCCATTCCATGAGCATGGAATGTTTTCCCATTTCTTTGTGTCATCTTCAATTTCTTTCATAAGCCTTCTATAGTTTTCAGTGTACAGGTCTTTTTATCTCTTTGAGGTTAGGTTTCATTCCTAGGTATTTTATGTTTTTTGATGCAATTGTACATGGGATTGATTCCTTGATATCTCTTTCTGCTGCTTCACTATTAGTGTATAGAAATGCAACTGATTCCTGTACTTTGATTTTATATCCTGAGACTTTGCTGAATTCATGTATCAGTTTGAGCAGTTTTTTGGAGGAGTCTTTTGGATTTTCCATGTAGAGTATCATGTCATCTGCAAAGAATAAAAGTTTGACTTCTTCCTTGCTGATTTTGATGCCTTTTATTTCTTTTTGTTGTCTGATTGCTGAGGCTAGGACTTCTAGTACTATGTTGAACAACAGTGTGAGAATGGACATCTCTGTTGTGTTCCTGACCTTAGGAGAAGACCTCTCAGTTTTTCCCCTTTGAGGATGGTATAAGCTGTGGGTCTTTTATATATGGCCTTTAGGATGTTGAGGTATGTTCCTTCTTTCCCAACTTTCTTGAGGGTTTTTCTTTTTTTAATCAAGAAAGGATGCTGTATTTTGTCAAATGCTTTTTCTGCATCTATGGAGAGAATCATGTGTTTCTTATCTTCTATTAATATGACATATCACATTGACTGATTTGCGGATATTGAACCAGCCCTGCAGCCCAGGAGTAAATCCCACTTAATCGTGGTGAATAATTATTTTAATGTATTGTTGGATTTGATTTGTTAGTATCTTGTTGAGAATTTTTGCATCCATGTTCATCAGGGAAGTTGGTCTGTAATTCTCCTTTTTAGGGGGGTCTTTGGTTTTGGAATCAATGTAATGCTGGCTTCATAGACAGAGTTTGGAAGTTTTCCTTGCATTTCTATTTTTTGGAACAGCTTCAAGAGAATAGGTGTTAACTCTTCTTTAAATGTTTGGTAGAATCTCTGGAAATCCATCTAGCTCTGGACTCCTGTTTTTTTAGGAGATTTTTGATTACTTTGTCATGTCATAGAATGGGTTTGGAAGTTTTTCTTCGATTTCTATTTTTCGAACAGCTTCGATAAAATAGGTATTAACTCTTCTTTAAATGTTTGGTAGAATTTCTCTGGGAAGACATCCAGCCCTGGACTCTTGTTGGGAGATTTTTGATTACTGATTCAATTCCTTTACTGGTTATGGGTCTGTTCAAATTTTCTATTTTTCCTGTTTCAGTTTTGGTAGTTATGTGTTTCTAGGAATTTATTCATTTCTTCTAGATCACCCAATTTGTTGGCATGTAATTATTCATAATATTCCCTTATAATTGTTTGTATTTCTGCGGTGTTGGTTGTGATCTCTCCTTTTTCATTCATGCTTTTATTTATTTGGGTCCTTTCCTTTTTCTTTTTGATCAATCTGGTGAGGGGTTTATCAATTTTGTTAATTCTTTCAAAGAACTAGCTCCTAGTTTTGTTGATCTGTTCTATTTTTCTGATTTCGGTATCATTTGTTTCTGCTGTATTTCCCTTCTGCTGCTGGTTTTGGGCTTTCTTTGCTGTTCTTTTTGTAGGTCCTTTAGGTGTAAGGTTAGGTTGTGTACTTGAGACATTTCTTCCCTCTTTAGGAAGGCCTGGATTGCCGTATACTTCTCTCTTATGTCCACCTTTGCTGTATCCCAAAGGTTTTGGACTGTCGTATTTTCATTTTCATTGGCTTCCATGTACTTTTTTTTTTTTTTTTTTTTTTTCAATGTTTATTTATTTTTGGGACAGAGAGAGAGACAGAGCATGAACGGGGGAGGGGCAGAGAGAGAGGGAGACACAGAATCCGAAACAGGCTCCAGGCTCTGAGCCATCAGCCCAGAGCCTGACGCGGGGCTCGAACTCACAGACCGCGAGATCGTGACCTGGCTGAAGTCGGACGCTTAACCGACTGCGCCACCCAGGCGCCCCAACTTCCATGTACTTTTCAATTTGCTCTTTAATATCTTGGTTAACCCATACATTCTTTAGTAGGATGTTCTTTAGTCTCCAAGCATTTGTGATCTTTCCAAATTTTTTCTTGTGGTTGATTTCAAGTTTCATAGCATTGTGGTCTGAAAATAAGCATGGTATGATATCAATCTTTTTGTACTTGTTGAGGGCTGATTTGTGGCCCAGTATGTGATCTGTTCTGGAGAATGTTCCATGTGCACTCAAGAAGAATGTGTATTCTGCTGCTTTAGGATGAAATGTTCTAAATATTTCTGTTAAGTCCATCCAGTCCAGTCAAAACACTTTCTTTTTATGGCAGCATCAGCAATAATCACCAATTAGACCAAAAGAGGTGGTAACTGTTAGTATCAAATGAGAGTCTAGGAACCAGATAGAAGATATAAAGCACTGACTGCTCTAGATACCAAAGTAAATTGAAATGTTCTGACACTAATTTCATTAACAGGTTTATCATGTTTGAAGTAATCGTTCTGAAGCAGTGGTATTATATACTTTATCAGCCTGTACTATATTTCTTCCATAGCCTCTGTAAGAGTTTAAAATATTTTTAATGTCCTCTATTAAAGAATAAGCCCAGACATCAACAAAAATGTATTCAACCTATTTACTGAGATGGTGGTATTTAGTGGGTACAAACTACGGGCTATTAAGTGTATGATTTGTTAGATTGTTAAAAATATATTGAAAATTAACTTAAAGATTCCCATTACCAGCTTTGTGGACATCTTAAGGGTCTAGGGTCCCAGTTTGAGACTTTTTGGTCCAGAGATAACTAGAAAATATAGAAAATGAGTTAAATGTGTATAATTCATAGAATTTATTTAATGTTTTCATATATCATTCTCTTATAGGAAAAATTTGTTATTACTTATTGATGGAGGGGAGAGATTAATGAAACACCATAATGCTGTATGGTCCTACAGCTGTCACAAGCCATTTCTGTAGTCTATCATTGGGCAGTGGACCATTTTACCAACTCAGATAAGGAAATGGAAAAATTATAGATGAATGAGCTTCTTGTCTTTAAAGTGCCATGGGGTAATACTCCTCCCACCAGCCCTGTGTAAATGGTACTATCAGGGTTGGTTACCTTTTACTGTGGAATTGAGAGAAGCTCCCTCAAAGCATGGGGATGGGTACGGTCACCAACAACAGTATGGTTTGTATCACAGGGAATATTTGTTGGAAGAACCTTTTAAAAATTGTTTAGCTCAACCTTATTACTCACTTCAACTGTATTCTACTAGAAAGTAAGCTCCATGCACAACTTTGTCATCTTTGATCAGGGCTATATATGCGCAGCACCAAAAATATGCCTGACACATAGACTCTAGTGTTCTGTAGCTGTTGGTGGAACTGAACTTTCTGAACACAGATCCCAGTCTAGAATTCAAGCAGGAGAGGGGAAATCAAGGAGCAATGGGACACACACAGTTCCATGGTCCCCTTCAAAAGAAGCTCATAGTGGGGCGCCTGGGTGGCGCAGTCGGTTAAGCGTCCGACTTCAGCCAGGTCACGATCTCACGGTCCGTGAGTTCGAGCCCCACGTCGGGCTCTGGGCTGATGGCTCAGAGCCTGGAGCCTGTTTCCGATTCTGTGTCTCCCTCTCTCTCTGCCCCTCCCCCGTTCATGCTCTGTCTCTCTCTGTCCCAAAAATAAATAAACATTGAAAAAAATTTTAAAAAAAACAAACAAACAAACAAAAAGAAGCTCATAGTGTCTGGGGGCAGAGAGACTTGAAAACAAGGAATTGGACACAAGTAATCTATTTCATTTTCTTAGCGTTTTATTTACTTTTGAGAGAGAGAGAGAAAGGACAAATAGGGGAGGGGCAGAGAGAGAAGGGGACAGAGGACCCAAAGCGGGCTCCATGCTGACAGCAGCAAGCTGGGGCTCAAACGCATGAACTGTGAAGATCATGACCTGAGCCGAAGTCGGACGCTCAACCAACTGAGCCACCCAGGCGCCCCAGTAGTTTATTTCAGAAATCCATGGTAGAAGTGCTCTCTGGATGGTATGAAATATACTTTAAAATACTTCATTTGGGGGGCATCTGGGTGGCTCAGTCGATTAAACATCCAACTTCAGCTGAGGTCTTGATCTCACAGTTGGTGGGTGCTGACAGCTCAGAACCTGGAGCATGCTTCAGATTCTCTGTCTCTGTGTCCCTCCTCTACTCAGGCTCTCTGTCTCTCTCAAAATAAATAAATAAACATTAAAAAAAATACTTCATTTGAAATAGTGTGGTATGTATATGTGTTTTTTATTTTAATCTCTAAGCATGGCTAGTTAACATTTGAAGTGTTATGTAGCACTTGAAAGACTATATTGTCAGAACCTTCACTGTATAGGCTCTGATAAGCCCTTCAATTATTTCTATAATCATCCAGCACCTAAGGTTTGTTAGCATAACATATGTTAGAAATAATTTGTAAATTTTTAAATTTTGTAATATTCCAGCAAATATAAAAGTGGAGAGAACAATAAAATGAACCCCTGTATACTGATTACCCAGATTCTGCAATTTTGAAGATAAATAATTTTTCATGGTGAAATGAGTATTGTTCAAGATGTGGCTTAGCTACAAATATTTTACAGGCATTTCTGCCCTTGCATGATAGGATTTAAGAGTCTAGTGAGCTCTGTAGCCTGTTCCTTCTATGGAACATTGCCCTGTGGCTGGGAATTTTATTTGGCTCTGTGTTTAGCTGTTAGTGGAAAATTCACTTACCTGATTCTGACCAGAATCCTGCTACTAAAATATTGCCTTGAGTGAACTGTCCATGCAAGATATTTATTGTAATATCTAAAAGGATGGAAAGCTAGCTGGAACTTCATGATACTATATGACACAAAAAATTTTTAAGTGCTATAAAATATATATAACAAAAATTTGCCTTTTTAACTATTTTCAAGTATACAGCTTAGTATCCTTAAGTACATTCACAGTTTTGTGCAACCATCACTGCTGTTTATTTTGAAAATTTTTTCATTACTCCAAACAGAAACTCTGTACCCGTTAATCAATATCTTCCCGTTTCTCTATCCCCCCAGCCCCTGGTAACCTCTAACTAACTTCCTATTTTTACAAATTTGCCTATTCTAGATATATAAGTGGAATCATACAGTATTTGTCCTTTTGGTCTGGCTTATTTCACATAGCATAATGTTTTCAAGGTTCATCTACACTGTCACATGTTTTAGTACTTCATTTCTTTTTATGACTGAATAGTATACCATTGCATGGACATACCACATTTTGTTTATCCATTCATCTCTTGACGAATACTTGGGTTGTTCCCACTTTTTGGCAATTGTGAATAATGCTGCAATAAACACTGGTGTACATGTATTTGTTTTGAATTTTTGTTTTCAGTTTTTTTTGAGTAGGAGTAGAATTACTGGGTCATACGGATAACTGTATGTTTAATTTTTTGAGAAATTGTCAAACTTTTTCACAGCAGCTGCACCATTTTACGTTCCTACCAGCAATGTCTGAGGGCTCCAATTTCTCCACATTCTTGTTAGCACTTGTTATTTTCCTTTTTCTTAAAAAAAAATTATTACAGTCATTCTAGTGGGTATCTCATAATGATTTTGATTTGCATTTCCCTAGTGAATAATGATGTTGAGCGCTGTGTCGTGTACTTATTGGCTATCTTGTGTCTCTTCTTTGGAGAAATATCTATTCAAGTCCTTTGCTTAATTTTGAATTGGGCTGTCTTTTTGTTGTTGACTTCTAATAGCTCTTTATGTATGTATTCTGAATATTAAGTCCTTATATATGATTTGCACATATTTTCTCCTACTCTGTAGGTTGTCTTTATACTTTATTGATAAACATCCTTTGGACAGAGTTTTTAATTTGGACGAAGACCCATTTGTCTCTTTTTTCTTTTGTTGCTTCTGTTTGACTTTTTCATTAAGCACAATTATGTTAAGATTCATTCACTTTGTTGCATGTATCAATAATTTATTTTTTGATTGCTGAGTAGTATTTCTTTGTGACTGGATATGTCACAGTCTGTTTACCTGTATGCCTTTTAATAGACATTTGGGTTGTTTCCAGTTCTTGGCCATTACAAATCTGCTATGAACATTCATGTATGTCTTTGTATAGACATATATTTCTTTTTCTCTTAGGTAAATGTTTAGATGTGAAATGGCTAGACCATAGGGTAGGTGTGTGTTTCATTTTTTAAGAAATTGCCAAACTTTTCCAAAGTAGTTTTATCATTTTAATTCCTACCAACTGTGTGAAAGTTCGGGTTTTTCTTGATCTTCACCAACATTTGGTATGATTAGTCTTTTTAATTTTAGCAATTCTAATTGGTGCGTAGGGGTATCTATCTCATTGTGGTTTAAAAATTTTCATTTCCCTAATGACTAATGATGTTGAGCATCTTTTCATGTGTTTATTTGCCTTCTATATATTTTCTTTGGTTTAATGTCTGTTCAAATATTTTGCCTTTTTAAATTGGGTGATGTATTTTCTTATTGTTCAATTTTGAGTGATCTTTGTGTATTCTGGATACAAATCTTTGATCAGGCATATGCTTTGCAAAGATTTTTCTCCCAGTCTGTGTCCATGTTTTCATTCTCTTAGAGTCTTCTGAAGAGCAAGATATTTTTTGTTTTGAGTTTTTGTTTTCAGGTTTTTTTTTTTTTTTTTTTTTTTTGGCTAGGAGTAGAATTACTGGATATCTTTCAAGAAAAATAGTTTATAAACTTTTTTCTTTGTAGATTGTGCTTTTGGTATTATATCTAAGAATTCTTTGCCCAGCCCAAGTTCACAGAGATTTTCTCCTCTGTTTTCTTCTGCAAGTTTTATAGTTTTAGGCCTTACATTTAGGTCTGTGATCCATTTCAAGTTAATTTTTATATGTGGTGTGAGTATAGATCCAAGTTCCTTTTCGTGCATATGAGTGTTAAGTTGTTCGAGTATTGTCTGTTGAAAAGACTGTCCTTTTTCCATTGGATTGCCTTTGCAACTTTGTCAAAAATCAGTTATCCATATATTTCTGGGTTTATTTCTAAACTCTATATTCTATCTGTACCACTGATCTATTTGTTTATTTTTATACCGATGCCATGTTGTTTTGGTTATTGTAGCTTTATAACAACTCTTGAAATCTGGTAGTGTTATTCCTCAAATTGTTCTTTTTCAAAGTTATTTTAGCCATTCTTGCTTCTCAGTATACACATCTGAATTTTAGTATCAGCTTGCCATTTCCTACAAAAAAAGGCTTCTGGGATTTTGATTGGGATTGCATTGAATCTATAGATCAATTTGAGGAGAATTGGCGTCTCAATAATATTGAGTCTTCAGACCCATCAACATGGTATATATTAGTTTTTGTAAGATCTTTTAAAATTTCTGTCAACAATATTTGTGGTTTTAAGTTTCCACATCTTTTGTCAGATATAAAGTATTTCACATTTTTTTTTTTCAACGTTTATTTATTTTTGGGACAGAGAGAGACAGAGCATGAATGGGGGAGGGGCAGAGAGAGAGGGAGACACAGAATCGGAAACAGGCTCCAGGCTCTGAGCCATCAGCCCAGAGCCCGACGCGGGGCTCGAACTCACGGACCGCGAGATCGTGACCTGGCTGAAGTCGGACGCTTAACCGACTGCGCCACCCAGGCGCCCCAGTATTTCACATTTTTTGATGTTATAGTAAATGGTATTTTAAAGTTTCAATTTCTGATTGTTCATGCAAGTATATAGAAATACAATTTATTTTTATATTTTTATATTTTGATATTCTGTTGCTAAAACTCATTTAGTAATTCTAGTACTTTTTTTTGTAGATTATAGTGGATGTTCTACATGGAGGATTATGTTGTCTGTGAATAATGTTATTTCTGGGAGACTTTACTGCTAGATTTCAAGAATTGCTATAATGCTAGTCATCAAGGCAACATGGTATTGGCATAAGGAAAAGACATAGATCAATGGAGTAGAATATAGACCTGGGATAGACCCACTCATATATCGTCAACTGATGTTCATAAAGGCACAAAAGTAATTCAGTGGCAACAGTATAGTCTTTTGAACAGTGGTGCTAGAACAAACTGAATATCCTATGAGTATCTAAAAGTGAATCTTGACGTCTGTACAATATACAAAATTAATTCAAAATGGATCATAGACTAAACTTACAAGCTAAAACTATGCAGAAGAAAACATAGAAGAAAACATTTTTGGCCTTGGGGTAGGCAAAGATTTCCTAGACAGGAACACAAAAAATCCTAATCACAGAAGAAAAAATTGATATATGGGTATCAAAATTAAAAAATTTCACATACTAGGGAAATAAAAAGGCAAAACAAATAGTGGGAGAAAATATTCTCAAAATGTGTATCTAACAATGGACTTGTATCCAGAATTTGTAAAGAATTCTTGGACTTAGCAAGCAATAAGTTACAAAAAAAGAAAAATGTGAGAGTGAAAGGTTTGACCAGACACTTCACAAAAGAAGATATGCTACTAAACACATGAAAAGATGCTCAACATAAATAGCCAGCAGGGAAATAGTTATTAAAGCCACAATGAGATATCCCTTACATCTTTTAGAATGGCTCAAATTAAAAAGGCTAACAATTCCAAGAATGAGAATGAATAGGAGAATATGAATCATCAGATACTCTCATGCAAGGCTAGTAGGAATATAAAATGGTATGACCATGATGGGAAACATTTTGACAATTGCTTTATAAATTTAAACATATACTTACTGTGTAACCCAGCGAACCTGCTTGTAGCCACTTAGCTAGGCAAAATAAAACATCTGTCCACAAAAAGACATGAATGTTCTTAGCAGCTTTATTCATAATAGCCCCAAACTAAATAAAACCCAAATATCCAACATATGAATAAACACATTTTGGTATATTCATGCAACTGAATGAATGTAACTCATCCATAAAAGGAATGTCTTAATAATAAACTTATTAACATGGACAAATCTCAAAAATATGCTCAGTGAATGAAGCCTGACACAAAGGAATATATGCTGTATGATTTTATAATAGACAAAACTCATCTGTAGTCACAGTTATCAGATTTAGGGGTTGCTTAGGACTGAGTAGGGAGGGGGATTGATTGCTAGTGGGCTTGAAGGGACTTTCTTCAGAGGTAAAAATGTTCTATATCTTGATCAGGGTGATGATTACATGGACATATACATTTGTCAAAACTCACTGAGCTAAACATTCTGTAAGTGTTCATTTTATTAGATGTAGATATGCCTTACCATAGTTCACTTTAAAAAAAATCAGTTCTAACTGGGTTGTAGATCTAAATGTGAAAGGTCATACTGGCACAAAAACAGACACTCAGGTCAATGGAACAGAATAGAGAACCCAGAAATGGACACACAAATGTATGGCCAACTAATCTTTGACAAAGCAGGAAAGAATATCCAATGGAATAAAGATAGTCTTCAGGAAGTGGTGCTGGGAAAACTGGGCAGCAACATGCAGAAGAATGAACCTGGACCACTTTCTTACACCATTCATAAAAATAAACTCAAAATGGATGAAGGACCTAAACGTAAGACAGGAAGCCATCAAAATCCTAGATGAGAAAGCAGGCAAAAACTTCTTTGACCTTGGCCGCAGCAACTTCTTACTCAACACGTCTCCGAAGGCAAGGGAAATAAAAGCAAAAATGAACTATTGAGGCCTCATCAAAATAAAAAGTTTCTGCACAGAAAAGGAAACAATCAGCAAAACTAAAAGGAAACTGATGGAATAGGAGAAGATATTTGCAAATGACATACCAGATAAAGGGTTACTATCCAAAATCCATAAAGAACTTATCAAATTCAATGCCCAAAAAACAAATAATCCCGTGAAGAAATGGGCAAAAGACATAAATAGACAGTTCTCCAAAGAAGATATCCAGATGGCCAACTGACACATGAAAAAATTCTCAACCATCAGGGAAATACAAATCAAAACCACAGTGAGATACCACCTCACACCTGTCAGAGTGGCTAACGTTAACAACTCAGGTAACAACAGATGTTGGTGAGGATGCAGAGAAAGAGCATCTCTTTTGCACTGCTGGTGGGAATGCAAGCTGGTGCAGCCACTCTGGAAAACAGTATGGAGGTTCCTCAAAAAATTGAAAATAGAATTACCCTACGACCTAGCAATTGCACTACTAGGCATTTATCCAAGGGATACAGGTATGCTGTTTCGAAAGGGCACATGCACCCCAATGGTTATAGCAGTGTTATTGATAATAGGCAAAGTGTGGAAAGAGCCCAAATGTCCATCGATGGATGAATGGCTAAAGAAGATGTGGTATACATATACAATGGAGTATTACTCGACAATCAAAAAGAATGAAATCTTGCCATTTGCAACTACATGGATGGAACTAGAGGGTATTATGCTAAGCGAAGTTAGTAGAGAAAGACAAATATCATATGACTTCACTCATATGAGGAATTTAAGATACAAAACAGAGGAACATATGGGAAGGGAAGCAAAACTAGTATAAAAACAGGGAGGGGGACATAACATAAGAGACTCTTAAATATGGAGAACAAACAAAGGGTTACTGGAGGGGTTGTGGGAGGGGAGATGGGCTAAATGGGTAAGGGGTATTAAGGAATCTATTCCTGAAATCATTATTGCACTATATGCTAACTAACTTAAATGTAAATTAAAAAAATAAATAAGTATGAAAGGTCAAATAACAATCTCCTTAAAGATAACACGGGAGGTGAGGCACCTGGCTGGCCCAATTGGAGCCATGTGAATTGGCTGGAGCATGTGAATCTTGACCTTGGAGTCATGAGTTCAAGCCCCATGTTGGGCATACAGCTTATTAAAAAGTTTTTTTTCTTAACGGTAACATGGGAGAATTTCTTGAACAGGATACACAAAGAGTTGGTTAAGTGTCCAACTTTTGATTTCAGCTCAGGTCATGATCTCACAGTTCATAAGATCAAGCCCCATGCCAGGGCTCTGAGCTGACAGTGCGGAACCTGCTTGGGATTCTCTCTCCTCTCTCTCTGCCTCTCCCCTGCTCACATGCTCTTTCTCTCAAAGTAAATAAGCTTCAAAAAAAAAAAAAAAAAACCCCACTGAAGTTAAACTACCTTAAAACCTGAAACTTTTGTCTGAAAGTTTCTGATTTTCATATACATGAAAATGTATATGTATATACATATATATGTCCTATGTATATTTTTTCTTGAAAATTGCTTCATATCCAAAAAGTATAAATAACTCCTACACATTACTAGGGAAAAAAACCCCAAATATCTAAATGAAAAAAGGACAATAATGTGAATAAGCAGCTCATAAAAGAAGATTTCCTAATAGTCCATAAACATATGAAAAGCTGCTCTATATCTTTAGTCACCAGAGAAATGCATATCTAGTCATAATGCAGTCCCAGTGTATACTCACTGGAATGACTGAAGTAGACAAATGGTACTGTTAAGGCTGAGAGCAACTGTCATTCTGCCTCATTGGGGGGTGGAAGTGTTCTCTGTACAACCAATTTGGGAAGCTATGGCAGCGCACCCATGTCTTATGACTAAACAGTTTCTCTTCTACATTATACACCACAGAACAGTATGTGTATCAGGATACATCTTCAAAAATATTCATAGCAGTTTATTTGTGAATAGCCACAAATTAGTAACTCCCCAAATATGCATTAATGGTAGAATGGTTAAATTGTTTTGTAGTCAAACAGTGGAATAGTATAAAACAATGAGAAGGTACAACCTACTCTATGCACCTACATGGATGAATCTCACAAATAGAATGTTGACTGAAGGAAGACTGATAAAATACCCATGAAAGATTCCACTTACATAAAATTCAAATAGGTAAAAATGAGTTTTTGGTGTTGGACGCTGGAATTGTGGTTACTTTTGGGTAAAAAGAGGCACAGGGAGTACTGGTTTCTTGATCTGGGTGGTGGTTACATGGATATGCCTATTTTGTATAATTGATCATACTTTGCATTCATGATTTGTACACTTCTCTGTTTATAATCCTTGATTTTAAAGAGTTTATTTTTATTTAAAAAATTTTTTGAGAGAGAGAGAGGGTGGAAATGAGTGAGGAACAGAGAGAGAGAGAGACAGAGAGAGAGACAGAAGCAGGGCTCACCTGAAGCGGACTCATGCTCACCCGATGTGGGGCTTATGTTCACCCTTAGCGAGGCTGATGCTCACCTGAAGCGGGGCTTGAGCTCACCTGACGTGGGACTCAAACTCACAAACCCTAAGATCATGACCTGAGCCAAAGTCAGATGCTTAACAACTGAGCCACCTGGGCACCCAAAGACTTTATTTTAAAAAACTAGTGAAGGCAAAGTAAAGATATTTTCAGGAAAAGATTACATGGTGTTTTTTTGGTAGCGTGACTGGATATGAGATTAATGTACAGAAGTCAATAGTTTTTCTTTAATAATTAGCATCCAGAAATGGAAGTGGTAAAAACCATTCCACTTACAGTAGTGGGCAGCTTCACTTTGGTACAGCCTGAGATCTTGTTTAGGCTCCTAGTGCTTGCCTCTTGCTTTTAGCACTAGGGCTTCTCTGTAATCGCTCTCCAGTGCCTACCATGGGAACTTCCTTAGGTTGTGCAAACCAGTGTGAGGGGTATTTCATGCCTCGTGAAGCAAACTTTGGTCGGTGGGAGGTTGGAATCAATAGATCCATGCTTCCCTTTTTCTCACTTCAGACTGACAGTCTTGACATGCATTTTATACAGTTTCTCATATTGGCCTTTGTAGCCAATTATTGGACCCACCACCATACCACTTTTATTGGCTTTCTTTCCTTGGTAAGTTTACTCTGTATTCAACTCCTACTCCCAAAGTATTCATGCATGAGCCTTCTTCTCAGACTCTGTTCAGCTCCCCATAACAAAGAATTACATGGCCTAAAAGTGCTGAGGTTGAGAAATCCTGTTATCTGAAGCCAGCGGTTTGCTCTTCAGTATTCAGTCTCTGCGACTTTGGGAAATAACCACTGAGTGTTAATTTTTGTGTGTATAAAATGATAATAATAGAATCAAACAGAGTCCTTAATGTTTAAATGAGGTAAGCTCTCTAAATTTAATGCCTGGCACAAAGAACCGTTCAATAAAGAGCAGCTATTGATGTTTCTTTTTCAAGTTTATATGCTACTTTCCGACACTCCCGAAGTCATTTTCCCTGACTGTGAAAACTCTTTCCTAGACACCAAGTTCTCAAGTCCTTATAAAAAACTATTCAAGGGGCGCCTGGGTGGCTCAGTCAGTTGAGCCTCTGACTTCAGCTCAGGTCATGATCTCGCGGTCTGTGAGTTCGAGCCTTGCATCGGACTCTGTGCTGACAGCTCAGAGCCTGGAGCCTGCTTCGGATTCTGTGTCTCCCTCTCTCTGCCCCCTCCCTGCTCATACTCTGTCTCTCTCTCTCTGTCAAAAATAAATAAACATTTAAAAAAAAAAACTGCTACAGAACCCAGTAGGGAGAAGACACAAATATCATTCATGTGAAGATTTAAATGCACATATAGGTTTTTCCATTTTGTAAGTTTTTAGCTTACAGTGTGTGACAGTGTGTTAGAGACTCAACATTGCAATAGAAAGGTCGTTTTGCCAGAAGCAGCCCATGTCAAAGTTCACTGTAAAATTTTGAGAGCAATAATAAACATTAGTGGGAGGCAGAAGGATGCATTTTAAAACACTAGGAAAGCCAGACGACATAGTATATAAACACCATTAAGTAAACAAAATAACACTAAAATATATAAAATAGGAAATGTAACAGTTTTTTTTTTTTTTTTTAATAGCAACATCTGTGGAGGGGGCATTATTGGAGGCAATCTTGTGCATTTAGGAGGTTTAGTAGCAATCCTTGGCCTCACCCAAGGTCTGCCTGTAGCACCTATACACCCCCATACCCTCAGTTGTGACAACTCAAAGTGTCTCCAGACATTGTTAGATGTACCCTGGGATGTAAAATCATCTTTGCTTGAGAACAACTGAGATAAGCCTAGATTGGAATTCTAGCTCCTGGACTATGGCACTGGGAATTTGAACACATTACCTAACTCCTAAAACTTATTTTTCTTATATGAGATGATGTATGTACAGTGCTTAGCCTAGCACCTGACACACAAGAGTTCAATAAATGATAGCAATTACTTTGATGCTAAAACTTGTTCTCTTTTTTGCCACTCTGCCTTTTTATCCTCTAAAAATGAATTGCCCCTTTATGTAGCCTGTGGTTAATCTGTTGAACAAGAATTTTTCATCTGATATCATCAAAAGACATTGAGTTTTCATGTGGGCAGTTAATATAGGCTTTAGGTTTACTTTCTTCCTGGCCATGGTTTGCTTTTCATCCTTTTGTTTTTTTGTTTGACTTGGGCAGAGTTAGGAGTACGTTATTTCATTTGAGCTTCTTCCTGACATAACATTGTGTATGGTGTTCATTGAATATTTGTAACCTCTTGAATTAGACTCAGCATATTAAAGACTAGTTCAAGCCTGTAGCAATCAGACGTATAGAAATTGGAAAGATAAAACTAAATCTTTTTTTTTCTTGGTACTTTGAAAAAAATTATTAAAAGTTTTTAAAAATTATTTTTTAATTTACATCCAAGTTAGTTAGCATATAGTGCAACAATGATTTCAGGAGATTTCTTAATGCCTCTTACCCATTTAGCCCATCCCACCTCCCACAACCCCTCTAGTAACGCTTTGTTTGTTCTCTGTATTTAAGAGTCTCTTATATTTTGTCCCCCTCCCTGTTTTTATACTAGTTTTGCTTCCCTTCCCGTATGTTCCTCTGTTTTGTATCTTAAATTCCTCATATGAGTGAAGTCATATGGATATTTGTCTTTCTCTGATTGACTAATTTCACTTAGCATAATACCCTCTAGTTGCATCCATGTGGTTAGTTGCAAATGGCAAGATTTCATTCTTTTTGATTGTCGAGTAATACTCCATTGTATATGTATACCACATCTTCTTTATCCATTCATCCATCGATGGACATTTGGGCTCTTTCCATACTTTGACTATTGTTGATAGCACTGCTGTAAACATTGGGGTGCATGTGCCGCTTCGAAATGGCACACCTGTATCCCTTGGATAAATGCCTAGTAGTGCAATTGCTGGGTCGTAGGGTAGTTCTATTTTTAATTTTTTGAGGAACCTCCATACTGTTTTCCAGAGTGACTGCACCAGTTTGCATTTCCACCAGCAACACAAAAGAGATCCTCTTTCTCCGCATCCTCGCCAACATCTGTTGTTGCCTGAGTTGTTAATGTTAGCCATTCTGACAGGTGTTGAGGTGGTATCTCATTGTGGTTTTGATTAGTATTTCCCTGATGATGAGTGACGTTGAGCATTTTTTCATGTGTCGGTTGGCCATCTGGATGTCTTCCTTGGAGAAGTGTCTATTCATGTCTTTTACCCACTTCTTCACGGGATTATTTGTTTTTTGGGCATTGAGTTTGATAAGTTCCTTATGGATTTTGGATACTAACCCTTTATCTGATATGTCATTTGCAAATATCTTCTCCTATTCCATCAGTTTCCTTTTAGTTTTGCTGATTGTTTCCTTCGCTATGCAGAAGCTTTTTATTTTGATGAGGTTGCAATAGTTCATTTTTGCTTTTATTTCCCTTGCCTTCGGAGACGTGTTGAGTAAGAAGTTGCTGCGGCCAAGGTCAGAGAAGTTTTTGCCTGCTTTCTCATCTAGGATTTTGATGGCTTCATGTCTTACATTTAGAACTTTCGTTTTGAGTTTTGAGTTTATTTTTATGAATGGTGTAAGAAAGTGGTCCAGGTTCATTCTTCTACATGTCACTGTTCAGTTTTCGCGGCACCACTTGCTGAAGAGACTGTCTTATTCCATTGGATATTCTTTCCTGCTTTGTCAAAGATTAGTGGGCCATGTGTTTGTGCGTCCATTCCTGGGTTCTTTGTTCCATTCCAGTGATCTGAGTGTCTGTTTTTGTGCCAGTACTATACTGTCTTGCTGATTATAGCTTTGTAGTACAGCTTGAAGTCTGGGATTGTGATGCCTCCAGCTTTGGTTTTCTTTTTCAAGATTGCTTTGGCTATTCGGGGTCTTTTGTGGTTCCATACAAAATTAGGATTGTTATAGCTCTATGAAGAATGCTGATGTTATTTTGATAGGGATTGCATTGAATATGTAGACTGCCTGGGTAGTGTTGACATTTTAAACGGTATTTGTTCTTCCTATTCAGGAGCATGGAATATTTTTCCATTTTTTTGTGTGTTGTCTTCAATTTCTTTCATAAGCTTTCTATAGTTTTCAGTGTATAGATTTTTCACCTCTTTGGTTAGATTTATTCCTAGGTATTTTATGATTTTTGGTGCGTCAGTGGGATCGATTCCTTGGTTTCTCTTTCTGTTGCTTCATTGTTGGTGTATAGGAATGCAGCCAATTTCTGTGCATAGATTTTACATCCTGCCACTTTGCTGAATTCATGGATCAGTTCTAGCAGTTTTTTGGTGGAGTCTTTTGGGTTTTCCACATAGAGTATCATGTCGTCTGTGAAGAGTGAAAGTTTGACCTCCTCCTAGCCGATTTAGATGCCTTTTATTGCTTTGTGTTGTCTGATTGCTGAAGCTAAGACTTCTAATACTATGTTGAATAGCAGTGGTGAGAGTGGACATCCCTGTCTTGTTCCTGACTTTAGGGGTAAAGCTCTCAGTTTTTCCCCATTGAGGGTGATATTAGTGTTGGGTCTTTCATATGATCTTTTATGATCTTCAGGTATGATCCTTCTATCCCTACTTTCTTGGGGGTTTTTATCAAGAAAGGGTGCTGTGTTTTGTCAAACGCTTTCTCTGCATCTATTGATCGTTGATCGGATCCTGTGGCTCTTGTCCTTTGTTTTATTGATGTGATGTATCACATTGATTGTTTTGCAAATGTTGAACCAGCTCTGCATCCCAGGTGTAAATCCCACTTGGTCGTGGTGAATAATTTTTTTAATGTATTGTTGGATCCAGTTGGCTAGTATCTTGTTGAGGAGTTTTGTGTCCATGTCCATCAGGGAAATTGGTCTATGATTCTCCTTTTTAGCAGGGTCTTTGTCTGGTTTTGGAATCAAGGTAATGCAGACTTCATAGTCAGAGTTTGGAAGTTTTCCTTGCATTTCTATTTTTTGGAACAGCTTCAAGAGAATAGGTGTTAACTCCTCTTTAAATGTTTGGTAGAATTCCCCTGGAAAGCCATCCAGCCCTGGACTCTTGTTTTTTGGGAGATTTTTGATTACCAATTCTATTTCTTTACTGATTATGGATCTGTTCAAATTTTCTATTTTTCCTGTCTCAATTTTGGTAGTTAATATGTTTCTAGGAATTTATCCATTTATTCCAGGTTGTCCATCTTATTGGTGTGTAATTGCTCATAATATTCTTTTACTATTGTTTTTATTTCTGCTGTGTTGGTTGTGGTCTCTCCTCTTTCATTCTTGATTTTATTTATTTGGGTCCTTTTTCTTGATCAAACTGGCTAGGGGTTTATCAATTTTGTTAATTCTTTCAAAGAACCAGCTTCTGGTTTCATTGATCTGTTCTACTATTATTTTTTTTTTGTTTGTTTGTTTGGTTTTGGTTTTGATAGCATTGATTTCTGCTCTAATCTTTATTATTTCCTGTCTTCTGCTGGTTTGAGTTTTTTTTGCTGTTCTTTTTCCAGCTCCTTAAGGCATAAGGTTAGGTTGTGTATCTGAGACCTTTCTTCCTTCTTTACGAAGGCCTGGATTGCTATATATTTCTCTCTTATGACCGCCTTTGCTGCGTCCCAGAAGTTTTGGGCTGTGGTATTATCATTTTCACTGGCTTCCATGACTGTTTAATTTCCTCTTTAACTTCTTGATTAGTCCATTTATTGTTTAGTAAAATGGTCTTTAGTCTCCAAGCATTTGTTATCTTTCCACATTTTTTCTTGTGGTTGATTTCAAGTTTCATAGCATTGTGGTCTGAAAATATGCATGGTATTGTCTCAATCTTTTTGTACTTGTTGAGGGCTGATTTGTGTCCCAGTATGTGATCTATTCTGGAGAACGTTCCATGTGTATTGGAGAGGAATGTATATTCCACTGCTTTAGGATGAAATGTTCTGAATATATCTGTTAAAGCCATACGGTCCAGTGTGTCATTCAAAGCCATTGTTTCTTTGTTGATTTTCTGTTTAGGTGATCTGTCCATTGTTGTAAGTGGGGTGTTGAATTCCCCTACTATTATGGTATTATTATGAATGAGTTTCTTTATGTTTGTGATTAATTGATTTATATATTTGGGTGCTTTCACATTTGGAGTATAAATGTTTACAGTTGTTAGATCTTCTTGGTGGATAGACCCCTTAATTATGATATAATGCCCTTCTTCATCTCTGTTACAGTCTTTATTTTAAAGTCTAGGTTGTCTGACATAAGTATGGCTACTCTGGCTTTTTTTGTTGACCATTAGCATGATAGATGGTTCTCCATCCCCTTACTTTCAAGCTGAAGGTATCTTTAGGTCTAAAGTGAGTCTCTTGTAAACAGCATATAGATGATCTTGTTTTCTTATCCATTCTGTTACCCTGTGTCTTTTGATTGGAGCATTTAGTCCATTGATGTTTAGAGTGAGTACTGAAAGATAGGAACTTATTGCCATTATGGTGCCTGTAGAGTTGAGGTTTCTGGTGGTGTGGTGGTGTTCTCTGGTCCTTTCTAGTCTTTGTTGCTTTTGGTCTTTTTTTTTTTTTCCGTCTTTTCTCCCCACAGAGAGTCCCCCTTAAAATTTCTTGCAGGGCTGGTTTAGTGGTCATGAACTCCTTTAATTTTTGTTTGTCTGGGAAACTTTTTATCTCATCTTCTATTTTGAATTACAGCCTTGCTGGATAAAGAATTCTTGGCTGCATATTTTTCCGATTCAGCACATTGACTATATCCTGCCACTCCTTTCCGGCCTGCCAAGTTTTTGTGGATAGGTCTGCTGCAAACCTAATCTGTCTTCCCTTGTAGATTAAGGACTTATTTTCCCTTGCTGCTTTCATGATTCTTTCCATGCCTGAGTATTTTGTGAATTTGACTATGATATGCCTTGTTGGTCAGTTTTTGTGGAATCTAATGGGAGTCCTCTGTGCTTCCTGGATTTTGATGTCTGTGTCTTTCCCCAGGTTAGGAAAGTTTTCTGCTATGATTTGCTCACATGAATCTACCGCTTTTTCTCTCTTCATCTTCTGAGACCCCTATGATTCTGATGTTGTTCCTTTATGAGTCACTGAGTTCTCTAATTCTTAAATCATGCTCTTTTGCCTTAGTTTCTTTGTCTTCTGCTTCATTTTTCTCCATAAGTTTGTCCTCTATATCGCTGATTCGCTGCTCTGCTTCATCCATCCTTCCTGCCATGGCATGTATTCAAGATTGCAGTTCAGTTACAGCATTTTTATTTCATCCTGACTAGCTTTTACTTCTTTTATCTCTGCAGAAAGGGATTCTAATCTATTTTCAACCTCAGCTAGTATTCATATTATGATTCTAAATTCTGGTTCAGACATCTTGTATCTTTGTTGATTAAGTCCCTGGCTGTCCTTTCTTCCTGTTCTTTCTTTTGTGGTGAATTCCTTCATTTCATCGTTTTGAAAGAAGAAAAGGAATTAATAAGGTACAAAAATTACAATTAAAGAATTAAAAACAACACCCCCCAAAAAAATCAAATAATGGAAGTTAGATCCTAGGTGTGTTTTGGTCTTTTTGTTGAAAGGACCTTGATAGATTAGAGAAAAAAAGGAAAGAAAAGAAAAGAAAAAGAAAAAGAAGGAAAATGTTTGAAAAGTTGAAAAAATGAATACAATGGAATAGAATAAAATGAAATGATGGAAGCAAAATAGAATTTGAAAAATTTACAAAAAAAGTAAAAAATATAGTAGAAAAAAATTAGTATTTTTAAGAACCGTGGAAAGTAAAAATAATTTTTTTCTCTTTCTGTATTCAGGAATAAGAAAAGAAAAAGAAAAAAAAGTGAATAGATGGACTAGCAAACAGACCGAAATATGATTGAAATTACAACGGTTTCCCCTAGCAGTCAAACTATGAAGCACTTTATAGTCCGTTAACTAAGCAGGCAGAGAGACTTGAGGAGTTCCTGAAGAGCGAGGTTGGCGCAGTTGGACTGGGCTTAGTGTAACGGCTCCATTCTCCACTAGATGGCGCTGCTTAGCTTACTAGGGTGGGTTGTTGTGGTGCAAGTAGGTGTGTATGCACATGTGAGGGAGGGGTGAAAATGGCATCACCCAGCTACCCAGTCTCTAGTATCAGAACTCTCTGCTCTCCCCGACCGGCAGTCAAGCACCCCTCCTTTGCCTCCAGCTTCCGTCCACTCTCTGCTTTTATACTGTGACCAAGCTGTCAGGCTGCCAGGAGGCACTTCCCTCCTGAGTTTTGTCTCAGATGTGGCTGTGTTTCCCGGCCCCTTACTACTGAGGGACTGCAGCTTTGACCTGTTCTGACCCTCTGGGGGAGGGTTTCACCAATCAATGATAGGGTGCCCGCCCGCCAGGAACATTTGCAGGACTGTGCTGCTGCCGATGCCCAGAGACTGCAACTGGGTGCCAGCCCACAGCAGAAAAAGTTCATGTGATTGTGTAGCAGCAGCGTTTCAGGGATTATGGTAAATCACAACACATCTGGCACCAGCCTTCCCCCTTAATGCCCTTGTTCTAGCACCATTGAATGTGGTTCTTCTCCAGGGTCCTCTGGGACCTTTGCCTGTGGGGTTGTCACACAGCCTCTATGAAATGTCCCCCTGGCCGGGGAACCAGCTCTCCCCGTGTGGCCTGAGGACCCCTTGGACCTTGCTCTCTGCTCCTGGGGATTCGCCTTTCCCACCAGAGCACTACCAGGTATCTAGCTATGGAGTTTCAGACTCTGCACTCCCCCTGTTTATAAAGTGTTAATGGAATTTAAACCCTTTTCTTTCTCCTTTCTCCCTTTTTTGTTCAGTCCCTTGCATACTCTTTCTTTTCTCTCCAGCTGCTTTCAGGGATTGGGGGAAGGATGCTTTCCCGTATTCTTCCTGCCTTCTCCATCCTCTCTCCAGAAGCAAAAATAGTTTCCTCCCCTCCACGGCTTCTCTCTCCCCAGTTCACTTCTCTGTGCTGCACACCTGCCAAGTTCTGTAGTTCAGGTTGTGCAGATTGTTGTGTTAATCCTCAAATCAGTTTTCTAGTTGTGCAAGATTGGTTTAGTGTTGATCTGGCTGCATTTCAGGGACCAAGACTAAATCTTAATTGTTTTTATTGTTGGTTTTGCTTTTTAACCCTGAGGCGACAACCAATGCAAAATATTTGTTCTTTAGCTTTATTTTTTTTGCAAGTATGATTGAAAATTAGTAGCTTGTAAATGCCTTGATATACCTTATGTCATTTAAGTTTTATGAAAACCCTAGGACAGTGAAAGGAAAATAAAAGGAAACTCTTAATGTACTGTAAGTACACAGCAAGGCACTACATTAAATCCTTTATATTATTATTCGTTTCTTACTACAGTATCTACAAAGTAAGTAGCATTATCCCTATTTTGTAGGTGAGCATATGATGCTTCATTTGCCCAAGATGGTACAGCTGGTAATAAGTACAGACCCCCTGGAACCCGAGTTTTTATTCCAGTGCTCATCTTATGTTCATAATGTCCTGCCACCTCCAAATGAGGAGCATTGGCTTCTGCCTTAAATTTATTTGTAAACAATGTATTTTGACCTGTCCTCTGGACCACAAGATAACGGCATAAATTGCAGGACATTGGAACTGTGATAATTTTTTCTATTGCCTCTAGTACCAATGACCCCTGGCCCTCTGTGGCCTACATCTTGGCTATTCTCCTCACTTAATGTAGTTTTATTTGGTTTCTGGGAACGAGGAAAGTTTTTAGGTTCAGCCTTTTTTGGCTAAGTGAGTAAATCTTATTTTTTGATTACGCATATTATTTTAGCTTTTATCATTTCATATTGCTTAAGAATGCGGAGCAGTTAAATCTTAAGTCATGCAGTATATGTTTGGCAAAAGTCAAGTGAAAGCAGACTTACTTAAAAATTAAGAGGGCTCTATATCTAATAAGAAAAATAGTCTCAAACTTCCATGTGATGTTTGTTCTAATAGACTACTGAGTAAAAAATGTTTTGAAGTCTATAGTTGCCTAAAACTCTCCTTCTCGGTGTGATTTGTATTTTTAGCTGAGAGAAGAAAAGTTGCAAGAGGAGAAAACCTCTGAAGATCAAATCCACAAGCTGTTATCAGAGGATACAGAAACAGGGAAAAGAAAAATGGATGAACAGAAAAAGAGAGATGAGCCATTAGTACTGAAATCAAATCTGGAACATGTAAGTAGATCACCGTTTTGATGGACATCTGGCCCCAAATCAGTAATTATCCCAGGTGATGTGGATCTGCAAACCTATGTTTGTGAGCTATGAGACCAGAAGAGTCGCTGAGTATGCAGTTTAAGAGTAGTGAAAAACTTAGTGTCTCAATGACAGCTGGAGAAATAATTCTGAATGAGACAATTGAGACTTGGGTGAAAAGATTAAGGAACAGTGGGGAAAAAAGGTGAGTGAGGGGAAAAACCTAGTACAGCATACTATTTGTGGAGTATTCTATACTATTCACTACTATTCAATACTATTCTATTCAATACTACTTACATGTGTGTTGTCGTTTTGACTTCTGTGTTGTGATTTGACCTTTGAGTTTTGTACATCTTATATTCTCAACTAGGTTTCCTTAAAGCTTGTATTTGATTTCCTTTCATTCTTTTTAATGCCTTAAGCAACACAGTGCTAGATATAAGGTAGGACTTCAATATCAGATTACTTAGTTTAAACTAACCCTAAGTTACTTAATTTAAACTAACGCTAACCCTTAGTTTAAACTAACTCTAGACTTCTAATCTTGCAAATCTTGCCTGAATTGTTTTCATCACTTTTTTACCAAGCAAATTACTCAAAAAGGTTGTAAATGGTATATTTAATGTATGTATGAAAGCACTTTTGGAAGGCCTACTGGATGCTCAAATGGATAATTACAATTGGGTTTTTTTTCTTTAGTTAAGTCTTACTGGATCAGACCTTTTTCTGTTGCTTGCTGTGTGTACTTACAATATCTTTAGTGTCATAATCTTTTAGAATAGTTTGTGATTTAGCCTTGTTAGTATTTCAGGTTAGCTTCCCAATGAGCTGGAATTAATAAAAGCTTTACTGTATTTAATACAGAGAACATAGAATGGAAGGAAAAAAATTTTTTCTGCACCTTCAGAAGTCTGCTCCTTAAACAGATCCCAGCATTGTAACGGACTGTACGACTTTGGCCAGGTTACTTAATTTCACTGTGTTTTGGCTTTACTCTTTGCAAAGGTATTTTTCCTGACCTTCAGGAAATGAAGTTACTTAAGCTTTCTTGGATCAATAGTAATTGCTGCTATCAACATGCATGTGCATTTTTTATCCCATTTATAATAATAATTGTTATTATTTAATTCTTATCAAAACCAATCACTTGCATTTTAGAGGGTTTCACTCTTCCATAAGATTCAATTTAACAAATAAGAAATGCTTGTGTACTCTTAATGCTCTGTTCATTGGGAACTACAAAAGGAAAAAGACTGCTACTGGACAGCATTCAGTTTAACTAGGATGGCGAGAATAAAACATGTCTTGCGCCTACAGTATGTTTTCTGACTAGTAGCCCCAACTGTGGTCTGTGATCTCTAGACAGCAACCTTTGCCTCTTTACCCCAACAGGACTGTCCTTTAGAGCCTTCAGGCAAAATGATCCAGAAGGACCTTTCTCTTTAGGACAAACCAGTCTTGACAAAGAGAGCTTACCCTTCACTGTGGTCCTTTGATAGAAAGAACCTACTGTTTTTGGCCTTGCCGGATTCAAGTTTCATCCAGGAAAAGATCTCTAGTATTAATTCATGTCAAGGCCAGGAAATTGCTCTAATTGCTTTTTCTTTTGCCACTACCAACTTTGAAATAGAAATCAACTGCATTTTGTTAGTTTAAAAGGAATTGTAGTCTGATTGTAATCTTAAAAGGAATCAAGAAGTATAAATCCTCAGACTTGTTTTTATTGGTAGTAGTCAGTTTCAAAACATTAAAAAAATTTTTTTTCTACATTTATTTATTTTTGATAGAGACAGAGCATAAGTGGGGGAGGGGCAGAGAGAAGGAGACACAGAATCCAAAGCAGGCTCCAGGCTCCGAGCTGTCAGCACAGAGGTTGACATGGGGCTCAAACTCACAAACCGTGAGATCATGACCCGAGCTGAAGTCGGACACTTAACCGACTGAGCCACCCAGGCGCCCCAGTTTCAAAACATTTTATATACAAAAACACATTGAATAAAATCTCACTTATGAACACTTAAAGTTTTAGATTTTTGCTATTTTACCTCTTTTTCTGTTTGCTTTTGTCTGTTTTGAGGACTTTTACATGGCTCTGATTTTGCTTTAAATATGTCTTAAGAGTTTTTGGTGTTAAAAAAATAATTTCATTTAGTTTAGCCAAGACTACGTTCAGATGGGGACCTAAGAGAAGCTCAAGTGGTCTCAGTGGAAAGCCAGCTGAAGGATTGTTTTTTATAGAGAGAACATTATGATTAGAGCTGAACAGATCATTTTGCTTTCCTGCCCCCAAAGACTTGGTGACACCTCATTTCCTATGAAAGTAAATGAGAATTCTTTACTCTAACATTCAAGTCCTTAGTGTAATTCTAACTTATCTTCCATCCTTGCTCATACCCCCAAATTCTAGAGAACAGACCTGTTTACTTTCCCCCCAAATATATAGCTTTATGCTTTTCTTTCTTAAGCGTTTTTGCTCTTGCATTTTCATCTAATTGAAATGCCACCCTGCTTACCTGTTTGAAAGCTATTCATCTGTCCAAGCCCAGTTCCAAAGCTGTCACCTTCCTGGAACCTATTAGGGATTCCTCACTTGTTTCTCTACTCCTATCATCTACTCTTTCCCCTCCCAACTTTGTAACTTTTACAGGATTTATTTCATTCTCCCTTAGATTATGGTTGTGCATTTGTGTTTCTCTACTAGATTTATAAGTTTGTTGAGTAAGCTATTTTAAAATCTATTTTAAAATCTAACTCAATCTTTAAAATTGAGTTAGCGGGGCGCCTGGGTGGCGCAGTCGGTTGAGTGTCCGACTTCAGCCAGGTCACGATCTCGTGGTCCATGAGTTCGAGCCCCGCGTCGGGCTCTGGGCTGATGGCTCAGAGCCTGGAGCCTGTTTCCGATTCTGTGTCTCCCTCTCTCTGCCCCTCCCCCGTTCGTGCTCTGTCTCTCTCTGTCCCAAAAATAAATAAATGTTGAAAAAAAAATTTTAAATAAAATCTAACTCAATCTTTAAAATTGAGTTAGCGGGGCGCCTGGGTGGCGCAGTCGGTTGAGCGTCCGACTTCAGCCAGGTCACGATCTCGCGGTCTGTGAGTTCGAGCCCCGCGTCGGGCTCTGGGCTGATGGCTCAGAGCCTGGAGCCTGTTTCCTATCCTGTGTCTCCCTCTCTCTCTGCCCCTCCCCCGTTCATGCTCTGTCTTTGTCTGTCCCAAAAATAAATAAACGTTGAAAAAAAAATTAAAAAAAAAAATTGAGTTAGCTATTTTAAAATCTCCTACACTGTCTTGTACATCATAGGTGTTGGGTACATGTTTATCAAATTCAATTCAATGGAGGGAAGAAAGTGCTTATTCTAGAAGATATTACCATCTGTTGTTATCAATGTGGAGTGGAAATAAAATGGACGTGACAATCTACTATGATTTGTTATGGTATAGTTAATACCAATAATAATGTGAATTGTTGGAAAACAATCTGGTATAGCAATTTAATCTTATCAAAGATTATAAAGCGAAAAGTGAAAAACTGCTTGTCATCTAACAATTTAGAGGTAACTCTTAGAAACATTTTGGTAAATAACCTTCCAGACCTCTTTTCTAAGTACGTGTAAAGAAACTTCAAACGTAAATTGAAAGACTCAAAATAAGACTCTAAAATAAAATGAAGGTAACTGAATGAGTATCAACAAGATGGAAAAATCTGATTCTAGGGGTATTTAGAACCCCTTGCAGAGAAAGTGACATTTCAGATGCCTCTGAAGGGCCAATGAGTATTTCTTTTAGGCAGAGAATGTGGAATAGGAGTTTTAGGCAAAGGGAGTAGCATGTTCAGAACAGAGCCTTTGAAAGTCTTTGATGGTACATGGAGAGTAGAAAGTAGTTTGGTTGTACTAGAGCTCAAGGAGTTCCCTTTATGAGACCTGGTGGGAGAAAAATTATGAAAGAAGGTTGGGTCTAGTTTTTGAAGATTATTGTATCATACTGAGGTGTTTCCACTTTATCCTTTAACCAACAGTTAAGCAGGGGAGTAACAGGATTATATTTGTGTGCTTAATAGTATGGTAGGATTAGCGGGAAAAAGGCTGGAGAGAACAAGACCAGTAAGTAGATAATTGCAACAGTCCAGGAAAAGGAGGATGAGAATCTAAGGAAAGGCAATGACAATGAGTATACATGGAGGAGTTCTGTCTGAAAGGCATTTTAGGAGTAGAAGGGGGTAGAGTGGAACTAGCATGAAGGCACTTGGAGACAGACACTCTGGATTTAAGTAATAGCGTTAGCTACTTATTAACTCTACAGTCCTATGCAAATTAATTATTCTGGGCCTCAGTTTGCCATCTGTAGAAGAAAGGTAATCCCTTCTTAATAGGACCGATATAAAGCATAAATGAAATAAAATATTTAGAAGTGTTGGGGGTACTCAAAACCTCTATGCAGTGTTTCTGTGACTTTGAAGAAAGGGAAAGGAAAGAGTCATAATGACATTGAGGCTTCTAGCTGGGTTGGTAGTGGGACTTAGAGAGGAAAATACTGAATTTAATTTTGGATATATTAAGTTTGAACTATTTGGGATATCCAGATTGGGATCTCCAAGAAGCGGTTGGAAACATTGGTGCTTAGAGAGAAATGACATGTAATAGATGTGGAACAATAGCTATGGGAGATTCCATGGGAACACAAATAGACAATGTTGTCTCCCTTGTCTCCTACCAGTGTCCTGCACGCCTCTCAGATTCAGAGAACGAAGAACCTTCCCGAGGCAAGATGACACAGACACATCGCTCGGCATTTGTTTCCAAGAACAACTCCTACTCCTTAGCTTTCCTGGCAGGGTAAGAGACTGATACTGAAGTCAGTCAAGGTTCTTCCATTCTGGAGTATGACACTAAAGGGATGGGGTAGGGGGAGCAAAAGTATTTGTTGTAGCTACTTTTGGGAGGGAGAGGTGGGAATGGGGGAAAGATGTGGGAATTGGGTTTTCAAATATGGACTAGGAACAAGGGGCTGATCTAAAAGTAATTTTTACTCGTATCTGGTATCCTCAGAGTAGTATTATGCTACTTTCTGTGCTACAAAGTGTGATCTTTCTATCTTGGGAAGGAACAACAATGTCAGCTTCTGCTAACAACATCCATCGATTCTCTCTCTGGAGTTTTTTCTCTTGATAGGAAGTGAGGCCACAGTTGATTTTATTTTCACTGCCTAGAACTAAAATATATCTTGAATAGGTTTCAAGAAGACAAACTGCAAAGTTTTTAAGACCTTGTCAAGAAATCTCTTGATCCTTTAGACTTTGCAGGCTGTGGAGATGAAAGGAGGGAGAAATTGGATGGATGTTGGATGATGGAGGGAATAATGAAGCGCTAGATGGAAGGAAAAGGAAGGAAGGAGGAATGATGGAAGAAAAGAGAATGAGAGAAGAAAGGAAGGGGGAAGGAGTGATAAATAGGAAGAAAGGAAGAAGAAATGGGGGAAGGAAGTAAGAAGGAATCATTCATTCAACAGACATTTTGTGAGTAGCTACTATATGCCATGGACTCTGTTTTAATATAAAGACGAAAAGACACAATCTTTATGCCATTTTGTTATCTGTTTTTGGTTAAAACCAGCATTGTTCACCCGTATATCTAGGGTTCCTCTCTTTCTTCCCAGCAGCACTGTGAAGTAGATCTCTCTTTTTTGCTGCCCCTATGGACATATACTTGGTTCTGTTTTAAGTTTTTTTATTGCTAATCACTAATAAATATGACCCCCCAAACTACCAAGTTTAAGATGTATAATGCATGTACTATTATGATTCCTGATGTAATGTTTATATCTAAATCCTTTTTGTGTGTGTTCTTTTGGAGCAGTCTGATTTTCTTGTTCTTTCTGAGAATAGACTTAATTAAACCTCCCCCCTCCCCCTTCCCCTTCCCTTAAAGGCCTCCCCTTCTGCAGGTAATGGCAACTCCTTCCAGGAAGGCTCTTTCCTAGAGTATTTATTCATTCATTTGACATTTAATGGCCACTGTATTGTAACCACTTAGGTTTGATTGATGTAATCAGAACCCAATAAGTGAGATATAAGCCAGTTTACTTTCCATTTATGGTAAAGATGAAATGCTTGCATTGTGCATATGAGCTTGAACTATAGATGCCCCCTAAAGTTAAAAAATTCAAGACTGCTTGACTAAGGATTTTTCAGTTGCTGATTGTATATATATGGATTGCCCCCATTTATAGCAGGCATATTTTAATGATTATAAGAGGTCTACTGAGAAGAGAAACAGATCATGTCATTCATTTTAGTCAAGTCACAGTAAATACTTACTGAAACAAATAAATGTTGCTTTTAGGCAGTGATAAGTTAATTAATATCTCATAAATTTGAAATGACTTGGAAAAAAGAGAAATTTGTCTTGAAATCCAAATATGTCAAGGTCAAATTGCCCCAATTAGTTGGAGTGGATATTGATCAATTGTGCCATTGAATTACTTATCACCAATTCTAGTCTCTACTCTTGTAATTCATTCTTTTAAAGAGGGTAGCAGGTTAATATGTCATTACTTAGAAATGCCTAGCAAGGAACTTAGAAAATTCTTCTCTAAAGGGTAAAATGTAAAAAGCCCTTATGCAGAGGTATGCTTTCAGTTATGTGTGGCTCTGGAATATCTGTAACATATCTTATTTTCCTGCTCCTCGGCCCATCCTTGCCCTTACTGTATATCATTGAGCCACAATGGGACTAATTTATAGGAAAACATTCACTTAACATCTTACTGTTAAGGAATGCTTATGATTTGTCTTACACATTTCTGGGTTTCAGCATTCATTTTTTCCAAATGTCCAAGGTTGTGGGCTGAGTTCAGTTATTAATGAAGTACAGTTATTAAAATAATTCATTGGATTTGGTTGGTAGGCTTATCTTTTTAGGACATAGTTTGCTGATGTCCTGGAAAACTTAGGTTGGAAAATCTATTACCATAATAGTGTGAATTGCCTGTCTTATTTAGTCAACATACTTTTTTCCTTAGATAAGAAAATATTTAAATTTCAGTTCCAAAAGATACTTAGGAAAACAATTTGGACATGTTAGTGCTGAAATTGTTGCAGGTGAACTGGGGAGACCCGGAAGCCTCATCTCAAAGATGTCTCCGAAGGCTCTTGGTCTTGTTGCAAGAAAAAATTTGAGGATATACCAGACACAACAGCTGAGCAGTGCAAGTAGAAAAGTTTATTAAAGTGAGAGTATGCTCTCCAAGATGTGAGAGGAGGCAAGCTCAAGGGAGAGCTATTCACCCTGGGGTTTGGGTTTCTTTTATTGACAGTTGTTAACTAGGGGGTGGAATATTTATTACTTGGGGAGGGGATTTCTTGGGAGCAGGATTTCACACCTTTTCTCCCTTACTTGGTCTGCATCTCTATCTGGCCTTCTTCATCTTGGGCCTGTTTGATTTGATCTGGCTTCTGTGGGTTTGTTTTTGGTGTGCTGCCAGCAAAGGTCTCTAACTTCCCTGCTAGCCTAGCGAGCCCCACCTCCTTTGTTGGCTTCCAGGCATCCTGTTAAAGCCTAACTAACTGCTTACTCTAACACAATGAGATGTAGCATATGGATATATTAAAAAATAATTAGCATGGTGATGTTGCACAACAATGTGACTGTAAACTTAAAATGGTTGAAATGGTAACTTTCATGTTATATATATTTTACCACATTAAAAAACGTATTCCCATCGTTAATCATTTCTGGATATTTCACATGCATTTTTTTTCCATGTGTTAAGCAACAAACAACAAGAGAATAGGTCTTCTCTGTAAGTTCTTTTCTTAAAGAGAGATCATATTTAAAAGCTTTCAGAGTTTTTTTTTTTTTTTTTTTTTTAAGTTTATTTATTTATTTTGAGAGAGAGAAAGCACAAGTCTCTGGGAGGGGCAGAAAGGGAGAGAGAGAGAATCCCAAGCAGGGATTCTGTGTGGAACCCAACACGGGGCTCAAACCCATGAACCATGAGATCATAACCTAAGTAAGCTGAAGTCAGACACTTAACCAACTGAGGCACCCAGGTGTCCCAAAGCTTTTAAAGTTTTTACAACTGTATTTAAAGGAAATCAATCTGTATTTGTTTTACTTACCTACTTTGTAAAGTTTTCTGTCTTAAGCCCAAAGGCATGGAGGTAAGAGTGAGTAAGCCTGATAGGATAGCTGTTTTGGATGGAATCCATTGGTTGATTCTGGCTGAGTCCTGCAAACAGCTCTGTCTCCATTTATTCGAAAAATTCAAAGCAAAGAGGGCTTTGGAGTATTATTCATAAAATTCTAGAGCCTTATTGAAAATGAGACTTCTTTCAAGTAGGCAGAGTAATAGTTAATCCAAGATCATTTCTAAGTTAATCACAAAATATATGTTAATTGAGAAAAATTATCTTGAGGGGTGCCTGGGTGGTTCAGTCAGTTAAGCGTCTAAATTCAGCTCAGGTCATGATCTTGTGGTTCGTGAGTTCAAGCCCCGTGTTGGGCTCTGTGCTGACAGCTCGGATCCTGGAGCCTGCTTCAGATTCTGTGTCTTCCTCTCTTTGCCCCTCCGCCACTCATACTCTGTCTCTCTGAAAAATAAACATTAAAAAAATTTTTTTAATTAACTTAAACCATAAGATATATAATTGTAAAGTTAAACTTTTATTTTAAATATCTGAAAAATTGGTTTAAATTTATTTCCCTCCACTCTTCATTTCATTCCCTTCTTCCCCACTAGAATCAAACCAAACCTGATTGCAAATTCTTCTAAAAGCTCAGCCTGGAAAACTTTCTCTGTTGAGGTAGTATCTTTTCAAAAGGCTACATGTCCACTTGCATTTTCCTCTTTGCTTTTGCTATATGGAAGTTTAGGATTAGGACAGAGTTTTCAATTCAATTGTCATGCCTTTCAACATAGCCTATAATAAAAAATTTTTTTTTGGTATACTTTTTCCATATTTATTACTTAATGTGATCTATATCCTCTGTTAAGGCTCAGTTTTTATGTATTTTTGCAGTAAGTCACTTTGGATTCTTCTTGGAACTAGGGCATAACCGTAAAAAGGATATAATTTAACCATCTATCCTCTTTCCAGTTTAAAAAATGAAAAAAAAAAAAAAAAGAAGAAGAAAGAAAGTGATGCACTAATGCCAGTACTGCCATTCCATATAAAATTGTATCTTAAGTAAATAGTACCCAGCAAGATTTCTGCCACATGATAATTCAGTGACTGTTACTGCTGCTATTTTGTTATATTCTTTTAGAATGTAGACTCTTAGATCTGAAAAGGATCTTTTTTGAGGGGGAGGGGGTTTGTTTTTATTTTTTCAATTATTTCTATTAGTTATTATTTTTTAAATATAATTTATTGTCAAATTGGCTAACATACAGTGTGTAAAGTGTGCTCTTGGTTTTTGGGGTAGATTCCCATGGCTCATCGCTTACATACAACACCCAGTGCTCATCCCAGCAAGTGCCCTCCTCAGTGCCCATTACCCATTTTCCCCTCTCCCCCACCCCCTCCATCCACCCTCAGTTTGTTCTCTGTATTTAAGAGTCTCTTTTGGTTTGCCTTCCTCCCTCTCTGTAACTATTTTTTCCCCTTCCCATCCCCCATGGTCTTCTGTTAAGTTTCTCAAGATCCACATATGAGTGAAAACATATATCAGTCCTTCTCTGACTTATTTCACTCAGCATAATACCTTCCAGTTCCATCCACGTTGATGCAAATAGCATGATTTCATACTTTCCCATTGCCAAGTAGTATTCCATTGTATATATAAACTATATCTTCTTTATCCATTCATCAGTTGATGGACATTCAGGCACTTTCCATAGTTTGGCTATTGTTGAAAGTGCTGCTATAAACATTAGGGTACCTGTGCCCCTCTGCATCAGCACTCCGGTATCCCTTGGGTAAATTCCTCCTAGTGCTATTGATGGGTCCTAGAGTAGTTCTACTTTTAATTTTTTGAGGAACCTCCACAGTGTTTTCCAGAGCGGCTGCACCAGTTTGCATTCCCACCAACAGTGTGAGAGGGTTCCCATTTCTCCATATGCTCACCAGCATCTGTAGTTTCCTGAGTTGTTCATTTTAGCCACTCTGACCAGTGTGAGGTGGTATCTCAGTGTGGTTTTGATTTGTATTTCTCTGATGAGGAGTGATGTTGAGCATCTTTTCAGGTGTCTGTTTGCCATATGGATGTCTTCTTTGGAAAAATGTCTATTCATGTCTTCTGCCCATTTCTTCACTGGATTATTTGTTTTTCGGGTGTTGAGTTTGGTAAACTCTTTATAGATTTTGGATACTAACCCTTTATCTGATATGTCATTTGCAAATATCTTCCCTTTTAGTTTTGTTGCCTTTTAGTTTTGTTGATTGTTTCCTTTGCAGTGCAGAAGCTTTTTATCTTGATGAGGTCCCAATAATTCATTTTTGCTTTTAATTCCCTTACCTTTGGAGATGTGTCGAGCAAGAAATTGCCGCAGCTGAGGTCAAAGAGGTTTTTTCCAGCTTTCTCCTCTAGGGTTTTAATGGTTTCCTGTCTCACATTTAGGTCTTTCATCCATTTTGAGTGTATTTTTGTGTATGGTGTAAGAAAGTGGTCTAGTTTCATTCTTCTGCATATTGCTGTCTGGTTCTCCCAGCACCATTTGCTGAAGAGACTGTCTTTTTTCCATTGCATACTCTTTCCTGCTTTGTCAAAGATTAGTTGGCCATACATTTATGGGTCCAATTCTGGGTTCTCTATTCTATTCCATTGATCTATGTGTCTGTTTTTGTGCCAATACCATACTGTCTTGATGATTACAGCTTTGTAGTAGAGGCTAAAGCCTGGGATTGTGATGCCTCCTGCTTTGGTTTTCTTCTTCAGTATTACTTTAGCTATTTGGGGTCTTTTGTGGTTCCATACAAATTTTAGGATTGTTTGTTCTAGCTTCAAGAAGAATGCTGGTGCAATTTTGATTGGGATTGTATTGAATGTGTAGATAGCTTTGGGTAGTATTGACATTTTAACAATATTTATTCTTCCTATCCATGAGCATGGAATGTTTTTTCCATTTCTTTCTGTCTTCTTCAATTTCCTTCATAAGTTTTCTATAGTTTTCAGTATACAGATCTCTTACATCTTTGATTAGGTTTATTCCTAGGGGTTTTATGGTTCTTGGTGCAATTGTAAATAGGATCTGTTTCTTGATTTCTCTTTCTGTTGCTTCATGATTGGTGTACAAAAATGGAACCAATTTCTGTACATTGGTGTTGTACCATGCCACTTTGCTGAATTTATGTATCCATTCTAGCAGTCTTTTGGTGAAGTCTTTCAGGTTTTCCATGTAGAGTATCATGTCATTTGCAAAAAGTGAAAGTTTGACTTCTTGTTTGCCAATTTTGATGTCTCTTATTTCATTTTGTTGTCTGATTGCTGATGCTAGGACTTCCAACACTATATTAAATAACAGTGGTGAGAGTGGACATCCCTATCATGTTCCTGATCTCAGGGGGAAAGCTCTCAGTTTTTCCCCATTAAGGGTGATGTTAGCTGTGGGCTTTTCATAAGTGGCTTGTATGATGTTTAAGTATGTTCCTTCTATCCCGACTTTCTTGAGGGTTTTTATTAAGAAAGGATGCTTTATTTTGTCAAATGCTTTTTCTGAATCTGTAGACAGGACTATATGGTCCTTATGCTTTCTTTTATTAATGAGATGTATCACATTGGTTGAGTTGTGAATATTGAACCAGCCCTGAAGCCCAGGAGTGAATCCCACTTGAACATGGTGAATAATTCTTTTTATATGCTTTTGAATTTGATTTGTTAGTATCTTGTTGAGAATTTTTGCATCCATGTTCACCAGGCATATTGGCCTGTAATTCTCCTTTTTTTTGTGGGGTCTCTGTCTGGTTTGGGAATCAAGGTAATGCTGGCTTCATAGAATGAGTCTGGAAGTTTTCCTTCTATTTCTGTTTTTTGGAACAGCTTGAGAAGGATAGGTATTAACTCTGCTTTAAATGTCTGGTAGAATTCCCCTGGGAAACCATCTGTCCCAGGACTCTTACTTGTTGGGAGATTTTTGGTAACTGATCCAATTTCTTCACTAGTTATGGGTCTGTTCAATTTTTTTGTTTCTTCCCATTTGAGTTTGGGTAGTGTGTGGGTGTCTAGGAATTTGTCCATGTCTTCCAGGTTGTTCAGTTTGTTGGCATATAATTTTTCATAGTATTCTCTGATAATTGCTTGTATTTATGAGGGATTGGTTGTGATTACTCCATTTTCATTCGTGATTTTATCTATTTGGGTCCTCTCTCTTTTCTTTTTGAGAAGTCTGGCTAGGGGGTTTATCAATTTTGTTTATTTTTTCAAAAAACCATCTCTTAGTTTCATTGATCTGTTCTACTGTTGTTTCTTTTTTAATTCTGTATTCTTTATTTCTGCTCTGATCTTTATTATTTCTCTTCTTCTGCTGGCTTTGGGGTTTCTTTGTTGTTCTGCTTCTAGTTCTTTTAGGTGTGCTGTTAGATTTTGTATTTGGGATTTTTCTTGTTTCTTGAGATAGGCCTGGACTGCATTGTATTTTCCTCTTAGGACTGCCTTTCCTGCATCCCAAAGGTTTTGGATTGTTGTATTTTCATTTTCATTTGTTTCCATATATTTTTAAATTCCTTCTTTAATTGCCTGGTTGACCCATTTTTTCTTTAGTAGGATGTTCTTTAACCTCCATGCATTTGGAGGTTTACCAAACTTTTTCTTGTGGTTGATTTCAAGTTTTGTAACATTGTGATCTGAAAGTGTGCATGGTGTGATCTCAATTCTTCTATATTTAGTGAGGGCTGTTTTGTGACCCAGTATGTGATCTAGGTGAATGTTCCATGTGCACTCCAGAAGAATGTGTATTCTGCTGCTTTAGGATGAAAAGTTCTGAATATATCTGTCAAGTCCATCTGGTCCAGTGTATCATTCAGGGCCATTGTTTCTTTATTGATTTTCTGTCTAGATGATCTATCCATTGTTGTAAGTGGAGTATTAAAGTCCCCTGCAATAATCACATTTGTATCAATAAGATTGCTTATGTTTGTGATTGTTTTATATATTTGGGTGCTTCTGAATTTTGTGCATAAACATTTATAATTGTTAGCTCTTCTTGATGGATAGACCCCGCAATTATGATATAATGTCCTTCTTCGCCTCTTGCTACAGCCTTTAGTTTAAAATATAGTTTGTCTGATATAAGTATGGCTACTCCAGCTTTCTTTTGACTTCCAGTAGCATGAAAGATGGTTCTGCATCCCCTCACTTTCAATCTGAAGTTTCCTCAGGTCTAAAATGGGTTTCTTGTAGGCAGCAAATAGATGAGTCTTGTTTTTTATCTATTCTGAGACCCTATGTCTTTTGATTGGAGCATTTAGTCCATTTACATTCAGTGTTATTATTGAAAGATATTGATTTAGAGTCATGGTGTTATCTGTAGGTTTCATGCTTGTAATGATGTCACTGATCCTTTGTGGTCTTTACAACATTCCACTCACAGTCCCCCTTTGGATCTCTTGTAGGGCTAGTTTAGTGGTGATGAATTTCTTCAGTTTTCGTTTCTCTGCGAAAACATTTTATCTCTCCTTTTATTCTGAATGACAGGCTTGCTGGATAAAGGATTTGGGCTGCATGTTTTTCCTAGTCAGCACATTGAAAATTTCCTGCCACTCCTTTCTGGCCTGCCAAGTTTCAGTAGATAGGTCTGCTACTACCCTTCTGTGTCTACCCTTGTAGGTTAAGGCCTGTTTATCCCTAGCTGCTTTCAGAATTCTCTCTTTATCTTTGTATTTTGCCAGTTTCGCTATGATATGTCATGCAGAAGATCAATTCAAGTTACGTCTGAAGGGAGTTCTCTGTACCTCCTGGATTTCAATGTCTTGTTTCCTTCCCCAGATTGGGGAAGTTCTCAGCTATGATTTATTCACATACTCCTTCGGCCCTTTTCTCTCTCTCTTCTTCTTCTGGAACTCCTACGATACAGATATTGTTCTGTTTTATTGAATCACTTAGTTCTCTAATTCTCCCCTCATGGAACAGAATTGTTTTATCTCTCTTTTTCTCAGCTTCATCTTTTTCCATAATTTTATCTTCTATTTCACTTAATCTCCCCTCTGACTCTTCAGTCCTCACTCTCATCACCTCTAGTTTATTTTGCACCTCATTTACAGCATTTTTTAATTCATCATGACTATTTTTTAGTTCCTTGATCTCTGCAGCAATAGATTCTCTGCTGTCTTCTATGCTTTTTTCAAGCCCAGCGATTAATCTTATGACTATGATTCTAAATTCTTGTTCAGTTATATTGTTTACATCTGTTTTGATCAATTCTTTAAGCTGTCATTTTTTTCTTGGAATTTCTTTTGAGGAGAATTCTTCCATTTTGTCATTTTGGCTAGTTTTCTGTCCCTTATGTGTTTTACAAGCTTGTTATGTGCCCTGCACCTGCGAGCACTATATTAAAGAGGGGCCATACACTCTCCAGGTCCTCACCCTTCAGGAGGTGCTTTTGGAGGTGTTACTTGCTCTCTGTTGTTGTGACTTTGGTTACTTTTTCTCCCTACTCGTGGTGATGTTTTGGACCCTCCACCAGGTGTGTTTTGATTTGTTCATTGAAGTAGCCCTGGAAAGGAAACAAACAAAAAACAGAAAACAAAAACAAACACACAACAAATAAACAAACAAACAAAAAAAAAAAACAAAAGCAAAAAAACAGAAACACCAGCTACAAGTAAATAGGGTGGAGGCAGTGCTGATGGATGAGGCCTTATCCCATACAAAGAGAGAAATGACAGGGCAGGGAAAAATAAAATAAAATAACAATTGACCAGACAGAGAAACTATACGGCTTAATCCAGAGAGGGAGAGGAAGAAAAATAAAAAAGGAGGCAGGGAAAAAGAAAAGAAAATTTACCAGAGAAACTATACAGCTTAATCCAGATAGAACACGTATAAAGAGAATAGATTAAATATGTCTGCTTAAACAAACCAACAACCACATTAACCAGACTAGAGGAGGAAAGAGATAAGAAGGAGAAAAGGAAGGAAGAATATATATATAATTGTCCGAGAATTTAATCAGGCAATGCAACAGCCACAGTCTGGAGGAAGGGCTGTCTGGTCCTCAGTGTCTATGCCTCTCCAGGAGATAGCAGTTACCAGGTGTGGAGGGGCATGGTTTGATGTAGGCCCACTGTCCCTTCCCTGAAGCCCCACCTTGGTGGTGGGGAGAAAAATGGTGACACCCCAGGCTCTCCTCCATGGACTAGGTGTCCCAAATCACTCTGTTCAAGCTATCCTCACTGTGCCGTGGGCACAAACGAGGTGGTTTGTCCTGTTCCGCCAGTTCCCGTGCCTCCCTGGCACTCTTCTGGGACTTAAACCCCTATGTCTTTAAGGTTCCCACTCCATCTGTCCTGGTTTGGGGAAAGTGCTGCTCTGCGCCGCTGGATATAGGGTCTCTGGCTGGCAGGGGCAGGCAATCTTTGTCCTTTGAAAGGATATATACCTTCTTCCCACAGCACTCCAGGGAGGGGATTGCTTTCTCCCACTGTGGACTGTGCCTCTGAACTAGTTACCTAGCACAGGGCTGGCTCCCCTCCTCCCCAGGTGTGTGAACCGGGCAGTCGGCCCCAGTCTGGAGAAAGCCCCACAGTTAGAGATTAGATCTTTCTCTTGTCTGGATACAGTCTTACACTTCCCCAGCCTCTCTTTCTCTTCCCTTTGTCTCTCTGCAGAGGGGATCCCTCCCCTGTTCCTCTGCCGCCTGCCCATTTTATCTCTCCCAATTCGCAGCCACTCATCTATGGCCTGACGGGTTGTCCTGGTGGGTCCCTGGAGAAGTCTCTGTCACTTTGCCACATGGACTCTTGGAATTCAAAGTCCTTTGGCCTCAACACTGCTGTGTTTGAGAGACGAGGGAACTTCAGATCCCTCTACTTCTCTATCATGTTGGCCCCTCCCTCTGAAAAGGATCTTAAATATTATCTTACCTAATTCTTTTTTTATTGATGAGAAGACTAAAGCCCGGAGAGAGAGAACATGGTTTGCCAAATCGTAGATAGCTAGAATAGTAGGAATCTGAGTTAGAACCGAGGTTTCTTGGTTCTTTCCACTTTACAAAATTGTCCCCTATCATCTTTTTATAGACCCCTATACTGCCTCTGCCCATCTCCCCACTAGACTTTAAACCTCTTGCAACCAAGGACAGCATCTTGTTCACCATTATGGTTGCTCTGCTTAGTACAGTGTCTGGCATATCGAGCCTCCACTCAATAAATACTTAGGGAATGTTTGAGTAAGTCTTGTGCTGTGGTAGGTTAAACTGGAGCTTTGTCAAAATCGATTGTCAAACTATTCAAACTTGCAGCATAGGAGGGAGGGCTCAGGTCGCTGTAGAGGGACACACTGGCTGGTGGTTGTTTTTATAGACTAGATTCCATATGATTAATACGAGGTGGGGGGTGTCTAGTACCACACTGATAAAGTGTATATATTATAAAGTTTTATATATTATAAAGTTGATTTTAGCCTTCAAATGCATTAACAATAGCTTATGATGGTACTTTTTTTAGAGATTCTATAAAAGAAAACTGTTTCCCACTGAGTAGTAATTAAGCCTTTATTAAGTAGAAATTAACCACATATTTTGTTTTCTGATGTCCAAATACTTTAAGCCTGAGTCTGTGGCTCAGGGTGGGGCACATCAAATGAGACCTAAGATGCTTACTATAAAGTGTGTTTGAGGGGAGATAGAGACAGAAACTAACAGACTCAGCAATAATAAATGCATGCCCAGTCAGTGTTGCAGACCTGTCCCTCTTCCTTAAAATATGCAGACCTGTCCCTCTTCCTTAAAGTGAACAAATGAAAATACATATGCTTTCAGATACCAAATAGAGACATGAGCGGTATGCTATTGGAGGACTAGGTGCAGAATTGATGAAAGGAGGCACAGCCAAAGAGGTGGAGATGGGGAGGATAGTCTAGGGAGATGGTAGGGACTTTGTATGAGCTTGAGTAAACTCAGTGGACCCACTTCTGTCTCATCTATGCAAAAGACAGGTTGTTAGGCCTACCTGCTTGCTGGGCAGGGTCTTTTACTGTGTGATTACTGTTTTTTGATGTTCATTTATTTCTGAAGAGAGAGCACAAGCAGGGGAAAGGCAGAGAGAGAGGGAGGCAAAGGATCTGAAGCAGGCTCCACACTGGCAGCCAAAAGCCAGATGCAGGGCTCAAACCCATGAATTGTGTGATCATGACCTGAGCTGAAGTTGGATGCTCAACTGACTGAGCCACCCAGGCATCCCTACTGGATAATTTCTTAATATTCTTTCCACCTCTCAACTAAAGCCTCTGGAAGTGGCTTACTGGGTGGCTCAGTCGGTTGAGCTTCCAACTTCGGCTCAGGTCATGATCTCACAGTCTGTGAGTTCGAGCCCCGCGTCGGGCTCTGTGCTGACAGCTCAGAGCCTGGAACCTGCTTCAGATTCTGTGTCTCCCTCTCTCTCTGACCCTCCCTCATTCATGCTCTGTCTCTCTCTGTCTCAAAAATAAATAAACATTAAACAAAAATTTCGAAGTGGCTTAAAGCAGACTTTTTAAGAGTGGAGAAAATGAGGCCATGGCATGAAAAGAAAGGGGTGAGGGGAGTTAGAAAACTCCGTAAAAATCTAAGGATTAGACTTAGCAAGTTTGTGTGTGGGGAACAAATGGTAACCATAAGGGAGAGGAGGCTGTGAGAGAAAGATGAGGTAATGAGTTAAAAGAAACCACAAGACTTGATGATGGTCTGGGGCACATTGTGTGTGTGTGTGTGTGTGTGTGTGTGTGTGTGTGTGTGTGTGTGTTGGGGAGGGATAAAGGAATTGAAACAAATCAAGCAGATGAACTGGTTATTAAGAGGACAAATCGTGTTAAAAGTAGTGGAATGTGGTTGCAGAGGGAACATAGCTTGAGGAGAAGTGATGTGGAACATAAGGAGAGCAGCAGGTTTTATAGGTGCCAGTAATTTCTCTGCCACACCAGGGTAGTTTTCAGAGGGTGGGATGGTGAGTGGTAGCAGGGGAACTAGCTTTTCTCCGGTGCTTCCGGTCATGTTGAGTACTTTACACACCTCATTTCATTTAGTTATCACATTAATCCTACAAGATTTTTTATTCTATTCCCATTTTTCAGCTAAGGAAAATGCAGTTCAAAGAGGTTGAAGAGCTTCTCACCGCATTATTATGACAGAGATGGAACTAGAACTCAGGTCTCTCTTTATCTCCAAACCTATGCACTTTCTATCAAACTACTGAAGGAACCCTGTGACCAAAGGCTCTGCACTTGGAACCTCATCTTGAAATGATCTACCTTTGCAGGGGAAAACTGCCTTCCTTCTCTTTGTTTAATTTATACCCTGCCTTGTTCTAAAAAGATAAAGGGTTGCTACAGAGGTAAATAAGAACTTGTCCAATTTTCCTCATTTTTGAGGGGACTGAAGTCCTTTTGCATGATACTAGTCCTTTTAGAATATAGCTGTGAAAGCAGTGTTCCTCCATCTATCACCAGATGAATACTGATGTGCGTCCAGAATAGCCAAACAGGTAGAGACAGAAAATAGATCAGTGGTTGCTTAGGGCTTGGGGAGAAGCAGGAGCTTAGGGGTGATAGCTAAAGGGCATGAGGTTTCTTTATGAGGTGATGGAAATGTTCTAAAATTGATTGTGGTAATGGTTAAATAACTATGCGAATTAAAAACCATTAAACTGGGGGCGCCTGGGTGGCGCAGTCGGTTAAGCGTCCGACTTCAGCCAGGTCACGATCTCGCGGTCCGTGAGTTCGAGCCCCGCGTCGGGCTCTGGGCTGATGGCTCAGAGCCTGGAGCCTGTTTCCGATTCTGTGTCTCCCTCTCTCTCTGCCCCTCCCCCGTTCATGCTCTGTCTCTCTCTGTTCCAAAAATAAATAAACGTTGAAAAAAAAAAAAAAAATTAAAAACCATTAAACTGTACACTTAAAAAAAGAAATAATGCTAGTGTACACAAGGCAGATAACCCAGATCATAAATACACAAGGGAAGGATTATAACAAGATCTCACCCATTTCTGGGTGCACAGCAGCTACAACTGGGTCTAAGAAGGTTTCTGGTTTCATTCAAGTATGTGTGTATGTGGTGACGTTTGGGGGGGCTCATACACCCAGGCTAGGGGCTGGAAGAAGGCTCCTCTCCAGCCTTTAGCTTCTAGGTGGAACTCAGCTCTGCCAGACCTGAGAGTTTAATTAATAAGCTACTATGGTTTGGATATGTGAGAGTGGTGTTTGAACAGTTCAGAGCATGAGCTATCTAATCTTTTGTATCATGTATTACCATTTGAAAACCCTTTAAGCAGTATTTTATAAGCATTAAATCTTCTAGTTTTCCAGCTGCATGTTTATACTGGCTGCCCCTCCTTTCTTTCTTTGTAAGTCAGACTCATTGTGTTGGTGGGTATTTTTAGCCTAACTCTACATCCCAGAAACCATCTGGTCTCTTGGCAATGGAAATTTTAAGCCAGTTGCCTTTTAGACAATGCTGCTTTCTCTTGTTTATGACTTCATTATGTGTTTGGAAGAGAGAGCTTCTCTAGATGTGCTGGGTCTGTTTTATGCCACAGCAGAGTAGAATGTAAGATCAATATCTTGTGGTAGAAAGAGCACAAGCCTTAGAATCATAGAGATACAGGTTTAAACCTTGGCTTCGGCTGTGTGACCTTGGAAGATCACCCCCCTCAGTTCTTTGACTGTAAGTGAGGATGATGATGCTTATCTCATAGAGTTTCTGTGTGGATTAAATGAGATACAGAATACTTAAAGTAGCATAGTGCCTGACAGATATTACATTCCTAATCAATGTTTAAGTTTTCTCTTTTTTTCATAATAGAGAGGCCTTTCTGTATATATTTTTATTCATTAATATGAAATTTATTAAATATATCCATTGTGTGGTGGTGTTTAGGGGTACAGAAATGGATGTACACAAAGTAATGGGAGTAGTTACTTCACTTATTTTTTTAGTGAAGATGTTGTTTAAGTTCTTTCAGTCCTAAGAACATCATCAAGTTCACTGGTCTTGACTATTCTCAGCCTGTAATTTTTTTAAGTTTATTTATTTATTTTGAGAGAGAGAGAGAGAGAGTGAGAGCAAGAGCACGTTGGGGAGGGACAGGGGAGAGAGAAAATCCCAAGCAGGCTCCATGCTGTCAGCACAGAGCCCAAAAGGGGGGCTTGATCCCATGAACTGTGAGATTGTGACCTAAGCCAAAGTCAAGTCATAGGCTTAACTGACTAAGTCATCCACTCACCCCTCAGCCAGTATTTTGAAGCCTCTTATTTTGAGCAAATACTACAGTAATATGTTTATGACTTATAAGATGTTTTTACATTAATTTTTGTAGCTCTTCATGTAGCAATAACAATGTAAAAGGGTGATAATAGAGTTATTATAGGAACAAAAAAAGCTTTTTTATGCTATTGAAATTGAATTGGTATTAATTTTGAAATAGATTGTTGTAAAATAAGATGTTTATTGTAATCCCCAGAGCAACCACTAAGAAATAATTAAAACATATTTAATAAAGGAATAAGAAGAGACTCAAAATGCTATACTAGGAAATATCTAACACAAAAGAAGGCATTAATAGAGAATTGATGAACAAAAAAAGGTATAAGGTATATAGAAAACAAATAGCAAAATGGCAGAAGTAAATCCTTCCTCATCAGTAATTACATTAAATATAAATGAATTAAAACTCTCCAAATAGAAGACAGATATTGGTAGAATGGATTTTTTAAAAATATGTTCCAGATATAGGCTGAGACTCACTTTAGATCCAAAGGCAAAAATAGGTTGAAAGTGAAAGGATAGAAAAAGATATTCTATGCAAACAGTGACCAAAAGAGAACTGGAGTAGCTAAACTAATATCAGACAATGTAGACTTAAGGACAAAAATTATTACAAGAGACAAGACGGACATTGTATAATGATGATAAGGTCAATCTTTTAAGAAGATATAACCATTGTATGGGGTACCTGGCTGGCTCAGTTAGTAGAGCATGCGACTCTTGATCTTGGGGTTGTGAGTTTGAGCTCCATTTTGGGTGTAGAGATTACTTAACACACACACACACACACACACACACACACACACACACAACATTGTAAACACATATACACCTAATAATGGATGCGTAAAATATATGAAGCAAAAACTGACAGAATTGAAGGGAACAGTAAACACTTTAATGATAATAGTTGGAGACTTTGGCACCCAATTTCAATAATGGATGTAATATTATAGATGAAAGGTAAAGAAGGATATAGAAGACTTGCACAATATTGGATACCAATTAGACTTACTATATATAAAGCATTCCACCCCACACAGCAGAACACACATTCTACTATAGTGCACATGGAAAATTCTTCAGGGTAGACCATATGTTACACCATAAAATAAGTCTCAATAAATTTTAAAAGATTGGAATAATACAAAATATCTTTTTTGATCACAATAGAATGAAGCTGTAAGTCAATAACAAGAAAAACTGGAAAATTCACAGATATGTGGACATTAAACAATGCATTAAAAAAAAAACAAACACATGGGTCAAAACATAAATCACAAGAGGAGTACCTGGGTGGCCCAGTTGGTTAAGCGCCCGACTTTGGCTCAGGTCATGATCTCGTGGTTTGTGAGTTCATGCCTTGCATTGGACTCTGTGCTGACAGCTTAGAGCCTGAAGCCTGCTTCTCATTCTGTGTCTCTCTCTCTCTCTGCCCCTCCCTCACTCATGCTCTGTTTCTCTCAAAATAAGTAAACATTAAAAAAATTATAAAAAAGAAATCACAAGAGAAATTAAAAAATACCTTGAGAGGAATGAAAATGAAACCCTACATACTAACACTTGGGATGTAGTTGTAAAAGCAGTGCTTAGAGGGAAATTTATAATTCTAATTTCTATATTTAAAATGAAGAAAAATCTCAAATAAATAACCAGATCTTCATCTGTGGATCCTCCCACCTGAGTCACAGGCACTCCCAGCACTAAACACACTTCATTCACACCTCCACCCTGTGGCTCACTTTGCACATTTCTACCCATGACTAGTGAGTGTGTGTAGAAAGCCAGCCAAACTCTGTGGGCAAAGGAGAGACCACAAACTTCAGTTTTAGTGCCACCTTTGGAAAAGCAAAAGGGTGCTTTTGTGTCAGTGCATGGCCTGGTGTGCTGCAGGATCAAGAGAAGTCATACAAGCTTAAGAATTCTGCCATAAGAGGGAGCAAGAAACAAGGAGCAAATATGTCCATAGAAGATCTGAGGAAGCCTCAGAATCCCTACCAAGGCAGATGGAAAGTATGTCTTTCCCAAAGGCAGTTAATAAAGACTGGAGGAAGCGACTGCAACTTTATTTATTTATTTTTTTCAATATCTGAAATTTATTGTCAAATTGGTTTCCATACAACACCCAGTGCTCATCTCAAAAGGTGCCCTCCTCAATACCCATCGCCCACCCTCCCCTCCCTCCCACCCCCCATCAACCCTCAGTTTGTTCTCAGTTTTTAAGAGTCTCTTATGCTTTGGTTCTTTCCCACTCTAACCTTTTTTTTTTTTCCTTCCCCTCCCCCATGGGTTTCTGTTAAGTTTCTCAGGATCCACATAAGAGTGAAAACATATGGTATCTGTCTTTCTCTGTATGGCTTATTTCACTTAGCATCACACTCTCCAGTTCCATCCATGTTGCTACAAAGGGCCATATTTCGTTCTTTCTCATTGCCCTGTAGTACTCCATTGTGTATATAAACCACAAATTTCTTTATCCATTCATCAGTTGATGGACATTTAGGCTCTTTCCATAATTTGGCTATTGTTGAGTGCTGTTATAAACATTGGGGTACAAGTGCCCCTATGCATCAGGACTCCTGTATCCCTTGGGTAAATTCCTAGCAGTGCTATTGCTGGGTCATAGGGTAGGTCTATTTTTAATTTTCTGAGGAACCTCCACACTGTTTTCCAGAGTGGCTGCACCAATTTGCATTCCCACCAACAGTGCAAGAGGGTTCCCGTTTCTCCATATCCTCTCCAGCATCTATAGTCTCCTGATTTGTTCATTTTGGCCACTCTGACTGGCGTGAGGTGATATCTGAGTGTGGTTTTGATTTGTATTTCCCTGATGAGGAGTGACGTTGAGCATCTTTTCATGTGCCTGTTGGCCATCCGGATGTCTTCTTTAGAGAAGTGTCTTTTCATGTTTTCTGCCCATTTCTTCACTGGGTTATTTGTTTTTCGGGTGTGGAGTTTGGTGAGCTCTTTATAGATTTTGGATACTAGCCCTTTGTCCGATATGTCATTTGCAAATATCTTTTCCCATTCCGTTGGTTGCCTTTTAGTTTTGTTGGTTGTTTCCTTTGCTGTGCAGAAGCTTTTTATCTTCATAAGGTCCCAGTAATTCACTTTTGCTTTTAATTCCCTTGCCTTTGGGGATGTGTCGAGTAAGAGATTGCTACGGCTGAGGTCAGAGAGGTCTTTTCCTGCTTTCTCCTCTAGGGTTTTGATGGTTTCCTGTCTCACATTCAGGTCCTTTATCCATTTTGAGTTTATTTTTGTGAATGGTGTGAGAAAGTGGTCTAGTTTCAACCTTCTGCATGTTGCTGTCCAGTTCTCCCAGTACCATTTGTTGAAGAGATTTTTTTCCATTGGATGTTCTTTCCTGCTTTGTCGAAGATTAGTTGGCCATATGTTTGTGGGTCTAGTTCTGGGGTTTCTATTCTATTCCATTGGTCTATGTGTCTGTTTTTGTGCCAATACCATGCTGTCTTGATGATGACAGCTTTGTAGTAGAGGCTAAAGTCTGGGATTGTGATGCCTCCTGCTTTGGTCTTCTTCTTCAAAATTCCTTTGGCTATTCAGGGCCTTTTGTGGTTCCAGCGACTGCAACTTTAAATGTGAAGGCAGCAATGGAAAACTTCAAGGAACATGAAAAATCAAGGAAATATGACACCATCAAAAGATCACAATAATTTTCCAGTAATGGATCCCAAAGACATGAAGATCTGTGATGTACCCAATAAAGAGCTCAAAATAGCTGTTTCAGAAAGCTCAATGAGCTACAACAAAACACAGAAAGACAATTCAACTAAATCAGGACAACAGTACAGTAAAAAAAGAAAAAGAAGTTTAATAAAGAGAAATAATAAGAACACAACAAAAATTCTGGAGCCGAAGAAAATGTTGAATGAAAAGAAAAATGCAGTGGAAAGCATTAATAGCAGGGTGGACTAAGCAGAAGAAAGAAGAATGGGAAACAGTGAAGAAAGCCAGTATGACCTGTGGGATACCGTCAAAAAATAATAATAATAATTTTCAAACTATTGGAATTTCAGAAGGAGAAGGGTGGGAGAAGGAGAAGGGAGCAGAAAGGTTATTTAAAGAAGTAAGAGCTGAGAACTGTTCAAATCTGGGGAAAGGTTTGGATATCTAAATTTGGGAAGCTCATAGGTCACTAAACTCAACTTAAAGAGATCTCACCAAGACACATAATAAAGCTGTAAAAAATCGAGGACAGAGTGAGAATCTTAAAAGCAGTGAGAGAAAAGAGGATTGTAACTTATAAAGGAACCCCCATATGCCCTCAGCGGAATTCTCAGCAGAAACCTTACAGACCAGGGGAATTGGGTGTTATATTCATGGGTTGAAAGAAAAAAACCTGCCAACCAAGAGTACTCTATCCAATAAAGCTGCCTTTCATAAATGGAGAGGTAGACTTTCCCAGACAAATAAAAGCTGAGAGAGTTCATCACCACTAGATCAGCCTTACAAAAATGCTGAAAGGAACTCTCCAGACTAAAACAAAATAATGCTAACTAGTAACATGAAAATATGAAAATACACAACATACTGGTAAAGGTAAATGTATAGTAATATTAGAATTCTCTAATACTGTAACATGGTGGTACATTCACCACTTAACTCTAGTATAAAGTTTAAGGGACAAGAGTATTAAAAATAACTATAAAACAATTTGTTAATGAATACATATGAAGTGTCTCGTGACATCAAAAAAGTAAAGGGGTAAATCTTTTGTATATGATGGAAGTTAAAGTGTTACTGGTGTAAAATAGAGTGTTATATCTATAAAATATTTTATGTAAGCCTCATGGTAAAGCACAAAGCAAAAGCCAACAGTAGAGTCACGAAAAAAAAAGGTAAAGGAAGCAAAGCAATAGTACTATGGAAAATCATTAATTCACAAAGGAATGCTGAAAGAGAGGGAGGAGGGATCAAGGGAAGTATGAAACAGCTACAAACAACAACTAAGATGGCACTAATCACTTCCTATCTATCAGTAATTACTCTAAATGTAAATGGGTTAAATTCTCCAATCAAAAGTCATATAGGGGAACCTGGATGGCTCAGTCAGTGAAGCATCCAACTCTTGATTTTGACTCAGGTCATAATCTCATGGTTTTGAGATTGAGCCCCGTGTGTCAAGCTCTGCACTGGGCATGGAGCCTGCTTATGATTCTGTCCCTCCCTCTACCTTTGCCCCTCTCCTCAAAAAATAAAAATTTTTTTACTCATGCTCTCTCTCAAAAAATAAAAATTAAAAAAAAAAAGGCATAGAGAGGCTAGATGGATACAAGACCCAGCTATATGCTGCATACAGGAGACACACTTCAGCTTTAAGGACATATAGGCCCAAATTGAAGGGATGGAAAAGATACTGCATGCAAATGAAAACCAAAAGACAGAGTAGTTATTCTTATGTCACACAAAGTAGACTTTAAGCCAAAATGGTAACAAGAGACAAAGAAGGTCATTATATGATGATAAAGGGTCAATTCATCAAGAGGATATAACAGTCATAAATGCACCCAACTTGGGAGCACCTAAATATATTAAGGAAATACAGATCTGAAGGGAGAAATAGACAACAATATAATAATAGTGTGGAGGACTCTAGTACCTACTTTCAACAGTGCCTAGATCATTCAGACAAGAAATTAATAAGGAAATGTTGGAGTTGAACTATACTTTAGACCAACATAAAACTAACAGGCACACACAGAACATTCCATCCAACAGCCGCAAAATACATATTCTTCTCAAGTGCACATGGAACATTCTCCAGGATAGATAATATGGGTCACAAAACAAGCCTTAGAAAATTTAAGAAGATTGGAATCATTCCAGATGTCTTTCTGACCACAGTGGTATAAAATTAGAAATCAATAACAGGAGGAAAACTGAAAAATTCACAAATATGACAAAATTGAACAACATGCACCTGAACAACCAGTGGATCAAAGAAGAAGTGAAATCAAAAATATCTTTAAACAAGTGAAAATGGAAGCATGACATACCAAAACTTGTCCGATACAGCAAATCCATTCTAAAAGGGAGTATACAGCAATAAACACCTACATTATGAAAAAAGAAAGATCTCAAATAAACAACCTAACTTTACACCTCAAGGAACTAGAAGAAGCCCAAGTTTGCAGAAGGAAGGAAATAACAAAGATTAGAGCAGAAATAAATGGAGACCAGAAAAACAATAGAAAAGGTCAATGAACCAAAGAGTTGGTGGGGTTTTTTTTTTCTTAAAGATAAAATTGACAAACCTTTAGCTAGGCTAACTAAGAAAAAAAAGAAATCTCAAAGAAATAAATTGGAACTGCAAGAGGAGATACCACAACTGATATCACAGAAATACAAAGGATCGCAAGAGACTACTATGAACAATTATATGCCAACAAGTTGGATAACCTAGAAAAGAAATGGATAAATTCCTAGAAGGATACAACCCACCAAAACTGAATTATGAAGAAATAGAAAATCCGAACAGATCAATAACAAATAAGGAGATTCAATCAGTAATAAAATACCTCCCAACAAAGAAAAGCTCAGGACCAGATGGTTTGCCTGGTGCATTCTCCCAAACGTTTAGAGAATAATTAATGCTAATCCTTCTCAAACTTTTCCAAAAGATTGTAGAGGTGGAAAGACTCCCAAAATCGTTTTATGAAGCCAGCTTTACCCTGATGCCAAAGCCAGACAAGGACACTACCAGGAAAGAAAATTACAGGTTTATATCCCAGATTGTGAATATCAATGCAAAAAATCTCACCAACACATTTGTGAACTGAATTCAGTAGCACATGGAAAGGCTCATAACCATGATTAAGTGGAATTTATCTCTGGGGTACAAGGATGGTTCAACATAGGCAAAGCAATAAATGTGATACACTACATTAATTGAAAGAAAGGTAAAAATCATATGATTATTTCAAAAGGTGCAGAAAAAGCATTTGACAAAATACAACATCCTTTTATGATAAAAACTCTCAACAAATTTGGTACAGAAGGAATATACTTTAACATAATAGAGGCTATATAAGACAAGCCCACAGCTAACAACATACTCAATGGTGAAAAAGATTGAAGGATTTTCCTCTAAGGTCAGGAACAAGACAAGGGTGCCCACTCTCAGCACTCCTATTCAACATAGTACTTGGAGTCCTAGCCAGAGCAGTCAGGCAAGAAAAAGAAGAAAACAAGGCATCTGAGTTGGAAAGCAAGAAGTATAATTGTCTTTGTTTGCAGACAATATGAACTTATATGTAGAAAATCCTAAAGACCACACACACACACACACACACACACACACACACACAAACTATAGAGCTAATCAGTGAATTTAGTAATGTTGCTGGATACAAAATTAGCATACAGAAATCACTTGTGTTTCTACACACTAACAGTGGAATATCTGAAAAAGAAATAAAATAGCCTCATTCACCACAGCATCAAAAAATAAATAAATAAAATACTTAGGAATAAATTTAATCAAAGAGGTGAAAGATCTATATACTGAAAACATTAAGACGTTGATGAGAGACATTGAAGATACAAATAAGTGGAGAGTGTGGCACTGAAATAGAAGTAGATATGTCAATCGGTGGAACAGAATTGGGAGTCCAGAAATAAACCCATATATTTATGGTCAGTTGATTTTCAGTAAAGGTACCGAGGCTATTCTATGGGGAAAAAGAATAGTTTCTTCATGTATGGTGTTGGGACAACAATTAGATATCCATATACTAAAAAATGAAATTAGACCCCAATCTCACACCAAATAAATCAAATTGAATCAGATACCTAAATCTAAGGGCTATAGCTATAAACTCTAAGAAGGAAACAGAGATTAACTGTAGAATTACTGCTCTTATAGCACTTTTGTGATATGGTAGGGTGGACTTCAGTGACTGGATGCGCCTGTGGGTCAAGATTATCTTTCATCAATCTGTCTTTCATGCCTTGCGCCGAGTTGGTACTCAGTAAAGTCAGAAGACTAAGGGAACAGAAGAGACAGACAGTGACAGTTTCAGCTATACTGAGGTTTACCAAAAAGGTTTTAGATAGTCAGAAACTACTTTGGGTGTCCTTGTTGTGCTGGAGTGCCGCAGGTATGGGTTTCCTCCCTGGGCCTTTTCTTTCACCAAAATGGAATTTAGGGGGCATATGAAGAGGTTCCCCCCAGCAATAGGTACCTGTCATTTGTAGATCTGATAATTTGGGCATGTAGCCAGTGTCTTTAAACTTGACTCTGCTACTGCTGACAATATGGATTCATAGCATGTTTTTAAAAATTATATTAAACTAATTCTTAATTATGGAGTATTTGGACCCCTAAATATAGGTACAGCCTCAGTTTGAATACCAAGGCAGCTATTAATGAACTGCTGTATTGAAGGTTACAAAGTTCTTTCTTATGTTGAGCAGAACATCTTTTTCTCTAAGTGTCTACTGTTTCTCCAGTGGAATGATGCCAAACAAGTCATGTATTTGAAATAATAATGCCTTCTCTTTCAGCCCTATGTTCATTCCTCCTGACCCAAAGTATATGTTGTTCACCCCAGCATTTTAATCTGTCATCCATTTTACTTACGGGTGGCTTACACCACTGACAGTTTGTGTGAGTTCTAGGAATGCAAGTGAATTTCAATACAATGCCAGGCAAAATACAAAACACTCTGATTCTAAGCAGCTGCCTTTATAGGGTGATGTCTAAGTTTCCTACCTGTTCCCAAATACATTTCCCACTAGAAGGTACAACTCTCACATTATTTGCTTAGGTTCAGTGTTGAATTTTCTTGGTAAAGTGCAGGCATGAGATGCAGGTTGGCCACCACTTTCTCCTATTAATACGGTAGCATAGATTAGTTCTGCAGACTGGAACCATATAGCAAGGTGATGTGGCCATGAGACATAGGATTAGAGGGTTTTGAATGGGAGGAATAGCACAGAAATGCTGGAATAGAGGCCACTGTGGGTAGGAGCGCTTAGGAGGTTCAGTCTGTTGAGCAGCCGACTCTCAATTTTGGCTGAGGTCATGATCTTGTGGTTTGTGGGGTCGAGCCTCACTTTGGACTGTGGACTGACAGTGTGGAGCCTGCTTAGGATTCTCTTTCTCCCTCTCTTTGCCCCTACCCAGCTTGCGCTCACTCGCTCTTGCTCTCTCTCTCAAAAATAAATATTAAAAAAGAAGCCTTTGCTAGAGACATAGGAGAGGAAAGGCACTGTGGGAATGCACCTTATTACTTCCTTTGTAAGTTTTCTGAGTTAATCCTGGCACAGTGAAACTTAAAAAGTAAATCTTTTGCTACAAAAGAGTAGCTGTGATGATGTATTTCATTCCAAAGTTAAATAGAATCATTCGAGGAAATAATTTCTGTTTGGGATCGTCTACATGGCTATGTATCCACCTTGACTTCTGGCAAATTCTTATTTATCCTTCAGACTACATGTGCCATAGGGAGGCTTTCCACCCTGTCCTCACTCCATCCAGGTAATTAATAACTCCCTCGAGGCATACTTTTTTGGGTACCACTTCACTGTATTGTATGATTTATTTGCCTGCCCCACTGGACTCTGAGTCCTTGAAGACCCTAGACTGTGTCTCATTCTTCTCAGTATTCCCAGTGCCCACATGTGCTCCTCAGTGACTGGCATATAGTAAGTATGATAATTGTTTGTTGAATAGAGTTGTAGCACAGGGAAAATAACAGCTGCACATATTTGTAAAGGCATCATTCTCACCGGACATGTATTAGGCACAAATTGGAGATCAGGAAACAAAGGTGAGTAATAAGATAATCAAAAACTCCTACTTATAGTTCCCCCTTGTCAGTGGGATAGGTGACAGTCACCTGCATATAATCCTTACACAATAAGATTCATGTTATAATACAGGTATTCTGGGTTTTGGATTGGGTTGTAAAGTCATAATGTTGCATGCGTCAGACAAAAAAAATCACGTGTTCATGAAATCTCTTGAATAACCGATTTAGGCCTTTGGAAGCTCAAATGGAATAAATTAAGGAAGAGACTACATTTAATTTTGACTCCCCGCATAAAAATTTAGTGCAGTGCTATGTATTTTGTAAGTACTTAAATATTTGTTTCTTGGCTGACTTAGATTGCTTGAGGAGAGGGTTGGGCCTAATAAAAGGAAAAAATTTATTGTTCATAAAGGTGATTTTAATACTCTATCCACCCTATTAAAGAAGGCGAAGTATCCCTACATCTCTCTAAGCTCGAGCAGAACAGCCATTGATTGGTCTTTCATATTTAAGCAGGATCTAGTTTGGAAACAAAGGCTTACACTGAATGTCCTCTCTGGAGAGCTCTTTCTCTTTTGACAGGGTTTGTTCTTAGAATGTGTTCTGTTAATAAATCAATTCATTTCCTATCTGTAGCTTGCCAAGGGAATTATCTTTCTTGGTAGATGGCTTTGAGGGCACAGAAGAGATTGTTATTCTTTTTTCCTTAGTTAGCATATGGGCTACTTTTGACTATTTGTCTTTTATTTATTTATTTAGGAACCTAAATTCCAAGGTGGAAAGGAGTCAGAGCTGCAGTGACACAGCTCAGGACAGAGCGAAGAGCAGACTCAGAGCAGCCCCAACAAGCAAAACCAAGGTACATCTCAGACACAGGCTTCTGGAGCGCTCTACTCCCATCCTGTAGCTCCCTGCACGTGGCCACGACAGAAACTATTGCGCACGCTATTTGTTTTGAGTAGGCTCCACATCCAATGTGGGGCTTGAACTCATGACCCTGAGATCAAGAGTCATGTGCTCTTGAGCCAGCCAGGTACCCCAGAAACTATTCCAGACAAGCAGAGGCAGAATGGGTCCTGGGTATACTAATTATGTTGGAGAAGTTTGCGAATAGATGGAAAGGAAGAGAGTTTGCATTGAATTAGTAGCCAGAAGGGTGGAATGAGGGCCAGTAGAAGAACTTTTTTAAAAGTTCTAGATGAGGTTTTTTTTCCCCTGTAGGTTTTCAATTTTATTAATTGTTTCAAGTGTGTAGGAATTTCTGCAAATGGTGCATATTCTAGGTTAGGGATTTTCCCCATTTCTTAGGCTCACATCACCCTCCATCCCTTCCCCCACTGCCCTTCTACCATCATAAAAGAGTTATGAAGAAAAAAAATATATACGCATGTATGTATAATCTTTTTAACTTCTTTTAGGTTACAGCTATAACCCCAGCCTCCAACCCCATCATTGGTGTCCTCTTGTCCACTCAGAACAACCGCTGCCTCTCAGCCCCTGACTTAACCATTGAGAAGCGTCTACCCTTCAGCTCCCTCTCATCCTTGACTTCCCTGCATAAGCCCGAGCGCTCCATCAGTCCTGAGAGCAATGACAGCATCTCTGAAGAACTAAACCATTTCAAGCCCATTGTCTGCTCACCATGTACTCCTCCCAAGAGACTCCCTGATGGCCGAGTGCTAAGTCCCCTCATCATCAAATCAACACCCCGCAACCTAAACAGAAGCCTGCAGAAGCAGACTTCTTATGAGGCTAGTCCAAGGATCCTCAAGAAGTGGGAACAGATCTTTCAGGAACGGCAGATCAAAAAGACCCTTTCGAAAGCCACCCTCACCTCCCTGGCTCCAGAAACAGGGGAAGACTCACTGGTCTCTGAAGTTATCCATTCTAACAAGGAGAAGCCACCTCAGGCTTTAAATACAAGACTGGCCAGTGGGCAAGTACTCTCTGAGTGTGTAGGACCCACCCTCACTGACCTTGATTTTTTCCCCTCCGTTAGCCAAACAAAAGTGGAACAGGGCAGCGATAGTAAAAGGAGCTCTGAGATCCCGTTGGAAACCTGCTGTTCCTCAGAACTTAGAGTGGGAGCCAGTGGTACTTTGGAGACGGAGCAGAGTGAAGGGCCGGGGCCAACCCCAGATGCCAAGTTAGACAAAACCTGTATAAGCGCAACCATGAAAATCTCGGCAGCTCATTCAGCGCTACCCAAAAATAGTGTTCTGGGTGGGGTCCTCAAAACAAAGAAGCAGCTGAAGACAGCAAATCATTTTGATCTGCCTAATGGTGTGCTGGCAGACAGCCGAGGTGAGGAGCCGCTTCCTTCCTTGCGTCGGGGCCGGAAAAGACACTGTAAGACCAAGCACTTGGAACAAAATGGCTCCCTTAAGAAACTGCGACAGAGCGGTGGTGAGGTGGTCCTGGCCCCGGCAGAGCCGGTGCTGCGGGAGATGGAGCAGAAACTGCAGCAAGAGGAAGAGGACCGGCGGCTGGCTCTGCAGCTGCAGCGCATGTTTGACAACGAGAGGCGGACTGTGAGTCGGCGAAAAGGAACCGTGGATCAGTATCTCTTACGGTCCAGCAACGTGGCCGGGGCCAAGTAGCACCTAATGAACAGTGTTACCTATTTTTAAGAGGTCTTTGGGCTTGATCATTTATCCTGAAGAGCTGAGTGTTCTCACTTTGGGTTTCTTTCAATGGCAAAACACTGTCTGATACAGTTCTGGGAGGTTCCGGGGCCTTCGTAGTCCATGTCCAAGGGAACTGTGTCTCTGCCTCCCTGCGACCGAGGCCAGAAGCACTCCTCACCCCAAAGTGACCTGTCCCTGAGGGCTCCTGGGCCAAATCGGGCAGCACCCACTTGGAATGAGATTCAGGAGCACAGTGGCCAGAGTTACAAATGGTAGAGGAATGAGGGGGGATACCTTCTTAAACCGACAGACCTCCTGACTTCTTTCAACAGGGTGTTATTTTAAATCAGCCTTGCAGATAAACATTACTTCCATCTGCGTCGTAGAAGTGGATCTGCGTTTTGGCAGATTCCAAAATGATTGTGTTCCCCCTTCTCCTTATCCATGTCACAAGTAAATGTACCTACTGAAATTGGTTGAGTTTTTCCCTTCTACAAAAGTTAATTTACCTTCCCTGTTTAAAAAGTAACGTTTGATTAATGCTATATAGTTGACAGACCACATTGAGTCACTGTTGGATTTGGTCTTCTCAGGAGTGCTAACGTGTAAGCGGTGTGAGCCCCATTTTAGATGATGGAGCTGCAGGGCACGTGTTCAGGTTCTCTCATTTACTAGGTGGAACATCCCAGACTGACTGTTGGGTCTCCCGACAAGAAATCCCATAGATTTTCCACACTGACAGGTTGCTGTAATGGATTGTGACCCAAGGAGCCTAGGGAAGCTGGCTGGGCATGTGAATACTGATTGTGCAAAATCCATAGGCAGATCATTGAGACTGATGGGAAGTACAAACAAATATTATGCAGTTATCTTCCCTTCTCCCGGCACAGTTTACCCTTTTGTTTTCTTGGGGGTGGGGCGGGGGAGACAAAGTACACCCTGTGAGACAAAGTACAGTTGAGCTTCCTTACTACTCTCTACGTGTCCAAGAGTTATCTGCAATGTTGATCTAAAATCCAAAACAATTGCCCAGAAGTCAGGTAAAAGCAATGCTGAAACTCCATACTATGGAAACAAGGTATCTAGCTGGATGCAGCTGGTAAATTCAGTCCCATGGACCTTTGGGGTTTATTTTCCTTAGCAGCTGACACCATGTGTCTTTTGCATCCCTGGTGGTGCTTGGTGCTTCTGCCCGTCTGGGCTCATTGAGAATAGGGATTAAGATATGATTTTAGGGAATCTCAGATGGGCTGGCGTTCCCTGTGCATGTATGAGCTGTTACTATAAAGTCATGTGACTGGCATTTTAACAAAGGCTTTAGAGCTTCTATATCCCAGTGTATGTTGTCTCCCTTGAGTGGCCCCAGCAAGATACCACATAGTTTTCTAATGATGTTGCCATTGGCAAAAACATTTCTGGAACTCTCCTCAAAGTCTAGAAACGTCTAGAAATATAGAGTCCTAAAATGTTAGAATTGGAAGGGACCTTAAAGGTCATCTATTCCAACCTCCTCCTCTTACTGAGGCAGAAGCTAAGATTTGGAATGGTGACTCACTGATTACTAGGGATTTACTACATCACCTTCTTTTGATTCCTCCCGGGAGATTTGCCCCTTCTTCTCTGGACAAATCTTTAATCTTTTGTGGTTATAGAAGGGAGAATTTTAAGTTTGAAACTAGTCAGAGGCTATTTGAAGCCTCTGGAAGAGAAGGTAGGTCAAGAGGGTTTGGAGTCATAGATGAGGTACAGCCATAAAGCAGCTATTTTCTTCTGCTCCTAAACAGTTCCCAGAGAGACGTTCCAGAGATGTCTTAAGCATTCTGGTCATCATGGAGATATGTGGAGGCTCCTCAGTGACTACGTTGGTGGGAGTGTCACTCGAATGTATGTGTTCTGTGTGTCTGTGTGCGTGCACACATGCAAATGTATGTTTAAACATGCACCAATCTCATTATTTTATATTCACACCACTTCAGTTCTAGGCCCTGCCAGCAACATATGTCTCCAAAGGCTGCTGGAGGGTTGGTACCCAAGACAGAAGAGCTGGTGCTGGTGTTGGTCTGCGGAGTAAGAGGAGGGTGACTTAATGCCCTTAGAGAAATCATCAGTTCCTGCCATTTCACACAGTTCCCCTTGGTTCGGAGTACATAATATCGGAAGGCTAGTCTCGTTGGTAGTAGCAAAGACACTTATTTTTCCACTTGCCACCGTTTTCTATATCTCCAGTAATTTGAAAAACATTTTGGTTGGAACTGATTTTTGTTTTTGGAAAAAAGATAAATATTTTTAATAGAAAAAGATATATATTTTAAATATTTCCCCCAAAGTACTACTTTCATTTTAAGAAATTGCATAGCAGTAGCAACAAATTTTAGTTTCAGGTGCAGAGTGAAAAGCTACTTCCTGTTAAGTGAACATTCCAGACGCTGGATCCAACTTACTGACTTTCCCCTTTGCACCTACTGTTGTGCCTGGAATGGTATCAACAATTGTTGTTTTCCAAACTTCCAGCTGAGCAGTAGCCCTTCACACAGAGGCAAAGTGGTTTAGGTTAAGGAGCGACAAGGCTTCACCTCTGATCTGCTCGGCTTTGGAGGAGGAAAAAACCACTAAGGTATTATCTGTATTTTAAAATGCTTCCCTTACTTAACTAAAACCTGAACACTTTTTGCTTCTGAAAGAATTCTGTGTCCTGTTGCTCGCTTGCTTGCTTGTGAAGTTTGTCACAAATGGAGTTGTCAATGTGAATTATTTGGAGACGGAGAAAGACAAGAAAAGGAAAATAGAGCGATGGGAGGGTTTGTGGGCTAGAATGAGAGAAATACCATTTCACAAAACAAACATTTCTCATGAATCATTGGAATCTGATTCACCCTACAAATTTCCCATGCCCTACTAACTCTGTTCTTTGTGTATATGCATTCTGTGTTTTTTATTAAAGGGGAAGTTCTGAGAGGTTGGAGGATCAAGGTCATTCTGATGGGAAGTCCAAGAAATGCGGTGCCCTGGGAAGGGGGAGCTCAGCCCTTTTCCATAGAGTGGGAGAGACACTTTGGGAACATGCTCATGACCCGTTGATTGTATCTGCTGGAAGAAGTCATCTGGGCCTGTTGGGTTGGTGTCAAATCAGGCGATTAAGCATCCAGCCCTTGGCCCCTTTCGTATAATTGCCTCTTTTTAAAAGGTTAATTCGCCTTGGCTGAAGCTTCCCAGGAAAACCCTTTGTAAGTGGCTTCATTTATTTTTTTAATTTAATTTTTAGACTTTTGTCTGGAGGAAGAACTGGTGATGAATGCCTTCTGTTTTCGTTTTGTTTTTTTCTCATTTTTCCTAAAAGAAAAAAATGCCCTTAAGGATTAAAGCTGCTTAATTAATTGCTGTCTGATTACAAAGTGACAAACTAAGATGGGAAACTGCCACTGTGCTTGACTGGTGAAGCTGATGACCGAAGGCTGTGCCGTTCATTCTTTCTGTTCCATTCAGACATTCCTGAGCTTCGTTCGAACTTGCCAACCCTGTGCTGGGTCATGGAGATACAAGGATGGAAAGGACAGTCCCTGCTCCTAAGAAGCTCAGCCTCTAATGGAATGTATTTGAAGGTATATGTGGCTGGAGAGTTTGTTCATGCTCGTGTGAAAGGCCACTTCTTCATAGTGATGATCTTGGATGGAGTCATTTGAGATACTGTCCAGCACCTGACAGGCTGCACTGAACATTTTAGACACCCCCATCAGTATTTCTCAATTTGATTGCAACACTGCTTTCCATTTCCTAAGTAATTTTATCAGAGGAGAATGAATTTTCTCCTCCAGTGATACTGGACAATAATTTCTCTTCAGGAGCTGCTTTTACATAAGCTCCAGGAAATGAGGCAGGGTGTGGATCACTGACATGGTCAGAGGAGGCCCACATCCCACCTTACTGATCTAACCTCTCTCCCAACCAGACCTCTCACCAGAGCTGGCAGCAACTTTGGATTCCTTTCCTTTTTCCTGCCTGGCTTTTCATTGAGATGGAAAGCCAACAGGAGAGGAAGGAAAGAAAAACTGAAGGCTGGATTATAATCATAAAATGCTGTAGCTGGAAAGGGCATGGAAATAACTCAGATCAAACTCACCCACCTGCTTCCCCTTTTTTTTTCTAATAAGGAACTTGAGGTCCAGTGCTTTATGCCCTGTTGACACTGTAGTTTCCTAGGATCTAAATAGTCTTTTTAAGTCACACACACACACAATTTGCTAACGAGGAGGACACCCAAATGATATAGGAAGCTTTTTGTTTTAATAGCTTTTTTCTTCTAAAATTTTTCAGAATTAAAATATGCCTCTGTCCCCTGAATACATATCCAGATAGGGGAAACCCCATAATGTGACTAATGTGAATATGGAATCTTGGGAAGTGATATATTTTGATTGGAATAGTCATCATTTTAACCACCAAGGGTTAAAACCATGCCAGCCCTTCATTTTTCTTTGAAAAAATCAAGAACTCCTTAGGGACTTAAATCTTTCTCAGCCAGCCTTTTCCCCCATCAACCAAAAGAGTGGTATTCAGCCTGGTTTTTAGAAGTGAACATAGTTGCTTATAAATTCTTGTGAGTTAGTGACAAAGCAGGTATGTTTTTTTGGGTCAGGGAGATTCTAGGGAAAGCTGCTGTTGAATAGATTTTGCTCCAAAGATGATATAGAAAATGCATCTTTACACGTTATTGTTACCCACTGTAGCTTTCTGAAGAAGATCGTTCTATAGGAAAAAGAGACATAAGCAGAGGTCACAACCAGTTTAGAGATCGGTTAAATTGGATGAAGAAAAAGTGCCAAGACTGTGCGCATTGTTCTATGTATTATCAGTATTTTTATTCTTCCTAAGAAAAATATTTACACACTTTGCTTTGTGAGTAAATGCTTCCTTAATGTCTTGTTAATAAGCGTGGCAGGCTCCCTCTCTACCTTTTCTGGTGTCTTAAATCAACTGGTTGGACAGAGCTGAGCTAAGGCCAGGCTTATTCATCTTCCTTCCCTCTCATTTAATAAGAGGTAAAAACAGGCAATGCACTCCTCAAAGATTAAATTATTAGAGCTCAAGAGAAGCTTTTGGGCCCTGGGTCTGGCCCTTAGCCTGCAGCAGAACACTTCAATTCCTAAGGAGAGAATGTATAACTGTGTGAGGGAAAAAAATTATCTTAAATGCCATCTAATGGTTTTATTGTTACTCTCAATTTGTACAGACACTGTTGTCCTTAGGGCCCTTCCCCTTCCCACCTACAAACAGAAAATGGGACGCATATTGGTTTTCTACCTGCTGTCTTCACTGGAATTGGAGAAGGGGCCTGGATCCTTGTGGACCGCCACTGCGGGCTGCCTCCTCTCCAGCTCATCATAAAGAGCATTTTGACAAAGACTCAGAACAGGGCATGCCTGGTCAGGGATGCTTCTGACCACAAAGAAATGGCACAGAATCAAATGGGGTGATGTGTTGTTTATTTAAACAGTACCAGGGTGCATTCTTCAGTGTGTGTTTGCCTGCTTAAGGAGAGGCCCAAGTTGAGAATACAGTAAAGCAAACTCAGGAAAGTGAATGTTCTGTTTCTAAAGTTTTAACCTCTAGCGTGTAATCTCAGACAAATCTGGGCTAATAGACTATGTGTGTTTGACTTTTGGTGCTATCTTTGCTCTGGGAGATGCCCCACACTGGAATGTCTCACTTTGGCATTCAGACTGGGATGGGAGAAATTAGGAGGCGAGATGGGGTTTCCATGGCATGCTGCTGGAGCATGAGTTTGGAGTTATTTTCAGTGTATAACTGTCATTCTCCTATTCAACCATTCTTACTCCTAATGAAGGCACAAGAGTCTGAGTAAAGAACAGATGTACAGGATGACACTGTCCTTGCATACTGGGGCAGTACCCCAAACATCTGATTTTAAAATCAGCTTTGGAAGCAGAAATTCATCAAAATACCCTTGGTGCCAGTTTCTCATCGAACACAGAACAAACGTATCCCTGTTTCATCTAAACTTGTAAAGCCAACTTGAAGGACTGATGTAAGAAATGCCATACATGGTAAACCAGCACGTAAGGGTCCTTTGAAATCTGGCCCAGATGCTTCCAAAAGAGAGTATTTGAAATGATTTGCAAGAAACAAGGCAGCTGCTTGGAGGTAGAAGAATGGAATTTGTCCCTTGGCCCTTAACAGGAAATGTACTATATATCACACTCATGGATTCCCTGATAGCCCCGTCTGGTGAAAGGATGGGAGACTCTGGCCCTAACATAGCCTGGAAGCTGGGTCTTCTGACTCCAAGGCCACTGATTATTCAATCTTTTCCTGTTGCCCTGGCTTAATCAACTGAGGGTAGTGCCATCCACCGCCACTGGTCTTGGCTAACCCTAGGGTTCCAGCTGCTTTCTGGGTTGGATCTTCTGGACTTGGGCCTGCCAGGGCCAGAGAAATCAGTCTTCCCTCTGCACCCACTGTAGGGGTGGGAGGTATCCTACAGTAGCAAGGATTGTGAGTCTGTATCTAAATCAGTTTGCTTTCCTGTGGCCACATCCAGCTCCAGGTAGTTACTGGCCATCTTGGATAAGTGACGAGGAGAACAGGCTGGGCCTATCTAGTTTTGGAGAATTAGTGGTAGGAGAAATTATTTCTTCTGGTTTGCTCTTGTTAGAAGTTTGGAGAAGGCTCAGAAGAGTGTGGCAGCCAGCTCCCATCTGCTTATGGCAAAGGAAGGGGGCTCTGGGTGAACGCAGCCCAAGGGGTTGAATCATCTAGCAGCAGAACAGATGTGCCAGGGAGAGTGTGCTGGTAACAGGGAGGGTTGGTGCCACCCAAAAGGCTTCTTTGATTAGTTATGGATTCCTGTTCATTTGACAATTCTAGTCAGAGGCTTTACTCATCGAGACAACTAGTTCACATCTCTTCAAAAGAAGTCGAAACTCAGGAAACCAAGCAACTGAAGTCTGCTCACTTGGACACAACTGGTAGACGATTGTATGGCTTCCAGAGATGCAGCAATTCACCTGCACGGGAGGCTGAGTAGACAGTGTGATACGCTGCCTCTCATACCTAAAATAGGCACTAGGAGAGGCAACTAATTTATTCAGATGGTATCCTATGTGGAAAAACAGAAAGTTCACGAGCGTTTGACCTGGATAGGTGAAGCCTCTTCAGGATGCTCTCACATTGGTGAAGGGCTCTGGCCTGGCTGGGCAGAGAGAGCAGATATATGCCTGGCTAAAAATCAGAGCTAGGAGCCCTGGGGGACTTCGGCACACAGCTTAGCTCAGTGGTTAGAACTGTCAGATAGCTTTCCCAACAAAGGAAGCGACAGCCTTTGGAGGGAGTTAGTTCCCCATCACTAGGGGTGCAGGAAGGAGCTGAACAATCTGTTAGGGGGACCGCAAGACGCTTCCTGTCTTGAGGCTGGGTAGGACGTTCCTAGGAGCCTTTCAAGCCTGAGGGCCTATGGTTTGATAGTGTTTCTGGCTGAAAGATGCAATCCGTTCTCTAGAACTGGAACCTAGCAAGGCTTACAGTGTAAATGTTGGGGTAGAGTCTCCTTCCTAACATTAGGGGAAGGGGATTTGGGCCCCAGGAGACCCAAGGCAGCGAGTTAGCAACACATTCTGCAGGTGAGTGCCACCGTGGGTGACCCTGTATTACATGTATCTGTCCAGGTGCCTGTGTCAAGTGTGACGTAATGCCCTCTGTAACTAGATATGTGTACGTGACTGTGTGACTTTCGTGAACGCGGATGTATGCATCTGGTATGACCACAGCTAGGTGTAATTGTGTAACTGGCCACGTGTGTGAGTGAGACTGTGTGGCCAAGTATGATAGTAAAGCTATTTCTGTGTCCTAACAGAGTCTCACAGTCACAATACAGCAGACACTCCACCACGCGTCTGTCAGACCTGTGGCGGCAAGACAAGATTAGATCTCAATAATCACCTTACCTGCAACTGAAGTTGTAGGAGTTTGTGCCTTGCTGAGGAGCCTTAATCCTCGTGCCACCAATTCCTGGACCCTGGGACCTACACGCCTGCTCCCCAGATCTGAATTGTAGGTACCCTCAGGAGAGTAGCCTTAGCAGCGAAAGCTGCTCAGGAGACCAGTCACACTCGGTGTCCATTCCCAAATGCACATCTCTGGAGTTCAGTGCCAGTGGCCTTCGCTAGATCCACCTGTGGAGCAGATGGTGACTCCTGGGCACTCAGAAGAATGGAACAGCCCCACAGGCTGCTGTGGCCAGAACCAGTTTACTTACTGTGAGCCCAGGCTGACTTTGCAGGATCTGTTTTAGAGCCACGGTGTTTGCATATGGGACTTCAGCTTGTGTCCTGGATGAGAGGACCTTAGGAAATTCCACGTAAGTCCTGCCCTCAGCCTGTCCCAACTTTGTGGCCATGACCATCCAATGAGGGAATTCCCAACCCTCTTCCCCTTCCTCTCCATTTGCCCTCAAAATTGAAAAAAGCTGCCCCATAAAAAAAACACCTTTTCTGGGGCCTGGAGGCCTCAGTTTTGCCCCCTACCCCAGCAACACACATACACTTTGTTGGCTGTGGATGGGTTAGTTAACTTCTCTGAGCCTCAGAGTCCGTGCTGCTGCTCTGTTCCATCAGCCCCCTTGTTTTTTCAGCCCAGTGCCGATCGCAGCTCTGTTGGAGATGTGCGACTCAAGCAGGTTTCCTAAAGGATGCGTGTGTCAGCCGGGTGCTCCTCCAGCGTGGCAGCCTGGCCATCTACAAGAAAGCACGCGGACTGCCTTGCTCTGTGCACCCACTCTTTATTGCTGCTGGGCCAGGCGCTGGGTCCTGCCTGGCCCGGGGAGGGGAGGTCCTCACCAGTTAGTTCCCCACTCTCTGTGGCCAGCGAGCGAGGCCAAGCCAAGGTTTGAGGCCTGCACCCGGCGCACCCAGCCCCAAGGCGCGGTCCAGGGTGCGGAGCCCTCAGGGAGGGTATGGGGCACAGGCTGGGCACTGCCCCGTGCGCAGCCCCTTAGTCTTTTGAGTCACTGGCCGTGGGACCCTGGCAGAACTCATCCATGAACTTGAGGAAGCGGCCAAACCTAGGCTGGCCCTCGCTCAGTGCTGGGTGGCTTGGGGGTGGCGCTGTGGCCCTGAACACTGTCCGCAGTGAGCAGCGCACCAGCTGCCGGTAGCGTGCCCGAAACTCCTTCAGCAGCCTCTTGGCCTCCAGGTATTGCTTCTGGTTCACCAGCCTCTGCTCAGTCCGCTGGCGCAGGACAGCTCCTGCAGGGAGAGAAGCCAGAGGGACACCAAACTCGCTCTGGGTCCCAGGTAGCCCAAAGCAGTGGGGACTGCGTCCAGAGCCCCCCCACCCCAGAGAGTGGGACGGTGTGAGAGGAGGATGCTACGGGGACTGAAAATGGCCTCCCCAGCTTGGGGCATTAGGCAGCCAGTGGAGTCCCCTCTGAATTCTACCTCAAGCCTTAGTTCTGGCCTGTAACGTGCTGTGTGACTCCAGGCCCCAGCTTCTCCATCTGCACATGGGGAAGGGCCAGGGCAGATGCTAAGGGCCCTTCCTGCTCTGACATGTCCATGCCCGGCTGCCTCCCACCAGTAGATGAGTAAACTTCTGGCCACTGAGGATGGGGACCGGGTGGGCACAGCTGTACCTAGTGGAGCCTCCGTAATATTCCGGGGATCCCGCATGCGAATGAGAATATCATCCAACAGCTGGGCTCGAGTCTTCCGTGGGGGTGGAATGGGGATCCTCTGGGCCTAACATAAGGTAAGAGGAACGTGTCACCACAGTCCAGTGCTCCGCCTCTCCTGGCCTCATCCCCTCATGCAGATGCAGCAACAAGCAGGAGGGCACCTGGGGGCACTGGGAAAGCACAGCCCTCAGAGGGTCCTGAGGTGACAGCCACGTCTCTAACTGGGGGTCCTGAGGAGCCACTGGCACACACAACAAGGTGGTGGTTACGCATTTACCCGTTTCTCCTTGGGAACGTAGCGTTTCTGAAGAGTGTCAAGCCTGGGCTTGGAGGAGCGGAACAGCAGCGGGTGCTTCAGCACGTACTGCAGGGCCTGTGTGTTCTTCTGGATTCCTAAGGCAAAAAGGCATGGTTGGGTCAAGGCACTCCTCCTCCACCTACTGAATGCCTCCTCCAACTTCTTCATTCCCCAGTCTCACAGCAGCCCTGGGTGGAAGGATTGGAGAGGCCCCAAGAACACACTGCTTCATCTCTCCCTGATCTGCAGTGCCCGGACCTCCATCATCCATTCCCTGAATAACTGTCCCCTGTGTGCACAGATCCTCATGGAAAAGTAGCACTGGCATGGAGAGAAGGAATGACCCTGACATAACCTCGTTAAACACAGTGGGTTATGCCATAGGGACTGGCACCCAAGAGAGCACACAGTCAAGTGCTAGTTCCTCTGAGAGCACAAATACTACTAACACATCAGTGTGAAATAAGGGCTCCGAGGGAGCACTACCCCCTTGCCTCAAGTCACATAGAGAGGATTTTGGATGTTCAATTTGGGACTCAGCTGGGCTGGGAAGGAACTCAGGAATCTGGCCAGTCTGGGTGTCTGTTCATCAAACCCTTCCTGGAGACACTTCTCCAACCAGAGCAGCTGGGCCTGGACTGGCTGGAATTTTGGAAGAGCTGTGGCTCCTGAAAATCCAATGAAGGCCCAGGCCAGGGGTCTTGATATGTAAGGCTCCAAACCAGGATATCCTCAGGGGCCCTTTGACAGACACGGAGAGGACAGCATCCCGGTCCTGAAATGAAGCATTAGCTTTGCCCCAACTTGCTCCAGGCTGCAGAGAGGGCCCCTTGCCCTGGAGCCATTCTCCTCACATACCCTTTGGCTCAATAAAGGCTGGATCAGGCTTGGCTGTCAGCAGCTCCTCATAGCCACGATACTTGCTGGGGAGGGAGGCAGATGGGAGCTTCCTCCAAGCCCTCTTTACCTCTCTGGGGGCTGTGCGGGGTGGTCTTTGCTCTTCCTCCTTCACGGCTGAATCATCCTTCTGGTGGATGGAGGAAGGCAACCCACTCACCTGTGACCAAAAGAAAAACGTACTCATTCGTTCCATTAACAGACGCCAGCATTAGCTCTGTGCGAGTCCCCATGCTGGGCCCCGTTAAGGGCAAGAACCAAGACTGGGGTGAGAGCAGGCAGATACGAAAGCAGGCAATGATCATGCACCTTGGTAAGTGCAGTAGGAGAATGGAGCACAAAGGTTCTGGGGGAGCCCGCAGGAAGCCCTAACCCCGTCTGGGGTGGGGGGTGACTGGGAAGCTCCCTGGAAGAAGAGATGCCTTAACCTGCGCTAAGTCTTGAAGAAGCAGGAGAGCCATCCCCAGGCAGGGTGGGGAGAGGGGTGAGCTACAGGTGATGAGGAGAGAGGGCTGTTGTAGGCAAGGAATAGCGGGGGCCGAGACCCACAGATAAGACGCTGTAAGGTGTATTTGGGGGAGCTCCATATTGGTATTGTTGGGGTTACTGTGAAGAGATGGGCAACTGGAGCAATAAGCAGGCCTCGGATCAGGAAGGACTTTTAAAGCCAACCTGAGGGGGTTTGTTTTTTCTATTTTTAAAAAGTGTTTATTTCTAGAGAGAGAGCTTGCAAGCAGGGGAGAGGCAGGGAGAGAGGGGACAGAGAATCCGAAGCAAGTTCCATGCTGACAGCAGAGAGGCTGATGTGGGGCTCAAACCCGGAACCATGAGATCATGACCTGAGCCGAAGTCGGATGCTTACGTGACTGAGCCACCCAGGCGCCCCTTGTTTTTGTTTTTATTTTCTTTATCCTCACTATGGCAAGCCACAAAAGAGTTTTAAGGGAGTGAGGGAACATTATCTGAACTCCCATTTGTAGCCTAACCTAATGGTTTTATAAGAAACATATTAATGAAACCTGTATTTAATGTTGGGATATAGTTTATGCCCTTCATTAAAGCCTGTGGCTGAAAAGAAATAGAAAATCTGAACAGACCTGTAACAAGTAGAGACTGAATTAGTAATTGAAACAATTACCACAAAGAAAAGCCAAGGACCAGATGTCTTCACTAGTGAATTCTACCAAACGTTTGTTTTTTTTAATTTGAGAGAGAGAGAGAGAGAGAGAGAGAGAGCGCGCGCGCGCACACGAATGAAGGAAGCATAGAGGGAGAGAGAGAATCTCCACTCAGAGCCTGACACAGGGCTCCATCCCATGACCCTGGGATCGTGACCTGAGCCAAAATCAAGAACTGGACACTTAACCGACTGGCCACCCAGGCGCTCCTGTGCCAAACATTTAAAGAATTAACACCAATCCTTCACAAACTCTTACAAAAATTAGGAGAAAGGGGAATACTCCCAGCTCATTCTCTGAGGTCAATATTACCCCAAAACCAAAACTAAGGAAAGACATCACAAAAGGACGATAGAAACCAACATTCCTATGAATGTAACACAAAAATCTTCAAAAAATACTAGCAACCCAAATTGGCAACATATAAAAAAGGACTATATGCCATGATCAAGTGGTATTTACCCCTGGTTTACAAGGGTTAGGCAAATGGAAATCAATTAATGTGATTCACCATTTCAATAGATAAAGGACAAAACCCACACAATCATTTCAATAGACACAGAAAAAGCATTTGGTAAAATCTAATGCCCCTTTGTGATTAAAAAAACAAAAACAGGGGCGCCTGGGTGGCGCAGTCGGTTAAGCGTCCGACTTCAGCCAGGTCACGATCTCGCGGTCCGTGAGTTCGAGCCCCGCGTCAGGCTCTGGGCTGATGGCTCAGAGCCTGGAGCCTGCTTCCGATTCTGTGTCTCCCTCTCTCTCTGCCCCTCCCCCGTTCATGCTCTGTCTCTCTCTGTCCCAAAAATAAACGTTGAAAAAAAAAAAATTAAAAAAAAAAAAAAAAAAAACAAAAACAAAAAAACACTCAATAAACTATGAACAGAACGAAGCTTCCTCAATCTGATAAAGGACATTTAGGAAAATCCCACAACTAACATCAGAATTAATGGTGAAAGACTGAAAACTTCTCCCCTTAAGATCAGGAATAAGACATGCCTGCTCTTGCCACTTCTATTCAACACTGCACTGGAGGTCACAGCCTGGGCAATTTGACAAGGAAAATAAAGCCTTTTCAGTCACGGTGACCCACAGTTAATTGTCCTACTTTGGCTCCTAGGAAGCTCAGAATTGCATTTTGCAATATACCTCTGTTAGGAGAGCAGCAGAGCATAATGAGCAGGTTAGAGTGACAGAATTATCCTGGGACTCATTTCCTTTCCTGTCTGTATTTTCCTTTCATCCAACTTTCTCAAGTTCATTTTAAAATATTTATTTATACTCTGCTTTGTTCTAAAAGGTTCTGATACAGTTCATAAAGATACTTTTATATTGTATAAATTTGTGTGTCACTGTAAGTCATCTGTAGAATAAGAGATGGATGTACCACTTGGAAAGATCTGGCAGATTGGAAGGGCAAGACTGGAGGTAGGGAGATGAGCAAAGGCAATGGTACAATAATAAAGTTCAAGGAGGCCCTGCCAATGCCTCCAGCCTCATATTTCCCTTTTCTTACGTGTCACCCTTCTGCTGCCCAGACACTGACCCAATTTGTGGTTTCTGCACATGCCATTTTAATTTCTTTCCTCTGCAGCCTGCTTCATGTTGTTTGCTCTGCCCAGAACACCCTTCCTGCCCAGGTTCGCACCTTGTTACTGCCTACTCAGCCTGCAAAGCTCAGCTCGTCGGAACCTCTTTCAGGAGCCCTCCTGAAAGGTCTGGGCAGAGGATCCCTCTTGCGTCCAGGCTCCCAGCCCCTGGGTTTTCCTCAGTCTTGGCACTGACTTAATGCATTCTTCCTACAATCCAACCCCCATCAGACTGAGGACATCTCGAGGACCTGTATCTCAGCAATCTGTATTCCCAGGATTCAGAGACAGCATCAGAAGTGACGTGACTTATGTAGATAGGCAGAGGCAGCAGGAAGCCCTTCTGAAAAACTAGTCAGAACCATGCCCCAGCCAGACCCCAGATGCTGTCTGTGCCACAGGACCATGACCTGTCCCTTTGGGTACCCCCACCGGAGGGCTTGGCTCAGCAGGTCTCCCAGACGAGCCTGCAGGTCTTGCCAGTGGTGCTTCCTTCTGGTTTCCAGACCTGCCCTGTGCTTACTTCCGGCTGCCTGCAGCAACCCAGCTACGCAGTGGTGGTATAGGAGCCTGTGGGAGCTAAGCACAAGGCAAAGGCAGGGGTATCCAGGTACCTGGGTCAAGAATATGGACTCTGTGCTCTTGGTGTCCTCATCTGACAGGTGCTCTGGGCTGAGGTGGCCAGGTCTGTTGCTCTGGTGGGACATGGTCTCTTCACTATGCACAGTAGAGTCAGAGCAGATGGGAGGCAGTGGCACAAAGGGCCGGTGGGACAGGGAAAGGCCCTCCAGGCCCTCGATGGGCATCTCTGGCTCCAGAGGACTGCTTCTGGTGGTGGACAGCTCTTTAGTTGGCGCTGCCTCAGACTCTGGCATCTCCTTTGAGGGAGACTTGATTGTGGGCACGGATAGGTGATGAAGAATCAGAGGCTGCTTTGGCACCTTTGGAACTTGGGTTTTCACCTGTCATGGGAGAAAGGCTGGATTGTTTTGCTTCCTAATCAGAGTCTCTCCTCCTGGACCTCACAAGCCTAAGGCCATTTGGTACAGTGATCAGAGGACTGGGTGAGGGCTCCTAGGGGGAGGGAGGGAGTGAAATCACACTAACTGGGCATCTACAGTGTGCCCTATACATGACGGATGCTGCTTTATTTACACCTCAAACTACCCAGTAAATAATTATCTTTATTTTACAAAAGAGGAAACTAGGGCTCAGAGAGGTGAAATGCCTTGTCCAAGGTCACAGAATTATTTGATGGCAGAGCCCGGACTACCTGATTTCCATACCGGGCTCTGGGCTTCATTCTGCATCCCTTATCATATCACTCTGGCTCTCAATAGCCTCACTGTTCTGATCAAGGTTTAACACAGTGCACCTGACCTTCCTCAGGGACTCCTAGGAAAGCCTGTGGGAGATGGTCCTGCACTTTCTGGTAGGCAGCAGCACCAGGCCCCTTTTAGGATGCTGGTTCCCATACCTTAAATGAAGTTTCGCAAGGCAAGTCTCTCTCAGGGTTCAGAACTAAGGAAATAACTTCTTTCCTATTGAAATTCTCAGCTTCCTGAATTAGCAAAAGCAATCATCTTGGGGGATGAGGATTATAAACTTAGCATCTGGCTCACTCTGCTGGCTGATGGGAACACGGTAGTCTGATCCTTAGAGGAGGCAACAAACAAGAGGAATATGATGGAAACCTTTTGAATTTCTGTCTATTTCTGGCTTGTAATTTGGCGCTGGTCTAGGGCTCCAGAATAGAGCTTGGCTGGACAGAAGCTGCAGAGGGGGTGGAAAGGAAATAACTATTTAACTTTGGGGACGAGCAATGCCCAATTCAGCTTTTAGAGCTACAGGAAGGCTGAAGTTCAGGAGGGGAAGCATTTCACAGAAATTTCTGCAATTCTTCAGATGAGGGAGGGAAATGACTTACTTTATGGCATCCCAGAAGGCAAGTCTAAGACCACTGGCTATGGGAGCGGACTGCTCTCAACGTAAGGAAATGCTTCCAGAGGCAGAGGCACAAGATGCGTATTCTAGGCTTGGCACAGCCATCCATGACTCCTACAGGTGGCTACTACTTGCATGGATAGTGGCTTGGGGGGTTATAACATTTATTTTTGAAGATTTTATTTTTAAGTAATCTCTACACCCAACTTGGGGCTTGAACTCACAACTCTTAGTTTTATGCTTTACCAACTGAACCAGCCAGGCACCTCATAACATATTTTTGTATCTGTTGCTTCATCCAGTCCTCTCAGCAGCTCAGAGAGGCTTAGAGTTGAGGAGATGAAGCTCAGAGAGTGAAGCTCTTGCCCAAGTTCAGGTGGCTGTGGAAAGTGACGAAGCCAGGCTTATCCCTGGGTCTTCAGACTGATTTCTCCCTCACTTCTCCACAGCTCCTTCTTCATGGGGTAGGACTCCATGACATTCACATAGTAGCTTCTACATACTCTGACACCTGGGTCCCTGTGACCCTAGATGCGTCTGTATGTAACAGACATGGAAAGAAGACAATGCCACTACTACAGACCTAAGGGAAGGAATCCATGAGTGGGAATGGGTTCTCCCTCCCCAGGTCAATTTGCATGCATTAAAATAGGCTCCACTTCCTCTGGGCTTGGCAGTCCTGCCCTGGAAGCTTACCTTCCGAGAGTCCTTCTGAGGCATCAAAATATGATGCTTAGCTTTTACTATCTTCCTTCGAATCAAGTGGATCCCCAGGTGCTCCTGGAGGAAGGTTTTCAGCAATGGAGGGACCCCTGGAGCCACGATGGGGAAGTGAGATTACTATTAGCGGATATTTACTGGGAGCTTCTTAGGTGTCCAGCACTGTTCAAACTGCTGGACATGTATTAACTTACTTCATTTTCAGACCAACCACAGGAGGTACCTATATTATTCCCATTCAATACGTGAGGAAACTAAGGCACAGACAGGTTAAGAAATTTGCCCAAGATAACAAGGATAGTGAAAAGCAAGGATGAGAACTCTGCTGGTGTCACTCCAGGACCCAGGATTCTAAAGTGCCAACAAGATGCAGCTGCTAATGCAGCAGCCAGTATACCCAGGATGTTCTGGGTGGGAGGGCCCTGTACCCCTCCCCAAATGGGAAGTAGGAAATGAGGTCACAGCAGAACTGCTCTACAAAGCAGGGTGTTACTTAAAGATCTCACACAGGATCTAGATAATTCTGTATTCCATTCCCTGCTCTGCCTCTTTATTACTGTGGGACTTTGATTAGGTTATGAACCTCCTGGATCCTCAGCTTCCTTCACTGTGCACGGGGACAGTGATGCCTGCCACACAGGGCTGCTGTCAGGTAAGCTGGTACAGAGCAGGTGCTCGGCAGTATCTGTGCTTCTCTCCATCTCCAAAGAACCCAGGGCTGGACATTGATGAGGTGGGGCTAACGGGTGCCCACGCTGCCCCTGGGCACCAGGACGGGGGCACAGCCTTGCAGGTACCATACCTCGTGTATGGGCCACCAGAGGGTTGTTATGAAAGATGAGCTCGCAGAGAGACGGGAAGAGAGCTACCGGCAGGATGGCATCTTCCTTCGCGATCTGTAAGGAAGGTGAGGAAAAGCTTCAGGTCGACACTGCCCCGCCTCTGCCCAGGTGCTGCCAGTCCCCACACTGTAGGCCGCATGCTTGCTAGGGCTGAGGTGGAGCCGGCTTAGTTATGCTGCTGTGCTCGGACTCAGTTCCGCGCAGCGTCTGTCCCTACGACGTCACCTGCTCACACCCAGAGGACCCTGCCCCACCCCTGTCCAAAATTCCACATCACGGTTTCTTGTTTGAAAGTTAAGAACTGTTTTCCTTTCTCCACACCGGAGATGTAGCCCAGACCAAGTAATGAAGATGTTGGTAACAAAACAGGGACAAACACATATAGCACTTGTCTCACAAGGACTCTGGAAGGTTGGCAGGGCATTGACTCTGACTTCAGGATACAATCTGTCTGACACTTCACCTTCCTCAGTGCAACCTCTACACACCTCAGTCTGTTGACAGCATTCTTGATGATGTCTTTCATTAAGGCCTGTCCTGGACACTGATCTGGGGAGGGACAGGGGGCAGGCAGTGAGGGGGACCCATTCATCTAAAGGATAAGCAGAGCCAGTAAGGAAGACTTCATGGCTGTCTGTGGCCCAAACGCTGCTCTATCCCCACGAGGCCGGCCTCTGAAGGGCAAAAAATACCCAACCTTTGTTGAGCAGAGTGGCTGGAACATCCTTAGGGAGGGTGTCTATTAGCAACAGAACAGTATCAGAGGGGCCAAGAGTCGGGCAGTGGCCTTTCAGATGCCTGGGTATCGAAGGTCAGACTCAGGACCTATGGAAGACAATTAAGGCCTGAGGGCTGCGAGAGAGAGGGCCCTTCAGTTTATCTTTCTCTGGAGCCCCACTTTATTTATTCTCTTTCATTTGTGTTCATCCAATCAATAAGTATTACTGAATGCCTCCATATGCCAAGCACTGGGTTGGAAATGAGCAAAACGGCTAGAACTCCTGTCCTCAGGAAGCACTGCCTGGTGGGAAACACTCACTGAAGAAGTAGTAACACGAGAGAGGATAGCTCTGAAGCTGCGATTAGTGCCACAAGGGAGGGTGTGTGAAGTCCTTAGGTGATTTGTTCCAATCAGGGAAACAGGGAAGGCTTCCCTGAGATCCGAAGTATGGGGAGGGGGAAATTTGTGAGTGCAGTGGAGAACAGACTGTACGGCACAGAATCCTCTGTATTAACCAAAACAGTTTCCTCTACTTTCTGGGCACACAGCTAGACTGTCTTCTAGCCTCCTAGGCAGCTAGATGTGGTCACAGGACTCTATTCTAGCTGATGCAACCTGGGTAGAAGGGATCATTTCTGGGCAGAGCCCATTTGAAACCTCCTATGTGATCCTCTACATTTCTCATTCCCCTCCTCTGCTCAGCCATCTATCCACCAGATGCAGAGGAGCCAATGAAATCCTCTTAAGGCCCTATGGGATTACAGAACCATAGCCAGAAGGGACCTGGGTCTCCGAAAGACCTGGGAGGCCACCAGCCCATCTGGGATACCTACAATGGATTTTATGAAAGAAATAGACTTTTACTGTGTGAAGTCATTGAGAATTTAAAGTTTGTTGCAGCAGCTCATGGTACGTGCTCTACCTAACACAGAGAGGAAGTGCTCCATGCAGAGAGCAATGTGTGAGAGGCCTCACAGCAAGGAGGAGGAAAGCCTGTTAGAGGGATGTAAAGAAGGCCAGTGTGATTAACAGCAGACACAAAATGAGGCTGGACATGCAAATAGGGGTCAGACAAAAGCTAGAAAGATCTTGGTCTTTGAGAACCTAATATGTGGATTTTCAGAAATATGAGGACCTAAATATGACAAGAGTTGGTAACAGATTAGATATGCATGGTGAGGAGGGATGTAGAGGAGAGAGAAATATCAAGGATGACAGCCACATTTTGGCTTGAGTGAGCCACATGCATGATGGAGCTATTCTCCAAGATACGGGGCAAGGAAAGAAACTCAAATTTGAAGCTCATTAATTCACTTGGATATGTGTACTATGGAGGTACCTTTCAGACCTCCCAGTAGAGATTCAGGTAGGCAACGAATACCCTAGTCTAGAGTACATAGGGTACAAGGGGTCTGTACTGGAATTATAAATTTGTGAGCCACTGTCAATTGGCCCTGTGGGTACGTGAAGCCATCGCTAGGGAGAGAGTACAGAGTGATTAAAAGAGAAGGGACAAGGAGCAGGCCTTAAGCAACTCTAACATTTGGTCATCTAGATCTAGACCAGGACTTGGCAAACCTTTTCTGTCAAGGGCCAGAGAGTAAATGTTTCAGGCTTTACAGGCCTTAACATGTCAGTTGCAACTACTCAACTATGCTGTTGTAGCACAAAAACAGCCAGAGACAACTCATAAATAAGTGTGGTGGCTCTTTTCCAATAAAACTTTAGTTATGGACTATGAAATTTGGATTTCATGTAATTTTAATATGTCATGAAGTATTATCCTTCTTTCAATTTTTTTCAACCATTTAAAAATATAAGAATTAGTCTTAGCTTGAAGGCTGTACAAAAACCAAGGTCAGCAGATAACACCTGTGGGCCAAATCTGTCTCCCCCCAATCTGTTTAATAAAGTTTCATCAGAACACTGTCATGCTCCTTGAAAAAAGCATAGAAGACAGCAGAGAATGTATTGCTGCAGAGCTCAAAGACCTAAGAAATAGTCACGATGAATTAAGAAATGTTGTAAATGAGATGCAAAATAAACTAGATGCAGTGACAGCAAGGATGGAAGAAGCAGAGGAGAGAAAAGGTGAAACAGAAGATAAAGTTATAGAAAATGATCAAGCTGAAAAAAAGAGGGAAAAAGAAATTATTGGACCATGAGGGGAGAATTAGAGACCTAAGTGATTCGTTGAAACAAAATATATCCATATCATAGGAGTTCCAGAAGAAGAGAGAAAGGGGCAGAAGGTTTATTTGAGCAAATTATAGCTGAGAACTTCCCTAATCTGGGGAAGCAAACAGGCATCCAAGTCCAAGAGGCACAGAGAACTCCCTTCAAAATCAACAACAGGTCAACACCACAATGTATCATAGTGAAAATAATAAAATACAAAGATAAAGAGAGAATTCTGAAAGCAGTGAGGGACAAATGGGCCTTATCCTACAAGGATAGACACATAAGGATAGTAGTAGACCTGTCCACTGAAACTTGGTAGGGCAGAAGGGAGTGGCAGAAAATATTCAGTGCTCTGAATAGGAAAAATATTCAGCCAAGAATCCTTTATCCAGCAAGGCTATCATTCAGAATAGAAGGAAACATAAAGGCTTTTCTAGACGAACAAAAACTAAAGGAGTTTGTGTCCACTAAACCAGCCCTGCAGGAGATCCTAAGAGGGACTCTGTGAGCAGAAAGTAGCAAAGACTACAAAGGACCAGAGACATCACCACAAGCATGAAATCTACAGATAACATAATGACACAAAATCCGTATCTTTCAATTAATCACTCTGAATGTAGATGAACTAAATGCCCCAATCAAAAGACACAGGGTATCAGAATGAATTAAAACAAACAAAAAACAAACAAACAAAAAACAAGATTCATCTATATGCTGACTACAAAAGACTCATTATAGACCTGAGGACAGCTGCAGATTGAAAGTGAGGGGATGGAGAACAATCTATCATGCTACTGGACAGCAAAAGAAAACCAGAGTAGCCATACTTCTGTCAGACAAGCTGGATTTTATTTTTATTTATTTATTTATTTATTTATTTTTTTCAACGTTTATTTATTTTTGGGACAGAGAGAGACAGAGCATGAACGGGGGAGGGGCAGAGAGAGAGGGAGACACAGAATCGGAAGCAGGCTCCAGGCTCTGAGCCATCAGCCCAGAGCCCGACGCAGGGCGCTAACTCACAGACCGCGAGATCGTGACCTGGCTGAAGTCGGACGCTTAACCGACTGCGCCACCCAGGCGCCCCAAGACAAGCTGGATTTTAAAACGAAGACTGTAATAAGAGATGAAGAAGGGCATTATATCATAATTAAGGGGGATATCCATCAAGAAGAGCTAACAATTGTAAATGTTTATGCTCCCAATGTGAAAGCACCCAAATATATACATCAGTTAATCACAAACATAAGTAAATGTATAGACATTAATACCATGATTGTAGGGGAGTTTAATGCTCCACTTACAACAATGGACTGAATGACACATTGGACCAGATGGACTTAACAGATATAGTTAGAACTTTTCATCCAAAAGCAGAATACACATTCTTCTTGAGTGCACGTGGAACATTCTCCAAAAAGATCACATACTGGGTCACAAAATAAAAAAGGATTGAGATCATACCATGCATATTTTCAGATCACAACACTATGAAACTTGAAATCAACCACAAGGAAAATCTGGAAAGCCCCCAAATACATGGAGGTTAAAGAACATCCTACTAAAGAATGCATGGGTCAACCAGGAAATTAAAGAAGAAATTAGAAAATATATGGAAGAAATGAAAATGAAAACATGACAGACCAAACCCTTTGGGATGAAGTAAAGGCAGTTCTAAGAGGAAAATACATTGTAATTCAGGCCTATCTCAAGAAGCAAGAAAGGCCCCAAATACACCACCCAACCTTACACCTAAAGGAACTAGAATAGAAAGGAGCAGCAAAGAAAGCCCAAAGCCAGCAGAAGAGAAATAATAAAGATTAGAGTAGAAATAAACAAGATAGAATCCAAAATCAAACAAACAAACAAACAAACAAACAACCCAGAACAGATGAATGAATCTTAGAACTGGTTTTTTGAAAGAATAAACAAAATTGATAAATGCCTCGCCAGACCTCTCAAAAAGAAAAGAGAGAGGACCCAAATAGATAAAAATCACGAATGAAAGAGGAAAGATAACCAACACTAGAGAAATACAATTATTAGAGAATACTATTAAAAATTATATGCCAACAAATTTGAAAATCTGGAAGAAATGGACAAATTCCTAGACACCCACACACTACCAAAACTCAAAAGGGAAGAAACAGAAAATTTGAACAGGCCCATGACCAGCAAAGAAATTGAATGGATTATCAAAAATCTCCCAACAAATTAAGAATCCTGGGCAGGATGGCTTCCCAGGGGAATTCTACCAGACATTTAAAGCAGAGTTAATACCTATTCTTCTCAAGGTGTTTCCAAAAAATAGAAACAGAAGGAAAGCTTCCAGACTCATTCTATGAAGTCAGCATTGCCTTGATTCCCAAACCAGACAAAGACCCCACTAAAAAGGAGAATTACAGGCCAATATCCCTGATGAATATGGATGTAAACATTCTCAACATGAACTAGCAAATCAAATTCAACAGTACATTAAAGGAGTCATTCACCATGATCAAGTGGGATTCATTCCTGGGCTGCAGGGCTGGTTTAATATTTGCAAATCAATCAATGTGATACATCACATTAATAGAAGAAAGAATAAGAACCATATGATTCTGTCAATAGATGCAGAAAAAGTATTTGACAAAATATAGCATCCTTTCTTAATAAAAACCCTCAAGAAAGTCAGGATAGAAGGAATATAACATCATAAAAGCCATATATGAAAGGCACACAGCTAATACCATCCTCAGTGGGGAAAAACTGAGAGCTTTCTCCCTGAAATCAGGAACATGACAGGGATGTCCACTCTCCCCACTGTTGTTTTGTTTAACACAGTGTTGGAAGCCCTAGCCTCAGCAATCAGACAACACAAAGAAATAAAAGGCATCCAAATTGGCAAAGAGGTCAAATTCACTCTTTGCAGATGACATGATACTCTACGTGGAAAACCTGAAAAGACTCCACCAAAAAACTGCTTGAACTGGTATATGAATTCAGCAAAGGTGCAGGATATAAAATCAATGCATAGAAACCGGTTGCATTCCTGTACACCAATAACAAAGCAACAGAAAGAGAAATCAAGGAATCAATTCCATTTACAGTTGCTATAAAATATATGAAATACCTAGGAATAAACCTAACCAAAGAGGTAAAAGATCTGTATGCTGAAAACTATGGAAAACTTATGAAATAAATTGAAGAAGACACAAAGAAATGGAAAAATATTCCATGCTCATGAATTGGAAGAACAAATATTGTTAAAGTGTCGATACTGCCCAAAGCAATCTACACATTCAGTACAATCCCAACAAACAGCACCAGCATTCTTCTCAAAGCTAGAACAAATAATCCTAAAATTTGTACGGAACCATAAAAGACCCCAAATAGCCAAAGTTATGTACGTTGAAAAAGAAAAACAAAGCTGGAGGCATCACAATCCCAGACTTTAGCCTGTATTACAAAGCTATAATCATCAAGACAGTATGGTATTGGCACAAAAACAGACACACAGATCAATGGAATAGAATAGAGAACCCAAAAATGGACCCACAAATATATTGCCAACTAATCTTTGACAAAGAAGGAAAGAGTATCCAATGGAAAAAAGACAGTCTCTTTAGCAAATAGTGGTGGGAGAACTGGATAGCAACATGCAGAAAAATGAACCTGGACCACTTTCTTACACCATACACGAAAATAGATTCAAAACAAATGAAAGACCTAAATGTGAGACAGGAAACCATCAAAACCCTACAGGAGATAACAGGCAACAACCTCTTTGACTTCAGCCACAGCAACTTTTTTTTTTTTTTTTTTTTTTTTTTTCTTAGCAACTTCTTATTTGACATGTCTCCAGAGGCAAGGGAAACAAAAACAAAAATGAACTATTGGGACCTCATCAAGATAAAAAGCTTCTGTATGGCGAAGGAAACAATCAAAACTAAAAGGCAACTAATGGAATAGGAGAAGATATTTTCAAATTACATATTTGATAAAGGGTTAGTACCCAAAATCTACAAAGAACTTACCAAACTCAATACCCGAAAAACAAATAAGCCAGTGAAGAAATGGGCAGAAGACATGAATAGACACTTTTCCAAAGACGACATCCAGATGGCTAACAGATACATGAAAAGATGCTCAACATCATTCATCATCAGGGAAATACAAATCAAAACCACACTAGGATACCACCTCATGCTGGTAGAGAGACTAAAATGAACAACTCAGGAAACAACAGAGATTGGTGAGGATGTGGAGAAAGGGGAACCATCTTGCACTGTTGGTGGGAATGCAAACTGGTGCAGCTACTCTGGAAAACACTGTGAAGGTTCCTCAAAAAAATAAAAATAGAACTACCTACCTTATGGCCCAGCAATAGCACTACTAGGAATTTATCCAAAGAATTCAGGAGTGATGATTTCGTAGGGGTGCATGTACCCCAATGTTTACAGCAGCACTATCAACAATAGCCAAATTATGGAAAGAGCTCAAATGGAATACTACTCAATGATGAAAAAAACCGAAATCTTGCCATTTACAACAATCTGGATGGAACTGTAGGGTAGTAAGCTAAGTGAAGTAAGTCATTCAGAGAATGACAGATATCATTTGATTTCACTCATATGTGGAATTTGAGAAACTTAACAGGATCTTGATCGGAAGATGGCGGCGTAGGAGGACGCTGGGCTCACCGCACGTCCTGCTGATCACTTACATTCCACCTACACCTGCCTAAATAACCCAGAAAACCGCCAGAGGATTAGCAGAACAGAGTCTCCGGAGCCAAGCACAGACGAGAGGCCCACGGAAGAGGGTAGGAAGGGCGGCGAGGCGGTGCGCGCTCCACGGACTGGCGGGAGGGAGCTGGGGCGGAGGGGCGGCTCGCCGGCCAAGCAGAGCCCCCGAGTCTGGCCTGCAAAAGCGGAGGGGCCGGACGGAGGGAGTGTGTTCCGACAGCAAGCGCAACTTAGCGTCTGGGAGGTCGTAAGTTAACAGCTCTGCTCAGAAAGCGGGAAGGCTGGAGGACAAAGGGAGGGAGAGCTGCTGAGCCCCCGGATGACAGAGCTCAGTTTGGTGGGGAACAAAGGCGCTCGCCAGCGCCATCTCCCCCGCCCATCCCCCAGCCAAAATCCCAAAGGGAACCAGTTCCTGCCAGGGAACTTGCTCGCTCTGGGCAAACACCCAACTCTGTGCTTCTGCGGAGCCAAACCTCCGGCAGCGGATCTGACTCCCTCCCGCTGCCACAGGGCCCCTCCTGAAGTGGATCACCTAAGGAGAAGCGAGCTAAGCCTGCCCCTCCTGCCCCCGTGCACCTTGCCTACCCACCCCAGCTAATACGCCAGATCCCCAGCACCACAAGCCTGGCAGTGTGCAAGTAGCCCAGATGGGCCACGCCACCCCACAGTGAATCCCGCCCCTAGGAGAGGGAAGAGAAGGCACACACCAGTCTGACTGTGGCCCCAGCAGTGGGCTGGGGGCAGACATCAGGACTGACTGTGGCCCCACCCACCAACTCCAGTTATACACCACAGCACTGGGGAAGTGCCCTGCAGGTCCTTACCACTCCAGGGACTATCCAAAATGACCAAACGGAAGAATTTCCCTCAGAAGAATCTCCAGGAAATAACAACAGCTAATGAACTGATCAAAAAGGATTTAAATAATATAACAGAAAGTGAATTCAGAATAATAGTCATAAAATTAATGCTGGGCTTGAAAACAGTACAGAGGACAGCAGAGAATCTCTTGCTACAGAGATCAAGGGACTAAGGAACAGTCACGAGGAGCTGAAAAGCGCTTTAAACGAAATGCAAAACAAAATGGAAACGACGACAGCTCGGATTGAAGAGGCACAGGAGAGAATAGGTGAACTAGAAGATAAAGTTATGGAAAAAGAGGAAGCTGGGAGAAAGATAAAAAAAATCCAGGAGTATGAGGGGAAAATTAGAGAACTAAGTGATACACTAAAAAGAAATAATATACACATAATTGGTATCCCAGAGGAGGAAGAGAGAGGGAAAGGTGCTGAAGGGGTACTTGAAGAAATTATAGCTGAGAACTTCCCTGAACTGGGGAAGGAAAAGGCATTGAAATCCAAGAGGCACAGAGAACTCCCTTCAGACGTAACTTGAATCGATCTTCTGCACGACATATCATAGTGAAACTGGCAAAATACAAGGATAAAGAGAAAATTCTGAAAGCAGCAAGGGATAAACGTGCCCTCACATATAAAGGGAGACCTATAAGACTCTTGACTGATCTCTCTTTTGAAACTTGGCAGGCCAGAAAGGATTGGCACAATATTTTCAGTGTGCTAAACAGGAAAAATATGCAGCCGAGAATCCTTTATCCAGCAAGTCTGTCATTTAGAATAGAAGGAGAGATAAAGGTCTCCCCAAACAAACAAAAGCTGAAGGAATTTGTCACCACTAAACCAGCCCTACAAGAGATCCTAAGGGGGATCCTGTGAGACAAAGTACAAGAGACATCACTACAAGCATAAAACATACAGACATCACAATGACTCTAAACCCGTATCTTTCTATAATAACACTGAATGTAAATGGATTAAATGCACCAACCAAAAGACATAGGGTATCAGAATGGATAAAAAAACAAGACCCATCTATTTGCTGTCTACAAGAGACTCATTTTAGATCTGAGGACACCTTTAGATTGAGAGTGAGGGGATGGAGAACTATTTATCATGCTACTGGAAGCCAAAAGAAAGCTGGAGTAGCTATACTTATATCAGACAAACTAGACTTTAAATTAAAGGCTGTAACAAGAGATGAAGAAGGGCATTATATAATAATTACAGGGTCTATCCATCAGGAAGAGCTAACAATTATAAATGTCTATGCGCCGAATACCGGAGCCCCCAAATATATAAAACAATTACTCATAAACATAAGCAACCTTATTGATAAGAATGTGGTAATTGCAGGGGACTTTAACACCCCACTTACAGAAATGGATAGATCATCTAGACACACGGTCAATAAAGAAACAAGGGCCCTGAATGATACATTGGATCAGATGGACGTGACAGATATATTTAGAACTCTGCATCCCAAAGCAACAGAATATACTTTCTTCTCAAGTGCACATGGAACATTCTCCAAGATAGATCATATACTGGGTCACAAAACAGCCCTTCATAAGTTTACAAGAATTGAAATTATACCATGCATACTTTCAGACCACAATGCTATGAAGCTTGAAATCAACCACAGGAAAAAGTCTGGAAAACCTCCAAAAGCATGGAGGTTAAAGAACACCCTACTAACGAATGAGTGGGTCAACCAGGCAATTAGAGAAGAAATTAAAAAATATATGGAAACAAACGAAAATGAAAATACAACAATCCAAACGCTTTGGGATGCAGTGAAGGCAGTCCTGAGAGGAAAATACATTGCAATCCAGGCCTATCTCAAGAAACAAGAAAAATCCCAAATACAAAATCTAACAGCACACCTAAAGGAAATAGAAGCAGAACAGCAAAGGCAGCCTAAACCCAGCAGAAGAAGAGAAATAATAAAGATCAGAGCAGAAATAAACAATATAGAATCTAAAAAAACTGTAGAGCAGATCAACGAAACCAAGAGTTGGTTTTTTGAAAAAATAAACAAAATTGACAAACCTCTAGCCAGGCTTCTCAAAAAGAAAAGGGAGATGACCCAAATAGATAAAATCATGAATGAAAATGGAATGATTACAACCAATCCCTCAGAGATACAAACAATTATCAGGGAATACTATGAAAAATTATATGCCAACAAATTGGACAACCTGGAAGAAATGGACAAATTCCTAAACACCAACACTCTTCCAAAACTCAATCAGGAGGAAATAGAAAGCTTGAACAGACCCATAACCAGCGAAGAAATTGAATCAGTTATCAAAAATCTCCCAACAAATATGAGTCCAGGACCAGATGGCTTCCCAGGGGAGTTCTACCAGACGTTTAAAGCAGAGATAATACCTATCCTTCTCAAGCTATTCCAAGAAATAGAAAGGGAAGGAAAACTTCCAGACTCATTCTATGAAGCCAGTATTACTTTGATTCCTAAACCAGACAGAGACCCAGTAAAAAAAGAGAACTACAGGCCAATATCCCTGATGAAGATGGATGCAGAAATTCTCAATAAGATACTAGCAAATCGAATTCAACAGCATATAAAAAGAATTATTCACCATGATCAAGTGGGATTCATTCCTGGGATGCAGGGCTGGTTCAACATTTGCAAATCAATCAACGTGATACATCACATTAACAAAAAAAAAGAGAAGAACCATATGATCCTGTCAATCGATGCAGAAAAGGCCTTTGACAAAATCCAGCACCCTTTCTTAATAAAAACCCTTGAGAGAGTCGGGATAGAAGGAACATACTTAAAGATCATAAAAGCCATTTATGAAAAGCCCACAGCTAACATCATCCTCAACGGGGAAAAACTGAGAGCTTTTTCCCTGAGATTAGGAACACGACAGGGATGCCCACTCTCACCGCTGTTGTTTAACATAGTGCTGGAAGTTCTAGCATCAGCAATCAGACAACAAAAGGAAATCAAAGGCATCAAAATTGGCAAAGATGAAGTCAAGCTTTCGCTTTTTGCAGATGACATGATATTATACATGGAAAATCCGATAGACTCCACCAAAAGTCTGCTAGAACTGATACATGAATTCAGCAAAGTTGCAGGATACAAAATCAATGTACAGAAATCATTCTTATACACTAACAATGAAGCAACAGAAAGACAAATAAAGAAACTGATCCCATTCACAATAGCACCAAGAAGCATAAAATACCTAGGAATAAATCTCACCAAAGATGTAAAAGATCTGTATGCTGAAAACTATAGAAAACTTATGAAGGTAATGGAAGAAGATTTAAAGAAATGGAAAAACAATCCGTGTTCATGGATTGGAAGAATAAATATTGTCAAAATGTCAACACTACCCAAAGCTATCTACACATTCAATGCAATCCCAATCAAAATTGCACCAGCATTCTTCTCGAAACTAGAACAAGCAATCCTAAAATTCATATGGAACCACAAAAGGCCCCGAATAGCCAAAGGAATTTTGAAGAAGAAGACCAAAGCAGGAGGCATCACAATCCCAGACTTTAGCCTCTACTACAAAGCTGTCATCATCAAGACAGCATGGTATTGGCACAAAAACAGACACATAGACCAATGGAATAGAATAGAAACCCCAGAACTAGACCCACAAACGTATGGCCAACTCATCTTTGACAAAGCAGGAAAGAACATCCAATGGAAAAAAGTCTCTTTAACAAATGGTGTTGGGAGAACTGGACAGCAACATGCAGAAGGTTGAAACTAGACCACTTTCTCACACCATTCACAAAAATAAACTCAAAATGGATAAAGGACCTGAATGTGAGACAGGAAACCATCAAAACCTTAGAGGAGAAAGCAGGAAAAGACCTCTCTGACCTCAGCCGTAGCAATCTCTTACTCGACACATCCCCAAAGGCAAGGGAATTAAAAGCAAAAGTGAATTACTGGGACCTTATGAAGATAAAAAAGCTTCTGCACAGCAAAGGAAACAACCAACAAAACTAAAAGGCAACCAACGGAATGGGAAAAGATATTTGCAAATGACATATCGGACAAAGGGCTAGTATCCAAAATCTATAAAGAGCTCACCAAACTCCACACCCGAAAAACAAATAACCCAGTGAAGAAATGGGCAGAAAACATGAATAGACACTTCTCTAAAGAAGACATCCGGATGGCCAACAGGCACATGAAAAGATGTTCAACGTCGCTCCTTATCAGGGAAATACAAATCAAAACCACACTCAGATATCACCTCACGCCAGTCAGAGTGGCCAAAATGAACAAATCAGGAGACTATAGATGCTGGAGAGGATGTGGAGAAACGGGAACCCTCTTGCACTGTTGGTGGGAATGCAAATTGGTGCAGCCGCTCTGGAAAGCAGTGTGGAGGTTCCTCAGAAAATTAAAAATAGACCTACCCTATGACCCAGCAATAGCACTGCTAGGAATTTATCCAAGGGATACAGGAGTACTGGTGCATAGGGGCACTTGTACCCCAATGTTTATAGCAGCACTCTCAACAATAGCCAAATTATGGAAAGGGCCTAAATGTCCATCAACTGATGAATGGATAAAGAAATTGTGGTTTATATACACAATGGAATACTACGTGGCAATGAGAAAGAATGAAATATGGCCTTTTGTAGCAACGTGGATGGAACTGGAGAGTGTGATGCTAAGTGAAATAAGCCATACAGAGAAAGACAGATACCATATGGTTTCACTCTTATGTGGATCCTAAGAAACTTAACAGAAACCCATGGGGGAAGGGAAGGAAAAAAAAAAAAAAAAAAAAAAAGAGGTTAGAGTGGGAGAGAGCCAAAACATAAGAGACTGTTAAAAACTGAGAACAAACTGAGGGTTGATGGGGGGTGGGAGGGACGGGAGGGTGGGTGATGGGTATTGAGGAGGGCACCTTTTGGGATGAGCACTGGGTGTTGTATGGAAACCAATTTGACAATAAATTTCATATATTAAAAAAAAAAAAAGAGAGAAACTTAACAGATTACCATAGGGAAAGGGAAGGAAAAATAAGATACAAACAGAGAGGAAGGCAAACCATAAGAGATTCTTAAATACAGAGAACAAACTGAGGATTGATGGGGGTTGGAGGTTGAGGAGTGCAGAAAATGGGTGATGAGCATTGAGGAAGTCACTTGCTGGGATGAGTCCTGGGTGTTGTATACAAGTGATGAATCATGGAAATCTACTCCTGAAGCCAAGACTTCACTGTATGTTAGCTAACTTGACAATACATAAATTAAAAAAAAACAAACAAACAAACATCCATTTACATACTGCCTTTGTTCTACAAGGACAGAGTTGAGTAGTTGGGAGAGAGTATTATATTTATCTGGCCCTTTATAGAAAACACTTGCTGACTTCTTATCAAGACTCTAGAGAAGGAGGGAAAGGGGGATGAAGCTACAAAGAAGCTTAATATGTGTTCATAAATAACTATAAAATGGTGGCTAAAGTGGGTACAGAGTCTCTTATATGCAAAACAGGTGGTCAAGAAGCAGTCACAACAGAATGGGGGAGGGAGAATTAAATTGAATTTTTTCAGGATGCAAAATTCCACCTATCCAAATCAGGTGACTAAAAAGTTGAAGAAAGTTACAATTAAAACTGGTAGAAAGCTGAAAGATACCCAAGGCATGTATGTCACATTTTCTGTGAAATTGAGTCCCAGCTAAAAGATAGGGGTTTGGGATTCTGGCTGATATAGTGAGAAGAATTTGGCCACCAGATAGGATAGCTAGCCTATCCCCACAAGGTGAGTTGAATGCCCCTGAAAATAAACTCGGGCTCCAGGGACAACTTAAAGTTTCTATCCAATTTCATTGGGTTAAGGCAAATAGAGCTTAATCTGTCAAATTTATGAACTAAGGAAATATTAATTAAAGGTTGAGTTAAAGTGATTGCTTTACTTTTGGCACAAAACTTACTAGATTACTGAGTGGATATTCTAGATGTTTAAGTTCTGTTTGAATGCAGAACTGGTTTTAAAATTTGTAACTGTAATAAATTGAATATTAATTTCAACACAGGTAGCATGAGTATTCCTTGACATGATCAAAACATCATTCATTTATCAAACTTACTGAGTAACTATCATGTATCAGGTGCTATTCTAGATGATGAGGATATAGTTGTAAGCAAAACAAAGTCCTGGCTCTCAAACAAACCTACATTCTGGCAGTAGACAACTGGTAATAAAGAAAAGATATATAATATGCTAGGTGATAAATGTTATAAAGAAAAATATAATTTAAAACTCAAGTGAGCATGTAGAAAATGTATGCATGTATTGCTCCTCTCCTTAACAACAAGAAAAAAGACAGAATAGCCTATAACATCATAACTTTCTTGCATCTACCAGAGAGCTAAGGTCTCAGGGCAATCACGTGGCCTGAAACCTAAGGAAAGACAAGCACCTCCAAGGAGAGATGGGACACAGGACTGGCTCACATGTGGCAGAACACGGGAGGAAGAGATGGCAAGTGCTGTACAAGCAACTGGGAAGAAATCAGCTCACCATTTTAATGGCCCACTAAAGGCTAAGTGTGGGCTAGAGTAGAACTTCTGAGAGCTACAGACAGAAGGAGAATTCATGGCTGTTTGTACGCAAAAGACTGGACCCAGGGAATGAGACTGGAGAGAGCCGTCTCCAGGGTGTGGGCCTGGAGGAAGAGAGCGGCTGCCAAGGTCAGAAAGGCAGCCAACCCTCTGCCTGGTGAACAAAGGCCTTAAGTTTCTGAGAAAGGTCAGAAAAACCTGTCGGGCCCAGGGTCCTACATCTGGGGGAGGGAAAAAATTAAAACCCGCTGTTCTGAGATGGAGGCAGGAAACCAACCTGGGCCCACGACCTGAGAGGTCTCCGACTGCTTGCAGGGGACTGGATCGCTAAGAAGGTCCATCCTACAGACACAGGAACCCAGCGTCCTCTTAAGACTGGGATTGGACCCTCCCCTTGGCCCTCAACCACCAGAAGAGCAAGCACTAAGTAACCAGCACAAGCAGTCTCCTGCTGGGTGAGAGGAACACAAGTGTGGAGATAATCCATGTGAAGTGTAGGAGCACGGGGAAGGCTGTGAGCTGAGTACAGAATAGGAACACAGAGAAAAACACTCTGGCCTCCCAGCAAGACCCAACTATATGCTGTCCCAAAGAGATGGACTGGAAATACAAAGCTATAAGGAGGTTGAAAGTAAAAGGATAGAAAGAGACTATGCAATTAGCAAGCATTAAGAAAGCTGTGTATCTATGTTAAAATCAGACAAAACAGCAAGACAAGAAATTTTGTTCAAGGCACAGGGAGACAAGTCATAATAATAAAAGGATCGACACATCAGGTAGAGATAAAAATTCTAAATGTTTATGTACGTGATAGTAAAACTTCAAAATACATGAAGCAAAAACTGACAGAATTAAGGAGAGAAATAAACAGATCCACAATCTAACTGGAGATTTTAACATGCTGTTCTCAATAACTGATAAAATGAAGAGACAATAGTACAGAAATGATCTCAGTGATACTACCAACCACCTTAATGTAATTGATATTTATAGAACACTATCCCCCAAAGTGCAGAATACACATATTTTTTAAGGGCATAGAGAACATGCACCAAGATAGCATATAGGATGGGACATACAAGTTTCCATAGATGTCAGAAGAATGAAATCTTGCAGGTTATGTTATCTGACCACAACAGAATTAAATTAGAAATAATAAATATGAGACATCTAGAAGATCTCCATATATTTGGAAATTAAGCATCTCACTTATTATCTAAACCAATGGGTAAATAAAGAAATCAAAACAAAAAGTGAAAAAGTTTAACAAAATGAAAATAAAAACACAAATTACAATTTGTAGGATGCAGCTAAAACAGTGCTTAGAGAAGAAGTTTACAGCTTTACATGCTTATATTAAAAAGAAGAAAAAGGTCTAAATCAATGATCTAAAATTACACTATAGAGGGAAACAAAAAAGAGGAGCAAACTAAACTCATGTGAATAGGGCAGAAATCAAGTTATGAGCAGAAATTAATGAAATGGGAAAAGAGATAAGTAGAGAAATCCAGTGAAACCAGCAGCTGGTTTTTTTTTAAGTCAAAAAAAGGGATAACTTCTAACTATTTTGGATCAATAAAAGACACAAATGACCAATTTCAAGAATGAGAGGGGACCCATAATACATCTATGGGCCACTGATTTTTGACAAGGGTGAGAAGACCATTCAATGGAGAAAGAATAGTCTTTTCAATAAACGGTGCTGAGGAAACTACATATCCACATACAAAAGAATGAGGTTTGACCCCTATCTCACACCACATCTCAAGATTAACTCAAAATGAATCAAAGACCTGAATTTCAAAGCTAAAATTATAAAACTCTTAGGAAGAAACACTTGAAGAATTTGGCTGTACCAACTGCTTGCCTTAGAAGGAGTGTAAGCAGAGTTCCTTCAAAGTTGCCTACACTTCAGACTGAGTAGAGCTCAGTTGGTGGGGTTTACAGAAGTCAAACAGAACATGGATATTGGAAAAATATGTTACCATAAAACATGCAGGAGAAACATGTTAAATGTGTCCCATGGACTTTACATCTGCTGTTCCTATAAGCTAGAATATTTCTCACTTCACTCCTCCTCACACACACTTCACCTCATTAAACTGATAAAGCACCGCTCTCCCAAGAACCTTCCCTCATCCCGAATACTAGGTTAGACTACCCCTGTCATATACTTCATAGCACTTTGAATTTCTTCATAACACTATGCATGCTTATACTGTGACTATTTGTGCTATATCAGTCTTCCCTATGGGTGACAAGCTCCAAAAGGCAAGCGGCCCAATCTTTCTTTGAGCTGCTGTATACCTAGTATCTAGCATAGAGCCTGGCACGTGGTATTAGATAAATATCTGGGACTGAATGGATGGACTTCTGCCTTGGCCTACACTCTCCACTTCTCCCACCCTGAGAATTCCTGAGCTCACATATCTGTAATGCAGGGAACTCTAAGGCTGGCCTTCAGGCCAGAGCAGATCGCATCCCATCCTCCCATCTGTGCCCCTGAAGAAATAGGCAGAGAGCAGAGAGTCACCTTGTTGTAGGCCAGGCTAAGGTACCTCAGCTCTGGAAAGGGCGGGGCCAGCGTCTGGTTTCTGGCCTTCAGTGACTTCACGGGAAGAATCTTGAATATGGGAGGAAGTGCACATACCTTGGTTTCCTTAGAAGGAAAAAAAGGTCTATGTCAAAGTGTCCCAAAGATAAGAAGCTGGATGCTGCCAAGACATTCTAGAGAGGGTTGGCCAAAAGAGGCATCTAGGGTCACAACGGGAGATGTTACCAAGGGCCCAGAGTTCTGGCTTCAAGTTCTCTGAGGTCACATGATGAGCTGATTCTCTGGCCCCCAAAGTTCCAGTTTCAAGTTCTATGAGGCCAAATGACAATACAGCAGTGGTGTAGGCTTAGAGGTTTTTTGCCCCTACCTCTCACTTTCTGCCCTTTGGCAGCTTATTCTGAAATGGCCCTTCTCTACAGTTGGGCTAAAATTTCTGCAAATGGCAAAAGGACATGTGCTTGCACTTTATTATTTTTTAAAAAATTTTTTAACATTTATTTTTGAGAAAGAGAGAGAGAGACAAAGACAGAGCATAACCAGGGCAGAGGCAGAGAGAGAGGGAGACAGAGAATCCGAAGCAGGCTCCAGGCTCTGGGCTGTCAGCACAGAGCCCGACACAGGGCTTGAACCCACGGACTGTGAGATCATGACCTGAGCCGAAGTCGGATGCTCAACCGGCTGAGCCACCCAGATACCCCAATATTTTAAAGTAGACTTTTCCTAGTGGGGAGATGGAGAGCAGGAGTAACCTGAGCCTGATGGGCTAGCTCACATCCTACTGTGGAGGCTCTTCATTCCAGGATAAATCAATAGCTAAGTCCTGGAGGACTTCAAGCAGGCCTCTGGGCCTGAATGTGGCCTGTTGCATCTGGGTCACTTGCAGAGTCATGGTTTCTCAGTACAGCCCAGCCTGCCTCAGGATCGACATATTTCATTAAGCAGAAAATGGAAGCTACTGGGTCAACCATGCCTACAAATCACTCACTGATTCCTTAAGTTGGATGGGACCAAAGGAAATGACAGGGTAGATGCTGGGCTAATAACTGAGTTCAAGTGAACTAGATTCTGTTCTAAGCTCCATTAATCACTGTGTAATCTTGAGCAAGTCACTTAAATTTTACTTTTTCATTCAGTGAACATTAGCAGAGCACCTACTTGGGGTCAAGTGTTTTGTGCCCTCCTAGGCTTTAACTTGTACCGCATGAGTGGGACAGGTAAGTCACGGGTGAGAGCAAAACAAAAACCAGTGATAGGGCTTGGGAATTTCCATTTTCTGGGACCCTCCTAGACCTCACATTATGTGTCTTTTCATTTGGCTGGTCCTCATTTATACCCTTTATAGTAAAACTGTAATTATAAAGATAGGGCTTTCCTGAGTTATAAGAGTTGTTCTACTAAATTATTGGGCCTGTCAAGGCCGTGGGAACTCCAGAATTTGTAGCCAGTTTGTTATAAGTGTGAATAGCTCACTTGCAGCTAGCATCTGAAGTAAGGGCAGTCCTGTTGGGCACTGTGCCCTTAACTTGTGGGGTCTGTGCTACCTCCAGACAGAATTGTGCTGCACTGTCATTCCTATGACTTACTTTGACTAACAGAATGTGGCAGAAGTGCTACCGTTTGAATTTCAGAGCCCTGCAATTCATCCTTGCTCTCTTGGAACCCGAAGGCCACCATGTTGTAAAGAAGTCCTTAATAAATACTTCATGTAGATGCCAGGCCATACCAGTTGTCCATGAACCCAGGCCCCAGGGAACCAGCCAGCTGCATGAATGAGCCCTGGAAAAACCAGCAGAACCACCTAACCAGCCCAAACATTTGTGAGAATAAATTGCTATTGTTTGAAGTAATTGTTGGGTTGGTTTGTTATATGCCAATTGTTAACTGATATAATTTCTCACCCAGTTTTATCTGTGGGGAGGGAGTGAATGTACTGAGCTGCCTTTCAAGGATGCAGGTTGGCTAAATGTATAGTTGTACTTCTTATTGTAAATGCATCCATCAATATTTAGTGCATCAGTCCTCATGAGCTTGGTTAGTAGTTGTCTAACCCTGAGAGAAAAACCAATTTTCTGTCCAGAAGAAAATCAAGCATCTAAGCCTATGACACCAAGGATTAGACCCCAGATGGTAGTATACTTGGCAAGGATCAGTCTAGCTTTTGGGGGCTCTTATTAGGGAGCTGCCAGGCTTCATCTTGGTGGCAGCCTCATTTCAATGCCAGCTTGCCCACCTGAGGCCCCAACCATTACTACTGAACACATCTGAGAACAGTAAAAGCGAGCTTGTTGGCTGTGTGAGGCCAGGGACTGGACTGTCTAGTCTACCACTATATGTTTCTAGACCAGCACAGTGCTGAGCACACACTAAGTACTCAGTAAGTATCTGTTCACTGAATGGGCTTCTTCAATGTGATATATATAAATGTCTCTCATGGCTTTATTAGCTTACTTTTGTGTATTAAAATTAATGTTCTAACTCAAGGGCACAAATATAAAACAGGCAGTTCCTACCTCAGAGGTTGAAAATCCAGGGTAAGATGAGAACACAACCTCTGAAACAAAAGAGAAATAACAGAGGTTGGTGAGAGCACGGATTGCCCCCAGAGAGGCTGGGGTCTGGGTCTCTCATCCACTGTGTACAGCAGGGGTCCCCCCAGAGGGGTTCCCATTGGTTCACATCTCTAATGCTAACTGGGAAGAGGAGCTGGCTGTGATACCTGTCAGGTAGTGAGGTGCACTCAGAATAAAATCCAAATTCCTTGGCCAGGCCTCTGAGGTCCTGCCTGATCTGGCTCCTGTCTACTTCTCCAATCTTATCTCCTGCTATCCTGCCCCTCACTCACTATATTTCAGCCATGTTGACCTTCCTTCTGACTTTGCAACATGTGAGAGCTCTTACTGAGCAGGCAGTCAGTATTGATCAGACTGTGTTAGAAGAAAGAAATGTACATAAATGATATTCTGTCAAAGGATTTGAAAATATCCTGTTATGTTAGTAGAAACAGAATATATTAAGACAGTGAATCCAGAAGAGATACTAAGAATAACCAGCAGCATGGTAGTAAGGAAGAGGCTGTGGAGTCATTTCATTCTTGGCACCATCAGAATGAGATGAGCCAATAAATATCTGAGTTCAACCATAAATCTAAGCATCTTCTTGGACTGGATCCTGTGCAGGCACTACTCACCTCTGCCCTGGCTAACAGGACCTCTTCCACACATTAATGGTATTATACTAATAAAGTTTACCTGAAAATGAAGTAAACGATAATAGGGGTAGAACACCACATGGCCCAAACAACTTCTCCTACGACAAGTGTCTGGAAAGGGTTTGGGGATAAGTTTATACAAGAAACAAAGTAGGAGTTAGCAAGAGGATGGGCAATTGTTGCAAGTATGGTTGCTCAAAAGCGATTCCCTGGGGAGACATATCTAGAAAGATAAGCTACAGCACACTCTGCATGAACGTATATCCTCTGCCTATGATCTCCGCTGCATGAACGTATATCCTCTGCCTATAATCTCCGGTTAGAAAGGTTACTGGATACAAGTTCAAAATTTCTATGTACTAGCAACAAACAGGCAGAAATGTAATATGAAAAAGCAATACCAATGACAATACCATAGAAAAAGACCAAATACATAGGAATAAATCTAACGAAAGATATGCAAGATCTCACCACGGGAGACTACAAAGCACTGATGAGAACAATTTCAAAAGACCTAAAACATGGTGGGATATATTACTTTGATAAATTAAAAAGCCCAATATTGTAAAAATATAAATTCGCTCCAAATTGGTCTATAGGATCACTACAATTCTAATCAAAATCCCAGCAGGATATTGTGTGGAAACTGACAAGATGATTCTAAAATTTATATGTAAATTCAAAGGCTTTATAATAGTTATAGCAATTCTGAAGAGCAACAACATAGCTGGAGAACTTCACTATCAGTTCTCAAAACATATTAAAAAGCTATAGCACTTTAGACACATACAGACCCTGCCTTACCATAAAACCTCTCTTACAACTCAGTGGGGAAAAGGATATAGTCTTTTCAACAAGTGCTGTTGAGTCAATTAGATATCCATCTAAAAAAGTAAACTGACTCTACTTCACATCATATACAAAACTTCTAGACAGATCATAGACCAAAATGTAAAAACTAAAATAATCAAGCTTCCAGAAGAAAATATAGGAAAATATCTTAATGGTTTCAGACAGATAAAAAATTCTTGAAAAGGAAACAAAAAGAACTAACCATTAAAGATTGAACTGACCTTCATTAAAATAAAGAACTTTTATTCATCAAAATTCACCATTAGAAACATGAAAAAGGAGGCTACATACAGAATGGGAAAATATTTTTCTAATATTTAGGTCTACAAAGAACTTGTATCCAGCATATATAAAGAACTCAAGCAAATCAGCAAGAAAAGAAAAATATAACCCAACAAGAAAAATATAACCCAATTTAAATACAGGCAAAGACTTGATTAGGCACTGCCAAAAGAGGATATGGGTCAAAGTGACCCATAAACATATGAAAGGTGGGTAAGATCATTAGTCACTTAAGAAATGCAAACTAGGGGTGTCTGGGTGGACATTGAAAACACCAAGAATTAAAACAGAACTTGTTGGGGTGCCTGGGTTGCTCAGTCAGTTCCAGCTCATGTCATGATCCCAGGGTCACAGGATCAATCCCCACGTTGGTCTCCATGCTGAGTGTGGAGCCTGCTTAAGATTCTCTCTCTCTCTCTCTCTCTCTCTCTCTCTCTCTCGCTGCCCTTTTACCTTGCTCAAGCTCACTCACTGTCTTTAAAAGAAAAAAAAGAAAAAAAATCATTAAATAATGCAAATTAAAGCCACAATAAGAAACTACTACCTACCGACCCCAAATAGGTAGAATTAAAAAGACTGACATTACCAAGTGTTTGTGTGGATATGGAGTAACTGGAAGTGAAATTCTCTTACATTAATATGGGGATTAAAACTGGTACAACTGCATTGGAAAAATACTTAGAAGTACTAAATAATGTTAAACATACTTTTGAATTCCATTCCTGGGTATATACTCAACAGACAATGGGTGCTTAAGCCTACCAAAAGATATAAAAGTTATAGTAGCTTTATCCATAATAGCCTCAAACTCAAAATAACCAAAATGTCTATTAACAGTAAAAAGGGTAAATAACTTGGAAAAAATACGAGAAATGAAAAATAGTGAACTACCAATATATGCAACAACATGAATGAATCTGACAGACATAATGTTGAGTGAAATAAATCAGACACAAAGAGCACATGCTGTATAATTCCATATTCATAAATTTCAAATCAAGCCAAACCTATCTTTGGTGATAGAAGTCAAAATGGGATGCTGGAAATGCTCTATATTGTAATATGGGTGGTGGTTAAAAGGAGATATACATGTAAAATTCAAGATCTATACAGTATTTCTATATTTTTACTTTATGTTGGTTACTTCTCAATTTAAAATAAATATTTAAAAAACCCACTGTGGTATTGGCACAGTAATAGATCAATAGAACAGAATATATAATCCAGAAATATACTCATGCATTAAAGAGATTTTGGTTTATAATAAAGGTGACATTCCTTTTCTTTTCTGCCTCTAGTGTTGCCATTTGGACATGATTCTTGGCCCTGTGGTAGTGATCTTGAGACCTCAATTGGAATCAACCTACAAAGATAAACAAGCAGGCCAAGGATGGCAGCAAAGAGGATGGAAAGAACCTGAATCTCTTGAGAACATCAATGTACCCCAGAATTAGCCATCTCTGGAAAGCCTAACTTCAGAGTTTCTTGTTATTTGAGATTTTTTTAAATTTTATTTCAGAGAGAGACAATGCATGCAAGCAAGCAGGGGAGGGGCAGAGAGAGGGGGAGAGAGAGAATCTTAAGCAGGCTCTGTGCTGATGCAGGGCTTGATCTCACAACCCTGAGATAATGACCTGAGCTGAAATCAAGAGTTGGACGCTTAGCCAACTGAGCCACCCAGGTGCCCCTTGTTATTTGAGATTTTTAAAAATTTACTTTTAATTGGATTTTAAAAACACCTTAATGGAGAATCAGTTAGGAAGCCATTGAAATAATTCATGGGATACCTCCACCTCCCCAGGCCCAGCAGCTTCAGTGCAGCAGCTCCTCAAGGAGTCACAGATTTTCAAAATAAACTGTTGGAAGCTTATTCCCACCATGGGGCTAGAGTCTCTGGAATAAGGGGCACCACTCACCTGTCCGGTCAACATCCTTTTTCATGGGCAGTACAGTATAATCCGGTTGTTCATCTGAGGCCTCAAACATCCACGACTTGGGCTGCAGCATGGATTGGGGCACTTTCTGGGGACTCCCCCTGCCTCTAGCCCAGTCCCCTGACCCGTCTTGGAGCTGAACCTGCTGTAGGTACGGGATCCGGAAAATCCTGTTTTGGTCCAGGCTTAATTTCTTCAGTCTTTAATTAAGGAAAGTGAATACAGAATCACAGCAATAATGATACCTCAGGAGCATTTACCGAGCAACTTTAGGGAAAGAACATGAACTCAGGCTTGGACCCTTACTCCTTGTGTGACCTGGAGCCAGTGACTTACCCTCTCTGGACTCAATATCCCTATCCCTAAAATGGGGATGATAGTTAATAACTTTCAAGGCTCCAGTGAAGTTTAATTAGACAATGTAAATGGCTCTACACAAAGTAGCATGCAGTAAATGGTAACTGACTCCAAAATAAATTTTCCAGGGATCTAAAGCTTAACCATTTAAATGCCAGCATTTAAAAAATAATAATAAATAAATGCCAGTATTTTCATTATTCAAATAGGTAGAATATAGCAGTTAATTCTTATCTTTCTGATTCTGGTTTGGTTTTGGTTTTTTTCTTTTTTCTGTCTCCTCTCTCAGGGGTCAGGACTCTATCTCTGGTAATATCTCTTTTTATCCTCCCTTCTCTTTGCCACTTCTAATCTAGTCACTTGATCAGAAATGTCCTACTGATGCCCCACTTTTATGGCTGAGCTAAAGCTCAGAGGGGAGAAATGGATTATCTGTGACCACACAGCAGAGGTAAGTAGTGGAACTGGGATTTCAACTCAGGCCTTTTGGACTCCAAAGCAGCACTCAGGGTGTGGGCCAGGTTGGCAGTGGTAGGGGGTCCTTCAGAGAGAGGAGTGTGGCTTTACCTTCTGAGCCCGGCCAGGCTGGCAAAGCAATTGGGGCTGGAGAGCTTGTTGTCATCCAACATCAGTGTCTCCAGCACTGGGAACCTCAGGATGTACCTCTTGTTCGTCAGTGACGTTACAGATGCCTCCCTGTAAGTGCAAGGATCCTGGGTAATGAGCAAGGGCAGGGAACAAACTCCACCATCCCCAAGAAGTAGGAATGGGAATAGGAATGGAGATGGGGAACAGGAAATCAATCAAGAGATATAACCACCTTGGGAACCCTCTTTAGTGTCCCACAGAGGTCCCTGTAGAGAGGGACTGGAAGGTGTAATTCCCTCCCCAACTGACCCCTTCCCCAAATCCTACTCACACATACAGTCTTCTGTATGGAGAAAGGTTGCACACATCCACAGATGGACTCAGTGAGACCCGACTGGGGCAGGATGGGGTGCACTAGTAATGCTCATGGAAAATATCAGAGTGAATAAGGCATGCCCAAGTTGGGGGAAAACATTCTGAAGAAAGAATACTGCACAAATTTGGGTCAGGTCAGACTCCTGGGTATGCTGTGTCACCCTAAGGATTGGTAACTATGGGATCACCAGAAGACAAACCCCTTGGCATGGACCACAGCTTTGGTCCATGTGGGGTAAGGCAGGCTGGCTGCAGTGAGGCTCTCTTCTAAAGCAACTTAATAAAAAGCACATATCAGTAAGGAGTTGAGAAGTCTCTTTTTAAACTCAAACTCTCTGAGGAGACCCAGAAACACCTGAGAGTGGAATTTAATGGGCTGAGATCCTGAACCACACAGGCAGGGCAGGAAGTCAGGGCATTTTAGGTACTACCATTAATGTGGCCTCATTTGTGCCTCTAGATGGATAACACCTATGTGATTCTTTTTTATTTTTTTCCAACTTAAAAAAAAGATTTTATATTTTTAGGTAATCTCTACACCCAATGTGGGGTTCAAACCTATAACCCCAAGATCAAGAGTTCCATGCTCTACCAACTGAACCAACCAGGTGCCCCTTTTTAAGTACACAAACACAGATGACTCAAACCATGTTTTCAGTTCTCCCTCCAACTCCTTCCTCTCCATATACCCATATTAAACACTCAATACACTCAACAAAGGATGAAAGAAGCCTTTAGTTCATGGTATTTGAAGGTCACAGGTGATTCTTTTCTTCTCCTGAAAAGACCAACTTTCATGCACTAAATTTTTAATCTCTACCTGAGAGCAATTACAGGAGGGTGCACAGCAGCTGTGTTGATTTATAATTAATTGGCCAATCTTTTTCACTCCAGTGAGATGTGAAATAGCTACAAAATAAGCCTTCGAAAAATTCCTCTTACATTCCATAATGAAGGAGGTAGCTCTGTCCTGTCTTTTGTGACAAGTTATCGTGTTTTGCCTTTTAAAAGCTGTACCCTAATTATAACCTAGAAAAGCCTAATTTTGTCTCTAATACTGATGTCTTAAAATAGGGGGGCAGTCAGTAGGTGGGTAAGGAGGACAAGAAGCGAGGCTGCAGAGGAAAGTGTCAGGCTCTCCAATGGAGTCCTTCTCATGGCAGTTTTGGTAGAAGAGCTCTTTGAAGTGGCAGGAGTCTATCAGTATGGAGAGGCTGAAGTTTCCAGCTGTTCAGAGTGGTGCTATTTTTATTATAACTTCTCTTGCCAAAAGGAATTTAATACCATTTTAAATACAACAGATTTGACTTAATTTTTTTAGAAGCTAAGAGTATGCCCCAGTGATTGGATTCAGGAATGGGAATTTGTGTGCCATATTAAGGAAGCATGGGAATGGGGACCAGCAGCCCTAGGCTGTGGCTCTGGTGCTGCTGCTGCTTTGTTTGCTGGGTGACTTCTACCTGGTGTCCAGCATCTCTGGTCCTGGTCAGTTCCCCTATCTACATGATGAAAGAGGATTTCTTAAGAAATCCTCCAATGTAAGAAGTCTTACATTGTAAGACTTCTGATTAAGCCAAAAATATTGCAGAACAGACTGGACCAAGAGCTGCAGTAAAACAGATGAAATTTAGCAAGTTGTAATGCCCATTAAAATGTCAGATCAGCTCCTATGATACAGAAAACCCACAGTGCAACCCAGGATGAGAGAGACATGGCTTCACAACTCGCTTATGTAAAAGAGGACTTATGATGTGGCTGCTAAAGATCTGATGCTCTTTTAGGCATTTTTAGGAAAACAGTGCTTAGAAAAAAGGAGGTAACCATCCCCCTCTGCCCCGTGCTGGTCAAGCCTGAGAGAGATGACACGTATGGTCCAAGGGGGAAAAGGAACAGGCTTAATGGGAGAGCCAAAGTCTCAGATGTCAATCAAAACATGTAATAGGACAGGCTAATGATGTGAGTAGGTCAGATATCCCCCTAACTCACCCAGACAGAGATAAAGTGTGATCTATCCAGAAATGGAGACACAAATAGTCGAAAATAAATGAGGTATATGGTGAAATGGAAAAAAGTCAAGAGAAAGGAGGATGGAGAAGCAGAGTCAGGTCATGAAAAGCCTTGTGATCAATGTTAATGGAGTTTATCTTTAGAACACTGGGAAGCTGCTGAAGGACTTCAAGTAGAGCAGTGATCGAATCAGATGTGCATTTTAGGAACATCCCTCCGGCTGATGGTAAGGTGGGTGTGTTGGGAGGTGATCAAGAGAAAGAAACATTTGACAGATCCTTAGCTATATCCCAAGTAGCATGGGCTGTGCTGATTTGCTGCAGTGAGACTGAACAGGAGGACAACAGAAATGGCCAAGTTTGAGAAACATTTAGAAAGTACAATTCACAGCATCTGGTGACTGAGTGGATGTGAGGGAGGGAAGAACTTAGGCTGATGCCCACGTTTCTTACTCAGACAACTGCACTGCTGATGGAGAGCAGTGCCCATCACTGAGGCCAGGGACACGGGAGGAGATCTTGGCATGGGCATATGCATGATGACTTTGATATAATAAGTAAAAGATATGGGCTCATAGCTCAGAAGATGGATGTGAAGTAGAGAAATAAAGAAGACTTGGAAGGGATGAAACTATCAAGATTATAAAGATTAATAAAAACAGTGGGTTGAGAGTGGAAAACTGAGGACGATCAACATTTAAGAGGCTGGCAGAAGAAGAGGAATCCAAAGAGCATTTTGAGTGTAGGAAGACAAATGGGAAGAAAATAACAGTAATACTTGTTTGGAGCCTCATAGCTTTCAAAGCACAATTATTTCAATTGATATCCTGATGTAAGTAGGAGTGCATTTATTTTACCCATCTTATAAAGAAATAGAAGGACATAGTGGTGGAGATTTGCCTTACTGTATGCAACAAGGCTTCCCACTGAAAACAACTAAAATGATGAATAAAACATAAAAAGAAAAAGATTCATTTATTTTTTTTTTTTAATTTTTAAATGTTTGTTTATTCTTTAAGAGAGAGAGAAAGAGAAAGAGATAGACAAAGACAGCATGAAGGGAGAAGGGCAGAGAGAGAGGGAGACATAGAATCTGAAGCAGGCTCCAAGCAGGCTCCAGGCACAGAGCCCGATGCGGGGCTCGAACTCATAAACTGCAAGATCATGACCTGAGCCAAAGTTGGTTGCTTAACCTACTGAGCCACCCAGGCGCCCCAAAAGATTCATCATTTAAAAACACATAAGAGATGTGAAGACAGTAAAGTAGTAGTACCAAAATATAAAAGTCGAGACAGAAACCAAGCACAAGAAACCATGTTTGCCTTGAGGACACTTGCTGATCTTGTCGAAACAGAAGGTGGGGCATGTAATTGGAGACCCCCTACACGAATGTAGGATCCTAAAGAGATATATCCTCAGGAGAGAGGGAACTAGCACTAAACCCATGCCCCTCATACCACAGCTAGAAGAAAACTGCCTTGGGGTGAAAAGAAAGGAAGGGGGAGGGCAGACTGGTCCTCTTGCAAAATTACAGCCCAAATTTGTATCATCAGAGTGGTTCAGAGAATATCCAGCTAGTTTAGTTTAGTTTAGTTTAAAATGGTTTCATACTGAGTGTTCCTAGGCACCTGGCCAAAATAAATGGAAAGGTTTACGGTATCGCAGACTAACTCATGTAGGCCAACTATCCCTTGAGTATGAACTAGAAAATCCAGACAAAATATATATATTAAAAACAATTGGGATGTCTGGCTGGCTCAGTTAGGAGAGCATGTGACTCCTGATCTCAGGGTTGTGAGTTCAAGCCCCATGTTGAACATGGAGCCTACTTAAAAAAAACAAAACAAAACTAATTTCTTTAAGGCATGTGGGAACTAACAACCTGTGAAAATTCAGGGGGCTCAGATTTGGAAAAAGAAGGAAACTCAAAGGGGATCTTGTAAAATTTGGGGTCTCTTTTTCCCTAGGGCTATCTGCTGACTCCAGAAGTGGCAGAGAGGTTGAGATGCTGAGCAGAGATTCTAACAACTATGCTAGTCTAGAGGCCAAAAATTAGATTCCAGGGTATGCCACAGAAGGGAAGCCCTGATATACTGCCCCTACCTTAAATTAGGACATTGAAGGACTAAATCCTAGGAGGAAATGTGAACTAGAAACAGTGTGGTCCTTGCAGAGACTGAAGACTAGCTTCAAATAATTAAGCATGAATTATATATATAAAAAAAAGTCTAGAGTTGGTGAGAAAAAAATTATTTGAGTTGCCCAGAGGTCACGGCGTCTCATACAGTTTCCTGATTATTTACCTTTAAATTAAAACTAGACTTAAATAAAAGTAAAAATTCAGTTTTTCAGTCACAATGATCACATTTCAAGTGCTCAACATGACTAGTGGCTACCATATTGAACAATGCAGATATAGAACACTGTCAACACTGCAGAAAATTCTTAAAGTCCTAAACTAGGCCTTTCAAGGATTACCAGACAATATCTGCAAATTGGTGCTAATATCTGGGGATATGAAAGGCATGGTGGTCTATCATTCAAGGTAGAGGATTACAAAGGTCAGGTGGAAGAATGGAAATTTAGCCTGTGAATGAACCCAGTGAAGTCATCAACTTACATCGTGGCTATCTCCCCAGTTCCTGAATATATAGTTATTTTTTGAATGTATAGTTAGAATAGACATACTAAGCAACCAACAGAATAACCACATTTGTTTACTGACCAACAAAGTGAGAGCTATTATACAAGGCAGGGACAGATTGAAGCCTGAGGAATTTTGCTTCTAGAACAGTAAACCTAAAGTTATTCCACATCCCTGAGGTAACTACAGAGATTACTGTCGTCACTAAAGACAAGAAAGGTAAAAGGATACTGAGTCTTATGACATTCCTGTTAAACTTGTTTGTCTTGTGTAGAAGACAGGTCTTGAAGAATGACTATAGCTTACTGCAGGCTTAATCAAGTGGTGACTCCAATTTTAGCTGCTGTTCCACATGTGGACTCTTCTTACTGTAGCACATCAACACAGCCCCTGGTGCTTGGGATTCAGCTAAGGACCTATCAAATATTGCCTTCTCCTTACCAAACAACAAGAACTACCAGAAACAGTCTGCTTTTGTCTGACTGGGATAACAGTACATCTTTGTCCTCTTCTCCCAGGGCAACATCAACTCTTTATGTTTACCATAATCTATTACATCTACCACCAATCTATTTTGGTATTCCACAAAACATCATGTTGATTGGACCTGATGGGCAGTAAGTCGCAAATACTCTAGATGATTTAGTAAGATGCATGTGTGTCAAAGGATGGAGGGAACCCCCACCTCCAATTCAAGGAACTACTACCTTCATTAATTTTCTTGTTGTCCAGGTATCTGGAACATGTTGGGATATACCTCCAACGTGAAAGACATAATCCTTCACCTTGCACCACCTGTTACTTATGAAAAAGGCACAAAGCTTTGTTGACCTTTTCGGACTTTGGAAGCGATGCATAAAACATCTGTGCCAATCTAACCCTTACTGAGTATCCCATGAGGATGCCAGTTTTGTGTGAGGCTCAGAGCAAAACAAGGCTCTGCAACAGATCCAACTGCATGAATTGTTCTCTGGGCATTATGTCCTTGGCCAATGGCATTGGGCAATATGACTCAATAGGTCCAACTATGCTCTAAGTGTCTAAGGCAAAAAGGTGTGCTATACAGTACAGGGTTACATCCTGGTTTTCAAGGACAGTTTGAGTTTTCACCTGTTATCCCAAAATAATTAATAGTGTTCCTTTTCCCTCTCAAATATATCCTGGTTTGGATGAGAAGTTACGTGGCCTCTCTATGAATGGAGCCTTTTATAGGTGTCAATTGCAGAATCATTTTTGAGCAAAGTTATGCCGATTCTGTGAACAACTATTTTCCTTTTGAAAAACAGTTTCTGCCTTACTGCCCCATGTTGGTAAAGACTGAATACCTGGTCACAGGAACACTGAGTGGCCATGTGACCTGAGTGGCTCATCATGAACTGAATGTGTCACAGAATTCCCTCATCAAGTGAAGTAATATGTGAGATCTGGCTCAAGCAAGTCTGGAAAAATTGCGTGAATGAATATGGCTTTGGTTCCAATGATGCCTACTCCTTCTGTACTATTACCTCTCCATCAACCCACAACTAAGAGTCTATGAGCAGTTAATGTAGGAGAGAGCCCCCAGCTGGGTTTACAAATGATTGTGCATGACATTCTGACACTAAAGAAAGACTATTGCAGTATTACAACTTTACAGGGGGGTGTCTCTGAAAGACAGGGGAAGAGGAACCCTCCCAAGAGGTAAAACTTAGGGCAATATATCTATTTGCTTGGTTTATGCTGATTCATGGGCAGTGGCTGATGGTTTAGCTGAATAGTCAAAGCTTGGAAAAAATACTGTGAAACTGCTGACAGAGAGGTCTAAGGGGCAATTATGTGAATGGACCTCTCAGAATGGACAGAGAGTTCGAGGATTATTTGTATCCCATGTGAATGTTTCCCAAAGATGATCCACTCAGAGGAGACTCAATGATCAAGTGGACAAGATGACCCATTTCACAAAGTCAGTTGGGTCTCTCTCCTTGGATACCCTAGTACTTGCAAAATGTCCTTAGCACAGGCATGGAGGCTACACACATCCCCTCACCAAAGCAGATCTGGTCATCATCCCTGCTGAGTACCTAAAATGCCAACAGCAGAAGCCAATGTTAAGCCCCTAACATGGCACCATTTCTGAAAGAATTAGCCAGCCATCTAGTGGGAAGATGACTGTGGGCACCTTCCTTCATAAAAGGAGCAGTAATTTGTTTTGTTTACTGGAATAAATACGTACTTTGGACATGGATTTGCATTCCCTGACCACAATATTCTTCCAGCATCACCATCTGGAGAATTACAGAATGTCTTATTCATTATCCTGGTGCCTCACATACAATTGCTTCTAACCATGGAACACATTTGATAGCAAATGACTACAATAATGAGTTTGTAAACATGTAATTCACTTTTTTACCATGTACCTCATGATGTAGAAGTAGCTGATCTAAAAGGTAAAATAGGTTTTTTTTTTTTTTTTTAACAACTCATTGATCGCACCAGCTAGGAGACCATCCCTGTGAAGTGGGCACTCTGACTTACAGGAAGGGGTATCATATAAACCAGCAACCAATAATGATGCTATTTCTTTTTCATAACTAGAACATAGGATCTAGCAATTAATGGAAGGAAATGAGAACAGATCCTCTTACAGTTATCCACTTCCAGAATTGTTGCCTCCATTCCTGCAAGTAGAATCTTAGTTGCCTAGGGAGGAATGCTTTTACAGGGACACAAAAAAACAGTTTCTCTTAACTAGAAGCTGAGATTGCTGCTGGCCACTTGGGTTCCTCATTCCACTAAACCAACAGGCAGGAAACAAGGAGTTTACTATATTGGCTGAGTGACTGATACTGATTATCAAAAGTAGGTATGATCACTGTTATACCATGAGGACAGAATATGATTAGAATACAGGGAGTTACAAGGTTTTCCTCTTGGAAGTGTCCTCTCCATTAGTCAAAGTAAATGGAATTTCTGCAAGATGAAAAGAGTTTTGAAGACAGATGGTGGTGGGGATAGGACAATGATGTGAACATACTTAAGTGAACACCACTGCACATTTGAAAATGGTTAGGATGGTAAATTTTATGTTATGTGTATGTTACCACAATTTTAAAAAGCATTAATAGAAGACTACAACCCAATAAAAAAGCATTAATAACTTTGATCCTTCAGGAATGAATGTTTGGGATACTATACCAGTTAAAGAGTCCAAACAGCCAAGATGCTGGATAAGGAAGAAGGGGACATTAAATAGGTGATGAAATAAGGATTCATAAATATGTACTATGGCCTCCTGACCAATTAAGAAAAGATTATAGCAAATATGTATATTTTCTTTCTAGCTTGCTGTGTGTGTGCATGTGTGCACGTGCATGTGTGCGTGCATGTGTGTGTGCATGTGTATAAATTGCTAGTGGTGAATGACTCTGCAGCTTAGTTTTTAGGTTATAAAATATTCAGGTGGCACTGTGACTGCTTTAGAAGACAGAGTAATATCATCCAGAGATGGATATGGTGAGTGATGGAACTATGTCTCATCCTTTTATAGAAGAGGGTAAAAGTGTCCTCACTAAGAGGAAAATAATTCCTTCATGTAAGCTGAAGGTATACTGTGGTTGCTACTGTTATATGAAAATTAAATTTGGAGAGAAGGAGGAGAGTAGATGTTGGGTTTCCAAGGGGTGGGTGACACCAGTCATCTGCCTATTTGCTCTTAACCTTTATTCCTTTCCTCTGTGTTCTGCTATGTATTGTAAGGGGCCAGAGCCACCCTTAAACTACGCTTCCCAGGTCACCTTCCCAACTGGCTTCCAGTGAGATACTGCCAAGGGAGGGATTGGTGAGACTGGAAGACCAAAACAGGTGGAACAGCAACTATCTTATTTGGTTCCTGACAGCTTGCTGGTGGCAGCAGTACAACAACAGGTGGTTCTAACAGCAGCATCTGTGCTGGCAGAGGTTCCAGCCCTGACTGAGGCAGCACATCTGCAGCAGATCTACAACTATAGCACTTTTACAACTTTTAGACCTAAAAGCCCAGCAGCAAGGATGGGGTGCCTGGGTGGCTCAGTCAGTTAAGTGCCCGACTTCAGCTCAGGTCATGTCAGGCTCTGTGCTGACAGCACAGAGCCTGGAGCCTGCTTTGGATTCTCTCTCTCTCTCTCTCTCTCTCTCTCTCTCTCTCTGCCCCTTCCCCCACTCATATTCTCTATCTCAAAAATAAATAAACATTGAAAAAAAAGTTAAAGCCCAGCAGCAGGGATAGGCTTGTAGGCCCCAGTCCAGCAGTGTGAACAGCTTCTGCTCTCTTGAGTATCAACCTTCTTCCTTTTTGCTCTTTCCATACCCCTCTTCTCCATTGTGCTCTTCCAGCCCTTCCACCACCTATGTAACCAATTCCCTCCATTTATTATTGCTAATATTTAGGTGTAATAAAGGTACTCTGATTGGTTTTTTTCAAGCGTCCTTATCTTTTAGAACTGTACACTGGATTATTTACAGATGAAACTACATGAAACTACATGAATCTGCTATATTCATTTATGGCTGGATACATTTGAGATTTTTCTTAAGAATAATCTAAGGTTGGGTGTGGTGGGGATATAGGTGAAACATGATTGGCTATGACCTCAGAGCTGTCAGACAATAATTGCTGGGTGATGGGTAAATGGAGGTTCATTTTGCCATTGACTCTGCTTCTATGTGTGTTTGGAATTTTCCATAATGAAATGCCACCTATTATCTCTCCCCACTAAAAACAATGAACTACTCTCCATCTGCAATACCTCAAGTGGTTTTTATATTCCTGACTGATACGTGTCTGGTCATAAAGAAAAACTGGTTAAGATGAAGCCAACACTGAGGGGAAAAAAGATCACACCTGTATCCAGCGATAAGTGAATCCAGCACTCACCTTAGGACTTACAGGTACATGAGCCAATAAATTCCCTTTTTGTTTAAGCTAGTTTGAGTTGATTTCTGTCACTTGCAAACAAAAGGAGCCTAATGAAATCCCTAATATAATGATCACTATCATTGTCCTAACCCCTTGAGAAACTAACCAACCACTTTCATCTCTGTAATCTCCATCACATCTACCATCATCACAATAAACATTATCACCCTGACTTTCACCTTCACCATCTCTGAATTGGTTAACATCCACTGAATACCTTCTTGTGCAAAAGCACTAGATCATCATCCAGATGCTTCAGATCAAAGATAAGTAAGACAGGGCCTCTGCCCTCACAGTGCTCACAATCTATTTGGAAGACTATATGTATATCATCCATTTATCTATTATACATATATTTATGTATATTTATGAGGTGTAAGTCACAATAGAATGTACTAAGTTCTTTTTTTTTTTTTTTTTTTTTTTTCAACGTTTATTTATTTTTGGGACAGAGTGAGACAGAGCATGAACGGGGGAGGGGCAGAGAGAGAGGGAGACACAGAATCGGAAACAGGCTCCAGGCTCTGAGCCATCAGCCCAGAGCCCGACGCGGGGCTCGAACTCACGGACCGCGAGATCGTGACCTGGCTGAAGTCGGACGCTTAACCGACTGCGCCACCCAGGCGCCCCTAGAATGTACTAAGTTCTAAAGTTAGAAGGAAAACATTAAATTCAACAGATACTTAGAGAAGGGAGGAAGAAGTATGGTCTAAAACAGTCAGGGAAGCCTTCTGGTAAGGAAAGGAGGAGGGCCTGAGCAGACCCTTGGAATACATGCAGAATCTACATAAGAAAAGAACATAATGGCCATAAGCATGGTCTCTAGACCATTCTTAAATTCTGACTCAGCCACTTATTAGCAGTTATTTAACATATCTGTGCCTCAATTTCCTCATCTATAAAAGAGGGATAATAATAGGACACCTATTTCATAGGATTGTTGTGAGGATCAAATGAGTTAATATGTATATGTGCTGAGAACCATGTCTGGCACATAATAAAGCACTATGCATTATTACGAACAGAGAAAGGACTGGTACATTCTGGTCAGAAAGCATGGCCTGAACAAAGGTGCAAAATGGTAACATACAAAGCATAGTAGGTTTGTGAAGGGGAAAAGTCTGGCAAGAGCAATGTCCACAATTTACCCATGACCAATCAGAGGTACGGAAAGGGACTTGTTAGATACCTGAACGTCTCCTAATAGCATAGAGGAGTGTGAGGCCACCCATCTGAGGCTTAGTCATTCTTTGGGTCCCTGCTTCCATGACTGTCTTTCTTAGGAACTTCAGTCGGTAGCATTTTCGCTGCTTTGAGCACTTACAGCCTGTCTTTATAGCACTTCTGAGCTGCTCTGGGCTATTTCTTTGCATAACTTGCACCCAAAGGTTCATGAGGGAACACGTGGCATGGACCTTAGAATGTAGAACTTACTGTTCTGTGACAGCCAAATTGAGTGGCAGGGAAGTGAGCCCATTGCCTGTGAGGAGCAGGACACGGAGGTGTGGCAGAATCCCCAGATCACAAATGGCCTCTGCAGTCAGGCTGTTAAAGGAAAGGTCCAGGAACTATGGTACAAAGATAAAAGATGGGAGAGTAGAAGCACTATGCATGACAACGATGCTCATATGTGAGGTGGGAGCTAACTACTTTTTTTTTTTTTTTTTAACCTTCTGGGCAGCCCCATCACTCACAAGCCTAAAACCCTCTTGATTCCCTGGATTAACATTCAAGGCCCATTATAGTCCTTTCCCAGCCTATTTTCTAGCTTTAGCTCCCACTGCAAATCTTGATTTGTCCTGTGGTGCTGACCAAAGTGACATCTTTCCCATTCCCTGCATCATCCCACCTAGAGATAACTGCTTGAGCTTTTCACTCAACCAGGAATGCCCTTTCTCCCATGTGTCTGAATCCAAGCCCCAAAAGGGCAACTCAAAAGCTGCATCCTTATAAAATCTTTCCTAATCCCCCAGCCATATGGAATCTCTCTCTCCCCTGACGTTAAGTGCTTTATCTAGGGGTACTTCTTACAGTCAACCAGGTATCTGATAGTTGGATACACATCTTAAGAATAGGGATATTGGTACATGGATGTACCTTGCATAGTCCTGGCACACAGTGGTGGACTAGACCATAAACTGTCAGGTCAAGGGCCATGCTCCTCTATTGCTATATCCTTGTAATCTAGCATAGGACCTTGCACATAGTAGGTGCATATAAAAAATCAGCTGAAATGAACTGGCTGATGAGGGCAATGACCCAAACTTTCACCTCATTTCAACCAAGGCCACCTAGACTTATGAAATAATTGGGTCAGGGGCCTGTCGGTAAACTGAGTGTCTATGTGCAAAAACAAAGGCAGTTGGGATAAATGATATCAACTAGTCTTTTTTCTCTCTGTTTTGGGCCTCTCTAGACACTCACTTTAGCACTTATGTATAAATCTGTTTCTTCTCCTCCCCTTCCATCCATACATTCCCTTTGAAACTTAGGGAGGGAGCCAAACCATAAGAGACTCTTAAAACCTGAGAATAAACTGAGGGTTGATGGGGGTGGGAGGGAGGGGAAAGTGGGTGATGGACATTGAGGAGGGCACCTGTTGGGATGAGCACTGGATGTTGTATGGAAACCAATTTGACAATAAATTTCATATTAAAAAAATAAAGAAAGAAAAAAAGAAAAATATGGGGGCAATTACAGCATCTTATCCAGCTGGTGAAGGAACAAGGTCTTTGGTCGACAACATCAGTGTTACACAGTCAGACATATAAACAACTGACTGTAGGTCACTGCCAGAGGAAGACTGGGTTTGGTCTGACTCCACTGTTATAATTAATTTATTGTCCCTGTAGACCTGAGTTTGAGTACTGGCCAAATGTGTGATTTGGGCAAATGACTTAACCTGAGCTTCCTTATCTACAAAGTAGAAATAATAATGAGTCATTGGGGTGCCTGTGTGGCTCAGTCAGTTAAGTGTCCAACTCTTGATTTCAGCTCAGGTCATGATCTCACAGTTCGTGAGTTGGAGCCCGGCATCAGGCTCTGCACTGACAGTGTGGAGCCTGCTTGGGATTCTCTTTCTCCCTCTCTACCCCTCCCCTGCTCACTCGCTCTCAAAATAAATAAACTTTAATAATGAGTCCTTATGAGGAATTATGTGGATAAAACCTTTAGCATGAGTTTGCCACATAGTAAGAACTTAATTAATGTTGGCTGTCATCATTATAACCATCCTTTCATTCAAGAACCTTACACTAAAGGTTGCTTTGTACCAGTCTCTGTCCTCTCTCTGCTAGCTCACAACCTAGTTGGAAAGCTAGATACATACATGTATCTATTAAGTAGCAACGCTGCTGGGATAGAGGTCTGAACACAGACCAATGGAAGCACACAGGAAGGAATAGTCAGCTCTACCAAAGGATGCAGCAGCTTCACAGAACAGGTGATGCTTGAGTTATCTTCAGAAACTAGTTGGTAGTCACCAAATTGTTGAGGGCAAAAAGACATGCAGTACAGCAAGAAGCATGTACAGAAACCAGGAGGCAAGAGGTAGCCTAGCCTGTTCTGAAAACTGTAAACAGTTTGGGTATGACTAGAGTCTGTGGTATAACAGAGGGCTTGATAAGACTGGGCAGGCCATGAAAGCTACCAAGCACCAAAGGAGTGCTGAGTTCATGCCACCATCAGCAAATTCCAAGTTTTGAGAGTTCACACAAAGGTGTGATTCCACTTGGCAGGGGCAAAGTGAGAAGCTTTCGAGGAAGAAGACTTGGAAAGCTGGCTCGGATAATCACAGTTTGTAAAGGTGGGGAAAATCCTCTCCCTCGTACCCATATGTGGGCAGTCAATGAGACCTATGGATTCTATCTCCTTAATATCTCTCATTCTTGTTCCCTCCAACTCATTCTTCATGCAGCAACCCTACCTATCATCCACTGGATACTTCAAACTCCTTACGAAGGCTTCCAAGGCTTCCCACGGTCTCTCTTCTGCCACCTCTCCAGGCTCATCTGTCACTACACTCTACTGTGCTTCACTCTCCATTCCAACTACACTGAGCTGTTTCATCAGTGTTGTAGCTCAGGGGTTGGTAAACTAACGCCTCTGAGCCACATCCATCCTGCTGTCTGTTTTGTAGGGCCTCTGGGCTAAGAATAATTTTTACACTTTTAAATGGTTGAAAAAAGATCAAAGACTAATGTGTGAAAATTATGTGCAATTCAAATTTGAGCATCATAAAGTTTTATTGGAGCACAGCCATGCTCGTTTGTTTACATTGTATCTATTGCTGCTTTCCTTTATAACAGAACTAATTATAACAGTTGTGACTAGTTATGACCATACAGAGCACAAACCTTAAAACATTCACTGTCTGGCCTCCTACAGAAAAAGTTTGCTGACCCTTGTCCTAGTTGGTTTGGCTATTCAATATTGGGTCCAAATTTGTTTTCCATAGAATTAAGGGCAGCTCAAAGAAATGAATAGCCTTAGAATCACAAGTCACAGAACTTCATAGCTGGCCCAGAATTTATAGAGGGTGGAGTTTAAGTCCCAGAGAAGGGAAGTGAGTTGGCCAAGGAACTATGTCAGAGTAGTGGCAGAATCAAGACAAGAAACAAGGTCTCCTGACTCTCAGGGCAGGGCTCCAACTGAGCCTTTTTCAGACCTGAATGTAGAAAACCAAATCATGGCAAAGTTAAGTTTTTCTAAATTGACTGCTGAAGAATCCTACTCTTCTGGTGGCAGCCTTTCTGGCAAACAAGAACAGAAGATTCCTAACCTCCTGCATCTGCTGAGTCACATCAAGTTTTATTACACTTCAAAGTATTCATTACTGTGAACTGCAAATTCAGGACTTTTGACAGCTTTATGCTTTTTCTTAGAGAGACCTTGCAAATCATAGAGACAGAAACAAATGGTTAGCCAAGAGATTTCCTTTTCTCATTTATATTCGGCATCTTGACTTTGGTCTGCTCTCTTATGTAAATAAATTCCCTTGGGTAAGGCTGGGTCTGCTGGATAAATAATCTTTATCAGAAGGTATCAAACTATGAAGTGGGACATCCAAGAATCAATCACAGTGAACCATTAGAGCCAAGCTAGTCAGCTGTGGGGTCTGAGCCTATAGTCATGTCCCCTTCCTATGGCCCACTGGCACTTGAAATAGGGGTTTGAAATAGTAGGTGTGAGGAAGACAAGATGCCTGGCACGATGCATGACACACAGGAACTCAAATGACTACTCTTTTAAAAAGTAAAATAACTCTCAGAATGGAAGGTTATAAGAAGCTTCCAGGTCTGTACGTCACAGAAACGGCTACCCATTTGGCCAATGGCTATCTCTAACACCTGGAATCTCTTTTCCACTGTTTATACTGAAATATTGTATACAATTTTTTTTTTTTAACACAGCACAAAATCACACCAGTTGTTATCAATTTACACTCACTCTGTTTTACTGGACTTTTAAGAGCTCTGCTTCCTGGACAATTCTTAGGACCACTCCTATTACAAATCATAGTAAATCACTGCTATCCTCAATATGACTTGAAACCATGGAGAAAAAGTACCATTACATTGAGTATAGCATGTTTTAAGAACACAAGGACATATAATCCATTTTAGGAAGATTGCCATCCCAAGCAGTTCAAACTTTTTAAAACTTTGGCATACAAAGGGCATTAACTCTGAAATATTCACTCTTGTGGAAGGACTCTCTCTCTCTCTTTAGCAAGACTAAGTTAAGTGAGGCTTTTGTGAAGAGTGGCTGACCCTTCATTAAATAATTTCGGTTATTAACTCTTTGAGGTCAACCCAAGGTTTATGACATACAGACGTTCTGCTGAGATTTGAATCTGAAACACTTCTACTATAAGGCCAACATATGGGGAAGAGTCCATTATTCAGTGAATCAGCCTGGCCAGATGTCCAACCCCACACCTTGCTCCAATTCTGTGGTTCTCTAATCTCCACGCATGCAGTGCCTCTGAGGTGGTGACATAAGCTTTGTTTCTTTGTGGAAAATGGCCCTAAAGTTTTCATGGAAGTTGAAGAGGTGATTAACTTGAAGTATGAGAACATGCATAGAAAATACATCACTACGGGAAACTTAATTTAGGATAAAGACAAGAATACAAACAAATTTTACTGTAATTTTGAATCTGAGATTTAGAGAACAGCTATGGATGTACAAATGTCAAGAGTATACTGTAGAGCTCATAGAATTCATGTTTTATTTCACAGTCCCTCTGGGCCTATGAACTAGGCCTTTAGCCTCTTTATCCGAGCCCACTGGAGCCAATCTGGCTCATTCAGACCAGGATGGGTCTCTGGATTCAGTCCATAATGCCTCTAGTTCAGTTGGTCCAATCTGCTATGTCTAGCACTTAACCTCCAAGGCTCTTTAGCTGCCACTGGATCCAGACCTCCCCTCAAACTCTACTTCCAATAGTATTCTATTTAAACTCATTTTTTTTTTTAATTTTTTTTTTCAACGTTTATTTATTTTTGGGACAGAGAGAGACAGAGCATGAATGGGGGAGGTGCAGAGAGAGAGGGAGACACAGAATCGGAAACAGGCTCCAGGCTCTGAGCCATCAGCCCAGAGCCCGACGCGGGGCTCGAACTCACGGACCGCGAGATGGTGACCTGGCTGAAGTCGGACGCTTAACCGACTGCGCCACCCAGGCGCCCCTAAACTCATTTTTTTTTGCACAGACTCCTTTGACATGATGTTTGGCATTTATTTTCCCAGACCATGTACAATGGCCATTGGTATGATACAGTGTCACCTATGTATCACTGCTGCCACTACCACTACCCTCATCACCACCACCAACCCTACCACCCTCACCAGAGGACTACTGTCAAGCAAGGGTCTGGCTGTAAAGGCCCAGAGAGCTCCTTCCCAGCAGTTATAATCAGTAGAGACCTCTACACCCATTCCTGACAAGGAAACAGGTGGGCACCAAAAACTCCCTACCTCCAACTTACTTCCAAGAACTTAAAGTCTCCATATTTCACGTAGATGGTTTTGATTCCATTAAGTGCGAGCTCCAGTTCCTTTAACGCTGGAAATGTATGAAATGCCTCTACAGGAGAAAGAGAGAATCAGCTACTTGTGAAGGACCTTAAGACTTTAAGACAGAGTTAACAGTGGTCATTTACTGGGTTCTCACTGGGTTAGGCCAGGTTTGCGGTCAGGTGCTTTGTACATATGTCCTTTAAATCTCTAACAACACTGAACAATAGGGATTACTACTCTCATTCTACTGCTGAGGAAATCGAAGCTTGGCTAGGCTAAATGATTTGCTAGAATGGAATTGCTGGGAAATAAAAGGGCCAAGAATTGAAATCTAATGTCTAACTCCAAAGTCCACTTAAAAATTATCTTTGTCATTTCTTATTATGAAAGTAAAACATGCCTACCAAAAAAAAGTTTAAAAATACAGAAGAACAAAAGTTCCCTTGACTCTCAACATAAGATAACCATTGAAAGTTTCATGTATAATACTCCAGAATTTTTCTCATGTGTACAGTGAAACACACACACCTTGTTACACAAATAGAATCATACCATACACACTGTGACTTGCTTAACGATATGGCTTAAAGATTGTTCCAGGTCAAAACAGGTAGATCTGCACATGTCTGAATTATGTTCCATATTATAGACATACCTTAATTTATTTAACCATTCCCTTATCGATAGCCTTTAGGCTATCTGGACAAAAAATAAGAACACTTTTCCCTTTCTGTATGAGAATTGGACTTTGGGTTAACTTTCTCGCCCTGTTCCCTGGTAACCTGAAACAAATGGTATGGTAACATAGTTAGGCAATATTATTGTGGTAAAAATGATGCCAGATTGGTAAATCACATCTGGACTAGGAGAAACTAGAAATGAACTATAAACATCTGAAGGGGGCATCGTAACTTTGGGCTTTGGATGTGTGGTGACTCCCATCATTAGTCATGTCCTTTGCAAGAACTCTAGGAGCCATGTCTAAGGAGTATTACAATAGCTATTTGCTCTTGTGGGGAATGAGGCTGCTAATCTAGAGTGGCTCCTACCTCTACCCAATGAAGAGTCTTATTCTCTTGGACCTTGGACCTGAGCAGGGGGCTACAGAGAATGGCCCATGAATGGAGGCACAGACTGCTACATGAACTGCTGTGAGGAGTCCACCAAAGAGCACCTACAGATGCTGTGCTGCTGGGACACTGCATGGAATGACTTAGAGCCTTCTGGTGTCAAGTGGGGTCTATGGTGGTCTTGTGAGTCAGAATGTTCAGTAGAGCCTAAGAAAAAGACTGCTTGGTAGGTATTTCAGGATGTTTCCAATGAACGTCCTTGTACAAGTTTGTTTCTGTAGGATAAATTCCTGAAAGTGAAACTACTTGATTAAAGGCAATGACTACTTTGACACTGCCAAACTGTCTTCCAAAGATGTTGCCCCAATTTATTACACTTCTGCCAGTGAATATGAAAGTATCCATGTCCCCATCAATGCTGGCTGTCATCAATCACTCCTCATTTTTGCCAATATTTGATAGGCAAAATATAGGATTGTGATGCTGTTAATTATTAGTGAGGTTGAGCATCTTTTCATAGGCCTATTGGCCTTTGTATTTCAAGCCCATGTTCCTGATAGACCACCCTGTTTCCTCAAGGGCAGAGACTGTGTCACATGCTTCTTTAAAAACATCCCTCACATTCAACCATTAAAAACTGACCTCACCATATTTTCCCCTAAACTTGCCTCTCCTCTAGTGTTCTCTGTCTCAGTGAACCCTTTGGTTCCTTCCTCTTTCCATATGCCCAGTAGCTACCAAATCCTCTGTTATTTCTACCTTCTCCTGAATCTCTCTTGCAATCCTCCTTACCCCAACTGCTTAGCTCAGGCCTCCCCACCCCTCCCCTGGAAAAAATGAAATCATCTCCCAGATTTTCTGGTCCCTGTCTTCTTATCATTTACTTTCCTCATGGCTACCACTGAGCCTCTCTACTTACAAGCATTTCAAGGCTCTCTTCTGCCTGCAGGATTCGCAACAACTCAGGGCTCTTGATACTCTAGTCCCTGCCAAGCTTTCTAGAATCCATTTTACCCTACTCACACGCCTTGCAAACATACAAAGCCTCTGCAGGGTCCTGATCAGGCACTGCTGTCCCACGTCTGCTCCACTGGCCTGAAATACCTTCCGACTCCTGAGGTGCTCCTGTTCATTTTTTAGGTCTCTCTGCTCAGTGCCCCCTTCCTCAGAAGTTTCTCCTGACACTCTGGTCTGGGTTGATGTCCTGCTTATATGCTTGCGTATTATTTTCTGATTCCCTCTATTACTGCACTTACCATATCCTGCTATAACTGTCTGTGTTTGAACCAATTTTTCCCAACAAACTAAGCTCACCAGAACAGAACTGGACCCATTCATTTCTAAAAGCCAAGCACTCACATAGTCCTGACACCCAGCAGGGGTCGCTATGGATTTGCTGACTAAACAAGAAGCCTTTATGCTCCTATAGGAATTCTTATAAGCTTAAAAGCATTTTTATATACCTGTCTCATCTCACCCTACAAGGCATCCTACCTTGGGGAGGAAGAAAGGAAAGGAATTATCTCCATTTACAGGAAGAGAAGCACCAGCTCACAGAGAAACGCTCTGAAGGAGGTAGTGCCAGCTCTAGGTTGAAATCCCAGTCCAGGGGTTCTCCAGAACCCAGCCTATCACACTCCAAAAAAGAGATGAGCAGCCAGTCATGGATGGACTGACAGGGAAGTTCTAACACAAGCGACTGGCTGTGCTGGCTAAGATGCAGAAGATAGTTTTCAGGAAAAAAAGCTTACCTAAAGGCAGCAGGTTTTCTGAGGCATTGATGTAAATCACCGAGTGAAAATGCTTGAAGTCCTTTTCCTTAGCCTGTGGGAAAGCATTTCAAAAGAACACAAGATTTGTTCCCTGCCTGGAGGCCTTGCCAAAGCTCCGGAACTGCTATTAGAAGGAGCAAAGACCTACAGGGATAAGCTATATTCTTAGCAAAGAGCACCCACTTGCTGAGGGCCAGAATGACTTTTCTGCTTCTTTTTTTCTATTATGAAATAGTTCAAATGTACAGAAAAGTTTAGAGAATGAAACTCTGAAGACCCCTGTAACCACTATCCCCCTTTAATAAATATGAAGATTTTATGGCCTTTGCTTCAATTTTCCTTAAAGAAATGAAATACTATAGAGTTGGCCATGCCCTCCCCCCATCCCCATATCCTTCCCCAACTGTATCCTTCTCCTTCTCTCACAGATAACAGCTATCCTAAACTGGTGATTATCATTCTCATACTTGTTTCATACTTGTATTCTACATATATGTACCCATAAACCATATATAGTATTATTTACATGTTTTAAAACACTATGTTATATGCAAATCATACTGTAGGTGTCATTCTGCACCTGCCTTTTTCACTCAACACTATGTTTTTGAGATTTACTTGTGTTGATACACATAGTTCTTTTGAGATTTACTTATTTTATTTACTTATTTTAATTTTTTTTAATGTTTATTTATTTTTGAGAGAGACAGAGACAGAATGCGAGTGGGTTAGGTGCAGAGAGAGAGGAAGACACAGAATCCAAAGCAGGCTCCAGGCTCCGAGCTGTCAGCACAGTGCCCGATGCAGGGCTCGAACCCACAAGCTGTGAGATCATGACCTGAGCCGAAGTCAGATGCTCAACCGACTAAGCCACCCAGGTGCCCCATTACTTATTTATTTATTTTAATTTCTGTATAGTAGTATACCACCAATTGCTTGTCATATGCCATTGAAGGCCTACAAACCAAAAACATTTGCCATAATTGCAAAAACATTGGCTAATGGGGGCCACAAATGTGGCTCCAGGCTACCTATTAGCCAATTTAAAGAAAGAAACCTGATTCATTACATGAGTCACAGTGTGTGTAAGAACAAACCAGCACCTTGGGAGAACCATTACCACTCCTGGCATTGAAACTTGAGAGAAATTTTTTCTGATGGGAACTCAGTGTCACCCCAACAGAATTCTATGACAAATTCAAACCAACTCCCACAATGCTGCTTCCTTTAATTCACCTCACATGGGCCAATGGCTTACAGCAAAAGATTGTATCTAAATGTTGTTTCCACACAGCGAGTCTTTGGCCCTCCCCACCCCCTAGTCCCTAGTCCTCAGGGACTCTGGTGGTACAGCGGACAAACAGCCAGAAGCCACCTCAGGTCTGGCTCATCTCAATCCCATCTCTGCTGGCTGGCCCTACCTTGGAGAACTTCAGGCCGCTCACGTTAATGTTGCACAGGTCTGATGGCTTCCTTACACAATGGTGCTTCAGCTGGAACACAGTGCAGAGAGTCAGCTCTCAAGACCCCAACAAAGTTTAGTAATTGGCCAAAACAACAAATGACCCCCTGTTGAGAAAGGCGGCCTGGTACAGTGCAAAGAGCATGGGCTTTGGGAGTTGCTCAGAACAGAGCTGCCACCTCAGCCCTTCTACCTCTAAGTTTCCTATCTGCAAGATGGGGATAGTCACACTGACTTTATAGCGTTCTTAGGAGGATCCCTTCATCTCTGTTCCTTCCCTGTCTTTTCTGAGCCCCACTTTTTCTACCTGATTCTTTAAAAAAAAAATCGGTATTTCTGGGGCTTTACCAATCTCACTACATGTATAACAATTTATTATTTGTTCGTGTCTTCACTCTTTAATTCACTAAATATTTACTAAGCATTACTTTGAGCCATGTATTATGCTAAATATATCAATACATTTTCTTCTAATCCTAACTAAACCCTTTGACATAAGTATGATCATTTTCCTTTTTAAATGAGAGAAATAAGGTTAAGAGAAAAAATGCCTTGCCTAAGGTCCCACAGGCAGTAAGTGATAGATGATTTGAATCCACTCTGTGCTCTTTTGACTACCATATGTTGCTCCTTATAAGTAAAAAGTTTGAAGACAATCTCAATATTGGAGCTTCTATTTCTGTTTGACCAAACTTCACTCTTTTTTCTGTTAATAATTTTGTTATAGCATCTATTGTGTTTAGGCATTGTGAATTAAGCATTTTGAATATTCTAATAACAGCATGGAAGCCAAGTAGCAAGTATTTATAAATGTGACACTTATTTTTTACAGATTTATTTATTTTAAGTAATTTCTACACACAACACGGGGCTCGAACTCACGACCCTGAGATCAAGAGTCAGATGCTCTACTGACTGAGCCAGCCATGCACCCCTAAATGTGATAAATATTTTAAAGGAGAAATTCAAGATGCTACAGGAGACAATAATGGAAGGCCCTAACCTCAGTATGAAAGTGAGGAAATATTTAGTTGAGGAAGTACTATTTCAGGTGAGACCCAAAAGGTAAGTAGGAGTTGGTCCCATGGAAGTGGGTGGCAGGCCTGTGAAAGCTATCAGGGCAAGAAACAGCCAGGTGCTTTTGAGAGGATGAAAAACAACAAGGCAAGGGAGGCAGCCACTGGATCACCTGGGTCCATACTGACTGTGTAAAGGAGTGTGGATTTTGTTCTACAGTCAGTGGAAAGCTAACAGACTTTTTTTTTGTAAGAGCTGACAGCAATTTTATAAAAATAGCTTTGTCCACTACACACAGAAGAGATGATGAGAGACCAATACACCAGACATTGTTAATTACCTTCCCTAGAGCTAGTTCTCTACTACTTCCATATTAAAGAATCCCAAAGTTATTCACACTTCTCTGAGTGGATGTGTCCTTAGGCCCAAGCTCCAAGGATAAGTCCTGACTGTCTAATTCAAGCTTGGAGGTCATGTTCCCCTAAATAATGACTGTTGGGACCTATGATATAGGTCTAGCCAATGAAACAGACACTGGCTGCTGGGGGTGGGAGGCCAGTTCTGGGGAGCTCTTTTTATTTATGAAAATAGACATAAGACAGTGACAATCCTTTTTGTACCTCTGGATGTCATTCTTTATATGTGATGACTGGAGTTGCTGCAGCCATCTTGGGATCATGAAGGCAATCAGCCCAAGAGGACAAGTTAACATGCTAAGGAAATAAGAGCAGAAAGATGAAGGAATCTGGGCCTTTAACACTAAACTCACCTACCCTGGAATAACAATGCCCCTGGCTTCTTTTATGTGAAATAAAAGCATCCTAGTTGGTTCAAACTAGTTAGGAGGTCATTGAATTAATCTAATAAAAAATGATGGTTGTTCAGATTAGGGTAGAGACAGTGGTGATTAGGAAAATAAAGATTTTAAAACTATTTAATAGAAGTGCCAGGCTTGGTAGTGGTGGGAATGGGGTGGTAAGGGAGAGGCAAGTGTCGAGCTAACCCCAAGTTACTGGCTTGGTGCCATTACTGAGGCAGTATAGTAAAAAGAAAAGGGGTATGTCTTGGGACTTGGAGTAAGGGGATTGGCACAGCTCAATATGAGGTGCCAGTGGAACATTCAAGTAAAACTATCCAGCAGATAGGTAGGTATCCCATCACTCTGAAAAACACTGTATTGCTTCTGCCATATAAAGGAACAACATGGGTAACAAACCATGTCGATTAATGTGGGAATATATATGTCTTGAGAAACAAAAGGGAAAAGAAGACTACTATAGTAAGTCTTTCTGCCCTTCCTCAGTACTATTGTTTCAGTCCTCCGCACACCCCAGTGAGAAGTGGACATTGTGATGAAGGAAATACCATGGGACTCTGCAAAAAGCTTACACTACCCACTTGAAGTGAGATGCAACCTCAGAGCTTCCTCCTCAAGGCTCTCTTTAAACATCTGATCTGTGTAGAAAGCCACCTGTTGAGAACCATAAGTAGAGCCTGAGAACAGAGTAGAATGCTGGAGAGTTCTTCATAGGGAGTTAGGCAAACTGGACTAGATATTAATATTAGTTTACAAATTTGTCTTTCTTTGCCAAGCCACCGAGGCATTGCACAGAGCAGATGTGATCTACCTGGCTGGTCTCCAACACAGCCACCCCGGTCTTCTTCGTAAAGCCTGCCCCAGGTACTAGGTACTATCTGATCAGCTCCCCTAGACTTCAGTGAGATACTAAACCCAAAGGACAAAGTCTGTGGAGTGTGGAATTTCCCCAGTCCCTCCATTCCTGGAAAACGGGAATCTCCACCCTCTACCAGGTACAGGAATGGGATTTTCAATTTACTGTTCCCCTGACCTACTCCTTTGCCTTTCTAACTCAATTAAATTGAGTCAGGCTTTGGAGTCAGTAGACCAGAGTTCTCATCCTGAGTAGTTCTAATAATGAGTAGACCAGAGTTCTAATTATTAGCTATAGGACCATGGCCAAGGCATATTACCTCTTGGGGTCTCAGTTTTCCCATCTGCACACTGGCAACAACATAATAGGGACAATAATACCTATCTCACAAGGTGGATATAAAGAAAGCTTACATGTAAAGAAAGCTTTGGGTCCCTTCATCATCCTGACTGTACTCAGCCAAGATCACTCTAATAGTTTGGGGTGGGTTGGGGGTAGTTGTACCAGAGTGGAACAGGGCAAGTCCCTTGTCTCCCATCAAGACAGTCATCAGCTGATGCTGCCAGCCACTCCAGGATATATTCACTCTCACCAGAAAAGCCTGGTCCAGTATGTGTCCAGGAACATCCTCTTGTTTTTCATGTAGAGACCCTTTCTTCCCCCTGACCTCAAAAGAAACCTTCTTCTGGCTTTCCTGACCTTCAGCTGGTGCCTCAAGCACATTCTTGGGCTTCTTCTTGAGGTTACATTTCCGAGCCACTAACCAGTGTCCTCGGCCTGTTGAGAAGATCAGAAAAATGAGAAGGAGCAAACTCCCCTAAAAGCTACAACTAGTGTGCTTACAGAGTATTTACCTGTAATACCAAAACCAAAAATAGCTCCACATTACCTGATATGCACCAGATACTGTGCTGCTGCTGGTGAGGTGTGTCTGCATACCCACCTCATTTAATTGGCCCCAAACCCCACTGAAAGACATGTTACTGTCCCCGTTTTACAGATGAAAAGGCTAAGACTCAAAGAGGTGGAATGACCTCCTCAATTCCTTCCTCCACACTTTTGTCTCTAAATGCTAATTTTCCTTTTAAGACCCCAGATCAAGTATTTCCTGTTTTACAAAGCCTTCTCTGACTCTCCTCAGCAGACTTGATTATTCTTTCCTACACTGGCTACTCTCCCATCTCTCATCTCTTGGCTAGAGCTAAATGAGTGGAGTCAACTCATCAGGCTCCATTTTGCTGGACTTTATCTTGGATCCCATTATTATAGGGGAAAGGTTGTATTAGGAGCTCAGGATAAGATGACAGTTCTGGGGTGCCTGATGGCTCAGTCAGTTAACGTGTTCAACTCTTGATCTCAGCTTAGGCCCTGATCTCAGGGTTGTGAGTTTAAGCCCTGCATTGGACTCCACGCCAAAAGAAAATGATAGGACAGTTGGCACTTAAAAAAAACTCAATACATTTTACTGTGTTAAGAACTCAAAAATTTGCGTAAGCAAAAAAGAATATGAGGTTTACTAGTAAGTTCACCTAACAAATCATGACAACATTCTAGAATCTGTGCCCTCCTACATCAGTTTATTTGTTCCAAGGCATTCATTGCAATCTGTAATTATTTTGTTTGCTTGTTTTTTGTCTGCTTTGCCCTGCAGAGACTTTGATTCGTCACAGTATTCCCAAGGCCTACGTAGAATTTCCCATATTGTGAGTATGGCTGAATGAATGCTGAGCCATAGCTCCTACCCACAATTACTCATCCAGACCTTTTCTGAGCATCAACATTGTGCTAGGAGCTAGGGTTGTGGAGATGAGTAAGACAGAGGCCCTGATTCAAAGAGCTTAATAATAGAAGGGGTACTGTAAAAGCACTGAAAGGGGAGCTACCAGCCTAGGCAAAGCTAGATCTAGTAAGTTTAAGGTTGACTAGATGGAGATGGAAAAGACAGGTATCCTGGGCAGAGGGAAGAGCACAAGAAGTACCCAGAAGCAAAAAAGATCAGGAGCATGCAGAAGAACAGCACAGAGCTGTGGGAATCAGCTCAGTGCCTCTGAGCATTGACTCCCTGTCCTCATAGTCCACTATCCTGCTTCAGGGGCTTGCCCTGACTCAACCTGCCTCTTGGATGCAGCTCCTGCCCTATGTCTGCCATGAACCATCTCCCACTCCCACTCTGGGCCTGACATTCCAGATAATCCATTTCTCAGGGTTGTCCCCATCTGGGGCATAGACCTTTGTCCTATTCTAATAGCCCTCCCAGAGACTCCAGTGTGAGTTAGTGCCCAAATTCCCAACATGACCAGAAAGTAAGGCTCAGACTGTGTAGAAGATGAACATGAGGGAAAAGAGACGAGGCTAAGGAGGTCAGCAGACTCAGATCAGAAAAGGTCTGGAGGATCAGAATAAGGAGATTGGTTTTTTGATTTTTGTTTGTTCTTTATGAGACAGCAAGCGAGAGAATCTTTCTGACACTACAGAGACTGACAGGGGGCTCGATCTCATGAACTGGGAGATTATGACCTAGTAGGATGCTTAACTAATTGAGCCACCCAGGTATCCCAAGAAGCTTGGGTTTTAAAGGGGTAGACTTTTAGCACAAAGAGTATCCATGGGAATGTTCCCCCCACTTTTTTTTTTTCATTTTGAGATGACATAAGACTTCTAGAAAAGTTGTGAAAATAATAGTTTCTCTACAGGTTTCACCCAGATCCCCCAATGTTAACATCTTAAATAATCATAATGATTGAAGGCAAAAAATTAACACTGGTACGTCAGTAACTAATCCAAAGCCTCCTTTGAATTTTGCCAGTTTTCTCACCTATGTCCCCTTTCTGTTTCCAGGGTATCTCACATTTCATTTAGTTGTCATGTCTCCTTAGAATCTCCCAATCTGTGACACTTCTTCAGTCTTTCTTTTTTTCTTATGTGATCTTGACACTTTTGAAGAGGACTGGTCAATTATTTTATAGAACGTCCCTCAATTTGAATTTGTTGTATGCTTTCCTATAATTAGACTAAGGTTCTGTGCTTTGGCAAAACTAGCACAGAAGTGATGCTGTGCCCTTCTCAGTGCATGATATCAGATGACAGATGATATCAGTAAATCTGATTACTGGTGATGTTAATTTTGATCACTTGGTTAGGGTGGTGGTTCCAACTTCCCTACTGAGAAGTTATTATTTTTCATTTTGTAATAAAGATACCTTGAGACTATGCAAATGTCCTGTTCCTCACCATACTTTGACGCACTAATTCTAGCATCTGTGATGGTTGATTTTATATGTCAATTGGCTAGGCTATGGTAAACAGTTATTCAATCAAACACTAATCTAGGTGTTGCTGTCAACGTATTTTGTAGATGTGGCTAACATCTGCAATCAGTTGACTTTAAGTAAAGGAGACTATCCTCAATAATGTACATGGGCCTCACTCAATCAGTTGAAAAAACTTAAAAGCAAAACCTGAGGTTTTCCAAAGGAGGAAAAACTGTTGCCTTAAGACCTCAGCATCAGATCTTCCCTACAGATTTCAGTCTTGCCAGCATATTATTCATAATTATGCCAGCATAATTTCATAAGCCAATTCCATAATACACATATGTATATGGAAACAGAATGAGTAGGATATAAATACATATCCTATTGGTTCTATTTCTCTGGAGAATCCTGATACACAACCATAGAAGCTTCTTATCTGTAAAAAGTATTATTGTGATGTTTTAACGGTGATTTTCTATTTCCTTCATTCCTTCTTCATGCATTAACTGAAATTCTACTGTAGGAAGAGTTGTTCCTTTTCCTACACTTATTTAAATATTCAAATATTTATTTTTATCAGTATGGGCTCATGCATATTTAGTTACAACCCAATTCTACCTTTATTTATTTTGTTGTTTAGGTTGTCCCAGCTTTGGCCACTGGGAGCTTCTTCAGGTTAGCTCATATGTCCTTCTTATACGCCCTCCTCATTTTTCTGAGCACTTCTGTACTTTCTATTACTATACAACGTTCCAGGTACAATTTGTATTTTTCTGGCCCCAGCCCTGGAAACAATGTTTTCTCTGAGGAGCCCCAGCTCTTTTACTGGAGAATCATATTCAGAAACCAAGATCTAGGCAGCAGGTATACTCTTTGCAACTGAGGTGTCACTGCTCTCAGTAGCCTAGGAAATATACATACATATACTAACACACGCAGATGCACATGGCTGTATTTATTTCTCTATCTATCTGTGTGTGTGTGTAAGGGGGTGTGGGTATAAAATTATGAGCTCATACTGAGAGCCCCACAGGAGGGTTTGTAGGTGGCCAAAGAAGGTCTCTACGTGAAAAAAGAAATCACTCTAGAGAAGTGGGGAGGATGGATTGGAGGAGAAAGTTCTTCCAGTATTCCACATACAGAATAACCAGCAAGTCATTTCATCTGGAGTAAACAAGGGGGTACTTCCCCTTTGCTCTACCCTTTCAAAGTAACAAATTCAATCTAGTCAACTCCTACTTCTTGGCAGTGTTGCATCCGTAGGGCTCTGCTCAGTGTTATGAGGAGTCCCTGCCCCATGGGAGTTTTTAACTAGATGAATGTGTGAAAAACTACTTAGCAGAGTCATTTTATTTAGCCATTTTATTTAGGAGCTTGGCAGAATATGATTACTCAATAATAAACAGAGAAGAAGACGGCTCACAAGAGAGGATGGTCACTGAGGGCTGGAGTAGCTAGACACGGCTTACTGGAAGAGATGGGTCTTACGGGATGGGAAAAAGTCTGGATAACTAGAATGATAGCTGGAACATTCTGGGCAAATAAAACAAGCTATGTGAAAGAAAACACTACAGAATAGGGCATATGTAAAGGAATGGGGTTGTAGCAAAGGATAAGGGAAGGGTAGACTCTGAATACAGAATATCAGGTAAAGAAGCCAGCAATGAGAAGTAACTGAACAGAAGGGAACACTATGGTTAGATGTGCACTTAGAAAGCTCCCTGAGAATTCAGAGAGAAAATGGATGGGAAGGGATGAGGTTGGGTAGAGCAGGGGAGAGGAGTAAATTGGGTTGGAGAGAAAGGAGTGGATCTGAGAGTCACTCTGAAGTAGGAGAAAGGTGTCAATTGAAGCCCAAGTATCAATTAGAGAAGTCACCTGACCTTCTTCTGGCATCCGAAGGAGATTTTTGGCTGGAAAGCAGTTGTTCAAATAAGGCTTCCCGTTATCCAGCTTATAGATTCCTGAGGAAGCCATCTCCCTAAGAGTCAAGCAAGGAAAGTAAGGGAGTGTGAGAAGGGGCAACATAGCTCTCTCACCAAACACAGCTTGTGAGCCCACCAGCACCATCATACCCAAAATATGCTCTATTTCTGAGACCCAAAAGGCCCCTCTCCTGTAATGGGCTGGTCTTTTTTTTTTTTAAAGTAGGTTTCAGGCCCAACAAGGAGCCCAACATAGCGCTTGATGCGGGGCTCCAATTCATGACCCTGAGATCCAGACCTGAGCTGAGATCTAGAGTGGAATGCTAAACTGACTGAGCTACCCAGGCATCCCCTCCCCCACCCTTTTTAAGAAAAATGGACTGGTCCTTCAAATGGAGAGGGAGAGAGGGAGACCAAGGCCCTGGGTTTTTTTGGTTCAAATCAGTCCTAACTCAGTGGAACACTAAAAAGACCACCTTTGGGCTCAGACAGACCTGGTCTAAATCCTGACTACCTTTCCTCACCCTGTGACTGTACCCCTCTGAGCCTCGGTTTCCTCACCCATAAAATGGGAGTAATGACACCCACCTTAACAGACAGAAGGGAGGATCAAGTTAGGAAGGTAGTGTCTATGTTGGCATGAGCACTGGGTGTTATGTGTAAGTAATGAATTACTGGAATCTTCTCCTGAAGCCAAGACTACACTGTATGTTAACTTGAGAATTAAAAAAAAAAAAAAAAAAAAAGGTAGTGCCTAGTACCTTTTAAGTGCTTACTAGAAATGTTCTTTGTTTTAACAGACTTCAGGAAAGAGGGAGTTCACATTTTAGGCAAGATGAAGTGCTGTGCAAGTAATGAAATTTGAACCACATAAACAGGATTTGAGAGATGAACTGAGATTGCTAATAGAGAAAAGGATAAGCAATCCAAACAAAAAGGGCCACAGGACCAAATGCATGGTAGTGGGCACTTGTGGCACAGTAAAGAAACAACCTGACCTAGGAAGGAGAAGGATGTGTGTTTGAGAGTTTTGGACAATAAGGCTGGACAGAAAGGATGCTGCCTGCTCTCAAAGGCTTTCAGTGCCAGGCTAGGAGCTCAGGCTTCCCCTTGTAGGTAACTGAGAGCTATGGACAGTATCTGAGCTGGGGAAAACCATGACCCAAGCTGTGCTTTGGAAAGAGAGGTCTGAGAAAAATAATGCTAGGTGAGATGGGATTCCATTAACTGGTCACTGAGTCAAGACAATTCTAGCTCAGGAAGACTGTTTCATTGTACTGTTTTTATTAAACCTTTCGCTATCTCCCACCTAGAATACTAAAACAGTCTTCTTCATTGGATTCCCACTGAGCAAACTTGAGCCTGCTCTTGAAGGCCCCTGGAGTCCCATGTCCTAACCTTTCCAGCTCCGGTCAGCACTGCCCATCAGGCTCATAGAAATAATTTATATATATATGTGTGTATGCATATATATATACATATACATACACACATATATATGTATATATGTATGTATGTGTATATATATACACTATGTATGTATGTGTATATATATACACATATATATATATGATTTTAAATTTTTACTAGCCATTTACATATTTTACATTTACAGAACATCTCTTTTTGGACAGCAACACTGCAGATACTCAGTACCATATTGTAGCCAATGACTAGTATTTGGACAGGACAGATCCAAAGCTCATTCCTCCCAATTCTCAAGCTAATGCATTTTCTGTACAGAGCATGACCTTATTTTCTGTATCAGAAATAAGTGCCTTATAACATACATGGGCCATTTAAACATCGTATTTTGATTTAAAAAGAAATATCACTGGTGGTCCTGATGCATTTTGGGGAGGAGATTCTTCTAGACAAGCCCTTCCCAGAGACCCAACACTTCTGGAAACTCTACCAGTAGCTTACCAATGAACAGTTTTATTTATTTATTTATTATTTTTTTTTTTTAATTTTTTTTTTCAACGTTTATTTATTTTTGGGACAGAGAGAGACAGAGCATGAACGGGGGAGGGGCAGAGAGAGAGACACAGAATCGGAAACAGGCTCCAGGCTCTGAGCCATCAGCCCAGAGCCTGACGCGGGGCTCGAACTCACAGACCGCGAGATTGTGACCTGGCTGAAGTCGGACGCTTAACCAACTGCGCCACCCAGGCGCCCCTACCAATGAACAGTTTTAAATGAGGATGGCTTTTTAGACATAAGATGCTAATTGCAATCGTTGAGATTTATATTTTTCTGAGAACAAGATTTTTGGCTAAAAGTTCTTTCAGAGAGTACATTACTAGAAAAGATCAAATTGGTGGCCCAGCTCTAGGAGATACAAGTTCTTACAATATGTATTAGCTTCACCCCTATCATAGAATCATTTTCTATTCTCCAAACACATTCATTCTTCCCTAGCTGTGTTCCTTTGGCCTAAAATAGCCTTCTCCATCTTGTTCATCTGGTTAATCTCATGCTTTAAGATTCAGTTCAAATGCTACTTCTGTAAGGAATAAATCTCTAATCAATGACCCAAATTTCTTAAACCTTGAGCTCTTAAGAGATTTGAGATTTTTCTTTAAAGAAAGCCAGCCAGGGAACTTGGCTGGCTCAGTCAATAGAGTGTGTGGCACTTGATCTCAGGGTTGTAGGTTCGAGCCCCATGTTGGGTACAGAGATTACTTAAAAATAAAGTCTTAAAAAAAAAAAAATAAAGAGATCCAGCCATTCCCAGATCTGCCTTGGAACAGCTTCAGAAAACTTGGGGTAGCGGAGATTTTGGAACCTGTACATTCCTGGCTAGGGCAAGGATATGGTCCCTGAGATGGAGGGTCCAGGACAAAATCCAGTAAAAGGAAGGAGCAGAGTGAAGAGATAGGATCAGGTGTCCTGAGAAAATGTTTCTGGGAAGTGACAAATATGCAAGGTAGAGTGATGCAGTAAGAAGGGCAACAATTTTAGAGATCAGAAGCTTAAATCTGAGTCTAGTTGCTAACACTAAGCTGAATGACCTTAGGCAATACCTTTACCTCTTTGTATCTCAAATTTCTCACATGTAACTGAAGATAAAAACTTGTGTCTTGGAGAATTATTGTAAGAATTAAATGAGGTAATAAATTTTTAAAAAGCTTCTTTCTAGACCCAGTCCAGATGCCACCTTTTCTGCAATGCCTTCACTGAACCTTACAGAGGGAAATAGCTGCTGCTTTGACTAAACACTGGAGTATTTCTTCTCTCTTTCATGGCTGGAGCCCTTTCTATCTCATAAGGTTACTAACAATCATGAAGGGGTTCCTTCAATGGCCCGTGAACCTCCACGTCTGGAAACATATCCAATTCACTGTTTCCTCTTCCACCTTTGGAATGCTCATAGGAAAACCCAATAAATGCGTGTGAGCCAAATGAAGAATATGATGTACTCCCAGGGCCCAGGAGTTTTTATACATATTTCTGATATCCCCAGCTATACTCTAAATTCCTTTAGAGGAAGGAGAACACCTATGGTGTTCATTTCTTTACTCCCATTACCTAACACAGCACTTGGCACATAATAGATTCCACAATTATCTGTGGAATGAGTGTTGTTGGTATCTCCTTTGGTTCAACACAGGGCACTGAATTTCCAAAAAGGATTGGATGCCCTTCCTAGGTGTTCACAAAACATCTTATACTTCTAGTATAGTGCTTATCACTTTTCTTTGCTCCCTTTACCAACTTTTGCTCCCCTTACCAACTTCTCACCTGCCGTGGGACCTATGATACCTTATTCACCTATGTAATTCCACAGCCTGGCACAGAACCTAGTATTCACTAAAAATGTGTTGGGAAGATGAATGGATTGATAGATGGATGGAAAAAGATCAATAGTGAGTCAGTCAATCTGTCTTTCAGTAATCTCTCTTGTGACCCACCACACCTATCTGCTACATAGGTGAATGAATGAATGAGTAAACAGCTGGCTGGGGAATGTTAGAGATGATGACTGTTGGGAAAAGACTCCAGTAACTTACAAAATATGAGAACCTTGTTTCTGATCTGCAGGGTACTTACTTGATCTTTGATCTTGGGAAAGACCCTTTGACTTCCTTTTTTTTTTGTTTCTTCACCTGTAAAATAGATATTATACTCTTTCTTAGCCTGTCATTCAGACCTCTTGTATTTTCTCGTTAATTACATCTTAATGTGACCCTCTGCTCCAAAATGTGTCTCAGCTGGGGCCTAAAAAAAATACCAAAAAACTAAAGATCCCATAAATACAAAAAGACAGAAACATGGATGGGAAGGCAAAACAAGAGAGTAATTTTATGACGATGGGGTGGAGCTAGAGTGCTTAAATAAGTTGTGCAAGTCACGAATCAGGAAGGAAAGTATCATTTATACAATCACTAATGCAAAATAAATTTATACATGATAAAAACTGCAAAAACAGAGTTGGAAGATAAGACACTGTCTGGGAAAAGATATTTGGCATACATATACAAAGGATGAATCAGACTCAGACTTGTGGAGAGCATACAGACCTGGACACAACTAATCCTAGAAATTCCAGTTCCCTATGAAGAATACCAGGTAAGGAGGTGTGGATTTACAACTAGTGGGCTAGGAAGGGCACATAACCCCCACATTACATGGTCTAGAAAGTAACTCTAAAGCAAGTATGAACTTTACCTGGATGGTGGAAAAAAGAAAGTCCAAATTCCAGACTCAGAGGCCACCTGCTTAGTTAGCTTCAGCTACCTCGGGTCTCCATCTCAAACTTGAAGCAGCTAATCTCAGCCTAATTGTAAGGCCTCCCAGCTCCAACACACACAGAGTAATGGTGCTCATTTGCATACATGTGCCTTCCATTCTTTTGGCCTATGACACATCTGCCCCTCTTCTTTGCCTGGCTCACAGAGGCAACTTTACTGTATCTCCCCCTCCTCATGTTGACCCTTCTCTGTGCTACCACCTCAGCCCACCTCTTAATGGAAACACTCCATCATGCTGTAGTATAATGGCCTGCTTACGTGTCTGTTCCCCACTCCTCACACCCCCAATCCCAGACTGTGAGCCCCTCAAAGGCCAGGCCTAGGTCCTACCTATATCTTTATCCCCAGCACTTCATACAGGGTCTGGCCCATTGAAGAGATGCAATGAGTGTTTACTGAACTAAACTGAACTATAAACACAATGCCAAGGAGGTCTTCATTCTGTCTGCAAAGAAGGAAAAACTAAGGATCAGGAAAGGTTTCACAGGGCAAGTGACATTAGAGCTGGGTCTTGAAAAATGAAAAGATGTAAAAGAGAAACAGTTAAAAGCTACAGGAGCATCTGCCTGGATTGCTTCACAGGTGAAGCAATCCCATCTAATATTATTTAGTGATAATTATTATCACATGTTAGCTTCACCAAGACAGGTGTTTAGCCCATTATTTAGAAATATATCCCCAGTTACCAAAACAGTGACTGCTAAATAGTAAGCACTCGGTAAGCATTTGTTCAATTATTTGGACACTTAGTAGGGATTAATGGAGATAAAAACAAAAACAAGCGATGCAATGTAAGTTCGTAGTATAATATAATCCCGTTATGTGATAACTCTAGGTCACTAGAGTAGACGTTCCAAGAGAGTAGGGAACAGGTCTCTCTTGATCCTCCAGTCCCCCTTAGTACACTTCTGAGCAATGTTGGTTCTCAATAAATATTTATGGAAAAGGTGAATAGAAATTATTTAACAAAAATGAATAGAAAATGTAGAATACTCTTACATCCTAAAACTATTAAAAGTAGAGTGGCAGAAGGAACATACCACGCGTTTTGACCTTAAAAACCCCTGGCTTCTAAACCAGGTCCGGATACACGCTATTTGGCCTTGGTAAGGTTCTTAGTTTCCTCATCTGACGGGGCTGTTAGTGGACTACCTGACAGGACGGATACAATAAATGCACACAGTACACAGCCTGGCAGACGGTGGATATTCCGCGAATGCGAGTTCCCTATAACACGAAAACGTTACTGACACCTAAGAGGACAGTACTAGAGAGAATAACCAGTAAATGCTGTAACGGGGCTAGAAAGGACGAAGGAAGAGTTCCTGCCGCCTCTTTGGAAACTCTTCTGGAGCAGAGGAGACTCTAACCCCTCACACAAACTAAGTTTCCAGCCGCACCTGCCTCCGTCGTCGCTTCCGCCTCCGAGGCGTCCGCGGAGGCCGCGTCCGGACAAGACGGGCTGCGCGCCCGCGACCCTCCCGGGAATCTCGGAGCCTCTCCACGGTGGCGCCTACCACTACCTTCTCCACCCCTTGGTAACCGCGCCTCTGCGGCAGGCCGCGTAGGCGGCAACCGGTGGGCGGAACTTCTAACTACTATAAGTCCCGGCAAGCCCCGCGGCCACTTCCGCTGCCGTCGCATGTCAGCCAGCCCCGAACTACGGATCCCGATGGGCTCTTGGCGGCGCGATACGCCGTCAGCTTCAGCCAATCGGCTTCGGACAAGTAGGAGGGGAGGGAGACGCTGAGGCAGACAAGATGGCGGCGGCGTCTGCACAGGGCGGGAGGACTGGTGGTGGAGGAGGCAGCAGTGGGGCTGGCGGTGGTCCCAGCTGCGGAACAGGCAGTAGCCGCAGTGGCTTGTTGGATAAGGTGAGGAGCCGCTTTGGGGGGGACAGCCGAGACCTGGGGAGGCCCGGGAGGCAGCGATTCCACCTTCCCATCCCCGCCCCCCTTTTCTTCTGTGGCTTTTTCAGCGGGTTGTCCTCCCCTGGCCCACCCTGGGAACCCTACGGGCGCTTGTAGCCCGATCTCCACAACTCGAACCTTGCCTCATTCCCTTCAGGTTTTCTTTCCTTCTTGGAAGTGTGCCTGGTCCTTAACGCTAGCCACCACAGCTTTTGGGGATAATTTGATTCCCACATTTCAATGCAGCCATCGTTTTCCTCGGAGGTGCTGGGGGGGTCACAGTTGATGTGCCCATTTCAGTGGGAAATCTGAAGCCCGAAGGAATGAAAGCAGCTACTCGAAGTCAGTAGTCCCCAAACTCCCCATCACGGTCACCACACTTGGGTGCTGTTGCAGATTCTAAGTGCTCCTTGACCTTTTGCTTACTCAAGTTTCTGGGTGTTTTATCACGGTACTGCTATTACTGAACTTCCCTTATTGGTTTGACAGGAAGCCTTTGAGATTTTTTTTTCTCTCGCTTTCTTCCCACTCCCCCCTCTTTTTATCCCTATGCCTGCCACTAATTGCAGTCAGTGAGTCGGATTCGTGAACTTGCTGCATGCTCTAGGTTGCCTCTTTCCCTCTCCGCCAATCCATTTGTTGTTGTTTTTTAACTGCGGTCCTAGCAACAAAGGCTTGAAGGAAAAGAAAAAGGGAAAACTCCTCTGTTGGGCCTTCTTGCCCTTTGCAGAGCATCTTGTTAGAAACACTTGCAAGGAGTACTGGTTCTGCCTCTAATTAGCTGTGTGACCTTCAAATAACGCTTTGTTCTCCCTGTTGCTTCATCTGTTAAATGAGGGACTTAGCCTAAAGTGTGTTAGTCCCTTCCAGTTCTCTCATTGTGGGGGCCCTGGGCCAGTTTGATGAGAAATATTAAGTATGGAGCTTTTAATATAGTAAATAGGATTTCTTTAATTGAAAGCAGCTTTTGTTGGAATTCCTTGTGCCTAACATATGGTAGGTGCCTAAGAAATGAATATATGATCATATTGAGGGGTTCAGATCCAGGTCTTTTTGCTTCTGTTTTTAGGTGTCATTGGTTTTGAGTCACATGGTTCTCACAGTCTTAACCAATTAAAAAAAATTTTTTTTAATGTTTATTTATTTTTTAGAGAGACAGAGCACAAGTGGGGAGGAGCAGAGAGAGAGGGAGACACAGAATCTGAAGCAGGCTCCATCCAAGCTCTGAGCTGTCCACACAGAGCCCAACATGGGGCTTGAACTCATTAACAGATCATGACCTGAGCCGAAGTCAGACACTCAACCAACTGAGCCACCCAGGCACCCCAGTCTTAACCATTTTTAAGAGAGGAGAACATGTTCTGGGAATTGGGATGGTAAATTGCTCCAAGACACATGAGAGTATTGGGAATTGATAGTCATTTTCGTACACAAATCCTGCCTTTCTGCTAGTGAGCATCTCAACAGCCTATGCTTATCCTGTCCCATTGAGTGCTCTTGTTTTCCCTCTGTTTAGATCATTACCAGCAAACATTACTCATGGGCGTTTCTGTTAAGGTAATGATTACTGAAAAGTATACAACATCATTGCATTATTGGCAGAACCTGGATTTGAGGATCATAAGATTTAGGCTTTGAAGTAGCTTTGTTAATTTCACCCTGTATGAGGCCTGGCAAGTCAGTTAACCTCACTAAGCTTACTTTTCTTCATCTGAACTAGTACAGTTTTGGGGAGAATCAAATGAGGTGATATACATGAATGATCTCTTTGACCTATAGTGTCTAATACATACGTTCAATGGCAAAGGAAAACATAAAGAATTCTGTCAGAAAGTACTGGGGGCAGGGGGCGCCTGGGTGGCTCCGTCGGTTGAGCGGCTGACTTCGTCTCAGGTCATGATCTCACGGCTGGTGAGTTCGAGCCCCACGTCGGGCTCTGTGCTGACAGCTCAGAGCCTGGAGTCTGCTTCGGATTCTGTGTCCCTCTCTCGCTGTGCCCCTCCCTCATTCATGCTCTGCCTCTCTTTCTCTCAATAAATAAAATATTAAAAAAATTTAAAAAAAAGTACTCAGAGGGGTGTCTGAGTGGCTTACTCGGTTAAATGTCCAACTCTTGATTTCCGTTAAGGTTATGATCTCACAGTTTGTGGGTTTGACCCTCATGTCAGGCTTGTGCTGACGGTGTGGAGCCTGGATTCATTCTCTCTCTCTCTCTCTCTCTCTCTCTCAAACTTAAAAAAAAATAATGTAACTCAGTATAGCTAATTATAGGACATGGAGGTACCCAATATATTAAAAGTATTTGGTGTATTCAGATGTGTGCTTTTTACAGAAGTTCAAATGCAAGAGAGAACGATCCCTGAGATCTACTTGATAAGCGGGTGAGGGCCCCAGGGGAGCCCTCATGTCTGAGAGTGGAGCTAGTACCTTATTTTTGAAGAGAGGACAGCATACTAGGTAAGAATGTCCTTGAGCAAATGGTAGTGCAGATGGTGCCTGATGTTTTGGGTGGTGAGTTGACTGTGGACTGTCCTAAGAGACCTGTAGTGACATGAAGGTAGAATCAGATTGAAGAGGAAATGGATTGCTTGGAGTAAGAGTAGGAAGCCGTTGAAGGTTTTGAGACTATATACAGTGGTTTTGGAAAATTAGATAAGTTGAAGTAGAAATTAAAAGTCTTCTGATAAGGCCTTATACCTTACTAGCGTATAAGGTTTATTTAAAAAGAAAGGCAAGTTTGAGTTCTAGTGCAGCATGATAAAGGCCACATGACCTTGGATAAGTTGCATGGTATTACTGAACTTGAATTTCCTTATGTAAACAATGTGGATTCCCATATGTATTATAGGCTTGTTGTTAATATTAAATTGTACAGTTTGGTAAATGTTCTTTGTAAATGGCTGTAAAGAGAAAATGACCAGGTGATGAGAACCCCAACTTGAGCAGCAGAAGCAGATAAAAGGCCTCACAAAGGAGCACTCGGCAGAATTAACCCAAGAAGTGAGGGACCTAGGGGAGAGAAAATAAGTCAAGATGTGTTTAGGTGCTTTTTCTCAGAAAACTTTATTTTAGCCTACATCAGGTTGTTCCTCTAATTTCTCTAGCATTTATTGCACATGGGAATTAAACTGTCATTTAATATGACCTGACCTACTGTCTTGTATTTTTCTACCAATTTGTATTTGTCCAGTTTCCCATGAAAGGTTCTTATAGTTCTCTGAGGTGATCAATACAGAACAAATACTTACAGCATTGAATTTTGCAGACAAAAAACCTTCACATCTGCCCCCTCCATCATCAGAAACTGCTTTTGAGATGGTGCCTCTAATTGTCTGAAAACTGAGGGTACTATGGAAGGGAAACATGGGGAAAAATGTTATTCTCAGTGGAGCAGGATCTAAATGAATAAAGAAGTTTTTGCTCTGTGGGATTGAGAGGCTGTTACCTTACAGCCTCTTTAATTTTATTTGTCTTGATTTTTTTTTAAGGGCTTTTATTTTTATTTCCTGCAGCTGTAGTGGCACTTCCTGTGAAGAAATGTAATAAAGAGATGCAAATGTGCTTCTAGCTTTCTGTAAGCAGATGTGAATTTCTGTGCCTATGAAACTGAGAACAAAGCAATTCTACCTTCCTGATCTTAAAAATAAGTATGCAAATATAATTTTTCAACTTCTATCACAGAATAATTTAGATTATTGCAGTAAGATTTTTTTTTGCCCACAAAATACATCAAAGCATTTTGTTCTACATAGCAGGCTGTAAAGAAAAATTACTTGCTTAATTGTTTTAGCTATTAAAATTGACATAGGTATTAAACCATGCTTTCCAGAACTATATCCAAATCCTTTTAGCCTTGTCCATGGATTTTTGTCTCCTGGATGAATTGTTTTGGCTATTAAAATGTGGTATTAAACTGTGTTTTTTAGAAGCTATATTCAGACCCTTTTAACTTCATACCTGAATTTTTGTCTCCTGGCTGGACTGTTCATCCTGATCCTAAAGCACAGCTTTCATACCTTAGTAGTGGAGAACAAAGGCTCTGGAGCCAGGCTGTATGTCTGGCTTTGAATCTTGGCTCTGCCACTTAGCAGATATGTATTCTTGGCAAGTTAATAAATCTCTTTGTGACTCAGTTTCCTCATCTGTAAAGTGGGAATAATAATAATATTTACCTTTGGGGCGCTTGGGTGGCTCAGTCGGTTGAGCGGCCGACTTCGGCTTAGGTCACAATCTCACGGTCCGTGAGTTCGAGCCCCGCGTCGGGCTCTGTGCTGACAGCTCGGAGCCTGGAGCCTGTTTCCGATTCTGTGTCTCCCTCTCTCTGACCCTCCCCCGTTCATGCTCTGTCTCTCTCTGTCTCAAAAATAAACGTTAAAATTTTTTTTTTTTTTAAATAATAATATTTACCTTAGAAGGTGTCTGGCACTATATATCTGGCATATAGTAAGCACTTATCTATCTGTCTATATATAGCTGCTGCTAATTAGCTGGTTACTCTGGGCTTCAGCTTCCTATTTTTTCCTAACATGATATGAAGACATCAGACTCCGTTGGGGTTTTAGTTAAAAATACAGGTTTCTGGACCTCATCCCAGACCTGAATCAGATTCTCTGGAGGTGGGACCTGGACAGCTGCATGTTTTTACATATAGCTATTTATTTATTTACTTATTTATTTCCTCTATATTTTAATATTTTTTTAATGTTTATTTTAGAGAGAGAGAGCGCAAGCAGAAGAGGGGCAGAGAGAGAGGGAGACACAGAATCAGAAACAAGTCTCCAGTCTCTGATCTGTCACAGCACAGAGCCCGATGTGGGGTTTGAACTCACCAGCCGCGAGATCATGACCTGAGCTGAAGTCAGACGCTTAACCGACTGAGCCACCCAGGCGCCCCTCTACATTTTAGTAGTTACTTCCAGGTTGAGCACTACTATCTTAGATTATTTTTTAAATCCTTTCTGGTTCTGATATATGAAGAGTTTTTTGTTTGTTTTGTTTCCAACTGTTCTGTTTAGTCAGTAGTGGTTTCTCTAAAATGTTTATAGTGAAGAGACATTGAAGCTTATCTGTGCCAGCCTCCTCATTTTATAGACATGGACACAGTTGAAGAGGGGGAAATGAAGCAACTTGCCCAAGCTGACACACTGAGTTGGTTACAGTTCTCAAACCTGGCTTCCCGGTTCTTAATCCAGTGCTCTTACTTTACTTCTTAGGTACGTTGCCTCTCATACTGGAGCAGACCATGTGCTAACTACTGCAGTAGTGAAAAGAGTGTCTATTTTGAGGTTGGAAGACCTAGGCTCAAGTCTTGGCTTTGTTACATATCAACCATGTGTCCTTAGGTCACGTATCGCCTTTTGCTGTCCTCCGTGGTATCTTAGCTTGCCAGATTTCTGGGTGGCACGTCTGGACCCTGACCTACCTCTGACAAAGAAGATGAATAGTTTTATGGCATTGCTGTAATTGTGTGTGTGTGTTTAAAGAAACAAGGTGCTGGCTTTTTAACATTGTTTTGCAAACTAAGCTTTATTTTTTAATTAAATGTTTATTTTTGAGAAAGAGAGCTTGAGCAGGGAAGGGGCAGAGAGAGGGGGAGACAGAGAATCCCAAGCAGACTCTGTGCTGGCAGCTCAAACCCACAAACCATGAGGTCATTACCTGTGCTGAAACCAAGAGTTGGATGCTTAACTGACTGAGCCACCCAGGCATCCCGGAAGCAGAATTTTAATAATATCTCAAAACTCATTATTTTTTACTTCATCAAACTTAAAAACTCTTGTGTCAAGGGACACTATCAGGAAAGTGAAAAGGTAGTCCACAGAATAAGAGAAAATATTTACAAATCCTATTTCTTATAAGGGCCTAGTATCTAGACTATGTAGAAAATTTTACAACTCAATAACAAAAAGACAAACTGATTTCTAAAAGAATAAAGGATTTGAATGACCTTTCTCCATATGAAGATATACAGATGACCAGTAAACACATGAAAAGATGGTTAGCATCATTTGTCATTAGAGAAATGCAAATGAGAACCACCGTGAGATACCACTGAGATGGCTATAATAATAATAATTAAAAAAAGAAAAAAATAACCATTGTTGACAAGGATGTAGAGAAATTGGAACCCTCCCACATTTCTGGTGGGAATGTAAAATGATGCAGCCACCTTGGAAAACAGTTTATCAGTTCCTCAGAAAGTTAAGCATAGAATTACCATATAACTTAGCATATTCCACTCCTGGGTATAAACTCAAGAGCACTGAATATATATGTCTGAATAAAAACTCGCACACGAATTACCATAGCAGCATTATTCACAACAACCAAGAGGTAGAGGTAACCGAAGTGCCCAGAAAGTAGATTAGTGGTTGTAGGGAGCAGGGGATAGGGAATGAATACTTGTGGTTATGGGGTTTCTTTTTAGGGTGATGAAAATGTTCTAGAATTAATGGTGATGATTTCACAACCTTGGTATAATAAAAACCACTGAATTGCACATTGTCTTTTTTTTTTTTTTTTTTTACATTTTATTTATTTATTTATTTTTTTTTTAATTTTTTTTTTCAATGTTTATTTATTTTTGGGACAGAGAGAGACAGAGCATGAACGGGGGAGGGGCAGAGAGAGAGGGAGACACAGAATCGGAAACAGGCTCCAGGCTCTGAGCCATCAGCCCAGAGCCCGACGCGGGGCTCAAACTCACGGACCGCGAGATCGTGACCTGGCTGAAGTCGGACGCTTAACCGCCTGCGCCACCCAGGCGCCCCGCATTGTATTTATTTTTAAAAATTTATTTAAATTCAAGTTAACATACAGCGTATGAATCAGAACCCAGTGATTCATCACTCATATAGTACCCAATGCCCATCCTAACAAGTGCCCTCCTTAATGCCCATCACCCGTTTAGCCCAGACCCCCACCCACCTCCCCTCCAGCAACCCTCAGTTTGTTCTGTGTATTTCAGAGTTTCTTATGGTTTTCTTCCCTTTCTGTTTTTATCTTATTTTTCCTTCCCTTCCCCTATGTTCATCTGCTTTGTTTCTTAAATTCCACATGAGTGAAATAATATTTATCTTTCTCTGACTGTTCTCACTTAGCATAATACACTTTAGTTCCATTGACGTTGTTGCAAAAGCAAGATTTCATTCTTTTCAATTGCCAAGTAATATTCCTATGTGTGTGTGCACACATATATCTTCTTTATCCCTTTATGTATATATACATATATATCCCTTTATCAGTCAGTAGACAATTGGGCTCTTTCCATAATTTGGCTCTTGTTGATAGCGCTGCTGTGAACATTGGGGTGCATGTGTTCCTTCGAATCAGCATTTATGTATCCTTTGGATAAATACCTAGTAGTGCAGTTGCTGGGTCATAGAGTAGTTCTATTTTTAATTTTTTGAGGAACCTCCATACTGTTTTCCTGAATGGCTACACCAGTTTTCGTTCCCACCAGTAGTGCAAAAGGGTTCCCCTTGCTCTGCATCCTCGCCAACATCTATTGTTTCCTGACTTGTTCATTTTAGCCATTCTGACAGGTGTGGTGGTATCTCATTGTGGTTTTCATTTGTATTTCTCTGATGATGAGTGATGTTGAGCATCTTTTCATGTATCTGTTAGCCACCTGGATGTCTTTGGAAAAGTGTCTATTCATGTCTGCTGCCCATTTCTTCACTGGATTTGTTTTTTGGGTGTTGAGTTTGACAAATTCTTAGATAGATTTTGGGTACTAACCCTTTAACTGATCTGTCATTTGCAAATATCCTCTTCCCTTCCATTGGTTGACTTTTAAATTTTTTTTTTTTCAACGTTTATTTATTTTTGGGACAGAGAGAGACAAAGCATGAACGGGGGAGGGGCAGAGAGAGAGGGAGACACAGAATCGGAAGCAGGCTCCAGGCTCTGAGCCATCAGTCCAGAGCCTGACGCGGGGCTCGAACTCACGGACTGCGAGATCGTGACCTGGCTGAAGTCGGACGCTTAACCGACTGCGCCACCCAGGCGCCCCACCATTGGTTGACTTTTAGTTTGGTTGATTATTTCCTTTGCTATGCAGAACCTTTTTATCTTGATGAGGTCCCAATAGTTCATTTTTTGGAATTGTACATTTTTAAATGGTGAGTTTTATGGTATGTGAATTATATCTCAATTTTAAAAACTCATTTCTTTTTGTCTTTACAGTGTTTATGGAGTATCCTCTAAAGTTTTCAAATTACTACTATTTTCTTAGCCAGTCATTCACAATTATTTAAGAGTGGTATCACAGATGTTAACAATCTCCATCTGTCCAGCACCCCCCCCTTTTTTTTTTTTTTTTTTTTAGCCGTTGCCTACATTGTTTCTCTGCTCTGACCTTTGTTTTGTCAAATTTCACTAATAGTTTTTCATATTATTTGACCTTTCAGTAGTATTTGACTCATTGATCACTTCTTTCTTGAACTTTTCTCTTTTTTTTAATGTGGCTTCTAGAAGATTATTTGCCCCTGATTTTCCTCCACCTTCATTGGCCTCTGTATTATTGTTACTGTTTTGTCTTCTTCCTGACCCGTAAATATTGGCAAACCCCTCTCCTCTATCTATACTCATCCCAAGGAGATACCAGTGTCATGGCTTAAATACCATCTGTAAGTTGATGACTTCCACATTTGTGTTTTCAACCTGGACCTGTCCTCTGAGCCCCAGACTTCTGTGTCCAACTGTCTACTTGCCATCTTCACATGGATATCTCATAGGCATATTAGACTAAATAGCCAGAGGCAGTCTACTTCCAGTTTCTCTGGTGTTGCCACTAATGTTCATGTTCATAATTAACACATGGTAATTTCTAACTTCCAACTTAACTCCAGTGATAAATGCAGCTGTTAATAAGCCACTCATTCATCAAAGAAAATTAAGTAATTTTCTTTGCAGTATTTCTTGGTCATTTTTATAAAAAATAGATTGAAATTGAAAATTAAGTACGTGGCCAAGAGCTCTAATCTCTCTCTTTGAGATATAGTATTTCCGAGTTGGGATCTAAGTTAGGTGATGGTGCACATTCTCAAGACAGACATCATTTTCTCCCCAGATTGAACATTTTTTTCTTATTTTGAACTTACTGTCTTTTCATCTTTTGCTAAATGTGTTCATATGGGTGGTAGGGGGTCCATATTTCCAACTCATATAGTAATCTCGCCTTTTGACTTCACCATCAATTTTCATAATCTCCTTATTTTGGTTTAGAAAATTCTGAAATCAGTATAACTGGAATTTAAACATCTCAAACTCAGCATGTACAAATGGGTATTTCTCCTTTTTGCATCTGTGTACCTTCTCTTAGAAAATCACGTTAGCTCAGTTACCTAAGTCTGAATTCTTTTATCCCTTTGCTGTTGCTCTTATTTAGGCCCTGCATCTTAGTCAGTCATTTGAATCTGATGTGTTTATCTCCATTGTTACTCCTCTCCAGACCATCTAGCAGGTTGCCACTAGAAATGGCTTTTAGGGTCACCTAGGTGGCTCAGTAGGTTAAGCATCTGACTCTTGATTTCTGCTCAGGTCATGATCTTATGGTTCATGAGTTCGAGCTGCATGGGCTCTGCTCTAATGGTGTGGAGCCTGTTTGGGATTCATTCTCTCTCTCTCTCTCTCTCTCTCCCCCTCCCTCCCCCCTCCCCCCTCCCCCTCTCCCCCCTCTCTCCCCCCTCTCTCCCCCCTCTCCCTCTCTCCCCCCTCTCTCCCCCCTCTCTCCCCCCTCTCTCTCTCCCCCTCTCTCTCTCCCCCTCTCTCTCTCCCCCTCTCTCTCTCCCCCTCTCTCTCTCCCCCTCTCTCTCTCCCCCTCTCTCTCTCCCCCTCTCTCTCTCCCCCTCTCTCTCTCTCCCTCTCTCTCTCCCTCTCTCTCTCCCCCTCTCTCCCCCTCTCTCTCTCCCCCTCTCTCTCTCCCCCTCTCTCTCTCCCCCTCTCTCTCTCCCCCTCTCTCTCTCCCCCTCTCTCTCTCTCTCCCTCTCTCTCTCTCCCTCTCTCTCTCCCTGTCTCTCTCCCTCTCTCTCTCCCTGTCTCTCTCCCTCTCTCTCTCCCTCTCTCTCTCCCTCTCTCTCTCCCTCTCTCTCTCTCCCTCTCTCTCCCTCTCTCTCTCCCTCTCTCTCTCCCTCTCCCTCTCTCCCTCCCTCTCAAAATAAATATTTTAAAAAATGACTTTAAAAAACAGAAATTTGATTATTTTGTTCCTCTGCTTAAAATATTCTCAATTGTTTGTCTCAGAATAAAGTCCAAGTCCCTTAACATAGTAAACTAAACAAGACTATCTAGGATATACTCCCTGTTAAGTGCCTCATCTACTTTTCCTCCTTTGGAGCCTATATCCCCTATCTAAACTGGGAGAGACCTTACAAAGAAGGGAGAGAAAAAGTGTTAGTTTTTCTTAGAGCCATACTCAGCTCTTTGTAAATCAGAGCAAGGTCCTTCTATTGGCACTAATCTCTGGTAGCCTTCATCTCTTCAGTGTGAATTGAGGAATCTTTTGAGCCTTTGTCAAGCTTTGTGTACTGGCCTTTGTGAAGCTAAGGAACTTCATGAAGCAATCCATGGAGGTCTTTATCACTACATAACTTACTTCTGTTTTCACTGCTATTAAAATAAGAAAATAGAAGTGCTTATGTTATTTAATACTCAACACAATTTTGCTTTGCTGGACATACCTTTAATGACCAAGGATTTTGTCCTTTTTTTGCCTTTAACGCCAGAAGATGCATGGAGAACAGGAAAAGCCTGTAATCCTTAAATAGGTTAAATCAAAAAATACCTTCCTATACTATTTACATATTCTCAAGACCTGGATTATGTTTAATATCCTCCTGAAGTCCTTAGAAAAGTGAAGTTCTTTTTTTTTTTTAATTTTTTTTTTTTTTTTTTTTTTTGATGCTTATTTACTTTTGAGAGAGACAGAGACGGAATGCAAATGGGTTAAGGGCAGAGAGGGAGGGAGACACAGAATCCGAAGCAGGCTCCAGTCTCCGAGCTGTCAGCACCAGAGCCCGACATGGGGCTCGAACTTATGAGCTGTGAGATCGTGACCTGAGCTGAAGTTGGACACTCAACCGACCGAGCCACCCAGGCGCCCCGAAAAGTGAAGTTCTCAATGCCATATCTGCAGTGAAGTATCTTTGTAGAACTTTTTATTCATATTTGCAGCAGAGAATTGTAACTGAAATGAGTCTTTGTAATGTTTAGTCAAAACCATCAAATGCATATTTTTGAGACGCCTGTGTGGTGCAGTCAGGTAAGCGTCCTACTTCAGCTCAGGTCATGATCTCATGGTTTGTGGGATTAAGCCCCACATTCGGCTCTGTACTAGTAGCACAAAGCCTGCTTGGGATTCTCTCTCTTTCTCTCTCCGCCCCTCCCGCCCCCTCCCCCCCCCCCCCCAAATAAATACACTTTAACAAAAAGTTTAAAAAAATGCATATTTTCTGTGGACTGGTTAGCTGTCTAGATCTGGCAATAGGTATGCTGGTCCAATAAAGTGTTTTTATTTCTTTTTTTCAACGTTTATTTATTTTTGGGACAGAGAGAGACAGAGCATGAACGGGGGAGGGGCAGAGAGAGAGGGAGGCACACAGAATCGGAAACAGGCTCCGGGCTCTGAGCCATCAGCCCAGAGCCCGACGTGGGGCTCGAACTCACGGACCGCGAGATCGTGACCTGGCTGAAGTCGGACGCTTAACCGACTGCGCCACCCAGGCGCCCCTGTTTTTATTTCTTAATGTTGGTACTGACAAGGAAGTGATTTATTTTAAATGGGACTTTTTGAGCTATATTTTCAGTTAAATTTCAGTTGGTTTTAAATGGAGGGAAATGGAAAATTCAAAACCTATTTTGTGGGTTTTGTTGGTATATTCAAGATTAAAATCATTTTTAGATTCTTTTTATGTTAGCTATAACTTATTAGGTAGGAATCAGGATCCTCTATACGGCTATCACTTCAGGGATTTATGTCTTTTTCTTTTGTTTTTGATAGCTAATAATTCCTTTCCTTATATTTTGTGGGAAGCACCTTATACTTTGTGGGAAGCAGTGTGGAATAATGAGAAAGAGAATGGGTTTTGAAATCATGAAAACTCCGTTGAGTCTGGCTTTACCACTTCCTGTCACTTTGGGCAAATTTCTAAAACCCTTACTGTTATCTATAAAAGAAGGATGTTAGTCAGTTTGAGCTGCCTTATCAAAAATGCCATAGAATGAGTAGCTTAAACAACTGAAATCTTTATCTCATGATTCTGGAGGCTGGGAAGTCTGAGTTCAGGGTGCCGGCATGGGTTCTGATAAAGGCCCTTCTGCTTGCGGACAGCCTTCTCGGATCCTCACATGGTGGAAAACAGAATAGAAATAAGCTCTCATGTTCTTGAAAAAAAAGTTTTGTTTTTTTTTTTAAACATTTATTCATTTTTGAGAGACAGAGTGTGAGCGGGGGAGGGGCAGGGAGAGAGGGAGAAACAATCCGAAGCAGGCTCCAGACTCTGAGCTCTTAGCACAGAGGCCAGTGCAGGGCTTGAACCCACGAACTGTGAGATCATGACCTGAGCCGAAGTTGGACGCTTAACTGACTGAGCCATTCAGGCGCCCCTTGTGTCTTTTTGTAAGGGCACTAATCCCTCCCATGAAGGCTCTACCCGCATGACCTAATTACTTCCCAAAGGCCCACAGCCCAATACTATCACATTGGGGTTAGAATTTCAGCATCTGATCTGTGGGGGAGAGACAAAAACATCTGTCCATAGCAGATGGTAATTGTTCTTAGTAGCGTTATCATAGGGATTAAAAGAGATGGTGTATGTAAAACATTTAGCACAATACATAGGGCACATTGTGCACTCAGTAATAGCTCTGGTTATACCTCCCTCAAATTCTGTGGATAAGAACCAAGTGAGATTACTTCAGCCACGTACACATTTGTTAAATTTAAACTGAAAGTTAACATTTTAGAAATCTTTTCCTTTTTTTTCTTTATAAGATTGTTTAGACATCTTTTCAAGAAGTAGCTGTTGACACTATGTTATGTCCCTGACTCTGAGAATGTAAAACATGTAGTCCCTGTTACCCAGTGAGGGGGGTGTTATATAAATCCAGCTAACTGTGATGCAGTATATTAGCTTTGCATAATTAATAGCAACAACAGTAGCTAATGTTTAATAACTACTTGTGTGTACCAGGCATTTTGCTGTTTTTTAATTACGGTATTTAATCCTCATACTAATGTGTGAAATAGATATTTTTATCTTTATTTTACAATTGAGCAAACTAAAGCTATAGAAAGATTAAATTATGTGCTCTTGCAAAAATAAACATTAAGAGAAAGATTAAATTATTTGCCCAATATCATCCATTAAATAGGAAAGTGAGAATTAAAACTCAAGTAGTCTGACTCCAAAGCTGTATCTTTTAACCACTATATTGTGCTCCTTTGCATAGTAAGGGCTGCCTTATTAAGTGAAGAAAGAATGCATTTGCCTACATCTGTAGTGAATCTAAATTCAGTTAGGTTCTGATTTGAATATAGTATGTCTTTGAGAAGAAGGCCACAAACAGAATCTGCCTTGGGGTTGAGTTCAGAGATTAAGGCAAGTAAAAGTAAGTTTCTATCACTGAAGAAGGGACAGTTTTATGGTGAACCATGTGTTTATAAGTTAGCCCTAAGTAATTTAGTTGCCTGTCACTTACTGGCTGTGTGATGCTTGATATCCCTGGACTCTAGTTTTCTAATCCGAAGGACACTGGTTTCCATATTGAGAATCTGCTTAAGGCCTATCAGTGGTATTAGCAGTTTAACAGTGGATGCAAATTGACCTGCATAAGGGATATCATCCTGAAATTTTTAGACACACAACATAAAGAACTTCCTGTAAGGGAAAGAACATTGTATATGAAGGATCAGGAATCAGAATGGCTTCAGGAATCTCAGGAGTCCCTTAAACTCTTGAGACAATGGAATAAAACTTTAAATTTTTTGAAGAGAAATTATTTGTATTAATTGTGAGGGTAGACTAAAAGGATGTTTTCAGATGTGTAGTCTCAAAATTGATTTCCCGTGTTTATTTTTCAAGGACCCACTAGAGGATGTGTTCACCAGATCAAGGGAATAGTAAATTGAGAAAAGAGTAAGACATGGTATCTAAGAAAAGGGGGTCCAGCCCAAGAGGAGGTTATGGGAACCCCCAGGGTGGTAGTGAAGGGAAATTCCAGGATGATAGCTATACAGCAAGCCTGGAAAGCAGTCCACCCAGATCAAAGCAGGTCAGGAGGCTCTAAGACCAATTACTCCAAAAAGATGAAATTCACAGAATGATGAATACTTTTGCACATATTGACAGGACATTTAAACAATTGGGTGAGAATTCGAAATATCACTATATTGATGATAAATACATTGATTGAAAACAACAACCAAAACAACAGTAGCTCCAAGGAAAACAAAAAGTTATCAGGAAAGAAAAAGTAATCCTAGTATAATACATGACTCATCTGTGAATAGCATTTATGATTATAATGTACAGTTTGGATAATCTAGCCAAAATTAAGGTGTAAGACCAAATCACTAGTGATCTACCATGATGTATTAAAAAGATGGTGGGGCGGGGGGGAGCAGAGAAAATTAATGTGAGTGTGGCAGGGGATGAAAGGGCTCAATTTCCTCTTTTGTTGTGAGAAGTCAGTAGATTTAATGCCAAAAACTGAGAAATTAAGAAATAAGAATGTAAACAATTTTTAAAGCAATACAGAGATGAATATTAAAAAAAAAAATTCAGCCAAAAGGAGATAAAAGCAGTGTCTGAGGAGGGGAATTGACAATAGCAATGGTCTTAAAGTCAATGCCTATGATTGTTGATTGGGCCCAGTATACATGTATCTGTACCATGCAAGAGGGAGTGTGGGAAAGAAGAATTGTGTGAAGTTAAGCATTGCTGTATTTTAATTGGCAGTACTGCCTGTATCAGGGATCCCTAAGTCCACTTGGTTCAAGTGATTCACTAGGACTGATTCACAGGACTGAGTATGTAGTTTTACTTGTGGGCAAGATTTATTTCAGCAAAAGGAAGAGGTGCATAGGATGAAGTCTGGAGGAAACCAAGTACAAAATTCTGAGAGCCCTCTGCCAGTAGAGTCCTAGAAATTGTGCTTAATTCCTCCAGTAACAGTATGATGTGACAGTACGTATGGTGTTGAGTGTTGTCTGCCAAGGAAGCTCACTACAAACTCAGTGTCCAGGTTTTTTACTGGGAGCTGGTTAAGTATGCACCCTCTGCCTAGCCTGTGGCAAAACTCCAGACTCCTAGAAAGAAAACTCGTGTGTAGCGTAAACTACATCATTTATACAAACAGCTGAAGCACAATGAGCCACTCTTACCACTTAGGGAAAGTTTTATATCCGTGTAAGTCACTGTTTACCAGCCAACTTTCCAAATACCAAGCAAGGGCCAGCCTTTGAAGCAGGCCTTTCTAAGGATGGCGGTCTCAGGCCTATCTTAGCTCTTTTCTGCACAGACCTTTCTTGGTAATTTATCCTGTGAGGTCCCATATGAAAGAAACCAACCTTTGCTTTGTCTTTTTATTACAAAAGGAAAGCAACTGCCCTTATGGTGTAAGAAGATAAGAGAGAGAGGGAAAAAAAAGTTTCTTAATAGCAGGAGAGAGAAAAATGGAAGAGTAGTATACATTTGAGTTGAGCAGTTTTTGAGAATGACAGAAAATAAGTCAGAAAAGTAAGCATCTAATGTCCACCCTCCTGCCCTTTTTCTAGATGTGTCTCTGTACTATAGCAGAGATGCTATTTTCTCTGAATAGGCTAAAGGTTTCATGCACACAAAACGGATGATGCTCCCATCTCTTCAGAAATCATAAACTTTGTGAGTCAGTGGAAATGTTCCTGTGCCACTTACTGAAGATTGCTTCTAGCTGCCAGACAGTGGAGGTAGAGCTGGGGCTATTTCAGCACATGCTGTAATAGCTTCTGTGTTTTATCCCCCCAGATTGCTGAGAAATTATCCTCTAAGTTGTAAAGGCAAGTTTCTTTAATGTACTGCAGATAGTGATGTGTAGCTGAGTGTCTATGAGAATATGATTTTTTCTTTTTGGAATGACCCCAAAATGTTTTAATGACTTTGTTTCACAAATAATTTTAATTATGAATTCTGGCTGTACAGGTTCTTTCTTTTGCTTGCTGTTATCAAAATGGTATTTGCCACAAGTAATTTTCTCAAAGAAAATTCTTGTTTTTATGAGACACCAAAGGCAAAAAACCTTGATTGACTTTTAATCACTTGAAGTATGGCTGTTGTAGTTCATGTTTTTTCTCTCAACAAACTTCACAGAACAGTTTTTCTTTTTTGTGTAATAGTACATAGGATCACAGTTTTAAAAAACAAGTTTGTTGTATTATATTTCTACAGATGTTTGGTCTGTCTCCTTATTTCTCATATGCAGTGTCTGAACTTGTGCTCAATCAGAAAGATAAATATGAAGTTCTCTTCTCTTTCTGTAAAATCTATTCCTATTTTGTATTGGCCAGCTGGTTTGTAATTTTTATGAAATGCGGTATTCGCTTGATATAAAAAACTAAGAGTTGGGCATTGTGCTGGGGCACCTGGGTGGCTCAGTCGGTTGAGCATCTGACTTTGGCTCAGGTCATGATCTCAGCTTGTGAGATCACGTTGGGCTCTGTGCTGACAGCTCAGAGTCTGGAGCCTGCTTTGGATTCTGTGTCTCCCTCCCTCTCTGCCCTTCCCCAGCTCATGTTCTGTCTCTGTCTCTCTCAAAAGTAAATAAACATTAAAAAAAAAAAAAACTTAAAAAAAATTTTTTTTTTTAAAGTTGGGCATTGTGATCTATAAAAGGCAGGTTTATCAGATTATTTGTAGCACCCTGTTCCACTTAAGCTTTGTTCATGGAATCACTCACATTTGAGAATTTTTTTTTACTATATGAAATGTTCACATGTATAAAAATTAAAAAGGCATACATTAAAGAGTCAGTCCCACCCATGTCCTTCTACCTTCTCAAGATATCTGGGTACACTACAAGTTTGTTTAACCAGTCCTCTGTAGTTGAGTACTTGAGTTACTTTTTGTTGTTACAAATGCTGCTTCAGTGAGTAGCCTTGTATATTATTTCTTGTGTATGCACATAGGGACAATTTCCCAGCAATGTGTGAGACAATCACTTGCTTCTAACTAGCACAGTATTGGAGAACCTTTCTAAACCTCTGTAGATGAGAGAAATTGAAGTGGAGTTTGTCCAAAGTCCTATAACTAACTAATAATAGGACTTGATTTTTAATTCAAAATGTTCTTTCCAACAGACTACACTGGATTTGCTGTTTTCGTACAGTTAAGACATACTGGTAAAATACAAAAGTTGTTAACTGATGAATATGTATTAAAAGAGATGTTCCTCATCTTGTTAGTGTCTGAAAGTTCATGGGTGTATATTGTCTGAGTTTTGTGGTCACAGAATGAAAGGATGAACAAGTGGAGTTCTTCCCTATTCCCACATTTGGGTGAAATGGGGATGGGATATGTGAGTTCACACTGTAGTCTCTGTAGCCCAGATTGAGCTTTCTAGCATAGAAGACTGGCAACATCATATGAGTACCACCTGATTCTAGTGACCTAATCTCCTTCAATTTCATTTTTAAGTGTTTTTTGTCTTTTAGCTGTGTAACATCAGAGGACAAAGAGTAAATGTTACATGTACTTGAAAGATGGTCTTGTTAAGTAAAAACTTCAAATAAATTTTAAAGATCTAATTGGCTTTATTAATCGATTCATGAATCAGGCAGCATTCCATCTAGCGGGTAGAGGGAAGCTCCAAAAGGCTACAGAAACAAAGATTTTTAAAGCTAGAGAGGGAGTGGAAAAAAGGAAATTATTAGCAAAGAAGCCATTGTTTTAAGCAAGATCACCCTTAAGAGAATGGAAGGGGCCTATCAGTAAATTTCCTAGTGCTGACCAGGAAATTCCTGTATTAACTGGATATATTTCTGGGGAGTTGAAACTGCAGTTAAGTACTAGGTCTTATGTTGTTTTTTGAACACTTAAGGAAGTAGTTCATGTTACTTTCAATAAGATGCCATGCCTGGTGATGCACAACTTTTCTGTTTTACAGTGGAAAATTGATGATAAGCCTGTAAAAATTGACAAATGGGATGGATCCGCTGTGAAGAATTCTTTGGATGATTCTGCCAAAAAGGTATTTTCTTTTTTTTTTTTTTTTTTTTTAATTTTTTAATTTTTTTACTGTTTGTTTATTTTTGAGAGAGGGAGACAGAGTGCAAGCGGGGGAGAGGCAGAGAGCGAGGGAGACACAGAATCCGAAGCAGGCTCCAGGCTCTGAGCTGTCAGCACAGAGCCCGACATGGGGCTCAAACTCACAGACCACAAGATCATGACCTGAGCCAAAGCCGGATGCTTAACTAACTGAGCCACCCAGGCGCTCCAAAAAAGTATTTTCTTGAGGTAGGGAGTCTGTTAGCATATGTACAGCTTATGGCACATCTGCAGGATCTTTTTCTTTTGTGACTGGGAATGACCGTAGTTTTTAGTTGTAGGAATTGAGCCATAAAGCAGTTTCTAAAATCCTTAACGTTATCTGAGGGAATATGCATTAAAATGTTAGCTACTTCAAGCTTCTGTCAAATTCTCTAAGTTTTGAATTACAGAAAGCTGGTAGTTTATTGTTTTTGAGGTTAATTAGCCTAGAGCCAACAGGGTTGAGGGGAATATAGGATATTCATTCATGATTGGTCATCTCTCTATTTAAAAAGGGAAGAGAAACTTCCCTTCATCCCACGGGAAAAGTTGAGGATTAAAAAAAAAAAACAAAATGTGTGAGAAGTTAATGAACTTTTTCTCTGGGATCATTGTGAACAGCTTGAGTCTTTTTTGCTTAGAGTGGTGAAATCCTGATTGGAGAGAACTACTTGGTAATTTATATGATCCTTAATATAACTTTTACATAGAAATCAAGACTAAAAACAGGTACTAGGAAGGAAGCAATTCTGTGAGCTTGATTCCTTGTTCTTTTTACTAGGTACTTCTGGAAAAGTACAAGTATGTGGAGAATTTTGGTCTGATTGACGGTCGCCTCACCATCTGTACCATCTCCTGTTTCTTTGCCATAGTGGCTTTGATCTGGGATTATATGCACCCCTTTCCAGAATCTAAGCCTGTTCTGGCTTTGTGTGTCGTATCATATCCTTTATTTATGCTCAGGTTTGTTCTCTAGTGACTGTTTATTAGAATCTCTACTGATCATCCTCCCTGCTCCCTACAAAAAACAAACTTTGATTCTGGGGCCTGCTACTGTTAGAATTTAACAGTATGAGCCATGGGCATCTGTAGTTGTAGGTAGTAATTATCATTGATATTTTAAATTTAGTGTGGTTATTTTATCTTTAATTCTGTTTACTTGTTAATGTAGAGGTCATTATAATCCATGTGTGAGTGCCTAATAGCAAACCACACATTATAGTGAGACCCAGTTCTTCTCATTTCCAGCCTACCGCGTTTCCATTAGACCCAGTTTGCTTTAAGACACTCATTCCGGGATATTAGGAAAGGATCAGATTTTGGAGATTCAGGTTTCCTTGAAGCTGAAGGGCTGGACTGAGAGTTAGTGAGCATGAGTAGAGGTGTGGCTTGTATAACAGTAGAATTAAATCCTATTCTGGAGCTGGAGGACCTGGGTTTGAAATGGAAGTTGTTTTGTGATCTTGTGCTAAGAAGAACTTACTGGAGTCTGCTTGAATGCTGCTCAGTTACATATATATGCAATAGACATTCAGAATTACAAAGATTTTTTTTTTTTTTTTTTTTGAGAATGAGAGAGCGAGCTCGTGCTTGTGTGCACGCAAGCTGGAGAGAGGGAGTGCTCAAGCTTGTGTGGTCAAGGCAGAGAGGGGCAGTGAGAGAGGGAGAGAAAGAATCTTAAGCATGCTTGGCAACCAGTGCAGAGCCCACTATGGGGCTTGAACTCATGACTGAGATCATGACCTGAGCCAAAATCAAGAGTCAGGTGCTTAACCAGCTAAGCCACCCAGGTGTCCCTGAAATATTTCTAAAAAAATGTACTTTGGGAATTTTTCTTCTAGCAAGCCATTTAATAAAGCAGGCCCTGACTAAAAATGGTATTCTCCAAATTGATCCCAAATTATAGTCCCAGAATTGGCACCTTGACTTCTTTCAGTAATCAGATAAATCATCCCAGTATGAATTTTTTCACCATTAAGGTGGTTCCAGAGAATATGTTGTAGGTTCTGGAGACAGTCCCCAAAGGAATTCCAAAAGAGGTTTAAACAATGAGAGCAACATAATTATAAATATATGACCTCCCAAGAGAACTACCGTGATAAAATTTCATTTGTTTGGTGTTTAAAGTAAACATGATCATGGTATTTTTTATAATCGTGTCGGTTCCATATGTAATGGTAATGACTTCTCTGTGCCCAACACTAAAAATGCATACACACACACACACACACACAGATATATATGTATATATGTGTGTGTTCTTTTGTGTGTGTTTGTGTGTTTTTTCCTTAACTTTATCTGAACCTATTTTGTGATGATGGGGATCCTGACCATTTATACCTCATATAAGGAGAAGAGTATCTTTCTTGTGGCCCACAGGAAAGATCCTACAGGAATGGATCCTGATGATATTTGGCAACTGTCCTCCAGTCTCAAAAGGTATGACTATCCTCAAAGACTATTAAATTCTGCTGTTGGATACTCTCTGGGAGTTGAGTCATTTTCAACAGACTATTTTATTGTATGCTTACTCCATGCAGATCATAGTACCAGTCATGTAAAATGAAGAAAGGGGTATGAATGGTCTAGAAGGTTTTTCCTAACATTGTACTTCTGAGATTGTATTATCACAGAAGTGCTCTGAGGATAAACTGTGGGAGGAAGTAGTTTGGTAAAAGGATGAAGAATGAGTCTCTTTCCTTGTGGCCAATAAACGGAGCCAATTAGAATGCAGAACTAAGAAGGCCAAAAGTGTGAAGTGAATTATCTTTGAAGAACCCCATTAGCTTCTATATCTTCCGTGATCTTGACTACAGTCTGTGTAGTCAGAAATTTTTTAGCAATGTACTGGGCAACTCAGAGAATCACCTTTCCAAATTCCTGACCAGCTGTGGGTATAACTTAGTACAACTGACACCTGAGGTCTTTTTAGGTATCCAGAGCTGGGTAAGTTCTAGCTCATCTCTTTCTAGCTGTATGATGTTTGGTGTATTTGAGCTTTAGTCAAAACCGGATCAAGAATGACTCATAGAGTTGTTGGGAAGATGCCAGCTGGTACATATACCAAGTATAAAAATAGCAAACGTTGGTGAAGCGTTAACCATATACTGGGTATCGTGCCAAGTGCATTATCTCATTTAAATCTTAGAACCACCCATTTTATAGGTAAGAACACAGACCCAAAGGGTTTAATTAATTCCTAGAGCCCAAAAGTAAATTCTAGCTGGTATTCCAGCCCATATCTGAGCCCAGAACTCACGCTCTTAGTCACTGTCCTAAAAACACATGGGACAGTTCCTAGCACATAGTAGGCTCTCAAATTACAAGTATGGTTATTCACATGTATGATGGTAAGCATAGCATCAACACCAAACAGCCTCTCCTTACTGGCTTGTGCCAATGCCTATGAGGAGGAGCAGAATGTGATTCTGATGTTCTAGCTGGGTTCTCCTGGCAGGGTCCCCAGCTGCCCTTTGAACTCAGCCATCATAAGTCTCTACCTTGTGCCAGGTCCCTAAAACAGTTGTAGAATTCTAGACCCTAGCAGCATCTTGATTTCATTATTTCCATTCACACATTTCATCTCATTCATACACACATTCTCATTTTTTTGACAGCTTTATTGAGATACAGTTCACATACCATACAGCTCACACATTTAAGTGTACAGGTCATTGGTTTCTAGTGTGTTTTCAGATATTGCAACCATCACCACAGCCAACTTTAGAGCATTTTTATCATCTCAAAAAGAAACTCTGTACCCTTTAGCTATCTGCTCCCCTGCCCCCACCCCCCCCACACTCATTCCCTCAGCCTTCAGTCACCATTAATCTGCTTTCTGTCTCTATAGATTTCTCAGTTCCAGATATTTCATGTGATTGGAATCATACAGTATATGATCTTTTGTGACTGGCTTCTTTCACTTAGCATAATGTTCCAAGATTCACCCATGGTGTAGCAAGTGTCGATATTTTATTCCTTTTTATGCCAAATATTCCGTTACATGGCTATACCACGTTTTGTTAATCCATTTATCAGTGGATGGACATTTGAGTGGTTTCCACCTTTTGGCTATTGTGAATAATGGTGCTATAAACAGTCCACCTACAAGTTTTTGTATGGACATAATGTTTTCATTTCTCAGGTAACTTACCTAGGAGAGGAATTGCTGGGTCATACGGTAACTCTTTTAATTGCTTGAGGAATTGCAGACTGTTTTCTGTAATAGCTGCACCATTTTCAATCCCACTAGCAGTGCACGAGGGTTCTGGTTTTTTCCACATTCTCTGCTGATTTTTACCAGCTGCCACATTATTGTTTCCTGTGGTGAGGAGGTATGCCACCTCTGTTCCTTCTCACTGCACTTAAATATAGACTCTCTTCTCTTTCCTTGAAGATAGCTCCTGGCCAAAAAAAAAAAAAAAAGAAGAAGAAGAAGAAGAAGAAGATAGCTCCTGGTTCATTGGCATTCTCTCTAACATAGCTCCTTTGGAAGTCTTGGTGATTTCATTATCCAAATAGTTGATAATTCCTGTTCACTGGCCTCTCCTCTGATCATCTTGTTTTCTACCATGGCTCAAACACTTACTTCCCTGGACATATCCTAAACCTTGCTGATACTGGTAACTAATTACCTTCAATGATTTCAGTTTCGGTATCCCGCTCTATGACCATTGCTTCCTATTTTTCTAGTTCTCTTGTCCCAGTGGTTCTTCAGCCTCACTGGCATCTCTAACGCATTGAGCCTCCCACCTTTTCACTGTCTCTTTTGTCTTTCATTGTCTTACTTCCTTCTTACCCATCTTTGGTTCCATGGCATTTCTGTAGTCCAGTTACTCTCACTGTCCTAAAGCATCTTTTATACCTTCTCCTCTGTCTTCATACCTATCCTACTCTCTCATATTTACCCTCCTATTCTTTTGTTGCTGAGAAAATCAAAGCAGTCAGAAGCCCCCATCATGACCTGCTTGTGGTGCTCATCATAGTCTGTTTCTTCCGGAGTTCCCATCTAAAGCCTCCTCTCCATTTATCCACTAGCTTCTCTCCCTTCTCATTTACATGATGTTTCCCTCTCTGCTGGATCATTTCTTGTGGCATACAAACATGCTGTAATTTCTTCAAACTAAAAAAATTGGTTTTGTTCTCCTTATTCTCCCCACATGGTCTTATTTCTCTGCTCCCCATTTCTTCTCTCTGTATCTCTTGGATCTGTTTGTCTTTATATCTCTTTCATCCTTGTACTCAATCAGCATTTGACAGTGAATCGCTCACTCCTTGTTACACTTGCTTTTTAACTAGGTTTCTAGGATACCATAATCTCCTAGTTTTCTTCATACCTTAATGTCTGCTTTTCTAGTCGCTTTTATGATTCTTCAGTATTTGAAGGAACAGCTCTAAATTTGAAATGCCACACTAGTGCTTGTTCCTAGCACCTCTTCTCTATCTATATTCACTAAGTGTAATATTATCTAGACTTTCAAGACTTTAAATACCATCTTTATACTGAAAATCTCTAAATTTGTATTTTCATCCTAGACCTATCCTGAACTCCACTTTTCTGTTTGACATTGGATCCTATTTAGCATTTCAAAATTAACATATTCAAAACCTAAGCCTGCTATCCCTCATCCAAACCTGTTCTACCTCCCGTTTTCCCATCTCAATAAATGGCACTTCCATCCTCCTATTTACTCCGGCCAGTACTCAGTCATTTTGACTCCTCTCTCTCAGTCTTTCCAATAGTCTGTCAGCAAATCCTGTCAGCTCTGTCTTCTAAATATATTCAGTCTGATCACTTGCCATCTCTACTGCTACCCTCATCTCTCAGGTCACTGTAATAATGTCCTCATGGACCTCCACAACTGCTCTCCCTGCTCATAGTCTATTTCCAGTACAACAGGCAGAGTGATCTTTTTAGAGCATAAGGCACTTCAACTCAATCCTCCGTTCAAAACCCTGTCACTCTGAGAAAAATCTAAACTCCTAAGTCCAGCTTAGAAGTCTATACTCCTCTATTCTCTGCACCCCACACATAAGCACACATACCCCTTATTTCCTGTGGCTCTCCTCTCTCATTCCATCATGTTCTTCAGACATTCCAGGCATGTTCTTGCCTTAGGGCTGTTGCATTTGCTGTTTCCTTGCTTGGATTATTCTTTTTCCAGAAAACTTGTTCTTCCTTTCTTTAGGCCTCTGCTTAAATATCTGCTTAGTGAACGCTTTTCCTGCCTGCTATATTTAAAAGGACATCATATTTTCTGTTTTATTGTTGGTTCTTTCATATACGCTAAAGTAAAAGTCCCAAAAGACACAGCTTTGTCTGTGGTGTTCACTGCTGTATATCCTTAGCATCTGAAACTGCTTGACATGTGTAGTTGGTACTGCATAAGTATTACATAATTATTATATAATAACATTTATATTTTCCTGAAAATATTTTAGATGTAATTGTTATATATTACATGTAAGTTATATAACATATAATAATAAAATATTAATGAGTATTTATTTCTAAAGTGCATCAGATCACAACTCATCAGATCATGTCCTACCATCAAAGCCATGGAACTGCCAGTGAAACTGGGCCTAAAAGTCCCAAATTACGGAAATCAACTAACAGCAGTTGGCTGGAGTTTGAGAAAAATTTTGAGGTGTTGAAAATAGTTTAAAGACCATCACTCACAGCTATTCGGGGTTGGGAATAACTGGCTAGCCAAGGTTTTTTGTTTTTTTTTTTTTTTTTAGTATGGTTGACACATGGTGTTATATTAATTTCAGGTGTACAGCATAGTGATTCAACAGCTCTGTAGGTAGCTCACCAGGGTAGCTGCCATCTGTCACCCTGCAGTGCTGTCACAGTACATTGACTATACTCCTGTGCCTTTTGTCCCTGTTACTTATTCCATAACTGGAAACCTGTATCTCCCACTCCGCTTCACGTATTTTGCCCATCCCCCAGCTACCTCCCCTCTGGCAACCATCAGTTTTTTCTCTGTATTTACAGGCCTGATTCTGCTTTTTGTTTGTTTATTCATTTGTTTTGTTTAGGTTGTACATATAAGTGACATGATGTGGTATTTGTCTTCCTCTTTTTCCATTTAGCATAGTACCCATAAAGTCCATCCATATTGTCTGTCCTGAATGAGAGGATCTCATCCCTTTTTTGTGACTTTCTTATCTATTCATTTGTTAATGGACACCTGGGCTGCTTCCATATCTTGGCTCTTGTAAATAATGCAGCAACAAATACAGGGCTATTTCAAATTAGTGTTTTCATTTGGGGGAGTGGGGTGGCAAATACCAAGTAGTGGAATTACTAGATCATATGATAATTCTATTTTTAATTTTTTGAGGAACTTCTATACTGTTTTCCACAGTGGCCGCACCAATTTACATTCTCTCCAACAGTCCACAAGTGTTCCTTTTTCTTCACATCCTTACCAACAATTGTTATTTCTTAGACAATAATTTATTGAGCTATGATTTTTTTGAGCACTGGTTAATAATAGGTACTGTTTTAACCATGGCAGTGATCTTGAAAATTATGTGGTAGTTTTCCTATTTTAAACATGCAGAAACATGCAGAAACACGCTTAAGCAGTTGCTTCCATAAAGATAATAACAGCTTGACAATCTACTGAATGTGCCCTAATTAAATGGAGACAGAAACTGTTAGGTCATGGTCAGGGGAGGAATGTCAGCCTGCCAGAGGTTGATTTTTATTAACACTTTTGAATTGGTGGATATAGCAAAGGACCTCAAGGTACCTTAAGGTGTAGGTAAAGAATCTCTAGAATTCATATAGTAAAAGATACCCTCTGTCCTAGAATAAGGTAGAACCTGGAACTAGATTGATTATAGAGAACAAGCACCGAGCAGCCTAGAATTGGTGAACATCTGTGAAAACACGAGTTCTTCATTTATTCATAAAAATTTGATTGTCTACCAAGTGCTAAACTAAGAGTAGAAAACAAATAAGACAGAATTCTTGTCCTCAAGAATCTCTGAGTTTAGCAAAGAGCACAGATACACAAACATCCTTTCAGTAGATAATTTCATTGACCACATGGGAGCTATCATTAGACCTTGCATCTGATAGGTGCTTAATATTTGAATTGACGATTGATGGTGCAGTGTATGACAAAGGTGAGACATCTGACCCGGTTTGGGAAGGCTTTCCCAGAAAACTTTATGCCCTAATATTAATAAATGGGAACTAGTCCGGTGAGATGGGAGAGAAATGTCTACTAGGAAGACCCTTCTAGCATAATAAGGGCAAAGTCCAGAGGTAAGAGGAGTGGTCTGTATAACTGAACAGTCTATGACAAGGTAAAGGAGGTGCACAGTAAGGCAGACATGGTAATACCAATGAATCAGAACTTGTATCTTGAACGCAATTAGGAACCTCTGGAATTTTTATTTTTTACTTATTTTTTATTTTAAAGATCTGTGTGTGACCTACAGCACCAGTAGCCAGCTCAGTCCTTTCTTCAAAAACAGTTGATGCTCTAGTATTACTAGTTGAATCTCTATGTTTGGGTTTTGACTTCTTATCTTTGCTTAGGTTTGATGACAAGTATACTCTGAAGTTGACCTTCATCAGTGGAAGAACAAAGCAGCAGCGAGAGGCCGAGTTCACCAAGTCCATTGCTAAGTTTTTTGACCACAGCGGGACACTGGTCATGGATGCATATGAGCCTGAAATATCCAGGCTCCACGACAGTCTTGCCACAGAAAGAAAAATAAAATAGCCAATTTTAAAAGCAGCCATCTTTCTGCTGGATCATGCTGACTTTCGGGATGAGGGAGAAGGAAGCAGAGAACTTAAAATGGATAAAGTAAGATATGTTAAAAATGTCCCTGTTTTGTCCTGAAATTTTAGTCCATTCTGGATAAATAGGATTTTCTAGTTCAGATATGAGAAGTTGTAGCTCTGATATCTAGCTTTAGCCTCCTAGGTCTGCTGATCGTGTTGTTTTGATTTGCTTTTCTAGAAAAGCATTTTTGCTAGCCATACAGACTTCTTCCTACCCAGCAGTACTTTATATCACATAGCTTTGTGCCATGCAGCATTTGAAGACTCAATTTTTAAAATTGTTAACCTATTGCTGACCTTGTTGTGTTAATTCCTGTTTCAACAGCTATTTCTCTTAATTCAGGATACAACTTCTTGTGTATGACAGCTTTCCTTCACACACCATTTTTGTGGGTGTGTATATATCTGACTTGGGGGAGAATTGGGAAAAAACCACAGCTTTTTAATTTGTTTAAAACAGACCTTCTGCCTGTTACATTTTGTGCTTTTAACCAATTAAAGAAGCCAGTGGCATTTTTAGTTTTATATTGTCTTGTTTTCCACTAGTATGTACCTGTTGATTTGTTTGTGCCCTTTATTAACTGCCATTTTCTAAAATTTTTTTCAATAAAAGGAAAGAAGATGTGAAAAAATGGAGTCATAGTCTTGATGAAAGGAATGAACAGAGCAGCAAGTGTTAACAGGCTTACTACTATAGGTTCCTTTTGTTTTCTAGGCTGTTTTACTGGTCAGAAACCTGTGTGAATCTGTTGGTGAGGAATTGCTAGCTCTCCAGGGATAACAGTAATGACACAGTACTTTGTGCCCAGCCAGTGTTCCAAGTACTTGACGTGTATTAACTCATCAATGCTCACAGCAGTCCCAAGAAGTAGGGACTGTTACTATCCCCATTTTATAGATGAGAAAACTGAGGCACAAAAATGGAATAATTGTCACACAGCTAGTATTAGAACTGGGATTTAAACCTGGTTTGTGTGGCTCCAGAGTTGTGAGTTGGCATCTTTTCCAGTATTTTCCCACTATAGTCGGAAAAAGACTGAGCACTTGCCCAACTCCTTTGACCTGTAGGAATATTGTCCCTCTGGCTCACAAAAGTACAGTTCCAGCTGAGCCTAGTACCTAAAACTATATTCAGTTTATAAGAAATTAACGCTTATCACATTTTCCTATGGGAATATTGCCCTATCTATATAGTGCCACACAGTGGGGGAAATATGGAACATCACTGAACAGGGAGCTGAAGCCTTGGATTCTATACTCTTTACTCTTATAAACCTTGGGTAAGTCATGTAATTCTCTGAGGTTCTAGTTTCCTTTTTTTTTTTTCTTTTTTTTTTTTTTTTTTTTTTTTTAACTTTCTTTTTAAGGTGATAGTCCTATTCTGTCAGCTATGGAGCTTTTGAAAGTGTATAATTAGATAATTGTATTTTTACAATGAAGGAATTATTGTTAGACACAAGGGTCCCAGGGCTTGTGGGCCTAGGGAATAACCCTCTCCACAGTGACTCCTTTGAGTTCTCATACCAGGTGTACCTTTTTGTTTTCATCACAGACCCGTGTCTTATTTTGTTTTGTTTTGTTTTGTTTTTTACAAAAACTGAATTTGTTGAAATGTGTTCTACAGTTTTTGTTTTTTCCTGCTCTCTTCCCCCACCTGTAGCTTGGGTTTGTTTTTGTTTTTTTTTTAACTTAATATTTCTTAGGCACTTTCCCTGTCAGTATATATTGATCAAACTCATTTTTTTTTTTTTTTTTGTTATTTAAAACTTTTATTTTTATTTTTGTAAGTAAACCCAACGTGGGGCTTGAACTCATGACCCCAAGACCAATCCTATGCTCTACCACTTGAGCCAGCCAGCCACCCCAGGTCAGACTCATTTGTAATAGTTGCATAATCTACTGGAGTATAAACATTGTAACTATTTCCCTATTAGAAGATATGTTTGTTTCTAGTTTTTCACTATTCCAAGGGAGGAGTGAGTTTAGGGGAGAGGGGGGAAAAGTAGGTCCTCAAGTTGAGAGAGACCAGAAACCTGGGTTGTTTTCCAACTTTATTCTAACTTGTGACCTCCAACAAATCTCATTTCTTCTTTCAGAAGTATCTGACCCTGTCAAAGAAGTTTTGGATCAAAAGATCAAAAGTATCTTTTGAGATGATTTAGGCTCCTTACCCCCGGATATGCCCCACATAGAAAACACTTCTTAGGAATATGAAGATGCAAGTCCTGTAATCCCTTCAATCTGCCCATAAACCCCACTTTGAGATTTCATAAGCTGCATGGATCTCTTAAGGGTTTTTTTCCCTGACTCCAGAAACCATTTGAGGCAGTATGATTTTCTAAATAAAGAAGTGGGTTAGCAGCCCGGCCATGTGTTGCACTTGGAGCCCCTCTTCCCACCCCTTGCCCCACTTGTGGTATTTTATGACAGTTTCCATCACTTGAACAGGCTCAAGCCTCAGCGTGCGTTTGTGGGGCTGCACAGCACCTCTCACCAGCTTTCAGCACCTACAGCAGCCAGTGGTCACCCCAGCCCATTTTGAGTGCCACTTGGCTGCTCTTCTCCCTCTTGAGTAGGTCTGCAGCACCCCTCCCACTGGGAAACTCTGACCCCCATCACATTTTCCTCCTGGCTGTCAACTCCCCACACCCACCTAGGATGGACTTGCATCTTCCAAAATATAGAAGACTGTGAGGAGAATGGGGAAAGGTATCTAATGTTATTTGCAAATTTCAACTGCTAACATGTTTTTAATGTTTGATGCTTTTACATATCTTTGTTTTAGAAACAGTCTTTTTGCTTCGGAACAACCTGATAGAATGGCAGAAAATGCAGAGTTCCTTTGAATACACACCAGTGGTATTTTTGGGGGTCCAGGTTCCTCCTAAGTTGAGAGCCCTTTCTCTCAACAACTGTTTACCCCTGGCTGGACACTCCTCTCCCTAGCCCAAACTTTGTCTCCCTGAGGGAAACCATCTGAGAATACTGCTAAATCACAATATTCTTTGTAGAGCTTATCCATCCTGTTGCTGCTGACAGCCTCATGAAATAGAATATTCTTAACCCAGCCCAAAGGTACATGTGCTCAACTCAGATGACTTCTGATATCGACAACTACTTTAAGAATAATTGCAAGGATTCATAACCTTTTTTTGTGCCCTGGATCTTTTTCACAGTCTGGTGTTATCTATGGCCCCTGATTCAGAATGAGAGCTTGAAATGCATAAATACATTTATTTTTTCCCCCAATTTATTTATTTATTTTTAAATTGAAGTATGGTTGACATACAATATTATGTTTCAGGTGTACAACATAGTAATTCGATGCTTCCATACATTCTAAAATGCTCAATGCTCACCATCTGAACCCATACAATGTTATCATAATATTAACTATATTCCCTATGCTGTACTTTACATCCTGTGACTTATTTTATAGCTGGAAATGTATACCCACAACCCCTCCAGCAACCCTCTGTTTGTTCTCTATATTTAAGAGTCTCTTATGTTTTGTCACCCTCCCTGTTTTTATACTAGTTTTGCTTCCCCTTCCCTTATGTTCATCTGTTTTGTATCTTAAAGTCCTGATAATGAGTGAAGTCATACGATATTTGTCTTTCTCTGACTAATTTTGCTTTAGCAAAATACCCTCTAGTTCCATCCACGTAGTTGCAAATGGCAAGATTTCATTCTTTTTGATTGTCGAGTAATACTCCATTGTGTGTGTGTGTGTGTGTGTATATATATATATATACACACACACACACACACATATATATATGTATATATATGTGTGTATATATATATGCCACATCACCTTTATCATTCATCCATCGATGGACATTTGGGTTCTTTCCATACTTTGGCTGTTGTTGATAGTGCTGCCGTAAACATTGGAGTGCATATGCCCCTTTGAAACAGCATACCTGTATCTCTTGGATAAGTACCTACTAGTGCAATTGCTGGGTCGTAGGGTAATTCTATTTTTAATTTTTTGAGGAACCTCCATACTGTTTTCCAGAGTGACTACACCAGTTTGCATTCCCACCAGCAACACAAAAGAGATCCTCTTTCTCCGCATCCTCGCCAACATCTGTTGTTGCCTTAGTTGTTAATGTTAGCCGTTCTGGTAGGTGTGAGGTGGTATCTCATTGTGGTTTTGATTTGTATTTCCCTGGTGGTGAGTGATGTTGAGCATTTTTTCATGTGTCGGCTGGCCATCTGGATGTCTTTGGAGAAGGGTCTATTCATGTCTGCTGCTCATTTCTTCACTGGATTATTTGTTTTTTTGAGTGTTGATTTAAGTTCTTTATGGATTTTGGATACTAACCCTTTATCTGATATGTCATTTGCAGATATCTTCTCCCATTCTGTCGGTTGCCTTTTCATTTTGCTGATTGTTTCCTTCACTGTGCAGAAGCTTTTTTTTTTTTTTTAATGAGGTCCCAATAGTTCATTTTTGCTTTTATTTCCTTTGCCTTGGGAGATATGTTGAGTAAGAAGTTGCTGCGGCCAAGGTCAAAGAGGTTTTTGCCTGCTTTCTCCTCTGGGATTTTGATGGCTTCCTGTCTTACATTTAGGTCTTTCATCCATTTTGAGTTTATTTTTGTGTATGGTGTAAGAAAGTAGTCCCGGTTAATTTTTCTGCCTGTCGCTGTCCAGTTTTCCCAGCACCACTTCCTGAAGGGACTGTCTTTATTCCATTGGATATTCTTTCCTGCTTTGTCAAAGATTAGTTGGCCATACGTTTGTGGGTCCATTCCTAGGTTCTGTATTCCGTTCCATTGATCTGAGTATCTGTTCTTGTGCCAGTACCATACTGTCTTGATGATTACAACTTTGTAATACAGCTTGAAGTTCGGGATTGTGATGCCTCCAACTTTGGTTTTCTTTTTCAAGATTGCTTTGGCTATTCGGGGTCTTTTCTGATTCCATACAAATTTTAGGATTGTTTGTTCCAGCTCTGTGAAGAATGCTGGTGTTATTTTGATAGGGATTGCATTGAATATGTAGACTGCTTTGGGTAATGTTGACATTTTAACAATATTTGTTCTTTCTATTCAGGAGCATGGAATCTTTTTCCATTTTTTTGTGTCTTCAATTTCTTTCATAAGCTTTCTATAATTTTCAGTGTATAGATTTCTCACCTCTTTGGTTAGATTTATTCCTAGGTATTTTATGGTTTTTGGTGCAATTGTCAATGGGACCGATTCCTTGATTTCTCTTTCTGTTGCTTCATTGTTGGTGTGTGGGAATACAACTGATTTCTGTGCATTGATTTTATATCCTGCCACTTTGCTGAATTCATGGATCAGTTCTAGCAATTTTTTTTTGGAATCTTTTGGGTTTTCCATGTAGAGTATCATGTCATCTGTGAAGAGTGAAAGTGTGACGTCCTCCTGGCCGATTTGGATACCTTTTATTCCTTTGTGTCGTCTGATTGCAGAGGCTAAGACTTGCAATACTATGTTGAATAACAGTGGCGAGAATGAACATCCCTGTCTTGTTCCTGACCTTAGGGGGAAAGCTCTCAGTTTTTCCCCACTGAGGATGATATTAGCATTGGGTCTTTCATATATGGCTTTTATGATCTCAAGGTATGATCCTTCTATCCCTACTTAAGGGTTTTTATCAAGAAACGATGTTGTATTTTGTCAGATGCTTTCTCTACATCTATTGAGTCGATCATGTGGTTCTTGTCGTTTCTTTTATTGATGTGGTGAATCACATTGATTGTTTTGTGGACATTGAACCAGCCCTGCATCCCAGGTATAAATCCCACTTGGTCGTGGTGAATAATTTTTTTTAATGTACTGTTGGATCCAGTTGGCTAATATCTTGTTGAGGATTTTTCCATCCATGTTCATCAGGGAAATTGGTCTGTAGTTCTCCTTTTTAGTGGGGTCTTTGTCTGGTTTTGGAATCAAGGTAATGCTGGCTTCATAGACCGAACTTGGAAGTTTTCCTTGCATTTCTATTTTTTGGAACAGCTTCAAGAGAATAGATGTTAACTATTTAAATGTTTGGTAGAATCCCTGGAAATCCATCTGGCCCTGGACTCTTGTTTTTTAGGAGATTTTTGATTACTAATTCGATTTCTTTACTGGTTATGGGTCTGTTCAAATTTTCTATTTCTTCCTGTTTCACTTTTGGTAGTTTAAAGGTTTCTAGGAATTTGTCCATTTCTTCCATATTGCCCATTTTATTGGTGTATAATTGCTCATAATATTCTCCTCTTATTTGTATTTCTGCTGTATTGGTTGTCATCTCTCCTCTTTCATTCTTGATTTTATTTATTTGGGTCCTTTCCTTTTTATTTTTGATCAAACTGTCTCGGGGTTTATCAATTTTGTTAATTCTTTCAAAGAACCAGCTTCTGGTTTCATTGATCTCTCTCTCTTCCCCCCCCCCCCCCCCCCCCCCGATAGCATTGATTTCTGCTCTAATCTTTATTATTTCCTGCCTTCTGCTTTTGGGTTTTATTTGCTGCCCTTTTTCCAGCTCTTTACTTTCCAGCTCCAAGCTTTAAGGTGTTAAGTTTAGGTTGTATATCTGAGACCTTTCTTCCTTCTTTAGGAAGGCATGGATTGCTGTATACTTCTCTCTTAGGACTGCCTTTGCTGCGTCCCAGAGGTTTTGGGCTGTGGTGTTATTTTCATCAGCTTCCATGTAGTTTTTAATTTCCTCTTTAACTGCTTGGTTAGCCTATTCATTCTTTAGTAGGATGTTCTTCAGTCTCCAAGTATTTGTTATCTTTCCACATTTTTTCTTGTGGTTGATTTCGAGTTTCATAGCATTGTGGTCTGAAAATATGCACGGTATGATCTCAGTCTTTTTGTACTTGTTGAGGGCTAATTTGTGTGCCATTATGTGATCTATTCTGGAGAACGTTCCATATGTACTGGAGAAGAATGTATATTCCGCTGCTTTAGGATGGAATGTTGAATACATCTGTTAAGTCCATCCAGTCCAGTGTGTCATTCAAAGCCATTGTTTCTTTGTTGATTTTCTGTTTAGATGATCTGTCCATTGCTGTAAGTGGGGTGTTGAAGTCCCCTACTATTATGGTATTATTATGAATGAGTTTCTTTATGTTTGTGATTAATTGATTTGTATATTTGGGTGCTTCCACATTTGGAACATAAATATTTACACTTGTTAGGTCTTCTTGGTGAATAGACCCCTTAATTATGATATAATGCCCTTCATCTCTTGTTACAGTCTTTATTTTAAAGTCTAGATTGTCTGATACAAGTATCAAGGATACAAGTATGGCTACTACAGCTTTCTTTTGTCAACCATTAGCATGATAGATGGTTCTCTGTCCCCTTACTTTCAATCTGAAGGTGTCTTTAGGTCTAAAGTGGGTCTCTTGTAAACAGCATATAGATGGATCTTGTTTTCTTATCCATTCTGTTACCCTGTGTCTTTTGATTGGAGCTGTTAGTCCATTGACGTTTAGAGTGAGTACTGAAAGATATGAATTTATTGCCATTATGATGCTTGTAGAGTTGGAGTTTCTGGTGGTGTTCTCTGGTCCTTTCTAGTCTGTGTTGCTTTTGATCTTTTTTTTTTTTTTTTTTTTTTAATCTTTTTTCCTCTCAGAGAGTCCCCCTTAAAATTTCTTGCAGGGCTGGTTTAGTGGTCATAAACCTCTTTAATTTTTGTTTGGGAAACTTTTAATCTCTCCTTCTATTTTGAATGACATCCTGAATGACATCCTTGCTGGCTGGATAAAGAATTCTTGGCTGCATATTTTTCCAGTTCACATTGAATATATCCTGCCACTCCTTTCTGGCCTGCCAAGTTTCTGTGGATAGGTCTGCTGCAAACCTGATTTGTCTTCCCTTGTAGGTTAAGGGCTTTTTTCCCCTTGCTGCTTTCATGATTCTTTCCTCGCCTGAGTATTTTGTGAACTTGACTATGATATGCCTTGTTGATGGTCGGTTTTTGTTGAATCTAATGGGAGTCCTCTGTGCTTCCTGGGTTTTGATGTCTGTGTCTTTCCCCAGGTTAGGAAAGTTTGCCGCTATGATTTGCTCATATAACCCTTCTACCCCTTTTCTCTTTCTTCATCTTCTGGGACACCTATGATTTTTATGTTGTTCCTTTTTAATGAGTCACTGATTTCTCTAATTTTTAAATTGTGGTCTTTTGTCTTAGTCTCTCTCTTTTTTTCTGCTTCATTCTCCATAAGTTTGTCCTCTATAATGCTGATTCACTGCTCTGCCTCATATCCTTACTGCTGTGGCATCCATTCGAGATTGCAGCTCAGTTATTGCATTTTTTATTTCATCCTGACTAGTGTTTACTTCTTTTATCTCCGCAGAGAAGGATTCTAATCTGTTTTTGACCCCAGCTAGTATTCTTATTATCGTGATTCTAAATTCTGGTTCAGACATCTTGCTTGTATCTTTGTTGATTAAGTTCCTAGCTGTCATTTCTTCCTGCTCTTTCTTTTGGATTGAATGCCTTCGTTTCATCATTTTGAAGAAAAGGAATTGGTAAGGTAAAAAAAAATTAAAAAATTAAAAACAACACACACACAAAATCAAATAAATAATATAGATCCTAGGTGTGTTGTGGTCTGGTTCTTGAAAGGAGTTTAATAGATTAGGAAAAAAAAAGGGATAAAAAAGAAAAACAAAAAAAAAACATTTGAAAATTTGAGAAAATGAATACAGTGAAATGAAATGATGGAAGTAAAATAGAATTTGAAAAATATTTTAAAAAAGTAAAAAAGGGGCGCCTGGGTGGCGCAGTCGGTTAAGCGTCCGACTTCAGCCAGGTCACGATCTCGCGGTCCGGGAGTTCGAGCCCCGCATCAGGCTCGGCTGATGGCTCAGAGCCTGGAGCCTGTTTACGATTCTGTGTCTCCCTCTCTCTCTCTGCCCCTCCCCCGTTCATGCTCTGTCTCTCTCTGTCCCAAAAATAAATAAACGTTGAAAAAAAATTTTTAAAAAGTAAAAAATATAGTAGAAAATAATAAGGAAGAATATTTTTAATAAAAATTGAAAATAAAAATAATTTTTTTCTCTTTCTGTATTCATGAAAAAGAAAAAAAAATTTGAATAGATGTACCAGTGAACAGACTGAAATACGATTGAAACTACATCGTTTTCCCCTAGAGGTCAAACTATGAAGCACTTTATAGTCCATAAACTAAGCAGGTGGCGAGATTTGTGTTGTTCCTGAAAAGTGAGGTTGGCCCAGTTGGGCGGGGCTTAGTTTAAACGCTCTCTTCTCCACTAGATGGCACTGCTTACCTTACTGGGTGCATTGTTATGGTGCTTGTAGGTGGGTATGCGCATGCGCGGGACGAGTGAAAATGGCGTCGCCCAGCTGTTCAGTCGCAAGTGTGGGAACTCTGTGCTCTCCCCAACCAGCAATCGCACACCCATCCTTTGTCTCCGGCTTCTGTCCACTCCCTGCTTTTACACTGTCTGTGACCAAGCCTTCAGTTTGCCAGGAGGCACCTCTCTCCTCAGTTTTATCTCAGATGCGGCTGTATTTCCTGACCCCTCAATTCTGAGGGACTGTGGCTTTGACCCGCTCAGATCCTTTGGGAGAGGGGCTCACTGAGCAATGGCCAGTGCCAGCCACACCCAGGAATATTCGCAGGACTGTGCTGCTGTTGATGCCCGGAGACTGCAACTGGGTGCCAGCCTGCCCCAGAAAAAGTTAACACGATCATATAGCACCAGCGTTTCAGGGATTATGGAAAATCACAACATACATCTGGTACCAGGTTTCACCCTTAACGACCTTGTTCCAGCACCAGTGAATGTGGGTGTTCTCTGGGGTCTGCTGCGACCAGCCGGCCACACAGTCTCTACCAAATGTCCTTTCAGCAATGGAACTGCTTCTCTCTGTGTGGCCTGTGGACTTCCCGGACACTATTCTGCTCCTGGAGATTCGCCCTTCCCACCAGAGCACCACCAGGTATTGAGCTGTGGAGTTTCAGACTCTGCTCCCCCTGTTTATAGAGCCTTAATGGAATTTAAACCCTCGCCTTTCTCCCTTTTTTAGTTAAGTCCCTGCGGCTGTTTCCACTTTTCCACTTTCTCTCCAGCTGCTTTGGGAGGAGGGTGCTTTTCTCATACTCCCCGCCCCCCCTCCTCATCTCTGTCCCCAAGCAAAAACAGCTCCCTGCCCTTTGCGGCTTCTCTCCTCCCCAGTTCACCTGTCCGCGCTGCGTACCTGCTTAATTTTGTGGTTCATGTTGTGCAGATTGTTGTGTTCATCCTCAAATCAGTTTTCTAGGGGTGCAAGATGGTTTAGTGTTGATCTGGCTGTATTTCACGGACGCGAGACACAAAAAAAATTTCCATGCTGTTCTGCTATCTTGTCTCCTCCGGAAATCCATAAATACATTTAAATACATTATTCCCTGTTAGAAATAGGGTTGGAGAAGATGGTTGCAAGCTCTGAGTACTGGGAAAGTAGGTTCAGAGGCAGGTAGTTGCTCAGAAGGTGCCCTGGTTGTTGCTTATTTCCAGTCGGTGAATCCCACCATTAATGGATTTCCTCACTAATCTGGCAGCCTTGGCTCTCCACCCTATTATAACTAGTGACACTAATATTCATCGTGAGTGGGCAGCAGGTTCCTCCTCCGTTCAGACAGCAGTTACAGACACACCCCTACAGGAGCATGAAAAGAGGGAAATCCCTTACTTCTGTGGGCAGAAACCAGGTGAATTTTCTAAACTTCAGCTGGTTTGCTTGCGAGAGAAGGGATTCGGGTACAGAATGCCTATTAAGGAAGAATGGCAACTGTTGAGTTGTCTTAACAGCCAAACCCCCCCTACAATTTATCAGGCCAAGCTTAGATCTGTTCAGAGACCACAGTAAAGGACTGGGAACTTTTTGCAAGGGGTCTTGACTGCTCTGAGGGAGCTTTGGCCCTTTGGGAAGAGTTCCCTGTGTCAAACCCTGTGACAATGGGAAACCATTGATGAATATTGAGTAGTATTCAAGCTCTTAGTTCCCTGGATTTGGCTTATAATGCTGTTAAAGGGGACCCACTAGAGAATGAAGAACTGTTAGGAGAAGCAATCTACCATGAGCCCTGAGCACCCCTGCATGTTCTCACTTCATGTGAATGTAAGACCCTGACCACTTCCTGGGGCATATCTTAGTGTTCTGGCAGTAAGCAATCTTGAGAATTGAAGTAATGTCTCTTCCCTACTTTGCACTATAAAAATGTTGAATCTCCCAAGCTCAGCGTTCTTTTCCTGTGACACATCCCCCTGCATGTGTAGGCATCCATCTATCTAGACCTACCCCAAGTCACTTTTGTTGGGGAGGGGTCTTGAAGAACTAGCACAAACCTGCTCACATTGCTTCCTGTAAGTGTAAAAGTTCTTTGTGTTTGATCTGGGACTCTCATGTCTTCTACCAGTATCCATGATAAAATAATAGGCTAACCTGTTAGTTGCAAGTAGGATAAAATTGTAGCCCTTTCATAGGCTACTCCGACAGTTTGGGTAACAAGGACAGGATACAGGTAGCCATGGCTTTCTACAAGAGAAAGGACATGGGTCGGGTGAGAGGATGTGAGAAAATAACCTGGGGTCTGGTAGGAAATACTGCTGAGCAAGTGGGTAAGGGTCCTTCACTGTCCCACCTGTTAATGAAATTTTTGAGGCAAAACAGCGAGAGGTAGGATTGAAACACATTGCCCAAATGGTACTTAGGTTGTTGTTCACTCTTTTCTGGACAGGAGGAGGAAAGAATGTTTTGAAAACAAGGCAGCAAGTCTGTGGCCCCAGCTGAAGGCTGTATGGCTGTGGCTGATGAGTAGAGGGTTCCCTGAAGGTGAAATAAATGGCAATAAAGATACAGATTTTGAATGGACCAAATATATTAGGAGTTTGTTATGACCAAGCAGGTAGCCATTTGAAGTGAAAGTAAATACATGACCTTGTTTACTGACACAAGGCCAGTCTCTATAACCCCTGATCCTTTTCTCCCTTTGTTTTAAGGAAAGAAGCTATTTATGTTGGGGATCTTTGAGGAGGAGAGGGACTCCCTTTTAACAACTCTACTGAATATAAGCATCTAAGTCACCATCCTACTTGGTCCCATGGGCACAGGGAGCCCTGGGCACAGGAATGGTCAGAAGTACCAAGGACTGTGGGGCAGATCCATGGTAGTATGCAAGGTGGGCAAACAAAAAAATAGCCCCTGAACCCTAGGTGCTCCTCAGAGCCAAGAGGTACATTAGGGAAGAGGCAGCACTGACCCCAGAGCAGGAGTCAGAGAAAAGACCTTCCTGCTGACCCAGCTGCCCCCTGCAGGCTAGCCTCTCCTGCTCCTGTGACTTCCTCAAACTCTTGGGTTGGAACATGATTTCTTGGTGGCTGTGGCTGTGCCTTGCAGTATCCGTCTCAGATTGCTTGGTCTGAGTGCCTGTAGTTGGTGGGGGGAGTGGGGGAGTGCTTGACTTCACCTGGCAGGGTTTGGGCAAAGTCTGCAGTAGGAAAGGAAAACTAAATAACTGTAGGGGAGCCTCTACACTGGCTCAGTGTTACTGTTGTATGGCTTTCACAGTAATGTGTTATTGACAGCAATTATACATTAAATTGAAATGTGAAAGTTTGCAAGTCTCCCATTCAGGGACTACTGCTTATAGAGAAGTGATTCCTGTTTCCTCTTGAGTAGCATAACAAAATACAGAATCCTAAGAGGTGAGAAAGGAAAATCAACAGCTTTAGGTAGGTGAGAACTTGGTGACTGCTGGAGTACTCAGCCCATTTCCTAATATAGCAGTGCCACGTATCCTTTGCAGGCACCAAGTACACCCTTTGAAAAAGTTGGGCAGCTGGGAGGCTACTACTGAGCTATTGTTGAAATGACGTCCGACCTGTAGAAGCCTGGTACCTGGCCTAACATCCCCACTTTGGGTTACACGAACTCAAACTTGAAATTAACAAAAAGCCCAGCAGCCTTCCCTAGTCAAATGGAAATGATGCATTTTGGGGATGCAGCCACTGCCCATCTTAGTTTTACTTGAAAAAGTGATACCCACTCCTTTGGAAAGACTGTATTCCAAGACTCAGCTGCCAGAAGCAAAGCCACTGGCTCAAAAGGGCCCTTGATTACAGAGACTTTCCCGGTCAGATGCCTGGGCCTGGTTCACTTATTGTCCAGCTAAGTTAAGAGCTGTCGGTGTCAAGTGATGTTTCTGGAAACTGACTACAGTAAAGGCTGGTCAGCACAATGGGCTGAATTGAAGGCTATGACCCTCGTCCTAAGCATTCCTTAGGGACCAAACGTGTTATATTTTTACTGACTCGGGCTATGGTCTATCACTTGGCAGACATAGACTGTCAGATTAAAGACACTCTTGGGGGCCACAAACTAAAAATGAATTGCAGCTATTAGTTGAACTGTCTGGATCACTCATGTAGATGCTCACAGTGGGGGCTTATTCACTGAAGACCAACTGGAATCAAATTGCTGACGGAGCCTGTAACCACTCAGATTGCCACCATCATTGCCTGTATCCATCATCATACCAGATATGACATTACATGCACCATCATAGCCTGGGCACAGAGTAAAAGTTTTATGCTTCTGGTTCAGAGGCTACCACTACATGCCAGGTTTGTGACTCCTGTTAAAAGTCCTGTTAGTCTAGGGGCACCTGGGTGGCTCAGTCAGTTGAGCCTCCGACTTCAGCTCAGGTCATGATCTCGCAGTCTTTGAGTTCGAGCCCCGCATCAGGCTCTGTGCTGACAGCTCAGAGAGCCTGGAGCCTGCTTAGGATTCTATGTCTCTGTCTCTGCCCCTCCCCTGCTCATGCTCTGTCTCTCTCTCTCTCTCTCTCTGTCAAAATAAATAAACATTAAAAAAACAAAAAAAGTCCTGTTAGTCTAGCCATGAGTGAAGCCACATAGCCCAGGCATGGCCTCCATCCACTTCTGGCTGACTAACTCTGTCAGGCCTTTGGTTCCCCTCTTGAGGTTACCAATAGTGCTTCAACAGGATACTTTTTCAGGTTACAGTGTTGCTGTTCTAGTCAATCAGCCAACTCTACCCTGTTTTGATCTTGAAACTAATCTGTCTCATGATTCTGTTTTCCTTGACCATATACATTCTGACAGTGGTGAATCTTTATTGTGAAAACCACTCAACAGCAGAGGGCTGATAATCAAAGTATTTGATTGACTTTCCACTCCTCCATCCACAGGCATCGACTATTGTTGAATGTTGGGACAGCCTACTGAAAAAACAGCCTACAGTCACAAGATTTCTGACTACTTCACTTACCTTGTCCTGGTCAATACACCTTTGTAAAGCAGTTTGGCCACTGAATGTGGCTGTCCCCAGAAAGTGGTCACTTTGTCTTTACTGCAGTATTAAGATTCTCCAGAAAAAAAAGAATGAATATGTTCATGAATATATAAAGAGATGTGTTATAAGAAAATGGGTCACGTGATTATGGAGGCTGAAAAGTCCCAGGATCTGCTCTTGGCAAGCTGGAGATCGGGAGAGCCTGTGGGGTAGTTCCAATCTGAATCTAAAGGCCTAAGGACCAAGAGAACTGATGGTATAAGTTCCAGTTCAGGAGGAGGAAAAGGCTCATTTCCTGGCTTGAAGACAGGCAGATAGAGTGAATTCTCCTTTACCCCAACTTTTGTCCTATTCAGGTTTCCAACAGATTGGATGAAACCCACCTATTTTTGACAGGGCAGTTTGCTTTACTGGATCTACTGAGTCAAATGATAATCTGATCAAGGAACATCCTCAGGCATACCCAGAATAATGCTTAATCAAATATCTGGGGACCCCGTGTCCCAGTCAAATCAATGCATAAAATGAACTCTCATAGCTGCTTATGGTGTAATGATCAAAATGAGAGGGATTGGAGAGTGTTGTGTAGATTTATCCTAAAAATTCTGTTTTCAGCCCTGACCATTGTTAGGCATGATGTTATATTTGCCCTAACAGCCTCCCCAGGCCAACCTTGTTACTACAACTTCCAGGTGGCAGCCTAGTGACATTGAATTCTGGTTCTCATTGAATTCTGTTTCAGGCACTTGGATTCTCTCGTTGGTTTGACATGGTCCTAGATCATGACATTTGGAAAAAGAGTCACCTCTAGAGCCTTTCTCTGAAAGGAAAATGGCCTAGTACAATTCTACCAAGCTGTTGCAAACTCCATAAACTTGACTGACTACTTGGTTTGACATCCCCCACTAGATGGCTCTGACCACAATTTGATAGTCATTCCCTTTAACCTACTGCTAAGTCTATCGGAAACATCAGGTGCACTTGCAGCTCCTATTCCTCTCTATAAAATGCACAACCTCTACATGTCTCCGTCACCCCCATTCTTGTAGCTATTGCTGTTTCCTTATGGGGTGGACAAATGCCACCTCACTGTTGGTGTGGACATATGGGACAGTTTGGGCCAACTGCCATCAGACCGTCTTTCCAAAAATAAGGCCTGGTTTCAATCATACTTAAGTGGATGGGGACTCTGAAGCCTACCAGGTACCAGGAGGCCTCATTAGTGACATTGTCAACCTGTGTCCCCTAATTGATAATAGGTCCCAGTTAGGAGGGCCCAACAATTGTAAACAAGGGTATCACATATGACCTCAGGACTATACCTTCTATGTGGAAGTCAGGCATTAACTTGCCCCCTCCCTGAAAACATGGTGCCTTGTTCCGTAGGGAGGGTCATAAGCAACCTTCAAGTGTTTAAAGAAGAACCACCATTAGATCATGTAGCCCTCAGATGACTGTAGAGATTCCTCCAAGATGAAGCTGCCTTTGGTTACATAGGGGAACTTCCTGGAGGGTTGGCTGATTTATTTATGCACGTTCTGCAAGAAGTTATCCTATCTTGAGGGTCATCCTATTTGAAATGTTGATATGAAATTCATCCCTGACTTTAGCTGAAGGCAAGAATGATACCATCTCAGCCCTGGAAGGCATTTGGGTGAGCCTCAGTTCACTGGCCAATGTGGTTATGGATAATAGAATTGCCCTTGACTTCCTTGTGGGCCCAGGTAGAGTCTGCAAACACTAATACATTCTCTGTACCCAGATTAATGCCTCAGGCCGGGTTTAAGGTCAATACAGATATAAGAGAATGGCACCCAGCTTTCTAAAGCAGACCTTGATGGCTTATGGTTGGTTGGTTTTCTTGTTTGTTTGTTTTTTGTTTTTTTATGTTGTTTGTTTTTCTACCTAGTTGAGCCCTGGCTCTTGGGTATGGGTAAAGTCAGTTCTGCAGATTGGTCTCATCCTGTTGCTTGGAGTTTTGTTGATACTATCCTTTTAGGATGAATTAAGTCCCATTTCTGTCAGATTAATCAGGGTGGCCAATAGAGTGGCAAACAATTCATCAGAAGTGATCTGTAAGGTACTGTGATGGTTGGAAGAGGAGTAACTATTTTAACATGGAGGCCTAGGAGGTTACAGGAAGTGAAACTTGTTTCATTTGAGCCATGAATGAGGATTAGTGCCAAGAGTGCCCATTTTACAGATGAGAAAACTGAGGCACAGGAGTTAAATAACTTGCCAAGGTCACTGAGGTAGGGAGTGGGAAGTCTGGATTTGAGCCAAGATCTTATCGCCTCCAAATATAGAGATTGCAACTCACTGTCTCAGGCATAAGACCAAGACCACCAGTCAAAGAATTGACAGAAATCTGGCATTAGCTTTAGATATTTTTCTAAAATTGACTTGATGATTGATCTACAGAATTGGTGATTGTGAGTTTGGAGAAGTCTGGGTGAAGAGCCCTAGGACTTTGTGGGAGCCAATCTTTAAAAACAAATGTTTTAGACAAATAATAAGGTTTACAGAATAATAAAATGAACCACCTTAAAAAATTAGTCCCTTGGGTATCCTTAATCATGTCCTACTCCCTGCACTCTCAGAAGTAACTACTCCCCTGAATTTAGTATTTATTATTTCTATGCATTTTCTTCAACACTATATGGTATTGTTTTACAAGTTTTAAAACTATATATGGTATTTGGTTAAGGGTTCCCAAGACCACCCCTAGGTTCATAGACTCACTAGAAGGACTCATGGGACTCAGCCTAATAGTTGCACTCACAGCAACTTTATTACAGCAATGTAGTAAAGACACATTGGATCATAAGAGAAAAAGACACAAGTGGAGTCTGAAGGAATCCATGTGTATTTCGTATGCTCTCTCCTTCTCCTGAGGGGTTGCACTAAGCACACTTTCCCCCAGCAAGGAAAATGCAGCATGTGCACCATGTTTCTGCCTAGGGAATCTGGGGACTGGTATGTCGGCACCCTCTGCCTGGCATGTACCAAAATTCCAGACTCAGAAGAAAAGCAGGTGTTCAGAATAAGCTATATTGTGTTCAAATCGTCTGAGCAGAGTCCACATTTATTAATTGGAATTCTATAGAATTATGTCAATATGAACTCATGGGTTTTTATTCAATGGATTATAATACTATTATTTTGTCAACATATAATCATGTACACACGTATAAAATAACATAATTTTAATTTTTTTAGGGGGGAGGGGTTCGTCTAATGCGCTGGATCTTTGGTTCTTTTTGTGGAGTTCTTTCTTGCGGGCCGGAACCTTTGCTGGACTCCCAGGCTGTTCGGGGAAATTTTAGGCGGTGATACCTATGAGCTGACAGGCAACCAATAGATACGAGCGTGGGGCAAGGGGACTGAGGGGAGGGATGAAGGGGGAGGAAATGGAAGGGTGGGGGGCGGAGCCAGGTTGCTGCCCGGCCCACGGGAGCAGAGGTAGGCCCAGGGCCTGAGCCAAAGCCAGTCTCGGGGCTAAGCTGGAGCCGGTGGTGGTCGGGGAGAGCAAGGGGCAGGTCCACACGGTGTCTGGGACTGGGCTAGGGGCGCGGGAGAGAAAGGACTGTGGCGGCGGGGCAGCGAGGGGGCGGGGCCTCGCCTGCCCCCGTCCCGTGGGGGCGGGGCCGACTCTGGGCAGCGGCCAACTGCGGGTCCAACCGCCGGCCAGCTGCCGTCTTCGCGCGTCCCCGCCTTTGCTTCCCGGCTGGGTAGTCTGGACGTCCGGGTCTGTCGGTGTTTCCTTCTCTCCGTGGCCGTGTCGCCCTTTTTTTTTTTTTTCAGTTTTCGTGTTGCTTCCGTGTCTTCCGCAGTCTCTCTCCCTCTCCCCCCTGCGTGGTTCATTCTCCCGCGCTTCGGTGTCCGAGACCTGAGAGCTGCCCGGCGCCCAGCTCTGCTCCGAGAGAGATGGAGGAGCCGGGGTCCCGTGAAGGTGAGCGGGACTGCGACATTGCAGAGATTCCCGAAAAGTGGGGCACTCTGAGTGTGGGGACAGGTTCGGCGGCACCGCCTGGGCTTAGGAAATCCAGTCTGAGGGGAATATTGAGTCAGAGCCCTCCAGTGGGCCGGGAATTCAGACATGGCCAGAGAGTATTCTTGGCTAGTCTATTTTTGTTTTCCTTCCAACGAAGCCAAACCTAAACCGTAGAATTACCATCTTAGAGATGAAAGGGAACCGAGCCAGGGGCAGCCCTTACCAGAAAGGGTTGTATGGGTTGTAGAGAGTCCCGAGCTGCAACTTAGGAGACCTGAATCTTGGCTTGCTGCTACTAACTTAAGTGGCCTAATATAAGTTTATTCCCCTCCGAGGGCCTGAGTTTTCCCGTGTGTACAATGAGAGGGATTTGGAGTGCTGGATCTCAACAGGCCTGACAAAGGATGGGTGCTTTTTAAATATTAATTGTTAGGAATAAATAAATGAGTTAGGGAGGCCTCTTTCTGGGGTTCACTGATGGCTGCCTGCTGCACTGAATTAACTGGAGTCTTTGGAATTATGTTGTTCTTTTATGCTGAGAAATAGGTGGCATTATCCTCATTACAAGTCAGAAAAAAGAGACTCAGAGATAAAATGACTTGCTAGTAAGTGTCAAAGCACATTACACTTCAAAGTCCAGGCTACACTATACTCTTTCCCAGTAAGAGAGCAGGGAGGATTATATGGAGTAGCAATTAATAGCTTGAGTTCTCTGCTAACATGAACAACACCAAAGCAGAACTGTATCTAATCCTTCTCTATCCTTAGTTCCCAGTATATGGTTTGTGTGAAAGTTTGGGTTTCAGTGCCAGAGTCGTCTATGCTGCTTACCACTGTCGTCACCATGATCAACATAACCATAATTAACAAAAAGTTAATGATAGTGATTCTAATTGTTATAGTGATAGCAAAGCCATAAGTGAAATTGTGAAGACATCGAAAGTTTTAATATTTTTACTTATATAGTGCTTTAAAGTTTATAAAGCACTTTTGAGTAGTTCTTCATATTGGTCATCTTATATAGGTATTATCTACATTTTACAAGCATAGGAGTCTCAAGACCTAGAGAGATTAAGTGACTAGCACCAGGTCACACGGAAGTATAGATGGGATGTGAATCAAGCTCCATATGAGAAGCTGTGCTTCTGCTTTGGTGCTGTCCCCACTACCTCTCCCTCTCCTTTTTCCTAGTTGCTCCTCCCCACTCCATGCCTATTCTTTGCTTTATTATTATCACCCAGGGAATTCATGGGTGTGAACTAATAATCATGTGTTAACTGATCATTAATAGTGTGGTATTCACTTGTAATTAATGTGTGGGCGCATGAGAGTTTAAATACAATCTTTCCCAGAGGCGTAGATGGATTTAAATACTTTTAAGAAAGAGTTGTAACTGTTATCATCATCATCATCATCATCACCATCCACAGGTTTCAAGGAATAAGACTACCCTTGATCCTTGAACAACACAGCTTAGAATTGCAGTTTCACTTAAAGAAGCATTTTTTAAATAAATATAGTACTGTAGTATAAATGTGTTTTCTATAACTTGTGATTTTCTTAACATTTCCTTTTCTCTAACATTATTGTAAGAATACAGTATATAATACATCTATACATACAAAATATGTGTTAATTATTTATGTTATTGGTAAGGCTTCCAGTCAACAGTAGGCTATTCGTAGTTTTGAGGGGAGTCAAAAGTGATACACAAAGTTTATACCCCCCAGAGTTGGGGTCAGCACCCCTAATCCCTGTGTTGTCCAACAGTCAACTGTAGAATATGTAGTGATTGGAGTCTAAAAATAATAACTGCCATATACTGAGCTCATACTATGGCATGGGCTCTGTAACAGCCACTTTAATTTTTAGCTTAATTCTCTCAACAACTCTACTGAATTTTATATATGAGGATCCTGAAACATTAGGAAAGTTAAATAACATGCCCAAAGTCAGGTAGTCCTAGTGGGGTCCTAATCCTATGTTCTTAACCATCACGCCAGCTTGGCTCAAGGACAGATCTTTACTTAGGAGAGCCTGACCTTCTCTGGCAGGAGAGCCTGAGTTGAGGAGAGAGAGGTGTGCTCTAGTACTTTGTGAAGAAGACAATTCCCACTTGCTTTTCAATTCTGCTACTGAGAGCACAGAATTGGGAGTGAGGGGAGGAGGCTTTTCTTCTGGACTCTGAAGGCTAACTCCCCATTCCTCTCATGATAGTGAGTCACGGTTCTTCTTTCTTTAAGTTAGAAACAGGTGACCAAGTGAATCATTGGTATGCCTTTGGATAAGTTTGTCTTGATTGACACTAGGCACCTGTGGCCAAAAGCAGTGCAACTTTTTCTTTCAGTTTATTGCCCACAGGCTACCTGGGAGATTGGTCTAAAATGCATACTTGATCATGCCATTCCTCTGCCAAAAACTCTTGAGTGGCTCCCTCTCTGTGGGATAAACACTCTAATAAGGTAGCAAGGCCTCCCAGGACCTGGATTCTGCTGACCCCTTCAGTCCCACTTCTGCACTCTGTTCTAGTCATGCTGCACTATTGACAGTCCTCACAGCTCACTGTTTTCTATCATTTGTAGGCTTTTCACATTCACCCCCTCTGCCCTTTTCACCCTTCAGTTGGCTGACTCGCTATTCATCCTTTAAGATCCAGCTCACTCATTCATTCAGTCATTCAACAGATAATTCGTCAAGTGCCTATCAATTACCAGGCATGGTTCTAGGTATAATGGTGTAGCGGTGAATAGAACAGACTCATCCCTGCCCTTTATGGAGCTTCTGTTGTGTAGTATATATTAAACAAGTATAATCTGGATGATAAGTGGCATGGAGAAGAGAGCAGAGAGGGGATAGAGAGGGGCCGGGGAGTTGTCAGGAAAGGCCTCAGATTAGATGACATTGGAACAGGGCTGAAGGAGTTTAAGGAGTGAACTCTGTGATTATGTGAAACAAGAATGTTCTAGGCACAGAACATAAGGATATGAGGCAGGAGTTCACTTGACTCCGTTTTTTTCTCTCCAGAAACCCTCCACTGCCCTGATCTAGACAGATCCTTTTTCTGTTTTCCTACACGCTATCATGTTGACCTCTAATGTGGCACTTATTGCATGATACTGTAATTGTCCCTGTATGTCTGTCTCCCTCACTTGGATGTGGGCAGGGACTTCTGATTCCTTTTTGTTGCCTCAGCACCTACCTTTTGGCCTGACTTGGAGTGAGCACCCAGAAATATTTACTAAATAAATGAATAAGGCCTTCTGGGCCTCATTTTTATAGTCTGATAATTTTTACAAGTGATTTATATGAAAGGGTTTGAATGACAGATAGTGAAAGATAAAAAAATTCTAAGCCTGCTTCTGTCTGGCTTGATTCCCTTTTTGGGCCTCTGAGCAGTAGAACCCCTGATTTCTTTGAGAAGTGTACCTGCAGACTTACATTTTCAGCATTATCACAGGATAGCTAACCTGTAACTATCTATTGTATCTATATTGTAGATAAAATATAATAAAGTCCTTTATAACTGAAATTGCAAGAAAGTAAGAGAAATTCCCAGGGACCTAGAAGCCAAGAGTAAACTGAAAACCAGACTAGTTAGCCACTTAACCTGACCTCAGTTGCCCTGGATGTTTGCTGCTCTCACTTACCTAGAAGTTTGGGCTTTAGTAGACCTGCTGTTGCAGTGAATGAAACTGTGGGCCCACATGGTGTAGCGGAACTAAGATCGCTACGTGAAACTAGGTCCCTTGAAAGTCTGCACCCGCTGGTATGGTGGACTAGGTAAAAAGAATTCTTTTTGCTGACACAGAGAGATGATAAAGATTGCCTCTTATCCTAGGCTCTAATAGAGGGGGAAAGCTTCCCCAGAGAGTTCTTAACCACAGGCTTTTCCTCATATGGATTTGGATTTATATTTATATTATCCGAATGGCCTGAAAACCTCCATAGAAATTGACATGGGAAACCACCCAGGCTGGTAATACCCCTAGATGCTTGGCAGCAGCCCATGCAGAATCTCCGTAAAGACATACTTGACACAGGCTGCATAGGATTTCCCCAGAGTGTGGAGGATAGATTTGTTCAATGAGCATGCGTATTGCTTGCTTTGTGCTATTGAGACCATGGTGTTACCTTTGGACAAAAAAGTAAACGTTTGAGTACATCCGTGCCTCCCTGTGTGTGATCTTCAGAAATAGAATGATAGAGCAGAACTTGTGCACAGGCCAGCATTTGGGTATAGCCCCACATTTAGCTGCCTCCTATCCTTGCAGAGGTCATGGAAGAAGTGACATCGTGCTCCTTCAGCAGCCCTCTGTTCCAGCAGGAAGACAAGAGAGGGATCACCTACCGGATCCCAGCCCTGCTCTACATCCCCCCCACCCACACCTTCCTGGCCTTTGCAGAGAAGCGCTCCACGAGCAGGGATGAGGATGCTCTCCACCTGGTGCTGAGGCGAGGGTTGAGGACTGGGCACTCGGTACAGGTGACTCCTCATCCCAGATCTGGCTCTCAGCCTCAATCTCTCTCCACATTGCTTAGAGCACTTCAGGGCCTGTGCCCTTTCCCATCTGTGCTGGAAGAACCCTGCGTGGGAGATGAGGAAGAAAAAAAGAAACAGTAAAAGCAACGGCTCTCACTTACTGAGTACTTCTTGTGTGCTAGGTGCACATTAGATTCTCGATAACCACTCTGTTGTGACATAGGCACGGTGGTCAATCACATTTTGCAGATGAGGAAACTGAAGCTCAGAGAGGTTGCCACTTTGCTCACGGTCACATAGCTGTAATAAAACAGCAGAAACAGGCTTTAAATTCCATCTCTGATTCCAGAGGCCTCCATGGTTCATTCAGATTCAGCTAACGTGTGGTGTGTTTTTCATTCACATTTTCTTTTGTTCTTATAAGTCATCCAGGGAAGGAAGGAAGCATTGTTAGTCCAGTTTTCTGATCAGGGATCCTGGTATTCCAAGAGATAGGTAGCTTGTTCAAGACAACTAGCAGATGGTGAGGGCAAGGATAACAACAATCCTCCCCCTTCTGCATGGTTTATGTGAGGTACATACTATCCCCATCGTAAAGGAGGAAATGGGATTAAAAGTGGTTTGCCTCAGACACACACCTACTAAGCAGCAGAGATGGGGTTGGAGCCCTTGCCCCTAAGTAGCACATTTTTACTGCATTTTTCGAGAGCAAAGAATGATTGCTGACCTTGGGCCTGTGAGTATAGGGTTATTTCAGATCCCGTTTTTCTTTTCTCTTGCAGAGCTGGTTGAAGTGAGGATCAGATGAGACCATGGATTTGAGAGCCTTTTGTAAACAAACATATATATCTTTATAATAGGCACTCTAATCCTGCTGGTTTTCTACTCATGGAGATATCACCATGAAAACATTACCTCTATATAGGGATGACTTTTTTTTTTTTTCTTCTTTCTTTTTTTGCTATTACAGCGCAAATGCTTTTCTGCTGAATGTGGGCCTTGCCAGCAACCCCTGTCTCTGCTCTGGATGACTTGCTCACATCTCCTTGTGGGAATGATTTTTACTTTAGGGAACTTTCAGTCCCTGCTCTTTCACCCATCTTGTCATGAGCCTTCCTCATGGCTGCTTCCTAGGACCACACCTCCGCTTGTATCATTGGCCTCCAGAGAGGCCAAGCGGGCAGCCTACCTTGGAGTTCTAGTTTTTTATTCCCTCCAGGACAGGCATTGCCTGCAGTCGTGTTGCCCTGCTTTCTATTGCAAACAGTTAGGCTGTTGAGCACTTTTTACTGGACCATGCTTGTTGTGTAACCTCAGAAACGTCCACAGATGTGTCCACTTGAACTCATTCTCCCTTCTCTGTATTTTATCCCTTCCATTCTCTGATTTATCTGTCTGTAGAATCTTGAAGTTAGAAGAATCATCAGCCTAGCTTCTTTCCCAGTAAAGATATCTTCTGTATTCCCTTGGTAGCTACTAATATCTTAGGGGTTAAGAACATGGCTTTGGAGTCAGGCAAGACCTACCATTTATTGGCCATGTGACCTGGGACGTTTGACTCTTCTCTGTTTCATCATCTATAAAATGTAATTAATAATAGCAATTGCATAGTAGGAATTCAACATTAGTCATCTTCTATAAAGGATCTGCTTACACAACTCCTCAGATGAGGAACTTAATCCTGTGGCAACTGTTAACTTTTGTTTTTGGAGTGAGACAACCTGTACTTCTCTATAATTACCCATTGGTCTTGTTCCAGCTTCTGGGACATCCGATCTATACATAATAGAAAGTCCCTTTTCCAGAGAATGCTCTTTGATGTACCTGAAAGCAGTATTCATACATGCTGAGTCTTTTGATTTGGGTGCTTGCCAGCTTCATTCTTTTAGTGGCTCTTAAGACCACAGTCTTGATTTCGTTTCTGGGCCCTTGAAAGCTGTGATTACTGTCTTTGGGATTTGATTTGGAATGTCAGTGTCCTTTTTCAAAGAATGGTCCTTTGAATTTAGGGCTCCAAGGATAGACTGACCAGCTCAGCAATGAGGTGGCTATGCTGTTTTTTATCCTTTTAATGCAGCCTTTTAATACATAAAGTAGCATTTGTTTTTTTGGCAGCTGCATAATACAGTTGACTAATGTTAAGTAGACCATCAGCTAAAACCTCTTAATCTTTTTCACGTTTGCTGGTTTAAAAAAAATACATTATATATATTTTTTATTTAAAAAATTTTTAATGTTTATTTAAACATGGACCGCGAGATCATGACCTGGGCCGAAGTTGGATGTCCAACCGACTGAGCCACCCAGGTGCCCCCCCCCCAAATTTTTTTAAATTGTAGTAGGATAGAGGCTCCTGGGTGGCTCAGTCATTAAGTGTCCGAGTTCGGCTCAGGTCATGACCTCATGGTTTGTGAGTTCGAGCCCTGCATCGGGCTGTGTGCTGACAGCTAGGAGCCTGGAACTTGTGTCAGACTCTGTGTCTGCCTTTCTCTCTCTGCCCGTCCTCTGCTCACACTCTGTCTCTCTCCCTCTCAAAAATAAATAAACATTTAAAAATTTTTAATCGTAGTAGGATATACCTAAATTTTCCATCTTAACCATTTTAAGTGTACATTGCAGTTTTGTTAACTATAGGCACATTGTGGTGCAACAAATCTCTGCAACGTTTTCATCGAGACTGCTGCTTTATACTCTTTGGACAACCCTCATTTCCCCCTGCCCCATCTGCTAGCTACCACCGTTCTTCCTTGTTTTTATGAGTTTTTAGATACTTTGGATACCTCGTGTAAGTGGAATCATACAGTAGGTGTGTTTTTTTGTGATTGGCTTATTTCACTGAGCATAATGTCCTGAAAGTTCATTTGTGTTGTAGTGTGTGACAAGATTTTCCAGGCGCCCCAATACTCCTCTTTAAAATGTTTATAACGTGGAGTGGTAACACATATGTAGAAAACATAACATAAATGTCAAATGTACAAAACATGGTGTCTGCTCTGTGAACTGACAAAGCCAACACTTGTGGACTCATCACTTAGCTCAAGAAATAGAATACTACCAGTACCTCAGAACCTTCTCTTATCCCCCCTCTCTTTCCCAGAGATAATTACTATCCTTATTTATAGCTCTGGAGTTTAGTTTTGCTTGTTTTTAATCCTTATTCTTTATGTTTGGCTTCTTTTGTTCAGTATTTTTGAGGTTTATCTGAACTGTTGTGTACAGGCTTCTCTGAATATTCTTGTACAAGTTTTTGCTAATACGTGCATACATTTTTGCTGGACTTATGCCTAGAAATGTCATTACTGGATCATAGGGTATGTTTATGTTCCCCTTCAGGAGATAATGCCAGCCAGTTTTCTAGAGTGGTGCTTGTGAAGGCTAGTCTACTTCAGTTTCACCCTTGCTCTGCATTTAGCTCTTTAAGTTCCATCTTAAAGCGTGGGGGCTTACCAGGGCCCCAAATTTTTGTCCTCCTAGCCCCATAAGGCTGTCAAACAAATTGTTCAGCTTCTCAGCTTTTCAGTTATCTCTTTGAGAATTAGCAGAGATACCCTGAGAGGAAAAAGGACTTGAAATACCAGGCCAACCTCTCTGAATGAACTTCTCTCAGTTCTTGGCCTATAATTCCTCATTGTCTTGTTTTCTCCCTGATGCTTTTAGCCAGATGTTTTTGTCTTAATATTTTATCTGTCATCTCCAGTCTCAATGGAAATGTCGGCTCAAATTACCTAGTTCGCTGTTATAGGAAGTCCTTTTCCTCCATATTTCTGATGCAAAAAGTAGCATGCTGCATGCACTGGTCTGTACTTTGCTTTGTTCATTTAACAATATGTTAGGGAGATCTTTCCATCTCAAGGTGTGGAGGCCTTCCTTTTTCTTTTTTCATCTCTTGCATTGTGTGTTCATGTAACCAGTCCCCTGTTGATGAATATTTGGGTTCATGATATTTTGCTTTTCCAAGCAATGCCACAGTGAGTAATCTTGTATATACTTAATTTGATGAGCAGATATACCTTAGGATAAATTCCCAGAATTAGGCATGCTGGGAAAGGATGAATGCATCTGGAATTTTGATATGCCCTACATAAATGTTGAAGCATTTTACACTTTGGTCCATGTAAGAGAGTGCCAGTTTCTTCACATTTTTGCCAACAGAATATTGTCAAAGTTTATGCCGTTGCCAGTTTGTTAGATGAAAGGTACTACATCAATTTTAATTTTAATTTGCTTTTCTGTTTTATGTGTGAGGTTGCACATGTTTTTGTTGTTTTTTCCTCTTTCTGTGAGTTGTCTGGTCTTTCTCTTTGCCCATTTCAGATGGGTTTCTGGAATTTTTTTTTTTTTTTTTTTTACCAATTTATAATACAGTTTTAAAAATCTATTAAGGATATTAGGCCTTTCTTTGTAATATGTCTGAGTAGGCACTATCTCATTTTAGCCTTACAGCAACTCCTGTGTGAGCATGTTGTTACATTTTCCACTTCATTGATAAAGAATTTGAGGTAAAGTAAGTTCAAGTAACTTGCCTGAGGTCACACAATGAGTGATGAAGGCTGGTTTGAACTAGGTATCTCTGACTCCATGCTTGAGTTTTTAATGCCAGTGTTATGAATTGCCTCCCCAGGATAGTAGAGGAAGGAAAAACTCTTTGTTTTAAATTTCCCTTTATTTGCCTAAATTTCATATTTGTCCGCTTTGCTTTAGTTTTCTTCATTTCTTTTCTTTTTTTTTTTCTACTTCTTCTACTTTTCTTGGTTTTTCTTTCTTTTAAAAAATATTTGTTTAGCTCCTATCATGTGCTGGGCACTCCTCAAAAGACTCATAATCTAGGAAGGGAGCCAGTCACACAAAAAAGGATGATTATTATATAATAAGGTCTATAACTCTTCTGTGTGTACAAAGAGGAAGCTACCAGTTGCTTTGGTGAGAGGAGGGGAGCAGAGGAAGTTCATAGAAAGCTTTACAAAGGAGGGGACTTTTGAGTTTGGAGGGTGAATTGGTCATCTAGACAAAGTGAGGAAGTGTTCTAGACAGAGGGGACAGCTTCTACAATATCTAGCATTGCCTCTTCCCAGCCTTATAAATCATCCTGTAATGTTTGAGAATTTAGTGAATAACTTGAGCCTTCATGATTTCATAGATTTTAATATCATTTCTTTCTTATCACTGAAAAAGACTAATGCTTTTAATGAGCCTCATGTATTCCTATTAGTCTCTCACTCCTGCTCTCTCCCCCTTCCCCTTGTCTAGTGGGGACCTTTGAAGCCACTGATGGAAGCCACATTACCTGGGCATCGGACCATGAACCCCTGTCCTGTGTGGGAGCAGAAAAGCGGCTGTGTATACCTATTCTTCATCTGTGTGCGAGGCCATGTCACCGAGCGTCAGCAGGTCATGTCAGGCAGGAATGCAGCCCGCCTCTGCTTCATCTGCAGTCGAGACACTGGCTGTTCATGGAGCGAGGTGAGGGACTTGACTGAAGAGGTTATTGGTGCAGAGGTGAAGCGTTGGGCCACATTCGCTGTGGGCCCAGGTCATGGCATCCAGCTACAGTCGGGGAGGCTGGTCATCCCTGCATATGCCTACTACATCCCTTACTGGTTCTTTTGCTTCCGGCTACCATGTAAAGCCAAGCCTCATTCCCTGATGATCTACAGTGATGACCTAGGGGCCACATGGCACCACGGCAGGCTCATTCAGCCCATGGCAACAGTGGAGTGCGAAGTGGCAGAGGTGACTGGGAGGGGTGGCAACCCCGTGCTGTATTGCAGTGCCCGGACACCAAACAGGTGCCGGGCGGAGGCTTTCAGCGATGACCGTGGTGAATGCTTTCAGAGACTAGCCCTGAGCCGACAGCTCTGTGAGCCCCCACATGGCTGTCAAGGCAGTGTGGTGAGTTTCCGGCCCCCGGAGATCTTACGTGGGTGCCAGGACCCTAATGGCAAAGATGCTTCTACCATTCAGCAGAGCCCTCTACTGGACAGATCACTAAGGCTAGAGCAAGAAGCTGGAACACTGTCTGAATCATGGCTCTTGTACTCACACCCAACCTGTAAGAAGCGGAGGGTCAACTTAGGCATCTACCTCAATCAGACCCCCTTGGATGCTGCCTGCTGGTCCCACCCCTGGATCTTGCACTGTGGGCCCTGTGGCTACTCTGATTTGGCTGCTTTGGAAAAGGAGGGCTTGTTTGGGTGTCTGTTTGAATGTGGGACCAAGCGAGAGTGTGAGCAGATTGCCTTCCGCCTGTTTACAGACCGAGAGATCCTGAGCCATGTGCATGGGGACTTCACCAGCCCTGATAAGAACCCTGAGCCAATTGAAAGCTAAAAACTGACTTAGGACCCAATTTTCCATGGAAAGGAAACCACAGAAGGCAACCACAGCCAGGATAATGGAGGCCAGGTTAACAGAAGTTATTGAAGCCTACAGAGAATCCAAAAACTTAATCTTGTGCTCCCTACCTTTTTTCCTTCTCCTCCAAGGAGCAAAATGAAAATTTTTCCAGAGCTACTACAGTGGAAAGAACTATGAGTTGGGAAACCATGATGTGGTCCTGGTTGTGCCACTGGCTTGCTGAGGGATGTTGAACATATCACCTGAACTCTCTGGGCGTCAGGTCTCCATTTGTAAAATGAGAGGATTGGTTCTGGGATTTTTCTTCTTCTCATTTCTAGGAAAGACAGAGTGTCTGCATGCTCCATGATCAGCAAATGCTGGCTCCGTAGCAGACTCTGATCTCAAAAGGGAAGTCAGAGGACTCATCATTTCCAATGACTCACCACTCATCCAGGTGTGAGGCTACAAGCAGGTGTTCTGGCACGAAGGAAGATCTGGATGTTTTGTTCTGTTCTTAATAACAAACACACACACACACACACACCCTTTTAATCATATTTAGAACTCTATAGGTTCTCTGTCCTAGAGGAATTGGGCAAAACAGTAGGATCATGAGGTCACCTACCTTCTCCAGCTTTGCAGCTGTGTTCAATCTTCCTTCCTTATCTGGAATGCTTACTCCCTAAGGAGAAAATGAGAAGCTCCATGCCAGTGGCCCTTGATAATGGCACATATTTTTTTTTATTTATTTTTTTAACATTTATTTATTATTGAGACACACACACACACACACACACACACACACACACACACACACACACACAGAGCATGAGCAGGGAAGGAGCAGAGAGAGAGGGAGACACAGAATCTGAAGCAGGCTTCAGGCTCTGAGCTGTCAGCACAGAGCCCAACGCGGGGCTCAAACTCACAAACTGTGAGATCATGACCTGAGCCAAAGTCAGTTATTCAACGAACTGAGCCACCCAGGTGCACATATTGTTTCTGATGGCATTACTTTTATGGAAGATGAACCTGAAGTTCATTTACTAGGATGGTTCCTGCTGAGAAAAGGACATGGATTAGGACTTTACAGCATTGGACAGAACTTCCCATGGTCTCTGCCCTCAAGGAGCTCACAGTTTATGGGGCTAGAAGTGGGAGAAAATTCAAGAAGATCAATGCAGCTAGTTTGTAGATGTTGGGCTTTAAGTTGAGGTGATGGTAGCTCTTGATGTCATTGTCTTAGTTGCATCTTCATTGTGCTTGGAGTCATCTGCCCCAGGGCTTGACCAGGCTTCTGGGTTTCCCCCAGGCCCATTTTTCTCAGAATGTTGTTCTGGCCTAGCCACTTCTTTACCCATGGAGGATGTCTTTAGGAAGACCATTAGGAAGGTCTCTGGACCTCAGACCTCTGAATCAGGCCTGTTTTTTTGGACCTGCTACAAATACTGTTTGTGGAGTAGGGCTGCCTCTTTGATAGGTTTGGGGCTAAACTTTGCCAGTGGTGGGTCTCTCAGATGATACCAGATTGGTTGTTCTTATTTTAGATTCTTTCCCAATAGCCTATTATTGTAACAGAAATTCTATCATGAGACACTTGGTTTTCCTCCCTATTTTAGGAGAAAAATACCTTGTATCAGAGAACTATATTTGGTGCTGAGTAATGGCCCAGAGAGCAAGTGTTAGTCTTGGAGCATAGCCTAGGAGGCTAGGGGTTGGCGGTTGCCCCAGTCCTATGGGGAAGAGTCGTGCAGGATGAAAGCAGAGATTAACTTCACCTACTCCTGCATATGGCTTAAGTCCATTGCTTAGAGTGACTTCTTAAAATTCCCTTAGCCTCTCAGCCATTTGTCAAAGTTATTCTCCCAGCACACAGTTATGATCATTCATTCACTCATTTGTACATTTACCTAAATATTCTTGAGAGCCTTGCATAATGTAAGGTGCTTCCTATTGACATTCCCTGGTTGAAAATTATTTGTGGCTCTTCATCGCCTGCTAAAGGGTGTCTACATTTTGTCTGGCATGTAGGGCTGCCAGTTGTTGGGTGGGGTAATGAATACTTATCTCTCCTTCATATGAATCCCACTGTCAGAGAAGACCTCTGTCGAGATGGCAGTGGAGGGGGTGACAGAGCTGCTGGTATAGGGAGGAGCTGGGGAAGGGCAACCCTCTCCTGAGTAGTAGAAACTTCCTGTTCTGCAAAGCTTTCCTGAACACCATCCCCAAATAGATGGGAACAGGGGGGTGGCTCCGTTCTCCAACAAGATCTAAGGGATGGAGAAAATGAAAATATCAAGACTTCTTTGGAACCATCCAAGGAGGGACCTCAGTCACATGCCAGTGTGGACCACAGCCGTCCAGTACCAGCACTCATTAGATGTCTTCTCCATCTCTGAATTGCCCTTCCCTTTCTCCTTCCCCTTTGCTTCATGTTTGCTTCTCCTTAGTGATTAGCAATGAAACTATTCATAGGCAAAGGGCCTGTGTGTATATTTCAGGAATAGCAAGAAAAGAGGGTTGGGTAATCCGACATTTGTAATCCAATTACAGAAGTAATCCAGAATGAGGATTAGGGAGAGGAACAGAGTGGGCAATGGTGGCTCTGAAGCAAAAGAGCAGCAGGGTAGGAGTCCTGGCACCTTAAGGAAGAGAGAGAATGTGGCACAGATAGAGACAGGCTGGAGAGATGGTGTAGGTGGAGGCCTCTGTGAAGAAGAAATGATAACAGGCTGGAGCTGTTTCCAACACGTATGGAAAGGGAAGGAGGCCTGCATGGGCCCACAGTTTAGGCTACAGATAAGTTCCTGCCCAGCCCTGTAACTTTAAGCTGGCTCAACTTGTCCATGTTCCACGTGACTAACAAAAACAGCTGGAGGCACTCCAACTCTGTGCCAATTACCCAAGCCTTCGGGGCCCTGGGTCCAATGTCATGATACTGGTATCCTAACTAAGCCCATTTCTAGCCCTCTCAGGTTGGTAGAATGAAAAATATTGGGCAGGTGATGGCAGCTGTGAAGAAAAGAGGACAGCAGACTGGAGGCCTCTAATCTAGAAGTGTGAAGAGAGGACTACACAGGCTGTGGTCCTTTGCCTATAGATGTTCCCCCCCGTCTTGGGACCCTTAGAATGGATCCATCCAGCACACATGGCCCATGTCTGGGAGTGCAGGAAAGCATAGGTAGGGACCTCCTGCTGCTGATATGTACCCAGATCATCTTCCGATCCCTTCAACCTGCTGGTGCTGCTCATGCTCCCCAATCCTGATGCCCTCACTCCTAGGCCACTATTATGTACTTCAGGCCCTCGTTATTTGGATGCTATATTTGGACCTGTTTCTCCTGGTCACCAGTCCCCCCTCGTATCCATGGGATATCATGCAGCTGCAGCCACAGATCAGAGACATGGCACCCTGTCTGTTGGGTAACCCGAGGGACCCATAGAGGTCAGCCTAAGGCTGCGCAGCCTCCTTTCCAGGGTAGTAGGATTCAGTGCTTCCATTTCAGCCAGATTAGGCTGCTCAGGCTTCTTCAGTAGGCTGTGAGTTTTCCCTACTGCATTAGTCAGTAGATGTCATGCCATCCTCTCCTGTGCTGCCAGAGTGCACAGTGGAAGCCTCCCTTCGGTCATCACCACAGCTTGCCATGTATTTCTGTTGTTGTGCCCTGTAGGCCTCTGCGAGGCTCTGAATTCTTTGAGGGCCAAGGCTCTATGAATCCTCCCTCTGTCCTTTTTACCTTGAATCACAATGGTTGCTTTATAAATATATGCTTTTTCTATTATATTCTGAATTCCCTGAAGGTAAGGACTGTGTCCGATTCTTCTCTCTGTCCTCTGCACCCGGCACGGGGCCTGTCACAGAGCCTGGCACAGAACAGACAGCAGTAAAGTTTCACTGAAGGAATAAATGAGTCAAAGATCCTTGGCCTTCTGGAGCTAAGAGACAAGGCCAGTGCAAGCTCCCCCACAGGGAGAAGCATACTGTATCCCCTGTAGATTGGATAGTGTTCTAAACTTGCTGAGCACTCACTCTAAATTAGTCTTCTCTATGCTGGCTTGCTTCCAGGTCAGCCCAGATGTCCCAGGATGACAGCCTAAGACTGAAGCTAAGCCTTGACTTGGGGTTGTCATTTCAGTGGTATTTCCCTTCTGTCCCTGATTGGAGTGTCTATAACTTTCTGTCAGAGGGGGGTGCTCTGGTTCAGTGTGGTCTGAGTATGTCTTGGCTCCGTGATACCAAGTGCCAGAAGTGCCCTCCGTACCATAGAAACTACCAGGACTCTGAAACAAAGAACATGAATAAAGAGCCTAATTCCGATGACTGCTGTTTGTTTTGTTGTTGTCGAACAGTGAGATGATTATCCTAATAGTTCTGTCTAGTTTGTACCCAACTTCTTTTGAAAAATGGATTTGACTTTTCCTAAGGACTTTTACTTTCAGAAAGCTTTACTAATAATCTTTGTACTTGGGGTGCCTGGGTGACTGAGTCGGCTAAGCATCCAACTTCTGGTTTCGGCTCAGGTCATGATTTCACAGTTTTGTGGGTTTGAGCCCCGCATTGGGCTCAGAGCCTGCTTGAGATTCTCTCTCTCTCTCTCTCTCTCTCTCTCTCTCTCTCTCTCCCCCCCCGTCCCCCCCCTCCCGCTTACCCTGTCTCTGTCTCAAAAATAAATAGATAAACCTTAAAAAAATACAAAAAAATTATCTTTGTATTGTACACATTATCACTGGAACATAGTTACTTGCCTATTGCAGGGGTGGGGGGAAACAGGGCAGAGATTACCATAACTGGTTAGATTGTGTATTACACAGTAACTACTAAGTGATTAAGTGAGGGAACTGGGATACACAGAATCACCCCATCTGCCACCAGCCCCGGTGCTGGTCACTGCACATCTTACGTCTTTTTGCAAAAAACCCTGAGATTTTTAATACCAAATTGTAGCTGGCGAGGCCACAAATACCTCAGTGAAGTGGGGTGATAACCTTAACTCATGACTCGTACTTAACTTTGTACTCTGCTTTCTAAAACAAATAGACTATTGAAAAAGTTTTAAATGGGCATCTCTTTCATCATAACACAAAGAGTCATATAATGTTGAAAGAATAAATGTAGAGAACTGCTAATTTACCCCTTACAAATAGTTTTATAATAGTTATTGATACCATTTTTAAAAATCCAATGATCGATTTTATTTTTGTGTGTTTTGTTAGATTGCTTAACGTCTGAGGACCTTTGGGCTTGAGAGGAATACGCGCTACTCCATGAACTTCAGCGCTCAATTTATCAAACTCGTATTCACTAAAACATTGAATGCCTCTTGAATATCTAAACAATAACAAATTTGATTAAACTGCCTTCAACAGAAATATCAGTTACAAATTTAGTATAGCTGATCCTTTTGAGCATTTCAAGCACCATAAATAGTATATAAAACATAAGTCCAGTGATTGTAAAAGATTCCCTTATCCCAAAATGGAGTACAGAAGAGCTGATGCCATAGATTTAACTTTGTCAGTTATTATTATGGTTACACCTTTGGGGAGTTCTAATTTTTAAACCTCCCCAGAGTTTTAAAGACTTCATCAGGTTCCCCTCCTCACCCCCACACACCTTCCTAGCTATTTAGTAATAGCATATCCAAAGGGAAACGAGTACCATTTAAGACAAGTACTATTTCCACTGGGAGCATTTACATGTGAGGTTGGAGGCCTGGAATCACAGACAGCTGGCTTCTCCTCAGTGGGTGGAGAATACCTGAGCACAGGAGAAGCCTGAAAGAATGGAGCCAGGCAGAAACTGTCCTAATGGTATCTACTAGACTTCTCCCTGTTATGGGACCTAATAAGCCCCCAGTGTTTTGTTTTTTTTTTTTAATTTTGATTTTATTTATCTCTGAAGCTAGTTTGAGTTGAGTGTATACAGCTTGCAAGTGAAAGAATATGAATGCCCATCCTCACAGAAAATTGGATTACTTGGTACCACAACCTGTTAACCACTACCTGGAGCAGAACTTCATTAACTTTCACTGCAGTCTACTCAAGTTAACAGCATTGCCTAAAGGGTACATTACCAGGAGAGACCTTGGGATAGAATGCAGGAAGGACTAGGCTAGGAGGGATCAAGAGTCCAGGGTCTTTGTCCTAGAGCTTACCACTGACCTGTTGGGCAACTTTGTGCCAACCACTGGCCCTCTCTGGAAATCAATTTATTCAGCTATATAGCAGGAGCATACTTCTTGCCCTAGCACTCACTGGGAGTTATGTGGGTCTGATGAGGTAGTGAATCCTCAAAAGGGTTTAGGAACCAGTGCTGTGTCATGTAAATAGAGGATAAGTTACCGTTCACCCGTTGATCTCCCTTATTCATCAGCATTGGCAACATTTGAAAGTCAAATGCTGAAAATGAAGGTGATGGATGGAAGGGAGCAGAAGAAGGCAGGGTCCACTGAGGAGGGCACTTCAAGGGTGGACAGCCATCTTGCCTCACCTCTCTCATGTGCTTAGCAAACTGTAGGCCCATGATTTTGCCCAACCATCTGATTTTGCCCCAGATCTTTTGTTCCCTTTCTGCGAGGAATGATCCAGCCTGTGTATAGAAGAGGGAAATCTCAACCCAGGTAGGAAGGGACTTGGGCTGAGTCATCTTTGTTTTCTGTGCCCACCAAAGTGCTAGCCATGGCAAGACTATAGGAAAAGAAGTGTGGAAGGGGAATAGCATTTGTAAAGTGCCTAGTGTGGGTTGAGTTATACATACATTCTCTCTTTAATTCAACAACCCATTTTAGAGATGGAAACGTTGAGACTCAACAAGGTTACATGACGTGTTCCAAAGTCACACACCTGTAAATGATAAAGTCAGATCTGATTCCAAACCAATATTTTTGTCATATGGCAAATAAGTGGCAGAACTGTGGGTGATGCTTACCTTGCCGGTTGATGTGAGGTAGGGACAGTGCCTCTTAATTCCTTGGAACATGGTGGGCATTCAGCAGCTGGTAAGAGCCTGGTGATGATGATTCCTGTAATAATGACACGTCTCACATTTGCACTAAAGTGGCTTCTCAGACCAAAGGTCTTCCCCTTTTATTTCACCCAAGAGAGAAATGCATTAGTTTCTTTGCTTGGAAGCCCAGATCTAGCTGGAGATTATTTTCTAGGACCTCCAAACTTCAGCAAAACAGCTGCCTCCCACAACCCACAGTCATGCTAAATGTAGATTGTGCTGTCATCAATTAGGAATAGAATCAGAGTGAGAGCATGGATTCTCTTGAGGGGTAAACATAGAATTTTATCAGGTGAAGCTGACTTAGTGCTGAATGAGAAGGGTCCGGGCCAGCAGGCACCGGGCTGGTCTCCAATTGAGCCACAAGTTCGAGATAGCAACTCTACTTCTGCCTTTCCCCACTGTGGGCCAGTCCCTGGAGCCGTACCCAGTGGCCAGGTCTGAGCCCATCAGGCCATGTAGATGGTCCTCCATACATTGTCTCTCATCCTCACAACCACCATGGAAGCAAGACATTATTGTCCCCAGCCTACAGACAAGGAAACTGAGCCTTGGAAAGTTTAAATGATTGGGCAGATATCTTAACTATAATTTCCTCTGTAAAAACTAGGATAATAAAAGTATCTCATAGGGTTGTTGTGAGGGTTAAGTGAGAAAATGTATTTAAACTTAGATAAAAATTTAAAAAGTGCCTGGCAGATATTCAAAAAGTGGGATCTGTCGTGATTATTATGATTTTTCCCTGTAGTAATCATATTAGCCCATCCAGTGTGCACAGTGTGGTAGCAGTACTTTTCAAGCTTGTGTGTGCATATGAATCAACTGGAGAAGTTAAAAAAGATAGGCTCCTGCCCCCACCGCAAGAATCTAATTTGGTAGGTCTGGGATTGGGCCTGAGAATTTGCATTTATAACAAGCTCCCAAGTAATGCTGCAGGCCCACAGACTACTCTTTGATAACCTGTTTCAGTACTCACCTCTCCATCCATTGTCCCACCTGCCTCCTACTCACACCCTTACCAGCTCCATGATGTAGGAGGAACATACAATGCTACTAATGTCCATGTGGAGCCAACTTTTATTTCCCAAATAGTGTCTAACTTGGTTCTTTAGCTTGCCAGTGAGCTGTATTTTTCCTGGGTCAGGAATTTAGCTTTCCCATGGCATGATAATTTCCTGGGATTCCTATTGATTTTCTTGCCAAGTCTCATGGAGATTAAAGGTGACACCAGAGGTTGGGCACAGACCTAGGCCTGCTGGCACAGGGTGCTTTTTCCATCTGTAAAGCAGATTTGCAAGACTCCTATACTTAGCCAAGTACTGGGGAAGAAGTAGAAAAAGAGGCCTTGCGTTAGTTGGGTGGCTGAGGACTCAGCCCTGTGAAGACGAACTTGTTATACATGCAGAGGTGAGAGTGAGGGTCACAGTTAAGCCTGGAGAGTTGCCAAGCTAGAGCTTGCTGAACTCTATTAGTATGAGGGTCCAATGTGAAATTCAGGGGATAAGGGATAGGGCTACATGGTACCCATCAAGCAGACAGTAATGACCCTATGTGTGGTATAGATGGTCATTTTCTGTCCTAGGTGGCCATGCTGTGTGTGGCCATAGGCAAAGGTCCTCCTTATTGTCTCCTGATAACCTCTCCTTAGCTCCTTCCCCTCAAGGGCCTTAGTCCCAGATCTCTTTGGATTGAGACACTGGAAAATGGTCAGGAAGTTCTAGTGCCCTTTTTGCTATTCTATGTGCCTGATTTGAAGCTGAGATTTCTGTATTGAAACTGAAAGATGGTTATAGGCCATGGAGTTTGGGTTAAGGCCGAGTCCTATGAGCAGGTATGAGCTTTGAGGGGAGGGTACAATGTCCATTTGTTCACCATATTATTCCATCCCCTGGCATAGTACTCAATAAAAATCTGTTGAATGAATGAATGGCCATTCCACACTGAATCCTCCAAAATTGAGAACTCAGAGGTGGATATTAGGATATGACACCCTCGCCTTTCCTGACCTCACTCCTTTGGTTTGAGACTTGATGGCATATAAATGACCCAGAAGATGGTCCCTGGTAGCCCAAGTTATAGTGAACCCTGTATTCAAGGAGGTACTATTAAGAAGATCCTAGGCTGGGGCTGAGGAACACCTTCTTTGTCATTCCAGTAATCCAGGTTTGCTCCACGGTCTATGTTGTTACTGGAAAACCTTTCCTAGAGCCTGATCTGAAGACTGTCATCTGCTGTGTTGTCAAGCATTGAGAGATGCTTGGGTGAGCTCATTTGGCCTGGAGCCTTGAAAGTTGAGAGTGATGCTCTCTCCCAAGGTCAGCGTGATGGTAGCAGGAATCAGTGAGAGAAGACCTAAAGCAGAAGCCGAATCTTGACGCCAGAGTCAGGTGTGGCAACTGCCTTCCATCTCTCATGGGAAGGTCTCCTCTTGCTGGAAAGTAAGTTTCCTTATAACACTCAGGAGGATAGGGGTGGGGATCGCGGGTAGGGTTCCATGTTTGCTTTCCAGGCCAGTGAGTAACCCAGTGCTTCCAAAGTTGTGAGTGGAGGAGACAGGCCTTCATATTAAGCCCAAAGTCAGAAGGTAGGGCAGATCCTCCCTCATCAGACCTCCCTGAACCCTATGGAGCCTGACAAAAAGGTCAGGCTGCAGAAACACTTATACATTCTCAGGAGCTGAGGCTGATCCCACCAGCTAGGGACAGACGAGTTCCAGGTTCAGGAGCTCAGGTAGGTGATATGTTTGGGCAAGGCTGCTGCTTTTCATGTATCATACAAAAGTGCCTGGCCAGGAGGCAAGTGGGGCCCCAAATCCACCAGCATGGAGCTCCCCAAGCCATGTACCTGTAAGGCAGCAAATGCCTTTTTTCTAATTAGTACTGGGTAGACCATGGAAACCCCTGGGTTTGGGTGTCTGAGGATAAGAATGACTTCCTCAGATCTCTGGACTGAGGAGCCCATACCTGGCATCTCTGGGAGGTGCTGGGACCAAGAGTTGCCTCTCCTCCTTGCCATGTCTGAGAGAGGGTGACCTGGGCCTGGGATATGGTTGCTCTGTATCCAGACAATTCTCAAAAGGGGCCTGTGTACTTGGCAGTGGGACCTCTGGCCTGTGGGTAAGGATTAGTAAAAGACTTTGTGAAAGGACTTGGCTGGAGGGAGGGTAACACTTAAATGACATTTAAGAGAATGTAATTCATTGAATAGAAACTTACGGAACAGAGCAAAATGATAGGAAATTAGGGTTATGCCAGGAATCAAGAGGAAGCTTGGAGCAGCAGTAAAGGCTCTTAGTCTTCTTTCTTTTTTTAGCTCTCACTCCTTCCCTCTTCCTTCCTTTCTTCCTTCTTTTTGTTCTGTTTTGTTTAAACTAGCTATGTGAGACCTTGGGCAATTCATTAAACTTGTTGAGCCTGCATTTCCTCTCTGTAAAGTGGGCACAATAACATGAACCTCAGGTTGTTGAGAGGATTCAGAGTGTGTCTATGTGATGCAATGGGACAGGGATGGGCAAGCTTATCCTCTCCATCCCTGCCTTGTTCCCCTCTTGTATTCATCTCTGGGTGGTGCCAGTGGGCCTGAGGCAGTTTGTCAGAGAGTCTAGAGCCCTAAGGCGTCCCCCTTGTATTGAGGGAACCATGCTGACCCACGGAGGAAGCCTGGCTACTGGCAACTGGGAGGGTTGGTGCTGGTGAAGGCAGTAGCCCCCACCATGTCCTGTCAGGCTGTCTAGTCAGTCTTCTCCACTCCTCTGGGGTGGGAGAGATTACCTGCTTTGTATAAAAGAAGAAATAGAAGCTTAGACTTGCGCAGGTACGGTGTTGAAGGTCACAGAGCAAGTGATGGAACTGAGGCTGGAACCAGGTTTTCTGGTCCAGAGACTCTCTGGAGTCAGCAGCCCACTTTTCTTGCACTTTGGTAACCCCAGGAACTATCCAGGTTTGGGTTGAGAACAGTTCCCCACGCACAGAATGACAGTCCTGAGTGGGGGCCAAGAGAGAAAGTTGAGGAGCAGGGATCTCTGTGAGTTTGCCTCACCTTCTCCTGGTCTCCTGGGCCTGACACTTGCTCAAAGTCCTGCTGGAACAAGATCCAGGTGGTCAAACCTTTACTGAGGCCCTGCCCAAGACAGGTACATCAGTGCAATTGTTTAGTTTAATGCTCCCCATGGCCCTGTGAGACTGTCATCACTACCCCACATTTAGATGAGAAAAGTGAGGCTCAGGGATTGGCAGTGATTTGCCCAAGGTCATACAAAGTCAGGCTCACCTCAGCCTGCGTGCTCTCAGACCAGGGTTTCACCTGAAGCCCTGTGGCACTGCCAACATCGTCCACCAGGTGGCAATCTTCCCCCAACTTGCCGTGGGCTACAGGCAACCACAAGCCTGTGGTTGGCAATCCCAGCAGTCTCTTCCTGGTCTGTCAAAACTGCTCTGAAGCACCACTTAGTACCTGTTGTTCCCAAGGGGAAACTGATGCCTGAGAGGGGCCATGGCTTTCCAGAGAAGGACGTCCTGTGTGTGTGCCTGAGCACAGGATCCGCCTCACTCCAGTTCCATTTGAGACTGATGAACCTGATGACCTGTCTGTTGTTAGCTGAGAGATAGTGGCCATGATTTCCTTGGCACTTGTCTACCCCCTGTGTTGTCAAGGCCTCGCTCAGTGGTGGCAGTTGAGTTGTCCTTTGACTCTGTCAGAGGTCCAAGGCCCAGTCTCTTCTGTAGGTGGGGTCGCCCTTACTTGGCTTAAGGCAGTCTGTACAGCCCAACGTATACATGCCCTATTCCAACCTGTGTGCTCTTTGTGTGGAACACGGGAACTTCTGTGATCTTCTTCCATGCCTGCCTACAGTCAGAAAGAACTAGGAGGGGGTCCTCTGAATCCTACCTGGAACACCACCTTCCCCCGCTCAGTGGGATTCCTGCCACAGGATCACTCTACCAGAAACTTCGTTCCAGTCTCTGTGCTGCTCGGTGGCAGTCCCAAGGTGGGCCTGTGGGTTCCCAGCTCAGCAAGCTTCCTGCCTGGGTAAGGGAGGGAGGTTCCCCTCTAGCAGGCAGGCCCAGTTACCCTGAGGAGCTCTGGAATAGTCCCCATTCTCCATCATGACAGTAACTTCTCCACAGGAACAGAGCACTCCTCACAGGGCTACACTGATGTCCCCCACCCCCCAACTCCGTTTTCCCTCCTAAGTCCTCCATGTGTCTCTTTACAGTCTCTTTACAGTCTCCACGGAGTGTGGTCTTAGAGCCTCCTGTCTTCAGCTGGGTGCCTCCTCTGCAATCCCACAAGTCTGAGACCTCAGGGGAAGTCCTGCTCTACATCCTGTCAAGGAAAGGTCATGGCAGTTACCTTTGCAAACACTGAAAAGGTTTAGTTTTGAAGTGAGGGAGACTGGGGGCTCCACGAAGGCAGGGACCTGCCGTTTGAGTTCTGTGCTGTCAGCACCCATCACAGGGCCTGCGTGGAGCAGGCCTGGGGTAGGTTTCTCCTGTGAGTGAGGGGCCCTGAGGTGACCCCCCCCCCATATTAGGTTGCGTCATCTCTCAGAGCAGGATGCGTCATCTCCCTCTGTAGTCCCCACATTCCTCCGTGCAGGAAGTGGGAGGATGGGGAACGGAACAAAGATTTATGGATGCAACACCACACAGCTGTGACTTCAGGGTTTCCATGCTTCTCTCATTTTCATGCCTCCTCGGTGATTTTTGCTAAATCCATGTATTCTTAATATTTTTCTTTAGCATATTTTGTGTACATGCCTAATTTCACTATCTCCTAATAGTACTCATGAAATCAAAGGTTTCATATGTTTTATTTTTTCCTAATACACCCTAAAATAAATATGTAGCTATTAAAGAAAATTAGCAGAAACCACTGACAAACACCTATGTGCCACCAGTGACGTATGTACCAAACTTGGGATGTTCGTTTTTCACAAAACCCTATGAGGTCAGTAATGTCATTTCTGGTTTCACAGGTGAAGAAATAGAAGCTCCGAGAGGTGAACTGCCCTGGCCAAGGTCACACAGAGTCTTCCCATCTTGACCCCTCTGCTTACAGATAGGGGAGGGGAAGGGAGGATGTGTGCTTAAGAGGGGATCTGCAGTGAAGGGGGATGGGGGGCATCTCCCAATGAGAAATGACAAAGACAGAGAAGATGGGAAGAAGTGGGGGCAGGACTCCACATCAGAAAGGCAAATGACCTGAGTCTTGATGTCCTATGCACAGTAATGGCCATGAAAATAGCTGCAGATTTGCCTGCATTTGTGTGACCAAGATTTATTGTGCCAGCAGCTCCGGTAATTGGATGATGAAAGCACTGCAGCTGGGACTGCTGGCTGGAGATTAATTATTAGGGAGGAGGGGGAGTGGCTGGGATGATGCCTGGCCTGGTGGTGGTTATCTGTAACCCCCTGCAAGAGTAGGCAGCCAGACCTCAGCAAGCCGGTGGACCCCTCCCCACTCAGCTGATACCCAGAGAGGGAGACCACTGGCCCAGAGAATCGCCATTCCATGTTTCATGGCAGAGTGGGGTGGGAGCTCCTTGGGAGGAAGCCTATTCCTGGGAAGGACCAGCAGCTATAGCAGCAGGAAGAGCCTGGGCTTGGAGTCAGGAGGTCAGAGGGGTAATTCCAACTTTGTCACTTTCTGGCTTTGTAGCCTTGGAAAGGTGGCAATATCTTTGAGCCTCAGTTTCCCTAGCTGTAAAATGGGGAGGATGGTGCTGACTTTACTAGGAAGTTGTGAGGATCCAAAGAGATTATTAAGCCCTCTGTAGACCCAGGACCCACTCTGGGGAAGCTTTTATGCTCACCCTCACTGCTCAGGTCTGGCCCTTTTCCCCACTGTCTGGGTCCTGCATGCCCCTTCTTATCCCCCCAGAGCCCTAAACCTTGGTGCCCAGCCACTGTGGGCACTTTCTGCATGAACATCAAGGGTCCCCAGTGGGATGGGGATACCCAAGACGGACTAGGAGTTGGGGAATCCTAAGAAGAGACCCTGAGGGGAAGGCAGGTTTGGGGAATGAATGGATCAGTCCTGAGTCCAACCATCTCTTGCAGCTAGGAGAGCCTCTTGCTGGCATCTGATTCTGCTCCCACTTAATAGGGCTATGGCTGAGCTTTCAAGGATTTATCATCCCCCTCTCTCAGGAGCAACAGGGTCTGAGGGTAAGAGCTGGGGATGAAGAGAAGCAGTCCTGGTTCACTTGGGGCAGAAGGAGTGGGCTCTGGAGGAAGAATGCTCTTGGATTCTAACTCTAGCTCTGCCACTAACCCAGCTAGCTGTGTCCAACTTTTGCTTGCATGTGACCTTTCATGTCTACAACCAACTCCATGGTTTCTCCCTCTGGTCCACCTTGGAGTCTTTACTTCTTACTGCCAGATGCTCCCACCCTTCCCAATTCATATGCATCACAGAGGGAATCTGGCCATGATCAGGAGGTCACAAGGCCCTCATAGATCTGTGGTGTGGGTACAGGCCTCTGGACTACCATACCTCTTAGCGTATGAGGGTTGAGGTTGGATGCGTACAAAGGGCCCCACAGGGTGCCTGGCACATGGTAGGTACTTGGAAGAGTTCGAAACTCAGAAATCCCCCTCACACCACAGACCTTTCTCCTGGCCCCTTCCCTTTGCCTTCACCCTCATGGAGGCCTCCAACCTTGGATTCCCTCACCCCTGCAACTTTTCTTGACCTCCCTCTCCTCCTCTCCTGGCCAGCCTGGACTTGGGATGGGGTGATTGTCCCATCCAGAGCCTTTTCGGTGCCCTGCACTCCCCACCCCATATCCCAGCAAACCTTCTTCTGCTTAAAGTTCCAGACCCCAGTTCTGCCCTCTTTCCCAGACCTCCTGCCAAGGCCTATGTAACTGGGAAGGGAGTAGGTGACAACTAGAAGTATTCACTGAACACCTCTACATGCCTGGCCCTGTGCTTGGTGCTCTACCCATTTGTGTGATGAACCCTTCAGAGTTCCCCTTGGGTCAAAGCTTTGTCCAGATGGAAATACTGTGGTTTGTCATGATGAGAGGAAGTGAAGCCATGAGGCAAGCTGTTGGTGTGAGCTCAGCATCATGAATCCCTTCCAAGTGGCATTTCCATAGGCCACTTGGTATTTCCCACCTTCTCTCTGGCTTTACAAGATGAGTTAGCTAACAGCTAGTTTTTACTGACTACTAACAGCTAACTTTTATCAAGCACTTTATATGTGCCAGGCACTGATCTAAGCACTTTGCATGTACCAGTTCATTGGATCTTCATTATAACTCTATGGGATAGGCTCTGTCAATATCCCTGTTTCCAAAACAAGGACCTGATACTTCTGCATCATGTTAAGTAACTTAACCACAGTCACATCATTCTGGTGGAGTCAGGTTTTACAGCTAGGACTTCTCACTGGTGACCCCAAGCTCTTGACCCTTTGCTATAGCATAGTAGCCATAGAGCTGCCCCCACTGCAGTTCAAGGCCCTGGAGCCCATTTTCTGCCTGTTTCCTCCAGAAGTTTCCATCAATCACCACCCTTTGGTCCCCCAGACACCTTTAAGTTCTCTATCTCCTCCTCAAGTACTCAACATGTTTGCGACTTTCCCATGCCAGCAGCTCCCCCATCCCTGGTTCTGCTGTGGATACTCCTCTTTCTCGCCTGGTCATCACAGCCCATTTTCTGGAGTTTCTCCACCTGCTGTCCACACTTCCTCAGCCCTCTTCAAACTGACTTACCCTTCTCCCACTCTGCCCTAAGCATAGGGAGACGGTGCCCTCACCTTTCCAGAGGAAAAAATGTGTACCCATCAACAGCTGAAAAAAACCATCAATCAAACATGCAAATTGTAAAACGTGTTACAGATCTAGTACTTCTACAACAAAGTCATCCTCAAAATTAAAGACAGGAGCAAAGGCAAACACTGAAGACTTTGGTAAAACCCATCTGATGATGGCACTTGGGCCGAGTCTTCTCCATCACGCGGGAGTTCTGCCCTCTGCTCACATGTGCTCTAATGTCAGAGCCGCCAACATGGCATCCAAGTGTAGAGGCAACAGACCAATACTCGCACTGTCCCATTTTACTGCATACATGCAGTTCTTACTCTTCTTGGCTCATGTGGCTTCTTTCTTGGTAACTATGATTATTGGAAAACAGTCAAGATAAGTCTCCTTTTCTTCTTGGTGGTTTTGCTGTTATCATACCTCCCTAATGGTCTTTAGGCATTTCTCAGCTGTTCCTCCTATAATCTTTATAATCCATTTCTCAGCTCTTCCTCCTATAATCTTCTTTCCTTCACATCTCTCCTCTGTCTCTCTTCTTTTTTAAAAAAACTTTTTTGGGTGACCTGGGTGGCTCAGTTGGTTAAGCGTCTGATTCTTTTTTTTTTTTTTTTTTAACATATTTTTTTAATGTTTATTTACTTTGAGACAGAGAGAGACAGAGCTTGAGTGGGTGAGGGGCAGAGAGAGAGAGGGAGACACAGAATCCAAAGCAGGGTCCAGGCTCTGAGCTGTCATCACAGAGCCCAACTCAGGGCTTGAACTCGTCAACCTCGAGATCATGACCTGAGCAGAAGTCAGACACTCAACCCACTGAGCCACCCAGGCACCCCAAGCGTCTGATTCCTGATTTCAGCTCAGGTCATGATCTCACAGTTTGTGAGTTCGAGCCCCATGTCAGGCTCTGTGCTGATAGCACAGAACCTGCTTGGGATTCTTTCCCTCTTTCTCTCTCTCTCTCTCTCTGTCCCTCCCCTACTCATGCTCGTTCTCTCTCTCTCTCTCTCTCTCTCTCTCTCTCTCTCTCTCTCAAAATAAATATATAAACCTTTAAAAAATACATTTTTTATGTTTATTTTGAGAGACAGAGGTACAGAGCATGAGTGGGGGAGGGACAGAGAGAGGGAGACACAGGATCCAAAGCAGGCTCCAGGTTCTGAGCTATCAGCACAGAGCCTGATGTGGGGCTCGAACCCACAAACCATGAAATCATGGCCCCATCCAAAGTCAGATGCTTTACTGACTGAGCCACCCAGGTACCCCTCTGTCTCTCTTCCTAAAGCTTTCCTTTCATCATCTAGCTCAGGATTTCTGGGAAAGGTTGGATAGGAGTCGCTAGTGTGCCAGCCTCAAAAGATGTCCCCGGGCCTAATGCAGAGAGAGAATTCAGAGTCCTGGGTAGGATGTGTATAGACCTCTAAACCATTCAGTAACATGTGTCCATGAAGACTCCATTGCCAAGGTTCCCAATGACTGCTGTATGGAGCTTCTCTGCTGCACTGCTGTTTGCCCAGCCCAAGCCCAGTTTTTAGCTCTCATTTTACCAATCATTTGCTCCTTGAAGCAATTCCATTCCTCAGGGGCTGACATCACTTTGAACCACACTGATTCCTTATCTATCTTCCTGCTGCTCATCCTCTAAGGACTGGAATTCTCCTAAGTTCCAGCCTTGATCTTCCGTCCATTGTATACATACCTTCTAATGACCTAATCCACTCACACAACTATGACTACCCTTTTGTCAGCCACTCCTTGGCCAGAAGCATGCGTAGCCTCCATGAGTCCTGTCCTTTGCTTTCCACATCCAAACAACTGCAGAAATCAGATGGATCCTATGCTCTCTTTGACTCTCTGGAAACTGTAGAGCACAGTTGAAAGGGTATGGGGCTTTAGGGTTGAACAGACCTGGGTTGAAATCCTGCCTCTGCCACATCCTGGCTACGTGACTCTTAATTTACCCAAGGCTTAATTTCCTAACCTACAAAATGGGGATAATAGCCGACTTTGAAGAGTTGTTTTGAGGATTAGAAACACTGATGTAAATACTTACTCTGTGCCCATCCCGTAGTAACACTTACTGGCAGGATTCATCAGAACGATGGTAGTGATTATTGTCATTTCTGGATTCACATTATTGCTCTAATCTAGGACTTGTCTTCTCTCTCCTGGACCACTGATCTCATCAGCTTCGTCACAGAACTCCCTGCCTTCATTCTCCATCACCACCCCCAAATCTGCTTTTCTGACAATAGGTGTAGAGATTTTTCTAAAATGCAGATCTTATCATGACATGTACCTGCTTAAAACTCTTCTGGTCCCCTATTCCATCTATACTGTGTCCCATCCACACTCACAGGCCTCTGAGCACACATTGGTTACTCACCCCCTTCTGCCATGTTTTATTCAACTAGTTCCTTCTGCTTCTGCCTGAATGTCTCCTGCCCCTCCCTTTCCACACTCCCTGCTTGACACATCCTTACCCTTCATGCCCAGTGCCAATGCCTCCCACCCTTCCATGGGAATGTCTGTTTTACTTGTAGTTGACTGTCTGCTCCTGGAAGGCAGGGGTCAGGTCTGATTCTGCTCTGTGACCCCTGCTTGCCCGCACAGGGCCTGCCATAGAGAAGGGCCTCACAGAATGTCTTCAGACACTTGCCCAAGGTCACATAGTGGGTCAGCAGCAGGGCCCAGGCTTGAACCTCAGTCCCTTGTCTTCCTTCCCAGGACTCTGCACTACAACAGTCACTTTGCCCCAGCAGAGAGCAGCCCAGGGCTGGTGGCTTGGGTGGGGGACCTCCCCCACGTGAGGGCAGCAGGCGACCTGAGGACATCACACACCCCATCTCGGTGCTGCACCTGATCCTGATAAGTGGCGAAGGATAAAATTATCTACAGCCCACGTCCTGTATCTCCCCATCCGACATGGACTAGAGATAAAAAATGAACGGCACAAAATCCAATCTTCCTTGGCGCAGAGGCTGGCAGGGGTGCAGGGGGTGGGGCTGGCGGCCCAAGCGGCAGCTCTCACACAGCACATCTCATATTTATTGGCTCATAATTGAAGGCAGCCTGGAGATGTCCCAGAATTGGCCCCCGGCAAGACAGATGGGGGCACAATGATGGCTGAGGGAGGGAGTCAGGACGTAGACATCCTCACGGGATTGCAGCTATGGAGGGGAGGGGTGAGAAGGGGGAGGCCGCTGGCTAGCTGCCCTGGGGGGGGGGGTGGTTGGGGAAGTGGGGGGGGGGTTAGGGGGGTGGGGGGGGGTCTGGCCCCTGCTCTAGGGCCTGTTTCTGCCACCTAGTTGGGATGACCTTGGGTCAGACCCTTCCTTCTCTGGACCCATCATTTCAGGCTTCTGCATTTCATTACCAGAGAATGGAAGAGCTGCCCTGGGATTTGAGGAAATCCAGGCTACTAACTTGCTGTGTGGCTTTAGGTGAATCTCTACTTGTTGAGCTTTGTGCTTTCTCCTAGTAAAGACAAGGGGATGCCTCTGTCTTCCATGTGAAGACTCAGGGGCTTGGGGTGACCTACAAGTAGCCAAGTCATGCATTTTCGCAACAGCACTAGAAGGCCCCCTGTTGTGGGAAGGCAAAGAAATAGGAAATGTTGCCAAGTGGTAAGAATCAGCCTTGGCTCCCAAATGCTTGTGGGAATGGTCCAAATTCCCAGGCTTGGCATTCAAGGCTCTGTGAAACCTATGTAGCCCTACCTCTATTTTTTTTTTTTTTTTTTTTTTTTTTGTGGAGAAAGGGTTTGGGGCTGGGGGCCAGGATGCCTGAGTTCTAGACCAGCCTCACCACTATCTTGCTGTGTGACTATCAGCAGGGCTTTGACCATCCTCAGGTCTCATTTTCCCTATCTGCTTCTATATGTGATCTATGAGTTAACTAAGGTCTCTGAGTCCAGGGCCAGTCAGTGACTAAGTTCTGCCATCTCTCCCTCTAAGTGTCCCAATCCACCCTCCCTCCTCCTAATGTGGCTACTACCTCACCTCATAGTAAGAAAAAGAGTAAATAAGGAAGAAAAAGTACTTCCTTTTTCTCCTGGACCAATGCAGGAACCTCTTTGCTGATGTCCCAGTTCCTGCCCACCCTTCTCCATACTCTGGTCAGAGTGACCCTTCTAAAGCACATATCTAACCCTGCGCCAAACCCTTCTTCAGCTTCCTTGACATTTGGGATCCTCCATGACCTGGCCCCATCTTATCCCCCTGTCTCCCACCTATCTGCACCTTTAAGGCTGACCTCTTCACTTGTCTCTTCGGTGCCTTTGCTCAAACTGTTCTTCCAGACCTTTCCCCTACTTTCTCTTCAGTTCTGACACCAGGCCTTCCCCAACTGGCCCCTGCTCCAGCCTCTCCAGAGCTTCTGAAGTTCCAAGCCCCACAGGTGACTTGTTCCACGGAGTCCCTACAGCCTGAGGTGTGAATGACACTGCCACTTCTCCCTCTTGCTGCTGACAACCAGAGAATGTCTGAGCCACAGGGGGCCCAGAGGTGACCTCCTATAATCCCCCTTTGTACAGATGGAGAAACAGAGGCCCAGAAAGGGGCAGTGACCACATAGCAAGTCAGTGTAGAGCCAGGGCTAGGGCTCCTCCAGTGCCTGCCGTCTGGGGTGGGGACACAGGGCTGGAGCAGAACTGGGAAAGAGACAAAACACTCTGGGGGATTGGGTGAAAGGGACATCCTGGCCAACCCACCTCTCCCCTAGTGGTTAGGGTGAGCTCAGCAGGAAAGCATCAAGGATGGGGAGGCTCTTGTTGACTGAGTTTCTCATTGGGGCCCCTGATGGTTCTGTCACATCAGGGGTTGCAGGTCTCAATGCTTTACTTGACTGAGGCACGGGTTAGGTAGGGTAGGATTGCCCAGTTGCCCCAGAATGTTAGGACCAGACCTGACACCAGAATCTAGGGCCCCAGGCGATCACCCAGCATACCATGTTCCTGCCCTGTGGCATGGGGTGGTGAGTACTTGGACACTGGAAGGGGCTCAGCTTCCTGCCCCAGCTGTTCCAATATCATGTGCATCTCTGGTTAAGACTTTTTCTACCAGTTGTAGCCACCCATTCAGTAAAATGAGCTCCTTGGCTGGATGGCAGGGACACTTGGTCCTCGCCCTTGCAGCTCATAGGCCTGGAGACAAGAGACAGCAACTCTTGAAGGGAGAGAAGATGAGGCTAAATCATTGGAGTGGTGGTGGATGGAAATGGACGGAAGGATGCCAGAGAGGTAGAATTGGCAAGAGGACATGTGGTGCCCAGGGGTGATGGTGGCCAGATCTGAGCTTAGGATACACATTCTATTGGGTTGTTTCTCAGACCCACAGGGCCCTGTTCAGGAATGAGTCCTGATGAGAAAGACTGGTCCCTACTAGGGGAAAGACTGAGAGAGTACAGGTCCCTTTCCATATTTCAGGGGACCATTGTCTCAGGGCTGAAGGCACTGCTTTGGATGAAAGGCTATTTAATGCAGGCTCAATGTGATGGTCACATTAAGTGGTGCCATAAGGGAGCTTTTCCAGGTGTGAGGTTATTAGTTTCCTAGATGTAATTTCATAGGAGGAATATGGCCCAAATGAATCCTCATCAATCTAGCAACTGAAACAGCCTATTTAAGACCCAAAATCGCATGTTACTTCCATAGCATGTCTGTCAGTGACACCATAAACCCCGCGTTCATTCCACAGATAATCACAGAGCCCTCTGGGCGAGGCTCCGTACCAGGCTCTGGGAATCCACAGCCCTTGCCTGCATTTTCTTTAGTTTTTATGGTTTCATTTTTGCACTCAATTCTTTAACTCACCTAGGGTTTATTTTGGCATATGGTACAGGGTGAGGCTCTGAAATGATTTTCCTACAGTGTGAATTGTAATCTATGTTAGAAGCTTCACGAGTGATTCAACAGAGTACTGGTCCCATCAGATGCTCAGGAGTCAACAAGGTCTGTAGTCTAAAAAGTGTAGGAACTGCTGCAGCCTCATAACCTTCTCAGAGATTCACAGTGGATATGAACATAGTAAAGGCTCTGAGGAGTCCTGCACTTAAAGAAGTCTTTATGTCTTGTTTCCTCATTTTATTTGACTACAGAAGCCATTTGTAAGTAACAGCTACAAACACAATGCAGAACATCCGCTTTGGACTAAAGATGATGGTAAGACAAAACTAAGTCGGAGGCCTCCTCTGCCTCAGATGCAGCATCTGTCTACTCACTTATGGACCTGGGGCTGTGGTCAGAAGCACACAACCAGCTCTGCTCCAGGCCCTCAGCACTAAGAGCTCTGCCAGGAGCCACAAGCCCTGGGTGTCTCAAGGAGGGCCAAGTGGCCTGGCACTGGGCTAAAACTTTACTGAAGAGCATTAGCTCTGGGCCTTGAAGGACGAGCAGAAGTGCATGATAGAAGTAGATCTTGTCAGGGCAAGACCTCCAGCAGTGACAACCTGCCAGGCAGACCCTGCCTCCAGAACCGTGGGACGGAAAGAGCAGTATGAGCAGAGATGCCCATGGGGAGCCTGGCGACAACACAAATGCCTTTAACGTGGGGCAAAGTGGGCGTGGGCATGCATCCAGAACAGGGGAGGGGAAGAGGTCCTTACCATTCACTTTCCAAGTTCAGGATCTGCTTTGATAAGTCAGGATCTCCTAGGGCCTTATTACAACAGTCAGTCCAGACCACACATGTGATCACGTCCCAAGGCTTCTCTTTCCTCAGGGAGTCTGCAAAGTTCCTTTCCTGTCTGGAACAAATAACTGGGGAGTTGGAGTGGAGCAAGAGGAGAATGTGGGGAACCGAATTCCTAGGGATTAATTAGGGCCCTACAATGAGATCCGTTTCCCCTCTGGAGGCCAATTAGGGCATCTGGAAGGTTGGGAGAGGAAAGGTAGGTATGTGTCTATGTACTAGTGGGAGGCCCATCCATCCTGTGCTGGGCTGGGTCCCTCTGGGGGAGACCAGGTCTCAGAGGCACCCTGTCCACTTACAGGAAAAGTACAAGTGCAAAGATAATCACAGAACAGTTTTCAGCATCTATGAGCAGGAATTTAGTGTTGCACTGTATGAAGTGCATTATCATCATTGCAGAAATCCCCCTCACCTTTGTAGTATTGTCCTACACTGAGCATTCAGTAGGGGCCGGACCCTAGGCTAGGCTTTTATATTCATGAGCCACCAGCAATGCACGTAGGTTCCAATCTTTCCACATCCTCACAAACATTTGCCATTTTCTGTGTGTGTGTGTGTGTGTGTGTGTGTGTTTAAATAATACCCATCCTAATTTGTGTGAAGTAGTTTCTCATTTTGGTTTTGATTTGCAGTTTCCCTAATAACTAGTGATGTTGAGTGTCTTTCCATGGGCTTATTTGCTATTTATATATCTTCTTGGAGAAATGCCTGTTTAATTACTTGGCCCATCTTTGAATTGTGTTGCTCATTTTTGTTAAGTTGTAAGAGTTCTTTATATATTCCTGATACTACTCCCTTGTCAAATATATGCTTTGCAAACATTTTCTTCCATTCTTGGCATTGTCTTTCCCCTTTCTTGATAGTGCCCTTTGTTGCACTTAAGTTGAAACTATTGTTTTAATTGGGAGATACAGAGATTGTGCCACGTGGCAGGTGAGGCTACAGGTGGAAAACATTGGTATTGTTATTGTTATTGTTTCATGTCTACTCCTGAAAAATGTTTAGGAGGAACCACAGGGACAGAGTGAGTGGGGTAGAACTAGCCTAGGATTCTGTAGCATCTTGACCCACCCCCCGTGTGATTCATTCATTGTTCCATCTAGGAGGGGAAGTGAAGATGACAAGATGTCATGAGGCTCTTCCAGGGACACAGGAAACCAAAGCACTGAATTTAAACTGAATTTGGTACGAGAAGAGCAGTCACACAAGACAGAACTTCAGTAGTGATGTGGTGATACTTGTGGAGTTGTTTACCAGGTGGTAGTGGAATAAGGAGGGGAAAAAAATCCTTTCCATGTCCTTAGGTTAAATTCTAAGAGCTTACGGAACTCAGAGGCAAGGCAACTTACTAAGTTGTCTTTTTTATACCTCGAGGATGGCGGTCCCAAGGAAGTCTGGACACCAAGTTCAAGGACTGAGGGAAAGAAGCGCTGCAGATTGAACACAGTTTGAATAGAAGAATGTGAGCCCTGAATCCAGTTGCCCAGGGCCAGGAAACTGAAGACTGAAACAGGAGACTGAAAACCCTTTCTGACTGTAGCAGGATCTCCAAGACTGCCAAACGCAGAGTCCAGGAACAAACCATACCCTTTGCTGACCTGCATCACCAATTGAATTCCCAGCTGCACTGGGTTTTGTGCAACAGGAAAATGGTTAAAGTTCGTGCCATGAGTGTCAGAAACTTGAATCCTGGAAACTGGAACAAGACTATCTGTGATGAGCCAGAGATGAGGGTATCTGTCACCTGGGTCCCCCAGACACTTTCACTGTATGGTCTGCATGTCCCTGGCTGGACAAACCTGGCAGGTCTTTGTGAGACAATTTGACGTAGGGGAAGGGAATGAGGAGCCTGGACTGGCTGCTAAGGCCAGAAAGAGGAGACATGGGACTGTATTTTGAGAAAGAGTAAAGGTCGTGGACACAGCATACTAACAATAAGGTCACACTTCTCTACTTAGCTCCCCATTGTTGTGGAACGGCTGAGAAATAAAGGGACTGTCATGCTTTGATGCTCACACAGGTCTGGGAAGGAATACCCTTGCTTTAGCATCAGCTAGAGGAAGGGCACACTCTACTTTTCTGACAGGAATGTCTACATACCAGAGGTAAACTTCCTGTGTGACTCGTGTTAAAATATTTGTAGCAGCAGTGAACTTTCAGGCAACAAAGATTGAGATGGTAGCAGGTTCAGACTTTCTCCTTGAAGGGGCTTTCTAAGTTGCTACCACAGCAGAGAGGGCAAGGCTGATTCACACTATCTGTCAGCAGTCCCGGGGAAAGCTAGAAATATGAATAGATAGAAAGAGATACAAGGGGCAAGACTGAAGTTCTTGCTAGTCAAATGCTTGAAATCTCTGAGATTCAAAATTGTTTGAACTAATGGAAATGTGACCACAATTATTTTCATAGTCTTATGAGATTGGGACTCACAACATAAAAATTGAGTAGAAAAATCTAAGGGTGCCTGGGTGGCTCAGTCAGTTAAGCGTCCAACTTTGGCTCAGGTCATGATCTCGCAGTTCATGAGTTCAAGCCCTGCTTTGGGCTCTGTGCTAGCAGATCAGAGCCTGGAGCCTGCTTCAGATTCTGTGTCTCCCTCTCTCTGACCTCACCCCATTCATTCTCCACCTCTCTCTCTCTCTCTCTCTCTCAAAAATAAATTAACATTTAAAAAAATTTTTAATTGACTAGAAAAAGCCTATACATTTTATCTGTGAATTAAGGAAAGAAAATCATTATATTATTGCAACGGAGGAGGAACAATTAAGACTGTATTTTGAGAATTATTGTTCTATCTGGCTATCTGAATTGTCTACTTCTTCCTCTATTGTTATTGACATTTGTGAGTATAATCAGGGTTCCCCAGCATTCTTTGGGTCCTGGGGACATTCCATTCTGGTGATGGCTGCTTTGACATTCTTGTTCCTCAGCGTATAGATGAGAGGGTTGAGGACAGGTGTGAGAATAGCATATACATTGCACATGATGTGGAAGTCGAGTGGCAGGTTAGCGCTGTAGGCCACATAGGCTATGGCAATGGATAAGTAGTAAGTGCCAACCACCAGGAGGTGGGAGCTGCAGGTGGAGAAGACTTCTGAGCATCCTTCTCGGGAGCTGATGTGAAGCACCGAGGCCAGGATGTGGGCATAGGAGAGAAGCACCAGGACAAGGGGCAGGAAGGATACTGCCATGGCGATACAGAAGCCCATGAGAGCCTGGGGCTAAGCAGGAGGCCTAGACCACAGCCAGGTGGTCACAGAAGCAGTGATAGATGTGAGCAGTGTTGTCAAAAGCCATGTGGGAAGTCTGCACCACCACTGGGGTGGGCAGGAGGAGGGCAGTGAGCCAGACACAGGCTGCCAGTGCAGCATTGGTCTGTGGAGTCATGAGGACAGGGTAGTGCAGTGGGTGGCAGACAGCCACATAGCGGTCATAGGCCATGACCACCAGGATGAAGGCTTCTGAACAGGAGAAGCTATGGAAGAGGTACATCTGCAGGAAGCAGGCAGGGAAGCTGAGGAAACAGTCCCCCAGTAAGAGGAGGGACAGTATCTTGGAGATGTGCAAGGCTGAGAGATTGATCAGGAAGAAGTACATGGGCATGTGGAGGCTGGGCTCTGCCACCACAGCCACCAGGATCAGGGCATTTCCCAGCAGGATGAGTAAGTAGAGTAGGAGAAAGACAAAGAAGATAGGAAGAAAGAAAGATTTGGGTAGAGAGGGAATTCCCACCAGGTAGAAGATGGTTGAGGAGTCCTCTGATCCATTATAGGCTCTAGTCTCCATGGTGGGTTAATCTGGATGCTAAGGAAGTGGGTAGGGGAAACATCTGGGAACCAGGCATATCTGGAAACCAGAACAATCAGTGATTCTGGAATGATAATTATGTGATGGTTACTAAATAATTAAGGAAACCCTCTTTTCTTTTATAGTAAAGTATGGAAAAATATCTACAATATACAAAACCGTGTGTTACATGCTGGGTATATAGTAGACAGTTGAATAAGACAGAGACAGTCTCCAATGTGATAGAGCTAATTCTAGTGGCAGAGACATTAAGCAATGAATCACACAATTATTTAATGTTTGAGGGGAAGAGAGAGAGAGAGAGAGAGAGAGAGAGAGAGAGAGAGAAGGGGAGGGGCAGAGAGAGATGGAGACACAGAATCCGAAGCAGGCTCCAGGCTCTGAGCTGTTGACACAGAGCCTGACTCAGGGCTCAAACTCACAGACCATGAGATCATGACCTGAGCTGAAGTTGGATGCTTAATCCACTGAGCCACCCAGGCACCCCTGAATCACATAATTTAATTGTAGTTGGGTTAAGTGTTATGGAAGAACTGGTTCTCTTTCCCATGTCCCATATCATCCTTTTTGGGGATAACAGATCTCTTAAACCATGTCCCTAAGCTCCTTTTTCTTTTGGCATTTGCTTTTTTAATGTTTATTTTATTGTTTATTTTTTTCTGAGAGAGAGAGAGAGAGAGAGAGAGAGCGCACACACAAGTGGGGGAGGGGCAGAGAGAGAGGGAGAGACAGAATTCGAAGCAGGCTCCAGGCTCTGAGCTGTCAGCACAGAGCCCCACGTGGGGCTCAAACTCACAAACCATGAGATCCTGACCTGAGCCAAAGTCGGACACTTAACCAACTGGGCCACCCAGGCGCCCCAGCATTTGCTTTAAGTTTTTAAAAAGTAACATCTTTGGGGCACCTGCATGACTCAGTTGGCTGAGCATCTGACTCGTGATTTCAGCTCAGGTCATGATCTCATGATTCGTGGGATCAAGTCCTGAGTCAGGCTCTGTGCTGAGCCTGCTTGGGATTCTCTCTCTCTCTCTCTCTCTCTCCCTCTCTCTCATGCAAAATAAATAAATAAACTGTTAAATTAATTAATTAATTAAAAATAAAAAGTGACATCTTTGTTACCAAGTTGCTAGGGAGAACTGATTTCTCCAAGGTTTATAGCAACATGCTGTCTTCCCACCATAATTACTAACCAGGGAATCGCTCCTTTCTCTCTCAGCCGCTTTGTGCAGTGGTTCTGCCTGTCTCCATATCCTGTCTCTGGGTGTGGGGCTCTTTGTTAGGTTACAGTGAAGGGAAATGCTGAAAATGCTCTTGATGGGAAGAATCATTCCTGAGTCGGAACAGATAGTGGATTCTCCCGCAATTGGGCAGCAACAAAGAATCCAAGACAATATCTGTGTGACTCCATTGAACTTACCTTCCCACTGGCTGCCTCAGTTCAGCAGTGCTCCTGTTTAACCATTGCATGCCCCCTGCCCCCCGCCCCCCACCCAGCAGGCTGACTCGTGCCTGGGCAGAAGTTGTCATGTGCCCTGGGAGGCATTGTCCATAAAGAGAAACTGGTTTGCAGTAGCAGCTCAAAGGAAAAAAGAATCCCTTTCAGAGGAATCAGAAGGGAATGTTTTCAAGCCACAGATCTGGGGGGTTGAGCTAAAAGAAATACTGATTCACCCTCCACTTTGGACTAAGCGACCCTGAGAAATCCATGTTGATAACTGGTATTCCTGTCTGGTTGATCCTGGTGACTCCATGAGTGGTGTCCCCATGATTTTTCTGGAGTCACTTCTAAATTCTCTTTCTTCTTAAAACACCTCTTTAATGTTTATTTATTTTTTGAGGGACAGAGAGAGACAGAGCATGAGCAGAGGAGGGGCAGAGAGATAGGGAGACACAGAATCCGAAGCAGGCTCCAGGCTCTGAGCTGTTAGCACAGAGCCTGACGACGTGGGGCTCAAACTCTTGAACCATGAGATCATGACCTGAGCTGAAGCAAAGACGCTTAACCGACTGAACCACCCAGATGCCCCTCTTCTTAAAACACCTCTCATGCGTAAGACCACCAATATAAAAACTGGAAAAAACACTTTTATTTTCAAGTCCCACCACTTCCCCCCACAGGCCAGAGACTGAGCACAGAAAGGGCAGGGGCTTTCCCAGGTGCCACAGGCAAGTTGCAAAGCCCCCACCAGAGCTCAGGCCTTTGTTTCCCAAAACAGGGCTCTTTCTTCTATGCCTTGTTTCCTGGAGATCCAGAAGTTCAACTTTTTAGAGGGAGAAAAATACTAGGACTAAGGTTTTCTATTTCCCTTTTTGTTTTTTTTTTTTTTCATTGATAACAGATAAATCTATATTTCATATTTTTAAATGTTTATTTTTGAGAGAGAGAAAGAGAGAAAGAGTGTGCAAGTGAGGGAGAGGCAGAAAGAGGGGGACAGGGGATCCGAAGCAGGCTCCTGCGCTAACAGCAGAGAGCTTGATGCAGGGCTCAAACCCATGAACTGTGAGATCATGACCTGATCACGACGCTTAACCAACTGAACCACCCAAGCACTCTATATTTCAAATTTTTATCTGAGTTCTATATGGTGAGTGCTAAATCAAGACCTGGTATCTGTCAATTCAAAGCCGCCTTTGAAATGTTCCAGAAGTCAGACCCAAGGATCTAGCAAAAGGGTGAAAATTCTTTGTCCCAAATTGAGAGGGCTATCTCTTGATATCTAACCCCATCCTGAGATGATAGCCCACTGGGATTTTCTCAGACCCAAATGGATGTAAACCGCATTGCCCTGGGCACCTTTGTCCTCAGGCAGCTGTGGCTGACAGTCCCAGATGAGGCAGAGTAGGGCATCAGAGAGGTAGGAACACAGAGAGCCAAGGCCAGAGGGGTCCTAAGGGGCCATTAACTCCAGCTGTTTTCTCTTCCCTCCTCTGCTCCACCGCTGTGCAAATGGAAGCACAGATGCTATGACCTGGGAGGACAGGTGGCACGTGGCTTCTCACTGCCACGCGGAGCTGGACTGTCCAACAGGCACACCAGGCAGGTGCTGGGCCACCACCTGGCACCAGCAGGGGCACCAATAATCATTTCTGAAAGAATTTCGCTTTTGGTATCTCAAAGCATTGTTCAACTAGCCCATCCTAGGAAATATCCAAGTTTGACTGGACCCTCTTACACTTAAGTTACAGGTTAGGGTCCTTGTTTTACTCTGAATTGCACAGTATATCTGAGTGTTGCAGTCGTGTGCTCAGGGCCCAAAAGTTGCTGTTTCTCAGGCAGGGCACAGAACTTGCCCTGGCAGGTGCTCCCTTTCTGCATTGTCCACCAGCCAGTTACAGAGAAGGACAAAAAAATCAGTCACTGGAACACATAACCTGATGCCACACTCACGTATATCTTCTCCTCTCATCATCCAAGTCTGCCAGGGAGTGGCTATGCCCTTCAGCCAGCAAGAATCTGAGAGTCCATTCAAGGCCATGGCTGGGGAGGGTGAGAGCAGAAGATGTTCTGGAGCCAGCCTGCTGCAAAAGACTGAGCCCTACCTGGCAACCAAGAGTGCTGGCTCCTGGACCAGCTCTGCCACCTGCCTGCTATGACTTTGGGCCCCTGAGCCTTGGTTTTCTCATCTGGACAGTGACGGCTTTGGAGGAAAATATCTCTGGGGGGTTTCCAATTCAATGAGCCCTCTTCTGAGGGTCCCTTCTGTGGTTGGCTGATCAGATGGCACAATGGCCCATGCCCCAAAGGGAGAGATCAGGGACTATCTTGCCTCATGAGCACCTGTTGCCAGCTGGGTTCTTTCCCTTCATCTTATCACATGGACCTTAGTGGTCAAGTGTGAGTCAGAAAGGACCTGATTCCAATCCTAGCTCTTATTTCTAGCAGTGTGATCTTAGGCAAGTCACTTTCCCTTCCTAGAGCTCATTTTCCTCACCTGTGACCTCCTGGGTTGTTGTGATGCTTACAGAAAGAACGCTCAGACATCATTTACACAAGCCTAGAACACGTAGGACTCAGGGCTTGCTAGTGTGTCCAGTGGTGGCTGCTATCATCGGCCTTGCTTTCCTGTGGGAAAGCCTTGGTCAAGATTATTTGGATCCCACCCATTAAGTGCACCCCCTTGCCCGGCTCCGCCAGGATATGTGGTCCAAGTTCCCACAGACTACATGTGCACAGTCAACCTGGATCCTGGTTGCCTGTGTCTAGTGTCTTCTTGATCCCTGGTCCTCCTTTATAGGCTCTGGACTACCTACCCTGTTTCCCTACCCCAGCATTCTCTGCCTGTCTTGGAGCACTTTATCCCTAGCCCTACTCACCTGTTAAACCTGGTCCACACTGGTGCTCCTGCGGTGTCTCCATACAAGGCCTTGTTGGGAGGTGAGCCATGGTCCACTAAACCCTCAGCTTTTTGCTTCTAGGCAGGTCTCCTGGGGTGCTTCCCCTCAAGATGGTACTCCTGTTGGCACTGTACCCACCACCCTGCAGAGATCAATTCCCTGGCATCTCTTAGAACATATATGAGGGAGGGTAGGATTTGTTCATAGACTTTGCTGATAATGAGAAGAGCATCATTAACAGTCCTGAAGGACTCAGCACTTTATTCCAATGGTTAGACTTTATTTTCATTAAAAGTTTGACTGAAATCCATGGATGGATCATCTTGTCTACCCGACTTTGCCTGTTGGAAGTGTCTGTTCAGTTGCATTCTCTTTTACTATTCTGTATGCATTAATTTATTTATTCAGCGGTATTTACGGAGTTCCTAATCTGTTCTGGGCATAGTTATTTGGTGTCCTGAGGGCAGAATTAGCTATATCTAAAGCTCAAGGGCTCTTATCCCGGACTGGGTCTTGAGAGATGTGATTTTCGTAATGGCTGCCTTGACATCCTTGTTTCTCAGAGTGTAAATGAGAGGGTTGAGGATTGGTGTGAGAATAGAATATGCTACGTTGCCCATGATGTGGAAGTCGAGTGGCAAGTCAGCCCTGTAGGCCACATAGGCTATGGCGATGGATGAATAGTAGGTGCCAACCACCAGGAGGTGGGAGCTGCAGGTGGAGAAGGCTTTTGAGCGTCCTTCTCGGGAGCTGATGCGAAGCACCGAGGCCAGGATGTGGGCATAGGAAAGAAGCACCAGGAGAAGGGGCAGGAAGGATACCACCATAGCAATACAGAAGCCCATGAGGGTCTGGGGCATGGTGTCAGAGCAGGAAGCCTGAACCAGAGCTAAATGATCACAGAAACAATGGTAGATCTGAGCAATGTTGTTATATGCCATCTGGGAGGTCTTGACTACTGCTGGGATGGGCAGGAGGAGGGCGGTAAGCCAGGCACAGGCTGCCAGTGAAGCATTGGTCTGTGGGGTCATGTGGACAGGGTAGTGCAGTGGGCGGCAGATAGCCACATAGCGGTCATAGGCCATGACCACCAAGATGAAGGCTTCTGAACATGTGAAGCCTTGGAAGAGGTACATTTGCAATAAGCAAGCAGGGAAGCTGAGGAAGTGGTCTCCAAGCAGGAATAAGGACAACATCTTGGGGACAGTGGTTGTGGTGAAGAGAATGTCCAGAGTAGAGAGATTGATCAGGAAGAAGTACATGGGCTTGTGGAGGCTGGGCTCTGCCACCACAGCCACCAGGATCAGGGCATTTCCCATAAGGATGAGAAGATAGAAGAGGAGGAAAATAAAAAACATAGGGAGGAAGAAGGTCTCTGGCAAAGTGGGGATTCCCACCAGATAGAAGACTGGTGATCCATCCACTGATCCATTACAAGTTGTGGCCTCCATAGTAAGGCAGATCTGGATTTCTGGGGGATAGGCAGTTGGAACATCTGGACAATGGAATATCTGGAAATCATAGAAACAAAGGATTCTGGAATGAGATTTTATAATGTTAATATAAATGTATATATATATATATATATATATATATATATATATATAGTTAATATAATCACAATTATTTACAACCAACTCTAGAAGACTGACGGTAGGCTGTGGTGTTGATTTCTACCATGTGAATCCAAAATTCCTACCTTTATTCTTTGGACAAATATTAATTACTACTTAACTAATAACCTACCAAATGGAAATCATTACACTTATGTTCAGGTGATACAGTGGTGAAAGTATAGAAGGCAGGCAAAATTCCTACCTTCTTAGAGTTTACATTTTACTGGGAAAGTCGGATCTAAACAGTTGATTATTGAATTATAATTGTGAAAAGTACTTGGAAAGATTTCTTCTGACCTTCATCTTAGGTTCCATGTTGTTTGGTTTGGGATGTCAGATCTCCCAAATCAAGTCCTTAAGCTTGTGTTTCTTCTTTTGCACTCACTCAAAGTTCTACCATCTTGCTTTGTAAGGGCTGCTTTCTCCAAGCTTTCTGCAACATGCTGCTGCTCACATACTTATTAAACCTATTTCTTGCTTGTATGCCTTGACCAGTGGTTCTTCCATATACCTCTTTAGCTATGTGTCTGGACCTCTACTCCTGTATAGGATATAATAGGTCGTGAAAACCCAACACTTGTGCTGCAACAACTAGGAAAACCTGGATAAATTACACAAATCACACTTTTTAAAAAATAATAAGTTAGAGAAACATGGCTACAATAAGGACGAGATGAATAGAACTCCAGGGAGGAGGGCCCCTCCAAGTGAACGGTCAATCGCCAGCTCTTTTCTTCTCTGGGAATATTTGATCTGGGGACCATTGTGCAGCTTGGACTTGGCCCAGGCAGACGACGCAGATGAGAGAAGGAAAGCTCAGCAATGCTTTTTGGCAATCAAAAAGGATTTGCAAGGGGCGCCTGGGTGGCGCAGTCGGTTAAGCGTCCGACTTCAGCCAGGTCACGATCTCGCGGTCCGGGAGTTCGAGCCCCGCATCGGGCTCTGTGCTGACAGCTCAGAGCCTGGAGCCTGTTTCCGATTCTGTGTCTCCCTCTCTCTCTGCCCCTCCCCCGTTCATGCTCTGTCTCTTTCTCTGTCTCAAAAATAAATAAACGTTGAAAAAAAAAATTTAAAAAAAAAAAAAAAAAAAAAAAAAAAGGATTTGCAAAACATATTGGAAATGTAAAGCACTCTCTAAATGCATAACAAGTTTTCCCTGTGGGACAGCTTCTGAATTTGGGGGCCATACAAAAGAGGCTAGGAAGCTAGACTGAAGGCTTCTAAAAGACAAATCTCACAATGCTTAAGAGGTTAGAGAGAAAGACCCTCCCTTAAATATACAATAGTCTTACCTTAAAACATTTTCAAAATTTTTGAAGCTGTGTGTTTGTGTGTGTGTGTGTGTGTGTTGAGAAGGTGGGTGGTAAGCTTGCTAAAGACATAAGTTCAAAACCTCCAAAGGATAGGAACAGATCTTCCACAAACTTTAAGGGCTGAGGAGACAGAGACCAGCCAAGCTATCAACCCAAGGCCCAGGAGAACCAAAGTTAGACTAAATCTTATGAAAACTAAAACCAAGCCTAATTCAAGCCTTGATTAGCTCAAGGTGATCAGCCCTTACCCTGTTTCCTAACAAAGGGAGAGGGGTGCCTGGGTGGCTCAGTCAGTTAAGCAGCTGACTTCAGCTCAGGTCATGATTTCACAGTTCATGAGTTCAAGCCCTGTGTCAGGCTCTGTGCTGACATCTCAGAGCCTGGAGCCTGCTTAGATTCTGTGTCTCCCTCTCTCTCTTCTGTCTCTCCCCCACTCACACTCTGTCTCTCTCAGAAAATAAACAAATATTTTAAAAATTAAAATAAATAAATAAAAGCAAGGGAAAAATTGATCTGGTGAAAGATATCATTGAGGGCCTCTATGAACCTATTATAAACATGTTCATCCCATAATAAAAAAATTGTTAGACATGCAAAAAGGCAGGAAAATGTGACCAACAATCAAGAAGACACAGAAGAGGATAGGATTAGAAACCTGGAAAATAGATCAGTAGAAAATATCAAAAGTAAAGCCCAGAGAAAGATAAAAGAATATATACTATGTGATTTAATTAATATTAAATTTATGGACAGGCAAAACTAATTTATAGTGTTATAAATCAAAACAGTGGTTGTCTATGGAGGTGAGGATTGGCAAGTTATAGGCAAAAGTATGCTTCCTGTTGTGATGGAAATGTTCTACATTTCTGTATTGAGTGGAGTGGTGGTTACATGGGTGTTTATGTTTATGAAAACTCATTGAGTCATACACTTAAGATCTGTGAATTACCTTCTGTGTAAATTTTACCTCAATTTCAAAATACAACATGAAGAGATGAGGAGGTAAGACACAGACTTGGAGAAGATATTTCCATATTTTTAATACATATATCAAAGAATGTGTATCCAGCATATATCCATATAAAAGCTTTCCATAAATTAAGAAAAAAAGATAGATGACCCTTCAGGAAAAGGAGCAACAGACTTGAATAGGCATTTCACAAAAGAGAACATCCAAATGACCAAAAAGTATATAAAGAGTGCTCAACATTATTTGTTGTCATAGAAATGTAAATTAAAATAAAATAATACCATTACATACTCACCAGAAAGGCTAAAGTGAAAAGGATTGCCAAGTGTTGGTGAGGTACGGAGCAAGGGGTACTCCAATACATTGCTTATGAGTATGCAGATGATACAACCACTTTGGATAGCTGTTTGGTACACCTTCTAAAACCTGTGACCCAGGAATTACACATATGGACACAAAGCCAAGAGATAGGACTGCTTGTGTCCACCAAGATACATGTATAAAAATGTGCATTGTTCTAAATATAAATCCAGAAGAATTAAAAACATATGTCACACAAAGACTTGTACATGAATATTCATAGTAGCATTATTTATAATAGTCAAAAAGCAGAACATCCTAAATGCCCATTAGCTAATGAATGGATAAACACAATGCAGTATATTCATGCAATGGAGTATTATTCAAAAATGGAATGGAACACTAATCCATGCTACAATGTGGGTAATCTCTGAAAATATTATGTTAAGTGAAAGAAGTCAGATAAAAAAGTCACATATTGTATGATTCCATTTGTATGAAATGTCCAGAATAGACAAATCTACAGAGGCAGAAAGATTAGTGATCCCCAGGGACTAGGGAAGGAGAGAATGGGAAGTAACTGCTTAATGGATACGGGGTTTATTTGAGGAGTGATGAAAAGCTACTGGAGTTAGATGGTGGTAATTGTTGAACAACACTGTAAATGCATGGAAAGCCATTGAATTGCACACTTTCAAATGGTTAAAATCATGAATTTTATGATTGGTGAATTCCGCTTTGATAAAAAATATTCATTACAGCTTTTACTTATAATCCCCAAATGGAAACAACCCAAATGTCCATTATCAGTAGAATGGACAAATCATGGTATATTCATCCATATTGCATAGCAAGGAAAAAGGATGAACTATTGTTACATGCAACAAGATGTATGAAGCTCACAGTTCAGTTTCGAATGAGAGAGACCATATCCAAAAGACTACATATTGTATTTAGTTGAAGAACAAAGATAGAAAAAAATTAATCTATGGTGATATAAGTCCTAACAGTGACTAAATTCTGTGGAGGGATTTATTTGACTGGGCTGGGCACAAGGGAATCTTCTGGGTTGCTGGAAATGTGCCATATCTTTAGCTGATCTATCTATATCTATCTCTATATATCTATGTATCTATACCAATATCTGTGGATGTCTATGATGTCTATATCTTTATCTATATTTACAGCTAGACCTATATCTGTACCTAATATTTGTAGGCTTTATTATACCTGAGTTATACCTTGAATAAACAAGGTATAGCTTTTTGTCCTCCTTCAATGAAAGGAATGGCAGAGGATGCCTTTTGTTGGAGTCACTTCCTGATAGGAGTCAAAGTTACAGGTATACTCTAACCAATGGCAGAACCAGAGATTGGACGGCATTCCTGTGTAATATGATTTTTTCCCTCCCTCCTAACTAGTACTGCTGCAGAGCAGATGTTCCTGATGAGTCACTTCATGTCCACTAGCCTGTAGGCTTCCCTAGCTCCAGCTAAGGAGGTATTACAGTAAACTAGAAACTTAGGGTCTTAGGAGCCACTGCTGCAGAGAAGAACACTGTATTCTTGTGACAGTGCCAAAGGCACAAGTCCCTACCCCAGAGGGTCCCTTCATCAAGCAAGGGGGGATGTGTGCTTCCAAGCACCCACAGAATTGGAGATCTTCAACTGAGGGGATCTAATGACTCCTCTCATACATTGCGATGTCCCTCTGAATAAACGACCCATGAGCAAATCCATGGTCACGTTTATATCATTGCTTTATCAACTCCGATGATTCTAAAACTACTCCCTCCCTGATTTTCCCAGAACTGTCCGGTTTCTCTTATTTGTGACAAAACCTCTCTTATGTCATTAAATCATAAAAATACCAAACCTGGAAATGTCCAGCCAGCTTTCTTCTTTATAGACAAGAAGGTCAAGGGCTTACCCAAGATCACATGGGATCAGTCAGCCACAGAGCTAGGACCAGAACCCAGGCCTCTGACTTCCAGACGCAGGCTCTTTCTCTAGATCATCTGGAAGCTTAAGTGTTCATGTGGGAAGAGATTGGGAAAAAGGTTTTCTCTTTTCTTCTCCATTTCTAAGCTGAAATTGTCAGCAACAATCAGAAATTTCAGTTTGTTCTTTAGTCTCTTAAGTGTGATGGGTGGCCTGGTTCCTCATTAGGGAGTGAAGGCTGAATAAACGTCTTTCTGAAAGATGCATGGAACAAACTACTCCACTGTGAATGCTTCCTTGAAAGAAAAAAAAAGTGTGCTGAAGGTCAGTGCCCCAGTACCCAGCCAGGAAAGCAAACCTGCTGCCCCCAACTAAAAAGAGTTAATTCTCAGCTGACCAGACCACCAGACACAACCTGTCTGAGCCACTCACCAGGTTTTCCTCACACCCAAATTGATGCCAACTGCATTTTCCTACATGATGTTACAGCTCAGAGGAATTGACTTTGGATTGATTATCACTGAGTTAAGCTGAATTGTGGTTTGCGGTGCTCAAGTTCAGAGCCATAAATCTATTTGTACCCCTGTCATCCCTCCTCTGTCCCACTTTTATTCAACAATGTGGGTGGGAGTAGGGAGGATGAATTCAGAGTCTGAAGTCGAGTAACAAAGTGTCTTCTCAAGGTCAACCAACAAGTTCACAGCAAAGATGGGTCTTGAACCCAGTTTTCTGGCTCCTATCCAGTGTTCCTAAGGATTTTTCCTGAGGAAAGATGACTCCCTAGCCTGCCATCCAAAGTCTATCTTCTTGCAGCCTTATTTCTTCTTAGTTTGGTCAAATGGCAACTCCTTGCTCTTGCCTTGTTTTTCTGCCTAACTTAGCTCAAATATTCCCTCTTCCAAGAGGCTTGGCTGGGCTTGGCTGTCCCGGGCCCTCTTGTCTGGGCTTTCACAGTTACTGTGCCTTCCTTTGTCATCACTACGATCATACTGGGTTGTCTCTGTCTACTTTGTGTGTCCATGGCTCCATCAGACTGGCAGCCCTGGGAGGGCTGTCATGGAGCCTGATTGTTTCTATTGAAAAGTGACCCCACCCTTACCAGGAGCTCAGTGCTCCAGAGACAGGAGCCAGAAGGCAGCTTTCCCAGTAGGCCTTCTGTTGCTTGCTGAATCAGACAACTGAAAGAAGGGGTCGTTAGCAATTAAATAGTTTTAGTTTAACCCTTTTCTTATACACAGAGGGCACACAAAAGGGAGAGTCAGAAACGGGCTGTGATTTGCCCAAGGACACACAGTAAGTGGGTGACAGAACCAGAACTAGACTATTGGGTGGGGGAGGGGCGGATTATCACCTGGAGCCTCAGCAGAAGCTCTGCCTGCCCTCCAGAGTGGGACCAGAGGCAAGACCAACCAAGTGACTTATTTGGTCACCCCAAAGGCACTGAAGCACCTCCCTAAACTTTCATTTTGTCAGAGTGCATCCATGCAACAGATAAAACAGGTGCTTAGGGGGGCGCCTGGGTGGCTCAGTCGGTTAAGCGTCTGACTTCGACTCAGGTCACGTTCTCATGGTCTGGTCTGTGAGTTCGAGCCCCGGGTCGGGCTCTGTGCTGATGGCTCGGAGCCTGGAGCCTGCTTCCGAGATTCTGTGTCTCCCTCTCTCTCTGCCCCTCCCCTATTCATGCTCTGTCTCGCTCTGTCTCAAAAATAAATAAACATTAAAAAAAACAAACAAACATGTGCTTAGGTGCCAACTAGATAGGAGCCCTGAAAAAGGCTTTTGACAGAATTTAGTATTTGATAGTTTTCAGAAACACTGGTGTAGCATCATGGTAATAATCAGGAACTTTCTGGACTTCCTTACTTTTATTTTGTAGTTTAGATTGGGGGACTTATTTTGAATATATATCACAGGGGTGTTTCAGTGCTTAAGGTCACCAAAGGTATTGTTAGGGGACATTTCCTCGGTCGGGATTATCTGTGGGCCACGAGTTACAGTGCTGGCAGGGGACAGAGAAGGACAGAAAAACCTATTACTGGAATGTCCAATGTGATGCTGCACTTCACAAACACCCTCTCCTCTCATCCTCCAGGCCTGCCAGGGAGTGGTTATGCCCCTTGAACAAAGGAGAAACTGAGGGTCAGTCTGAGGTCAGGGCTGGGGAGGGTGAGAGCAGAAGGAGTTCTGGAGCCAGCCTGCTGCAAAGGACTGAGCCCTGCCTGGCAACCAAGAGTGCTGGCTCTTGGACCAGCTCTGCCACAAGCCTGCTGTGACTTTGGACCCTCGAGCCTCAGTTTTCCCACCTGTAAAAGGAGGGCTTTGGAAGAGATGGTCTCCTCCAGCTCAGCTAGCATTTTGGTGTGTGCCCTCTGTGTTTTGCCCAGTGAGAGGTCAGAATGGCCATCTCGTGAGTCCAGCCTCTAAGGAAGGAAAGCAAGGGCCCTGTGGCATGTTTGATCTTTACAGCCATTGTGTCATTGTGCTTCACTACAACTCCCGAAGCCACACCATCCTCTCACAATATTTCCAGTATCCTCTGTCATTCCCATAGCCGAGGAGCAGGATATGTGTGCATGACAGAATTTGTGTTCATTAACTGAAGTTAGAAAGTCCTGGGTTTCCGTTTTGGCTTCAGCACTTTCCACTTTCCCTCTCTGCACTGTAATTCCCTCCTCTGTGACTCATAGTGTTACAGATGCCTCACTAAATATTTCCATTTCCTTCACTGTCATCGACCTTGCCTCTCTGTGAGAAGCTCTCTTACGAGATCATCAGCCTCTTGCTTGTGACTGCATAACCCTGCTTGTCCCATCAGGGTGTCTAGCCCAGGGACACACAGACCATGTGTGCACACTGGGATCCTGATGTTCACCCATCAGTACATGTCCCTGGGCTCCTCACTGTGGCTGTACACATCCCTGGCCACTCTGAGGCTGTCCGTTCACCCCAGCCTTTGCCTGCTTCTGGACACTCCATCCCCGGCTCAGCTCACCTTCAAGGCTGATCCACCTTGGTGTCTTCTGTGTAGTCATCACACTTGGCCCTGGGGGAAGAGCCAGGTAGGAGCTGGGCCATGCATGGCCCATTAAACCCTGGAGTCAGGGCCTGCTGGGGCCCCTTCCTCAAGTTTGTTCCCTCTAAGAGACCCCACGCCCGCCAGCTGGGAACAACTTCCTCGGTGGAGCAGGGGACTTGGCCCTGGGCTTTGCAGGTAATGGAAACAACATCATTAACAACCCTCATGGGTCCCAGAACTTTATCAGCAATGGAACAGTTTAATTCTTGTTTTTCCATCAGGCCTCACAACAGCCAGGGAAGACAAGCAGAGCCAGGATTGTCCCTACTATCAGACGTTTGAGGAAACAGATCTAGAGAAGTGAAGTGACTTACTAGCCCAAGGTCACAGGAGTGACAGCTGGTAGAGCTGGGATTTGGACCCAATTCCTGTAGAGTGGTTCAGCAGCACATCAATTAATGGCTGACACCTGAGTTCTTTCCAGTGATGTCACCTTGAACAAATCCCTTAGCTTCACTGGGCCTTTACTTCCTTTCTGTGAAAAGGGTATATAAAAATGCTGCCTAACCCACAGGCTCCTGGGAAGCTTTCAGTACTTAGCTCAGTGCCTTCCACACAGTAAACCAGTAAGTCAGAGCTGAGATTTTGACCAACCAAAATAGTAAAACCCTGTTGTATGATTGGAGCACACTACTCCTCGGGCGCAATGAGGATCTTGGGGGTTCTATGGGAAGAATGTGAGGTGGGGGTCTGTGCCCTAGCCCCAGCCAGTGCCAGGCCGACCCTTTGTACCTCAGTCTTTCAGATTCCTTCCTTTAGCTCCATTGCTCTCAGTTTCTGACTCTTGTCATTCTTATACTAATCTGTATAAAATTTAAACAATTTTTTAAAATTTCACAAGTAATAAATAGATCCTATTGTAAAATATCTTAATCAATATGGAGATTTATTTATGGAGTAAAAAGTGAATGTTTTCTTCACACCAGCCCTTCCTCATATTTCCTCTCCCCTCCCCTCCCCAGAGGTAATGATTTGGTGTGTTCCTTCCAGATCTTTTCTAAGCATGGGGGGGGGGGGGGGGCGAGTTGTTTTGTTTTTCTTTTGGGGGGAGGGGGTTGTTTTGTTTTTCTTTTAACATAAATAGAATCATTTTGCTCTTGATGGCATCATTTATATTCCAAATTACTAAGTTTTGGAACCTTTCCATCTGACATACTTCATTCTTTTTATCTGATGTTTGTCATAACATCATAATATGGATATGACATAGACTGTTCATTTCCCTGCCAACGAACATCTAGGTTGTGCACAATTATTGCTATTATGAACAATATTATTATTAATGTCGTTTTAACATGAATCTGGGGGATGGGCACCCAGATATTTGTCTCAGATCCTTAGAAGTAGAACTTCTGGGCCAAGCAGCAAGCACATTTTAAAATGGAATAATAATAGGGTGTGCATGTGCAGGGACTGTCCCGGTTTCAGACATAGAGGCTTCGAGACCACGAACCTCAGCAATGACTGAGATGACCTTGTTGCGCCTGATGCTGCTGCCCAGAACAGAGAAAGACCATGCACAAGCGATTCATTTCAGCCCACAGAAAGGACCTGCATAATAGATGTTGACTGTAGATACACAGCTGCAGGATGCAAGATTACTAAGCCATTGGCAGCTTGATGGAAACCAAAAGAATGATACAGCAGAGGCTACAGCCCCTTCTGATCTAACCAATGTCACAATGGGACTGAAGATGGTTTTGGAAATTTCTTTGAATAACAAACCAGAACTTTTTTTGCTATTTTGTCCTCTCCAGCTCTTCTTCTTCCGACTGAAGAGAGGAATTTTGGTTTGGGATAAATTTGTATATGTGGATCTTTGCTTCAGTGCCATAAAGGTAAATGCTGAAGGTTTTTCTGGAGGAGAAGATCTAACCACTCTTAAGTTAAAGGCAAAGAATCCCGCAGAACCACCGGACTGTTAGGTGGATTCTTTTGTTCTGTTCTGTTTTGTTCAGACACTACAGAGCTCCTTAACAAACACCCAGAACCATGGTAGTGTTGTATAGCAACAGATGGTAGCTGCACTTGGGAGCATAGCATAACGTGTAGACTTTGCCAAATCACTATGTTATAACATTGTGTGTTAACTATACTTCAAAAAAAAATTTTTTTTAACCAGGTCTGTACAAAAACAAAACAAAAAACCACCCAGAGCCAGCTTTTGGCAGCATGAGAAGGACTAAGGGCTTTCCAGGATATCCCCGATGAAACTAACGAAGGGGCGTGATTTCTTGGAGGGAAGCGGTCACATGGAGCCCAATGGTCAGTAGAACTGCAGTAGGTAGGAGAAAACAAACAAAAACCAAGACTTAGCTTCCTTTTAGGTTCCCAATTTTCTTTTGTTTTACTTACAAAAGTGAGCCCAAAACAGGAGAGCTAAACTGTTGGCTGGGATTTCTTTGTAAAAAGCCAAAATTTTAAGACTTACTAGTATAACATCACAGGATAAAATATGATTTACTTCATTACCTCTGAGAAGAAAAGTGTTCTCAGGCTTCTAGGAAATGACAGGCTGTTCTATAGCCATGGTAACACATAGTCCTCAGAACTTGTTTTAAACCTGTTGTATTGTTTAATGACTGCTTCCCACCAGCATGCAAGCTCCTGAAAGCCAGCCAGTTGAAAAGTCAGCCGCCCAGCAACAGCTTCACTCCAGCAAACCACACTTCCACCACTACATGCAAACCATTCCCTCGATGCTGGCACCCCTGAAGGTCCAGCAGCCTCTCATCTCTGTGTTGTCCACAACCCTGTGTAAGATCAGCTCGCCATGTCGCTCCAAACCAGACTGTGCCATAAATGATAGCATTCCCATGCTTAAGCTAATGATTAGGTTCAGCCTTTTGTTTCAGAGTTGGCGTGGTGGTCTCTTCCTTTAACATTTTGTAATTATTTCTCTTTGGTTCATAGTAATGTTCTCTCTCTCATTTTTTATTTTGGTAATTGGGGATCTTCTCTCTTTTTTCTGTCACTCTACCTAAATGTGTGTCAATTTTGTTGATGTATTCAAAGAACAAATTTTAGTTTTGTCAATTCTTTCCATTCTCTTTTCATTTATTTCCACTCTAATCTATATTGTTATCTTCTGCCTATTGCTTGCTTTGAATTTAGTTTGCTTTTCTAAGTTCTTGTTTTTAAATTTTTTATGTTTATTTATTTTGGAGAGAGAGAGAGAGAGAGCAGGGAAGGCGCAGAGAGAGATGGGGACACAGAATTCGAAGCAGGCTCCAGGCTCTGAGCTGTCAGCACAGAGCCTGATGCAGGGCTCGAACCTACAGACGGCAAGATCATAACCTGAGCCGAAGTTGGATGCTTAATGGATGGAGCCACCCAGGTGCCCCTCTTTTATAAGTTCTTAAAGTTAAAAATTAGGCTATTAACTATTGGTTGAAATGAGTGATGGGGATTAAGGATGGCACTTGTTGGGATGAGCACCGGGTGTTGTATGTAAGTGATGAATCACTATATTCTACTCCCAAAACTAACACTACACTATGTATTAACTAACTGGAATTAAAATAAAAACTTGAAAAAAATAGGCTATTAATTTGAAATTTTTATTCTTTTTCTAATGAGCATTTCCAGTTCTACATTTTCCTCAAAGCACTTGTTTTAGCTATATCCTATGATTTTTGTATGCTGTGTTTTCACTTTACTTAGCTCAAGATATTTTCCAATTTTCCTCGTGATTTCTTTCTTGACCCATTGGTTATTCAGGGGTGTGCTCTTTAATTTCCATATATTTATGGAAGTAGCATTCAGTGATAGAGTTTATTATTTTAAAGATAGCACAGAAAAAAATGGGCAGGTTGTTTAAACAGTTCTTTTTTTTTTTTTTTTCAACGTTTATTTATTTTTGGGACAGAGAGAGACAGCATGAACGGCGGGAGGGGCAGAGAGAGAGGGAGACACAGAATCGGAAACAGGCTCCAGGCTCTGAGCCATCAGCCCAGAGCCCGACGCGGGGCTCGAACTCACGGGCCGCGAGATCGTGACCTGGCTGAAGTCGGACGCTCAACCGACTGCGCCACCCAGGCGCCCCAGGGCAGGTTGTTTAAAACACATAGGGCTTGGAACCAAAAAATCTAGTTTAGAAATAATGACGGCTTCAAAGTTGAAACTAGACAAGGTAGCACAGACAATTCTCAGAATATATTTGAAGAACACATAAGAGGAAGATAAAAGAGATTAAACTGAACCACGCTGCTGGAAATATAAACAGCCCCAAATAAGAATTTAGCATACTAGGAGCATTTTACTTACCATCAAGAATATATGGAATTAATGCAGAGGAAATGGTATTACCATAAATATCGTTCTTATAATGGAGTCATAATCTCATGACTACCTAAGTATTTTCACCACGTGTAACTGATAAGTGGAGCCAGCTTTAGAGCTTAACGTTGTAATTGAGTTTAGAAGTGATTTAAACTAGCTTTTGAAATCTTAGAATTCACTTTTTAGTGTTTTTTCTTCCTTCTTCTCCCTGTAACATTGAGATATACAATATAGCACATAGTACACTCATGACATATATAGTTACTATATAAATGACCTTATGTCTTTTAGCTGATGGATTTTATTATCTTGACAAGAAGCATAGGTAGCCATTGGTGAGGACAGATAAATGATCAGATTTTTAAAAAAATCAAATCGTTGCTGCCTGTAAAACGAGTTGGCCTATGTAATTATCCTAAAGATTGGTTAAAAAAACACAAAAACAAAAACAGAAAAACTCCACTGGGAAGAATCCATAACACTGGGATATCAGTCATACATACCCTGACTCAGGATGAGCCCTGCACCCTTAGGAAAAAGTGAGGTGGATTTTAAGAAAGTATTTTCCTGATGTAGGTGTACCTTATTTGAGCTTAATGTAAAAGGGCTCCACAGACATTGATTCTGACAGGTCATTCAACGTTTATTTATTTTTGGGGGGACAGAGAGAGACAGAGCATGAACGGGGGAGGGGCAGAGAGAGAGGGAGACACAGAATCGGAAACAGGCTCCAGGCTCTGAGCCATCAGCCCAGAGCCTGACGTGGGGCTCGAACTCACGGACCGCGAGATCGTGACCTCTGACAGGTCATTCAATATGTCCCTGGTTTGTTCCTTCCTCTCCTCTTCCAGATGACTTTTTCAAACCTTCTCTTCTCTCCATGATCCACAATACCTCTTCCCATTGTCCCTCCAGCAAACAGGAAGGAAATGCATAGAGTCCCTTTGCACACCCGCCCACCTGCCAGCATCCATGCCCACAGTCTGTCTTCCCGCCTATTCCCATGGACTAATTCTTCATGTTTCTACGTAAAGCTGGTCACTCCAGCAATGCCCCCTCTCTCTCACCACCCATTTTTTTGCTTACCTTGAACAAAAACTTGATCTCTGCAAACCTTTGATTAAAGTTTCAAAATCAAAGTGCAGAACGGTCTTATAGTATGCTAATGCTACTATTTCCCTAAGGAAGAGATAATATAGCCATATTTATATATTATACATATGTGTGTAAGCGTACAGATTTGCTTCTATTAAAATGAGAAAGAAAAAAATATGAATAAAAACAATTTATGTAAAGGGCATGCAAACAGATGGAGGGAGCAGAAATGGAGGGGAGAATTCACTAACGATGCCTTGTTTCATAATTTTGACTTAAAATTGTTATCATTGTGACTTTAAAAGTCTATTAAAGACTCTTTGCTTATTTACTATTTACTATTTGCTATTTACTGAAATTCTCACTCTCTGTTAATGCCCTTGCCTAAATCACATGCTGCATCTTTATCACAATTTTCTAAGGAAGGTTTTCTTCCCTTTAACACATGCAACAAAAATGTCACTGTCTGTACCATTCACTTTTCTGAGAATGGACTTCCTTCCTGCCTTTTTGGGGGGCGCTGTAGTTCTGCCCATTCCAGAGACCTTTTTTTTGACCTGTGTGATTCCTGAAGAAAACTGAGTGGCAAAGTCTTTTGGGTTTGATTGTGAACTCCGTTTCTTGGCTGAGGGGGTCCAAGCTAAAAATCAACACCCCATGACAGACAGCAACCGGCATGCCACACAGCCTCCTGGCCAGCTCTAGAATGAGACCTCTCTTTCTCTGATGGGAGCAGCTCAGGGCTTCCGTTCAATCAGTCCACATCCACCATGTTGTTAACTCCATGAGGACTCCCAAACCACACTGTGCTATTTCTGCCCTTGTCTGTCTTCCTCACTAGATCTCGTAAACAAATTGAGGGCAGCGACTGTCCTGATTTCTCTCTGCATCTCTAGCTTCTATTAGCATGGTCTAGCACCTTCCAAAGGCTAATTAAAATTTTCTTAAAAAAAATTTTTTTAATGTTTTATTTATTTTTAAGACAGAGAGAAGACAGAGCATGAGTAGGGATGAGGCAGAGAGAGAGGGAGACACAGAATCTGAAGCAGGCTCCAGGCTCTGAGCTGTGAGCACAGAGCCTGACACGGGGCTCGAACTCACGAACTGTGAGATCATGACCTGAGCCGAAGTCGGATGCTTAACCAACTGAGCCACCCAGGCACCCTGCCAATTAAAATTTTCTTAAGTGAATGGACACATGGGGAAAATTGTATTCAGCAGCTTGATGCTTACTGTGAATGTGAAAACCACCTCAAGTCACCATACCCACGGAAAGACTTGGAGCGAACTTTGAGAAATACTTTGGCAGCCTCTGCCCAATGGAATGATGCCTTGTAAGAGTTTATTATAAAATACAATATTCACATAGAACAAACATATATAAAGTCTAATATACAGTTTAATTGTAAAGTAAACACCATGTCATCACCATCCATGGGAGAATGAAACATTGGCAACACCTCATAAGGCCCCAGGTGCTCCTCCTTGATTACAACCCCCTCCCTCTCTTACAGAAATAACCCTGGGGCACCTGAGTGGCTCATTCGGTTAAGCCCATCTGACTCTCGGTTTCAGCTCAGGTCATGATCTCGTGGTTTGTAAGTTCGAGCCCTGCGTGGAGCTCTGGGCTGGGTCGGGCTCTGTGCTGGTAGCAAGGAGCTTGCTTGGGATCCTCTCTCTGCCCCTCCCGTGCTTGCACATTCTCTCTCACAAAATAAGTAAGCTTAAACAAATAAATAAACAAGATAATTTTTTAAAAAAGAACCCCAGGGGTGCCTGGGTGGCTCAGTTGGTTAAGCATCTGACGTCAGCTCAGGTCGTGATCTTACGGTTGGTGAGTTCAAGCCCCGCTTCAGGCTCTGTGCTGACAGCTCAGAGCTGGGAGTCTGCTTCAGATTCTGTGTCTCCCTCTCTCTCTGCCCCTCCCCTGTTCATGCTGTTTGTCTCTCTCTCTCTCTCTCTCTCTCTCTCTCTCAAAAGTAAATAAAGATTAAAAAAATTTTAAAAAAAGAACCCCACTTTTCATTTTTATAAGAAATATGCCTTCTCTTCACAATGTATGCCATCTGTATGCATGTATAAAAAAATGTAGTTTAAGATACCAAATGTTTTCACTCATGTGAATCCTGAGAAACTTAACAGAAGACCATGGGGGAGGGGAAGGGGGAAAAAAAAGTTACAGAGAGGGAGGGAGACAAACCATAAGAGACTCTTAAATACTGAGAACAAACTGAGGGTTGATGGGGGGTTGGGGAGAGGGAAAAGTGGGTGGTGGACATTGAGGAGAACACCTGTTGGGATGAGAATTGGGTGTTGTATGGAAACCAATTTGACAATGAATTATATTTAATATAAAAAAATGTAGTTTAGCCTTGCCTGTCTTTAAACTTTATGTAAGTGGCATCATATCATATATATCTTTTTGAGTCATAATTTTTTTGCTCAACACTGTGAGATTCCTCATGTTGTCGTGCATATACATAGTTCATATGTATGCCATATTTTATTGGCATCCAGTGTTACATCTTAGGAAAATTTTACAAGTTATAGAAATGCTGCCATGCCAGATAATAAAGTATGTGGATCTTCAACATGATAAGACAGTGATGAAGTGTTTTCCAAAGTGGTTGTACTTACGAACACTCCCACTATCAAAGTTGAGGGGTTCCATCAACGCATATGCTCCCTATATCGCATATTGTCAGACTTGGACATTTTAACCCATCTGATGGGTTTTCTAGTAGTAACTATTTTTTGTTGTAATTTGCACTTCTCCTGTTACTACTAGGTTGAGTGTGTTTTCTTAGATTTACTGGTCACCTGATTGTGAAGCATCTTGCTAATTTTCCTTATGACTTGACTATTTCTAAAAATTGACCTGAATTAATTCTCTCTGTATTCTGGATGAATCCTGGGTCCTTTCCTTGGTGATATGCATTGCAAATAACTTTTTCTGTTCTGGAGCTCAGCATTCCACTCTCTCTTTGGTGCCTTTTGATGAAGAGAAATTCTACATTTTAAAAGCAGTCAAATTTATCATTTTTTCCCCTAGGTCTAGAGTTTTTGAAAAATCTTGCTTAAGAAATACCTCCCTGGGGCGTCTGGGTGGCTTAGTCAGTTAAGTGTTTGACTTTGGCTCGGGTCATGATCTCACAGTTCATTAGCTTAAGCCCCTCACTGGGCTCTGTGCTGACAGCTCAGAACCTGGAGCCTGCTTCGGATTCTGTGTCTCCCTCTCTCTCTGCCACTCCCCTGCTCATACTCTCTCTCTCTCTCTCAAAAATAATAAAAATAAAAACATTAAAAAAAAGAGAAATACCTCCCCATCCCAAGATGAGAGCTATACTCTTGTATATATTTTTATAGTTTTGCCTTTCATATTTAGATATTTAATGATTATTTAATGCTTGCTTGAGGTAAGGGACAAATTTCATGTGGATACCTGATGGTATTAATACCATTTATTATATGTCCATCTTTCACACCACTCTGCTGTGTCATGTTCATATATTTAAGGGTCTGATTCTGGGCTCTCTATTCTGTTCTATTGATCTACATTCTACTCATGCCTTAATAACTAACTTTTCTGTGTTCTCATATTTATTACTAGTTTAGCATTATTATATTAAAAAATCTATTTGATACTTTTATGAGACTGACTCACTGCCCAGCATGTTAAGAAGGTGATAATTTTGATACTTTTAAGAAAATACTTCTTCTGTTTTATCTGACCTTTTTCTTTCCACAGAAGGGTTGATTTCATAACCAATATATCATTAATGGAAATGGATGTCTCAATGGTATATTTTGGGCCCTACTCTAAGGCACTCTTCCCTTCAAAAAACACTTTTGATGACATAATTTATTTTTAGCACACCGGTATCCTGGGAACAAAATTAACTACATCTAAGAATCAAGGGTCCCTCCAATGCCCTGGGTCCCGGGGACATGCCATTCTGGTGATGGCTGCTTTGACATCCTTGTTCCTCAGCGCGTAGATGAGAGGGTTGAGGACAGGTGTGAGAATAGCGTATACCACATTGCCCATGATGTGGAAGTCGAGTGGCAGGTTAGCTCTGTAGGCCACATAGGCTATGGCAATGGATAAGTAGTAGGTGCCAACCACCAGGAGGTGGGAGCTGTAGGTGGAGAAGACTTCTGAGCATCCTTCTCGGGAGCTGATGCGAAGCACCGAGGCCAGGATGTGGGCATAGGAGAGAAGCACCAGGACAAGGGGCAGGAAGGATACTGCCATGGCGATACAGAAGCCCATGAGGCATGGTGTCCGAGCAAGAGGCCTGGACCTCAGCCAGGTGGTCACAGAAGCAGTGATAGATGTGAGCAGTGTTGTCAAAAGCCATGTGGGAAGTCTGCACCACTGCTGGGTTGGCTAGGAGGAGAGCAGTGAGCCAGGCACAGGCTGCCAGTGCAGCATTGGTCTGTGGAGTCATGAGGACAGGGTAGTGCAGTGGGTGGCAGACAGCCACATAGCGGTCATAGGCCATGACCACCAGGATGAAGGCTTCTGAGCAGGAGAAGCTATGGAAGAGGTACATCTGCAGGAAGCAGGCAGGGAAGCTGAGGAAGTGGTCCCCAAGTAAGAATAAGGATGACATTTTGGGGACGACGGTTGTAGTAGAATGTCCAAGGCTCAGAGCTGATCAGGAAGAAGTACATGGGCTTGTGGAGGCTGGGCTCTGCCACCACAGCCAACAGGATCAGGCATTTCCCAGCAGGATGAGCAGGTAGATTAAGAGGAAAATCAAGAAGACAGGGAGGAAGAAAGATTCATGCAGAGACAGGATGCCTACCACGTAGAAGACCAGGGAGTAGTTCTCTGATCCATTACAGATGGCTTCCATCAGCACATATCTGGAAACCAGAACAATCAGGGAAACATTAGCTAGAACATTCATCTTTCCCTTTTCAACCATAGATCTCAATCCCAATAGTTTCTTTGAGTCTAGAATTTCATTTCACATCTAAGATGCCCATAATGATGAGGTGTCTAATGAGCAATGCTTGAAAGAGCTGGTCCTGTCTGGGGGAAGAAAAGTGGACACAAACACCGGAAGGGCTGTTAAAGGGCAGCCATGCTTACCAAGAACTAGTGCTAGTGTTAGTAGCTCCAGGAGCCCAGAGTTCAGCCCCACACGTGGAATAAGTTTCTTACAGTTAGAACTATCCCATTAGGTACAAATTTGGCCTGAAAATTAGTAGATTCCATATAACTAGAGGTATGCAGGCTGGGGCTTTTTGGCTGAAATGCTACAGAGCAGTTTTAATATCTGGGTAAGAGCTAGATTACAAAACTTTTATGCAGCCTTCTAACCCTAGATCCATTGGTTCTTAAAAAAAAAAAAAGTAACATAAGTGAATCACATCAATCAGATTGTGGAGTTTCGTGGGCAGACATATTCCATCCAAGAGAATAAATCTTGGGAAGCATCTATTTCAGTTCAAATGTCAATTAAAAATCAAGTAGCTACTTTGTTAGTTAGTTCAGTAGCTCCTTTAAGTCTGTCTTGTGTGGTAGCCTACCTCCTGCCACCGTGGGTGAAGGAACATTCTGGGTATGAAATGTGGATGAGCCCTTCATTGGATTTTGCTCTCTGTCAGCACTAGAATCTTGAGTGCAGTCATTTGTCACAAGCCCATCCGGTCCAGAGATATCTACATAGCAGTTCCTGGTGGAGTTCTTTAACCTGAGACCTCGTAAGGACAATGGGATCACTGGTTGATAATGACAAAGCAAGGGCCTGGGTGACTCAGTCACTTGAGCATCTGACTTTGGCTCAGGTTGTGATCTCATGGTTGGTGAGTTGGAGTCCTGTATCAGGTTCCCTGTTGTTAGTGTGGAGCCTGCTTGGGATCCTCTCCTCGCCTCCTCACTCTCTGCCCCTCCCCTGCTTTTGCTCTCTCTCTCCCTCAGAAATAAAATAAAACATATGAAAAGAGAGAGAGAGAGAACAACGAAGCTAAAGTCTGTGGTAAAAACCTACATACCTTACTCTAAGATTCCCTTGACCCTACTTACATACCTCTGAGCCTAAGGGTTGTCAGTGGATTCTGATAAAGGTTTTCAACTCATAAGCTCTATGGGACTGGTGGGAAGCCTTCTTCAGAGACACTGAGAGAACCATTTCTATATAGCTCTGGATTCAATTCCTCTTCTACACCCCACGTCCCACCCCATTCTCATCTCACACCATCTGGATTGGGACGTTGTCTCTTGAATCAGTGTCCCTTGTCTCTACACTTCCATTTGCGTGAGGACTCCCTTTCTATGATATCTTACTGTGATATCATTGGGAGGGCTGCTTGCTCCAAGGAGCACTACAGACTGCTGTCTGCCTAACTCAGGAACAGTCGCCCTTTCTGTGTAGCTGGGGCTGTGGGCCTCTGTCTGTCTCCAAACTGGGTACCTGTGACCTGTCTTCCATGGAGCAACAAGAACTGATTTTCCCAGAACTTCCTCGTGTTAGCACTGAAATTCCCATGTCCCAGGAAATAGCTCCATCCACAGCAAATCAAATGTTGGTTACCCCACAAGGGTAGAGGTACTGTATGTGCCTTCGGTCGAAGGAGTCATTTTCCAAATGGAATCTGAGTTGGAGATGAATTCTCCCCCAGTGGGAAAAAAAACAGACTCCAGGGAACTTCCATATGTCTTCTCTCTTCCTAGCTGCTGTAGCTTGACAGGTGTTGTTACTGTTTAAGTATTTTATGCCCAGTAACCCCGACCCTTTCTTTCTTTCTTTTTTTTTTTCTTTTAAGTTACAAAATTCTACTTATTTAGTTATTTACTTATTTTTTATTAATTTATTTTCAAGTTAGTTAACATACAGTATTGTCTTGGCTTCAGGTGTAGAACTCAGTGATTTATCTCTTACATATGACACCCAGTTCTCATCCTGAAAAGTGCCCTCCTTAATGCCTGTCACCAGTTTTACCCACCCCACCACCTCCCTCCAGCAGCCCTCAGTTTGTTCTCTGTATTTAAGAGTCTTTTATGGTTTGCCTCACTCTGTTTTTATCTTACTTCGCCTTCCCTTCCCCTATATTCATTTGTTTTGTTTCTTAAATTCCACAAATGAGTGAAATCATATAATATTTATCTTTCTCTGACTGACTTCTTTTGCTTAGCATAATACACTCTAGTTTCATCCACATTGTTGCAACAAGTAAGATTTCATTTTTTTTTTATTGCTGAGTAATACTCCATTGTATATGTATATATACCACATTTCTTTATCTAGTCATCAGTTGATGGAAATTTGGGCTTTTCTATAATTTGGCTATTCTTGATAGCACTGCTATAAACATTGGGGGTGCATGTGCCCCTTTGAATTAGCATTTTTGTGTCCTTTGGGTAAATTCCTAGTAGTGCAATTGCTGGGTTGTAGGGTAGTTCTATTTTTAATTTTTTTATAACCTCCATACTGTTTTCCAGAGTGGCTGCACCATTTTGCATTCCCACCAACAGTGCAAGAGGGTTCCCCTTTCTCCACATCCTCACCAACATTTGTTCTTTCCTGAGTTTCCTAATTTTAGCCATTCTGACAGGTGTGAGGTGATATCTCATTGTGGTTTTATTTGTGTTTCCCTGATGATGAATAATGTTGAGCATCTTTCATGTGTCCGTTAGCCATCTGAATGTCTTATTTGTAAAAGTGTCTATCATTTCTTCACTGAATTATTTGTTTTTTGGGTGTTGAGTTTGGTGTTGAGTTTGGTAAGTTCTTTATAGATTGAATACTAACCCTTTATCCAATATGTCATTTGCAAATATCTTCTCCAATTCCATCCATTGCCTTTTAGTTTTGTTGATTGTTTCCTTTGCTGTGCAGAAGATTTTTTATCTTGATGAGATCCCCATAGTTCATTTTTGCTTTTATTTCACTTGCCTCTGGAGACATGTCAAGTATGAAGTTGCTGTGGCCGAAGTCAAAGAGGTTGCTGCCTGTTTTCTCCTGTAGGATTTTGATGGTTTCCTGTCTCACATTTAGGTATTTTATCCATTTTGAATTTATTTTTGTGTATGGTGTAAGAAGGTGGTCTGGGTTCATTCTTCTGCATGTTGCTGTCCAGTTCTCCCAGCACCATTTGCTAAAGAGAGTATTTTCCATTGGATCCTCTTTCCTACCTTGTCAAAGATTAGTTGACCATATATTTGTGGGTCTATTTCTGGGTTGTCTATTCTGTTCCACTGATATATGTCTGTTTTTGTACCAACACTATACTGTCTTGATGACTACAGCTTTGTAATACAGGTTAAAGTCTGGGACTGTGATGCCTCCAGCTTTGGTTTTCTTTTTCAACATTACTGTGGCTACTCAGGGTCTTTCGTGGTTTCATACAAATTTTAGGACTGTTTGTTCTAGCTCTGAAGAATGCTGGTGTTATTTTGATAGGAATGGAAAGAAAGCTTCCAAACTCATTCTATGAAGCCAGAATTACCTTGTTTCCAAAACCAGACAAAGACCCCACTAAAGAGGAGAATTACAGGCAAATATCCCTGATGAAAGTGGATGCAAAAATTCTCAACAAGATCCTAGCAAGTCGAATTCAACAGTACATTGAAAGAATTATTCAAGTGGGATTCATTCCTGGGCTGCAGGGTTGTTTCAATATTCACAAATTAATCAATGTGATATGCCACATTAATAGAAGAAAAGATAAGAACCATATGATCTTGTCAATAGATGCACAAAAAGCATTTGACAAAATGCAGCATCCTTTCTTGATTAAAAAAAAAAAAAAACCCTCAAGAAAGTCGGGAAAGAAGGATCATATCTCAACATCATAAAAGCCATATATGAAAGACCCACAGCTAATACCATCCTCAGTGGGGAAAAACTGAGAGCTTTCCCCCTAAGATCAGCAAGGTGGCAGGAATGTCCACTCTCACCACTGTGTTCAACATAATGTTGGAAGTCCTAGCCTCAGCAGTCAGACAACAAAATGAAATGAAAGGCATCCAAACTGGCAAAGAAGTCAAACTCTCACTCTTCACAGATGACATGATACTCTACATGGAAAACCCAAAAGACTCCACCAAAAAACTGCTAGAACTGATCCATGAATTCAGCAAAGTCGCAGGATATAAAATCAATGTACAAAAATCAGTTGCATTTCTATACACCAATAACGAAGCAACAGAAAGAGATATCAAGGAATCGATCCCATTTATAATTGCGCCAAAACCCATAAAATACCTATGAATAAACCTAACCAAAGAGGTAAAAGATCTGTTTGCTGAAAACTATAGAAATCTTATGAAAGAAATTGAAGAAAACACAAAGAAATGGAAAACATTCTGTGTTTGTGGATTGGAAGAACAAATATTGATAAAATGCGGATACTATCCACAGCAATCTACACATTCAAATGCCATCCCAATCAAAATTACCCGAGCCTTCCTTTCTTGTGCAGTGGGCGCTGCAGAGGGCGCTGCAGAGAACTGAGAAGACTCAGAACCCGGAGAGGAGAGATGGCCGAGTGAGCACTCTTCAGTGACTGTGCTCTCTGGAAGCTGTTGAATAAGGTCCCACACAACTCTGGCCACCCAAGACCCAAGTGAGACTTTGCAACCCCCAGAACTGAGCTGAGGGAAGTGTTGGTTCGCCCTCTACCTGGACTAAATGATCCAGGGCCACGTTACGCCGACATTCAAATCACTGCTTCTCTGCCCCAACCGCCACTTGAGCAGTTCCACTTGGTTTTCCCAGACCGCCTTCAGCTTCCTTCTCTTTTAACAAAACCCTCCTGAGGTCACAGAATATGTAAGAGTGGAAATGGCCCTGCAGATAGGTGAGTCCCTGATCCTTTCTTCACAAAGGAAGAATCGGGCAGGAATGGGATGGGAAACAGTCCCAGGTAAACAGCAGGTCGGTGCCAGAGTTAGTCCTGTGAAGCAGGCCTCCTGGCTCTGGCCTTGGACTTGGCTCAGCAAAGCCAGGACAGCTGGAGAATTGGGAAACTGCTTTCCACCTAGGGGAAAATCAGGCTAAAGGTTGATTTTTCCTCTCTCCATTTCTTAGGCTGATGTCAGAGACAGCTCTAAACTTCTATTTTCTTTTGAGGGCATTTTCTAACAGTTTCAGATGGACTGGTTACCAAACAGAGGCTCTACGTGGCTAGAAAAATGCTCTTTTCAAGTCATGACTTAAGGAAGAGATGGGCTGGGCACACATCTGCATGGAAAAGGTCATGGCAGCCAAGCCCCGTGTCCTGAGCAGAAAAGTTATACACCTCATGCCTGGTAAAACCAGCTCCTCAGAAAACCTCACCAAAGATATATTTTTTTAATTATTTATTTTGAGAGAGAGAGAGAGAGAGAGAGAGAGAGAGAGCATGTGCAGGGAGGGCAGAGAGAGAGGGAGAGAGAGAGAATCCCAAGCAGTCTCTAAACTGTCAGTGCAGAGCCTGATAAGGGCTTGAACTCATGGACCATGAGATCATGATGTGAGCCGAAATCGAAGTCGGACGCTTAACTGACTGAACCACCCAGGCACCCAAAACAAATATTTTTTAATGAATGAATTAATGAATGAAAGGGTAAACCTGAGTCAAACTCCACTTTTTCCCACAATGGACTAGTCCACAGGGTTTTCTATTTTCTTTTATTTTAGGATTTAGATTGATACAAACCATATTTCCCTCAAAGTTGCCACAATTCTGAGAGGCTATCCCCTCCACTGACTAGGCCCATGTAAGCTGGTCATGCAAGGTTTGCTGGGCAATCACAGAACATCAGAGACAGAAGCACACTTAAAAGCAAGCAATATAGTCCAATCCCGATTTCTCCCAATATTTCAAATAAAAAGGAGTGGCTTGCTCAAGGTCACACAGGGGTTGAAGGCAGAGCTGTACTGGAAGCCATATTCCTGGCTCCTTGCCTCTCCACCTTTTTTTTTTTTTTACGTTTATTTATTTATTTTGAGAGAGACTGAAAGAGTGAGCAGGGGAGGGACAGAGAAAGAGGGAGAGAGAAAATCTCAAGCAGGCTCTGCACTGTCAGTGTGGAGCCCAATGTGGGGCTCGAACTCACGAACCATGAGATCATTACCTGAGCCAAAACCAAGAGTTGGATGCTTAACAGATTGAGCCACTCAGGGGCCACCTTGCCTCTCTACTTTGGGAGAGGCACTGAAGCTCGCCTGTCTGAAGGCCCACATCATTCCAGGAATTGTCATTCTTGTTTCCCTCATTGCAAGTTCCTTAGGGCTGGAGATTGGCTCTGACTCATCTCCTACAAAACCAGCCTCTCAGTGGGGCCCATCTTGCTTCCCGGTGTTTCCACAGACAGACACTGGAGCACGGCTGTCGACACCCACAACCTCAGGGCTTTCTCTCCAGCATTCCTGCAGAATCAGACAACACTTGGCTTTATGGAGACCTTATGATCCTGTTCCCTTATTGTTGCTGATAGTGAAGGAGAGGCCCAGAGAGGGGCTATGACCTGGCTAAAATCACACAGTTAGCAAATCACACAGTTAGCAAATCAGAACCAGCCCATCCAGAATGCTATAAATTGGGGCAGAAAGATTTTAACCCATCTCCCTTCTCTTAGAGCCCTTCTCATAATAGGGTGAGATTCTCTACCTGCCTGCCTGCCTAAAGCCTGCCCTCTTAAAACCTTGTCCCTTCTTGGGCTCTGACCAGCTCTGGACTCTTCCTTTGTGGCCTTCATACCTGAGATCTCTGCAGGGTGGCCCAGTTCTCCTGCAACCCAGGCCACTTCAGCTGCCCCCTTCTCTCCCCAGGTCAGCGCTGCCTTGATGGACAGAACCATGTGGGGCTGGTCCTGGTCCCATTAAACCTCCCAGCCCTGGAAGGCTCTCCCCCTTGAGATCCCACTCTGCTGGGGCCCTGAGTAACGTTTTTCTGGAGACTCCCAAGTGGCTAATTAGTAGCAACCACTGGGCTTTGCTGATATGAGAACAACAAGAGTAACTGTCTTCACCGGGGCTCAGAACTGTGTGGTCTGTGGACATTTTCCCAGCTATTCACCAATAACTCGTATCCCTGTGTGATGGATGAGGAAACTGGGGATCAGAAGTGAAAGGGATTTTCCAAGTCACACAGGAAGCCCAGGGCAAAGGGGGGATCTGAGGTCTTACATTTGCTAACTCTCAGACTAGTCTCTGAGCCAACCAACCACACAAATGAGGAAAAATTTGTGAAAACTCTCTATGTAAATGTGAAACCAGTCCTGTGCTAGTGGCCAGGGGATGGGGGTAGGGCCTTGAATGTTTTGAAGCTAGAGAAACAAGTGTGACAGCAGGGAGCCACTCAGTTTCCCAGATCTTCACTCTTTCACACTCACCTGCCCTCTCTTGCTCAATCTTGCTCTTTGTCAGACACTTTATAACTCAGTCCAACTTCCTCCAGGAAGCCCTCTGTGATTTCATTTCCTCCAGCTCCCAGTGCTCTTGCATTCCTCTGGATTAACTAGGCCTGGCTACCTATGCTGATCATTTTAAAAATAAAGAGAACTGAGGATCACCACTCATTCCATATTGAATGAAGTTGGCTGTGTTCTGGCTGCCTGACCACAGTGAATCGACACAGTCTAGTGGGGGTAGTCAATGGCAACACTGACAAGCAATCATATCCAGTGTGATGTGTACTACTAGAGAGTTGGAGGGCTCAGAGGAGGGAACAAAGCAGGCTTGTATCATGGAACACATCTTTTGGGCTGGTTGTGAATTATAAGCAGGTGAAGAGAGCCCTTCAGGCCAATGAGGCAGAGACAAAGTCAGGAAGGGCTGAAAAAGCAGAGGTGTGTTTGAGGGGCAGATAGAAGAGAATTTGGGGTGCAGTACAGAGGGGAAGACTGGGAGTCTCAAAAAGTGAAGCTACAAAAGTTGGCAGGGGCCAGAGAGAGAAGAGCTCAAATTCCAGACCACAGAATAAGAACTCAGCATGAGACACTGGAGAGCCAGGGCCAGTTTTCAGGTGGGGGACTACCAGTCAGCTGCCTGTTCCAGAAAGATCACCCCCACTGCCAGGTGGAGAGCAGATACTAGCTGTCTAGAGTGGCTAGAGGCAGGGAGGCCAGCTGGGGAGCTGATTGGTGAGAAAAGGAATGGGGAGAAGTAACAGCATTCCTGATGGCAGAAACCGCTGATGTTCCTGAGTGCTAACTTGTGTTAATGATGTGCCTGGGTGGTCACATGCTTCATCGCAGTTCATCTGAGTGTTGGTTTTCATTACCCTGGCTTTATAGATGAGAAAGCTCAGAAAGGTTAAGTAACTAAACCTGCTCTTGTCTCTCCTCTGGGCTGACAGTGAGTCACTGTTAGAATTCTATCCATCTGCAAGGATTAGAGAAACCATCAAGGGACTGAATGGCCAAAATTTGATAACTGTGCATGGAAGAATCCAAGCATTCTGGCTTGGGTGACAAGGCAGATAGTGGTGATGTTGAGACACGGGACATGGTGGTGGGCAGTGGGCAGTGCAGGTGGGAAGATAGTTTTGGAGGAAGATAATGAGTTTGGTTTTGGACATGTTGCATTTGAAGAGCCAATGAGACATTCAAGTGGAGATGTCCAGCAAATATTTGAGGGATTAAGCCTGGAGCCCAGGAAAGAGCTGAGTTGCAGACAAGGACCGGAGGAGGCCTTTGTTTTATGGAGCTAAGGAGAGTGTGAAGTGAGGGGGACAGAACCTTGGAAGAAACCAGCATGAGACAGGGGCAGAAGAACAAGAAAAATCTATAAAAGTTGCTGAGAAAAAAATGCCCCGAGAACATGAAGCCACAATGATATCACAGAGGAGTTCCAAAGGGCACATGTGGCCAGCAGCAGTAAAGCCGCTGATGGGACCAAAGGATGAGAAGTAGAGACTGTCCAGGGGCCCAGCGAGGAAGAGGCTGCTGGTGACGTTGGAATGAAGAGGCCCAGGGGAACCGTGGGTGTGGAAGGTTGGGGACTGAGTAAGTGCAGAGAGGGATAGACAGCATTTTCAAGATGTTTGGCTGTGAAGAGAAGCATGTGGTTGGAGGGCAATGAGGGGTCATGGAGGATCTTGTTGTATTTTTTAATTGGAGATATTTGAGCAGATTTCCCAGCATTTGTTGGTGGAAATAAGCCAGTAGAGAGGGAGAGGAGGGGAAAAAATGGGACAGGGAAAGATGGTCAACAGAGGAGAAGAGGAGTTTCAGGGTCCAAGGTCTGGACTCCTGGTGAGTCAGGTGTGGTGGGGGAGTTGGGAAGGTGGGAGGTGGTAGTTAAAAAAAGAAGGGGGTAAAAGCCAGTTTGCAGATTTAGCAGTGTCGGTGGGGGGGGGGGGGTCTGATTTCAGACAAGAGTGGTGGGAAATTTTTGTGAAGCTGTAGGGGCTGTGGGGAGTTTGTTCTCCACGCAATGGGAGCTGGAGCCTCTTATAGAGGTCTGTGCTCAGATCTTGGTGCCAGACTGATTGGGCTCAAGCCTGGCATTTAGCTTCTTGAGACTGAGTTTCCTCTTGTGTAAAATGGGGGTTTGCTCATTGAGTAAGTATCTCTAGAGAGCAAGCTCTGTGTTAGTGCGGTGCGGGTTGAGAAGAGGTGAATGGTGTGAGCTGTTGTCATAAGCATTTTCCACCCAAATCGCACAAGCCCTGTCCCTCTTGCCTGGCCTCTCGCCTGGGGCCGTGGGAAGGCTGGTAACTCTCACAGTCCAGGCCTCTTGCTCCTTAGAAAGGGGGGAGGTCCAGATATGTCTCCAGGAGGAGCCTGTGCATCTCAGGAACTTTTCTGAGCTCAGAAGAGAAAACAACCTGGCCCTCTGAAGTTCCCACCCAAGCAGAGGCCAGCTGCCTGTGCCACCTCGCCCTGGAAAGTCCATGACGCTCTGTCTCTCTGTCTCGCCCCTACCGCTCTTCCCCCTCACTGGCACAACGCTCTGACAGACTCGAGAGGCTGGAAAAGGAAGGTGCCAAGGGGGAAAGGGAAGTTATAAATACATTCAGGGAGAGCCTAGGCTGCCTTTCCAGCTGTGGGCAGGAGGCCATGGAGCTCCAGGGAAGAGAGTCCAGAATCAGGGCCCACATGGGTGGGGCCTCTAGCATTCTCATCCCTGTCACCATCCTCCTGCCACCAGGAGGCAGGGTGGCACTAGCTTTGGGGGTTCAAACCCTAGCTCTTTCACTTATCACTCCACTTGGGCAAATGACTTCACGGTCTCTTTGCCTTTGTCTCCCCTGAGGGAATGGGGAGCACCAGTAAAAGCACCAGCGACAGTGGCTGCAGTGAAAGTCTAGCGAGATACTCTAGGTGAGAGTTCATTTTGCAAGCTGAAGGGCTGTGAGGAAGTTTTCTATTGCCATCACCACCATAGCCACAGAGAGGCCACTCCCCTGGATGTCTTCTCTTCTAAGGTTTTTCACCTTGGAAGGCTGGAGGCAGAAGAACTGGCTGTGGAAACCTCCCTGAGGGTATGGCCAGACTGTTCAATGCTCACAGACCAAGGTCTGTGTAGAGAACTAGGATATGATTCTGACCTTGTCCATTTTCTTCCTGGAAGAGTCAGAAGGAACACTTGGGGCTGGGGGGGCGGGGGCGGTGGCGGTTGGCAGTGGCCCTTGAAGGGTGAGTGCTAATCCTGCAACAAAGGGAGGAAGGACATTTGTCCAGGGGGGGGCACTGCACATGTACAAGTACCAAGACGTAAGTGTGTCTGGTAAGCTCTGGGCAGGGGACCATTGCAGGTGGGGAGGCTGGTAAGGTAGGTTGTAGGTACGAAATGACAAACATCAATTTTAGGCTAAAAAATAAACTTTGCTCTGAGGAGCAAGGCTGGGTGCCATGAGATTGGGGTTTAGAGATGACTCTGGGAGAATGGGGGGAATGAATTAGAACAAAGAAAGTGGAATCACAGAAGAGCAAAGGGACTGCAAGAGTTTGGAGGAATTAGGAGTGGAGTCAGCTAAGGTGGTTGGGGAGAAGGAGACAAGAATATGAGGGCAGAGACTTGCTGTGGGGAGGGAGTCAGGGATGGGCCTGACTCCAATGAGACTGGGCGCTTAACAGGGGCCTGGCAGGGGCAACTCTCCAAGCCAATGATGAGCTCTTGCTGAGCTGGAGGTACCTGGGTGACCCCCAGAAACAGGTGGACATCAGGAGGAACAGAATCTAGGAATCTGCTGGAATTTAAGCCCTTTCTGCTGTGAAAGGGAAACCTGAGATTTGAGGAGGAAAGTGACACACCCAAACTCATTCAGATGGTCATCAGTAGAATAGGCCTGGACCCCTGTCAAAGGTGCTTAACTCAGTACTCAACTCTACTCAACCCCACGGCTTAGGGACAGGTAGACAGATGACTGAGTCCTCAAACTAGCTGTCTGACATAGTTAAGTGCCATGATTCAGGACACAAAATCTGGGGTCAGACTGTATAGGTTAAATACTGGTTCTGCCTCTTAGCAGCTGTGGGCGAGTCTCTAATGTCTCAGTGCCTCAGATTCCTCATCTGTAAAGTGGGGGTTATAATGGGTGATTGGGAACATTAGCTGAGTCAATGCATGTAAAGAACTTAGAACAGTGTTTGGCATGTAATGAATACCAGCCATATTTATTATATCAGTTGTATAGTTGGGGAAACTGAGGCTTAGAAAAATGAAGTAGCCACCCAGGGCCACATAGCTAGCTGTGGGCAGAGCTCAGGCCTACGTGGCTCCAAAGACTGGATTGGTTTGCTTATGCTGAACTTCCTTCCCTTGTGGCTATTTCTGGAAGATGGTTGATGTTTTTAACTCAAGAGACAGGAGTCCCCAGCTTAAGGACCCTTGAGGAAGAGATTCTGTGGTCCTGCGCTCTGATTCTGGGCCCTGCTCAGATTTGGTAGACAGATTCACCCCGCCCTTGCCAGAGAGCTGGTCTGCTCTATTTGGGACATCTCAGGCCTGGTCTCTCCCTTCTTCCAGTAAGACTCATGTGTGTTTCACCCAGAGGACAAAAAAAGGGCAGGCCTTTAAATAAGTACAGCACCACTTTGCTAGTGAGAGTGTTCTAGGCATGAGTGCCAGAACAGTCGGAGTGAGCAAATCTAGGAAGAGTGTATGCCGAGTGGGAGAAGTAGGTGTGTTTGGGGTGGAACGTGAGAAGGAGAGAATTGAACAAAATGCAAACTGACAATGCTCCAAATAAACAGCACTGATGGAACCAGCTAGCCTGTTCCAGCTGCTCCTGAGAGTTAGAACAGAGGCAAGTTGGGAGTCCTGCCCTGGCCCAGACTGGGCCCTAATGCCAGACAGAATTCTATTTGCCCCAGCAATTCTCACCGGAGCATCTGCGGAGGGCCAGCCTGGCAGAGATCAGCTGCCTGTGCTGCTCTGCTTCCTGTCTTCCCTATCTGGAGGCTTACAACCCCATCAGGGAGGAAGTGACTCATCTTCCTAGATGAAGCATGCGGCATGCTTCCCGGCAGCTGGCGTAAACTCTGCCCGAGTCACAGAAATGAATCCTGGGGAGTAATGGGCCCTTGGGTTTCTGTAGATAACCCATGCGGTGCTGCTGCATGTACTTTCCAGAGCAGTTGCCTCAAGAGGATAAAATAACAAGTAATGTTGACTGAGTACCTATTACCCACCTACCAGGCCCTGTGCAAAGACATCCCCTTATTAGTCCCATCCTACAGATGAGAAAACAGAGGCATAAAGTCACACAAGGATATGGAGTTTCAGTCTGGGGAGATGAAAAAGTTGTGGAGACGGGTAGTGGTGGTGGCTGCCTCAAAATGTGAACGTACTTAATGCCACTGGATTGTACACTTACAGTGGTAACAATGGTAAATCTTACACTATGTGTATTTTACCATGATACAAAACAACTTACAAACAAGCAAAGAATTAAGTAACACAGCTACCAAGTAGAGAAGCTAGGAGTCACACCCTGAAGTCCTGCCCCAAGGCCTTGTTCTTGACCATTTTGCCATTTTGTCTCATCTGCAAGTGGAGATATTGACCTGGCCGAAGACTACAGAGAGACTGGGGCACTGGCCATCAGGCTGGGAAAGATGGGTTTATCCTGAGGGCTGCTGGGGAGAGCAGGGAAGGGCAGGGTTTTAAGCAGGGAGGGGCAGCATTAGATTTAAGGATTGGAAAGATCCCTCAGGCTTTTAGGAGGAGGAGCTGGAGGTGGGGAGGAAGCTGGGGCAGGTCCCAGCCAAGAGCCGCTAGTGGTCTGGACCACGGTGGGGACAGAGGAATGGGACGAAGTGGGCCAGTTTGAAAGACTTGTGAAGCAAAATAGAAAGTTGTGGAGGGGAGGGAGAGAGGCAGGAGCAAGCTGTGACTGCTCTCACTGGGCTCCTCCTGGCCTGCCCACTTCAGCCTCCTCTGACAGAGGTCCTTCCACTCCCTTTCCCTGACTGGAGTCTCTGGGAGGAAAAGCTCAGGGCGCAGCCTCCTCTCTGGTCCCCAGGGGGCAGTGTTGCAAAGCCTTCTGAGAGTTGGCCCTTGCTTCAAACTGCCTGCAGTGGGGGGCAGATGCTGGCTCCCCTCTGTCTCTCCTCCCAGCCTTGGCTGCATCCTTCCCCCACGTCCTCTTTTCCAGGAGCCAAATTATTAATAACCGTAATCCCTTATGCCCCACACTTGACACTTTACAAAAACAGTGATACATCGATAAACTCACGTGGTTCTTCCCCAAAGACAAGAGTGGGGAGTGAGACCCTTTCTTTTATCCCTCCACCACCATTTTATACTAAGGAAACTGGGGACAGGCAGGAAATGGGATCTGACCAATGGAAGTGTGTTAGTGGCAGAACCAGGGCTAGGAGCCACGGGCCAGCCAGTGCCTGGTCTAGAGCCTGTGAGAGGGCACTGCCCCACGGCGCCCATAGCTGCTAACAATGGTCACCCAGCCTGCCTGCCTGCGCCCCAATTTTGCCCTGCAGTTCCCTCCCACCTCAGGGGGCCTTCTCGGTGATTTATTCCCATGGGGTTTGTCAGTCAGGTCAGACTGACCTGGCACGCACCTGCCATGATTTACTTCCTCCTCATCCTCTGTTTCCAGAATTACAAGAGTCATCCCATTACCATCGTCACCATATTAATAATGGCTCTCGTCTGCTCAGCTCTTAGAACTTAGCAAGCGCTAATCCATCCATTAGCTCATCTGAGCCTTATGACAGCCCTGGTCACCCAGCCAGGCCTTGGGAGAGTTTATAGTCTCCTGGGATAGGGAGGCTATGCATGTACCAAGTTGAAGATAGGGTGAGATGGTTGGGTTTATTGCAGATTTGCCTGGAGGTTTCCTGTTATCTCAGATAAGGAAACTGAGTCTTTGAAATCTTCTTACTGGGTCAGTTTTGAACTATCTGATGGCCAAGCTCATGCTCTTTCTGGGGCCTGGGGCTGCCACTTTCAGGGAAGGATGCAGAGTTTCTAGCATAGTATTCTCTCCAGGCTGAAGGGGGAACCTGGTGGGAGGTGGATGCAATTGGACCCAGGGAGGTTGTTGTTGGGGCAAAAAGTCTTCCCGGGGAGGAACCTCCAGGGTGGTGTAAGCTGTAAAGAGCCCACAGCATGGGCTGTGCAAAGCTGGCTGTGCTGAGCCAGGGCTGGTGGGGCTGCATGGCCAGACCAAGTACCCACCTGTCTGTAGGCCTATCCTTCTCCTCAGATGATTGGGGAATTTCCTATGTTTTGATCTAAGAGCTGTGCCAACAAAGAGGGATAAGATCCTGAACTGTTGGCAGGAAGGGGTCTGTTTCTCATCCTCCAGAAAGAGAAACTGAGGCCTAAGGAGAGTGAATGACTTCCTTGTCATCTCTCCAGGCCTCAGTCTCCCAGTCTGAAAAAGGAAAGGGATAGATTAAATGAGGTCCCAGTTTCTTCCCACTCTGACCTTCTAAGCACCATGCGTCCATCCTTGCTGTCCTTGGCTCTGATCCCAGCCCAGGCTGTATATTTGACTTGTAACTCTGGGCAAATCACATGGACTCTCTGAGTGTCAGGGTCCTCATGGTGAGATAAGTATGACACAGCCTTCCTTGGGCAGATTAAATGAGCCATGCATGGGAGCATGTCTGTGTAGCTTGGGTTTTGACTCCAGGCAGCGTCCAGGGGCAGGAAAGGCTGAAACTCTGACTGAGGTCCTCGCTTGTCTGCCCAGCCAAGGGCTCATTTATAGACATCCGCTCCCTGGCTGCCAGGCCAGAAGGGAAGTGGGAGCAGAGGTGCTGAAATAGCAGTTTGGAGCCTTTTTCAGGAAGGAGGCACTGGCTACCAGTCCCCTTCCCACCCCTGCCCCCCATCTTCTGGACATTCTCACACTGATATTAATAACAATCCCAAAGGGGGATGGTTGGACGTCACGATCTCCATTTAACATAGGAGAAGACTGAGACCCACAAAGGGGAAAGGACTTGCTGCAAGTCCCATAGCTAATTAGTGACAGAGCTGGGACTGGAACTGGAGTCTCCAGTCGAGGACTCAGGACTATTCCCTTACACCCAAAGTCAGATAGTTCTATAAAATGAAGTGTGCTCTATTTTTCTGGGTTTGCAAACCTCCAACATGGGTTGGCTTAAAGAAGGGAAAGGCCTGGGTTCTGCAAACAGCCCAGGGTTTGTGAAACGGCATCAGGCTTGGCATGAGACACAGGACTGTGCACACATCATGGGGCCCCAGAAGCCTCAGAGCTCTGCAAACTGTGCTGGGCTATGCCAACAGCATGGGACTCTAAAAAAGGCAACAAGTTTTGCAAACTGTGGGAATCCACAGATGGTGTTGCCATCTACACACACCATGGGGCTCTGTAAAATGCACAGGGCTCAGCAAACCCCATGCTGGCAAGTAGTAAAGCTGGGGTGCCAACCAGGTTGGCTGAACAAGCTGGGACCACCCACAATGGGGCCTCACTGCAGGATTAGCCCAAGAGCCATCTGAAGACCTGTTAGCCTACCTCTGAGAAGCTCCTGGGTACCTGACCCTTGCTCCAATTCCAAGCTGAGTTCAGGAATATTCTTGGACCAGACTGCGTCAGCCTTTGCAGGCTGAAGTGATGAATGAAGAACACTCATGTCTGAGGTTCCTGTATGTTCCATGCCTTGTGGGGTGTTGTGTGTTGTACATTGTCTCACTCAAAGATTGATGACATGAATGTAGGCTGCCAAGCTGGTCCCAGCATATTCCCAGACCAATCCATGTATAGAAGTTTTTCAAACCTCTGAAACCAACATGGAGGCACCCCAGCTTCCAGAAAGTCTAAAGGGACCTTCTCTTTCTTAACTATGCACCTGCAGTTTGGAATCTGAAGGTGGCACCTCTGCTGGTCTCTGTGAGGACTCACAGCGCTGACTTCAGTCTGAAGGATTTAGAGAAATAGACCCAGTTGGTTTTCTCAAGCAGGAGCCTCAAGCTGAACAGGGCCTGGTCTTTATATCAATCTGAGTCAACTATTGACCTTTCCCAGTATAGTGGTCATGCATTCACATTTCTGGTTTCTTAAAGACTCAGTCATGCCACAAGTACCTATTGAGCGCCACTCTGTGTCAGGATGCACATTGATTATTTCAAATACTCCCCACTTCCCACTAGCTCCTTCATATAGCCCCCGGAGCCAAGTGGGACTGATGTCTATTTCTCTATCGTTGCACCCTAAAACTTGGATTCCAAACCTACATCCCCATTTCATGGAAAGACCCTATTCCTGGAATTGGTTCAAGTTCACTTCTGTATCTTGGATTTGGGGAAACCCAGAGGTCTTCCTCAGAAAATGCTGCCTGGGTAGAGGAAAAAGCCTGTTTCAATGCATGGCCCTACCACCTACTAGCTGGGTGGTATCTGGGCAGTTGCTGAGACTCCATGCCTCATCTGTAAAATGGGAGAATAAATGCTTGGCCTATGAGGCCAATAGGAGGACCCAATGGGGTCTCATGTGTGAGAATGCTGAACTAGCTGGAAAAGGCAAACAGGTGTGTTTTCTTTCTCTTGCTGTCCTGTTCTGAGCCCTGGCTTCCTTCTCTGAGCTCCAGACCTTCAAGTCTTTTTTTTTTCCTCACTCACTGAACTTGCACAGCAGCCCTACAAGTGAGGGGCCAGCTGTCCCTTCTTTATGGATGAGGGAAATGACACTCAGAGAGGTGCAGAAACCTGCCTGAGGCCACACGGCCAGTGAATGACAGGACTGAGAAAGAGGCCCAGGTCTGTCTGGCTCCAAGGTCTCCATCTTCAGCCTTCAGTCTAGAAAACTCTGGAAATGTCATATTTACCCTTCTGCTCCCCAACCCCCTCCACCAAGATGCCTGTACTTTATGGAGCTGCTACCATGAGTTTCCCAAGGCGGGCTGGCCATTGTGATTCCTGGTGAATGGACTCCCTCTTGGCTCTGGATCCTCAGAGCTCAGAGAGGAGATGGGGGTTTGGTGAGAGGGGATGAGATCTTGCGGGAGACAGGGATTCCAGGAAGGGGGACAGTGCGGGGGAACAAGGGCTCTAGATGGGGCTTATGGAGGGTGACAAAATTTCTGTGAGGGGGGGACAAGAGCTTGGTCAGGGACAGACTGAAAATGGGAGTATAAGAAGAGACTGGAGAATCGGGGCTGTGATCCCAGGGCATGGGGATCATTGAAATTCCCTCTCCCTGCCATCTCTCTCCTGCTAACAGAGGAAGTAAAAATATCCAGGGGAATGCTGAGGCATGAGGCTGAGGGGAGGTGACACAGCAGCCTCCTCCCATCAGTAGGGCTGGATCTAAACAAGCCCAGCCTCCCACAGAACTCTGGCCCTGGGCTGTCCCAGCCAGGAATCAGAGGAATTCAGAGAGACAGAGACAGAAGGAACAAGTGGCTGCATGAGGCAGGCACTTGGAGAGTGGGGTCAAGTTTTGCAGGAATTCCTAACCCATCTTGGAAGAGGTGGCTGAGGTCCAGTGTGGCCCAGGCGGCATCAGCCTGGTGCCTGGAGTCTCCACATTAGCGCCTCCCTTCTAGAAGTGGCTTGCGACTGCTGTCTCCAGGGGCCTCCCGATAAGGTCTCACTCCCTCTCTCCTGCTCAGCTCCACTCTTGAAATTGAAATACGGGCTGGAATTCACTGCACCCCAAAAATCATGGGACCCAGGATAGGTAAGTCTAGATGACGTAAGGAAGGGGCATTGGGAGGGAGTCTGGGGGCTATGTTCCCAGTGTGGAGGGTGAGGAGGTTGTAGAGCCAAAATGGGTAAACTGGGGTGAAGTCGGGTGGGGTGGGGGGCTTGGCGTTCCCCATGCAGAGCCAGACATAAGGAGATATAGTGAAGGTGTATTGAATGAATGAGTGAATAACCAAAGGGGCAGGAAGGGATACTGTTTGCTCAGCTGGAGGCAGGGAACCCAGCCTATGCTCCCTGATGACACAAGGATGTTGAAAGGGCGGTGCAAATTCAGGCCACTGAGCCCCTCACCGAGCTGAGCCCTGTTCTCCCTCTGAAGTAGGCAGAGATACAGACAAAGCAGAGAAAAACACAGATAAAAGTGTAGTCAGAGACACAGCAAGTCCAGAGATATGCAGTCAGACAAAGGCTGGGACAGAAGGGCGACAGGACAGAGGAGAAGACAAAGACCAGCAGGTGTCTGCAGGAGCATGCAGGGAAAGGGAGGGAGGTCAGCCCCAGAGAGCTGGCTGCAGCAGAGACAGGGAGAAATGAAGAGAAGCAGAGATCATGTGGGAGAGAGAACCAGAGACAGAGACAGGAGAGAGACAGGAGACCTGCCACGAAGAATCTGAAAGATCAGCAGAGAAGAGAAACAGGTTCAGAGAGAGACCTGCAGAGCCAAGCCTGGAGTGTGACTGAAGCACCACGTGGAGACGGTGGCGGTTCTGTGAACGGAGCACCCAGTCGAGCGTTTCTTGGGCAGGCGAAGGAGGAGGAGGAAACAAAGGGTTCTTCAGACGGGGTGGCCCTCCGGGCTGGCTGCCCTGTGGTGATCACTTCTGGCCTCTTTCTAGCTGTCTGTCCTCCTCCAGCTGTGTGAGCCTCACCCCCACTCAGGCAAGACTGAACTTGCTCCCTGTCTCGTGCACGCGACAGTCAGGGCTTTGTGGGCAAGCTGACGCACCTGGGGACCATGGCATGGCAGGAAGGGTGGGATGGATGCTTCCTCTAGGGACCTCACAGGAGAGATGACAGTGAGATCAGAGTTGGACGGATTGGTTTGGAGATGGGTCACTGACAAACCAAATTCCCCATCAGCCTTGGCTCACGGCAGGATGGGAGGGTTGGTGATCTTATAGGTATGGGAAGAAACTAGAGACTTTGGCTGTACTGCGCTTGCCCCCTGCCCCACTGTTATTCTGACCCCTGCAGGGCCCAGTTCTGGAATATTCTCTAGCTGCCCCCACATCCCACACATACAACAGGAGGCTGACCCCAGCATCTACCCACTGGGCCACCAAAAGTCTTGCTTCCTGAGCTCTAACTTAAGCTGAGAGGCTAGTCTTCCTCCATGCTCTCTTTCTGGTCTGAGGGCACTCTGAGGGATGTGGGAATTCAGGTGGGGCTGGGTACAAAGCCTGGATCCTGGGAAAGAGCAGGGACCAGCTTTCCTGAGGGAGGGAGGCAGCTCTACCAGCCAGGGGCTGATACACAAAGAGCAGTCAGGGTAAGATCTGGCTCTTGGCCTAGCCCCACCACCAACTCACCACATGTCCTTAGGCAACATGCAGAGCTTCCCCATCTGTGGGGGAGGAGTTGGAGAAAATGATCTTCCAAGGCCATTCCCATTTTGTGGTTTCAGAGAAGCCACTTTCCTACTTCTGCCCCTTTGCTCAGCTTTTACCTCCACCAGGAAGGTATTTGTCCATTTTTCTTCACCCATTCTGGTGAAATTTGCTATTTTCCTCCTTCAAATTTGCCAACTCTCCAAGTGCCAACTCCTCCAGGAAGCCTTCCAGACCAATTCTCCCAGCTGGAAGTAACCTTTCTCATATATGCTGTTTCACTTTTCTTTTTTGAGGTTCATCTTTTCTTGTTCCTAATATTGTTTCTGTTGCTTTTGAACCCCCCTGGGTTCAAAGTGAGCCAATCTAGGGCAGACAGGTAGGGCAAGGGAAAGAACCTGCAGTCCTGGGTTAAAATTTGAACTCTGTATCACTGGCTTTATGAGAATGAAGTGACAATCTCTCAACCTTTCTGATAGTTGAGGAAACAGATGCTCAGAGAGGGCAAGTGACTCACCCAAGGTCACCCACCAAAGGAGCAGCAGAGTGGGGGCCAGAACCCAGGTTGTCTTGATGCCAAAGCTCTTTCCTTTCTCTGCCATTACCCTCAGGGCTCCCGCCTCCCTTCCACAGACCCCACACTAGTGAGACTCCACCCATTTGGGCATTTCTCCACTGGTTCCAGACAAAGCAAACTATTCTCTGTGCTAGTGACTGGGGAGTAGGCAGGTTTGGGGATGATTATTTCATCCCAGGCTAGGCCTTGCCTACTGGGCCAGATCTCAGGCAGCTGTGAACCAGATGTCAAGCTAGCCTAGAGCCTACAATTGGGTGCCAAGCATTCAATGCCCAGTCTGCTTTCTGAGACCCACTGTCTCTGTGCAGTAGATGGAGGGGGTTGGCCAAGGTGGTCGTTTGGTCTCTTCCTGTACTGAGAAGCTCAATCTTCTGTGTCTGCAAGGAGCAGTGCAGCAAGGGCCTCTCTGTAGGGGAAGAGATCTCCCCATCAGTGTTAAGGGAGCCTGGCTATTTCCAGGGTGCCAGCTTGAACTTCAGCTGCACCCCGGGGGTCAAGAAGAAGTAAAGACATAAACTTGGTTCCAGCCACCCCTCATATGCTACAGCCCAGAGCCCTAAGCACTAATGCTTGAAACAATGGAGAACAATGCCAGTCTCACCAGACTGGGGGCTCCCTGGAGGTGGGGCCACATTTGATTCTCTTCTTGAGGGCCCAGATCTGAGCACAGGCTGGGCAGAGGCGGGGCATTGGGAAAGTCACGGTACGTAGACTGTCCTCCTTCACTCCATGCCTCCCCCCATGACATTCCTTCCTTCCCTCCAACCTGTTGTGAAAGCCTACTCTCCTTGAGGACAGGAGACTCATGATATGGAGTGAGGTTGGGTATGCTAGGGCTCCAAGGAGTAAATGTAAGCATGGAGAAATGAGCTGGGACTCACGGTTGGGGGACCGAGCATGGCCAAAGTCAGTGGCTACCTGTCTCTGAGCCTCATGCTCAGTGTTTTAAGCTGAAGGAGACCGACCTGAATTCCCTGCGGGCTCAAGGCTCGCCCTCCCCCCAGGCCCTCCTCATTATTTTTAAGGTCATCTTGGGTTCAGATAGGATAGCCAGGGCCAGAACTGGAAACAGAAAGTCCCAGCACAGAGTGAATGACCCAGCTTGGAAACCACCAGAAAGTGCTTGGCCTCCTCCCCCACCCTGCACGGATCTCCTTCAAGAAGCAACAGCTGGAAGGCTTGCAGTAGCTGGACCTCAAGCATGCTATTGTCCTCCCAACAGACCACCCAAAGTCCTGCTAGCAGGAATTTCCCAAAGATGGCAGCCAAGCCCTTCGTGGCTTTGACTCTTCCTCCTCCAGGAGCCCACCAGGCCATGCTGGGAACTGGAGCACTAAGGGGGCCCACTCCACCCCCACCCTAACCTGGGCCCCTCCTCTCCAGGCCCTGGCCTTCCCTTTGCCCTCACCCAGCTTAGCTGAATTCAACAACCATGTTTTTAAGCTGAGCCAGGTCTTGAAAGGTAAGAAGTGGTTTGCTGGGGAGGAAGGACACTCCAGGCTGAGGGTACAGTACGTGCAAAGGCTGAGGGGTGAAAAGAACAGGATGAATTTGGGGAAGGGCAACCATCTACGGGGCCAGAGAATAATGTTCGCTAGGGGTGGGTAGATGAAGCGGGAACAGTTCCTGGGGGCCTTGCCCTCTTGAGGCTGAGGTGTCTGTACTCACATGTTGCGGATGGGGTGGGAAAGGAGGAGGGGGCTAACTGTTGTTGAGGACTGCAGTGTACCCGGCACAGCATTTTCCTTCAATCCTACAAATACGCCACGAGACGGGCACTCTTCTCTCACTTCCAGAGAAGGAAAATGAGGCTTACAGGGGTTACATAAACTGCCCTAGGTCACATAGCTACAATGTAGCAAAGCAAATATTTGAATCCAAAGTCTTCTGACCCAGAGGGTTTCAGCAGGCACTTGACATGATCCCTCCGGACACAGGACGGGACAGGCTCTGCCCTAAGGAGTTCACTGCTTAATCAGGGGGACATAAGAAGTGTAGGAGACTGACCAGCCCTGTGGCCCAGAGCAAGGGCTTAGGGAACTGGCCCAGGAAGGGGTTTTATGGAAGGAAAGACAGCTGGTATGGGCCGCAGGAGCTAGGCAAGAAGGACCAGCAAGCCGAGGGATTACAAAGCAAGGAGGTAAGAAGGGCTCGACGCAGGGGTTGGCCACACTGGCCTCCTTCTACCCCAGCACTTCCAGAGAGAGCTGTCTGCCATTGTTATGAGGGACAGATTGCCCAATACTTGCCGCGGGGGTATTTCCCTTCCCAGGCTTGGACTGTGGGGGCTGTGTGTGCATTAGTGCTGGAGGCTGGTGGATTTTCCAAAAACATCTTGGCGCCTTTGGAACACTGTCCCCTCCCCTGACCTTGGCATCTGACCACAGTTCCAGGGCGGGTTTCTCTTTCGCTCTGTTCTCTTCAGATGGGGCACATGGCAGAGGCATCTCACTCTTACTGGCAAGTTGCCCACTTGTGGTTTCTGTTACCTTCTCTCCACTCATGTCTCCAGACAGCCAGAGATCTGGCTCCAGCCCATATCCCCTCATGGGCTCTCCTGGAGCCCGTGGCCTCCTAGGCATTTCTCCCTTGGTGCCCGCTGGCCACCCCAAGCTCACCATGGCCAAGGCTGAGCTCACCACTCAGTACCACCCTATAATCCTGGCCTTCAATGTTGGCATGTCCAGATGCAGAGCTGTGCCTCTCCCCACTCCACCCCTGCCCCCAGGATTCCTCAGCCTCCTGCAACCCCCCATAGCTGATTTTCCATGAAGTCCTGCCCATCCTACTTCCCACTGTGGTACCTTGGCTTGTTACTCTCCATTCCCACTGCCACTACCTGACCCAGGCCCCAGAGTCCCTTGCTGCTCTGGACCCCACCCCTGCCTTTGCCCTAATCCCTGCCCACCGCCTGACTTCTCCACTTTCCCCGCAGAGACATGGAGGTCTTCCCAGGAGGCTAAATCGGACCTCATCCTTGGGCTCAGAAGAAAGCCCAGCCCTACAGTCTGGCATTCAAGGCTTGTCAAGTCTGGCTCCTCCAAGCGCTCTAGTCTCACCCCCTCAACCTTGGCCCCGGGGCTCCAACTTTGTCAGACTGTTTGTTCCCTGAGCATTCTTTGTGCTTTGATACTTCTGCCCTTTTCTCTGATGTTTCTTCCTTTAGGAAGCTTTCCAGAAACTTGCAGTCTAGGCTGGGGCCTCTGCTCTGTTTCTGTAGGCTTGAAACTCCTTGTATCACATCAGTGAGCACATTTCACTGTGATTCTGTGTTAGATGTCTGCCTCCCCCCCCCCCCACCCCCATACATACACTGGGAGCTCCCTGAGGACAGGGACTGGGGCTTCTGGCCTCTGGGTCCCCAGAGGCCTGCCTCAGGTTGCTGTCAGGATGTGTGGAATAAATCTTCATTGTGACTTCTAGAACCAGCAGAGACCAGTTCTTCCCACATGGTGACCCTGGGCAAATCATAGCGCTCTCTGGTCCTGTTTCCTCATTCCTCAAAGCGTTAACCTAGCCCTGGCTTCCTGTCCAGTGGACTCCCCAGGCCCAGTGTTGCTGTGGAGTCACAAGCAGGTGAAGAGGGTCCATCAAACAGACCAGAAAGGCACCCCCCCCCCCAAAGAGACTCCAACAGGGCAAATTGCCACATGCAGGCCCAGAAGCTTGGACAAGCTGAGTGCTGGCATATGAGAATGTGGGCCGAGTATTGCCAGATCTGCTAATCTTTCAAAAAGAAGCAAAAAAATCTGGAGTTTATGTCAAGTTTCCTGTTTTTAAATGTTGGCAACCAGCTTAAAAACACTGAGAAAGCAAGCATTGTGCAAGCCCCCCAAAATGTCTAGAAGTCAGATGTACCCCCCCCCAGGCAGGACTGCCATGTGCCGCACCACTCCAGAGGGCACCATTCACTTTGTGGTGCACAGCCCACACAACTGTACATGGGCCTTTGGCCAGGGCCTCCCCATTGTAACCTCTGCCCTATACTCTATCTCTGCTAGTTCCTTTGGTGGCTTTGGCAAAGAGTGTGGAGGAGAGAACTTTCGTTCTCTTGCACAGGGAAGTTATTAGGAAAAAAAAAAGACGTTTGAATGCAGCTGGTGAGATGGGTTGGGGAGAGGACAAGAAATGGCAGAGGGAGGCATCCAGAGGGGTCTGTATTGCTTCAGGGATCAGAAGGAGGTGAGAGAGTGACACCAGGGCTGAGTCTCCCACAGGAAGGAGTATGAGTTATTCTGGGGCCTGGTGACCACACCTGGAAATAGATTCCCTAGTGAGTTTGGGGCAGAGGCTGACGAAATTGCTACTTGTGGGACATCCTGATATTGACAAAGGGTGTTATCCTGTGTGACCCTCACACAGGCTTCAGAGACAAGGTTTAGTATTCCTATCTTGCAGAGGCTCAGTGAAGTCTACTTGCTGGCCCAAGGCCATACTGGGTCTAAGTGATCTTTGATCTTGCTCTCTCTGCTGGAGACAGGCTCTTTCTTGAGAGAAAGAGTCATTGCCCTGACCCCACCCCACCCCCCCCTTAGTTCTCAGGATGTGGAAACTGTCACATTTCTCAGCAGATCCCTCCTGAAAGTTCAATTCTGGGCCTTGGTGATGAGTCCTGAACTCCCACCATACTTAGGTCCCCCAGAGTATAGGACTTAGATCCCCACATGTCCCCCTTCCCTCATTATGGTTGCTGTTGGGGGCCCAGGAGTCAGATAGATCCAGGGTCTGGTCCAGGCTTTCCCATTTACCAGCCCCAGGACTCTGGGTAAGTTGCTTTCCCTCCGTGCCTCAGTTTCCTCCTCTATATCATGGGGTCACAACAGCTGTCTCAAAGGGTTGTCTGGAGGATTGGTGAGGGAGCCCAGCCTAGCCAAGCACAGCACATAGTATTGCTTGGTCTGTGATAGCCCCTCAGACAAGCTCCTCTAAGTCCCTTCTTGTAGAGGATTAGGGTGAGCCAGAGAGCTGAGTCTCCCAGCCTCCCAACTTTCCAGCCTTCCTGGGTTGAACTTTTTCTGAATTCTCAAGTTCCAGATGTGGTAATGTTCCTTGCAGTCACAAAGCAAGTACGGAGGCCTGTCGGGAGTTTGTGTCAGGATAGACAGCTAACGGAAAGACTGGCTGCCTGATGGGGAATAAAACAACATTTACTGAACATCTGCTATGTATTGTATCCATGCTGGCTCCCCACATATTACTGGCATAACCTGTTGGTAAGACCAAGTTTACCATGATAAGGGATAATACCACTTCTCAAAGCTTTGGCACGATTCAGAGTGGGGAGGCAAGGTCAATATTTGTTGAGAATTGAAAGTTTGTTTTAAGGCAGGTCCTTTAGTATGGGGAGGGAGGTGGAAGAGGGAGGCTTGACTGGAATTGGGTAGGAATCATGATACAACAGTTTGTTGGTGGAAACAGAAGGTAAGGATTTTGTGCACAGAGATTCAAAGAATCAGAGGCACACACTCTGTTGATGGTTTCCCTTGAAGAGTCGAGCAGACTTTCAGGAAGTTCCTGTAATGAACAATCAAGCCATTTGCTTGAGCTGGTCAGTCTGGGAAGAGTAAGAAGAAAAAATGCTAATGAAGACAATGGAATTGCAAGGTCAAGTTAGTGCAGACCATAAGATGTGGTTCCAGGCTTTCAGTGTCCAGGCTAAACATGGGGTGGAAGGATCTGATTGTCGGTGGGTGCTTTGTGTACTGGGATGTAGGGATTACAGGCCCTGTCACAGATGAGAAAGCAAAGGGGCCACTGGTCCAAAACCACACAGCAGGATTGCAGCCAGGGGGGATTGAAACCTGGGCAATTGCTTCTAAAGCCAGTGAGTGTGCATGGAGGGAAGGGGTTCAGGTCCTCAGGTCTTGTGGTAAATTGGGGCCTGGATGAAAGGGAGAGACAATCTAGGGATGGAAGAAGGAGGTGTTAACTTGGAGGGGTCAGGTGCACATGGAAGGGAATGGGTTCAATTTGACCTTGTGGCCTCGGAAGCACTTGAAGGTTATAAGGAGAGGGGAGGGCAATCGTCCTCAGTGGGGCCTACTGTATCCCAGGCCTGAGCCAGCCCCCCTAGATGCCTCACGTAGATGAGGAAACTGCTCAGATGTTTCCTCTGAGATGAAAGGGCATGTCCAGGCTCACACAGCTGCTGGTGGCAGAGCTGGGGTTCGGGCCTAGGTCTGAGGACTTTGAAACCTACACTCAGCCCCACACCTGCCTGGAATTTTCTTTTTTGCAGCTGGGAGGTGGCTGGAGGAGGCCAGACTTTGAGCCTTTCCAGCAAAGAACAGGCAGAGAAAGGTAGTCCTCCCTGTCAGGCTACTCTCTGAAACCTCGGTCCCCATCACCATGGATCCAGCTGGCGTGAAGAATACTGACTCTTGTCATGGAGGGGACAGCGAGACCCCAGGCCAGAGCCCAGAGGCCTGCCTCTGCCTTGCAGACATTCAGAGTTTCCCCTTCAGTGAACTGAAGGTCTCTGCCTGACAGACATTCAAGATGACTGCCTGACTGGCTAGCTAGCTAGTTTAGCTTGTCTGAACAGACAAGTCTTCTGAGAGACAGCCAGACCAATGACTTACCAGCTGATGGACATGAGTTGGCCTGTGTGAGTGGCCAGCCATGTAACCAACTGACAGACACACAGACCCCTTGCCTGCCACTCTAGGGGCGTGGGCTCCAGCCCTGGGAACCACCTGGCCTACCTAAAGCCCCCAAACCTGGTTGCTCACCTGGGAGAGAAACAGACTCCGATTTTTTCCTGGAGCCTGACTTCCTGCCTCTCCCCTCATTCCCACAGGATACCCAGTCCCAGCCCAGGTTCAACTCCACAGCTGCCCGCTCTTCTGTCAGGGATGACCCCTGACAAAGTTTTCACCGGATGGGAAGGTCCTCAGAGATGTCACATGAGGAGGACCTACTTTCCTGGTCTCAGGATCCTCCTGTCGAGCGGAGCTTTGTCCTTATTCACAGAGTTGGACTGTTTCCTGCCAGCTCACTCAGAGGCCTCAGCCCACAGGAAGAGCTTGGAGAGGTCTGGCTACCTGCCTGACCAGCCCCGTTCAGTGTTCCGTGATCAACTGACCACCCTGCGCACTAACTGGTGGCTGCTTTCAGATCCCAGGGGCCACAGCTTCCCTCTACTAGACCACAGGAAGGTGGAACATTCTAAGCTGGTCCACTGATCTTCTGTCCCCCTCCCTCATCCATATCCTGGACTTCTTTCAGAGCTGGGGCTCCTGGTCAGCGACTTCTGCCTGCCCCCCAACTCAGCTCCAGCCTCATCATCTGGTTGGCCTGACCCCTTGATGTTATTGGGTGGGCACTGGCCCCTTTCAGGTGGCCTGGTTAGGCTTGGTTGGGCTCAGACAGAGAAAAGCATCTCCCCCTCATCCATACTGTGCAAGGAACATGGAGTGATGTTGAGGTTAACACCTGGGCTTGAGTCCCTGCACCAACATTAATCAGCAGAGCTAGCTACTTCTGAGCCTCTGTCCTCGTCAGATACAGAGATAACGAGAGCACCAAAGGCACAGAGCTATGGAGAAGTTTGCATGCATGTGAAGGCTGAGTTGCATATAAAGTGTGTAGTCCAGAATCTCTGCTGTAGTAGGTGACTGTCTATGCTGGTGAGTGGAACCAGGGCTTGCAAACGTCCTATCAGCCTCCTCTGGGCAAGTTCACCTGGAGACCCCTCACCTCCTTTTCTCCTCAGTGACCTCCGCAGAGCCCATCCCACCCCCACTTCACTGGGCCAGCCCCTTATCTCCTCCCGGTCAGGTGTCACTTTTGTTTCAATATCTCCTTGTTTCCTCTGAATACTTACATCCCCCATCGGGACTCCTCCCCAGCCATACACACTTTCATTTCCTCAAATTCCTCAAGCTATCTGAATAGACATTTCTCCAAAGAAGATATACAAATGGCCAAGAAGTAAGTGAAAAGACTCAACATCATTAGTCATTAGGGAAATGTTAATCAAAACCATACAAGATATCACTTCATGCCCACTACGATGGCTATCCTCAAAGAGACATGATAATAAGTCTTAACAAGGATGTGGAGAAATTAGAACCATCCTACGCTGAGGGTGGGAGTATAAAACAGCGCAGCCACTTTGGAAAACAGTTTGGTAGTTTCTTAAAAAGTTGAACAGAGTTGCCACATGACCCAGGAATTCCGCTCCTGGCTACATACCCAAGGGAACTGAGAACACATGTTGACACGAAAATGTGTACGATATATGAATGTTCACAACACCTGATACAATCCAGATGTCCTTCAACAGATGAATGGATAAACAAAATGTGATTTACATCCACAAAATAGAATGTTGTCCAGCCATAAAAAGAAAGGAGGTACTCATACGTGCAACAACATGGAGGCACCTTACATATTACGCTATGTGAAAGCAGCGAGGCGCAAAATAATTACATATTGTACTATTTTGTGTATATGAATTTATATGCAATATCCAGAATAGGCAAACCCAGAGAGCCAGAAAATAGATTAGTGGTTGCCAGGAGCTGGAGGGGAGGCGGGACTGCTAACAGGTATAGGGTTCTTTACTGGGATGATGAAAACGTTCTGGACTTAGTCGTGATGATGTATAGCCTTTTGAATATACCAAAAAGCACTGAATTGCGTACTTTAAAAGGGTGAGTTTTATGGTATATGAGTTATATCCCAATTAAAAAGAAATTCCTCAGGCTCTCAGGTACCTCGTGTGAGGAGCACAAACCCTTGGCTGTGGTGGTTCCAGGCCTCTGTAGCCCCTCCCTGATTCTGCCTTCTGGGTCTGGAGATGGAGAGTCCCTACCCCCCTACCTGGGTCAGAGGTGTCCTGAGTCCATTTCCAGACTCTAGAAGGAGCTTGTTGAATGAGGGGAAACTCCTGCCAGGTTGAGAAAATTAAGAAACAATGGAGGAGGCTTCCGCAGGAAGTGGGGCCCCAGGAAAGGAGGAAGGCCAAGGTGGTGGGGGTTTCCAGCTAGGTGGAGGCAGGGAGTCTCCCAAGGCTGGACTTCAAGCTCCTCACCGAGATTAAACATCAGGAGGGGCGCCTGGGCTCAGGTCATGATCTCATGGTTTGTGGGTCAGAGCCCTGCATCGGGCTCTGTGCTGACAGCTCAGAGCCTGGAGCCTGCTTCAGATTCTGTGTCTCCCTCTCTCTGCCCCTCCCCTGCTTGCATTCTCTCTCTCTCAAAAATAAATAAACATTATAAAATTAAAAAACAAAACAAAAGAAGGTCAGGAGGCCCCAGGAGATGCCCTTGTGGGGGTTCAGCTTTCCTCTCACTGCAGGGAGTAAAATGCTGACATGTTACCGGTTTCCGTGGAAAAACCCAGACATGTCTGATGGGGCCAAGGGTCCAGGTTCTAACCATAGCTCTGCTTCCTGAGTCATCACAACACTTGGGGAGTTCAGTTTGTCCAGGGTGAGGGAGGTAGTTAAATGGGATGACCTCTGAGGGCCATTTCTGCACCAATTAGCAATATGGTTTGATTCATGAGTTAGAGATTGGGCTAGTTAGCTCTATGATTACATGCAGGGTGGTGCCCTGTGGGGGTGTTGGTAACTGTTTTGAACTACTCCCAGGAAAAGCCTTTACCTGACCGTGGACCAAGCCTTGACCCTGCACCTGACCCTGAACCTGTGATCTCACACCGAGCCAGACAGACCCACAGCCACTCAGCCTCTATGAGCACCAATGTCTCACAGCTACAGGCCCAAGGGGGTCTAAGTCTGCACATTCTTACTCCTGGAGACCTTGCTTGAAACTTATGTAGTGTGGCCAGCAATGCCTCCCTAGAAGGAAGGTTTATGCTGGGAAAGGAATGAAGTCACTGTGAGATAGGTGGTTCCCGTTAGGATCTGGCCAGCATGGGCATGTGGGGCACATACCCTCTTAGGAAGGGCCCTCCCATCACTGGGACTCAGGGAGGCTGAAGGTGCTCAGACTCTCAGATTCTCACCAACGCCTGGAATACCTTGGGCGACCTGAGTCAGGGACATCCTCTGGGATTCCATCTCTACCCTCACCTCCTGGATGTCTGTCCCACAGGTCCAGTGGGTGAGGAGCCCCGGATGTCAGACAAGGACACCAAGGCCATGATGAGCACAGAAGACATACCTCAAGGCAAGGCCAGCCCAAACTCTCAGGACTTGCAACGAAGTGTGTTCTATAGCATCAAGGTATCTCTCAGGGCCTGCCGGGAGCAGGGGTGTCCGGACCTGGCAGAGAAGGCCGTGTAACTCCAAGCAAGCTGCTGCTTTTCTCTGAGTCTCAGTTTCCTCGTCTGTAGAATGGGTGGCTGTGAGAATCAAAGGGACAACCTACCGAAGCATTTAGCTTAGTTTTGGGCATGTGTTCCCTCCTTCCTGAGAAGAAACAAGGGCTGCCCCGGAGGCAGTGGGGCACCAGTCTCCTTGCCTCCCCATGTCCCTGCAAGGAAAGAGAAGGACCCCAGAGATCCTATCTGTATGAATATCCGGGAGCTCTGGCTCCACCAAGGGCAGCCCTAAAAATGCAAGTGACCCCTGGGTGTCGGGGCCTGTGCCGAGTGACGTCTTGTTTAGTCCTCGCAGTCACCCTGAGTGGCAGGGATGTCGTCCTTGCTGTGTGCAAGAGGAAACCAAGACTCAGGAACAGAGAGACTGTTTTTAAGCTCTGGAATAAACACCCTTCTTTGAAGCAAGTTTTCCTTCTCCTGGGAATACTGCCAGTTCACCAGGAGGGAGGCCAGACTTTTAGGGTGGAGTTGGGTGGGGTGGGCAGTTTGGGGATTCGGTGTGTGCACGTGGTCTCCCAGAGGAGCTCTAAGGGGAGGACCGGGTGGAGTGAGTAGGGAAGGATCCGGGAGAACTTCCCGGAGAAAGGGGACAGGGTGGTGGAATAGGGAGGACGGTCCAGTCTAGCCCAGGTGGGCTCTGAGGGTCAGAGTGACTCCCATCATTCTTGGCCCCACAAAGACCCTACTCTCAGTCATGTGGGTCTGAGGTGGCACCCAGGACAGCTTGTGTAGTTTTCAGGCCTGTGTGAGAAGCCATGGGCTACTCCAATAACTCTCTCTCTCTTTCTCTCGCCCCTCTTGTTCTTGGCCCTCCCGCCCTTACTCTCTCTCTCTCCTGTGTGTCTATCTCCTCTGACTCTATTTCCCCATCTTTATTCCTTGCTCCTCCCTTCCCTCAACTCCGTCTCTGTCTCCCAACCACCACCCTCTCTAACTGCATCCCCACTTGTCTCCCTGCTGCCCCACCGGCTGCCACCGCCTTGGCCCCTCTGGCAGTTCTTCGTCCTGTGCCACAGCCTGCTGCAGCTGGCACAGCTCATGATCTCCGGCTACCTCAAGAGCTCCATCTCCACAGTGGAGAAGCGCTTCGGCCTCTCCAGTCAGACCTCAGGGCTGCTGGCTGCCTTCAATGAGGTACTGGCCCTGGAGCAGTCACAGGGGTGGGCGTTGAGGGCGACTCTCACCTGGCCTCCTCATCCTCCTCTCTCACCACCCTGACATAGGCCCTTCCCCTCCTGGTGCCCACAGGTGACCCCATTACAGCTTCCTCCCCTAAGATTTTCTCCTCAGCCAGTTCCTTCCTCATGTTCCGTTAGAGAAACTGACCTCTGCCTCCCTGTAACGTCAGAGCACTGGCAGTCCTGCCCTCGGGGGCACTCTAACGGGGGGTATGGGGTATTTTAGAGCTAGTCAGAATTCCCGTGTCCACCCACTCTCCCTTTGGTTCCTTTACCTTTCCAGGGACCTGGCTGTTGCCTGTCCCAGGAAGGAATCAGAGGAAGTCACTTCAATAGTAGAGGGAGAGATTTAAATTAGATCAAAGGCAGAACTGTGGACCAGTGGGTGGTGGGGGAAGGGAGCCATACCATGGGATGAGTGTCTCCTCAGAGTTGCCCAGAGATCCACAAGTCTGGGGCCGACAGCCAAGCGACGAGGAGGGGACAAGCTACTTTGGGGGGATTTAGAGATCAGGGTCCAGCTGTGCCCCAGCGCCCCCCCCCTCCACCAGATGTTTTCCACCTCAGAGAAGGGCCACTGTCCACAGTACCCTTTCTCCCCTCCCCACAGCAGATTTCTGTGCAGTTGTCTCCCCCTGGGGTGATGTGTCACATTCAACCCAAGGCCTGCCGACTACACGGCACCCTCAGATATCTCTCAGACCCCACCTCCAGATGTCAGAGGTGGGAAGGAAAGGTCATTACCTAGCTCTGGGACCTTAGGGAAGCCACTCCACCACTCACCCCACCCCCCCACCCCCCAGAGCCTCAGTGTCCTGTCTATAAAATGGAGAGTGGCTACCCTTCTCAGACTTGGTCCACCTACCAACTCTCTTGCAGATACTGCCTCACCGCCGCCCCCCCCCCCCCCAGCAGCGAGGAGCCTGGGGCTCAGGGCGAGTGTCACAGCCAAAAAGCAATGGGCAGCACATTTCAGCTTCTGGTTGTAGAGCCTGCCCCATCACTGCAAGCTCTCAAGTCCCCTCCAGTACCCACATCCTAAGTTTTTTATTCTAAGGCTTGAAATTCCAAGAAATTCTTAGTCCTCTGGCTTTAGATTTTATTTGTTTGCCTCAATTGTGATATCCCAGAAACTTAACAACCCTTTCCTTAACTGTCCCCCCTCTTCCATGTTCTAACATGGGGTCCAACCCATTTTCCAGAATGAAATTGAACTGCTAGCCTTGTCCGCTCTGCCCTCATTTCTCTCCCCTAATGGGACAGTGGGCACCCTCCTAGGGGGACCCAGAATCTGCATAAGAGGGGCCCAGATGATTCTCATTCAGCCAGCTAGTCCTTTATTCGGATGGGAACCCCAGATTGGTGACAGAAGTGAGGGTGGTGCTGGCCTCTGGCGGCTCTGCTCCATTCGAATGAGTCCCCTCATCCCTCGGCAGGTGGGGAACACAGCCCTGATTGTGTTTGTGAGCTACTTTGGCAGCCGAGTCCACCGGCCCCGACTGATCGGCTATGGGGCTGTCCTTGTGGCCCTGGCAGGCCTGCTCATGAGTCTCCCACACTTCATCTCGGAGCCATACCGCTACGACCGTGCCAGCCCCGGTAAGACCAGGAAGGGCTGGGCTGGAGATGTACGTGAGGAGCCACATTACCATGCACCAGGGCCCATCCCCAGGCCCGTTGGTCAGAACGGGCATTTTCTGTTCCTCTCCACTCCCTCAGTCCCAGTCCGGGTGGGTCCTTCTGGCAGTCCTGGAGAGTGGGGTTGTCTTGGGGCGGAGGGCTGAAACCCTCTGATCCTCTCTTAGCGAGGGCATGCTTATATGTCACTGTATTTTTGAGGTGGGGTGAATTACCACACAGCCTCCGTCAGGGCCTGGCACGTAGTAAGTCCTCGGGAAAGGTTTGCGAAATAGTAATAACGGTGTCACATACCACTTATGGTGTACCAGACACTGTTCTGAGTATTTAGGTGTATTCATGCATTTATTTAGTCCTCACAAGAAGCCAAGATGTTAATGAAAGAATGAATGAGTGAATGAACAAATTAAAAAATGAAAGAATTTTAGAGAGGAGTAGTGAAGCCCCTGTTTAGCCCAGTGAGATTTTGTTGAGGGCCTATTGGACAGACAGATGCCGCTCCCTTGGAGAACAACCTAAGAAGCCTGAGCTTTATTCCTTCTCTCTCCCATCTACCCATGTATTTACCCATCGATCCCTTCACCCATCTACCCATCGATCCATTCACCCATCTATCTACCTATCAATACATTCACCCATCCATCTACCCTTCGATCCATTCACCCATCTAACTACCCACCCATCTATCCACCCTTCCATCTATCCATCTATCCATCATCCATCCATCCATCCATCCATCCATCCAGTGATCCACCCAAGAAACCCTTCGTGCTTCAGACTTTGTGTCAGGCCCTCTCAGGGGACTCAGTATTGCCTCCAGGGGGCTCCCAGTCTGGGACAGGAGACGGGTAAGGAAAAACCCTACAGTGTGTCCCTTGTGTGAGAAGGGAAGCACAGGGACTGAAGGAACCCATGCCCCAGCCTAGCATCATGGAAGGCTTCCAGGGGAGGAGTGTCTCAAAGAGCATCCTTCCTCCCTCCCTCCCTCCCCTGCCTTCTCATCAGCTCACATCCTGGGGCTCCCACTCTGTAGCACCAGCCCTAGGAAAGAGTCCAACTCCTTGGGAGTCAGCCAGAGAGAGCCACTAGAGCCCTGAGTGGACTGCAGTGTGGGGGAAGGAGGGCATTTCGAGTGGAAGGAACCACAAGGGCAATGGCAAGGGAAGTAGAGAAGTAGATAGTGTGCATGAAGAGCTCAGAGCTGTTATCTAGGCCTGAGTGGAAAGCGGTCAAGAGGCTTGATTGGAAGGCTGAAAAAAAAAAATTTCTGTGTCCAGAATTTCCACTTTCACAGACCTTTTTCTGTACAGGGTTATACACGTTCTTCTTCATCCTCCCTGCCATACAATACCCCTCTGCCACAGGAGCTCTGTGAAACCCTGAGTAAAGCCTTCTCCTGCCTGAGCCTGTCTTCGATGAGAGACTAGGCTCAGTGACCTCTGAGCCCCCATCCTGCTCTGCTATTCCAGGCTATTTCATTCACTCATTCTTCACCCAACATTAATTAATTTATTGTTAATACTTATGTGCCAGGCCCCCGATAGGCACTAGGGTTACTAGGGGTGGCCAAAGAAGACAGGGCACTATGACAATCATCACATTTAATGTCTAGTAGGTGCTGTGTGTGGGCACCACTCACCACTCTTAACATTTACAGCCTTATAGCAGGTATTCTCTCAGTAGCCCGTTTAACAGGTAAGGAAACCAATGTTCAGAGACAGGGATTTCCCGAAGGCCCACAGCTAGTGGGGCCATGACATGTCCAGGTAGCTTGGCCCTAGAGTCCCTGAGCCACTGAATTATTGTGCTTCTGAGTTCCTGTAGAATTTCCATTCTAGGAGACTCTTTTGACAGATGAGGAAACTGAGGCCCAGACGGGCTGAGGGCCTCTTGTCAAAGTCTCCCAGTCTTCTACCCAGGCAACCTTGGTTGAAGGTCAGGGTCCTTGACCCTGGTTCACGTGGCTTTTTCTCAGAGTCCTGGCTTCCATAAAGGGCTGGGCCTGCCACAGAGAGAAAGCCACTTCTACACCCACATTTGGGATAATAATAGCATGAGGGTCTCTTTAAGTTTGCTCACCAAATATTGGTGAGCTACAGGGAACAACTGTCTGGTACTAAATTAAGAAATTCCCCTTTACTGAACTCTGCATCTGTGTCCTGAGCTGACACTGAGCCCACCCAAAATGAAGGCCAAGGGCACTAGAGCCCTCCACAGTCCAGGCCCAGCATCCCTCCCCTGCCCAGCCCTGCCCTCAGCCCTGGCTTTGCCCCTCACCCTCTGTGAGCCAGCCATGCTGAATTTCTCAAGCCCCTGGGTTTGCATATGCTGTGACCTCTCCCTGGAACACCCTTTTTACCTTCTCTTTCTGGAAAATCTTGTTTGTTCTTCTTGGCCTTGTTCAAACTCTACTTCCTTTGACAGCCCCTCCTTACCCAAAAGCCATGGTGACCATGGTATTTCTACATACCTCTGCTCAAAAAGGTGGCATAGGGTGGTTTTAGGACATAGACTCTAAGTTGAGCTTCCGGGTTCCAATCTCAGCTCTGCCTTTGCCAGTTGCTGCCTGAGCATCAGTTTCCTCATCTGTACAATGGGAGTAATGAGGACAACCATCCTCTAGGTTTATTGGGGGAGGGAGTCAAATGATTTATACATACATCACTTAAAATGCTACCTTGCATCTGGTGCATGCTCTGTAAGTCTTAGCTATTGCCATAATATTTTTTTATCATCTCTTAGTGGACATGCCACAGGATTTTGAGGCTTCTCTGTGCCAGTCCAAAACCTTGGTCCCAGACCCAACCCCAGCTCCCTCCAACAGCAGCTGCTCAAGCTACACGGAGACCCAACATTTGGCTGTGGTGGGGATAATGTTCACAGCACAGACCCTGCTCGGCGTGGGCGGTGTGCCCATTCAGCCCTTCGGCATCTCCTACATCGATGATTTTGCCCACAACAGCAATTCGCCCCTCTACCTTGGTGAGAACCGGGGTCTGAGGGAGGGCCAGGCTCAGAGGAAGGGGGATGAGAGGCCCAGATAGGGGCTGGGCATGAGTCCCTGACCTCTGCTCCATGTGACCAGTAAAGATCCAGAGAAGACCCAGGGTTTCCTGGGCCTAACCAACTGCTCTTGCCTATTAGAGACTGGGCAGGCACTGGTCTGCTGAGGGAAGCCAGGGTCAGAGGAGACTAACCCAGCCTTTGTGTTGCAGGGATCCTGTTTGCAGTAACCATGATGGGGCCAGGCATGGCCTATGGGCTGGGCGGTCTCATGCTGCGCCTTTATGTAGACATCGACCGGATGCCAGAAGGTGAGCCTCAGGAGCGCACAGTTGTCCCTGGGGGCACACAGATGCTAGCTAGCTTATGGATTGCTGGTCTAATAGGAGACAATGAGCCAGGGGACTCAGGTTCAAATCCCAGCAACCCCACTGACCTTGGACATGCCTCTTAACCTCTCTGAGCCTCAGCTTCTTCATCTTTGAGATACTCTCTGTCCTGTCCACCTCCCAGAGCTGCAATCAGAATCCAATGAAAGTTGAAGATAAGCTGTAAAGCACCATCAGACAGGGGAATGCAGAAGCACGCAGGAGAGAAGTTCTGGAGCAGGACTCAGTTACCTTGGGCCTACCTCAGATGGAAACTTACTGGGTTGACCTCTAAGGACCCTTCTAGTTCTGACCACTTAAGGGTCTGGGAAACTGTGCCGAGGGCACCATTTAGGGAACCTCAGTCACTACTCCAGGTAGTAGCTGGGGTGGGCCAAAGAGTAGGATGGAAGCTTGGCCTGAAGGCGCCAGGAGAGGGCAGTGGTAGGGGTCCTCTTGCTCTGGCACCCTACAGGGAATAGGAGAGGATTCCTTTTAGAACAGGTCACTGTGGTATCTCAGCTGCCTGATTGTCACATCTAAGCAGCTCTGAGCCCCAACCTATGCCTTCTACCTCCTGCTACTCAGAAGTCCCATCCCTCACCTGGAGATTTTCAGCAAGCTCTAGAAAGCTCAAGGTCACACACGTATGAATGGGTGGACACGCAGATTCTGCTTCTTGTTCTCTGGTTTTTGCACAAGGGTGCCTCCAGGACAGGTCTGGGCAGCTCTGAACAGGTCTCGCTAGGAATAGCCCTGCCCCACCTTCCTCTCTTCTAGAAAGCTGGGCCCAGGAGCCAAGCGTGAGCTCTGGTTATTGTCCTTAGGTTTCCCAGACACGTCCCAGTGCCGGGGAAGGGCGGTGTGTGTTTTCTGGCTCTGTTGACATCATCCTGGCAGATGTGGCACCTTCACAGGCAGATGTGGTGTTCCTGTGGACTGACCTCCCTACACTTTCTCTATGGGGGATTTCAGGGGTGGGCGTGGCGTGTCTGCTGCAGGCACAGCTGGGTGTGTGAGAAGCGGAGGAGTCAGGGAGATACGCGTGCTGACGCTCGCCAGGCTGGCACAGAAGCAGGGGAAATAATAGGTGGAGGAGGGATTTAGTGCAAAAACCAACTTCATTCCCAGCTTTACAGATACATTTGCTGAGTGCCAGTTGTGTACTCTGGCCCCTGGCCAGGTAAGCTCAGGACCAATCACCTGGGAACCAGCCCCGCTCATGGGGTTGGTGTCATTATGCATCTGTGTCTTTATAAAGTGTTTGCGGATGCTATATCAATTGAAGGAGGAGGTATCTGACTCAGCCTTGAGGTCAGGGCTTGGATGGGGGATGTGGGCATTCCAGCCAGGAGGTACATCTGGAATAGTCTAGTCCTGATTACACCTGGGGAACTTGTTAAAGGTAAGACTCCTGGGTCACCTTCCTACCCCACCCCGTGGTAGTTTTAAGTTGGTCTTGGGTATTTTTGACAGCATTCTGGTGATTTTGATGAGAATCTTGTGCTGAGAAGCACAGGAGTAACCCTGACCATAACTTAATAATAATAATAATAATAATAAATCACAACAGTAACAGTAAGATGAGGAAGATGAGCAAACTCCTATACAGCACATACTGTGTGCTGGCACTATTCTAAATGCTTTACATGAGTCAGTTTCTGTGATTCATCACCTGTGATATAGGTACTACTACTGTCTGTATTTTACAGAGGGAGACACTGAGGCACAAAGACGTTAAGTAATTTGCCCAAGGTTGTTATGTTAGTAATGGGAATTCAGACTCAACGGTCCATTTCCAAAGTCCATAACATCGACCACTACACCCAATGCCTGGGTAGTTGAAAAAGCTGAGGTCCAAGAAGGATCAAGGTCAGATGCGATGTAACTGGCAAAGCCACCACTGAAGCCCAGGTCTCCTGACTCTTGGTCCAAGTCACCTCACATCTCAGAAGCCAGTCCCACGATGGTGGGATCCTGATCCTAACATCACTATGGTCTTCTCTTTCAGGTGGTATCAGCCTGACCTCAAAGGACCCCCGATGGGTGGGTGCCTGGTGGCTGGGCTTCCTCATCTCCGCTGGTGCGGTGGCCCTGGCTGCCGTCCCCTACTTCTTCTTCCCCAGGGAGATGCCCAAGGAGAAGCATGAACTTCACTTTTGGCGAAAGGTCTTGACGGTCTCAGACTCACCTGTCAGCAAAGTAAGCCCCCTCCACATCCCCACCCGGGTCCAGGCTCCAGCCCCACCCACTTGTTCTCCTTTGTAACCTTAAACTTCATCCCTCCCCGGCACTGCACTTCACAACTTGCAAATCCATTCCTGTCCAGGGTCCACAGCATCCGCCTACAGCCCCACGCAGTGAGTATGTCTGGCCCCTTCCACAGCTGAGGAGATTAGGAGCCAGAGGAGGAAATGACCTTCCCAAGGCCACAAGGCCACTGAGGGCATCACTGGGACGAGAACCCCAGCCTCTCTGATCCCATGCCCTGTCTCTAAACACTACACTTTCCACCTCTTTGCTCATCACTTCATGGTTTTTGTGAGTTCTAACCGTGCTGTGCCAGAGTAATATTGAGAGCTAGGGGGAGGGGAGAATGGGTGGGAGGGTCTGAGAAGACTTCTCTGAAGGGGTGGAAATTGAGCTGGACTTTGAAGGATGGTGGGAGCCTAGAGAAGGGCGTTCTAGGTGTGGACACAGTAGGTCAAAGAGTTCAGCTGTTGAAATGAATCTGGCCTTTTTAGAAGCAGTGAGGGGACAAACACACATTGAGTGCCTCCTCTAGGCCAGATGTCAGGCCGACACTGGAGCTCAGCACATGGCCTCTACCCTTAAAATAGGCATGGCCTAGTGGGGACAGAGATTCATAGGTAAGTAACAAGCCATGAGGTGCTGGAGGACATCTCGCTGAAACCCCTGCTCGGCTGTGGGGCAGGTGGTCTTTCCTCAGAAGAGACCCACTGGGCAGATCAGATGACTGGTCGGGGGGCCTCCCTGTTTTCCACAGACTCACCAACACACGAGGCCCTAAAAACAACACATTGGCTCCAAAGTACAAAAGAAAATGACAAAGTAGAAACGTTTCATAAAAGTTCAATATACAAGTAATGTCAGCCTGATCAGGTTTTCTTTAATACTCACACACATTTCATGACATTCTGAAAATCTGTACATTTGATTTTCTTGTTTCCCAAGTTCTCACACACACAACGTTTCTGTGACCAAATGTGTGGAGTTCTTCATGCCGATCAATTCTTGGCGATACCCACAAGGTGTCCCACTCAACCCTGACACTGTCTACTTGGAGGTAGCATCTGATCCCACAGGTTAGGGCTCAGACTCACAACTGAAGTCCCACTTCATTTGCAGACAATAGGCTCACCCCCTGGTTACCCACAACTTCTGTCCTACTTGGCTGCAAATCAGGTTCCCACAGCCCCCTTCTTGGATTCCATGATTTTCTAGACAAACAGCTCACAGAACTCAGGAAAGGACTTACATTTACCAGCTAATTATGTAACAAGGGATATGATAAAGGGCATTGCTGAACAGCCAGATGAGATTACATAGGGCAGGGTCTGGGAGGGTCCCCAATGCAGGAGCTTCTGTCCCTAGTGGAGTTGGGGTGTGTCACACTCCTGGCACGTGGATGTGTTCACCAACCTCAAACCCCATACTATTAGGATTTTGTGGGGGCTTTCTCCATATAGACATGATTGTCCTTAACTCCATTACCAGCCCCTCTCCCCTCCCTGAAGAATTGGGGGTGGGGGTGGAGGGCCTGAAAGTTCTAAGCTTATAATCATGGTGTGGTCTTTCTGGTGACCACTTCCCATCCAGGAGCCCACTGAGAGTCATCTCATTAGAACAAAAGATGTTCCTCTCATCCAGGGAATTCCAAGGGATTTAGGAGCTTGGTGATAGATGCTCCCAGCACTTAGGAAATTATACAGATCTTAGGGCTCCATGTCAGGAATTGGGGTCAATGACTAAGTATTAGAAGATTCTCCTAAGCACTCTTATTTACAAGAGTTTTAGGAGCTCTGTGTCAGGTATATATATATATATATATATATATATATATATATATATACACACACACACACCACACATATATATATTTGCTTATTTATGTTTATATATTTCTTATTAGTAATTGTGGAGAAATCACAATCATAAATTATTTGTTGCTAAGTAGTTCTAATTTCAAAGAGATGATTTGTAAAAAAGACTGTTGAATATTTTGCAACAAGAATAATTCTATTTCATGAGGCAGGTCGGTGCATTTGAATATGCTTGCTGTGATGTGAGCAAGAAAGTTTGGGCCTTGGAGAGAGGGCTGAAAATGTCTTCACCTAGAAAGGCTAGAATTTAAGCCCAAGTCTGTCTGACCCCAAACTTGGCTGTTCTATGGCCCTCATGACCCATCTCCCTCTGCCCCCACCAGCACCACCACCACTGGAGCAGAGGGTATATACATGGGACACCAACGAGAATTGATATTAGAACAGCCAGTAGGGGCCAGAACAGGAAAGGCCTTGCCTGCCAGCTTCAAGAGCAGCAGGCAGCCCTGAAAGGAGGGTAAACAGGGGTCCTGTGGCTCTATCACTAGGTTCTAAGCTGAGAAAGGGACAGAGGAAGTGTGTGGGCGTGGCTGGGGGTAGGGAGACTGATGCAGCAGCCATGGCTGTGGTCCAGGTGGGAACCGGTGCATTGGCAGTGAGGCAGGCCAAAGGGAGGAGTCCAGGAGCCTCCCAGGAGGGAGACTGCTTGGGCCCCGATGCTGCTTTGCTATGGGGCATCCAGGATAGTGCAGGGCTGGGCTGATGCTGGGCTTGGAGGCAGGGGAAGGCAGGCCCTGCAGAGGGACCAGTATCATGGGAAGAAGACAGTTTGAAATCACAGATGGCACTTACTGGTTCTGCCTAGCTCAGGCCAGAATTTGAACAAGGTAAGGATTCCTAGAACTTGGAGGTGAGTTCTTAGAAGTAGGGGTAGTCATAGAGGAAGAGAAGAACCTGGGTTTTTGGTTATGGGCAGTCTCCAAGTTGGGCCTTAAATCTGAGCAGAGAACAACCACTTGAGCCATGGGGTGGCATCTGTGGGAGAAGCAAGGGTGAGGCATGTGTCAGTTGTGTGACCTTGAGCCAGTCACTTCCCCATTCTGTTCTGTCATGGAAGACACTGAGGTTGGATTCCTGGAGCAATATTCTGTGTGCCTCGAAGTCTAAGAAGGCACAGTTTTTGGAGTTGAAGCTGCTGTGATGCAGAGATTTGGGTTTTAAGAGCTGCATCTCTGTGATGCTTTGAAACCCTGGCTCCCCGGCTGTGAACCTGTCTGGCTGTCTGGATTCATTCTGTCAGCACATTGGGCATGGGGAGTGAGGAAGGAAGGGGGTGAGAGGTTCTTAAAAAAGAACCGAAGGCTGAGAACATGATGATCTGCTTCCAGCAGCTCTCAGGCAATAAATATTGATGTGGGAGGAATTGTTCCCCCGCCTCCTTGAAGCTGCCTTGGCCAGCTCCGCTCGCAGTTACTCAGACTGGCCCAGCCCACTCAGGCCACTGAAGAGGAGGTAGATGGACGAAGAGGAAGGGCCCAATTAGGCAGAACTGGCAGCAGAAAGTCCAGGCCCACAGACATGGGAAGTGTAGCTTCTGTAGAGAGCAGGAACAGGCAGGGGGAAAAGTGAAGGGAGGCTATTTCTCACATCCCTTCAAGCATCTTCTCCCAGGCTCAGGGGTCCCCTAAATACCCTCCTATAGTAAATGCAGCTTTTAAAGGTGGTGTGATGGTATGTAATATAAGGGTTGTGTGACCCAGCGAAGGTCTCTGACCTCAGTCTCCTTATCTCTAAAACGGGCAGAAGATTGGACAAGGGTTTACCAGATTCAAGGACGTCTTCTCTAAATGGCTCCCTATCTCTGGAGCAGTACATGATCCCTTTCCCTGTGGGAGAAAACGGTGCCGTCCACAGCCTCTGCCCCAAGAAGCTCTCAGGTAATGAAGGAAGGCCAGACTCAGACAGACTGACTGACAGCTCAGGTTTCTCCAGGGTCGGTGCTTAGAGTTCTCTGCCTACAGGGAGGGGAGCATGAATAGTCTCCACAGAGAAGACTATAAGATGGTAGATGGGGGAGGCTACACGGACGTGAAGGGGCAAAAGCTCTGCTTTCCTGCCTTTGATTCTGCCCATGTGTCTGTGGCCTCCTGGTGGCTACCAGACATCCTTCTCAAAGTGAACCAGGGCAGGTCTTACCTTTCTGCAAGCCACAGTGACCCTGTCTATAACCAGACAGTCTCTAAGTCAAGCCCCAGGACTCCTGGCAGATGGCTCTCTAGAGCCTGTGGAGTAGAAATGGCCTCTCAGGGGCTCCCCAGCAGGCATCCGGTCCCATTAGGACCCCATTCAATCAGCAACACTCCTTTGCCCTCCACACCCTCAGGTCCCTCTTAGTGCCTACCCTTGGGTCTAGGCAAGGGGCTGACAAAGGTCTCATCCTTTGAGATCCCCTGTCCCTGCCCAGCCTCTGAGCACCGCTGGCTTCTGTCACCTTCTCTTGGTTCCAATTTCCCAGGAGTCTCCATGTCTGTCATTCTAGGCTGTCTCTCAGAGTCTGGGATTCTAATATTATAAAGTTCTAAATTTTGTATTTCTAGTAAAGATTCTCAAGTACTTGTGTTCTATTATTCTAAGATTCTATGCCTCATATGGTCTGTGACTCCAAAAATTCATATTTCTACATGGTTACAATTTGGGCCTATGAGTCTAGGAGTCTGTGAAATCTGTTTCCTCCCAATTGTTAACCTGATGTGCTTCTTTGGGAGAATGGTCAAGGATGGGGACAGGAGTGGGCAGTGGCAATGGCCCTTAAAGCCTAGGACTTACGGCCAGCTAGGAGGCTTCTGTTCCCTTTGGACTTTGTGCTCATTTTACAGCCCCTGTGAGGTCCAAGGTGACTTGTGTCTCTCTTATGCCTGGTACCTCTCCCTTGCAGTAACTGCCAGCAGCCTAGGCTGGCTCATGTCCCTAGCAACCCAGGCCTTGTGACTACCCACCCCCCCACCCCTCCTCAACTCTCTAAAGTAGAAGGTGTTGTGTGATCATCCAGTTCAACCCCCACTCTATCTTACAGATGGAGGGATTCAGGCCCAGAGAGGGTCAAGGTTGTTCCCAGAGCTGGACCAGTACCACCCCACCTTGCACCAGTCTATATAAGGCCAGGTCTTGGCCCCAAAGGGCTAAAGTGAGTCCTCCCCCCTTCATGGCCTGGTGTAGATCAGAGCTTCCTCAAACACTGGGGCTGGAAGGCACTTTGGGGTGACCTGCTTGAGTGGTTTCAACAGAACCCCAAAGGTGCCACCATAGGGAGAACCCCAAGGTTGCCACCATATGGAGATTGAAGAGAGGTGTCCGCAGTAGAACTAAGGGCCTTCCACCTCCCTGAACACACACATGCACACGCATGCGCGCACACACACACACACACACTTCAATCAGACAGATTCTACTTTTATGTGTTTTTATACCAGTCTTTGGAGTGAGGTTTCAATTGGGGAAAGGGTTTTGCTGCTAAAAACCCAGTTTTCAAAACACCGATCTAGTCCAGTACCTCCGTTTGACTGCCGAGGAGACTGAGGCTAAAGAAGAGAGCTGACTGGAAGCTGATCTGGCCCAAGAGTTTCCTTGGTGCCTGAGGTGTCTGAGTGCCGGCCTACCGGGAGGCCAGCAACAGGAGTTAGACATATGGTGTCTGTACCAAACCAGCCTGGGTATGAATCCTGCCTCTGCACTTATAATTCTGAAATCCATAAAATGGGTATAATCACAACATTCACATCTTGGGGGTTTTGTAAGAATGAAACAAAGTGTGAAGTGGGTTGTTCAATGCCTGACAACCAGGAATGCTTGTTCTTAGTATCTTTCTTGCTCCAGCCAGCTCTTTAGAGTTTTGAAAAATAATGGAAAAATTATCTTTTTTTTTTCTAATATTCTTCTTACAGCTCACACCAAATTCACGTACAGTGCTAATAAAAGAGTGGGGAATTAGGCTGACATCTATTGCCTACTCTGTACCATGCATTGTTCTAAGCCCTTGGTATGTATTATCTCATTTAATCCTTGTAATCCACCCATGAAGTAGATGCAGCTAAATAACCCGACCACATGGCTAGTGAATGGTGGAGCTGGGATTCAGACCCAGGAAGAGCATTGCAGGACCTGGGCTGAATCACTCAGCCGAGACCAAGAAGCAGGAAAATAGAAACAGCAGCAAAAGTTTGTCAGAATGAGAGAGAGAAACATAGGAGCATGGACCACAAAGATGAAGTCAGTTGTTATAACTGAACCACTTATTTGGTTCTGAGCTTTCTGGTAGTCAAAGGGAAAAGAGAGGCATGGCCTGTTGCACGGATCTCAATACGAGAAAGCCCGAAGCATGTCACAATCTTCTGTGAAGCTCACATCTCTAGGCACTCTGCTAGAAACACAACCTCCCTCCCGCAGCAGGTAGGAAGTCTAGCAGATAACCCCATTCCCTGTGGCTGCTTGCCGTGGCCACCTGTGATGGAAGCTGAGGGCATCACCTGCCAGGGTCAGCGTGGCTCCGTGGGGCTGGGGTCACAGCTCCACATAGAGCTTTCCAGGAACCCAGCTTCCTCTGAGGATGACTCCCTGGAGGCCCGGCAGACAGGGTCCTTTCATGTGGGGGACCACGCATGGTGTCTGGCGTCCCGCAGGCTTGCAGCAGTCAACACACGGCCCCGAGAGGGGAAGTTCTAACCAGCTCACTAGCGCAGGCCTGCTGACCTGGGCAAACCACAACCAGATGTGTCCAACTCCAAATCACAAGGCTTTCGGTTTCAGGAGCTGGCTCTTAGTCAGGAGTCCTCCGAACAGATCTGGAGAGAGAGGCGGGAACTTGTGGAGAACACAGGACTGGAGCTAGGTCAGTGCTCCCAGTACCTACCAGATAAGGCCCAAGTAAAGTCCCTTAGCATGGCCCTCCCAACCGCCCAGCTCCTGCCCCAGCAACTCTTACCCATAGTCAGGATGGCTTCCCCATCACTTTCTGCACTGATAGACCCCTTCCCCCAGCCACACTCCTGCTAGACTATGCCCTTGCTTCAAATAACCTCTTCCTTCCAGTCCACAAATCTCAAACCTCACTTCTCCTGGATGCCTTCCCTGGCCTCCCAGCTCCTGAAGGTCTGCCCCTCCCCTCTTGTCTCCAAACCCCATGCTCTTTTTCACAGCATGAGACAGTGTGGTACTATAGGACCCACATTTGAGAACCTGCTCTGCCCACTGCTCCCTAGGTGACACTTCCCTTTCTGGGGCCTCAGTTTCCTTTTCTGCGAAACAGGTGCGGTAATAACCCCTTCACCAGACTGCTACGGGAATCAGATGACACAGTGGATGTGAAAGTGCTGGGTAGACCATATAGGGTTGTACATGCAGACACTGTGGTTGACTTTACTGTTTACATGAAAACAAGGAACTCACAAGGTTCTGCCTGTCCAAAGGTCGAGCCTGTCCTTCCATCCCTGATAAGAAATGCTGGGAAGTTAATAGTTTACCTTAGCCCCTCCTGCTTCTGTTTCTGGGAAGTACCCCAGGCCTAGTACCCCTCCCTGGGGTCCCAGGACCTTCCTGCACCGCCCTCCATAGCTTAGCTAGGACTAAGAAAGGCATAAGGAGATTCCCTGATTTTCTTGAAGACAGTGTGTCCAAAAGAAATATTACGTGAACCACATATGTAATTCTAAATGTTCTGGCAGCACATTCGAAAGTTAAAGACATTAATTTTAATAATTAAGTTAACCCACTATATCTAAAATATTCTCATTTTAGCATATCATAAATATGAAAAAAACTAATGATGAGGTATTTTCCCATCTTTTTCATACGAAGTCTTTGAAATGCAGCCTGTATTTGGTATTCATGGCACATCTCAGTTTGGACAAGACACAATCCTGGTGCTCAGTGATCACACATGGCCGGTGGCTGCTGTGTCAGCACAACTCGAAGGTATAAATGAATAACAGACCCCCGGTAACTTACCCAGAGTGGGTAAGACCCAAAGTGTGGGCTCTCAGGCCCCTCCACATAACACCACAAAGGTGCCTCCCAATTCTGCCTGTCTTGCATCAGGGCCTCCAACTCACAGGGCTCAGTGGATAAAGCATGAGTTTTCTACTCAGGTAAGCTTGAGCTCAGATCATAGTTCTGTGCAATGTTGAGCAAGTTACCTCACTTTGCAGCTTCTTTGCTCAGGTGTGAAGTGGAAGACCCCTTCCTTTGCAGGTCCCAGGGAGGATGGAACAGGAGCCCACATACTGGTGGCCTGGCATATCCTGGAATCCCCACTCTGCTAGGCCCCTGGGGTACTCAGTGTGGACGTTTTGCCCTATTCTGAACCAAACTGAACCCACTTCTTGCCTGCATCACATTAGCATCTCCTTTTGATCTCATTTTTCTTCCAAGAGGCCAGCATTGGCCGCACCCATTGCCTGTTAGAGACATCTGTTGCATTTCTTCTTTTCATGGATATTTATCAGATGCCCACTATTTTACCTCAGGCCCTATGCTAGGCACCAAGGTTTCAACAGAGAATAAGATAAAGATGATCCCTGAGCTCTTGCAGAGCTCAGAGCCCAGCAGAGGAGAGACCCTGAACAAGGTTTGACTTGGACGTACATGTATATGTAAGATCGTTATTTTCTCTTCAAATCAACTTACCTTCTACTCTGAATGCCCATCTTGCTGGATTAGCAAGACACTCAACTTCAGCCTTTCTTAGGGTTCCTCCACCAAGGTGAAGCAAAGGTCCTGAGGTCTTACAGGGTGCTGAGGCACCGGAGAGGTCTCACCCCCAACCAGCAGGCATCAGCAACAATCCATTCTGGCCTGTTCAGAGCCAAGAACAAATGGAACACTGCTGGCCCCTGTTGCTCCCGATGAGGTGACAGCCCCATACCCTCTTCTCTTTCAGAGTGTTTCCGCACCCACAGGCATATCTGGGCAGAATGTCTGGCATCCAGCTGACTGCCTGGGTTGTGTGTCTTCCAGGTTGAAGATTCTCCCTCTGAGCAGAGTCTGCGGGAACCTCTAGAGAAGCAGGATGGCCTAGTCCAGATTGCACCAGACCTGACTGTGATCCAGTTTATCAAAGGTAAGAAAGCTCAGGCCAGGATATGGGGAAGGGGGACCAGAGGGGCATTTGAGGCTGCACGGGATCCAGCCCCTTCCTGCCCTTCTTGATTTATCTTTCACACCTACAGGCCCCTCATGAGCACCATACGCTCCTGTAAGTCTTTGCTTATATGATCCCCTCTGGCTGGAACATCAGTGTTTACTGCTATCTATCAAAATCTTCCTTGTCCCTCTAGGTCAAGCTCAAGTGCTACTCCTCTCCTTCCCCCAACAAGCCTGGCTCTCCCTCCTCTCAGCTCTCTGAACCCTCAGGGCCAATAATCCTTGCTCTGCTTCTCTCAAGGACTATTAGGAGAAGCAAATGGGGTGATGAATGGAAAGCCTTTTGTATAATATATAAAAAAAAAAAACAACTTTACTTATATAAGGTGCAATTATTATTTCGATTACCACCCGTGCCCTATTGCTATTATTCTGACCATGTCCTGGGACAGTAAGGTGAGCTGCCTATGGTTTAGGAGGGTGATAACCACAGGGTTTGCTTCAACACCCATCCCTGCCCCCACTGAGGGACTTTTGAAACAGGAAGTAAATTAGGCCCAATTCTTGGAAGTGTGTCCTAAGACTTGTTGTTGGGATGCCAGTAATCCAGCCCCCAGTTCTTCAGTATCCCCAGGGAATGTGGGCGGGGGGGGGGGGGTGGGGGGGTGGGGGGGTGGGGGCGGGGAGGAGGGGGCTGAACCCCATGGGGCTGGGCCTAGAGACAGGAGGGGCTTTGACTTCCTAACCTCAGATCACCCACAGCTGCTGGAAGGCCCCAGCACACTCTCCATAGGAGAGTTTATTAATCACTGCTTTGGCTTCTGCCCAGAGGGAAGCTGGGGCCAATCACTGAAATTGGATCCTGGAGCGGGTGTCCTGGGCAGATAGTCTCTGGCTGTTTCAGCTTCTCCACGAGCCTAGAGGAGACTGAGGCAGGGCTAGCCATAGGCCCTGAAGTTGGTCAGTAAGCTTGACTTCTGAGCTTTACTGCTGAGTTCTGGGGAGATCATCGTGACCTGAGGTTTGGCCTTGACCGCATGGGACCATGGGGGAGCCAGAGGGAGGAGGAATCATGGCCCTTAGCTGCAGGAGGCCTAACCTCTTAGGGGAAAACAGTCCCTGAGTTAGAGAAGGTCCTTGTCTGGGGGAAACATAGTCCCTGTGCTGGGAGAGATCCTATTCAATGAGAGAGACACAATCTCTGTGCTGGGGGGCGGGGGGGGGGGGCTGTCTAATGGAGGATACATAGACCCTGAATGGAGGGAGAAAATGCTTTGTCTAATGGAGGAGAGCTGGCCTCTGTGCTGGAGGAGGCCCCTGTCTGATGGGAGAGATACTATTGTTGAGTTAAGGGAGGCCCTTGACAAATGGAAGAAACATAGTCCCTAAAGTGAGGGAAGACCTGGTCTCTGAGCTGTGAGAGGCTCCTGTCTGATAAGAAAGACATGGTCTCTGAATGGGGAGAAGCCCTAGCTTATGTGATAGAGGAGACACTGTACTAAGCTAAGGGAGGTAGCTACCTAATGGAGGTGCCCCTGGAGTTCCCCTTTAGGTATCCCTATCTAAGTGAAAGGCATAGCCCTGCCTCTAGGAATTTTCCATCTGTTCTAGGGATAGGCTGAAGATGTTGAAGAGAGATAGAGGATGGGTACAAAGTGCACTGCCATGATTAGCACAGGAGAATGGGATAGAAACAAGGAGACAGACCTCTGGAGTCAGGCAACCAGAGGGGCACAGGAATGTGGGAGAGGCAGGGGAGGTAATAGCAGACAGAATGACCTTTACATTCGGAGTTAGGAAACCTCTGGAAACTCCTGGCCATGGCCCAGCCTCTCTAGGTGAACTTGGGTGAGTTCTATGATACCCGTCTGTACAATGAGGCCAGTCCTGGCCAGGGTAGCTCATGGGAGGGAAGGAGGCCAGAGCAGCTGTCTGGGGTAAAGGCCACATGTGATACCTTCTCATACCAAGTGCTGGCTGAATGCGCTGCGTGGCAGGGACTCAGGACAGGAAGCAGGCCTGGGACAAGGAAGGGGGATTCCACAGCCCAGCTCCTACCCACCCTGCCTAGACTATTTGTCTTTATTTTCTGGTGCCTAAGGAAACAGTTCCTGGCCTGGCCCAGAGGGCCAGAGGGCCAGAGGGCCAGCTGACTGGGCTCTGGCCATGCTCTAAGGACAGATAGAGATCTCAAGTGACAGAGGCCCTGGTCCTGCCACTGCAGGAACAAAAGGGGCCCCCCACTTGGCCCAGAAGAGCCCCATGGCTGTCTTTCCCTACCAGTCCCAGACTGCCAGGTGGTTTGCTCCTCTGATCTTGGAAAGGCCTTTCCTCCTCTCTCCCCTACGCCTCCAGTTAACTCCCACCTCCCCTCCTGCAGGCAGAAACACGTCTTTTCTCTTTTGATGTCAGTGGAGAGAGAGTTGCGCATGTTAGAACAGGAAGCATTCTTGGCTGTCACCCTGGCTGCCCCAGCTGATGAAGGCCCTGAAGCTCTTTCAGACTTACCCCATGTTATATGCCCTTTGGGTTAGCAGATCTGCAGTGAGGAAACCTGTATGCTGGACATCAGTTTAGGAGCTAAAAGGAGACCGGGGAGGTCGTCAAAGCCAGACCCGTCACTTCTATGCCTTTCTCTGTGCCTTTGTGCCTGCTGCGTCCCTATAGGGATTCCTTTTCCTTCAGACCCATTCTTCAGGCCCTACCCCTGTCCTGCTTTGAGAAGCCACCCAGCACTGAGCCTGCTCAGTGTTCACCTTCTCTGGAGGTCTTGGTCCTGCTCCAGCATCTTGGTAGTTGATCATATATGGGCCTGTTTGTCCATTTGTTCATTCCCTCATTTATTCCATAAATATTTATTGAGCGTCTGCTATGCCCCAGGCTCTGGAGATTCAGCAATTAATATAACAGTCAAAAATCCCCCTGCTCTAAAAGAAGTTTATATTCTAGTGGAGGGACTAGAAAATGGCTGAGTGAGTGAAACATGTGGTATGTTAGGTAAAGTGCTATGGAGAAATATAAACTATTTCTGTTTTGTGCTGGGGACACCAGAGGGAAGACGAAGGGCCAGGTTGGCTTGGAAAGAGCTAGAGTAGGACAGGATGAAAAGGACTAAGCGGGAAAACTACGATGAATGGGTAGAAATGGAATGAGGTGGGATGACATGAATGAACTAGAATCAAATAGAACTACATGGAATCAAAGTTTGGATAGGATCAAACGGAAAGAAGCATGATTAAATAGTGTGCAATCTAACTCAATGGAATGTAATGAAACAGTTTCAAAAGCAGAATAGAATTAAATGGACAGGAGTCCATTGTAATGGGATAGAAGCGAATGCAGTAGAATTAAATGAGATGGGATGGAAGGAATAGATCTGTCTAAACCAAACAGGGCAGGATGGGACACAAATGAAAGAATGGCTGGCCTGCCCACTCTGACCTTCTCCCCGCTTCCCCAACAGTGTTCCCCAGGGTGCTGCTGCGGACCCTGCGCCACCCCATCTTCCTGCTGGTGGTCCTGTCTCAGGTGTGCATGTCATCCATGGTGGCAGGCATGGCCACCTTCTTGCCCAAGTTCCTGGAGCGCCAGTTTTCCGTCACAGCGTCCTACGCCAACCTGCTCATAGGCGGCCTCACCATCCCATCGGCCATTATAGGCATCGTGGTCGGGGGCATGCTGGTCAAGCGCCTCCACCTGGGCCCCATGCGCTGTGGAGCCCTCTGCCTGCTGGGGGCGCTGTTCTGCCTACTTCTCAGCCTGCCCCTCTTTTTCATGGGCTGCCCTACCCACCGGATTGCAGGCATCACCCACGAGCCTGGGTGAGTGTGTGTGAGAGCACGTGAGCATAAGCAGGCGGGGAGACGTGTCAGGGAGGGGGCCAAGACAAGGCCAGATGAATTAGGGGACCCATCTACCTCAAATCTCACTTTCCACCAGCACCTTCTCCTCCCCTCCCCACCTACCTTCAGAGCAGTGGGGCTTCTGTCTCCGGATCTCCAGTGAAGGTGTCAGACATCACTAGAAGGGGCAGGGAACGTCACAGACAGGACAGTTTGGGTCTGCGGAGAGATGGAAGCCAAGGCAGGGCAAAGCCACTTGTGGGGATGGCATTTCCAGAGTGGCCAAGCCCTGTGAGCCAAGGGGAGGTGAGACAGAGGCCACGTCAGGGAGCAAGACCCAGCTCAGCCTGAGGAACACTTTGTTTCTGGCCAGAAGAAAGGCTGGCCTGGGAGCCTGCATACTCTCCATCCCTGGGGGAGGGGGGGCAGGAGTATAGAGAGAGGGGGTGAGCAGAGGGCTGGAAGCCATCTATCATGGATGCTGCAGAAGGGGCTTAAGCTCTAGGAAAGAGTTGGCTTACAGACCTCAAAGATTTGGGGTCTTTAGAGCCTGGCAACTAAAATTCTGTTGTCCCACGACCTTAAACCTTTATAGAGTTCTTTTTCCACATCTGGGCAGTACCAGGAGGAAAGCCTCTGATGCCTATCTCCCTTCTCCATCTCTTTGTCCCCCCACCCTGCCTCAGGCAAATGCCCTCTCCCAGTGGGGTCTGTCTTCGAGAGGATGTTGGAAGATACATTGCTGCCTCTTCAGAATGATTTCACTTTTCCCGGGAACTGCTCCAGGCTCAGGCTGGCCCAAGATGCAGCTAGAATTCCCCAGTTGTCTCCGTGCCCACCTCTCTCTGGGCACTTCCTCTCTCCACCCACATGCCAGCTCTCCCCACCTGCAGGAGGCACAGCTCAGGGCCCAGAAATGCTCAGCTCTTCCCTCTGTCCCTGGTCCCACAATAAAACCTCTCCCCCATCTCCCTTTCCCTTCCCCTCCTTCCTTCTCCCTTCTTTTCCCATTGAGGCGACTCTGCTGCCTCCTGTCTGCAGAGCCCTTGTTCGAGGCACGGCTGGTGGAGCTTTAGCCAGGCCCTCTAAAGTCCCCTGTTTGAGGAGCGAGCCAGAGCCTTTAAATGATTTGTAAAGAGCAAATGGGTATTTTAGCACCAGTTTTGCAAAAAGGAAATGGAAAAAAGTCACCTAGCACACATGCCAATTTCCCTTCCCTTCTGCCTCTCACCTTGACTCTGACATCTCATCTCACTGTGTTGTCCTCTTTGTGCAATTCACTCAACTGAGCTTTGGGCTCTAATTCATTGAAGAAGCCTTTTGCGACAAACTGAGCAAATTAAGGAGAATTTCTCATATTCCAGCCCAACTAATGATACTTACAGCCGCCAAGAACTGAGGGTCTCCCATGCTCCCAGCGTCCTGCCCAGTTCTTCCCATATTCTGTCTCATTGAATCTTCACAGGATCTCTGAGATGGGTCCTACCATTATCCCCATTTCACAGATGAGGATAGAGAGGCTCAGAGAGGTGAAGTCACCCACCCAGGGCTGTCCAGCTGGGAGGGGCCGAGCCTGAAGCCAGGGCTCTCCCCACAGGAGCAAGGGGCCGAGGAAGAGCCCCCAGCTCTCATCCACTCGGCCTTCCTGATGAGGGTCTGCCCCTGGATGGAGTCCCCTGGTGCAGCCTCAGTTCCAGCAGTGCCAGCCCATTCCCTCCCCTGCCTGGCAGAAAAGGAGGGAGAGATGATCTCCACCCCCCCACACACACACACTGTTGGAGGGAGACTACTCTGAGGGAAGGAGAAGGAGTAGAACTCACCTCTGCCCCGATGCTCTCCCACCCCACTCCCAACTCTGGCTACAGGCTGGCTGACTCAACAGTTGTTCTACTCACTTCCCCTGCCCCTGCTGGGCCTCTTCTCCAGGGAACCGGGATGGCACAAAGCTGGCCAGGCCTGCCACTCTGTCCATACCCACCCTAAGTCCACAGGACCCTCAGCTGGCCACTCTGGCCTCCTCTGTAGCCTGGCCATAGGCTCCCTGGCAGGTTTTCTCCCTCTTAGTTATGAAGTCAGGTCACATTCTGAGTCCCAGGGGCCCCCTCTGCACCTCTCCCAGGGTGACTTACCCCTTGGACTCATCCTCTCTTCTGATCTCCTGCCCCTATCCACCCCATCTTGCCCCAGCTGACTAGAGTGGGGGCACTCCTGGGACTTGGGGGCAGGCCCTCCAGAGGGAATTGGCGGGACTAAGGCCTGCAGTAGCCACAGTGAACAGGGTAGTGATGTGAGCTGAGAGGTTGTGAAACTACAGGATGGTGATGGGAGGGGGTCCCCAGCTGAGCTAAGGGAGACACTGAGGCCCAGTGAGAGGCAGGGACAGGTCAGTGACCCTGCAGCTAGTCAGGTGCCCTGACTGGTCCCAACACACATAACTCGAATTTTCTAAGAAGAGGAAGCAATCCAGCTCATCAAAAAAAAAGCACTTTTCATCTGAGACTAAATTCTGGGATGAGTTTATCTTGTGTTCCCTAAAGAAGGGCCACTGAAGAGTGGAGATGCTTGCAAAAATTCAAAGGCTTGTAGGCTGTTGGGGCTAGAAGGGGTCTCAGAGGCCTCCATCCGACTGTCCTCCCTGCTTCTCCCACTGGGAGGCCTCCCGCAGCTTCTAGTTCATCTCCCTGCTTGCACATCTCCATTGCAAGGTGCCCACCACTGCACCTTCATGGAACAGCCCTGACAGTGAACAAATCTCTGCGTGGAGTTGAAACATGTGGGCATTGCTCTTGGGGTGGGGAGCTGGGCTGCAGGGGTGAGGCGGCCAGGAAGCCAGGCTAACTCTGCCAGCTTTCTCTCCCCCCAGCAACTTGCCTGGACTAGAACAGTTTCCAGCCTGCAGAGGGAATTGCTCCTGTCCATTGGACGACTTTAACCCTATCTGTGACCCCAGCACCCATGTGGAGTACCTCACACCCTGCCAGGCAGGCTGCACAAGCCGGGTGGTCCAGGAGGCTCTGGACAAAAGCCAGGTGGGTCCGGCCTCTGACGGCTCCCTCTGCCTCCCTGGGGCTCTCCGCCCCTCCCTGTCTTTGTGCACCCATCACACTCTCCATCTTTGAACATTCTCATTCTGTGGCTTTTCCATCTATCTGTTGGCCAGTCTGCCTCCTTCTGTTGGTCGATGTAGAACATTATTCTCACAATAAACTTTTATCGCCAGTCTGGGCCCAGCCATGGGCCAGGCCCCAGAGCACAGGGGTGAACCAGATCTGGCTCCACCTGTCTGTGCAGGGGAGAGGCAAAAGGAAACAAGTCAGGAATTCCAGGGCTGGTGGTAGGCAGGAAAAAGGGTCCCCACAAGTACAGACAAGGATAGAAGAAGATACATCCTGCCTGGAAGGGTCCTGGAAGGCTTTCTGGGAAGTGGCCTTTGAGCTGGATCTTCAAGGATGAGTGAGCAAACTAAGAAAGGGCTTTCCAGGCAGGGGGAGCAGCAGAAGCAGAGTCTGAGAGCGAGCACGTGCACATGGCACACGCACACAGCGTTTCAAGAAACTGCAAAGAACTTATTGGAACAGAAGCATAAGGTTTCAAAGAGGGAAAGCGAGGCCCAGGCAAAGAAGAACCTTGAATGCCAGGCCATCAGTAGGGACCCTATCAAGAGAGTGACGGGGAGCCTTGGATAGGTTTTAAGCAGGCAAGTGACAGGGTCTGATCTGTGTCTGATCACACTTGAGACCACAGTGTGGAGGAAGGTGAGCAGAGTGCAGGCTAGGAGACAGGGAGACGGTGGGACGGCTGGCACAGTGAGCCCGGTCGGTCAACAAGTCAGTCAACAAACCTTCGCAGAATCCCTCCTCTGTGCCAGGCCCTGTGCTGGGGACTGAAGACCCAGAGGCAAGAGGCCCTACCCTCAAGGGACTCCCAGCAGGGAAGAGAGGGCAGAATAATCAGCAACGTGCACACTGTGAACCTTAAAAAGGTCACCGAGACTAGCCACTCCTCTTTCCCTTTCTTCTCAGTCCCCCCTAATGACAAATGAGGATAATATCAGCCTTCCTCAGGCCCCCAGGCTGTAGATTAACATGTATGTATGTGTGTGTGTGGGGAGGTGTTGGGGGGGTACAGTGTCAGGCTGGTCATTATGACACCATGTCCCTCTCTCCAGGGCTCCCCACCTTTGTCATGCGGAACCCCTGCCTTTGCATCCTGCTGGGTATCAGCATCTAAGCCCAAGGTTCCTCCAAGTAGAGAGACCTGGACCCCACGGCTAGTGCAGAGTAAAGCACCTGGTCAATGGGGTTTCAGAACCAACAGGAGCCACCCGGGCTGTGCAAACCGTATTTGCAATAATCATAATCCCAGGCCTTGGGCCTCCTTAGCACTCACTGTTCTTGCCTGGTTTGATCTCCCTAAGACCCTTCCAGAGGACCCCAGGCCCTTCCAGCTGAGGCAAGATCCCCAAGAGAACAGTAAACGTTTGTGGATATGGGCCCCTGAGCACTAAGGCCAGGCCACCCAGTTCGAATCCCTATTCTACCTATAACTGGCTCTGTTAGGCAAATTATTTGATCTGTGCCTCAGTTTCCTGGTCTATAAAATGTAGGTGATCATAATGAGTACCCACTGTATACTAGCCACTGTGCCAAATGCTTGCCTCAGCTGAATTCATTGAATAGCAAGTGAAGAGCCATATGACATAACCTACGAAAAGCAGTTAGCGTGCCTAGTGTCTGGGACATTTTAAGCACTAGGTTATACACACTCCTGCTAAGTCCATTATACAGATGAGAAATGGAGGCCCAGGGAAGGATTAGGCATTGCCCAAAGCCTTAGTGCCAGAGCTGGGATTAAAACCCAGGGTTCTGGCCTCCCAGCCCAGCCCCCTCCCCAGAGCATCCTCAGAGGTTGTGTCTGGGTATAGTATTGGGGGGAAGGTGCAGCTGGGCCCTGGTCAGCATCAGGAACTGTCGCCCTGGCCTGGAATAGTCTCTGGCCTGCCTCTCCAGGTTGATGGTGAGCTCATGGGCTCAGGGCTGCGTCAGTCAGTGCCCAGCATGGCTGCACTCAGTAACCATTTATGAACACGTAAAGGACCAGGAGAAAGATGGAAAGAGGTGGGTGCTTGGTGGGATCTGGGGCTCAGGGGGTAAGGCTGAATCCCCCTGGGGAGTGAGAATCAGAGGCAGCTGGAGAGACTGAAGTCATCCATAGGAAGAACTTCCTGCCAGAATTAGATGAATGTGAATGAGGGCTGGGAAAACCCCAAGAGAAAGGCCTCTCACTTTGTGTCCACCCCTGCAATCTTCTGCTCCCCAGAAAAGGCACGGGGGCAGGTGATTTCTCTTCCAGTAATCTTGCCTTCGCATATTTCTCTCCTTACCTGTCCTTCCATTGAACCGGGTGGGCTGCTTAGCCTGTAGGCAAAGGTCCAAATGGTGTGTGCTCAGCCTTAGCGTGTGCAGGCGCTCTGCGAGGCAATGGAAAGAGCACCCAGTTACCCAAGCCTGAATCCCAGGTCTCTCTCTTCCTCATTTTGCCTTGCCCTAATTTTATCTATTAAATATCTCTCAAATCAAAACCCTTTTCTGTATTCTCCGCCCCCTCCTCCTGCCTCCCTACCACTCTCTCCACATTGGGCATCTTGGCCTGTCTTCGTGCCCCCCACCCTCCCCCTCCCCGGGCCGTCCCCTCCCAGGGGCCAGAGCAGCTTTTGTACTGTCAGGTCTTGTCCCTTCCAAGCTTACAATCTTCCCAAGGGTCCCAGGGTCCAGCTCAGGGCCTCCCAACCCTTTCCACAATGGGAAGTGTCTGAGGCCGCCAGGGTTGGAGGTGAGAGGCTGCCCCAGGCCGACCAGACCCCCTCGAGGGCTGATGGGACCCACCCCTGCACGCCTGTCTCCCAGCAGAGGCCGAGGGTCCCTGGGGCACCCGGTCAGAAACTCTGATCTATGGGGAAGAGAAGCCCAGGCTTCCTGGCTTGCTTTGCTCCTGTGAGGCGCCTGAGGGCACTGGCAGTCTAGACCACTTCTGAAAGAATCCTAGGCTGGAAGTTTTCCAGGCCACGGTAGGGGGTGGGAATTTGGGCTACAGTCAGACACACCTTTGGGCCAGCCTAGGGGCCATTCCTTACAGTCTGAAAAGGAGTCAGCTTTTACTCAGAGCTCAGCCTCTGGAGGGGTCCCAGTTTTCTGGGGGTCTCCTAGTAGACTTCACTCTGGCAGGAGGGAGGGCTAAGATTTATCCTCTGGCCCTGAAGCCCCCAGACCTCAGAAAGCTGTACTCCCTAGTACAAGTTCCGCAAACATATCGCGGCCAAAGCTTATTTCCGGATTCTGCTCACCTCCCTGGATTCCAGGCTCTTAGTTCTAACCCGAGTTTTTCACTTTCTGCCAGCTCATGGATGCACTCAGGACAATGTTTTCAATACTTCATCCAGCATTTTAAGTTGTTGGCAGTATGATTGGCAGGGTGCTGGTGCACTGTGTTTCTGGAAACAGCAGTCCAGGTTCCTCTTTTGTGTCCCAAGCTGGTCACCGTGTCTTCCCAACGCAATCCTGGAGCGCCTCCCCTCTGCCCTCTCCCGCGTGCACGCTCTGCTCCAGGCTCACTGAAAGATTTGCTAGGTTCTTTCCTTCCACTTTCATGGGATTTTGCATTTGACCTTCCCTCTGCTCATTTCAGTTTTCCTCTCGGAAAACTCCTATTCATTCCTCAAGACCCAAATCCAACGCCCCTCTTCCAAGAAGCCTTCCTTGCCCTTCACGTGCTGAGCCAGGGTGCCCGCTGTGCTGCCTGCATCTCTCCATCCTTTTGGAGAGAAGAAATCTCCATTTTCCCTTGAGAGTCTAGTCTGGAACCCAGTGCCCTGGAAGAGTTCCTTCCCCAAAACACTCTGTTACTTTGATTCTTTGTGCAGCCAGTCGGGAATTTGGAACACTCTGGCATTACCAGGTGAAAGAAAGAGAGTGTGTGTGCACATGTGTATGTGTGCGTGTGTGTATGTGACTGGCTGAGTGTGGATGTATGTGTGTGGGTGGGTGTGTGAGTGTATGTTGTGGGACTGTGGTGTGTGGGAGAGACAGTGTGTGGTGTGTATGTGTATGATTGTGTGAATGTGGGTGTATGTGAGCGTGTGTGAATGTGCGAGTGTGGTGTGGTGGGGCTGATGCTCTTCCAGGCCCCTCTCTCTTTTCTGTTCACCACTTCCCTCTCCCGGCAGCCTCAGCCCATGTGTGTGTGAACCATGCGTGTCCAGGGTCGTGCTTGGCTGCAGGGGTCAGAAATCCCAGCCTCCAGCCAGCTCCACCCCAGCTGGCTCGTGCCCTTGGGGCCTTCCGGGGCCTTCTGGAGCCTTCTGGGGCCTTCTGGGGCCTGGGCCAGCTGTTTGCCCTTGGAGGCTCCTGAAGGCTTTTCTCTGCCCCCTCCCCACCCTAGGTTTTCTACGCCAACTGCAGCTGCGTGGTAGGGGGAGGCCCTGTGCCCGCGGGCTCCTGCGACTCCGCCTGCAGCCACCTGGTGCTGCCCTTCATGTTCCTGGTCAGCCTGGGTGCGGCACTGGCCAGTCTCACCCACACACCCTCCTTCATGCTCATCCTAAGGTGAAAGCAGGGGCAGGCCACACCTGGTGGATACCAAGAAGTCCTTAACCCTAGGCAGGACAAGGAATCCTGAGGGAGGGGTTCCAAGAAGGAGGCCACTCGGGTGTGCTGGGCCCCCCGCAACAGGCCAGGCTCTCGCTGCCCCATCTTCGTCCTCATGGCAACCTGCTAAAGTGAAGTTTCCTCCCCATTTACAGATAGGAAAACCGAGGTTCAGAGAGAGTCAGATGTCAGCCCCAGGTCTTGTCACAGCCACTGGGCGGAATAGTACTGGTGCCAGCACCAGAGCCCAGGTCCTCACTTGCCTCAGGGGATGGGAGGCCACACCTAAGGCCCTGCCCTGGCCACCCAGTCACAGCAAGGAGAAAGTGGAGTGTCCCCCGACTCCCCGCCCCCACCCTACATGTGATGAGTGGGCCACAGGAGGTACACCCAGAAAACCAAGCCCTGTAAGTTGTGGCTCATGAGCCTTCAAGTCAATAAGCACTTGTGTGTCCACTGTGGACCAGCCCACGCAGACCACTGCTTCTTGGTTCATGTTCTTTCTGGCCTTTGTCCTGAGGGTGCCTGCTGGGACCGACAAATTGTTACCTAAGGCCAAAGTCAGCATTCCTAGGGTGGGGGCTGGAATAAAGGGACCTCAGAGCAGGACAATTCTAAATTTTCATCATGTTGGGATTATTTTGGTTCCCCATCTGTTTTCTAGAAAATTAGAAGGGAGGGGCGCCTGGGTGGCGCAGTCGATTAAGCCTCCGACTTCAGCCAGGTCACGATCTCGCGGTCCGTGAGTTCGAGCCCCGCGTCAGGCTCTGGGCTGATGGCTCAGAGCCTGGAGCCTGTTTCCGATTCTGTGTCTCCCTCTCTCTCTGCCCCTCCCCCCGTTCATGCTCTGTCTCTCTCTGTCCCAAAAATAAACGTTGAAAAAAAAAATTAAAAAAAAAAAAAAAAGAAAATTAGAAGGGGGATGGAGACCATCATAAACACGACAAGACATGTAGATCTGTAAAGCAGCCTGGCCAAAAGAAAGAAGGTAGAGGAATCAGATGCCCCCGCAAGGCAGCCCTTTTAAGAGGAGTTACTGCAGGTGGTGTGCTCACAGATTCTTTTTTTTTTTTTTTTAATTTTTTTTTTAACGTTTATTTATTTTTGAGACAGGGAGAGACAGAGCATGAACGGGGGAGGGTCAGAGAGAGAGGGAGACACAGAATCTGAAACAGGCTCCAGGCTCTGAGCTGTCAGCACAGAGCCCGACACGGGGCTCGAACTCACGGACCGTGAGATCATGACCTGAGCCGAAGTTGGATGCTTAACCGACTGAGCCACCCAGACGCCCCTCACAGATTCTGACCCCCTGACGCCCACCAGCTGTGGGGTCTTGGCCAAGTCAACCTGTCTAAACATTCATCAGTTTCCTTATCTGTAAAATGGGCCTGATGGCATAAACGACCTCATGGGGGTGAGGCGGGGGTGGCAGTACAAAATGAGCTCATAGGGAGCACTCCCAAAACACCAGCTGCTGGTATTACTACGAACGAGGAGCCAGTGATTTCCAGGGCAAACTAGGCTGGGGCTTCACGGCATTTGGGGAAGTTGGAAGCCATGTCTGGCTGCCTAGCTTCAGGTTTTGCCAAGTGTAGGAGGAGAGGGGAATCTGGTGGACTCAGGGGTAGGGAGAGGGGAGGTGTCTGTGGCCAGGAACACAGGGAGCACAGGACCCTGATGGCCAGTGGGGGTGCCTGGAACATGGGTACTGGGCTCGATAGGTTGAAGGGAAATGGAGTATGGAACCTGAGCCCACCCAACCCCAAACCCACAGACCTTCAGACTGGGAGAAGGCTGGCCCCTGGGTGGTGAGAGAGCAGGGGATGGTGAGAGCCCCTTGAGGGCCGAGACCCTCTCAATCCTCATGTCACCGTGTTTCTGCTTCTTAGGGGAGTGAAGAAAGAAGACAAGACACTGGCTGTGGGGATCCAGTTCATGCTCCTGAGAGTTTTGGGTAAAGAACCTTCATGGGACCCTTAGACACCCACTGTGTGCTGGGTCTGTGGCACAGGGATGAGCGGGACCCAGGTCCTGACCTTAGGGTTCACAGGCCCATTGGGCAAACTGGACCTGGTACCCTGGAAGTGGGTGTGCAAGCAGCTAGAGGGCCGTCCAGGGAGGCAGCATCTCACATCAGGGTGAGGGGTGGGCTTGAGGGCCAAAGACTTATGGGACAAGAGGCCCCAGTGGCTCTGGGGGGGTTGCATATGCCAGGGAGTAGGGGGGTTGGGTAATGCAGGATGCCAGGCCCATTGTCCCCTGAGCATGTCCTCCTCCAGCCTGGATGCCCAGCCCAGTGATCCACGGCAGCGCCATCGACACCACCTGTGTGTACTGGGCCCAGAGCTGTGGGCGGCGGGCCGTTTGTCGCTACTATGACCATGACCTGCTCCGAAACCGGTGAGACCTGAGGTGGGGGGGGGTGCCAAGGGCCCCATGGGGAGGCTGTCGGAAATACTCTTGGGGTCTCAGGTGGGACAGCAGCAGGGACGAGAGGCCCATCGATATCCCCCTGCTAGGCAGCAGGTGCTATATCCAGTTCACCAGTCCTGCGAGCTAGCCACTGTCCCCCAACTCTTCTGGATGAGGAAAGTGACCCATTAAAGCAGCCCAAGGTCACACAACTGATAACAGGCAAAGCTGGGCCTTGAACCCAAATGGTCTAACTATGATCTGTGCAGGAACATGTGTCACCGTGGCGGACCATGGGGGAGGATGAGGGGAGCAGCCCAGCTGTGAGAAAGATGGGGAGTTGAGGTGGGGTTGGGAGAAGGCCAATTTAGGACACAAGAGGCTTGGGATCCAGCCCAGCTCTGTCTCTTTCATTGGGAGACCTGTCTTTTCTGGAACTCAGTCTTCCCATCTGTGCAATGGGGAACCCAAAGAAACCTGAAGGCAGAGAGCTGCTGGGATGGGATAGGGGGTTGAAGGGGACTCGCTAACAGGGCTGGGAGCAGGGAGTTGGTCACTTCCAGCTCTGAGGAGGGCATGGCTCCTGTGGGCTGGGACTGACTAGTGCCCTTTCTATAGGAAGAAAGATCAAATAAGAGCTTTGGTGAGTTAGGGAAAGAGTGGAGAGGGAATCCTCTTGTGGCAGGTGGGGTGATCCCAAGTTGCAACTATCAGGCCTCCTGAGCCCTTAGAGAGACAGGACTGTCCCAGGCTATAAGCCAGCTGGGGACAGGGCAGGGAGGATGCCCAGGCTTCTGCCTCCCTGTTCAGGACTCCTTCTGCAGAGCATCTCCCCCTTTTCCAGGGAAGGGGCTAATTCCAGGGGCTTCCCCATCTCCCCAACCAAGGCCATGGTGATAGGGTCCATTGCCCTGGGGCTGGAAGCCTCTTTTCCACCCGCAATGTCTCAATGTCTCTGATCACACAATGGGTGATGATTGCTGACCCTACTCTGCCCCAGGTCAAGGCCATCCAAGCCCTGGACAAAGGAGGTCCTGAGTTGACAGGTCTCTTGCTCTTTTCCAGGTTTGTCGGCCTCCAGTTCTTCTTCAAGACAGGCTCCCTGGCTTGCTTTGCCTTGATTTTGGCCATCCTAAGGCAGCAGGACAAAGAGGAGAGGACCCAGGTCACCGTATCCATCCCTGGCCTACAGCAACAGCAGCCATTAGTGTCAGGGCCAGAAAAGAAGCCTGAGGAATTCAGAGCGTGAGCTGGTCCCAGAGTGGCCGCCACTGGGAATACCTCCTCTGGGCTCTTTGCCCAATATTGGGCGTCAGGAACCCCGTTTTCTAATTCAGACTCCTCTGCTAACTTGCTATGTGACTTTGGGCAAGTTTGACCCTCTCTGGGCTTTTGTGACTCATCTGAACCAAAGAGTTGTCTAGGGGTTTGGTGTGTTGGCCACTTCTAATGCAAGATGGTCTTCCCCCTTCCTCCCCCAGCCAGACAGGCTGACCTGACTAGGCTTTCCTGGTGGAAGGACTGCATATCTTTCTCCCAGGTCCTAAGATAGAGAAGTAGACAACAGTAGGCCAGGCTGCCCTGCACACCTAGTCCTAGCCTAGCTTTGCCACTCACCGGGAGCACCCTCTCTGGGCCTCAGCCACCACTTCTGTCAGGTGGAAATGGACTTGCCAGCTTTCAGGCCTCTTCCAGCTATGACCATCTGTGTGGTCAGTATGGACTCAGGTCTCATCCCCAGCCCCACTCAGCCTGGAGGTGGGGCCAGGACAGCCTCCGTCAAGAAGTGTCCATTTGGCGCCCCCTGGAGGCAGAGCCCTGAACTCTGAGCGGGACCTACTAGGGAGGGAGCTGGCCTCACAGGACATCCAAGCTGATCGGGGTCTCCAGCAAACCTGGTGTGAGGGCCCCTGGGGAGTTTAGCTGAGGCGGAGGCTCGCTCTCTGGACTCAGGAAGTCCCAGTCCTTGCCCTCAGGGAACCACAGTCTGGGTGTGGCCTAGTCTCTGCCTTCAGGGCTCCAGTGGGGAGGGAGACCCAGGTCCCACACTTGGGCATTTTCTGACTTCAAAGGCCAAACACACTCTGCACACATTCACTGGTACTTATGCATTGCCAAGATTTCACTATGACCAGGGCCCACCAAAGTCACTGTTACTTTTGTGACTAGATCCTAATTTCACCATTTCCTTCCTGGTGCCTGACTGTGGCCTGGGGCTGTATAGGTGCCTGGTTCTGTGATAACCATGTTTTGGGGGTAACATCTGGTTCTCTGTGATGCCTGAGTTGGTGTAAGCACCTGTTCTTTGTAAGGCCCAGGCCTAGAATGCTGGGACTTGTTAATGCCAGGCTCTATGTAATGAGCGGGTCTGTGGAATGCTTGTGTCTGAACCAACTGGTCCTTATCTTCAGTGGCCTTGTCTTGTTTTATGGCTAGTCTTATCTGGCCTGGTTATCTCCCTGAGAGGGGGAGAGAGTTTCCCCCATCTACTCCAGCCCATTCTGTTGCCACCACATACCTGACCTGGCTGGGACCTGCTGCTTGGGAGGCAAGAGACAGATCTGTCAGCAGCAGCTTCCCAAGCCCTGTGCTGGAGGCAGGGGAGAAGCTGGGAGGCAGGCGGGGGGCAGGAGGGCAATGCAGCTCTGACCCTCTGAGCATCTCCCTGTGGCAGGGCTTTGAGGCTCTCCCATGTGAAAGAGGAAGGGGAAGGTACAGAAGTTCTCACTCCCATTTTGATTCTATTGGCTGGTATCTTTAAATGTTTAACATCTATCTGAGCCTGTTATTATCAATGCCAAGATTTTCAAATTCTCCTCCAACAAGAGGATGCTGTTTACGTTTTATATTCCTTTTCCCAGGTTTTGCAGAAATAATTTGGAGTTATAGATACAGCTTATTATTAAATTTGTTCTTGCATAATGTCTCTTCTATTACAAAATTCCTTTCTTACAAACTGCATTAGAGTTTGCAACAACCACATTACTTCCAGCTATTTAGATTTAAGTTTTACTGGATTCATTATTCACTATTATTTCTTATATATGACATCTTTCCCTGTCTGTATATTCTGGTCTAATTTTCATTTGACTGGGTTACTTCCTCTAGTCATGGTTTCAGAAATGGGATCAGGTCATGAAGTTTGTGAGGCTTCACCTGTCCAAATTGTCATTCACGTTTTACAGAAAAGGAAACAGTTCAGAAAAATTAAGCAACTTGCCAAGATCAGACAGAACATAAATGGTGAAGCCAGGGTTTTGTGCAAATTGAAGCTTATAAACTTTGGGGAGCCCTCTTTAAAAGAAAAAAGAACACAAAATTGGTAAGAAAGAGTGAAAATTTACCTCTTTGAAAATAATGAGAAAAGAAGTCAAAAAAATACATCACACAATTCAGGAAAATAGCATGCTTTTTACTAACTCTTGTGCACACCTCTAAAATACATTCCCCCCCCCCCCCCCCCCGACGATTGGAAGGATTTTCTGCAGCCTCGCTTCTGGTTCTGTCACTGCAAACCTGTTTCTTCTCTAGTGCCCATGTACTTCCAGGGCCAGGTAGCATAAAACACATTCATGCTATGAGATGACCTCTGGATATGATACCTTGATGTCACAATGCTGAGTGAGTTGGACTGAGGAGGAAGATTCCTAGAGGCCATTCTCTATACAGAGGTAGGTAGCAATGATTTATCTATATACAGAGGAGATTGAGAATCACATAAATATATCCCAATGAGCCCAAATTAAGGTGATCCCAAATTCAACTGCCCCTTAGCCAGATCCCAGAAATGCCCATGGCCCCTGCAACCACCTCACATAAAGAGAAACTGGGACACAAGTAGCTGGAGTAGAAGGAACTAGCAATCTTAACTGCTTGTGGTTAAAGCATCTTACTTTTGCAGATTTCCCAAGGATATGACAACCTGGACACATTGCAGAGGCCCCTTCCTGGGCCTAGAGAGAGACCCGGATACTCAAGCGGCATTAGCTTCATGCTGAATCTGCCTCTGGGTCAAGCTCAGCTTTGAAGGAGAAAATGAGGTCCTTGTGTTTAAAATCTCCCAGGCTGGTCAGGGCGAGGAGACTCCAGGAGTCATCGCAGGAGAGACATGGGGCTGAGAGCCAGGGGTGGAACAGGTCAGGGCTGGAGGGGTTCCCAGGGACTGATGGATTCCAGGGAGCCATGCTCTTATGGCCTCTGGCCAATGAGGAGCCACAAGCTATTGCATCTGTGAGCTCACTTTATTCTCATCCTGCCATTGGAAGTTGGGAGAAGTCATTAAAGTCTCCATGCTAGTGTCAACTGGTGGTAAAATCTAGCAGTTTCTCCTGGGACCAGAATGAACATCTTGATGCCTGGCCTAGAGGCCCTTTGGCAGACCCACCCTGGAAAGTTGCAGGTCAGGCAGATGCCTCTCTGGAGCTGGGAGCCAGGAGCCATGATTGGAGTGCAAATAAATGAAGAGCAAGAACCCACAGCACCTTCGGCATTCTTTGGTGGCCACGTTGAATTCTTTCCCCCTAACATTCCCCAACACGGGCACTTCCCGCTACCTAGTAGGCCTGCTTCATGCCCACCCCACTGCTTGGCTTTCCATCCCACCTCATGAAGTCCCACCCAATCTTCCAGACTCAACTCAAAGGCCACCACCTCTACAGAGAAAGCCTGGTAGAGGTAATGGAGGGTGGATGACAACCACCTTAAAGACACTGATAAAAAGATATATCTCCATTAAAATTGCACACAGTCATATAAACACTTGTGCATCTGATTTCAGAGGCTGGGGACCATCTGAAGTCTGGCTGTAGACCTCTGGTGGAGTGGAGTGAAAAGAACAGTTTTAGAGTCAGTGAGATTTGGGTTCAAATCCTGACTGCCACTTACTCACAATGTGACCCTGAACAAGTGATTTAACTTCTCTGCATCTGTTTCTTCACTTGTAAGGTGAGGCTGATCCTTCCTCTTTCCTGTCTCCCAAAAGTTGTGAAGACCAAATAATAACATACAGGCAGTGCACCTGATGACCAATATTTGTACGTTTCCTTCCCCTGTCCCTGAAAGAATTTAAGGCACACATAGAACATGGGGGCAGGATTGGGGTGAAGACAGAGGGAGGAGCCACCAAGGAGGGAGACACACTGCCCTGGCTGCAGCTCTGTTTGTCCCCTAATCTCTCTTCCACTGTCAGCCAGGGCTCAGCCTGCCCAGCCTTATCTCTCCCCACAGCCAGCCTGGGACAGCTTTTCTCAACTAGATTTACATTTTTATTGATTTTCTTTCTCCCTTCTAGAGCAGTCCCTTCCCCTGCTGCCCCTTTTGCTATAAAATGGGCTTACCCTGGGAAACAGTAGTTCTGGGGCTGACCAAGAAGTGATGGTTCAAGGATGGATTCATTCACCATTCATTCATTCGTCTGTTTGTTCAACCACCCACCCAACCAACAAATCCTACATGGCTGCTCTATGCACCTGTGCTGGCACTGCTGGGGACACAGTCATGTGTCAGATACAGCAAACTCGTAGTGTAAGCAGACAAGCTGACACACAGTGACAAAAGCATGAGTAGTCATATAGGGAATAAAGAAGAGGAAGCCACAAACTCTTCCTGGGGCCATCAGGAAAGTCTTCCAGAACAGGTTAGATCAGAGCTGGCTTAGGAGATTAGGCAGGAAGTTCCCAGGTAAGATGAAGGGATTGGGCATGAGAAACACTGGGATGCACAAAGATAGGGAGACATGAGAGAGCAAGGTGCAGGTGCGTCTGAGATATGACACAAGAGCAATGTGGCAGGGGTGTACTGTGCTGGGTGGGGCAATCAGGAGAGACAGGAGAGCTGAGGCTGGAGACACCACTGGGGACTAAGCCTTGAGTTCCAGCAGAAGGCTTTGGATATCTTCCTGAGGGCAAGGAGAAGCCCTTGAAGCATTGATTGATGGATAATTCCATTGACTGGTTATTTTAAGTGGAGTGACATGACAAGATTTGTGTTTTAGAAAGGCTGCTGGCTGCACCATGGGGGCTTTGAGTGGTAAAGGGAAGCTGGAGGCCAAGAGCTCAGGCAGGAGGCTGGTGCGCTAATCAAGGGGAGAATTAGGAGGTCCTGAACCGGGTCAAGAGAGGCATCCTAGAAGTGGGGACATCTAAGCTGAGTCTTGAAAGATGAGTAGGAACACACCAGGTGGAGAAGCTGGGAACGGTGTCTAGGGAAAAGAAAGGGCACAGATAAAGTCTCAGCATACAGAAAGCTCCTGGCAGGCTTGGGGAATTTCCACTAGTTCAGCATGGCTGCAGTGTGGCCTAAGAGAGGGGTCATGGTGAGGGATGAGGCTAAAGAAGTGAGTCGGGGCCTTAAACTTCTCTCAATATTCTGTCTCTGGAAGCAAAACTCAGGTGGGAGAGAAGAGGGGGAGTGCTGGCCACCTGTGCAGAGGTAGTTGTGTGGTACTGGGAGGGCCCTGGGTCAGGGGTGCTCTGTCCTCAAAGCACAACTTTCCATACTCAACAACACTTCACATTTTACAAAATCCCTTCACACTTGATCTTCACGGTTTCCTGGTGAGGCATGTGGGACAAGGGTTATATTTCCCATATAGTGGACAAATAAACTAAGGCCTAGAAAAGCACAAACATTTGTCCAAGGTTGCTCAAGAGCCTCTCAAAATTCCACTGTTTTTTCTAATAAAACTTCTTGCCACAGAATCACATATACACACTAGATGATGTAGTGGCTGCTAACTAATGTGATGGAATAAAAAAAAAAAAATGAGAGGAGACACATCAGAGAAAGAGACCTCCTCTTTCTGTTCCTCAAACTTCACCCTGCAGACATTCCAGCAGAGAAAACAGAACCAGGTTCTCCCTCTGCTCTGGAATCCAATAAACATGAGGGCAAATCCCAGCTGTGCCACTTTCCAGGTGTGAGAGGTCACTGCACTCAGCATTGGTTTTCTCATCTTAAAAATGGAAGGAATGGGGTGCCTGGGTGACTCAGTCAGTTAAGTATCCAATTCTTGATTTGGGCTCAGGTCATGATCTTGCAGTTGTAGGATGGAATCCCGCATTGGGCTCTGTGCTGGGCATGGAGCCTGCTTAAGATTCTCTCTCACTCTCCCTCTGTGTATGCATATGCTTGCTGTCTCTCTCTCTCTCTCTCTCTCTTTCTCTCTCTCTCTCTCTCACACACACACACACACACACAGACACATAAGACACAAACTCCACCTTTCAGGTTGTTGTGAGGGTGTAATGTGACAATATAGCACTACAGCAGTTAACTACTGCTGAGTAAGAAACTACCCCAAAACTTAGCAGCTTAAAATAACACATATTTATTATCTCACACAATTTCTAAGGATTGAGAACCCAGAAGCAGCTTAAAATAACACATGTTTATTATCTCACACAATTTCTGAGGATTGAGAACCCAGAAGTGGACTGACTGTGAGATTGTGGCTCAGGATCTCTCATGAGGTTGCAGTCAAGTGTCAGCCAGGGCCTGCAGTCATCAGAAGGCTTAACGGGGATCCACTTCCAGGCTCACTCTGTGGTTGTTGTCAGGCAACCATTTTTTGCTGGCAGTTGGTCAAAGGGTTTAGTTTTTACACAAGCCTCTCCATAAGGGTACTCTTGCCGTGATGGCTAACTTCCCCTGGAATGAATGATCCAAGAGAATGTGTGCTACCAAGATGGAAGCCATGGTGTCTTTTCTAATACAATCTTGGAAGTGATATGCCATAACTTTTTCATATTCTATTGGTCACACAGACTAACCCTGGTACAATGTGGGAGGGGAACACAAAAGTTGTAAACACCAGGAGATATGGAGCATTGGAACCAGCCATTGGAAGCTGGTTACAAGTGGCCAGAGGAGTGTCTGGCACACAATTATTCATTAGTAGCTGCTATTAGTTTCCCAATGCTCACAGACTGCGTGGGACAACAAGACTTGAACATGAACAGATGGAAGAGCTTGGCAAAGTAGACTTGAATTGGGTGATGCTCAATTATGTGGTAGAAGAGGGTGTGCTGGACAAGGGTGGAAACCAGGGCAGGATCCCTAGCAGAGGTGAAAAGGACAGGAGAGGCCAATCCATAGAGGAGACAGAGTTAAGTATGGCAAGAACTACTGGTTGCCTTCCTATAGCCAATTCCCTTTCCTTGTTTTAGTAGCAAGGTACTTAGCCACAGGGATAATCCAAACCATTCATGGAAATGCCTTCCTCTTCACCAGTGAGTAGTCTAAGAGTAGACATGTGGCTTCATTTTGGTCAATAAGATGTAAGGGGATGATCCGCTTGGAAAAATCTCCTGGATGACACAGGCATGAGAGAAGAAGAACTTTTATGCTCCCATTCCCTTTCTTCCTGCTTGGGAGGACATGATGCTTGGTGCCATATCAGCCATTTTGTGATCACAGAGGAGTCCCTCTCAGAGCTTAGAATTGGAAAAGCCTTGATCATTAAACATGGTTGAGTCACCAGACAAACCTGGACCTACCTTCCTCCCCTCTCCTTGTTAAGAAAACAAAAGGTTTAAGCCTCTAAATCAGGTATTCTCTTACTTGCATTCTAACTGACTTAGTGAGCAAAGTATTCCAATTCCCTCTAGAGTTATTTCCTTTTCCCAAGGCAGATAGAGAGGAAATGTAAATGGGAAAGTGACTTGGTCTTGGAGGCAGGCGGCCTTGGTCTAACCCTAGCTCTGCCTCTGAGTTGCCCTGTGATCTTGAGCAAGTCCCTGCCCCTCTGGACCTCCAATAATTATAGCTAATATTTATTGACTGCTTACTCTGTGCCAAGCACTCCGCTAAGAGCTTCCCTTACATTATCTCATTCAATGCTCACATCAACTATAGTGTGTCAATATTATCATTCTCTCTATTTTATGGATAAGGAGACTGAGATCCAGACATATTATGTAATTTACCCAAGGTTACACACGAAATTAGTGCTGGATCTCTGGATTCTGAATTCAGGCTCATCTCTCTCTAAAACCCAGGCTCCTGACCATGATGCTGTACCACCCAGCGGTAAAAGGAAGTCTCTGGACAAAATGACCTCTAAGGGCCTTTCCAGCTCAGATATTCTTTGATTTGCTGTCCCATTTCTAGCTACATGATGAACAAACCAGCTTATCCTAGAGAAGAAAGAAATAAAGACTGTCTTTAGCCATATGAAAAGCTGTCATGTGAGTGGGAGATTAGACTTTCTCAGTGTAGCTCAGAGGACGTGAACTGGACCAGTGTGGGGACACTACAGGAAGAGAGTGCAGCTTACATAAGAGAGAACTTTCTATCTGCCATTCAGCAGGGAGTAGAGGTATGCACACAGATAATGACTCCCCTGTCATGAAACTTATGCAAGTATATGTTTAATAAACTTTTGACAGAAGTACTCCATTGAGTAGGTATGGGAATAAAAGGCTTAAACCTTATAGTAGAAATTAAATAGGAAAATATACTAGAATACTCTCAGCACCATAACTGATACAAATAGTGGGAGTCAATAAACTGGGGTTTCTTTCCCCTTTTGACACTGAGATGCTTGGATTTTAATATTCCCTAATATGGACTTTTGGTTCTTTGGCTCTAGTATTCCATAGTATTTCTATAACTTCAACACACTGTGTTCTGCCTTGCTAAGTTGGTACGGTTTTAATATTCCAACTATCCATGGTCACGTGGCTCTAGAAGCTGAGCAGTCTATGATTTTGTACCTTAATAGTCTCTAGTTTTAACAGTCCAAGATTCAATAAAGTGTCTCTCAGAAGCTCCAGAAATATGAAGGAGTTGTTCCAAATGCTGTACTTCAGTGACCTGGACATACATTGGGCTACTCCCTGTGTCCATCTTATCACTCCACCACTATCCCCCCACCCTAGCCTCGGGCTCTTCATTCCAACCAACCCTCCTCCTTGATCTCTATACCATCCTCACTCTGCTATCTCCCTAAACACTGAGGAAGTACATTCCCTCTCTATCTTCTGGCAATTATACACTGAACAAGGATCTGCTCTGTGCCAAGACTTGTGCTTACTCTAAAGGGGATATAAGGGAAGGAGAAGGCATGGTCATGACTCTCAGGAGGCCTAAGATTTAGAGACCCAAGTCTCTTGCTTTCCTTTAAGTTCAGCTCAAGCTCACCTCTACCAGCAAATTTTCCTTTATTAATACAAAATATCTAGCACCAAAAACCTCAATCAGAAGCGTGAAGATCTGAGTTCTTTGGTAGGTTATTGTGCACATTTTAATGTCTCTGTCCATCCTGTCTCCCTGATTATAACTGAGGTTTCCCTCTAAATCAAGAACATGTCTCCTCAGCTGAACTGAGATTTTCCAGAGGAAGACCAGGTCTTCCTCATAAGACTGGAGGCTCCATGTAGACATGGTCCATGCCTCCCTTATATCATACTCGAGTTAGAGTTAAAGACACAGTGATGTTTCTCCACCACTTTAACAAATTCTCAAAGGTAGTTCATAACTATCATTGGACTGAGGATTTTATAAAAGGATAACTCACATCTCCCTTTAATATGGGAAAGTCCTCAAGGCCAAGAAAGGGCTTCCACCCTCATACTGGGGTCCATCTCCCTGACAGCAAAGGGTCTAGGGCTCTTCCCTCTCTTCCTATTTCTTCAATCCCAGCTGAGGACTCTAGCCATAAGAGATATTTTTCCTAAAGATGATAAACAAATAAATGGAAAAGGGAAGATTCAGAAGACAGAATAGGAACTCAAGCCTGTCCCCAGCAGGTCCAGACCTTTTCTTACTCTATCCTGGTCCATCTTCTAAAAGCTGCTGTCCCTCTGCCTCTCCTAGCAACTCAGAGCAGTAAGTGAAGATGTCAGCACCTTGGACAGCGCCCAACCCATTACAGTTCTCAGAGCCGGCGGAAGCCAAGCTCTCCAACTCCCTTAGCCTCTGGGTGATGGATTTCCTCGTTTCTCAATTTGATTAAAGCCCAGTAGATAAGCAGAGCGCATTGTTCCTTTCTCTTCTCTCTTCCTGATGAACATAATTAACTCCGTCAGGCTGGGAATACTTGCTCTTAAATAGTGCCTTTCCAGCCCCCACCCAGGCATGCGTCAATAATACACAGTCAAAACATTTGGAAGATACACGTTCTTTCCTGGGGAATGGAAGTGGGAGAGGAAGCTCTTCCTGAGATATACAGGGGCTGTGACTGGAGACTGAAAAATTGTGGTTGGGTAAAGAAAACCTTGAGCCAAAAGTCAGGAAATCTTAAGTTTGTTCTGGCTTTGCCACTAATCCAGATAGGATCTAGAACAAGTCACATGCTCTTTATGAGCCTGTTTTTTCCATTTATAAGATGAGGATATTGGATGAGAGGATCTCAAATGCTATGTTCAGTGCTTAGATTCTATGGGGAGGATTAAAACAGAGGGAAAGAGGCTTGCCTAAGGTCACAAAGCAAGCTCGTGGCAAAGCTGGTTTTGAATTCATGACTCCTGGCTTCTACTTCAGTGCTATTTCCTTTACACAGAACTTCTCCCTTCCTCCATATTACAGAATTTCTTGCCTGGGGATGTGGCTGAGGCAGCTGAAGAGGGGTGGGATTGAGATTATTGGTGCCAACAAAAGAAAATAAAATTTAAGATATGTGGAAATGCTGATGTCTCTGAAGAGAGCAGAGAACATAGTAGAAATAATTAAAATTAGGGGGAAAGGACCACCTGATAGAGACAGAAATTCAACTCCAAACTCAGAGAATCCCATAGAGGCTTTGTTACTTCTCCAAGGCCATCCAACAAGGCAACTGTAGAATCCTCTTAAAGAGAAAGACTAAACTCTTGATTAACTACTGGGGGTATCCCTGTTAGAGAAGGAACAATATGAATCACTGCATATGTATCAGGTTACTAAAGTGTGCCCAGCTCTGTATTTGGTACTTTAGTTGGGGCATAAGGAGTAAGACATGAATTCTGTTCTCTGTATCTTTGATATGCTGCTTCTTTTACTTGGAATTACTTCCAATGCATTTATGTATGTCCACATACTGTTGTTCTACTAAGGCCCAACCCGAAAGTTTCCTCTGGCAAGAAGATATCCATAGCCTTATCCAGATACCCCTTCTCCCTCCTCTGAATCCCCAAAGCATTTTCATTGTTCCTGTTTTACAGTACTCATCATCATCTGCTTTAACTGCTCCCAAAGAATGAGCACCTGTATTTTACTCAGTTTTGAATCACTCAGAATGCTCAACACGGATTTAAAATATAATAAAACCCCAGTAAGTACTGGATGGATGGACAGATGGATGATGAATATAGATGTATGAGTGACTGGGAGAGGGAGTAGATGAAGAGATGGATGTGTGGATGGATAGGAGGTTTATATTGGTAGATGGTGAATGGATGGATGAACAGTTAAGTAGATGATCAGACAGGTGGATAGAAATGTATAAATGGGTAAATGAGTTGGTTCGTAGGTAGGTGGATGGACGGGTGAATGAGTGCATGAATGAATCTATGGGCAGCTGAATAGAACAGTATGTAGGCAGAGAGTGAGGTTGGTGAATGGATGGATGAATATATAGATAGTAGTGTGGGTGAATGGGTAGATGGATAATTGCATGATTGTATGAGAAATGTCAGGGTGGATGTTAAGAATTATGGGGAAGAAACATGGAGATGTTCCTAATTATCACAAAGATCATTTTCATGGAGACTTTCCATTGCTAATGTCAGAAAAAAAAAATGATGATGGGGATTTGCTGACTCTGTGTGTACGCTGAGTCAAAAGTGTGCTATCCAGCCTCAAAAGATCTCCGTCAATTTCAGGCTCTATCAATGGAAATCTAATATCAACATCAGAAAAGGTGACAGTCCTGCCCTGACCTGTTCACACTGTCCTGGAGTCTTTGTTCTGCTCTGTGCATCTGGGGAGATGATGATCTCCATGCCTTGTCCACAGAAGAGATACAGTGGGGAGTAATTTGTAAAGTCTACCAAATAAAGAACTAGTGAAAGAGCCAGGGGTGTTCAGCCTGAAGAAGAGCAATCACCATGTCTCAGGATCTGGCTGCCTGTTCTGGGGCAGGCCCTGTGGCCCCAGAGGCAAAGCTGGGTCTCAGAAGTCACAAGGCTGATGTCTCAGCCCCATTTGAGAAAGGCCATCATACAAGGGAAGGGCTATCTCAGGGGAGTGAGCCCCCCCATCGCTGGGGGTACACAAGTAAGATCTGGACATCCGCTATCAGAGAAGCTGCAAAGTGAAGATTTGCTTGGTGTAGAAAGTAAATAAAGATAACGCCGGGGCACCCGGGTGGCTCAGTCGGTTAAGCATCTGACTTTGACTCAGGTCATCATCTCATGGTCTGTGTTCAGGCCTCATGTCGGGCCCTATGCTGACAGCTCAGAGCCTGGAGCCTGCTTCCCATTCTGTGTCTCCCTCTTTCTCTGCCCCTCCCCCACTCACACTCTGTCTTCTTTTGTCTCTCAAAAAATGAATAAACGTTAAAAAATTTTTTTAAAAAGGCAACGCCAAGGTCTCTTCCCACCCCCAAATTATATCATCTGTTCATCTCTTCATTTCTCAATAAATTATGTTAGGCTGTGCCCTGTGCTCATATTGGAATGCTGGCCAGAGCTGAGAGTTTGGGGAGATTTGAGAGAAAGGTAGTGCTTATGGGACCCTCAACTTTCTGTCCCTGTAGGACTGGGTTTGAGAAATGAGGAGGAGGTGAAAATGTCCTTTCAGAGACCCAAATGACTGGGGAGGGGGAGGATCAGAGCCACGCAGAGCCAATCCATGACCTAGATTCCCTGTAATTAATGAGCCTACGTCACTGACGTGTTGGCTTCTGATCAGTGCTGTCTCCCCAGCCCCGCCCAACTCTCTGGTATGAGAAGATTAAATCAATTAGGAGGAGGAGATCTGGCTGGCGCTGGTTGGGAACAGAGGATAATTCACTTACATAACAGGGGATTGGGGTTTGCACTTGGCCCTTGAGTAGTGGGTGTGGGTCCTAGACCCCAGGTCTTTGGGGAGAGACTTCAAGAGTTAAAAGTGAATGCAGAAAGGGCAAGGGGGTCCAGGGAAAGAAGGAGTGATGACCCCAGGTAAAGGCCCATCTTTCGTGTTCCTCCTGAGAACTAACCCCCTGTTTTCTGGGCTGAGAGAGAGCCAAATTGAAAAATTACTCTTCTTACCCCAAATGAGAGGGGTCCCAGCCACTAGAATCATTCAACAGTGAAAATCTGACCACGCCTCTCTCCTTAGCTGGCATTTAAGGTCCTGCAGCCTCTCCCACCGCATCTCCTACCTCCAAGGCAGTGGGGGTGTGTAGAAAGGAAACAAACACGTCCTGGATTTCCCTCTGTGCCAGATTCTGGCTAGGCACTGAAGGTACAGAGAGAAACAAGTCCAGTTCCCTCATAAGTGTTGCCTTCTGAGGAAGACATATACCTGCAACACTCTGTGCCAAGCAGTATAACAGAGGACTGCAGGGGCAGGGTCCCGAGGGGCACAGTGAGGGAGGCCTCCCAGGGCCAGTTCCAGAAGGTTCCCTAGAGGAGGCAATACTTGCATTCAGTGTGCCTGATAAGAAGGATGGATTAGTGGGAGTTCTTCAGGCTGACCTGGTTAAGGGAGGGCCTTGGGTAGAGGGAACAGCATGTACAAAGGCACGGCAGTGAGACAGCTTGGCATACACTCAGGGAACTAGTTGATGCGGATGGAGCCTACAGCATAAGGCAGGAATGGGGGAGATGAGGCAGGAGAGATAGCCAGGTCCAGGTCTCACTGCCGATGGCATGCCAAGAAAGGACAGAAGCAATAATCCCAGAGTCTCTGATCAATCCACGCTTCCTGAACACTGACAGTATGCCAGGCTCCAGGTGGGATTCAGGCCTGGCTGATATTTCTGGAGTTCCACTTGTGGGCTGGGCCTGCCTGCAGCCCCTTGCCTAAGATACCCAGACAAGCAGTCTTACTGGTTAAATTTGAGCTGGCCCCTGGGGGCCTTCTCCTGATACCTAACTGGCCTCCTGAAGACCAGCCCAATGGTGAGTAAGGGCCCCATAAGGGTGGGCTGAGATGATATCCTGGAGACGGAGGTAAGGTATGGATTAAGAAATGTTTAGGAGGTTGGACTGGAAGGAAACAGCCAGGGTTTTTACCTCCAGCATGCCATCCTACGGGAAACCCAGGTCTGGAGGGGAAGAAAATGAGCTGCAAAGCTTTCAGGCTGCTTAAGTCACAGGATAAAGCAGGTGGAGGTCCAAGGAGCCTTAGGAATCCAAGTGAACCACATACAAGCTGCCTATAGGAAGCAGGCATGTAGAAATCCCTCCTTTCCTTCATTCTTGCCTTCAGCAGCTCTGAGTAACTCCTCTCTCCAGGCAGGCTCTGGGCTGAGCAGTGAGGCACAGATCTAGGATCACCCTGTTCGTTGTCCAAAGGGCCAGCAGTAAGCCCAACACTTCTAGCATATCCAGGAATTGTCTGCGTTAAAACTTTGGCTGGTAGTTAAAGCCAGTGCCTGAAATTTATTTCACTGTTGAAAGATCTAGGAACTAACCTTTGTGGTCGCAAGCAACAGCAATGGACTCAGATGAAGCAAAACAGAAAAAAATTATTAGCAGTTCCACTGGGCATCTCAGAGTGGATGAGAAAGCTGGAGAATCAAAAGAGTGGGCACCTGAATTCACAGCCAAGGTCATACAATAGGAACAGCTGGTCCCAACGCCTCTACTGGCATGGCCTTTGAACATCTCCACAGCACTACACCTCCAGATGTTGCACTGCTGCATGGCATGAGCACAGATATATTCTAATGAATCTTCCTCCCCGCCTCACTAACTGTCACATCGAAGTCCTGAGCCAGGAATGGCTGGCCAAACTGCCAGGGGGTGATGGTGGGAGAGTTATCTGGCCCCCTTCGGCTTTGAAATGGAAGGTGGGGTCCTAGCTCCCAAAGGCTTCACCTCCTGGGGGATTCATTCAAAATATAAAAATGGATTCGTTTTAGGCAGCAAAAAATGTGACAAGTGTCCACTACATTTTTATTGAGGACTCACTAAGTATGGGATGCACTGCCAGATGTTTTATATACACAGATCTGCAAGGCAATTCTCTAACTGGATAATGGTTGATCTCATTTGATAGCTGAGGAAACTAAGGTTTTAGAGGTGAAAGTAACTTCCAAAGCCACTCAGCTAATGAGTGATAGAGCCAGGATTTGAATACAGGTGGGTTTTTGTTGTTGTTATAAAGACATCATGCTGTCTCCCAAACTGTAAACCAATCACTGTACTTATGGTTCCTAACATGTAAAACAAAAACAAAAACAAAAACATGTGGGGGCACAGAAAAATGTCAAGAAGTAAATATTCCAATGTCTTCACAAAATGATTGATGGGATAATGGGATTATTGAGTAGGTTTTTTTTTTTTCCTCCTTTTTCATGTTTTCCTATACTTTTTTTTTTTTAAACTAAGAGCATGCTAGGGGCACCTGGGTGGCTCAGTAGGTTAAGGGTCCGACTTGGACTCAGGTCATGATCTCACCCCACATCGGGCTCTGTGCTAACAGCTCAGAGCCTGGAGCCTGCTTTGGATTCTGTCTCCCTTGCTCTCTGCCCCTCCCCCGCTCATGCTCTGTTTCGCTCTCTCTTTCAAGAGCAAATAAACATTAAAAAAAGATTTAAACTAACAGCATGCTTTCCCTTAATAATCATAAGAAAAAAATAAAAGTAAAAGTTTTAAAGATTAGAGCAGTGTTAACACAATTATGGAGAACATACGCTTAGAAAAAAGACGGGAAGGAAATTTGTCAAAAATGTCTCTGGATAGTGGGATCATAGGTGTGTTTATTTTTACCTTCCATTTTTCAAATTTTCTACAGTGAGCACACTCTGGAAAAAAAAAGCAAAATAACTTTAAAAAAACAGGCATAAAATTATATTAACAAAGAGATGGCAAGGCCGTGCTTTGGTTCTTTAAGTTCCTGTAGTCCTGTCCTGTAGTGGTTTGGAAGTCAACGTAGTTCTGGGTTTTCTGGGGCAGCCTGGCAGTCCCCTGCAGTGTCTGCTGCCAGAGCTAGCCCAGCTGGCATGGACCACGGTCACCACAGTTATCTCAGGCTGAGCGCTCCGAGCCAGGGTGAGAACAACTCAACATTCCCACCTCTTCTAACAACGTGTACCTTATCAGGCCCTGCTACGCTGTAAGGTAAGGACTCAGCCCCCGGAGCTGAAATTCTCTCTGTTGGTTTTATCTCTCATCTCACAGGCTTTAAGGTTCGCCTTCTCCTCTCTGAATGGGGCAGTGCTGGTCAGTTGTGTCAAATTTAAGCCCCTCTGAGGTGCCTTCTGCGTCTCCGTATCTGAGGGGCAAGCCCCCAGTCCCCTCTCTTCCCTGCACTGCTCCAGCTCCCAGTGCTGTGGATGGACGGAGGATGGATGTTCAGTCCTGTCCTGGCCCCAGTCTGGTGAGGGAGGCAGTCCTCCAATCTCAGGGAGCCTCCAGACTATTCCCTGCCTTAGAAATGTCTCAATCAGATGGAAGAGGGGGTCCTTATTTTACAGAAGTTCCCAGTGAGATGGGAAGAAAAGACAGGAGAGCGGGGCTGATTCTCATACAGGAGGAAATCAGTCTCAGCCAGCCTTGACTCCAGAAAGTTCTGTCCCAGGACTCCCATACCTTTCCAACACCTACTCCAGGTGGAACAGTCAACTACCATGGCCTTCCCTGGCCTCCAGGGCCCTCTGCTCCCTCCCCTTCTCCACCTCCCCAATCATATGGAGCTTCCTTATGCCCCATGCATCCTCCACTCCAATCTCCCCCATGAGGAGTCTTTCCACCTGCCTCCCCTGCACCTCAGTTTCTCTCTGAGAAATGAGGGAGCTAAATGAGGGAGCCAGATACTCTTGAAGGTGCTCCAAAGCAATGGAGACATTCTGTGTCTCCTTAGCCCCTTTCCAGACCCCTCCCCTTCCCACTCCCTTCCCAGCTTCTTAACTAATCTGTTCCCTTTCCTCCAGGTTCCAGGTATGCCTCCTTCCTATAAAGCTCCCAGAATCTCCAGGCTAAGACCCACTCTGGCTCTTGCAGTGACCAAGCTGCTGCAGTAAAGAATGCAGTGGGGTAGAGCAGAGGTGGCTAGGGAGGGAGGAGGGCTCAGGCCAAGGCTGAGGTCGAGGAGCCTGGGCAGGGCAGGCGGCCAGTCCTAGCAGCCGAGGCCAAAGCTACCTCAGCAGCTTCTGCAAACCCCAGCAAGGCATCTACGCTTGGGTGGAGCTCCAGAGTTGAGAGGCTCGTGGGGGAGGGGAGCACCTGCTGAGGTCAGCACAGCCTCCAGAAACCTCTCCAGAGGAGGAGGAAACCACAGAGAGTCCCAGCCCAAACTCTGGACTCAGGGATAAGAGGAAATGACACTCCTTACTCCCTAGGGGAAATGACTCAGGTCCTGGGAAGCTAGAATCCAGGGCAGAGAGGGTCCCCAGAGGACACCTGCTGGGTATAGGAATCTCCCTTACTCCCCACAGCCCCATAGAACCCATGCTCATGTGCCTTCTGGGGCAGGAAGCTCATTCCCTTCTATGGCAGCCTATTCCTCTGAGAGCTGCTTCACGCATCAACTATCAAATTGCCACTGATGCCTCCTCTGTGCCAGGATCTGTGCTGATGGGGATGCAGAGATACATCTGGTTCCTGCCCTCATGGAGCTTGCCACTGAAGTGGGGAGACAGACGCGACCAAACGCTGCAGGGAAAAGCGGTGGAAGCCCAGAGGCAGTCCTGAGCTAGCTTTGGGGCAGGGTTGGGTGGGGGGGGTCTGCCTCTCAGAGCAGACAACGGACCCATGGGGGCTCTCAGTAAGCAGGCAGCTTCAATTCCACCTAAATACTGACAACGCCAGCTTTGCATTTCCAGCCCTGACACAGCTCCTGAACTCCAGACAAATATCCCACTGTCCATTCAACATCTCCACTTGGATGCCTCAGTATCTCTAATTCATCAGCACCAAGGCCGAATTCACGCTCTCTGCCCACCCCTTTCCTGGTCTTTCTGCTCACGATGGATGGTCCCATCATCCACAGGCCAGACATCCTGGAGCCGTCCCTCCTCTGCCTCACTATCTGGTCACCAGGCCCCGAATGACAAGCCTACCACCCCTCCTGCCTCCACACTACCACCCAGCTCCAGTGCTGTTGTCACCCACCTGTACCCCAGGCACCGCATTTGTCTTCTCACAGTCAGCCCCCTCCAGTCACAAAGTGACAGTGATCTTTCCTGAAAGGAAAGATCCTGAAAGATCCTGAAAGATCACCTCTCCGCTTAAAAGCCTTCAGTGGCTTCTCCTTGCCTTTGGGATAAAAGGTTAAAATCTTGACAAGATCTGCAAGGCCTGGCCTTTGCAGACCTCGCCAACTGTATCTCAGCAACCCCCCTCCTCCATCTCCTGCCCTCCCATCTCTGGCCCATCAAGCCTTGTCCCCTGACCTCAGGCCTCTGCACGTGCTATTCACATGGATGCCCCATGAGTTCAAAGACTTGGGTTGCCCTCCTTTTCTCTTCCAAATGACACCCAGGACATCTGTTCTTTGCATGTTCCCTGGCCCTGAGCACCAATCTCTGGCCCTTGAAGGAACAGCTGTGGACACAGCCTATGGTTACAAAGTAACCGGCAGGTTTGGAGCCCAAGGTCCCAGAACCTCCCAGCGTTCCCAGAGGAAAAGCCCTGACTCTGGCTCCCAGATGCCTTCCAGATCTCCCGCTCCCCTCCTGCTCTCTTCTTCCATTCCTGGTCTGGGACCTGGGGGTGGAGAATGGGCAAACCTCCCCATCTCCTCAGCCCAGAGTCTTCCTGGGCCTTACAGTGGGGCTCAGAGCTGAAGGATGAAAGAAATGAAGTGCCCAGACGGGTACACTCCATCTGGACCTGCAAGCCATGTGCTCCCTGGGCTCCCAGACAAGCCAGTCATCCTCAGGCCTCAGGCCAGGTACTGCTTCCTCTGTGCAGTGTGCCAGGACTCCCTGAAGCAGGAGTCCCGTTTTCCCAGGGCTCCCGTGGCATGGAGGACACCAGGCGCTACCAATTTGCCTGTTGTTGTGTTGGGTTCTCCTCCCCTAACAGCTCTACTTGCTTAGGAGGGACATGTTTTTCCCTCTGCGCCCCAAGCCCGGGTCCAGGGTGGCCCCAAAAGAGAGGCTCAGAAAAGGCTCAGCATTACAATATGGGACTAACATCACATAAACGTGTGTTTTTCTTTTCTTTGCACATAATTGCCGTTAAGCTCCGTCTCCTTTGTCTTGGACATTTTGTGAGAAGGTGGGCCTATGAGTCTGACCAGCCTCAGCTCCTCTGCTTATTAGCTGTGACCTCAAGCAAATGCTCAGCCTCTCGGGGCCTCAGTTTCTTCCCCTATAAAACAAGAACAGGGGCGCCTGGTTGGCTCAGTCGGTTAAGCATTGGATTCTTAACTTCGGCTCAGGCCATGATCTCCCAGTTCCTGAGTTCAAGGCCCACATCAGGCTCTGCGCTGACAGCATGGAGCCTGCTTGGGATTCTCTCTCTTTCTGTCCCTCCCCTGGTGGCACTCTCACACTCTCTCGCTCTCAAAATAGATAAACTTAAGAAATGTTTAAAAAAATGAGAGCAATGTCCTCCTCCAAGAGTTTTCATAACTAAGCTACCTTATGCAAAAGTTATGGCACAGTATGTGAGCACAGTATGTGCTCAATAATTCCCTTCCCTCTCCCCACCCCAACCTTTGAGCCGTAATAGGAACCTAGCATTTACTTCCATGAACTTGAACCTATGGCTGTCACCTACATATCAAGTCAATCCAAATCATTTTGAAACCCAGTCCTGCCACCTGACATCGTCACCCTTCTGCCTGCAGATCTGATACACGTTTTATTTGGTTTCATCTAAGTCCTTCAAAAATACATCAGACCAAGCATGTCAGCACGGAAGACTAAGCCATGGGTAGAGCTACAGTCTGCCCTCCAGACTGCCATTGATCCACTAATCAATTTTCCTCCACCAGCTGTCCAGGCAGCTAGGGATTCCCCTAGAGTATCGCTATTTGATCCCGCCCCTTGTCTTGCCATAAAAACACCTTGGGAGATGTTCCAAATGCCTTTTTGAAATCAAGATTCTTAGGACTCTGACAGACCCCTGATTTATCACTCAGGGTCTCCCAAAGGAAGAGAGAGGGGAGATTAGCCTGACTTCCTTTAAGTAAACTTCTGCTGGGTCCTGGTGAGCACTGCATTTTTGTCTTCTTTTTTCAATGATACAAGCCATTCTTTTTCTGTCTTTGTTAATGCTGTTAAGTCTGAAGAATTTTTAGTCTTCAGTGAAAAGTCTCACTTAGAAATGATCTAACACAGGCCACTTGCCTACAACAGTTGGCCGTTGGCTGAAAGCAGTGCAAAACACTTAAATGAGAACCTCCCTCTACCACAGGGAGGTGGAAATCTGCCTTCCAAATGAATGAAGGTTTTCTACAGGAAGGTAAATTTCCATCCTGCTCTTCCGACTTGTTATAAATGTAGAATGGTGAATTTCAAATAATCGCTGCCTTCTTGTAATATTGAGTCAAACATTCACTTGTTAAAAATATAACAACATTGTGCCTTAATAAAAGCTTAGCTGTATATTTTAAGACCAAGAAAATAAGCTTAGCCAACTATGATTTTCAAAGTTTTGTAAGATGGAGAACATAAAAAGCCAGACAAGAGGGAGCATAATGAAATCCAGCAGGAATAATTTGTAATTAGAAAACCCCACGCAATTCTTCAGCCAAGGATAATGGTGATCCATCTTAAAAACACATGTGTCCCATGCTGGGCACTGATGAGCCTAATCAGACACACTCCACTGACATTTTTCACAATACCGAGGGGCCCCTAATTGCTGGTGGGTGCAGACAGGCAAGCTTCTGCTGTTCCTCTCAGGAGATGATGATGATTAAAAGCAGGCCTGGAGCCAAACGGCTGGGGGTGGAATCTCAGTCCTCCTCCTACTCACGCTGTGGCCTTGGACAAGTTACTTACCCTCTCTGGGCCTCAGTTTCCTCATCTTTAAAATCAGGACTGAGAGGCACTACCTTTGAGGATGTAAAGCTGTAAAGACAGCAGCTATGTAAAGTCTGCCTCACCCAAAATGTGTTCTCTCCTACTCCCCAGTTACTGCTGGGGTGCTCACAGGCGGGGCCAAAGGAGGGTCCTCTTCCCTCTCCCCATCCTGCTGCCCCTGAAGATTCAGCCAGAAGATTCAGCCTGCATGGAAAGGTGCTGTGCCCACAGTGGCCTTGCTCTGAGGCCTAGTGTATCCTCTCCTCAATGCCCCCCAGCCCGCTCTGGACCACAGCCTGGCCCTGGCCCAGCTGGTCTGCTGGTGATCTGTCCGAGCTAAGCAGAGGTGGCTTGGCTCCAGCAGGGGCTAAAGGTTCTTCATTTTGTTTTCTGCTTCAGCTTAACCATCTGGGGTGGGCGGGAGGGTAGGAGGAGTGGCAAAGAGGGAAAGAGAAATGCACTGTTCCCTCACTTCGTCCTCCCCTGCCTCCCCCACGGCCAGGCACAAGCTGTGTTCAGTCCGGCACTGTCCTCAGCCCCAGGAAAGCTGCCCCAGGGGTCCCCTGCATGATGTCCCAGGGGATGGAAGTGATCTGTCTCTGTACTGCCTCCAACATCCCTCTCTCCCCCCCTTTTTATGTCCTTCCCTGGTTCAGCCTGTCCTGCCTGTTGAGTACAACAGCTCTTCTCTGCACTTGCCACGTGCCTGCCCCTCCCCGGGCCGAGCACTGGGGCACAGGAGATGATGCAGGCGAGGGCTCTGCCCTCCAAGCACTCATTTTATAGCACCAAGAGCACAGGCTGCCGAGCACAGGCCTAAGCTGGACTCTCCACTCGGCCCCTTTTAAGCTGTGTGATCTTGGGTCAACTACTTAACCTGAGGGTCCAGTTCTTTATTTAAAACTTGAGGCCAAAGTACCTCCATTTCAGGACCACTGTGAAAATTAAATACAATCATGTATGTAAACCTCTCAACTCAGCACACTGCATACAGTGGATGCTCACTCACGTCTGACTGCCTTCCCTCCCTCCCGTCTTCCTCCCTCTTTCCCCATAGCCAGCTGCCTCTTTCAGAGGAGTGGGCCATGACAGTTCTACCGGTAGGCGTGTAGATGTCGAGACCTTCCCCAGCTGGGGGTCCTAAGAGCCAGGGTCGGATGGGCTTGCGTGGGGCCAAGCCTCGTGCTGTGTAGTGTGGGGGTACAGACCAGCCATGCCTCTGCCTGCCAGGTGCTTTCTTTCAGAAGTAGACTCAGGCCTCTGACCTCCTTTTCTCTCTCCCAGTGGCTAATTAGGGCCGATTGTGGGCTCCTTTTTAGCCTTTCCTTTTCTGAACTTCCAACTGGCTTCTTTTTTCCTTTCCCAGGGCAGTGCTGGGGACATACTGGCAGAGCCAAGCTGAAGCCCCCACCATAGGCAGGCAATGCACTAAGGAGAGGTGAGAGCTGTTTATCCTGGGTGTGCCATGGGAGCTGCTGAGGCACAGACTTTGGGGTTGGCCCAACAGGGAACTGTGCAGGCTGCTGTCCACCCATCTGTCCTGAGGTTCCTGTCTTAAGTCCAGGAATATGTGGGGCGTCCAGTAATCAGTGTTCTGGCCAGCTTTCAAGGTCTTCCTGCCCACCCACAGACTTCCAGAGAGTGACGAGCTCCTAATGATCCCCAGGGATATTGTGCCCTTATAGAGCTGGGGGAAACTACCCAGTGCACCTGAAGCTGAACGCTTTCTCTATCATTTGGGACACAGCTAGGGAAATCTAGGGACTTAGAACCTGACCTACTGGGGGAAACCAGCACTAGACCATCCTGATAAAAGACCAACGTAAGGCTAGAAAGGCAGAAGCAGCTCTGGGGTGGCAAGAACCTCCAGTTTTGGGGGCCTAGTCTCGCGGTAATAGATGGTCTAACCGCAGGCTCCTTCATGAGCTGGGAGCTCCAGCACACCAGAGATGGGAAATGAGTGAGTCAGGAGTCCCAAGGCCAGGGATTAGCAGCAAATGGGGCCAAGACCCAAGGTGGGACCTGAACATCTTCAATCGCTAAGAAACAATGGAAACCACGGTGAAGTAAAGCTGCTCCCAGTGGACGGAGAGGAGAAGGGCCACAGTAGCTAGAGCCAGGCAGGGGTGCCACTTATAAGGAATCACACATCAGTGGAAAGGGTAGGCAGGTCAGGGGGATGTCATGGAGGAGCCCTGAGCAGAAGCAGAGAAAGAGACAAAGGAGGCAGAGGGCAGAGGAGTCATTAGGAAGGCTTCCTAGAAGAGAAGTGTCACCGTGAATGGTCAAGAAATATGGTGTCAAAGGTTCAGGAGGTGGGCTCACCAACCGTCTTGAGAACCAAAGCCTGTGGTGACCTTTACGTTCTAGGTGGGTGCCAGGGGAGTGATGCTGGAATTACTCAGGCCAAGGTGTCCTCCGCCCTCCATCTCCAGCGGGCAGGAGGCTGCCACATGTTTTCATCACGCCTTCTCACCTGGAGCCAGAACCTGCTGCCTGATGGCTCCTCTGCTAATGGCTTCCAGGTGTGTCCTTGGGCCCCTGGGGGAGACATCCTGGAGGACACACCCCCTCCAACCCAAGTCCCACTGCTCTGGTCACCTTCAGCCACAGAACCTGGGCCGGCCTGGGGCACGCCTGTGGAACACCGGCGCAACCTCACTGCAGGTGGGATGGGTATCAAAGGTCACACTGTTTCCTTCTCTGATTGGCTGCTGAGCTCTGAGCCCCTCATCAAGGTCACTTCTGGTCCCTGGTACCTTCAGTGCAAGGGACCCAGGGGTAAAATGAAAGTTGTCCCATGGAATAAGATGGCTGGACGGCCTGTGTCTCTGGGGAGAGGGGTCGGCCTTGTGCCTCCTTAGGATACTAAATGTGTCTGTGCGTCTCCAGGACTATGGGCTGTTTCTTTCTGCAAATCTGTAACTCTCTCTGTATGTCTGTCCTTGGAACCGTTTATTCCTGTTTTTGAGACTACATATCCACGTGTTTCCCTGTGTACTTCACAGCAAAGCCAACTCTGACTGCAACAACAAATTCCATCAGTGTTTATTGTCTAATAAATGGAAGTCCAGTATCACTCTTGCTGCTTCATTTCCCCGAGGCCTTAAGTTTTCATTCCAGAGTTATTTCCAGCCTAAATGGGAGGAATCTGATTCATGCTTTGCTCGGGGGTGACTTGGCCTTAAGAAGGCAAGAGGCTCATGGCTGATGCACTGAAAAGTAGCAGTGCCCCTGTGGCTTGGAGCAGACTCCAAGCTCCAGATGCCTTGCAGTCTCTTGGGTCCATCTTCTGGTATTCTCCTGGGCCAGGCTGATGCTTGAGTGAGTCTGTGTTCCTGGACCAAAGCTTATATTGGCCACCAGCTTTATTATCACCATCCTCACCATTATCTCTTTGTTCATCACCATCACTATTATCATGCCCGCCATCACCATTATCACCCCTTCTACTACCATTACCACCACCATTACCGTTGCATTACCACCGTCAACACCACAACTAGGATGCCACAGTCACTGTCGCCATCAATACCACTGTCAGAGATATCCAGTTACTTTTTAATAGCTATTTTTCCTTCGTTTTCAATAGTAATGACTACAACCTTTTGCTGGGCACATTGCCTCCAAGTTAAAAGACTTATTTACCATGCTCTTTGAAGTTAGTTACATGTGGCCATGTAAGTGAAAGTGCTGGATAAAAGGGAAGTGGCCCCCTTATTTATCTTCTGTCTCCACTTGCTATCTGATGTGATGGCTGGTGCTCTAGCAGCCATTTTGTACCAAAGAATGAGGACTATACCCTAGAGAAGGCAGAATGGGAGGCTAGAAGGAGTGTTGGTTCTCATGAATGTGGAGAAACCATTCAGACTCTGGACTGTCTATATCTGGACTTTTTTTTTTAAATGAAAAATGAACTTTTATTTTTTTATCCTTTAAGAGACCCTTGTTTTTGGGCATTCTGATGCATACCACTTAATCTAATCCTAATTAGTATACATCACCACATATTAGTTTTCATTAAATACTGCAGCCTAATGATCTGTATGAGTGATGGGGGAGGGCAGGGAGGAGGAGATGGAGAGAGGAGGGACAGAGGTAAGGAGAGGAAGACAGGGAAGCAGGGAGAGGGAGGGAAGGAGACAGAGGTGGGCATTGATTGTGAGATTTAATTCTAGGACACAGAAATGATTCTTACCTTCTAGAAGTAGCCATTCTGAGGCAGGCAGTGGCAAGAAGGATAAAGACATTCAGCACCGTGGACAGATCCAGGAACTCTGTAGTAAGGGGACACAGCAAGGAAAGGCGAGAAGGTTGGTGGTGGTGGTGGTGGTAGTTTTCTTCAGGACATACATGTTCATTAACTCACACTGTACCAGGCACTGGGATAAATATGAAGACGAGTTTCCACCACATACACATTTAGCCCCCAAGACCAAAACAAGCAGATCAGCATGAGACAGCTTCCTAAAGCAGAGGGAAGGGATTGAGAAGCCAGCCCAGGGGTAGGACAAGAAGACCTTGTGACAGAATGAACAAAATGCCAAAGAATAAAAGACCTTGTGGGTGGAGGGAAGGCTCCAGGTTGTAAGAGGGTGAGTGGGTCAACTGGTCTCCCCATCGGTCGATAAAGAAAAGGAGTGGGTCTCACTGGTTAGAGGTGTCAGGGCCCTTCTAGTCCTCAGTTGCTACATCAAAGATTCCAGTCTCTGCTGCCAGGAACCAAGATACATGCTTGTAGGGGTATATGGAATCTGTGACTAAGACTCTACAATTCTAATTCTAGGCCTCTGAATCAGTTATTTACTGCTGTGTAACAAACCACCCCCCTCCAAAACATAATGACTTAAAACAGCATCGACATTATTTGTTCACAATTCTGTGAGTCAGCAATTTTGGGCTTGGGTCAGCCGGATAGTTCTCCTGGTCTTCTCTATGGTCACTCAGGCAGCTGGCTGGAAGATCACTTGGGAGCCAGTTGGTCTAGAGGGCTTCAGCTGGGGTGGCTCATTTCTGGTTTCTTCCCCTAAGAAGCTTGCCCGGGTATCTACACATGGAGATCTCAGGGGACCAGGAGAAGGAAAGCCCCAATGCACAAGCACTTTTAAATCCTCTGCTTGCATCACATTTGCTGATGTCTCAATAGCCAAAGGAGTTCAACTGGCCAAACTAGTCAGTGTGGGAAGGGACATCATAAAAGTATAGATAGAAATAGGCAGGATTCATTGCAGGGGAACATTAATATAACAACCTTCCACAAGTTCTAAGTGTTTCATTTACCACCATAAGAGTCTTACATTCTGATTCAAACAGACCATGGTTCTATGGCCTTCAAACTCTGTGGTTCTTATATTCAGTGCTCTGATTCCAAGATCCTATAATTCTAGAAGTAGAAGGCTTGGAGTAGCTGAGGAGGATCATGAGGACCCGAGTTAACAAGGAAGCCAAACAAACTAAGGTCACTTCTAGATCTAAGCAAGAACCCATTTGCCTCTCCCATTCCCATTCCTCAGCCCCCAACTTCCTGCATACGGCAAGGCAGTGGCATGAGCACCAAACTGGGAATCAGAAAACCTATAAAATAGGCTTGTTGCATCATTAATTTGGGGTGGCCCCCAAGCATCACTCTTACAACCAACAGAGGTATCAATTCCTATTTTCCGAATGACACAGAACAGTGGTGAAGCCAGGAGAACTGGTCTCACTAACTTCCATTATCAGGAGCCTGAACCTGGTGCAGCTTAGAGAGTTTAGCTCTCACCTCCTCGAAGTGCATCTATAGCTGAAGAGACCTTGAGCTTTAAGGACATCAAGATTTAAATAGGCTACTGCCCTTGACCTGTCCTAACCTCTACCTGAAAAACATAGGAAGAAAAGGGGAGGAAAGGAAATGGGAAGGGAGGGGAGGAGAGGAGAGGAAAACCCCCAACCCTGCTCCTTCCCCTTCCTCCTACCAACTCCTGCCCCTGACTCAACTGAGTTTATACCGGAACCCTGGCTGGCCTTGAGCCTAAGTCTGCTCTGCCTTTCAGCTTCCCCAGGAAGAAGAGTGTGGAGGCAAAAAGTAGTTCCGTGAGAGGAGACCTAGATCAGGGCAGCAACTCATGAAAACTTTACAGCTAGAGGGACCAGCAGCAACTCACCGGCTGAACCACCTTGTAGCACAGTGAAGGGATTAGAAGCCCAGAGAAGGACATGAACCTGCCCACAGTCACACAGCCATCCACTAGTAGGCCAAGACCAAAAGCAAAATGGGGTCACTTCCTTTCTCTAAACTTCAGGTTTCAATTCTAACCTGGGGGTAACAAACCCAGACTGGGACACCACTTAAAAACTGTAAAGCACAGTGCAAGGCTAATAAAGAATCAGGTTTTCCCCAATGGCCTGGGAGTCTGGGTGGGGGAGGGTGGGTTGAGGTGGAGGCAGGAACACTTACGACTTTGAGAGGACTCATCCAGCTCATTTATTCTAGCCTTTCCCCAGAGGCCCAGGCTGCAGAGTGGAGGAGGAGGGTATTAAATATCAGAGAGTTATTTAAAAGCCAGTTGCTGGCCCCTCAAAAGCAGAGCGTGGCCTCTGCTGACTCAATGGAGAAAATGAATCTTGGGCCTATGGATTTTCCTGTGTCTCATAGTCAGTGGGGGGGGGGGGGGGGGAGGGGAGTGAAAAATGGGAACAGCAAAGCCTGAAGTGGAGTTTTCCCCTCCCTGCCAGTGCAGAAGCTACAGTAGAGGAGAGAACCTGGGGCCTCCCCCACTACCTAATGACTGAGCTTCGTCATGTCAGCCCTGCCCAGCTGCTCCTCCACTTGCCTCAGAGGAAGGGGGGAACAGACGAAAAGGGAGTCTGCCAAGATAAAGGGGCCCTAGATATCACAGGCTGCTACAGACTTAGGAAGACCGTTCTCCCCCACCAGACTATGCTACAGCACTATATAGCTGGGATGGAGCCAAGTTCAAGGTCACACATCAGCACTATATAGTTGGGATGGGGCCAAGTTCAAGGTCACACATCAAGGTGGGCTCACCAACTTGGGCAAATCACAGTATTACCTTCCCTTCCATGACCTGCATCCCTAAAAGGTCAAGGGGCACAGCACTGAAAGCCCTCCAAGATCATCCTGTCTACACACACACATTTTTTGCAGACAGGGAAACTGAGATCTGGGAAGGCAGACTTGCCTAAAGACTTCTGGAACACTGAGACACCTCTGATGGACAAATGGAACTGGAGGCAGGTGGGGAAGGGACTACCTGGTGGGTGACCTCAGGGAAATTGCCAAACCTCTGCAGGCTCCCTGCCAAGGCTCAGTGGACCTTACAGAGGGCAAGGCCTTTGGAGAGGAGAGTGCCTTGGAAGGCTCAGAGAGGGGCTCTGGAGCCTAGTGTGGTAATAAATTCAAGAACTAGGTCCAGTGAAGCTGACATGGGGGGATTCTCAACCTGCAAAGGGCAGTCACTCTGCTTGGGTGGGGCTGGGATGACTCATTTGCTGAGTCCTAAGGAAACCCTGAACGCTTGAACTCTTTGCCCACAGGGTCCCCTGGGATCTAACCTAGTCACACTCTACAGAGAGAGAGCCTAGGATTGGGAGGGCTGCAGCATAGAAGATGAGCAGGAAACCCGAGCTACTGTCAGGCTTGGGTCAGCTGTGCAACCTTGGGGAAAGCACTTCACCTTTCTGGGAGGCTGTGTGAAGTGTAGATGGGGGCTCCTCATCTTGCCTGTCTCAGGATCAGCAAGAGATTTTTAAATCATTATTTCATCCATTGATCCCTTCTCCATGCTGAGCTCTGAGATGACACCACAGGAGACCAGACCAGTCCTGAGCTCAGTTGCTGACAGTTAGGGGGCTCAGAGGAACGTCAGCCCTCTGACTGCTAAGTGAAATTCAAAGGAGAGGAAAGGAAGCCATGAAGGCTTCCTGGAGGGGACAGAACCCAAGCTGAGCTCTGACTGGGCTGTGCTGAAGGAATAGAGTCAAGGGGAGAGAGCACCCCAAGTGGGGAAAAATGTATGAGCTAAGATACTTCCACCGGATGCATCAGAGAATGAATACAGCCCCAGACACAATTGGACTTACATTTATTGAACACCTACTGCGTGCTGAATGCATGACAACATGGACAGAGAAGTTCCTCCAGAGAGACCCCAAAATAGCTCACAGACTTGGTTCCAGGGGAACTTGAACAGAAAAGGGGAACACCTGCATAAAGAGGAGAGGGGAGGGGAGGAGGAGGTTGGGCAGGGACATTCACAGAGACTGCAAGTAGAGATTCATTCCTTTTACCACCTATCATGAATTTGCTATGCTGGAGGCAGAAGGAAGACGAAACAGGGCAAAATGACATGGGAGCTAATTAGTCCCAGAAAAGGACAATGCCATGTCCTGTCACAGAGGGGACAAGGCCCCGGGCCCTGGTTGATGAGGCTTTTCTTGCTGCAAATCACTTTCCATTCACATTGTCACAATAGCTCTGAGAAGACTAAGAAGGGTAGGAATTCAGAAGCCCATCTACTTTCCAGAAGTTGACAGAGGCAGAGAGAGGCCCAAGGTCACACCATACCCATCCTGGCATCTGTAGCCGGCTTCAGTTTCCTGGGGGCAGGATGAGATTCCCTGTTGCACTGGTCCCGCTAAGATGTGGCCAATACCTTGGACAAAGGCCTGGGCAAGGAGTCTGGGGCCAGGTCCTAGGCTAAGCCCAGACAGCCACTGGCTTTGAGGCAAGTCCCTGGCCCTCTGGCCTCAGACTCCCCACTTATAAAACATGGTCATTGCTTTATTCTCTGGTACCTGATGTTTCCAGGTTCTCTCTGGGCCTCCATCTTCAATTGAGATGTCTAGCTCCCCGTTTCCCCCCTAAGGCTGCCTGCTGTCCTACAGCCCCTTCTCAAGGAGTCCATCAGCACACCAGGAACCAGCCACCATGGGGTCCTAGAGAGGGGGCTCTGGCCTTGGCAGTTGGTTTGTAATTCCTCAGAGGCTGGAGGCAAAAAGTGTTCTATGCAGTGGGACAGGGAAGCAGAGACCTTTCCATCCATCCTTCCATCCACCCACCTACATTTACTGCACACTCACTGGTGCTAGTTCCTGTACTGGAAACACAATAGGAAGAAAAGCCAGTGCCTCTCACCAGGGAGATGTCAGAGCTAGGGCTTAGCGTTGATATTGGCCAGGAGTGGTGGGAGTGCAGTAGCTGAGGGCACAGCCCCAACGGCTGTTTGAGCACCTGTGCCCATATGAGAAAAGACATTTCAGCCTGTTACTTATACAGACCAAGGGCATGGTGGAGGGCAGGAATGGGCTCAGGGTGTGTTGTCCAATCTCTGGATGCATGTGCTTGCATGCATGGGTCTGTAAGCTTGCCCCTCAGAGAATGTACCCAGGAACCTACATAACAGAAAAATGAATATTCAAGTGTGTATGTGCTTATGAATGTATGGACACATACCAGGATGTACTTAAATCTATGTTAACATGTATGTATGTTACATGTATGAATGAGCTTGCATGTACTCGCATGAGTTTTATCTGAGCCTGCCTGCAACCATGTGCAAGCTTGTGCACACCTTCTTATACGTGTGTATGCACACTCAAGTAAGCATGAGTCTGTATTTCCTCGCATGTGGATGTACCTTGGGCTGTTCACGTGTCAAACTTGCTTCTACATGTACAAGTACACATGCGTGTACATCTTATAGACATGTCCAATCCTGCACATGCAACTTCTTGTTCTCATCTGCTAAAAGCTGGGAGCGATTATGGGAATGGGGAGAGAGATGGAAGGGGGAGGGGAGCTCCCACCCCCCACGCCAGCATCAACAGACCTGGTCCTTGATGTTGTTGGTCTTTGCCTGGGACCCGGCCGGCCACCGCAGGGTCTGCCTCTTCTCCTTAAGTGGTATTGATCTGTTGGCCAATCTGTTAAATATAACCTCAGGGAAGAAGTCAATCCAACAACTGTCCCTAATTCAGGAGAAAGACTAACTGATTCCTATGGGGGGGAGGGTGGAGCCTCCATCCCAACCAGCTCTGCTGATACCAGAATGGCCTGTGGATCAAGTGTCAGCCTCTCCAGCCTGAATAATTCATGTCAAGGCAAGGAATGCTCCCTTCTCTTCTCGGGAGCCTATCTCTTTAAATCAGGTCTGGAGCTTCCCAGTTCTGGAAAAAAAAAAAAAAAAAAAAAAAATCCAGAACAAAACAAACCTATAAGCAGCTCAGCCATGGCCCCCTCTGAGACCCCCCCCACCCCCTCCCAATGCTTCAAAATCGACTCCAGTTCTCCAAATCTTTGGAACTCCAAACCCTCTCACCCATTCACCATTTACAGGTGGGATACCCTGGAGGGGAGGAGGGGCAGTCAGTGGTATCTAACAAACCCAGGCTCCTGAGACCCAGCAGAACAAATCAAACGGGGTGCCCAAGTACTGGGAGGGGACAGCAAAGAGCTGAATCACCACACCCATCAGGTCCTAGGGCCTAGGAGAGTGCTTGGGGGTGGAGTCCAGCCTGGTGGAGGAAACCAGATGTAAGAACTCCCTGCAGAGCAGCCAGTGAGTTGGGGTGGGGGGAAAGAAAGGAGGAGGGGGTGTCGCTGACTCCCCTGGGTGAAGGTAGGATGGGGTTGAGAAAACGTTGGTCCTGCAAGAGTGGTGACCCAGCCAGGCCTAATGTAACTGGGGTTGCTGAGGGGGGAACCAAGGCTGGGGATTTTCCAGTCTCTCCTAGCATAGACCTCTCCTTGGCCACACAGATCAGGAAGAGGCTGAAAGATGAGTAACTTTCTCAGCCCACCCCTCACCCCTGCCTGTGTTTGAAGGGGGAACTCTAAGGTCCTCCCCGCAAATTCTCGCACTGTGGTGCTGACCCACCTGCCAGCTCTCCCCGGCCCGGCCCCGCCCCACACGTGCCTTAGAGGGAGGAGGAAGGAACCAGCTTCAACCTGGGGGGATGGGGGGAGATGAGGGGGAAGCAAGTCAGAGGCTCGGAGAGCCAAACTTCTCAGCAGCCCCGGAGCTGGAGAGTGGGGGAGAGAAAGCGCAGCAGCGGAAAGCTCTGATTCTCCGGAGCCTCCCACCCCTCCTCTGGGCGAGGAGGGCGCGGAGGCTCCTCTGGGGGAGGAGGAGGAGGCCGGGAGGCGGGGAGGGGGGAGACAAACCGACAAACCCTGCCCACTCGGCTCCAAGCCCGGAACGGCCGCGGAAGTCGGAGGCCGGCGCGCAGGGCGAGGAGGGCACCGGGGGCGGGGGGCTCCGCTCCCCGCCTGACCCCTCTCGCCCCAGACAGGAAAGTGAAGGCTCCTCGGACTTTAGAGCCAGCGGACGGACCGACCGCGACCGCCAGCCGCTCCGGGTCAAGGACTTGCCCCGGCCGCCCCCCTCCCCGCCCCCCAGGCGCTCCGAACTCACTGGTGAGCGCGGCGGCCAGGGCGCTGGATGCGGGGGCAGCTGCGATGGCCCCGCGCTCGGGACAGCCGGAGCAAAGGGGGCCGCTCCTGCCGGGGCTGCTGCTGGTGGCGGCGGCGCTGAGCCGGCCCGCCGCGCCCTGTCCCTTCCAGTGCTACTGCTTCGGCGGCCCCAAGCTGCTGTTGCGCTGCGCGTCGGGCGCCGAGCTCCGGCAGCCCCCGCGGGACGTGCCGCCCGACGCGCGCAACCTCACCATCGTGGGCGCCAACCTGACCGTGCTTCGCGCGGCCGCCTTCGCCGGCGGGGACGCTGACGGGGAGGAGGAGGAGGCGGCAGCGGGCGGCGTGCGCCTGCCACTCCTCAGCGCGCTGCGCCTCACGCACAACAACATCGAGGTGGTGGAGGACGGCGCCTTCGACGGGCTGCCCAGCCTGACGGCGCTCGACCTGAGCAACAACCCTCTGCGCGCGCTGGGCGGCGGCGCCTTCCGCGGACTGCCCGCGCTGCGTTCCCTGCAGCTCAACCACGCGCTGGCGCGGGGAGGCCCCACGCTGCTGGCCGCGCTGGACACCGCGCTCGCCCCGCTGGACGAGCTGCGCCTGGTGGGCCTGGCGGGCAACGCGCTGAGCCGCCTGCCGCCCGCAGCTCTGAGCCGGCCGCGCCTGGAGCAGCTGGATGCGCGCCTCAACGCGTTGACCGGCCTGGGCCCCGACGAGCTGCGCGCGCTGGAGCGCGATGGCGGCCTCCCCGCGCCGCGCCTGCTGCTCGCCGACAACCCCCTGAGCTGCGGCTGTGCCGCGCGCCCCCTGCTGGCCTGGCTGCGCAACTCCACTGAGCGCGTACCCGACGCGCGGCGCCTGCGCTGCGCCGCCCCGCGGGCGCTGCAGGACCGGCCTTTCCTGGACCTGGACGAGGCTCGGCTGCGCTGTGCCGACGGCGATGCATACGGTCGCGGGGAAGAAGTGGAACTCGCCGGCCCGGAGCTGGAAGCCTCCTACGTCTTCTTCGGGCTGGTGCTGGCGCTCATCGGCCTCATCTTCCTCATGGTGCTCTACCTAAACCGCCGCGGCATCCAGCGCTGGATGCGCAATTTGCGCGAGGCCTGCCGGGACCAGATGGAGGGCTACCACTACCGCTATGAGCAGGACGCCGACCCTCGCCGCGCGCCCGCTCCGGCTGCCCCCGCCGGCTCCCGTGCCACTTCCCCGGGCTCGGGCCTCTGAGTGTCACCCCTTGGGGGTTGATGGCTGTTCCTGCCAGCTTATGACTTTACTGGGGCTGTCTGGCTTGAAGCCATGGGTATGAGACACCCGCGAGTTGGGGGCTTCGAGACTTGCCCCTTCCCGGCCTGAGACCTTTGGATTATGACATCCCCCCGACCCAGAGACCCCAAGCTGTACCCCCTCTCCCCAGCCTCTGAGAGCTCTCACCATCAAAGATCGAGAGACCCCTTCTGATTTCAGAAACCCTACTTGCCCATCCCAGGCTCTGACACATCCCTCCTAAACCACCAAAAGCACCTTCCCTTTTCAAGACTCTCCAGGAAACTTTGTCCTTCAATCCGAAAGCCCTGAGACTGCCTCCACCACCCTGTACTTTGAGGCCTGCCCTCTCACTGGGAAACCATCCTAGACATTACTGACTCCCATCTCCAGCTTGGAGACCTCAACTTCCTTCCCAGGGCTCAGGGACCCTTACATCCCATTCTGGTCTCAGAAGCAGAGCACCCCCACCTGAAGGTTTTTGTGGACTTCGAACCTTTTTTCTCGCCCTGGAGCTCTGAGCCCTCCATCCTGCAAACACCCACATCCCCAGACTCTGAGGGTTAGGCACCCTCCCCCAATAAGGGGATGTATTTCATACTGCCCACCACCACAGCTCTGGCTCAGGCTCCTCCCTTCCTTGGCCCAGGCTTGGGGCTCAGCTCCAACTGTCTCCCATCCCCGGGACAGTCATACCCCATTATAGCCTTAGTATGGAACCGATCCTCAGCCTTTCTCACCGGGGCTCTCTGATCCCCTAATACTCAGTGCTTGTCCCTAATCTCCAGACTCTCAGCCCTTCACCCGGATCTGAGTTTAATCTCCCTGCCCAAGTTTTAGGCTATCTATCCCCTCCTACACCCATCACTTGCATTCACTATCCACCTCTGCCATCCACTGGGTCAGGGTCCAGTGAGGAATCCATTCCTGGGATGTGCCCACCCTCCTTCCTCCTAGGATGAGCTCTCCAGCCCTGCAAGGCAGGTGCAGGTGCCAAGCGTCCTCCAACCATACTGGCCCCAACCAGATGCCCATGAGGAAGGAGAGACTCCTGGGGGTTCAAAGTAGTTGGCAGGGCCTCAGAACCAGGGTCACCTGTACATTGTGGCCTCAGAGAGAGGTAGGGGAGGGGCTCTGAAGGGCTGGGAGCTGCTCTCCACACACCCTTTCCCACCCATGTGACTCTTTTCTCCCGGGGTTTCCTCGCTGTCATGCCCCCCTCCCCCATGCCTTTTGGAAGAGGTGAGGGGCCTCATTTCTTGTCTCAGGCACAAGCCATCCTGTTTAGGGTCAGAGCCTCAGTGCCCTGCCTTCTGCATGATCCCAAAGCACAACTGGTGAGTGGGGAGGGGGCTGCCTCTCCTTGACTCCCATCCCCTAGGTCAGGCAGAATGGCTGGCCTGTGCTGCCTCTACACACAGGAAGGCTCTCCTCCTTCAACATATTGGCTGAGGCCTGCCTTCCCACCCCCACCCAGGACATCTGGATCTCCCTTGGGCAGTTTTCTATAAAGTCTGCAATAATCTCGGATACTCTACTCTTGTAAGTGGTGCCATGTCATTCCTGCTGACCTTGGGGCATTGAAGGAGGTGGGAGGGGACACTTGGGAGGGCGTTTCGGACCTCCCTGAAGTGAGGCAGTGACCTTTGGTGTCTCCGCCTGGCGTATGGGGGAAGAGATAGGCTCTGACTGCATGTAGCAGGCATGGAGGGACTTCCCACTGTGATTGCATTGCTCTCCAAGCCAGCCTGCCTTTTATCCTCTGAGAGGGGGTTATCCGCAGCCCACGTGGGATCCTACACTTCCTCTACATCCTCTTAACCCTGTCATTCTTCCTCATCACTGCGGTGAGGGTGGCGGCTGTGGGGGAGATGCAGTTGGACTGACAAACGCTAGCATCAGATGAGGCTCTCGGGGAGGAAATCCAGCTACAGAGAATCAGAGGCAGTTAATTCAGGCGGGAACAGAGGGATCATGATTTGCCACTTTGATATCATCCCCTCTGATGAGTTACCTGACATTCCCTTATGACCTGTGCCATGCTACGCTGTCCTGGCTAGAGGGCTAAGGACTGCACCTTGGGTATGCAATAGGAAAAGCAGCCTAGAGGTGGAGAGGGGTGGGTGTGGATAAAATGACCCCTCGAGATAATGTGGAGCAAAAAGACAGGTGGGTTCTGGGCCAGTAGGACCAGGGTAAGCGGCGTATCTCCTGCCCTAAGGTCCCCAGACTGGATTATTTTGCATTCATGGTCTTGGCGCCCTAGAACTACATGGCGGAAGGCTAGAATTCTGGCATTTTAGAATCTTAGGGCCACATAATTTTAGAATTTGTGCCTTCTAGATGCTGGAAAGGACCTAAGAGGTAAAGTGGGAAGCCACCTAGATCATCCCAATAAGGAGCACCCTCTTTCGATGAGGAGCTCACTCCCTCCTCTCCTGGGAGCATCCCTCTCATTGCCAGAGGAGTCTGCCTGGTACTCCCTGACAGTGGCAGCTCTGCCCCGGGGCCAGGAGTGTAGGTCACCCACGATAGCTCTTCACAGAATTGGAGATGGTGCCATGAGTCTCCTTATCTGTTCCCAGCAAATTCCCTACCCCTTCTCCCAGTCATTCCTCATGAGAGGGGGTCAGATTCTCTTGAAACGTTCCCATCTGTGAATGACCCTCAAAGGGTGCCCTGCCAGTCCCCCAGGACAAAACAGTAATGATCTCTCTAACACAGGTTAGAGAACTGTGTCTCTAACAGGTCACCTCCCCGGTTCCAAAGATATGCCCTCGTAAGGTAACATAAGACTGCAGTGAGTCCTGGCGAATAAAGCATGCTGTTAGCTGTGGGTTCATTGTCAGCAAAAATCTTTGAGGGTTTTATATGAGAACTGCTGTTAAGCTAAGTACCAAATCAATAGTTGTCAAAAATCAACTAATTGAGTGCCTAATGTATGCCAGTTCATATTTAACCTCAGTGCCATTCACTGATTCCCGTTAAATGTCATTTCTGGGCTGTCATCCTTCTTGCAGCCTGTCAGTGGCCTTTGGCCGTATGGGACTATCAAGAGGTCCCCAGGGCCCCTAGCCTTGCCTCCCCCACAAATCCAGCCAGCCATTCAGCCTTGACTGAATACAACTTTGCCAGTTCTAGAGAAGCTAATGACCCAGGGAGAATCCTATTTAATCATGATCTAGAGAAAAGAAGTCCCAGGAAACAGAGCTTAGAGTAGGGGCCCCTGGCCCAGCCTTGAGACACTTCTACTTAGAGGAAGTCACATTTGAGCAGGGTTTTGAAAGAGGAGTAGGACTTTGAAGAACGGAGAAAACTCAGAAGTATCAGCTGGGCAAAGAACTGGAGGCAGGAAGATCTTGTTAGTCTGAGAATTAGAGAATACCATTAATGGCTGGGGTTAGGTAGGTGGGTGTGTGTACATAAGTCAGATCTGCATTCCTCACATTCTTCACGGGGAGGCTCTGGAGGGATCTCTTCCCTTAGAGGATATGGGAAGCAGGATCACTGCACGGTGCCTCTTCCTTTTTGCTCCCTTCTGCCCATCCTTTTTGTGCCAGACGCTGGGCACTGGAGACAGAGGAATCAGACCTAAGTCATGCCCATGGGAGCCCAGATGGGCAAGGAGATAAGAGCCATGGCTTCCACAGGAGCCCAGAAGAGGCCTTGCAGGAAAGGATAAGATGGAGGGGTCTGGCTGGCCCTGACCTGATACCCTGATGCCACCCACCCCTCCGGACAGTCTCAGCAGTGCCGAAGTCTCATCGATCGAATGACCAGCCTTCCGCTCTAATCATAATGCTTCTTGTGCTGCTGAAAGTCTGAGGTGGGCAGGGGGGTGCAAAGGCCAAGTGCCAGGGGGAAGAACTCCATCTGGTTTGTCCCCCTAAAGAGAGAAGAAGGAGAGAAAAGGTGTGTAACAGTCAGAAATGTGATAGACATGAAACCAGCTACGCTCTTTGAGAAACATGTCAGACACCCCAGGGTTTGTGGCCCTGTAAAAGCTGAAATTTCCTCTCAGAAACAAAGGGAAGCAGTGGCCTATCTCCTTGAGAAGACTTTTACTTCCGCTGCCCCTTTCCTACCCATGCCCTTCGGGTCTGCTGTGGGAACTAGGAAGGGCCCGGCTAGAGTCCAAAGGTCTGGGTTTCCACCTGAGCTTAGCATTATTTGCCACACCATTTGGTCCTCCGTTACAAATACTAGTTGAGACCCTACTGTGTGCCGGGTGCCGGAGATACAACAGTGAACATGGCAAGGCTGGCTCCTGCCTTCCTGGCCCAGTCCAACATTGACCTTGGACACCCCGTGCCCCTCTCTGGTTCCAGGTTCTTTTTGTCCAGGCTGGGACTGGACTTGTGACCTCCAGAGGTCCTGCCTGCTCTCATTGAAGTTCATCTCCTTCATTAAGTCTCTGCCTGGCAGACTCATGGCCCTAATTTATGGACATGGCCTTTGCTGGACTGGGAGAAGTGATGGGGCAGTTAATATTTCTGTGGTAATGTGCTTGGTGGCCTTTGGAGTCCCCTCCTCCGCCCCCTCCCTCACCATCCCCACCCCCTCCTTCAGCACCGTCCCAGGCCAATTCACCTAGGGCCAGCTGGTCCCATGTGACCACTTCAACTAACCCTTCATTGTATTGATGGGGAAATTGAGGCCCAGAGAGTGTAGGAGGCCAGCCGGGTCACCCCAAGTGTCAGAATCAAAGCAGATCCAGAACCCAAGATACCTCTGGGGCCATCCCTGCCCTACTCTAGGTTTGAGTATCTGGCAGGGCTGTCTCCTCTCCTCACTCTCTATCTCCATCCCTCTGGTCATTCTTCTTAAAGCCAGACCCAAGCCTGTGGTAGCCTAGAGATGGGGCGGGGGGAGGGGAGGGTAGTGGGGAGGGAAAGCCAACAACAAAGGGTTTGGAGGACTTTGCAGCCTCCAATCAGCAGCTTCCAGCAGGCCTTGGAAACCTCTTGCAGGCAGAAACCCTGCTAGGGAGTATCTCTATTCTTCCCTGAGAGAAATGAAGGGTTTGCTCTGGAACCCCAAGCTCTGTGGTCCCCACGTATAAAACTCATTCTTCCTGAGCCTCAGCACTTGCTGAGATGGACCAGATCCTGCTCCTGTCCTCAATAAAGACTGGGTCACTGTGATAATGGAAGCACATGGGGCCCCTAAATAAGGTGACCAACCAAACCAGAAAACTTTGGAGAGTGAAAGAGGCCACTGTTAATAGTTATATTGGGACAAGAATAATGTAGGACTGTTCCAGGCTGGTGGGCCTTGGACTCCAGTGACTTTTAACAAGACGTGAAGGGGAAAAGAAAAAGTGCTAGACTGCTAGACTAGCTAGTCTACCAACACTAGATAACTAATACACTCTCCGTCCTTGACCTTATCCTCCAGCCTTCTTGAACGTCTATTCTCCAGCTACACCAAACCACTTAGATTTTAGTAACTAAGCCCAGTGATTCCAGACCCCATACCTTGGCTCACCTGGTACCCTCTGCCTGAAATGCTTTCCCTATGCAGAAAGCATCAGGACATCTCTAGTCCCCTCTGCTGTCCTCCCCTCACTTCTTCTTCCCATCACTACACCCACTAGACCTTTATTTGTATAGATTGGTTTTCTGGCCCATTGTCCACACCGGACCAGAAGTTCCCCTCAGGGGTTGGGTCCAGTTCCCTTTTGGGTTCCCAATCCTGGAGGACAGAGATTTGTGAGCACTGTCCTTGCCCCACAGAAATCCAAAGCACCAGGGAAGAAATATCACGCAGGGCTCATGGCCTCCCTCTGCTGCACGTCAGATGCCCACTCCCTTTGACTCCCATAACCTTCCGCATCATTGAACTGAGGTTGCCGTTATAGAAGATGCCTGTATGGCTAGCTCCTTGTTACTGTTTAGTAAAGTGAGAAAGCAGAAAGAAAATGCGGCTATAGAATATGCAATTGTGTAAAACATAATTTATCCTTAGCTCCTCAACTTTGGCTTTTTAATACAATTCTAACTTTCTGGCCCTCCATTTGGAATACTTGTCCATCATCCCATCTGGGTTTGACCACTGGCTCAACCAGCTCAGTCACAGGTCTTGGTTCCTTTACCCAGAGAGCTGCAACGACATCTGTTGGCCAATTTGTGGCAAAGTGGAACGAGTTTTAATTTTTCTTTGCATACATGCGCCATCTGCTGGTGAATATAGGAAAGTTCCTTCTTTTCAGTTCCTCACAATCCATTCAAGTATTTTATAAAGTGCATATTACGCGCTATAAGCACTGTGCTAGGAAGAAACTGAGGGTTGTTCTAGGCACTTTATATATATTAACCCATTTTATTTTATTTTATTTTATTTTATTTTATTTTATTTTAATTTTTTTTAACATTTATTTATTTTTGAGACAGAGAGAGACAGAGCATGAATGAGGGGAGGGGAAAAGAGAGAGGGAGACACAGAATCGGAAGCAGGCTCCAGGCTCTGAGCTGTCAGCCCAGGGCCCGACGCGAGGCTTGAACTCACGGACCGCGAGATCCTGACCTGAGCTGAAGTCGGGCGCTTAACCGACTGAGCCACCCAGGCGCCCCTATATTAACCCATTTTAGCCTGATGACAGTCCTATGAAGTAGTTATTATTATTCCTATTTAGAAATGAATAAAATAAAAAGAAATGAAGAAACCAGACACATAAAATGTGAATGATTTACTCACACTAATATGGCCACACTGCTAATAAAGGGCCAAATTGGGCTTAGAACCCAGAGCCCATGAGCTTATACCATAAACAAGCAAGACTTGTGAGGGAAATAAACAGAGTGATATAAGGGCAATAGGGAAGGATGTCTTTGACTAGGGTAGTCAGGCAGATCCCTCTGAGAAGGTGGCTTACCCTGACAGATGGGAAGAAATGAGTCTATAGGATCTATCAGTCCAAGCAGAAGAAACAGCAGGCGCAAAGTGCTGAGACTGAATATTCAAATATCGAATGGGAGGCCAGTCCTAGCCAATGTCCATAGCCTCTCCTCACCTGCCTAACTTCTTCTCATCCTTCAAAACTCAGTTGAAGCAATTCCTCCTCTAGGAAGCCTGTCTTATTCTCCATCTTACCCACCCCACCTATACCTGATGACCCCTACTTAGTGCTCCCATGGCATGCCATGACTACATGTCAGCCCCATCTCCAATATCCCTCAACAGCAATTCCAAACCTTTGTTGTCATACCTTATCCTCCTATGAATCTGTGAGCTCCTTCAATGGGTTATATTATTTATCTTTGTGTCTTCAAGGGTCCATCATAAGTTCCAGCAAATGGCACATGCCCAGTAAATATTATTTGCAGTCTGTGATATAAATTGTTTACTTTCTTTTTTGCTTTATTATTTTTTTTTTGCTTTTGCTTTTTTATTGAGATTCAGATTTGCATAAAGTAAAATCCACTCTTTTGGGCTTACAGTTGATTTTGACAATCAAGATACAGAACAGTTCCATCATCCCCCAAGTCCCTCCTGTAGTCTCTTTGTAGTCAGGCCACCTTCAATCCCAGCCCCTGGCAACTAGGGGTCTGTTTTCTATCTTCCTAGTTTTGTTTTCTCCAAATGTCATATAAATAGCATCATACATATTTGTTCTTTTAAGTCTGTCTTCTTTCACTTAGCATAATGTATTTTAAGATCCATGTTATAGGTATCACTAGTTTGTTCATTTTTTATTGCTGAGTAGTATTCCATTGTGTGGCTGTACAATAGCTCATCCATTCACTCTAACTGAAGAACGTTTGGGTTGTTCCCAGCTTTTGACAACAAAGGCATTATTAACATTCACATGTGGATGTTTGTGAGAACATAACTTTTCCTTTCTTTGGGGAGTAGCGCTGTCAAGTCTTATTTAAGTATATTTAAATTTATAAGAAACTGCAGGCTGTTTTCCAAGGTGCCCATACATTTTACCTTCCCAACAGCAGTGTATGAGTGTTCCAGTTCCCCCACATCCTCACCAGCACCGTTTATTGAAAGGACAACAACTGGGTTGCCTTTGAACCTTTTTGGAAAATCAATTGACAGTATATATGCAGATCTATTTCTTGATTCTGGATTCTGTCCCATCAATGTAGATGTTTATTCTTTCACCACTACCACACTGTCTTTATTACCATAGCTTCATGGTAAGTCCTTAGATCAGGTAGTAGATAATTCCAACTTTGTTTTTCCTTTTAAAAATTGCTTGGCTGTTCTAGATCTTTTAGTTCTCCATATACGCTTTAGAATCACCTTGTCTATATCTGCAAAAAACAAGCCTGCAGGGATCTTGACTTGGATTTCATTGAATCTGTAGTCAGTTTGGAGAGAATTGGTATCTTAACAGTATTGAATCTTCCAGTCCATGAACGTGGTAAATGTCTTAATTTGTTTAGGTCTTCTTTGATTTCTTTCACCAATATTTTGTGCTTTAGAGATGTGCATCAAGATTATGCTCATATTTTGATGCTCATATTTTAATACTGAAGTATTTCCATTTTGATGCCGTTGTTAAATGGTGCTATCTTTTTATTTGGCATTTTTTTAAGTTTTTTATTTATTTTGAGAGAGAGCATGAGCAGGGGAGAGGCAGAGAGAGAGAATCCCAAGCAGGTTCTGAGCTGTGGGATCAAGACCTGAGCTGAAATCGAGAGTCAGACACTTAATTGACTAAGCCACCCAGGCGCCCCTGGCATTTTCTTTTTAATTTCAATTTCCAATTGATGTTACTATCCAGAAGTACAATTGATTTTTGTATATTGATCATGTATCCTGCAACTTATATAGATTCACCGATTGGTTCTAGCACTTTCTTTGGTAGATTTCTTGGGATTTTCTATGTAAATAATCATGTTGTTTATGAATAGAGACCATTTTATTTATTTCTTTACCGTCAGTGGGCCTTTTATATCTTTTTCTTGCCTCATTTTACTGGCTAGGACCTTCAGTAGGACGTTAAATAGGAGTGATGGGAACAGTCATCCTTGCCTTTTTCCCAATCTTAGAAGAAAATCATTCACCACTACCACACCATTTCACCATTAGATACGGTGTTAGCTGTAGGTTTGTTGTAGATGCGCTTTATCTAGTTAAGACAGTTGTTGTTGTTAATCAAGAATGGATATTGAAGGGGGGGCCTGGGTGACTCAGTCGGTTGAATGTCCGACTTCAGCTCAGGTCATGATCTCAGGGCTTGTGAGTTCAAGCCCTGTATCAAGCTCTGTGCTGACAGCTCAGAGCCTGTAGCCTGCTCCAGATTCTGTGTCTCCCTCTCTCTCTCTGCCCCTCTCCCAGCCCCTCTTTCTAAAATAAATAAAAACATTTTAAAATTTTAAAAAAGGAATGGATATTGAATTTTGTCAAATGCCATTTGTGCATCTATTGAAGTAATTTAGCAGCATCCCATAAAATTACTTATTTTTGTTTTCATTTTCATTTAATTCACAGATTTTCTAATTTTCTGTGTGGTTTTCTCTTTGATCCATTTACAAGAGTTGCTTAATTTCTAAGTATTTGTAAATTTTCCAGATGCTTTTCTATATTAATTTCTAGTTTAATTCTGTTATAATCTGAAACATCTTTTTTATTTAAATTCTTTTAAATTTGCCAAGGTTTTTTAGACCCAGAAAATGGTCTTTCTTGGTGAATGTTACATGTGTACTTGAAAATAATGCTCATTTTATTTTTTTGAGGTGAAATATTTTATTAATATCAGTTAAGTTATTGATAGTGTTGTTCAGGTCTTCTACATCCTTAGATATAGTGTTGTGGATTTGTATATTTCTCCTTTCAGTTCTGTCAGATTTTGCTTCATGTATTTCAAAAACACAATTACTAAATGTATATACAATTGGGATTGTTATGTCTTCTTGGTAAGTTGGCATTTTTATTTTTATATTGTGTCCCTCTTTATCCTTGATAACATTCCTTATTCTGAAGTCTACCTTGTCTTCTATTAATATAACCACTTCAGCTTTCTTTTTATTATTGTTTGCATGGTTATCTTGTCCATCTTTTTACTTTGAACTTATCTTTGTCTCTATATTTCAAGTGGGTTTCTTGTAGACAGCATATAGTGGGACTTTTTTTTAAATCAACTCTCACAATCTCTATCTTTTAATTGTTATATTTAGACCACTTATATTTAATATAGTTACTGATATGGTTTGATTTAGGTCTACCACTTTTACTTTTTTGTTTGTCCCCTCTGTTTTTCATTCTTTTGTTCAAACTTTCCTGACTTTTTTTTGAATATGTGCTTATTTTTTAGCATGCTATTTTATCTATATTTTTGTGTCCATTTTAATTGTTGCTCTACAAATCACAATATACATAATAATCTGTCTCAGTATACTTAGGGTTAATATTATATCACTTCAATATAATACAGAAGCTCTACAGATAGGTCTCTTTATCTTTCCCCACTGAACTTTACATTATAGTATATATAGTATAGTATAATATAGTATTTTATCTATGTACTGTGACAACCCTACTAGACAATTTATCGGTTTTCCTTTCATCAATAATACATATTTTAAAGAACTTAAGGTGACCAATGTAGCCTTTTATAATTTACACAAATAATCACCATTTCTGTTGCTCTTAATTCCTGAAGATGTGGATTTATCTCTGGCATAATTTCCTTTCAACCAAAAGAACTTTTTAGTTTTTATAAGAGCAGGTCTGCTGACAAATTATTAGTTTCCCTTCATGTGAGTATCTCTTTATTTTGCATCATTCTTTAAAAAAAATTTTTTTTTAATGTTGATTTATTTTTGACAGAGAGAGAGAGAGAGAGAGAGAGCATGAGCAGGGGAGGGGCAGAGAAAGAGGGAGACACAGAATCCAAAGCAGGCTCCAAGCTCTGAGCTGTCAGCACAGGACCCGATGCAGGGCTCGAACTCACAGACTGTGAGATCATGATCTGAGCCAAAGTGGGATGCTCAACCGACTGAGCCACCCAGGCGCCCCTATTTTGCATCATTCTTGAAGGATATATTCACTAGATACAGAATTCTAGTTTGACAACTATTTCATGTTAGCACTTAAAGATGCTGTTTCACTCTCTTCTGGCTTCCATGCTTTCTATTGAGAAAGCTCCATCAAATCATCATTCTTCGTAAAGAATAAGATAGAAGAATGCGTCATTTTTTCTAGCTGCTTTTAGGAATTTAGAGTTTATCTTTGGTTTTCAGCAGTTTGGTTATGTGTGTCTATGTATGGTTTTCTTTGAGTTTAACCTGTTTGAGGTTTGCTCAGCTTCTTGAATCTGTAAGTTTACACCTTTCATTCAAAGATTTTTTTTTTCTGCACCAGACTTTTTCTCCTCTCTTCTGGGAGTTCAATGACATGAATCTCAGAGCCTATATTATGTCATAGGTCCTTGAAGCCCTGTCAATTTTTCTCAGTTGTCCCTCTTTTTCAGATTGAATAATTTCTATTAATCTTTCAAGTTCATTGACTTTTTCCTTTATCAACTCCATTCTGCTATTAAGCTTATCCAGTGAATTTTTTATTTCAGATATTGAAGTTTTTGGTTCTAAAATTTCTATTTAGCTCATTTTCAAGTTTCTATATCCCTTTTTATTTTAAAAGGTTTTTTTTAATTATTATTTTAAGAGAGAAGGTGGGAGCAGAGAGAATCCCAAGCAGGTTCCATGCTATCAATGCAGAGCCCAATGCAGGGCTTGATCTCACAAACGGTGAGATAAGGACCTGAGCCAAAATCAAGAGTCGGACACTTAACCAACTGAACCACCCAAGCACCCCTATGTCTTTTCTGAGAACTATCTTCCCATTCATTTCAAGTTATAATCAACCACAAAATCTTCTCTTATAATTCCAACATCTAAGTCTTCTTAAAGTTGGCATATGTTGATTGTGTTTTCTCTTGATATTTGGTCATGTTTTTCTGGCTCTTTGTATATTGCATAATTTCAAGTTACTATATCTGAAAAGGACACTGTAAATGTTATATTGTTTAGACTCTGGGGTCCCATTATAATCCTTCATAGAATGTTGATTTTGCTATTGTTGTTTCAAGAGGCAATCAACTAATTTAGGTTCAGACCCTAAGTTCTCTCACCTTCTGTTGGTGGTGGTTCTAACCTCAGCACAAATCCACAAAAGAGAGAAAAAAAGGAAATGCACCCCATGCAGCTTACTTCTCCAAATTTTGACTCTTATGTACCATCTGCCTGCTTTTAATTTTCAGAGTCATTAGATAGTGTGTTTAGTATTTCTGTCAGGAATTTTTATGTAATCAGTTGAAGTGATAGGCTGTAGTGGACTTACTCTCTTGGCTATAATTTGAAACTCCTACCCATTTTATCTTGATTTGCTAGAGTTTAAAAAAGCTAAGAGAAATGAAGTCCCAAAGCACCATGAAGACAGTGACAGCAGGAGAAAAGCTCAAAGCTAAGAGGCAAAAACAAATACTCCCTCTCCCCCCCGCCCCCACACATTTACAGTCCTGTTTAGAGGTCAGGGCACTCCTCAAATTGTGGTATCCGGGCCAGTATGATTATTTTTATTTTTTGGATGAGAAGATTCGAGGAAGAGCTGATTTGCTATTTGGTCTCAGATCTAATCCCATGATCCTCCCCTGCTCTGTATTGCAGGGCATCAACCATTGCAAACCACATATCCTAAGATTCCTTGAAAATTAGCTTTTGATTAGATTCTGCCAATAGAAGGCATGGGCATGATGTTGGAGGGCAGAAAGAAAGGAGAAACCAGAGTATTTCTCCTACTCTCTCTGAGTAGCATCCCCAGTGACAGATGTGTTTCTATGGTGGTCTGAATTCCTCAGATACCCTCTCCCTCAATGTCCCTAGTTCCTTAGCTCTGTAACTCCTCTCCCTGTCCTTCCACCCTCCAGGTGGTAGTGGTTTCCAGTTGCACCTAATCTCTGGGTTGCCTCCAATTTCACTTGCCCTTTTAACTATTGTAATATTATAAACAGTTTCATCAATAAAATCCCTGCTCCTGAAATACAGGCATGGGGTATTTCTCTGGACTCTGATATAGACCACGAGGGAGGGCAGAATGAAAGCCCTAGCTCAGGTCTCTTAATTCAAATGTCAGTGTCTTCCCACTACCCTTCTCTGGCCTAAAGGGAGCATCAGAGGAAACAGACCACCTTCTGGTTAACCAGGAGGGCAATGCTTTGATCTAGGTTGCACAATATTTTGGAGGAATGTAAAAAAAAATATTTTTCATACATAATCAGTTTTCTGGGAAAGTCATTTTACATTCATCAGCGTTTTTCTTTTGTGTTAACACAGCACATTATCATGTAGAACTTTGAATCCTCCTCACATATATCCCCACTCCTCCCATGTGTTCTTTTGGAACAGACAGTGGGTAAGTCATGGAAAGTGAAGTGACTTCAGGGAGACCCAGTAGAGCAGGAGATGAGAACTGAATAAGAACCAGGTCTGGGGTTGGGGTAGGATTCCAGCTGAAGTGGTTGGTGTTGCCAAAAAGAATATGGGATAACTTTACCTGAGGAGCAGACCAGGGGTCATGGGATCTAGTGATGTCTGAGAGGGAAAAGAAGTTTGGCAACTTCCCCAAGACCATAATACTGGTAAATGGCAGAGCGGAAAGGAGAAAGCTCTTTGGCAGTTTCCAAAAGGGGTGCAGGAACCAGGTTGGAGTTCAGGCCACAGAAAACAGAAGAAAACACCTGACCCAGTCACAGGTCCTGTCCACCATTCCAGGGAAGCAGGGAGAGAATTTACTGGTCTGTGTCTTACTGGGAGCTAATGAGACAGAAATGAAAGCACATCCAGGATCTGTCACAAAAGACCTTTAATGGTCTCTTATTTATGCTTCTTTTGTTCATTTGTCCTGTTAGAGTTGAATAAACTGTAATAACTTATCTGACGTTATAAGGAATGCCACAGGTACAACAGATAAACCTGGCAGGTGGCCCAGGAATGAGGGTGTAACAAAATAATCACTTAACAAAAGAGCCACAGACCTGGAGACCTGTCCCAGCTACCTGTCACTCCCTGCATCCAGGATCCACACAGTCACTGTGCCAGGCTCAATGCTGGCTCCCATTGGGTAGGAAGAGACACGTCTCCCATAGTGTCTGTGGCTAGACCTTAACACCAAGCAGAGATGCCCCAGGAAGATGGTACATCCCATAATCATTCCCCCAAGCAGTCTGCTGATCTGCAGTGTAAGCCATGACCACACCCCAAGTTTGGGCAGATCCCCTCTCATATGACACTACCTATCATGCCCACCTATGACCCTTCCTTGCAGTAATCCCTGTGAGGAAGGCGGAGCCTGGCACTAGCCCCATCTTACACATGGGGAGACTGAGGTCAGTGGGGTTCCAAGGGCATGCTTAGACTGAACATAGAACACTTTCTCCCATGCCACATGGTTGGCTATGCCCTGACCTTCACATTTTCCCCATAGAATTCCCTCAGCAGTGGGCCCAGACAGGATTCTGTGTCAAGGGCTGGTCCAGGTCTCACCAGTGTACCCACCCCTTAGCCCTGGTCGTGGGCCCAAGCAGAGAGGCAGGCTGGCAGAGAAAGAATATGGGAGACTGTGGGCGGGAGACCAGCATCTCTTCAGTCACCTTTCTGGTGCCCACACACTTGCTTGTCCACAGATGTGGAAGTGGAATCCTACTAGAATTGCTCAAGGGAAACTTGCTGCTTTAAAAGTCTCTGGAGGGGCATGCTGTCACAGGAGGGACTTCTGTCATGAAGCCCTCCCTCAGCATTTGTTTTGTAAAAAATCTGGACATCCATCCATCTGGCTGTATGTAAAGAGGAACCGGAGTCTAGTTTCTCCTTCTCCCACCATGTGGCCTAGGGCAGGGAGTTGGGGTGCTGACACGAGTCATGGGGTGGGGGCTGGGCCTAAGTCCTTGTTCCGCAGTCCCTCACACTGCACGGGCTGATATCAAGGTAAGACTCACCCTCACTGAGCACCAGGCCCCTGCCCAAATTAAACTCAGGCCAGAGCTTCAGGGCGGGTGAGCAACAAAACCATCAAATGTGTACACACACGTGTGTGTGTGTGTGCGCGCGCGTGTGTGTGAGCAAATGCTTGGGCCTGGGTCTGCGACCCAAGTTCCAATACAAAGACACTTTGTATTGGAATGCTAGAGCCATTCCAACATGAAGAGCAAGAATAGAACCTATGCTTGCTGGTTGAAGATCAAACCTTAGAATGGTGGTTTGAAGAAGTTTTCCTTCACAAGTTTGAAGGTGAAACCTCAATAGGCAAGACAGATAAAAGCAGAGTTGTCCTGGTGGAAGTGGGGATGGGGGGAGAGCTGGAGATCTAGCCTTTGCCTCCACCCCCCATCTTCCCACCTTAGCAGCCCCTGACAAAGCTCTGTGAAACCCAGGGGTTCCACAGCACCTGGTTTGAAAACCACTGTGTCAGAGTGTCTATAGATCATGGGTCCTGGGGACCTGTGCTTTGATTTCTCTTTCAGAGTGAGGAGTTGGGAGAGAGTCCTGCGGGCAGGGGGAGGGGGGATGCTCCCCCTTCGATGGGCCTTTGAAGCCACTGTGCCGGGACACTGCAGGGGAGTGGTAGAGGTGGGGATCCTGCCCCACAGGTAAGCCATTTCAGTCCTGGAGAGAGGACAGAAGCGATGGACCTGCCTGGACAAGAAGGGCAAAATGCCAAGCTCAGTGCAGGCATATGCATGAGGGTCGGGGGGGTCTGTTTTGGTCCCTGCTGACTTTAAAAACATCAGAACAGATATAGGCCTTTGCCCACGAGACCCAATAACAGTTCAAGATTGGGGCCAATGCCTTCCTGTGGGATGGGTGGAGGATGTCTGGTCCCCAGTCACTGGCAGGAGAGAAGCTGCCTTTGTGGGATACTGGAGCCACTGGGTACAGGTCATCAGGGCTCAGCTTTCAGGGAAAGAGGTCTGGGTTTTCCCTGGGCCCAAATCCCTCCTAAGTGTCACCGAGCATTGGCAGCTGTGTCTGATGCTGGAGAGGGCCTTCTACTTTGAAGGGCAACTTCTATTCCACCTCACCCTTGGGGTTCTTAGATGGAATAGTGGTTCAGCCCTCCCTGGGCCTGGGGGTTAGGGGCTCTCCCTAACCTGGGATCAGAGCCAAGGCTTCCCGGCCTCTGTGGGATCTGAAAGATAGGAGGTGTGGGTGGCACCAGGCCTGGGACGGTCCAGATGCCCCCCCCCCCCCAGCTCAATCACTGATATCCATGGCTGATATCCTTTCTGTCAGGATCTCTGGGACCACTATCTGTGGGCGAGGCATTCCTGAATAGCGTCTGGATTTTTCTTTCAGCTGAGGCACCAAAGCCAAACTGACTGCACTCATTCTGGCTGACATCTGCCTAAGTGAGAAGGGGGCAAGAGATGAAGACTGCTGGGAGGAGGACTCTGCCCACAGTGACCTTCCCACGTGACTCCGGGTTGCTCCCCTGCAGTGGCAGTGCCACGGCCTGTGCAGCCATTTGCAACTTCCAGAGCTGACTTCCATCTCCTCTGGGCCTCCCAATTCCTTAAGTCAGGTGGGGAAGGGATTACGATCTTATTTTACAGTTAGGGACACCGGGCCCCAGAGGTCAAGTGACTTGCTCAAGGCTACTCAGCTGGTTGGTGACAGTTGGGCAGGAGGCACTGTGGACCTCCAGGCCAGCATGCTTTTCATGGCACCATGTGGGAACCAGCTTATTAGCAATACACCCAGTTGAACCAGCCCCTGGTGGGGCCACTCTCACCTGTCTGCGCCTTGAGGCTGAGGCAGCCCATGGAGTCCAGCCAAATAACTCAGTCCTTATCTTCATGGGGACTGAACTCTTCTCACAGTTGTAGTGCGCCCCACTGGCCCTCTGCCTGTAGATTTTCACCTGGGGCCATGCTCTTTCCTCCTGCCCAGATTGCTATGTATATGCCATCCACAAGACCCACTGGAAGGTACCAGTGTGGAGCTGTGTGGTCAGCATAGAGCCCAAATGTGTGTACAGAAAGAGCCAATACCGTGGGCTGGCGCCTGGGGCCCAGTGGGGCTCCTACACCCCCAATTTCACTCCAAGGTCTCACCAGACAGGCTAAACTCCAGATGGAGAGGGGCCCTGCATAGAAGGACTCGGTCGTGGTTGGGGGCTGCAGGTGGAGTGGGGTCTGGAGTGGAAGCTTTGAAAGATGATCTGGGTCTTTCTCCCAGGAAGAGGCCTGGGAGAAACACTCTGGCCTGAGCATGGCACCTGGGCTGGGCAGGTGGGGCTGAACTCCAGTCTATGCGCCATTCACAAAGTTTTGCATTCTAACACGGGCTGAATCTACCTGGAAGGGGCACTGCTTCTAATTCACAGCAAGGCACCATACGAACTAGCAGCAGCCAAGGAGCCCTGAAAGCACTGGCTCCTATTACCTATTCCCACTATAACTTTCACCTGACCATGAGCTTTCTGAGGACAGCGGCTGGGACTGACCTATCTCTGTGTGTCGAGTGCCCAGCACTGAGCAGAAGTCATCAGCCAAGAGCGGTGAAGCCAAATTCAAATGAACTTGACCACTGCCCTTCTGCAGCCCTGGGCCCAAAGACTAAAAGTCTAGATGGGGCTATACTTCCCACAGCTGGAGAAATTTCCATTAAAATACTGGGATAAAGCCCAAAGGGTGAGTGTGATATTGAGGTGAAGAAGCTCAAGTAACCAGGGTGACAAATCTTTCATGTGCGTAGGTGAGGGACAGAGGAAGAGGTTTGTAGGGGAGTGATCGATCACCTCAAATCCTAAAGGGTCTCGTACCAGCCTCAAAGGTTCCAGAGGAAGACACTGGAGAGCATATGCTTGGCCCATGCTATTCCAGCCCTTCGTCAACTCTTCAGCTGTCCAATGAGGTGCGGACTGCCAGCAAGGTTTGGTAGAGGCTGGATGCCTGGGGCATCCACAGCTAGGACCCCAGGGATGGCCAGGAGAGTAGAGCTGCCCCAAGCTGACTTGGTCCTGACCTGGGGCAGGGAGTCCCTAGCCTCAGATCCTCATGAGATTCAGAAGCGGAAGGGCTGAGGTGCAGTGCCAGGACTGTGAACTGAGTAATCTCGCCATGGATAATGGTTACGCAGCCCACCCCAGGAGGGGCTGGACAGTTTGAGACCCAACTTGCATAATAAAAGTTTGTTGTCTCCTTTTTCAGGCAAGCATGGGACAGAGATAAAAGGGAGCAGGGATGGAGGAGAGATCCCCTTGCCCTGCTGAGCAATATATTTGCTTGGGTATAAGGTAAACCTCAGGGGGTCTGCCATCCACAGGGAGCTGTGAGGCACCAGAAGTCCTGTCATAAGCAAATCCGAGCTTGGCCTTCTGTAATACTCAGGCCCTAGGGCCAAGCAGCTCATGCTAGCTATGGCCACAGCTTGACATCAGAGGACTCTCCAGAGGCCCAAGAAGGGCCCTTCTCAGGCCTGGGGAGGGGGTGGCTAGAAGCTCTCCAGGGCCCCACTACCAATGAATCACCTCTGGTGGCAGACAAACGAGAGTCAGTGGTCTGGCTCTGGTTCCACCTACCATACCAGAAGCTCTAAGGTTTACAGATTCTTAGAGGCCAGAGCTGGGAGGTCCCTTTGTGATTATCTGGTCAAACCCCAAGTGAAGAACTCAGGCCCAGAGAAGGAAAGGAACTTGCCCAAGGTCACACAGTAAGTGGGCCTTAAAGGTCAGACAAGAACGAATACCTTTTAACACTTTCTACCTCATCATCTGCCCACTCTATTGCTTAAAAATACCCCAGGTCTCAATCACACAAAACACCAGCCAATGGGTAGTGAGTATCCATGACACTGGGAACTGGTGGAGGGTCATCAGCACCCTAAGGAAACGAAGGGTTCTTTGCTACCTGGCAGTCCCCTTCCTTTCAGGTGAGGGCATCTTGATGGGCCATGCCACCTTCTGCGAAGAAGCCCCTTTGTGGGCATAGTGGCCTCGAGCGCTCTCTCCCAGCCTGCAGGGCCAGCCCAGCTCAGCCCGGATGAACCGCAAGGGAAAGCCGGAGGATACCGGTGTCCCCAGCCCTATCTGGACCGCCAACCTTACTTCCTGAGGGATCACCGATTGCTCTTACGTCCGCAAAGGAGGGAACAGAGCAGATTCTCATCTTCTTGCTCCGACCCCATCTCTCAGAGCCACCCCTCGGGAAACCTCCCCAGGAGCTTGGGCTCACTCTACCTCCGGTTGGTGCTTTCTGAAGACCCCTCCCTTATTTCTCTGTGCATGTGTACAGACAGGACACACACATAAGATACAAGGTGGCTAGGATGTTACATCCTGACAGTACTGAAATAGATGGGCTAGTTCACACAGCTTGCCTTAGACTGAGTAACTGCTGGTGAGAAAGCCAGTCTGGTGGCTTTTCTCTGCTCCTGGGGTCTGTAAACCGTCACCACAGACACAGAGGGTCACTGTCAGACACAGAGGCATGTAGGGTGGGGACGGAGGGGTGGATGCAGAGAGGTGTTTCATGGGTCTCAACTGCCTGAAGGCAGTAAGAATCTATCCACAGGTGTGCCCCTCCCAGCCAGAAGAGGGTGGCCCTCAGCATAGTCATCTTTTAGCTGCCAGAACTGTGTTAGCCACCTAGGACCGTGGGCACCCTCTCACACGTCTTGAGCCCTCAACCTCACCCCTCCAAGCCCTATGCCCCACACTCCCTGTTCTGCTCCCCATCCCAAGTCAAATTCCAAGGCCAGAGCCAGGATGGCCTTTCTGGGGGGTCAGCAGGAAAAGAGAGGGGCTGGAGGCGTGCCCCGCGACAGAGGTGAGAGGGGTGAAGGTGGCCCATGTGACCCTTGTTGGCATGGTGATGTGGGGCCAATCCTGAGGCCAGAGGTTCACCACCGTGACCTGGAAGAACACTGGGCCCCCTGGTAGAAACTAGAAGAACAAAGGGGAGGGGGGAACGAGAACAGGAAGAAGACGAATAAGCATCTCAGTGCAGGAGAGCAGACCCGGAGCTGCCCGGAGGGAGGGCTGGCCCCAGTCTATCTGTCGTTGAGCTGTGGAGAACCAGTACCATCCTCCTCTTCCTCCTTGTCGTCCTTCATGCCTTTCAGTCTCTGGCGGGCAAAGTCCTCAAACACGATGTCATCATCGCTGGTGGAAAAGACAAGGAAAACGGGACGTGTTTGCATGGCAGGGAGGGTAGGCTTATCCAGAGGGTCAGATGGGACTCAGAGACTGGCCTCTAGGGTTGACCTTGGGCAGAAAGGCCTGCCAGGCTGGCACATCTAGATGCCCTCCAGTGACAGTGGGACTGGTCGTATGTGGACTCCAGCTAGTCGTGGAAATACCAAAGGGAGGCGTGGGTTTGACTTTCCTGCCTGAGGGCTGGGAAGTGACCCAGTTCTTAAGGATTTGGGGGTGCGAGGCGGATATCAAATGGGGATGGAGGTGCAGTGTGGCCGGGCTGGGGCCAGAGGAAGAACTTATTCCCACTGTGAGATGCCAGGCCCAGTAGTTTCATAGCCTATGCTGAATCCCTCAGAACAGGCCCAAGAAACCCCACCACCCATCCAAAGAACTACCCTCAGGAAGCATTCCTGTATCTGCCCAGGATGGTGCGGGCTTGGCTTAGTGGAAGAAAAAACCACAAAAGCCCTTTCTCCAGGGAGCTGTCAGCTCACACTCTATCCTGAGGGATCTTGGATAGGATGGGGTCTGGGGGTAGTAAATCTAAATAGTGGGGCAGAGGGAAGGGTGGGTGGGAAAAGGAGGTGCCTGAATGGGGTTTCTGGACTGAGGACCGCTTTTAAGAACAGTGACTTCTGTTCTCTCACATAACATGTACACTTAGGCCCACCCAAGTCCCCCGCCCCACAGAACTCAGCCAGCCGCATGAGGTGTCCTCATGGGGTGGCTTGAGACACCACATCCCAAATATCCCCTGGGGGACAAGGAAAGGGTGAATTTGGAGCTGGAGAGAGAAAGCTGCTTGGCTCTGGAGGTGGTTCATCATGTCGGCCTAGGTCCTCCCCCTCGGGCCACTGTCCGGTGAGGCGATGGCCTTTGACCGCAGGGAAATCCGCATCGCTCCTCAGGAGGCAGAAGCAACAAGAGCCCCAGAACCTTCCCCACCCCGCAGCCTGATTCCACCGGCTGGGCGCTGGCAGGGCAGGAGAGCCCCAGCCCAGGGCCGCGAACCGAACCAGCCCTGTGAGAGCCGAGCAGGCGCTGTGGACGGACGAACGGATTGACGGACGGACGTGCAAGGACGAGGGAGGAAGACAGACCCCACCAAGGCAGGAGGAAGAGGAACAGGCACGGAGGGTCCTTCAAGTCACATGCAGGCAAGCGGGTTGCTGAAGAGGCGAGCAGAGGCGGCTCTCAGCAGACGGGGTTAGATCAGCTGTTCCTCAGAGGTTAATAAGCATATATGCAAATGATCCCATCGCCCCGCCCACCACCCAAGGCCCGCCCCCCGGACGTCTGCAGGCAGGGTTTGGCTTACTTTGTGTCAAGTTCTATGAGATTGGTATCTACTGGCGCCTCGTTCTCTGGAACTAAACACAGGGTGGGCGGGCGCCCGTGGGTTAGTGGTGAGCGGGCACAGGGGCAGGTGGGTACAGCTCCCCACTCCCGGGCAAAGGGGAGGGCTATGGAAGAAGGGAAGTGGGGAAGAAGCGTTGCTCCTTGATCTCAAAAACACCCCAAATCATCCTAAAGGCAGGAAGGAAGGTCCAGGAGGGTCCAAGGAGGCCCGGGAGGCCCCTTGTAGTTCTAGAAGAACAGAAAAACCTCCGGACCCTACTCCTTTGGCATGTCTCTTACATGACTTAGATTCTTTTCTTAAGTACAGGGCTTTCACAAAGTGTTACGACAACCCTTTTTTTTTCCCTCACAATTTCACATCTCTGAACTTGGGGTGTGTTTTACAACCGATGGCATTTGATACTTTAATTGTGAGAACATTTTTCTTTCTTTGTGGTACATACTATAGAGTTGTCTCTTTCAACTCAAACAGCCTTTGATTTAAGGAAATATGACCAATCTGGTCATTGACCCTTCCACTCCCAGCCTGCCTCTCCATGGACAAAGGAGTCAGACCTCTTTGTCTCTTGGGGGAGTCAGATGCAAATAGAGGAGTGTGGGCCTCACAACAGATCCTGGGGAGCTGAGGAAAAAGGTAACCCAGGCCTGAAGGCTAACCCAGAGTGAGATGGGATGATGGGGAAACACAGCACTGGTGGAGAATGGGGTCAGCAACCTGCAAATTCCCACTCCAGTGACCCACAGATCCTGCTCACCTTCACGATGTGGGGGTTCCTCTTTGGGCTTGGGGTGCATTAGGGTGAAGGGCAGTTCCACGGCCACATCACTGAAACAGAGACCCAGACCCAGTGAGCCTTGAGCCCAGTCTTGGGCTGTAAGACTCAATGCCCTATCAATGCCCTATTTTATGGTCAGAGGAGGTAGGTCTCAGCTAAGGCAGGAAATCTGCTCAGGCCCCAGTTCTGCCACTCTCTGAGCTTTACTCTCTCTAGGAGGTGAATTAGAAGCCTTTTCTGCTGGCTCCAAAAAAAAAAAAAAAAAAAAAAAAAAAAAAAAAAAAAAATGGAAACCTCCCCTTTTCCTGAGAAGGATCCTTGGATTCTCATGAGCTGGGAGGAGGCACAGGGGTGGGGAAAGGACTGCCCAGAGCAGTGTGCACATTGGTCCCTGGGTGGTCCCAGAGGTGTCCTGGGACTATGCAGGCCTCAAATCACCACAGCCAGCCCAGCCTTCCCTAACACAATCTTTCCTGCCGACTCAGTCCCACCTCCCAACATCTCCATGAGACTCTTATAAAAGTGCTCCTGTGGTCCTAGCCCCCCACATCTGGATGACGCACTGCTGAGGTCAATTAATCGAATTCAAATTGTATTGGCCCAGGCCCCAGGGCTATCTACACTGTGCATAGAGCCTTGAAGCCCTGTAGGGGCGGAGGGTCTGGGTGGTGGGGAAGAACAGGGGAGGTGCCACCAACACCCAGTGCTTCTGACCAGGACCTCCCTCCCCTTGGCCCTGATGAACAGAATAGTAACAAGAACAGACACATGGTGCTGACTCTGTGCTAAGGACTATTCTAGAGTAGCTCCTTTAATCTCCACAACAACCCCATTAGTATAGCATATATACAGACTAGGAAACCGAGGCACAAGGAGGAAAAATAATACTGCACAAGGCCACACAGCTATTAATGGGAAGTGACAAGATTCTGACTCCATAATTGACATCCTTGCCCAATGAGTGATAACTGCTCAGAATTGAGGTGGTGATTCCTATCCATCCTCTGCTCTCCACTCCTACAGAAGGAGCCATGAAAGCTTCTCCTCTCAGCTTGGGATGGTGTCACCTTGGAGGCCCTGCCAACAGTGGGCACCTTCAGGCACAGCCTCATCTCACTGACCTTGCTGCCCAGAGCCCAGCTGGTGGGGAGGAAGGGAGAGAGGAACAGAGTGGGCAGGGACACCGGCTGTGCAACCCAGCCCCAGCACTGTCTGGGAGGGACACTTTTACATCTTCAAGTCTCACTGAGCTCATCTGGAAAATGGGGAGAGCAATGCTTACCTTTGAGAACCACTAGAATTTCTAGGAGACGATATAGGTAAAAGGTCTGACTGAACTGTGACACTGGTACCTGCCAGAATCATTACTTCCCCTCAATGGAAACATGGGCAATTCATAGGCTATTACAATAGTCTGGCTTTTCTTTCTTTCTTTTTCTTTTCTTTCTTTTTTTTTCAATGCAAGGGGGATTGCTTTTCCAGATTCACTTGGAAGAGTGAACTATCAGAATGGAAGAATGAGTTTGCCAACCTTCATTAAAGCCATACAGGATGTGGGTGGAAGAATCTAGACATTAACTCCAGCAGGCCTTGAGTGATCAAGGGCAGGGGATGTGTCTGATTCCTCCATGGGATCTCAGCATGTAGCACAAAGCTGAGCACAAACCTGGGTTCAGAAAATCTTTGCTGAATTGTACTGAACTGAATTGAATTAATTTCACTTCTCCAAATAGATGATTTCTTGGGATGAACAATACTGCCATCTTGTGACAGGAGGAGGCAAAAACACTGCATGTGGAGCATGTGCAGTTTGGGGAATGCGCATGGATCCAGCTGGCTACAAGGAGAGCAGATCTCCCCAGGACCTCTCCTTAGCAGCGCATGGCCAGCAGTTAATTCCCATTAGTGTACAAGTTTGGAAGCCACGAAACCCGCATTTCTCCAAAATGCCAGACTTTTAAGGGGCTATTCCCCAGATCAACGAAGCTGACCTTGCTGTCTGCAGAGGTTCTTATCTCTTGGGTGGAATGGAAGAACAGGGCAAGGTTTTTAAAGGAGAAACTGCATCTCCCTCGTCCCTTTGGGGAGGGTTCTAGTCCCAGCACATGACTGAGTCTGGCAATCGAAAGTGACTGCTAAGATTCCTTCCAACCCAGTGCCCTGCGCTTCTGGATCTCTGGGCCCTCCAGGAAGGTGGGTCGATCAGGTTGAAGGGAGGGACTTTACCTGGATGCAAGATCTCCCAACAGGCTGGGTGGGTCAGAGGAGGCGGGAGAAGTGGTCAGGAGAGAGTTCAGAGAGGAAGAAAACAGAAAGTACATTCATTCATCACCTTGCTGCCCACAGGGGTAGGGAAGACCCTGAGAGGCACTCCCACCCACCACTGCATGGCTGTAACCTCAGTCAGAGATACACAGAAACAGCATTAGCCTTGCCTGGGGGACTGAAATCCAGGCCCAGCTCAGCCATATCTCCTCACAGGAGGCCTCACTAAGCCCGAGGATCCTCTTCTGCAAAGGAGACAAAAAAAACTGACCCCTGTGCTGCCCGCCCTGGGGAGGCCTCTCTGATGGCAGAAGAAATCAATCTGGGATTCACCGAGGATTCCTCAAGGAAGAGCTTGAGGCAGACTGTGGATCCTGCAAGAGCCACAGGGCACAGGACTTGGGATTTACAGTTCTGAGAAGTCCTGTAATATGTGGGCACATTCTAGTAATAAAGGGGATTCGATGTCTAATGCTATTAGCATTCAAATCTTTTCACAGACGTTTATGAACAAGAAAAAAAATCCCTGTGACACATTAGAAATCCTAATTCTAGGTTTCTAACAACATGCAGGCCCATTCAGTGGGGAGAAGTTGTGTCTGAGCCTCCACTAGACTGTGCTCCGGGGCAGGGAATACGTCTGGTCTACTGCAGTGACCCCAGCACCCAGCCTACAACCTGAGATTAGGGGAGGAGATTTCAGGAAATGTGTGGAGAACGGTTTGGGCCTCTGTTTCCCCATCTGTCAAATGGGAGTCAGAACATCCCTAATCCAGCTCTGGGATTCTGAGCCCCTTTAGCCATGTCCTCAGCAGATCAGCATGTGCATGAGCAGGGGTGGGTGCTGTGCCCCAACATGTGATGAGGGGACAGAACCCTCTGGAGATCCCACAGCACAGACTCTGAGGAATCTTCCCCCACACAACAACCCCATGTGCCCAGACAGGGATAGGGAAGAGGAGGAGGGGGAGGAGGAAGAGAGAAACATGGAGAGGGCAGGCAAGGGATTGAAAGTCTCTGAAGTAGGAGAGGGAAAGGGGGCAGAAGAGGAGGAAAAGGAACATGAAGGGGGAAGAGAAAAAACAGGAAGTCCTCCAGCTCGGTTTACCCTCTTGGTGGCTGCAGCTAAAAGGTCCGACAAACAGGCAGAATGGGGCAGTGGGCTGTGGGTGGTCAGGGATGCCCCCCTCTGCGCTTAGAGTCTTGGGCTGGGCTAGAACACTTACCCGCCCCGAGATACCACCAGCTTCACTTTCACCTTGTAGGAAACAATGATGCCCAGGATCTCCCGGTTGGCGCCTTCCCTCAACCTGCAAGGTGACATAGGGAAGCAGGTTCATGGAGGATGGCTGGGTAGATGAGACAAGGTAGGGTAGGGTGCAGTGGGGGCAGCAGCCATCCATCCCTCTCCTGGGTCACTCAGCCACCATGCGCAAACAGAGCTCTGTATATGAGAAAGGTAAGCTTTGCCCTGAGCGGGTAGGAACCTAGAGCCCTGGGTCCCACATCTGGTTGTGAAGTTCACTGTGCACACCTGGCAAGCCCCTTTCCTCCCTGGGCCTGACTCCCAGCAGCGCGGTAGGTTCTTTCTACCCTTAGATAGACGGAGTCTACTTCTCTCACTGTTCAGCAACCCGTGGGGCACAAAGGGCTCGCCAGGCAGGGAATTCAGAGAGAAAAAGGGAGGTTGGCAAGGCAGTGGGGCGGAGGTAGCGGGGAGGACCCTGAAGGAGGTGGCCCCTCAAGTCTGGAAGTCTTGAAGTCAGTTAGGATTTGAGCCAGGGTGGAAGAAGGGGAAGAGGGCAAAAGCTTGGAGGTGAGTGGCCAGCACGTGCATGTGAGCAACTGTGTGGCTGGAGGACAGGGTCTGTACTGGGAGTCACGGGCAGGGCTGCTGCAGAGGCAGGCCAAAGCCCCACTGAAGGGCCAGACCTCAGCAGGTAGGGCAAGCTGAGTTCTCCACACCCCAGGTCTCCACTAAAGCAGGTAGCCTCAGAGTCAGTGATGACCATGAGGCAAGAGTGATCATATGGCCCTGGGATCCCTGCCTTGGAGGGCCACACTTCCATCTGGTCTTGCCCAGCTCACTGTCCACATCTTCCCAGACTCCCCACCCCTCTTCTGATTCATCCTCTCCTGCTGGATGAATCCAGCCTTACTCTGCCTCGGGGACACACCCCATATGACTGTAGACCCTAGGTCAGGAGCTGCTGCCTCCTGCAGGAAGTCTCTCCAGGTTGCCCTCCCTTAGGCAAGCCAGCAGATCCCAGCACTGACTAAGAGAGCTGGGTCTAGGGGCCCAGCTTGCTCTCTGGTCACCCCTGGATAGGGATGGGAGTAAGGGGACAGCTTCCCTATAGTTCAAGCTCCTGAGGATGGGCCAGGGACAATGCCTGGGGAGAAGGTAACCACACCGTGTACTGGCACTGGTGGGAATAGGTGGGTGTGGACCCACTGGGGGCAGGGAGCAGGGAGGGTGGGTCCTCACAGGGTGCTGGAGGCCAGGTTCGTGTCTTCATGCTTGAGCTTCCCGTCCAAGGCGAGGCCCCGCTTCTCTCGGTTGTTGGCCAGGAAGGGGGTCAGTGTGTAGACCTTGCAGAATGTCGAACTGGGTGCCACTGTGTCACTGGGAAGAAGGGAGGCGGGTGTGGAAATACCGCCCATCCCCCCAAGAGCCAATCCCCAGCCATCACCCCCAGCCCAGCCAGAACATCTCCAAGATCACATAGTAACATTAAAACACGTTTTTAACTTTCAAAAGTACTGATTGCTATTACATGTAAACACACACACACACACACACGCATGAAAAATTACATGAAATGCACTTGCCTCCCAAAAGGAGGCAGGGCTAGGAAAAACAAAACAAAACAAAACTAAACAGATGTGTCTTCTACTGGGAGCATCTACTTCCTTTAGGTAAGAAAAGATGTTTCACTTGAGATCTCTCCTCTTGACTTAGCTGCTAACAGGTTTGGGACAAGATTCCATGCTGTCCTCAAACCTAAATTTTTTTAAATTAAATATAATTTATTGTCAAGTTGGTTTCCATACAACACCCAGTGCTCATTCCAACAGGTGCCCTCCTCAATGCCCATCACCCACTTTCCCCTCCCCCTCCCGCCATTCAACCCTCAGTTTGTTCTCAGTATTTAAGAGTCTCATGGTTTGCCTCCCTCCTTCTCTGTATCTTTTATTCCCCTTCCCCTCCCCCATGGTCTTCTGTTAAATTAAACCTAAATTTTTAAATTTTTTTTTTTTTCAACGTTTATTTATTTTTGGGACAGAGACAGAGCATGAACGGGGGAGGGGCAGAGAGAGAGAGGGAGACACAGAATTGGAAACAGGCTCCAGGCTCTGAGCCATCAGCCCAGAGCCTGACGCGGGGCTCAAACTCACGGACCGTGAGATCGTGACCTGGCTGAAGTTGGACACTTAACCGACTGCGCCACCCAGGCGCCCCCTAAATTTTTAAAATATAATTATTCTCTACCCTCCCACATACCCTCCCTTTTACCCAATGAACTGGATTATTCCTTTCTCAGACAAAAAATGCTGTGTACCTAGTGCCTTCCCCTCTTTGCTGTGGCTGCCAGGAAGCTCAGAGCAAAGTATCTCCTTCAATCTAGGTTTCTGGTACAGTGTAGTCATGACCCTAGTCCCCTTAGATTCATTAGCTTCAATTTGGTCATTCTAGTTTAAGTAGGTCTTTCCCTTGACTGTCACATGCATATTCCTGTAGCTAAATCAAGTGGACGTTTTCTAAAAGGCTGCTGTGAGTGGCAAGAAAATCTGAGGTCCAGCCCTGTACCAGGTGGAAAAGAGCCATCTGCACCTGTAACTGGAGCCAGGACTTCTCATTTCCCACCCAGTCCCACGCATCCAAGGCTGGGCTTGTGCTCACTTACTCAGCCTCTTCCATGGCCACAGGGCACTTGTACTGGGCTGTGTTGAAAAGGCAGATGTCCGCATACTGGCGCACTGGGGAGGAAGAGGGAAACAAGCTGGTGTGAGCCAGGGGTGCAGCTCCCAGGCAAGCCAGGCTCCCTCGAGTTGAGGATGTTCAGCCCCAGGAATGGCCAGAATGCACTGGGGGATTCTGCAAGAGACCACCCCCATCTTCTACCTAAGAGGTAGCCCAAACTCACCCATTCCCTTCCATTACCAAACATCTCCCTCAAGGACAGCTTTGCCCAGAACCTAGGGAACCTAAGAGTAGGTGGCTTAAACAGTAAACTCATTACCTGGCCAACGAGCAGCCTGTGTTACTAGCCGCAAAAGCCTTACCCTTTGGCTTAGAGCAGGCCCTGGGCTTCTCTGCAGGCCAGAATTTATGTATAAGGCTGTTAACAAGGGGAGAAGCTTCAGCTACCCCCAACCCTTGGGTGGATTCCCTCTTGCCTGCCCCCGTGGGCTGGCCCTGTGCCCAGGGTACCCGAGATCTTGATCTTCTTCACTGTCTTGTTGGTGTTGTTGGTGACGTGAACATTAACGCTGATGGGTTCTCCATGGTAATAGATCTGGGAGGGGTAAGAAGGGAGAAGGGTTGGACCAGAGAGTATTAAAGCTCTAGATAGGGAGAGAGAGAAGAGGCCCCACACACATTTCCTGGGGTTCCCCAGACTTTGTCCACTCTGACATTGGCCTCAAGTTCATCAGCCACTTCCCACTGATGCTAAGTCACTGGGCATGTTCAGTTCCTTTGTGGGATTTTTGAAAGATGATTGAATTAGAAGGTGATAGTCCTGGGCTCCAGTCCTGACGTGGTCACCAGAAATAATGAGAGCAATAAAACAATGGTAATGAAGGATGAGCGCAGCGTGACCTTGGACCGGTCTAAGCCTCAGCTTCCCCCTCTATTCAATGGAGGGGTTGGACTAAGTGATGTATCAAGTCCCTGCTCACAATGGGTGCCAGGAATTTTAGACACAGGAGGGTCTAAAAGAAGCAGGAGAAAGGTGGGGAAGAGCTGACCTGCTCACTGAGGGAACCAGCTCTAAGAGCTCACTGAAGGACCTCATCTCAAATCATGCCCCCAGCACCTGCCTTTGGCTGTCCCAGAGTTGAAAGGGCAGTGTCCACACCTCAAAAGGGGGAAGGGGTGAGGGGAGATGGCCAGAACCCAGGTCCCTTTGGGAGGTACCCTGACTTCTAAAGTCAATCGCACCCTTCAGGCTCATGCCCCACTCTGCCACTCCTTTGGACCCCCAGAGGCTTCCCCAAATCCCCCAAGGGAGGTCTCATATTCCCTGAACCCTGTGGCCTTAGGACTGGGGGCGGAAGCTCCTACCCGAGAAGCCCAAGAGGCCATGAAAGACCTGGGATTTGAGGTCCCAGCCCCAGTCGAGCAGCCCCCACCCCCTGCCAAGTCTAAACCTCCTACCTCCTTATCCAGGGAGGCCTCTAGATGCAGGGGCTTGTCCGACATGAGGAACTGCCTGGTGGTCTCAGCTGTGGGCTGTGGGCCAGGCCTCTCCGGGGCATACTGAACCTTCCTGATAACCAGGCGCACGGAATTCCTAATGGAGATGGGCAGAGCGAAAGATAGCCAGAGTCACCTGCCTCCATCCCCTTCCCTTGGGATCCTCCCTTTCCTGCTCAAGAGACTGCCATGGCTCCCCATGGCCTTAGAATCCGTCCAAACCGCAGAGGTTAACACAGGCCACTTGTGTTCAGAGTCGCCACCTGGCCCCACTCCATCCTCCCCCACTGTGTCCACAGCCACCCCCACTTCCTCACTATCACCTTTGATGGTCTATCTAGTCTTTTCTCTGCATCTTCACTTGCACTGAGCCCCTGCCTGCAACACCCTCTTCCCACTTCTGCCCTCATTTGCTTCCTTCTTCAAGGTCCAGCTCAATACCTCTTCTTCCAAGAAGCCTTCCTGGATTAGCTCACTTGATCTCCTGGTCTGAACTCCCACACCATCAAAGTGAACTACCCCTTCATGTGGGTCTGTGTCTTGGTAGCCAGCAGGATGGCAAGAAAGGGACTATGTTTTCACTTCCTGCATCCCTTATGTCACCTAATAGCATAAGCTCCTTAAGGACATTTTGTATCTAAAGTGTTCACTGCTGTGTTCTCACCACCTACGACAGTGCCTGCCATCTAACAAACGTCCGCCAAATATCTATTAAATCAAAATACACAGAGGGGCCCCATGAAGAAATGGGGGCTCAGAGAGGTGATGGGCTTTAGTGGGGGGGGGTATGGATTCAGTCAGGGGGATGCTGGCCAGTGAAGAGGACAGAGACTCAGTGGGAAGATGGAGGCCCAGAGAAGAGATGGTGCTCAATGAAGGTGACAGGCACTCAGGGAGGAAATGAGGGAGGGCTCAAGAGTTGGGAAGGGATGGGACCCGGTGAGGCAGCGTCTGTGGTGTGCTGGGTATGCCAGTAGCACCCCCGTTTCTCACCTCCACTCCCCGGAACTGGATAGCCAGGGTTGAGGTCTTAGCTCTCCCTTTATTAGCTGTATGACCTTGAGAAAATTAACCTCTGGGTCTCAGCTTCCTCATCTGGAAAATGGTAATAATAGCCACACCTACCTCACAGGGTTGCTGTGAGGATTAAATTAGTTCATACACGTTCATCACTCTGAATAGTGTCTGGCCCTTAATTGGCCCTTGATAAATGACAGTTGCTATATCATTAGTAATAGCAGTTAGTAGTAGTATGGACATAAAATGTCCCATTGGTGGTGGGGTGAGGGTGGTGGCCTTCAGTGTTGTTCCTCTTCCTTGGTCTGGTGAGGCCCCTTCAAAAACCCACAACCCCCTTTCTTTCCCCTGGTCTCGGGTCTTAAGAAGAAAAGGAAGACAGAAGCCAGGGAGAAGGGTCCCATCTCCCCAAACTCAGGAGTTTCCCAGGCTGAAGATAGAGATGCCTGCAATACACCCTTCGGCCACCAGATGGCAAACTCAGCCCATGCCCTAGGAAGCTGCAGCCCCTCCCTCAGCCAGCCTCCGGGAGGAATTGTGCCTGGGGAGGCAGAGCACCTCAGAGTTGGGGGCTGAGACCAGCCTCACCAGGAGGCTGGGCAGGGCCTGCCTGGAGGAGGAGCAAGCACGACAGCAGGGCTGGGCAGTCCGGCTCAGAAGTCAGGGCCAGCTCTTTCCGCCTGCCAGCCTAGATTGTCTGCCCAGGGCTGCACCTGGCTGGGAGAGCACTACCTTCTCTGACACGTGGGCTGACCACCCCCCTCACTTTCCCCGGGGCGGGGGGGGGGGCTTCACTTACTCCACTTCCCTCCCTTGCTTAGAAGCCTCCACTGACCCCACATCCCCCCATCCCCCCACCCACCCCACCACCACCTGCTGATGGCCTCCCAGGAGGAGAACTGGGAAGTGGGGGTGAGGGGTGAGGGGGGGGGGGTTCCAGGGTGGCTGGGAAAAATCTCGTCCACTGGTAAAAACAATCTGAATCTTGTGTTTCTTTCCAAAACAAAATAAAAAGCCATGCAGCCTGGCGGGGCAAGACTAGAGGCAGGGAGGGAGGTGGAGGAGGCAGGTACAGTGGTGTAAAGGAAAAAATGATGAGGCCTGAGCCAGGGCTACTGAGCCACCTCCCCCAGGAAACCCTCCATGACTTGCCGGCCTTCCAGAGTGCCCTTCTCAGAGTTCCTGAGGCTGGAATGTGTGGCCCCTCCTCTCACACTTCCAGGTATTGTTACTTATCTCTTCTTCAGACTTTGCTGCTCCTGTCTCCCTCCCTCTGCCAGCAGGCAGCCCACACCCGGGAGGGAAGCTGTGCCCTTCTCACCGCTTGTGGATCTTCTCCTCCAGGTTCTCAGCACAGAAGGCTTTGACTTCATAGTCCACACCACAGGCCTGAGGGGAAGGGGCTGCTGACCACAGGGCCTTGGAGCGGGCAGGGTCCCGACAGCACAGCCATCCCACCCTCTCATTTTACAAACAAGGACGCTGGATGGGAACACCAGACTCCCACAGCCCGGCCACCCCTCAGCCTGACTCAGGGGCCCTGTGCTCAGCCCCAGTGCAGTGCCGCCTCCATCTGCGGCGGCCTCCCCCATCTGACTTTCCCGCAGAGCTCTCCCAGCTCCCCCGACACTGGACATCCCAAACTGCCCTCACTGGGCTCCACTCTCCAGACACCTGCCTGGTCTGGGCGGCTGTCCTCACCAAGGCAGCCACCCGGAAATAACAGAGGGTGCCTCAGCCCCCCTGTTTGGGGAGCACGTACTGTGTGCAGACCCTACAGTGCTTCAGTGTCTCACTCCACCCTCCCAACCCCATGAGGAGGTGCATCCTATTGTCTCCATTTTGCAGATAAGGAAACTGGGGCTTGGAGATCTGGGGCCTGTGACACTGGAGGTGTCACTTCTCTCTGAGCCCCAGTTCCCCCACTTGTGAAGCCACAACGAAGGCACCTCCCCCATGTGAGGTTGTGAGGCCGGGTGGTAGTCCAGAGAATATTTTGGGTCTGCTACAGCCAACAAGCCCAGGACAGACTGCACGTAACTGAATGTGGGGGTGAGGATGACACAGTATCAGTCACCCTGTATGAAGGGGCTGCTTATCTGAGGTGGTATTGAAGTGGCCTAGACACGAGGAGGCTTCCACACAGAGGGTTCCAGCACCTAGCAGAGAGAAAGCCAGGGCCCTGGGGATACAAACGTCCTACACCCAGAGAAATGCTCCGAAAGAGGTGACCCACCTTCCCTGTGTCTTCAGGCCCCGGCTGCAAAGTCACAGAGCACGGGAGGTTGGGAGGGATCTGTTAAGGGAACAGACGAGAATAGGTCTCCTGTCACATTCACCACTGACCTCCCCATGTCACCCACCCATCACCCCCATGCACATTCAGCAGATCGGGGGTCCCTAGCAACAGGCCATGTCTCTTCCATCAGACTCGGGGCTCCAGAGGACAGATCATGTCTCCCCCATCAGACCGTGACAAGGATGCCCCACATGTGGCCAGAGGCCCCTCCAGTAAAGCCAAGGATTTCAGGGTCTTTCTTTACCTAAAGGGTTTCACCTAGACTATAATAGGTAGAATAATACCCACCCGCCTCCAAAGATGTCCACATCCTAATCCCTAAAACCTGTGACTGTGCTACCTTACATGGCAAAAGGGACTTTACAAATATGGTTAAGTTAAGGATCTTGAGATGGGGAGAGTATCGGGGATTATCCAGGTGTGTCCGATATGGCCACAAGGGACCTTGGCAGGGGAAGCAGGAAGCAAGAGAGCCAGTGTCAGAGTGTCGGGCTGTGAGAAAGACTGGCCGGCTCCTGGTGGCTTTAAAGACAGGGGGGCAGGCTTTGAGCCCAGGAACGTGAGTGGTCTGCAGAAGCTGGAAAAGGCAAGGCCTAGAGCCCCCAAAAGAACGCAGCCCTGCTGACACCTTAATGTCAGCCCAGTGAGACCCATTTTTGATCTCTAACCTCCCAAACTGTAACACGATAACTTGTGTTTTAATTCCGTGTTTAATTCCCACCAGGTTGGCGGTGGTTTGTCACACGGCTACAGGAAACCAATACATCTACCATGGAGAGGATGACTGTTTCCTCTCTCCTGCTCTAACCTCCCAGCAAGCCAGGGGATTTCACTGAATCACAGAATCGGAGTCTGAGAAACAGGAGATTTGAAAATCCAGCATCTGGGAGTCTTTCCATTCAGCAAAGTGGCAGAGCAGGGAAATCACTATGTGCCACCCCTGGTTTGTGAGCTGGGCTGAAGCTGGGCCATGTGGGCAGCTGGTCTGAGGGAGGAGACAGTCTTGTAATAACTCAGGGGCGAGACAGGGCTCCTTCTTTCTCTACAGTCTCTCCCCACCCCACTCTCTCCCGCCAATGACCTGGACACAGGAGGGTCCAAGGAGTAGCCCAGAGGTAAGGTGCCGCCCCTGGTGGTGGCCAGAGAAGAGACACTTACCAGGTAGTGTAAGTGACAGTGCCCCAGGTCCCAACGTGCACTGAGAAACTGAGTGCCATGGAGCTGCCGCCCCAGCTGCCCCCATGTGCCTGCCCAGAGGGCTGGCGGTCCCTAACCTCAAAGGTGAAAGGGTAGGCGTGCTCGCCCAGCTTCTTGATGAGGCGCTCCTGCAGCCGTGTCAGGGGCTTCTTGTCCTCAGGGGCCGGCGGGAAGGACTGCACGTTGGCCACAAACAGGTCCTTGCGAAAGGTCAGGCCCAGGACATCCAGGTCCTCCCGGCCATAGCGGAAGGCGCAGGTCAGTGTCACATAGACTGTGGGAGCAGGGGGCACTGAGGACGGGCCCAGGAGGGCAGCGAGCAAGCCCCCCAGAGCACCAGCTGAGCCCTGGGATCGGCCCAGCTGGAGCTCATAGGTCTGTCCCGAAGCTCCTGTGGGGAGGGCTGTGCTGCCCTTGGGATGGGGGTACAGGGTACCTGGGAGAGCCATTCGGGCCTGGCCCCTGGGAGGAGGTGGGGGCTGACTGCTGGACCAGCTCTGTCCTTCCCCACCCCCCACTCTGGCCAGCGGAAGTGAGGAGGAGCACGGGAGACTGACAGGGTTGGTGAGGGCTGGCACAGGCTGGCAGGACTGGGAGGGTGGGGCCGGGGAAGGGACTGGCTGGAGAGAGCAGAGGGAGGGGGAAACAAGGGCTGGGTGGTATCTGGAAGGCACGGGGTCTTGTCCCAGCCCAACCCCCACCCAGTGTCTCCCTTGGACAAACCCTTCACCTCCCTGGGATTCCATTTTCTCTCCTGTAATGAGACCCTAACTCTTGCCCTGTTGGGCAGCCCCAGCCTTGCAGCAGTCATGATATACTGACGTTGAGAGTGCTCAGGGCACTGAAAAGGTTCTCCCAAAATGGGCCTAAGTGGGCCGCCCCAGGCCAGAGGAGGCCAGGGCACCTGCTCTGATGCTTGTTGGAACTGTAAAGGGAAGAGCCAGGAGGGCTGGGCAGGGAAGGACCGTAAAATTAGTTGATGTCCTGCCCGGGACTCAGGGAAGCCCTGGGCTAGAAGTCGGTGGGGAACAGGAGGCCCCTTGACGGGCTGGAGGTGGGGACCACCACCTCACCTCTCCTCTCCTTGAGATACTCAGGATCCACCAGGACCACACCATCTGGAAGAAGGACACAGAGTGAGCACACCCTCCCAACTTGACCTCTCACATTCCTGAGCCCCAAACACCACGCCAAACCCAAACCCAACCTTCTGTCTGCTGGGTATCATGAGAGAAATGGGGAGGCCTGCACCTAGGGGACAGCACTACCATGTCCCAACCCCTGCCCTCAGGCCGGCCTTACAGATCCAGTTGGTAGCCTGGGGCACGCTACCTCTCTGCTTCTTCTCTGTTAATAAGAATGACGATGTGGGTCCAAAACCCCTACGATCAGGTATACTTCAGAATTGAGAGGTTCTGAACTGTGGAAAGGCCCCATGGTACACCTTCCATATGTTCTGTAATACCCTCTGCAGGATCTGGGGCCCCATGATCAAACGCCTTAACACCTCAGCAGGGAAACATGGATATTTTCATCAAGAGGCTAACGTGTAAAGAGCTCCCTATGGGTTCAGGTTTTGCGTCTAAGTGAATCCTACGTCAAACGTATGAGCAAGTTTAGATTTCCAGAGTTTCTTGGACCTGGGATTTGCAGATCGGGACTTGTGATCCTGTAGGACCAAACTCACAGGGCTCCTGCGAAGACTAAGTGAGTTGATATGTTTAAAGGGTTAGTTGGTGCCTGGTTCATGCGATACCACGGAAAATGTCCCATGGCCTGGCCCTGACCCAGTAGGGTCCAGCTGGACACAAAGGACATTTTCTCTGCATAGAACCCCAGGAAGCCAGAAACTCTGGCTCAGGGGTCACCTCCTTGCCTGGCATTCCTGGTCACGTCTGGTCAAACTTTACTCAACCATACACATACCCACTGAGCAAGAAAATTCTCTCTCCCCAACTCTAGCCCACTGCCACCCTCCCCCGACGCTGCCTTACAGCAATCTCTCTGGGAATCTCAGAGGCCACATCTGGAAGTGAGTGCCAGAGAGCTCCTGGTCCTATCCTGGCCCTGGGTCCAAGGGATACCTGGCCAGGGGATGCCCACCCCATTCCAGAACCTGCCGGGCATCTCCCCTCCTTTTACTATGGGTATTCCTTCTGTGCCTGAGCACCAGGGACTCCGTAAACCAATCAGTGGACAAGGCACTCCCCCAACCAGAGGTATCAGTCAGGGAAGGCTTCTTGGGGGAGGGAAGTGGGAGCCTGGACTTAAAGGTGTCTGGAGTGTAAGAAGCCTTATACTGAGTGGTGGCTGCTATCGTCATCGTCAGGCCACCCTCCCTGCTTCTCCCCTCAACCCGTCCACACTTTCCCCTCACATGGTCCTCACTGAAGGGAACGGGGCTGCTCGGTAAATGTGGTCAATGTTTGCCAACTGACACAGGAAACCGCTTACACCCTGTTCTTGAAACCAGGCCCCTCTGGAGACCTGAGAGCTATTCCTAGGTGGCTCTAACAAACCCTCTCTAGAAGCGGCCGGATCGGCCCCACCTTCCCCCGCCTTCTCCCTGGCCTCTGCAGGGACTCACCGACAGGGTCCACGAGGTCGATGTGGTCCACAAAGTCCCGCTTTCCCAGATACACAGTGAGCTGGGGAAGATAAGCACCGGGGGTGTCAGCAGCTGTGGGCCTGGGGGACACATCCCTGAAAAGCCACTGGCCCTTGCTCTGGAGGAGAACCTGGGAGCTGCCTATGAAACTCCTACACCCATCCATCCTTAACACACATTAAAGTCCTAACTGGACTTGGACCCGAGCTCCAGCCCTAATATCAACAAACCCTTGTACAATTTTGAAAGTACCTGCTTATCCTAAACCCCTATGAAGAAGTTATCAGTGTTCCTGGTTTATAGATGAGAACACTGAGGACGGCACACCAGACGCACCAGCCCCCTTGATGGTCTGTGGCCTGCAACCTCGCAAGCCCCAGGCCCTTCTCCTCTCCTTAGGCCAGACCAGTCGTCCTAAAATGCAAATCTAATGATGCCACTCCCGTCTGAAAACCCTCTAATGGCTCCCAGGGCCCAGAGGTAAGATGACAAATGGGTTTCATTCCAAATGCCAACTCTGATAGATGGGGGCCTCTGGGTGGAGAAGGACTCCAAGGCGGAATCCTGGCTCAGCAGGAAAGGGTGAGCAGTGACTGGCGATGTCTGCTGTGGGCACGAAGGGAAACATGGGAGCACGCGTGGTACTATCTGCCAGCCCAGGAGTCCGGGCTCCTGAGCCCTACAACCTGTCCCACCTTGGCTCCCGCTCCCCCTGCCTCCCTCCTGGCACTCAGATTCAACTGCTGTTCATTCCCCCACACGCCCTGTGAGTTATGTTCATGCCTACAATGCCCTTTTTCACCCTGTCTTGCCTGGAAGACAAGGCATCCCTTTTAGAGAAGCCATCCCTGACTGCCCAGGCTGGGTCCCGTAGCCCCTGGGCATCACTGTATCCCACACCTGCCATTTCCTATTGAAATGACCGGTTTCTGTGCCTGCCTCCCCCATCTGACCGTGAGTGGCACGGGGTGTGCCTTATTTGTCTTGGAACACCCTAGCCCAGTCCCCGCCGGCTTAGCCTGCACCCGACAAGGAATGATGTCAGTAATATCTACTTGCTGAACTGAAAGGAAAGCAGGATGGAGCCTGCAGCCTGTGGGAAGAAAGAAAGCAGGACAGACCCTGGGAGCTGCCCTGGATAACTAGGTGATGGCAGGGTTCAGTAGAGAGGCTGCAGGCACCTCTCACACCAGGGGAATCAGTGCCCCCGAGGCCCTTGACGCTTAGTCTAATTATCACACTCACACTGAAGTCTATGATAGGCTTGTATCTCAAACCAGAGCAGTGGCTCCCTAAAGTCCAGGGGAGTTGAACTACCCCCCGCAGACAGAAAAGTTTCCCGAAAGGCCCCTCTCCCTGAGGTGGATAGCTCCTAAGGACAGACCGGGGAGTGTGGGGTCCTGCATGGGCAACAGAAGTGGCCAAGGCAGGACAAGCATTTGGGGCCAGGGAGGAGCTGGGGCGCGGTTGTTACAGACTCACCTTTCCATTTGGGCTGGCCTTCTTGAACACCCTGCGGACAGAAAGCAAGAGAAAGCCAGGATTAGCGCATCCCACCAGGGGAAGGCTCCTGCGGGCCTTCCCTGGGCAGGACAGAGGGCAAGGGTCTGGAGGGCTTTCCAGGCACCATCCAAGCCTTGAAAGCCAGAACAGCGTCTGGCATAATCAGATCCCAGCACCTCAGGCGCCCACCCAAACCTCCCTTATTGCCGTCACAGCTTTTGTTGGATCTGGCCATGGCCCCTCGGCCTCCTCCTCACGCAGCAGGCTGAGGGAGTCTCTAAAGATATGTCACAGAATACCACTCATTTGCTCAACGTCCTCCCAGCTCAGGCAGAGGAAAAGCTTCTGTGTGTGGTGTCCCCTGCCTCCTTTACCCTTGGGCTCACCTCCCACTCTCCCCCACCCCTCCATTCACACTGCCTCCAACACACCAGGGTGGGGCCTGCCTCAGGGCCTTTGCTCTGGCAGTCCACTCCCCCGGGGAAGGTCCCCACAACAGATCTGCTTGCCAGCCCCATGCCTTTCTGTGACGTGGCTTCACTGTGGCCTCCCCTCTCACCTCCTCTCCTCCTCTGGCTCTATTTTCTTTCCCACAGCACTCACCACTGGCTAACCTACTACACGAGCGACTTGCTAATTTACGCTTGTCTGCACTGCTAACATGTCAGGTCCACGAGGCAGAGGTCTGGGGTCTTTCTTCTCCACTGAAATATCCTGACCTGAGCATCTAGAACAGCATCCCTGGTAGGTGTTTAATAAATCTGTGTTCATGCATGGCAGGTAGCAAGCACTCAACAAATATTAATAGAGTGAGTAAATGAATGAATGAGTGAAGGAATCAAATGAAAAACTGAGGCCCAGGAAAGGTAGGAGATGTTCCCATGGCCACACAGCAGAGCACTGGATGTGCATCAGGCAGACCCGTGGCCCCCAACCCTTGCAAAGTGCTTGCTGGGCCTTCTAGAGCACACTGTGGTCCCCATGAGCACCCCCACCCCATCCTCTCTCCCCGCTGGGCCTGGGAGCTTGAGACCCCCTCACCTAGCCCCCATCATCTAGCCCCAGAATTGCTCACAACACTGTTGGGAGGAGAGAAGAAAAATGAAAGAGGCAGAGCCTCAGACTAGAGAAGGTGTTGGAGGAGGGAGCAGGGAGGGAGGGGAAGAGGGAGAGGAGGGGAGAGGGATGCTGTCCTGCAGGCATGAAAATAACAGATGGAACGAGAGATGAAAAAACAAACAAACGAACACAAAGAGAAACTCACAAACAGAGCAATGGAGTGGAGGGACGGAGCAGGCCCACAAGAGGCCCAGAAGGATCCACACAACCCACATGGGTCCCCAGGGGCAGGGGGCGCAGCAGGTATCCAGGGCAAGGCAGGGTGAGGCCCACAGTGCCACAGTGACAGTTGCTCCTCCCAGGGGGGTGTCAGGAGGTGGCCCTGTGCTGCCTCCACAGCACCCCCTCCAACTTCTGGGGCCCAAGGGACCACAGACAGGTCTGAGCCTGGCTTGTAAGGAGGGCCTGGTGCATCTCTCCCCCACCTCCCCTGGTTCTGGGCTTTTCTCCTCCTTATAAATATTTAGCAGTGTTTGGAGTGTGAAAATGCCACAGTCAGCTGGGGTGTAATAGTTGCTAAAGTGAGAAAAAATACAGATCACATGGTTTGAACCAGCAGCTCCCAAGTGGACCTGCGGAGGAGACCAGAGAAGGGCCACAGGGCCACAGGGACCCCCAACTGCTTTCAGAAACCTCAGTCTAACTCTCAAGAGCCTGGGGTCTGACAGAAAGGAGAGATCACAACTGCCTGAGTTATAACTGAATCAGGGAAATAACTGAGTCAGGGAAGGCCATTCTAGTGATCCTTGAGACGGCCAAGGGGCACCCTCACCACGGGAGGGGACTGAGGGCCAGGCTGGGAGGAGTGACAGTCAAGAAGGGAGGGACGGAAAGAGAAAGGGCAGTAAGACAGAACTAGCATTTGTTGAGTGCCTACTTGTTTCTTACAACACACTGTGAAATGGGCATTATAACTCCCACTTTACTGATAATGAACTTGAGGTTCAGAGACATCTGATCATTTGTCCAGGAACACACAGCAAGCAAGAGGCTAGTCAGGATTCAGACCCGATTCCGTCTGCGTCTAGAGGCTGGGCCCTTTATAGCCAACACTGCTGCTTTCCTAAAGCAAGTGTTTTTCATCAGCTTTGGGGAAAAGCAGAAAAGAGGAGAAATGAGAACTGGGGAGGGGAGGGGGAAGAGATGAAAGGGTGAGTAAGGATCAAGAAGGAGAACGAGGGCAACAAGGGCAGGAAACGTGGCCAGTGGTGGGGAATGTCCCGATAACTCAATCAGTCCCTGGGGCCACCTGCTCAGGAAGCTGGGACTCTGACGGTTTCTTCAAACAACAACAGCAGCTTCCCATACCCTGAGCACCTGTTCCGCCCCAGTCATGCCTCTGAGTATTTTTCCCAGAACACTGCTGACCACTCAACAATCCCATTTCAGAGATGAGGAAATTCAGGCTCTGAGAGGTGGACTCTGTCTCCAAAATCCACATCCTTTCCACTCTGCTGCCCAGCCAAGCCCTCCGTGAAACAACCCACTGGCTTCCCGACCCCACCCCGGGGCGGGGAGGGGGGTGCTTCCAGTTCACCGGGCCCTGCCCTTGTGCAGCACTATATGGATGGCTTCTGCCGGTCTACTGCGAAGCACAAGCACAAAATGTGCAAGACCGCAGTCGAAACCAAACTTCCGGATTGTGGAATGGCTGGCTCTGCCTCACCCCTGAGACCCATCCATGCCCCGCCAGCCTGATTCTCAGAGTCAAAGCCAGGTCTCCTAAGAGAAATACCAGTGGTGTCCTGGCTAATTAAAGCTCACTGGAGACAAAGAACAGAAACCCAACAAGGGTGGCTGGAGGAAAGGAGGAGGGGGTATGAGAAGGAGACAAAAATCTCACGGGAAAGATGCGCAGGCAGAACGCAGGAGTGCTGGAGTCAGGAATGGGGAAGCCATCAGCCCTTCAGGCGGTTGCTCTCTCTCCACCTCTCCCCCTGGGGCTGCATGTTCTCATGCTGCTCTCCAGTCGGCTGCTCCATGGTCTCTGGGGACCAACTCTCTCTGCTTACGCAGGGCTTTTCTGCTCCTCCATCATTTTGGCTTGCATGTGGCTCTCACTCCGACCCTGTTTCTACTCTGCCTCTCGCTCAGCTTCTCACTGTTAACTGGCTGAATGGCCCAATTCCAAATTCCCAGGAAAGGAATCTGATTGATCAGCTTGGGTCAGGTGCCCCATGCCCGGACCAATCAGCTCTGTCTAGGGCGTGTCATGTGTTCCACGAGGCTTGAGCAGAGGAGGGCTTATAGAGCGGTGTTTTACGAATCGGGGGGTCACAACCTATTAGCTGATAATGAAATCAACTTAAAGAGTTGCCACCAGCACTTACAGAATAGAAGATAAAAGCATGAGACGCAGATAACAAGGGTGTAGTAGATATTACTATATTTACCAATATTCCATTTCCCTCTAAGGCTGGGCAAATTTCTCCAGCCCTGTGAAATTAGACATGCCCATGTGGCTTGCTCTGGCCAATGAGATAGGACTAGAAGTGCCCCCATGTCACTTCCGGGCAGAAGCATTTAAGGGCTAGTGCGTGTATTAGTTTTCTGTGGAGGCTGTAACAAGTGACCACAAATTTAGTGGCTTAAAACAACATACACTTAGCTTACAGTTTTGTAGTTCAGAGGTTCAAAATGTACCCCACTGGGTTAAAATCAAGATGTTGGCTGGGCCACATTCTTTTCCGGAGACTCCAGGGCTGAATCTCTCTCCTCACCCTTTCCAGCCTCTGGAGACCACCCACATTTGTCTCATGGCCTCTTGCTCCATCTTCAAGGCCAACAGCAGCAGGTTGCGTTCTTATTATATTGCCTCATTCTGACCTCTTCTGCCCCCCTTCTTCTATTTTTAAAGACCTTTATGAATACATTTGACTCCCTAATTTAAGGTGAACTGGTTTAGCAACCTTAATTCCATCTGCACTCGTAATTTCCCTTTTGCCAGGATTTATAACATATTCAAAGGTGTCAAGCATTAGTATGTAGACATATTTGGGGAGCCATTTCTTCTGCCTACCCTGCCCTCCTTCCACTGCCGCTGAAACCAGCAACCAGTGGATTCTGTCAACTAAATACCAGGGCTCTCCTGTTACATGATAGGTGTATAACATGACAGAAAAAGAAAGCTCTCGCACAGCTAAGAAATGGGTGCTGTTTGTTACTGCACTTCTCTGGGCTGATACAAAAAGTATTATTTAGTGAAACTTTCATTTTAGGTCAGCTGAGTTACAATGTTAGATGAATTTCATGTTGCAAATGTTTTAATTTTTTAATCCACTGTTCTAGAGAAACACGTCTAAAATGAACATGTTCTATCAATGCCTGTGCAGTTGGTTGGATCCTGTTTCCTGATTTAATTCCCTCAGGCTGGTGCTACCACGCAGGGAGGCAGGTCAGCTCTCCAGTAACCAGCATGCTGGCTTTTCCAACGAGTCCCACTCCCTACCTGCAGCATGGGATACTTGCTGATCAATTTTAATATTCTGCTGCCCTTCTGGGAGCCACCTGTCCTCCCAGTGTCCATTTGTGCCTGCGCCATGAAGGTACCAGAACAAAGTACTTTCCATGATAGGTTACCCAAAAACCAACAGTTTTTGGTACAGCCAAACAAGGGAATATTACATAGCACTAAAATTATTCTTGCATCTTTTGTAACACAGGGAAGTGCCTATGACAGAATATTAAGCAGAATAAGTCAGGATTCAAAACAATATATCTGGCATGAGCTCAACCCTATACTCAATAAATACCAAAAGAAACAATGGGAAGACTTAATGTTAAGGTGGCAATACTTCCAAAATTGATCCACAGATTTAGTGCAATCCCTATTAAAATCTCAGCCGGACTTTTTTTTTTTTTTTTTTTTTTTTCCAGAAATGAACAGGCTGGCCCTAAAATTCATATGGAAATGCAAAGGCCCAGGATAGCCAAAACAATCTTGAAAAAACAAAATAGAATAAAGTCAGAGGACTCACACTCCCAACTTCAAAAGTCACTACAAAGCTACAGTAATCAAAAGTGTGTGATGTTGGCATAACGACAGACACATAAATCAATGGAACAGAATTGAAAGTCTAGAAATAAACCCATATATTTATGGTCAATTGATTTTTGACACAGGAGCCAAGACAAGTTAATGGGGGAAAAAAACGCAAAGCAGTCTTTCAACAAATGATGCAGGGACAACTATATATCCACATGAAAGAATAAAATAAAGTTAGACCCCCCCCCACCTCACACCATATATAAAAATTAACTCAAAATGGATCAAAGCCCTTAATGTAACAGTTATAACTATGCAACTCTTAGAAGAAAACTTAAGTGTAAGTCAACATGACCTTGGATCAAGCAATGATAACCTTAGATATGATACCAAAAGCATAGGCAACTTACAAAAAAGAGATAAACTTGCTTTTATTGAAACGAAAATCTTCTAAGCTTCAAAGGTCACTATCAAGAAAGTGAAAAGACAGTGCCTAGAATAGACAAGATATTCTCAAATCATGTATCTGATAAGGGTTTAGTATGCAGGATATATAAAAACCCTATTATAATTCAACAATAAACAGACAAATAATCCAATTAAAAATGGGCAGGGGCACCCGGGTGGCTCAGTTGGTTAAGTGACCGGCTCAGGTCATGATCTCACAATTCGTGAGTTTGAGCCCCACCTCGGGCTCTGAATTGAAAGTACAGAGCCTGCATTGGATCCTCTGTCTCCCTCTCTCTCTGCCCCTACCCAGCTCCCACTCTCTCCCACTCTCTCGCTCTCTCTCAAAAATAAACAAACATTAAATTTTTTTAAATTAAAAAAAAATGGGCAATGGATTGGAATAGACCTTTTTCCAAAGAGGATATAACAAGTGGCCAATAAGCACATGCAAAGATGTTCAACATTATTAGTCATCGGAGAAATGCAAATCAAAGTCACTTCACACCCACTATGATACCTACAATCCAAAAGAAGACAGTAACAGTGTTATCAAGGATGTGGAGAAATTGAAACCCTCCTCATGCATCGTTGGTGGTAATGCAACACGGTGGGATCACTTTGGAAAACAGTTTGGCAGTTTCTCTGAAAGTGAAACACAGTTACCATATGACCCAGCAATTCTATCCCTAGGTACATACCTGAAAGAATTGAAAATAGATGCCCACACAAAAACTAGTGCAGAAATGTTCGTAGCATACACTGCTCATAACAGTCATAAAGGGTGAGGAAGAAAATCAAATGTCCAGCAATTGATGAATGTATTTTTAATGTGGTATATCCATACAAAGAAATATTATTTAGCTATAAAAGGAGATAGCATACAGATTCCTGCTACAACATGGACAAACCTTAAAAACATGTCACACGAAAGAAGTCAGACACAAAAGACCACCTATTTGTGTGGTTCCATTTACAGGAAATGTCCAGAACAGACGAGTACATAAAGACAGAAAGCGGATCCGTGGTTGCCGGGGTTGGTGTGAGGGGGAAATGAGGAGTGGCAGCTAATGGGCATGGGGTTTCTCTTTGGGGTGATGAAAATGTCCTGAAATTAGGGGCGCCTGGGTGGCTCAGTCAGTTAAGCATCTAACTCTTGATTTTGGCTCAGGTCATGATCTCATGGTGTGAAGTGGCCAAGCCCCAAGTCACTGGCTCTGGGCCGATAGCGTGGAGCCTGCTTGGGATTCTCTCTCACTCCCTTTCGGCTCCTCCCCTGCACATGCATGTGTGAGCTTGCTCTCTCTCTCTCTCTCTCTCTCTCTCTTTCTCGCCCAAAATAGACATTTTGTTAAATGTCCTGGAATTAGGGGCGCCTGGGTGGCACAGTCGGTTAAGCGTCCGACTTCAGCTCAGGTCACGATCTCGCGGTCCGTGAGTTCGAGCCCCGCGTCAGGCTCTGGGCTGATGGCTCAGAGCCTGGAGCCTGTTTCCGATTCTGTGTCTCCCTCTCTCTCTGCCCCTCCCCCGTTCATGCTCTGTCTCTCTCTGTCCCAAAAATAAATAAAAACATTGAAAAAAAATTTTTTTTAAATGTCCTGGAATTAGACAGTTGTTCAATCTTGTGAATATACTAAAAACCAAACCACTACATTTTATGCAAAAATTCGGAATATGATGGTATATAAATTAATTATATGTCAATTAAAAAATAATACTAAAACAAACCCCTGAAAATAAATGAAAAGAAAGGAAATGTGCCTAAATATTAACAGGGGTTGAAGGAGACTCCCTCCACCCACCAACCCACTCCTTGATACATCTTATTTTTCTATGTTGTATAATAAGCATAAATTACTTTGCAAAGATGCCGGGTTTTCCCTAACAAGATATGTCTCAGGTCTTGGTGAAAGGAGAGGCTGGGAAAAAAAAACAAACAACAACAACAAAAAAAAACATTGCTAGTAAAGTAGAGAAATACGGATCCTATTACTCTGAATCCTTTGATGTTAGAGTCTCTCCTTCTACAATTTTACAATCCAGAGTCCATAAATCTGTGATACGATCCCTCCCAGGCCTGCTGTGCTGTCTTCTGCTCAGCTATTTCTTTCTCCAGGAAGCCTTCCCTGACTCCCTCTAAGTCCCACACCCAGTGGGGAGTCACAGCATCTCCCACACTTTGTGATGGTTTGTTTGCTCACTTTCTGCTTCACTTAACATGAATGAGAGCACAGATCTCATTTGTGTTATTGACACTGGATCCCCAGGGCACAGCATGGTTCTTGGAGCACAGTAGGGGCTCTGTAAATAAATATGGGTTGAATGTTGCGGAATGAACAAATGCTCTAAGAGGAAACTGTCAACAGTGAGGATGGAGAAGGTTTAAAAAGATGGTGGTTGGTGATGATCCTTTGCTCTAGGTGAGCAGACTCTAGAGATTTCTTCTTCTGTCTATACTTCTCTTTGGCTGTCAGGATCAATGGGCACCAGGCTTAGAAAATGCTTCACAGGAGCAGTGTCCCAGCCCCTGTCAGGCTGAGTCAGGAATACAACCGATGTATCTAAAATGGGCCCCTGCTCAGCTTTGATAAAGTTCTCCCACATACCACTCACCTACCCACATTCACACTGCCCCTACTGCTGCCAGGCTCTGGGGGCACTAAGGTGAACAATTCATGGTCCCTGCTGATGAATGACCCTGGTATACAGCCCAGTTAGAGAAAGCCACCAAGCACGATGACCACGGTGTACTAAGCTCTCCTTAGGAGTCAGGTACAGTGCTAAGCAATTCACACGCTTTGAGATATTATGTTTTTCCATCTGAATATTCCCATTTTTTAGACCTAAGACTCCAATAAATAACTTATCCAAAGTCATGAAGTCAGTGTCAGAAAATACACATAGGAGAGAAAGCCCATGAATGAGCCGCCTATGGGAAATCATTTAAACGAAACGCGTCTTACTCAACAGCGGGAGCCTCATCCTGGAGAGACTATTCACGAGTGTGCATTCACGACCAGTGAACTGAGGAAGCGCTGGGAACAATTCATTCCTTTATGAGCATCGGAAAGTTCGTGGTGGGGAAAAATGCTATGAATACGGTGAATGTGGGAAGACCTTCAAATATTACTCAGTCTTCAGTCAACATCAGAAAACTCACACAGGAGAGAAACCAGGTGCCAGTTGCTGCTCTAAGTAAGCGTGTCATAAAGATGAACTCATTTGTTCCTCCAACAACCTTAAGAGGAGGTGCGACTACATCCCCGTGTCAGCAATGGGGAAACCGAGGCACGGAGAGAGAGTCGAATTTTCCCAAGGTCACACAGCCAGTAAGGGGCAGGGCTAGATACTGGAGCCGAGGCGGTCTGGCTCTAGAGACCACACTTCTAACCATTCACACAATAATAGTACCTTCTAAGTGGGATTGTGTGGTTCTGTCTGGCAAGGCAGGAAGGTCTTCAAGGGAGGAGGCAGCAATGAGAAAGGCCTTGAAGGACATTCAGAGATGAAGAGGTGGCTGAGTCCACGGGGTGCTTGGGAGACAGCAGGCAGCCTGGTGTGGCTGAAGTGTGTCCTGTGCGCCTGGGATGAGCACCAGGGAGGAGGATGGGCCAGAGAAGGGTCCATTCCCTGCCCAGATACTCACGGAGCACTTCTACGCGCCAGGCCCTGGGCTAGGTGTGAAGGGTCTTGACAATGCCAAGCTCAGGGACTTGGACCATAACCAGAAGGCAACAGGGAGCCATGGGCATTTGGGGGAGGGAGAATGACTGGCCAGGGCTGTATTTTGGACGAAGACGTGCCCTAACCCCGTAAGTTTCCTCCACCTCTGCCCCAATGGCAATCATGACTCAGTTGGGTAGGGTGGGGACCACACAAGGGGGCATTCCTTCTGCCCTACATTTTGACCCACTTTCTGGGTGTGAGAGCAGTCATCAGGGAGCAGGGAGGCGTGAGGAGCAGGTGGCTATGGCAGCAAAGAGGTTTCTAGGGCCCTTATCACACACTCCCTGGTAGCAGAGTTATTTGTGTACAAGCTTGTCTGCTCTGCCAGAATTGAAAGGCCCTCCCTGTGTCAGAACATTGCCTGCCTGTTTACCCACCATTAGTGCACCTGCTTGTCAGGACAGCCCGGAAGGGGGAAGGAGACAGGAAGACAGGAAATGTCACCCTCATTTCACAGATTTGGAGAGCCTGAGGGAGCACGCTACAGGCTGCTCCATTTGCCAAATGGAGAAATCACACCCCAAGGGAGGGAAGAGCCTTGTGCCGGGGCCCGGAGTGCAGAGTCACGGGGAGGAGAGAGCCCCCGGTTGCCGGTGCTCCTGTTGCACTGCAGCTCAAAAACAAGCATGGCTCCTTTGGGCTTCTGCATGGCTCTCTGGGCACGGTGGCATGCCTGGCAGGGCTGAGAGGCGAGGGGTGGTGGATGGGGGCCCTGACCAAGTCAAGCTCCCAGGCTCTGGGCTTCACATTGGCTTCTGGGCACACAGCAATTCTTCCAGTCCCCTGTCTGCGTTCACATGTTCGCTTTTCCGGCCATGATCCATACACGTGGAGATTTCCAGGGGGTGCAGGGTGAGGAAGGAGGGGAGTCACCAGGTGGCCGTGAACAGAGGGGAGAGTTTCTTAACGGAGGAGCATGGCCCGTTTGCTGGTAACCTAGGAAGCTGGAGACCTGAAAGTCAAGGGCTAATAAAAATTTCAATGAGTGGGCTGGCAGCTGGACCCCAAAGAGCCCGCAGACAGCACATGAACATTCTCCAGTCTTCTCTAGGGTTGAGAGAGGGAAGGGAGGGCTGCTGGTGCAGGAAACAGTGCAGACCCTAAAAGCAAGCAGACCCTGCCTGAGTCCTGTGTGACCTTGGGCCAGTTTAATACCTCTCTGAGGCATACTTTCCCTCATCTGGAATATTCGGGTGATATCTACCTCACAGGTTGAAGGCATATAGAAAGACTTGGTACACAGTAGGGAATTGATCAAATGAAGCCAACATCATTGGTAATATGATGATTATTGTTACCACCTTTCCACTGGCCAACACTGTGCCTTGCTTTTGGTGCCCAGGGGCCAGTTCCTGCCTAAATGTCCCTCAAGTGAGAAGGCCTTGGGGTGGGAAGAGATGGTTATGTTACCCTTGCTGGAGACAGGGAAGTTTTTTAAGTTGTCTTCCTCCCAGTCTCAGATGGAAAACAATAGTTTATAATATGATGTTCTCTTCCCAGTTTAGACCCTCACATTTCAGATACCTCTGGGGACATGCCCTATTTCTTCTTTCTATAGAAGCTTCTCCTTCGGTTCTCCCAACGGCAATCCTTTCTTCCCTATGTCACCTCATCCAAGAAGCCTTCCCTGACCGCTTCAGTCAGTGCCTTTGTCCTGAGTCCCCTCATCTCCAGAGGGGCTTTGCTTACGCCTCTCCCCTCCCTCCTTCCCTTCTCTCCTCTTTCCATCCATCTTTCTGACTTCCCTCCTTTCTTTTCTTCCTTTTATCTTCCAGTCTCTGGGCCTGGCACTGTTCTTATCTCCTGCAGTACAGGCCCCTGCACCCTGTCCTCAGGGCACCTACACTCTGGAGCAGGGAGGCAGATGTTCCATAAATACACAGACCCTCCCTCAGAAGTGTGGCGGGCGGGTGGGATGAGACGATGGACAATGTCTCGCTCGGTTCCAGGCATAAGACAGCCACCCACACACATTACCGCCCCTGCCCTCTTCTCCTCTCTCCAGCGCCCGTGTCCCCTCAGCATCCACATGGGCCTGTGCCTCTCCTCGCCTCAGTGACAGCCACGGAATGCTGAAAAACTGCAGAGAGCAGAAACCTCTTCCTTCAGTCATTCATTTTCCTTGGTACATAGTCAGTGCTAAGTAAATATTTTGAATGAATGCATCGAGGAGAGCCAAACCCTGAGCTTGAAGCTGGGGAAAAATAGGACTTGGGCCAAGTGGCCAGTCAGAGGTGGGCAGCCTGGCCTGCAGGATGAGACGTGCCGCATGGGCCTCAGCAGGAGCCCGGGCCACACAGGGTGGCCCCAGACACAGGCGGTCAGATTGTCCCAGCGGAAGACTTCATTTAAAGTTTCATTTGTCTGCGTTTGGTGTTTTGTTTTGCCAGTCTGAACATACAGACTTCCAGCGTTATAGAATAACATATGAAAATGAGATATTAATTCAGAAGCATTACTTTTTTCCTCCTCTTACATTTCACTAAACATCAGAACAGATCACCATGGCAACACCTCACCCACTCTGTCGACCACCTTGGGGGCGGGTCAAAGGCTGAGAGCCCTCTGGGGTCTGGGGCTCTGTTCAGACCGTAATCTATGGCCTAAGGTGGCCGCTCTTTTCTGAGAAAGAATTCTAGGGGGAAAAGCCCATGCCCTACATTTAGCCAGACAGTGTCCTTGATGTGCTGGAGGGGGCTCCTATAGGCTCCTAAGAGCCTACTGCCGTGTTTGTAGATTTTGTGAGCTGGTGGTTAAACACAGCCATTGCCAAGGCTCGCCACTGAGGGTGAATGTGCCCCGCAGGGGACAACTTGAAATGTCTGGAGACATTTTGGGTGGCCACAACTTGGAGGAGGGGTGCTACTGGCATCCAGTGGGTGGAGGTCAGGGACGCTGCCTGCACAATGCACAGGTCACCCCCCTTCCCATCTCCAACAAGGAATCGGCAGCCCAAATGTTTGTGGTACTGATGGTGAGAAATCCAGATCTAAGCTTATGGTTAAAAAAAAATGATATGAAAAACAAAGGGAAGACATAATCAAAGCTTACCACTTGCTACTATTTCACTAAATTTCCCTACGATGCTCTTGAGGCTATTGATGCCCACTAGATCCGTATGGTGGGACTAACGTATAATGGTGCCCTACCGTGCATCTCTTCCCAAGTCCGTGTTCGATGACACCACTTTAATAGTGTGAAATCCTTGGTGGGAGAATTTACACCACAGAAATTGGCAATTACTACACCACCACCAACCCCCCCCCCCCCCCGTTTTTTTCCTGAACATCCACTTGTTACCAGTACGCACTGGGCAGAGCCCTAAACAGAGAAGGGAATTCACAAGCCTGGTAAATGCTTCTAAGTTTCCAACCCAGGTAGATGGCTCAGCACCAGCCTGCTATACACGGTGTGGAACAAGGATCTAAACGTGGCGACGTGCACAAAGTACACATCTCATACACAGACACACACCATGCACATCGTACACACACGCACAGACACACACACTCCACACATATCCAGAGATACCACACACACACCGCACATCCTCCACATTATACCTACAGACGTCACACACACCACACGCGTAGAAAACACACACACATCACACTCACCTACACCTCACACACACACCATACCTGCTTTACACCTCAGGCGCCCATGTACCCCACAGACACTTATACACACCGCAGACAGACCACTCACAAAAATATAAGCACAATGTGCACCTGAAACACACAACTCACGCACAACACCCCCCCCCCCATGCCAAACACACGCCACAGAAATACACACGTAAGTAGCCTTCTAGCTAGCAGAGAACTTATAGAATGAGAACAGTAAAAGAATGCCAACCGGACTGACCACATTCTTCGATGTCTCAGTACCTTCACCTTTACTCCCTCCTCAGCCTCTGTGGCCCCCCCTCCCCCACACACCACCTCCCTACCAGCCTGCTAAGGTGAATGGTTCAACCCCCTCGCCCCAGGAATACCATCCAGTGGTCCTGTCTCGGTGCCCATTCCTCTTGGCCTCTGGAACCCCGGCTGAGTGGTTCCCTACCCCTGCTCTGTGCCCAGCTTTCTGTCAGCTGAGCCCAGCTGGCTGTGGCCTCCAGGGTCTGGCCTCCACCCCTTCCCAGAGCTCATGACAAGCAGTCCCTGGGTGACTCCACCCACTCAGTCACTTGGCTGCTACTAGATGCTGGTAAGTCCAAACCTCTACCTCCAGCCAGACCCTCTCTGCCCCCACAACCGCCAGCCTTGTGACATGTCTACTCAGATGCCCCCCAACTCCTCAGACAAGTCCCAAATAGACTTTCCGTCTGTTCCTTGCCTAGGTTCTCTGCCCCTGCCCACCACAAAGATCAGAGGTGCTCAATGCACATCTCATGAATAAAGGAAAAATTATGTAAATCCTACAAAGAGACAAAAAAAAAAAACCCAAAACACCCAAACTTCCCTGTGAGGCAGAGAGGAAGTCTTACCCCATTTTACAGATGAGAGTCCTGAGTTTTGGCGAAGTTAAAGGACTGGCCCAGAAGCTGCAGCCAAGGAGGGCGGGGTGGGGGGGTGGGCACAGACAGGTAAGGCTGTGTTAGACCCAGAGCAGGGGGGCTGCAGGCAGCAGCAGCCAGGCCAGGGCAGGCCCTTCAGGATCAGCTCTTGCCGGCCCCGAGTGAGGGGGTTAGTTACAAAGAAAAGGAAAAGGCGTTCCTGATACGCGTCCTGTTTCCTCTCCTCCTCTGGGCTTCTCAGGCCTTGGAGGGCGGATGTCTCTGGGCTGGCAACACTCAGCCTGTGCACAGTCAGAGGGTGAGGGTCTCCCTGGGACCCTTCCCCCCCACGCCAAGCAGTCAGGCCTGCATGAAGACAGGGGCTCTCTGGAGTGACCTCTCAAGTGTCCCTTCCCAGCCTGGAAGAGCCTCAACCCTCTATCTCCAGTGGAGTTTCATCACAGCCAGGCACCTCCTGTCCATAAGACTGTCCCATAAAGGCACCTCCACTGGGAAGCCTTCCATGTCACCCTCACTTGCTATGGAGTCCTTCTATAGTCCCCCTTCTCCCCTTCCTCCCTGCCCCACGGACGTTGAGCCCATTACTCTGCCCAGCTTTCTGTGGCTGATGCCTGTAGATCTGGGCTCCCCATAAATCAGGCAGGGGGTGGGAAGCAGGGAGGAGAGAGACAAAGGCAGAGGCCATAAAATGGGGCTTCTTGAGTGAAAGGACAAGATGAGTCTACCCTATCAGACAGAGGCCTTCCTGAGGGCAGAAGGCAGATCTCCTCTATCAGATAAAGATTTCTCTGAAGGAAATGGCTATGACTTTCCATCACAGGAGTTCCTGCAGGACAAAGATCATGCCTCTTTCCTTAAACATGGAGCTGCCAGAGGATAAGAGGGCTATGTTCCCTCCATTTTAAATAGGGAGCCCCAGGAAATAGAAGCCACATTCCCCGCATCAGACAGGAGTCTCTTCCCAGGGGGATGGGGGCCATGCCTCCTCCATTAGACCAGGAGCTCTCAGAGGGCACACTCCCACCTGCTGCCCCCACAACAGTCCTCAGAACAGACTTTAGCTCAGTCTAAGACACAGAGAAGGGCTTCTCTCTGGGGCAGAACTGGGAGGAGTCTTGCCAATCCTCCCTTGCACAGGGTCCCATGCCAAGTTCCCATTCATGCCCTCAACTGAACCAAAGCTGCCTTGCCATACTGAAGATGGCCACGTGTCTGGGCAGCGGCCACTGGCCGTCTGTCCCAACCCAGGAATGTAGACTTCTCAAGAAATTTCGAAGGGGGCGACTGGGAGAGCCCTGAGAAGAGGACGCCCGGACAGGCCAGCCCTGGCCTGGATGTGACCAGACATGTGGGCTGGATGGGTCTCTGCTCCTGGCTCTGCCACCAGCTGGGCAAACCTCTTCCCCCTGTGGCCACTATCACCCCTCCCACCCCAAATCTCCAAACTCTACCATCACCTACTGCTGGCTGAAGTGGCAGGAGGCACAGGAGAGGAAGGACAGCAGGGCCCTTCCCAGGTCCCACCCAGAGGACATCACTGGCCGCCCCAAGTGCCGGGTGCCATCCCTGAGCCTGGTCCAAGCCGTCTTCACAATCCTCTTCCCTATGTGTGCCAGCTCCAGGGAGCTGCTATTAGTTAGCATTGATCCACAAAGTGCTTTGATGACACTGTCTATGAGCTTAGCCTCACACCCAGGGCCCTCGGGGCTAGGAGCAAGGGGTGGAAATGGAGCTGGGGACCCAGGCCACTGGGCAGAGTGACAGAACAGTGGAGCCCCAAGACCAAGGCCCAAACAAGCCCAGGGCCAGCACTCAGTAAATGTTAGCTGAATACATGTTCACTGAAAAGCTACCTTAATCTGGTCACTTAATCTGGGTATATTTTCTTATTAAGAACTATTATTGTTGTTATAAGTGATGTTTATCATGTTTAATACAAGCCCAGCACTTTTCTAAACACTGTATCAACTCATTTAATCCTCACAAGAACCCTGTAAGGTAGATACTCTTCCTCTTCACACTCTACATAGGAAGAAACTTAGACACAGAAAGGGTAGTAAGTAACTTGCCCAAAGTCACAGAGCAGAAAAGAAATGGAAGCAGCTCAAACCATCTGCTTGACAAATTAAGAAGTAAAAATATAATAACAATGCCTCTGAAGTTTTTTAAATGTTTGTGTATTTATTTATTTATTTATTTATTTATTTATTTATTTTTGAGGGAGAGAGGGAGAGAGAGGGCAGGGGAGGGGCAGAGAAAGAAGGACAGAGGATCTGAGCCTGATGCGGGCCTTGAACTCATGAATCTTGAGATCGTGACCCGAGCCAAAGTCAGCCACTCAGCCAACTGAGTCACCAAGGCGCCCCAATGCTTCTGAATTTTAAAAGAATTCGATCGTTTTGAAAGATACAATTTATCCTGTGTTCCAAACCAAATACATTCATTATCAGACTTATCGTGGTATGGTCAGGAGGTAAGAAGTTCTCTCAAAGAGTAGTATGACAAAGGTAAAACATGTGCTTCTCGTTTATCTCAAAATCATAGTTCTTTTGAAACTTTGAGTAGTTTTATTAAAACTTAGAAAACAAGAAAAACTGACAATGGCAATGGTTTTAAGATTTATCATTTATGTGTTAGGTGCTAGGGACTTCACATATTTATCCTGCTTAATCTTGAGGTCAACTCAAGGAAGAAAAGGCATTTTTCTCCCCTGAGGGTGCCTATCTCCTACACCTCCTTGGTGGGCCTGGTCCATCAGATGTCTGCCCTGCCCAGGCTGGGAGCTGTTCCAGGGCGGGGCTGTGTTTGGCCCAGAGAAGGGGCCTCGCAACGGAGTTCAGGGCTTGGGGTCAGGCGACTGTTGCTTCATCAGCCTGCACTTCAGCTGTCTGGAGTGTTAAATGAGGCCCTGGCACCAAGAGCTCTGTACAAGGGGTGTAAACACTAACCACCACCACCACCACCACAATAATCAGACTCACTGGGTGGTCTTGGGCAGGTTTCAGCCCATCTTGGCCTCAGCTGGCTCACCAGCTCTCAATGGGGGTCACGTTACCTTGATGGGCCCGGGCAGCTGAGAGGAGATAATGGGTATGAGGAGCTCCTTGGAGGTCAGAGACAAAGGCATGTTAGGAGAACAAGGCTGAAATATCAAGCATTTTTGAGAAATGAATTTCCATTATTTCCAAGAACACAGAGGCCTACGGATAAGGTGGGCACGGCAAGGCCAGCCAAGAGCAGCTGTCCTCCGCGAGGCAGCAAGCAGGAAGGAGCACTGGGGGTGTCTCTGAACTTCTCCCCAAACCACACCCTGGGGCTTGGTAATCCACACCCTCACACCCACCCCAAATTCTCCACCCACTCCTCATGCTGATTCCCCTCCATTGTCTGGGGAATTTTGAGAAGCCTGCCAGGAGGAACAGTGCTGGCCCGTTCTTTAGCCACCGATCTGTCTGCACTGACAACTTCCCAACCAGCTCCACCCGCCCAACCTAGATGCTTGTACATCTGATGGAAAGGGTCATGGGGGCCTGCTCAATTCTAAGGACTGGACTGACACATGGAGACCTTGCCCAGGCCAGATCCCAGGAGGCCAGCTCCCTTAGTGCCTCTGCCAGCCTGCCTCTGGTCTACCACAACTCCAGGGACCTTGACAAGCAGAGGGGTCTGTAGTGAATGTATTGCCCACATATGGTAGGGGAGACAGACATTATATCATACTTAAGGGGTCTATCCACCAAGAAGGCCTAACAATTGTAAACATTCATGCGCCAAGTGTGGGAGCACCCAAATATATAAACCAATTAATCACAAACATAAAGAAACTCAATGATAGTAACACCATAATAGTAGGAGACTTCAACACCTCACTCACAGCAATGGACAGATCATCTAATCAAAAAATCAACAAGGAAACAATGGCTTTGAATGACACACTGGACCAGATGAACTTAACAGATATATTCAGAACATTTCATCCTAAAGCAGCAGAATATACATTCTTCTCCAGTGCACATGGAACGTTTTCCAGAGTAGACCATATACTGGGACACAAATCAGCCCTAAGTAAGTACAAAAAGATCGAGATCATACCGTGCATATTTTCAGACCACAACGCTACGAAACTTGAAATCAACCACAGGAAAAAATTTGGAAAGGTAACAAATACTTGGAGACTGAAGAACATCCTACTAAAGAATGAATGGGCTCGGGGCGCCTGGGTGGCGCAGTCGGTTAAGCGTCCGACTTCAGCCAGGTCACGATCTCGCGGTCCGTGAGTTCGAGCCCCGCGTCGGGCTCTGGGCTGATGGCTCGGAGCCTGGAGCCTGTTTCCGATTCTGTGTCTCCCTCTCTCTCTGCCCCTCCCCCGTTCATGCTCTGTCTCTCTCTGTCCCCAAAAAAATAAATAAACGTTGGAAAAAAAAAAAAAAAAAAAAAGAATGAATGGGCTAACCAAGCAGTTAAAGAGGAAATTAAAAAGTATATGGAAGTCAATGAAAATGATAATACCACAACCCAAAACCTCTGAGACACAGCAAAGGCGGTCATAAGACGAAAGTATATAGCAATCCAGGCCTTCCTAAAGAAGGAAGAAAGATCTCGGATACACAACCTAACCTTACGCCTTAAGGAGCTGGAAAAAGAACAGCAAATAAAACCCAAAACCAGAAGAAGATAGGAAATAATAGGGATGAGAGCAGAAATTAATGCTATTGAAACCGAAAAAACAGTAGAACAGATCAATGAAACCAGAATCTGGTTCTTTGAAAGAATTAACAAAACTGATAACCCCGTAGCCAGTTCGATCAAAAAGAAAAAGGAAAGGACCCAAATAAATAAAATCAAGAATGAAAGAGGAGAGATCACAACCAACACAGCAGAAATATAAACAATAATAAGAGAATGTTATGAGCAATCATATGCCAATAAAATGGGCAATCTGGAAGAAATGGACAAATTCCTAGAAACATATACATGACCAAAACTGAAACAGGTAAAGGAGACAGATGCACAAACCAAAAACTATCTGCAAAAGGCACTATGAGAGAGCGTTATAAAGAAGGTGACCGTAACTCCAGAGAGGGAGTGGCTTGGAAGTTACAGAGAACAGGCGACATCTGAGGTGGGACCGGAAGGATGATTCAGAGTTTGCCAGGTCATCAAGGTGCAGAAGAGAGGTCATTAAAGTGACGTGCAAATGCATGGAATGACGCATCCCTAAATAGCAGAGTGTACATTTCAAAATCATTTCAAAATCACCATCCCAATTGATACTCTCAAATCCCACAATGGGGTTACCTGCCCTGCCACACACACACACACACACACACACACACACACACATGCGCAAGTAAGAAAAGTAAGGGCCAGTGAAGACAAATGATGAGCCCAAGGGGAAACAGTGACTGATTTCTCGGGAGAGGGTAGGAGTGAGGGAGGGACACTGGCTGAGATGGCTCTCTTGTCTTGAAGGGGGCGGTATTCTCATAGGTCAGTGATCCCTCATTTCCTGCCCCTGCTGGTCTGTGATGCCCTCCTCCCATCCCCGACATACATGCACCCTCCTCCGGGCCCCAGGGCCTTTCAGAAGGGCGGCCAGCAGAGGGACAGAGCAGCCTTCCAAGGAGGCCAAGAAAGGTCTGAACTTTCGTGAGGCCCAGCTTGGAGGCCGTGCCCTACCCTCCCCCACTCCCCCAGGGCACTGATAACCCCGACCTCTCCCACTGCAAATCTCCTCTCCTGGCCTGTCCTCTCCCCTTCTCTCGCAGCTGCAGCTGCCGCCAGCCTCTCCCTCTCCTCCCTCCACCCCTTGCCATCCCCAGGGAGCTGTGAGCTCAGCCTTTCCCATCAGCCATCCCTGGGAATGATGGGAAATGCGAGGCAGGCCAGGAACCAGCAGAGGCCTGCCCCAGAGAGGCAGGAGGAGAACACGGGCTTTTCTGAGGGCCACTGGGGGCGTCTTGGGGGCAGGGCTCCATTCTGCTGCTTGCGATGAAGCCCAGGCTGCGGTAAGAGCACAGTCTGCCTGTCCTTACCACTGGCTCTAAATAAGGTGGGATCCAACTGCTGGAGCTGGGATGGGCCTCTTTTTCTGGATGGGGAGACAGAGGTCCACAGAGAGGAGGGAAAGGAAGTATGTCTGGGAGCTGACTGCCACATCCCAGGCACTGTTGGAGCCTTTCATGTCCTTTGTCTCATTGGATCCTTACCACTACCCTGCAAGGTATGTGTGGCACGCTGAAGAATGCCCCCCCTAAGATGCCCACATCCCCCAATCCCTGGAACCGTGAATATGCTACCCTACATGGGAAAAGGGACTTGGCAGATGAGATTTAGTTAAGGTTCTGGGGATAGGGAGCTTCCCCTGCATTACCTGGGTAGACCCAGGGCCATCACAAAGGTCCTTATAAGAGGGAGGCAGGAGGGTCAGAGACAGAAAAGGCAAGGATGTGCTGATAGAGGCATCAGGAGAGAAATAAGAAGATGCTATGCTGCTGGCTTTAAGATGGAGAGTGGAACCAGGAGCTAAAGAACGTAGGCAGCTTCTAGAAGCTAGAAAAGGCAACGGGATGGATTCTCTCCTAGAGTCCTCAGAAAGAACGCAGCCCTCCAACTTACTTTAGGACTTTGGGCCTCCAGAACCGTCAGAGAATAAACCTGGGCTGTTTCAGGCCGCTAAATTTGTGGTGATTTGTTACAGGAGCAATAGGAGACTAATAAAGGAAGTATTCCCATTCCTGTTTTGCAGATGAGGAAACAGCCTCAGGGAAAGCACGTGACTTCCTCAGGTCCTACACGCTCCCCTCCACACCACACTGGGCTTACTGGGAATCTCCACGGGTTGTCAAGGCTGGGAGCCCCTCAGCCAGAGCTTCAAGGCGGGAGGAGGGGGGAGTATGAGGAGGAGGTAGGGGTCTGCCACTGCAGGGCCAAGGTTGAGGACAGGAGTAGGGATGGGATCTGGGGAAAGTTAAAGCTCTGCCTGCAAGGACTTGTATTGTGGATCGTGGCTGGGGCCTCCTGGAGCCAGCGACTGCGTCCTACCCTGCCCCAACTTGACACAGGGAGGCACAGGACACGGACAAGGGGCGCTGGCCATGTAGCTGGGCTCAGCGGGCCAAGAATTTGCAGGATTTATCAAAATTAGGTGAAATTTCCCCATTATCTCTCTTTGCTCCTGATAAAATCCCTGAGAGGAAGGCTCCTCATCCTTCTTCCCACATGACCGGTGAGCAGGATGAGGCCCTGGGGGTCAGCAGCTGGCCCAAGTTTTCACAGCCGGGAAGAAGTGGAATCTGGGTGTTCATGATGATCAACATAAGGAAAGCATGACTAATAGCTATTGAGCTGTGTGCGCCTGCTGTCCCTGGCATTTCCTCAGTCACTCTTGAGGCAGACCTGGTCAAGTCTCTCCTCTGCCTCAAACCCCTTCACTGCTCCCCACAAGCGCTTCACAATCTGGGCCCACCCACCCCTCTGATCTCCCCTCCCACTACACTCCCCTGCCCCCCATACCCTCTAGCCCCACTGACCTTGGTTGTTTCCCTGGAAACATCAAACTCTTTGCAACTATGGACTCTCCCATGGGGCTCCCACCTCGCCAGCTCCAGGCCACACAGCACTCACGGCACTCACGGTGGAGAAACCATAGGTCTTGGCCACACCCGTTCCTTCTTGTGGCTAAGGGGGAGGGAAAAGGGCCAGAGGTCAGCCCTAGGTGGCAGGAGGCCTGGCAGGCTGGAACTGAGAGGGCCTGAGTGAATCGATCATTTCCTACACAGTAAAGGAAGAGCAGCCTGGACGTGTGACAGGGTGTGGTGGGGTAACTTCTCAGGGGGGACGGGTCCTCCCAGAAATGCAGATCCTAAGGTACTGGGGCTGAGGAGGCCTCCGAGAACATTGGATTCCAGTTCTCAGTGCATGTGTGGTGGCCCCGAGGCCCAGAGAAGGACGTGACTCACCCCTGGTCCGAAGCATGTCACCAGGAAGGTCAGTTTGGGGCAGTGTTTTGGGCTCTGCCACTCACTAGCTGGGTGACCTTGGGCAAAGAGAAAACCGTTCTGATCCTCACTGATAAAGTGGAAATAATAACAGTGCTTTTCTTGGTGAATGCCTGGAGAGGACCGGGTGCAGGGAAGCCTTCGGTAAGTGAGAGCCGCTGTCACCACTGAGAGAGCACGGCCTGACTCAGGGCACTGGATGGGGGAGCTCATCCCTCTGTGTGATATAGCGGGTTTAATTTCACCCCCACGCTGGGCCCTGAGGCCGGGGTGGGAGGGACACCCAGAAAGATGGACACTCGGCTGTCTGCAAAGCCACTGCCTCTGGGCCCCCACAGCTGGTGAGTCCTTAATCGCAGCAGTCATCTCTAGTAAAGAAATTACCAGTCTGATTTTCCTTTCCAGTTAAAGAAAGGACTCCTCTAAGGGATCACGCCTGGGCCAGAGGGGTTCCTGATCAAAACCTGAGCTCTCCACTTCCACACTGACGGAGGCAAGAGGAGCCACTGGGTGCCGAGCACTCTTCCTGCAGGCGACGCTGTGCTGGGCTTCTGTGCAATGACTTCTACCTCTGCTCAGCCACCTGAGGGGACCGGGAGACCCATCCTGCTGAAGGGGAAGCTGAGGTCTGTGGAGAGTAAGTGACTTGCCTGCCACACCAGCTGGCAAGGCCACATTCTTACAGCTCCAGAAGGTCTCTGGGCAAGGGCTGTTCCTATTCTAAAGCCTTGGTTCTAGAGGAGGAGCCCAGAGCTGCCATGAGGCCCTGAGGCAGCCTCCTAATTGCCTGCAGCCCCAGCAGCCCATCTCCTCCCTCCAGGCCCTCTCACCTCCCCTCGGCTCCCCAGAGATCCGTTATTAATAACTATGAAAAAAACACATGGTAACGCCGTTGCCTCCGTCTGGACAAGGCTGTCCACCCCCACACCAAGTTCACGTCCACTTTATCTCAGATATTTGCTCATTGGGCACTTCCTCAGAAAGTCTTTGGTGACCCCTGACGAGGTCAGGCCCCCTCGTAGGCACTCTCAGGGTACCCCTCACAGTGGGCACTCCGGCTGTCCCCCTGCCCCAGACCATTAGCCCCATGAAGCCAAGGATAGTGTCTGTTTGCTGCCATGGTTTCCCCAGAGGTATGCCCAGTGCTGGCACGCAGCCTCAGGAAGCCACACTCCACTTGCCTGGGCCAGGCACTGTGCCAACTGCTGATCCCAAGCTGCACATTTAATCCCCACGATTACTCTAGGAGATGGGGGTTATCATCCTCCTGGACAGATAAGCACATGAGACCAGGACAGACAGTGACTTCCCCGAGGATACCCAGTTAACCTGGCACATGGCTGGGACCAGCACCTAGCACCGGCTATAGGATCTCTGGGCCCAGTGCAGGATGCGGGGCCCCTAAGAGCATTTAACCAATCGAGAGGTCCTCCTGAGCTTGGGGCCCTAGGTGACCGCACAGGTCGCCCACCCCTGAAGCCAGCCCCCTTGGGCACCCATGTGTTCTGACTCCCGGCCCAAACCCGGGCTCCTCTGAGAGGCCCTTGGGCATCAGTGCCCTATGGCGGTGGTTCTCACACTGAGCATAGGTCAGAATCACATGGGAGGAGGGGCGCCTGAGTGGCTCAGTCAGTTAAGCATCCGAGTTTTGATTTCAGCTCAGGTCATGATCTCAGGAACTGTGGATTAAGCCACGCATCAGGCTCTGCACTGATAATGCAGAGCCTGCTTGGGATTCTCTCTCTCTCCCTCTGTCTCTGCCCCTCCCAGCTTGCTTGCATACTCTCTCTCTCTCTCAAAATAAATAAATAAATAAACATTAAAAAAGAAAAAAAAAAAAAGAATCGCATGGGAGGCCTGTTACAACCCAGCTTGCTGGGCCCCACCTTCAGTCTTCCCATTCAGTAGGGGTGAGGCAGACCTGGGAATATGCATTTCCAATGGCTGCATTTCTAAGGTGAGGTTGACACAATGGCCCTAAGACACTGAGAACCACTTCCCAGAGGAACGTATATTTAGCAGGGGCATTCTGAATCCAGGGTTTTGTGGAAGGAGAGATTTAGGGGCAGGCTATGAGGGCTAAGGATGCCTCACATCCGTCCCACCGTACCCAGGCCTCAAGTGGAAAGGACCAGCCCTACTAAGAAGGAGTGGCGGCGGGGGGGGGGGGGGGGGGGCGGTGCAGTGGAGAGGAAGGGGAGAGGCAGGGAGAAGCCGGGAGGAAAAACGAAAACTTTGCACAAATTATCTTAATTTTTTGTAACAATCTTGAGAGGCAGCTTCTGTTATCTTTATTGTAGAAGAAACCCCTGCATACACAAGGCAATGATTTGCCCAGAGTCACAGTCAGGAAATTACGGAGACCACAACTGAACCTGGTTCAAACTTATGTGTTGCCACAAGCCTGTTTCAACCAGCTGGCCCTGACAGGTTCTAATCCCATGACCTGCTCGGCCCAGGGAAGCAGAGCCAATAGCCTTGGGTTCACACAGTCCCAAGCCCTGAGAAAGACTGGCAAGCCTCCAGGGCCCTGCCCCTCCACCACCTGCCTGCCCCCACAAACCCCAGCCTGCAGCACAAAGACCTGGGACCCAGCTGAGGGGGCTAAGTGCTGGCACCATTCCAGCAGGCCAGGACACCCATCCTGTGATCAGAGGTTCCTCCCAACCCAGGCCCTTCTCTCCAGCCTCCCTTCTTTCCACTTACTCGCACATGCTCTAAGCCCCAGATCACACGCCATCTGTTCCTTCTGCCTGGAATGCCCTTCCCACCCTGCTATCTGTCCAACTCTTACCCATCCCTAAACACCCCACATCACCTCTACTAGGAAGTGCCCCCTCAGCACCTTGACCATCCTCACCCCTCTATCACGTCACTGTCAGCTTCCCTGGCTGTACCTCCAAAGATGATTCTACAAATACTTATTATCTGCCCTGCTCCAGACACAGTGCAAGGTGCTGAGGATACAAAGCTCAAGATGAGCTCCGTCAGGCTTGGGTGTGGGTCTGCTTCCCCCTGTGAACCTCTGCCAGGAGGGGCAGACAGAGAAGGAGTAGGTGAGGGTCGTCAAGGAGTGATGGGACCACAGCTGGGGATATGAAAAGATGGTTGGGGGCCTGGAAGGTAGTACAAATTCTATGTTCCAGGCACTGTGAGGCTGTAGGAAGCAGCTCCCCAATGTCCCACGCCTGGAGTACAGATCCTTGACAAAGAGCACAAAACTACTACCGAATGAACACAAGGCAGGTTATGTGATGGGCAGGTTATGGGCTCCCCAGGAAACCAAGGCCCAGAGACAGAAAGGGATGAGCCCAGAGTACCACTCAGAGCAGGAGGCAGCCCTAGAATGGGCCTGCAACCTGCTGTCCCAGGAGATGTGGGTTTTAAACAGCAGAGGAAGGAGAAGGCAACGTGCCTTACCCTGAAAAAACGTGCCCCGTGGACCCTTCCTCCGGAGACATAAGGCAGTAAGGGAAAGCCACAGCCCACGGAAGCCCTAGGCGGGAGAGGATGGCCACTGAGGAGCAGAGAGGCTGGAGTGTGGCCAGGCTGGCGGAGGAAACATCTTGAGAGGCAAGAGGGAGGAAGGGAGGAGGAATCAGAAAGGAGGAAAGAGCCAGACACGCAAACACCTCCGCCTCCTCTTTCCAACCAAAACAGAATCCCCAGCAGACAGACCTGTGAGGAAGGAGACAGGGAAAGAAGCTGGGGCCTCAGAGGGGCGGGTGGCTGGGAAGGCACCCCGGACAGGAGCCTCTGGAAGCTTCAGGGACTAGGTAGCCCTGCTAAGGATTGGGTGAGGGGTGGTTAGTGGGGAGGCCCCATCAATCAGCAGGGCCCGCCCAGCTCTGTACCCACAGGTACAGAGCTGGGGCTCGGGGAGGAAGGTGATGTGGACTCCACCTGGTCGCTCCTAGTGCTCCTCCAAGACCCACTCAGGTACCAGCTTTTCTCAAAGCACCTGAAGCAACCACTGGGCTGGGCTGGGCTGCGCTCCAGCACAGGATTAGCACAGACTCAGAAAATACTGTGCGGCAAAACTGATCTGATGATGGTGGAGTCAAGGCCTAGCCCTTAGAAAGCCTACAGTCTGGTAGGAAAGCCAAGGCATTCAAAGGTTGGAGCGTGGGCACCGAGGTGACTCTGAACTCCTAGACAACCAGGACTGGCAGGCACTTCAGAACCATCCACAAAGCTTTAACGGGGGCCTTGTCTTCTAGAAGGACATGCTGCTGGGGTAAGGAGTCAGGAGGAGCTGGGGGGATTGAAGAAGAAGGAGGCATCATCTTTGTCCCCCACCCCCACTCCACACTCACACACACACACACACACACACACACACACACACACACACACGGTGCTGAAGGCTGAGGGGCTTCCAGAGATCAGGATTCCGGTCCTGGCTCTGGGACTTAGACAAACCCCTTGACTTCTCTGGGTCTCTCCATTCCCTCACCTCCATAATGGAAACTCTCTTATCCCCTTGCCTCTCAGGAGACACATCAGGTCAAGGACAGGCTTCCACACAAGTAAGAACGAAGGCCTCGGGCATGACTTCAGCACATATTAGAGTCCCACCCCATCCCTGCCCTGGCTGCCACCTGCTTTCCTCAGGCCTCCATTTGGGTGCAGCGAGCCTGGGAGGCAGAGGTTGTGGTCACGAGAGTAGGCAGCCAGGCCTGGTATCCAAATGGGAGAGTGGCCCCAAAGCAAATCCACTTCCTGTCCAGGAGGCTTCTCTCTCCTTCCTCTCACCCTAGCGGAGGAAAACAACCCTTCCCACACAAACACGTCCTCACCACTGTTTGAGAAGCTTTATTGAAACTTCTGTCTGGGCTTTCCCTCACCTGGCTGGCTTTAAACTGCTAGAATTGAGGGGTCCTTCTTTCATCCATTTTTTTATAGGGAACCAGTCTGGCTTGGTTGAACCTTCCACTTGCTAGAGGACAACAGTCCAGCAGTCAAGTAACTTCCCCTTCCTCAGCCTGTGTCTTCTTCTAAAAAGAGGGGATGACGATAGGGCCTACCCCATAATGTTATTCTGAGGATTAACTAAATGTAGTGCCTAGCACTTAGTAATACTTATTAATTCTTACTATCATTAATAATATTCCATGGGGCACCTAGGTGGCTTAGTGGGTTAAGCGTCCAACTTCAGCTCGGGTCACGATCTCACAGTCGGTGGGTTCGAACCCCGTGTCGGGCTCTGTGCTGACAGCTCAGAACCTGGAACCTGCTTCAGATTCTGTGTCTCCCTCTCTCTGCCCCTCCCCTGCTCATCTTCTCCTCTCTCTCTCTCAAAATAATAAACATTAATTTTTTTTAATTAAAAAAATAATATTCCACAAATATTTATTGAGTGCCTTTTCTGCGTCAGACGCTGTTGGCCGCCAGGGACAAATGGGAAGATATGTGTAATGGACCCTGTCTATACAAAGTTTCCCCTCTAGCAAGGAAGACAGCAGGGTTCCACACTGCACAGCACCAGGGGCTCCATGGCACGGACCCCAATGCCAACAGCATCTCCTGCAAGACAGATATCAAAGAAATCAATAGTACACAGTGACTCTAACAATAGGTGCTCTCAAATACAGTGCTCCGAGAACACAGGACAAGTGACCGACCAGCCTGAGAAGTGGAGAAGGCTTCCCCAAGAAGTGACATCTGAGCTAGGAGCTGAAGAAGAAGCGGTAATAACTCTGACAGGGGCAAGGTGTGGGCATGTTATACTGAGGCAAAATAAACAAAAGCTGCCGTGGGGAGGCTCTGAGGAAGGAGCAGGATTCATTGAAGGTCCTGAGGGGTATGGGCAGGCGAGGCCAGCAAGGGCAGGGCCGCAGGGCCCGGTCACCAGGTGGACTCGGTCAGCAGTTGGGATTTTATTGTCACCACGATAAGACTTTGGCAGGGTTTCAGCAAGGGACACAATGTAGTTACACTTTAATACGCTCACTTCGGCCACAGGGTGGTGAATGGAAGGACAGAGAGGCGAGAGTAGACACAGGGAGACCAGTTAGGTGGCAGGATCAATAATAAGCCTGCTCTTGAGTTCAAATCCCAGATCTGCCATTTATGAGCTGGAAGGGAGATCACAAGAACACCTGCCTCCTTCAGTTGCTGCGGGGATTAAATGAGCAACTTCGCGCATGTGAAGAACTTGGAACTTGGAACGACCCCTGGCCCAGAGAGTGTGCTGTGTGTTCAGCTGGGATCATTCATCCAGGGGAGAAATGAAGGTGGCCCACATTAGAGAGGTAGCAGTGAGAGAGAGGGAGACATGGCCAGACTCCAGGCATAATATCAATAAGGTCTCCTTGCAAGCACCCAGCTGCTCCAGCCCCTGTGCCAGCCGCAACGGCATGAGACACCCTGAGCCAGAAATGCCCAGCTGAGCCCTTCCCACATCCTGACTGACAGCAATGGGGAGAGATAAAAAAAACAAATGTCATTTCCAGGTACTAAGTTATTGGGCGACTGTTTATGCAGCAAAAGACAAGTGCAACAACTCATTGAAATTTACCTGGGAGGAACCTCCCCTCCCCCAAGAAGCTGCACCTTAGCCACAAGAAAGGTGCTCAGAGTACAGCAGGCAGCTGCCGAGCCTCGGACATTTGCAACTTCCAGGATTCTGCCTTTGGAGAGCCATCGGAGAGCTTCAAAGCTAATCATCTCAGCATTATTTACAATAGCAAAAAAAAAAAAAAAAAAAAGCTAGAAGTCACATCAATGCCAAATAAGGAGAAGATTCAATAAACTGTGGATCATTTGCAATGAGGAACTCTATGTGTCATTAATAAATACGGATTTATTAATGGTGGGTTAATGGCATGGGAAATGCTGGAGGCAAAAAAAAAAACAGTAATCCAAATGTCACATATAGTTTAAGCACAACTGGGTTTGAATACACAGGCACATGCACACGTACACGTACACATACAAGCAAAGAGGGAAGACACACAAAAAAATTTTTTGATGACCTTCCAAAGTGATGAGATTATGGGTGATTGCTATCTTCTCCTTGTCCAAGTGGGAAGGTTTTGTGTTTTTAAAAATAATCACTGAAAGGTAAGTATTAGTTCTTTTTAAATGCTGCATGAGAACTCTGGTCACTCTGTCTCTAGGAGGATACCACACTAGAAGGTTAGCCTGGTGAAGGGAAGGGCTCCTGCCCGCTTTGTTGCTTTGTTCACAGCTGGTGGCCCAGTGCTAGAATGGTGCCTGGTACGTAGCAGGTGCTTGGCAAGTCTTTGCTGAACGAGCAAATGAATGCATGGCCCTTATCAGACTGCACTGTATCCTTCTGAGTGCCCAAGGGCCTCCCTCGCCAGCCCTCAGGCAGGGACCTGGTCTGGTCCTACTCTCTGTCCCTGGGGTTCAGCCCAGGGCCTGGCACTGAGCAAAGGCCCATGGATGAATGAAAGGCTGAATAAATGAGTATTCTACTAAAAGAACCTTCCCTGATCACGGTGTGCCAAGCCCTCGAGGGCCAGAGTCTATGTGAAGGAGTGTGGTGCGCGTGCCTGGGAGAGAGAAGGGGGGATATGAATACACCGGGGCCCTCAGAGAACCCAGAGAACTCTGCCTGGCCTGACTCTGGCTCTACCTTTTTCCCGAGGCCCTCCAGTTCAGCCGCGACTGCCTGTTTTGTCCATCCTCCCACCCCCAGGGAGGAGTTCCAAAAGGCCTGACTCAAGCTACTTACGATGTAGTTTTGTTTTTACAAGAAGAGAGAAGGCAAGCGCCTTCCTGGAATGACATTCCTGCTCGGCTGCCCTGGGACAACCTCTGGGACAAGCATCTGGCAGGGAAGCCAGCAGGTGAAGGCAGAGCTCTGGGGGATGGGAGGGCAGGTGGTCAGAGGTGGCTGGGGGATGCAGGTGTCGGAGAGAGCAGTGCTGGGTGGGAGGCACCAGAGCTGAGCGAGACTTTGCTGGGGGTGAATGGAAGTGACCATGACCAGGTGACTCCGTGTGTATTGACTGTCACAGTGAAGGGATGGGGCACGTGCCTGTGCCCGAGCGACAGACTGAGGATGGCCCTGGGAGGGTTGCCAATGTGGAGGGCTTGCCAGAGCAGGGTGCGGTGGGGGGGCAGCGGCTGGAATCGGATTGTTTCAGTCCATGAGACTCGGAGCCTGAATGACTGCTGGCGGGGCCGGGGAGGCTGACAGGGGCTGGTCAGGCCCAAAAGGAAGCAGAAGCTTGAAGGCTGGGGCTCAGGAGGGACCTCGACTCCCACTGCAACGCCCTACTTTGGTTGTCCAGAGTGCCAGCCCAAAAAAGACCGTCCGCTTTTTATAAATAAAATCGCGACAGATGTGACACTTCAGACCCATCCCAAACCCAGGCTCAGAGGTCTGGAGGTTAGAAAACACTGAGAACCCCAGAGCGCAGCCCCCTGACTTCTTCCATGACAAGCAGGCAAACAATAGCCTTACTAAGGTTCCCGAGAGCCCAAGGCACCAGCCCTCAAGACCTGGGTGTTTTCAAAAGCCATGAAGGAGGCCTGCCAGGTCCTATAGGGGAAACAGTGCCCACTCAGGCAGCTCTGAAAAGCAGGAGGTGAGGTAATTTCATTAACAGCTGGAGCTACAAGCAGCGTGGGAGGAGGCTTGATTCCTGCACCAAGACGAGACGGCGCTCCAGAGAACAGGCCCTGGGTCCGGCTCACGGCCCCAGCCTCGGAGAACAGCCTAGGCCTGGTGCTCAGTAACGAGCACATAGATAAAAATGTGAATGGGCCATAATAACAGCAGCTAGCATTCACGCAGTACTTACTTTGTGCCAAGTGCTATTCTAAGCACTTTACCAATATTAACTCATTTAACGCTCTGGAAAATTTGACAATTTCCATAATAAAAAAGATGAAGATCCCCATAATACGAACTTCATTATTCCCATCTCACAGATGAGAAAATGAAACAAAGAGGGGTTAAACAACCTGCCCAAGGCCACATAGCTTTGAATCCTGTCAGTCTTATTCTAGAACCCTTGGTCCTAACCGGTCCGCCATACTGCTTCCCACTGGACACCTGCACCTGTCACGGCATTCAATCCCACACCATCCTTTCTGCAGTAGTCTCGCCCCCACACCCCCGTCTCACCTCCAGCATCCCCTCCTAACCGATGCTGCCTTGTCTTCTTAGCAACTAAAAAAATATAATTCCTTGAGGTGAAATTCACATAACATAAAATGTACCATGCCAAAGTGAACAATTAGTGGCATTTAGTGCGTTCACAGCATGCAAAACTTCCTCCTCTATTTCCAAAACATTTCCATCCCTCCACAGTAAAATGCTTCACCCGTAAGTAGTTTCTTCTCCCCATCCTCCTCTCCCCCTTCCCCTGGCAACTACCGATGTCGACTTTCTGTGTCTACGGATGGATCTGTTCTGGACATTTCATATAAATGGATTCATACACACGTGACCTTTACGACTGGCTTCTTTCGCTTAGAACGATGTTTTCAGGGCTTGTCCATGTTGTAGCGTGTATCAGTATGTGATTCCTTTTTATGACTCAATACTATTCTATGGTTTGGATAGACCACAGGTGGTTTAGCCCTTCATCCACTGATGCATATTTGGACCATCTGTTTCCACTTTCTGCTGCCTTTTGACCCCACCAGGACTCTGCGGGTGAGGACTATTGTTCCATCTCGCTTCTAGAAGCAACACTGATGTTCATACGTGGTAGAGCACTGATTTGCATTGGAAGCCCCGGCCTGATGAACTAGGTGTTCTTCCCTAGAGTATCCTTGCCTCCCACCAGCCACTCACTCGCCCTGCAAGTCACACTTTTCCTGGGCATCAGTGCCAGGCACATGCCAGGTTCCGGGCCAGGTGCTGACCACCCAGAGTGGATGGTTCAGGCTAGGCCCCAGGGTCCACCAGGGCCTGAAGCTGTAAGGATGGGTTCCTGCCCAGCCCAGAGGTCCCAGGATCCAGGCACACCAGGTCCAAAATGAGTATAGGGGCAGGAGGACCCTGCTCCTTCCTCCCTGGGTCTTAGCTTTCTACCCTGGAGAGAAGGAAGATGGCCCCTGGCAGAATGTTCTAGAGTGCTTCACAGCGAGACTGTCGAGCAGAACAGGAATTGCTGAGCTGGAAGGGCCTCCAGAAAACACAGGACTCACAGCATGGAGTGGGGAGGAGCTGTGGACCAGGACAGCCATGAGGGTCTGCCCTGCCAATCTGTCATATCACCTCTCAGACATAAATGCACTAGAAAAAGTCCTTTGCCAGGAATGCCCAGTATACATCCCTGCTGTAACTTTGAGCCAAACCTCGTCTGAGCCTTCTCTGCACAGAGGTAGGGGCTTGGAAATCTAGAATTCCAGATCCTAGGTTGGGAGGAGTGAGTTGACTTCAGACAGCCCTTCCTTTTGACAACTTCCCCTCAGGCCACCTCTCTGTGTAAGACGGTGTGGCTATGAACAGTAGACACCCAGAGAGGCCATCTCGTGCCTGGCCCTCCAAGAAACCGCCTCTGCCACACATTTGCCTGTTAATGGGACCATCCTGAGGGAGTCTCTGGCATTCAATGTGGAGACAATCTGGACTCAGCCCAGTGACTCATAGTCACCACTGCCTCCTTAGGCCCCCTTCACACAGGACAGGGGCCTGACAACTATGTAGTGAATGAACGAGTGCATGAATGAGTGAACGCACGAACAAACAATCCCTTGGTGATTTCCCAACTTCTGGCCTCTCTTTTCCAGTCTGTTTTTCTACACAGCTGCCATGTGAATCTTCAGCTCCTGCCTCCCCTGTGAGCTGTGTGGCTTTAAACAGACTGCTTCATTTCGCTGAGCCTCGATTTCTCCATCTGCAAACAGGGAGTCGTCTTGTGGGTAATGAGGAGGATGAAAAGAGAAAGCATTTGCCCAGCACCTCAAGGGCTAAGGAACGGTCCAGGAAAAGCAGTTGAAGGAAAGCTGTTTCTCTCTGGCACCCCACCCCATCCCACACCTCTGGGCCCTGATCCCCTGATCTCTCTGTGTTCTAAAGGCTGGAGGAAAGAGCCAAGCCCCTGAGCTGGCCCCTGGCTGGATGTAAATGTTTATGCCAAGCCCAGCCTCCCAGGGACAAGTTATTTGCTCTGCCTGTAATTAATTGCAGTAGGCCCGGCTGGGTAATAAACTCTGCCGGGGAAATATAAACAGTTTGCACAGAGCTCCAAATCCTTTGTGAGGCCAGCAGAGAGGGTCTGCAGGAATGGAATATTCTCCCAGCCAGAAGAGGAAGACCCCTAAAGATCATTTGAAAAACAGCAGCTGCCATTATTGGGTGCTTACCTTGTCCTAGGCACGGTTGAGCCCCTGATTATTTGGTACCACTGTTTTCTCCATTTTATTTATTTATTTTTTAGGTTTATTTATTTATTGCAAGAAAGAGAGGGAGAAGGGGAGGGGCAGAGAGAGGAGAGAAAGGATCCCAAGCGCAGAGCCTGACGTGGGGCTCGAACTCAGAACGGTGACATCATGACCTGAGCCGAAACCAAGAGTCAGACGCTCAACTGATTGTGCCACCCAGGCGCCCCTCCCCATTTTAAAGGGGAGGAAACTGAAGCTGAAAGAGGCAGGGTGACTTGCCCCAGCGAGAAAGTGGCTGGGCTGGAAGGGACACCAAGCCTGTTTTCAGAATAGTGGGGGGGAAGGCAGCCATTCATTCAACAAAAATGTATGTGAATCCCCCAGGTACTGGGACCAGAAGGAAAGAAAAGAAAGTCACTGTAACAGAGGGTGATAGCAAATTACAAGTGGCCATTCAAGCTCTGAGGGGAAGAGACCACCCAGTATGCCTCCAGCAGGAACATGTAGTAGGTGTGCAATAAGTGAGTTTCTGGCTAAAACTTCGCGCTCTTCTCCTTGAGCCAATGGAGCTTGTCGCCAAGCAGTTCAAGGAGTCTTGAAGACACTGTGTCAGGGCTGGGGGTGTAATGATGGGTGAATAAAACATGACCTTCTCTCCCAGGGAGCCCAATCCAACTGAGGGTATGCACACATGGGTAAAGGAATAGAATGCAAGACAGGTTGATGAGGGTCATGGGGCAAGAGAGAGGGATAATCAGTATTTACTGAGCACGATACTATGTGCCAGGCACTGTGCAAAGCCCTACATTATCTCATTTAGGCCTTACAACAATCCGGGCAGGGGGAGAGAATATTATCACACCCATTTTAAAGATGAGAAAACCGAGGTGCGGCAAGATTACACAACTGTCGCAAGGACAGAGACATAAGCAGTAGTGGTAGTGTTTGAAACCTGGCCTTACACCAAAGCCTATGTTCTTTTCTCCCCACCCCCCGCTGCTCCTCCCTCTCTGAAGGGGGCACCGAAGTTGGGAGGGACGAGGCAATCACCAGTAAGCTCCCTTCACCTCTCCCCACCTCGGCGCGAGGGTGGAGGACGTGGGAAACAGCGCACCCTGCTGGCCGGGTTTCCTTCCTAAGCCAGAACGGTCAGTTTGCCTGCCAGGGCAGCAGAGCTTTCCAACAAAACCAGTCAGGCTGGTTACCTCCCACCCAACCCCCCTCCCCCCACCCCCCCCACCCCCCCAGGAGCAGACTTCCATTCTGACCTCTCCCACAAAAAGGCCACTCAGTTTACAACTGTTCCTTCCCAGGGAACTGTATTTCACAGCTTATAAACACTTTCCAACGTCTTAGCTCATCTGACCACCACCACCCCGCCCCAGCAGCTCGTGTCCCCAGCACCCAGCAAGAGGCACAGCAGGGTGCATGTGAATGTGACAGGCAGTGGACTGGCTCCACCCCAATGCCCCCGACCCCACCCCCAGCGCCCCAACCCTCCCCACCGCACCCCTGCCCATCTCCATCCAGCTTCCACCACCATTTACTGAGCTCCAGCGTCTGGGGTACATTGTTTAAACCTTTCCACAGCCTTTTCAGGTAGGTATTCTGTCCATGTTGCAGATGAGGAAGACTGAGGGCAGAAGGACCTTTCCAGGCTCTTCTTTACATAGCAAGTAGGATCCGCAGCTGGGCCTGTCCCAGAACCAGCTCCCCCCTGGGAGACTTTCAGGTCCTGCCTCAGCAGTGAGGACTCTAACTGATGACCAGGTCCACACGCGTGGGGTGAGACTGCTCTGAGCACACGTAGGGATGCGGCACCCACATCCTGGCACAAAGGACCACTTGGCCTGAGCAGGGGCAGATCCAGTCTTGGATGAGCTCATGTAATTTGGAAGTTCTCTTAAAAAAAGGACAAGGAGAAGGAGAAGGAGAAGGAGAAGGAGAAGAGTACAAAAATGTCTTCCTTTGGCGCCTTTCACAAAGCGTCCAAGCACGTGGACAGCGCTAGGCCTTGGAACGGGCCCTGGAGCACAAAGGGCCCGAAGATGAAGCTGCACCAGCCTCATGGTGAACCCGCCTCTGGGCTGGAGGAAGGGCCCAGAGGCGATCCGAACACCACCCGCCTTCACAAAGGCCCTGCCTCCAGCCCAGCAGACAGAGGAGGCTCCGGAGGACATTCCTTCTTCTTGTCACGCGTCCTGCTGCTACTAAACCCTCCCTGCAATTGGGCCATGTCTGTCTGTCTGTCTCCCTCTTGCCATGGTTTCAGAAGAAGCGGAGATCATCTGAGCACAGGGCCAACCCACAGAGTACGTACGCTCACACAGATAGCACCGCTGGCTTTCTTTGTGATCCTGGAGCACATCCCCAGGAGGATCTTCTATGCCTGGGTGGGCAGGGTCATCCCCCACCTGTGCCTGGAAGCCCAGGCCAGCAGGAACAGCCTTGGCAAGAGCCCCATCCCCAAATATTCAAAGGATACAACACTGATTATCAAGTGTTCCCGCATCCCACATCCCATTTGGCCCCCACATCAGCCCTGGGAGGTATGCAGAGCCAGTTTTATTGTTCCCACTTACAAAAAGGGACAACAAATGGCATTCACTGGACCTATGCTGTGCTAGACGTGCCAAGGGGCCTTCCACAAGTCACAACTCACAGACACCCTGGCAGGAAGGGCCGATCCCCAGGGAACAGGTGGGGCACTGAGGCCTAGCTCGGTCTCTGGGCCAGGACCTGAGAATGGGGCTGCAGTCCTGCTCTCCCATCTCCCAGCCCAGACCTCTGCGCAGTATCTTCGCAGTCTGGAGTGGCTAGCTCAGAAGGCAGACAGGCTGGAACACAGTGGGCTGAGTGAGGAACATGAGGCCTCCTGCTTCCAAAGCAGAGGAGCAGCTGGTGGCTTCTCACAGGCCTTTCTAGCAAAAGCGGATCGGCGATTGCCTTCCCCTCTCTGGCTGTGTCAGAGGAAGAGTGCATAGGCCCTGGAAGCCTGAGACCTGCTTGAAAGCAATAGCCTCACAGACTCAGGACCTGTGTCTTCCTTCATGCTGCCACGCAGCAGAGGGCGCCATGCCCACCTCCCACCTTGCACCTTCCAGGGCTTCTAGTCCCTTCACAGGACCACCTCTCACCTGACAAGCCAGCTGCCCAGTGCTTGCTCTTGCCTGCCCTAGTCCTACCTCAGTCCTTCCTTCATGATTCATTCACTCCTCTATCCATTCTACAAACCCTCATGGAGAACGTAGTGTAGGGCGACCCACTGTCCCCATTCACCCAGGACCAAGGAGTTTCCCAAGATGTGGGACTGAGACAGTCCCAGGAAAACTGGGATAACAGATCACGCTGATGTACTGTTACTGTGTGCCTGGCCCTGTGCTGGCCACTGAGGACACACTGGACGTGGTCACTGCCCCCGGGAAGCTTCCAGTTGGAGAGTGGCTCTCACTCAATGAGGAACTATCAAAGGCACCTGCTTAGCACCTCACGCACATTATCAACTGCAATCTTAGGAGGAAGGTATTATCATCTCCATGGTATACATAAGACAACTGAGGCTCAGAAAAGTGACCTGACTTGCCCAGGGTTACAGAGCTATCAGTGACATGCCAAGACTTGAACTCTGATCCATTGAGACAGATAAAAGAAAGGGCAGGTTTGTTCCAGCATGAACATTAATTAAGAAGACAGAAAAATATAAAGATATGTTTTATTTAATCAATTTTGTAGTCCCCAGTATTTGGCATGTCCTAGAGGCTCAGAAAATGTGTGTGGAAGGAAGGGAGGGAGAGAGGGAGGGAGGGGAGGGAGTAGGCAGGGAGGGGAGGAAGGGGGGAGAGAGGGGAGGAATGGGGGGGAGAGACCGGAGGGAGGAGATAAAGGAGACAGGAAAGGAAAGGAGGGAGGAAGGGGAGGGACTAAGGGGAGGGAGGGAGAGGGGGAGGGAGGGCAGGGCAGGAAGGGAGGGAAGCACGCGCCTGATTTAATCACCTTCAGGCTAGGAGATCCCAACCCCCAATTCAAAATACATATATTTCCCTTTTCATAGCCAGTGTCAGCTGTTTTCTTTCAGCAGCAGGGCCAGGAAGGAAGTGAGAAGAGGGAAAGAGTGCTTCTCTTTTGGGTCAGCAGCTCAGGGCTCACTTCCTCCAGGGAATTTTTTTTTTTAATTTTTTAAAAAATATTTTTATTTATTTTTGAGAGAGATAAGAACACGAGCAGGGGAGGGGCAGAGAGAGAAGACACAGAATCCGAAGCAGGCTCCAGCCTCTGAGCTGTCAGCACAGAGCCCAATGCGGGGCTCAAACTCATGAACCACAAGATCATACCTGAGCTGAAGTCGGATGCTGAACTGACTGAGCCACCCAGGCACCTCCCTCCAGGGAATCTTAAGTGACTCACACCCCCACCTAATTCTGGCCCTAACTTATTTGAGTACAACAGCCACGTGTATCACAAGTGTGTGTATGTGTGTGCACATGTGCGTACACACATGGACGTGCGTGTGTGTGCAAATATGCATGTGGTGCTTGTATTCTTGCTTTAATTCACTTCTACAAACCTAGGCCTCACCTGGCTGGGCCAGCCCTATCAGGAGCTGGGGGTCCAAGAGGTACCAAACACTTGTCTGCGCTCTAACATGGAAAACTGACATGTCAGCAGCTAACCATGATGATGCAATGAGCCATCATGGAATCGTACAAGGTGCAAGGGAGCACGGAAGAGGGCACTGATTGCCTGGGCAGGGAGCACCAAGTCAAGGGAAGGAGTCGTGCCTAAGCATGCAGTAGGTGCTCCGTACAACAGATCAACTGAACTGCACTGAGGTTAGGTTCAACCTGAAAATATAAGGGAGATATCGTCAGAGGAAGAAGGTATTCCAGACAGAGACCAGCTCGAACAAAGGCACAGTGTGGATAAAGTGTGAAGACTGTGGAGGAACATCCAAAAAAAAGTCAGTGCAGCCAGAGTGTTTGCTGTGGTGGGGAGAGCTGGGACAGGAGCACTGGAAGGAAGTTTGGCATAGATCATGAAAGACCCCCAATGCACCCCACCCTGCACCCCACGAATGTGGACTATCCTACAGGAAATCGGGAGAAACTAGCCAGGTTTGTTTTTTTTTAATTTTTTTTAACGTTTATTTATTTTTGAGACAGAGAGAGACAGAGCATGAATGGGGGAGGGGCAGAGAGAGAGGGAGACACAGAATCTGGAACAGGCTCCAGGCTCTGAGCGGTCAGCACAGAGCCCGACGCGGGGCTCGAACTCACGGACCGCGAGATCGTGACCTGAGCCGAAGTCGGACGCTTAACCGACTGAGCCACCCAGGCGCCCCCAGGTTTTTTTTTTTTAATGTTTGTTTTATTTATTTATTTTGAGAAAGAGAGGTAGAGAGCGAGCAGGAGAGGGGCAGAGAGAGGGAGACAGAGTCTTAAGCAGGCTCTGCACTGCCAGTGGGGAGCCTGGCGTGGGGCTCGAACTCACAAACCTGAGATCATGACCTAAGCCGAAATCAAAAGTTGGACCCTTAACTGACTGAGCCACCCAGGTGCTCCCCAGTTGTTGTTTTTTTATGTTTATTTATTTTTGAGAGAGAGAGTGTGTGTGTGAGCAGGAAAAGGGCAGATAGAGAGGGAGACAGAGGATCCGAAGGAGGCTCTGCGCTGAGAGCGGAGAGCCCGATGTGGGGCTCAAACTAACAAGCTTTGAGATCATGACCTGAGCTGAAGTCGGATGTTTAACTGACTGAGCACCCCAAAACTGGCCAGTTTTTAAGCCGGGGGGTGGAGGGGGGGGAAACAGAGTCAGATATGAATTTCAGAATAAGAGGAGGGTTTGGGGGGCGTCTAGACTGAGCAAAGGGACAGCAGTCAGAAGACTAGTGTAACAGTCCAGGCCAGAAGGGGGGCTTGGCCTGGGCCAGTGGCAGTGGAATGGGGAGAAGAAAGGCACTTTAGTGATAGGGGCACGTATCCGTCAGCATCTGGTTGGGTGTCCTGAAGGTTAGGATTGGTGTTTCTCTTCTCCATGGAGCTTGGCACACCCCTGTCCCCAAACACTCCAACAGAAACTGAGGCTTGAGGGAGCCAGGTTGCTGTGTGGCCTGGGACAGGACTCAATCAGAGACTGAGTCATGGTTCTTTGTTTGAAAGTTCTTTTTTTATTTTTATTTATTTTTGATGTTTATTTTGAGAGAGAGAGAGAGAGAGAGAGAGAGAGAGAGAGAGAGAGAGCGCTCAAGCAGGGAAGGGGCAGAGAGAGAGGGAGAGAATTCCAAGCAGGTTCCACACTCCCAGGGCAGAGTCCGGACATGGGGCTCGATCCCACGAAGTGTGAGATCATGACCTGCCCCAAAACCAGGAGTCAGACGCTTAACCGACTGAGCCACCCAGGCGCCCCTGAAAGTTTTCCTTACCAAAAAACTTTACCTCTTCTGGGGGAGCAGGAGGGCAAAACTGACTGCAAAATAGTGACCATCAGAGATGACCAGATTGTTTCAAGTGTGCATACTGAGTGCCTTGCTGCTGAAGTCAGCCCTCTAAATGAGAAATGAATATGTGCATATTAACCACTCCATTATGCCATGTGATCATCTTTGTCATTTTTAGGATATTAAAAAAAAAAATCCCTTGCAAAGAAAAAGTTCTCATTACTGAGCTTAAAAATGCTTCCAGGTTTCTTCCACAGCCCTGGGGCAATAAAGACCCATAATAAAATCATCCTGCTAATGTGCTAGCTGCTTTCATTAGCACAGATACAACAGAGAAAGAATGGAAACTTTATGCCCAGAGGCTGAAAAGCTATTGGTAGCTTTTCACAAAGCTCTTGGTAGAGGAGAGGTGAGACCCAAAGCTATTGGTAGAGGGGAGGTGAGAACCCCCAGCCCACTGCTTCTCTCCACCAGGCGGCCACTGGGCCTCTGGCCTCTGTGTTCCCAGAAACAGCACTCAGAGACTCAGAAACAGTCACTCAGAGCTCAGAGGTGTCCCCACCTCCCCCGCCACCCCACAGCCCCAGAGCCTAGAGCTGTTTCTCAGACGACACGGTTTCCTATTTCACGGCCACCGCTTATCTGGGAAGTCATCAGACCCTCTCTGCTGGGTTTCCTCCACCGGAGGAAAGCCTTTGCTCCAGTGGCCCTCCGCCAGAAGAGACCTGGGCAGACCCTCGTGGCTGGACCTGGTGTCTCCTCCTATGTCCGTCCCGTTTCTTCTGTCCAGGCCCACTCACAGTGATGCCATGTAACAGAAGGTGGACTTTCACCCGAGATTTTGTGTCCTCAAGCAGTCTGCAGCCCCAGGACACCCCTAACCGACAGCAGAGGAAGTGAGTGTCTGACACCGTGCCTGGTACATAGAGGGTTCTCACGTATCTGACGAAGGAAGTCAGTCCTGGCTGAACACCGCCATCACAGATACGCCTCTGGCTCACCTCCACCTCACCATCCAAAGCCTGCTCCAGTGCCCCCCTTCCGAGGAGCTGCCTCTGACCCTTAACCACCGGGGTCGCTCTGCCCCTGATAGAAACTAATCCACGTCACCCCCTTCTTACAGTGTGCTGTGATGATCTATTTCCTCTCCCCTAGAAGACAGGAGCTGCACCAGTGCTGAGACTTGCATGTTTCATCCTCACGCCTCTGGTACCCGGCTCAGGGCCTGCGATGTGGCAGATACTCAGAATTTGTCCACAGGTACCTCCTTGGAAGGCGGGGGGGGGGGGGGGGGGGGGGGGGGGGGAGGGGGTTAAAAGAAATAAGCCAAGCCTGAAAAGGCCCAGCCCAGAGGAACCCCCACGGTGTTCTCTATCATGAAGTTCCCTGCCACCCCAAACCCAGGAGGGCTAGGCCCCAGCCTCTGAGAAAGGGTCTTAGGTGGGAGACAGGAGCAGAGCTGCTCCCTAAATCAGCCTCCCACCAGGAGACGCAGGCAGGCCACCGGGGTGGGCCAGGTGGCTTGGGGACATGCCTTGAGTGGAGGTCGAGTGCTCAAGAAATGTCTGTGGAACCCAGTGGAGCAGACCGAAAAATGCTATTCGTTCTTCTGGCTGCAGAGAGGCCAGGTCCCCTCTGGGGGCACTTCACACGCAAATTATCTCAGGACACGGCCTATTCCTCTAATGAGGCTTCTCCCCTTTGTGGCTTTGCTCCCAGGAATGTGGTGGGGGGGGGCGGTGGTGATACACAGAGCCAACCTCCGTGGCCATGGCCCACACTAAGGCCGAACACACAGCCCTCCTCCCGAAATGGTGTGGGCAGGCACGTACCACCCAGCCAGGCAGGGGATGGTCACATTGACCTCTCAGGCCCAGGAATCCTGAGCAAAGCAGCGCCTGCCTCCTCCTGGGCCCCTCTGGGGAGGAATGAAAGAAGGAAGCGGGGAGTTGGGCTGTGTTATGTAACCAGCTTCCTTGGAGTCAGAGGCCCTAGCTTGTCTGTCATAGCCCAGCGTTGCAGGGAGAGGCTGGGGGAGGGGGAGGCGGCTTTCTTCCCTCCTTTGCTGTCTCTCCTCCAGACCTCAGCAGACCTCCTAGGCAGGCGCTGCTTTCCAAGCGCCTCAGCTCCAAGCAGGCACCCCCGCTAGGGGTGTTGTTGTCTGAATGTGTGAAACAGTGGCCTGCTGGCTTCCCTGCTAGAAAACCTGGCTCTAGACTCCACAGCTGCACCTGGGCGCATGGGGTAAGGGAGAGAGGCCTGGGGCTCTCCACGAGGCCCACCCCTGCCCCCGGCTTCCTGTCCCCCAAATTCTCCCTGCTTCCTCCTACAGAATCTGTAAGAGCGAGGGGCCAAAAGGTGGGGACGCTCAGGCTGCCCCAGCACCACGCTGCTCTGCCCCTCCCTGGCCCTGGGCAATCTCACTTCCCTTTCGTGAAGTCATCTGAACTTCTTTTCGGGCCCAGTGCAACCCCCCACCTCCACATAGTCAGCTGTGTGCACAGCGCTGTTCAGGACAGGAGAAGGGAGGGGATGCGGGAGAGAGGGGAGCACAGAGAGCAGCAGAGATCCACTCCTGGTTTTGAAGGATAGCAACGACTTCATCGAATCCTGACCCTCTCAGCCACGGCAACCACATGCAATAGGTGATATTATCACACCTATTTCACAAAAGAGAACACTGAAGCCCAGAGAGTTTAAGACCCTTACCCACAGTCACAGAGCTAGCGTGCGATATTGCTGGACAGCAAAGCCGAGTCTGTGTGACTCGACCCCATGGCTCTACCTTTGGGGGATGCTATTTGGGAAAGGCCTAGGCTGTTGAGAGACACTGTGCGGCCTTCACTGGTCACTTGCTGAGGACACTAGTTTGGGAACCACAGGACAGTCATAAGGACAGGGACAAGAGCATGACAGAGGCCGAGGGCTTTCCTGTTGCCAATAGTCTTCCATCCTGATGAAGCTACAGGCACTCAGTCTCAGGCTGGATGACACCCACACACTGCCTGCCCCTTCTAGAAGACAGGGCTGCAAGCGGCCAAGCTATCAAGCACAGAACACAGCCTGCCCTCTATGCTCTCTCCTGTTCTAGCTGCAGAACCGAGAAGGAAAGCACCCTACAGACCTCCTAGGCCAAAGCCCTTTCTCCTTCCTGCTTGACACATGGAGAAACTGAGGCCCAAAGAGGAAAAGCAGCTTATCCATGGTATCGGAGGGATGGTGAAGAAGTGGGGTCCCTGTATCCAAGGTCAGAGCCCCTGTCCTTGATTTATCTCACTTGGGTGCTGTCCCCAGATAGCACTCTCTCTCATCTGTCTGTGTGTCTGCCTCTCTCCCTGTTCCCCCACCCTCTCTCCCCACCTCCTGCTTTCTTTTCGCAGCTCTCCTTGCAGGCCCAGTGTCTGAAGCCTCCTTCACAGCATCCCTCGCCTTCTCACGCTCTTCTGAGCCTCACCACCCCCCTTTCCTTCCTTCCCCTCCTCAGGGCCAACGAGCAATTCTTGGGTGGTTTAATTAGCTGATTATGACCACAGCCTGCTGGATCCAGTGCCCAGAAGCTTGTCCCCAGTAATTAGGTGGGTTCTGAGTACTTGCCCAGTGGGAAGCCAATGGGTAGATCTCTCCAGCTGCATAAAGAGCTCCTTGATCGCTGGTGGGTCATCAGAAGCCATGGTCCCTGCCTCAGGCCAGGTCAAACCACACTGGATATCCTGTAGCTAGATCTAGATGTCCATCCTAAAGAGAGACTCCGTACTCACCCATGCCACAGTCCAGACCCAGGAAGGCTCAGGAAATGTCTGAGGAGGGGAATGGTGAATGGATGCCACACTCTGGGGGCCAGGAAGGGATGGCTTCATGGCCAGGGCACTTATTGAGGAAGCAGGATTTGGACAAGCCGTGAGAAGCGAGGATGGCATTCTAAATGGGGAAAGCAGCAGAAGCAACAGCAGGAAGGCTGGAATGAGCCACCGATCCCCGTGCCAGATAGCTCTGGTTACCAGAAAGCACATTCACCTAGCAAGGTAAAGCTGCTCATCCATTGACCTCCGCCCTTTGGGTCACAAACACACAAAGCCACTTCTAGACATTTCAAAACCAGCAAAGATGTCCCATTGTCCTCATCAACCACATTGCCCACCCCCACCCCCAAGTATATCTTTTCCCAGTGAAATACCTACATTCGGCCTCCTTCACTGAGCAAATATTTATGGAGCTCGGTGCCATGCCAGGTCTGCACAGGAACAGGGACAACAGACACAGGGCAGGTGTCCTTGGTCTCACACAGAGGACATCATAAGTGTGTAAATAAACAGGACCCATGGGTGGTGGGAGGGAGGGGATCAATGCCAAGAATGAGAGAGAGAGAGAATGGCAAAAAAAAAAAAAAAAAAAAAAAGTCACAAGGCACTTGGAAATCGGTGAGGACTTCCTGAAGGAGGAGGCCATATATGATCCAGGCCTTGAAGGACAGATAGGAAGGGCACTGTGTTGGGTCAGGTCACCACCTGTGTACTAAGGGCCAATGACAAAACAGGCTTGTGCTGAGACCTTCGAGGCCTCCAGCGTGAGTCAAACGGGGTCCCTCCCTAGGGGAGTTCACAGCCCGGGAGGCAGACCCGGTGAGAGGTCAGCTAAGAGCTAACCTCAAATAACACTGCCCTTGCATCAGGAGACTTCTCTCTGAGCTTTACCTATTTTAATTCATTTAATCCACCAGACAACCTGGTGCAGGCACTATCACCACCCCATTGTGCAGAGCACCCCATTCTGCTACAGCAAAGAAAGGGTTAAATAATAGGGGAAGCCACAGAGCTAGTAAGTGGCCGGCGGGGGCGGGCACTTGAACCCAGGAACCCTGGTTCTTCCTAAAGGCTACCCACTATTATGCTAATCAATCTATGCTAATCAGGCTGAAGGCACTACCCGCAGCCACCCAGGCCCAACTCCCCAGAAGTCTCAGTCTCACTGGCCTATGACAGAGGCGTGAGCTTTGCCCAATCCCCCACTTCTGGCACCCCCTGGAAGAAAGGTCACCCCTACACTCACTAGCAGAACACAGGAAAGGAGTAACTCAAGGAGAGTTACCTCCTTGCCCATCATGGCTGATTTGACTTCCAAGGGATATCAAGATCCAGAGAGGGTGAACGTAGTGCCCAAGGTCACACAGCAATGATTAAGCATTAGAGCATACCTCTGGGACCCTCCTGAGATGGTGCATCCCAGCTGTCCACTCCCCACTCCTGCCCCCACCCCGTGCCTGCCCACTAATGGTACTGGAAGCAGGGGGGGGGGGGTAAAGGTGGAAAACAATCAGGAGGACCCGCTGTGGGGCCAGAGGCCCATGGCCACTATGGGAGAGATCTTCAGTCTCAACCAGGTCTGTATCCGTTCAGTTTCTGGACCTCTGCGTACGCTCCGGAGAGAGGCTGCACCCTGTCCCGCGACTGAACGCTCAGACCCGAGTGAGGAGCGTGTCTCCTGCTGGCCTGACATCAGCTACAGCACCCCACCTTGCTCCACGCTCTTTAGACCAACAGACAGATCCCTCTCCAGGTATGAGGGGCTCCCTTGGAATCAGCTGCCAGGCCCAGCCCAGCCCTAGGCAGAGACTCAGTCGCTGTCGTGACTTCAGTCACACAGAACACCAGGACCTGTCTGGTCCAGTCCCTGGAGCCTGGCCTCATCTGGCACCAGGTCTCCTGGGAAGGAACAAGCAGTTCCTCTAAAGTGGGCTAAAGATGGGCCAGTCCCAGAAAGGAGGAGACGTCTCCAGAGAGATGACCCTGCCAGGGCCCCTTGGGGAGGGAGGGAGGGGGCTGGGACAACAGACTCCTTTGTTCCCCTCTCAAAAGCAGCCACCCTGTCCTGCCCCACCCCCCTACTGTTGTACACCCCCCTACTAGGACTCAAGCCATTCCTGGGGCAGGACGAATCCTGCACACAGGAAAGAGAGAGGGTGCCTGAAACTATCAGAGATAATATCTATTCTAATCCCAAGGCTCACACTGGAGACACGCCCCATCCTCTGTGGGAGACAGGGCTTCCTCCTGCAGAAGCCTGTCTGATGGAGGAGAAACCGGCTTCACTCCCAGGAACCCCATTCTGATAGCGATGGTACATCCCCTTCCCTAAGGACTTCACAATCGGATGGAGGAAACTGTTCCTCCCCCACCCTCCCAACCTAGTCTAATGTGGGAAACATGGCTTTCATCCTTAGAATTCTCTAATGGAAAAGACTTAATATTAGCCCTTAGGATGCCCCTGGGCTGAGAGTAGAGGCAAGAAGGGAGGAAGGAGTTCAGTCCAGTCAACAAATCCTTGCCAGGCATCTCCAATGAATCAGATTCAGGGGTGGAAAATGGGCCAGCAAACAGAAAATAGAAATAGCCCCAAACCACAAGGAGCTCACCAACTGGGGAATAAAAACACCTGGGGTATGAATAAATGTGTGAGAGAGTGCCAAGAAACTCACCCACCCTAGCACCCAAGGCCTACTCACCAGGGCTGCCAAGACCCCAGTGACCCCCATACACTACTGCACCTGCACCCATGGTCTGCACTTTCTGTCTAGATCGCCTGGCCTTCCCCATGCCCCAGGACCTGCTCAGAGTGCACTTCCTCCGGGAAGGCTTCCCCAAGTCCCCCAGCCCGAATCAGATGCCAGGAGCCAGCACGGACAGCTTCCCCTGTGACCAGCTCACATTTCTGCAATGTCCCTCCCACTCCCAGCTGAGCCTGAGCCCCCAGGTTCCCACACCTCTGGTTCCCACCACCCGGGGCCCAGGGCTTTCCTCCAAGAGGCCCACCCCAGCTCCAAGCATGAGGAATAGCAGAGTCCTCCCCTCTGCTCTGCCCCTGTGCCCCTGTGGCCCAGCTTTGCCCTCACCCCATCCAAAGCCCTGTCCCCAAGTCACCAGCCACTGCCTTCTAGCCAACTCCCACGAGTCTCTCCCAAGGTCCGTCCCCTCTCCCCCCTCAGACATCAGTGCTCTCCAAGGCCCTAGCTATCCCTAATTCTCCTCTCTTCACACACCATACGTCTTCCCTGCACCACTTCTAAACCCAAGACTTTCAAATCCCCAGCTCCTTCCTCCAGGAGACTGACCCTACCCCAGGAGCCTGACCCATCCATGCAGAAGGTGTCTTCCTCAACTTCCAGTCTGGCTCCCTGCCAAGCTGCCCCCTCCCTGCAGGCCTCAGAGTGATAGATGGCCCAGCAAGGTCACTGCAAAAGCAGCAGAAGATGGCTTGGCTGAGGCCAGGGGGCCACTTGGGTTGTGTTGACGCTCCTCCACCCCCTCCACCCCCCCCACCCCCCCACCCCGCTGCCTGCTGTTTTTCCACTGTCACAGCCCTGAGGGGTAATAAGCCCCCTGAACCAATGGCAATGGAAAGCTTCAGCCTCGGGCAAGGATGCCCAAACTTGGACGGAGGAGAGCCGTGGAGAAGCCCAGAAGCCAGCCTAGAATCAGGGCCCAGAGATGGTAAGTCAGGCTCAACCCTCCCACTCCCAGCAGCCCCAGAAGCATCCCTGGCCAAAGCCACAGGACTTCCCCATCTTCCAGCCAAGATAGGTCACACAGAGCTTAACCGCCAAGAGAGATGACAGCCAAGGTTCAGAGAGCTGGTGATTACGTGTCCCCATCACACCCACCCTCCTCCCCTTCCAGCGAAGAAAACTTCATAAACATCTGTAGGAAAGAGAATTCCATTCCATCGCATTGTGTCTCAGGAAGTCCCACCTGTTGCCCAACTCTGATTGATCCTGTTGCCAGTTGAGTTAGGAGAAACAGCAAGAACCAGAAGGGATGCACGACTTGAGAATGGAGCTGCCAGGGAGGCGGGGAGGCCAACCGTGGGCCAGACAAGCCCTCTCCCCCCCCCCCCCCCGCCCCGCGTGAAAGCACGATGCAGCAGAGGGCTCTGCGAACAGACAGGGCTGGGTTCAGAAGCTTGTCGGCTGCATGGCAAGGGACAGATTACTTAATCCATCCTAGTCTCTTTCCTCATCTGTGAAAGGGAATAACAGTCCCTACAGCAGCAGGAACCCTGGGAGATCCAAATGAGACCGTGCATGTAGGTCTCCTGACATATCAGACACCCAAGCAGTCAGGCTAATGGACACCACCTCTTTATTCATATTTCTCAGCTGCTTCCTCTCCACAACCTTAGCTCAGATCCCTCCCTCTTCCAGGCTCCTCCTCAGCCTCCTCATGGGTTTCCCTGTTTCTGCCATCCACCCCCTGCCACATCCCTCTGGAAGGGAAATCTGCTCGCATCCCTCCCCTCACAACCCCCTCTGAATCACCACGCGCTTCAGGACAAAATCCTCTCTCCTTAGCTTGACATTCAAGGCTGTGGCTGACTAGTCAGTGTTTATCTCTAAGGCTCACCCATCATCGCCAGCCCAACCCGCAGGCTGTACACGTTGCTTCATGCCTCCCAGGCTTCGCACATTCTGCCCTCAGCCAGGAATGACATCCCCAGTGCCACCACCTGGGCCTCCTCGGCCTTCCAGGTGAAGTTCAGTAGCTCCAAAGCCACCTGGTTCCTGGGAAAGCTTCCCTCACCATGCCCCCTGCTGGGACTGGCGTGGGGACTCCTCCTTAGGCCTGCCACAGCACATGTCACCCTGCGTTATAATCACCTGCTCTGCTCTACGTCCCTTGGGGACAGAGTGGGGCCATTTCTGTCTGAAGCCCCAGCCCCTGACACTCAGTCAACATTTGCTGAATGGATGTACGATTGCTCCCAGAGCACCTTGTTGGAGCAGTCATCATACATCTGCCTTGTAACTAACCCCATCTCATCAGGCAGATGAGAGTCTCCTTGACCCTGGGAGTTCCTAGGGGGCAGTGACAGTTTCTGACTAATTTTGTCACTTTCATATGGGGAGTGAGCCCAGATACAGAGATGGGTGCCATGACTCCTGATCTAGATAGAGTCCTGGGTATTTGCAATTTCTTCTTCTAGGTCAGAGACAAAGTAAAAGCCCATGGCCTATGGAACAAGGCAAGGCACAGCCCATTACTGAGTTTGCCCTTCTCTTCCAAATGACTCAAGAAACCTGTCTGAAAGCGGGAGGGAGGCTTACTGGGGCTACTGGGGAGAGGGGGAGAGGGCGGAGGGGGTGGAGGGAGCAGGGCCACCATTCACTGAGTGGAGTTTAGCCAAGCCTGGACTCCAGGCTTCAGGCAGCACCTCTTCCCCTGCCCAGCAAATTCCATAAACTCAAAAGAGCCTTGACAGTTTTTTTAGTATTGACAGCTCCAATTTACAGATAGGAAAACTAAGGTCCAGAAGGGTGAAGACAATTGCCCGAGGTCCCCCAATGAGTTAGAGGCAAGCAGAGGGAGTCATGGAAAAGGTCCTGACCCCAAAGATAAGGTCTCCAACAGGTACCTGGCTGCTCCTGGTGTCCCCATCCCGCTGACAACCTACGCCAGCAGGGGAGCAATGACACTCCTCCTCTAATCACAGAGAGGCAAACCAGGGCCCAAGAGGGGCTGAGTCACCCTGATGGCGAAGCAGCATACAAGGAATAAAGGAGAAGACCCAGGGCTGCTAACCCTCACGGGGAGAAAAGTCTAACCTCAATGGTGAGGAAGATCTTGGCTTTGGGGGACGTGGACACAGAAGACAGAGGCACACATCCTCCTGCCGAGGACAGAGACCTGGGCCACAGTGCCGGCCAGCCAGCTGCAATGAGGACTAGTCATCAAGGTGAATGCAGACACCTCTCTATCTCCTGCAGCCTCCCCCACCAGCCTGGGCCTCCATACATACAGCAGGGCACCCCACTCTGGCCTTTACCCCATGAAGGGCTTGGCAAGGCCCAAGGGCAGGCCACAGAGAAATGGACCAAGTAGACTCCAGCCTCTGCCCTGCTTCCGGTGCCTCTCGGCCTTAAGCAAGTCAGGTAACCTCTAACACTCTGGTTCCTCTTCTGGAAAACAGGAAGAAGAAAATTAACCTCTTTGTAGAGCCGTCAGGAGGATGGCTAGGAAGCAGTTTCTAAATTACTTCCAAGCCTCAGTTTCTTCTTCTGAAACGTGGAAATAATCCCTGGAGGATCTTTCTCATGCCGTCGAGAAAGAGGGCCAGATAAAAGTCAGTGTGAAATTGCTTGGTCGCGGTAACAAAACGTGATGACCACTGGGGTCATTTCTTCCTAATCTATTTGCTCCTTTGGGGTAGGAATAGGTCGTGCACATCTTTGATCCCCGCACTATGCCTAGTACACGGCAGACACTCAATAAATGATTATTGAAGGCAAGGAGACCGGGGGGGGGGGGGCGGAGAGAGGGAAGAGAAGAGGGAGAAGTGGGGTACAAGGATAGAAGGTAAAGAAAGAAAAAGATGAAAAAGGGGGGTGTAAGAGGGGTAAGGGGGGGGAGATGAGGGAGAAGCTTCTACTAGCACTTAAGGGAGTGGACAGAGTGAAGGGATATAGATGGGGTGACAAACCTGGGTGCCTGATCAGGGCTGGTCTTGGTCTAGAGGGGCTGCCCTACCCCAGCCTCCTCCCCCTTTTGGTCCCAGTTTTCCATTTCAGAGGCAAAGCCTCTCCCTTTCTGAGCCAGGGCAAGCTCCTACAAAGATAGGAACCCCTCTTCCCACCCCAGCCTGAAAGAGATCCTGGCCAGCCACCCCAGGCCTCCAGAGGTCAGAGGGAAAGGAAACAGAGTGGACAGGATGCATTTTTCCCAGGCTCCGGGGGGCCTGCCACCCCGTGTGATGTGTGTGTGCCACTTCTTGCCACGTGGGGACTGGAGTGTGTGTGTCAGCAGCCCCAGGGCCTGCTGGCTTGTGACCCTGGGGTACCACTCTGTGGAGGCATTAGCCTGACGTCTCTGTGGGGGTCAGTGCTGGGGTGGTCTTGCAAACACTGTGTTGGGGAGACATGTGCCAGCACAAGTGTCCGTGTCCGTGAGGGTGCGCCTCAGTGAGAGTGGTCATTATAGTGAGTGCAAGGGACAGTGTATGCGTGTATCAGTGTAGGCCAACATGCGTGTGCCAGGATGAAGGCGTAGAATTGATATGTGTTGGAGCGTGACCTGTATGTGCCAACCTGACTGTCAGTAAGAATGTGTTCACAAGTGGGTACCAGTGAGCGTGACAGTGTGTCACTGTACGCGATCGGTGTGTGGCAGTGAATGTCAGTGTGTGTGCCTGCGCGAGTGTGCCCGCGGGTGAGTGTGTCCGTGTGTCCATGTGAGCGCGTGTGCCATTGTGTGCCAACCTGCCCCCTTGTGTCTCTGCGTCTGCTGGCCACTGCTGGGTGTCGGCAGCGAGTGAGTGTGTGTGAGTGTGTGTCCGTGGCGAGAAGCCGCGAGCCAGACAGGGCGGCCCCGGGTCCTCGCCTCTCGGTACCCCCGCCCACGGCCCCACGGCCCCACCGCCCCACCGCCCCACCGCCCCACCGCCCCGCCAGCGACCGCACAGGAGACCTCGGGCACGGGAGAGCTGCCTGCCGCGGGGCCAGGCGTCAGCGCTCCCCGGGGTGACCCACAGGAACCCCCGCCCGTGCCCTCGCCCAGGTCGCCCCCCACGCGCACCGGGCCGGGCCGCCGCCCGCACTCACCGCGTCCCTTTGTCGCCCATGGTCCGCCGCGGCTGCAGGAGGTCCGAGGCGACAGCGCCCAGGCTGGAAAATCCCCGGCCGGCAGGAGGAGCGCGGGCCAGCCGGCTCCCGGCTCCCTGCTCCGCCTCCTCCGCTCTCCCGGCCGCCGCCGCCCCCGCCCCGGGCCCGCCCGCCGCGCCGCACAGCGCCCGGGCCGCGGCCAGGGGCGTGGAACAGTGCGGGAGGGTGCGTGTGCCTGCGCGTGTGTCTGCGTGTGCCTGCGTCGCGCGCCAGGGCAGGGCGGCTGGCGCGTCAGGGCCCCGAGGTCGGCATTGGGGGTCCGTGCGCCCAGCTGTGTGTGTGTGTGTGTGTGTGTGTGTGTGTGTGTGGTGTACGTGAGGGCGCACGCTGGGGTGTCTATACGTGCGCGTGTAGACACGCTAGTGTGCCGGTGCGTGTGCACGACCGTGTGCGCCGGCCGATTAAGGAGTGTGTTTGTGTGATGGAACGGTGTACACGTCTTTGTGCAGTTGTGTCTATGTGCAGGAGCGCTCCCCCGTGCACGCCGGGGGCAGCCTTTGTGTGTGCGGGAAGGTGGAAGCCCAAAGTCGGCCCACCCCAAGGCCGAGCTCCCTCCCTGCGGCGCCCCTGGTAGGGTGGGCGTGGGGGCCTGTCGGAGACCCCGGGTGCCTGGAACGACCTTAGCGCTATGCTCCACCCTCCCCCACCCCAACTCCCCGCCCTTCTGGAGAGATAACACCCAACAACCCAACAGGGACCGGAAGAAGGGGCCCAGGGGGCAGGAGGAGGCAGCAGTCAACGCTGGGGAACTGATGAGGGTGGGAGGGGACCGGAGGCCAGCAGGGGTGGTGGCAGTGGCTGCCCAGGAAGAGGAAGAAGTGAGCACAGGAGATAAGAAAGAAGCCTAGAGCTGGCCTGCTGTGGACTGGGAGTCTGACCTTGCCGGGTTAGCACAATGGAAAGGCCCCTACCAAGCTTCATGGCCTGTTTATGGGTGACACTGGACACGAGCCCTCTTCAAAAGGGCCCCAAAGGCGGAGAGTGAGATACCAGCTTGCACAATTGTTCACAGGTGTTTGCTGGCCTCCCCTGAGTGCCTGACGCTCTGTAGGTGCCCAGTAGATGTTAGCTTATCCCTCTGCAGACTTCTTGGTGTCCTGGAAAACCCTGGCTGGGATTCTGCTTTGTCAGAGGCCTCTTCCTGCTCTATGCTCAGTGGGAGAGTGTGAAGTCTTTCCCACCCCGCTCAGTGCTGGGATTTGGCTAATTGGACCAGACAGAGTCCTAACATTGGCATACTACTGGGAGGAAAGGAAGCTATCATTTACTCTTCTGTGATTGTGGGTCTGTAAACATCTCCAGTAATTATGCTCAGAAGTAGTTACCTATGCTGGTCATATATAGGTGGGTAAAGATATCCCAGTATAATTACTGTAATTATGTCCAGATAGAGGGGTGGTTGAGAAGGGGTGTGCTGATGGGCAGACAGGGTGGTCCAGGGTCTGGGCAATGTTAGGAATTAAAAGAGTGTGGCTTAAGGCCCAAGACTTTCCTCTTGGCCTTGGCCACTGGGCCTCAGCCTCACTCCCACAGGGGAAGGAGAGGAAGCCACCTGCTGTTTCTCCTGAGGCCAGGGATCTTGAGAGGGGCACCTGAGAGTCCTGTGTGATGACAGGAGGCTCATTGTGTGAGCTGGAGAGGACCCTAACTGGGATGGAGAGACCAGATCCTGCCACTCTCTGCATCAGTTTCCCCACCTAGAAAACACAGGGGCAACCCAACTGTATAATCTTCCATGGCGCTCCTTGTGGTGGTGACCAAAGCACCTGGATTTTAAAATTCAGACAAATTCTTCGTTTGATTCCATAAATAATTTGTGTTTAGTTTACTACAAAGCATAATGTTGTAAATCACTTCCAAGTAAAACAAACAGTCCAGGAAGATGCATCAGATGGTACCAGGTAACCCCGGCCCCAACACAGCTCTTCTCAGCCCATTTTGTAAAGCACGGTCCCCATGTTCTGGGTACAGTGAACAGACTGGTAGACTGAGCGGTCAGTACGCAGGATTTCAAGTGCATCCCCACTAGCCTATAAACTTCATGAAGGAGGTAATGGTGTGCCTGGCACTACTTGGTACTCACAATTCTATGAGATAAATTCTTTTCCCTGTTTTATAAATAAGCAAACTGATGCTTGGAGGAGCTAAGAAGGTTGCCCCAATCCATAGCCTCCCGTGGACCTTGGCCTCTGACCTCCCCTTCTCCAGCACCCGCCCCCCGCCCCAAGGGAGGCTAGTATGTAGCATAGCTAGAAGTTGACCTTCGACTGACTCTTCATTCAATAATTCTGTGTCAAATGTGCCATGCATGGCTCTAGGAACTCACAAATCAGTGATCAGTAGGACAAACAGAGCTGTCATTCAAGTGAGGGGTCTAGGATGGGGGAAGAGGAGTGAAGGGGTGTATATAGAGAGAGTATATATACTCTATACTAGGAATACTATATTCCTAGTATAATTAAAATGAACAAAATCGTAAAAGTGGTATGTTGAGACCTCTATAAATATAAACGATCTGATTTCAGGCAGTAATAAGTATCATGAAGGAAATGAAACAGGGTGATGGGGGCAAGGGTACTTAGAAATGGGCTCTTGACCTCTGGGTGAAACCTGCAGGTAAGGACCCAGTGATGGGCGGTCCTTAGCTGGGCCTTTCTGAAGCCCAGGAACAAGGTGAGGGTGCCTGGGTTTTGGTGAACAGGGACGCAGTGGGGCAGATCATACAGGGCTTGTGATTGGGCTGAGGAATTTGGGGAGCCAGTGGAGGACTTAGGAGGGGAGAAACGGTAACTGCTCACATCTTTAAAGGTCACTCTGGCTGTTGGCTGGAGATGTCTCGATCCAGACAAGCAGAGGCAGGGCACCCCCTTACCAAAGTAGGCAAGAGAGAGCCGATGGTGGTTTGGACTATGGTGGTGGCAGCAGAAAGGAGAAGAAAGGGGTTCATACATATTTGGAGGCAGAGCAACTGCTGAGGGACCGACTGTGGATGGTGGAAGACCCAGGATTACTCGGAGGTTTGGGACAGGTCTGTTTCTTCCACCCTTTATGCAGGCCACCTCCCTGCACCTTCCTTCAAGGGCACTGATGGTTGAGAGTCCTGAAGGCTCCCTCCTTCCTATCTCCATCCATTGAGATCCAGACTGGCCTTTCTAACAGGCAAATAGATTCTACTGCTGAGGCTCATAGGAGACAGTCATCTCCAACTATGACCCAGCTTGGGCCAGTCACATGCCTGAGGTTTACCACTCACAGTAAGAATTCCTTAGCAAGGGGCGCCTGGGTGGCTCAGTCGGTTTAGAGTCTGACTTCAGCTCAGGTCATGATCTCACAATCTGAGTTCAAGCCCTGCGTCGGGCTCTGTGCTGACAGCTCAGAGCCTGGAGCCTGCTTTGGATTCTGTGTCTCCCTCTCTCTCTGCCCCTCCCCTGCTCACGCTGTGTCTCAAAAATAAATAAAAACATTTAAAAAAAAGAATTCCTTGGCAAAAGAGAAAGAGAGTAATGAAGAATTACTCCTGCTTTATAGATGAAGAAAAAAAAAAAAAAAAAAAAGAAGGCTCTAAGAGGGAAAGTGCTTAAGCCAAGGACATAGCAAATAAAAAGTAGAGTTGCAGCTCAAACCTAAAGCTTCTGTTTAGCTGGTCAGGTAGTTGAAGGTCAGAGTGAAGAGGGAGTGAGCAGGTGGGTGGGCAGAAGTTTTTAGCTCCCTGTTCAACAAAGGACGTGAGGCTGACTGATGCGTGCCTTTGAGATGTTAAAGATTAATAAGCTAAGGAGCTTCCCTACTTCTGCCCCAACCAGAAATCTAGGTATCACCTTTGACTTCCCCTTTGCCTCCCTTGGTCCGTATCAGGCCAGTCCCAGACATGTACCTCCTAGTGTCTCCCAGTAGAGCTGAAGAGGTAGGCAGGAGCCAGACCATGCCGGGGCTGGATGGTCATGTTAAGGAATTTGGTCTTAATCCAAAGATCAATGAAGAAGCTTTGAAAGATTTTAAGCAGAGTGGTGACATGCTCAGACATGCATTTTCAGAAGATGGCTCTGGCTGCTGTGTAAAGAATGGGCTGGACATGAGCCAGAGGGGATGCAGAAGGGAGGGACCTTGTCGGCAGTTTAGAGGAAGGATGATAACCGCATTCCAGGGAGAGGACATTCGACAGCTGCAAAACCAGGCAGGAAGGAAAGGGCACAGCTCTTTGAAAGAATTCAGATGGATCTGTGGCCAAAGCACAGAGACAGGTTGAAAGGGGTTGAAAAGGACGATGGGGGCTGTATCTTGAGGAAGCAGGCTCATAGCTGGGTCAGCTCCCCAATATGGCAGGATCTAAAGAGATCTAGGGGCACTTGGGTGGCTCAGTCGGTTAAGCGTCTGACTTCGGCTCAGGTCATGATCTCACAGTTCGTGAGTTTGAGTCCCGTGTCGGGCTCTGTGCTGACAGCTCAGAGCCTGGAGCCTGCTTCGGATTCCGTGTCTCCCTCTCTCTCTCTCTGTTCCTCCCCTACTTGCACTCTGCTTCCCTTTATCTCTCAAAAATAAATAAAATTTTTTTTTTTAAATTTAAAGAGGTCTTCAGTTTGTCTAGCAAGATTTCCTTATGGTGGGATTGTTGGTATTAAACTATCACTAAGTGGACAATTCAAGGTTCTCATTTGTAATCAACAAAACCAATTCTGGCTGACTTAAACGTACAGAGAATTTATTGGCAGGATATTCAGACGCTGTTACTGCCGAGGGAGGATCGCCAACTATTGCCAGCATCAAACCTAGCCCCAGAAATTAGGTATGGCCACTGCCACCTCTGTCACCAGAAAGGATTCTTCACTGGCCCTACATCTCAGAGTCAAAGGCCTCCATGCATCAAGATCCCCCATGATTGGCTGAGCCTAGTCATGTGATCCTTTTGCAGCTTTTGCTGCAAGGTTACTGAGAAACCGTGTTGTTGGCATTTGTGATTCCCATACTGAGAGGCAGGCTTTAACTTACTCCAACACTTATAGGGTAAAAGATTTGAGGGAGTTTAGAGGCTGAGTAGCCAAAAATTACAAGTACCCACTCTACTGTGAAATGCAGCTGAATGAGGTACAGTAACAGCTCAGAACCAGAAGATGACAGGAAGGGACAGATACCCTTGCTAACAGAGAGGCCTTTGCCAGGTTGTGGTAGTATCGTTCGCTTTCTAAACAAGAGAGGGGCACTGGATGGCTCAGTCAGTTAAGCAAGCGTCCAACCTGGGCTCAGGTCATGATCTCGTGGTTCCTGAGTTCGAGTCTCACGTCCAGGCTCTGTGCTGACAGCGCAGAGCCTGGAGCCTGCTTCAGATCCTCTTCTTCCTCTCTCTCTGCCCCTCTCCCGTTGGCACTCTGTCTCTCCCTCAAAAATAAATAAACATTAAAAAAAAAAAAAAGAGAGTCATTTGGGTGTCCAACTTCAGCTCAGGTCATGATCTCATGGTCCATGGGTTCGAGCCTCACATGGGGCTCTGTGCTGACAACTCAGAGCCTGCTTCAGATTCTGTGTTTACCTCTCTCTCTGTCCCTCCCCGCCCATGCTCTGTAACTTTCTCAAAAATAAACATTACAAATTTCAAAAAAAGAGAGAGAGACAGCAGATATGATTGTAGTAGTGGTAAAGTATCTTATAGTTGACTAACCCCCGGGAGATAGCAATATAAACTTTGAACAAAATATAAAAACAAGAATTTGGGGGCTCCTGGGTGGTTCAGTTGGTTAAGCATCTGATTCTTGATTTTGTCTCAGGTCATGATCCCAGGGTCATGGGACTGAGCCTTGCATGGGGCTCTGTGCTGAGCATGGAGCCTGCTTGGGATTCTCTCTCTCCCTCTGACCCCCTGCCCTTGCATGTGTGCTCTCTTTCATAAATAAATAAGTAAATAAGTAAATAGGTAAATAAATAAATAATAAAATAAAATTTAGAAAACAAAAGAATTCGAAGGTACTGGAGTGCAAACAAAAACTGTCCAAAAACTGGAGGAGATTTTGCTCTTGAAAGATGGGAACCACACTGTGGGAAATCTGCTTTTATATGTTCTTGCCCTGAGGGCACTTCCCAGTCTGGGCAGTGTAGGGAAGCTGGAATCAAGCAGAAACCTGGAGGGACCTGAAAGCTGTTTGAGGTATCAGAGGAAGGAATTTGGGGCTGCTAGAATGGCTGGAAATTGAAGGGGGAAATCCTGGAAAGGAGGGAACTACAGAGGGGCCAAGACCCCAAATCTTCATATAGATTGTTCTCAAGCCCTCACTGACACATGGAAAAAATCATGTAGTTTCAGCCCCAGAAAAAGAAGTGACAGGTCATCGAAGCAAATATACGCAGGCCAATAAGTAAATGAAAAGATAATTCACATCTTATGACATGAGAGAAATGCAAATTAAAACAGCAATGAGGGGTGCCTGGCTGGCTCAGTCAGTAGAGCATGTGACTCTTGATCTCAGGGTCATGAGTTTGAAGAGTCCCACTTTGGGCATAGAGCTCACTTAAAAAAAAAAAAAAAAAAAAAACAGCGATGAGGTACTCCTATGCACCCATTAGGATGGATGAAATTTGAAATACAGACATCAAACGCTGGTGAGGATGTGGAGAAACAGGAACTCTCATTCACTGCTGGTAGGAATACAACTTTGGAAGACAAGCTTCTTTGGAAGACAGTTTCTTACAAAACTAAACATACCCTTACCATATGATCCAGAAATCATGCTTTTTGGGATTTACCCAAATAAGCTGAAAATGTATGTCTACACAAGAACTTGCATAGATGTTTGTAGCAGCTTTATTCATAATTGCCCAAAGTTGGAAACAGCCAAAATGTCTTTCAGTAGATGAATGGATAAATAAACTGGAATACATCCAGCCAATGAAATATTATTCATAAGTGCTAAAGATAAATGAGTTATCAAGCCATGAAAATGCAGGGAGAAACCTTAAATGCTATTGCTAGGTGAAAGAAGCCAATCTGAAAAAGCTACATACCGTATGATTCCAACTATAGAACCTTCGGGAAAAGGTAAAACTATGGAGACAGTAAAAAGAGCAGTGGTTGATGATTTTTAGGGCAGTGAATATACTCTATGATACTATAATGGTGGATACATGTTATTATATATTTGTCCCAACTCTTCAAGTGTAAGACATCCTAATGTAAATAATGGGCTTTGGGTGATTATAATGTATGAATATATGTTCATCAAATGTAACAAATGTACTCCTCTGATAGGGAATGTTGATAGTGGGGAAGGATATGCATGCGTGGGGGGTGGGGGGCAGATGTGGAAAATCTCTGTACCCACTTTGTGGTTTTGCTGTGAACCTAAAATCACTCTAAACAATCTTAAAGAATAATAATTTTTAAAAATTTTTATTTATTTTTGAAAGCGTGACAGAGCAAGTGGGAGGAGGAGCAGAGAGAGAGAGAGAGAGAGAGAGAGAGAGAGACAGAATCTGAAGCAGGCTCCAGGTTCTGAGCTGTCAGCACAGAGCCCGAGAGCCCGACACGGGGCTCCAACTCAAGAGCTGTGAAATCATGAACTGACCCGAAGTTGGACGCTTAACCGACTGACCCACCCAGGCGTCCCAAGAATAAGAATTTTTTAAAGGAAGTGAAAATGAGGCAGAAAAAACATTTGAATAAATAATGACGGAATTTCACAAAATTGGTGAAAAAAATCAACCTCTAGATCCAACGAGCTCAGCAAAACCCAAGTAAGATAAATACAAAGGAATAATATCTAAGTACATCATAATCAAATTTCAGAAAGCCAAAAATAAAGAGAAAATCTTGAACGTGGCCAGAGGAGAAAAGACACCTTACAAACACAATTATATAGGGAAAACCAATTCAAATGAAGATTGACATCTCATCAGAAACAAGAGAAGCCAGAAGACAATGGAATAACATTTTTAAAGTGCTAGAGGAGGGGGGGGGCTGTCACCCCCAAATTTCATTTCAAAAAATGAAAGCAGAATAAAGATATTTTCAGATGATGGCAGAGCGCATTCACCACCAGCAGAGTTGCATTACAAGAAATGCTAAAGAAAGTTCTTTGAGCTGACGGAAAATGACACCAGATGGAAAAGGTAGATCCTTTGAAAGGAATGAAGAACACCAGAAAGGGTAAATATATGGACAAAATAGAAGGCATTTTTTTCCCTTAACTTTTAACTGACTGTTAAATACCAAATTAATAACACTTTACTATGGGATTTTTAAGGCATGTAGAAGTAAAATATATGACAACATTAGGACAATAGGACATAGAGGACAGAGGTAAATGGAATTATATTGTTGCAAGGGTCATATATTTTATTCTAGGTAGACTGTGATAAGTTAAGGATGCATATTATGATCCCTAGAACAAGCACTTAAGACTTAAAAAGTGAATAAATGAAGATGAAGTATTAAAAGTATTTGACTAAACCAAAAGAAAACAGGAAAGGAGAAACAGGAACAAAAAAAAAAGAGAGGGAACAGAAAAAGAAAACCGATAACAAAATAGTAAACCTAATCCTACCATATAGAAAATCACATTAAATAAAAATGGAATAAATATTTCAGTTAAAAGAATAAAAAAATAAGATCCAACTACATGCTGCCTTCAAGAGTCACACTTAAAAAAATTTTTTTTGATGTTTATTTATTTTTGAGAGAGACAGAGACAGAATGCAAGTGGGGGCAGGGGGCAGAGAGAGAGGGAGACACAGAATCCAAAGCAGGCTCCAGGCTCCAAGCTGTCAGCACAGAGCCTGACGCAGGGCTGGAACTCATGAGCTGTGAGATCATGACCTGAGCCCAGGTCAGATGCTCAACCGGCTGAGCCACCCAAGAGCCCCAAGAGTCACACCTTAAATATAAAGACATAGATGGATAGAAAATAAAGGGATGGGAGGGGGGCAGTGCCCGGAAAGCTCAGTTGATTGAGCATCTGACTCTTCATTTGGGCTCAGGTAATGATCTCATGGTAGCGAGATTGAGCCCAGCATCTGGCTCCGTGATGAACATGGAGGCTGCTTAAGATTCTCTCTGTCTCTCTGTCTCTGTCTCTGTCTCTCTCCCTCCCTCCCTCTCTCTCTGCCTCTCCCCTGCTTGTGCTTGCTCTCTCTCTCTTTCAAAATAAATAAATAAACTTTTTTTTAAAAACCCAAGAAAACAAAGAACATATTAAACCCGAAGCAAATGGAAGAAGGAAAATGATAAATATAAGAATATAAATCAATGAGATTAAAAGAATAGAGAAAAATCAACAAAGCCAAAAGTTGGCACTGTAAAAAAAAAAAAAAAGATTATGAAATCCCTACAACACTGATTTTTTTAAAAAAAGGAAATACAAATGACTAACATTAAGAATGAATATAAGAATATCACTCAGATCCTACAGATATTATATAGATGATAAAGGTTATTATGAACAACTTTACACCAATAATCCAACAATTTAGGTGAAATGGGCAAATTCCTTGAAAGACACAAATTACCAAAACTGGCACAAAAAGAATTAGAACATCTGAACTCTAATCAAATCTGACTTTATTATCAAAAACCTTGTCTCCAAACCTTGTCCTGGTCTAAAGGACTTCAATGGTGAACTATAAAAAATATTTAAGGAAGAAGTAATACTAATCTTACTCAAACATATTCAGAAAATAAATGAAGGAACACTTCCCAACTTATTTTAAGTGACCCTAATAATCCTGATACCAAAACTTAAACGATATTACAAGTAAAAAAAAAAAAACAAAACTATAGTTAAGTATTCCATATGAGCCTCATTATACATGAAGGCAATGTAGTTTTATTAGCAGAGCATAATACATAGTAGGTGCTCAAAAAAAAAAATCCTGAAGTATTAGCAAATTGAATCCAACTGCAGATGAAAAGACACACTATATCATGATCAAGTGGGATTTATCTCAGGACATAAGGTTGGTTTAACATTTTAAAATCAATGTAATTTACTGCATTAATGGATTAAAGGAGAAAAGCCGTATGACCATCTCAATAGATGCAGAAAAAGGCATTTGGCAAAATTTAATATCCATTCATGATAAAAACTCACTCAGTAAATTAGCTATGGAAGGGAACTTCCTCTAGCTTAATAAAGGGAAACTATGGAAAGCCTATAACTAACATGCTACTTAAAGTTGAAATACTAAGTACGTCCCCTTTAAATACTAAATACTTCTCCCGTAAGATCAGGAACAAGGCAAAGATAGCTCTCACCACTTCTACTGAATGCAACAGCGGGGATCCTAGCCACTGCAATAAGGACTATGGTTTGTGGGTTCAAGCCCCCACATCGGGCTCTGCTCTGACAGCGCAGAGCCTGTTTGGGATTCTCCGTCCTCTCTCTCTGTCCCTCCCCTGTTTGCATACGTATGTACTCGATCTCTCTCAAACTAAATAAATAAACTTAAAAAAAAAAATCTGGGCTTCTAAGTTTGAACTATATGCCCCCACCTGGACATAATTTCTGGAGGGGGAACAACCACCCTACCTTAACCTATCTTGCCCCACATCTCCTAGTTCCCTTCCTCAGAGTCCTCTCTTCCCCTTCCCCTTCTCCATCCAGAAATCAGCATCACCAGCTTTCTGACCTACATCTCACCCCCCAACTATTGCAGACCCTCTAGAATTCAGAAAGCACATAATGCTAGTGGCTCTAGAGGTGACACCCACAAGCCGTGGGTTCTTTGGTCTCTTCCAGCAGAATAAAGATGGAGGGGGAGTGAGAGTCAGGGCTAGAATTGTCCCCTTGGAAAGGGTGACCAAGTACCTAGATGTGCCCTAGACAGAGGAGTTTCCTGAGACCTAGCACTTTCCGTTTTAAACGGGGACGGTGGTGGGCAAACCTGGATGGTTGGTCACCATCCCTCCTGGGAATCCTCCCCCCACAACTACCTTCACTCTGAGAAGGAAAGTGTAAGTGCACTATATCCTGGCCACAGTGGAGAACACCAGCTCCCGGGTGAGCAACCTTGTAAGGTTTGGTTAGATGTTAAGAGCAAAGATGCCTCCATTCTCAGCCCAAGACGCTCTGGATGGAGCTCAGCAAGGCCTGGGTATGTTGCCAGAGGAAGGAACACGCTGAAGGAGCAAAGGGGTCCTACCTTGGGGAGCCCGCCTACCCAAGGTGAGCTGCTTTTTGCAGCCACCACCCTGCACACAGCACACTTCATCCAACCCCGTCATATCCCTGCCTACCCCACATTTTCTTTTTTTTTTTTTTTTTAATTTTTTTTTTCAACGTTTATTTATTTTTGGGACAGAGAGAGACAGAGCATGAACGGGGGAGGGGCAGAGAGAGAGGGAGACACAGAATCGGAAACAGGCTCCAGGCTCTGAGCCATCAGCCCAGAGCCCGACGCGGGGCTCGAACTCACGGACCGCGAGATCGTGACCTGGCTGAAGTCGGACGCTTAACCGACTGCGCCACCCAGGCGCCCCTACCCCACATTTTCTACCAAGCACCCGTTTGTTTCTGCATTCAGCATTCACATACATTTAAGTTATTTTCATAAAAGGACTACATTTTGTTACATGTTTAAATACAGAATGTTACTGGGGCGCCTGGGTGGCGCAGTCGGTTAAGCGTCCGACTTCAGCCAGGTCACGATCTCGCGGTCCGTGAGTTCGAGCCCCGCGAAGGGCTCTGGGCTGATGGCTCAGAGCCTGCAGCCTGTTTCCGATTCTGTCTCTCCCTCTCTTTCTGCCCCTCCCCCGTTCATGCTCTGTCTCTCTCTGTCCCCAAAATAAATAAACGTTGAAAAAAAAATAAAAATAAATAAATAAATACAGAATGTTACTAAGGAAAAACTCAGTTTTGCTCCACCCTACCTCACCCTGCCCTATGTCCCCTCTTCTAAGGAAACCAGCAAGCTTTTCTAACTTTAGATGTGGTGACTTTCACCCCAAATCTGATTGGTATGCATTTACCTTCATGTCTTGCTTGATCAACTGGATGAATAATTATGGACTCCCTTCGTGAAAAAATGAAGAAATGTGCTCCCTTATACTCCTGTTCATCTTCCAATCCCTTCCCCATTGTATTGGTTATAGTGTTAGCTTATTCTTCTACTGATTATTTCCTCAAGCTCAATAATCATCTACAATCTTTATTTCCAGTTTCATCCACGTTAGCTATATCTCACACGTTCTACCATGTAACATGAAGAAATTAGCATCCATACGCTATTTTACCTTTCCTCCACCTTATTCTGGCCCCAACACTTCTGTTACTTTTACATTGCCAAGAGTTATAGTTACCTATGTTTTATAACCATAATTAAGTCTTTCATGCTTTATCTAGAGCATAATTCTGATCATTTAAATCCAGTAAACAAATAGCCCTTACAATGTTATGATTAGAAATAAGTTCTAATTGAGATTGTTGTGGATTCATCAAACAAGAAATACATCTCTTTAAAAAAAAAAAAATCGGGACAGAGTTCTGGGAAATTACGACTCTGATTGCCAAAGCAAAAAATATAATGTCAAAGTCTAGGAGCTTGTGCCAGAAAGTACGGAAGTGCTTAAATTAATCAGGATGGGACATGTCAGCGGGACACAAGAGTCAACCTGAAAGAGCTCTCAATGGTCAAACCTGGGAAAATCTGAGTAACAAAATAAATAGTGTAGTATTGGAGGATAACACAAAGTGTAAAGCGAATATACTTGAGTCCAGGATGACCTAAATGATTGAATAAATAAATAATTGGGGGGAAAAATCTTCCTTATGGAAGAATTCCAGATAACATATGTAGCTGCTCTCCCCTCCAGATGGAGCTTAATTGTCTCTTCTCCCTTGAATGTGGCTGCACTGAGTGACTCACTGCCAAAGAATAGAGTATGGAAAGGGGAAAAATAGTAACTTTACAGGAGACAAATCTGACAAACAAACACCTGCTTTAATCAAGTGACCAGGGTATCAAGTCACCAGCTGATATCACGTGATGAAAGAGGCACTTCACCTATGTGGCATTCTCCCTCAAAGCAACCCACCCCAGTCTGGTCATGGGACGAAATCCAAACTGAGGGATGTTCTACAAAATATCTGACTAATACTCTTCAAAACTGTCATGGTGATTTAAAAAAGAAGACCAAAAAACAAAAACAAAAACAAAAAACAAAAAACAACAACAACAAGGAAAGACTGAGAAACCGTCACAGGAGAGACTCAGGAGACGTGACTAAATACAATGTGCTATACTGGATTGGGTCCGGAAAGAGAAAAAATATATTAGTGGGAAAATTGTTGAAATTTGGAAGAAGAATCTGGAGTTTCAATAATAGTAATGTATGAATGTTCATTTCTTAGTTTTGATGTACTACGGGAACGTATGATGCTAATGTTAGAGGAAATCGGGTGAAGGGTATATGAGAACTCCCTGTGCCATCATGGCAACTTCTCTGTGAATCTAAAATTATCCCCAAATAAAAGGTTTACCTGAAAAATATCTGGAAGCATCCAACTCTTGATTTAGGCTCAGATCATAATCCCAGAGTCATGGAATTGAACCCCATGTTGGGCTCTGCACTGAGCATGGATCCTGCTTAAGATTTTCTCTCTCCCTCTTCCCTTCCCCCCTTTATGTGCGCGCTCTCTCTAAAATAAAATTTAAAAATCTAGAAGCAAAAGTCATGGAATTCTCCAAGAATAGAGAAAAAAAAATTTTTTTTTGAGAGGGGGAAAAATCGTATCACAAAGGATCAGTTCAAGTGTCCTGGTATTTATATAATGAATATTCCAGAGAGAAAAGGGAAAATAGAAGCAGGAAAATAATTAGAAATGATAGAATAAAATTTTCCCAGAGAAAAAACAGCACGTCTTTAAGATTAAAAGTACACACTGAATACAGAGGAGAATAAAACAAACAAACAAACAAACAAACAAACAAACAAAAAACATGCATGCTTAGGGTCTCATGAGGTATCAGAAAGCCTAATAGCTCCTGGAAATTGAAAACAAACAGATTATCTATAAAGGTATAAAGATCAAGTTAGCATCAGGCTTCTCTGGAGCTAGAAGCTATGAAACAATGGCTTGCAAAATTGGGGCCAATTTTTTTTGAACCAACCAAACTAAAAAACAAGTGTAGAGTCCAAATAGAGTTGTGAGAATGAATAATGTTTACCACCCATGCACTCTTGCTGAAAAAAAGTTACTTGAGCTTGTCTTCAAGGAAAACAACCAAAAAAAGGAAGACACAATGTTGTGATCTGATTCTCAAAGTGTAGCTGCAGGGCAGCATCTGGTATGCTGTTAAAAATGCAAATTCTCAGCTCCCCCCTCTGACCTACTGAATCAGAAACTCTGAGTGTGGGCTCTGAGATTTGTGTTTTAACAAGTTTGAGAACCACTGGATTTGTGGATGGTGTTCCCAAATCTTCAGCAGTCTGGTGCACCTACCACACGGCTGCTGTGAGTTGCTGCATAAAATGCCCCCCTCACTCCCCGTTCCACCCCAGTCTCAAGGCGAGACAGACTCCAGAGTCTTCGCGGGACCCTGCTGAAGCTAGTCTTCAGCCAAGAATATTTCCTTGCTTAGCTTGCTTCCCCTGCTTTATCCTGGTGATAGTGATTAACTGTGGGAGTGGTCTCACTTTCACCAGAATCCTTGCCTCAGGCTCTGCTTCTGGGTAGCCTGACCTAATAGCCAAGAAACAACAGAACTAACACATACACACATTGAAAAGAATGGGTAATAACTGTTTGCCTAGAAGTATTTCATTTAAATTGGAACAGGAAAACATAGGTTCTGGTAACAGCGTTTTAAAAATGTCTTCAACAATGAAGTGAATTCCAGTTAATAGATTGCACAAGTAAGAAGTTTAAAACTCCTAATCACATGATAAAGAAGGCGCATGTTTCTTCTTTCAGAAAGGAATGGGAAAGATGCCAAAAAACTCCAGGAAAAGCACAAAACTGTACCAGAAAATTGTGATTCAAATATGAAGTAAACAAAAATGTGGCATGGTTTTGAACAATTGATGATATGTAAGGAAAGAAAATTATTTGGTCTTAACATTTGAAATACTCTTTTTTTTTTTTTTTTGGCCTTATTTTATTTCACTTTTACTTATGGAAAAATTCAAATATATGCAGAGGCAGAAAGAATAGCAAATTCAGCCCCATGTACCCATCACTCAGCTTCAATGGTTATCAAGATCTGCTCAATCTCAAATACCTAGACAGTTTTCTCCTTTACAGTTGATTTGTCTAAATGAGGATCCAGACAAGGTCTGTATACTGCATTTGGTTGCTATGTCTCCTACATGCCCCCTGGGCTGCTCCGCTTTGGACAACACCAGTCTAGGGACCGAAATGACATTTCCTTCCCTACCGACCCAGTCACCACCTAAAATCTGCAGGGGTTGTTCTGTTCTCGTTTTAAGGCCAAATCCTTTGTCTTAATCAATAGCATCTCCTGAAATAACCATTGAGTCATCTTCACGTTCAGGCTGCTTCAAGCTTTCTCAAATCTTCGGTTTCTTTAGAGTCAAAAGAATATCCGGGTGCTTTATCTTTAGGTTTTAAAGGAACTTTTCTTGGTGATCGGATCCACATGGAAATGTGGGATTCCCCATTCCAGCATAAACACTGAGGCAGGTGTCTAATGTCTAGAAATCTTCTGGACTTTTCTGTTCACTGAAGTTTATTAAGAGCTCCTCTTAATAAATAAATAAACATGCAATGGACACTTGAGTGCCAGATGAGATTAAAGAGATCCAGACAATGCTCTAATTTATATCTGGACTTCTCAGAAGATTCAGAAAGTCTGGGTGAGGAGCCAAAAGGTGTTTGGAGCTACAAGTGCAAGATCCCCCCAGGAATGATCCCGTGGGCCCCCGTTTTTGTCATAAATTGCTCACTTGACCAGGAAGGTGAAGGAGGTGGCCCAGCCTGGGACACACAGATAGCCATCATGGAAGCTTCCGACTCCATTCCAACCATGCCGGGGTCTTAGGTGCTGGACTTTACCCCTTCCCTTCTCTGTATCAAGTGGTTGATTCTAGGTGGTGCTGGGAACACAAGAGGAAGGGAGTTTCGATCTCAGTGGCCCAAGGCCTCACAGTGACCTGCGGGTGGACCAGGGTTTGGACCCAGGTTAGTCCAGCTCCATATTGTACTCACTTCTCCTCCTTCCCCAGCCCTGTGAAATCTGGGAGCCAAAGGGAAAAGTCCTAATGGGACCTGGGTGTTCCCAGAGGGGCCCAAAGGGGATTGCCTATGGTCAGAATGGCCATGTTTCCTGCAGTTAAACCGTTGACTCAGACAAATGTCAACAGACACTCCCAGAAACACGAAACCAAAAGTCAACCAACCGACCAACAGAAAATAGTCTCTCCGACAGGTGAGGAAAAACTGGAGAATTATCAAGTCGATTTCTTCACTATTGTGCTAGAGGCCTGGGGGACTCAAACATTAACCAGCTAATCTGTGTGTGTGTTGGGGGTGGGGGTGGGGACTGTCTAGCTTGAACATGCCAGACACTGAGTCCCTGCCCTCAAGGAAGCTCCCTAAGTGCTCTCTGCCTGTGAATGATGAACCTCTGATGGCAGAAATGCTTTTCATCATGTTCTCGTTCATTCTCATTGCCAGTATGGGGTCAGGCAAACATAAACACTGTGTGGATGAATTCCATTTTTGAAAATGAGCCTACTCTCTCTGCCACCAGATAATTCTTCCAGCATTCAGTGATTTTGTAAATTTTTTCTAAAATTTTACAGAGAAAATTGTCATCAGGGAAGGGAATTTAGAGGTGAAATTATGCATGCTGCTTTGTAAGCATATTTTTTAAATGCCTTCCTGGATAAAGTAGGGGAAACAGAGGGAGAGAAAAGGCAGGCTTAGAACATTTGCTGAGGAAAAGGCTTTTGATTTCTGAAGGGGGTGTGGGACTGGTGCAGACTATGGTGCTGTGTTCAAGGATGTCTAAAGATCCATAGCCCTGAGGTTGGGAAGGAAGCAGGTGTTGGGATGGTCATCAGGGGCATATCTTCAGGCTTCTAGGAATGTGTTCCTCATTCATTCAACTGTACTTATTGAGCATCTACTCTGTGGCAAACCTTATTTGAGGCATTGGGGATACAACAATATTTCTGCCCTCTCATGGAGATTACATTTTAGTGGAGAGAGCAGGTGAAAAAAAATAAGTAAGATAAAATTAGAAACGCATTTACCCGGGGGCAGCTGAGTGGCTCAGTCGGTTGGGCATTGGGCATTGGACTCTTGGTTTCGGCTCTGGTCATGATCTTGCAGTTTTGTGAGTTTGAACTCCGTCTCAGGCTCTGTGCTGGTAGCACGGAGCCTGCTTGGGATTCTCTCTCTGTCCCTCTCTCTGCCCCTCCCCCACTCGCATTATCTCTGTCTCTCTCAAAATAAATAAACTTAAAATTTTTTTTTCAAAAAAGAGTTGCATTTACCCCCTGAGCTGGCGTCCCACTTCTATGATTATAGCCCAGTGCTTCATCTGCAGGGTGAAATGAGGTAGGCATGAGGTTATTCATTGCAGTTTGATTTGTACTAGTGAAAGACTGGACACAACTTTGAATCTTGAACTGTGAGAACGTATTACCCATTCAAATCAAAGCAAAACATTTTTAATGTAATATAGGTTTTATTAGATGGTTATAAATATGTTATGGAGAAAAATAGAGAAGGGAGGAAGAAAATTAGGTAACACTTGGAGGGGATGTTACTTTTTAAAATTTTTTTTTTCAGCGTTTATTTATTTTTGGGACAGAGAGAGACAGAGCATGAACGGGAGAGGGGCAGAGAGAGAGGGAGACACAGAATCGGAAACAGGCTCCAGGCCCTGAGCCATCAGCCCAGAGCCTGACGCGGGGCTCGAACTCACGGACCGCGAGATCGTGACCTGGCTGAAGTCGGACGCTTAACCGACTGCGCCACCCAGGCGCCCCAACTATTTTAAATTGAAGGTCAGGGCAGGCCTAATGGGGAAGATAACATTTGAGTAAAAATCTAAAGGAGGTGAGGATGTATTGGGGAAGTATTCCAGGCAAAAGGAACAGCAGGTGCAAAGGCACTGGGGTGGGATATCAAAGGAGCAGCGAAGAGGCCAACTGGATTGGAGCAGAGAGAGCCAGGGGCAGAGGGTGTGTCAGTGTTGCAACCCCAGGCACTCTGAGTCTGAGGGGCTGCAACTATGGGGTACTCATGACCCTGGGAAGCTTTTTTCTCATGCTGACCTCCCCAGTTCATTCTAACATTTCCACAAATGTAACCTGGTCCTTCCCTGGATCTTCTCTTCCTATGAATGTTCGTCCTGAAGTGTGATGCCCAGAACTGCCCTGGCTTGTATCCCCAGTGCCCCCCCCCCCACCACCTCCAGCCCACCTGCCCCCTCAGCAATGCTGCTGGCTGCCCACCGCTCCCTCCTGGGACCTCTCTTCTCCACTTCACTGGCCCTCTGGACTCAACCCCCACCCAACCCTCTGACTGTTTGCCCTCACTGCCCCTGCATACGGAGACTCCCAGGCTCTGTCCCCACCCTCTTCTCTCTCTCCTACCAACTCTTGCCATCCCACCCTCACCCAGGGCTTCTGAGCACATTTCTCTTCCTAGCCCAGACCCCCAGTTCTTCTGCTCCTTTGACCTCAATGTCTCCGGTACCATGGACTCCACATATATCCAGAGCTGGACTCACCACCCACTAATCACTCCTCTGCTCCCCAGACCAGTTCAGGCTGGTCCTCTCGATGCCCTCTCCCAGACAGCACTGACCATGATCCCTGCCTAGGCCTCCCATTCCTGCCCACCTGAGTGGGGACCAGCTCTGCCTGTTGGCTGCTGCCTCCCTAGCACCTAGCATAGTGCCTGGCACACAGTGAGCACTCGATAAATAAAAGTTATCAAATGACTGGACAGTCTCATCCTCTGCTACTAGGTTTTGAGTCTGCTCTTCTCTCCTAGTGACCCCTGCCAAGTTCAGTGGATGGTCCCCCCAGGTCCCCACCTCCCCAAACGCTGGGCAGGGGAGGTCCCATGAGTCTGGTCTCATTCCTGAGTGGATTCAGACCCCAGGAGGCACTGGACCTTTACATTTGCCCACTGGAGGCTTAGTGTTATTCTTTGGGTTTCAGTGAATTCCCCCTGCAGGAGACAGAGTGTGAATGGATCATGGAACCCTTTGCAGAGAGCTGTTTGAGTAGGAGGAGGGAGAAGCAGAATCAGGAGTTAAGGGCCCAGTCCAGCCAGGCACCTGAGGGACTTTAGTGGCCTTCTCAGCAGCATCCTGCATGAGATCACAAGCCCCACAGAGCAAGGATCTCCTCTGTCTGCTCCCTTCTGTCTGGCACCCTATGGCAGGGGCTTTTAACAGAGGGTTATCCCTCCATCCCCACCCCTAGGTTGCCAGGTAAAATACATGCCACCCAGCTAATTTGAGTTTCAGATAAACAAGTAGATTTTCAGTGTATGTCCCCTCCCAGTATGTCTTTGGGGTATACTTACACTAGAAAATTATTTCTTATTTATCTGAAATTCAAATTTCACTAGGCAGCCTTATTTCTATTAGTTAAATCTGGCAACCCTCTTCCCAGGTGACAGTGGCAATGTCTGAAGACACTTTTGATTGTCACAACTGGAGAGGAGGTCAGGGATGCTGCCAAACATCCCACAGTGCAGAGGAAAGTTCCCCACGACCAAGAGTCATCCAGACCACAATGGACCTCTCCTTATGGGGACCCAGAGCACACAGAACTCCCCACTCTACCTCCACCTCTTACCCCTGCCCACCTGCCTTCCTTCCCTCAGGCCATTAAGAGATGTGGAGAGGGGCACCTGAGTGGCTCAGTGGATTAAGCGTCCAACTCTTGATTTTGGCTCAGGTCATGGTCTCATGGTCATGGGATCGAGTTCCCCATTGGGCTCTGCTCTGACAGTGCGGAGCCTGCTTGGAATTCTCTCTCTCCCCCTCTCTCTACCCCTCCTTTGCTCTCTCTCTCTCTGTCTCTCTCCTCTCTCTCAAAATAAATAAATAAACGTTAAAAAAAAAGTTGTGGAGAGAAACTCATGGTCCTGTCACAGGTGCTGACCAATGCCAAGTCATGAGGTTAATGGGAAAAACAGAATACAAAATTGTATTCCCTCTGGACACTGTGCAAGAGTAAACTATGCACAAAAAAATTCAATGGAGGGAAAACGTAAAAGGTCAAGGTGGTTACTTTAGGCAATGGAAACATTTTTTCCCCTCTCCTCGTCTCTTTTTCTTTTCTCACACACCTCTTGAAAACCATGTTTATAAAATATTTCAAAAATTTTCAACTTTTCATTACATAAGTATTGTATGAGTACATTCTCCTTGTATTAGAAAACACTGGAAATAATACAGCAAAGCCAGTGTCTTTGACCCGCACATCCAATCTGGGCCTAGCCCCCACAGAGAGAACTGCTCCTGTGGGGCTAATGCAGAGCCATCGGAGGGACCCAGCTCTGACTTTGGCTTTGAACGGACGCTGGAAAATGGGATTATACAGTCATAGGACAAGTACATTTAACTCGTTACTACCAGGTTGTTTTAGAGTTAGCTGTTATCAATTTACTTCGCCACCAACAAGGAATGACAGGACCGGTGTAAGCCAACTCTTGATGCCAGACTTGGAAATGCGGGCTGATCTGATGGGTAAAAAGTATAATCTCATTGTTTTAATTTGCACTTCCCTTATTACAACTATTTTATTCAGCTTTACTGAGATATAATTGACATATGACATTGTGTAAGTTTAAGGTGTACAGTGTAATGATTTGAAGTGATCACCACTATTAGGTTAGTTAACACATCCATCACCTCATATAGTTATCCTCTGTGTGTGTGTGTGTGTGTGTGTGTGTGTGTGTGTGGTGAGAACTTCCAAGATCTACTCTTAGCAATTGCAAGTGTACAATACAGTATTATTAACTATAGTCACCATGCTGTCCTTAGATGCCCAGAACTTATTCATCTTATAACTGGAAGTCCAAGTATTTGACCGTCTCTACCTATTTCCCCCACCCCTCAGTCTCTGATAACCACCACTGTACTCTGTTTCTACGAGTTTGGCTTTTTTTTTTTTTTTCTTTTTAAAAAGATCCTACATATAAGTAAGATCACACACTAGGGGTTCCTGGCTGGGTCAGTAGGTAGGACAAGCAACTCTTGATCTCGGAGTTGTAAGTTTGAGCCCCACATTGGACATACAGATTACTTAACAATAAAATCTTTAAAAATAGAAATAATGTAAGATCACCCAGTATTTTTTTCCTCTGACTTCCTTCCTATGACTTAGTATAATGCCTGTGAAGTCCATCCATGTTATAAATGGCAGAATTTCCTTCCTTCAGCTGAATGATATGTACGTTTATATATGTACATATGTGAATGTATATATGTATATTTGTGTAGGTATATGTGTATATGTACATATGTGTGTGTGTATATGTACACGTATGGATATGTATATATATTATATACGTGTATATCACATTTCATTATCCATTCATTCATCGGCTACCACTTGGGTGACTTCCATGTCTTGGTTATTGTAAATAATGTGCATTAAACATGGGGGTGAAGATATCTCATCAAGACAGTGTTTTTATTTCCTTCAGATGAATATCCAGAAGTAGGATTACTGGATCATATGGTAGTTGTATTTTCTTTATTATTATTTTTTTTATTTAAAAATTGTTAATGTTTATTTATTTATTTTGAGAGAGAGAGAAAGCATAGATGGGGGAGGGGTAGAGAGAGAGGGAGAGAGAGAATCCCAAGCAGGCTCTATGCTGTCAGCACAGAGCCTGATGTGGGGCTCGATCTCATGAACCGCAAGATTATGACGTGAGCTGATATCAAGAGTTGGACGCTTAACCAACTAAGCCACCCAGGCGCCCCTATTTTTTTATTTGAGAGAGAGAGAATCCCAAGCAGGTTCCACGCTCAGCATGGAGCCTGACATAGGGCTTGATTCCACGATCCTGGGATCATGACCTGAGCCGAAATCAAGAGTTAGGGGCACCTGGGTGGCTCAGTCAATTAAGCGTCCAACTTCAGCTCAGTCATGGTCTCACTCGGTTTGTGAGTTTGAGCCCCATGTCGGGCTCTGTGCTAACAGTTCAGAGCCCGGAGCCTGCTTCAGATTCTGTGTCTCCTCCTCTCTCTGCCCCTCCCATGCTCATGCTCTGTCTCTCTCTGTCTCTTAATAATAAATAAACGTTAAACAAGATTTTTTTTAAGAGTTAGACACTCAGCCCACTGAGCCATCCAGGTGCCCCTGGTAGTTAAAAACTTTTTTCAATTTTTTGAGGAAGCTCCATACTGTTTTTCATACTAGCTGCATCAGTTTGCATTCTCACCAACCATGCACAGGGTTCCCTTTTTTCCACATCCTCACCAGCACATATTTCTTGTCTTTTTTTTTTTTTTTTTTTTTTTTTTTTACAAATAGCCATTCTAACAGGCATGAGGTGCTGCTTGTATCTCTTGTGGTTTTGCTGTGCATTTCTCTGATGATGCGTGATGCCGAGCATCTTTTCATGTGTCCGTTGGCCATGTGTTTATCACCTTTGAAGAGAATGTTACAACTGAGCCTGGATATCTTCAGGGGTTCATCTCTGTTTTCAAATCAATGAAAAATTTACTCAATATGCATGCACATCCTACAACATTCAAAACGGGTGTTCAGTCAAAAGTCAGCCTCCTTTCCATGTCTGAAGCCCCGCTCTGCAACCCTCCATCCAGAGACCACATCCAGACGTGCGGTCTGGCATCTCCATCCAAAGATATTCAATGCACTTGTAAGTGCTTACATATGTAACCTTTCTCTTTAATTTTTCCACAAATCCTAACATTTTCCACACTGTTTCCCCACCTGGTTCTTTTCTTTTTTTAATCTGGAAAGTGGTTCATTCCACTAGACACAGAACCATTTCATTCTTGTTCATGATTTCACAGAGTCCCATCTGATAGAGGTATCACAATTGGTTTAAACAGTTCCCTAGCGTTGGACAATTTGGTGGCTTCCAATCTTCTGTCACAGTGTGCATTCCGGTGCATATGCAGTTTCTCACATGGAGGAATACTTTTGCAGGTAATTTGCCAGAAGTGGAATAGCTAGGTCAAAGGGGAAGTGTATTTAAAGCATTTTTTTTTAACGTTTATTTATTTTTGAGACAGAGAGACAGAGCATGAACGGGGGAGGGTCAGAGAGAGAGGGAGACACAGAATCGGAAACAGGCTCCAGGCTCCGAGCGGTCAGCACAGAGCCCGACGCGGGGCTCGAACTCACGGACCGCGAGATCATGACCTGAGCCGAAGTCGGACGCTTAACCGACTGAGCCACCCAGGCGCCCCTGAAGCATTTAAGCGTGTTACCGAATTGCATTCCGCATCAGTTTGCTGATCATGTCATTTCATGACTGTAAAGAAACTGTCTTACTTTTTAATTCACAGAAAAATTATATTACAGTCATTGTCTCTGATGATAAGAAACCACGATTTATAAAACACGTAGTGCCGAAAGCGCTCGTGACACCCGTGAGGCATAGTGAAGTAAGCCGTTTGTTTAAGGCACCCATGGAGTGGATGGCAGAGCCAGAAGTCAAACCTTGGCCTGTTTGGCTGCCTCCGCTGGGCCTGGGCCTTGTCACCAGGCAGGAGGCTGACACCCTGGAATGAGGAACTAGGCTCCAGCATAACTCACAGTCAATCGTGTTTGGAGGTATTTTAATGGGTAATCTTTTCCTTCGCATTGTTTAAAAAGTTTAGTTGGCAGACTGGTAACGATGGGGTCCATTTAGCTGAAGGTGACAGGAGGTAAGGTCAGAACGGCCTGATCCAGGGACCACGGCTGTCAAGGTTTGATCACAGCCATGCCAAGCCCCTCTGGCAGCACAGCAGCTGACAGAGTTCCCAGAAGTTTACATATTTTGGCAAAAAAAGAATTGCTTAAGAGTGTTGAAATGCAGTCATGCAAAGGTAGGGTTTTTTAGAGTTAACGTTGATTTAGCTCTTACTATGTGCCAAGCACTGTTAAAAGCCCATCATTTAAACCTCCCAACAAGCCTACTGGAGGCTTATTATCCCCAGGCTACAGATGAGGGAACACCCCTGTTACCTCTCTGAGGGTCTATCTCTCTCAGTGGGCAACTGGATCTAGAATTAAGTGGCCGTCTTCTCAATTCCTGTGCTCTTTTGGAGTGAATCTACAGAAACCGTCACACCTCCTCAAGCCTGAACAGCTCTGGTCTCAGAGCAGAGGGGAACGGAGGGGATGGGGAGCCACAGAAGGCTCCTAACCTGGGGCATGACACACTGGCTTGCATTTCATTTTATTTTTTTAAGTTCAATAATTCATTTTGAGAGAGAAAGAGAGAGAAAGATAGAGAGAGAGAGAGAGAGAGCACAAGCAGGAGGGGTAGAGAAAGAGGGAGAGAGAGAATCCCAAGCAGGCTCCACACTGTCAGCACAGAGCCTGACGTGGGGCCCAAATTCACCAACAGGGAGATCGTGACCTGAGCCGAAACCAAGAGTCTGAGGCTTAACTGACTGAGCCACCCAGGATCCCTGACTTGCATTTTAGGGAGAAGTTCCATAGTGCCCCAGGGGAAATATTTACAGGCAGGTGTAAGGGGGTGGGGGAGGGGCGGCAGGCCAAGGCCAAGAGGTCCTTGGACTGACCTCTCTGGGAAACTACTCGAATCTTCATGAGGCCCTTATCCTCTAAGAGGTACTTACCCGATGGAAATTAAATGTCTATAGTTACAAGCGGCTATTGAACCCTTGAAATGTGGCTCATCCAAGTTCAGAGGGCTGTAAATAGAAAATACATGTTGGATTTCAAAGGCATAATCAGAAAAGTAAGACATCTCAATAATGTTTATGATAATACCATGTTGAAATGATACCAGCTTGGACATACAGGACTAAATGAAAAATATTCTTAAATTTAACATCACCCGTTCCTTCTTTTTCCTTTTAAATTTTTTTTTTTTTTAATGTTTTATTCATTTTTGAGACAGAGAGAGACAGAGCATGAACGGGGGCGGGGCAGAGAGAGAGGGAGACCCAGAATTGGAAGCAGGCTCCAGGCTCTGAGCCATCAGCCCAGAGCCCGACGCGGGGCTCGAACTCACGGACCGCGAGATCGTGACCTGGCTGAAGTCGGGCGCTTAACCGACTGCGCCACCCAGGCACCCCCCTTCTTTTTCCTTTTAAGCGGTTACCAACAAGCTTGAAATTATCTATGTGCTCACATTGTATTTCTACTGGACGGCGCTGGTCCATAACCTTCCCCCAGGCACCCGCCTCTTTTCCGCTTCTTGAGAAGCTGTGGTGGTGTCTAACGAGGACCTGTCAGCCAGAGGTGCACGCCGCCCCCACCAGGGTTCTTAATTTGAGACAACAGGACAGAGGCTGGGACTCCCCGCGACCCGGGTGCGTCCGCTGCGCTCTGATGCCCTCTAGCGGTTCCTCTTCCAAGCCGACCTCTTTTGTGGTGGGATTGGGCTGGGCTGGGCTGGGCTGGCCTGGACTTGGAATGCTGAAACTCTTTGTGGTCCCAAATTCATTCCACTCACGTACTATCCTGCTTCGATTTTACTTTTTACTTTTTATGTTTTTGAGAGAGAGAGAGAGACGGACAGACAGAGCATGAGGGAGGGAGGGGCAGAGAAAGAGGGAGACACAGAATCTGAAGCAGGCTCCGGGCTCTGAGCTGTCAGCACAGAGCCTGATGCAGGGCTCGAACCCACCGAACCATGAGATCGTGACCTGAGCCGAAGTTGGACGCTTAACTGACTGAGCCTCCCAAGTGCCCCCCATTTTAGTTTTGATTTTAATTCAAAGTTGCCATACAGAAAGAATTTACGAAATGTCCTGGTCCCTAGTTCCTATCTTCTCAACAGGTCTGCATACAATTCGGATGTCACAGGTATCTCTTCCCCAACGTGGCTTCTGGTTGGTGGAAAATTATCAGTATTGCATAACCCTTTAAATTCCTGGATGTTAATAAGTAATTTTCTTGAGGAGGCTAGAGTTTTTGGTCTTAGAAGGCAGTTTCCTTTGGTTGGCAAGATGGGTTAATATCATGGCAAACAGGTCATAAAGCGCATTGTGAGGACTTGGGGGAAAATGTATATAAAGTACTTAGCATAGTGCCTGGTTCTCTTATAAGTTCTCAACATGTGGAGATATTGTATACAAAATTACTTGTTGGGGCTCCTGGGTGGCTCAGTCAGTTGAGCCTCCGACTTCTGCTCAGGTCATGACCTCGGGGTTCAAGGGTTCGAGCCCCATGGAGGACTCTCTGCCATCAGCACGGAGCCCACTTTGGATCCTCTGTCGCCCCTCTCTCTGCCCCCCCCCCAATTGTGCGTGTGCCCTCTCTCTAAAAAAATAATTAAAATTTCATTTTTTAAAGTTTTTAATGTTTTAGTTTATTTTTTGAGAGACAGAGCGCCAACAGGGGATGAGCAGAGAGAGAGAGAGAGAGAGAGAGCCACAGAATCCAAAGCAGGCTCCAGGCTCTGAGCTGTCAGTACAGAGTCCAATGAGGGGCTCAAACCCACCAATGCAAGATCATAACCTGAACAGAAGTCTGATGCTCAACCAACTGAGCCGCCCAGACACCCCAAAATAAATAAACATTTTTAAAAAATTACTTGTTCTTTACACAAGCAGAGATATTCTGAGTGTTGTCGCTAGATGCTTATGTCCCTGTATGCTAGGACTTTATTTCAGACCTTTTTTGATGAGTAAACAGAGGGTAATGGGAAGAAAGGATATCAGTAGGTCACTGAGCCAGGAAAACACCCAGCTGGTTTGGGGTCTTCCTGGAAAACCACCCAGCTAAATGAAACCTGAGTCAGCTTGGCCAATGAGGGCAAGGAGAGTTGCCAGAAAGAGGTCATGGATCCACTCCGAGGGACCTCTGGATTCGTCAGGGTGCACGAAGGCATTCACAGGGTTGTGCACAATAAAAATATAAGTTCAAAGAGAGGATGAAACAATATAAAATATGCAGCTGTTCAAGAAAAACTCGTTTGTGTATTTTTTAAGTGGATAATTGTGGGTATCAAATCACTGTGGCATTCATATTCCTATGGATTATTTTATTTTATTTTTTTAAGTTTATTTACTTATTTTGGGAGAGACAGTGTATACAGGAGGGACAGAGGGAGGGAGAGAGAGAGGGAGAGAGAGAGAACCCCAAGCAGGCTCTGCACCGTCAGTGCAAGGAGCCGAATGCGGGGTTCGAACTCACGAACCCGTGAGATCATGATCTGAGCGGAAATCAAGAGCCAGACACTCAACCGACTGAGCCACCCAGGTGCCCCGCCTATGGATAATATTAAAAGAGTGACTAACTGCTATATTTTAAGGTGCTGCCATTCTGATGATGATGGAAATTATAGTCTTTGCAAGTTTATTTAAACTTACAGCGAAAAGTTCTACCTATGTTAAAGTTCTACACAACTTGAAGTGTACGAAGAATCACCGCATCCTTCAAATTCTTGTAGGGAGAACGTGAGCGCAAAATTTTCAAGACCGGGGTCTAGGCTGCCTACCCAGGAGTGGAATTGCTGAGGTTTGGGGATGCACGATCGACATTCCTCAAGGATACTGAACTTTCCAAAGCAGCTGTGCTAATTGACATTGCCCCCCCCCCCCCGCCTCCCCGCAGTGCAGGGCCAACGCCATTGCTGTCAATCCTCCCCCGTGGTCGATGACTGTGTGCGGTCTGCAACATTCAGGAAGCAGCTATGTCCGTTGTCTCCCTGGGAAAGTGCAAGGCTAAGCAGAGGTTGCTTGCAGCCAGAACTCCAGGCCTTCCGTGCCTGTAGGATCAGGGCCCGGAGAACTAGATCAAATGGTTCTAATGGCTTCGCTCTACAAAAGCCCAAAGCACCGATCTCTGAGAAAGAGGTCTCTCTGCTCACAGCCAGCCCTGTCATACCCCAGGCCTGGCTCCTGCCCCTGAGCAGCGCTGGCTACATGCCAGCTCTTGGCTCTTGCCTTCCCTCTTTGTCTCCAAGCTAACCAGCCGCCGTTCACACGGCCTTGCTGTGGGCAGGGAACTGGGCAGCTGGTAGCACTGGCTTCTTACCATCCTGTTCCTATCCTCCCATCACCTCAGTGGAGTCCGTGAATTCAATCTTTTATGTGTGGTTTCACTAGTCCAATCCTGGGGAGCCAGCCTCCTGCCTCTGGTTTGTGGAGCATGCCCACCTACCTGGCTATGTGCTCTCCCACATTCTTAGCCCCCTGCATTTGGCTACCCGAGATGCTCACTTGGTTAGTGGACCAGGGGAAGAGGTAAGGAGTACCCGCTGAGAAGAGCTCCAGCCCCTCGCCCTTCTGGGAAAGAGCTTGAGCAAAGCGCTGTAGTTGCAGATTGTGGCCGCCAGAGGGCAAAGTAAGCAAAGCTTTGGAAGAGCAGGTTTCGGAAAGGTGAGATTTCCCCGTTTCAAAGTGAAACTAGACAGAGTCTAGTGCCCCACTTGTGTTCCCCATCCTCGAGCTGGGTTTGGTGACACCTTCTCAGAAAGGCTTTAGCTGGTCTTTCATACCTGCCTGCCCTCCCCTTACTCGTCCTTGTTACAGCTGTCCTTGGGCCCCACCTCTCCAGACCACATGCTGATCCCGTGCCCTTGGAGGAAGCCTGATGATGTCTCCTCTTTCCAGATGAAGGGTCTGAGCTCCAGAAGGTTAATGAATTGCCTGAGATCACAACGCCTGTAAGTGGCAGCATTGGGATATGAAACAGATCGAGCAGGCTTCGTTATTTCCCCAATGCCCCCCTCTAACCCTGCTTCCATCCCCTCAGCATCCTTCTGGCAGGGCTCCAGCATCCTTCATGGCCCCCGTGCATTGTGGTGACACCATTTGCGTGACGCTGCAGTTGCACATCTATTCGTGAGAATATATCTCACTGCCTGAGGAGAGATCTGGGGAAATGTGCCCCGATATGTTTACACTGCTTAACCAGTACAGCATCGTTTTTATTTCCTTCTTTATTCTTTTCCATGTTTTTTATGAATGCATTTTATTTTTTGAATCAGAAAAGAAAGCTATTTTCGTAATGAGGGAGGTCAGCCCCTTCCTTTTGCCCGAAGTGTCCACTGGGCTGGCAAACACCCACGTGTCTTGTGAGCCTCAGCTTAAGGATTGGATCTCTGTGACATCCTTTCAAATAACCTGTCCCCTCAGTACTCTATTGCCCCCATCGTGACACTTACGATGCTTATCACACTCATTTATCTGTATCCTTCACCTCATCCCAGATCTGAGCAGGGGCTGGGTCAGATTCATCAGTTTCCCCAGGACCTGGCATAAGCCGTGGATCCATGGAATAACTAATGCTAATTGAGCACTTACTATGTTCTGGGCGCTTAACTATGTGCTAAGCATTTGGCCTGTATTAATTCATTTCACCCCACAAGCACCCCATGCGGTTGAGGTGGGTTTACTATTATTTTCATCCATTTAATAGATGAGGAAATTGATGCAGGCATAACCTGTTTGAGGCCACGTGGCTAGTAAACCAGCAGACCAGGGGTGGGTACCTAGGCTGTCTGGCTCAAGTGTGTGACCTTAAACACTAGGCCACCCTGAAAAGTTGCTTGGAAAAATTCTGCTGGACGAGAAAACCTGGAATTTCTCCAAAGTGTCATTCAACCTGAGAAATGTTTTGCCTAACCCCAAAGGCAAGGATTTAAATCCATACCCCAGCCTGCCGTGTGGGTCTAGGGGCCACATAGGCAGTTCGCTCAGAAAAACCTGAACGCCGAGTTCACCTTTACGCATTCACCGGATCACGTGGGCTCGGTTTATGGAAGAGAGAGAGCGGATGTATGTGGAAGAAGGGCTGTGATGGTCTTACTTTCCTGGTGCTAGAGCTGCAGGAACGATCCTGAATGCCCCCTGATGGGTCTCTTCCACCTGTCTAGAGTGGATCCAGGCCAGAGTGGGGTCCTAGTGATGTGGAAAAGGTTGGGGTTTGGAGCCAGTGGCCAAGAAAGAATTCTTGAGACATCTTCGGTGCAAAAAGGTGGTTTCATTAAAGCACAAGGACAGGACCCGTGTCCTGGAGAAAGAGCTGCACGGGGGTTGTGGCGGGTAATTGATTACATACCTTCAAGTGGGGAGAGGGTTAGGGATAGCGTAAGTCTCCAAGGAATTTTGGAATCAAAGCCTCCAGGACCTTGAGGGGGCTAGCCAGTGTTAGGAAAAGGTCATTTTTTTTTTTAATTTTTTTTTCAACGTTTTATTTATTTTTGGGACAGAGAGAGAGACAGAGCATGAACGGGGGAGGGGCAGAGAGAGAGGGAGACACAGAATCGGAAACAGCCTCCAGGCTCTGAGCGTCAGCCCAGAGCCTGACGCGGGGCTCGAACTCACGGACCGCGAGATCGTGACCTGGCTGAAGTCGGACGCTTAACCGACTGCGCCACCCAGGCGCCCCAGGAAAAGGTCATTTATTACTGACCTCAGTCATGAGATCCTTCAGATGTGTATCAGTGGGCCATAAGCTTGGAGTAGGATTGCCAACATATATGTTGGTGGGGGGCGGGTAGAGATAAAGGAAGTTTCCAAAGGAATTTTCATATGTTAAAGTAGACTTACAGGATCCCGGGGGTTGGGCTAAGATCACATCTTGCCCTTCGCAAAGTGTCATCATGGAAGCAGCTGGGTTCCCAGAGGAAGGTCACTCTGCCCGTCTCGAGGACTTGTCGGTGGACTGTAAGTTGTCAGGAAATTTAATTTTTTCTTCTGCCTTTGTTTCCCACATTGTTAGGACCTCAACTGAGCATGAAATGTAGCTCTGAGCTTCCCAACGCCCCAGGCAAACAGAGAAACAAGATTGGTACGTCAACACTCCAAGTGAGCTTTCCTCTGTTGTGTAAGTCCGTGGGCAGTTGCCGACTGCCCGTGCCCTGCCAGTCACTGTGCCCAATCCCAAGAAAACAAGAAGACAGACACCATTGATCTCTGCAGTGGAAAAGAGTACAGCAGCACTATCCAGTGGAAATGTTGAGGGCCTCAGATGGGAGCCATATATGTAATTCCAGTTTTTCTTCTTTTTTTAATGTTTATTTATTTTTGAGACAGAGAGAGAGAGAGAGAGAGAGACTGAGCATGAGCAGAGAAGGGGCAGAGAGAGAGAGGGAGACACAGAATGTGAATCGGTCTCCAGACTCTGAGCTGTCAGCACCAGAGCCGGACGTGGGACTCGAACTCACAAACTGTGAGATCATGACCTGAGCTGAAGTCGGCCACTTAACTGACCGAGCCACCCAAAGGGCAAAAGAAACAGGTGAACTTAATTTTAATAGTATATTTTAACTCAACGTGTCTAAAGTGTTATTGTCTCAATATATAATCAATATAAAAATTACTAATGAGAATTTCTTCGATTATATATACCTTGAAGTCTGGTGTGCATCGTATACTTATAGCGCTGTTCACTCTGACCAGCCACATCTCGAATGTTCAGCATCCCCGTGAGGCCAGTGGCTATTGTATGGGACAGTACAGATTTAGAATTTAAGAAAAGAAACTTTTTTCTTTACCTTAAACTATCAGAAGAAAGGATTATGGCATTTGGTGCTGGAGGCTGGGGCATTCACATTGTTTCACAAGTGGTCGTGTGGTCAGAAATCCAAAATGTATGTGGCCCTTGCGTTTTTTTTTCTTTGTTATTTGTATTTAAGTTCACAAGTAATGAATATATATATTTATTATAAGGGAAGCAATAAAGTAAATAGCCCTTTCACCTCCCTCAATACTGTTCCATTCCCAGAAGTAGGTTTAGTTCCCCATCAGTTGAGTAGAGATCCTTCGATGTATCGTTATGCATATATATTTTATTTTACCATACAAAGATATTGCACAGTGCATATTGTTCTGCAATCTGTTTTTCTGGTGTAGCAGTATCTCTTGGTGCTCTATGCATATGTGCACCTCATTCTCTAATGACTACATAATATTCCACAGCCATTTCCCTACAGTTTTGGGGCTGTTTTTAATTTATGTTTTCACTATTAATAACACTGCTATAATGGGCATTCTTTATTTATTTTTTTTGATGTTTATTTATTTTAGAGACAGAGACAGAGCACAAGCGGAGGAGGGGCAGAGAGAGCTGGAGAGAGAATCCGAAGCAGGCTGCAGTCTCTGAGCTGTCAGCACAGAGCCTGACGTGGGGCTTGAACCCACGAACCGTGAGATCATGACCTGAGCCGAAGCTGGACATCCAACTGACTGAGCCACCTCAAGCATTCTTTATTTTATGTTTATTTATTTTTGACAGGGGGGATGGTGGAGAGGGTGCAAGTGGGGGAGGGGCAGAGAGAGAGAGAGAGACAGAGAATCCCAAGCGGGCCCCCCCGCACTGGCAGTGTGAGCCCAATGGTGGGTTCAAACTCATGAACCATGAGATCATGACCTAAGCTGAAGTCAGACACTCAACTGACTGAGCCACCCAGGTGACCCATAATGAGCATTCTTGCACCTACCTCCATGGATATATGCCAGGGCAAACCACACCTTCGGTCTTCTGGAATTTCAGGACGGTATCTGTGTGGCACTCACAGAGCCCAGGCATGGCCTGCATGGCCAAAAGGCCATATGTGTTCTCCCACCCACGGCTCCCTCTTCCAAGTTCCGAGGACACTTCTGTGGCACTGGGGGCTCAACACAGTGAGCCTTGGTTATACTTTGGATGTCCCAGGGGAGATTAAGGCACCCTCACAGTCCCTGCTTCTATTAGAGTTCAGGGTATTGTGGCCACTATTATTCCTGCGGTGTTATTTTGAGTAATACATTATCTTCTTATAATGGTCTTAGATAAAATGTAAGGCATCATGATAAAGACAAAGGCTCCCTTCACGGGCTTCCTTCTGGAACCAGAGGACAATACCCAGGCAGGCAGCCTCTCCTAGTGTTGCTGAGGAGCTACCGTGGAGCCTCGGGGTGGATTTACCTCCAAGAACTTGCCATGGTCTGATGCTCAGCTTTGAGTCTCCAGAGCCCGGTTCAGAAATGGCACTTGCAAACAAATTCGTATGAACCGTGCTACTAGGAAAGGATCTAAAACCAGAATTCATGCATTGATTTGATTGCTCGTCAAAGTTTATTGACACTGGGCTCGAGCCAGGCCATATCCCAAGCTCTGGTTATAACGAACAAAACAGGCTTGGTCCTGATGGTCTAGTGGGACATAAGCAGGCCATTCCAACCCAGTGAAATGAGGTATGGTGGTTATGGGATCGACGAGGAAGAAGTGACATATTTAGCACGGGGAAGTAAAAGAACAGTATCACAGGAAAGAGAAGGCATGACTGCTAGAGCAAGGTCTCAAAGGAACAGAACTAAACTTGAACCAGAACACAGAGGGGTGGTCGACCTTGGGCAAGAAGAGGGTCTCTTTCCTGAGCAGGGAGGGATGGCCAAGGGCACACACAATCACAGGACGGGTGAGGGGCAGTTCTTGCCTGTACAATCTACCGGGGGCAGGGGTTAGGAGGGAAGCTGATCACTGAGAGGGAGGGGAGGCTCTGGTCTGGCAACGCTTACAACAGGCACCGTGGGAGAATGAGGGGCATATCTGGACGAGAAAATATTCTGACTCCAGCATGCAAGGCTGCTGCTGTCCCACAGCACCCAGGTCCTGTGTGAGGGCACAGAAAAGTCAGGTAGGCAGACTCATCAGGGCGGACGCTTTATCAGCCTGGCACCACCGAATCAACAAACCATGGAGCTGGATGAGGAAGGGAGTGAGGAGCAGAGGGAGATGACCCAGGGAGAAAAAAGCCTGATCCTAGGTGCCTCATCTCAGTGAGGGTTGTCACCAAGCGCCCACTGCTGGCATCAGAAATTGGGGTATCATTCTCAACTCCCCCCTCAACCGCAATCGATCACCAAGATACCCACCAAGATGGGTTCACAGCCTAACTATCTCTTTGGCTCATCTACCTCTTTTCATTTTCCCTGGTCTCTCTCCTCTGCTCCCCCCCAGAACTCTGGTAATTCTGTGATTATAGGACAGATCTTTGCATCGGAGTTGTTTTAGTGCTGGGGAAAAGCTCAGATGGCTTCTAGGGCCAGACAATAAATAAGCGAAGCTGCCAGGGGCTGTGGCACACGGGAAAGCCCTTCACCATCTAACAGGGAAGGAGAGTGCTGCATGAGGAAATGTGGGCCTAGTATTCTGCTAGATCTATTTTTAGGAGAAGCCTAAAATAGTTTTACAGAGAAATGTCCTGATTTTAAGTGTAGGCAAACTATTCAAATTTAAAATAAAACTGCTCCTCCTGAAACCAATATTGCAGTGTATGTTAACTAACTAAAATTCAAATTAAAAAAACAATAAAATGCAATGCATCTGCAAAAAACAAAAACAAAAAACCCACCTTCATCACAGAGAAACTTTTTCTTCTTCTTCCTTTTCTTTTTATTGTATCTATATGACATGATAGGTGTTAGCTGAACTACAATGGCAATCATTTCACAATATTTGTAAATAAAACTGTATGCCTTAAACTTATACAGTGATGTATATCAGTTATTTCTCAATAAAACTGTTGTTGAGGTGTTTCGGAGTGAAGTGTGCTGATGTCTGCAATTTACTTTGAATTTTTTTTAATGTTTATTTTTTGAGAGAGAGACAGGGTGTGAACAGGGGAGGGGCAGAGAGAGAGGGAGACACAGAATCCAAAGTAGGCTCCAGTCTCCGAGCTGTCAACGCAGAGCCCGATACGGGACTCAAACTCACGAGCTGTGAGATCATGACCTGAGCTGCAGTCAGACGCTTAACTGACTGAGCCACCCAGGTGCCCCTACTTTGAAATGCATCAAATGATGCACTGTTGGGTGGATAGAGGGATGGATAGATGCTTGATAAAGCAAATACGGCAAAGGTGTCAGTTGGGCGCCTTGGTGATGCACATATGCACAATCCTTTCCACTTTTCTGCACATTTGAACATTTCAAAATGTAAGGGGAAAATTTTTTAGTTGAAGAATAATTGTGAGTCCACGAACCATTATTTTTGCGACTTCCATTACAAGTTTTAACGGACTTTATGAAAGTAAGGTACAGGTAAATGAGTTCATAACATAAAGGGCATAGAACGGTCCCTAGAATATTTAATAAATATTAGATATTATTAGTGTCATCATTTGGAACAGGAAATGGTCACAGATTGGAAGAGCTGGGCACCTAAACGGATTTCATGGAGGGCTTTCAGCTGACTTTTTATTACAATGTATAGTGTAGGGACCAGGATTCCATGCTGTTGCTGTATGACCTTGTAACTGTAATTTCCATCTCTGTGTCTCACGTTGCTCACTTTTACGCTAATGAGAGTTGGACTGTAAGCTCCCCTGCAGTTCCAAAGTTCTGATTGATCTGCTACTCTTCCTGTTTCTGCCTATAGGGGTCTCCATTACCCTTCTTCCCCGCCTCCCCTTTAACGCTTTCCTAAAAACTACAATTTCCAGGAGGGCCCACAGGCGTTGACGTCGCGCAGTTCTTTGTCGTCGCTCGCGCCCTTTATACGTACTTCCGCCGGCGAGCCACTTCCTTTCCTTTCAGCGGTGCGCGGCAGCAAGATGGCGGTGCAAATTTCCAAGAAGAGGAAGGTGAGACCCTGAGGGCCGGTCCGGGGAACCGTGGCGCCGCGCGGGTCGGGGCTTGTGGCGATGCCTTCGCAAGACTTGCGGCTTTGGGTCCTGCCTCGGGAAGCGGCCGTGGCCGCGTGGCGTTCCCGCGGGCTGCGGATGGCGGCGGATGGAACGCGGGGCCCGAGCCGGGCGAGCGCAGTTCGGCGGCGGAAGTCAGGCAGCGAGACATTTCTGCCGCTTCTGGCAGAGAGCAGAGATGAGCGCCAGGCGCCCCTCCTGCGCCGGAGAAAGCGCTTATGAGCATTTCTTGGTCGACAGATAGCTTTACTAAAGGAATGCTATGTGGGGAGCGTGAGCCATTTCCCACCACGTCTCACACTGTGGCTTTGGGTAGGAGAGGGAGCAGCGTATTCGTGCTTTATTCGTGGCAGGATGCCGCCTTCTGACCCCAAAGACCTCAATTGGAAAAGCTACTGTCAGTTTCTTGCTACGTCTGGGGCCCAAAGGAAACTCCTGGAGGAAGAGAGGAAGGAGACCCGGGGAGAACTTGAACTTTTCGAGCTTTAACTTTTCGCTTTTCCGTGGGCGAGAACTGTGTAAAGACCCATTTGCTTTAGAAAGAGGCAGCTTGTCGTTTTTGTGTGTGCATAACATCTCGTAGATCCACACAATTTTCGAGTTAGAACTTGCCAGTTTTGTAAGACCACAGGTACTTGACCGCAAGATAACGTGGTTGGGGTTCTTCTGATGGTCCAAGTTGTGTCTATGTGGGACTGCTTAAGTCACTGTATTTTCACCAGTTCCGAGGGTAGTGTCTCTGCTGTTCTGAGTGAGTGAGTGGTAAATGTGCCCTTTTCGGGGCAGCTTTCCGTTCAGCATGTATACGTACATCCACATAAACACGTCTTAAAAACCCTTCAATGAAGAGAAGATGACGAGTCTGACTGGAGGTTTTCTCTTTGTCCGGGGAGCCCCTACTTCGTGCCGTGTTCTGTGGCAGTGTTAAGGGCCCTCGGGTTAAAGTAACTTCCAAAGGACGACCTAGAGGCATTTGTCTGAGAAGGGTTGCCCCGTTCCAGATGGAACAAGGGTAATAGAGAGGTGATGGGCTGGTTGTTAGAGGTGTGGAATTTTGATGAGAGGGGCCCTGGCAGAAGGACTAGGCAGGAAAAAGTTACCCTGCATCCATGTTTTAATTGCAAGTTTTATCTTTTGGTTAGTTTGTCGCTGATGGCATCTTCAAAGCCGAACTGAACGAGTTTCTCACACGGGAGCTGGCCGAAGATGGCTACTCCGGGGTTGAGGTCCGAGTTACACCAACCAGGACAGAAATCATCATCTTGGCCACCAGGTGAAGACTCAGTTTTCCTGGTTATCACCTGTAGTTGTATATGCGAGGACGGTGTATTCTATACATTTAAGGGGACAACCGGTGAATTGGCCTTACTAAACGTACGGTTTTTATTAATGGCATTTTAAATCTAATTCTAGTTCTTGTTATCTAGAATTTATATATCCTCGTGTCAGATGAATGAGACTTTACTACCACATGCATATAAGATTTAAAGTCATGTCCGGAATTTTGTGAGAGTTATAAATTCTCCCTCTTTATTTTCCTAAGGACGCAGAATGTTCTGGGTGAGAAGGGCCGGCGGATCCGAGAATTGACCGCTGTGGTTCAGAAGAGATTCGGTTTTCCTGAGGGCAGTGTAGAGGTGAGTGATCTTGGCTTACGCCAGAGATAACTGTGGTCCTGGAAATGGTTATTTAGAGTGGTACTTCTATAAACTCTTAACGTCATGTAGATCTTAGTTATGATCACTAAACTTTATAAATGGAGTGGTATTTTGTTGAAGGTCTCTTAATAAGCAGTGGGCTTCAGTTTATAGGCCTGTTCTGCTCGTTTCTGGTGGTTAAGGGATTTTTACATTCAGTTTGGGTATAACGGTATAATGGATTGGCTACTCCCTCAGTTGGTGTAGCCGTAGAAGGAGCTAGGGGTGGGAGGGCAATAAGGAAAAGTTCGAACTATATCACAGTGCCTGTTACTCGTGGGTAGCAGAAGTGTTTAGTACTTGAGGGATGCCAGCAGTGATACATGCTGGCATGATGAATGAACTGGTTTTTTGTAGAAAACACTGGTTTAAGGCTGTGACTTGTTTTCTTCTTAAAGCTTTATGCTGAAAAAGTGGCCACAAGAGGTCTGTGTGCTATTGCCCAGGCAGAGTCTCTGCGTTACAAACTCCTAGGAGGCCTCGCTGTGCGGAGGTAAGTGTCTTGAACCTTTTAATGACTAGGGAACTCCAGGGAGAGGAAGTTAGGATTCTTGTTGAAGTTACTCAGATCCATTAAGTGCAGGGATTATAAAGAGGTGAGACATAGTCCTGATGGGAGAGCTTATCTGTATGTATGTATGTAGATAGTGCTATGAGGAGGGATGGACTATAAAGCCATGAGGTGGCTAGATGGCTCTGGAGCTGGGCCTACTGGTAAGATTTCAGTAGGAGTTCTTTGTGTAGTTTCACTATTTGTGAAGTTATCGGAATGCCTTGCTTGGGTGTTTGAAATTCAGTCAGTAGTCATGCGGAGCCCTGGCAGGTTTTTCAGCAGGGGAAGGACATGAGAGCTGAGCTTTAGGAACGTTGACCTGATGGGGAAATAGGTAGCAGGAAAGGCTGTAGGCAGGACTTCTAAAAAAGGCTGCCTGCCTGGTTTGAGTACCAGCCACACCGCTTAGAACCGTGGTCCTCAAAAGCTTGGTCCCTGGGCCAGCGTCACTGTCCTCATCAGAGGACCTGTTAGAAATAAAACTTGTCAGTCTCCACCCACTGAAGTGGAAAGTGGGGGTGTGGCCCAGCAACCTGGTCCAGGTAATTTTTTGTACACGGAGAAGTTTGACTTGGAAGTTCTGAGACCTGAGCCTTACTGAGTTTCTGACCCTCGGATCTCCTATTTGTAAATGGAGGTCATTACATCCACCTCTCTTTTTTGTGGTGATTACATGAGATGATGCGAAGGGGCCTAGATCCTAGAGTGCCGGGTCCTACCTTCCCTTCCCTGTCTAAAGTGGCATCTAGCTCTCCCAATTAGTATTTCCCAGGGTATGCGGTGATAAACGAGTTGGGGGCATGATATTTTAAGGCTTACTGTCAAAGAAACCTAGAAACCTCTTTTTCTAGCACTCTAGTCAAGGTGGCTAGGAACCCACATTAGTAGTTAGGGTTCCTAATGAATGTGAATTCTGGAGATAAGGGGGCACTCAATGACTGGTGTACTTCTGGGTTCTTAAACTGAGTGCTTACCCAATTGTGAAATGCTGAGTTTTCCCACCCTCACCATTTAATTGGCCTGGAGTGAGGTCTAGACTTCACAGGATTTTTTTGTTCTATTTTAATCTTCTTGAGATGACCCTAATGTGCAACCAAGGCTGGGAAGCATGTGGTTGGAAGGATTTGGTAAATATTCCCTAAGGAATTAGCCTAAGAGGAGGTGTGATGGGAATGAAGGAGAATTGCCAGGGTCTGGTCAAATTTATTCTCCATTAAAGGAACGTTGAAGAGAGTGCAGACTAATAAGTCTTGTGCTTTTTGTATCTGTTTTTTAACATGGTGGGGTGTGGTGGGCTTGAACAATCCTGTCTTTGGTGATGGTAGGTGGGTATCTGTCTCTTGTTCTCCCAAAGGGCCTGCTATGGTGTGCTGCGGTTCATCATGGAGAGTGGGGCCAAAGGCTGTGAGGTCGTGGTGTCTGGGAAACTCCGAGGACAGAGGGCTAAATCCATGAAGTTTGTGGATGGCCTGATGATTCACAGCGGGGACCCTGTTAACTACTATGTTGATACTGCTGTGCGCCATGTGCTGCTCAGACAGGGTAAGCAGCTGGGAGTGCTTGGGGCAAAGGGCTTTTAGCAGATAGATGTGCTTTCCACGCACACCGCAGTGTTTGGGGAGTTCATTTTGGGAGTAGTGGAGCATGTTGATACTCCTTGGGTTTACTGATTAATGTGCTGTATTGAACTGTGAGAATTACTGAGATCAGTCAGACCCGAGAGTTGGTTTGCTCTTAGCCACCTGTGTACCCTTCGGTGATGATACGATGACGAGTCAGAAAGGTCACATCCTGCTCTTGGTCCTTGTCAGTGCCATGTTCTGTGGTGCTGTGCATGGGTTCCTTTTGCAAAAGTGTCCTGTTCATTGATTGATTAGAGGCATTTGTCTGAGAAGGGACCAGACCCAGGGGTGCTTGAGTAACCTACTGTCCTCTTCTTTCTGTCCTGTCTTACCATGGGATCGGTGCAGCCCCAGCTAGATTCTAACTATGGCATCTTCTAGGTGTACTGGGCATCAAAGTGAAGATAATGCTTCCCTGGGACCCAAGTGGTAAGATTGGCCCTAAGAAGCCCCTGCCAGATCATGTGAGCATTGTGGAACCCAAAGATGAGATCCTTCCCACCACCCCCATCTCAGAACAGAAAGGTGGGAAGCCCGAGCCGCCTGCCATGCCTCAACCAGTACCCACAGCATAATAGGTATGTCTCCAGGGACCTCTTGGGGTAGAGTAAGACCTTATTCCCTGTCTTCCTATTAATAATTCTATATCCCACACTGTGGTAAGCACTTGATACATAAAAATTAGATTATACTTGCTTTACGACACAGGTTGGATCCAGAGGCCTATTTACCCAGGGATTCTGTTGGAAGGAGTATTTGCTTTTCATCTCTTAACGAAGTTTCTCTGTTGGGGTGCCTGGGAGCCTCAGTCATTTGAGTGTCTGACTCTTGATTTTAGCTCAGGTCGTGATCCCAGGGTTGTGGGATCGAGCCCCGTGTTGGGCTCCATGCTGAGCATGGAGCCTGCTTAAGATTCTCTTTCTCCCTCTGCCCCTCTCCCCTGCTCATGGTCTCTCAAAAAATTCCTATGTTTACTGTGTTTGAAATAAGTTTTCCTTTATTTGCTTAAAATCATCAAGGCTCTCTTGTTAGTTATTAGTTGCCTGTTCTTCAGCAGCCTCTTCAGTTAAAATAGTAACATCAAGCCTCTTCTATGCCCAGCACCTCTTGTGTGTTCTGGGTGTTCTCTGTGTATATATTCACACAAACCCTAAATGGGAAATGAAAGAACCCAATATTCAGGTGAAGATTCTGTTCTTATTGTTGTGCTTTATTCTGTTTCAGGGTCTTCTTGGCAGCTGGATCTGGAGTTTGGATTTTGCTCTCTAAAGACCTCTAATAAAATCTTTGAAAAAGACGCATGGCCTGAATGGACTGTAGGTCCACTATTTGGACTGATAATTCTATTGCCCCAAGGGAATATTCCTTGATTGATTCTTTCGGCTGCCAGGAAATCCTTGGTTTCAGCTGTGCTTACGAGGCAGGAGTCAGAACAGGAGGAGCCAAGCAGAGTTAACCAGACCCAATATCCCATAAATCTGGTGAAAGCTGAAGGCTGATGGTTAATAGGACAGTACTTTGATTCATTCACCTGCAGTTTGGTGTTACAGGTTTAGAAGAGGGATATGTTTAAGATGGCTTTTTTTCCTCTGATGTATAAGGGAATCTGTATTGCATATAGAAAATGAGTGTGTTTTATTTTGCCCATTCTATTATATTTTGGGTCATTATACACTATAGGTAGTGTTCTGCATTATTCTCATTGAATCCTGAGTATCTCTAAAGTGTAAAGGGAATTTGCTTGTGCTACTGAAGAGCCTAAAATGCTGAAATACATTTTCCTAAGCAGCATAGAGCTGTGATTAGAATCCACATTTCTATGCTCAGTCCTCTGAGCTATTACACTCTAGAAGAACATTTACATGTCTACAGTTGGTCATATTTGAAGCATTTTCTGTTGATGGGCTTTAAGAAATTGAGTTCTCCTAGTTTCTTCAGGTGAAACTAGTGCAGGACAGGCTGGCAGGAAAATCCTACGTGACTAGTGCATGAGTTACATTGGGAACGCAGTGACAAATGTGTCTCTGCCCTCCCCCTTTCAGGGGCCTTTGATGTTTATCCTTTATCTAGAAGTAACTTCATTGTTTTTTCAGTTTTTAGTAGAGACACTCCCCTTTGGAAGTCTGTAACCTCTAGGATAGCTAATGTGCTAATGACCGGTTACTGTGTTCTAGGGAGTGGAATGTATTGTATCATTAGGAAGCAGAGCCTAAATACAAAAATGAATGTTTATTTCCCCATGCTTCTCAACTTGAGGTGACAATTTCTCAAGCTGATGAAAGTTTTCTGGGAACGGCTGAGGGTGAGGTGGTTATGAGCAGGCAGGCCTGGTATTGGGCCTCCTCAGTAACTATATACAAGTAAAGTGAGATTTGAGTGCCTTGATTAAATGAGTCTGTACCCACCCCCAAATCTAATGCAGTATAGGCAGCTATCATAAAGTCTTATTTATCCTTTATGCGTAAAACTAATGGCATTTTGCAATTTTACTGAAAATGTTGAGCCAGGCTATTTAATTCTTGTATTTTTGGACTTCTGTAATTTGGTTGTGAGGGGATTTTTGTTGTGAAACGAGTTCAGCTAATATAAGCATCCAGAATATTTGGTGCTAGAAACAGATTAAGGCAGTCTTGCTCATCTAAGACCTCAGTATCTAGTACTGGCACAGCCAGTCACAGGTCTTTGTATATTAGATGGGGCGATTAAATTCCTTAACTTCCAATCCACTTAAAACTGAAAGTTGGTGTGTGGGGTTCAGTCGTACTGTTATGTAACTCCCCGCCAGGGGGTGCTGTAGCAGGAAATAAGTACCAAAGTAGATGCTTGGGGAAGAATAAAATGCCTTGAATAAAGTAGCAGGTTATTAGTGTGCATGTGTAAAGCTTGAGTTACTCAGATGAAGAAAGGGAGGCTGAAAGCTGGAATGTGAGAATTTGAGAATAGGCCCAGGGGCCAAGCAAGGGTCCCAGATCAATGGACAACACTCAATATGGAGAACCAGGGAAAGTACAAAAACTGTTGGCACCAGAGGACAATGGGTAAGGGGTTTCTTGGTGGTGTTTGGGGGGGGGGGGGGGTCAGCATCCAGACAGAAAGGTCACTTGTCACAGGCTGCTCTATCCCACAGCAGAGTGATAATGTGTAGAGTCTGTTACCTTCAGCCCCTACTTGCAGTCAGCCAGTCTCCTCTAATTGGGAAATTAGACAAAAGCTTATGAGAATGTCCAAGCCTGGTGGGGATGGGGATAACCTTTTTCTGCCTTTAAAAAGGAGACGTGGGAAGATGCTGGGCTTTGCAGTCAGACTTGGGTTCAAATGTGACACAGGCACTGGTGAATCTTTCCCATCAATGTCTCTCCAGTCTGTTGGAGTTGAAGATCTAACAATACCTGTCTGTAGCATATCATCTAGTGTACTATCTCTAGAGACAACAGCTGATAGCCCAGGCCTTCCAGCCAGAGTCATTCAAAACCAGGTTAACTTCTTGGTATGAGCATGGGCCCATCAATGTCATCTCAGCCTTGAGCATGTGATTTCATAGCACAGTGCCTGACCCATAGGAAGTCCTCTGAGTGTACTGGATGTTGTTACTATTAGTACTTAAGCAAATCCTCTTAGAAATGATTAGTAGCTTAACTTCATGGTATTGGATTCTCCCCATCCTAAGGGCCTTGACCATAGAGACGGCTTTCTGCTTCTGCTGGAAAGTGGGCATAGCTGATCAGGTGTCACCACATTCTGCAGGTGCTGAAATTGGCCTCTTACCATGCCACATCCCATCTAGTGGTTGTTTCTGAGCCCTGAGTTTGCTATGTATAAATGTAGCTGTTCTGTGTTAGGGCCTGCCAACACCAGAGCAGTAAGTCATTTAAGTATCATTTAGAGTCAACATTTTCTTTTTTTTTTTTTTTTTTTTTTTTTTTAAATTTTTTTTTTTTCAACGTTTATTTATTTTTGGGACAGAGAGAGACAGAGCATGAACGGGGGAGGGGCAGAGAGAGAGGGAGACACAGAATCCGAAACAGGCTCCAGGCTCTGAGCCATCAGCCCAGAGCCCGACGCGGGGCTCGAACTCACGGACAGCGAGATCGTGACCTGGCTGAAGTCGGACGCTTAACCGACTGCGCCACCCAGGCGCCCCTAGAGTCAACATTTTCAACTTAAAGTTTTTCTTACTATTTTTTCCTCCTCAGGGACATGAGATTTTGATGTTATTTTATCCTTGAAACCATTTCCCTATTTGTTATTGATCAAAAACTACATGTATAACTTGTTAAGCAGCATGACTGGTGAGAAAATTGTTATATTCCCTGAGCTTGCTGTAAACATTCCATTAATCTGAACATCCCTATAATGGGCTAGTTATGTCACTAATTTCATTTTATAGCAACTTTAGCCCACATGATACATATTAGAGGAGGGAATGTATGATTTCTCTTAGGCTTTGGAAAATTCTTAGGCTATCTCAAGATCCTACTTAGGGTTTGACAAGTGACATGAAGCCCTAGATTGGGAACAACTTACTCTAAACTCAGATTTTTACAAGTAAGAGGCCCCAGTGGCTCTGAAATTGAAATGAGACCACACCTTTGCTGCTCAGTCCTGTATTGTACTAGCAGCTCAGCCGGCCAGGTGCAGCTGGGCCTTTGTCCACTGTTGGGGGAGTGCTGCTGTGATGGGTTCATCTCACCCTCCACCCTCACTGGCTGGCCATGGACTGCCCCTATGACCAGCCTGTACCTGCCAGTCTTGTGTGGTGAATCAGAGGAGCTGGAGTGTTGAATTGTAAGTTGTTGACAGTGTAGAGGGCTTCCCTTGTCTTTGAGAATATTTTTGCTCTTTAGAGGGAGAGCATAGACCCAGCAATGGGACCGCTTTCCCATCAGGGACAAAGGAACAGAGGTGATGGAGCTTTCCTCACTGGTTTTCCCTCAATACGACAGGAAGACTAGCCATCGCTATTTACCATCTAGGTCCAATAGACACCATATCTTTTAAATTTTAAGTCACTTTACAAATAATTTACGGAAGAATAAAGGGAAAGTGGGAAACAGTTATATATTTTACAAGTATTGAAGTGTTTACTAAAATTTTAAAGTTTATTTTTGAGAGGAGAGAATCCCAAGCAGGCTCTGCACTGTCAGCAAGGAGCCTGGTGTAGGGCTTGAACCCAAGAATAGTGATATAGACCTGAGCTGAAATCAAGAATCAGACACTTAATCAACTGAGCCACCCAGGTGCCTCTAAACTAAAATTTTAGCAAGTATTAGCACAATTCTGAATATGCTGAAAACCATTGAGTTCTACCCTTCAAATGGGTGGAATTTATGGGATGTGGATTACATGTCAATAAAACTTCATTCATATATTCATGAAAATAGATATTTATGTATATGTATGTATATACATAAATGAATTAAACAATTTTGTATTTTCCTTGCCTGGGAGACAACATACCCCAAATGAGCACCATCTCTTAAATGTGGTTAAATTCTGGTCAACCACCCTGTGTGAAGCTGGAATGTATTCATCTTGTAACTACTGATCCCAGATTTCAAATATATCTCTAGTAGGCTCTAGCTTCTTCTGGGTTTTTGGCTTACGTTTTGTTCAGTTTTGCACTTGCATTGTCTACATGGAATACTTTACAATTTTTTGATGGCTCATAATGTTGAAAAGACATTTTCTTTGCTCCATAATTTTAAAACATTTTTGATTTTAGGTTTATAAAGATCAATTTGAAGGACCAATCTAATGAATTTTTAAAACATCTCCAGCATCTGTTTCCCTATAGTCACCTTAGTACACAACTGCCTCAGCATGTCTCCACTTAACGAACTGTAACAAACTATATCAAGTAAATGTTGGGGCACAGGCATCATAAAAGATGAGTATTGTACAAAATAGGATGGTACAGGTCTTTGTCAAATACTGTGTGATGAAATCCTTCCTGTTGATTGACTTAAAATGCCATATATCCTTTCTGTTTTTAGAAATAGGTTGTTCACTCACCAATTCTTGGGTTTGAGAAAATTCATCTACGTGGGGTTTTGCTTATGTGACCAGTTTGCATCCCCAGAAATGAGAGTGCTGCCGTGTCCCTGCATTTACTTTCTGGTTTGTCTGTATTAAGTGTGAAATGTCCTCTGTCAGTTTCCTTCTCTTGGGCATTCTGTCATTATGGGCAGAGAATGAAAAATCCTGAGTTCTCAGCTGACGTCTCGACTTCTTTTATACCTTCTTGAAAGAGATATGCACTATAGGAAATTTAGTATGGAAACTGAAAGATGATGTAATAGTAATGACTTATTCACTACTGTCTTCCTTCTAGGCAATACCATCATTCTTCCATTTGATCATTGTAGTCTTGTTTGGGAATAACTGATGAGTAATGTGAAATAATTTTTAGGATGATTAAACAGCAAAATTTTTCAAGATACAGGAAAAATAAATTCATCATTATCTCATAATGTATTTTAGATTTATAGATGAATCTAATGAATCTGTATGGTCAGTGCAAGATAGAATGAGTTTTATTGTTTTTAAAAAGTAAATTTCTCATTGTTCTTTGGAAGCCCACTAAGAAAGAATAACAGTCATAAAATACTAAGTCTTACAAATAGTTAGAACTTTTAAAAAACGAAACTCAAAAACTAAATCTGGGTCCAGTGGCTTCTGATGGTATACAAAAAGTTAAGTCTGTTCTCAGCTGGGGAGAGGATGGCAAACCCATTTACCTAAGGAGTCATACTCAGGACTCCTGGTCTGGCTTCCTCCTGGGCAGTAACAGTCCCATTCAGCAGGCAGCCTGGGGTGGGGGGCGGGGCACAAAAAGCAGTGGGCTAGGAGCCAGGGAGGCCCTCTGTATATGGTCTTGGTCTAACCTGCAGTCCTAGAAAATTAGGACACTAGTGTAAAATCTTTTGCTTGTATTCTGGTGAGCCTGACTCACCAGGGAGATGAACCACGTCTCCCCTCATCCAACTGGGAGCCCCTAAGGGCAGAGACAGTATCGCATCAGGCTGGGGTTTCCCATGGTGGAAATGATGCACAATAGTCCCCCCCCCCCCCCCTCCGCTTATCCATGGTTTCACTTTCTGCGATTTCAGTTACCCAAGACCAGCTGTATTCTGGAAGCAGATGATTCTCCTTCTGATTTAGGTCGATAGTAGCCTAATGCTGCATCATAATGTCTGTGTCATTCACTTCACTTCATCTCATCCTGTAGGCATTTTATCATCTCACATCATCACAAGACAGGTAAGTTAGTACAAAAAGCCTACATTCACACAACTTTTGTTATAGTGTATTATAATCTTATACTTTATTAGTTAATTTTAAATCTATTGTGCCTAATTTATAAATTAAACTTTATCATAGGTATGTATGTATAGGAAAAACATAGCATACATAGAGTTTGGTACCAACTGTGGTTTTAGGCATCTGCTGGGGAACTTGGGATATATCCCCCCACAGATAAGGGGGAACTATTGTATCTTCCACTTCTAAACAACTCCTGTGCTACACTCAACACTGTTTTAGCAGAGCCTGGGCAAGGTTGCATAGAGAGAGCACGCTTTATAGATGGCTGGACCCAGGGTGGAATCCTGCCTCTGTCACCACTCACCAGACCAGTGACATTAGTAGATAAATCACTTCATAACTCTGAGTCTCTCTTTCCTGATTGGTAAGGGAGAAAATAGTACTACCTTACAGGTGTTATGATATAGAAATCCAGGAAACTTTGTATAGTGTACTGAGTGGGAGGCCTTGTTCCAAGCATTGGGGGATACAGAGGTAAAGCTGACACTTTTCCTGCCTCAAGAAGCATTCTGTGGGTATGTCAAGGGAGACTAGAGATGTCACATACATAGGCCTGGCTATATGCCTGGTGATAAAAAAGAGGGGCCGATAAGGAAGGGGCATAAGGAGAGTGATCAGCTCTGGAATGGAGGGTATCAGATCTGCCCAGGCAGAGAGGGCAGGAAAGGGCATTGCGCTTGCACAGGAGAGCACTGGGGGCATGAAGGGTCATTGTTGGGGAAATGGGGCGGTCTGCTTGGCATACAGGAACTGCCCAGCCCAGGTGAGGTGCCCATGTCAAGATCTTACCTTTTCCACTCAGACTTCTGCCTGGGTGGGCAAGCAGTATAGCACCTTTTTTGCTTTGTTCTGGGTATTATCTGTGGGGTAGGGACCAGCAGGCTCTGAGAGGCTGGGCCTCCACTCTCCTCCCCTCCCCTCTGCCATTATCAGCTGTGTCCAGATGGTCACAGGCTTCCTAATCTGGGATAATCAGAGGGTAGCAGCTCAGTTGGAACCCAGGGCTTTGTGATGGGCCGGTCCCAGCTGGAGAGACCCCACAGATAGGGCCCTGGGGCTTTGGAAGATGGGGAGGGGAATGGGGCTGGCCCTGTGCCGGAAGGGATGCAAAGAGCAGATGATAGCTCTTCAAAAGGCAATCTAAGTGCACAAGAGAGGGAGCCCCAGATGGGGCCTGGCCAGCTCCTCTGGGCCTCAGAAACACAGGCATAGGACCAGAACCACTGGGTCTCTGCCTCACAGAATATGTGACATCTTTTGTCTCCTGTCTGTGCTCTGAGTTCATCCTTCCCCCTCCAGCAGTTTTATTTTGCTGCCCATAGAGCCCCAGGCCACCCAGGTGCTTATGATGGTACAAGGAGCTTGTGCCCTCTGTTGACATTGGGGAACTCGGAAGTCCAGGTGTGGAGCTGGGCTGGCTGGGTTCTCAGGCTGGGGCCCTGGTGCCTGCCACCCTGAGCCTGCGGTTTGCGGTGAGCTTGGCCTCAGAGCTGCTCAGGGTCCCATAATGGTTTTTGTTCTGTTTCTGTTGCGTTTGTGAGTTGGGGCACCCCACCTCGGCCCTAGCATCTAACAGTGAGCCTTATTTGTTATCCTTTTTAGAGCTTTATCCCAGAGTCTGAACCCTAAAGCTGAAGCTTCTCCCTTCCTCTTGGTTTTATAATTCTGTTTCTGATCCTCAGACATGTTTACTTACTTCTAAGCCTAAGCCTCTGTCTTTATTTTATTTTACATTTATTTGTTTACTTGTTTATTTATTGTCAAGTTAGCTAACATACAGTGTAATCTTGGCTTCAGGAGTAGATTCCCATGATTCATCACTTACATACAACACCCAGCGCTCATCCCAACAAGTACCCTCCTCAGTGCCCATCACCCATTTTCCCCACCCTCAATGCCCATCACCCATTTTTCCAACCCCCCACCCCCATCAACCCTGTTTGTTCTCTGTATTTAAGAGTCTCTTACGGTTTGCCTCCCTCTCTTCTTTATCTTATTTTTCCTTCCCTTCCCCTATAATCACCTGTTAAGTTTCTCAAATTCCACATGTGAGTGAAATCATGGTATCTGTCTTTCTCTGACTGATTTCACTTAGCATAAAACCATCCAGTTCCATCCACATTGTTGCAAATGGTAGTATTCCACTGTATATATATACATCTTCTTTATCCATTCATCAGTTGGTGGACATTTGGGCTTTTTCTGTAATTTGGCTATTGTTGATAGCGCTATTAAACATTGGGGTACATGTGCCCCTACGAATCAGCATTCCTGTATCCTTTGGATAAATTCCTAGCAGTGCTACTGCTGGGTCTTAGGGTAATTATTCTATTTTTAATTTTTTGAAGAGCTTCCACAGTGTTTTCCAGGATAGCTGCACCAGTTTGCATTCCCACCAACAATTAAGCCTCTGTCTTTTTAGTTGTCTGGCATTTATCTGTCATTGCTAAGTGTTTGAATTGGAGAAGGTAGTTTAGAAAGAGAGAACCATCCTGACCAGAACTGCTTCATGGATTCCTGAAGCTTCATGAAATCTTGAGTCATGGACTCTGCCACTTACTAAGTGTATGATCTTGGGTGATTCTCATCTTTTTAAGGCAGTTCCTTCTCTGTAAAATACAAATATTAATAACTAGCTTATTAAAAGTTTCAAAAATGCCAATAATCTCAAATGTAAAGACAGTGATTACCTTTGGGATAGATGTGGGAAGGAATGGGTTTAGGAATGGAGGTGCCTACAAAGGCATTTGTAAAGATCTGTTTCTTAAGCTAGATGGTGGAAACACAGACATTTACTTTATTATAATTCTTAAGCTGTATAAAAATATATTCTTTTTATGCATGAAATGTTTCATAATTTTTTTAATATGTCCATACTGCCATCATGAAGGTGGATATATGAAGGTGCTTTGTAAAGAGTCAAATCAGGGAGTAGATGTTGGGCATTACTTCTCCAGGCAAAGCAGGCTTGAGCTGGAACACAGACCCAACCTTTGAAGGTTTTATTTCTATGAGAAGGGAGGGCGGCAATAAGTTAAGGGGCTATTTACATGGAGGAGCCATGAGGGGAGCAGTGGTGAACCCAAGTTCTCCTTCCTTTCTCTGTTTCCTGGCTCAGGCTGTTCAAGTCTGTGTCACCTGCTCAGGCTCTGAATGATGGTGATGCAACCATGGGAGCTGGTACAGCGCTGTAGGGATGGCTGGGCCTCCACCTGCCCACTGCTGGGATCAAAGGTGAAGACCTTGTCGGTGCTCTCCCCAAGATCATCCCGCCCACCAAGGATGTGGACCTTCCCATCACACGCAGTCACGCCACAGCTCTCCTGGGTGGACAAACAGAAAGATAATCAGCTATGGGGTCCAGCCTGGAGCTCCCTCTGTCCCTAGCTGGCCAGGCCAGACAGTAAAACCCCGGTCCACAGAATATGAGCAGGCAGTCTAGATGGCAGGAAGGCAGGGACTGGATGAATCGGAGTTCAAGCTCTGGCTTGACCCTTACTAAGGGTTGCCTTAACAGTTAATGGGGTTAAGCAATTAAAACGTTTTACATAGTTCCAGGAAGATAGTAAGAACTCCAATCACAACCACCACGACCGCTCTAGGATCTCAGACTCAGGCCAGAAATCTCAGGCTTTTAGAAGCATTGAAGGTCAGAACTGGCAGGGACCAGCAATCCAACCACATCCCTATGTAGTATCTTTGGAGTTTCAGGGAAGGGGACAGGAGATGGGGGAGACAAGGAATGCAGGGGCCAGAACATCTAGGGCCTGGGCCTCCCTCCTCTAATATTACTAGGGCAGGGGAACTTACCAAGTCCCTTCACCCTGATCTCCCCACAATAGGCTACCAGCTGGTGGCCTTGAGAACAGAAGAGACTGCAGAGTCATTTAGACTAAGACCCCCATTCAAGGCTAAAGCACTTGGGACTAAGGTTCCATACTCTGCCTTAATATGGCCTAACTGGTGGCCTTGGATGAGGCCTCAACCTCTCTAAGGCTGGTCTCCTCATCTGTGGAACACGTGGCTGATTATCATAACGAGGACAAAGCTAAGGAATTATATATAACTGCCTAGCATGGAGTCAGAGATAAGACTCCCAAACTCTGAGATTCACATCCTTAGACATGGCACCTTGTTCTCCTGATTGCCACCAGTACCAAGGCTGTGCCCAGGAGCATCTACTTACCACAGGGCTCGGGAGGACAGCTGCCTCCCCCCAGACATCTGTGCCAGGGTCATAAGTGAAGATTTTGCTCATGAGGCCTCCAACCACATAGATGGTGCCCTCAAGGGAGACAGCCTCGAGACAGCACTGTGAGAAGGGTGCCGGTGATCGCAGGCTCCACCGGTCCTCCTCAGGGTCAAAGCACTGCACCTGAGGGGCAGGAGGAGGGGCTGTGGTGAAGCTTCACCCCCCAACTGCCCTGCTACCCACATCCTCCCATCTCCCCGGCTGGGGGGACTCATTCGACACATTTACCTGTGTCCACCAGGCCTGAGCTAGCATCTGCAAGAATAGAGGAGACCCCCTGTCCCTGCCCTCAAGTGTGCTGAGTCGGGTTCCACATTCTAGCCCCAGCTCTGGACCCCTCCCTTTGTCCAAAGCCTCCTCATCCTTCAAGGTCTGGGAAAGGTCTGTGTCCCAGAAGATGGAAGTACCATCTTCATTAGTGCTAGAGAAGGTCTCAGAGAGCAGGCCCCCCAAATAGAGATGCATTTCTTGTTGCATACATTGTCAACCCTCTTCCCTGCTCTTGGTGCTCTGAGCTCATGAGAAGATTCCAGCTGGGCTGTCTTGTAGTCCCCATTCCTACAGCTACCCACAGGCTTCCCAGCCCCACCAGTGTTTACAACGCCTTCCACAATTTCTGAGGGCTTATCCTACCTCTGTGTTCACCTTTACTCCGTTTCCTCAATTGTTTCCTTGGAGACCCCTGGAATGGCCTATAATACATCAGTGCTGCACAAAAGGGTATTAAAGGGCAGTTCCCCCAGCCAGCCCCAGGTGTGTGTGTGTGGGGGGGGGGGGAATGGGGTCAGAATAAGGAGGGGTGAGGGATCCTAGTTTTTGAAAGATTCAGGTCCCAGGACCACAGACTTGTGAGGCCATCAGGAGAGGGAGGAATTTACTATCAAGAATAATTTTTATTCACAGCTTAAATGTTCAACAACTGAAAATTTGGTTGATAGACTGGTTCACCCACCCAGAGAACTATTGAAATGATGGCTGTGAAGAGTTTGTAAGCATGTGGAAAGTTGCTTACATTTAGATGAGAATAAAAAGAATGCAAAATTTTACTAAGGGTAAACACAAAACTAAAACACAAAAGATTCAGAAGAAGCTTGGAAGGCAATGTACCAAAATATTAATAGTAGTTATCCTTTGGTGGTGGGGTCATGGGTGATATTTTTCTGTTTCTCTGTTTCCTAAATTTTCAGTACTGCATGGTGGTAGTTGTTTAAATGGAGGAAAAACATTTTAAGTAATCCCATCCTTGCCCTCACTTAATTTTTAAAATGTATGAAACCCCTATGGCACCAGGTAAAATATTCACGTCAGACTCACCGTGTGACCTTGGTGTCATCTATCTCTCTGAACTCAGTTCCTTGCCTGCAACCAGGAGGTCACTCCTCAGGGTTGTTGAGAGTGAGAAAATGGACGAGGACATGAAGGTGCCAGTTCTACGCCTGGCACACAGCAGACCTCTAATGCCCTGTCTGTGCCCACCTTGTTGGTGCTGACACCGTCCTGCCCGGCGCCCCCGATCACGTAGATCCTGCCGGCGCAGGCCACCACTGCAGCTGAGCTCACAGCCTCTGGGAGAGGTGTTGCCGCCGCCCAGGTGTTGGAGAAGGGGTCATAGCGTTCTACGCTGCGCAGGCGCCGAAGGCCATCAAAGCCGCCCACCGCGAACAGCTGCGGGTGAGGACAGGCAAGGATGAGGTGTGGCGGCGACTTCCAGCGGGAGTCAGAGCCATGTGTGTGCCAGTCCCACGGGCTCCACTCTGTGCAGAGAAACTTTCTCCAGACCTAGATCACGTGCATCTCGGCACTGCCAGTGCCTGGGTGGCCTCCATCCACTTACCAAACCTCCCTGAACATGTTTCCTCTGTTAACTGGGGATAATGATATCGGTCTCTGGGGTGGGTATTAAATCTGTCTGTAAAATATCTGGCACCAGGCTGATGCTTAATAATAATAGCTAGTAATTTATTGAGAGTTTATCAGCTCACTTCAGTGGTCCTAAGAAGTACTTCTATTTTCTGAGTTTGGGATGTAGCTTATAGAGATAATAAGCAAATTTTTTTTTTTTTTTTTTTTTTTTTTTTTAAGTGGCAGAGTCAAAATTCAAACTAGTCTGTTTGGCCCAGAGCCCACACCTTTGACCCCTGACCACTAGACTGTACTATTATGGTGATTGGTATTAGCACTAGCATTATTTTTAACTTCAGGCAAGTAGCTTTGCTTTTTGGTGCCTAAGATCCCTTCTTTCAAAGACAGTGTCTTAGAGGGCCTTCCCCCAGTAATTCCATTGATCTGTACCTTGGTTCACAGGGCAGCAGCTGCTGGGTGTGCCTACCTGCCCCTGCATGACTGCCATCTTATGCCTCCACCTGCCCTTGAGCAGCGAGGCCACCTTGATCCAGGTGTGCAGAGGGGAGCTAAACATCCACACGTCATGGCTGTTGATGTGGCCTCCTAGGGAAAGAGAAGCAGCTGTTGACCCCAGGCCCTCTTGCTAACCCCAGCACCCCTCAAGACCCAGAAATAAGGGCCCCCAGATGCAAAGGAAGTGTTAAGCAGGAAAGACTCCTCCCACTGTGCTGGTGTGAGGCTCTAGGCCTGTCACCTGGACAGTGTGCTTTGATTGAATGGTGGGAAGGTGTGAGTTAGGACAAGGGGCAGGAGTTTTGAGGAGAGAGGCCTGAAAGACTCAGGGAGAAGAAGCTGATCTTCACTGGGTGCCTTATGGTGGTATGCCAGGCTCTGTGCTCAGGGAAGCAAAGTGGGGGGCACTTAGAACTCAACTAGATATAAGAGTGCAAAGCATGCCCAAGACAAGCATCAGGAAGGTGATGGGGGCAAAGGGAAAGCAGAGCCACCTGCTCTGGAATGGGTAAAGGTAGAGAGTGACCTAGGAACCCTGCCTCATTTCTGCCTTTACCTTCACAATTTCATGTCTGTTATCCTTCCATGAGGTGTTAGGGTTACTGTACCCAGTTTACAGATAGGAAACTCAGATGCGGCTTAGAAACCAAGAATGCACCGCTGAAGACCACATATGGCCTTTCACTCCAGATCAGTGACCAGATCCAGAACTTCTAGTCCCTGAAGCTGGGCACTGGTATGGCCTATGAGGCCAGGCCCTGGAATGCAGGCTGTGGACCCTCCTTCCCCATTCCTCCTGGGGTTACTGACCAGGGACTCACCTGTCAGGAGCACCCTTCCCAGGGACAACCCTGACTGCATCCCTTAGCCTGAGCCCATGACTCAAGCCCCAACTCTGTTTTATAGCTCTTGCTTCTGTGTATTCCCAGCAGAGGCCCAGCAACATGTGGTTGCTCACAGGCCATCAGGAGCCTTAGAGAAGTTATCCACTAATAAAGTGTGGCCTGGATTGTCCCTGAGGCCTTTCTGGTTCATTCTTCTCCTTATCCTTCCTAGACACCCATAGCTCCCTACCACAGTGCAGTCTGCCTAGACCTGGAATCAAAGCTTCCCTGACCTGACTTGACTCCCTTTCCTGCCTCATCCACAATACTTCCCTTCTTCTCCCAGATGCACTCAATCTGCACTTTGGAGACCTGAGTACCTGGGGTTCCTTTCTGCACATTCCTGTCCTATGCTGTTCCCTGCAGATTTTCAAGATCCAGCTGAAAAGTCTGGTGGTAAAGTGAAGTGTCTCTGTCTTCAGTGCCTCTCCAGGGCACCCGTGGGGAGGCAGGGACTATTTTATTTAAGTCTCTGGGGCCTGAATCTCAGGGAGGGCACAATCCATTGGTATCAAAACAATCTGTGTTCTTCCTAGATTTGCCATTTTTGAGATAATGGGAAAATTCTTAACCTCTCTGTGAAATGGGGCTGGAGGGGAAATTGAGTAATGTAAGCTGCCCAGCATAATATCCTGCATGTGGTCTGCTAAATAGAAGTGATTAATAGTACTACAAACTGAAGTGGACTTTGGTGAATAAAGGTTGGAATCACACTGGTGATGGGCTCTGGAGGACTACATACCACTTCAGCCAATAACCACAGGTCATCAAGAATATCCCACCCCCATTTCACAACTGAAGATTAAAACAAGGGACCTGCACGAGAGAGGCAAAGAGCCAATCCTGTGGGGCTCCCGCTGCGGACCTGCCCTCACCGGAAACATAGATGTCATTGCGCAGAGCACAGGCGGCGAACTCTGAGCGCATGTATCCTGGGAGGCTGGGCAGTGGGGTCCAGCGCCGGCTCTCTGGATGGTAGGCATCAGTGAAGGGCAGCTTCAGGAGCCCCTTGCGGTCACAACCGCCGATGACCACGATCACTTCAGCTAGGTCCATGAATCTGGCATGGTGATAAGCGCAATGCCTGTTACCCCGCACACAACTTTTGGCCCTCCTCACCCTCCCGATGACCAGACTGTACTGACTTGCTGCGCTTCCATGCCTTTTTGTCCTCCAGTCCCGTGCTGGACTCTGACACCTCCAACCTCCTTTCCAGCTCTTGATGGGAAGAGCGTCACACTAATCCTTAACCCCAATCTACTGACCTCTGAATTACAGAGAAAGAATCTTTACAGAGCCCTTGCCTAGAAAAGTCACCTTGTTTAATAATCCTTATGATAGTTTATTAGGCAGGGATTACTACTCCTTTGGCAGAGGAGGAAACTGAGGCTCACAGACTTTGGCTTGCCAGAAGTCATGGAGCCAGTAAGTGAGAGGGCTGTAATGCAAGCCCAGGTTGGGTGCCACTAACTCATTCTCTTCACCCTTTTCTGCCCTTCATCCCTAATGAAGACTGCCTAATTCTGCTGCCTCCCTCCTACTGTAATCATCTCCTAAACCCATTCCCTAATTACTAATGCCATCACCCTTTCAGAAAAGCATTCTTCCCTTCCACTAACCAACCCCTCAGGCTTTTGACCATACCAGAATTCCCAAGCCAAGCTACCGGCTTCGTACCTAATTCCTTTGACAAATATTGAGCATCTTCTTTGTACCAGGCCCTGAGCTTAGTGTTGGGAGACACAGTGTGGGAAGACAGAGGCGTCCTGTCTTCTATCCTTGGGAGGGTGACAGACAATCTTGGACTACTCCATGCAGTCTCCTGGTTTGGCCCTAAGCCTGTCATTTTTTTCCAGGACCTGCCTATTTATAGCCTTTACTAAACTGAGCTCTCGGAGGTAAATGCTATTTCCAATTATTCCCAAGTCCCAGGCACCCAGTACAGTTCCCTGAACGCAGGGAAGCACTCAGAATTATGGATGGATGGATGGATGGATGGGCAAGGCAAAGGATATGTGTAAGGTGTGAGATCTCCACCCCTCCCTCACTGGATCCTGAACTCAAGGGCAGCATTCCCAGTACCAAGTCCATGAAATGTGTGCCGAATGCATGACCGCATCTCATTCCGGAAGCACGATTAAGTGACTGGATTAAAGGATGCCACAGGGATGAGTGAAGAACCGGGGATGCGGAAGGGTGGAAGGCAAGGGAATGGGGGCCGTACCTCCGCGGCCGGGCCCGCAGCGCACCAGCTTCGGGGCCGAGGATGAAGCAGGCGCGGGCCTCGAGCAGCAGCGGGCGGCACTCGCGGTTGGTCTGCAGCAGCTCGTCGGCCTCCACCTTCTCCAGGAAGTAGGCGGGCGCCAGCAGGGGCAGCCGCACGTGCTCCAGCAGGCGCCTCAGCTGCCCGCGGCGGGCCGGCGCGTCGTGGCGCACCCAGCGCATGGCCGCCTCGAACACAGCCTCCTCGCGTGCCACGCCCAGCGCCGGGTCGGCCAGCAGCGCCGCCACCTCGTCGGGCGCCAGCTCCAGGAAGTCGTTGTGGCGCGCCACTTCGACGAAGGCCTGGCGCAGCACGCGGCCGCAGCGCTCGGCCAGCGAGGCGAGCGAGAAGGCGGCGGCCACGCGACGCAGCGCCAGGCTGTTGGCGGCGCGCAGGCGACCCTCGAGGAAGCTGGCGCAGGCCTCGCGCAGGCCCGCCACGCCCAGCCGCTCGGCGAGCGCCAGCACGGCGGCCGCCTCGTCCTCAGCGCGCAGCCGCACGCCCGCCCCGTACACGTAGTCAAGCACCACGGCCAGAGCCGCCGCCGCCACGCCCGGCCCCGCGCCCGGCGCTTCCGAGGCCACGGGCGCCACGGGCACTACGGCCAGGCCGCGCTCCGGCTGCCCCGCGGCGAACAGGCTGCGGAAGTAGGCGCTGCCCGCGCTGAGTGCCGCGCGGTGGCACGGGAAGTCTCGGCCACCGGCGCGCAGCACCACGTCGGTGAAGGTGCCGCTCAGTCGGTACGCATTGAGGGTCTGCAGAAGGCGCTGCGCGTGGCAAGACCCAGCGCACGGCCCTTGGGACCTGTGCTCCGACTCCTCCGGCACCGGGCCCTCCAGCATCCTGCCAGGTAAAGAGCACAAACGGCGTCAGAAATCCACCGGGTTGGGCCTGGCGAGAGGGCCGGAGGCCCCTCGTCCGTTCATCCTTGGTTCCTTGTCTGGTTTGCTCACACAGGTGTGCATGAATGTAACGCGTGTGCTGTCATTTATCCAGCTGCTCATCATTCCATTCCTCCACCCAGAGCCCTAATGGCTACAGTGATCTAGTCCTTGCCTACCTGAAGGGCTAGGCCCTGCCTCGGCTGTATTACCTCTCCCTTGCTTACCCACTTAAGCCATTTTACTCTTTCTCTTCTTCAAACTCGTTAAGCTTTTTCTTTTTTTAATGTTTATTTTTGAGAGAGAGCGAGCAGGGGAGGAGCAGAGAGAGAGAGAGGGGAACAGAGGATCTAAAGCGGGCTCTGTGCTGACAGCGGTGAGCCCGATGTGGGGCCTGAACTCATAAACTGTGAGAGCATGACCTGGGCAGAAGTCAGACGCTCAACCGACTGAGCCACCCAGGCACCACTAAACTTTTTCTTAATAACAGCAGGAGACAGATGGTAAGCTCTCAAATGGGATAATTGGAGGAGAGTCTAATAAGGGAACGGTTTACAAACACATCGTGTTTAGGGCCTCTCACAAGGGGTGAAGCAGTGCCACGTGGCTGCCAACAGCAGGGAGTCTTTAACTCTCCAAGGTCTGGAACAGGACGGCTGGGAGGTTACTGGAACGTGCACAAAATATCTGTGTGTGTTTTGGGGGGGGGGTCCCCTGACAGGAGCTGTAGAAGGGATTCAGACTGCCCCACAGAGACCCAGTGTGGTGTAGGGACGTATAACTCTGCTCCCACTTGTCACCTCATCCTGTCTCCTGATTTCCTGTGGGTGCTCCACACTGACTAAACCCTGGTTTTTCTTTTTCTTTGTTTTAGAGAGAGAACACACATGAATGGGGCGGAGGGGGAGAGAGAGAGAGAGGGAGAGGGACAGAATCTTAGCAGGCTCCATGCTCAGCACAGAGCCTGACTTGGGGCTCCATCCCATGACCCTGGGACCATGACCTGAGCCGAAATCAAGAGTCAGATGCTCAACCAACTGAGCCACCCAAGTGTCCCCAAGCCTTGATTTTTCTATTTAATATCCACGTTTCCCCCATCAGTACAGGATCTGGCCCGTGGTAGGTCCTCAATTAATACCTATTTAAGATTGAGCGAATGTATTAAGCTAGCATGTATTTAGAGCCTTTTCTGTGACAGGCAGTGAGCAAGATAGTCATAGACCCTGCCCTCCTGGATCTCACAGCTTGGTGGGGGTCCCACGGGGGAGTGTGGGAGCCGATAGCCAACTAAACCCAGTTGGAGGGGAGTCAGGGAAGGTGTTCCTGAGGAGGGGTGTGCAGACTGAGAAGCATAGGTGGACTTAGCCAGGGGAAGGGAAGGCAATGCAGGGAGCTTGTCACCATTTAGAGAAGAACTTTTGCTAAGGCCCAGAGAGAAAGAGTGCAGGAGGCTAGAGCCCCGCTGAGAGGGTAGTTGGCCCTCTCTCTAGTGAGGTCTCTCTGCGTTTTCAAGAAGCACAGTGGGGAAATGGAGCTAGCTCTAAGGACTGATCTGGGTTCTAACCCTGCCCCTGTCACTGAGTCTCTGTGTGAGCTGTACAAGTCACTCCCCTTCAGTTTCTTCCTCTGAAGAAGGATTGTTGTGACTTTGGGACTCTCAAGTGGAATTTGAAAAGTGCTAGGTACATAGTACAAACTCAGCTAACATTTCTTTACATGTTTTTACACGAGAGGAAGGAAGCGCACCAGGTGTGTTAGTTGCTTTTATGTACATAATTTCATTTGATCCTCACAGCCCTGAACGTTTCTTTAGATGCCCCTGCCCTTCTTTGAGTCTGTCATAAGGAAGCAAAAGCACACAGGGAATCCGCCTTTCAGTGGTTGCTGTGAGGATGAAAAGAAAGGTGTTCGTGAAAGCACTCTAGAGACTGAAGGGCGGTACTGGGCTGGCTGCGATTTGGCCATTATGAACATACAGTCTCCGCTTGCACACCTCCAGGGACTGGGAGCTCACTGCATGAGGTTGCATTGCCCTGGAGGTCAGATCTTGCCCAGTGTTAGTCTGGCTTTCATTGCTCATGCTCCGGTCATCCTTGGCGCTGGATCGTCCTGTCTCAGGCTGACAGAAATGTGCTCCCTGGTGGGCAGCATCCCAGGAAGTTAACTATGCCCAAGTAGAGGGGCTGGGCGCTGAACCCACCTGGCTCCCGACTCTGTATGCCTAGCTGCGCAGCCACACTTGCCAGGGTTAGGGGATGTTCTAAGGAGCAGCCCAGGATCAGCAGAGGGAGGTGAGAGAGGTCAGCAGAGCACGCGGCCCCCATTCCATTCTCTGCCGGCTGTTTGCTAAGAAAGCAGCCACCTCCTGAGCTGAGATCCAAGAGGGCAGGCCTCCTCAGGGTAAAGAGGGGCTTGTCCCTGCAGCACAGGGGCTGCTTGGCAGGGCAGGGAGGGAGTCTTCTCCTGGAAGTGCACCAATACTTTTTCACTTTCTCATTCGTTCTAACTGCTGTCTAGTGCACTGGGCACTGTGGTCATGCTGGGACATCAGACTCAGTTTCCACCCTGGAGATTCCCAGTCTGGGGGCCGGAGGACACCCGGTTGCAACATGGAAGGTAGGGATTCCCAGGGAGGACCCTGCTGGGCATTCTCCCATCCCAGCTAAGAATCTAGGCACCTCCAGCCGAGGGTCCTGATGCAAACTGGGGAATCCAGCCTCTAGAAGTTGACATGCTACCCTGTTTCTTGTTCACATCCACAGCCACTCACACAAATACACATTCAGACTTGTAGACACCACACAGCCTTGCCGTGTGAGGGTCTAAGTCCCGGATGTACCTGGAACTTACCTGGCCATGCCCTCACCCAGGTGCTCTGTGGCTGCTGCGCTGGCACTGACCACTCCTCTCTGTCCTGCTGCCGCACCCCTGGCAGTCCCGGCTCCAATGTCCTTGCGGCTCTGCCTGGACTCCCGCTCCGGCTCAGCTACAGGAGGACAAAGGGGCTGGACGCCAGGGGGGAGGGGAGAGGAGAGGGGGAGGAGGGGAGGAGGGGACGCTGGGCTTTTGTTCCATTCCTGGACCAGCACTGGGAGGGACGGGGGGAAGGAAGGAGGCGGGAGTAAGTGTGGCATTGACTGTGCATACATCTCAGGGAATGTTGTACCTGGGTTGGGGGTGATCTGGCACTGGTTGTACCCCTGAATAAATGCATGGATGTGAAGGTGTAGGGGAGATTGCCCTAGGGAGTTGGGGTGTAATCGGGTGGTTGTGAGTGTACAGGTGTTCCAGGGTCCCTGTGAGTGTGGGAGTGCATGGGGACCTGGTGACTGTGTAGCACCGGTGTGGGTGTGATTGTATAGCTGTAGGTGTGACTGAGAATGTGACTGCATAGCTTAGAGGTCTCCCGTTTCCCTCCTGCTTCTGTGTGGCTCTGCTTTATCTGTGTTCCTATTTGACAGCAGACTTTGTCTTATAGGACTGCATGTGTCTGGTTGTCTGCCTGGTGTGTCCCTCTTAGTGTCCATCTCTAAGTGGTTGTTTCTGTGTTTTACATGGGTCTGTCTGTAAAGGACAGGAAGCTGTGCCTCGTGGACTGTGTGTGTCCTATATCTGTGGCACGGTATGAGTTGAGGTAGTTTTCAGCAATGTACCTGCCTCGGAGGGGACCCAGTGAGGTGGGGCGTGGTGGTACTGAGCAGGCCTGGTTGGCATGGACAAGAGGAGGCAGCTTTGGGCTGGCCTGGCCTCCTGGACCCCGAGAAGGCAACCCCATAGGCTGGTCCCAAATCGTTTGCTGCCTCCACAAAGGACCGCAGGGCCTAGTGTTTGAGAGGCAGGTGAGGAGATTTGCCTTCATGGAAGAGGTCAGCAACTGGGAGGAGGTTGCTTTGACAAGAACCCGGATAGGCCCAGGGCACTTGGGGTCTGGTCCTGGAACTGCTGTGACTTGCCATGCAGCCTGGGGCAGACTCCTGCTCATCCCTTGGCCCAGCTCTTCATCTTGGCAGTAGGGATGCTCACAGTTCCTGCTCTGCCACTCTTACTGGGTTGCTGTGACACTCAAGAGGGGGTCTGTAAGTGAAAGCTGCATGCCATGTGGAGTCAGTGAGGCCTGGGGCTGAGTTTGTGGAAGGAGCTGGGATGGCAGGGGTCACTATGATGCTGGCCAAGTAGGTGTCCTGGGGGCAGAGTCTATTCCCAGAACCCCATGCCAGGGAATGGTCTATCTCCCTTCCCCCCAAGAAAGGAGTATGTGTTGCAATGTGTCATAGGTTATGAGAGATTCTTTTTTTAAGTTTATTTATTTATTTTGAGAGAGAGAACATGAGCAGGGGGTAGGGGCAGAGAGAGAGAGAGAGAAAGAGAGAGAGGAGAAAGAATCTCAAGCAGATTCTTGACGTGGGGCTTGACGTGGGACTCGATCCCACATCTCTTAGATGGTGACCTGAGCCGAAACCAAGAGTCGGACACTTAACTGATTGAGCCACTCAGGTGCCCCTTGGTCACTTTTTGTCTGTACTTGGGAAGGATGGCCCTGGAGCAAGCTCACCCAGGGGAGGCTGTGCCCCTGAGGTCCAAGGGAAGGAGTGGGACGGGGAGGGACCCAGTCTCCGGTTTCCCTGTGAACAAGGCAGTCAGTCTGTCCTCCACAGACCAGGGGAGGGTGTGGGGATGGCATCAGGAAGGTTGGGTTCTCAGTAATTTTTCAGTTAAGGGGCAGGAGCCAGCATTGACCACAGGCTGCAGGTTCAGCTGAGGGTGGAGACAGGACTGGCCCTCTGCCCACCTAGGGAATGGTCTCCATGCTCCCTCTGCTTTGGGGGATGAGGGGAGGCAGCTGGACTGCCTGTGCACTGGGGAGGTGGGTACAGTGTAGGGCCCTGGTGAGGGATGCTGACTAGCTGTCCCACTCTGAACTCCCAGCCCCCTCTACCTGCTCCTGAAGACTTTGGGAGGTCTCAAGTTGCCCAAGTGTGGCCATGAACCTGGGACATCCTGGCCAGGGGCACTGGCTGGACAGGAAAGGGCTGGAATGAAAGGTCAAATCCACTTTCCTGGGTGGGCCTGCCAGAGGCTGGAGAGGTTACTGGGGCATTTTGTGTAGAGCAGTGCAGCCCATCCCTGGCCTGGCTGTTCAGGATTTCTCTTATATGTTGTGCCCAGGGAAAGGTGGGAGCTGACCTCTGTCCCTGAAAGGGATGCACTTGGTATATGTTCAGTAGGAGGGAAGGAGTGTGAATCCCCTCACAGTTCCCAGAGGGTGGTCCTAGAGGTTACTGTGGGGAGCACAGTCTGGATTTCAGAATTTGGGAGGGGTTTCTTTTCCTTTCTTCCAAGAAGGTACCAGAATTGCTTAGACCCCAATAATTCTATCCAGAAGAGGTACATCCCTTGGCTCCTAGAGGCACCTCCATATGGCTGTGAGGGGACCTGCTAGTTCCACCACCCAGCCCTGCACTGGACCCAGGAGGTCTCCCCATCTGCCTTGCCATTCCTGGCTGGTTATGGAAGGCGCGCACGCATAGGCTCTGGGGCCAGAGCTTGGGCAGGATTCTGCCTCTGCCCATTCTAAGCTATGTGGCTTTGGATGGTCACTTTATCTCTCCAAGACCATCTCCCCACCACAGTATGGGGATGCTGGTCCCCAACCCCAGGGTTATTAAGGAACCCCTGGTGTCATGGTGGTACTGGGTAGGGGCCCAAGTACCCTGCCACTCTTCTACTCCTTTCTGAAAATGCTTCCTCCTTTGGCCAAAAACTGAATCCCAAACCCAGCAAGTTCTCTCCCCGTCCTCCCACAGACCATTGAGAGACAGCACGTGTCAGGATGGCAGCTTTAATCATATTGGCCAAGGCCGTCAGGCTTGCTCTGCTGTAGGCCTCCTTGGCCATGCCTAGGACATTCTTCCTAGGTGGCCAATGCCCTGTGGCCACTGATGTGGAAACCTGAGGTTGTATCAGTCTGCAGATCTCTTGGGCCTCTGTGCCACTCTGCCCTAGAAGTCTGTTGGACACGAGGGCGAGGGATAAAGCAGCCTTAGGCCTATTCTCCTGGCCATCTCCAGCTGTTCCTGGGGACGTGGCTCAGTCCCTCTCCTGAGGCAGGGCCAGTGGTGGTAGGAGGCTGGTCAGGGAGGAGTGTCTCCACCACAGCAGGCTTTCTTCTTGGGCTGAACCTCCTTGTGCTTTGAGACTGATGTGAAGAACAGCTGCTGGGGGCAGAGGCCCAGCCCAGGCCCTCAAGGCAGGAGACACCGAAGAAGTCGGCTACCTCAGCATAGAAGGGAGGATGGACACACGTGGACATCCACATCCTCAACTGCCACACGGCCCAGCAGCGAGCCATCAGAGCTTCCAGATCAGGATGCAAGGGAAGGCCTCCGGGGGAGGACCAGGCCCTGGGCCCCAGACTTCCCAGAAGGGGCCCCAGGCCAGCAGGGGCCTCTGCGAGGCTGGAGTTCTGACCTGGCTGGGCCTCAGGAGAGAGGGGAGTCCCCTTCAAGGGGGGCCATGGCTGACGGGGGCCGGAGCCAACGAGGAGGCCGCGGAGCCAGCTCCCAGAGCACTCCAGGTCCAGACATGCTTCTGCCCGCTCTCTTGGGTCCCCTGGTCTCCACGTACAGGTACAGGCTGGGACAAACAGGTCTTTGGCTAACGCCCACTCCGGTCTGTGAGAGTCTTGGTGCGGCTGCCACTCCCTCGGTTGTCCTTAGGGGTGGGAGCGCTGTTGGCATACGTGTCATAGCTGTTGTCTGAACATACAGAGAGCTCATCGGAAACCTCCATGCCATCGCTGATCTCTGCTGGGCCAGAGGGAGGCAGAACGTGAGTAGGGAGAAGAGAGTTCAGTGAGGATGGCTAGCAGATGAGGGGGAAGGGTAACTCGCAACACACAGCTCCTGTTCAGGCACTTGGAGGCTGATGAAATCACTGGGTTCAGGTTTGCTATTGAGGTTGGTATTCAAGGCCCTCCTTGGACTCTGCAAACACTCTGGCCACACCCCATTCACCTCTCCCCTGGAACTCTACCTCCCAGCCACAGAAAACCATCTGCACCCTCCTGGGCTTGGTGCTCATGTGTTTACTCAGGGCCTTTGCACGCACTGGTCCCTCTCTTGGGAGTGACTTCCCCATCGGTACTTTATTTCTTAAAATATGGCTCAATTTTTCTCATCTCTGTTATTATGGTTCCCTAAAAGCCTTCCCTGAGCCCGCCAAGCTGGGATGGGGCCTCCTCATGTCCACCTTAGCCCCTGCTTCCTCCTGCCCCATCGCATCCTGTACTGTCACTATCTGTGACCCCCACCAACTGGAGTACTTCAAGCACAGGGGTGAGGTCTGGGTGCATCTGTGTCCCTACTGCCTGGCACAGCACCGAACATAGAGCAGAGGCTCAGGAAGTGTCTGCTGAGTGGAGCTGAGCCCACCCTGAGGGGACTCAGGGTGCCTTGGTGAGGTTGAGGGTCTCTGGAAAGGACCTCTCAACCCGGAGTGGGCAGGGTGGCCTGAGGGCTGTGGCTGGCTGCCTCAGAGTCTGTATCCAAAGGTGCTCAATGAATGGCCTTTGGCACTGAAGGAGAGGTGGGGGCCTGCATGGGCAGAATCTTCCAGGCCTAGAGGCTCTCCATTCACTCCACCCGCCCCTTCTGATTTCCCTGGGCCAGGCTGTAGGAGCCTGGGGACCCTGGGTGCCTTTGGCCCTTACAGGAGCTCCCCAGTGTGGCTAGAGGGCTGAGAACCACCAGGAGAGGCCCTCCAACCCAGCCTTGGTGCTCAGAGAAGGCTCCCAGGAGAGGGCGGTCTTTTGAGCCAAGGGAGGAGGAATGTAAGTATCCCATAGGCAAGAATCTGTAAATCCTAAGCACCTAAAACAGTGCCTGGCAATTATCTGTTGAAGGAATGAATAAATAAAGGGGAGAGTGAATGAATGGATGTTCACACAATCCTAGGAACCAGCTCCCAAACCGGTCACCCCCACTGGGGTATTGTTCATTCAGGCCGTGTTTACCAAGCACACTGCTGGGTCATGCATGGTGCTAACCCCACAAGCACCCTGTGAGGGGCAGGAGGTGCCAGTCCGTTTTATACAGGAAGGGTCTGGTGCCAATGTGCTCTGGTTCACACTCTAGTTGGGGACAGAGCTGGGATTTGAACCCCAGTCCATCTGGCTCCTAAATATCCCTCAAATCTCTCCTCTCCTCCGTGTTCCCATGCCTAATCTCTCACCTGAATTTTTGGCTTCCTCATCTCCACCTTCCCGAACCTCTCTAGTTCACCCTCCATGCTTGTTAGAGGTGGAATTGTGCTCTGCCCCCCCAATTCGTATGTTGAAAGTTCTAGCCCCCAGTACTTCATGATGTGACTTCATTTGAAAATAAGGTTGTTGCAGATGTTAGTTAAGATGAAGTCATCAAGGTGGGCCCTAGTCCAATATGCCTGGTGTCCTTAGGAAGAGATGAAATTTGTACACAGAGATGCATACTGGGAGAACCACGTAAACACAGATATGACCACCTGCAAGTCAAGGAGAGGGGCCTGGACCAGATCCTTCGCCCACAGTCCTCAGAGTGAATCAACCTTGCCAACACCTTGATTTTGGACTTCTGGCCTCCAGAACCGAGACCATAAATTTCTATTGTTTACACCACCAGTTTGGGGTGCTTTGTTACAGCCCTCCTGTAACAGGGACAGATCTGCCTGTGACCATACTCTGCTTTCAAACTGAAGCGCAAGCTCCTGACCACACACTCGAGGCCCAAGTGCGCCCCTCAGTGCCACCTCAGGGTAAGTGAACCTGAGCACCGCCCCCCCCCCCCCCCCGCCACACCATATGGAATGATAATTCTTGGTACCCCAGTAAGCCATGCCCCCTCACTACCTCTGAACATATGCTGTTCCTGCCTGAATACCCTTCCTTCCTTCTCCTTGGTCAGTCCTCACCTCAAACCCAGACCCCTCCTACTCATCTTTCCCATTCCCACTAGGTCACCTCCTTGCAAAGTGGGCCCCAAGACCCTCACTGTCCCAGAGAGCTCTGACCACTCTTCTCTGCACCCCACTCTGGCTCAGCACACCTGTTGGAGCTCTAGTGACACCCAAGTTTCTATGTATTTGTTCTTACGGCTGCCTCCTCCATCAGACTGGGAATGCCATCGATGGGCTGGCAGCAAGCAGAAGGGAAAAAGTCAATATCTGTGGTGTATAAACCAGGCAAAGGAGGGTAAGCCTTAAAAGCAGACTCCCCCACCCCCACACTTTTGTCCTTTGTCCACCACCCATGGGGCTGACTGCCCCAGGGCTTGGAGTGGATGACAGCATGCGGAGGGGTACGTGTTTCTGTATGTGTACGTGAAGCTGGGTGGGTACATGTATGTCCGTGCTGTGTTCCTGGCTGTACGTGCTGTGGGTGAATGTGTGTACACATACTCGAGTACATGCGTGGGGTGGAGGTAACTGAGCCCACCGCCCGTCTCAACCTGCAGGGCTGCACACCTGAGAAGATGAGCTTCTCCTTCATGATGCTGACATCCCGGCTGGTCCGGCGCACCGCAGCGCTCAGCATGATCTGCTCGGGGTTGTAGCTCCGTATGCCACCCAGGCGCCACCTGCAGAGACGGCCCCATGGGCACAGGTCCTTCCCCACCCTTCCTTGGAGCGAGGATCCTGCCCAATTCCAGAACCTGTCTGGATTGGGCCTGAGAGGCCAGCAGGACTCTTGTCTGACTAGAGATGGGGAAACTGAGGCCCAGAGAAGGGCTTGCGTCAGAGTCCCCTGACTCAGCCAGGGCTCTCCTGCCTCTCTCTTGTCCCCGGAACCCTAGGTCAGCCCTCCTTGCCCAGGAAGATAGTTTGTTTGGGGTTGGTGAGTTCTGTTTTGGGTGCTTGCAGTTGCACGCTGACTTCTGGGGTAAATTGGGGTGGGGGAGCTTAGCAGACCTGACTCTGATGAGCCATCTGTGGGGTACACACCAATCTCAGGGAGTCCTGGCTGATGTGTCGTCCAGCTCCACCATCAGGACCAGGCTGAGTGAAGCCAGTGGGGACACCCCGGAGTGGAAGTGAAAGAGGGGAGGGAGTGAGGGGAGGAGCTGTGAAGACAAGTGGGGAGCTTATCTTCACAGGTTCAGAGACAAGGGTGTCAGTGACTCAGGTCTGTTCCAACAACCCTAGGAGAGTGACCTGTTTCCTCACGGTGAGGCACAGGCTAGATACAGCATTAATCCCTCTGACAGCTGAGGCAGGGATGAGGTGGGGGATAAAATTAAGCCAATGGGCAAGAGGTGGGGCTGTACGGGGCGTGCAGGGGCCAGGAAGAGCTGGGGAACTCGGGCTCCTGTACCTAGCCCACAGCAGTTTTTGCTATTGCAGTACCTCTGAACCAGCCCCAAATCTCTGGTCTCTGAACTTATGACTTGTCCTGCAAACTAGACAGAAAGATTGACTGAACCCCTACCCCCATTCCCACGAAGAGAAGCAGGGATCAGCTTGGAAACAAGAACCCAACCCCTCGGACATTGAGCCCTGTGGGGGTGGTGCGGGCAGCCCGGACTCCATGAGAAATCAGTTGTTTCCAGATGGGGTCAGCACAGCAGAAATGGACAGACAGATGGACAGGCAGATGGGTGAATGAAAAGAACAGACAGACAAGGGGGAAGCAGGAAGCAGAGGGGAAGGCAGCCTGTGCTCTGGCTGGGCTGGCTGCCCTACATGTCCTTGAGGGCAGCGATAGGTCTCTTATCTGCCACTGTGTCCCTGGCACCAACCTCAATGTCTGCTGTGTGGCAGGTGCCCATAGTATTGGTTCAGTGAGTGAATGGAGGAAGGGGGCCCGCAGGGAATGATATTCTCCCTCAGGGTCTCCTCTTCCATCAGTCCTCTGCTGACCCCCAGGAAGACAGTGACACGACCCTGGCTGGACATGTCCATCCCAGCACCTAGGCCACCTTGGCTGGCCCCCACCCAGCACACCGGGGCTCCAAGAGCGAAGGCCTGGCTCCCCGCTGCAGGCCCAGCACAGCACCAGCACATGCGGATGTCTGCTGGCTGCAAATGAAGGACCAGGTACATGTCCCTTTGCTGCACTCAGCCCCTCAGCCCCTCAGCCAGGGAGGGTCCTCTGGAAGCTGGTTAGTGAGGCTGTATAAAGCAGGAGGGCCCAAGGCACTTAGCTAAGGTGAGGGCTTGGACCCCAGGACCTAGGACTCCTGTTGGAAATTAACATCGAACCCAGGAGGAAAGTGTCAGGCCAGGGTCTCTGCAGCCAGGCACATCTAGGACAGGAAGCTCAACCACTGTGGGGTACCCCCAGGGGAAAGGAGGGAGGCTGTGTGTATAAGGGGGGGGGCAGGAGTCACAAAATGAGAGACACAGAGAAAGATAAACAGAGGCAAAGCCAAAAGTGGGAAGGGGGGAACAGAACTTGGTAGGGTAGTGGCGAAGGCCCCTGCGAGTGCTAGAGTTGGTGGCAGGGGAGGGACAGCCAGGCACAGCCCCTCCCCCGAGGGAGCCGCTTTGGTGCTAAGAGAGGCCAGGTCAGCAAACCTGCAGGGAAGCATGGGTTCCCATCCACAGAGACAGCAAGGAGGAACAAAGGGCAGAGGGACACACATGGCAAGATGGGGAGAGAAGGGAGGATTGTGGGGGAGAGAAGGAGGGCAGGGGACAGCAGGAGGCTTCAGGCGAGGGGAGGTGTCTGGGAGGGTGACCCGTGAGGGACCCTGACCCAGGCACCGGCTCAGTGCACGGCAGGTTTTCAGAGGGAACTGGAGAAGGGAATGGCAAGGAAGAGGGAGAAAGAGGGACAGGAGAGGAAGACCACACCAGAATTACCTGATCAAGTGATAGCTGTGAGATGCCAGAGTGCAGCAGAGAGGGGGGTGGGGAGAGAGAGGAGGGACATGCGCCGGATCAGAGCGGTGTGTGACAGAGAGAGAACGTCAGTCAGGAATAGAACGGCCAGTTGTTGTCTGTGGCTGGTTTGGGGCCCCTGCCTGGCCCTAAACCCTCCCCCAGACCAACCCCACTTCCCCACTGCAGCCACCAGCTCAGCTGCTACCCTGACAGGCAGGAGGTCTCCAGCACGGCACACCTGAGTGCCGGTGACAACCCAGGCCCCGGGGAACAGGTCAGGACACAAGCCAAAGTCCACATAGCAAATCATGTCAGAGCTTGGTTGGCTATGGGCTCCTAGCCGGGTACCTGTTCCCGAAGCCACTCAGCTCTGGCTGAGGAGGACGGGCTGCAGGCCACTGGGCAGTCCTCCTCCTACCCTGAACACACTGCCTGGTCAGGGCTTCTCCTGGCCCAGGACTTGGGGAGGTTTGACTGGCTGAGGTGGGGGCTCGCCTGCTGTGGGGCAGGGAAGGCTGTGGAAGGGCGTCCAAGCCTACTCACTTCTGGAGCACGAAGATGCCAATGATGAGGCTGAAGGAGACCAGGTCTGCAGTGACCCACATGAGACAGTACTCGTCCGGGGGCTGTGGACAGATGGCCAGTGGCCAGTTTTCAGTCCTGGCCAGTCCATACTGGGGCCCCAGACCGAGGGTCCATATGGGCAGGGGGACCCACGTCACTATCAGGGATGGGCTGGGAGTATCCAGAGGGGGCTTCGGGGCTTGAGATGATATTTTGTAGGAGTAGGCTCTGAACACTGTAAGCCTGTGTGTGTGTGTGTGTGTAGTATAAAAAAGATCTGTGTGGGGTGTCTGGTGGCTCAGTCATTAAGCATCTGACTTCGGCTCAGGTCATGATCTCACAGTTTGTGAGTTTGAATCCCACATCAGGTGAGCACGAACCCCACTTCGGTGAGCCCCACTTCTCTCTCTGCCCCTCACTCACTTGTACCCCTCCCCTCTTTCTCACTCAAAAAAAAAAAATCTGTGTGATGTTCAGGGTAGAGGTGGCATTTGTGAATAAGCCTGGTGGGTTTGTGTGCTTAAGGGGGGCTCCAAGCAGAAGCTGAGTAACAAAAGACAAATAGCTGAATGTGGGGGTGTAAGTGACTAGTACGTATGCAGGGGTGTGTGTGGCATCTGTGCAGGTGTGAGATTACGTGTGTCACTGTAGGGTGTTGAGTGAAGGCCTGCCCGCTCCCGGGGCCAGGGAGGGCAAAGCCTCCAGTGTAGCCAGGCCTTGATGTCAGGTGAGCTGTGGAGGAGGGACGGGGCCTGGACAAAGGAGCACTTCTTGCTGCCGGTCAGCTGCTGTCGCCTGAACCTCCGAGTGTGCGCACTGCTGGTTCCCAGCAGAGCCTCTGGAGGTTTGCAAGGACCTCTGGTAGGCGGATGGACACAACCATCCATAACCTAGCTCTGGTTACTTGACCCTGACGCTGTCTTAGCCATAACAAGACCCTCAGACTGGCTGTCCTGTCCTCACGGAGATGGCAGTGGGGAGCGAGGGGGAGCATAGTGAGGAGTGGGGGGCTCCCCCAGTGACAGAGCTGGGATGGGAGCCCAGGCCAGTCTATAGGGACCCAATCAACCAGTTGAAAACTGGTTTTATTTGGTGTATTCTCAGAGCAGCTTTAAAATGTTTCCTATCTTTGTCCTGTTGTTACCCTCTTTTTCTAATGCCTTCTCCTCCTTCAAAACAAAATATAACAAACTCCCGAAACCCAACCCCCAAGTAGTAATTTACTCCTCTGGGGCCCTTAAATGATGTTTTTCTCCCTGTGGGTTGGGCCCAGGTTCTTCCCACCCCCCAGCACCTTAGTGCAGACTCCAGAGGCCATGAAGATCTTCCTCTTGCCTCAAGCCTTTACCCCCCACCACGTGCTGCCCCCACCTTTGAGACCTCACCAGAGAGCCCTGAGCATCGAGCCTACCCCCCACCCTGTATCACAGGCTCCCTCTACACCCCCAGGTGCCCTCCTGCACACACCCCCCAAAAATTTCCCAGCTTACCATGATCCAGAGAGGGGAAGGCACCTGGGACAGGGTATGGGAGTTGTCGGAGGTGACAGATGGGACTCCTGCACACCACAGCAAAGAGAAGAGCCACGGTGCATTGACCGTGTAGAGGTTCACACTCAAGTTCCAGGACGCATAGTCCCTGTGGGGCAGGGGGATGGAGGCTGGTCAGCCCTCAGACTGGGGCCTCCGGGCCTGTAAAGCATGCCCCCTTCACAAACCTCATGGCCCTGGAGAAAGGAACACCCACAACTGGCCCTGGAGAAAGGAATCTCCACTCCCAGAGGACCAAACTCAGACAAAACCTGGATCTGCCTGATGCTCTCCACCTCCACTCTTTGAACCAGGAACTCTGTGCATCCAGCCTCCCCCTGGTGAGCTGGGGCAGGCACCTGAGCTCCTGGCGGGACACCTGAGTGTAGCGCAGGTTCAGCCTCTGGATGTGGCCTCTCCGCAGGCTGGCGGCCGCCTCCTTGGAACCTGATGTCTGCTGGAAGCCAGGAGCCACCTTCCGCACGAAGGGCCTCTGCCTGTTAGGCAGCCACATGACCTGCAGGCAGGAGAGGGGGCAGCCTCGGCTTTCTCTTCTGTTAAAGAAGCCTGAAGCCCCTGGAAGGTTTCAGAGAGCTGGGACCTGGCACACAGTGGAGCTTATGTGTAATCATCATTTACAGGGGTCAACCTGGTCCCAGCCAAGGCTGTGCAATTGCTCTGGCAACAACTCACGGAGCTTCCCCTGTAGACCCCTGTCATGACAAGACTGATAACCCAAGCGTCAGTCACTCTATAGGATTCCACCAGTTTAGTGTGCTGCCATAAATTCGTTTTGAATTCCTCTGACCCCCAAGTATTACAGCACAAGGATGCGGGCAGTGCTTCGTGGAAATAGCAGTGTCCCAGAGAACCTGCTCCTGCCCTTTGTACATTTTAAAGGATTTTCTTGTTTCCCTCTTGTCTCCACGACTACCCTGTCAGGAAGGCAAGGGGCATGTTACCCCCATTCTACAAATGTGGAAACTGAGGTCTGGACAGGAGGCACAGTGAAGTTACGCTGGAGTCCTGCTCCAGCCAGGCCTGGGTTTCCAGGGGGGCAGGGCAGGGCTGCTGAGCAGGGCCTCACCTGGTGCTGGGGGAACCCAGAGCGCAGCAAGGCCTCCAGCGTGACATTGAGGAAGCTGCCACGGTAGGGGTGCTCCCGTGGTGGGTCACGCAGGTTGAGCAGCAGCGTGGCATTGCCCTTGGCCAGCTCCAGGAGCTCTGCTAAGCTGCAGATGGACTGGTTCTGGGCCTCCCTGTGGTCGGAGGGTGACAGAGAGCTGGCCGTCCAGAAGGGATCCGTCTGGCAGAGATAGGAACACACATGGCTGCCTCGCCAGCCCTTTGGGGCCTCCGTGTGCCTTCTTGGCCACTAAGCACGGAGACCCCTGAGCTGCCAGTGTCTGCTGGTGTGTGGGTCAGGTAAATTGATAACTGTGGCCCTGTGGGGCTTTTAGAAGACCCCAACCCTAACTTCTCTGGGCCACACTGTTTTCCTGAAAGAATCACCTGCTTGGAACTTATCCCAGACCCCAGCACATTTCTCCTTTAGTAGCATTTCACACCAGAGAACCAATTTCCCTCTAGAGTTTGACAGAGTTAATAGTTTTACCTGTTAACTCTTATCATCACCGCCAACTTTTTCTGATGTGGGAGACAGAACCAGAAGAAGCAGTGACAACCATGAGATCTGGACTTCAGTGGCTGGAGCCGAAGCAGGCCACTAACCAACCTGGCTGTGAGTCATTGATGCTAGGGGACTAGGGGTCATCTGAGCTGATGACCACTCCCGGCCCTCTCACTCCATGGGGTCCCCGCCTGTGCTTTCCATGCCTAGGACTGGGACAGGTACAGCCAGACCTTCAGGAACCACTGGCCGGCATTGAGCCTCTGCAGGATGGTCCAGTTCAGCATGGAGGCGGGCCTGCGGGCGAGCTCCGGAAACTCCTCCTCCACGTTGGTGGTGCGCCGCAGGGTGGTGTCATGCATGAGAAAGGGCACGCCATCCAGGCTACGGGAAGGTGGGGTCCCCAAGTCACTGTCCACCCAGGTCCCTCACCTGCCCACCAGTCATCCCCCCACCAACACACGTAGGCTCCTTCCCATCCACTTATACAACCCCCGTGACATCCAGGCAGGTTTTGCCTCTGTGGACCTCAGGTTCCCTGTCTGCACCGGGAGGGCAGTGGACTCACAGGTGACTCCTTCTGGCTCTCTGTGAGGGTCAGACGGGGTTAGGGACTGCTGAGGATGGAGGGCTGGGTCTATTTTTTCAGCAGCCCTAGCAGATAGTGCTGCCTCGTTTGATAATGGGGAAACTGAGGCTGAGAGGGAAGTACCTAGCTCAAGACCCATTAGCCAGTAAATGGTATAACCTTACTTAGAACCCGGGCCATGTGATGCCATACTAGAACAGTACAAATGCAGGCCCCTTTGACAAATTCCCCCTTCCCACCATCCTAGTCTACCCGTTTGGGGCTGCCGATACCACATATGATGTCATAGTGTGAAATAGTAAAAAGCACCTGTGCCCCCCTGCCTCAAGGCATTTTACCTCCGTCTGCTAGAAAGTTTCGATACACACACAATTCTGTGGTATCTACACTGGGTTATCTAACAATGATATCTATGCTTAGCCCCTCACGTATGTGGGGTCTTGTTCACTACACAACCTGTGTAGCTAAACATGGCAGCCCCGCCTCCTTCCCCTCTCAGAGATAATCTGTTGTGAAATTGGTATGAGTTCTTCTTGACCTTTCATGTTAAGACATACTTTTAAAATCTACACGTTGAAAACGTACAAATCATTTTCTGTGTCTTCTAAATATAATTGACATCACAGTGAATATATCACTCTGTAGTGTGCTCATTCTACCCATTGGTGTTTGAGCCATCTTGCTGAGCCACACAGATCTAGTCTTTCCTTCAAGTAGATCTGTGGCAGGACTCCAGGTCCCAAACACTCACCCCTGCTTGAACCAAGAGCATGTGTTTATTTCCCCATTTTATATCCTGGCATTAGGCACAAACAGGGTGTCAGCCCTGTGGCGGATCATCCAAGCCCCGAGCCCCATCTCTGAGGCTCTGGGACCTGAGGTTTCTCCAGCAGGGTCCTGGATGCGGCAGGGATGAGAGGCCTTGTGGTCCTCTTGACCCCCACACCTACCTGATGGTGACATCAGCCTGTAGCCCATACAGCTTCTGCTCCAGGGCCTTCCGGAAGGACATCCGTGTGTGCTCTGGGGCCAGCTGGGCAGGAAGGGAGAGCCGAGGTTTAGCTGATGTACACCTCCCCAGCCAATCTAGAACCTTCCATGTTGGGAGGCTGGAGTAAGTCTGGTTCTAATTCCAACTCCTCCAAGCAGTAGCTGTGGGACCCTGGACACCCATGCAGCTTCTCAGAGGCTCAGTCTCTTCATCTGTAAAATCATGCCTGCCTCACAGGTTTTTTTGGGGGTGGGGTGGGGAGGAGGCAAGGTGGTTAGTGTTGATGTATATATGGGGGTGTGAGGGTTTTTATACAGTCCTCTGTCTCGTCACAGTCTTGGGCTGGGGTGCAAGCCATGTTTCCTCCCAATTATGCCCGGAGTCTGGGTGGAGATCCCAGAGGGAGAGGGGAGGGGACACAGGATGGCACCGTTTAAGCCATGACAAGGCCATCCCCCAGGCTGTTACATGGATGAAAAGCCCCCAAATATGCTGCCTGACGTACAATAAATGCTTAATAAATGACTCTTAATCCTATAGCATACACGTCAGAAGATCTGGTTCTAGCCCTGGCCCTGCCATAAAGTAACTTTGTAACCGCTGGTGCATCTCTTTCTCCTATGGACCTCAGTTTCCCCATTTTCCCCTTGGGGTATATATTCACTGTTCTCTGAGGGTCCTTCCAGTTGGGAGAGTTGGAGTTTGAAGTCTCCCTCCCTAGTTCTGTCTTGCCTGAAGACCCTGTCATACCCTTTGTTGCCACTGGGGGTCACCACCATATCAAGGAGTGGGCTAGGACCCAGCGCAGTGCGGGCTGGAACAGGGAGGGGAGTGAGGACTCCTGGCAGTGAAGGAATGGGGTGGAAGGGGTTCCCGCAACTGATCTCACTTCCCACAAGACACATGCCCATCTTCTCTCCCTCTGGCCATGCTGCTCCAACGTGTAACACATTACCCTCCCCTGGGAGGCAGCCTGGCATGGCAAGGGCTGTGGGGACTGAGAAGGAGCAATTCGACTTCCCAGTCGCTCACCTTCTGCACCTTGGTTTCTTTAGCTATAAAATAGGCTAGTGTTATCAAGCTCACAGATGAAATAAGGGGCATCAGCAGTCTCTATAACTGAGTTCCTTTCTTCCACTTTTCTTGGGGCAGAGCAGCTTTGGGGGACGTGGCTACCTTCTCCCAGTCAGGTGGGCTGTGTGTGGCCCCACCGAGAGGCGGAACAAGGCCACAGAGACATCTAGAGACAGGCATGGACTCGGTGGAGTTCCTGCCCAGCTCGCCTCTAAACGTCGTGCGGCCAGGCCTCTCACAAGAGGTGCCATTGCTCTTCTGGGGGCTGAGGCTGCAGAAGGTTGACTGTGCGAAGAACACAAAGGAGCACAGCGGGGTCTACAAAGACCCTTGGGGAACAGAGGAAGTGAGTGGGAAGGGCAGAGTCTCTTCTCCAGAGGCTTTTTAGTCAGGTCTCCCGGGGATACGTGCTCGCCTCCCGGAGAGGGAGGCATGGAAACCTAGCCCTCCTTGGCCAGCCTTGGGACTCCAGGAGGGCTCTAAGAAGCATGTGGGATTTCAGGGTGAATTCTTAATCCCTACCTGTCTCATGCCTGAGCCCAAGTGGGGTTCTTTTCTCGAGTGTGTATGTGAGGGGTGGCTGTCACAAACTCAGGTGGGCAGGCCACTGTGGTTAAAAGTCCCGACTTTGGAGTTAGTCTGACCAAATATTAAAGAACACACACATACACACATCCAGCTGCACCCACAGAGGAACCATACACCCAAGGGCACACGGACACACCAAGACAGCAGTGTGCACTTGGGCTTATCACACACAGATGTGTGGATCCAGACCCAATGATACACACAGGTGTAGACACCGATACATGTGCATGCACAGTGACACACGGAGCCATGTCAGACACTCGTGCTAGCCCCTCAGAAGCCACCAAGAGGATGCAATCAGCCAGATGCACAACGTGGGAAATTCTACAGGACAAATGACTCCGTTTCTTTGACAAATAAACAGCATATGGGAAAAAGGGAGGGGGACTGTTCTATACTAAGAGATACTTGGAAGACATGTCAACCGGATGCACTACGTGTTCTCCGTGTGGATCCTGATTTTTAACAACTGTAAAAAGGTATTTTTGAGACAACAAAGGAAAACTTAACATGGATTCAGTATTAGATAATATTAAAGAATTATTATTAATTTTGTTGGGTGTGACAGCAGCATTGTAGTTTTGGCTATGTTTAAAAGAAAAAAGTCCTTATGTATTAGAGATACATATATATGAAGTATATATGGGCAAAATGATAGGATGTTTGGGATTTGTTTTAAAATATTACATCAGAAAAGAAAAAGTAGGGAGACAGATGAAACAAAGGATGGCAAGAACATTGATAAATATTGAAGGTGGTCTTGGATTCCTTATATTATTCTTCATTATATGATTCCTTATACAATTCTTGCCACTTCTGTGAATGTTACTTTTTTCCTACTAAAAAAATGATCCATGCTGGGGCCACCTGGTTCCGTCCCCTTGGCTGAGTGCCCACCCCCCTCGGCACACCTACTTGTCCCCTGGCCTCCAGAGCAGGTGGGTGGGTAATCTGGGTCATGGATGGAAGAGGTGCTGTAACCTTGGGCCCTGCCCACCTGCAAAAGCTATGCTTCTAAATTATCCTCACAATGGTCAGCAGCATGGGGCTCAGAGGGGACTGGTGACCCCCCGAGACACACAGGCAATAGGGGCAAAACTGGACCCCAAATCCAGATCCCTCTGGCTCCAGAGCCATGGCCTTTCCAGCTGTTTGCCTCCTGGAGGTACTGAGACCAGCGAAGGGTGTGTTGGGAGGGTACCAGGGGCCGGTTCAGGCACAGGTATCTGAATCTTACCTACAAAACGGGCACAGTAACACTCAGCACAGGAAGTGGGGAAAAACCTAAGGGTGATTCACAGCCCCACCAGACTTAACACCTCCTTTTAAAAGTTACTTTGTGAGGCTGCCTTGACTGCCCTGAAATTCAATGATACATGGAACTCTCAATCACTGCAAAAAAAAAAAAAAAAAAAAAAAAGAAAGAAAGAAACTCTCACGCAGGCCCCGAGCGCCTCCTGGTGGTGATAATAGGTCCTGCCTCTGTTAAGAACCACAAAGTCAAGGTGTTGGTGCAGGAGAACCCCCTGGTCCAGAGAAGGGAGACAGGCTGCCCCAGAAGCCAGGAATATCTCTCACTCTCTGTGTGCTAGGCTCATAGCTGGGTACTTCACATGGCCCACTGGTGCAGGCACTCTTGTTATCCCAAGACACAAGATGAGGAAACGGGCACAGAGCAGACGTGGATTGGTCCACGCTCCCACAGCTGCCAAAGGGCTGAGGAAGCATGGCTCTGGAGCCACCCTCTAAACTACTGCTGGGTCACAGGGCTCTGACTTTGACTCCCTTCTGTCTCTAATTCAACCCTGTTCAACTACCTTCCCTCTAGCAGTGGGCCCTGAGTTGCACCTGTTCCCTTCTGCACCCCACAGCCCAGAGGGTTCTCCTGCAACCCGGGGACCGGCTGTCCTCCCCACACCCAGCTCCCCCTCTCTCCTGGGCCTTCCCAACCCACAACCTAGCCTGCCTGTATCTTTCCAGGGCCCTCAGGATAAAAACTTAAATCTTTTTAGCGAGATGCCTTCAGGACTCTTCAGGATTCAGTCCCATCTGAGCTCCCCAGCTTTTTCACCAACCCTTCCCATATGCCCCCCAAAAGGGCTAAAGATTCCTGCTATTACCATGTTACACATATTATATCTTCCCTACAAGGAGACAGGTCTTGGCCTGTCTCCCCTAGAATGGCAGAACTGCCCACCCCCCTCTCTGCTCTGTTAGGACCCTCAGGTGGTACTCACCATAGGAGCCCCACGGTGGCCAATGAGGGCAGGCTTGGGGCCCAGGTCCTTTTTCTCCATGATGCAGGGAGATGAGATGGTGAGAGGGGCCAGGTAGAAGGCAAATACCATGGCAAAGAAGATACAGAGAATGGCCACCTGGGAGGCTGCAGACATCGGCCGTGAGTCAGGCTACCTGGTGAGCTGTTTGGCTTTCCACAGGGCCCACCCGTGAATCCTGAGCAGGCTGAGGTTGGGGTGGGGGCCCCTCTCCCCTCTACCTGTCAGGACCCAATGCTTTGAGGGGACCCTACACCATGGCCAGCCCCCATCTGGCTAGGAAGGCGAGCTGGACTTCTAACTCACACACAGACACACAGAGGAGGAAACGTGCAAGGCTGACCGAGGCTGCGACCCTCAGTGGACTCTGTGGGCCACTCTGAACCAGGACCTCCATGCTGAGAGTGGCCACCTAGGTGATGTCCAGGTGGGGACAGGACAAGCTGGTTTTGGTACTTGGGAGGCAGTCATACTTACAGGACCGCTCTGCACGGGCGAACTGTCCTGCCACAATCCAGGAGAGCGCGGTGATGGCGGCCAGGGCCCCCACATGCAGGAATGGCGCTGTGCCCTTGTGTGCGGGAAGGGGCAAGAGGAACCATGAGCTCCCAGCCATGCCTAGGCCCTCTGGTCACCAACACCCTGACAGCCAGCCTATCTGTGTCCGTGGGGTGGGCAACTCTTATCTCTGCAGAAACCCCAAGGTGTAGCCCCCTCCCTGCTCTGACTTGCTCTGTGATCTGGACCCCTCCCTGCCCCCTCTGGGCCTTTGTCTGGAGAGATGTGAGTGATGAAAAGGCACTGCCTTGTGTTGAAGGTCCTGGGGAAGTGGCTGCCCAGCCCTCCCTCACCCCCTCACCTGCAGGGAGATCAGCAGCACCTCCCACTCGTCCTCCCACAGCTGGGCCACGGCCGACATGGCCACCACCGTGGACACCAGGATGACCACCAGCCCCATCTGGAAGGGGAAGAGTCACCAGACAGGAGGTCAGAGCAGGTGTGTCTGGACAGCCTGAGCATCCCCAGTGTGTCCGAGAGAGGGGCAGGGAAGCAGAGACTGCGGAAGAGGCATGGGGAGAAACGGAGAGTGCGAGAGAGACCAACAAAGGGAAGGGGGGAAGCAGAAGAGAGCCAGGCACAACGGAGAGAAAGCCAGAGATGGCTAGCCAGAAATGACAGTGAGAGACAGAGGCAGGAGGAGGCCGGGGGACCTCCAGAGAACAGAAGGGAGGCTGAGAAGGAGAGACAGTGGGAGGAAGCTGGGGGGAGGCGTAGGCGCAGCCCAAGGTTCAGCCCCACTGAGGGTGTGAGGAGGGGAGACTTTTGGCCCGTGGGGGCCTCTTGTGGGCCCAGCCAGTCATGTCGAAGGCCTCACTTAGCCCTGCCAGCAGCCCTTGAGGTGAAGGGTGACTTATCTAGGCCGCAGGGGCAGGAGGCTGGGGAGCCGGGTCCCCTACAGGAGCCGATACCCCCTCAGGCTGGAGCGGGCGGAAGTGAGGCAGAGCTCTGGCCCACTGGCCCCACAGCCGGGGCTCCCGCTCCTGCCCCTGAGCTTCCAGCTTCTACTGTGTTTACGGTGGGGGGGGGGGGGTGCGGGGGGGCTGCCCTCTCGGCTGCCTCCTAGAGGAAACAAGGAGCACACCTTGGAGGGCAGACAAGATGGAAGCTTCAAGCGACAGAGAGCTTTGGGGACAGTTGGGATCTGAAACCTCTCACGCAGCACAAGATGCTCCCCCAGACTAAGCGGAGCCTGGAGCCTGGTTTCTGGCTACTCAGCCCCCAGCCCCACCCTCTACCCCCCTGCTCGGTGCTCATTCCAGGCACCTTCCGCTCACCGCCAAGCCTGGCAACTTAAGGCTCAGGTCACATCTCTACCCCAAAGCCCCCACGCCCCTCTCCATAATGGGCCAAGTCAAGGCCACCGTCCCCTGCCTTCACTGACTTCCTATTGCCGCTGCAAGCTGTTTCCCCACTGCCCCCCTTCCCTTCCTGCTGTGCCTTTCCCGAAGGCGGAGGCGGCTGTGTTGTGAGAGCCCTCCCAAACGGAACTGAACAAGATAGGATGGTGAGGGCAGACGCTGGCTGCTCCATCTTCCCTCCCTGCCAGGCAGAGAAGATTCATTCTGGCCTGGGATTAAGTTTCCCTTTGGAGCTTTGTCATTTGGGCCCATCAGCCCGAAACGAATGTTCCAATAAGAAACAGTAATAAGGCGGAGATGGGTAGGGGCCTTTATGGACTGTAACGTACTGGCCTGGGGCGGGGGGGATGGGGCACGAGAAGAGGAGAAACCCAGGGACACAGAGGAGGGAGGGCCTGTGTGCCTGGGGCAGGGACACCCTGTTTTCCTCACGTTTACTCTTGTAAGGTCCCAGGTGAGGTCATTATCACCTTGATATCACACATAGGGAAACAGCTCAGCAGAAGGGCCGGCTTGCCACGTAGCTCTGAGGGGGCAGATACTGAAGCAAACTCCATGGTCTGTCCCAGAGGTCATACTCTTTCTGGGAAGTCACGCTGCAGTAGAGGGAGGCCAAGGAGTGTCCTGAGGGTCCCCGAGAATCCTCCTCAACACACAGGCTCCCTGCCCCCTGCTGCCCCCTGCAGGCAGGTCCTGGGCACAGCAAATGTCTCTGAAGGGTTGTTCCTGACAGTCTTATTGCATTTAACTGCTAGGGGAAATACTTGCAATAAAACTGATTTCCCATAATCCTAATGCAATTAAAATTTTTATTCTGAGCTTTGCAGCTGCTGTCGTGGCAACCATTATGCTCGGCAGCATTACCGCAGTGTTCAGTGTCTGTGGGACCCCCCCCCCCACGCTGTGTCCTTAAGACACATTACCAGCACTGATCCCCAGCAACGGGACCGTCGATCCTCAAATCGGACCGGAAAGGATAAAGCCCACCCAGAAGGCCCAGAGATGGCCCACTGTCCTCCTCTGAAAGCGGTCTTTGGTCTTCTGTGCAGGTGGGATTGTGGCTTGAGGGGACAGTGGAAGGGACTGAGGACACAGGAGGGACCTCTGTGCAGCAAGCCTCGCCTGCATGCTGGCATCCAGGAGGAGCTGGAAGCCAGCCTGGCAGAGGGGGCAGCAGGTCGGCCTCCTGGGGGCGGCTGGAATCTGGGTTCTACGATCCAAATGGCAGGTGACGGGCCAGGGCTCGGGGCTGCACGAGCCACACCCTTCAGTCAGATCCCAGCCCCTCGGCCTAATGGGAGAGGCTAACCTCCAGAAGCATGTTTCCTGGGCGGTGCAATGGGGGGGATGAGTGCCCACCAGCCAGGGGTTTGGGGATGAGGGAGAGAGAGCAATGGCGTGCTAAGCACAGGGTTGGTACCCAAATAGTAAATGCTTACCAAATGTTAGTGGTGTGATTTGAAAACGTGGGCATAATATCCAATGACCAAGATGATTACCAGGAGTGACTGAAACACTGTGGAAAGTGTCTGACACACAGAGTAAGTGCCCACTACAGGATGGCTACGGCCATCGGCTATCGTGATGCGCGGGGCCCGGCGTGGATGTGCCTTCCTACATACGCTGCAGCTGGAGGGGGAGAGGCTAGACGGCTGGGAAGAACTGGGGAGCCTGGGCCGGTTGTTTGGAGGGAGTCTGAATTCATGGGGAGCGCTGATGAAGGGAACGTGGTCAGATGGTACACAGGCACCAATGGGGCCGGGGGGTGGGGGGGGGGGCAGACGCACAGGCCCTGCCCCAGCTCAGTCAGTACTGCCGCATGACTGTGGCGCCCAGTCCTCTTCCCTGGGCCTCAGGTTGGGTCACTGGCAGACACATCCTCCACGCAGGCCCTGGGCTGGGGACTGCCGCCACTCTGGCAGGGGAGTCAGGCAAGGTCGCAGACGGGGCCGTGGGGTGTGATCAGTGCCGGGACTGGTGGGGGGCACCCTGGGGAGGTGGGGGCTGTGGTGAGAGCCCCTCACAGCAGTGGTGTCTGGGTGGATTCTGGCGTTGTGGGTGGGGGGGGCAGGAAGGGGACATCTCGGGGAAACAACCTCCTGTTTACTGGAAAGCCCCACACTTCTCATCTTCTGGGCCTCTCGACTTGTCTCCTGTTTCTGGGAAACAGGACCTTTGGGAGGACTAGGGTGGATGGGGAAGGTCCCCAAGTAGACACCCAGATCTGCTCACGCTACCCTGCCTGTCCCAAGCGCCCCCACCCCCCTCATTGTCCTGGGCCCCTCTGTTCTGCAGCCCACCCTTACCCATGACCCTAGGGAACCAGAGACTCTCAAAATAAAGATCATGATTAAAACATAATCTAAAATTATAGTTCTTAAAGCAGTATTATATAGACATGAGACCAGGGAGGTAAGTGAAAGTAAATAAAAACAACAACAACCAGGAACAGATCTAAATACATTAAAAAAAAAAAAAAACTAGTCTACTATAAAAGTGGCATCTCACATTAGAGGGGGAGAATGGATTACTGAACAGAGAGTAGGGACCTGGGAAGCCATCTAAAAAAGAACAAAGATCACACTATACTCCCAAATAAACTTCCAAAAAGATAAAACAAATAAATGTTAAAAAAAAAAAATTAGGAACCCAGAAACCTATAATTACCAAATGATACCAACAGAGAAATTTTATCATCTTGGAGTGGGAAAGACTTTTCTTTCTTTCTTTTTTTTTTTTTTAAGTTTATTTAATTTTGAGAGGGCAGGGGAGAGAGAGAGACAGAGGGAGATGGGCAGACAGAAGAGAGAGAGAGAGAGAGAGAGACAGAGAATCTCAAGCAGTTTCTGCACTGTGAGTGCAGAGTCCGATGCAGGGCTCTCAGAGAGAAAGAGATCTCAGAGATCTCACAGAGAGAGAGAGAGAGAGATCATGACCCGAACTGAAATCAAGAGTCAGAAGCTTAACCGACCGAGCCACCCAGCTGTCCCTAGGGAAAGACTTTCCTAAGTCGGACACAAAATCCAGGAGACATAAAAGAGATGACAGATTCCCATCCGGAAAAATAAAAAAATTCCTATGGCAAAAACACAAGCCCAATCGAAAGATGAATTAGGAAGAATCATCTGCAGTTCACTGGCCAAAGGGCTAATTTTCTGAATCTAGAAAGAGCTCCTACAAACTACTACGCAAAAAGCACATCCCACAGCAAAAAGGGCAAAAGAGACGAAGAGCCAGTTTATGAAAAAGGAAACGCAAATGACTCAAGCTTGGGGAAGATGCTGAGTCTAAGTCATCACAAGGGAAATGCAGATTAAAGCTACACCGAGGCTCATCCTCACCCATCACGTTGGCCAAAGTCAAGAAATCTGTGAACACTTGATGGCGAGTGTGCTCTCTAAGCACACTCAGAGGCATGGGTTGGTGGGCCGTGGCAAGGAGGCAGTTTGGCAGGAGCTAGTGAAAGTGGGTGCTCTTTATCTCGCACCTCCCCGCCCGGGTCGCTGCCGCATTGTGCCGCATGCACTGGGACATCGGGCGGGCCCACCAGCCTCGGGAACCAGGGATGAGACAGCGGGGCAGGAGCAAGGGATGGACGTGATGGGAATGTTCTCAATGCACTGAAGGGCAAAGAGCTCTAATTTTGTCAGGGTGCAGAGGTAGCAGGCCGGTACTTGGGTTCAGAGAAGAAGGAAACGAAGAAACCAGATGTGTATTTGCAGGTACTTAAAATATCGCTGGAAGGATAGGAGGGAGATTAACATTGCCTACTTTTTAGTACCTTTTTAATTTTGAACCACGTCCATATAGTAGCTGGTCAAAAATTGGTTAAAACAAAAAAGAATAAGGATTCTTTAGAGTCATAGAAACAGAACAGTAGAACTCTAGCCCCTACTTGAATACTCCTGGCCCCCAGGAACTCCCTTGCTCCAGATGCCATGGCTCCAGCTATGGATCAGCTCTGCCTGGAAAGACCTTCCTCGTGCTGAGACCTCCCGGGAGGGGACAGAGAGGAGAGGAAGGCAGGACTGGCACCCAGGAGCTGGCACTGGCACTGGTGCAGATGAAGGGCTCGGATCCTCCTAGCCCCGGGTACTGGTCTGCAACCCCGGCTGGCTGAGTGCCTCCAGAGGCCTCTCCACTAGGATCAAGCAAGTGTGACCTGGCCTGCTGAGAACCAGGCACGAGCCCAAGGAGGTAACCACGGTGGGTGCCAGCCCCACCCGGGGTGCCAGCTGGTGCAGCTCTTTCAAGTCGGCTGCCCAGCAGAGAGAAGAAAGTGCTTCAAGAGGGGACTTCAGAAGCCCAGAGGACACCTCAGGATACAGTGACAAGCAGGAGGAAGCAGGGAGGGCTGCTGGCTGGTCTTCACTCCTCTCAGAATTCAGTCCCCGGGATCTGACTCCCCCAGCACCTGACCTCGGAGGCCCCCGGATGCCCACTGGCAGCTGCCACTCCACACAGCCCAGCTGGATATGCCCTGTCCCCCTTCTAGCAGGAAGTGAGCCCCTGCCCCTGTCACTCCTCACCCATCTCGTGGGCTCATGGTTACTTCTGGACATTTCTGTCCCTTCCTAAACGGCATGCTCACTCTGAGCCAGGCTCTGGGGAGAAAGAGGTGCCCAGCCTCCCGCCAAGGCCCAGGCATCCCAGGAAGGAGGGGCTCTCCTGATTGGCTTTGTACCACCCCGTGCCCACTGGGGCCTCAAGAAGGGGCAAGCGTGGGCCACATACATTCAGCACCATGCATGCAATAAATGCTCAGAGCGCTGAGGCTCAGAATGTGTGGAGCCTCCCCACTTTGGGCCCAGCCCTGAGTGGGGCACTAGGGACACAGAGATGGGCAAAGCCAATCTGGCCTGCAAGGAGCTCCCAGACTGGGGTGGGCCAGGGTGGGGGAGCAAGGCAGAAATGGACAGCACAGAGGCTCAGGACTATGGCAAGGGAGCCTGCCAGGGCTGGGGGAATCTGAGCAGCCTGTAGGTGGGGGAAGCAAACTAAGAAAGGAGTCCAAAGGAGAGAGAAAGGGAGGGCAAGAGGGAAGAGGTAGAGGAGAGGAGAGGTAGCCATGCTGGCAGGGCCTGGGATATCTCCTGCAGCAGAAGCCGAGGGTGGCTGTCCCAAGCCAGCAGTTGGGAGGTGTTAGCAGGACCCAAGTCATACAGGGCTGTAGTGCCAGTGGGGGAGCTGGGATCGCCCCGGGAGCAAAGGGGAGAGCGGTGGGAAGGGCTTTGAGTTGGGAATAACATCACCAGGTTTACAATGAGCTCACCGATGAAGAGGAGAGGGGGCCAGGGCCGTGACCTGCGTGGGGCAAGCAGCAGCTACAGAGCTAGATTCTTATTAAGTGGGAGACCCTGGGCAAGTTCTCTAACCTCTTCGTACCTCGGTTTGCCCAACTGCAAAATGGGATGATATTAGTACCTACCGCACAGGGCTACCGGTGAGGGTTAAATGAGTTAATATAGGCTAGACGATGAGAACAGTGCCAGGTGTATGGTGAGCACTCCCTTAGCCACTGGAACGGCTGTCATCATGATGCAGAGGAAGGATGGCGTGTCCGAGCTCTTCCTCCGGGGCTGCGGCCTCCCTGCCCCTCCCCCACCCCCCAGGGAGGCAGCCCTTACCTTGTGCAGCCAGTGTAGGTTCATCTGCTGCCCCACGGCGATGTGACATAGTGCCAGGACCTGAAGAGGGGGCCCACGAGGTGACGGTCGGGCACCGTGTGTGACCCAAAGGTTTCTGCTAGCTCCCCAGACACCCTTCTGCCCACTGCTGCTCTGGACCTTGGTCAGAGCAGTCAACAAACCCTCCCTGTAGGCGATGGGAGTGCCCAGCCCAGACTAAGCCTGGCCTCCTCCCCGGTTTTTCTAGGCTGCTAGGCTCCTCCTCCTCTACAGTTTCTCCCTCCACAGGTCACTGGGCGCTTGGGCTGCCCAGTTAATGTTTTGAGAGTTCAGGGCCCCAGGATTCTGAAGCAGACTTGAGCCTAGTCCCCAGGGAGCTCCCAGTCTAGCGTGGGGATCGACCTGAGTCTGAGGGAGTAGAGAATTGTTAGCAAGAACCAAGGCAGAAGTTTCTGGAAGAGACAGTCTGCAGTGGACCCTAACAGCAAGATGGCCCTCGTCACTGGGTCAGGAGGAAAACATTCCAGGATGGGGCAAAAGATGACCTCCCACCTTGGAGGAAGCCGAGCCCCAGAGGGGCAGCAGGCTAGGAGGACCCGGGAAAAGCCAGCTTCCCTTTTTAGGCCAGGGTGGTCCTCCATCGGCCCATGTAAGCCAAGTCTCCCACCCCCTGGGAGCAGGGCCACCTGCCCTCTGAGACGCCCCACGTACCAGGAGGCCTGCGATGTAGGTGAAGGCAGCAGCTGTGGTCATGAGGATGGGCACAGACCAGTCACTCCAGTAGCCCATGCGGTTGTAGAGGTACCTGCCGGGAGGAGAAGGGGTCAGACCTGCACCAGGGAACCAGGAGGTTCCCTTGGGACAGCGGGCTGTCAGCTCTCACACAGCCAGGCTCAGTGACCAGGCCTTGGACCAGTCAGTAATGATGTCACGGTTCCCGTGCTCACCGGTCAGGCTTGTCCAGGGCTCACAGGGGACACCCAGGCATGCCAAGAAGCATAAAGAAAACAATTCCCCATAATTCTACTGCCCAGAAGTAACCGCTGCTGAGACTTTGCAGACTTTTCTTCTGCTGGGTTTCCCTGCCAGGCTTATATATTTGTAAAGCAGCAAAGCCAGGACCCTGCCACGTCTAGCATATGCTTGGTTTGGGCTTTGGAGGGAGGTGCACTGGGTTCAAATCCCCACTCTGCCTCTCACTGGCTTGCAGGACCCTGTGGAGGTGACAGGCTTCCCCGATTCTAAGATGCCATCGATTGTGACATGCGTCTCAATTTCAATGCTAGAGTGTGAAAATTTGGGGTCTTAGGGTTGATACAACATAATACCTGACTTATCTTAGCCTTAGTTTTCTCATCTACAGGATGGAGATAACAAAGTGCCCTTCACAGGGTTTCCTGAGGATGAAGTGAGGCAAGGCACATGATAAGTAATCAATTCTCTTCTTGTTATTAACACAAGAATTTACTGAGGTCAGTAAAAATCCTGAAGAAATTTGATTTTTTGACAGCCCTGTGGCCTGTTGAATTAATGTACCATACGTAGCCAACTTCCTACTGATGAAAACAGTTTCTAATTATTCACTCTTATAAATTAACACAAAAAAGAAAATTTTGTACATAGCTTTCTGTATTATTAATTATTTTCTTAGGATAGACTCCTACGAATAGAATTATAGGGCCAAAGGGAATGGACTTTTTAAGGCTCCTGATAGATACTGCTTAGTTGCTCTCCAGAAAGACTGAACCATCCACATCCTCCCTGTACAACTGAGGAAACTGAGGCTCAGAGAAGGCAGCAATTTACTCAAGGTGGTCAGAGACTCTGAGCCGGCACCAGGCAGTTTCAGGCCTACTGCCATCTCGGGCATGGGCAGGGGTGATGGGAAGGGACACTAGGACACTATGGAGCACCCTGGCCCTCATCTTCAGATTGCAGGGAGAAATCTACTGCTTAGAAGATCACTGAATGCACCCTCCTACAGGTGGAGAAACTGAGGCCCAAAGAAGGGCGGGACTCGCTTCTTAGGAACTGGTCCTGAAAGATGTTTTAGTTCCATTCGTCTCCCACTTTTGGCAGGAAGCCCTCCTGGACAGCAACAGCCCACGTGGCCCCTCCCTAGCTTTCCGCAGCCAGCCCTGACCACCTGCTTCTCGCTCGCAACCCCTCGCTGCGTGAACTATCCCCAGAGGCTGTCGGGACTAGGAGGGCGGGGCCAGGGTCCCCTGAACCCCAGCACTGACTCCAAGAAACCGAGGTGACAGTGACAGGCTGATGGAGCTACAGGCCTTCAGGCCATCCCTAAGTCGCAGGCAGGCCTTCCCCCTGCAGACTCCCCAGCAGGGTAGGCACCCATCCTCTGCGTGAGCTGCCCAGTGACAGGACGCTCAGTCTTTGGGCAGACTGAGGTAGTTCTTAGACAGCGTGATACAGTCAGCCATGCTCAAGTCCCTGTCCTACACCTGCCTGCACCTCGCTGTGTGACTGTGAAAAGTCTACTTAACCTCTCTGAACTCCAGTCTCCTCAGACTGTCCTCAATATATGTTTTGGCACTAAGTGGTTTTGTGGTTGTGGGTGAGTCCTGCCCTCTCTGGGCCTTAGTTTCCCCATCTGTACATGATGCGGGGGGACCTGAGGATCTCCCAGGCAGCAGACCTTCAGCAGAAGTGTCCAATGACTGCAGTGGAGGGCCAGCAGGGAATGTTCCCATTTACGCACAACAGTGCTGACGCTTTGGATACCTGTGAGGATGAATAATTGATTTATGGCATTTAATAAAGGCCAGAGGGCACCTCTGGGACTCAAGCTCGTCTTGCTGGGCTGTAGGGGGACAGCAGCACATCCTTTATTGTGCTCATTAATAACAGAGGCACAGCCTTGTGCCACGCAGAGGGGAGTGGACGCCCAGACTCCATTAACGGAGTCTTAGGATCATCCCAGAATCCTAGAACCACAGCCCGTCAGAAGCCCAGAGTCCTAGAAATCCCCAATTCTAGCATCATGGCCACCTTCCAGCTGGAGATCCGGCCTCCTGGGAAGCAGCCCTGAGGGTGACATGGAGCTCTAAGCCCTCCCATGGCCATCATCTCGTTTCATCCTCAGAAAGACCTGATGAGATTGGAATTATCCCATTTTACGGGAGAGGAAACCGAGCCTGAGAGGCTCACCTTAGTGTGCTCATGGTCACACTGAACTGAGCTGAACTTCTAACCAGAAGGAAAAGACAGCACTGGATAGGGAGTGAGGAGGCCTGGCTTCCAAGCCCCAACTCTGCTCCTCAGCGGCTATGTGATCTTGGGCCTCAGTTTCCACACTTGTCAATGGAGGAGTCTCCATTAGAACCCAGGGAACTTACCCCGATCCCATGCTTTTCACTGTCTGGCAACGGCAGGCAATGGAGACGGGTGAAGAAGAAACAGGTACCCTTGCGTACCCAGGTCCCAGCCTCAGACAGCCCTGCCCTTGGACCCGAGGCTGGTGCCCATAAAGGACCCTGAACTGTCCCAGAACCATAGCATCTGCCGGCCCTGCCCAAAGTCCTGCTCAGGGACTGAGGAGGCCTGCGGTCTGGGGTCACCTCCTCTGCTGAGGCCCTGGTCTTTCTGGGCCTTGGGGTTCTTGCCTACAAAGAGGTTCAGGGGCCCCGGACCCTGGCTGAGCCCTGCCCATCTTATGTTCCTGTTTTCCATGAGAGCAGCACCAGGAAGGAGTTCCCTGTTCCTCCCGGCTGGTCTCAGCTCCTGCCCAGCCTTTGTTCTTTCCAGAGGACCCTGCTCCCCAAAAGCCACACGGAGAGCCCTGAGGGTCAGCCTGGGAGAGAGGCTCCAACCCAAGCCCCGCAGTTCCAGCCCAGGGCCCAGGCCCCCATGTCCCCTGCTTACCCCACACCCACTCACCAGTTGAATTCATCGTAGTCATTGTGGACTTCCCACCAGAAGTAGAGCCAGGTGAGTGTGAGGCCAAAGGTGAAGGTGAGGAGCAGGAACCAGAGGCGTTCCCACTGGAAGAACAGAGCGGGGAAAGGGGTCAGGTGAGGTCAGGGGCTGGATTCTGGGGCCACCTCCCATCTAGAATGTTCTTCCTGCTCTCACTTTATAGCCAAACCTGCCAGGCAGGGATTACTGGCCTCTTCATACTGGTGGGGACCCTGAGGCTCAGAGGGGGAAGCGACCCGCCCAACATCACAGAGCTCAAAGTCACAAAATGGTAGGGAGCTAGGAGCGGGGTCAGGGATCCACCCCCTTGGGCTGAGGCCTTTCCAGTGTGCACCGTTCTCCCCATACTGGCGATGGCTCCCAGGAGCAAAGGCCGTGTCTGCCCTAAGCCTTTTTACCGGCATGGTCATCTGCAGTCTGTGAGGCCACATCGCTTACCTCCTTCCCTTCTCGCACACACCTACAGTGTAGGTATTCTTTCCCACACCTGCCCCATGCTACTGATAAATACACTGAGGCCCGGAGAGGTGAAGCGACTTGTCCTAGTCACACAGCAAGTGAGTGGAGCATTAAAGACCAGTGTCCCAGTCTCTGGCCTCGAAGTGTAGCCTTCTGCCAGCCGTACCAGGCACCGGCCCCTCGGGGCTGGGCCACGTAGCCCCTCTGTCTCCTGCAGGGAGGGGGGTGGGGGCCCCCGACACTGCTGCTTCCAGAGAGGTCCGCAGGCACTTCCGGCTGGGCCCTCAGGTTTATCCCTGCTTTCGTCTGTCGCCTTATCTCAGAAGCACAGCAAGCTGGGAACATCCTGCTCTCTGGGAAACCGCTGAGATCATCAGAACGAACAAACGGCGTTTGAGGGGAAGTCAGCATAGAAGAGAACAAAGACCACCCCCACCTTGAGGGTTTGCAGGGCTTGGGCAGCCTGGGTATCTCTTGCCTGACCGTTGCCCAGAAGGCTTGAGGGCTCCCTGCAGCTCCCTTAGGCTTCTTTGATCCTTCCAGCCCAGAGTCATGGCTCAAACCTCAGCGTAGCCTCTTGATGGCTCCTCACTGCGTAGCCAAGCAGGGGATCCCCTCTGGGGGTGTTCTCTCCACCTCTCTGCCTTCATCCCCTTCCCCAACCAATTCCCTCACCCCGGAAGAGCCATCCCTCCTGGTTTATTTGTCTCACATTCCCATTCACCTTTCAAGTCAGCTCAAATGTCACCTCCTCTGTGAAGTCTTCCTGGACTTCACCTCTGCCGCCCAGCCCACGCTGCTGCCACAGCCTCAGTGCCCCCGACTTTAAACTCACGCCCTGTGCACCGCGATCAGCTCACGTGACTGTGTCTCGCAAGCGACTGCAGGTTCTGCAAGGACACTCCCTTAGCATTTATGACTGCAGGCAGGGACGCAAGTACAAGAAGAGAGAAAGTTCACTCACTGCCCGGGACACCTCCATCCTGTGCCATCAAGAAGACACCACAGTGGAGCGATTATGCACACAGTGTCTGGAGCTTACAAGCCATTTAGCCTCAGGCATCACAAGCTGACATAACCCTTCTGTGCCTCAGTGTATTCCCGTGTGACGTGAGGACAATACTAGTACTTACACCACGGGGTTGACGTGAGCATTAAATGAGATAATACAAGCCAAGTGCTCAGAGCCAGGGCTGGCAAGCAGTCCGTGCTCTAGTAGCACGGCTTCAGGCATGCTCTGCCACGCCCAGCACGCAGGACAGGCCCTCAAACCCCGACGAAGGTCCACACTGAGCACCCACTCCGTGCCTAGCCCTGGGCAGGAGGGTCTGAGCTTGGGTGACGGTGAAAGCAGCCTCCTCCGCTCGCTGTCATGTACAGAGCCAGGCAGCCTTGCTTAGCCCCGCTTTGTACATAAGCAGAGAGGCGGAGGTGAAACCATCTTTCCAGCAGCTGGCGGTGGGTGGTTTCTTAGAGACCGGACCACCCGTGTCTGTCCCACCTGGACAGAGAATGGCACGAGCCCCAGCCCTGGGCCCGTGAGGTGCAGCCTTGCTCAGGAATGGAGAGACCCCAGATAGGAGCAGGGTGAGCCATGTACCTTTCTGGAGCACTGGAACCCAAGAATGGCTGGGACTGTCTGGGGGAGCAGAGAAGGGCTGTAGCTCAGCCACGGGGCTGAGGGCTGGGGGATGCCCCGTCTGAGCCAGCAACCCCAGCCCGGCTGGCCTAGCATCCCCCGGGTCTTGGCTTTCTCCGAGTCCCTCTTGCTGCCTCCAATTCTCATTTGGTCACAAGTAAGAATTCATTCGCCCCTACTTCCTGCAGAGCATAGCTGGCTGCTTCCAGGCCAGCTTAAACATAGGTCCTCGAAGCCTGATCCTTCTCTGGTCATGTCATGCCCAGCCTGAGAATATCACTGGCTTCAGCCCTCACCTCTGCCCTCACACAGCCACTTTACAGGCCACGCTCTGAACTGCCCACAGACCCTCAATAGGCTTCTTCAAGCCCCGTACCTCTGCACAAGCCATACCCTCCATTTAGAAGGCAACCCCTCTCTGGTTCACGGGGCGGCCCTCCTCCTCCCTGAGGCCTTCCCTGTCCCATCAGGTCAATCTCCTGTCCACAGAGCTTCCATAGCCCTGACCCCATGTCTGTTCCAGCATAGACCCCGCAGTTCTAGAACTGTCTTTATATGTCAGTTACCTCTGTTATACTATAAGCACCTTCGAGATCTAGGTGATCTTCCTATTCCCGGCGTGGGGTGGGAACTTAAGAAGAATTTGATAATGATCGGTGAGAAAAGACCCTTTCTCTTACTCTGCCACGAAGATGCCCACCCAGGAGACATTTCACCGGGGGCTTACCATCCCGCCCCCGCAGAGGGGCCCGTGGTCTTCTGCAGACCCCCGGCTGGCAGCAGTGAGTGGCCATCTGTCCGCAGAGATCCCTCCACTTCGGCAGGGGCAAGCTGCTGCACCTCTGGCCACTAGACAGGGTTCTGAGAGGGGCCTGGGTGAGGGGTAGGCCTCAGCCTATGATGGGTCCTGTCCCAGGCAAGCAGCCTGGAATTCAATAGCTGGTGGGACCAGGGGGCTAGCTGTAGGGACAGTGGCAGGTTAGAAAAGCTGCTACACGTGCTGGGGGATGTCCTACGGTGAGTTATGATGCATAACCGAGGAGCAATTCTGACAGGTTTGCTGGGAATACCACAGGCATTGGGGGACCCACAGCAGACAGGCCCTGTGCACTAAGGGCCACTGTCCCCACTTGACCAGATCCTGAGGGTGGGGCAGGAAAGACTGGGTGAGAATGAGGGGCTCCCCTGCCCCAACCCTGGACACCAGATAAGATTAGAGCCGGCAGGTGGATGAGACACTGAGGGCACAGCAGATACGGGGGCAAGGCCGTGGCATTAAGGAATGAGGAACCCCACTATCAGAACTGGCACGAGCTGGGGTCGGGGGCCACCTGGAGATGAAAATCCTGGGAGCTAGAAGCTGGTGGCCCCATGGTCACAGGGAGCCTGTAGACGGGGATGAAGAGACCCGACCCCAGCAGGGAAGCGGCAGGTCACTGTAAGAACAATCAGAGGAAAAACCTGGATGGCGGGGGCTGGAAGAAAGGGGAGGGACAGGCCAGGAACTGGCAGAGGAAGTGGCTCTATCAACAAAGAGGCTGCAAATGGCATTAAGGGTCCTTGTCAGGGCCACTACAGGAGAAAGGCCTGGGCCTGCTCCCAGGCGGTGCGGGCGCTGAGGTCACTGCCAGCTGGGAGGGACGGTGGACCCACCAGCCCTCCATCACCTCTCAGTCCGCCCAGGGCCTGGGACTCTCTCTTTGTGGGGTTTTATCTCCATCCGAGAGCAAATGAGGAAAACCCCCAGGCCTCAGAGAAGGGCCAGCACATTCAGCTGAGCAAGCTGTGGACCTCATCACTAAGAAGTGGCACTAACCTCATGGTTACCATCAGTACACATATTTGCCATGATTGTTTTCCAGTACATGCTGGGCATGAGTCCTGGAGAAGGGGAGACTTTTGCTCATTTGCACAAAGGCTCAGTATGGATGCGTAGGTGGGAGTCAGAGGTTGAAGAACATACCCGAGGTCACCAAGTGGGGGAGGATAGATGTGGGATTGAACTCGGTATCCTGACAGAGGCCCCCATGAGAGCCAGCCCTGTGCAGTTCTCCCCAAAACCCGCCCTTGCCGTCTGGGACCCAGGATGGTAGTCCCAGGCCCAGCCAGGCCCCCTGCGATTCTCGCTCCTCTCTCTCGGGGCTCTACCCCAGGCCAAACCTCCTTCTCCTTCAGGAAACACCCGCATCCCTCCAGGCCTTGAAGACCTCCTTTCCCTGAGTACTTCTGCACAGAGTCGTGGTGCCCGCCAATTTGACCCTCAATCACATTCTGAAATGTGGAGATGAAAATAACCTGGGCTCAGGAGGCCGATGGACCGGTCTCTGCCTCTTGGGCAAGTTAACTCCTCTGAGCCTCAGTTTCCTCGCCTGTAAAACAGGGAGAATAACCCCCTACCTTGGAGGATTGCTATTAAATGAGGTGATATATATCAAGTGGCATACAGTAGGCACATAATAAGGGACGGTTCCCTGGGCTGTGGACTCCTTCAGGGCAGGGATGGCTGAGATACGTCCGCGTACCCTGGGCTCACATCCTGCAGAGCGCAAGGTGATGCTTAGACACGGTGTGAAGGCGTGAACCTGACTGTGACGCGGAGAGGCTTCAGGTCCCCAGTGGACGGGGCCATCATCCAACCCAGACATATCCTCTGGCTGAGGGACCAGGAGAAGGAGCTCCTGTGATACCCAGCCTCCTTCCGTTCAGAGCCTTGTAGCTACCTGAGCAGGACAAGGGTCAGGGAGCTCCTGAGCTGGCTGGGCAGCAGCAGGCACAGGGAGGGGCTGAGAGCAGCTGGGGAGGGGCACAGGCCCGGCCACGAGCTGCGGGGGCCTCTCCATCCCTGTGCCGGGAGCTGGGGGTGATGGAGAGGCGGGGAGACCCAGCCCCAGAGGCCAGGGCATTCAGCCCCGCACCCCCTGCCTCATCTCCTCCCGTTCTTGTCCCCACCCTCCAGAAGACGGGTCCCTCCATCCCGCGCCAGGCGACACTGTGCCAATTTCCCAGACGCCACCGCTCCTCCTCACCGCCTCCTGATGATCGTGGAGTCGTCTCCGGTCCCTCTTCGTCTCCGTCCCGCCCACCCCAGAGCCTTCTGCATTCAGAGAAAAACGTGCTGAAAGAGCTTATGAGCAGCGGGGGCTCGCACAGTCGCCAAGCCTGGCTGCCGCACAAAGCCAGCCCTCCACAGGAAACGCCCGCACAGGCCCGGCTGTGACAGCGTGTTGTACCACTCGCCTGGGGGCCAGGCCCACCCCACACCTCCACCCCAGGCCAGGATGCACGCAGACACCGCTTCCCCTCCTGGGGACCCTGCCCTGGACCCCCAAACGGACCCCGGAGCCTGAATTCCACATGGGCAGCAGGAGCCATCCGTCCTTGACACGGCCACAGACTTCAGATTCACAGGATGGCGGGGACAGCGCTGTTTTGCTAGACTCCTGTTCCCCGCCAGTCCCTGCCTCTGCAGCCCCCAGGGGAGGAGCCCACCCTGCTTCGGCTCCTTAGCTGCAGGGATGGGCGCTCTCCCTCTGGTGCTGCCTGCCTCTTCCTTCTAAGACAGCAGCTGGATAGAGGCAGGCTGCCTTTGGGAGCCCAGCAACACTGGCTTTGAACCCAAGACTGGCCGCCTCCTACTAAATGGGTGACCTTGGGGGAGACATTTATTTATCCTCTCGGGCACCAGCTTCCTGCTCTGTAAAATGGGGCCAGCAGGTCGGCATGCTGCAGAGACCAGCAGGACCTACAGTGAGTCCCTCCGTCCCTCCCTCAGGCGCCACTGACATCCTCGGCCACCACCCTGAAGCTGGTTTTCAGATTCTACACACAACAAGTCCAGTAAAAGGGCAAGAAATTCTGGGGGTCACGGGACCAGGGCACTGCGGGGGGTGTAAACGAGAGTTGGATCTTAATTCTCAGCCCTCCTCCCCAGTAGCCGCATGCCATGGGCTGCTCAGGACCAAGCCTCAGCTTCCTCCTCCATTCACAGGGGTGACATCACCTCTACCTCACGGGAGGGCTGCCAGATATAGATGTAAGCTGTAAGTTGCCAAATCCACGATGGTTCCTATAATTATCGTTTCGCATCTGATAGCCCTTTAATTATGCGAAGACAGTGATCAAGACGTTCCCCCCGCCCCCTGCCCTACACCCAATTTCTTCCGGCTGCTGAGGACAGCCAGCAGCTCACCTGCTCCCAGCCCAGGGTGGGTGTCACCGTTGGTGGGACGCAGAGGGCAGGCCAGCTCTGGAGGCTGCTGTCCTAGGAGCTGGCACAGATGAAGGAAGGAGACCCTGGCATAGCACCTGTCCTGTGCCCCCTCCCAACCCGCATGGCTGGCTGTGGAGGACAGAGCCCTGCGTGGGCTCTTCACAGAGTTGGGGCGAGGTGCCCCTAGGAGTCCTCCACATGCTCCAACTCCTCTCGTCCTCCCCGCAGCTCTGCAAAGCAGGTGTTATAGTTGGAGGAACACAGAGGTCAGCCAGGGGAAGCGGCTTGCCCAAGGCCACAAAGGGCAAATGTAAGAGTGGAGCCAGAATTCACACCCAGGTCTGGGTGCCTTCAGCATCTCCAACTGTCCCAGAGCAACAATGAGCGAGACATGTAATTGTCCTTGTCTGACCAAGGAGGAAATTGGCTCAGAGGGGCCAGGCCTGGCCCAAGGTCACACAGTGAGTCATAGGCAGTACCAGGCCAGGAACCCTGGAATTTTAGACTTAGACAAGAGTTCAGAGATCATCTTGCCTCATCCTCTACAGATTCAATTCAGAGATGGAGAAACAGACCGAAAGAAGGGGAAGAGCCTGGAAGCAAGGACACAAGATTAATAGATAGTAAATTAGTACAGAAAGGATACAGAATTCGACAGATGGAGTGGGGACATCTATTGGTAAAAAATTATACCCCTACCTCACACCCCATACCAAAGCAAATCCCAGCATCTCCCCTCCACACCCTTGCCACCTCTCTCTTCCAGTCATCCTAGATATATGTGCTGTGCCCTGCACAGGGAGATGAATGAGGCCTGGATTCCCCTCTGAGCAACCCCCACAGGTGACTGAGAAGCCAGCAGGCAATTCCCATCCTACGGCCAGTTACGGGAGGAGAGATGGTCTGGAGGGCTTCCCGGAGGAGGGGATGCATGCAGCAAAGCTGGAAGGAATGGGCCTGCTGGGATGACAGGTTAGGGAGCCCGGACTGGGGCAGAGGGAGAGAACAGAAGGTATAAAGGCACAGAGCTCAGCAGCTTTTGTTTGGGAGAACTGGCTTCCTTTGCTATGGGCATATAAAAACTCTATGTAGGAGTATTAACCTTCATACGTGCTGTATATTTTTCTTTTTTAATTTTTTAATATTTACTTTAAAAAAAAAATTTTTTTTTAACGTTTATTCGTTTTTTTGAGACAGAGAGAGATAGAGCATGAATGGGGGAAGGTCAGAGAGAGAGGGAGACACAGAATCTGAAACAGGCTCCAGGCTCTGAGCTGTCAGCCCAGAGCCCGACGCGGGGCTCGAACTCACGGACCGCGAGATCATGACCTGAGCCGAAGTCGGATGCCCAACCGACTGAGCCACCCAGGTGCCCCAGTATTTACTTATTTTTGAGAGAGAGAAAGAGACAGACAGAGTGTGAGCGGGGGAGGGGCAGAGAGACACAGAATCCGAAGCAGGCTCCAGGCTCTGAGCTGTCAGCACAGAGCCTGACACAAGGCTCGAACTAATGAACTGTGAGATCATGACCTGAACTGAAGCTGGATGTTTAACCGGCTGAGCCACCCAGGTGCCCATTTTTCTTTTTTTCAATGTCTTTTTTTTTTTTTTTTTTTTTTTCAGGCGGCAGTGGGTAGGGTGGCGGGAGGCGTGGGCAGAGAAAGAGGGAGACAGAGGATCCAAAGCAGGGTCCACACTGTCAGCACAGAGCCTGATGTGGGGCTCGAACTCATGAGCCGTGAGATCATGAGCTGAGCCGAAGTCAGATGCTTAACCAACTGGGCCACCCAGGCGCTCCTACTGTGTATTTTTTCTTATTTCATCATTTTACTTTAATTTGGTTTATTATGCTTTCTGCATAAAAATTTAAATTTTCATGTAGTCTAATCTACCCTTCTTTTCCTTTATAGGTTTTTGCCTTTGGAACCATGTTTAAGACAGGTAGCCCAAGAGTATATATTTGATTCATATTTTATAGTGGTAATTTCTTGGCTTTACGGTTTACATTCAAACCTGTAATCCACCCAGCTCTCTATATTCATCTGTCTACCGCTCCACACGGATGTATATATACGTGCACGGATAGAGGTTGGAAAGCCATTTCTCTCAAGCGTTAAGATTAGAATTCCATCTACTTTACATCTTTCCAAGTTGTTTGAATTTTCTCAACAAATGTGCACTTCCTCAATAGAGAAAAGGAATTTAAAGATAGAAAAAAAAAATACATTTTAATCCATCTGGAATTTATTTTGGTTTGAGGTAAGAGGCAGAGATCTAATTTTATTTCCACCAAATGGATACTTCAGCTGTCTCTACACGGTTTGTGAAATCTGCCGTCATTTCCACGTTCGTTTACCACACAGAATATCCTCACATGCGTGTGCACTGCTTCTAGGCTTTCTAGTCTGCCCCACGGCAGCCCTTTCCCCGTGTGTGGGTGCTGCTGGGCATGGCTCCTTCCACAGGGCTGAGCCCTGCTCCCTGTGCCACCCCTGGGGTCCCTACTCTGCTTTAAGGTCCTAGAGTCCAGTGGGGCACCTGGGTGGCTGAGTCGGTTGAGCGTCTGTCTGACTTGGGCTCAGGTCATGATTTCACAGTTTGTGGGTCTGAGTCCCGCGCTGGGCTCTGTGCTGACAGCTCAGAGCCTGGAGCCTGCTTTGGATTCTGTGTCTCCCTCTCTCTCTGCCCCTCCCCTGCTCACACTCTTGCTCTCTCTTTCTTTCTCAAAAATAAATAAACATTAAAAAAAAAAAAAAAGTTTGCAGAGTTCAGCTGTGCCCTCAGCACCACACAGCCCTGCAAAGACTGGAGAGCTTGAGGGGTGCCTACCCACAGAGGGCCAGTCTGCCCTCCTGCAGGCTGGATCTCGGGCACGCCAGCTCCTCCTCCACTCATCAGCCTGTTTTCACCCTTGCCACATGCCAAATGGGGGGACTGATGCACCGGAAAAAGTCTGGGAAATGTCAGCTGGGAAGGGTGTGGGGAGCTCCGGGAGGGGAGAGGCAGGCGGGCCCTGGCAGGATTACTTTGGCCCTGACCCAGGAGATTTGGGGGAGGGGGTGGCCCGGGGAGGTTTGAGATGTATTACAGCATTAGGGCCAAGCAGGGAAAGGGATTAGAGTCCCCACCCCCAGCCAGCTCCTGACAGCCTAAGAGGCCGGATTTATTTTTCTGGGCTACAGAGAGCTGGGCAATTAGGCCTCTGTCTGCCCTTGCTTCTGCTGGGGTGCACTCAGAGCGGCTCATTAGGCAGTAGAATTAAACCAAGCCCAGCCTGGAACACCCCGCCTCTCCCCACCCACCCTAGGGGTTGCATCAGCCCATGGGGAGACAGGAGCAGAGGAGCTGGGGTGGGGGGGGGGGCGCTCAGGAGGGATCATCCCAGGCCCTCAGAGGGCCCTGCCAAGGCCACAGGGTGGTGGGTGGCTGCACTGCTGATGCTCCATCTCCTGTCCCACCCAGGCTCCCTAAGCAGACACTCAAGGCAGTCACGGAGCGTTAGCCGCTTCCCAGGGAGGGCCAGGCACCCTCGGCACCATTCAAGGAGGAGCTAGGTGGAGTACAGGGGTTCCTGAAGGCCAGAGATGGCCTGGCTTTATTGCAGCGATAAATCCTCAGCTGTTTGTACCGCAACAAACCAGGGCTCTGCCAGACTCTCCTCTGTCTCTCATGGATGCAATAACATCATCTCCCGTTTTCTTATCGTCATGTCAGCCCTGCAAGGCTTAAAGGATAACATGGGGTCTTATCCCCATTTTAGGAGTGGGAAAACTGGGGATCAGAGGGCGCCCCTCTGACCTGCTGGGCCCCTTTCGGCCAAAGTGCTGGAGAAGGGAACAGCCACCCCTTTGAAAGTTTATAGGGAGAACACATTTTCCCCAGGGTTGGGACGGCGGTCTCTCTTGCACCACACGTGACGTGCATTGGTACCCGTTGTCTAACTGGACCCTTGCGGCGTGAATCTGAACCTCCATCTAACCCGTAAGCAAGCCGAGGCCCAGAGAAGGTCTGGCCTTGCCTGAGGGTCGCACACTAAGTCACGATGTAGACAGGGCAGAGTTCAGGCCACAGCTCCCTGGCAGGGAATACCCAAGCACTTCTGGCTGACTCCAATCACACCCTGGAGCCCAGTGCAAAGGCTCCTTCATCCAGGGAGCCCAGCTTGACTCCCAGTTGGGATCCACTCCCCTGTCAAGGCCCACTTGGTGGCGACAGGACAGGGATGTGGGGAACCAGCTGGGACACTCTCCACCCCTGGGCTCCTGCCCACCGGCAGAGCCCAATCTGGCTCCGAGCGTGGCCTGGGAGGTCCTGCGAAGTCAGCGCCCTCATCTGCCAACCACAGCTGGGGGCACCGGAAGACAGCATGCACCTGTCCATACGTGTATGCTGGCCCTCTCCAGACACCCAATATCTGAGAACTCGTCAGCGGTCCTGCCTCTCCAGGCCCCGTCAGCAGGGTGGCAGGCACAGCCCCTAACTGGCTTGCTCACCGTTCTTCAGGCCCCTGCCTCAACCATCCTCCCAGCCTGGCCCAGGCCCCTCCTCCGAGGCCCAGGCTCCACTCTCACAACACTGAGTCCCTTGGGAAACACAGAAAGTCACAGTCCGAAGGGGCAGCCCAGGCCTGAGGTGCTGTGGGAGCCCGAGGGAGGGAGGCCCGATTCTCTTTTTGTCCAAGGGGGGGTAATTCTTAGAAGGGGTAGGCGTTCGTGACGAGCCTTGAGACATAAAGAGAGAAGGGACATTCCAAGTGAGGGGACAGCCTGAGCAAAAGCAGGATGCTATGAAGGGGTGAGGTTCTCCTGGGAGGGGTAAGGGGTGGGGGGTGGAGGTCTGATGAACATCCCCCAGTGGGGGTCTTCTTGTATGGCTGCAGGGGCTCCTGTCGTAGGAAGTAGGTCTTGGGGGAAGAGAGACTTAGCTGTCTGTGTCCCACCTGCACTGTGCTCTTCCTGGACTCTACAGAGACCACTCTCCCCTCCCACTTGCCCCTGGACACAGCACCATTTCCATCCCTGGAATGGCCTCATCCGGCTAGGCTAGAAATCAGGGGATGGTGGGAGGCATCATAAAGGACTCCCTCAATCTCTTCCACAGCCAGTCTGTTGATTATACCTTCCAAGTGTCTCTAGAATCCCTCCCTTTGCAAGGAACCGGCATACCCCTCCCTGGGGCATGCAAAGCGGCCTCCACCTCTCTCTCTCTCTCTAGTTCCCTGCTCTCCCCACCTCCACCCCAGGTCCCTCGGCGCATCCTCCACAATTTAACCAGACTGGTCCTCGCACAGCCTGAGTCTGACTGGGCTCCCTGGCACAGCCTCAGGCCCAGGCCGTGTGGCTACCACCTTCCCTCCTCACGCGGAGCCACACTGAGGCCAGATTGCTTTCGGTTCCCAAACACAAGAAACTCCAGTACACAAGGAAGCTCTGGTCCGCACGGCTCCCGGTGCCTTGAACACTTCCCCAGCCGGCGGCGAGACAGGACTCACTCCCAGACATCAGGTCAGGCCAGCTCTCCTGCCTGGGGTTTTCCTGGGCCTCAGCAGGGATCATCCTGGGTGGCCTGGGTATGTTGGATCTTGTATGCTCCCCCACCAGCCTGGGAGCCCTTCAAGGGAGGGGGGAGCCGGGTCAGATACTCCTCCCTGACCCCAGGGCCCAGAGCAAGTATCGGGATGGACGGGTGTGTTGATTAAATAAGTAATTAGTGCATCCCAGACAAGACTGTGGGTGTGGAACAGTCTGGACTGGGGATGCAAGCAGGGGGCAATGCAGGCTGTGCCTTCAACCCCCGTGGCTTGAGTAAACCACTCATTCTTCCTGGAGCCTCCTCTGTGAGACAGAGGGGCCAAACGAGCTTTTTAAAAAACAGCCCTCGAAAGGCAAATGTGCTATAGAAACATGAGAGAGGTGACAGTCACTGTCTGTCTTGGGCTGGGAAGTTCCTTCAGGTGTCTGACCTATATGCCTCTTGCTACAGAGAAGCTGGTTTTGACACTATGCTGCCTCCCACAGACACACAGTCTTCAGGGGGCCCTGGGGGACAGCCTGAGAACTGTCTTCTGTCCTACCAAGTCCTTAATTGGCGGCATTAGAGTAATGAGTCACAGACAACAACCAATTAATTATCCCCAGTTATAAAAAGCTTCACTTCCCCTTCCTAGCTGTCGAGTGAGCCAGCCTCCTGCTGCCAGGCTCCTCCACTCCCTAGGGGCTGGGGGCAGAATAGGTCATTTCACCTCTCTGGTCCTCAGTTTCCTGCTTCCTTATTTGTCCAGTGTGTGTCCTGGGGGTGGGGGACAGTACGAGCAAAGGATCGGAGGAGGTGGGAATGCGTCAGGCTGGGGGGACAGGAAGGATAGGCTGGTGTGGCAGGAAGGAGGCTGCCAGCTGGGACCCAGAGGAGGGGGCTCCTCCCGGCTCCCCAGGATCCACTCCTGTACTGCAGGGCCAGCTCTTGATCCCAGAGCCGAGGAAGGCTCCAGGTCTGGCATTCAAGCCACTCCCATTCTTGCCCCGCACACTCCTGGTCTCACGATCTTCTTCCTCCTCCCCAGGCAACTTCCCAAGTGATCCTCCAGGCCCTGCTTTCTTCCCCTTCTTGCAAGTTTTCATTTAATCTCCTACTCCAACCATGCGTGCCCCCTGCCGCCCCCCCCCCTTTATCTTCCTGAGGCTCCTGTTGCAAATCTATCGTGGACTCTCTCCAGTGTGATGTGTGATGCGTGATGTGGCTTTAAGCCTTGAGTTCTCCATCGGCATGACAGTTAACTGCCCCACAGGGGTGACCTAACAAATCAACAGGGCAATGCAGGTAAGCTCTGGGATCCCAGCATACAATAGGTATCCAATAAATGTTAACTGTTACTCTCATGCTTTATTTCCCAGGCTGAGCAAGATCATGAGTGAAATGCTTCTGCGACTCACCCCCAGTCTGTCACCCCATTTCACAGATGAGGACCAGAGAGGTCTGGCTTCACAGAAGAACTTGAGCCAGGGCTTGTCTGAGTTGGGAAAGGCCGGGGGAGGCTCCCCCAAGGGGACTTGAGGGGCGGCAGTACCTGGGCAGAGGGAGGGGCCCCCAAAGTCTGAGGGGAAGTTGGGGATGAGAAGAGACACAGGCCCAAAGTTGGAGCCCCCACGCCTTTTGGAGGCCCTGACAGTGCTCTTTCCCCCCAACCTGTGCTTCCAGAGCTCACCCCAGGGCCTGTTCAGCAAAACTTAGGGAGTTTGCTCCACCAGCTCTGACGCCATCACTGTTCCCCTCACTGTGTCAGGCTAGAGGGCCCAGCCCCCCCGAGGACATCACAGGCCTTGCCCTCGGTCCTCACCCAGCCATCTAAGGAGGGACTGGGGAGAAAGAACAAGGGGGAAAGAGAGAAAAAGGGTGAGCAGGCTGAGGCGGAACCGGGAAGTGGGCGGGGAAGCGGAATGAGGTGAGTGACAGGGAAGGGGGAGTCTCCGTGGTTCGTGGGTCGCCTGAGGTGAGCTCAGCCCTTCCTGTGGAGGCCCGGAGGCTCTGACACCCAGAGCTGTGGCAAAACCCTCTCCAGGCCAAGCTGGCTTGTGGCGCCTGCAGCCCCTACTGCCTTTGTGCCATACCTGGCACGCCAGATCTTGGCATCTGTGGAGCCGGCACCACTCGGGCTCTGAGTCAGTCCAGAACTGGCCTCAGCTCACCACTTCCTCCACCCTGGGGCCCCGTGCTGGTCACAGCCAAGCCCGGTCACTTCCTGACTCTGAAGCCTGGGATGGGCCTGCCCTGGGCGCACTGAGGGGTGTGGGATGTCCTGGAAGCCACGCCTTCCTCCAGTGGCTACTCTGACAGCCAAGGGGCTTGTCGCTGGGGAGCCCAGCCATCCTCCTCCCTCAGCTTCTGCTGTCTTCTCACTCGGAGCTGTTGGACCTACGCTGCCCAGGGCCAGATCCCAACTCTGCCCCTCACTGGCATCCCTGGCTTCTGCTTCCCCATGTGAAATGGTGGCCGCGACATCTAGCTCGAGGGCTCGTTGGGAGGAACGAGTAGCCGTGTGTCAGCGCTCAGCACCGCTCCTGGCACAGACACCCAGATGCCAGCTGCCTGCCAAGCTGCTGCCTTTCCCGACACGGGGAGGCCCTGCTGCCTGCCCCGAGTCCCTGGGGAGAACACAGCTCAGAGCAGATCACAGTAGAAAAGGAATTCTCAAGTCTTGACCCAACCCCTGTTCCACTTCACAGATGGAGAGGCCGAGGCCCTGGAGTCGGGAATGACTTAACGACTAGTCACAGCCAGCACTGTGCCCGTCCCTTAGTGCCATTAGTGCCACCGGCAGCTCCCTCAGTGGGGATGTTATTGCACAGGTGAGAAAGCCCAGAGTCAACTGGGTACAATTTTGTGCAATTTGGTACAACTGGGCGCTATATTTGGACTTAAGCCTGCCTGACTTCCAATCTCATGGCCCACATCACTGTTGGGGAGATCCCACAAACACGTAAGAGGGAAAGGCTGTCCCAGGCAGGGCCGAGGGTAGACTGAGGCTGCCACCCCAGCACTGCAGGGACCTGCCCTGGGGCCTTGTGCAGTCCCCTCCCTCTTCCTAAGCCTCAGCTTAGCATGTGGCCTCCTCTGGGCTGGGAGTGGCAATACATCAGGCCATGTGGCACCTGCTTCTTACCATTTGGGAGTCATGAACCCAGGCTCCTGACTCAGGCTAGTGCTCTGTCGGTCACCAGCACAGGCAGAGAAGGAGGTCAGGATGGTGGACGGGCTTCCCCATCCTCCCCATCCAGAGAGCCTGGTGATACTTGGCCTCTGACCTCAGCTGACCACCCACACCTTTGGCCACTCCAGCCTATTTCAAGGCTGGCTGAATTTGGAGGCTGGCTTCTTTGTTCCGACAAACAGGACAGAGGAGGAAAGCTGTTTACCGGGCAGCAAACCTTTTAGATAAACTCCTTTGACCTCCCTGTCTTCCCTCCTGAAGGAGTTGGGTTCCTTCAGAGAAGAAACTAGATCCATGGGCTGACAGAGACCCAGGGACGGAAGCGTGGCTCGGCTCCGGGTCTGGCCTGGGGTGCCGGCCATTGAAGGAGGCTTTCTTTATCTGGCTGGGCACCTGCTGCCAGCTCCGACAGGCCTGTGGCTCAGGTGACAGAGTCCTGGTGCCAGGCCATGGCCCTGCCAGCTCCCAAGCTCCAGGAGGGCCTGGCACCACCTCCTCACCCTTCCCTCCAACCACTCGCCTGCTTGCCGGCCTGTCTGGATCTGCCAGGAAGCTGAAAACTTCTGTTCACCTTGGGGTGAGCCCTTCCTCTTGGAGTGTCCCTCCTGGAGCGTCCCTCTCTGCCAAGACCTCAGGAGCAGCCCAGGTCCCGTGTGTCAGAGGAGAGCTCACCAGCCTCATCTGTGACAGGGTGGCCTACTTCCTTTCCCACCTGGTCACGTGGATTTAGGAGTGACCACGGGCCCATTTTATAGAAGGAGACACTGAAACCCAGAGGGGCATTGCCCTGTCCAGAGCCACACAGCAGAGTGATGGAGCTGAGACGCTTCCCCCAGGCCCTGGGGCTCCCTAGTCCTCTGACCCCATCCCAGCCTGGCTCACCGGCGTGGTGTCATCGTGGGATCTCTGGTAGCGCTTCCAGCGGCAGCCGTAGATGCCCGTGAGGCAGGAGAGGCACAGCTGTGGCTCATAGTACTGCAGGGGCTGGTGTCTCACCATGCTCTTGCGTGCGGCCCTGGCGCCCGGCCCTCAGGCACCCATGAGGCCCCTGGCCGGTCCTGCAGGAGGAAGCACAGGGGCGTGAGGCAGGGGAGGTGCAGGCAGCCAGCCCCAGCCCCAGCAGAAGGCGCCAGTCCCGCACAGGGCCCCGCGGTAAGGCCCACACCCTTGCCGGCTCCCCGGCAGTCTCCTGCCCCTCACCCCCGACCCGATCCCCCCCAGCCACACCTGCTCTGTCCCTGCTGCCGCTTCCTGTGCCGGGACTGCTTTTCCCTTAGAGCTCCACGGGGCTCCCTCCTCCCCTCCTCTCCTCAGGTCTATGCTCAAATGTTCTTTTCTCAACCAGACTTTCCCAGGCCACCTCCTGTCAAACTGCAACCCCTTCCCATCCTCCCTCAGCCATTCTCAGCTTTATTTTCTCAATCGTGTCCCCCAGTGTATTTTATTTGAAATACAGCAGGCACTGGGTGAACACTTTGCCCCTCAGGTGGCAGGGCCTACGTCCCAAACCCGTTTGATAACCGGACCTGGTGTGCAGTCTGACACCCGGCTGCAGTCAAGCTGGGAAACTGCTCTGGTGCCCCCAAAGTGTTCGCTCCTGTGGGCTCAGGGGGCTGCCCGCTCAGGGAGTTCTGCCCGTGGTCGGTGGAACAATGAATGGTGGCCTGTGGGTCGAGTTGCTGCCATCAGGGCAACTGCCCGACCCTGCCTGGCGCCCAGGAGACACCTGTGGGGGGGTTCGGCCTCTTGGGGCCAGCAAGGGCCAAATGTGGTCAAGTGGCCGCCGGCCTGGGCCCCTCACACACCCCAATGTCAAACATCATCTGATCCTTATCACCACTGTCATTATCATTCCATTGACCGACGAGGGTCCTGGGGCCCAGAGCAGCCAAATAATTTACCCAAGGAGTCAGGATGCAACCCCCCCATCTGTGGGACTCTAGAAACTCGAAGCCACATGTTATGTGTCGGGTCCTATCCTAGGTCCTGGAGACAATATGAACAGGACAGGCACACCGATGCCCTCAGGGCCCCCGTAGGACCCGTGAGAGGCAAAGTCAGTCATTTATTCTGCATTAACTCTTATAGCAGCCTTATGAGATCAAACTCACAAGCCAAAAATTTCACCCTTTATTCTTAATTTTTTTTTAACGTTTATTTATTTTTGGGAGACAGACAGAGTGTGCAAGCAGGGGAGGGGCAGAGAGAGGGGGCGGGGAGAGAACCCCAAGCAGGCTCCATACTCAGTGTGGAGCCTGATGCAGGGCTCAATCTCATGAACCACGAGAGATCATGACCTGAGCTGAAATCAAGAGTTGGATGCTTAACCGACTGAGCCACCCAGGCGCCCCTCCGTGTTTAACCTTTGAAAATGACCAAAAGCTGCTTTGCAAGAACAACAAAGCAGCCGCAGCATTTGACATTCCCCACGTATTATCATTATCACCCCCATTCTACAGATGAGAAATCTGAAGCACAGAAAGGTTTAGCCATTTGCCAAAGGTCACACAGCAGAGCCAGTCAGTCTGGCTCCAAGGGGCCTTGCTCTAGGCCCAGGGTTGGCAAGTTGTAACTCACGTAACTCAATCCAACCAGCCACCTAGTTTTATATAACCCACAAGCTAAGAATGGTTTTTCTATATTTTCACAGTTTGGGGGAACAAATGAAAACAAGAATATTTTGTGACACATGAAAATTATACGAGACTCAGATTTCCGTGTCCATAAATAAAGTTTTATTGGATGCAGCCTCAATCATTTGCTTATGTGTTGTCTATGGCTTCCGTAACTATAACTGCAGAGGTGGGTGATTGTAAGAGAGACTGAATGGCCAACAAAGACTAGAATACATACTGCCCAGCCCTTTTACGGGGGCAGTTTGCTGACCTCAACCCCTGGGCCGGCTATAATGGCTCAGGAGCTGGTATTTTGGAAAGAGTAAGGGGGACCTGTGGGCACTTAACATTGTGCATGGTGGCAGGGGGAGGGGGAGCGGCGGGGGGAGGGGGAGCGGCGGGGCATGCTTCCTGGAGGCAGCACTGAGCTGAGGCCTAAGTGCCCAGGGGCTGCTCCAGAGGGGCGGTCGGTCTGGGCTTCGGGCCTACCCACAGCTTCCACCTCGGTGGCACTCAGGGCCTCGACCTACCCCTGCTCCCCTGCCCCACCCGACCAAATGCTAACCTCAGCACAAGGATTACGGCCTCTGGTCTGTTAGGAGGGGGGAGATGCATTAGGGCCTTGCTGGGAATATTGACTGACCAGGAGCCTCCTAATTGCTGGGAATTGTCTGGCATAGCCTCTGTGCCCGTGGCTCCCCGGGGAGGTATGTGGAATAGGATGCAGCTGCTGAGGGCTCTCTGAGCCAAGCTGAGCCCAGGGCTTAGGGAACAGTGTGCAGTGGGGTGCTCTTGTAGTCTGGTGACTTAGGTCCTGTGGGGTTGTGGAGCGGCAGGGGCAGTTGGGGGAGAAGGCTCTCAGCTTTACTTCATTCCACTCTAGAAGGAGCGTACAAATGTATTCCCACATTCGCAGCCTTCCAGAGGGGGTAGAAGGCCAGATCTTACCCCAAGAGTAGGCCCTCTGCTGGTCAGATCCATCACATCTGTCCCCACCTTTGCTCTGTGGCTGGGGCCTCTAGGGTTCTTCCCTGAGCCTTGGTTTCTGAATCTGTAAAATGGGGTAACAGCCTTTGCCTTGACACCCATAGGAGACCAGACTGGGGGGCGGGTGCCGAGAGGGCACATCACTGCAGTGACTGAGGTATAGCAGGTGGGCGTTCTGTGAACAGGGGCGCACGCCCAGGTCCCCCTGCTCTCACAAGCCTTTCCCAGGAGCCTGGACTGAGTCCCACATGTCCTCTGCCCTCCCCCACCCCCCACCCCCCAACTGAGCATTACAAGGCACCAGGAATGGAAATTGCACTTCAAATCAGGAAAGCAGAACTGCCTGCCCTAGGGCCTCAGCCCAGGGCTCAGCTGATTGTGGCTCTTGGAATCATCTCCCCCCTTGCCCCTGCTTGATGAATTTTCACACCATTCATAACTATAGGGGCATCTTGGGGAGGCAAACCTCTTCTCTCTCCTCTGCATATTCTCCTGGGGCCTTTTGTCCCTTCCCACGGCTTCAGTTACTAGGTGTGGCAAAGCCCACCTGGTGGCTGTGTCCTGATTGAGACAGCCAGAAGCAACTGCCTGTCCCCGGGCGAGTCACCCAGGCCCTGCAGACCCAGCATAGGCCACACTGACCTCTTCAACCTGCTTTTTTTTTTTTTTAATTTTTTTAAATGTTTATTTTGAGAGAGAGAGAGAGAGAGGGGCAGAGAGAGGGAGACACAGAATCCGAAGCAGGCGCCAGGCTCCAAGCTGTCAGCAGAGCCCGACATGGGGCCCAAACCCGTGAAACGCGAGATCACGACCTGAGCTGAAGCCCAATGCCCAACTAACTGAGCCACCCAGGCACCCCAAGGCTTTTAATTTTTTTTAATTTTTTAATGTTTATTTATTTTTGAGAGAGAGAGACAGAGTGTGAGTGGGGGAGGGCAGAGAGAGAGGGAGACCCAGAATGTGAAGCAGGCTCCAGGCTCTGAGTTGTCAGCACAGAGCCCGATGCAGGGCTCAAACTCACCGTCCATGAGATCATGACCTGAGCCAAAGTCAGATGCTTAACCAACTGAGCCGCCCAGGCACCCCGCCCCCCTCCCCCCCCAACCTGCTTCTAACATCCCTCACAGCCTCTTCTCACCATCCCCTTGGCCTGGCTCATGTCTCATCTCTCCCCTAGGTAGGAAATCCTCTGGCCTCCCTCTGGGGATCACACCCCACCAACCCAAGCCCTCACCTGTGGCCAGAGCAAGCTCTTGAACAAATGGTTTCTGATTTCTCCAGCCTTATCCTCCAGAACTTGCTGTCCCTTCAGCTGACTAATACCTACCCATCCTTCAAGTCTCAGCTCAGACATTATCTCCTCCAGGGAGCCTCCCCTGAGATCCAGGTTGGTTAGAGGGTTTCCCAGCTTCCCATAGCCCTCAGTCTTCCCCAGACATCTTGCATGAGCACCATTGATGGGCCTGTCTCCCCCATGGGATGGCTTGAATTATTCCCACATCCCCAGGGACCAGCCATAAGAGGAGGAGGCACCGAGGGCTTCCCGGAAGGTACTTCTGAGGAGGCCCAGAAGTCTTGCTAACAGAGACGTGCTGCCCAGACACTGAGCACTCAAGCAGGCTCCCAGAAACCAGACTCTCCCCAGCCTCCCCTGCCACTTCCTTTTCCCACCAGGGCTAATGGTATTACTTAGGATGGATCGATTTCTCCAAGCCACCTCCAGGACTGCCGGCATCAGCCAAGTTCCCAAGAAATCCCTAGCAGGGAGCTCCTCCTGGCCCTGGGATAAGAGCAAGCCCTCGCTTCTGAGCCTGATGTTCAAGGGCGCCCCTCGGCCCAAACTTCTGTTTTCTGCCTGAACTCCTGGCCCCTGCCCTGAACTTTCATAGCCTCCTGTTTTACACAGGGGAGGGCCTTCAAGGGGTCAGACCCGGGATGGAGTGGGCACCTGCTACAGAGCAGGATATTGGCACTATTAGGGTCCTCTCCCATCCTGACATCCTGAGCACGGACCTGACCCTCCTTCCTGCTTCTACCTCACACGACCATCCTCACCGCCCTGAACGGCGCTGGCTGTAGCCCCCCAAGCCTGTTCTCTTTCCTGAGAGTGGAAAGAACTTCAGGCCAGATGTCAGTGCCCAGGTTCCAGCCCGGTCTTCAACGGACTTGCCGTGTAACCTTGGACAGGTCACTAGCTCTCTCTGAGCCTTACTGTAACCACCCGAGAAACGGGGACTAGATGGAGTGACACAAAAAAGTACCCAAGGCTGCAAAAAAAGGAATCAAACATAGATACATGTTACAACATGAATAAATCTCGAAAACATGATGCAAAGTGAAAGAAGCCAGTTATTACAGAAAGTGACAGGGATTGTACCAAAGTAGAGCTCGACAGCCTTCTTTTATAGTCTAGAAATACTGGCCCCAGGGTGAACAGATGAACAAACCGTGATCCACCCAGACAATGGAAGAGTACTCAGTGATAGAGCGACATGTGCCATCAAGCCACACGAGCACCCGAAGAGACCTTCAAAAGCCTATCGTTAAGTGACGGAAGGCTCCAGACTATATGATTCCAGCTCTGTGACATGCTGGTAAAGATAAAACCATGGGAGTGGTAGAGAGATCAGCGGGTGTCAGGGGTGGGGGGCAGGAGAAGAGCAGAAGATTTCTAGGGCAATGAAACTGTTCTATAGGACACCACAGTGACGGACACATGTCACCATACCTTTGTCAAACCCCACAGAATGCACCACACCAAGAGCGAGCCCCAGCGTAACTATGACTTTAGGTAACACCGTGTCAACATTGTCTCCCGCGGTAACACATGCGCCACCCTAATATAGGATGGTGACAATAAGGGCCACTGTGAGGTGGGGAGGGAGAGTATGGTAGCAGCTCTCTTTCCTTTGGATCGATTCTTGTGTAAACTTAGATACCTCCAAAAAAAGAAAAAAGCCTAGGGGCACCTGGGTGGTTCAGTTAGTTAAGCATCAGACCCTTGATTTTGGCTCAGGTCACGATCTCACAGTTCACGAGTTCAAGCCGCACGTCCGGCTCCATGCTGACAGTGGGGAGCCTGCTTGGGATTCTCTCTCTCTCCTCTCTCTCTGCCCTTCCCCTGCATGCATGTGCTCGCTCTCACATGCACTCGCTATCTCTGTCTCTCAAAATAAACAAACTTAAAAAAAAAAAACCCAAAAGTATATTCATTAAATAGATATGGATTCAACTTCGATATCTCTATCAATGGATTGATCAACAGACAGATAGGCAGGCTGGAGAGATTAAATGATTCACCCAAGACCAAACAGCCGACTGGGGAGAAGGGAGGATTTGAACCCAGGACTGCTGAGTCCTTCCATGGCACCAGCCCCAGAGGGAAGGTCTGCCCACATTCCTGCTGCCTTCCACGGCTGTACCGGCCACAACGCCTGTGTCACTGCAAAATGCATATCAAAGGGCCAAGCCCAATATTTTGGTTGGCACTCGGGGAGCAGGGGCATGGAACAGCACCAAGAACCCAGGGGGAGGGAAAAGGAAACCCCTGACAAGTGTAGGGCTGGAGGAGGAGGAGACCTGACCTTCTCCAGGAGCCTGCTAGGGCCCCAGGGAGGGAGGCAGAGCACGCGTGTGGACAAGGAGAAGTCCCCACTTCTTGTTGGCCATGGCTGGCCTCACGGTCCTCAACCCCAGCTCAGCCTTGGGTGACCTCCGTAAGCCTCTGGCCTCAGCTTTCCTATCTGTATCATGGGATACATGCCACCAGATGGTCCTCAAGGGCCTTTCTGGCACACCCCCCAAAACCTTTTAACCACCTGTCTTCATCACCAGGAGGAAAGCAGAGATGGGGCTGCACAGGGAGGAGGGAAGGACAAGCCCCACAGTCCTCGCCCAGTCTGAGGGGAAGAAGCCCTTCCCTTCCCAGGACTAATGCTGGGAGCCCTGAGCCTGCCCCTGCCTAGAACAGTCAAGATGAGGTTGAGAGCTGCAGGAAGGCCTGAGACAAGGTTAGAGGCCTAGTCATCCTGAGCCCCAGGCCAGGGCTCTGCCCCTGCCCAGGTGCCTTCACCATCTTTGACAGAGACCAAGGTACGGCAATGACCCCAACATTCCCTTGGAGTAAAACCCAAGGCATAAAAGGCACAGGGCTATGAGGACTCCTCCCCATAGTGCTCAGGAAATATGGCCTTGAAGGTAGACCAGGACCTCCCTGGGGTTCCTCCTCACTGCCTTGTCATCCCCTGCTTCCAGTGCAGGTGTGCCCGTGAAACAGACTTAGCTCTGGGCCCCTCTGCCTATCTTCAAGGCCTGGAAAACTCCTCTTGGTCTCAACTCAGCAGCCCCTCCTCCGGGAAACTTTCCCTGCCTGGGTCAGGGTCTCTTCTGGGTCCCATAACTCCCGTGCCTCCGCGGTTCCCAGCACGGATCACCGAAGGCTGGCTTCTTGGAGAAGGTGGATCTAAGCGGAATTCAGAAATAAGGAAGGATTTGTGGCACAAAGTGGGGGAAGCAGGGGCTCTAGGTAGGGGACAGCACAAGGAAAGCCTGGTGACAGGGAGGCATGAGCAGGGCCTCTCTCAGAGCTGAGGGCACCCCCAGGTCCCAGCCAGCAGGTGAAGCCCATGTGGGTTCCATGATGGTGAGGCTGTTGCCAAAAGGAGACTCCTCATCCTCTGGGAGCCCAGGAGCAGCAGGGCACCTCCAGGAAGCTCACCAAACAAGCATACCCAAACCCACGAGACAAATCCCTGGCCCCAGGGCTGGGGCTGGCAGTGGGGGGACAGGGCTCATAATGGGATCAGCCAATCCCAGACCCTACCCCACTGCCCTGAGGCACAGCTTTCGGCAGTTGGCTTCTGAGGAGTGCTCCCACATTTACCACCTTCCCGTCCCTGAGCCTCGTCAGATGGCTAGAATGGGGAGAACTGGCTGCCACCATCTCACTGTGTGGCCTTGGACAAGTCAGTCCACTTCTGTGGGCCTCACAGAAAGCCCTAGATTTAACGAAACCAACAGAGAAGGTAGCCAGATGTAGGGAAGGAAGGAAGTCTGTCAAGGAGGCAGCTGCCAGTGGGGAGAGGCTGGGAGAGGTGCCAGGAGGGAGGCCTCGGAGGTGAAAAGACGAGGCAGGCCAGCAGCCCCAGTCCCTCGTCATGCCTGCTGGTTCTTTGGGAAACAGCTGCTCAGTGGCCAAGGCTGGGGCTCTGCAGGAGCCCTCAAAAGATCAATCAGGCCATAATTAGGGTCGTTATTAATCTCTTTCCACAATGGTGCCAGGCAGCCTGTTTATCCAACACTTCCGTGCCAGGAGACCTCTGATTTCCCTTCCCCTCTGAGCAGGCCAAGCTGGACTATATTCCAGGCAGACTTGCTCCCAACCCTGGCGGTGGCTTCCCTAGTTCTCCCGCCCCTTTTGCCCCTTGCCCACCCCCCCCGCGCCCCCCCCCCCCGGCAGAAAGTTCTCCCTGCTCCTCCCTTGGGAAGGGATGGCTTCCTTGGAACGGTGGCCTCTGGGAGGACTTATTCCCTACCTAAAGCTCTTAAGGTCACTCAGTGAATGTTTAAGTCTCTGCTCAGTACCAGGCACTGCTGGGAGCCAAGCAGGATTCACAGAGAATCGGACACGAACCTTCCTTTCAAGGAGACAACCACACTGCAGCAACAGCAGCTGGGATTACGGCCACGTGCAGTGTTTTCTAGTGCCCAGGAGCCTCCATGCATATCGGCTCATGGAAGCATCTGGCTGATTCCAGAGGTAAGTACCAGATCCCCGTTTTATGGGTGAGGAGGGGAGGCTAGCAGAGGTCAGGATAGGTCTCCTGAGCTGCGCCTGCCGTTGAGGCCCTAGGGGGACAGACCTGCATGTCTGAGGTATGTCTGGGGCTACAGGATTGGACAGGAGTCAGGAATGGACCCTGCCCAGGGGACCTGGCTTCTCTTGGCCTAGGAAGGACCTCTCTTTCCCCAGTCAGGGGTATGAGCGTGGGCTGAGTAGTCACCAAGAGTGTGACCTTGCCTTGCCTGGGATACAGAGCTTAGCATCTCAAAACTCAAAATCTCTCGTTACAGACTCTCTAAACCGGGGTCTCAGAATCACCTCACTCAAGACTCCTATGGTCAAGGAGTCCTGGCGCAATCCAACAGGGATCTAAGAACTATCCTTGGATTTCAGGCTATCCAAGTCCTCAATGTCGCGGCACCGGAGAAGATCTGCAGTCATTCCATCCGGCCTCCCTTCCCATGCAGAAATCCCCTGTACAGTTAGTTCCTAGGGGTGGTTCCCCAGCGGAGTGGCCTGTGTAGGCTTGCATACCGCCCCCCCCCCCCGCCACAGCCCCCTCCCTCCCTGGAGGGCTGAGTGCTTCCGTCTTTAAGCTGCCGGGACCCCTATCACCCCCCTCCCCCACTGGCACTGACAGGTTCTCCCTGGAGCAGGCAGAGTGAGCAAATATTCTCAGGGTTTCTGGCAGGGCCTCAAGGGTCAGCCTGGGGGGCTGGTGGGGTTGGCTTTCACTATTCTCTCACCTCGGTTGACACCCCAGCCTCCCAGGAGCCCAGTGATTCAGTCACAGGGACCAGGCTGGCTTTTTCCGACGCCTCTCCCTGGGTCCCCGGGAAGGAGGAGCCACCCGAAAAGGAGGAAAAGGAGAAAGCTGAGTCTGGCAGAGACTTGCACTGAGCAAACTCGTCCCTGCCCGGTTTTTACCCCCGGAGGGAACAGAGAGCAATGATTTATTTTATTTATTTATGTAAAATAGCAGAGTTATCATCCAAACAGGCTTCCCAAGCAGGCCCTTGGGGATGGGAAGAAAAGCAAGGCCTACCATTTAAGGAATCTTTCTCTTGCTTCCCTCCCCTTACACCTACCTGTCTAGCCTTACCTCCCCCTGCCCCTCCTCACACCATTCTGCTCCAAGCACACCACATTATCCGGCCTCCCCACCTCCACGCCTTTGCTCATGCTGGGCCCTCTGCCAGGAAAGCTCTCCCCACCACCCCAATTCAAATCCTATCCACCTTAACAAATGGACCCTGTGCAAAGCCTGGTCTGATCCCCACCCCCCCCCCGCCCCAGAAGCCCACTGCCTCCTCTCTTTGTGTTCCCGTCATCTGGCAGAGCTCTCGAGACATGATCACAGGCCTCTGTGCCCGGTAATTATCTGCTTCCGTAGCTGCCTTGCCCACCAGACTGAGAGCTTCCCCAGGCAGAGATTTTTAATCCGTTTGGCCAAGTTTTTCTGAAGACCCTGCACCAGGCGATGGGGACACAAGATACCCCAGGCCCCATCCCTGCTAGAGGAGTCACTTTGCAGGGGACCTGTGCCTCTGCACTGGGCCTGGCACCAAGCAGGCACCTGTTTATTTGTGAGTCAGAAAAGCTGCTTACACGTGCAGTGGAAGGAAAGGAGATCACAGCCTCTTAAACCATGCGACTGCAGAGCCACTTCTGAGCCCGATCCCAGTTCTGCTCCTGAATAATAATTAGCCTTTCCCAATTGACAGAAAAAAAAGTTACTATAAAAAAAGTCTCCATTAAGCATTTTCTCCCACAATTTTTGCTTAACCCCTTGATATCTGTTTGCACATATCTGTTCCGGGTCTAGTATAAGGTGACCTCAGAATTAGCACCGAATACTGATTTCCTCACTGTCCCTTCATCTCTCTTCACTGTGGTGTCCTGTGAAAAACAGAAGCCCCTCTACTTCTAGGCACGTCTGAGAACCTGGGGCCTAACCTTTTCTTCCCTCCTCTCGGATTTCTTGGTCTCCATCCGGTAACCAAAGAAAACTGGATTTACTAGAATGCCGAGGAAGAAAGTCACAGGAATTTGCTGGCCTGGCACACCTGGGAGGTTCATGCCAATTCCATGATTCAAGACCTCTAATTCCACCATTTGCTCTTCATTCCTTTGGCTGAAGCATCACCTTCGCCAGGATTATCTTTGAAAATACAGATCTCCTCTGGGAATGGGAGCTCTTTAAACCCCCAAATTGGATGTCAAGGAAACTTCGTTTAATACATGGTTCTAGAGGCAGTAAATCACAGGGATTGAGAATGTGCAATGAGAGTCAGTCTGCCTGGGTTTGAAACCCAGTTCTACCACCTACTAATTGGGAGGATACCACTACACCTCAGTCTCCTTATCCATAAAGCGGGGATAATAGCACCCACCTCATGGGCTGTTGAGGGGATTAAATGAGCTAATACATGTCAGGTGCTTAGACAAGTATCCAGCACACTGGAATAAGTTGTCTAAGAATACTCCAGTTCTTTACTCGCCCATCAAATGGGACAACAATCCCTGTCCCCCTTGATTGGCTTTTTTGTTCTTTGGTTTTTGTAAATTGCAAGGTGCTGTCTCCCTAGGAGAGGTAGATACTGTTTTAGAAGCCAGAGCACTGCTCTCTGTGGCTTGTCCCTATCTCCTTTCTCCCCCCACCCCCCACCCTTCCTTTCTCTTTTCTTTACCTGGAAGAAGGTAGCAGCGGCTGTGAGCAGGGCTCTTTAGGATGTCCCGTCCACGGAGGTGGTGTTGTCACTTCCTTGGGACAGCTGAGGGGACAAGGGGACAAACCCAGTCAGATCACTCATCGGTCCACCCTACCTTCTCCTCTCCCACCTGACCCTTAGCCAGTCCCCATGCTGTGCCCACCCCGTGCTGGGTGTGGGGCCCAGGGATGGGTCACGCCTTGTCCCTGCCCAGGGAAGCTGCTAAGCCGGCGGGTGGTCCAGCTATGGGCCACCAGACACCCCACAAGCAATCCTACCTCCACACGTGCTGCCCACAGACCAGCCCCAACCCCAAACACAGGACAACCAGTACCCTGAACCACTCTTGCCCGCTCCAGAACCCACGTACATGCAATCCAAGTTCCAGCCACTCTGGGGAGAAATTGGGGCTGCGTGTGGCTCCTGGGGGAGCAGAGGCCCTTTTGTGCTGCCCAGAGACCTGCTCCTCTGGAGGTAGCCGCCAAACCAGCTGCTCTTCTAATGCAGCCGATGGGGGAGGGCGGTGGGCTGGAGGCGGGATCTGGGGCACCGCAATTATGTGGCTAACTTCTGACTCATGTACTGGCTCCCCTACCACCAGCTCCTACAGCCGGCAGGGCAGCCCTCCTGCCCGGGAACTGGGAGGAGAGTTGGTTCCGACAGGCCTTGGAGAGAAACGGAGAAGGGACACAGCTCTGGGGCAGCACTGCGGGCTTGCAAGGGATGCTGCCGCGTTGCCCACCAGGGCAGAGCGAGGCTGGCGGGGCCGGGAGCTGGCCTGGCCTTCCCAGAGAGTTGTAGACAGAGCCAGGGTTGGGACCCGGGCCTCTTGGTGCCCTGCAGCCCCAGGACAGGGGTGGCTCAAGCCCATGCCAACATGAGAACTCTCCAACCCGATCAGGCCCTGGAGCCACACCCCAGCAAGAAACACACAGCCAAGCTCGGCCTCAGACCGGAGGGGGACAGAACTGGACTCAGAGACAGCTTAGAGAGGACATCCGGCTACTGAGAGACCCCCGGGGCACCCTAACCCTGCCTCCCTCTACCTGCAGTCCCCAGGTTTCTCACCATGCTCTAAACGCACTGCACTTTACAGTTTACAAAACATACTTCTCTCCTTCGCCTCCCATTCATTATGACCCTAAGTGATGGGTGGAATATAAACACTCTCAATAGAAACATTCTCAAACTTCAGCGTGCAAACAAATCACCCGGAGACCCTGTTAAAACAGTCCGACACAGTAGGTCTACAAGGGGGCCTGAGATCCTTCATTTCTGACCAGCTCCCAGGTGATGCTGGGGCTCAGGTCCAAGGACCACAGTTTGAGTAGCAAGCACATAGTGGTTAACAGCATGGGCACCGGGGTCAAACTGCCCACATCAGAATCTTGGTTCTTACTGTGTAACCTCGGGCAAGTTACTTAACCTCTCTGTGCCTCAATCTCCGTATTATAAAATAGTTACAATGACAACAATAATAGTAAACCTGACTCACAGGGTTGATGTGGGGATTAAATTACGTAAAATGCTTGAAAGTGATTATTATTTCGAAATTTAAAATGAAGGCTCTGAGACGTGGGCGCAGCCAGCAAGGTAGCAGAGCCAGAATTCAACCCCAAATCTCTTCGCATAAATCCTGAGATACCAAGTGACCACAAAAGGTCACAGCCAGCGAGCCCTCCCCCAGGCATGGATATTGAGGCCCAGAGAAGGATAGGGAGCTGACAAGTTCATGAGAAAGTTGGTGTCAGAAATTCAAGTTCATGACTCCCGGCCTCATGTTCTTTCCACTTAACTGTCCTTCTGCTCTGAAGAGAATGTGTCGCAAATTCTCCCTGAGGGCCCGCCCCCGTCTCTGCTTCAGCGGCTACATAGGCAGTGGCCACCCTGGAAGCCAGATGTGGGAAGGGCGGGATGTGGAGGCTGCCCCCTTGCCCACCGTGGCCCGGGCTCAGGTCCCCCTGCTCCCTCAGAGTCCTGCCCACCAGGCCGGGTGAGAACCGTCTGACATCCTCCTTCCTTTTCCATCTCCTACCTCTAATCTGTGGCACTGCTTGGTCTCAGGGTCACCCAGCTGGGGTCGCAGGCAGAAGGTGACGTGGCCTGGGCCTATCTCCACCCCCACGCTGGCTTCCCAGCACGAGACCAGTGGGAGCCTGTGAGTCACTTGAAGGAAGTGTTTGGCCCCAAACAGGAAGTGGCTCTTCAAGCTGAAAAGGGCCCCGAGGCAGGTGGCTGGGTGGCAGAGCCCCAAAAGCCGATTGGGATACAGTAATACCTATTCAGATTTTACCTGAAACTCAAACGTGGCGTCCGTCCTCTACTGTGAAACCTGCCAGGGGCTTTCCTGCTGTGTGACCTTAGGTACACCAGTGCACTTCTCTGAGCCTTGATTCCCTTGTCTGTAGGATCTGGGGCTGCATCACAAGACTGCCTATGGCCTGGCATTCCACAATGAAATGAAGGGTTGGAGGAAGTGAATACAGGTTTTAAATAAATGAGTAAACGCACACACGAGTGAAATGAATGAGTGAACGCAGACACAGAGGTTTAGACACCAGCCATGGCACAAGTTCCATCATTTATCTCTCGTTAAACTGTACGATAGAGATCTCTCTGATGAGATCTCATCCCATCCCCTGAATCACCCTTAGGCGTAGGGCAGAAAGGCCACTGCCCTGAGCCCCACACATCACAGACACATGCTCACAAACGAACGTAGTAGAGAACATACAGGAGCCCCCACCACAGGACATCCGTGGGACCCGGGAGCCTCATCCGCTCCCCTAACACCACTCAGGTTCCGCTGAAACCCTTCTCCATTTCTTGGCGTGAAGAACAAAAGATGATTCTGTCCAGATAAAGGTCTGTGGGTTGCGTTGTTGCGGATGAGGGAGGGGGACACTAGGAGTGGTGGTGGAGGAGGGGACTAAGTAGCAGGAAACATTCCAGAGGCAAATTAAACTTGTCAAATCCTTTCAGACAGCGACTAGCCATAGCTTCTTGCATAACAAAGTGTCTTTCCCAGTAATGCTGAGCAACATTTTCTTTTTATTTGGCTTTTCTCCCTGTTCCAATCTGTGGTTCTAAAAGTACCCATGAATTAGTGCGGTATCCACAATAAATACACAAGGCAGCTGAAGAACATCTTTCAGCATCTAAGAATTCATATTACTCAAATTAATGTAACATGAAGTGTGATGCTAATCCTTCACACTGGCAACCACATGGACACCTGGGACTGTGAATAGGTTCACAGTTACAAATGTTCAAAAATGTGGATATTTCATCTCTAAATAATTTTACTTTAAAACCTGATATTCGTTGATTACAACCTATATAATTTAAAAAAAATTTTTTTTATTAACATCTGTTTATTTTTTGAGAGTCAGAGAGAGACAGGGCACCAGCAGGGGAGGTGCAGAGAGAGGGAGACACAGAATCCGAAACAGGCTCCAGGCTCCGAGCTGTCAGCAGAGAGCCCGACACGGGACTTGAACCCACGAACCGTGAGATCACGACCCGAGCCGAAGTCAGTTGCCCAACCGACTGAGCCACCCAGGCGCCCCACAATGTATATAGTTTTAATATCCATAGATAATTTCAAGGAATGAAAACAAGTTTTGAGGATGTAAGTTCTCCTTTCTTTACACTTACTTTACGTTTTTGATGGAAATATATTCTATACACTTGAAATATAATCGCATTTTATTTTCGATCCTTCAGATGATTACCATCAATATCCAAATTTTATTTTATTTTATTATTATTTTTTTTTAATGTTTATTTATTTTGGGGACAGAGAGAGACAGAGCATGAATGGGGGAGGGGCAGAGAGAGAGGGAGACACAGAATCGGAAGCAGGCTCCAGGCTCTGAGCCATCAGCCCAGAGCCTGACGCGGGGCTCGAACTCACGGACCGCGAGATCGTGACCTGAGCTGAAGTCGGATGCTTAACCGACTGAGCCACCCAGGTGCCCCAATATCCAATTTTTAAATGATGTGAAAATCTTGATTACAACAATACAACTACAGTGATCTTGTAAATATGAAGACAATATATTTTACAAAATAAGTAGCAATGCATCCGAACATCACCAACAAAGCCCCCAGTGTGTACTAATAACTACATTCAGTCTCCTTTGCTATTCAGTCACTGTCAGTTGTATAAAACCTTTATGTGTATATTTCAATTTGTATTATGAAGATATATCTGTCAAGAAGAGAAAATCAAATTATTTCATTGAGCAGTTTCTGAGTTGTGGTATCACCAAATATCTGACAAAGCATATGGGCCTCCATTTGCATTCCCCCCCCCCCCCCCCGGGGCCCAGCAAACTCTGCCCTGGGCCTACCTGTCCACTCCCCGCCCACCAGCTCTCACTTCTGTGGGGCCCAGGCCGCCTGCCCTGGTCACTTCACCTGAGCATCTGCCGGGCTGCCAGCCAGCCCTGTCTTCCCTGGAGTCTGCCTTTTAGAAAGCGCTGTACCCATGAAAGGTCCTCATGCTTAGATGTGGGCCTTATTTCTAGAGCCGACTGGGGTTCCTTCAAGGACAGTGACCGTGACTTGACTAGCATCTCCCTCAGACCTGCTACTCCTTAAAGTCTCTTACCTTCCAGCACCATCTGGGAAGGGACCTGGCCCAGGGGGCCTAGAAGTGTCTGGCAGCCCCCTGGCCATCAGGCTGAGCGGATGGACCCAGTGACCTCTGGTCCCCACAACTGGTTTTCTCCTTTGCACCCCTTCTCAGTCCACCTCTACCCATGCTCCCCTTCGGCCCACTTACTCCGCGCCTACTGGTCACACTGATCCCCTTGGACTAAAGCCACCAGAATGCACGCTCCTGAGAAACCTCCATGTTCCCGGCCCACCACCCTTCCTAGCATCTTTCGCAGAGCGCTTCCAGAGAGCAGGAGCCAGGTTCCGGAGGGGGACAGGGTAGGAGAGACTAGGAGACTAAGCCAGGAGACCTGGGCTCTGAGCCTGGCTTGGCCACTGGCCGGCAGGTCAGCCTCCTCTCTAGGCTCAGGTCTTCGTTCCTCAAATGGGTTATAGCCACCAGCCCAGATTCCCCGTGGGAGGATTGGGGGAGCCCAGCGGACAGGGAGAACCGATGTGATAGGACCTAACGCCATCCGTCTCGTGTTTCCCACTGGCCTGGCGCGTGCCGGTCCATCTACCGCAGCACCGTCGACCACATGCGGAGGGCCGGCCGTAGCCTTGAAAGGGTCAGAGAGTCTGTCCACTCTCTCGTTGGTCTCCCTCAGCCTCCCATTGCCCCTGCACTCTGCAGACGGCAGAACAGCTCAAGGGCTCTGGGTCCCTTGTTCGAGGGCACAGCTATGTGAATGGCAGAGCCAGGGTTCATACTCGGACTCCCAAGCCAGTCTACACAACCATAAATCCAGTCACCAGCACACAGTCCCTGAGCTCTTCTGTGTGCCAGGAGAGGCTCCGAGCCCTGGTGGGGGAGCCCGCTGTCTAATTGTATAGAGAAAGGCACCGAGTGCCCTCCGAACAAAGGAGGCATGAGCTGGGGGTGGGGTGCAGGGGGGCCTTGTTGGCGGATCGGCGCTTTCTCCTAGCCTCACCCCAACCTAGTCCAGCACTGGATCCCCTGGAGGCAGCAACGAATAGCCACGACTGAACAAGTTTGTTTCCTCTGCATCCACCACCCCAGCCAGCCGCTCCCTGCCCGCTCCTTGGAAGGAAGGGTAGGCAGGGAGGAGCCCAGGCCTTGGGATACGTGTGCTAGACATTAAGCCTGAGGAAAGCAGGACCCCGTCCATCTGAGCACAGAACGAACCCTTTCCACAGCACGTCCATAAATGGTTGTCAGAGGAACCAGTGATAAACAGCGCGCACTGACCACTGGGGTCCCTACCTCAGTCCATCGTGTTCATTAAGAACTTAGTGCAGGTTCCAAATCAGACAGGGCTGGGAGCCAGAGCAGAGCTGATAAATGGTAAGGTGCTTCCCTAACCAGCCAGGGGGCAGGAAGCAATTCCTGGCCCTGTCACCTCCACCCTTTTGCTGTGTGATCTTGGGCAAGTCACTTTGCCTCTCTGGGTATCAAACAGGGATTAATACCATGTTGAAATCACCTGACCTGAGGTGGGTGGATACAACACTTTGGTGAGAAACATGGGGCACTGAGGCTCAGAGAGGGGAGCTGACTTGGCCAAGGTCACAGAGCAGGCACAAGAGTCTGAACCAGGACCCAGGCCTGTCATGCTCTACAGCGCTGGACTCCCAAAGGCCTTAGTGAGGAGGCCAGATTGTGAGTGACATCCCTTGTGGTATCACAGGGGTGAGAGAAGGGTTGGGGCAGATTCTATCTGGGCTACCCCAGGAGGACACCACCAGTTAAAGTCATCATCGTCAGAGTCCTGAGAGCATAACTCCTGCTTGTTTGTTTCTGGGACATGCTGACCAACATGAGTTCCAGAAGCAATCCTTAAACACCTGGGCTTTGCCCATAGACATGGTGGGGGGAGGGGGGTGCCGTGGGCCGAGAAGAAAAGTCAAATTCAATTCAGGTGCGGATGGGCCCCAAGGGCCTTGATTTCCTCTGTGGTGCTCAATGCTTCCATGGCCCTGATCTAACCACTGCCCCTGCGCCCTCTGCCATGTCCTGCTCTTCACAGATGCCCCCTAGGCTGTGCAGGCAGGGCTGGAGACGTAAGTGGCACAGAGGCAGACTTCCCCAGAAGGGACTACAGCAAGGCAACCTGGCGAAGGTGGAAAGGCTGCATGAAGCCGAGTCATCAGGGAGAACGTTGGGGGCTGGGGCCACGTCTGCCAGCTGAGGAGCTCTGTGAGTTTCTGCTTCTGGAAGCTGAGAGAGAGCGTGAGCCAGCACCTGGGCCTGGGGGAACAGTGGAAGCACAAGGAAGGTTCTGCCTCTTGGTGGTCCCTCCCAGCAGCCAACATCTGTGGAGGTGTGTGGGTGGACTGCCCTGAGGCTGTTGGAATCCCTTTGCCTGCGGTCATGGCCGGTCCCCAGGGCCCCCTTTTACCGGTGACCACCTGGGTAAAGGTCTAAGTTCTCTAGCATCCTTGCCCTCGGTCAGCTCTGGCCTCATGTCCCCAGAGCTTGCTTCTCCTCCTCTTTCTGGTTCTACTTTCCCTATTACTTTAGCAGCTTCTTTTCTGGAAAACTTCCTAATAAATCACTCTCACGTGAACCCTTGTCTCAGGGTCTGCTTCGAGATCGCCCCACCTCAGACAGCTATGAGGTCAGTGCCATTAATTTTCCCATTTCAGAGACAAGGAAACTGAGGCTGAGACTCGGAGTTGTTCAAGCTCCCCCATGTGGCAAGCAGCAGAACGAACTTGACTTGAGGTGGGCCCCCTGAGGAAAGCCTGGGCCGGCATCATCTGAGCCTCCCACACTCTACCCTCCTGGCCATCTGAGCTAACTTACTTTTTTTCCTTTTTTCTTTTTTTTTATTAGAAGGAAAGCAGGAGAATCTGCAGATGATCCAAGGGGGATGACTAAGTCCTCAGATTCTTCTCGTTGGCTCAGATCCTGTTTTGGTCAATCCTTGTGAATCAGGGCGGGTCTGACATTCTGGGAATGCAGGGAGACTTCAAACCAACTTCATGAAAACAAGTTGTAAAAACACTGGCCGCCACTCAAAGCGGCCGGCTGATCAGCTTGGCTCCGCAGAGCAGGGTTGAACAAGTTCACCAGAAGGGAACGCACAGCAGGAGAGACTTCGGCTAGACCCAGAGGAAGAACTTCCCAGTAATTGGGAAGAAAGGGAGCGCTAGCTGGAAAGGGGGGGGGGGGGGGGGGGAGGGGGACAGACTGGGTGAGACTCGGGCTTGTTCAGGGAAGGAGCCAGCCCAGAAGGGGAGCAGGGCGAAGACGGCTGTGAACACCTGCTCCAGTTCGGCAGACAGCCACCCCCTAACCCGAGGGAGCTGGGCGTGGCCTCCTTGGAAGCCTGAGGATCCGTGCCCTGACCCTCCCAGGCTTTTCTTGTTTGAAGCAGCTATGAAGCCACCCCTAGAGCCCTGCAGACCCAAAACCACCGGAGGCCAACGCCGCCCAGCCCTGAGCTTCAACCACTGACTTGCAACCTGCTTTAGGAGGATGCTCTGAGTTTGTGGGGCTTCTGCCTCCTAGGACGTCAAAAGCCTCTGCATGTAAGGCCCTCCCACCCCCAGGGTGGCCAGATACCCTGGAGCCTGGCAGAGCTCAGGGCAGGACTGAGGGCCGCCACCATGCCACCTCCTCCTCCCCTGCTCTGCACAACCATCCCTCCAGGAAAATCCGCCCCCTCTAGGCGCCCTCCCCCGGGCCCCAGCAGAGAACCGGTACAGGTGTCCACAGCAGCCTCACCCTGCTCCTCCTCCCTCAGCACCTCCTCTGGGCTGGCTCCTTGCAGGCGGCAAAGAATAGGCCCTGAGTCTCACTCGGTCTGTCCCCCTCCACCCCAGCCCAGCTACACCCCTTATTTCCTTCCTTCTCATCCGAATCTCTGAAAGAGTTGTCTACACTCACGTCTCCACTGCCTCCCTCCCACCTGCTGCTAAACCCACAGCCCTGTGCTCCCATCAAGTTCAACCATGGCCTCCACATGAGTGAGCCCACTGTGCAGCTCTCATTCCTCCCTGACACTGTGGGCCTCACCCTCCTTCCGGAAACCTTCTGGACCCTGGCGTCCAGGACACCACTTGCTCTGGTTTCCCTCATTGCCTCCAGGTCCCCCTCTCTGCCCAGAGCCTCGTGCCGCACTTTCTCCTACGCCCTTTGTCCTCCCTTGCCTTTCACACTCTCCTTGTGCAAGATCACCTAGCACCGCTGTCTCTGCCTGGACCACGCTCAAGTCTGGAGTATCCAGGGACCCCTGGTCATCCCGGCCTGGACACCCCAACAGGAACCTCACACCCCCAGTGGCCCAATGATGACTCATCACATTCCCCCAAACCTGCTCCACCCCTGTGCCTTATCTCAAGGCACCTCCATTCTCCAGTCTTCCAGGCCCGGCAGATGAGAATCACCCTTCCCACCCATCTTCCTCAAGCCCCCAGGCCCACCTGGCATCTGTTCTCCACCTCTCCTCCCCTCCCACCAAATAGCCCTGCAGTCTTGGCTCAAACTCCTTCCGCAGGAAGACTTCCTTGACTCTCCTGGTAGACTTGGGCATGCCTTTTCCTGTTTCCATGGGCCCTGCACAGCCCGGTTCAGCAGCCATGCTCGTGTTCAGCTGCACACTGATGCCCCTGGCTGGCTCCAAGAGTAGAGGTGGTGCCTGATTTGATTCTGGGTCCAAGTTCTGCACAGAGAAGCCCCCGGGAGAGGCTTTCCAAATCTGGGGAACTCGTCTTTCTGCTGAATTTGCCCCACTGGTGAGATCTGGACCTCCCCTCAGCCCACACAGCTGCCAGAGCAAGGGCTGTCTCTGCTCCACCCTTCCTCGGGGCTTAAAACACATGAGCACTTGGCCCCTTGTGGACACATTCTAACCCGTCTGCCATTTATAAGGAGAGACCCCATGGGGCCTGCAGGAAACCCCTCTCATACATGTGCTAGCACATGCACAAACACACAGAGGCAGACATACACAAACTTAGAGCACATATTCACAGGCAGACCCAGGCAATACACATGGACACGTGAATACACACAGGCTCATGGAGGCACACGCAGGTGTAGACAGGCCCATAGCTGTAGCACTCTGGAAGCAGTGTGGTCTTGGGCTTCTGCTTCCCTCACGGACACCACGGGTGCCAGGAGTCAAGGTCAGCTTGGCTGGAGCTCAGGGTTGTCTCTCACAGCTGCATGCAGGGCAGGGGCTGGGGCTGGGGCTGGGGCGGGAGGAGACAGCAACCCATACTTGCTCTGCTGTTTCGACCCTTCCTTCCCTCTCAGTTTCCATAAACTCTTCCTCTGGGAAGCCCTCCCTCTCAGTGTTAGGTGGGGAGGTTGCCCCCGAAGGGGATCCTGCCTGGATCCCACCCCAATGGTTCCCTTGGGCCCCTTCTCACGTGTAAGGGAAGGGCTGGACCAGCCCCGTCACAAGCTCAGAGCTTTCAGGGTCAAGACCAAGTCCCTTTTCCCAGCGCTAGTCCAGCCTTGCCTCCACATAGCAGCTCAAATCCCTCTCCCGAGTAATCCTTGGCGGATCCCTTTCCCAGATGCAGCACCAGCATCAGAGATTATCGCTCAGCACCGGAGGGCCCATCTAATCCTCAGGACAGCCCTGCTGGGGTTGGTGCGCTCCTGCTCCTTTTACAGGTGAGAGACAAGGTGACTTTCCCAGGACTACATAGCTGCTAAAGAGCCCCTTCTTCTCTTTCCTTGAAATCAGGTTCCCGACCTCCAAATCCACGACCTCCCTCAGGAGGGAGCACTGGCCTTAGAGAGTGGCTGGGGGGAGGCTTCGGGGGTGGAGGGTGGAGGATCTCGTAGGGAGGAGCCCTGCACCCGAAGAGCACCTGTTCCTGTCAAACTGAATCAGAGGCAGCCCTCAGTGCCACTGCACCTGCTGCAGCCATGTGGCCAGCTTGAGGCTGGATCCTTTGCTAACTTGCTGTGGCATTTGGAGCAAGTCACTGGGCCTCAGTTTCCCAATCTGTAATGTGAGCGGGGTGGACACTACAACCCCCGGGATCTGTTCCATTTGGACCCTGTGAAGCTGCACACTAGGCAGGGGTGTTGGAAGGGGAGACCATGAGGGTGGCGGTGGGGGGGGGGGGGCGTCCCCCGCAGATGGGGCTGAGGCATGAGGAGGAGGCCATTGAGAGTTCTCTGGCCCTGCCAGCTTCCCTAGGGTTGTCTGCTAGGCTCTTCCAGACCCCTCTGCCAAGGCAGACACCCTCCCACCCTTCCATCTCCCCTTGCAGCAGAGAAAAATTGCAAAGTGTCCAATATACCAGAAGGGGAGAAAAGGCAAGTGAGTGTGGGTATGCTCATCACATGCAAAACTGATGCAAACGCCCTGGGCAAACACGCGGGCACAAGTCCCATCATTCCTGCCCTCTCCCCATACTCCCTAAGTCCAGTACCTCCCCCAGTTCTGCTGGTCACACCTCAGAAGTGGCTTCCTCATTAGGGTACTCCAGCCCTTCATATCTCTGCCTGAGAAACAGCCAAGAACTCCCTGGGAGCCACAGGATCAAATCCCATCCGCAAAACTTTTCTCAGCCTGGCCTCCATTCACTTTCCCGGCCCCCCTCCCCCACCTCACCTCAGGGGAGCCCCTGCCACCAGGAGCTAAGTCCAGGCCTCAGGAACTTTACGCTCCACACCTTCACACAGCTCGTTCCCTTTGCACAGAGGGCCCTCCCACTTGCCCCTGCTTGTTGAATTCCTATAGATCCCTCAATACCCAAATGAGAAATGCTACAGTTCATCGAATTGGCTTCCGCATTGGGAATCAGGTCTTAAAATCAGCACATCATGAGTAAATTGCATACGGTCACCCTTGACTATATATAGCTATCGCTTATATACAATGCCTAGTCACCGTTCTAGACAGCTCCCGTGTTTTGACTTACCTAACTCTCACGACTGTGGCAGACTGTATTTTCAAAGACAACTGCAACAGTAGCTTTCACCCCACATGCGCCTCCTACAATGTTCCTAGGGAGAGGTAGGGTTTAGGCTACCCCCACTTGAATCTGGGGGGTGCTTGGGAGTAATGGCAGAAGTGACCCTACGAGACTCCCAAGGCCAGTTCATCGAATGTGATGCAGCTTCTGTGGAGTTCACTGGGGTACCCCTGCTGGAGTGTTGGGCCACCATGTAGACAACCTGACTGCTCTGAGGCTCCCAGAGGAGCTCACAGATGGAAACAAAGCCCGGAAACTACATAAAGATCAAGAGAGGCCCAGCCAACCTCCAGCTGCCTGAGCTCCTCATTGCTGTAGCCATCATCTGGCTTATAACCATGTCAGAAACACTGAGCCAGAACCACTCGGCTGAGCCCATTAAAAAAATTTTTTTAACGTTATTTTTAAGAGAGAGAGAGACAGAGTGTGAGTGGGGGAGGGGCAGAGAGAGAGGGAGACACAGAATCCGAAGCAGGCTCCAGGCTCTGAGCTGTCAGCACAGAGCCCAACGCGGGGCTCGAACTCACAAACCATGAGATCATGACCTGAGCTGAAGTTGGACGCTTAACTGACTGCGCCACCCAGGTGCCCCTCAGCTGAGCCCATTTTAGATTGCCAAGCTATACAAACTGAGATAATAAAATGGTTGTTCTTATATAAAGTCACTGAATTGCAAGGCGATTTGTAATAACAGTCACTGGAACATCGTTATCCCCACTTTAGGGAAAAAGAATCAGAGGCAGACAGGTTAAGCAATTTGGCCAAGATCACAGAGCAGAGTCAGGCAATTGGCAGAGTCAGGATTGGAACACAGGCAGTTCAGCCCCAGAATCCACACTATTTACTGCTACACCGCACTAACTGCCTTCGAGGTCGGCTTGGTCTCCAGGCCCACAGCAGGCCTCGGGGAGTGTTTGCTGAATTGATGACTAGGGAAGGAATAAGCAAATGAACAGGTGAGTGAAAGCAGAGTGTGAGCTCCCAGGTGCACGGCAGGACCTCAGACAAGCCTGAACCATGCAAAGGAGTCCGACACGAGCCCCTCATCGCTGGGACAGTGCTGCTGTCCACAGCCCTGGGAGAAGGTGGCCATCAGAGGAGCCCAGCTGATGCTACCTGCCTCTGGCCCTGTACAGAGGAGCCTGAGATGCTCATCTCTCTGCTCCCTGCCTCCCCCAGCCCTGCATGCCACAGGATTACACACAGGCCCCTGGAGAGCCAGTCCCCCCTGAGGACCAGGCCTATGGATCCTGGAGACCACAGCAGGAAAGTCCCTGGGCCGGAAGGCTGGAGACCTTAGTTTAATCCTGCCGTGGCCACTGTCTGACTGTGCAGACTTGGGCAAGTCTCTGCCCCTCTGTGGGCCCAGGTGCTCTCCCGCTCCACTGCTGTAAGATTCACCAGATGCTGAGCTGGCCTCGTAGAAGGGGGTTAAGGTGGGCTTGGCATGTGGATCCCCTAAACCCCAAAAGGTATCTGTCCCAAGATGGAAAGTGCATGATGAGAATGAATCCCCCCACCCCCGCTTCACTGTCTTGCCGGGCATTTCTACACGCACAATTTCTAATCCCTGCAGCCCCTCCCCCCGCAGGCACAGCAGTAAGGGGCAAAGGACTCAGACCCACAGCTCAAGTGATGCTAGAAGCCAGGGCCCAAACCAGGCCGGCTCACCTCCCAAACCCCCCACTCTTCACAGTAGCAAGAGGTGACGCAACCCACAAGTCCAGTGGCAAAATGGATAAACATGTGGTATGCATGCACCCTGTAATATTATTCAGCCGCTAAAAAGGGAAGGAAACCTTGTCACATGCTACAACATGGACAAACCATGAGGACATTACACCGAGTGAAATAAGCCAGTTGCAAAAAGACAAACACAGTGTGATCTCACGTATATGAGGTATTTAGAGTAGTCAAATTCCTAGTGGGATGCAGGTTGCCAGGGGCTGGGGGCTGGGGGGCAGGGGCGGAAGGGAGAGTGGCAGTTTCCTGGGTATTTCAGTCTTGCTAGTTGAAAAGTTCTGGAGATCTGTTGTGCAACAATGTGAATAAAGTGAACACTACTAAGCTGTACCCTTGAAAGTTATTAAGATGCTGGGGCGCCTGGGTGGTTTAGTTGGTGAAGTGTCCAAGCCTTGATTTTGGTTCAGGTCATGATCTCACGGTTTATGGGTTTGAGCCCCATGTCGGGCTCTGCACTGGCAGCATGGAGCCTGCTTGGGATTCTCTCTCTCTCCTTCTCTGTCTGCCCCTCCCCTGCTCGCTCACTCTCTCTCTCTCTCTCAAAATAAACTTAAAAAAAATTATTAAGATGGTAAATTTTAAGTCATGTGTATTTTAGCACAGCTAAAAAAAAAATCCCCCACTCTTGGGGTAGAGAGGGAGGTTACAAGGGCTTTAGGGAGGGGAGTCCAGGCAGGCTCCACAGAAGGGGGGGGCTTTGAGTTGGGCAGGATTTGGGTAAGTGCAGATGGTTCTGGGGCATGACAGGCTTGCACCTTTGGCCCCTGCTTCCCTCCTTCTCTCCTAGGATCTGGCTGACTCCGCCCCCCAGCCCACAACAGCCCTTCAGATCTGCACGCCAAAGCAGTGCCCAAAGGGGAGCAGGCACTGGAAGAAAGAAGGGATTTCTTAAATACCTACTATGTACTCCCAGCCCACTTGCTTCATGCCCCCTATCCTTCTGGGGCACGGTCTTCCCATCTGTACAACCGAAGGGTGACCCAGGATTCCTCCCAGTTCTCACACTGGCAATAATCTCTGAGGGGAGAGGGAGGTGGGAGGCACCAAGGACCTGCAGAGAGGGGGACGAGGATACTCACTGTTCAAAAGTCCAGGAATCTGGTGCTGTGGCCTCGTGATCCTGCCCCAAGCAGCTTCTGTCCACTTCACAGAAGGGGAATCTGAGCCCCAATGGGATCTGGTTTTGTTCCAACTCAACAAACAGGTGCCTGCACCTACTCTGTTTGTGACAGGATCACAATTCCTCTTCCCAATCCAGTCCTGGAGTAACATAAAGGAAAGCACAATTCGCGGCACCTGGGCGGCTCAGTCAGTTAAGCATATGACTTCAGCTCAGACTATGATCTCACAGTTCATGAGTTCGAGCCCCACGACAGGTTCTGTGCTGACAGCTCAGAGCCTGGAGCCTGCTTGGGATTCTGTGTCTCCGTTTCTCTCTGCCCCTTCCCCGCTTATGCTCTCTCTCTCTTTCTCTCTCTCTCAAAAACAATCATTAAAATAAAAATTTAAAAAAAAAGTAAAGCACAAAAGTCATTGCACCAAGACAAGTCCTCCATGCCTAGGGCTTTCTCCAGGAATTGAGACTCTCACCTCTCCCCCGACTCAGGAATCTTTTGCCCCCAGAAGGAACGAGGTGGGACAGTCCTTGGTTCCAATCTCAGCTCTGCCATGTACTAGCTGGACATCATCCCTATGATGTCCATGAGGACACCTCCCAGCTGCACCCCTCTGAGGGTTGATGAGGCACAGGCACAAACACAGAGCCCAGCAGGGTCTGGCATACAGTAGGCACTCAATAAATGGCCACCATCGACAGCTCTCTCCTTGAAGACAAAGCCATTTTCGTGGCTCTGTTTGCTCCTCTCAGAGCCCAGTTTGTTTGTTTGAACACTTCCCAGAGAGCTTTTTCCCCCAGGAACACTGGGTGATGCTCCCTAGCCAGCCCCAGGGACGAGACGGAAGGAGCAATGAGCCTCACTGATGGAAAAAAAAAATCAAATCATCATCACGTGGAAACAAGAGAGAAGTCCTGGGGAAGCCCGTGGTGGCCCCAGCACCCTTCACCCACCTTCTCCCTCCTCCACCCAGGAGGACCCACAATGGCCCCAGATCCTGCTTAATAAGCCCCCTGGGCCAGGCTGGGAGGCCTGATGCGATCTGGCTGCTACTTAAATCACACAAAGCCTTCTATTCTTAGCTGAGCAGGGGCCTAGTTCCTTGCCAGCTGCCGGTCAGCTCTGTCAGCCCCGTGGTGCAGGCCTGGGGGTCAACCGTGACCACAAGGAGGTGTCAGGCGGCCCTTGACCTTCCTGAAGCCTGAGGCCTGCGTGAGGGGGGCTGCAGAGCACAGCCCTGAGGCCGGAAAGGAAGGTGAGGCTGGGTTCTCTGCCCTGGGCCACTGGCCTGCACCCCGGGCCACCCTCCTGCAGAGCCCCCAAGCACCCACTATGTGTCACTTGTGCTTTTTTTCCCCAGTAGAGTTTTATAGGGCATTTCTCACAAGAGTCTCACAACCCTGAGAGTTAGGTATCCATGACCTCCCTTTTACGGGAACGGGGAGACTGGAGACTCACCCTGGGCCACTGGCAAATACGCAGAATCACACCTCACACCCAGGGCTGCCTGGCTGCAGAGCGTCGCCTGTCCCAACAGGAAGGTCCCCCATACCTGCTGACCCAGAAGCTCCTCTGCTGGGGTCATCGGTGTGAGAACACGTCTAAGCTGCACTGACCTTTTCAAGGAGCTGAACAGAAGTTTTCTTTCTCCTGCTTGGACACCACATCATGCCCCCAAAGTCCTGATTTCTTTGCTCTGGGCTATAATTAGATCCTCCCTGAAAATCGGTGGCCTACTATGTGCCCGGCACCTTCCTGGATGTCCCACCTGCTGGGTGTTTTGATCTGACCTTACGGTAGCCTCGTGAGGTTGGCCTTGTCGTCAGCATTTTACAGACGAGGCCGTGTCACAGATCTAAGGTTGCACGAGCACCGCACGGAGCTGGACAGAAACCGGGGTGTGTCAGGCCTTTTTAAGATGGGGGAGAACTGCTGCTTATGTTTACTGGCTCTTCTTTCAATAAACTGCTTAAGTTTACGTTCCCGTTCCATGATATCCTTCCCCCTGCCGGCCCCCTCTGCCCTGCCCCCGTGCCAGCCCAAGCAGAGCCAGCATCTGTGATCCCTCTGGGTGCTGGCTGAGTCCAGCTGTCTGCCGGGAGCCCCCCTGCTGGGGCCGGGACACCATCTGGGAGCCTCTCAGGAACAAGGGCATTGAAAGGGACCCTCAGAACTCTGGGAGAAGAGATGCTGGGCAGAGCCCAGTCCTGTCCCCCTGCGCCTCATCATGGGCACAGTGGCTGTGACCAAGGATTCTGCATGACAAGGTGTAGGCCCCCCGAGAGCAAGCAACTAAGCCCTGCTGAAATAAAGCAGCATCCACACCACCAGAGATCTGAGTCGTCCCGACTGACACGTCCTGGCACCAACTGGGAAGTGGAGGGGATGGGCGGGGAGGGGGGGGGGAGGGGGGGAGGGGGGGGAGGGTGACTGTCTTGTTCTGCCCACGGGCCCCAACCACTCCCCTCCCCACCAGCTACCCAAGGACACAGGCCTGTAGGTGGGCAGGCCCTGTTGGACCCCAGCCCTGTGAACAGGACAGGTAAGCTGGGGAGGGGGGAGTTCCTCACATGTGTTCCCCACCCTTCCCTAGAGACCAGGACCCAACGCCCTGCAGGCGTCTGGGAAGCAGCTGGGGAGGGGGCGGTATCTGGTCCAGCCCCCAGCAGACAGGACGGGTGGTGCTGTCTCTCCTCCTATTGGAATGCACGCAGACACTGGAGTGTAAACACAGCCCTGGCCTGCATGTGCTCCTTGTACATAATTCATGGGCTCCTATGGCTTTGGCCTGGATAAAATGTACTCAGCAGGAGAAACCTGCATGGAAAATGGTATGCGGTGCCCAGGGAGCACTTCCAGGAAAGGAGTGAGTGGGCCAGAGGCCTGGGAGATTATAGTGGGCAAATAAACGTTATTTACAATACTGGTTTCCACACGTGTGGGATAAGTTAGTTTCCTACACCTTTCACAGACTACAGCTCAATGAATCTTCACAAAAGGTCAGTGTGGAAATTACTATGATTCCCATTTTACAGATGAGGAAACTGAGGCTCAGGGGTTAAGTAACTTACCCATTTTCCCAAAGAAGGAAGAAGCAGAACTTCCTACCCTGCACCAAACAGCTTCAGATACACAACCTGCAACCATAGGCTGGCTCGACTCCCCTTACCCCCCAGTTACAGTCTGGAGCCTTAGAAGAGCCAGCAAGCAATGAGGACACCGAGGCACTTCATCCTGAGCCCAGTGCCCAACTGCTGAAGAAAGACAGTGAGGAGTGAATTCCAGCAGCAGAGCCAGCGTGACCTCCGCCCCGGCCAACGGGCTGCCCCCTGTCCAGGGAGCCTCTGGCCCCTGCCCAGCTAGGGCAGCCCAGCGGACCTCAGGCTAGAGGGGAAATGCTCTGGGTCTTGCCCTGCACACACATCAAGAATCCCTGAGAGTCCTTCAAGGCTGGAGGGGAAGTGCTAGGTGACGTTGACTGACATGAGCACGAGCCACTCAAGGTCCAGAGAGGGGGAACCACTTGTTCAAGGTTCTGCAGAAGAGTCTGGCCAGTCCACAAACTGGGCACCGCCGGGTGCCAGACACGCTGGGATGAATGCGACATACCCTGCTGGTGTTCGGACCCTCATGATCTGCCTCAGGTAGCTTCTCCAGCCCCATCTCCAACAAACCGCCTTTCCTCCCTCTTCCCCCACCACCCTGGCTCCTTACAGCACCCCGAAGACGTAACCCACCCGTTGCCACCTTTATACCTTTGCTCAGGCTCCTGTCTTCCCAGGATGCTTGCCCACCCCCACACCTCCCACTATAACCTCTGTGCTTCTTTGCAGAGCCTCACTCAAGATCTCCCAGCTGCCCTTGCCCACTCCCTCCCTCCTTGCCTCCTCTGAGCCTCCCCACACTCCTGACCTCCCTGACAACATCTGTTCACTCTGCCCAGGGTAACTGTTCCTGGAACTGGCTCACTCACACCCCTCAGGACCCGGGACTAAAGCCCCCGACGAAATGAACTTCACACACCCACCCACCACAAAGACCCTGAACAGTTCAGAAGAACCACTTATTCCTTTTAAGGCTTGTATTTGTCTTTCTTTAAAAACGCTTCGTGGGCACGGGGAAATGAAATGGAAGGTTCCTTAGTCAGACGCATCTTGGCATTTCCAAATGCTGGCTCTGTGCCTGGCACACAGTAGATGTCTGAGATATGGTCGTGTGGTGGACGAGCGAATAAAAATATCTCCACCTTGCACTTCCTCCCGCTGCCTGAACCTCCGCCATTATTATCAATTCTGTCCTGGGGCTAAACCATGTTCCCTGTGATCCTCTTTCAAAATGCAAACAGCCGTGGGCAAGAAAGAAGCTCTAGCTGGAGGCTTCCGGTACAAAATAAGAAAGTACGGGTTTGCTGATCTGGCTCTTCCCAAAGTGTTCTCTCTAGGCTATTAGTCCCAGACCCCGCTTGGTGACAAAGGAGTTGCATGCTGAAGCAAGCCTGGGAGTTGGGAAAGGCTGGCTGCGTACCGCACCACCTGTTGGGAGACTAATTTACATCAACACATTAAAAGCCCTGAGATGGGGCGCCTGGGTGGCTCAGTCGGTTGAGCGTCCGACTTCGGCTCAGGTCACGATCTCATGGTCCGTGAGTTCAAGCCCCGCGTCAGGCTCTGTGCTGACCGCTCAGAGCCTGGAGCCTGTTTCAGATTCTGTGTCTCCCTCTCTCTCTGACCCTCCCCCGTTCATGCTCTGTCTCTCTCTGTCTCAAAAATAAACGTTAAAAAAAAAAGCCCTGAGAAGTCCTGTTTCGATTTATGTGACCTAGCATTTCTCGAATTTGTATGCTCATGCGTCCCGGGACCCTTACCCTTGCCGGGAACTAGGGCTCCTCAGAGCAGTTTGGGAAGTGTGGACTGGATGGTGTGAGCAGGTCCACTGCAGGCCGAGGTATGCGCGCTGAAAGGGTGTTTGTGTCTGGCATACAGCCAAGGCCACATTTCCTCGTGCTGACCATTGTACAGAGGCACAGGTCTGGCCTAAGCCATCACCAGTGATCTTTTGTGACAGAAACAGAAAATGAATGGGGCATCATACAGCTTACAGATGGAGGACAGAGGAGAGGGAACAGGTGACAGGCCAGGCTGGAGACCTGAGTTCCCATTGCAATTCCGTGCTCACTGCTGGCTACTGGGCAGGAGACCTCATCTTGCTGAGCTTTGCTTTTATCATCCGCAGAACCGGGCTAAAGCCATTCTCAGGGCTGTTGTAAAGACTCAGTGTGGTAATGCACTCAGAGGCAGATCATAAACTGTAGGTCCTGTACTGGCATTTGCTATGTACACATCATTATTTCCCTGCGTGCACTGCCAGGAGGGTGTGGTCATGTCTTGACTGATCACATGCCACTGCAGAAGTCCTCCATCAGGACGGACGGACGGATGGATGGATGGAATCCCTAGCAAGACCCAGAATCAACAATGGCTGTTGAATGACTGAATGAATGAACGAACAAACCAATTCCAATAAGTTCGGTTGTCCCATTTCTTAGCCCCCACCCTAACTGGTAGAAGCAGTAAATCAGGAAAGACACATGGCACGCGAGGGAAGAAAGGTGGTGGACTGCTGGAGGCAGCAGAATGAAGGTCAAGGTGAGAAGAGCCAGAAACCTGCAAAAGCAGACCCTACGGCAGTCAAGCAGGCGCAGCAGCCCAGGGTCACTCGGCTCAGGGCCAGCAGGGTTCAGTGCTCCCAGCACCACAGTGAGTGCTCGCAAGGCCCTTCCCGGAGAGGTTAACCATGTCGGCATTGTGCAGGGAAAGGAAGGGATCAATCCTTTTCACAAGGTTTCCAACCCAAACTATGAAAGGGTTGTTTTTAAAGGGGATGAGGGAGAAGGAAGCTTTAGGCACACAAGCCTTGGCTGCCTGGAAAAACACTTACATTTTTATACAAACTTATCAACGTAGTCATGCACAGGACAAACATTTTTAAAGTGCCCGCTGCGTGCCAGGCAAGTGCTGGTAGGCACTTGGGCGGGGGAGGGTATACTCAGGGCCTCATCAGACAGCAGCAGACAGCATCACACGTTGAAGACTGGATAAACGAGGTGTCGGGTCACTTGAGGACAGAAAGGGAAGTGCTGGAGGAAAAAGCCACACACAGGAAGTCTGGAGGACCGAGCTAGATCACCGTGTGACCTCAGGCAAATCACCTTCCTTCTCTGAGCCTCCATTTTCCCATCTATAAAGTGGGGCTGATAATAAATATCATGAAAACTACTATATTGCACCAGGCACTGGGCCAGTGGTCATAGACTTTATCTCACCCAGTGTGCACAGCCAGCAAGACAGCCGTTGCTATTTGTTGTGGGGAATGACTGTCCCTTCCACAGATAAGCAAACTGAGGCTCAGCTGGTTACTCACTTGCTCGAAGGCAGAGAGTTGGTGGGAGCTGGAATTTAAACCTGGGTTTGTCAGATTCCAGAGCTCACCCTCTCCTGCCCTCCCAGACGAGTCCCACGCTGCCTCTCACTGATTGCCGTGAGGATTCAGTGACATTGTGGATATCAAAGTGCTTTATAAAGGTAAACTATTAGGTGTCCAAAGCCAACAAGAAATGAGTCTTGATTCCTCTGTGAAACCAAACGCTGAAGTTCACAGGGGCATTCAGAACTCAGGGCTCCCGGGCTCCTAACCCCTCTGCCTCCTCCGTTCCTTGGCCAACTTCTTCCCAGAGCCCCATCCCAGGCTACAAACAGCCTTGCTCAGACCACCTGGCTCCCCTGCGCTCCACCCTGCCGAGGACCTAGAGGGCACATTCTGCCACGGGGGGCCCCCCCGCAGAATCAGGAGCTCCAGGCTCCTTCACCACTCCCCGGGGACAGGCTGTGGGGCCTCGGGGCCAGTCTCCTCATCTCTCTGAGCCTCGGGTTCCCCCCACACCATGAGGGATTAAAGCAGACTTCATGTGGGAAAAGATATTCTCCAAGGTGGGACTCAAGAAACGTGACTGACCTTTAGCTGGGTGAGTGCAGCGGGGTGGGTAGGAAGAGATTCAGGCTCTCAGAATCCCCGCAGAGGAGGGTACTTACCCCATCCACCAAAAATCCCCCATCTAACCTTGAAATCACTGCCTGCCCTTGGGAGCCCTGGTCGGAGAGTGGACTCGGCTCTTACCACCACCGGCCACCAGCAGGACCCTAATCTGCTGGCTTCCCAGGTTGGCTGGGGCCCAGGTCGGGGAGAGGGAGGAAAATGGTCTTTAGGCAGAACCGCATACATCTTCACCGGAGAGAGCTGAGCCCCAGGCAGAGACATCCTCACTGTGGCCCAGAGAGGCTGCTAACTGGCTTCAGGCCACACAGCAAGACGGGCCAAGTGGGTACCAGGACCCAGGCCTTCTAGGCCCAGCTCAGGGCTCTCTCCACTGCCCCAGAGTCATCCCTTTGGGAACATGGATTGAGCACAGAAAGGAAGAGTAGTGTGAACAGTCAGGATGATGCACCCACCCCCACTGCACGGTGGTCAGGAGGCACTGGCCATTGACAGCTCGGCCCCCAAGCCACAGGGTGAACACCAACACGCAGCCTCAGTGCAGGTACTGACGGGGCACATTTGTATAGAGCACGGACTCGGGCCTCTGCAGAGCCCTCAACAGGGAGGAGGTTCTAGTTACAGCACAATGGATCTCAGTTGAACACAAGAAAGAACTTCCTGAGGCAGCATTAAAAAGGGACAAAGACAGCAGGATGAGGATGACTCTGGAGTCTCCTCTAAAGTAGAAGATGCAATCTCGTCCGTTAGGTCATTTTCGCTTCGAAACAGATCTGGAAGGGAAGTGCTACGGCCCTCATTTTACAGGTGAGCAACTGAGGCTCAGAGAGGTTAAGTGACCTGCCCAGTGTCTTCAAAGTTCTGGTCAAGAGAGGCAGAGCTGGGCTTCAAAGCCAGGACTGACTTGGAAACCTGCACACCTCCCCTCATTGCCACACCCACCTTGGGCCTCTATGCCCGAGCCTCCTCAGACGCCCAGGGGTGTGTTATGGGTGATGCACAGCATTCCCGTCAAGGAGACGAGGGAGTGCTCAGAGGCGGCCAGCTGCAAAGAAAGGGCTCTGCGTTCTAGGTCTGCCCAGCTGCCCCCAAGACACCATCGCTGGGGCCTCATGGGTGCTTTCCATGCAATGGACCCCGACAGATTTTCCATCTGCCCATGCCTCCAGCGCCCTGCTTGGCAGGAACCTCACGCTCTCCCCAGATCCCACACCCAGGCACCCCTTCACAGGGCCTTGTAGTGTTGGCCCAGCACCCCCTGCATCATCTGTCCCAGGCCTGCCTGGCCCCACACTCCTCTCACCTGGTCTACATAGGCTCTCTAGAGCCGCCTGAGCTCCGGGTGGTGTGGCTCATTCTGGGTATTAAAGGCTGATGTCAGAGCCACTGTTGGCCACCCAGCTCTAAGGACAGCATGTAAAGTGGCTACCCCAGAGCCACCTGAGCTCACCTGACACCAACCTACCCATAACCTTTGCCTCACTCCACAGATTAGGCTCTCCCTGGCAAGGCCACTCTGGAAGCTACCCACAGCCTGATTTGGGGGATGAGATGTGGACCAAGGCAGGCCTCTTGGGTCCCTGACTTCTCTGCGGCAACAGGGTGGAGGAGAAGCCTGACTCCTCCAGCCACACTCAACACTTTGCATGTCACGGCCCCAGCCCTGTGAGTACTTACCCCAGTCCACAGATGGGGAAACTGAGGCTTGACAGAACAAGAAGCCATTTCTCCCAGGACATGGTTTGCAGCAGAGGACTGGGGCGGGGGGAGGGGCAGATGGCTGACAGGTGAGGGTCCGCAGTGTGGCAAGGCTGCACGACACTATTATAACCTTGTCACTGGAACAGAGTCTAGACTGAGGGTGGTGACAGTCCCTGCCCCATACTGATGGTCCAGCCACACTGTGAGTTCTGGGCTCCCACTATATTATTTGTGATCACGGTAAAGGCTGTCATTTGCTGGCTGCTCCCTGCTCACCAGGGACTATCCCTGGTACTTCACATTTGTTCGCTCATTTGCTCATCGCTACAACCCTCTGAGTACTCTCTGTTATCCCCATTTCATAGATGAGGAAATCAAGGCCCAAGAGACTAGGGGCACATTGTCTAGTTCCCCCGCCTCTATGGCAGAGTCAGGATTTTAGGAGAAAGTCTGGTTTTGGAGCCTGTGTTCTAACCACTACCCCACACTGCCTGACAAAGAGGGACAGAGACACAGGTCGTTCAGGTGATAGGGCTGGAGAAAACTCAGAGCCAGGTCCTCTCAGGACCCGTGGGGATGGAACTGGACACAGTGGCAGGCTCAGTGGGCAGGGGCCTGGGCACCAATCTCCAAGGGGTACTAAGGCACTGGAATGCTTTGGTTTGTCTCCGGTGTAGGGGCCAACACCCCCTTCATAAGGGATATGCCCAAGTAACAAGAGATGATCCTTCAACTGAATCCTAAGGCGGGTGGCTACCAGACTCCACGGCTGTTGATCGATGGAGTGAGGAATACGTCCTGTTTGCCACTCTGGGTCCACTCCCCGCCCTGCTGGGGGCCCGGAAGGCTGATCTTAGTGGACTGCCTTGGGCTCCGTGCCACGGGATTCTGGGTAGGTTCACCCAGTGGGAAGCCCCAGTGGGAGACTGGAGGAAGGAAGAGAGATAGTTGAGGTTTCTCCCCCCTGGGTCTCCTGAGCTGACCGGTTCCCTTTACTGCAGGCCATGGCCCTGGTCCATATCACTGACCACTTCCTCCCCTTGCAACTTCAGCCCCCTTCAGCCCTGAATGGCTCCCAGGGGCTGTGAGCTCTGGGTGCTGCACACTCCTTTGTTGGTTTGCCACACCCCTATTTATTGCCGGAGCAGTTCATCTTGGGCTGATACACTCTCTCTGGCTGGGCCAGAGCAGGGGAGATCAAGCACTACCATCACCAATGACCCCCTTTCTGCAGCCTTCTCCCCAAACAGCCCTCGGAATCTCTTCTAAATAACCATGGAACAAATGATTAAAGCAGAGCAGTTTACGGGGGTGCCGTTACTGTTACTATATACACAGGCCTCGTTGTCTCGGCCTGGGCCTGGCCCAGCACACGGAGCAGGCTGGAGGCCAGGGCAGGACCAGACCAGGGAAGGAAGGAGCAGGAGGCAGAGTTCGGCTCTTATGGAGGACAATCGACGACGGTTCCTGAGTGTATACAGCAGGCACTAAGCTTTATACACTAAGCACTTCATTTACTTCTCACAACAGCCCATGAAGTGCATCCTATTCATGCATTTTACAGAAGAGAAAACTGGGGCTCAAAAAGCTGAAATGACTCACCCAGGGTCATACTGCTGGGGAGTGACAAAGACAGGACTCAAATGCAAGCTTTTCCGCCGGCAAAACCCATGCTGGTAACTGCCTTGAAATAATTTCATTGAACTGGCTTCCAACAGAGGCAGCTGACTTAAATGGGGTCAGTTATTGGTGAGGGCCAGACAGAGGCCTTCAGTGTCTCCCCCATACCCTCCCCTAGATGGAAGGGAAAAAAAAAAAATCTCACATTCTTCTGTTCTCCCAGGTGGGACGGGGCCCCAAGCGGGCGGTGCCAACGGGTGTCCAGGTTGGAAAAACAAGCAGATTCAGACAAAGCTTCATTGTGAAGGAGGGCCCGATGCTTTGGCCATTAAAACAAATCCCAGCAAAACAAAATGCCTGCTGCCTTATCTTATCTCTTACAGAAGGGGGGCAGGAAAGGGCTCCAAGACAGGGTGTTGATCCCTCCCCATACCAGCCTCCATCTAAGAGACCCGGTCTCCGTGGTGGCAGCAGTAGGAAAGAGCACCCCCGGAGGGGAGCGGAGGGAGTCCAGAGTCTAGGTGTAGCCCTGCTCTGCCACTGTCTGTGACCTTCTGCTGCACCAGTGCTGACGCTTTCTGTGCATGGCCTCGTGTGGTCTCCACAGCCATTTCAGAGAAAGATGATTGCTATTCCTATTTTCAAATGAGGACACCGAGGCTCAGAGAAGACACCCAGCTAGGCAGCAGAGGAGGGTTGGAACCCAGGCTTCTCAGACTGCAAAGTCTTTCCACTCCCCTGTTTCTCCAGGCAGGGAGGTCCCAGGAAGAGCGGTACCCCAAAGGAGGGAGCAGCCCGGAAGCAATGCGCTCCTTATCATGGGGCTGTGCAGGTATCATCCTGAGGATACTGAAGATGCATCCCACAGAGGGTGGTGGGTGGTTGTCAATCCTGGGGAGCTGACATCACCTAGGAAGCTTTAAAAACTGCTGAGGCCTTGGTTGTCGGCCCAGGCAGGACTATTAAAAGTTCCCTAACAATTCTTGGGGCACCTGGGTGGCTCAGTCGGTTGAGCGTCCGACTTTGGCTCAGGTCATGATCTCGCGGTCCGTGAGTTCGAGCCCCGCATCGGGCTCTGTGCTGACAGCTTAGAGCCTGGAGCCTGCTTCGAATTCTATGTCTCCCTCTCTCTCTGACCCTCCCCCATTCATGCTCTGTCTCTGTCTCAAAAATAAATAAATGTTAAAAAAAAAAAAAATTAAAAAAAAAAAAGTTCCCTAACGATTCTAGTGTGCAGAAAAATTTGAGAGTCATGGGCCCAGATGTGCCCACTAGAGCATCTTCTACCCTAAAGGCTCCCTACCCGCCTCTTGGAGGAAGGTTTATTACTCTGAGCCTATTTTACAAGAGGGACACAAAAATGGGCAAAACACAACGGATGAGGTCACGTCCCCAAGGCCCCACAGCCAACCACAAGTGCAGGCAGCAAGGGATCTCTGACTTCAGGGTGTCTCAGAGGCAAACTCCTTCAAGATACTTGGGGATCCTGGCTCTTGTCAGTGGAAGAAAACTTTCTCTTGGAGCCTCTTGGGTGCGAGGATGAGACAAATTCTTCACAGCATTTTTTTTTTTTTTAACCGAGTCCACTTATTTAAAAACCTAAAAGCTACGGGATCAATGCTGGAAGACACCTCTACTGGGTGCGAGCAAGGCCTGGTTGTTCTTTTCTCTAGGAGATTTGGTCCCAGGCCTGGGAAGGGCTGAGACTCTCAGACCTCAACCCACATTTCCTCCCTACCTGCCTCCCTCGTGCCCTCACAGCACAATGTCACAGATGGTGAGACAGCGTGTGGTTGGGGTTGGGGGGGGAGAGGGAAACCTGTGGGGTCCAGCAGACGCACATGTGTGTGTTAAACGATACCTTCACACTCAGCTCTGGGAACACCACCTGCAGGAAGCCTTTCCCGACACCCTCCTCACCCAGCACTGGACAACCCCAGCCGCAACACACCCCCCCCCCCCCCGCCCCGCCTTCCCTGCCACATTCTGTCACATGCGGTGTTGTCGCTGCTTCTGAACCCTCCCCTCCCTACTAGGCCATCCATTCATTACACAGAGCAGCTGCCCTTAGCCTGGGACTCATTCCATAGGCCCTTCCTGAGCACCGGATCTCTGCCAAACTCCGTGCTAGGTGCTGGAGACAGAGCTAATGACAGCTGGCGTGCATTGTGTGCTTATTGTGTGCTAGGTATTTTCTGAGTGCTTTGCATGTATAATTCATTTACTCCTCACTACAACCTTATGCACCAGATGCTATAATTGTCACCATTTTATAGACGGGGAAACTGTGGCCCAGAGAGATTAAATCACTTGCCCAAGTCACATGTCTAATAAGTATGTGCACTCGGCTGTGGTCTCAGCATGACTCTATATCACCATCCCTAAACGTTGATGGGACTGGCCCCACCCCAGGAGCTCACTCTTCACAATTTGGAAGTTTTGTATCTGTGTGCTTACTTGTTTAATGTCTGTTCCCCGCCCCCCCCCCCCCCCCCCCCCCCGCCATAGACCAAAATCTCCAAACTACATTTTGGGTTTTTTTGTTTATTTGTTTGAAAATATTTATTTATTTTGAGAGTGAGAGAATGGGAGAGGGTGAAGGGGGAGGGAGGGGGGAGGGAGAGAGAGAGGGAGGGAGGGAGACAGAGGGAGAGAGGGAGGCAGAGAGAGGGAGGGAGGGAGAGAGATGGAGAGAGGGAGGGGGAGAGATGGAGAGGGGAAAGTGGGGGGGAGAGAGAGAGGGAGAGAGAGAGAGAGAGAGAGAGAGAGAGAATGAATCCTGAGCAGGCTCCACACTGTCAGTGCAGAGCCCAACTTGGGACGCGACCTGACGAACCATGAGATCATGACCTGAGCCAAAATTAACAGTTGGGCGCTCAACCAACTGAGCCACCCGGCGCCCCTCAAACTACATTTCGCATGTGTCTGTATGAGATTGAGAGAGAAACATACACATGGACAACCAGACAGAGAGACAGGAAAACAGAGAGACCAAATGAACACTGCTTCCCTTTAAGAAGGACTCACTCTCTGCCAGGCATCTCCTACCTGAACTCAGACGGCCCCTCTCAATTGGGCCATTCCTGCTGCTGAAGCCTGAGAAGAATCAGGTCCCCAGATACCCTGGTGCTGCCCCGTGCCCGGAACTTAGCTCCGAGCCTTCCGTGTCTGACAGCTGCCTGCTCCCTGGGAAGGCATGGGAATCTCAGCTCTCTGACAGAGTCCTCCTCAGGCAGCAAAGCGTCCTCCTCCGGCAAGTCCCCCTGCCACCTGGCACACCCTCCTGCCTGGCACCACTGGCTGGACCCTTTAATCAGCTTCTTCCCGAGCCACTCTCTCACGGGGCTGCCGAGGGGACAGGCAACTGGTCTCAGGCGGACAGAGTACCTGCCTGTGTGCCGGGTCTGGCTGGGCACCTCACCCCTCTCATCTCACTGAACCCCCACAACACTATTATTATCAGCCCCACGTTACAGGGAAGGACGCAGAGGTACAAAGGTTGAGCGGCTTGCCCAAGGGGCAGCTTGAACTGCCAACCAGGGGAATGCTGCTTTGTGCCAGGCACTCAGTCAGGAGGGGAGGACCGGGGTGGCCAAGAATCTAGTTCTGACAGGCTGGTGAGGGAAGCAGGCCCACACAACCCCTCTCCACAGACCACAGTCAGCGAGTGAGCGTGCGGATCTGCCCAGAAGGAGGCTTAGATTCTGCCTGCTTGGGAGGAGTCGTGGAAGCTTCTAGGAGGAGGCATCTTCAGGCGTGGCTAGAATCCTCGCTGCTCTACCCCCATGACCACCACAACAGGAAGAAGGGCCGGCCTCGGCCTACAAAGTTCTGGTGCCCAGTGAGGACTTGCCACCACCTGGGAGGCTGCGAAGGAAGGACAGAAGGAGGTGCCCTGCCAATGACCCCACTGTGGCTGGGCCAGCCGGGCCCCAGCCCTGCCAACCTGGCCTGGCCCGGTCGGCTCCCAATCACAGGGTCTTCTCTGCCCAGCTAATGACCATGCTGCCAGCAGCTCAGGCCGCCACCCCCTTCAGTGGAGGCAGCAGCTAACTACAGAGCCTGCTGGCCCAGACGGTGGCCAGGCCAAAAATCACAGCTGCCCGTCATACCACATCCTCTGGCCCTGATTACTGTGGTCTCCTCCTCCACCTTCTAGAGTCACAGAGGACACTGCAGAAGGCTGCGGCTCCGGGGGCTCGGACACCACCCCACTCACCACAGACACGGCAAAACAGGACCACCGAGGGGGGCTGATTCACCTCAAGTCCACATAGCCAGGGTCTGGATACCTGGCCCTTCCTTAGCTTTGAGAAGAAAGTTTCTTTCTAGGCTTTTTATATGCAAAGTATGCTCTCCAGGTACTCAGGTAGAGTGGAGGAGACAGGCGGCCTGTTCAGCCACTGATAGGAGCTTGATTCCTCACTCCCCACTGTCTAGCTCTGTGACCTTGAACAAGACGACGACGTACCTCTCTGAGCCCCAGTTTCTGGGTGATAACAGGAGCTACTTCCCAGAGTTGTGAATGAGAGTATCTACAAAGTACTTGGCACAGCGGTTCAGAAGTACTCAAGGGCATTAGCTACTGTTAATATCACCAGCATAGCGTTATTAAATGAGTATGCAGGCACATTTCACTGACTGTAGAATGTGATGCAGCGGTAGGTATTATTTCTTACTATTACTGTGAAGCGTTACAAATTCAGAGGAGATGTGACCGGAGGGTTAGGTAATCCAGGAATGTTTCTGGGGGGAATTTATGACCTGAGTTAGGCCTACACAAATGGGGAGGTGAGCAGAGAAGCAGGGATGGTAGGGATGCTGAGAGGAACCCCATAAGCAGAGGGCAGCACGTGACAGGTTCGGGAGACTGGGAGAAACAACAAGCCAGAGGTCTGTGCAGTGGCTGCGGTGGGCAAGGCCTTGAATGCACAACAAAGGGGCCTGGTCTTCCTTTTACAGTCAAGAAAGAGCCACAGAGGGTTCTCAGTGAGGACTCCATATGCTTTCTGAAGTGTGAAGTTTGTCGGGCATTCAAGGCCTTCTACCATCTGGCCACCCATCCCTTTTTTCCCCACATGCCTCACTGACCCCACAAACCCCAGTATTACTACTCCAGAGTTCTCCCCACCTCTCTGCCTTCTACGCCATCCCATCCGCCCTGCTACTAGCCCACCCCATGCTTCAAGTTCACAAGGAAGCACCCTTCTACCAAGTACCCATCATACCATGTGCTTTACATATATCACCTCACAGTCACCCATAACGTCTCTGGTCTCTGATTTTACAGAGGATGAAACAGAAGCCTGGCAGGATGGTGTCTCACTCGCTATCTCACAGTAAGTGGCACAGCCAGGATTCAATTTTGAACTGATGTCAAGACCCCTACTCACTATAGCAAACTGCCTCTTGTCCCAGCCCACAGAGCCTTCTGAAGCCTTCTGGGTTACTCCAGCCTCAAAGCCTCTCCCTGCCAGCCCCTAGCACTCATTTGGAATCAGAGGCCCACGACTGGATCCTAGCACACCTAGCTTGCTTTTCATTGTTTCCTGCAGGTCTATCTTGCTCCCACCCCCAACAGGAAAAGAGCCATGGTTGATGATAGGTCACTTTCTTCCTGTGCTGTCCCCTCCCTCCATATCCAAGATGTCTAATAGCACTGATAGGAACCACCCACCTGCTCTGGTAGGATTCAGAAGTTCAGCTGAGCACAGGGCAATTTCCCTGAACCTGCCTCCCATTTCATGAGGGGAGCCATAAATTATTCACTGCACCTTTGTGCCTAGGAAGGCCAGACAAGGGGCCAGAGGGAATGAACACCAGCTCCTCCCAACCCCAGAAGCCAACAGCCCTGGGGTGGGGGTGGGAGGTCAGAATCCGGAGCCCCTAGCCAGGGTCTTGAAGCAGATTCCGGAGGGCTGTGGAACAGGGAAGCAGCCAGGGGAGCATGACCCATACAGGAGTCCCAGCTGAGCAAACCCCAGTCTGTGAGCCTGCAACAGTAGCCTACCTTCTAATCTAAGGCAGATCTGAGAATTTTCCTGGTCAAAATTCAAGCTTCCTTTCTTTATAGAGAAGGAAATAGATATCTGGCCAAGCACTATATATTTGCATCTTATTTAATTCTCACAACAACCTTGTAAAAGCGAAATTCCAATTTACAGGGAAGCCAGTGCTCTTGAGTAAAGTGCATGTGGTCCAGAGTAAAGTGCCCAGCGGGAAGCAGAGCAGATTCAGTCCACCTGGTCTGACTTAGCGCTGTCTGCCTGCGCTGTTTAGCCCACCCAACTGGGAGCTAGTCGTCCCACTGGGTAACTTCCAGAGCACCTGGTATGAATTGACGCTCAGTTCCTGAATTAAACTCCAAGGCCCTGGGCAAGCATGTGGCTTCATCTCTCTGGGCCTCCGTTTCCCCCACATGGCAGCCATTAGTAACAAGCCCAGTCCTGGCAAACACAAAAATCTCTTTAGCACTTGACAGTTTGCCAGATGTGATGGCCCCATTATCTGAGCAGGTAACACGCAGCCTGCCTTGACCCCATTTTACAGGTGAGGCTTGGAGACATGCATGCATCTGAGAGGTCCCAGGTGGCCCCCCAACCCCCATCCTGCCTCACACTCCAGGATCCAGGTTCTTTCCACCACACCATGAAATGAGATCACAGGTGTGAAATTATCTCATCAAAGGGGAGCTTTGTTTAGATGTAGGGATTATAATGAGAATTTGAATCCCCATGGATGGGAGTTGGGGGGGGATGCCAAGCCCCTCTGTGACCCTCTCTTTCGGTGCCCCCCAACCCCTCCACCCCCAGGGACTGAGCTTCTAGCCTTCATCTGACCTCTCCACCCTCCTCCACCTCCCAGGGGCTTTCCAAGGGGGTTTCCCCAGACACCAGGAAGCTGGGCACAGCAGGGGTTAACTACTCCCAGCCAAGGCCACAGGGCTCAGACCAAGGCCACGTCCCCTCCCCCTCCCCACTCAGAACAAGAACCTACAGAGCTCTCGCCAAGCTATCTTTCACAACACTCCTCTTTCTGCATGGCCCCAGGGGGCAACAGAAGGAGCCCCTGCCTGGGAATCCAGACACCTGGGACTGTGTCCCTAGCCCTGGCAGCCCCAGCCTAGAGACCCTAAGCAAGCCCCTCCCCTCCCCCCCCCCCCCCTTTCTGGGCCAGAGGTGTCTGGCAGGTTCCCTTGCCCAGGAGAAGCTGGGGTCAGACCTTCAGTCTGGGCCAAAGGCTATGGGACTACTGGCTCGTCTTGGGCCCCAGCAACCACCACACAGACTCTCAAAGCAGCCTCATAAGTGGTCACCCTGACCTCCCATCAGGGGTGAGAAAACCCCAGCCACCCACCCAGAAGATGCTAACTGGGAGCAAATACCTTGAAAGATCTTTGGGAAGATTTTCTCAAGTGTACTGCTGCCTCAACCACTTACTTACTTTAGCCCCTAGGACAACTGGCACCCCCCCCCCCAGGCCCCCAGCCTCCTGTGTCCCATTACTAATGTGAAGGAGGGGAGCTGGTGAGTGCTGAGAGCCCTCACCTCTTCCAGCTCTGATGGGCTCTGACTTGGGGATCTCTAGAGTGAGTTTTCCCAACAAGCAAGCAGCATCTCAGGATGCCATGGTGTCTTAGAGACCCCAAAGCCTGGCACACAGGGGCCAGGGGCCACTGCTCCCTGGTCTGGGGTCCACAGGGAGTGAAGCTCTGGAACTGGGAAGCTTCCCATCTCTACCCTCAACTCTGGGTCACCTTTCCTGGGACGTGACCTGGCCGTGGAGTGGGAGGGAAGGCGGCCAGAGGAAGCCACCTCCCCAGCCTCAGGATCAGCTCTTGGATGCCCCAGTGGCCCTGCTTTGACCCCTCCCCGCCACCTCCTGCCTGGTGGCTATCCACTTCCTTTCTTCGTTCTCCACTTTTTTCCCTCTCCACCCTAACCCTCCAACCCAGTCTCATCCCCCAGAGTGAAAAAATCAGGGTCACTCAACCCCGCTGAGCCTCAGCGTCCCCATCTGTAAGAGCCCATAACAATGCACAACACCTTTTATCTCATGGAATAGTAGTGAGCCTTAAATGAGGGACCATTTGCGCAAGGGTGGGGCGCGGACCCGCACACAATGGGCGCTCAATAAGTGCCCGTTTTCTCCCTTCCAGGCGCCCTCTCCTAGCTCCAGCCCCAGCTAGTGCCCGGTACACGCCCGCAGCTGGCCCCGCGCTGCCCGGTAGGGGTCGAAGGCCGCCCTTGCCTGGCATCCGGGGCTCTCTCACCTGCAGCTCTCGGCTCTCGGCTCTCGCCGGCCGCCGGGCAAGGGTGGTGGTGGTGGTAGGGTGGCCTGTGATCCCTTCTTCGGGGCAAACGCTGAGCCCTCGCCTGGGGCGGCAGAAAGGTGACAGCTTCGGCTCGCAGCACCAGCTCGGTCCGGCTCAGTCCAACTGCCCAGCAGGCTTGGGACCCCTCACGGGGTGCTTGGACCCGGGCCGGGGTTTCCTGGGCGTTCGCACGGTCCCAAGTCCGAAGCACCGGGCGGAAGGCAGCTGAAGGTTTGGGTCTCGGGAGCCAGAGTCTGGGGGCTTCTGGGCTCCGTTGCACTCGGTCGGGAGGCTGTGGGCACCCGCCTTAACCCGGGTCCGGGGGCTCCGACACACACTACAGAAAGGCAGGGTACAAGCCCGCAACCATAGACCAGTACGGTGGGCCAGGAGCTTCCCGCCCCAGGGCACTAGATCGGGTCGGGAGCTCAGGGCGTCCCAGCCGCGACGCCCCGGATCGCGGGGCTGGGAGCGTCCCGGCACAGAACCCCGGGCTGGGGCAGGCGGGGCAGGGCGCAGGCGAGGACGCGCAGAGCCGCGGCGGCCGAAGCCCGGCGGAGAAGTCTTCCCAGGTCCGGACTCGGCTCGCTCTGCAAAATGGGGCGGACCTCTGCGCGTCGGCTGACTCCGGAGCTCGGGGCCGCGGCTCCACTTCCTCCTCTTCCCCCGGCTCGCTCGCGGCTCGCTCAGCCCTGCGCGGCAGCCGCAGCCACCCCCGCTGCTGTCATCCCCGCCGCCCACCCCCACAAGAGCTGCAGCCGGAGCCGGAGCCGGAGCCGGAGCCGAGCCCAGCCGAGGCAGCGCCGCCCAGCGCCAGAGCGCCAGCTGGCGCGGCTCCGTCCGAGCGGGGCGGGGTCAAGCGAGGCCCCACCCCCCGCCGGGCCTTCGGCAAGGGGCGGGGCGCGCCCCAGAGACCCTCCTCCGGCCCCAGGCAGTCGGACAGCGGGAGCCAATGGGAAGATGGGAAAAGAGCGGAGCTCTGCGGAACGTGTACTCTACCCCGAAGAGGGCGGGGCAGACAGTGGAGACTTTGCGGCTGGGGAGAGGACAATGGAGGGGTGGGGGGTTTTAAAGAGTGGAACCGGGTACAGAGTCGCCTGGGGGCCCAGATGGAGGGAGAGGTGATGACTGCTGTGTGTGGGATGGGGGCGCGTAGGGGAGTGTGTTGGGGAGTGAGGGGTCAGGAGGCAGGAAAAGAAGCAGGGTGGAGGGGAGGTAAGGTATTCGGGGATAGCGGAGTCCCCAGGGATAGGGGAGCTCTCCGGAGTGGTGGGACACCGCCTCCACAGTACTCTTCCCCCTTCCCCGGTTCAAGGGCTCAGCGCGCGGAGGTGAGCGTTGGAAGCTGTGAAACATTCAGATTTCACGAAGCGGTGAAAAATGTTTTTGAAAATAAAGATCGTATCTACCTACCTACCTGTCGTCCTTCCTTCCTTCCTCCCTTCCATCCTCCCTCCCTCCCTTCCTTCTTTCTTTCCTTCCTTCAACATTTCCCCCTTCCCAGCGCCCATCTTCGAGGAGGAGCGTCCTTGCCAGTTTTAGATACACTAAATCAAGAGCAGTGTGTGAGGATCACACACACGCACTCCTTCTCTCTCAATCCCTCTCTCTCTCAATCTCTTTCTCTCTCAATCTCTCTGTCTTTTTCTCTCTCTCCCTCCCCTCGAATAAGGCAGCATCTGCCCTCGGCTCCCTGCCCTCCCCTCCCCCAGCGCCTTGGGTCGGGGGAGCTGTGTCTGATTATCTGATTATTTCCAAGAGTCCCCTGCCAACTGCACAGGGCAGGGCACAGGGCAGACGTTAGAGGGTTTTGATGTATGAATGAATGAGTGTTGATGTGCTGCTGGGTCATGTAAAAGTCACTAATTGGCCTGGGGAGCAAAGGAATGGCGGCTGCACAGTAAGGCTTTTCAGTAAGCCTCACACAATAGGTGCCCCATTTCCCTGATGACACCCAAGCACAGAGAGGCCAAGTGATATTCTCAAGATCATATAGCTGGCACAGGATTCTATCCACTCATCACTATCGCTTTCTAGGGCATAGCTGTGTGGCTGTGACCAGGTTACTTGACCTTTCTGAGCCTCTGGTTCCTCATCTGTAAAAGGGAAATAAAGATGCTGCTACTTGGCGGGGACTGGCAGGCACCAGACTTCAAAAAATGGAGGGAAGGGTATTCCTGGCGGAGGAAACCGCATATGTAAAGGCATGGAGTCTGAAAGAACACTCCTGGGGACCCCTGGTCTATTCTGGAGGGTTAGGCAAGGCTTCCCTGAGGGAGTAAAAGGCAGGCTCAGGCCAGAAGTAGGGGGTAGCTAGATTAGGAGGGAACCTCAGGGAATGGACAGTGCTCTGGGCAGAGAGGCCAGCCTGGGCAAAACCGTGGAGGTTAGGGAGGACATTCTTTTGTTGAAGACAAGTTCAGAGTGGTTGGACAGCTCCCAGGGAAGGAACAGCAGAACTGATGGGAAGAGAAGAGCATGATAGAGCCAGACAGGAGGGAGTTCAGACTTTATTCTGAGGACCAAGAACTCTGTTGGGGTCTTGCTCATGACCCTGAACCCAGCAGGGTTATTCTGAGGCCCCAGCCTGGACTCACTGGTTGTCAGAAGGGTGGCCTGGAAGTTTTTAAGCCAGGTATTGATAGGGGAAAGAGAGCTTTGTAGGAAAACCAGGTAGCACGAAAACAGTTAAAAGCCACAGGAGGCAAATGCCATGGGCCTGCACAGTGAAGGTTGGAGTCTTCAATGAGGTCTGGACCCTGAGGCTCTGGCCCATCCCCTCTTGAGAGTGCAGCAGCCTTAGGGTCTGGTTGGAAGAACAAGGAAGAGGGTGAGCTCGAGGCTGAAGTCCAGGGGAGCACCCTCTCTTAGCCAAGCCCAGGGGTTGGGAGTTTGGAGGTTGTCTCCAGGAAGCTTGCATTGGTGGATGTGGCAGGAGGGCTGGGAGGGGGCTCTTTTGCTAAGAAAACTTTGACTTCTCCCACTGCCCGGAAGCTTCATATGGCTCCCCGTTGCCAGCACGATCAGGACCTAAATATCTAGTCTGGTGTTTCAAGGCCTCCATTACTGCTCTCTCCCAGCCTCACCAGCCTCCTCTTCCAATCACTTTCCTCTCCCCTTGTACCAGACTTCTCTCAGCTCTATCCGTGAGCGGGATACAGTCTGTCCCTTCCCTGTGGTTGCTCTCACTATTGTCCTTGCCTGGGGTACCGTGTTCCCTTTCTCTCCCGAGTGACTTCTACTTCCCTGCTGAACTGAAGAGAAGAAACTCTGGGGCAAATGCCCATCTGCCCTCTTTACTGCTATATCTTTAGAGCCCAGCACATAGCAGGTGCTCAGTGAGTAACCGTTGAATGAATGTTCCATCTCGCAAATCAAGTGTCTCCTCACTGAGAAGCCTTCCTGGACTCTCCCAGGAAGTCTGCCTTCGGTATGAGATCTCTTGGCTTGAAGGCTCTGTAATTATGTATTTGGTGTCTAGTTGGCCCCACTGGGCTGTGGGAGCATGTCTGTGGCAGTGTGCTCCCACCCACCAGCACCCCACGGAGTGTAGAGCCGGGCCTTGTAAGACCTCAACATAGAGCAATCAATGAATGAGGCTCTCAGAGAGCAGTTCTCTGGCCGCCCCTGCTGAGAGAGCCTCCTAGGCGGTTCAGATGAGCAGAATGCCAGAATGAAAAGGAGGCTTTCAGAACAGACCCCCATCACCTCTGAGGCCTGGGGGAAGAGGGCCCAAGGTCACCAGGAGGTGACCAGCAAATAGTTCTCAGACACCCACATTCGCCCTCTGGCTACCCTCCCCGGGGCTGGGGTGGGGGGGCGGTGGGGGGCGGGGAGGAAGTCTCCTGACCTGGGAGAATCTGGCCTTTTTGCCACCAGAGAGGCCCACAAAGCGTGACAGATTCATGGTCATGGCAGTTTGCCTGGGAGGGTGACCGAGGGCTCAGGGGAAGGCTCTGAACCTGGGCCTCTGGGGCTGACAGAGAAGGCTGACCTTGTCGGTCTCCTGCCCACCCTCCCAGAGCCTGGCATCCTCCTTATATCCTCCTTATATGACCAGAGGAGGATTAACAGTGGGCCTGTTGCAGCTTCAGCTCTGTCACACGGTTCCTTTTTATTCTTGTGGCAAATATTCACTTTTGTGCCTCCATGTACAGTAGGAATTTTGCATTCTTTTTCTTTTTCTTTTTTATGTTTATTTTTGAGAGGGGGGAGGGGCAGAGAGAGGGAGACACAGAATCCAAAGCAGGATCCAGGCTCTGGGATGACAGCACAGGGCCCGACGCAGGGCTCGAACCCACGACCCGTGAGATCACGACCTGAGCCGAAGTCGGACGCTTAACCGACTGAGCCACCTAGGTGCCCCTGCATTCTTTTCCTTAAACAGGAACTCCAAATTGTATAAGACTGCACGCCCTGCGAGATCTGCTTCCAACAAATCATTAGGGTGCGCCCATGATGTGCAGGCACTGTGCTAGGTGCCGGCAGGGGACAGCACGGAGAACGAGGCAGCTTCTGCACTAACCTCCTGCTGGTGGGGCTGATGGGCTCAACTGAACTCACAGTACGTGCTGCTTTCCTACCTGTCTGCCTCTGCCAGCCTGGAATCCGTCCCCAACTCGTGCTGCCCGCATGCAACCCCCGTGGCTTCAAGGACCCTCTGAGAAGCCTGCCCGACCCCCCCCCCGGTGGGAAGCACAGCATTGTCCATCGAAGCAGCTGACAATGCAAGCTTTTTGTGCCCTTCTGGGGACACTGATCCCCTTGGCTCTTGGGCTACTTGTGGGTCAGTTTTTAGAGGGCAAGGGATGGAGTCTTGTCTGTACCCCTAGCCATCCCACATTTACCAATAATTCCTGAGCTGGATGAAGTCCTAGACTACACATTGGGCATCCAGGGATGGGACAACTGGGGAGGAGACAGCCCTTGACATCAAGGCGCTCCAGTCCCAGGACTGTGTGCAGCGGCTATATGTACAGAGTGCTCTGTGAACACAGAGGAGGGTGCCTGCTTTGGCAAGGGGGGGGGGCAGGGCGGGGTCAAGGGCAGTTTCACAGAAAGGTGACATTTGAGTTGGCTATCTAAGGCTAAGTGGAAGTTGTCAGATAAGGAGAGAAGTCTAGGCAGACGGAACCCAGAGTACAAAGGCCCAGAAGTGGGAACAGGCAGGTGACAGGTGAGAACTGTGGTGTGTTTGAGGGAAGGGCAATGACGAGGGGAGGGAGAGCTTGAGGACACACAATGGCACAGCTAGAGCACAGACTCTGAACCCACACGGCCTGGGTTCGCATACTGGCTCTGCCTTTACGAGCTCTGTCATGGCCCTGTGCCTGTCTCCTCTATAAAGTGTGGATAATACCAGTACTTATCTCACGGGGTATTATTTATAAGGATTAAATGAAGCCCATTTTCTAAGAGTTTGGGGTGATGTTGGCGCATGGTAAGCCCACTGCGAGTGATAAATAAGGTGGAGCTGGAGGGGCAGGCAGAGGCCACATTAGGCAAGGCTTTGAGTTTGGACTTTTACCTGGAGGCACCAGAACTTTAACAAGGAGGAAGGGATCCAGCCTCCCTCCTCCCACCCAGGAACTGCAGGCCCCTTCCCCCTCCCCCTCCCCAGCCCTCGGTGCCTCTAGTGGCATCAGTCAATACATAGTGGGACTGCAGGGGCTGGGGCCACATCCCCGCCCCCCCCAACACCCCGGCATACCCAAGGCAAGTGTATGGCCCGATTTGTTGCCAGAGGAGGTCAGGGAGGGGCCCCGAGGGGGGTCTGGGCATCTGGGCAGGAAGAGAATCTGAACCCTGGCCGGTCCTGAAGGATGGTGGGACGGGGTAAGAGTGTGTGTTGAGTGGGGAGTGGATGGGGGTGTTGGAAAGGCAGCAAAGTCACTTACCTGACCTGGAGACAAAGCAGGATGTGGGACACTTGGGGCGTGATGTTTGGGCTGGGGAGCCAGAGGCGCATCCTGGCCTAGTCACCTCCCTTCTCTCTGCCTCAGTTTCCTCGTGAGTAAAATGGAGATGAAAATGGCCCCTCAAAGGTGGTGAGGACTAAAGCGCTTGGTCAGCCAGACCTGAGGCAGCATGGTGTGGCGGGGGAGATCTACTCGGTTCCATGGTACCAAGGCGGGAAGGTCGAGAAAGCCTGTGCCTGAAGAGGTGGGCAGGAGGCCCTGTCCCTCAGGTCTTTGTCACAGAGTTTGGTTTCTGTGCTGCCAGCAGAGGGGAGTCTGGGGAGAGTTTAAGCAGGAGAGGATGTCAGATCTGCTTTTCAGAGCTTGTTCTGGTCAGTCTTTGGAGAAGACCGAGGCAGAGAGGGCAGCTCGGGCCTGTTTTCAGAATCCAGAGGACAAGGAAAGGTGAGGTTCTGAACCTGGGCTCCAGGGGTGGGCGTGGGGGGTCAAGGACATTTAGGGGGAAAGAGACAAGCTACTGATTGTGTCTATGTGGGGTAAGGGAGATAGAGAATCTAAGATGTTTGGGCCTGGGACAGTCTTTAGGGTGAGAGGGGACCATTCCCAGGGAGGGAGTGTGCGGTTCACAGGGATGCAGCAGGAAAGAGATAAAGCGGGAGAGGGGGTGGGCCAGGAGCATTGGGACTGAATGCTTGGGGTCAGCATCTGGGTTCTGAGGGTGGTTCTCGGGAGAGGTGGAGGCAGGAACAGGGGTGCGTGCATGTGGAGACTTTGTGGGTAGCCTTTCCCAGGTCGATGGCAAAGGGTGCACGCTTGAGTGGCAGCTGGGGGAGGAGGCAGAGTTGGAGGCTTTGGGTTTTTGTTTTTGGAGGGGAACGTAAAGCCTACAGCCCTGGGCAGGAGAGGAGGTAGCCAATCAGTGGGCTGGAGAGACAAGGTGCCGACCAGAGACTGAGGAGAGGCAGCACTTCCGGCTTCCGGGTGGTGAGGGGACCGGAGTGGGGACAGGGGCAGGTGAGGAAGATCAGGCCTGAAGGCCTCAGTGAAGCAGGAGCCAAGGTGTCTGCCCTCCAAGAAGAGGGCCAAGTGGAGCAGGCCTCAAGGCAGGAAGCTTGGAGGCGTGGCCGTGGAAAGTGGAAGGGAGACCAAGGTGAGAGCCATAAATCTGTGTTGGCTCCTTTCATATGGTGGAGGGATTGGGGATGGCTTCAGGGAACGTCTGTATCAAGTAAATAAGAATTTATACCTGGCCTGCTTCTCATTCTGCTGGATCCTTGGCTCCAGTCTTGAAAGGATGGGCAGCTTCAGGATCCTCCCTGACCCCCGATCCTGGGACTCCCTCTCCTCCACCAAGCCTTGCTACCGGTCCGGTCAGTGGGAATAACAGCGATCATTATCAGCTTACCGGCACTTCCTGATGTTCGTAAGAGGGGGAATCTTGGACCCACCATTGTCAATTGCATTCCCCCCCCCGCCCCCCCCCGGGACCATGAACTCCTTGTTGGATTTCTTTCCTGTCTTCTGCAGCACGGGGGCGCGGGTCACACCCAATAGGTGCCTAATACCTTTAAAGCGAAGCAAAGGGGAGAACTTTATTTGACCGCCTCTGCTGCCCCCTGCTGTCTGATATGGGTTGGTGCAGAATAATGGTTCTAAGTGCTAACGCTACAGCTCTGACTCTCCAATTTGTGGGTCTCCAGACACTGTTTCACGCCTAAAAATTATTGAGGACGCCACAGAACTTTTCCTTATGTGGTTTATATTGGCCTTTACAGTGTTATAAATTAAAACAAACTCTTAAAAATGTTCATGTAATTAATTTAAAATAACAACCTTCCTACGTTTAAACATCTTTATGAAAAATATCTTTTCCTAAAGAAAAAAACGAGGGTGAAGAGTGGCATTGTTTCACAGATTTACAAGTTTCTTAATGCCTGGCTTAACAAAAGACAGCTGGATTCTCCTATCTGTTTCTGCATTCGATCAAGCACAATATGCTGTTTTGTTTGAAGCTGACAAAGAAAATGGAGGCTTATGCTGATACGTAGTTAGAAAAGAAGGGGTATTTTTTTTTTTTTAATTTTTTTTTCCACGTTTTTTTTTTATTTATTTTTGGGACAGAGACAGAGCATGAACGGGGGAGGGGCAGAGAGAGAGGGAGACACAGAATCGGAAACAGGCTCCAGGCTCTGAGCCATCAGCCCAGAGCCCGACGCGGGGCTCGAACTCACGGACCGCGAGATCGTGACCTGGCTGAAGCCGGGCGCTTAACCGACTGCGCCACCCAGGCGCCCCAGAAGGGGTATTTTAATGGCCTTTTCAAATAATTGCGGACACAGCAACAGTCAGTTGCTATTAGAATCTGAAATCACATCAGTGAAATTTTCTTACTCAGTTCCATTAATGTCCATTGGTCTCCTTTGCACTGTTAAATACATCTTTTACCCATGCCTGATTTTGTAACAGTGGCCATTAGGGAAAAAGTTAATTCGCCAAGTTACCTTTCAAATGCTGATAAATTTTGGCACACACTAGCTAAAAAAATCAAATTCACTAATATCACTACTGATCTCATCAGAGAAATCTTTCAGTATTGAGAAGCTGTCAAGCTTACAGTGGTGAACACGAGTCTTCCAAAATTCTAATTTTCACTTGAAAGCTTGAATTTTTATCATTAGCCACAAACCCTGTCAGTCTACCCTGAAATGACAGGCTCATTTCTTCAGTTTTGAGAAAATGCCTGCCAGATATTCAAGTCTGCATAACCATAATTTGCCTGTCAATTTTTCTTTCAAGTAAAAATAGCGTTCCATGAAAAAAGTGGCTAGGGTAGCTCACAGTTCAAGCAGTTGCACAAATGCTTTTCCTGGAGGCAACCACGATGCTTCTGTCTACAGCAGAAGTGCTTCAGGATACTTTCCGTTTCATCACAAGGAATATTAAAAAGGTGTGTATTCCAGGGTCACTAAAGAATGAATTGAATACGTTTTCTTGTTTCATCAATAAGATAATTTTATTGCTTTCTTGAGTGATATTGGCAGTGTTTTCCTGCGAGGGCATGGCAGCAAAGAATATGATTATTTCTAGGACAGTTTGGAGCTCCAATTAGTATGGAGGCACCAGTGGCTGCATCATCTGTGAAACATCACCCCAGTGGAAAAGGCAAGGGATGCTTGTATCGTTATGCAAAGAGTTTGGACCTGAAAGGGTCTAGTGTCTGCTCTGGAATGTGTATTTTGTACTAGGCACTGGTTCGAGCATTTTATTCTTTAAAAAAAAATTGTGGTAAAATATACATGACATAAAATTTATATTTTCACCATTTTTTAAAGTTTATTTATTTTGAGAGAGAGGGAGAGAGAGAACGCACACAAGTGGGGGAGGAGCAGAGAGAGGGAGAGAGAGAGAGAGAGAGAGAGAGAGAGAGAGAGAAACCCAAGCAGGCTCTGCACCATCAGTGTGGCGCCCAATGTGGGGCTCAAATTCACAAACCTTGAGATCATGACCTGAGTCCAAATCAAGAGTTGGTCACTCAACTGAGCCACCCATGTGGACATGTTTTCACCACTGTTTAATTTTTAATTTTTTGTGTTTATTTATTTTTGAGAGAGAGAGAGAGAGAGAGAGAGAGAGAGAGAGAGTGTGTGTGTGTGTGTGTGTGTGTGAGAGTGGGGGAGGGGTGGAGAGAGGGGGAGACACAGAATGCGAAGCAGGCTCCAGGCTCTGAGCTGTCAGCACAGAGCCCGACACAGGGCTCGAACTCAGGAACCGCAAGATCACGACCTGAGCCGAAGACAGATGCCCAACCGATGGAGCCACCCAGGCGCTCCTCCCCATTTTTAGTGTAGAGTTCAGTGGCATAAAGCCCACGCACACTGTGATGCAACCATCAGCACTGCTCATCTCCAGGACTTTTTTCATCTTATGAAACTGAAAGTCACGCCCATTACACAATAACTTCCTATTCCCTCATCTCCCCAGCCCCCCGGCAACCAGCATTCTACTTTCTGTCTTCATGAATTTGTTACCTCATACAAGCGAAACCATACAGACTTATTCACTCAGCGTAATGTCTTCAAGGTTCGTCCATGTTGTAGCATGTGCCAGAATTTCCTTCCTTTTCGAGGCCGGATAATAGTCCGTTGTATGGATATGTCACATATTTTGTTTCTCCATCCGTCAATGGGCCATGGAGTTGCTTCCATCTCTTGGCTGCCATGAAAAGTGCTGCTGTGGACTTGGGCGTGCGGGTATCAATTCTGTTGGGTAGATCCCCATTAGTGGAATTGCTGGGTTATACGGCCACTCTATTTTCAATACGTTTTAATTAAAATTTTAAAAATGAAAAATTTTAAGTGTTAAATACTGTTTGCCACAGTGGCTGCAACATTTTACCTTCCCACCAACAGTGCACAAGGGTTCCAGTGTTTCCACATCCTCTCCAACACTTGTCATTTTTATGTTTTTTGATAATAGCCATCCCAGTGGGTATGAAGTATTATCTTCTTTTTTTTTAAGTTTATTTATTTATTTTGAGAGAGAGAGAAAGAGAACTAGCAGGGGAGGGGCAGAGAGAGAGACTGGGGGACATAGGATCGGAAGTGGGCTCTGTACTGATAGCAGAGAGCTCGATGTGGGGTGTGAACTCAAAACCCGCAAGATCATGACCTGAGCAAAAGTCAGACACTTAACTGACTGAGCCACCCAGGCGCCCCAGCTTTGTGGTTTCGATTTGCAATTCTCTAATGGTTAGTGATGTTAAGCATCTTTTCATGTGCTTATTGGTCATCTGTTTATCTTCTTTGAAGAAATGTCTACTCCAGTTCTTTGCCTGTTTTTGAATCAGGTTGTTTTTGCTTGTTGACAAGCATTTTGCTCTTAAGCCTCATCACAGCCCTAGAGGGTAAGCTGTTATGGTTGTCACTTATCGACGTGAGAAAACCAACATGGAGGTTAAGTAGCACGCCCACAGTCACACAGCTAGGAAGGAGTAAATCCGGGGTAAAGATAATCTGGTGTTCTTTTTCACCATGCCTTTCTCTTGTGCCCGAGAACGGAAGGGCATCCTTTATCACCAGGAGCAGCAGGGATGGGGGAAGAACCAGGAGAGTCACTCAGTTGATGTCCTGCCTCGAGCATCATGCACCTAAGAGGCAATCATGGGTGCCCTTCTTCAGGGTAGAAAATTGGAAATACCCCAACCAGCCAACACCCCAGGAAAGGTGATACTAACTGTGGCTTCCTATAATAACTCAATTCAAGGAAAATTTGCTGAGCACCTAGCCCATGCCAGAACCCACAGACTTCTCTTCTTATTCAGTTTCTGTAACAGAACAAGTTTCAGCATAAAGGGGAATTCAGTGAAAGGATATGGGGGAGTCCCCCAACTTCTAAGGGCAGGGGTAGGGTCACGCCTCTGGATGAGGCAAAAAACAGGGCCATCCAACAGGTCCCAAATGAATATTATGGTCCATCCACCCAAAGAGAAACCGAGTTTTCTATCTCTGTCCTAGTTGCAAAATTCTTGGAAAGAAGGCATTCGGCCTAGAATGACCATGGTCCTCAGTCTTCATCATGGAGGTTGAGAGCAAAGGAATGTGGTATCCGTGTTTGCAAACATGGATGGTGGGGCAGAGGCAATTCTTGGGGGAAAAAAAAGGTTCTTGGCAGACAATCTTCCCAGCTCCTCCCACATTGATCAATACACAAACATGCCTTTTCAGTCTCAATGATGTTTGTTTGTAATATTTTGAACTTTTGTTTTACTGAGCAATTCTGCATGGATAGCAACGAGAGGATTCACACATTGTGACTTCTAGTGTGACTTTTGGTGATGATTTCTCTTACCTTGGTGCACTGGTCAGCTACTGCCATAATGATGCTGCGTAACAAACAACTAAAAATCTTGACGGCTTATAAACAGTATCTCTCTGTCTTGCTCACAGTCTGCAGGTAGGCTGGCGTGGCAGGAAATGCTCTGCTTCAGCCTTTCAGGCTCAGGTCTGTTCCACCTGCCTCTCATTCTGAGATCAATGGCTGCCCAACTCATGCTTTCTTCATGCAACTGTCAGGGTGCAAGCAGAAACACGTGATGCCTCTTAAGGCCTGGGCTCAGAACAATCACACAGTCTCTTCTGACCACATTCCACTGGCCAAAGCGGGACACAGGACCAAGTCCAAAGTCAACAGACCAAGGAAGTACACTCTACCCTCAGTGGACCATGGCAATGATAGGAGGGAGAATGGAGAACAAAATGGCATAGGTGGAGAGAGAGTGGCGAGGTAGGACTTCGGGCAGGGCTCACCTCCTCACAGAAGGCTTCCTGGGTCAGTGCTCCTCTGGGCTGCCACAGGCCCTTGGGCTTCCCTCTGTCCTCTCATTTACCAGTCACTTCTGTGAATATCAGCTTATGCGTCTGCTTCTACCAGGCCACACACACCCCAGCACCCAGCATGGGGCCTGGTACTCGCAACAATGGTCATTGTTGCCCCCTGTTCTACTGCCCCCTGTGGGCAGCCCAGTCCTCCTGGGCAGGGAGAGCAATTCCTTCACGCAGTCATTGCTTCTTTCCTTTCTTCATTCTTTAAATACATGTATACTGAGCGATTGCTTTGTGCTCAGCATTGTTTTAGTGCTGGGGATACAGCAGTGAAAATCTCTGCCATCATGAAATTTAGTTTCTAGTGGAGGGAGGTAGACAATAAACAAACAAACAAACAAACAAACAAGAACAGGATATTAGTTGAGATACGTGCTGCAGAGAAAAGAAAGAGCGCCACAGAGGAGAACATGGAGTGTCAGCAGGGGAATTGCTATTTTATTTTATTTTTTTCAACGTTTATTTATTTTTGGGACAGAGAGAGACAGAGCATGAACGGGGGAGGGGCAGAGAGAGAGGGAGACACAGAATCGGAAACAGGCTCCAGGCTCTGAGCCATCAGCCCAGAGCCCGACGCGGGGCTCGAACTCACAGACCGCGAGATTGTGACCTGGCTGAAGTCGGACGCTTAACCGACTGCGCCACCCAGGCGCCCCAGGGAATTACTATTTTAAATGGAGTGGTCAAGAAAGGGGACATCTGAGTGAAAAAAAAAAAAAAAAAAAAAAAAAAAACCCTGAAGCAGAACACAGGTGCAAAGGCCCTGAGGTGGAGCACACCTAGTACGTTCAAGCCAGGAGGCCAATGTGGCTTGAGTGAAGGGGGTGATGGAGGGGGTGGGGTGGAGGAGGAAGGTAAAAGATGGATCCATGAGGTCACAGAGAGTGGATCGGTGGGCCCAGAGCCCACGGTAAGGAATTGAATGTTTGCTTCCGTCGAAATGGGGAAGCACCTCCGAGTTCAAAGCAGAGGGGTTCAGTGTTTGCCTCAGGAGTTAAATAGACCAAACGGGGGGGGGGGGGGGTTCAAAGCAGGGACAGTGGAATGCAGCAACCAGAGGGGAGGTGGTGGCAGCCCAGGGGAGGGCAACAGCAGGGCAGTGTGAGAGGTGGTTAGATTCCATAAGTCTTTGGAAGGTGGAGCCACAGGATTTCCTGATGAACTGATAGGTTGTGAGAGAGAGGAGTCAAGGCTGGCCCCGCCTGAGCACTAGAGGGATGGCAGTGCCCTGATCTGTCACGAGGAAGGTGACAGGAGCGAAAGGTTTTGGGGAGCAGGTCAGAATTTGGGATTGGATGTGCTGATTCTCAGCTGTCTCTCAGACATCCAAGCAAACATGGCGGGCCAACAGTTGGGTGTCCGAATCTGGAGTCTGAGAGAGGTCCAGAAACGTGGGCGTTGGGGCACAGGGACGGTGTTTAAAGTCTCGAGCTTGGATGAGACCAATAAAGAAATGGTTGCTGAAGAAGACAAGACCAGGACGAGCCTCAGCCTCCTGCATCCGGGGAAGAGGAGGACTGGGCAAGAGAGACAGAGGGGGAGTCCGGGAGAAGAGCAGGCTGAAACCCAGGGGTAGGGCGGGGCTAAGGAACCACAGGAGGCTGGACCTGGGGGCAGAGATCAGCCTGGATCCTCTGAGGGCTTCTGATGTAAAAGAAGGGAAGACAAGGGACAGAGAGGGAAACTGAGGTTTTCGTGACATAGAGCACGTGAGACATGCGTATACCCAAGGGAAGAAGAGAGGACAGAAGAGCTGAAGGCTTCGGAGAGAGCAGACTGCCTGGGGCGGGGCGGGGGGGCGGGGCACACCGGAGGAGGGGCTGGCTTGAGCTTGAGGACTTGTATGGAGGGAGCCTGAGGTGGGGCGCTCTTTTCCGTTTGCTTTCATTTTCTCAGTGACTCAGGAGGCAAGATCATCAGCTGGGATGGAGGTGGGAAGGGGTCTTGGAGATGGGAGGGCAGAGGAGAAGCTATGCAGCTGTCGCCTAGGAGGGCAGGACAGGAGACCTTGGTATGCTTGCGTGGAAGCCTTCAGGCCCCCCGCCGTCAGCCGACACGCATTCAGCATCAGGCAGCCTGGAGGGCCCAGACCCCTGGCGCTTACACTGAAGCTCCTTTCCTTCCACACCGGTTGGTGGGCCAGGCAATGCAGTGTGGACGTGCAACTAGGGGTCTTAATAGCATGCCACAGATCAGGGACTGGGAGAAGGAACATGCCTGGCAAATCTCAAGGCTCCAAGACCAGGTTTACATATTTAGGCAAGTTCCCCTGCTTCCAAATTTAAACAGTGGGAGGTGGGGGTGGGGGGTGGGTAGCGGGACATTCAGCAGCATCCCTCTGGGGTGGTCTTACAAGGTCCCCTATGCCACCGACCCTAATTTACCCATAAAGCAGATCCTGTCACTGTCATGTCCTTAGGAATGAGAACCCCATCTCCCTGACAAGAGCTGGTGCTTGGCCGCCCTGCCTGGTTTCATTGTTTCATATTTTTGGGTCTGTTTTTTGGCAGAGGCTGCTTTTCCTAGATTACTTAACATCTGTTAGCTTGCTTCTAAAATAAAAACGGGCAAGTCTGACTTCGATGTTTTCTCTTCATCTGCGGTGGCCATCAGTACAGGCCTGGCTGTCCAGGACCCTGCGCGGTGCTTTTCCACCCTGATGTCATGCCCGCTTGCGGGTGGGCTTTGGTGTCCCACCTATGCCGGTCAAGCCCTTTCCCCTTCCTGTAGCGTCTTCTGCCTCCAGCTTCTGGCCTGGCTCCCGAGGAGTCCTTGCCACCCAGGACCCCACTCCTGGGTTCTTGGGGTGCTGGCCTTCGGGTGCGGGCTGGCACACGCTGAGCCTTGTGGTGCTGTGACCAGCTGGCCAGGCCCGTCCAGGGATGTCCCTGCCTCTTACATCCCAGCCGGTCCCAACTCCGTCCTCTTCCTGCCTGTCCCATCAAGGCACCCCGGGAGGCCCTGTGCCAGCCCGGGAGCCAGGGCCATAACCTTGCTCAGGCCGGGAAGAAGGTGCTCACATTTGCTGAATGCTTCTGATGCACGTCAGGCACTGTGCCAGGCATGTGTGGCCGGCACTTCTGCTAATGCCCCAATATCTGTGCCCTCAGTCTTCCACAGTAGTAGCACTCCTGATTTTCACCTGGACGGTGGCCCTTTGGCATCAAAAGCGCATTTCACGGACTCTCTTGCTGTGGCCCTGGGACTAAAGTTACAGCCAACAGAAGGTAAGCAAAATTGCTGCCTAGGACTTCTGGGAAGCACCCTTAAAGGGAGTGCCATGCACTTCTTTGGTCCATCTCTTATCTGCCACCTGGAACATGTAATGTGATGGCTGGGGCTCTAGCTGCCATCTTGGTCTTTGAAGACAAGGGCCACACCCTAGGGTCGGAGGAGCCATGAGCTAGAAGCAGCCTGAATGCCCAAGGACTTAACAAAGCAGAGCCCCCCCCACCACCCCTGGACCATCGATTTCCAGCCGTGCAACTGGGAGAGAAACAAAGTCTCATTTAAGCCAGAACAACTCTGGGGATTTGTTACTCATCGCTGAACCTAATCCTGCAGTGATGGCTTCCTTCTGCTGACTCACCTCGTTTTCACTCTCACGAGAGCCCTGTCAAGTGGGTGTCACTCCCCTCATTGTAGAGAAGAGAAAGGAGGTTTAGGGATCTTATTTAGGCAAGTGGCCTGGGGCCCCCCGGCCAGTGTAAGACCGAAGTGAAGTGAAGTGCTCGCTCTGACTCCTGGCCCTGCTCTCGCCAGCAGCCCTCGGGGCCACACCCGGGCTGACCCACCTGTGTGCCCTGATACCGCCTGGTCTTCCCAACAGTCCTTCATACAGGGCCCAGAGGCATCTAATGACATGGGTGACACTAGATGACAACTGCTTCCGGGGCAGCTTTACCACTGGCAGCCCCACATCCCTCAGCGGTGGGCACACCCGGACCGGTGGTCACCACAGACCCGTGGCCGAGCCAGGACCCATCGCTGCCCTGGGGACACCCAGACACTGAGCCGTTGCGACCTGCCAAATTTCCCGGGATTTGTTTCCTCCCTTCCCGGAGCCCTGGGAGCTTTCTGAGCCGGGGCCTTGGCTGCCAGCCCCTGGGGGTCTGGTGAAAGGCTGGAGTAGGGCTAAGAGATTAAGGAAATGAGGCCCGTCAACGCTGGCAAGAAGTGATAGCCCAAATTGCGTCTTGGCCTGACCTTGCCCTCGCCTCACAAGTCAGGACCTCCCACTCCTGTCTTGACCCTCCTGTCTCCCCTGACTCTCTGAACATCCTACGACCCCAAGAAATCGCAGAGTCCTAGCTTGCTGGGGCCAGAGCAATCAGTCTCAGGCTGACCTAAGGGTGCCCACCCACCCCTGCCCCCACCCAGGTACCTGTCAGACATGGTGAGCTCCGAATCAGTACAGGACAAGGGGCTCCATACTCAGGGGGACTTGTGTCAAACCCTGGCTCTCCTGCTTGCTATCCATGTGAGCTTGGCCAGTGATTTCACCTTCAGAGCCTCAGTTTTCCCATCTGACAAATAGGGAGAATGGTACCTACCACATAAGACTGTGCAAGATTAATGTGACAATGCACCATGAAGCCTGGCACAGGGCCTGGCACACAGGCAACACTCAGCGAAGGTTGTCATCGCTGCTGTTCTTGCGTCACCCCTCGTTTGTGTCAGGCAGCCTTTGTGCTGGACCCAGTGATAAACTCGGGACACAGTGACCCAGGGACCCAGGGTCCCAGGGTCCCAGGGACCCAGTGATAAACTCGAAGAACAGGGGTTCTTCAAGGAACTCACAATCCGATGAGGAACCATGGCAACAGACAGCTTTCAAAAGTAAAAAAAAAAAAAAAAAAAAAAAAAACGTTCTAATGGAGGAGAGAACAAGATACAGTGGGAGCACCAGGGAGATACAGTGGGAGCACTCAGGGCGCTCCATGGGGCAATCAGGGAGGTCATCCCGGAGCCGGCAGAGCTTGCGTGGAGGCTTGCCGAGGAGCAAGTTTTTACCAGGCAAATCCAGGTGACGAAGGAGCAGCTCTCTGTCTGCGGTTCTCTAGTCCTGTGATAGGGTGGGGGTGGGAACAAGGCTCGTCCTGTGGCTGGTGTCTAACCAGGGCTCCAAAAGCTGTGGACAAGAGGGTCCCGGTACCCAGATTCCTCAATGGAGGATCAGCCCACCCTGTAGGACCAGCAGAGGGTATTCTCCCAGACGTGTCCTGCCAGCCTCTGGCCCTCACCCACCCACAAGAGAAACTTGTCATTCCGCTCTGCTTCTCTTCTCTCCTCGAAGTCAAGTGAGGAGGGTTTCCGGAGCACTGTTCAGAGAGCTTGACACGTGAGCCTTGACTTTGGGAGACACGGGGACCAGAAGTGCTCTCACACACAGTCTCTCATAGCAAGGGGCTGTGCGTGGCGGCAGAGCGGGGAGGGCCTGGGCTCCGCTGGGAACGGCTCGCTGCCTGGGTAGACTGGACAGAGGATGCCTGATTATCCGGGGGACCTGATGGGGGCCTGCCTGTCTGAGCTGGTGTTCCTCTGCCCGAGGACCACTTTGGGGGCGGTGAGGAGATCCCAACAGAGCGGGGACAGCTGGAAAGCAACAGGGAAGTTGCAAGCCAGAAGAGGCCCTGCCTCATCAGGGGAAATCCAGGTGAGAGATCCCCAGAGGAGGAGGTTTCCTGAAAAATCTCTGGGAGAATCCCATGAATTAAGATCAACTTGGGACATCCGCCATGGCCAGAGTGTCCCCAGGCTGGGTTACAACCGTATCAGGCAAGGAGGGCCTTTTCTGCCCTCTTTCCTGCTCTGCACTCCACTCTGGAGGGGCCACAGCCAGCAGCCGGTGATGGTCATGGAGGGAGAGCAGCGCCCTCTTCAGGTTTCCATTTTCTGAGGCAGGACTAGCTTGAAAGAAGGGTCTCATTCTAGACTGGGAAGATTTCAGAGTTTTAATATTACTTTGAGCTGTGTTAAAAAAAAAAAATAGGGGCGCCTGGGTGGCTCAGTCGGTTAAGCGTCCGACTTCAGCTCAGGTCACCATCTCGCGGTCCGTGAGTTCGAGCCCCGCGTCGGGCTCTGGGCTGATGGCTCAGAGCCTGGAGCCTGTTTCCGATTCTGTGTCTCCCTCTCTCTGCCCCTCCCCCGTTCATGCTCTGTCTCTCTGTCTCAAAAATAAACATTAAAAAAAATTTTTTTTAATAAATAAATAAATGTGTGGATGACGTACATAAAATTAGACAGATTAGTATAAGCAGCCCCCATTACCCATCATTCCACTGCAACAATAATCAGCTCATACCAATGTTGTTTCACCTCCACCCTCAGCCCACTGCCTCTAATGTAATTTTGAATCAAATCTATGAGGAAGAGTAGAACAACTTCCTGCTTGCCTCTGAAAAATGAAAAATAAAAAAAGTCAACCTCCTCTACTGTTTGATTAGGGCTCTCAATTTAGGGTGCAAACCTGGAATCGAAGCCGGCAGGACCCATGGAGTCCTTACACTGAAGGTGGGGTTGGTATCTGCTTCTTTTGTCATCGTGCCCACTACTCAGGTTGTGGAATCAAGGTAATGCTGGCTTCATAAGTTTTCCTTCCATTTCTATTTTTTGGATATCGTGCCCACTACTCAGGACAGTGCCAGGCACGTAGTAGGTGCTCAATAAATCATTCTGGAGCCTCTCATTCTATCTGTTCCTCTGTTGCTATTCCAGGCAGCAGCTCTCCTGTGTGCATCAGCTGCACAACAAATGATGTTTTAGTATAAATGTGTGTGGTGAAATATTTGTAATAAAAATCTTTTGTTGTTTATCTGAAATTCACCTTTGACTGGGAGTCCTGTGTTTTAGCTAGCAACCCTAGGTGGGTCTTGCTGTCTCCTTGATCACCTGGGGCTCCTGGAGAAGCATTCTCAAACCAGCTTGCATCAGAATTACCTGGAGAGCTTGTAAAAACAGATTTCTGGGCCTCACACCCAGAGTTTCTGATTCATAAGTCTGGGGTAGAGTCCAAGAATCAATCTTTCTTTCTTTCTTTCTTTCTTTCTTTCTTTCTTTCTTTCTTCTTTCCTTCCTTCCTCCCTCCCTCCCTCCCTCCCTCCCTTCCTTCCTTCCTTCCTTCCTTCCTTCCTTCCTTCCTTTCTGTCTTTCCTTCTTTCTTTCTTTAAACTTTATGCCCAACATGGGGATCAAGAGTCTCATGCTTCACTGACTGAGACATCCAGGCGCCCCAGTTAAAAACTTTCATTTCTAACAAGTTCCAGGGTGATACTGATGCTGTGGTCTTGGGGCCACATTCTGAAAACCACTGTTCCTGGACTCAGTCCATTACCCTAGAGAAACTCATGAACAGGATACAGTAAAGCACAGTGATCCAAAATGGCCACAAGAGGGCAGAAACGCCCCACTAGTTTGGCCTCAGGCCCCTCACTGTCTTGGGTCTGAGTTTATACCTTTGCTGAGCATTTGCTCTGGCCTGACCACGTCCAGGGCTCTTGCTACGCCAAAAACATGGGTCAGACTCAGTGCCTGCTTTTGAGGAGCTCAAGGTCTGGAGAAGGAGACAGAGGTGTTAACGGGCAAATACAACTGGTGCCGAGGTGGTGAGAAGCGTGGAGTGGAGTGGGGAGGCTCTGGGAGCCCAGAGGAGGCTGGGGGTAGTCAGGCAGGCTTCCTGGAGGAGCTTGTCTCCTGAACCATGAATAGAAGCCACCCAGTTGGGGAGAAGAGGAGAAAGGACATTCTGGGCTTAGGAACCCTGGATGCAAGGGCACACAGGCTGGGAGGTATCTGGTATGTTCAAGGGGGTAGTGCAGGAGCAGGGAAGAGAATGGGTGGGTGAATGCCTAATGAGGCCGGCAGCAGCTTGGCCGGATCCTGAGAGTCTCAGGGAGCTTCTGGAGGGTTTTAACTAGATGCTAGGGGAGGGTGTGGTGGAGGGGCCAGAAGCAGGGAAACTAGTGAGGAAGCTGGTGCGAGGGTCTGGGGGAAAAGGTGACCAGATGAAGCAAGAATGGCAACAGTCTCTCATTTATTCATTCGTTTCTTCATTCATTCATTCATTCATTCATTCCACGCATTTATGGAACAACTTCTCTGAGCCGAGCCCTGGGCTGGGTTCTGGGCCTTGGTGGTGCTCAAGACAGACAGCTTCTGGCCTTCTCAGAGCTTAAATTCTAACAGGAGAGGCCACCATCCAACAGCCAATGGCACAGTGAGGCAGCTGTGGTCTCTGGGGACAGTACAAGGGATGCTAAGGAAGCCAAACGTACAGGCAGAGGTGAGGGTGGGAGGTATGACCCAGGAGAGTCCCTGACCCAGAGATCACAGATGCTTCATTCAGCCAGACCCTGGCACCTTCCCCACTGCAGTTCAGAGCTAACAATATGGTCATTGAAGGCTGCTGCCACTGCTGGAGGTCCAGCCTTTCCTGCCCCCGGCCTCCCTTAGCCACACAACCCTGGCCTTTAGCAAGGAAGAAAGAAGGATTATATGCAGGTGCCAGGAGCTGGGCCCACTCCTCGACCAGAGTCAGTCTGGCCTCCAGCTCCAGGCAACTGCCCAGGCAGGCACCTTCTCCAAACATCCGGGGCTCTCTTCCTAAGCATGTGAAGTGTGGGCCAGCTCGAAGTTGAGGAGATGGAGGAGATGACCTTAAGTGCCAAGGAGATGCTCTGTGAGGCTGTCCCGGAGCGTACCGCATTCATCCGCAGAGGTGGGATTGGCCCCATGAGTAGAGTTCGTTAAAATCAAGCTAACTGGAGCATTACTTTCTAGAAAGGTGGCCTTCTTGCTCCTCCGAGAACATGCCAAGTTCATTCTAGCCTTGAGGGCTTTGCACATGCAATTCTTTCTGCTTGCTCTCCTCCACTCTAAGGCCTTCACAGGGTTGGCTTCTGTGGTAGGCAGAGTAACGGCCCCCCAAAGATGCCTGTGTCCTAATCCTGGATGTGTTCATTCACAAGGTAAAGGAGATTAAATTACGAATATGAAGATGGGGAGATGACCCTCGTGGCCCAATGGAATCACAAGAGTCCTTGTAAGAGGGAGGTGGGGAGAGGGGTTCAGAGTCAGAGAAAGAGACATGAGGGTACAACAGGGGTCAGAGGAAGGGGGAGATATGATGATACCTTTGAAGATGGAGGAAGGGGCCACAGGTCAAGCCATGCAGGCGGTTTCCAGAAGCTCCAAAGGGCAAGGAAACAGATTTGCGCCTAGAGGCCCCAGAAGATACACAGCCCGCGGATGCATTTTAGTCTTCTGACATCTAGAACTGTAAGATAATAAACTTACATTATTTTAAGCCACTACGTTCATAGTAACTTGTTATAGCAGCAACAGGAAACAAATACGGCTTATCATTCGGGTCTCAGGCCACCATATGTAAAGTAGCTGGCCCCCCACCTCCACCCACCTGTTTTCATTTCTGCATAGGCCTTATCGTGACCCGAAGTTATCATACTTGGCTCTTAGTTTATAGCCTGTCTCCCCCAGCCTGTGCTGTGAGGCTCCTTGAGAGCAAAGGCCTTGCTGTGGTCACATAGTGAACACAGGTGCATAGAGGATTCTCCATAAATATTTGTTCCACAAGAGAAAGAAGGAAGGAATACAAAGAATATGGTCTCTGTCCCATGCACACAGAAGGCAAGGGAAGGGAGAGGCTTTGGTGGGCCGGGGGAGGCCTCCAGGCCGTGAGAAAGCAGAATGGAGGGACAGAGGCGTGGGGGGTGAGGGAGATGGCCACGTGCGTGCCTGTGGGAGCAGATGGCACCTAACACAGACGCTGTGCATGTACGTTCCCATTTATAGGGCTTTCCAGTTTCAAACTCAGCAACTTTTTTTTCTTTTGTCCCTCAGAACAGAAACCCTTGTTCTCACTTCACAGATAGGGCACTGAGGCTCTGGACAGTGATCAGAAGGTGGGGAGACATCCAGGCACCTCTCTTGCAAGGACTCCGTGGGACGTGGGAGGTGCCTGAAGGTTCACCTGTCCCCAGCCTTGCCAATACCTCCTCGCAGGCTAGTTCTGCTGGCCAGGCCATCTTCCAGCCATTGCCCTGCCGTCCCCTCTTCCCCCGCTGCCTCGCCTCTCTTCTCCTCTCCTCTCCTCTCCTCTCCTCTCCTCTCCTCCCCTCCCCTCCCCTCCCCTCCCCTCCCCAGGCTGGGTCTAGGGTGAGGCCAGGGAGGCATTCACTTGGGTGCAAATTAAAAGGGGCATCAAAACCTCAGTAATCAAGAGAAATAACATCTGCAATATTTTAATAACCATTTTTAACGTTTATTTATTTATTTTGAGAGAGAAAGAGAGACAGCGTGAGTGGGGGAGGGGCAGAAAGAGACGGAGAGAGAGAGAATCCCAAGCAGGTTCCACACTGTGAATGCAGAGCCCAAGGCAGGGCTCAAATTCACAAACCGTAAGATCATGACCCGAGTTGAAATCAAGAGTCAGATGCTTAACAGACTGAGCCACCTGGGTGTCCCAATTTTTTTTTTTTTTTTTGAATCAAAGGTAATGCAAAAAGAAATCCACAATGAACAAAATACCACAATCTCAACTATATATATATTTCTCTTTTGGCTCAGGCTCCAATATGGCTTGACACAGTACTGTTTTACTGATCTTGCCCAGACCGGCTACGTGATGCATGGGGCTCCTTCCTCAAAAATTATTCAGAATTTCAAGATGGCAACAGCAGGACATTTACCCAAGTGTGGGGCCCTTGGGAGGCCACACAGGTTATACACCCATGAAGTGAGCCTGGATCCTGACTTTATTTAAAATTTTTATATTTTGTTCGTCTTGGGTTTTTCCTTTTGCATTGGTTTTGATTTTTGAAAATTTTACTTCTCTTGATTCCTGTGGGTTTGAGTGTTGCCATTGATTGTGCACCTGAGGAGAGCACCTCGCTTTCCTCCCCCTCTCCACGTCTTCTCTACTTGGCGTTAGCTCCTTATCAACCCCAGGCAGTCTCCTCCAAGAAGTCTTCCCCACCCACCCCTCCACACCGGCAAGGTGTCAGGCACTTTTGGGCTCTGCAGCCCTCTTCCTCCTCCCCTGGTCACACCTCCAAGCATCTCCTGTGAGACCCGTTGCTTAAGAACAGAAAGGGGACTATGTAGGGGTAGTGCTCAAGATTTGGGCAACTCTGAGTTCTGGCCATCAGTGATGCCAGCGTCAGCCTCCTGATGCCCTCAGGTATGGCCCGTTTGCTGCAATGGACAGAACCCCAGACCCCAAGCGGGGAAACCTGGCTTCATTCAAATCCAGGCTCTGTCATTCCTGGGCTGTTTGAGGCTCAGTTTTCCCATTGCAAAATGGGAATTAAAATACCTACCTCCAGCAGGGTTATGGGACTTAACAAAGAATGCACAGGGTGGGCATCATAAATACTAGTTCCTTTCCTCTGCGCTTGGTCTGGGGGCTCAGACTGGTCAGCTGTGCCGCTTCCCGCGCCAGTCCCCAATCTCTGAGCTCTTTCCCGCAAGTCTCTGTCCCAGATTAAGAGACGGATAAACAGGCTCAGAGGGATCAGGGATTTGCCCAGAGTCGCATACAGAGTCAGAGGCTAAGCACAGCCGGGAACCCAGGACCAGATGCTCAGCCCCGGCTCTGCAGGTGCTCAACTCCTCCCCTCCTGCTTCCCGGCCTGGCCTCCGGCAGGCTGGGCTTGAGGGGAACCGCTGAGCCGGCGCAGCATTCGCGGGCCCCTCCCCCGCCTCGCGCCCACACGCACATGCACAGAGCGGAGGACTCTGGGTGCTTCCATGAAAGGCGTGTTTCCCTCCTGAGTCAGAACAGACAGCTTTGGGGCGTGGCTGGGCTGCAGTCCCAGGGCTCGAGCCTGCGCCGGTCCTCCCTCCCTGCTGGAACCTCTGGGCAGCGGCCTGCACAGCTGCAGCCCCTCAGCCGGGCCTGCAACGATAGGCCCACGTTGCATCAGCGTGGCCTGTCTCTGCGCCGGCCCCCGCCCGCCAGCCAATGGGGCCTGGCCGAGTGTACAGATCCCAGCTCGGACCCACCCCACCCACCACGGAATCAGGGCAGCCTGGTCCTCCCTCCGCATTCTCAGCGAGGGAGGAGGGGGCCCTCTCTGCACAGCATCCAGCATGGCCTTCTTCCTCTGCCCCCAGCCCCACCTGCGAGCTCCACCCTGATTCTCCTTCCTGGCGGTGGCAGAGATGCCCCCTCCGCCTGGACTGGGCCTGATTCAACCCAGCCTGTTTTTCTCACGCTCTGTATCTGGTCTCACCCACACCTTCCAGCCCACCGTGTCCCTTACTCCACTGTGCTCCCAAGTCGTCCTCTCTGGCCTGGCCTTCTCTCTCGAGTGCCAGGCTAAGGGATGCCGCCTCCTCCTGGATGTCTCCAAGCTACAGACAACCACCTTCCCTCACAGGGTCCATCTCAGGAAGAGGACAAAGTGCCATCACCCAGGCCCGACATCCCAGAGTCCTCCTTCCCCCTGTTCCTGGGCCCTTCATTCTCAGTCCACCACTAGGACCTCTCTAGCCCCATGGTTCCTGCCTGGGTCCGGGCGCTAGCATCTTGCTCTGGGTTATTGTGACAGTCTCCTCTCTGGCTTCTATCACTCTCCACTCAGCAGGCAGAGAACCACTTGAAAAACACCAATGTGACCTTGTCCATTCCCTGCTAAATTGTCATCAGGGAGAAGCTCCAAGCTTCCCAGCCCCCAGAGCTCCTGGGAGACCCCTGGCTGGCCATCCTCTGCAGCTTTACCCACACATACTCCTACCTCCTCATGTGGTGACCTTTGTTGGGACCCTCCCTGCCTGCCCTGGCGGCTTCCCATGAAATGCTGTCGGGACCTAACTCATTTTAGCCTGAGGCCTAAAGCCAGCAGGCTTGTGGTAGTGGAAAATGACAGGCCTGGCCAGATGCGATTGAGCCCCAGCCTCCCAACCTCCCCAGAGCTGCAGTGAGGGCCTCTGAGCCCCAGGCCCCATCGGCTTGCCCTTCCCTACCCCCGACTCAGACAAAGGTCCTTCAGGCCTGGCTTGACCTCCCATTGGATGTTTTTTTCCCATTCACTTCATTGATTTTTTAAAAACTGATTATAAAAGTAATATATGCTATTGAAAAATTTCAGAGAAGCAGAGAGGAGAAAATAGAAATAACACGAATTTCTATCTCCAAAGATAAATAGTATTAAACCACTTAAGCGTATTTCCTTCTGGCCTTTTTCTATGAATATTATACACATTTCTCTATGTCTGTTATTAGTACACATTCATTGAAAAAGTAAAACAATTTCAGGGGCACCTGGCTGGCTCAGTTGGTAGAGCAGATGACTCTTGATCTCGGGTCGTGAGTTTGACCCCACGCTGGATATAGAGATTACTTAAAAAAATAAAATCTTTAAAAATAAAGAATAAAAAAATAAATAAAACAACTTCAAACAGCAGACATGTTTTAAAAATTAAGTGGAAAATCATCTAATAACAAGAGTGGGCTTTTTGGTGAGGTATGAACATACTTCCATTCATCTGTGCCTCTGCACATAGCATTTTCATAGATATGCTGTTTTATAAGCTGCTCTATTCGAAAAAAAAATTTTTTTAATGCTTATTTATTTTTGAGAGACAGAGACAGAGTGTGAGCAGGCAAGGGGCAGAGAGACACAGAATCAGAAACAGGCTCCAGGCTCTGAGCTGTCAGCACAGAGCCCAATGCGGGGCACAAATTCACAAACCATGAGATCATGACCTGAGCTGAAGTCAGACGCTTAACCAACTGAGCCACCCAGGGACCCCTATAAACTGCTCTATTTTTTATTCACCAATCCATTGAGCTGTCTTTCACTGAGGACTGAAACAACTTCCTCCTTTATGATGGCTGCCCACGGTCCCTCCCTTACTGACATTCTCCAATTTTCAGCCCTTACAAACGAGGCTGTAATGACCATCCTTGTACCTGTACCTATGCTCATATTTTCAAAAATAATTTCCTTCAGCTAAATTTAAAAAAAAACTGATCTCTTTTTTTCAAAAAGAACACAAATAACTTAAAATTTAAAAAATGTGTGAATACGTAATGCATTCATATACAGTTGACCCTAAAACAACACAGGGATTAGGGGTGCTGACCCCTCACCCCCACAGAGTCCCGAAATCCACATATATAACTTTTGACTTCCTCGGAACTTAACTGTTAATAGTCTCCTGTTGACCAAAAGCCTTACTGATAACATAAAGTCAATTAACACTTATTTGTATGACATATGTATTATATACTGTATCCTTACAGTAAAGTAAGCTAAAGTAAAAAAAATGTTTTTAAGAACATCGTAAGGAAGAAAAAATACACTTACAGTATTGTACCGTATTTATCAAAAAAAAGTCTGCATATAAGTGCACCCACGCAGTTCAAACCCACGTCATTCTGGGTCAGCTGTAGTCCAAAAATAAGTCTCACCCCTCCCCCTTTCTCCTGTCCCTCCAGTCCTTCCCCTGAATGGAAGGAATGTTACCTTCCTTCCTCACCCACCTGCAGGGATGGTCTGTGTGTGCATCTAACAGCAGTGAACCGTCATATTATCCGTCACTTTGCCCTTCCATATCAGTATCAGGACATAAGGAATTTCCTACTTTTTGTTTTTTTCCAGCTTCTTGGTATTCCTACTCCCTACCAATAGATAGGTTGTTTCCAATTTTTGCTCTCACAAACAATGTTGCAGGGAATTACTCAGTAACAGGTCTTTAAAGCTCCCAATGCAAACTGCCTTCTAGAAAGGGTGTGCCTCTCTCTCTCTCTCTCTCTCAAAAATTAATAAATATTAAAACAATTTAGAAAGGGTGTGCCAATTTCTCCTCCTGCAAGAACACTTCTTCCTGTTTAAAATGAAATCCCTTCCGTGAGTTCGAGCCCCGCGTTGGGCTCTGGGCTGATGGCTCAGAGCCTGGAGCCTGTTTCCGATTCTGTGTCTCCCTCTCTCTCTGCCCCTCCCCCGTTCATGCTCTGTCTCTCTCTGTCCCAAAAATAAATAAAAACGTTGAAAAAAAAAAACAATTTAAAATGAAATCCCTCAGAGCCTTCTAGATCCTGCTCATATCCCCATGTTACAGATGAGGAAAGTGAGGCACAGAGAGGTGACTTTCCAAGATCACTCAATGAGAGGTAGCACCCAGACTTCCTCACAACTCCCAGGTTGGGCTCCTGCTCCTCTACAGGCTGCCGTCCTCTGCCTGGGCCTCCCCAGGCAAGCCGCCATGCCACTCACAACGCTTTGCTATCCTCTTGTGTGTGTGCAAGGCCAGGTGTGAGTGAAACCAACAGGATGGCCCTCAGAGGACACAGCAGGAGTGGCCTGGAAGGACTGGACCAGGCCGAGAAGAGGCAAACAGAGTGTGGAGTGGAGAGCCCAATGTCATTCGGAGTTCTCAGAGTGCTCTCCAGGTCCTTGTTTCATCTGTGCTTCTCATTATCTTTGAGATTATCATTGCCAGTTTACGGAGGGGGCTCTAGATCACGGGCACAAGGCTAAAACGTAGCAGAGCTGGGATAGGATCCAAGCCAGGGCTTCCTGTATTCATAACACAGAGGAGGCTGCACTGGGCTGAAGTAGATTAGGGCTGGGGTGTGGATGGGTGGTCAGGATTCAGGGGTCCCTTTTCCGAGTGTCAGAGATGGTAAGACAGGGGTGTCAGCCCTGTGGGTGAGGTGGGCATCACTACCATTACAGCTGCTGGTGTCACCTAGAGGAGAGGAAGAGAGCTGGGAGCTGGGTGAGGGGTGAGGGAGACGGTGGGGGTGGGGAAAGGGTCAGGCAGTATTTAACAAGCCTCTACCACCCTACCAGCCCCCCAGCCTTGCAGGCAGCTGGAGCTATTTCCATGGGGCTACCAGAGGAGGCCTCGGAGGGAGAGGCTGGGGGAAGAGAGGGACCTACCGATCCACTCAAAATAAAATGTGCTCCCCCACTCCTAAAGCTGAGCTTTCTTAAGAGCGTCCTCCCTTGCTCTGGCCCTGAAAAGGCAGAGCATCTCTGCCCAGGGGCACCAAGGACCTGTCTTTGCAAACTGGCACTCCTGATGCAAGGTGACCAGGGCAAAGAAGGGGCTTGGACTTTCTCCAGGGACCAGTGGGAGCCACGGAAGAGCTGGTACAATGGACGGAGCCCCCGGCTGGGGTCAGGAGCTCTGTGCCTGTGTTTGTCAACTGGCAGGGAGTAGGGTGGCAAGAAGAAATCGCACCCTGTCATTTTACAAATGGAAACTGAAACTCAGAGACTAAGAAGTAAGGCGTGAAGGGGTGGAGAGATGAGAGTAGAATCCCAGACTTCCTGGCTGTGCCCTTTCGCCTGTCCTCTGGAGCGTGTGCCTGCACACAGGTTCCTATTAGGCATGTGTGCTAGGTGTGGTGCAGCCGTGTTGCTGGAGAATATGCAGACACGTGCGCATGAGTGCTACGGGTGTACGCGGATTGCGCGAAGGGGCCGCAGTGGGCGGATGGACACACGTGCATCCGCGGTGTCGTGTCGGTGGGCGTGTTGTGTCTCCTGGGTGTTGTGTCACGCATGTGATCGAGGGCATTGGACTTCCCGTGTGACTTCCTTCCACGCCAGGACGGCAGAGGGGTGGGGGGTGGGGCAGGCCTGCTTTGGGAGGAGGAGGGGAGAGATCCCATGCCCGCCCTCCTCACCCCCACACGGGCCTCCCACCCTTCGACGTGGCAGCTAGCAGGAACGCCCTTTGAGTCGCAAGGCCCCACACTCCACCGAGAGAACCCGAGATTGCAGAAATTGCAATTGACTCATGCTTTGGGCTGCGAGCATATTCTTGGCTCCTGGACAGCATCTCAAAGAACTGCCTGTGGTGGCCCTGGCCCTCTGAGGGAAAGGGCCCACAACGGATTGGTTTCCAGGGGCTTCTTTGGCTCCAGTTTTATCCCATGTACAAAGGAAAAAAGCATTACACTTCCTTCCAATTAACGTCCTATAATTAAGAGTGAGATACCAGTTAGGTGCCCAGCGAGGCCAGCCGTAGCAAAGTGCCCCATAAACGTCATTTTTCGGTCCTCCCCTTTCCCTACCTTCCCTTGGACAAATAGACTTAGTTTAAGTCTCAGGGCTGAATGCAACTCATTGTATGCTCTTACATACTCCACTTAGCCTCTCTGAGTCTCAGTTTCCTCAGTTTTAAGATGGTGACATTCTTACTTACCCTGAAACAGTTAAATATGATATGAGTATGGTGAACACTTAAATGATCTTTTATTTTTTGTCCTAGGATTCTGTGGGGGCAAGGACGTGTGAATCTAGCCACTGGGGCCAGAGCAAGCTGCTCCTGTAACCCCTGGTGAACCCGGGCCTGCCCATCTGGCTGGGTCAATTAGAAGCTGGTTTGGGGGAAGGAGGACTGGGGGTCCAATGTCTGGGCTCTGGCCCAGCTGCGTCTCGGACTTGCTGTGTGATCTTGGGCAAATTTCCACCCCTCCCTGGGATGGGATAGATGTGGGGGGCAGGAACTGCTCCTGCAGGCAGCCGAAGGCACTGAAGGAATCCAGACCTGAAATGCTGGAGAGTCTCTCTGCAATGCAAGAGTGTTTCCTCCCTCCAAAAAGAGTGCTTTTTCCAGAAAGTGCAGCCCGGGAGTGTGGGGGAAGGGCCACAGCCAGGCCTGGGCTAGGCTCAGAGCTAAGAATAATGTGGCAAAGTCTCTCAACATTTTTTTTTGCTGATCTTGGAAATTTAAAGGAGCCGTTGTCTTTCTTCACGGAGGCGGTGCCTGGAGCTCCAACGACTCAGGCAGCCACCTCCCATCACTCACTCACTGACTGTGCTTACCAAGTTCCTCTTCTGGGCATGCGCTATGCTGGGTACCGGGGACTCTGAGTAGGAGGCCGGGGTCTCCAGTGACACTCAGTGACAATACAGGGTGATGACACATCAATCCTGCCATAGAGGAGGCTTCTGACCCAGTTTGAGCTACAGTAGCGATCTGGTAAGACTGCCAGAGGGTCTTCCAGACCCAGCCTTTTCCTTAGGCATCAGGAGATTCTCTCTCTGTGAATGGGGGTATTAGTCCTTTCTACTCTGACCGTCTAGGATTCTAGGTTTATCTAAGGGCAGGAGCCTCGGCTTACTCTTCCCCCTCAGGGCAGTCACTGAGAGTCACAGCATTCAGCTTACCCCTAAAAGTGTTGGCGAGGCCTCAGAGAGCTAAGAGATGGAACAGTGAGGAAGAAAGGGAATCTGTTCGATTTTGACAATCTAGACCTACTGGAAACCAAGACCAACCTTTCGTTTATTCCGCCAGCTTTGACGGACTCTTAGTGCATGGGCTGATTACCATCTGAGGACCAAGCTGGGCGTGGGGGTGGGGTGGAGGGCGGGGTATGGCCTGTGACCCAGGCAGTTTCCTTGGATAGCAAAGACTTATCCTTAAAACCAATACACAGGTAAGGCAGGAAAGCACGTGAGAACCATGACGGCCACTCCAAGGAAACGGACACCACTCTATAGAGGAGCAATTTTGTTAATGATCAGACCTATCCTAAGAAAGAATACTGAGCTGCCTCTGTGGGACTCCCTGTTCCTGGAGGTGCTGTGTGCTTGCCTTTGGGATACTGTTGAGAGGCTTCTGCCTGGGGCTGTGCCCAGGAATCCACGACCTCTGAGATGCCTTGCAGCCCAGAGCCCCTGCTTCTTTTCTTCTAAGATTCTCTGACTATGAGATTTAACACTCTAAGATTCCTTAGATGGATTCAAAGATTCCATGGGGGTTCAAGTAAGATATCACCTTCTATGAAGGTCACTTCAGGATTCAAGTTCTCTCCAATTCTGACCCTGATTCAAAGAGTCTGAACCTCTTCTAATCTAAGATTTCTCACAGTCTGTGTAATCAGACTTTGAGCAGCAGCCCCTAACCCAGACTTCCAAGTTAGTCACCAGCAGCAGACTGGGGTGGCCAGAAAGGGCCCTCCCCTCACCCCTCTGCCAGGGACCCAGATGATTCATCCACTGGGTGCTGGGATTCATTTGTTCCCCATGATCCAAGGATGCACCAGGAAGAAAGAAGATACTCAAGATAGTTTATTGATTGAATGAATGAATGAGTGAGCGAATGAAGGGTCTCTCTACCCTGTCCCTTCCTCTCCACATTGTGCCCATTTGTTATCTATCACTTCACTATTAGAAGACTTGCGGGAGGTATGGGCATGTCCTAAATAATCTTCTGCTGCCTTCTTGAGTTCCCTACTAACCTGCACGTTTCCTTCTCATCATGTACATCCTTGAGGGCAGGGACTTTGTCCTTTTCTCAGCTGTATCTGTAGCACCTAGAAGAGAATTGAATATCCAGCTTAGCTCAGAGCTCAAGGGACTATCAGTTGTGGGAGGGTGGGGTGAGAGGGGTTGATAGACCTGGAGCCATGGGAGGAAGCCCGACAGGGAGGGGGCAGGGATAACCAAGGAGAGAGGGAGCCAGACTTACAGGTGGGAAGGAAGCAACGAATGACAGCACCACATTTCACAGCCAAAGAAGGAACTGTGGCCTAGAAAAAGAAAGTAACTTGCTTAGGGTCACACAACATATTACTTAGTGGACAGTCAGGGTTCTCCTTCCTGCGCACCCCTCCAGACCCGGCCAAACCACGACGTTCCCCCGGAGTCCCCGCCTCTATCACTTCAAGACTTTCCAGGTTGAGGGTCCCCTATTGGGCCCCTCAGGACCCCTCTTCCCCTCAGGGCAGTCACTAAGGTCGAGCTCCGGTGATCAGGAGAAGCTGCGGATGGAGAAAGATGCTGCTTCTCAGTTTCTGACCACCTCCCCTGAGACAAAGCAGAGGGGTCCTGACTGAGGAGGGGGCGTGTCGGAGAACCCAATTAAGTTTCAGCTCTAAAACGGGGGAACGGATCCCCTTGGGGCAGAGACCTTGCAAGGGAAAGGGCTGCTGGAAGGAAGTGCGATCCGGGGTAAGATTGTGGGGATTGGGGATGCTCCTCTCTGGGGAGCTGGGCCCTGAAACTCAGTGTCCCCTCCAGCTCAGTGATTCGAACTAACCCCCTCCCCACCCCCCGCCCGCTCCCCACCTCCAGAACCGGAAAAGTCCGGAGTCTCCACAGTGTCCACGCGCAGCGCAGGTCGTGCGGTCCGGTGCCCGGCCTCTCTGCTGGGGGTTCCCAGCGCGCCCCCCCTATTGGGGGGCAGTAGGACCCAGTGGCCGCGTGAGAGGGTGAGAGCGCGCAGGGGGAGGGGCGGCAGCCAGGGCGGTCTGGGGGAGGTCTTTGGCTGTTTTTTTTTTTTTTTTTTTTTTTTGGCTGAGCCGGGGCGCCCTCCGGAAGCGTTTCCAACTTTCCAGAAGTTTCTCGGGACGGGCGGGAGGAGGGGAACGCCATATATAGATCTGGGGAGCCGGGAGCGGCGGCGAGTGGAATCCGTCCGCGGCTTGAACGGGACAACTGTCCGGCGCCAGCCCACCCGGCCCAGGTGAGGGAGGGGGGCGCTTTGGGGGTGCCCCGGAGAGTAAGAGAGGGCGGGAGGCCTCCGGGAGGGTTTGGGGGCCAACCCAGAGCCCGCAAACCGGAGTCCTTGGCCCTTAGGGAGCAGCTGGGGCGTTCGGGGTCGGGAGCCAGGGGCGGCTGAGTGAGCCTGTAGGACTAGGGCGAGATCAGGGCAAGGGTGGGGAGTCAGGCGCTCAGAGGCTCTGAAAAAGTGCAGGCTTCCATGGGAGTTTGGGGCAGGGGTGCTGACGGCAGGGAGGAAACAGTGGGGCTGGGAGCCGGGATGCTGAGACTGCCTTGTGCAGGAACCAGAAGGGAGGAGGTAGGGTCTGGGGGCCTCTCCAGCAGGGGTGGGAGGCCAGGCCAGCTTTGCAGTTCGGGACGCCTCCACCTCTAGGGCTGAGGCCCGGGGGCCGGCGGAGGTAGGTGGACCAGCCTCCTGACGGGCAGGGTGGCATCTGCGCCTCCTGAAAGTAGGGTGGTAGGAAAGGAGATGAAGTTGTCTTGGCTTTTCCTGGGGGGGGGGTTCTTGGGATCCCCACCGTTTGGGAAGAGTCACAAACGGTGGGTCCATTTCTGATCAGCAGCCTGCATGTGTCCATGTTGGCAGCTAAAGGAGCAGCTTGGCCAGTGTCCCCCACCTCCCTTGGGAAGGGGGTGAGGAATCAGCAGGCTCCATATCCCCCCACCCAAGAGGGGAGGATTAGCTGATTAGAAGGCTTTGAGTCGCCCACTCTCAACTCTGTCCACTGCCACCTGGTTCTTGGAGTGGCTGCAGGGTTAAGGCTACTTCCAAAGGCCAGGGTTCCCTGCCCCCAGCCCAGGGACATTCCTGAGGCGGCCAGAGTGGAGGAAGAATGAAACCACTTCCAGCATGGCCAGGAGGCCCTGCCCCTCCTCTTCTCCGTTTCCGGCAGGTCCCTCTGGGCTGTAGGGCCCGGATGGAGGGGAAGGAGGCTGGAGGGAAACTGGGGGCCTTGGTTCCCTGGAAGCCTCTGGCTGGCACCACACCCTCCTGTCTTCAGATGGTTCACCTGCCCATCCCCCCCTCCTGAGGCCTCCGGATCCAGGCCTTTTGTTTCTGGTCACCGGGATTCCCAGCAGAAATGGTTTTGTTTTGTTTTGTTTTAACCTCCCTGTGTAACAGGATACCACATCCAGGCTTCCTCCGGGGGCTCTGCGAGGGCTCTGCGGGTGCTTCCGGGAGGAAGAAGCCCTGTGCTGGGAGGCCTGCCCCCCCACTGATCCTGTGGGACCTGGGGTGGCTCCCTGCTCCACTCTGGCCTCAGTGGCTCCCGCTGTACAGTGAGGTCCCTGTGGAGCTGGGACTAGCTGTGCCTTCCTTTGTGCCAGGGGCAGTGTAGATGGGGTCCCATGTTGGGGTTGGGCCTTCCAGGCCCCGCCTCACCACTGCTCCAGCTCTGCCCTAGCCCATCCTCCTCACTCTTCTGTTTTCTTTCAGAATGAAAAAGGCAGGCACTGACCTCCCCCTGAGGCAGTTTCCAGGTACTTTAGACTCCCTCCAAGTGTTTGAGATCCTCTCTGGTGACCCCTAGCATTTGCTTCTCTTCCCTCTTACTTACAAAAACCCAGAATCCAGTCTCAACTCAGTCTGGCTAGCTGTGGGCACAGCCCTTGGCTCTCTGATCGAACAGTTTTGTTTGTGGGACTGTAAAGTCGTCTAACCTCGGCCTCAGGGCTGGGATTTCTCTGTGGCAACGCGGGCTGGGCTGTGGGAGGCTGGCTTGCTTGCAGTGACTTGCCTCCCTCTGTTGCCGCTGCTGGGTCAACGTTAAGGGCGGCCCTTCTCCGCAGCCATGCATCTCCCTGCACCTCCCTGCAGAGACCCTGTGCAGACTCAGGGAGGCTCTGGGCCACCCCCTGGGACCTGCACCCAGGCCTCCTGCTTCCCAGGCTGGAAGCCCCCCTCTGCCGGCGGCGGATGGAGATAATTCAGTTTCCAGCCTGCCACGTCACCTAGAGCGGGAGCTAGAGCAGGAGGAGCAGGAGCGCGGCTGCGTGGCTGCCTGAGGAATCCCAAACTAGTCATTTGGAGCTTTCTTGGAAAGCCCCTCCCAGCCCTTTGAGGTTCTGGTTGGCTGGGGGTGGGGGCTGTCAAGATGGTGTCTGCCACGTGGCAGGGCTGGGAGCTGGGCTCCTTGACTCTCTCCCAGTGGGATGCTAGTGGCCTTTTCCCCCCGCGTCTGTGCTCTGGCATCAGCTGTATGGACTAGAGGTGGCCTTCGAGTTGAGTGACCAAATGCCTGTTGTCCAGGCAGAATAATCAGTAGTGCCCCATCTTACTCTCTTAGGCATCCTTTTGTGTGCAGTAATTCTTTGGTCTTTCTGCTTTTGAGGCTCCAGGCCTGATGGGGAAGGAGCTAGGGCTGGGAGGAAGGTGGGCCCTGAGATCCCCCCTCTTGTCTGCGCTCTAGGGTACAGGTCTCTCTTGGGCCTTGCGCCGCCCCCCCCCCCCCCGCTTTCTCCACACGGCCTTTGCTTCCCCTTTACGCTGCACCTTCCGAGAGGTGGCCGCCCAGGGAGGGGGGACCCGCTTTGGTTCACAGGATGGCTACAGCAGTGGAGTCTTTCCAGAGACCCAGTGCTCTTGCAGGCAGGCCGAAGTCCTGAGGGTCCTTTGCTAGGATTCTCAATTTGGAGGTCCTTAAGGACCCCAGGATGGGATCCGCTGGAGCAGTGGGACCCCAGCCTCCACCAGAGTTCCTACCAACCCTTCCCTTCCCCCTATCCATCTTGCCTGAAAGTAACGGGGAAGTATCCCATGTGGAGAGACTGTCCTGATTGGAGGCCCCGGGAGGAGAGTGAGGCTTGTTTTGGGGACCAATGCTATTGCTGTGGTTTGGAAGGGATCCTGAGGAGAACCCTGAAGCCACAGAGCGGAGGGCCTGTGTGATAGCCAGGCTCTGTCAGATTGGAGGGCAGAATGGAATCTGAGGTGGACCCAGCTTCCTGTGAACACGCTTCTGGTTAGCCTCTGGTGAACGGGAGGGGGTGTCATTGCTGCATTCAACTGTGCCTTACTCCTCCTCCAGTATCCTTCCTCTCAGGAAACCTACCCCCCACCCCACTTTTGTCCTGGGGATTTCCCATCCATTCTCGGGACTGTGGACAGATGGACAGGTATGTCCCTGCTAGGATAGAGGCCTTGGGCGTGGAGACCTAGACCTTTATGGCTTGGCAAATGGAGACTGAAGCTGAGAGAGGAGTGGACACACACTCAAGGTCACCCTTGGGCTGCAGAGTTTAGCATCTGGGTTCCTCCATTTAATGAGTGAGCCAATGGGTGACTCATTAACATCCCAGGGCAGGGTAAAAGGCACAGGGGGAGGGGCAGTCCTTCATCCTGTCCCAACAGGACATCCTTTGTCCAGGCACCTGAGCTTCATGCAGACCCTCAGTCCATCCGCCACATTTTTCCCCTGAAAAGGGTCCCGGGGTCATATGAGATCAGAGCTAATCTGTATACAAAATAAAGACCCTAAGTCTGGCCAAGTGACCCTGATTTTTGTTCATTGAGGAACAGCTGAGGCCCATTGTGTGCTAGGCACCGGAGATGTGGAGGATAACCAGACTGGCTCGATTTCTTGTCCACTCGGAGTTCATAGACTAGTTAGGGATGGAGATCACGTATAATAAACACACAAGACTGACTGTTGTAAGTTCTGTGTAAGAAATCAATAGGGTGGAGCTGTTGCCTTGTTAGAAACCCTGCTCCGGATTAGGAGCTCAGAGAAGGCCTCAGAGAGACGGGGCAGACTGAGACCTCTGATCTTGGCAACTCTTGAGTTAGGTCTGGGTTCCCCAGAACTCTGAGCTCTCTTGATCCCATCTGCAGGGGACTTGGTGGCTGCCAGAAGGCTGGGGATGGTTCCTGGGGAGGAACATCTAGGGTTTCAGGGCCACCCTCTCTCCAGCCCTCACAGGTCCCCCGTGGTGCGTACAACCCGCCTCCCAGCCATGCGCCTCCTCGCGCTCATCGGCGCCTGCTGCCTTCTGGCCGTGGCTCTGGCCGCTGAGGTGAAGAAGCCCGCGGCTGCTGCAGCACCGGGCACGGCAGAGAAGCTGAGCCCCAAAGCGGCCACGCTGGCCGAGCGCAGCGCCGGCCTGGCCTTCAGCCTGTACCAGGCCATGGCCAAGGACCAGGCGGTGGAGAACATCCTGCTGTCGCCTGTGGTGGTGGCCTCGTCCCTGGGGCTCGTGTCGCTGGGAGGCAAGGCGGCCACGGCCTCCCAGGCCAAGGCGGTGCTGAGCGCGGAGCAGCTGCGGGACGAGGAGGTGCACGCGGGCCTGGGCGAGCTGCTGCGAGCGCTCAGCAACAGCACGGCGCGCAACGTGACCTGGAAGCTGGGCAGCCGCCTGTACGGGCCCAGCTCGGTGAGCTTCGCAGAGGACTTCGTGCGCAGCAGCAAGCAGCACTACAACTGCGAGCACTCCAAGATCAACTTCCGCGACAAGCGCAGCGCCCTGCAGTCCATCAATGAATGGGCGGCGCAAACCACCGACGGGAAGCTGCCCGAGGTCACCAAGGACGTGGAGCGCACGGACGGTGCTCTGCTGGTCAATGCCATGTTCTTCAAGCGTGAGTCCAGAGGGGTGGGGCGGCCGGGCACAGAGCCCTCAGCAGCTGGGGTGGGGAGCCAGCTCGGCACGTGTTGCCCAAATGCCCGACAGGTGCCAGGGCAGAGGGCGGACGTGGCGGTGGCTGAGCCGAGGGTCCTCCTGAAAGAGTTCTCTGTCCGGTGGAATCAGCCGGACCCTGACTGTAGAGAGCTGTTCCTCATAGCTTCAGGCAGCATGTCACGGGGCCAACGCCCATGTCCCCCAAAGCGGGGAGCACGTACTCTGTGGACTGGGCGCTGGGGTGGGGGGGAAGGTGAGCCCCAAAGACTAGAACGGAAGCCTGTGGCAGAGAGAGATCCAGGGTGTGCAGTTGGGGGGCTGTGTTCTGAGTGGGGGCCGTCTATTTCTGACCTTGCGTTCTGCTTCCCGCTCCAGCGCATTGGGACGAGAGGTTTCACCACAAGATGGTGGACAACCGAGGCTTCATGGTGACCCGATCCTATACTGTGGGTGTTACCATGATGCACCGCACAGGTGGGTGACCTGCGGAGCCGGGGGCCGAGGTGGGGGGGTGAGGGCGCTCGGGGCCTAGGCCGCCCCCAGCCCTGCGTGCCCAGTGCCCTCTCGGCTCTCCTCCCAGGCCTCTACAACTACTACGATGACGAGAAGGAGAAGCTGCAGATTGTGGAGATGCCCCTGGCGCACAAGCTCTCCAGCCTCATCATCCTCATGCCGCACCACGTGGAGCCCCTCGAGCGCCTTGAGAAGCTGCTGACCAAGGAGCAGCTGAAGATCTGGATGGGGAAGATGCAGAAGAAGGCTGTCGCCATCTCCCTGCCCAAGGGTGTGGTGGAGGTGACCCACGACCTGCAGGTGAGGGATGGCCCAACTTGGGGTCTGCAGGGCCTGGAGGAGAGGGGTGCTTGGGGCACCCATTCGTCAGCTCAGCCGGTCTGTCCTGAGCCTCCGTGGGTGTCCAGGTAGTACTGAGGGCTGCTGCGGGAAGAGGCCTGGGACCTGCCTTTGGGAACATAATGGTGACATCCGTAGTTAAATGCGATAGAGCGCCTGCTGTATGCCAGACACTCTTCAGAGCACTTCGTAGATGTTAACCTTTTAATCCTCGAAACAACTTCATCAGGTAGGACTAATAAGCTTCTTAGAGATGAGGAAACCAAGGCTCAGGAAGGCTAAACAACTTACCCACAGTCACGCAGACGGTAACTCAGACATCTGGCACCAAGCTGTGCCCTAGTCCCGTACCGTACTGCCTCTGAGCCTGAGGTGCCCCCAGTTCTAGACTGTTCCAGCCGAAGGGTCGTCCCCCGTGCAGCAGTAAGACGAACAATGGCTGTCAACAGTGAGGCACTCGGGGTGGCTGGAAACTGAACCCACGCATTCAATGTTATCTTCTCCTCATGACCACCCTGGGTGTTGGGCAGTGGCTTGAAGGGAGGCAGTGACTTGCTGAGGTCACCTTGGTTAGTGAGTGGTAGAGCTGTGATGAGTCCTCAGGGTGAAAATTCAAGGTGGCCTTTTTGTCAGTCAGGAGAGATTTTTTTTTTTTTTTTTTTTTTTTTTTTTTTTACCTACTCAAAAGGGAAAACTTTTATCTCATTCGCGCCTTAGATGCCAGAAATGGCTCCTTGGTAAGCTTCTCACTCACGGGATTGATTCAGATTCACTGCTGACACTGTGGAGAGAAAGCTTGTGATGAAATGGGGCTTCGGCTCCAGACCACGGACTAGTGGCCCTTGCGTGGCCTGTGCTGTGGATCATGCTGAGGTGTCCAGAGAGGAGCCATCACCACGTCCTGGACCCGTCCAGGTTCTTTCCCAGCTTCTCCTTCTGCCGTGGCTGCTCTGACGCCATCCTCCCTTTTTTTCTCCTGTGTCTTCCTGGAACCCTGGGTGGACACACAAGTCCATGGAGTACATGGAGTTGAGAAATTTGACGTGTGTGACTTGTGTAAGGTCACTGGGACTGGAGTCGCTGGGCCTAGAACACCTGTCTCAGGACCCCCTGACCCTCAGGACCCCAGCTCAAGTGCCTGTTTGGCCTCACCAGGGAGGTGGCCTGTCCTGCAGAAACCTGGGCCCGGAAGCTGCTGGTGACTTGGCCAGTAGTCCTTCTCTGCAGCGTCTTCCTCACTGAGCCGCAGGGAGACCGCTCCGGTCGTGGGGGATAAGGAGGGCTTCCTGGAAAACGGGGTGGTTAAAGCATTCTACAGGGATGGGGGTGGCCATTGAGACACCATTGAGGGTGCCGGCTGTTCAGTGAGACCGTCGAATAAAGTGCTGGGAGAGGTATGCTAAGGGGTAAGGCCACAGCACAAGCACAGTTGACATACGAAAGCACTTGTACTTGGCTTCCGGCGGCTCTGCAGAGCCATGGCAAGTGTGTGTGTTGGGAGTGGGGTGCATGTTTGTGGGGGTGCGTTGTAATTTTGTACTATGGGAATATGTAAAAACGTATATTGGGGCGCCTGGGTGGCTCAGTCGGTTGAGCGTCCCACTTCGGCTCAGGTCATGATCTCATGGTTTGTGAGTTCAGGTCCCACATTGGGTTCACTGCTGTCAGCGCAAAGCCCGCTTCGGGTCCTCTGTCCCCCTCTCTCTGCCCCTCCCCTGCTTGCAGTCTCTCAAAAATAAACAAACATTTAAAAAAAGATGTATCATGTATACATTAAAACTTAATCAGTGTAATGAACTCTCCTGTATCCATCACCCAGCTTCAATCATCAGCAGCTCATGACCGATAAGGAGTCGATACACAGCCATTTCTCCCCCAACAGATTATTTTCTGTTAATTGTTTGTTTAGTTTTGAGAGAGGGAGAGAGAGCATGATGGGGAGAGGGGTAGAAATAGAGGGAGACAGAGGGTCCGAAGCAGGCTCTGTGCTGACAACAGAGAGCCCGATGTGGGGCTTGAACTCACAAACCATGAGATCATGACCTGAGCCAGAGTTGGACACTCAGCCTAACCAGCCAGGTGCCCCACCCCTATCAGATTATTTTGAAGCAATTCCCAGGCAGAAAGCACCCTGGACAGGTTTTAAAGCCCCAGGATTATATGGTCATAGCTATCCTTAGAGTAGTCTTCCTTACATTTGAGTGTGCCAAGAATTACCTAGAGATTTTGTTAAAGAAGCTTCCTGGGTCCTCCCCCAGAGATTCTGATAGGTGGCTCTGGGAGAGAGGGGGTCAGGAGACGCGTGTTCCATATAAGCTCCCAGGTGGTGCCCATACTGGCAGTCCGTGACCCGTGCTTTGAGAAGCACTGATCAAGATTGCTCAGCAGGACCGGGGATAAATTCTGCCTTTCCCCCAAGTCTCCGTGTCCTTATCTGTTTTGTGGCAATTAGAGGTTCTTGCAGGGTTGTCGTGAGAGTTAAGAAAGCAGTGGTTCGAAGTGCCTACATCATGTCTGGCTTACAGGAGGTGACGGGGAGGTGGTAATTTCCGCTCTGAGGAACGGGGTAGGAGGTGATGGGTGGTGAGGGTGGAGGGTGCGGGTCTAGGAGCCTTGCCCATCTCGCGGCCTCACCCGGCACCTGCCTCATCCCGCAGAAACACCTGGCCGGGCTGGGTCTGACTGAGGCCATCGACAAGAACAAGGCAGATTTATCACGCATGTCGGGCAAGAAGGACCTGTACTTGGCCAGTGTGTTCCACGCCACTGCCTTCGAGTGGGACACAGAGGGCAACCCCTTTGACCAGGACATCTATGGGCGCGAGGAGCTGCGAAGCCCCAAGCTCTTCTATGCTGACCACCCCTTCATCTTCCTGGTTCGAGACACCCAGAGTGGCTCCCTGCTGTTCATTGGGCGCCTGGTTCGGCCCAAGGGTGACAAGATGCGAGACGAGCTGTAGGGCCCCAGGGTCGTGGGATGGCAGGAGGCAGCCGAAGGCTCCTGAGACACATGGGTGCTATGGGAGGGAGGGAGTTGAGGTACTGACCTTGGATAGTCCATGGGGTAGGGGTGGGCAAACAGAGCAGGCTTCCTGTGTGTCTGAGCAGACTTCCCAGCCATCTGCTTGGACGTGGGCTCCCAGATACCATGATGCTGAGCCCAGGAACCCCAGGGACCCCACATTCTGTGGGACCTGGGCAGTAGTCATGTCCTGCCCTCAGAGCCCTGGGTTTAAGCCTGCCTCAATCAGTGTTCATATTTATAGCCAAGTGCTTTCTCATCTGTGAGACGGAATCGAGCTAGTGGGGGCTCAGCCCAGGCCCCGTGGAACGGGGGCCCTCTTTCCCTGACCCGACCATCACCTCAGCCCTCTCTCCAGCTCTATTCCAATCCTCTCCCAACTTCCCTCAACTATAAAATGAGGTGCTGCACCCCCTGGGACAAGTACCCCCATGATGGCCCTGGCCCCAGTTGAGGGGGGGATCGGGAAATAGCTCATGGGGGTGGGGGTGGGGGCTCATGGGCGGATTCTGGTCAGGCATCATGGGGATGAACTTTTTTTCTCCGTTTGTAGATTTTCAAAGATGGGGAGGGAAGGGGGAAAATGAGCCTTTGTTGCTGTCACATCAAGAACTTATTTGTACAATTTTTTTTTTCAATAAAACTTTTCCAGTGAAGTTTTGTTGGAGCATGGAGGGTGACTGGATCAGAGATTCCCATGTCATTTTTCCCGGGAGACAAGGGCTCCTTGTGTTAAGCCAGGGCCCATATCAATATGGTGCTGAAATGCTGGCAGATAACCGCAGGCCCCCTACATGCCGACTCGGGAAATGGTTTTGGCTTTGGCCGCCCTGGAGAGGTGGCTTTGGGGCTGGGGTGACAGTGCTGGACCTGGAGCCCGGGGCATTCTACGCTGGAACTTTGGCTCTCCAGTCTTCAGTTTCCTAGCTTTTCAAACTGATCTCATCCATAGCCAGGTTAGATAGGCTGCCTGACTGGGCCCGGCTTTGGCAGGAAGGAGCTTGTGGGATCCTTGTCCCATTTGGGTGTGCCGCAGGAAAGGAGGAGGGACCTGACACAGCCCTCCTCACATGGTCCTTGGGGCTCTTGACCCCATAGCTCAGGAGGAGAGAGGGTGAGTGGGGCAGAGGAAACTGGATTTGACACTGCTTGCTGGCAGTGTAGTCTCAAGCAGGTCACTTCCTCTCTCCGGGCGCCTCTCTGGCTTCCCTCTTCCACCAACTTTGCCCTGGGGGTTGTTGGTCCAGGGAGGGGAGCTCCTGCCTGGCTGGGCAACCCAGTTGGAGTCTTCCATGATGTGAATGGGGCTGCAGAAAGGCCAGCTGACTGACTCCTGTTAGTACCAAAACAGCGTTTAGAATACCGCTGCCAGAGCTCCGGGTCTGTCCCGTGCAATGGACCCAGTAAATCAGATGTCTGCCCTCAGGGGCTTCATCTGAAAGTGGAAGCCTATAGTGACAAGCATGCTCACTCCTCACCGTGTTCCAGTCCCCTGGATCATTCTGTTCCAGACTTGCTGTACTTATTCCCTGCCTCAGGGCCTTTGCACTAGCTCTTCTTTCTGCCTGACAAGCGGTTCTTTGTCAAGGGTACTTTTTTTTTTTTTGTCATCCGGAACTCAGCTTGAATGTCATTTGCTCCACAAGGCCTTCCCTGATAACCCAATGTAAGTAGCAACTCCCCTGCCTCAGTGTCTATACTGTGTTTTCTCTTTTTACTGACTCCTTAATGCTGTGAAATTTTCCACCTATTGACACATTCACTGGCTGTCCCCACTATTAGAATGGAAGCCCCATGAAAGTAGGGGCCACGTTTTGTTAATCACTGTATGTCCTGCACCTAGATTCAGCATCATCCCCACATAAGACACTGAAAATATATTTGCTGAGTTAGGAAGTGATGCAGCTGTGCTAGAAGGGTAAAAGGGCTGTGGGAGTACAGAGGGGGAAGCCGTGACTGCCAAGGGGAGATACAGAGGGCTCCCAGGAGGAGGTGACATGTGGGCTGCCTTGAAGGGTGAGTAGGTATTCTTTTTTTCTTTTTTTTTTAAATCAGAATAATAATTTAAATATCAGCTGGTACTACCTTTGCGTTTTGCTTCTAACACCATGTTTGTGCAAAACACCATGTCAGTCTCTTGGTGTCCCGTGCTATGGACATGGATATAATTTTATCCAAATTATCCACATTTGGATATAATTTTATCCAAATCTCTTAGCAGTTTGGCTAAGTAGGAATTCTCTCTGTTTTAGTGGTGAGATCACCAAGGCCAAGGGAGGTTAAATAACCTGCCTGAGGCTCCACAGCACAGCCAGTGGGGCTGAGCTGGGAACTGCTTCTAGAACGTTGGCTAGTTCTCCCTCCATGCCACGTGGGAAGGGCCAGAGAGGAACTGGCCAGATTCTAATACTGAAGGTGCATAGCCTGCTCGTAGTCTATACATGTCATCCCACGTCTTCCCCACGACGGCCCAGTTAGGTGGGAAGTCCTCCTAATCATACTAGTGTGGCTCAGAGATGGGCAGAGCCTGGACAAGAACCCAGGCCTCCTGGACCCAAAGTTCAGCCTGCAATAGCGCCCTCAGCAGGTGGGAGTGCCCCACCAGAGGGGAGCTCACAGTGAAAGAAGCCAGGCCTGGGGGTGGGGGCCACCCAGATGACCCAAAGGGGGCCCTGAGGCCACCTGCGGCCATCTGGGCACATGTGGGGAGGGTGGTGAGAGGTCTGAGCTCCCTCCTCATCATGAAAGGTGGAGTTGCTAATGTGGAAGGTGACAGGGCAGGAGGCAGAGGTAGTCAGGTCAAGGTTGGGTTGGGGGTCAGACACCAGGTCAGTGCCACCAATGGCCCATCCTGCCCTGTGTGGAGCTTTCCTGTCGCCTGGAGGCCATTGGAGGGCTGTCCTATTATTCCCACCATGCCGCTTGCTAAAGCCGCAGAGATGATGACGATGACTGCTGGATTGTGAGGGTCCTGGATGTAGTGCAAGTGCGGGAAGGTGGGGATGAACTCTCTACTGGGCACCGACCCGGGGCCTGGCACCGCTGTGTCTGATCTCATTTAATCCTCAGCGCTTACCTGAGGGGTAGCTATTACGGTCCCATGTTACAGATGAGAGGGGGAGTGGCCGGCCCAAGGCCACCCCGCAGGTCAATGACGGGGTCTGGCCTATATGGGAATCCCAGCATCCTGGCTGTGGAGGAGAGAAGTTGTGGACAGGCATGAGTGCCGCACTCCACAGTTCATAGTGGGTAGTCACCAGTGGGTTTCCACGTAATCTTAACCCCAGTCCCTGCAGCACGGAGCTCGTTACCCTGCATCTATGGAAGAGTACCCCAGCTGAGATCTTGAGAGCAGGCCCTGGTCTGCCTGTATCCTGCCACACCCCATACCTAGCACAAGGCCTGGGACACAGGAGGTGCCTAATAAATGCTCACTCAAAGAAATTGTCCAGTGGGTGCTCTGGTGCTTAGCAGCAGAGGCACTGGAGCCTGACAGACCTGACCTGACCTGAGGTCCTGCATCCCGGCTTTTCCCTGGCATGGTGACCTCAGGCTTCTGAGAAGATGAAGGCAGGAAAGGAGCTGAGGCCCTGGGGCCTGGGTTCTGCAACTCGCATCACGTCACCTCCATCACATTCTGTTGGTCGAAGCAAGTCGTGAGGTGTGCTGAGATTCCAGGGGCAAGGAATAGACTCCATCTCTCGATGGAAGGACCAGCAAAATGGCGTGGGCATGTTTTCAATCCACCACCCGGGGGGTGGCTGGTTCTCTTCCTGCCTCACTCCCATTGTTTCCAGTCCCAGAACTGGAGTTCTGTGCTTGCCTGACTCGGGGGCGCTAGTTCCGGAGTCAGATCTGGAAGGAGGAAGCATACACATCAAAAGAATCACAAGGTTTTGCTAATTTACATCAGTACAAAATCTGGAAAACATGGGAATGTTTACTGTGGGTGCTAGTCCACAGAGAGAGGAACATAATTTCATTGGCCTAAATTTGTTTATTTATTTATGTATTTATGTATGCATGTGTATGTTTATTTATTTGGTGGGAGGGGCAGAGAGAGAGGGAGAGCAAGAATCCCGAGCAGGCTCTGCACTGTCAGCACAGAGCCGGACCCAAGGCTCGAACCCACGAACCGTGATATGACCTGAGCCGAAATCCAGTTGGATGCCCAACCGACTGAACCACTCAGGCGCCCCCTGAATTTATTTATAATACAGGATACATTTACCTGAGATCCTAGATTTAGTGTGCCACTTTGCGCAGCGAGGGGCGGTTTTCGTTGTTGGCTTAGCTGTTGGGTTGACCGAACCTCGGATTCAATAGGGAACTATGAGCTATGCCTCACTGATGTTGAAATGCCAGGACTTTCTTGCTTTAAAATAGGGGAAAGAACCCAGACACTAAGGGAGGGAGGAATATTGAGGTGGGTTTACCCTGCGTGACCCACCTGCCCCCTAGCCAAGTTCCACCCTCCCCAACTTCCTTTTCTAGAACCTCTAGGAAACTCCCTTCACCAAGATATTGCAAACTCCATTAGTGACGGGAATGTCTTTGAAACAGGATGTACTACTCGTTCTCTGCAGGCTAGGGATGCCAGTGGAAGAGGCTGCCACAGAAATGGGCTCTATAATTTTAGTGGAAGTGCTCGGATCCCGGAGGAGCAGAGCACACACGGCAGCACTTGGCCTGGGACATCAGACATCAGGTGGTAATCAGAATGGTTTAACTTACATCTTTATCTTTATCTTTAGCAGAGGCTAATTGTTCAAAGACCAAATAGGACCAACAGGCAGCCTCTAAACCCTCCTTAATCTGTATTACAGAAACAGCAAAGCAATAAGCGAACAAAACCTTCCATGTTGGGCAATGGAAGCCCCACTTGAGCCACTATGAAAGAGAACCTCAGTTCCCTCACCCAAAGCCCCTTGAATGGAAGAGAGGCCAGTACACTTCGGAGCAAACCCTTCAATAGCACCCCAGACGCATACTGTAAATCTTTCCTGGGCCATTTGCCAGAGAACTGTGCTCTGTGAAGGGAAAATACACAGACTTTTCAGGGATTAGCAGACCTTGAGTCTATTTAATGCTAATTTCTGAGGACACAGAGAACCACTGTGCAGAGGCTCCCGTGGATCAGGTGATAATTGGAGTTTTGACCTGAGTCCAGGCATGCTGCACCCCAGGCATGAGACTCTGGACTCATCCTGAAATGATTTCCTCAGTTTCAGGGTGTATAGTTGAAATTTACAGGCGGAATTCACACGTAACTCTCCAGGCCTCCGGGATGAGGGCCATTACAGTAGAAGGGGACAAGTGGAAGCCCCTGGAACTTCACCTTCTTACCAGTCAATAAACCGGAAGAGTGGTTCAGCTCTGGAAGAATCACAGAAATTCGTGCCCTCCTCAAAGACCTGAAAGCTGCAGGGGTGGCTTCTACCGCGGGCCGCGTAGCTCACCTCTCTGGCCTGTGCAGAAGGCACAGGTCTCTGAGAATGACAGGGAACGATCACGGGCTTACTCGGATGAGGATGCTGCCCCTTGCAGTCGCTATTCTAGGCGTGGCTTTTGTTGTGGGAGCAAATGTGCATGTTTTAAGCCACTTGATGTGAAACTATGTATCGGCAAGTAACTTCTTTCCTCTTCCTGTATGGAGAATGGTGGAAGCAGTGTGCTTTCTCTTGGCGGAGAGAGAGCAGTACAGACTGCTCTCGCAACTTCTCTTCTCGCAACTTCTCTTGAAGCCTGTGAAGTTGCTGGTTCTCTGCTACGAGTTGGTCGACAGGGATATTTTTTTTTACCTGACAGAAGCCTTTTTTTAATTTTTTATTTCTTAAAAGTGTACTTACTGCTTTTGAGAGAAGAGAGGGAGAGAGCACGAGCGGGGGGTGGGCAGAGAGAGGGAGAGAAAATCCCAAACAGGCGAGCTGGGGCTGGGGCTCAGTGATTCTCATCCCAGGGCAGGGTGGGATCCTGGCTGGAAGGTTCCCAGCCAGGCTGGGGGATCCTCGGGCTGAGTTTGGGCATCCTTGGGCTTGAGTCTCGGATCCATCCGGGCTCAGACGCAGGCCACCCTGGGTTCGGCCCTGGGCCGGAACCAGAGACTCCCCTTGCAGACAGCACCCAACCATCCCTATCCCTCCTGGCCCCCTCAGCCAGGCCCTTGGGGGCCGTGGTGTCAGTGCCGGCAGAGTGGCAGGCAGCGGGGTCCTTCGTCTGGATTGGAGGTGCAGCAGCAGGAGGGAGAAGGGGGGCTGGAGGTGCTGGGGGAGGGCGGGGAGGGGAAATGGCTGCAGCTGGGAAGGACCAGGCCTGGAATGAAGTCTGCTTCTGAGAAGGGCCGCGAGAGTCCAGTTCATTTCCCGCCTCTCCCCGCCTCAGCCCTGGATGGGAGGCCTTGGCCATCACCTCCCTCACTGGGCCCTCTTCCCATGCAGAGCTGGAGGTGCCCTGGGCTGGAGGGTTTCTGCCTCAGGATCTCCAGTCGGAGGGGTTTGCAAGGGAGGAAACTGAGGTGGCTGGTGCTGGGCTGGGGCCCAGGTCCACCAGCTCGAAAGCCGAAGCTGCCAGACCCGGCAGCCGCTGCCGTGTCCCCATCTGCACTATCTCTCGGCCTTTGACACTGGGCGTCACGGGCCTGGCACCAAAGGCCCCTGGGGTCTTCTTACAGCTTTGGGCCAGCCTTCTCAGCGTCCTCTGTGCACCTCTCGTCCTCCCTTTTGAAAGTCTCCAGAGCTTTGAACTGGGCCCCCTTCTCTTCCATTGTGACACTGTCACTGGGAGAGCTCAGCCTCCCCCCGTGTGGGGCTCACTCCCAGGCAGCTGTTCCTTCAGAGATGGAGCCCTGGTAGCCAGGGGCCTCCTGGACATCTGCTCCTGGATGTTCTGCGCCTCAGAGATGGTGCTGTCATTGGCCTGGCCCCGAGTGGAGTGAGGAGGTAGGCTTGGGGCCAGTTGCTCAAAAAACCGACTCTTTGGAAGTCATCAGCACTTCCTGTGATGGTTTCTAACAACCAAGCTGAGCTACCTTAAAAGGAGCCGTTTAAAAACTGTTGTATGGGGGGCACCTGGGTGGCTCAGCCGGTTGAGCATCTGACCTCGGCCGAGGTCATGATCTCGAAGTTCATGGGTTTGAGCCCTTGTCGGGCTCTGTGCTGACAGCTCAGAGCCCGGAGCCTGCTTCGAATTCTGTGTCTCCCTCGCTCTCTGCCCCTCCCCTGCTCATGCTCTGTCTCTCTCTCTCTCTCTCAAAAATAAATAATTATTAAAAAAAAAAAAAACCCGTTGTATGTAAGTGATGAATCACGGGAATCTATTCCCAAAGCCAAGAGCATACTGTATACACGGTATGTTAGCTAACTTGACAATAAATTATATTTAAAAAATAATGAAAAATAAAATAATAATAATAAAAGAAAGAGATCTTCAAGGGACACCTGGGTGACTCAGTAGGTAAAGCATCTGACTGTTGATTTCAGCTCACGTCATGATCTCACAGTTCATGGCTTGGAGCCACATACTGGGTTCTGCACTGACTGGGGCTTGCTTGGGATTCTTTCTCCCTCTCTCTGTCCCTCCCCTGCTCACAATCTCTCTCTCTCTCAAAATAAATAAATAAACTTTTAAAAACTTAAAAAAACAAGAGAGACCTTTAAAAGGGGTTATGTGCCCATAATGGGTCTTAAGTGCCCTAAAAGATTTCGAGTGCTCCTTAGCTTTGGTGGGGGCAATGGGCGGAGCTCCCCTGATGCCCCCAGGATCCTGAGGACTCTGAGGCTATTGTGGCCATTACAGGGGGGCTGTCTTCACAGGACTTATCTCTGACCAAGGTGGAGCTTCAGCCCTGCTGGCAGTCCCCCAGCGTTCTTCACACACCGCCCCCCAACCCCCCCCCCCCCCCGCCCTCCCTCAAGCCCTCAGGCTCAGAGAACTGGTCACCTCAGCCTGGTCCCAGTCTTCTGCCCCAGAGACCTGCCACACCCCTTGGTCAAGCTCTCATGCAAATACGGTTCCTTTCATTCAAGGACTTCCAGAAGGGGCTTACCCCGGCCTTGTACCCACACCCTTCATAGCCCCTGCCCAAGCTGTCTGTACTCCATGGCCACTTTCTCCGAGAAGCCTTCCTGGCTGCCCCCACCAAGGATTCTCTCTTCACTGTCCTCTCAAAGCCACCCCTTCAGTTGTCCCGGGGCCTCATCCCACACCACGTTTTATTGCCGCAAGACTGAGGCTTCTTTGCCAATGTGACTTCAACGCCCAACGATGAGCGAGATAAAGTGGGTGCTAAGGAAAACAGACTTGAAAATGTACAAGGGTCCTCAGGCATTGTTTTAGAAGTCTTGGCCGAGCTGTCCTGGATACTGAAGGGGGATCAGCAGATGTTAGGTTCTACCCTCATGAGTGTCCTGGGACTCTTCTGATTAGAGGCCTGGTCTGCTCAAGAAGCATGTCCTCTGGATGAGCTTTAGGCCTGAGCCCTTGATGAAAAACAGTCACCCAGAATTACCTTGGATCCGCTGGGTTCCTGTCCTTCTCTCCTCTTTGGGCTTTAACTCTGACCAATATGGGGCTCAGCCTGCTGTGGTTTGGTACCTGTTCCTAGGCGGTCATGGGACCCAACCTGTGAGATAATAGGAAATATATGCATTGGTCTCCCTCCCCGGTTCCTGGCACAGAGCTCCTAAAACTCTTGGAATTCCCTAGATGATAGGACTGTCCTTTGTTTTAATGAGGCAACTCTTGGTAGTCTCCTGGATAGCTTCCAGTTGGGTGCTGGTCGCCAGAAAGACTAAGCTATGATTAGAAGCTCGAACTTTAAGTCCTACCCCTATCTTCTGGGAATGGGAGAGGGGCTGGATATTGAGTTAATAATTGACCATGCCTAAGAGCTTCTGGGTTGCTGGAGGTACTGAGAGGGTGGTGAGCCCGGTGACGGCATGGAAACTTCACGCCTCTTCCCCCTTCTCTTCCATCTCTTCCATCTGGATGTTCATCTATAGCCTTTATTCTTTAATGATAAACCGGTAAACGGAAGTAAGTGTTGCCCTGAGTTCTGTGAGACATTCCAGCAAATTTTTGAACCCCAGTAGGGGGTTGTGGAGATCCCAATCGATATCCTGCAGTCAGAAGTATAAATTACAGCCTGGGACTTCAAGTGGCATCTGCAATGGGGGCCTGGGGGCAATCGTGTGGGGCTGAGTCCTTAAAACCTGTGGGGTCTGACGCTATCCCCAGGTGGATACTGTCAGAATTGAGTCGCATCGCAGGACACCCAGCTGGTGTCGGCTAATTGTTTCACGTATGGTGTCAGAAGTGAGGCGCTGTGGGAGTGAGAGTGGAGGAGAGACACAGGATTGTTCTGCCCCACATCCTCATCATGGGATCCTGCCCTCCATCTCCTAACAACTCCCACCCCCTCCCATCTTACACTATCTACTCACAGAGCTGGGGGTTTCTCAGACTCATCTGCCCCAGAGGGATACGTGCAGAGTCCCGCGTGCCCTCTTGTAAATGTGCATGGCACGCACGCACGTGCACGCACGCACGCACACACACACGCACACACTCAAGTAGAGCCAGAGACACTACTGCGCCAGAGGGACCAGCTTTATTAGATCCCAGCAAGACTATACAGTGCGTGTTTCATGCAGATTAAATATGTGTCTTCGCTGCCCCTGGGAGGGAGCACTTCCACCGCCAGATCCTTCCTTGGCGTGTCGAGGGGTGAGTATCAAGGGGAACTCTCAACATATTCCGCGTGGGGGACAGTTGGGATCATGACTGGGGGTGGAGGTGAGACAGTGGGCAGCTGAGGGCCCTTGGGACCTTGAGTCTTCAGAGGTTCAGGGACCACAGGACCTTGGTCCTTTGCTGGTGGTGACACCAGAAGGTCTTGATCTTTCAGAGGCACCGGGATTATGGGAACTTGATTCTTCACAGGCTCAGGGACCACGGGATCTTGATTCTTTGGAGGCTCTGGGACCATGGGACCTTGATCCTTGACTAGTGCTGGGACCACAGGACCTTGATTCTTTACATGTGCCTCAACCACAGAATCGTGATCCTTCAGAATCTCTGGGGCCACTCCACCTTGATCCTTGGCTGGCTCCAGAACCACTAAACCTTGATTCTTTACAGGCTCAGAGAGCACAGGACTTTCATTCTTTATAGGTGCTATGACCGTGGCACTTTGATCCTTCAGATGCTCTGGAACCATAGGACCTTGATCTTTGCCAGGTGCTGAGACCATGGGACCTTGATCCACAGGCTCAGGGACCACGGGGCTTTGATCTTTGACAGGCGCTGGGACCATGGGCCCTTGATCCTTTGGAGGCTCTGGTACCATGGCACCTTGATCGTTAACTATTTCTGGAGCCACAGGACTTTGATTCTTTGGAGGCACCGGGACCAAGGAACCTTGTTCCTTTACTGGTGCTGTGATCACAGACCCTTCATTCTTTAAAGGCTCAGGGGCCACGTGATCTCGATCCTTAACTGGTGCGGGGCCCACAGGACCTAGATCTTTCAGAGGCCCCGAGACCACAGGAGCTTGACCCTTCAGAGGCTCTGGGACCATAGGGCCTTGATCTTTTGGACGATCTTGGATCACAGGACCTTGATCTTTCAGAGGCCCTGGGCCCATAGGACTTTGATCCTTGTCTGGCTCTGTGGCTACAGGACCTTGATTCTTACGTGAATCACTGGTGAGTTCAACCTGGCTCCTGCAGAGGAGAGAGAGGTAGTCACTGTGAGGGCCAACGCTCAGGCCAAGGATTGGGCAGAGCACAGATTGCCTGATAAGTCTCGGCCTAGAGGAGCCTGGGAAGGGAACTCTTCCTGGAGAGCCAAGAGGAGAATCTGATGTCCATGTTCTTAGTACAGAACGTGGAGTGGGGGGAGGGGCAGGCTCAGGAATCAGTCATTCAATGTGCTTGCCAATTGATTATAACCTGCGCGTGGCACAGCGGGGGGCACCCAGCTGACGAGGGCAGTACAGCAGAGGGCTCAGAGTCCTCCCATGGCTGTGGGCATCCCAGCAGCCTGTCCACCCCACACTCCACCCAGGCCGCTCTCCCTTCCTCCATGATAGCTGGGACCTCCTGCGAGCCCGTCTTAGCCATCCACTCAGATGACCCTAGAGGCCAGTACGCTTTCCCTCTTCTCAGGGCCTTTGCTACCCCCCGCCCCCAAATCCTTTGTTAAGGACTGGCTGTGGAGAGGGATAATACAAAGGGCAGGATAGGGGTGCCTGGGTGGCTCAGTCTGTTAAGCATCCAACTTCCAGCTCAGGTCATGATGTCACGATTTACGAGTTCGAGCCCCGCGTCGGGCTCTGTGCTGACAGCTCGGAGCCTGGAGCCTGCTTCGGATTCTGTGTCTCCCTCTCTCTCTGCCCCTCCCCTCCTCAAACATAAATAAACATTTTATATATATATATATACATATATATATATATGTGTATATATATATATATACATATATATATATGTATATATATATATATATATATATATATATATATATATATATACATAAAAGAAAGAGGGCAGGAGAATGTCCCTCTAACACCTCTTCCTACTAAGGGGAAAGTATTTTCTCATTAACATGGTTTAGAATAGCCTACGCAAGGTGATAATAAAAAGCAGAGTGGCTTTTAATTGGTTTTCTTACTGCATTTAAATTCTCTATAGGCGATGCACCACATTGTTGCCTGAGCCACTGCCATTGCCCCCACCTTTGGAGGTGAGTGGCGGGGACTCCCCATTCAGGCAGTGAAGTGGCCCTGCTCCCCCCCGCTCTATCCCCACTTCTGGCTCCCTCTACTGACCCTGGGCCCTTGCCCTCACTTACTCCAAGGCTCTGGGGCTGATTCCCCTGCAGCCGAATCCAACCCTCTCACCAGGCCTCACTGTGGACACCCTCCTCATCCCTTGGCCCATCCACATCGCGGAGAGCAGGTGACATCACTGACACATTCAGGGCCACACGCAGAGGCCACCCGTCTAGTTTAGAACACACACTCCTTCCTTGCAGACCAGGCTGATATTTGCCACTCAGCCAGTGTCCCAAACCCTGGCACACCTACGGCACATTCCAGTTTCCAAATCACTCCTTCTCATAGCTCGTTTCGGCAACGCGGTGACCCCGTGAAGCATGCGGGGAGGACTGTATTACCCTTACTTGTCAGAGGAAGAAACTGAGGTCTGGAGGGAGCACGCGATTTGGAAAGTGAGGGACCTCCATGGACTCTAGAGTCTGGGTCTTTCCGCTCCTGGAGCCTGTCCTCTGTCCATGGTAGTGCTGGGCACAGAGGCTGCTCAGTACAGGGGAGCTATTATTACTCTCTTACGCTCTGTGGCCAGTCAAGCCTTTAAGCTTAAAACCTCTTCAGCATTTTAGCAGTTCCCATCAGCTTTTAGGACTATGTCTTACCTGCTTATTAAAGCTGGTTTAGTAAGACCCCCTACGTGATATCACTTCCCTAGTTTCTGATGGTTTTGTCTCTCTGGGTCTCAAGTTTGTCATCTATTTCATTGGATATAATGATATTTATTCAGAAGTTTATGATTAGAGATCATGTACGTCGAGCACCTTGTACCACGACATTACTATGCAATATTACAATTATTTTTCTATTTATGGGGCACCCGGGTGGCTCAGTTAGCTAAGCAACCGACTCTGGATTTCGACTCAGGTCTTGATCTCACGGTCATGAGATCGAGCCCCATGTTGGGCTCTGCGCTGACAGGACAGAGCCTGCTGAGGATTCTCTCTCTTCTCTTTCTCTGCCCCTCCCCCCTCTTTCCCTCTCTCTCTCTCTCTCTCTCCCTCTCTCTCAAAATAAAAACTTAAAAAAATTATTTTTCTATTTATTTAGAAGTAACGTTACACATATTGCGACTATTTTTATTGTGATATGTCATCCCAGTCTAGAAGCTTTTTACTGTATGTAGCATCTTGAGTTCCCTGGGGACCTACGTCTCTCAGCAGAGTACACAGCATCCTAGGCAGACTCTGTCAATCCCTCTGGATGTTTCTGAGCATCACAGTGGACCAACAGGGGCCAAGGTGGCTCCCTGGCTCAGCATGACCCAGACCACAAGCTGCTCTGGCCAGCTGGACACAGCTGGCTGCCATCAGTGGGACCTTAGCGTTTGCAGAGGGAGTCAGGCAAGGCCACCCGAAGTACGCAGATTCCAAAGACGGCATTAAAATACATCTAATACTGGGGTGCCTGGGTAGCTCAGTCGGTTAAGCGTCTGACTTCGGCTCAGGTCGTGATCTCACAGTCCGTGAGTTCGAGCCCCATGTCGGGCTCTGTGCTGACAGCTCAGAGCCTGGAGCCTGTTTCGGATTCTGTGTCTCCCTCTTTCTCTGCCCCTCCCCTGCTCACGCTCTCTCTCCTTCAAAAATAAACATTTAAATAAAATAAATACATTTTATTTATTTTAATATTATTTTAATACATTAAATAAATAAAAATTTAAAATACGTCCAGAGAGGAGATAAAAATCACTTAATTCAGAATGGAACCAAGTAGGAAATGGATTGGATGAATCCCATCAGGTAGTGAACAACCTGGGTGAGGTTACTGTGAAGCAGTGACAGAGCTGAGGGAGGGGGACACAAGAGGTGACAGGGCTTAACTTGATCTCAGGGGCTTGCACTGCAAAACCTACCTCACTGGCAGCACATAAACTCGGCATCCCTGGCTGGCATGGAGACGAAACAGGGGGCTGGCCCCGCAGTGTGGGCAAAATGAACTTCCCTGGGTATTTGAGGCCCTGGCCCCCGTGCCAAGCCCCACATTTCTGTTGAAAGAGCCTCTTAGCCACCTGCAACCTAACCCCACGTATAACCCTAGATTGTTTTGGTTGGTGAAGCTGTTTCCTGAGGAAGTGTCTTGACTCATGGGAAGGTTTAGAATGAAGATTAGAAATGATAAAATTGATAAATCTACAATCTTACCCTTTTTTGGTATTAAGCTAAGGAAAAATCTATGTAGATTGATTTTGAACACATCTGTGGTGTTTCAAATAATTTGGCATATTAGAATACCTAACAGATTAGCTTTGTGACTCCAATATAAAATGTATAATGGAGTAATTAATTTAGATTTGTGATTTTAAGTTGAAAGATAGAAGACAATTTTACAAATTTTGAAAACAGTGATGGAACTTTTATGATAACCCAATAGTTATATTTTTAAGTTTATTTTATTTTATTTATTTATTTTTAATTTATTTTTTAATGTTTATTTATTTTTGAGAGAGAGAGACAGAGTGCAAGCTGGGGAGGGGCAGAGAGAGAGGGAGACACAGAATCCGAAGCAGGCTCCAGGCTCTGAGCTGTCAGCACAGAGCCCGATGTGGGGCTCGAACCCACAAATCATGAGATCGTGACCTGAGATGAGGTCAGACGCTTAACCAACTGAGCCACTCAGGCGCCCCAGTTTGTTTTAAATGACTTATAATTTAATGTAAATTATTTAAGGGAACCCAATTAATTAGGTTATAAAATCCCCCTTAAAAGAGACTGTTGAATTTTACCAGATTTTTAAAATGCATTACTTTTATAAATTAAGCTTTCATTTAAAAAAAAATTTTTTTTTCAACGTTTATTTATTTTTGGGACAGAGAGAGACAGAGCATGAACAGGGGAGGGGCAGAGAGAGAGGGAGACACAGAATCGGAAACAGGCTCCAGGCTCTGAGCCATCAGCCCAGAGCCTGACGCGGGGCTCGAACTCACGGACTGCGAGATCGTGACCTGGCTGAAGTCGGATGCTTAACCGACTGCGCCACCCAGGCGCCCCAGCATTCATTTTTAAAACCAAAGCAGCCTTGGGGCACCTGGCCGGCTCAGTCAGTGGAGCACACGACCCTTGATCTTGGGGTTGTGAGTTCGAGGCCCATGTTGGGTGAAGAGATTACTTAAGAATAAAGTCTTAAAAAAATAATAATAATAAATGAAACCAAAGCAGCCTCAGTTGGTTTTCCTATGGACAGGGCCACCCTCAAGGACAACATAAAACTCTCGTTGACACTGACTGGCCATCACTTGGCTCCACAGTGCCCTGCCAGTCTCCCCATCTGTAAAATGCCCCGCCATTCCCAGTAAGGCTGGCAGAAGCCGCCCACCCAGTGCCTTCCGTGTGAATGATTCTAAGTTGCACCCTCAGCCGGTTGGCAAGGTGAAATGGGCCGGATTCAGCCCCGCCGGCCGACGGGCCAGCTGTCCTTGGCATGGGCATGTCCTTGGCCATGGCCCCACCGGCACAACCAAAAATCTGGAGCCCTGAGCCAGCTGCAGATCTTCTCAGGACAACACGTGCCACAGACCCCCTCGGGCTCCCAGCCCGAGTCCCCTCTCAGAAACTAGAACAACCTGTTGGATTCGTCTTGGGGCTTCTGTGCTGCTTATTGCCTGCAAGATCTTGGAGATCTTGGGCAATTACTCAACCACTAGAGACCTCAGTTTCTCCACTTATAAAATGCGGATAACAATACAAATGTCAGGAACTCTTACAACAGAGGATCAGACGATCCTGTTGGGCAGGGATGTGAAATCACAGTTCTCCAGATTTGTAGAGCGCTTTGGTGCATCACGTGGTTAAGTCCATTTCCCATGAACTGTAGTAACAGCTTACTAAATGCTCACATCCTCCTTACTTTAGCTCACTGGACCCTCACGGCAGCCCTGGAGGAAGGCAGGGAGAGGGGTGACCAGCCCTCCAGCCTCACCCTCCTGGCACTGTCCTCTGGGCAGCCCGTGCTGTTTTACGCATCCCCTGTGCTGTGTTTCTTGTTTCTGCCTCCTGGATTGTCCCCTTTCACCCGCTTTGCCCTGTCTGTCCTTGACGGCTCGGCTCAGACCCCACTTCCTCACAAGGTCCTGGTTGCATCTCTCCAAATGAGCTCCCTCTTGCTGCACCATTTTATAGTCTCTCCCACATTCACAGATACCCCATTTAATGTCAGTTTCCCCCACTGTGCCCGTGAGCTCCCTGAAGGCAGGGGCCATCCTCCCGGCCTGCAGCCCCAGTGCCCAGCACAGTACCTGCAACAAAGAAGGTCAAACGGAAAGATTTACAAATTATTGTTCCTGAGACCTGGTTCATCATTCATCTCACGGCCCCAGCCAGAAACCCAGCATCATCCTTGATATCTCCTTCTTCCATAAAACCTTCACCCAATCCATCAGGAAACATCTGTTCCAGCTCCTAACATTTGTCTCGTGAATTTTTCCACTCCTTTCCCTCCTTCCCTTTCCTCCGCCAGCTGTGTCATCATTTCCATGGACCACGGTCACGGCCTCCTAACTGGTATCCTTTCCTCCTCCTCCAATCCATTCTTCATACAGAAATCAGAATGACCTTTCCAAAAAGCAACCCCCTTTGCTTACAACTCTTCACGGCTCTCATTGCACTCAGCATAAAGAGTAAAACCGGTTAGGGGCGCCTGGGTGGCTCAGTTGGTCGAGCGTCTGACTTCGGTTCAGGTCATGATCTTGTGGTCCATGAGTTTGAGCCCCATGTCAGGCTCTGTGCTGACAGCTCGGAGCTTGGAGCCTGCTTCAGATTCTGTCTCCCTCTCTCTGCCCCTCCCCTGTTTGCACTCTGTCTCTCTCTCTCTTTCAAAAATTAATACACATTAAAAAAAGAAAAAAAAGAGAGAGAGAGTGAAACCTGTTACATGGCCCCATCTAGCTGAGCAGCCTGCTCCCAATGCCCTCCTGGCTCTATGTCCCCAGCCTCCCAGGACTTTGTTCTGTTCCTCAGTACGCCCTGCTTCTTTCCATTTCCAGTTTTGCACGTGCTGTTGTCTCCTCCAAGAACATTCTCTTGCTCCCTCTTGCCCTGGTTAATGTGTACTCATCCCTTATCTCTCAGCTCACTGGAGCACTTTCCCAGGGAAGCCTTCCCTGACCCCACCGATGGGACAAGGTCACCAGCTACAGGCTCTCCTAGTCCCTGCACTGTCTTTCCCACCCCTTCACAAGGCTGATTACTCGCATTCTGTTGGATTAATGTTTCCCCTACTAGCCTGAAGCTTTTAGAGGGCAGGACCATGCCGACTTTGCATATCACCATATTGTCTGTACCTAAAACAGCAGGGGATACCCCAACTAAATACTTGTCAAATGAACGAATAAATGAGAGCTTTTCTGTGCTGGGTGCTGTCGTATTTGCAAAATTTAATGTTCCAAGGTTATATGAGACATCCTAAGTCTTAATAACTTGATTTTCTGCCCTTCCTCCTGTTACCATGGAGACAGGCAATTGCCTCCTGGGCACACACACACTGGCCTTGGATCTATGCTTTATCAGAGTCTGGAAACAGGATTAGCGAGCCCTGCCAGAGACTATTTGGAAAAAGGGCTTCCTTCCCTCCTGCTGGATTTCTACCCTTGCACACAATTCTAATCCCATAATCCACCCGTGTGGTTTTCTCTTTTTCTTCCCCCCCAGACTGTCTCCTGATGCACCATCAAAGTAGCCCAGAACTGGGGCAGTGCTCTAAGTAGGGACCTGTTCAAAAATCAAGGACCTATGGGCTCTCTCCGTGAATCCCCTGCCTCCACAGCTTGGAAAAGGCTTGTGGAAGAAAGAAACCCCTATTTTCTGAGCAGTAAGCATGTGCCAGGCTGGGTGCCAGGTGCTTTAACATAGATCATTTCTTATAATGTAAAGAGCAGCCCACAGGTCAGGGGTGGGCAGTGCGTGGATTGGGTCAGGGGCCAGAAGAGCTGGGTCTGCATGACGACCCAACATCTTTCTAGCCCACAGGGTGTCATCACAGGCATGCCGGCCTTTATACCTCAGCATCCATAATCTATAAGGTGGGGATTACAGTGCTCACCTTCTAGGGAGGATTAGTTCGTGGGAACACTCCTGGCGTGACCCCTGGAATATGGGTGTTTAGTACATGTTACTTCCAAAGAGGGACTCAACGATCTAGTCCAGTTGTGTTACTCTGTGATGGGAAACTGGCTCAGAGTGGGCAAGTGACTCTCCCATAGCCATACAGCTGATGGATAGCAGGTCCAGGGCTGAAACATGGGCCCCTCGACACCTTAATGGGTAGAAGGGATAGAGCAAAGTCACTTGGAACAAAGATGGGCGGGAGGGGGCTGAGCCAGGGCCCAGGCCGACTGCACCTCGGGGCCTCTGGCAGAAGGCTGGGGAGACAGCGGACACGGTAATTTGGTGGCTTCGCTCTCCTCCTCTAGGCCCCCGTGGGCCTCGCACAGGAGCCCGCATTTCCCAGGCACAAACAAAGCTCCCAAGGCAGGATAAGAAATGCAGCTACCAGAGGGGGAGGGCCAAGGAAACCATCTTTGAAAGGCTCATTATTCTTACGAAGAATCTGCAGGAGACAAGGCATTCTCAAAACAAGGACTCCCACTCCTGCCTCTCTCCCCGACAGGCTCCGTGCTAGCCCCACAACGTCTGCAGTTGTCCTGGCGTTTGGTAATGACCTGCCTCTCCTGCTGGCCCGGGGGCTGTGTCTGGCTCGTCTTTGCATCACTAGTATCTCGCGTCTGCCCTACAGTAGCACCTGCAGACATTTGTAACAGATGGCTGGTGTATCGCTTTATCTCTTTATTCTCTTTCAGTTTTTTCTCTTTTATCCATTCATGGGACAAAGTCCGCTGAGCCCCTGCTCTGGGTTAGGCCCTGTGCTGGGGGCGCGGGAGTAAATGAGACCTGGGCCCTTCAGGAGCACCCCCCGTCCCCACCACCGGTGTGGGGAGCAGGGGACAGACCCACAAACACACACCATGCGCACCGTAATGCTGCCAGGGTGCCGGCACCCCCGGCAGCCCTGACCCCAAACCGTCAGCCAGGGAGACCCAGAGGTCCCTTCCGGGGCAGAGACGTCACTTGGCTGGAGCAGTCTTCCCTGTCTCCTCTAGGAAAGCGCAACTCCTGAGAGTCATCGGGTCTCCTGAGTTCTGTCACTCTCTCCCTGCCAACGGGCCCCTCCACGGCCCACGCTGCCCCGAAGTAGGGCACACACCTCTTGGTGGCCTCGTGTTTCGACCCTGAGCGGAAACCTGTGTTTTGGTCAGCTCCACTCCCTCCCATTCCTGCCCTGCTCCCGGTTCTGCGCTCCGGGGCCGCCCTTTCAGGAAATGCCCATGCTGCCTGGCTCCGGGACAGCCTCTCAGCTCTTTGAAGGGGCAGCGATTCTGTCCTTCCTGGATTCTCTGGGCAACAGACACCGACCACGCCTCAGATATTTGGTTTCCGGAGCCCTCGCTGTCCTGACTGCTCTCCTCATAACACAGCTAGGTCGCCCCCTCCGTCCTTCGGAAAGTGTGACCCCCCCCCCCCCCAGAACTGAAAATGCTAGCGCAGGTGTCTCCAAGCAGGAGGCACTGCCTCTGCCCCAGAGTCTGTACCTCCATCTACACAGCCCTCGGCTGCTTTAGCTTTCTCTTGGCCGCATGCGCCCTGCGGGCCACCACCACCCCTCCCCGTCTGTCTGGTAACCCCCTCTTCTCCTCCTCTGGGAGTAGAGATTCAGTTCCAGAGTCACTTCCTCAGTGGAGCCCTCTACCTGCAGGGGTCGGTACTCCTCCCATGTGGCCACAGAGCCTCCCTGCTCACAGCAGCCCCATCAGAGGCTTTACTAACTGCTTTACAGCTGCCTCTCCAGGCTGGGGGGAGACCACAGACCAGCATCAGCTTCACCTCTCTTTCCTTTCTCACCTTCCCTCCCTCCCTCCCTCCCTCCCTCTCTCCTTTTCCCCTCCCCCCCCCTCTTTCTTCCCTCCTTCCTTCTGGGAACATTTAATAAATGCCTACTGTGTGCCAAGCCGCCGAAGCGAGAAGCGGGGAGCTCTGGCATGGGGCGGACAGGGCACATGGTAGGAGGAGTGAGATGTTGTAAACACCACTCAAACAAGATCAAATTCTAACAGCCACGTTTCCACGGCACGCAAATCATGTCTTATTTTTAACTGCCTTAATACCTTTTTGTCCTTCCATTCTTCACGGGTTTCTAGTAGGGCACACAACATGGCACACTATTCTCGGAGCAGCCCTGCCGGCCAGGCAGCTGTGAGGCATGAGGGGGGCGTCCCCTGTCCCCCCCCCCCATTTTCCAGCTGTAGGTGGAAATGAAGCTCAGAAAGGGGAAGTGGGTTGCCTAAGATCGCAGGGTAAGTTTGTGGCTATGTCAAGACCCCAACCAAGGAGGACAGACTTTTGAGTCAAGCTCTTTCCTCTCTCCAACAATATCCCTGAGGAGCGAGACTCCAACTAGAGAGATTCCCAATTCCTCTGCCGAGGTCTAAGCAGGGTCTGGCTGGAGATGACCCTGACTGGTTCTGCCTGGTGCGGGAGGCGGGAGCCACTGACCTCTGCGGGTCCCCCAGCTCCAAGCTCCCAACTGCGTCGCCTAAGAAAGTTGCCCCTCTTGGTGGCCAGGCCCCCAGACACCGGTCCCCCTTCACCTCGGCCCTTCCTGCCTCCCCGACACAACCACTCCCCTGGGCTTACTGCCTGATACTCAGCAGACCCTGGCAAAGAAGACAGTCCCAGAAAGCAGCAGCATCCTGGTCTAAGAGTGCCCATCTACGCCCATACCTGTACGGCTGCCAATCCATCTACCAGCCTGGAGCCACACAGAATGCACCCAGATGTGGCACATCAGCACAGGGGGAACAGTTAGGACCACAGCTAGGGAAAATGCTGCCACCACAAGGCTTTGTTCTGGGTGGGGGTGGGGGGTCGCCAGGCAGAAGGTGGGGAGGCGGTGGTGACCGTGCTGATCACAACATCTGTGGCCTTTATCTGACTCCTTTTCCGCAGATGACAAGAGTACCTAGAGACTGCAGGATTTGGAGCAGGGAAAGGACAGGATGAAGAGGCCGCTATTTTAGGAGGACGCACGTCTTCCCAACCGAAATCCCAGAAGTGGTCCCGAGTGCTGGACGAAGAGGGGGGGCGTTAGTAACCCAAACTTGGCTCCAGATCCTGGCTCACCACTTACAAGTCGTGTGACTCTGTTACTTAAGCGAAGTCTTGATTTCTTTGTCTGTAGAAGACCTCCAACCTCTCCAGCCTTCTGTGAGGATTCAGTGAGGACCAAGGTATGAAAGCCAAACACACTTTCTTTTCCTTCCCTGAGGCTGTGCCCACTCTGCATTTTACAGAAGTGGAGCCTGACTCCAGGTTCCCTGCGGGCAGGTCTGTGCTTCTGAAGCGTAGGGAGATGGCTGCCCCCGGGGCGCTAGATGGCTGGGTTTTCTGCCCTGTGGTGGTGACATTTTCCTTTTTGCTGCTAAATATCTTTTCTAGAGCTAACCTGCTACGAAAAATTAAATAACTCCCCAGTTGTATGATAAGTATTTTAAAAAACATCCTCGGTTGTTTTAGCACCAAGAAGGCAAAGTCAAGGGCATAGCTGATGGTCTCAAAGGGGTTGCCAAGAGTCTGATAATCCTGCTAATGACCCTTTTTAAAAATGTAAAACGCTAAACTAAGGCAACCAGATAAAGGCTCAGTTCCGGTCTAGTTCTGTACTCCTGGGAACTTGCAAATCAATTTTTGTCCTTCCTTCCCACCCCATCTAAAGCAAAGGCTGAGATCTTGAGCAATTAATCAAAATTGGTTCCGTGTGTCCAGAGGGGCTCAATTAAAATGAACATGTAATTTCGGAAATGGAATCTATACCGGGTGATTTCATGGTGAGTTCAGAGAGGAGGGGCCGGGGAAGGGCTGGGGATGGGAAGAGGGCAGCAAGAACCAGCACCAGGTGGGCTCTGTCTCAGGCTATGGTGTGACAGAGAGAGTGGATTTACCACAGCTCGCCACCACGTCGTTGGGACCAAGGGTGGTAAGTCACAGTCACAGGAAAGTGACTGGGAAGCGAAACCATCCAGAAAATGAACTATTGACAAAGCAGAAGGGTGTTCCGCTTTGCTGTTGACAGAGGACTTTCACATGCATCTTCATTGGGCCCTCACAAGAGACAGTTCTGTGGATCGGAAGCAGGTATTGCCAGGTATTAGAACTCTTACCACCCTCTATCCCAAACTCTGGAACCAAAAGATTCAAATAAAACTATGTCCCTTTCTGGGGCGCCTGGGTGGCTCAGTCAGTTAAGCAACTGACTTCGGCTCAGGTCATGATCTCAAGGTTCGTGGGTTTAAGCTCCATGCAGGGCTCTGTGCTGACAGCTCGGAGCCTGGAGCCTGCTTCTGATTCTGTGTCTCCCTCTCTCTCTGCCCTCCCCCACTTGTCCTCTCTCTCTCTCTCTCTCTCTCAAAAATGGATAAACTTAAAAAAAAAAAAAAAAGAAAGAAGAACAACTATGTCCCTTGCTGACCAAACTTCTACTTTCTAGATTTGGGAACCAAACAGATTTGGATAGTGACGGATACTTGTATTACACTTATCTCTCTGGGGCTCAAAGAAATTAAGAGACTCAGCCAAGGTCACACAGCTAGTAAACAGTAGAGCTTGGATTTAAAACCAGGCCTGTTGGCTCTAACTCCCAGCCCTGACTCCTAAGACATCCCCTCAGCGGATGCCTCTCTGCCGTCATGAAGTAAGGAGCTCTGCACCGGGCAGGGGGTGGGATTAGCCAGCCTCTTAAGATTACCCTCTAACCAAGAGCCTATGATTTTTTGAAGTCAGGCCTGTTTAGAAAAAGTGGCTACGTAAAGTACAGAGGTAGGCTGACCGTTACAAAAGCAGCCATTGACTGCTCCGTGATCTGTGCTGTGACCTCTCTTGAAACCACCCTTTTCATGTGAGCAGAGGCAGTTATTAGGCAGAATAAAGCCTTGTGGGGGCACCGTGGTGAATAGGGAGGCAGATGGTGAAAATCATCATTCATTCGCTCACTCATTATTCATTCAACAAACAACTTAGAAGACGTTCTCTGAGGTAGGCATTGGGCCAGCAGCTAAGGCTACACAGGTGAACAGAAGGAGCTGGTCCCGGCCCCGGGGGGAGCACAGTCCAGCGCAGGGGACACACACATGGGCAGGCAGCACAGTACACGTGGTGAGTTCTGTGATGAAGACACACACAGGGAGCGTCTTACCCAGCCAGCGTGGGAGGTGCGGGAAGGGCTTCCTGGAGCGGTCCCCTGAGCAGAGTCTCGAAGGATGAGTTAGCCAGGTGGAGAAGCAGGAGAAGGGCAATCGGAGCAGGTGGGGCGGCGTGGGTAAAGGCATGGAGGTGAGAAGCAGCATGGTGCACCGAGGGGACAATAAGCTTCTGCGGGCCACAAGGAGCCCACGGATGGTTGAAGGCAGGGTGTGACATGGTCAGATTTGCATGTTCTAAAGATCCCTCCGGCAACTTAAACCAGTAGCCACGGCAGGAATTTATTTATCTCAGCATCTGAAACTCCCTGGGCCCCAGATACGATGTCTGGGTTGAGAGAGTTGCAGACAATGTCAAAGTTAACCAGCAATTAAGGACCATTTATATGAGGACAAGGGGCAGAGAGTTAAGCTCAGGTCTACCGTTGGAAATTAAAAGCACAAAATAGTGGTCTCTGACCCAATGCCTCAGGTGGCGGATGCCAGTTTTATCTCGGTATCTCTAGTACCAACTGTAGTTCCTCAGAAAGAAAAATTTGCTGGATCATTCTGCGTTCAATAACCATGCAATTTAGTTCCCCAGTTAATTTAGTACCCCAGGGAGATAAACCTTTACATCTGGCTGAGGCAGTTGGCCAGTACAGTCAGGACGTTTGAGCCAGTTGTGTGGGGAGACCTGATCAAATCTCAATCCGCACCCCCCCCCCAACATTTGTATCTGGGTCCCAAGATTTAAAGATTCTAGGGAAGCCTGCGGGAGGCCCTGCAGTGGCCTGACCAGACTGCGGCAACTGTGAGGTGTGGGTGTAGTTTTATTTAAGAGTCCAGCTTGGGGCGCCTGGGTGGCTCAGTCGGTTAAGCGTCCGACTTCGGCTCAGGTCATGATCTCACGGTCCGTGAGTTTGAGCCCCGCGTCGGGCTCTGTGCTGACAGCTCGGAGCCTGGAGGCTGTTTCGGATTCTGTGTCTCCCTCTCTCTCTGACCCTCCCCCGTTCGTGATCTGTCTCTCTCTGTCTCAGAAATAAAAATAAACATTAAAAAAAAAAAATTTAAAAGAATCCAGCTTGATGACTGAAGCCTGATTCACTTCGGGCCAGCCCCAGCCTCCCTCAGAGGAAGGAGAGATGCAGTGCAGGCTGCGGGGCAGAAGCCCCGGGCTCCATCCAGGCACCCCCTCCTCTCTGAGCCCCCTTCTCTGTTACCTGGCACAGACACTTGCTCCGGATTAGGAGGGGTCGACAGAACGGCACAGAAAGAAATGCTTTGTGGTGCTTTGTGGGCAGTCAATACATACAAATTGTTAAGATATTATTGTTTAGGTCTGTGGACTCCAGGTGATTGGACAGCCAGAAATCTTTAAAAGCATTTTTCTTAGTGTTTGCCTCAATCAACCTCACGCATTGTCTGAGATGACCTAAAGCTAACTCTCTATCAGGAAGCTAGTGAACACAGACCTTCAAGCACTGTAAAAGGAAGGGGGAGGGCCTGAAATGACCTGTAGTTAGTGTCCATTGTGGGTTCCCTATGGCCATCGTGTCATTTCACCCTGGCTCCTCTCCCCTGAGGTGGGTGTCAGTGTCCCCATTTTCAGAGGCGGACAGTGAGGCCAAGAGCGCTCAGGGAGTGACACGGGGTTGTACAGCTGGCACTGACTTGTAGAGGCCCAAGTCACGGCCAGCGTCAACCGGCTCACACGGTAAGGTATGCGGTGATGCGGATTCTGTTATAGGCATTCTAGATGGTCTGGGTGTTATGAGGATCAGTGCCTCAGAGGCCAGCGGGATGAAGCAGCTTCGGGCTCTGTGTCTGCTTCGGCAAGAGTGGAGACTAAGAAAGGTTTCGTGCCATTGTTTTGAAACAGCTGCCTTTCCTGTCTCGGTGGCCTCAGGTGGAGCTGGGGTAGGGTCCTGCCTTAACAGTAGATGGTCCACAGGCTACACGCTGCAAGAAAGCTTTTATACCTGCGGTCCTGAGAAGGTAAACCGCTCTAAGACATTTTAGTAGTAAGAGGACCTTACGATGCCACATTAAGGGAGTTCATACCTTGGTGAAGTGAGACTTAACACTGCCCTAATCTATGAGAAGCAGGTTATAAATTTTAAACCCTAGTGAAAAAAAAAAAACCCACAAAAAAAATGAGGGATGGGTTCACTAAGAACTCACAAACTGCAAGGAAGAATTAAAATACACTTATAACTAATTTTGCAGCAATGACCTATTTTAAAACTAGCAGGCTGGTTTTAATTCCGTTTGTTAGCTGTTTGGGGGAAGCGACACTAGTTATAGGTTATAGATTTGCCTCCTGGGCTTTGGGCGGCATCGGGGAGCATGGAGGGAACCACAGGCCGAGGCTCTGGCGGAGGCCAGACCTCTGGTCACACAGATGAAGCCAGCAAGGCTCTCCACCCCGCTGCCTCCTCAGTTGCCTGATTCATGACCTCTGTCTGATTCTGAGTACACCTCACCTTTTCTCCGCTTACTATGGGTGTTGCCACATATGTGTTTCTCTGTGGGTCTTTTTCCCTCTTGGCCTCTATTTCTACCTCTTTGTTTTACGCCTGTCTTTCTTTCTACCTCTCTCAATCCCTGGTTTTGGTCAAGGCAATTAACTGATCAAAAAAGAGCTGAATAATATACTTTTATGTATGTTTCATTCATTGTACAGAATTTTGTGTTTTCTGCCTTACACAAAAGCAGGCAGGTGGGTGGAGTGTTTCCTGTTCATCTGGAAAACAAATAGTGGGTTTTCATATATATGACCCTTGATCGAGCCCCACCATGGCTCCTCCCCAAAACCCCAAAATTGGGGACCAGCATTAGAATAAAAGTCCCAGCCTAGAGCTCCTAGCCTAAAGCAAGAGAGGACCTGTGGCTGTTGCCCCATATGGGGTAAGGGCAAGAAGCATGATGGCAGGGAGCATGCAAAGGTCAGGGGGTGCAGTCTGGGTGTATGGAACGGAGATCCCAGTTAGTAACCGCCCACTCACATGGCGCCAGGCCTTCCCATGACTTTCCAGCCCTTGCCTTGACCCTCCCTGAGTGAACTGCTCCCCCAGGCCCTGAGCTCACCTGGTATTGGACCCCTCCACACTTTTGCTCTCGCAGCGCCTTCTGTCTGGCATGCCTTGGCCACCCCAGACTCTGTTCACCTGGTCATCACCCGCTCATCCACTGAAGTCCTCCCTGATCCATGGAGCCAGCTAGAATGGGCTCCTCCTTCATGGCCCACAGTGACCAGAGGTGGGGTCTCAGTCATCCTGGTTCCCTAGTGCCCAGCACAGTGCCCGGCACACGATAGGTATTCAATCAACATACGTTAGTAAAAGGAAGAGGGATCCCACACAAAAAGTATATAACCTTCTGTCTCCCACTGCAGCAGAAGGATATCCCAGTGGTTAAACCTGGCCCTAACTCTGAGGTTCCCTCCCAGATATGCTCTCCTGCCTACCCCCACGCGCCCTGCACACCCACATCCCACCCGTTCTCCGAGGTTCCCTCCCCCACGAAGCCTTCTGATTCCCCACCCCTGGTACTAAGACACCTGCCCTTCGCAGGAGCAACCAGCTACCTGGTCTGTTGTTACCTTCTTTGGATCTCTCTTACGGCTGTTTCCACCCTCCCATGTTAGGCACAAACAAGACCGTCGCCCCATAACCCACACAGTGAGCCAGCCCCCGGAGGGTGGAACCTTCACAACGACCAGACCAGAAGGAATGATTAAGTGAAGGCGTCCCTGCCATCTCTTGGGAGGAGAAAAAGCCAGAACCGACAGTCCTCCGGGTGGACGGGAAGGGGGGTGGAGAATCAGGGCCCAGCCTCCCCGTGTGGCGACGCAGTGCTGGGTGCAGGCGCTCACTCAATCCCCAGCAACACGGGATCAAGACGTTACACTACCTTGTTGGCCAGTGGGTCTCTCGGTCCATCTTCGCCTTTCCCAACACTTAGCTCTGACTGCTTGCAATTAGTATCTGAGAGGCAATCTAAAAGAGTCAAGCTGCATTATGGAGAACCCCAGAACAACTGCAGGGCACAGCTCACCTCGTGGAGAGTGGCTCAAATGGCAAAGGCTGCCTCCTTCACCTACTCAGCTGGGCCTTACCAAGGAAATAAGATCAAGAAAGTGGTGTTCGTCTTTAGCATTTATTTATAATCGGAAAAAAACCGTTTGTTTGTTTGTTTGTTTGTTTCTGAGCAAGCAGAGACCACAAGCACGTCACAATCAATTGGCTATACATGAATATTTTTTGTCATTTTCTTACTAACAGCAGGAATGGAATAGCACCAAGAGAGGTGTGCGTTACACGTTACATAGACAATCTGTGGTATGCAACAAAACCCAGGCCACAAAATCGTAATTAGACACTTCCTGTCTGCCTTGGAGAGGCAAAGGTGTAATGGACAGGTTGGAAGCACCAGCAGATAAGGAAAAACTTGGAGGAGCCAGCGCACAGCCTTAGGCATTGTTTTTGCAGGCAAGCAAAGCAGGCAGTGGGAATGCTTCGGGCCTTGCTCTCTTGCCAGGGGAGTTGGGGAATCGGCAGGGAGATATACAAAAGTGGACAGACAGGCATCGGAAGCTTGGTCATCTTCAGAAAGGCAAAACCAAAATACTGTTTGTGAAACCAGTGTCAGTTTCAACCAGTATGTTTGGGATACAGAATAAGATTGGCTGAGTTTTATTTGTAAACAGTAGAAATCAAAGGAAGTTTCTGGCTGTGAAGGGACACATTCAAGAGTCAAAGTGAACTACAAACAGGGTTTTCTCAATCGCAGGAGTTAAAAAGACAGTGGCGGGGCAGAGGGGGCTGAAGGGTTGAAAAGACACGATACAGGTTGCATCTAAAGCCGTAGGTGGGGCAGGGTAGGAAATTCAGTCCCTGGGGCTGCAAAGTGGGTGGGAAGCTACAATTTGGGCAAAGAAACTCGCATCAGGCACCGAGATCACATCATATGGTTGTGCTGCTGTGGAGACAGATTTATGTAGAGTAGCCGGGGTGCCTAACACGGTGCCTGGCTCACAGGCGTTCAGGACGAGAACGTGGAATGAACGTTCCTCTGTGCATCGTAAAGTCTGACTTACTTGGTCTGTAAAACACATATGACGGTTCTCTGGAGAAATTCAAATTGTGGCTAACATCGACACGCCTGACGAATGCCAGATCTTGAGCGAACGAACACACGTTGGCAAAATTCTCTGGGTCAAGTTACGATCACGCTGCTAGAGCTCTCCGGTTAATGTTAAGATTAGCTAGCAGATAGCTAGAATCAACACTTGAGATCTGCTCTGCTCATTTCCAGACAGGCATCCAAATCTGGGATGCGTGAACACTGAAACTCGCTAACGGTCTCTACCTTCTTCAAAACATCTCAGTTCCACGCCCTGAGATAGAAAGGAAGGGGACGGTGGGCCCGGCCGAGCGCTTCATTTCTAAGAATCCTGTTCTCTTAACAAATGCGGCCCGCACAGCACACACTTGACGAATTTGCGAAAGACGTCTCAGCCAGCCCAAGTGCCCGACAAGATGGGGTAAACAGTGACTCTGCTGCTTGAATGGTCAGAACCGGAGAGGACTGGGGGAGGCCCCGCTTCCTCCACACCACACGGACTGAAAGGGATTGGCGCGGCCCCGCTCTCCACCGCCACCGCCGTCCTTACACAGCAGCGGCTGGGCACCGGACGAAGGCCCAGCCATGTCGCGGTGCCGGCGACGGTCAGGATTTCAAGGACGGGAGAAAGAAAGCGTACCGAGCGATGTACACGTCGCAAGGTTTGGGACTGCAATTTTTCCGGTAGGTATTTTGGGTTCCCCCGTGAGTGCTGGGGGTCTTTTCACAACTCTCTGACTAATGCCTACGATACAACTCTAGCACAACTAAGGTGCCACTTGCCACCCCACTGGGGGGGGGGGGCGTTGGCCACACAGACACGCAAAACACGATACGGTGAGAGCTGCTTTCGTTCATCAGTGAGGTTAAAATGCTTGCTAATTACTTACTAGGGAACTCTCCTAATCTTCAGCTAAGTCACAGAAATTTCCTCTAACCCGAAGCTCAGCAGCCTCTGTCCTCTCCGAGGAACAGAGCAAACACGGGTTTGGGAAGGGAGAGTGAACATCACCACACGTGTCACTACGTCTACTTCCAACCTTGTGTTTCTCAGAAGCAAGGAAGCCACGTTCTAAACACACTACCCTACACCCTGAACTTCCTTCCTCAGTCATCTGTAACCAGTTGCTCTGCAAAATTGGTAACACTGGATAGGCTGAGGGTAAACGGGGGAGAATACTCTCCTCTCAATTTCTTCATCTTCCTGTGATGTCTAGAACGTACCTAAAACACCGAACCTTTTCACCCTGGCCTGGTCTGAGTCATCAGTGGCATATCTATTACTTGGCATCCAACGGAAAGCCCACTGATAGGAAACTAAATGGAGTCGCGCGTTTCTAACAGAAAATTCTATGAAAAGAGTTACTTCAACTTAACAGACACGATTCATTGTACGGACATTAAGGCCGAGGTTTTTTTGCTTTTTAAATCTGGCCACAAACGTTGTCCATCGCTGAAGCCCACGTTGAGCTTCTAAAGCACATGATAACCCTCCGAAGTTTGGAAAAGAACACATTCACCTCAAGTTCAGAACCGATCGCTGACACGGGCCTTGGGGGAGAGCAGGGGGAGGACACCCTACAGGCATTCCCAAGTGTGGCCAGAAGACGTCCAGGCACTCGGAACTGCCTCTGCATGCTAAGGCCTGCCTGCCCCCCTCACCAGCGAGCGCTCTCACTTGCCGTGGGAGGCACAACCAGTGAGCAGCGCTTCCCGGGGTCCCTGGTGTTCCGGGGGCCCCCGCGGCGCGGACAACCGCGCCGCACTCAGCCCGGCCCGTCTAGATTTGGAGAGGAGGCATGCCGCGAGGTCTTTGAAACGGCATCCCTCCACTGAAAGAAACCAAACCAAAGAGCTCCCGGAACACTCGGGACCAAGGCAGATGAGAAGCCTCTAATCAATTTTGTGGCCTTTTTTGTTGGTTGGTTAAAAAAGGAAAAAAAAAAAAAAAAAAAAAGGAAAGAAGGATAAAAGGAAAGTGCAGTGAAATTTACTCTTTAGCCTCAGCCAGTTTATTGTTCATCTCTTTACTTTGCTCCTTGTCATCAGGCTGGGCGGCACTGGCACCCTCTGTGCTCTTTTTCTTGGAAGCCCGGCCCGACACCACCTGCTTGTCTTTGGCCTTCCGCGGGGGCTTATGGCTTGCTGAGGTCTTTTTTGGTTTGGAACTCTGAACGCTAGGTTTTTCCACCTGCTCGGAGAGACAGACAGACAGACCGCAAATACAGAAACACAAAAGGGGAGGGAGCGAGAGAGAGAAGTTAGAGAGAAGACACGATTAGCCAAACAGTAACTCTAACGACAACGCTGGGCGTTGAGGGAGCGCAGGGCATAACGTATTTTCAGTGGCAGTAAGTCATTTGGCTTCTCCCGCGTAAACCGGCTGGTCAGTGGCTTTGGCCACACACTCAGTGGCTCTCCGGCATGGTGGCTGTCACCACTGAACCACCCTGGTGGTGGATGATGTTACTGTTTTGCAACATCTGCTGCCGTCCCTCCCTAAGGGAAGATTATACCTCGTCACCCTGTTCAACTCAGGCAGGCCTATGATTTGCTTCCGTCAATGACATGTGAGCAGAAGTGATGTGGGTCACCTCCGACAGAAACCGGAGGGGCAGCGCGTGCTTCCCAATGCTCTCTTCTCTGCCACGAGCGAGGCTCTCCAACACCGGAGGCCCAGACTGCAGAGGTGGTGGGGAGTAGGGCTGTGGCCCAGCTGTGGTGGACGGGTGTTAATAAGAAGTGAACCTTAGCTGATAGAAGACGCAGAGATTCTGGCATAAGCCAGCCTCTCCTCTGCTTCTGTCTCCAGGGCGGCCAGCTCATGTGGAGAAACCACATCTCATCTCAGCGAGGCCTTCAGCACAGCACTCCTCCTCTCCTGCTGGCTCCCCAGGCTGTTCTCCCCAGAGCCGCCATTCCGGCCCATCCCCTCTCCCCGAAACCCTTCCTCTAGCTCTGACCCCACTCCCGGGCGATGGCCTGGCCCTCTTTTACCCCCAGAGCTCTGGGCCCGCTCTGTCTGGTCCCTCAATATGCCCTCCACCTCTGGGTTCCCTATGCCCCAATCTTCCCTCCCTCCTCCTCTTTGAGTCTTCTTTGGTGCAAAGCCAGCCCTACGTCCTGGGCCCCATGTCATCTATGGATGATGGACAGAGATGATGTTGGGGTTCACTGGGATTTCCTCAGTGAGGTCCACGGAACCTGCACAGAACGTAACCCACCATCCTGGTTTGCCTGGGACTGAGGGCCTTCATGGAACGTGGAACTTTCAGTGCTACAGCTGGAGGAGTCCAGGCAGACTGGGTTGATCAGCTACTTTACCTACAAATCAGTACTGGGCCACATAGGAAACTCTGTTTCAGTGCGAGACTTTCAGACAAAAGCAGAGGAAAGGATCTCACACTTGTCCTGCTATTATAGGTAGGGGAGCAGGTATTTGCACGATTCCACGTGGCTTGATAGCACAGAACCAGCTCTGGCAAATCGGATTCCTGCTTCCAGCTGTGTCTCCAACTTGGCTCTCCCCCTCAGGGGTGTGCACTGGATGCAAATAAGGCAAAGTCGTGTTATTACACGGAAACCCCTGAATCCACTGCAAGTTACTTAGAATTGTAAATCACTTGCAAACTGTTTATTATAGTAACAAATTACCCGGAACACATCTTGCAGCTGATGTGACAGGTGTGCCTTGACTAAGAACTGGCGCTGGATAGTGTTTACGGAGGAAAAGGATGAAGAGGAGTGAGGAAGCGTCCAGGGACTGGAGCGGAGGATGTGGCGGGGGCAGGGCGGGGAGGAAGCCAGGAGAGATACCTCTAATGGCCAGCTCTTCGGGCGCAAAAGCCCCTGAAGGGATTTTTAAGACAGGGAGGGCTTTAGGGCTCAGGTGGGATTTTCGGCCACTTTTTTGGAGCGGGGTGCTTCTCAAAAGCCGAAGCTGGTTCTCTGGAAACCTGCCAGTCTTCAAGCTGTGTTACTTTAGGCACTGTTCCTTTGAACATTCCCTTTGAATTTAGCAAAGGTTCCTTAGTGCCTGTGTGCTACGGAGAAGAGGAGGGATTTTCCAGGAGCCCTTAGGGACTGGGCCAGGGTCTGCAGGAGCCCTGCCCTCACGCTCTGCTGCAATGAGCCCCTCCGTTCTAGGTTGTGCTGAGGGGTTCCCCCACAAGATCTGTCTCACCTTTGGGGGTTCCTTGAAAGGTTCACTGTAGAGGCTGCGTATTCTTCTGCGATCAATCACCTTATTGTCGGCTGGCGTTGGCTTATTGGCCTCCCCTTTGAACTGGGCGCTGTAGCTGGTCTCATGAGCCATCTTGTCATCTGGAGGCTTATACTGGGGCTTGGCCTTTATTGGTTTCACAGGCTTGATGTCCGTCCATGCTCGGAATTCATTTCTGTGAATCAAAGAAAGCATAAGTGACATTAAACATTATCTGCCGGGAAGCAGGGCTCCCCGTCCGGGGCTGCAAACACCACGAGCTCTCGATTAGTGCCTGTGGGGCAGACGGAGGTGTGGCTGAGCGGTTAAAGTCACCCTTTGCTCACGGGCAAGTGCGTGTTTTCCTCCCTGTCAAATTAATGCGGGCTGTGGGAATAGCCATTGTGGGAAGAAGGAGCTCAGGTTCCCAGCTACCACTGTGTGACCAGGGATAGGCAGTTGTAATCTTCGGGCCCCGTTTTTGCAATATCCAAAACGAGTCTGAAAACACACAATCCATTCAGTCACGCATGGGCTTAACTATATGATTGAATGCCTGCTGTGTGTGAGGTCAAGAACATGAAAATGAGACAATGTGGCCAAGGCCGCATGCCAGTCCCCTTCCCTGCCTTGTCATGAGGGAGACCTTTTGTTAGCCAGAACCCTCAAGGATAATTCCTCCCCTTGAGAGCAGGGGGCTCACTTCTTATACTGCCAGAAATGTAATAATCTTAATCACTGTGGATGAAAATACTTACGGAATGTCTAAATGCTTGCAGATCACAAATAAACAATGCACTGAACATACTTCGGATGTCACTGTTAGGGCTCGTGTTGGGGTGTGTGTGTGCGGGAGAGTCTTCACGTGTTCCGGTGTGAATGGCTATTGGCCCTGACCCTATGATGACCACCATCCGAGTCAGTGTGGATGTGGACCGATTTTCTTACTTTTGCTGTGAGGATCCTGTGGATTCGAATCAGTTATTTCTCATCTGTTATAGGGCTGGAGACTAGCTGGGGACAATGTCCAAAAACAGGGTAAACACATGCTGCTGTTGGAGGCCACAGGGTCCCTCTGGTCTGTTGAGTGCGTGACATTTGTTGGGTCTGTTCTCATCTGGGGCCGTGAGAAGCTGTGTTGTAGGAGAGGAAGGGATGGGGTGTGAATATCTGTGGTTAGGTTCTTGCAGCTCCCTCCTCACCCTCACTGGTAATGCCCTGCTTCGGGGCTCAGAGATGGGCAGCACAAACAGGAGGCCACAGGGGATGGCAGAAAGACCGGAGACTATGGTGAAGAAGCATGGGTCCTAGCACCGCCTCTAAAGAGCGGCGGAGCAGGCTTCTCCCCTCTCTGAGCCTTAGTTCCCTCGCTGGTCAAGAAAAGACTCAGACCAGACAATGTCTTTATGATGTTCTCCAAGCTCGGAGGCTCCCTGAGTCCATAAAGCAGGTTTGGGAACACTGAGCCACTTGCTGGTCACTGGACCTCTTGAAGGGAGTTGGCTCGTTTGTGAGCTGAGTTTCTGAAGAGACCCTCCCCCAAGCTTCAGACTCGCCTTTCCACTGCAGCTGGGACCCCCACCTGGAGGCCCCACCAACTCAAACTCAACATTCCTAGAACCAAACCATCTTGTCTCCTCTGCCAAATTGTCTCCTTCATTCCCTCATCGGTCGATTTCCTTCTGTCATTCATTCACTCATTCACAAAACATTTAGTGACTGCCCAAGGTCTGTCTGACAAGATGCTGAGCTCTGTGGAGGCCAAACTGTGTTAAGAACAGGCTCTGGGCTCGAGATGTGGGAGGCAGAGGGAGTGAGGTTACTCCAGGACAATAAGAAAAGAGCCATGAAAGGGGGGAATGGTGAGCTTCACCTATGCCGGCCTGGGAAGGAGTTGGGGATGTTGGTTCTGGAGCAGAATCAGAGACGGGGCAGGGAGCCAGCCAGGGTTCTGGGCAGAACGAGGGGTACACAAAGAGGCTGCTGAGACACCGTCCTCTATGGGGACCTGCAGGCAGTTCGGGTGGTTGAGTTGAAGCTTGTGGGGAAGAGCACAAGAGGCTGGACAGATCCTGAGGTCCTGCCAGCCATGCTGAGGGGATGGTCTGGACTGTAACAAGAAATTGCCAAATGACTCCAAGCCAAAGATGAATGTGGCCAGATCAGTCTGGGGAGAGAGAACTTTGGCAGCAGTGTGAATGGCAGACAGACGGGGAGAGGGGAGTCGGGAGGCCAGGCGGGAGACCGTGCAGTGAGCCAGGAGGAAAGCCGAGCCCTGAACCAGGACAGTGGCAGTGGGGACAGAGAGTGGCTCTGGGCCAAGAGGGAAATGGGCGGGACTTGAGAGTGGCTGAGCTGCGGGAGGCCAGGGTCAGAGAGGAACCTGGAGACTCCAGGATTTTGGTCTGTGGGTGGCAGGTGCTGCCCACTGAGACGGAGAACGTGGGAGGAGAAGGGGACTTGGAAGATTGAGACCTGCCTGACTGTGTTAATGGCACCCATCGGGTCCGGCATCAAGGCTGCTTTATCTCCTTTTCTGTCCTCTCCTCCTCCCTTTTACACCTCCATTGGCTCAACCAGTTACTATGACCTGACTTCTGAGCCATTCTGGCTCTCCACACCGGCCTAGAGCTGGCCCCGGGTCACAGTGGGGGGCGTGGCCACCCAGGACCTGTCTAAGGCTCCAGGCTGTCCCTCCTTCCTCCCAGCCTTCAGAACTCAAGAACCACCGAAGCCCCTCATACAAGGCTCACAAGTAACAACCCGGTTCCTGAATACATGATGGCAGGACCCGGAGTTCTCCACTCTTGCCCCTGCCTGCTTCCAGAATTAGGACTGCGATAGGTACACGCTGGCCCTAAAAACAGTTTCCGGATCATTTCTCCCAGGCCAGCCTCTGCAGCTTTCTGTATCTCTGCAGTGGCCCCTGTGGGCTGGCAAGTGTCTCACTGCGAGCATTATCCACGGGATACGTCCTCGTGGGACGTATCCTGACCTTAAATAACTAATAAACCTGACCTTAAATAACTAATCTTCTCATGAGGCCGTGTTGGTAAGTCCTACGATAAGTTTACTGGGATTACGATCGACTGTTAGGTTGAAGCCCAAACTCTGTTACTCAGAACTTTCGTTGAACTCTCCACAAAACTTTCCCCAGCCACGTGGAATAAGTAATCATATGTCATGAAAACAGAATTAGCTACCACTCAGTAGTCACCTGTCATAAGCTGGAGGGTGCTTTTGGTCTGGTTTTGGTATTTTTCTCTATAACCCTTACAACGACTTTGAGAGGAGGTGGTTTTAGATCTCTAATACTACCAAAAGAAGGTAACCAAGGCTCAGAGAGGTTACGTGGCTCGCATAAGAGCAAACGGCTGGCAGATAAGCGGAGTTGAAGTGCGAGCCCACGTCAGTCAGCTTCCACAGGCCACATCCTTCCGACGGCACTCGGGCAACGGGCTGGAGCTGCACGGTGTTTGGCCTGTTCTCACTGGAGGTGCTCGTGCGGGCTCAGGCCTGATGTCTGCAGTGCCGTGGAGAGTTTATGTGACACACCCGAGCTCCTCCAGCCCTGAGCTGCCCCTCCCAGAGCACAATGGGCCACATTCTCAGGTCAGTCATGTCCAGAGCCTCTTGCCACAAGTTTACAGGCCCCTGTAACCATGGACTCCCCTGTCTGTGCAGCCAGATTTCAGCTTGATCATCCGTCCATTCATTCATTCACTCATTCAGCCTGGGTGTGGCTTGTGGCCCACAGGGAGGAGTAAGCCCTGGTTGAGATGGCCACGGTTTAGTAGGTCGGGATCTGTCCATGTGTGACCCAAAGCAAATGGGACAGAGGGAAAGAGGGAGAAGGATGCTTAATTCTGAAGGGGGCACTGAAGGGTGTAGACAGAGAAGCGGACAAAAGGAATTCAGGCAGCAGTCCGAGTCTGTGTGGCAGGTTCAGAGAGCAGGTGAGCTGCTCGGTGTGAAGAGTGAGGTTCTCGGAAGGATGTCAAGGTGACCGGGCCGGTAGGAGCTGCGGCCAGGCTTACAGAGCCTGGAATGTCATGTTTAGATGCTTGAGCTAGGCCTGGGGAGCCGCTGAACGTTTCTGAGTGAGGCAGCCTATCGCTCCAAATTGCTGATGCCCTCCTCTCAGACTGCCCCTGTATTAATTATTCGTCAAGGCCCTGCTGTGGGCTCTCCTCTTCCAGGAGCCCCTCCTGGATTTCTCAGCCCAAAGTTTCCTCTCTCTCAGCTCCTGGACACTTTACTACATTGTCCAACTTTGTGGTTACCTATGCAGTTTCGTGTTATTTTAATGATTTCATGAGTTTATTTTACCTCTTTTGAGGAATAAGATATGTAACAGAAAACTCTTGATGGAACCCTACCTTTGAGTCTAACCTCATTTGCATGGCTGCAAAGGGATGTCCTTCAACTTATCCTATGTGCAACTGCAGGTTAGGGGCAGAGCTGGGTGAGGACCCCATCTGTCTCTCCCTGCCCCGCCAGGGCCCTTCTCTCACTCGGGCTCCCACTCAGAGCCCTGCTCCATATCGTTCTCCCATCCTTCACAGGATTTAAGGGCTTGGCATCGGGTGAATATTTAATGGAAGTGGCTATTATTTGATTTCACTTCTGGTCAGCTTATGGCCCCTCTCCTGAACCCTTCCCTCCCTGTCCAGATGGGGCAGACACTCGCTCCTGGGAGGCGGGAAAATGTCCTGCCTGTACTCGTGTTCCAGGGCCCATCATGCTGAAATGAGTATGTGCTCGCAAGCACCTGACCCGGGCGGAGTCCCTCTTCATCAGGGACAGGGCTGCGTTTATCTGTGTTTCCCTGGTGCCCCGCACAGCACAGAGCGATACCCTCAGGATGTATTTGGAGAATTAAAGGAAACCAAGCGTTCCATTCTACTTCAGGTACTCACAAAGCTGCTCACACTTGGGGCTTCTATTATTGCTAAAACCCACACACCCCACATCCTTAAGTCCTTGTAGGGAAGAGTTGCCCTTACGAAAGCAAGCATTTGGTGCCTCCTAAGCTTTCATAAAATCCATCCTCCCTAGATTGACAGGAGGCAGCTCAGAGCCCCTGGTGAGTGAAGCTGCCATAGTGGTAAAGGGCTGGGGGAAGGAAGGAGCCCCTCAGAATCAGGGGGCAGGAAAGGGGAGGAAAAGCTTTCTAACACTTGCCCGACACCTACTTCTTTTAGTTTGAACCCTCTGTGGATCCAACCTCCTTTTACCCTTTTAATATCTCTATGAGGTCACCGTTATTAGCCCCATGTTATATATGAGGAATCTGAGCACAGACAGGTGTAGAGACTTGCCAAACCAGTAAGCAGTTATTGAACTGTGAGCCTGTCTGACTCAAAGCCCCCACCCCTTCCACCATCCCACACTTGGGGTGGGTGTATAATCCACCTTCAAGTTCATGGCAGCTTCAGCTTCAGGCAGCGATCACAAGACAGCAATGCCCTTCAGCCAGTCTGGATGCCCCAGCCTGAGGCTCTGAGCATACTGGGAGGGTCCCACATCTGCAGGCTACTGTCCCTGGCATCCCAGAGATGTTCCTCATGCTATGGCTCCTCCTGGATCATGATGTGGGGAAGTCATGGGGACAGGATTTCCAACTGCATTGCCAAGGGCCCACTGTCCCCTCCCCAGCAGATCATTTGAAGCTTGATGCATGATTTCTCCCCTGCACAATCCCTGCAGGGGCAGAGAAGGGTTTGAGACCATGCTGTCCATCCCTCTGTGAGTGGGTAAGCTACACAGACAAGGAGGCCCAATCAGTATGTTCAAGTTTGGGTTTAAAGGACTCCTCTGATGGCCCCTGTGTGCTGGGAAAATTTGTGGAGAGAAACCAGGGCCGGCCCCCAACCCTCCACCAAGGAATGGCAAAGGCAGGCCCAAGGTGAGCCATCTCACCGAGACTTGGTGGACAGGATGTTCCTAGGCTGTTCCCACAGGACCTTTAAACAGGTGCATACCTGCGTTCACAGCAACTGCTAAAGCAGCTTGCTGACCAGGCAAAGTTTTTAAAGGAGTCAGCAAATACCCTACCTTCACCTCCTCCTAGCCAGTCCCCACGCCCCATCTCACTTCAGCCCTCAGTGCCTCCTCTCCCTGGACCACGGCATCAGGATCACAGCACCAGAGTCTCGGTCCCCCACCCCACTCTGAATCATCCGGCACATGCCATGGGAGAGGTCTTCCTCTAGCTCAGCCGTGAGCATGCTACTCTCCCACTAACACGCAACAGATCCCAGTTGCTACGGGACCAAAAATAGTCCGAACTAAGGCCCCTTCTAGCCTCCTTGTGCTGTGATTCCTCAGGACGACACGCACGGCCCTGTGACTTGGCCCCACGTTACTTTTCCAGCCTAATGTCCTCCTCTTTTTCAGTCATTCACGTCATCATTTAGCGAGAACTTTCTGGGCACCAGGCGCTGTGCAAAGCTCTTTAAACAAATCACCGGATGTAGCAGCATCAGCCCCGTGTCGCAGGCACTATCACTGATTTTGCCAATGAGAACACCATGCTGCCCTTCCCCAAACACACACTGCACCTTCCCACCACTGAAGTTTTGCCCATGCTGTTCCCGTCCCCAGTCTGCTCTTCCCTCCATGCCTCCAGCTACTGAAATACCACACGACCATCCATGCCAGGCTCGGGTGCCCTCCCCTCTAGGGGTCTTCACCTGCCCCACCATTGCTTCGAGCTTGTTCTTCTCCGACCTTCGTCCCTCTGTAGCACTCACCGTGCTCTCAGAGGAGGTTACCTGTGTAGATGGCTTTCTTCCCACCCAGAATGTACAGGTATTAAGGATCAGGACCGTCGTTTTGCACCTGTGTAATGCTCACTGTGCCTGGGCCAGGGATTCGAAATGCAGCCTTCACCTCACTCACCCATGTGAACGGCTAAACAGGAAGCCCCCAGGCTGCCCCGGCCACAGAGAGGGCACCAAGTTGCTACACAAGCATGTCATGGCATCTGGCATCCATGTCACTTCTCACCGTATGTCCACAAATTCTTGGACACTCCTCCTTTAGGGGTCCCTAATTCCCCTTCCTTTGAATGTGATTGGACTTAGTGACTCACTTTCAACACAGAATATGGTGGAAGTGTCAGTATGTAGCTTCTGAGACCGTTGCAGGCATTGCAGCCCCTGGCTTGTTTGCTTGTGGAACCTTCACACTGAGGACAGAAAGCTGCCCTGACCTGGGGATACTCAATCAACCCTTACGGAGAGGCCTGCGTGGCTGGGAACTGAGGCCTCCTGCTAAAAGCCATGCAAGTGAACCACCTTAGAAGTGGATCCTCAGCCTCAGGCAACGATGACATCAGATGACATAGGGAGACACTACCAGCTAAGCCATTCCTGGATTTCTGACCCTCAGAAGCTGTGGGAGATAATAAACATTTGTTGGCCTGAGGTGTTAAGTTTTGGAGTAATTTGTTACATAGCAATAGACCTTATGCAGACCCCTGTTAGAAATTCTGCCTCTCATTAACAGGGGTTTAAAACACCCACACTTCATTTCGGCAAGGCTTAGAAGGTACCGGTGTGAGCGGAGCACAGGAAGTTCAAGTTCCCAGCAGAACTGTGGCACCGAGTGAACAAAAGGTCATGATCTGGTTGTAAGAAACTGAGAGGGACCATACTGCAGCCTTCACTAGAAGGTAGCAAAGCCTCAGCTGCAAGGGAGCTGATAATGCTGCACCTGCCTTGGGGCCAGAAGGGAAAACACAGGCCCTCAGGAGAAAGTGATGTCTCAGAGCGCACAGCACATGCAGGTCTCAGGGAGGTGCAGGCAGAGAGGTTAACAAGGTGATAAGCAGCATAGAGCTCGGGTCAGAACAGAGAAAATGGTTCACTGGCGATGGCACAGGCTCTGGAATGAGATAAACCCAGGCTCGATCCTGGCTCTAATCCTTGGACCAGGCCCTCACCTCCTCTGAACCGCAGTGAGCTCCTTTGGAAAGGACTGATATAAGACCTACCTCACAGGGTCGGTGTGAGGTTCAGTGTGAATGTATTCACTGGAGAGGCCCTGTCCGTGTGTATCAGAACTGCAAAGCCCGTGGTGGATAACCCGTACAGTCCACGTATTTGGTTTTCATTACAGAGTTGTTTGTTCGAGAAAAATCAGTGGGTATCTTCTACATTCCGGGCCCAGAGCTAGCAACATAACGTGAACAGGCAGAGGCAGCAAGTGCCTCTACTGAACTGGTGGTCAGGTGGGGAGACACAAATAATCACACAGTCAAATGTCTGTCCCTATTGTATTCCTGGCCACTGCGGTCAACATTCCGGTCGTAGGAGAGGGCACAGTTTGGGCAGCAGCTTCCGATGCCAGGTTTGTTTCTGAATGCGTTTCACATTAGACCCGAACAAAGTCGCATTCAGTGAACGCCTGATTAATTAAATCTCCAATAGCGACTGTCCGTCGTACACAGATGTTCGCTTCTTAAGGACTTGTCCCACGTATGCACATTTTCTTGCCGTGATTCAAGGGGAGATACTGAAAGGGCAATTATAGGGGGGAGACTGAAGATGGGCGGGGAGCTGGGTGATTGATGAAGCCAGGCCCCAGGAGAGGGAGGAGGGCGGGTGTCAGGAGAATGGAGACAGGGTTTGGCCTGGGAGAGAAAGTGTTGTCAAAGAAGAGAAGAGGGGCTGCTCTTTCATTTCTGATTTGAAAAGCCCACCATTTATAAGAAACGATGAAATAGAATTGTACAAGGAATAATTCGACTGCTGAGGAGAATATCTACATGTGTTAATTGGTACAAAGCACTTCTTGAGAAAAGCAGGGATTTAGAATAATGGATTACTGCCAGCTACACTCAAATATAAATTCCACGTCTGCGCCCACAAGGCCCAGATTTATTATGTATCTGGGTTCTTGGGAAATAAAATTCTCTCCCCATCCTCCTGACAACAAAATTTTCAACAACATTCCTCGACTGCTTTATGAAGAAAGAAAACCGTGCTTTTAAGCCTTGATGGACTAAAACCTTCCTACAGATTCTCACAGGTAATTTACGTTGTCATGGAAACGTATGAAGTCTCTGTTCAAAAATCGTGCCTACATTTGTTATATTAAAGGGTTCTCGAAGAAAGGAAGCAGGCTCTTTCATGAAATCTCATGGAGACAGTGAATGCTGTCGGTTGCCAAGCTATTGTCAGGAGCTGGGTCAAGGAAGTAGGATCTACAGATTACAAAGAAAAGAACACCTGAGCCTAGAGGGTTGCAGGGGGCCTGGAGTAGCTTGTCTGTCTTTTCAGAGGAAAATGGAAGATAGTTTCTCCCTGGCAGAAATGACCCGGTCAAGAGACGAGCTTTGTGATCCTTGCCTGTGTATCCGCTTGCATGTATCTTTCAGCTTCTTTTGTGTGAAAGAGAGAAAAGGGAATCTTAGAATGCCAATGTTCTAATCATTTAGGACCTCACCTCTTATCCATTAATATCCAGTAAACACATGCACCCCATATAGAATGGTTTCTTAAAATGAGGAAAGCATTCACTTAAATGCAAATAGACGTCTCGATGTAAAGAAAAGTTTAAAGCTAGTCTAATGTGAATAGAGAATGAGTGGAAAAGAATCCATCCTTTCCCTTACATGGAAAGATCCGACATGAGGCTGTTGGCAACGATGAGTGTCAGGGCTTGGGGTCCCTCATTAGGCAAATGGAGATTCCGCAGGTAACCGCTGAGTCCTGTCATAGGCTGCGCGCAGCTCAAAGTCCCTGTGCACCTGGGAGATAGCGTCTCACACAAAGAAAACCCATGTGTATAACATGTATAGAATTACGAGGACAGATAGCTAAAAATAAAAACTGCTCAATTAGGAGTCAATGCGTTTCTACACGAATTGATTTACATTGCCATACTTACTAGGCGCTATGCTAGGAACTGCATGGAAGAAAAAGAATGCAAAATAAACTACAGTCGGCAGGAGGAGGATGAGAGGGAGGGAGTGTGGTAGTTAAAATAAGTACACATTCAAATACACCCAGGCAGAAAAAAAAAGGAGAGCTAGAAGAGAGCTTATAGGAAAATCACAATGACTCCCTCCTCACTCTGCCCCACCCCCCAATTCCCCATTATTATCTGAGTTTTTTAGTCATAGGAATTCTGGAGTGGTTGTGTGACGAGACCACAGAGCTATCCAGTTGAGGTTGAAAAGGGAAGGCTGAATTCCTCTGGTTAGTTGGGTCCCCAAAGATCTGTGTCCATTAATTGCAGAAAGATGGTTCCTTAGACAGGAAATGGAAACACTGAGAGTTGTTGTGAAAGGTTGTTGTGGGGGCGCCTGGGTGGCGCAGTCGGTTAAGCATCCGACTTCAGCCAGGTCACGATCTCGCGGTCCGTGAGTTCGAGCCCCGCGTCAGGCTCTGGGCTGATGGCTCAGAGCCTGGAGCCTGTTTCCGATTCTGTGTCTCCCTCTCTCTCTGCCCCTCCCCCGTTCATGCTCTGTCTCTCTCTGTCCCAAAAATAAATAAACGTTGAAAAAAAAATTAAAAAAAAATAAAGGTTGTTGTGAAAGGTGGGAGAGAGTGCGGTCTCCTGCGGGTAGACTTAGAATTCCGGGAGTACGCTCCTATGAGATGAACTCCGCACAGTGCCAGGGACAATGTATCTACACATCTAGTGAAGTGTTCAATAAATTTAAGTTTCCTCATTTTTTTATTTGGTGCATAGGAAGTACTTAGTAAATATCTTTTCAACAAATACAGCTGGTGCTGAAGAAAACACTTTATGACTTGAGACACATGCTAATTTACTCTTTAAAATGTAGCTCAATTATAAGGGAATATTAGGAACAACTTCATGTCAATACATTTGACAATAAAGATGAAATGGACAAATTCTTAGAAAGATGCAAATTACAAAACTGACTAAAAAAGAAATAGAAAAACTGAATAAATATGTATCAAGTAAAGAAACTGACTTAGTCATTTAAAATCTTTCCACAAAGAAAATCTAGCCCCAGATGGTTTCACTGGTGAATTATATATAACATTAAGGAAAAAGTAAATACCAATCCTAACAATCTCTTGTAAAAAAGAGAAGAGAAGAGAACACTTCCCAACTCATTTTAAGATGGGGAATACCAGGTATTTTTCTGACACCAAGCCAGTCAAAGACATTGCAAGAAAACTACAGGCCAACATTCCTCATGAAATACAAATATTGAAACTCTTAACGAAAAGTCAGGAAATCAAATTCAGCAATATATAAAAATGTGCAAACTCCATGAACGAATGAGGGGTGCCTGGATGGTTCAGTCAGTTAAGCATTTGACTTGATCTAAGCTCAGGTCATGATCTCACGGTTCATGGGATGGAGCCTGTCAGCATGGAGCCTGCTTGGGAAACTCTCTCCCTCTCTCTCTTCCCCTCCTCCACTGTGTGTTTTCTTCCCCCCCCCCCAAAATAAATAAATAAACATTTAAAACAACCCCCCACGAACAAGTGAGGTTTATCCCAGGAATGTAAGGTTGGTTTAATACCCCCAAGTCAGTTAATGTAATATACCATTTTCATAGATTAAAGGACAGAAACCACATGATCATCTTAATAGACACAGAAAAACCATTTGATAAAATCTAACACTTTTTCATGATTAAGAACAAGCTCAGCAAAGTAGGAAGAGAAGAGAACTTCCTCAACCTAATAGATAGCATCTACAAAAACTCTATAAATAACATCATACTCCGTAGTGAAAGACTGAATGCTTTCCTCTAAAGATCAGGAACAAGGCAAGGATGTCCACTACTGTCACTTCTATTCAACATTGTACACAGCCAATATAATAAAGCAAGAAGAATAAAGAAGTAAATCTGTCATTATTTATACAGAGATTAGAAAGAAGAAGTAAATCTGTCATTATTTATATACAATACGAACTTGGATTTAGAAAATCCCCAGGAATCTACAAAAAGTACTAGAACTAGTACTAGTGAGTTTGGCAAGGTTGCTGGATACTCAATCAATATACAAAAATTAATTCTATTTCTTTAGATTAGTAACAGACATCAGAAATATTTAAAAAAATCAAAATCCATTCATAATAGCCTCAGAAAGAATAAAATACGAACAAGTTCAACAAAAGAAGCACAATGCCTGTAACTGAAAACTACATAACATTGCTAAGAGGAATTAAAGACCTAAAGGAAGACATATACCATATCCATAAATTGGAAGATTCAATATTGTTAAGGTAGCAATTCTAGAAACAGATCTATATATTCAAAGCAGTCCTTACCAAAATCTCAACAGAAATTTTTTTTTTTTTAATTTTTTTTTTCAACGTTTATTTATTTTTGGGACAGAGAGAGACAGAGCATGAACGGGGGAGGGGCAGAGAGAGAGGGAGACAGAATCGGAAACAGGCTCCAGGCTCTGAGCCATCAGCCCAGAGCCCGACGTGGGGCTCGAACTCACAGACCGCGAGATCGTGACCTGGCTGAAGTCGGACGCCCAACCGACTGCGCCACCCAGGCGCCCCTCAACAGAAATTTTTGTAGACAGTGACAAACTAATCTTAAAAGTCATATGAAAGCACAAGAGATCTAGAATTGCCAACACAATTTTGAGAAAGAGAAACAGTCTGAGGATTTACACTACCTGATTTCAAAAGCTACAGTAAACAATACGTTACTGCATAAAGACAGACACATAGATCTAAGAACAAAACAGATCATTCATATTTTTGCATACAGTAGTGTGTTGAAACTGGCTTATATTGGTTCACAGAACTAATTGTCAAATTTTTTAGTAATTGGGTGAGCTGATTATTATACTACTGGTAGCTTGAAATCAGCCATGTGAAGAGTCACATCAGGAAATTGACCAACGCTGTAAATCAGGCTCCTCCTTTTTTTCCAGAATGTTAGTGAAACATTTACCATCATACCACTGCTCACATATGTGGTTTATTTATTTTTGAAAAATGTGTTAAGGTAATTCAATAGGGAAAATGATAATCTTTCCAACAAATGTGCTGAGAAAATTGGATATCCATGTGAAAAGAAAATGAATCTCAATTACTATCTTACACCATACACAAAAAAGTTAACTAGAACTGGACTACAGACCTAAATGTAAACCCTAAAACCATGCAACTTCTAAGAGAAGAAATAGAAGAAAATCTTTGTGGTCTTGGAGTAAGCAAAGATTTCTTAGATACGATACAAAACCCCAAAGCAATAAAAGGAAAAAAAAGATAAAATTAGGTTAATCAAAATTAAACTTTTTACTCTTCCAAAGATACCATTCAGACAAGGTAAAGACAAGCCATGGTCCGAGAGAAAATATTTGCAAAACATATGTCTGATAAACTATTTGTATGCAGAATATATAAACATCTCTTACAACTCAATGATAAAGCAAACAATCCAGTTTAAAAATGGGAAAAATATTAATAGACCCTTTACTAAAGATTGTCAACACCACTAGTCATTAGGGAAGCACAAATTAAAATCCCACTAAGATACCACCACATACTCACGAAAATGGCTAAAATAAAGAACACTGACAATGCTAAATGTTGGCACCAATGTGCAGCAATTGATCTCTCCTACATTGCTGATGGGAATATAAAACAGAATAGCCACTTTGGGGAAAAATTAATTTTAAGCTAACCATACACTTACAACATGACCCAGCAATCTACTCCTAAATACCAAAGAGAAATGAAAATATACATCTACAAACAACTTATAGCTCAATGTTGGTAACAGCATTATTCATGGGAGCCAAAAAGCTGGAAATAACCCAGATTTTCATGAACTAATGAGTGAACAAAGAAGATGGGTAGATCCACACAATGGATTTACTCAGCAGTAAAAAGGAATGAACCAAATCGGATGAATCTCAAAAACATCAGGCTAAATCAAAGAAGTCAGACAGAAGACACTACATAGTATATGATTCCATTTTTATACAATTTCTAGAAGAGGCACGTTGTAGAAACAGGAAGATCCATGACTGCCGAGGCCTCAGGTAGGAGGGTGGGCTGATGGTAAATGAACACAAGGGATGGAACATTCTAAAGCTGTCTTTCAAGGATGCTTGCATCGCTATATTCATTTACTAAATCTCATCAAACTGTGCACTTAAAAGGAGTGAATTGTAGGTTATGGAAATTATATCTTAATAAAGCTATTATAAATCCAGTTGGAACATCTTCTTCCCTCACATCCCTCCCCTTGCAGGGAGGTGATCCCTTCCTGCTTTGTTGTCCTGGGACTTCCCTGTACCAGCTTCTTTGTCTGATTTCTCACATTGTCTTCCTGGTTATTTGTTTCCAAGCCCATCTTTGAGAACCTGGGGGGCGGAGGCGGCTTCTGAGCCAGCTCTGTGTCCCTAGTGCCTGGTTTGGAGGCTCGAACAGTTCAGCAGGCACTTAAATCAGTGCTGCTGAACAAGCCGACACTCCTGAGTTTACTTTCTTAATTGTAAAAGTAACACGTGGCAATTGCGGTTGGTTTTCCATTTTTCTTCTTCCTATTAATTTGTAAGAAAGCTCTACGACTCCTATAGATAAAAATAAAAGAGAGTAATTCTTTGTAACTATGTTTCCCAGTTTATCTTTTCTTTTATATATAGGGATAAATAAGGATATGAAAAATATCTGTATCTATATATCTACATCAGAGAGAGGGAGATGGAGATCTGTATCTGTAGAGATATCCATATCTATATTCTCTATGTATCCATGTATAAGCTTTATATTTGAACATGGCCTTGTCTATCAACCTTCTCCTTTATCCCGTTTACTCCTGGGGTTAAGCTTTAAAACTTCCCTTATGCCACAATCACGTAAATAATTATCTGTAATCCCATTTTGCATGTTTGTTTCTTGCATTGAAATCTTTAAGCCACTGGGAATATATTACTATTTTTGTGTCGGCTGCTCGAGTGGGAAAGGCAGCACTGTCTCCATTGCTGGCAAGGTGGGGAAAATATAGCCTGACTCAACCCAGCAGGACAAGGCTGCGTCTCCAGGGCTCCGTAGAGTATCAGTTACATCACAAGCGCTCAGTGTATATTTGTTGAATATGTGAATTAATGAGCGAAATCTTAACACTGCCATCCTTTGATCTAGTAAGGGATAAGTTTTCCACTTCTAGAAACTTGTCATAAAGAAATAGCTGGAAAAGAAAGCATTTTTTCATGTATTACACATTCTTGATAATCATCCTGTGTGAAGGCGGCAAATTATTCCTTTGTTTGGAAATATGAATACATTTTAGGTCTGACAGTGCTGGAGCATGACCAAATCTCAGAAATTGTTAAGTAATGGGGAGCATAAAAATATTAAGTAGGTAATCCCCACGATGCCATTTTTGGTGCATTTAATGTCACGTTTGTTTCTTGTTGCTAATGATTCATTGGAAGTGATATCCATTAAATTCTGCCTTCGGCTGCCTGCGTTCCATCTCATCTGAGGTAATGGGAGCTGTGGGAGCCCAGCAGGGGAAGAGCCACCCGGCAGTAAAAGGGTGGGCAGTCTGCTGAGTGGAATTCTGGACTTCATTTACATTACAGGCACCACTAACCTCTGGTGGCCTCAGTGACTCTCTTTCTTTTTGTGACGCAATTCTATTTCTAGCAAGTCTTCCAGCAACCTGCTGGCTCTAAAGAAGGACATACTCAGAGGCATCAGAGTCAGAACAAACGTGAGACTATTTTTCAGGCCATGAAATCTGAAGGGTTGTGTCAAAAATGGGACCTAGGGTATCTTCACGAAGCTGCAACGTCAAACTCAGCCCTGTTAGTCACTTGCCTGGGCCAGCAACCAGGGTCACGGTGATATGGCGTGGCACCTTTCGAGGCCAGTTGCTAAGGGGCAACGGGACAGCCAGGGCTGCTGGCTTCCTTTTTCCTCTCTCTGCCGGAGGTGGGAGGCAGTCACACATATTCACGCTTTAACCTTCAGGGTGGCCCTGGAAGGCTGGAGTCTCCTGAGTCCCAGATTGGTGCAAGAATTTACTTGGGGTGTCTCTGTCAGTCAGGGCCAGATTTGAACCAGGTCTGTTCAACTCCAGATTTCAAGCTCCATAAGCTGCCCCATGAAGGCTTGAAACACTTTCATTAGTCTGTCTTTGCATGGGTCTGTCCTTACCTTGAATTTTTTCTTTCCCTTTCCTACTGGGGAAACTGCTACTTCAAGATGCAGGTCAAACCCAGGCAAAGAAGACAGTAGAGAAAAAGATTAAGGACACAAACCAGCATAATTTACGGGGCCATCAGGAAAAGGTCTGCGTTCCTAAGAAAGGCAAGCATCACATGATACATTAGGTACCTGACTCTCCTGACTCGTGTCCCCACTGGTCAGCAAACATACTGAACACAATGCCTTTCACGCAGCAGGTGCCCAACCAATATTTTATTTTATCTTTTACATTTTTTAATGTTTATGTATTTTTGAGAGAGCGAGAGCACAAGCAGGGGAGGGGCAGAGAGAGAGGAAGACACAGAATCTGAAACAGGCTCCAGGCTCTGAGCTGTCAGCACAAGGCCCCGTGCGGGTCTCAAACCCACAAACTGTGAGATCATGACCCAAGCCGAGGTCGGATGCTTAACCAACTGAGCCACCCAGGCATCCCTGAACCAGTATTTTAAACGTGGTTTTATGCCTCTGAGCCTCTGACAGGTATTCTGTTGAATAAGCATTTATGAAGCAACCCCGAGTAACTGCTGTTAAGGAACTTCCAGCTGAGTGCTGCGAGATGCTCTGGGAGGTCAAGGTTCCCATGAGAATCTGAAGGGTTTTTAGAAGATAAATAGGAGTTTTCAAAGAAGGGGAGACACTGAACTTCCTGCAACCTTCCCTGCTCTGGGCTTTCCAGGGCTATGTGCAGGAAGAACAGCACACCCATGAACTCATGAATGCAGCCTTAGCACTTGGACTTGTCTTAGTGGCCTGGCCTTCCTTCCCTGGATGGCCTGGAATGGCAGGGACCAGCCAGTGAGGTCACGAGCTCTCAGCTGGGGGAACAAAGTCCTTCAGAACACCTAGTCTTTGGGGGAAGCAATTAATATTTCATAGGAAACTTCCTTCACGGCAGTGTCCCTGCATTCTTTGTCATTATGCAGGTCACTGGGCTGGCGTCCAGGTGACTGGAAATCCAGTGACTGTGAGGGGAGGGAAAAGAAGGAGTGTGTCAGGGCCTCCAGGGTACCAGATGTCCCACAAAAACATGCCCTCATCTGTAATCCCCACAGCAGTGCTATAAGGTGGAGACTTTCCCCCATTTTTACAGAGGAGAAAACCAAGGCCCAGAGAGGCAAGTGATTTGTCCAAGGGCACAGAGCTAGTGCATGGAAGGGCCAGAAGTCAAATTCAAGGTGACTACAGATCTGACATTTCCCTATCATCCTACATTAATCTGTTTCTATATACAAAACAAAACAGAACAGAAAATTTAAAAATTACTTTTTTCTCTTTTTAAATATTAGAATAAAACGTGGAGCCCCATATAAAGTGCAGATTAGGCACCCAGAAGGAAGGCACACTTTTGGCCATTGGCCATGGCTGTAGAGCCATGAAAGGGCCTCTGTGACCTCTATACCTGGAGGGTCAAGGCCAGACTCCGCACCAGCCGTGGGTTCTGGCCCTGCCACGGCCCACCTCCGCAGGCCCGTTGCCTCCCACTCTCGTCCCTGGAACAGCTCAACCACATGCCTGTGCTGGTCTGCACTCATACTCTTCCCTCTTTCCAGAATGCTCTCCTAGGCCTTACGCTCTTTACATCACCCTGCTCCAATGTCACCTCTGTGAAGCCATCACTGATCCCCAGACAGGGGGTCTGCCCAGCTCCCCCAGTGCATCCTTCCCCACCTCAACCACATCTTGAAGACAGCTTATATTCTCCTCTAGGCTGGAGGCCCCGAGGGCAGGAACTGTGCCCCAGGGTCCCGCCCAGGGCCCAGCACAGAGCAGGCACTCAGAAAAGGTGCACTGAATGAACAGGATTGCATGAAAGTCACAGAACAGCAAAGCTGAACAGGCACCCCAAGACGTTCTCACCTTATTTCACGGTCAAGGATTCCACAAAGGGCAGTGGAGAGGTGGGGTGGGGTGAGAGGTGGGGTGGGGTCAAGTACCAGAGCTCAGACTTGACTCTGGAGGCAGAGGGAGCCACTCAAGATCTCAGAGTGGTGGAGTGATGTGATAATGTGGCCTGGGAGCCACTTTCGTTGTTTTTTGTTTTGTTTTTGTTTTTTCTTTCTCATGACCTGTGGCTTATTTGTGAGCAAAACTTGAATTTATCCATTTACAACTTATTTTATAATTTGTTGTAGCAATTACTTTCAAGACAAACATCTTATAACTAAGTAGAAGTTAAAAACAATGTAAAGAAAAAGAAATTGAGAACAATGTTATCAGACTTTAGTGGAGTAAAATCAATGAAGATTTCTTCCTACCGGGTTTTCTATGTAGCAAATTGATGTTTTATGTTTTAACTTAGTTGATTTCTACTTCTTATTTAGTTTTTCCAATTAAAAAGTACATAAAAACTTTTGTCTCTTTTATTTTTTTTTAATTTTTAATGTTTTTTTTTTTTTTTTTTTTTTTTGAGAGAGAGAGAGAGAGAGCAGGGAGGGGCAGAAAGAGGGAGACACAGAATCTGAAACAGGCTCCAGGCTCTAAGCTGTCAGCACAGAGCCCGATGCGGAGCTCAAACTCATGCACCAAACTGTGAGATCATGGCCTGGGGCGAAGCTGGACGCTTATCTGACTGAGCCATCCAGGAACCCCAAACTTTGTCTCTTTTAACTAGGATCTAGGGAGCCACTGTGTTTGGGTGAGTCAGGCCACTTGGTGACAATGAGAGGCTGGGGACAGGGAGAGATTGGAGGCTACATCTTCACATATGTTCTATTTAATGATGGTGAATTAGAACTCACTGTCAATTCTGCTCACAATTTATTTCATTCATTTGTTGCGTGCCTACAGCAGTTATAACATAGTTACCCTTTACTGAGGGCCTACAATGTACAAGGTGCTTTGCCCTCATGATTTAACTTAATCCTTAGCACTACCCTTTGAGATGAACACTATCACTTTCCAATTTATGGGTGAGGAAACTAAGCTCAGAGACATGAAGTTACTACCTGAGGCCTCAGAGAAATTGTGAGCCAGGCACTGCGTTAGCACCTGAGGATAACGGACAAGGAGCTCACGGTCCAGTCGGGGCCAGAGGAGACAGAGAAACAGACTTGAGTCATGTGGTATGAGAAGTGCTGTAGCAGAGAGAAACACAGCGGGCTGAAGAGGCCCAGAGCAGGCCCCCAACCACTCTTAGGGATGATGGATGAAGTCTCATTGTGACAGCTGGCAGAAAAAACGCGGCACACGTTGGAAATAGGCCTACCCTCCTATGACTTACTTTTCTCTTTTTGACTATGCAAAACCTAGGAAGCAATGACTGAAGGCAGAAGGATAAACATGCGGGGCATCGCTACATGCGATTCAAAGATCATCTTCACGCTTGTAGTCGTTTAACACAGAAGCTCCCGCATGTGACTTCCCAACAATGGGGACTGGCCCCACCTCTCTGCCTCAGGAAACTGTGGGGCCATTAAGGTAGTCCCCAGAATCCTGAGGGAGACAGGGATGACAATCCAGCGGCAGATGGCTCCACACAGGCCCGCCACGTAATTAAGTTGCTGTGAGAGACAGTGTAAAGAGATAAATGAATTAGTTGGGGGAGGGGGGGGGGGTCAGGCACCGAGGGTGCCGGCTGTAGGACAGCCAGCATCAAAGGGGGGTCAGGGACGAGACACCTCCAAACAGCCACCACTCTGCACTCGCAGCTGTGCCCGTGTGCACGTCTCAAGTGTGTGCACATGCGCTCTAGTCAAGCAGGGTGGCAGGGGGTTGGTAACAAAATGACACGTAATTCTGGTTTAAGATTAATCATGATAATGGTGATGGCAGTGAAAACAGCTTACATTACAGAGAATCTTGCCAGTGCCAGGAACTGTAGGAAGTACATTTATGCATTATCTCATTTAATCCTCCCAGAGACCTCACGAGGCAGGCACAGTTAGTACCATTCTCATTTTACAGATGAGGAAATAGGAGCTGAGGGTAGTTAAGTGCCGTGACCTTGGACAGCAGTAAGTGGAGATGCTGAGGTTAAACGAGAATAATACAATGAATAGCCGTGTCCCAGGACTGAAGAGGGGAACTCAGCTGAGGCACAGAGACAATACCGCATTCCAAAGGGAGGCACGCTGTCACAATGCAGAATTGCCAAAGGCTGAGAATAGTAACAGGGACAGGATATTGGTGAGAACTCTGTGTGCCAGTGAAGGGGCCACTTTCCCTCCAGCTGAAGTCAAGAGAGAGGCACAAGGACATCTGGATCTTAGGGGACGTGATAGTGACCCTCCTGAGTCAACAGGGACTCTCGTGAAAAATCTGAAGGTCAGAGATGGCTGGCTAGTCTGTCCAGGAGCAGAGACAGGGTGAGAGGGCTGTTCTGGGGGTGACTTGAGCCGTCCTGTGGTTAGGGCAAAGAACGTATGGTGCAGTTTCCCCGGGACCAGATAGCGTCAAGACAGCCACCCCAAGGGGCAAACATTTCAGAAGAAGCTAGGGGGACCATGGGATGCCCAGAGTGGAGGAGGGGGTGTGGAACCTGCCAAAGGGGATCCCCTTTTATGCCTTTAATCTCTCTCCTGCAGGAAGAGATCCATGGTAGTGAGTGCGGAGGCCTCTAGAGAACCCAGCAAAGCAGCCACAAGAGACAGTCCATCCTGAAAGCCTGCTGGTCCAGAGAGCAGCAATCACCGTGACCATGCCAGTCCCAGAACGGCCCTTCCGTTCCCTTTGCCTCGTGCTCTTGCTACCTGAACTCCAACACTGGGCAGGTTGGATGCAGGGTGAGGGATGGGACAAATGAAGTAGAGGCCCCACCACGGGCTTCTCCTCTGGAACAGGCCAGAGCTGCAGAAGGAGAAGAGGGATTAACTTTAAACAGACTGACATGGTGACTGTAACATGGGATGGACATTTGAATGACAGAGGACTTTTATTTACTGAAATTTGCTGTATGAGTTATAGAACTTGCCCAAATTTTCAAGCAAGGGCAGCAGAGGAACCTGTCCCACAGAAAAAATTTAAAAGGATCATGGGAAGCAAAAATAAAGTCACCTTATAATTTGTTCAATGCAAAAGTCACATTTCAGTTAATGAAAACTTAGTGTATGCCAAAAGCTTTCATAATGGATTGACATACTTGGTCTAAATTCATCTCAGGCCAACCAGCCCTTCAAGATACAAGTTATTGTTCCTATTTTAGAGATTAGAACATGGAGGTTCAGGGGGGTAAAGTGAACTGTCTCAAGGCATAGAGCCAGCAAGTGGCTGCACAGGGCCCAAACTCACAAGGACTCCCAGTCTGGATCTTTCTATCATGTCTTTGCTTGGGACTGTGGCAGGTCAACCCAGTGCTGAAGAAAGTGTTTCCCAGGATGCGATCTTTTCTCAGCGTGCTCAAATCACAAGTGCATGTATTCTGAACCAATTCTGTGCTCATGCATGCAATAAAGATTCCACTACAAAGGATAAACGGCTCTGGTCTATATACTGACACAAAATGTACCTTTTTTTTTTTTTTTTTGAGGCCAAAAAGATTGGAGAGAAAACAGTTTATTCCATAGCTGCCATCACGTGACTGTTTGTCAAAGGATTAATATAAACTGCAGTAGTCCTAACTAAATACAACGATGAAAGGGGCTAGATCTAGATCTGAGTTCAAGTTTGTAAAACATGGCTGGCGATACACTGGCGGGGGCAATGATGGTGGCGCGTGGAGACAAGTCAGTGAGACAATGACGGGAGGGAAGGTCTGCTGGGTGGGCAGAAGGATGGGGCGAGGAGAAAATCGGTCAGGGAGAGTAAATCTTGTTGACACCAGAGCAGAAGTCCCAATTCTTGTTCCTAAGATGTATGTGTGTTTTATCATCTGTTGACACATTTTAAATACCCACAGCAATGAGCGTTCTAGAGCAAGGAAGAGACCAGGACCTGCCCTAGAGAAGAACGCTTAACAAAAGCCCACTGTGGGATTTCAAATCTGCGTGTTGTGAGTGTGTGCGTGTGCTGTGCGATTGTGACTGTAACCACTACCACGACCACCATCATCACAGTCCCCATGCTCTGTCTCAACCCTCTCCCAGAGTCAGAGAACCGGCAGGTGACTTGGGCTTAAATATATCCCACCTTCACTGGTGAGTCTTGGGTCTTTGCCTGGGGAGCAGAGTAATGCTGGCCTTTCACAGGGAGTTGCAAAGTATGTTTTGGAAGAGTTTGTGAAGGCGTGGTATTAATTCTTCTTTGAATGTTCAGTAGAATTCGCCAGCTTATCTGGGTTTGTCATCTATCGTCTTGGGCACAGCTGATGAGTTCAAATGAACCTGTTTGTATAATTTTGCATCTTATCTAATTTATTATGAACATTTTACTTAAATAGTTCCAAGAAGCTACTTGATATATTATAGACTATTAGAAAAGTCTAGACTGAAGGCCAAATTTCAGACAATATATACTAGGACTTGAATTTTATAGGTGTGACCTACTAGTCAGTCCTAAAAAAAAGTTCCTTCAAGGTCCTTCAGGCACCAAATAAAATTCACTCATCCGAGCCCTGCGCTGAGTTCCGGCTTCCTACTCGTGTCCTTTCTAAATTCATTATTCATTAAAAGAATCCATATCTATATTTTAAATACAAAATGCTTAATTTAGAAAGTCTTCAAAAAAGGTAGTGAGTGATTTTAAGTGTTTCATTAATAACGAGAATCTACTATTTTTTAAGAACAACTGTTCTCAAACTGAGTGCCAAATATTACCAGATAATTTTTCTTTTTTTTTTTTTTTTATTGAGAGACAGTGCAAGCGAGCGAGGGTGGAGAGAGAGAGAGAGAGAGAAAGTCCCACTAGAGGCAGAAGGTGGGGGGGAGAGAAAGAGAAGTGGGGCTCACCAGAAGCAGGGCACATGTTCATGAGAAGCAGGGCTCGTGCTCACAAACTGTGAGATCATGACATTAGCCAAGGTCAAATGCTTAACCGTCTGAGCCACCCAGGTGCCCCGAGAATTTCTTAGTGATGATTTCTTTCTAGTGTTCCCACTCTTGAGGTGAAGCCCTGGAATCTGTATTTTAACAGGTTCCTTGGGTGATTCTATTATAGTTGGTCAGAGGAACACACTTTGAGAAACACCACTTTGAAGTCATGGTGACCTCGTGGGTGAAAGGTGACAAAGAAAGGAAATAGTGTCCATAAAGGGCCCAGCACCGCCCCTGGCTCGAGGCAGGATGCCCACAGTGCCAGTGTGACTAGTATAATCTGAATCACCTTGAGGAGGGTTAAACCTGGTACAAATTTAATTGTTGGCAGGACTGTAAGCCTTCTCCAATTATTTTTGGTTCCTCTTCCACGATCTCCACTATCCTCAGCAATAACAAGGCATGGCCTATCAGCAAGAGCTTGGGTTTGGAATCCCAAATAGGCCATTTACCAGCTGTGCAACTTTAAGGAAGTCACCTGGCCTTTCTACAGATGAGCCTCAGTTTCCTCATCTGTAAACCAGGGATAATGTCATCGACCCTGCTGGCATAATGTGAGGATTGAATGAAATAGGGTAGAAGAATTTTTCCTTTTTTTCTTTTTTTTAGATTTTTGCTTGAGTATAGTTGACATACAATGTTCCATTGGTTTCGGATGCACAACATAGCGACTCAACTTCTTTATATGTTACGCTGTGCTCACCATAAGTGTGGCTGCCATCTGATGCCATACGACGCTATTACAAGGTCATTGGCTGTGCTCCCTATGCTGTGCCTTTTATCCCCGTGACTTGTTCATGCCGTAACTGGAAGCCTGTACCTCCCACCCCCTTCACCCACTTTGCCCCTCCCCCTGCTCTAGATGTATTTTTCTTGATTGACTTTTGCCCTTTGCCTAACCCGCTGCCCACACTCCTTTGGATGGGCTCATCTAACACAGGGCCAGAGGGACAGAGCACAGATGCACTTTCACAGCTCTGGGGACGGATGGCTGCCAGGCCTTCTGAGCTAACAAAACTCATACATGAGAAGGGGGAAAGGGCAGATTCAAAGGCTGGTGACTAGAAGATTACAGTGACTGAAGATCAGATCCAGATCCAGCCTCTGTCGTGGTCTGCCTCTGAACACAAACCTCAACATGAGTCCTGTGAAATTTAGTTGAAGGAGAACATGCTTATATCATCAGGTGCTTTGATATATTTAGGGGGAGACAGGAAGGATATCAAGGTCAGGTCTAAAGGAGATCAATGAAAAGTGATCATTTCTGCTGTCCCAGGAGATGGGCCCTGGGTATCTAGTTACGTTACTCAGCTGGAATAGATAGTATCATTCCATCCAGCAAATACCACTGGCAAAGGCATCTCTGGTCTATTTTGCTGCAATGGATACCAAGTGCGTGAGTGAGCAAATCTCTCGCAATGGGAAATTACCTCTGTGGGCACCGTATAGACATCTCTTACTTTATATCCATTGGTTTAATCAACAGTCTAGAATTATGAGACCGTTTCCTTTGATTCTTTTTATACTCATTTCCTACTAGGGCTTTGGGGTTCAAATGATCAGTTCTGTCACCTGGGGAGCAAGTTACTTTACCTCACTGAGGTTTTACATTTCATTCTCACTTCAACCCAATTAACTCCATTCTATTTCCAGAAAAATGGGGTATCGACTGCCTGACCCAAGGTCGTGAGTGAGTTACAGCTAGTGAGTGATAGACCTGAACCCAGGCAGGCTTCCTCTGTGTTCTCATCCATTCCAACCTCTGGGGACTTGCCCAAAGACACCAAGTTAGGTGGGCAAGAACTCTCAGATGTTCTTCTGGGTCTTTCCCTGTCCAAACATCTAGGATTATAATCTGCCAGAGGGAAGATTTGATGTGTAATACTCTGTAATTCTTGTGCAATAGTGTATAAAGAAATACCTCTCAAAAACAATCGCAAATAAAAAACAGGTTCCATGAATTTTATATGCTCCCCTGATTCTTAGATGTAAGTCAACATACCTATCCCCCTTCTCCCTTCTTTTTTCCCCAGAATAAATATCCCCCAGTTTCCATCATTTCTGCTTCTAATGACTTTATCTTCTACTGTTTTCTGTCTTTGACTCAAAGAAGATATAGGGACCCCAGAGTTGTACATAAAAAATTTTCAGATAAAGAGTAAGGCCTCTCTGGGCTACAAAAGAGTGGGGAGAGGACGGGAAGAAGAATGTAGAACCAACAGGAGAGTTAAGACTGGGGCAATGTCGTGGAAACTAGAGTCCCTCGTCCATCCAGCCAGCCAGCCAGCCAACAACCCCCAGGGCCTAGAATTTTAGAACTGGTAGACATTCCAGAAATAATTTAACCCAGTATGCCAACTTTACGGACTGGGGAAATAAAGCAGAGAGAGGGCAAGTAAGTCCATTATGTCACATGGCAAAGTCGTGGCAGAGCTGGAACCAGCACTCCCAGGCCTCTCATTTCCTAGCCTGGGTTTAGTTTGGTTTTGTTCTGCTGTAGAATAGTCTTGATTATTTTAAAGATGCTGATATATATTGTCATCAAAAACAACAATAGACAATAGCTGCACAAAACCTAATAGCTTGGAACATACCTTTACATAAGCATTTCATTTGTGTTACCACTTACACGGCATTAAAAATTATTCCATTGTGTTCTTCAAATCTCTTGACGTTTGCCCATAAGTCCCCATCCCGTGGGACTCGTGGAGGCAAACGGTCTTTCCGGCAAGTCCACTTGCCTATTTGTTGTATGTGTCAATCCTCCTATAACTTGAAATTAAACTTCCCTCCCGTGGCAGACACTCTGAGCATATTTCTGATTTTCTGTCAGTATTTATTGAGGGCTCACTGGATGATGCTCAGTAATTCACTGCTTCACTTATTCAGCATATGTTAACCTAGATGCCGTCGATAGGAGGTCGGGATACAACAGAGGGTAGACTAGACAACATCCCGGCTGTCTTGGAGAGCAGCGACTTACGTTCCAGTGAAGGGGATCGGCAATAAACCAATAGGCAGTTATACAATAGGCCAGGTGGTGCGAAGTTCTAACAAGACTAGTAATGGTGACAGAGTCACGTATATGTGTGCTGTGTTACCTAGAGTCAAGGACAGCCTCTCTGAGGAAGTGACGTGAGCAGAGACCCGAAGGAAGTGCGCCTCGTGGAAATCCGGTGAAGGAGCACTCCGGGCGGAACGCTAAGACCCGGAGGCAAGAGGTGTGTGTGAAGAACAAAGGCCAATGTCACCGGAGTGGAGCTAACAAGGGGAATGGGGGGAGGAGTGGGAGATCAGATCAGAGAAGGAAGGGCGGGTGGGGTAGGGAGGGCACTGCACATCAGAATGAGAGATTTGATTTCATTTCTCGTGAGAGGCAGAGCCACTGGAGGATTTGGTACTCATCTGGCGTGGAGTGGAGTAACGTGCCTTTTGTTGTAGAAGGTCAAGAACAAGGAGGAAGCAGGGAGACCAGCTAGGAGGCTACCTCAATATTCCAAACGAGAGATTACAGTGGAAGGGGCTACAGTGGCTGTGTCCCTGTCACCAGGCCAGGCAGGAGAGACTCTGAGTAAAGATATTTGCTGAGTGCTTGAACGATATTATACAGGAGGCATGTAAAAAGTGCTAAGGGTAAATACATGAGAAGATTTATTCTACTTCTGGGAGAGAGGGCAGCAATGTGGAAGGAGACATGAGTTGAGTCTTGAGGACTAAGAATTCACCAAAGATGGGACAACGGCCTTTTCGTGGCCAAAAGGGTAAAAGCAAATTCCACAAGGACCCCAAGGTGGCTGCACTCGGGGTCCTGGAGGGGAGGGAACATGGGGTGTATGGCAGTCAACGAAGCCAGATGGTAGGGAGCCCAGGCCGACTACGCTAAGGACCCCTAACTCACATTTCTCCAGTCCTCATGCCAACAGCCGTGCCAGGTAGACCCCGGCAGGACAAAGGCTCTGCTCCCAGGAGCTTCTGTCCTGGTTTCAGGAGATGGGACTGTGAGGTGCAGGCACTGGGGACCAATGGCCAGGATACTAGTCCTTTAGTCAGAGCATGTGTCTTTTCCAGTTCCCATGACGCCCTCCCCCCACGTTTCTCCTACGCCCCCATGGGCAGGGGCAGGGGCAGTGGTGGGGCACGTACGGCCGGTCATGGCTGCTGCTGGGGCTCCTCTTTACTGGAACTTTCAGAGTGCCTCCACTCACTTAGGAAGGGCTTTCAGACCACAGGGGAACTTGGCTCTTCAGAGAAAAACAGATTGATTAAGAGATATGCTGACACCTTCCAAAACATCGTGCAGGAAAAATTCTCCCTTTTCTTTTAATGAGGGCTTAAGGGCTATTAAAACTTATTTGTCATTTGTAATCTTGTAGCTATAAAGAGACGCCCTTGCATTATTCTTTCCTAGAGCTTTCTCACACCAAATTCCTAATGAGGTAATTACCCTCATAATAATTACTGCCTAATTACTGGGGGAGCGGGAAGGAGAATGTGGAACAAAATAAGCAGCTGCAATTTGGGTTGTTATGTCAGAGATCTGATAAAAATGATCTGTGTGAAAGTCAGTAAAGCGAACGCTTTTTTAGTTTATGAAACGAGAGATACATCACCAGGGTTTTATAAAAGTAATTAGTTCGAAGCATGCCTTTTAACCTCACCCTGGGGATCTAGCATCTTCTTGGAGGGAGTCTGGCTGAGGAAGCAAGGGGAGCCTGTAATCAAACGGAGCCCGCTGAAACCCCACGCACACCTTCCCTCCCACGACACCTTATACAAGTGACTGAACATGCCTGAGCCTCACTTTATGAAAGTAAAATGTGGGAAATGTACCTGCTAGGTTTTCTGTGAGGACTGAAAACATCAACCCCCAGGCCAAACAAGCGGGGCTTACCAAGTGCTACTTTGACCACTTTGAATCACCATCCGTTCATACAGCATCTATCTGCCAAAAACCCAATTAGGCAAGGCCAGAGGGCCCCGCAATTATTCAATAATTCTTACCCACGTATTTTCCCTCGAGAGTGCCAACATCACTTTGGGTTAGTCTGTCGGTTCATATTTTTAGAAATTTGAGGTAAAAATAGAAACCCGTGCGGATAAACATGGAATTTGAAATCGCACAGCTGCATCGGAGGCCAAGCTGTGAGCGGAGGCTGCTCGCAGTCTGAGGACCGGCTCCTGGGCTGCGCTCGCCCTGAGGCCTGTGGGAGCATCTGTAACATGAGCCTCCCCCGGCAGCCAGGCTCAGACGGCCAGAGTGCAGGAGGCAGGGCTTCTGGTGCTATCTCTTTGTTGTGTGTGCGTTTAACACCTGCCTCAGCGGACAGACACTACGCCAGGCAAGCAACCCAAACATAATTCTTGCCTAAGGAGCTTCCGGGCATGAGAGACCGAAGCAGGTGTAAGCTATAGTTGTAATAAGTACACAGAATCCTCTTTACATGTACTTTACCCTCTGGATTCTAGAATGTGCCTAGCACTGTTTTCTCTAGGCTGATCTCCAACTTTAGTGTTCCTGGAATCACCTAGAGTGGGAGTGAGGGGCTTGTTAAGATGCAGACTCCTGGGCTTCACCCTTGCAGCCTGATTCTGGGTCCCAGTGTTTGTTTAAACAAACACTACAGTTCTAATATAGGTCCATGCACTGCGCACAGTGAGAGAAACATGAAGCTAGTTACTTGATCTGCATAACAACTTTGGGATATAAGCAGAATAAACATTATTTGGAGGGTTTAAGTAATTGGCCCCAGGTAGGCAACTTGCCAATGAGTGATAGGAGCTTGGACACCCCCTCCCCCCCGCCACATCCCTTCCCCTCCTCCCACCCAGCCTGCCCTGCTGAAAAGCCATTGCTTCCATTAAACCTTTGTCAGAACAAGTATTCTTGAAATAATCTCAGCTCCTTAACACCCAAAGTGTGCTTCTTTTTTGTTATTTACAGCCTTGCACCTCATAATGCTACAATTAAGTATCTGCCTTGCCTCCGTGTACTAAGCACGTCTTTTTTACTCAGGTGTTTTGGCATCTGGGGCCTCACTGACCCTGGGGAAACAGCTCCCCACCTCCACTCCAGGGCTGCCATTCCTAGGGGTGGTAAACACACCTTTCATATGCAAACCAACCAATCCAATGCCCAGACCCCAAATACCTCCTTTATTGGGCTCTCACACTTGGGCCACTATCCTCCTACCCTAATCATCACGGGGCTAGGTACCAGAAGACTATGGACATATGCCCCGGAGCCCACTGAAATTGTTCAAGCCCGCCACTCCTAAATATGCTTAGCCTGCTTACCCTGCCTGACCCACTTCTTCCTGGGAAAACCACATTTCCCCTCACTCCTTCCACCTCCTGACCCATCCTGGTGCTTCCCCACGTGGCCTTGCACGGTGTGGTGTAGGCTGCCCCCTCCTCAGAGAATAAGCTATCTTTTCAGTGGCAGTCATCTCCTGACCTGCTGGCTTACCATGCCTGAGTAAAAATCAAGCCTGCATTTTTTTTTTCAACGTTTATTTATTTTTGGGACAGAGAGAGACAGAGCATGAACGGGGGAGGGGCAGAGAGAGAGGGAGACACAGAATCGGAAACAGGCTCCAGGCTCCGAGCCATCAGCCCAGAGCCTGACGCGGGGCTCGAACTCACGGACCGCGAGATCGTGACCTGGCTGAAGTCAGACGCTTAACCGACTGCGCCACCCAGGCGCCCCAAGCCCGCATTTTTAAAGCGGTCTCCCCTACTCAACCGGAAGTGACTTGAGGACAAATGCTTTCTCTCTAAACAACGATTACATTAACTCACTGTAGTGCTCACCTTGGGTGTTCAAAACATATTTGTTGAATTCATTTGAAAAGTCAAGAAGCTTAAATGAAGCCTTCTATCAGTGATTCTGTTCACTCTGGGTGTTAGAATTTTAAGTCAATTTTTAAGCTGCTCCCAAACTTCTGTTGTTCTTCTCAAGCCAAGTGTAAAAGCGAATGGCAGACTGTGTGGGATGCTGGGTTATCGCAGGCTCCCTTCAATCATGCAAGGAAAGTATTTACTGACACTGAGATGAAAAAGAGGCCGTTCCAGCTTTCTAGTTTGCCATGAACACAGACAGTACTGACTCACAGATAAACTCTTAAAAGGACAGAAACATTTAAAAGGGCAGTTTGTGTGGGAAGCCCACTGGGACACAGAAGTGGGCTTCAGAGCAGGAATTTGAACCTAAGTCTTTTTGGACTCCTGGTCCAGTGCTCTCTTCCCTCGCACCAAGCGACCTGGTGCTTCCACTTTTGTTTTGCTTGCTCACATATTTCACATCCCATCACACAGAACACCGACTCATAGGTACATACTTAAAAGGACCATATTTAAAAGGGCAGAAACATATCGAATAAAGTAAATGCAGCTTCTTACAGTGTCCCGAATGGGCTAACTTTGGGGAATTTCTGAGAAACATTCTGATTTAAATGGCATCTTGGTCTCACCAGCAGGTTTGCACATTTCAGCTGGGGAGATTCACTTTTCCCTCAGATGTGAGCGGTCACTTGGAGACACAGCACCTGCCCTTGGGGCATAAGTGCTCCTGGAACAACAAGAACGACAGGCCGCTGGTTGTACCAGTAAATTAAGGAGAAATGACCCAGATATACATTTCTTACCCTGTTAGATCACATTCTAGGGTCAATACAGCATTTTAAATCTTACTGCTCTTTTCAGATGTATCTAAACAAAACAGTTCCCCTCTCTTTTCCGCCTGTCAGATGCATTTTTTTCCCCTTTATGCTCAGACTTCATCAGAGTGGATGAAATACACAAGAAATCCCCAACTCAAAACTGGTGGTGAAGCTAAACGGGTGCCATCAGCTAAGACAGCACAGCAGCGTCCACTTGGGAATATCCATGTTGGATCAGTTTGTCATTTTGGCCTCAGCCATCCATTTTTAAGCAGGCAGGTCTGGGATGTGAGGGCAGGTAGGCATCCAACTCCAAATCCCATGCTTGTTTCTCAAAGTAAAATCCTCGACTCAAAAGACCTTTCTGGAAGGCAGAATACAGAATACTGGAAATGCATGGTTTCAACCTTACAAAAATATGGAGGGAAAAAGATGAACTAACACCAACATGACAGCGTCTACTTATGAGTGGTGGGATCTGAGGTGACTGACATTTTCATTTTTACTTGTCTACTAATCGTACTGTTTTGAAAAACTCAATTTCCCACTAAAGGAGGGGGGAAGAGAGGGAAGGAAGAAGAGAAGAGGGAGGGAGAGAGGGACAGAGAGAAATACCAGTGTTCAGATTGCCTCAAGCGTCCTCCCGAGCACAGCTGTGCGAGTCCGTGATGTCTGCAGACTTCCCCGGGGCACCCAGCTGCTAGGTCATCTGTGCTCAGCCCCACCCCTGCTCTCACAGCTGACCAGTCTCCCACTCCACCCAACACACACAAGTCTGTCACTTTCCATTCCACTTGATTTCCACTCTCCCCCCTGGCTGGTGGCCATGGAGTCCTCTTGGCAACCTCCATGCTGGTTCCCATGGATACCTTCGATTCCCAGACAGGCGGCTGCTCGGAGCAGATGGTCGTTGGCACTGTGCGGGGAACAGGCTGAGGGGACATCTGATTTATCCAGCACCCTGCATCCTTCTGCTCACCCCGTCCCCAACACACTGTGCACAAGCACGCACATGTACGCGCGCGCACACACACACACACACACACACACACGCACACATCTTCCCCCAGATCTTGCTGGCTTCTGGCCTTGACAAGGAACCTGGAACATTTCAAATATAACAAACAGCACAATACCAATTGCTAACATTTATTGAGCACCCATTCTCTGTCAATGATCTATAAAGTGCTTTGCATAGAAAAGGAAGGAAATAATTTACCAGGACAGTTTAAGGAGTTCAGTTTTCTGACCCAATTCAAACATGACTATTTGGGCCAAGTCTTTCTGGGATTAGTGTGGACTGCCGTTGACATGCATAAGGACGATGTCTGAAGTGCACTGAAATTTCCAGTTCTGTGCCCAGCCTCAGATATTCAGATTCAGAAGGTCTAGGGCAGGATACAGGAGTCCGGGATGGTGCTGAGGAACCTGCACTGTGAATGAGCACTCCATGCGATTCCAATGCAGGTGGTCTGGGCCACTCAGGAGAAAACCTGCCCTAGCTCAGGGATTCTCAGACTTTAGAGTGCCCGTGAGGTCTTGTTAAAATGCAGTGTGACTCAGCATGTCCGGGGCAGCATCTGAAATTCTGCATATTCAATCAGGTCCCAAGTGAGGCTGACAGTGCAGGTCCATCGACCACACTTTGAGCGACAAGAACCTAGAGGCTCGGCCCCCCAGAGACTAGTTCATACAACGCTTACCTGCCAAAAGCCCAATTAGGGGCCAAATGCCAAAGGATGTAGCAATAATTTAATAGTGTGGTTCAGAAAGAATGCAGAACGCTAACCCCCCTTCCTGCCAGCGCACTCCACAAACAGGACTATATCCGACACACCCACTGGCACAAGAGTCCTTGACACAGTGTCAACTGTGCCCAGATTTCCAGTCACATCCTTGCCATTCCCTGCCAGGAAGTCTACACCCAGGCCTCCCATACCATCCCTGTTTCCTATGCTTGGTTTCTCACACCTCTTGCTTTCTCACACCGGCTTTTGCACACGCTGTTTGGGGTGTCTGGAATGCACTTCTCCTACTACTCGATGTCCGTCACCTAGCACCTTGCTGACCACCACAGCATCGTGGGATGCCCTGCTTCTGACCTTGGCCCTCTCTAAACCTCCCCTCCCAGATGCCAGGCAGGTCTCTTGAGAATGCAAATCCAATCAATCATTCTCTTGTTTAACATCTTTCAATGGTCCCCTGGAGCTTTCAGTCTCCGGGGTCCACAAGACCCTTCATGAATTAGCTCAGAAGCCCTGGGATCTAGCTTCCCTCATTCTGTTCCATCTGCCTGAGATACCTCTTTCCACTTTAGGCAGCAGACTTCTACTCAACCTCAGAACCCTGCTCAAACATCAGTCCTTCAGAAGATTTCTGTACCTATTTCAGATGCCAATAGTGTGCTGAAGGCAGCTCATACTATCTTGAGAGAGCCAACTATTAAATTCCCTGAGCCAGTTGTTAAGCACGGCCATTATAAAATGTTTAATTATATAAATATAAATTAAACAGGGGCACCTGGGTGGCTCAGTGGTTAAGTGTTGGACTTTGGCTCAGGTCATGATCTCACGGTTCATGGGTTCAAGCCCCGCATCGGGCTCTGTGCTGGCAGCTCAGAGCCTGGGGCTGCTTCAGATACTGTGTCTCCCTCTCTGTCTCTGCCCCTCCCCACTCGTGCTCTTCATCTCTCTCTCAAAAATAAATAAACATTAAATTTTTTAAAAATACCGCAGTCGGTTGAGCGTCCGACTTCAGCCAGGTCACGATCTCGCGGTCCGTGAGTTCGAGCCCCGCGTCAGGCTCTGGGTTGATGGCTCAGAGCCTGGAGCCTGTTTCCGATTCTGTGTCTCCCTCTCTCTCTGACCCTCCCCTGTTCATGCTCTGTCTCTCTCTGTCCCAAAAATAAATAAACATTGAAAAAAAAAATCCAAAAAAAAAAAAAAATAAATACAAATTGGGGCGCCTGGGTGGCTCAGTCGGTTGGGCGGCCGACTTCGGCTCAGGTCACGATCTCGCGGTCCGTGGGTTCGAGCCCCGCGTCAGGCTCTGGGCTGATGGCTCAGAGCCTGAAGCCTGCTTCCAATTCTGTGTCTCCCTCTCTCTCTGCCCCTCCCCCGTTCATGCTCTGTCTCTCTCTGTCTCAAAAATAAATAAAAGGTTAAAAAATAAATAAATAAATAAATAAATAAAATAAATAAAAATAAATACAAATTAAATAAGTTAGATAAAATACATAAATTATATAAAAAATAAAAATCAAAAATCAAAACACATCACTTTATAAGGATTTTACCACATGTTACTATTATTATCTATGCTCTTGAGCTGACTTAGGACTACTGTACCTACTGGACGGGAACACCACATACTGATGACTTCTGCACAGCTCTTCCCAAGCCCCCAGTAGGGAATGGTGCGTAGGCGCTTGGAGTCAGTCATGGTGGGAGTACTGACAAATGCTGCAAACCAAAGCTAGGTTTATTGTCTCCTTGGCTGTTTAGACTTAAGAAAGTAACGGAGTAGATTGCACTTAAAAAGTGTGTCATGTCTGTAGCTGTTACATTGTGGACAGCACACACAAAAAAATTGAGGAAATATTTTTTCCAGTACTCAAAATGATTATCTGATTGCGCCAAGGAGCTCACAGCACCCCCTAATGAGTGAAATTCTGACACGTCTTCAGGCATCTTCACTGCTTCCCTTTCACCTTCTCCTCAAAATAAACAAAAATACCAGCCAATGCTTATGTCAGAACTACACTCGTCTGCCAGTAATTTGAGTGACTTCTTTGTTGGAAAGAATAGACAGATGGATGATGTCAAGAGCAGCCCCTCTCCTAGGCAGCTTCTGACTCTATATATTACACCTTATATTCTCAACACCCTGGATAACAAGAATTCTTATTCTTAGAGGTGCATGACTATAAACTTATTTTCTGTCTTTGAGGTCCCTCCCAAGAATCCTGCAGTGCTCTGAGCTTCCTCCCAGCCCGTTCTGGAAGTGCTAAGCATCAGTACCCAGACTCTTGTCCTCCAGTTTCCCACTGATGGCCTTGGTAAATAATCCGCTCAGGCTCTGGTTTCCAACAGTGTACAAACCATTACTATAATAGGGATGGTGTGACCTACGGAGAGGGAGATACAGGCTTTAGGGGGACTGTTCAGGGCTGCAAATTATGCCTTCAGTTATTAGCTGTGTAACCCTGGAAAAGATATCCAACCTCTCTGAGTCTCAGATAGCAATACTTATGGGACAGCGTTGGGAAGACTAGACATAATGTACAGAAAGCTGTTACTATTGTTTCTACTGCCGCTAATAATATTCATGATACTTTTATTGGGTGCCGGTACTAATCAAGGCAGTTTACAGGAGAGTAGATTCCTCATAGGCAACAATGGGGCCAGAGTATGTGGAGTGATATTTTTAAAGTGCTAAAAGAAAACTAATGTCTACCTAGAATTCTTCACTCAGCTAGCTATCACTAAAGTATGAGGATGAGATAAAGATATTTTGGACAAAGGGCATACATACTTCCAGAAGGCAAGGGTGGGATTCAAAAAGCAATGGTGAGCAAAATACTACTGAATATTGAGACAAATCTAAATAAGGATTGGACACAAAAATTTAATTACTAATTATTTCTAAATTAGAGGGCTTATAAAGCAAAAATGAGCTAAACTATAAGACAACAATAACATGGAAGTTGGAGGGGTGGATCAGTGGTAAAGCCTGGCCAACCTGAAACTGTAAGTCAGATCTACAGATTTAAAAATAAGGGTAATCACACACACACACACACACACACACACACACACACACACACACACCAACGACCACCACCTAGCAAAAACCTAGAAATAAAATGCGTAAGTTCTACACAGAAGGGAATATAGAAAAAACTAATCCATTCAATAAAAGGCTGAGATGGATCAAAGAAGGAACAAAGCAAAATCATGGTAAATAGAAAATCCAAGAAAATCTGAAAATAATTAACAAGAGAATTCATCAAGCTTACAGGCACCAGGTAAATATACAGCAATCACTATTGTTCCTATACATCACCAACAAAGGTAACCTTTGTTGAAAGTTTACCAAAAAAAGGTAACCAAAAAATCTCATTCACGATAGCAACAAAATCTAGAAAATGTCTAGGATAAAGTAACGAAAAAAGACCTGTTTTGAAGGATACAAAAGACGATCTGAGTAAATGTATCTTGATTATACCTGGGAAGACTCACTACGACACAGATGTCAACTTTCAGATAAACCTATAACTTTAACCCAAATCTAATCAGAATCTCCATAAGTAATTCTGGTAGCTGAAAACTAAGTCCCAAATAAATATGGTAGTGTGAACATATAAGTAAGGCCAAGACAATTCTAAAAAAGAACAACCAAGGGAGAGACCTGTCCTGTTAAAAATCAAAGCACATTACACATTGCAAGGCTATTGTGATTAGTATCAAGTGTGGTATTTGTTAGGAATAGACAAATAGGTCAATGCAACAAACGAGAGAGCCCAGAAACCCACACAAGTGAGGGGACTTGCCATCAGGGAGAGGGAACTTTTTACATCAGTGGGAACAAACGGCCTGCCAAACAAATGAATTTGGGATCTCTGGCTTTCTACATAGCAGAACACGGAAACGTATTCCTATCTCACACTCAGATCCATGAAAACACATTCCAGATGTGCTACAAGCCTGAGTGTGAAGAATAAACCTTGAAACAATCGGAAGAAAATATAAAAGACACAGGTCTATCACTTTGGGAGTAAAGGATTTCTGCAATTAGAAATGAAAGGCACAAACCACACAGGCAGGGACTAAACATACAGAGCACAGGAAGATGAAGAATTTCCGTGTTACCAAGACACTATAATCGCAGGTGAAAGACAAGCCACGGAGATTAGTCATCAGAATCAGTGCAGGTCAATAAGAGAAAGATCACACTCTAATAGGACGATGGGCATGGGGTGTGAGCATGCAGTCCGCAGAAAAGGAATTGCAGATTTTGATGAACACGTGGAAAGCTTCTGAATTTCACCGAAAATCAGGGAAATGTGAATTAAACAATGACCATTGTCACACAATGAAACTGGCAAAATTTTAAAGGTTAACATTATGAGAAAAAGGGGATACTTTTTACACTATTAGTTGAAGTATAAATGAGTCCAGCCAGTAAAAAGAGCAATTTTCCAATATCTAGTAAAATGTGTTTAACCCAAGATCCACCAACTCCTCTTTGAATTCTTAATTATATTCACAGAGAGACATTATAAAGATACTCACTGTAGCATTATTTTTGATAGTTAAAAATTAAGAAAACCTGGGGGGGTGGGAGGGAGGGAAGGGTGGGTGGGTGGGTGATGGGTATTGAGGAGGGCACCTGTTGGGATGAGCACTGGGTTTGTATGGAAACCAATTTGACAATAAATTTCATATATTTAAAAAAAAAAGAAAAAAAATTAAGAAAACCTAATATATAGAGAGTAAGAAAAAGAATATGTGATCTATTCAGTGCTGGCAGGTTATGCAGCCATTGAAAGGAAGGAACTATGTATAAGTGGGTGTTTATGCCCACATGTTTGTATTTTTTCAAGATATGTGATGTTGGGTAAAAAAAAAAAATAGTCACAGAATGATACACATTGTTAGATGTCATCTAAGTAAATACACACACATATAGCAATGCCTTTTGCATTTTATTCGATAAAGAGATATACACCCCCTGGGGCGCCTGGGTGGCTTAGTCGATTAAGCATCCCACTTCGGCTCAGGTCACGATCTCAGGCATTGGCCTCTGTGCTGACAGCTCGGAGCGTGGAGCCTGCTTCAGATTCTATGTCTCCCTCTCTCTCTCTGTTCCTCCCCTGCTTGCACTCTGTCTCTCTCTCTCGCTCTCAAAAATAAAGATTAAAAAACAGAGAGATATACAACCCAAAGTCATGAGAGGTAGCCTCCTGGGTGCAGAGGGAGGAGCAGGATGGGTCTGGGCCAGATGGACAAACAGAACTTTTTTTTTTTTTTAAGTTTATTTATTTATTTTGAGAGAGAGAGAGAGAGAGACAGAAAATCCCAAGGAGGCTCTGAGCTGTAAGCGCAGAGCCCAACTCCGGGCTTGATCTCATGAACCGTGAGATCATGACCTGAGCCAAAATCAAGGGTCGGACAGTTAACTGACTGAGCCACCCAGGCACCCCAAGAACTTTATTATGAATAAAAATGTTTTAACACAAAAAAGACTGGAAGTAAATATAACAAAATGTTAATTTTTAACATTCTGGGTGGGGAGAATATGGGAGTTATGCTATTCATTGTAGCATATTTTTTAAAGTTCAAAGGATAAAAAAAGGAAAGGGAAAGGGCTTTGAAGATTCCTTGGCCAAGGTGCCGGCAGATATTTAGGAGGGAACAAGAACGATATCAAAAGGATGCAACCACATCCTTGGCCGCGAGCTAACTCTCCAATGTCATGGGAGTTTCCCACCACAGTTGTGCTCACCTCTCCTCTGCCCTGTGTTCTCTACTGCAACCCTCAGGACAGGGCGCTTTGGCATCTGCACTGGGGTCTTTAAGGGGATCTTGGAGTGTGGTTCCTTAGAGGCCCTGCCTGGAAAGACAAGACTCTAGAGGGGACTTGCCCAACCCCTTAGTGACAGGCCAGGAAATGAAGCCAGGAGGAGGAGCTCCTGCGGGGTCACACGGAAGGCGGGGCAAGCATCAAGGCTCACCTTCATCTTTCAGGGCTCAGCTCAAACACCACTTCCTCAGATGACAGCTCCAAGTCCTGGTCTAGGTTATGCCTGTCAGCTCCCATTAAACGCTCTCCTAGCACCTTGTACTGTCCCTGCCTACAATTCATCACAGCTGTATTTAATAATTCGCGATTGACGTGCAGGCTTAGCTCCATATCTATCATTATACTGCTCACTCCATGGCGAACTGCATCTATCTCGTTCATAGCTGTAATCCAAGAACTTCGTTCGGAGCCTGTTCCCTGAGGGACTAATCTGTCTAAACCTGTGTGCATTCAGATTCCCCGCTCATTTTTGGTATTAATATTTAAAATTTCAACTGCAAAGACCTAATGATTTATAAAATATGTACATATCCATGCAACCTATGACATGTATAATATTGCCCCACTCTCTGGAGAAGGAAATTCAGGTTCAGAGACTTGAAATAACTTCACCAAGGTTACATAAATACTAAATGGAAAGGCTGGGATTTGAGCTGATGTGTATGTGATGCCAATACTTTTGGTTAATCCACTGCACCGTGGCTATCAGATCAGTAGCTGTGATTACTAATTTCCCTTATGTTCTTCACTTTTTCTTCAGAACTCCTCCCTCTTCGATCACCCCCAGCCCTAAAGACCTTTCCTGGTTAAAGGCATCCATGCTTCTGCCACTGCATCATCTCCTCCTGCCTCCTCTTTTCCATCCTCCTCATCCTCATCATCATTATCATCATCACATTTCCCCCTCCTATTGAAGTAGGAACAGACACAGAGTAAATCAGAAAGTGCCAAACTGTGGGCCTCACCGTCATATCCCCAGAGCCTAGTTTAGGGTCTTATTCATAGGAAGTCCTCAACAAATATGAATTGAATTGAGTTGAATTTAATTGAATTGAATTCATTCATTAACAAAGTAATACTCTCTACCCAAATTCCTCCATCTAGATAGAGATTAAGGTAGCATTTATAAAGTACCATTTTCTCATGGTAGAGCTCTCTTCCATGCTTTTCCTAAGTGCCGAATCCTGAGCAAGTGAATTGTGCCCTTTTAATGCACCTTTTAATCACACTTATTCCTTATCTATTTTTTTTTAAGCCTTGTTCCAGCTCCCAGGAGAACCCCACACAAAATTGTCATAGCAGCCACAGGCTGATATTACTTCACAATGGTGACTCTTGTACCTTGTATCCTTGGTTGCTACTAGAGATGGGTTGGTTACCCATTATATATGAAGACAAAGAAACTCTCTCACACATACATCAGTGCCCCGTTGCTTTTCAGTTGTAAGGAAACAAGAGAGTGACTATGTCACTTAGGAAGAATAAATGATGTGCTAAATAAGAAACAGTCAAACCAAGTATTCTCAGGCACTCTTTTCAGAAGGTTATTTGCTACTTAAATACAGAGTCTGAAACTTGGTAGCACGGTGTTCTGTCCTCAACAATATAGATCAGAGATTGGCAAACTATTGTCCATGAGCCAAATCCAGCCCTTGACCTGATTCTGTTCAGCCATGAGCTAAGAATCATTTTTATAGATAAATATTTGCCATCAATATGATGAGAGGGAACACTAATTTTGAACCTCATTTCAGCAAATGTTTTCCCCTTAAAAACCCCATTCTTCTCATTAGTAGACCTATATGACAAAATACTGTATTTTATTATTATTATTATTATTATTATTATTATTATTATATTTTAAATTTAAACACTAAAACTTCTGGGAAATTTGTTCTCTCTCTTGTTATAAAACATATAAGGGCTGCCCAAGCCTAAAATATATATTATCTATCCCTTTACAGAAAGTTTGCCAGTTAATGCTCTAGACATTTCCAGATTCATCTCCTGCCATGTCACTCCTCATCCTCAGAACACTTGTCATATATGAATATATGTGGCTCCCCAAATACATATCTCTCTCTCCATGACCCAGCTGTCCCTTCTGCCTGGAATGTGCCTCCTTTCTGCCTACCTGATTGTTTTGCCTACAAAATCAGACTGATCCTTTAAGGTCCAGCTCAGATGCTACCCTCCTTTCTGAAGTCTTTCCTGATCCTTCAAGTCAGACTCAGAAATACTCACAGAAAATCTTTGACCTAAGAATTTCATGGTTCTCTTCCCAGAAATTCAGAACGTGTGCATACACAAGGGCAAAATTACCTCTTTATATTGGCTGAGTGGTGCTCAAACCCATCTGGGATAATGATGATGAGAATAGTTACCATTCATTGAGCACTTACTATGAGCTAGGTACTATGCTAAGTACAGTACATACATCCACTCATTCATTTGTTCAATTAATTTCTATTAAGCATCTCCTAAATACCAAACACTAAGCTTGGTGCTGGGGGTGCAATGGTAAATGAGACAGATAAGAGAGTCACAGACTTAATGGAATATTTAGTCTTCCAACAACTTTGCAAGGTAGGTATTATTGGTTCTCTTTCACCGATGAGGGGACAAAATCAGAGAATAGAGGTTAAGTAACTTGCCCAAAGTCATATAGTTAACAAGTGGTGAGTAGAATCTGAACAAAAGGCCCCCGATAAAGCTAGACATCTAAGAGGAGCTGAAAATTACTAGTCAGTATTGTACTCTTGAGTGGCCTTCTTTGTTATCTCATTGTTAAAGACCTCGAGGAAGGAATATATAGTTCCTAACCTCTTCCCTTCCCAATGGAACTAACTCCGGGCTTTTGACACAGTGCACAGGTACACCTCCTTCAGGAAGTGGTCCCTGATTCAGATCGAGTCAGACACCCCCCTTTCCTCTATGTCCTCTCGTTATCTTATGCATATTTCTACTATTGAACATACTTACCAACACTATAACTTTCTTAATATGTTTCTCTCACTAGACCAGGAACTTTTAGGACAGGTACTATGTGTAATTCACTTGTGTACCCAGGTCCTAATGTGGTGCTTGATAAGTGACAGATGTTTGCTGAGTGAATAAATGAGAGACTTTCATTGGTAGCCTACTCTATTCCATTCTCTCAGTGATAACAATAAACGTGGCCGGTGCTTACTGTGATGGGTGAGAGTGTTACCTCCCCCTATCTTCATCACGACTCCCGAAGTGCAATTGTCTCCATTTTACGGATGAGAAAACTAAAGACTTTCTCAGTGTCACAAAGATTTTTAAGTTACACAGAAATGATTCAAACCCAGTTTTAGGGGCGCCTGGGTGGCTCAGTTGGTTAAGCATCTGACTTCGGCTCAGGTCATGATCTCACGGCCTGTGAGTTCAAGCCCTGTGTTGAGCTCTGTCTGTGCTGACAGCTCAGAGCCTAGAGCCTGCTTTGGATTCCGTGTCTTCGGCTCTCTCTGCCCCTCCCCCGCTTGCACTCTGTCTCTCTCTCTCAAAAAATAAATGAAGATTAAAAAAAATATTTTAGGGGCGCCTGGGTGGCTCAGTCGGTTAAGCGTCTGACTTCAGCTCCGGTCATGATCTCACAGTTTGTGAGTTCGAGCCCCGTGTCGGTTCTGTCTGTGCTGACCTCTTAGAGCCTGGAGCCTTCTTCAGATTCTGTGTCTCCCTCTCTCTCTGCCCCTCCCCCACTTGCATTCTGTCTCCCTCTCTCTCCAAAATAAATAAACATTAAAAAATAAAAATAAATTAAAATAAACTAAAAAAACATTTATTAATTTTTTTTTTTTTAAATCCAGTTTTAATGGTCAGCAAATCCTTCACAGGACACCAGGATGCTTCCCAGGACTCATCCCACCATCCCATCCGTGAATCTTCCAACAGAAGTAACCAGCCCTTATTGTGACTCTAGAGAACTCTGGCCCCTGATTTGAAAGCTCAGCAGGCCCTGCCTGGTACTTTAGATACTTGCATCCATGTTACCTGCCTCACAAGATGGCAAGCTCCTGTGAGCGGGGACTGTGTGCTCTGCACATTAAATCCTAGCCCATAGATGCAGCCTTTTGCATGCTCTGGAGATGCTGCATTGAACTTGGAATAAAAATAATATTAAGTGCACTGCATTATGATTATGATAGTATGATCAAATAAATCCAACCTAATTCCCTGCTTTTACAGTATAAGCCTCTTTCACAATGGACTAAAAGCTCTGAAGGATAGGAGGGATTTAGAAGAAAGATGGGAGGAGGGCAAGAGAGAAAACCGAGCAGGATCCAGCCGTGGTTACATGTGGGGCTTGTCAAGGCCCAGCTCAGTCTGTGATTCGGCTAGATCACCTGCTTGGACCCCCCTGATTTTAATGTGTAACCAAAACGGAGAACCTCCAGGAAAAAGCATCAGGTGTGTGTGGGGAGCAGCGGGCAAAAATGCTGGAAACAGCAGATAGCTCGGATCCTTGAAGGCCTTGACTGCAGTCCGAGGTACTGGGCCTTGCCCTGGAGGGGAAGGGAATCCCCCTTACCCTACTTTTCATCTTTAAAGAGAGAGAGAGATTCACTTTAAAGTCATTATGAAGTCTAAATAAAAAGATATGCTAAAGCAATTGGCACGGAGTAAGCACTCGGCAAATGAGGTCGAAATTCAATGATGTCTCTGTTCTCGCTAATGTGCTCCAACTTTGCTTTCTACCACTGTCTATCTTACATCTGCTACGATGGTTTAAGAGAACAGTTCTTACAGGCTAAGATGATTGTAAAAATGCACTCCAGGATATGCCACAACATCAGCCAACTTTTTGAAGTCACTGTACAAAATAGACAGTGACCACAGGGAACAGCACAGTGGAGGAGGCGGTGTTTCCAGGAGGCACTTATGGTGGGTTTTGTGGCTTGGGGCCTGGGCCCAATTTTCCCGCCAGAAGAGGTTACACCAGGCTTGGTCCTACAAAACCTCTTCGTTCAGCTTGGAAACAAATACACATCAACAATGGGCTGTGCTAGGACAGCGAGGATAGGGAAGAGTACTAGAGTGTTTTCTATACGTGTGGGATAGCTCCTGCAGGGGACACAGAGGCCAGAGGCAGGGGAGGTGGGAAGTTGGGACAATGGTGGGGCCTATGCTCTCACTCTCAGATGGGGCGACACACAGACACCAGTGGTCCATCCTTGACCGACTCTTCTTCTGCCTACACCTGCTGCATCAGTGCATGTTGGGCCCTGGCCTCAACATTCTCTTCTTGTCACCCTCTTTATTCCCCACCCACCCTGAAGTCTGTGGGTTTGATCCTCACAGCTCCATGTCCAGAGCTTTTCCATTCTGTCTTTTCTCTTGAGCATCAAACCTAGATCTCCATTTTCTTGGTTTGTACTTTTTTTTTTTAATTCTTTGTTGAGGTATAACAAACAAAGAATAAAGACCAAAAATCTTAACTTTTCGCATGTGTAGATCCACATACCCAGCACCCAGATCAAGATATAGAACAATTCCAAGATCTCAGACATTCCCTTGTGCTCCTTCTCAACCTGTTACACAACCTACCCTCAGAGATCACCACTATTTTGACTTTCACCATCACTTCCTTTGACCGTGTTTGATAGTCATACAAATGGAATCGTTCAATAAGTGCACTTGTCTCTGTTCCTTTCATCCATCATTATGTCTGTGAGATATATCCTTATTATAGAGGATTGCAGTAAGTTTACTTCTCATATAACACTGGTCCTCATCAGGGGCAAGTGTTCCCCCTGCAGGGGGCTATTGGCAATATCTGGAAGCATTTTGATTATCACAACTTAGCAAGGGTGAGGGTGCAGTGGGGAATGCTACTGCACGGAGTGGATAGAGGCCAGGGATGCTACAATGCACAGGATAGTTCCTCACAACAAAGAATTATCTGGTCCAAAATATCATTAGTGCCAAGACTAAGAAACTCTGTGTTTGGTTTCCTATAGCTGCTAAATTGAATTACCACAGACTGAATGGCTGAAAACAATGCAAATGTATTATCTTTTCTTTAAGTTTATTTATTTATTTTGAGAGAGAGAGAGAGAGGCAGAAAGAGAGGGAGAGAGAGAATCCCAAACAGGCTCCGTGCTGTCAGCATCGAGCCCAATGCAGGATTCGATCTCACAAACCAGGAGATCATGACCTGAGCCAAAATCAAGGTGGATGCTTAACCAACTGAGCCACCCAGGTGCCCCCAAATGTATTATCTTATAGTTCTAAATTAAAAAGTCTGTAATGGGTCTCACTGGAAAAGATCAAGGTGTCAGCAGAAGCAGGGTGTTCCTTCTGAAGCCTCCAGGACAGAATCCATCTTGCTGCCTTTTCCAGACAAAGTCTGTGTCTTTTAACAGTCTAAAAACCTAAAGGCAGACAAGTGGGTACTAAGCTCTGACAGGGAAGTAATAGTACCATTTCTGAAGGGCTCCTATAAAGATTCTAGGAGAAAATGTATCTAAGATTTCTAGCAGCCTGCTAGGCACATAGTAGTCACTCAATTAGCTACTATTATTATTTCTAATGGTGAAAACTAGCATCTTTAGTAAACATCAAGAGAATTTTTTGGGAGCACAAGCTGGTGCAGCCACTCTGGAAAACAGTATTGAGGTTCCTCAAAAAACTAAAAATAGAACTACTCTATGACCCAGCAATTGCACTACTAGGCATTTATCCACGGGATACAGGTGTGCTGTTTTGAAGGGACACAGGCACCCCAATGTTTATAGCAGCACTATCAACAATAGCCAAAGAATGGAAACAGCCCAAATGTCCATCGATGGATGAATGGATAAAGAAGATGTGGTATACATATACAATGGAGTATTACTCGGCAATCAAAAAGAATGAAATCTTGCCATTTGCAACTACGTGGATGGAACTGGAGGGTATTATGCTAAGTGAAATTAGTCAGAGAAAGACAAAAATCATATGACTTCACTCCTATGATGACTTTAAGAGACAAAGCAGATGAACATAAGGGAAGGGAAACAAAAATAATATAAAAACAGGGAGGGGGACAAAACAGAAGAGACTCTGAAATATGGAGAACAAACTGAGGGTTACTGGAGGGGTTGTGGGAGAGGGGATGGGCTAAATGGGTAAGGGGCATTAAGGAATCTACTTCTGAAATCATTGTTGCACTATATGCTAACTAATTTGGATGTAAATTTTAAAAAATAAAAAATAAAATTAAAAAAAAAACCCAAAAAAGAGAATTTTTAGTTTGTTGGTTGAGGTCAATAATTTTCTTCATTTAGTAGAGAATTAGAAGCTCACCTGTTAGCATTTATACAACCGATAGAACTTGTAAAGCCAAAGTTGCATTGATTATAGACATGGCTATAATCTTATGGACAATTTATTTTAATCTTAGTGAACATTGACTGGAATATTTCAGTTTTGCATCTGGGAAATTTAGTGATTCTTAGTGATTATAGACTTAGATTTAGAACTATCACTGGCTTGACTTTTTTTTTTTTTTTTAACATTCATATATGCCATGTTTTTCCCCCTAAGAGAGCAACCAAGAATTGCCTGTATCTTATCTCCTCTCCTCTTTGTGGGTTAGTCTCAGTCAACATTATAGCTCTGAGAGTTAACTGCACAAGATCAACCAGTGATCTAGCAAAATGCTTTGTACACAGTAATTTCTCAGTAAAAATTTCCAAATAGGCATAAGGCATTGCTGAGTTAGGTACTCAATGTGGTTTCTGTGGTAAGTTTCTGTTCTGGTCCCCTCTGATTACTCCTTCTTTGTCTTTTTCATGGTTATTCCTTCTGCTGTCAGTACTTTACCCACCCCCACACCCAACCCCACCAAATTCTTATATCCCTCAGGGCTCCATTCTCTGATGGCTAATTTTCTATACTCCCTCTTTGGAGATGATATAAATATGTATGCAAACATTCCATATTAAAAAAAGCAACCAAATTCAGCATCATAAAATACATTTTTATACAAGTAGAATTTATCTCAGGAATGTAAAGATGGTTCAATATCAGAACAATCTATTAACAGATTCAAAAAGAAAATCATCTCAGCTGATACAGAAAAAGCATTCAACAAAATTCAATACCCATCCACATGTTTAGAAACCCTTAGTAAACTACGATAAAGAGAAATTTCTTAACCTGATATGAAGCTATCTCATAAAAACACAGAGCAAACCTCATGCTTAACAATAAAACTTTAGAAGCATTTCCACATCTCAAGACAAAGATGTCTGTTTTCACCTACTATCAAAACCACACCCTGTCTCCTCACCAATGTAGCAGTACACACAGACACACACACACACACACACACACACACACACACACAACACATAAATATTGGAAAGGAAGACAATAAATTGGTATTTGCTAAAAACATACATTATCTCCACAGACAGTCCAAGAAGTCCGAGAGGGTCTACAGACAAAACTAATTACAGAGTGTGATAAGGTTGCTGAATACAAGATCAACATCCAAAAATTAATACATATGAAGAATAAGAAATTAGAAAATGTAATAAAATATATAAATAAAATATAATCTTCATAATAGAAAGAATAATTTAAAATATCTTTGACGGGGCGCCTGGGTGGCTCAGTTGGTTAAGCGACCAACTTTGGCTCAGGTCATGATCTCTCAGTTTGTGAGTTCGAGCCCCCGTGTCGGGCTCTGTGCTACAGCTCAGAGCCTGGAGCCTACTTCAGATTCTATGTCTCCCCCTCTCTCTACCCCTCCCCTGCTCGTGTTCTGTGTCTGTCTCTCAATAATAAATAAACATTAAAAAAATTTTTTTAATATCTTTGACAAAAAGAAAAGATGTTGGTGTGGCATTAACTCAGAACAACAGAATAGAACAGAGATCTCAGAAATATATCCAAGCATAAGGGACCTTTATATGATAGGGGAGATTCATGGAGATATTAGTGATGAAAAGTTGAACTTAAAAAGGATATTGGGATAAATGAGTTTCCATATGGGAAAAAAGAAAATTGGAACCCTACCTCATTCCATACATAAAGTTAAAATCCAGTTATATTGTTAAAGACTTAAATATAGAACAATAAAACTTAAAAATGTGTGTGTGAGAGACACTTGTGGAGAAAATTACAAACTGTAAATGAAGGACATAAAAGACTCAAATAAATGGCAAGCAACATCATGTTTGTATATGAGAAAGCTAGTAATTTAAAGGCAGTAAATGTCTGCAAGCAATATTTTCCCAAGTAAAGCTTGAAGTTCACCTGTATCAAAATTAGGTGATACTAGACTGCTTGTTAAACTGTAGTTTCTTAGGCTCTACTTTAAACCTACTGAATCAGTATGCCTGAGGATGAGGCCCAGGAATCTGAATTTTAGGAAATTTGCCAGATCATTCTTTGGTACACTAAATTTTGAGAACCCTTGCCTTTGGGAAGTAGGTCATGACCTGAATTACACATTAGAATCACCTGGGACCATTTTTAAAATATTCAGACGCCCAGGCCACACCCCAGACCAATTAAATCGGCATTTCTGGGCAAGGCACCTGTGCATCAGCATTTTTTAAGCTCTCCAGTGATGCCAATGTGCAGTCAAGGTTGAGGACCACTGCCCTGGGTGAAGGTACATCAGGTCTGTTCAGTTTGCTGCCTGTCCTCATTTGAACATTTACTTCTAGTGCTAACCTAGTAGAGATTGGATTTTATCTTGATCAAGGTACAACTCCTTACATAAAGGTTTTAACTTATTCATTTGGTATCCCCAGCCCTCTATCTGATACATAGCAGGGGCTTGGTGGTCATTTTTTTTTTTTTTTTGAAATAAATCCAACTAAATAAAGCTGAATGAAATGAATCAATGTGTAGATGGAAAAAATGTTCACCAAACTCTAAATATTCTACTGGATTCAGCAAATCTGTATGGCACCTAGACACAGTGTTACACTGTGAGAGGTAGAGAGGTGAACCAAATACAGCCCTTCTCTCCAAGTGTTTGTGATCTGGTGGGAGGGGCAGATATGGAAAACAACATCTTATAATCAAGCAGACAATGAGAAGTGTGCAAAGTATAAAAAGGGAATACAAGAAAAATTAGTTCTGAAAGGCAAAGCCTGGAAGGTCTCCTTAAAGATTCAGCATCTGAGATTGGCCTCGAAGTATTGCTGAGACTTACCCAGGAAGAAATTAGGGAAATGGGCAATTGCCCTAGAAGCACAGGGCAGTTCTGTCAGCGGGAGCCACGTCAGACGAGCCTTTCTCTAACCTTCATGGGAGACTGTAGGGCAGATACTAAAGGTTCCTTTTCTTTCTGACTTCCTTGTTGCTACTCTCATTTGTCAAATACTTTGCCTCTGGTTTATTAATTCTACCTCCTGGTGCCTCAGCTGATTTCTTCCAGGAGAAGTTTCTCATTAGCATTTCTATGGGGAGCACCTGCCACCTCATCTATCCCTATTAACTGATGTTGAGGGCAATGGGGTTGACTGAGAGGGGAATTTTAATCCCCTCCTCATGACTCATCTCTTTTCTAATTGAGAATGCTAGGTCTAAAGTCACAAACGGCTGCCTCGTGAAATCCATCCTTAATATTAAAAATGATAACAGAGGCATGCTTTCCCGATTTTATAATATCATCTATGTCATATGAGTGTACTAAAGACTAATCAACTTCTTGATTGTGAATAATGAGCGACATCTGAGATAGCACTTAATGCAAAAATCCCAGGCTAGTGTGGATAGGTTATGAATTAGATGAACTAGTTGAATTCAGAAGTTTCCTCAAAATCATAGCGTCAAAGACATACGATGTTATCTACTAACTGAATATTGTAGGAGAAAACCAATTAGTATGTATATGACTCTGCGTGCTGAATATATATTTTACATTATACACCAGAATGGTAAGCTGATGGATTATGTGTCTTTTCTCTATTTAAGCAAACTGCTCGCATTCATGTCATGTGACAGATGTCACTTGGAAAGCCCATGAGATGAACTAGTCACCATGGTGTAAGCCACCATGATTTATGTAGAGTGGCAGAAGAAAAGGGTTTGTAAATCAAATTATCTCTGAAATGGAACCCAACTTGGCTTCTAATAAGGCAACGTAAGACTCATCTCTGCCAGCCATGGGGCGTACTTAAATTCAGGAGATATTCGGAATCATGGCAAGGAAAAGAACATGAGGCCATAGGGAAGGAATATCAATGTTCCAGATAAGCCTACAATTTCCAGGCATCTTTTTTCTCTGTGGTATATCTGATTAATTGATTATCTTATTTCTTCATATCTACTTTCACCCAAAGTGCATTTATCTATGACTGGTCAATTTTTCTTCTGAAACAAAAAAAACAATGTTAAATTTCACATCAAATCTGTCATGCACTTAAATTGTCCATTAAGGAAATTGATGTCTCTTAGCAACACTCATTCTCTTAATGCTTCAAAACCCTCCTGATTATACAGCAAAATGGAACTGCTGGCCCAAAAGTCACATGCATAATTAAATTTTACAGAAGACCCAAATGAGAAAAATAATTTTTTTGAGGTGCTTAGAGATTTTTTTTATAGGTTGGTGGAGTTCTGATAGTCACTAAAATAATCATTCTCACCAGCTGCAAGAGCATAGCCTTCCCCCATTCAATCCCATCACTTGCAGTATGAGTATGTTTCTAAGTATTTTTTTAATGTTTATTTATTTTAGAGAGAGAGACAGAGTGAGAGCGGGGGAGGAGCAGAGAGAGAGAGAGAGGGAGACACAGAACTCAAAGCAGGCTCCAGGCTCTGAGCTGTCAGCACAGAGCCCGATGTGGGGCTCGAACTCACGAATGGCGAGATCGTGACCTGGGCCAAAGTCGGAGGCTTAACCGACTGAGCCACCCAGGCGGCCCTGAGTATATTTCTAACTGTAAAGCCTGCCATGTTTGCTGTACAGGTATGGTAGAGTTTTGTGGGGAAGAGGCCAGATGGAACAAAGGTACAGGCCAAAATATCTGGAGGGTTGTATCTGAAGGGTAGGTCATTCCCTGACTGTCCAGCCAATAATCCATGAACAAAGCGAGTCCGACTACCTTGGAAACATAAACTGAGGAGGATCACCGAAGGAGATTTGAGAATGTGGGATCTCTCTTGATTGGCCTTGACTCCGTGGAGGTGAGGAGGGGTAGTTCCTCTGAGGAAGCGAGGTGGGTGTTAAAGTTCCACCCACCTCAGGGTAGTAGGATGGGAGTAGGAAGATGAGGAGACCGGATCCAAAATCTGTGACGTCAGGCCAATCGCAGGGCTCTCGGGGAATGAAGCGGGGCCCGCCTGGTAAACAAGAAAGCCAGGGCAGAGTCGCAATACTACATCTTGGCTTTGTTGTTTATGCTCCTTGTCTGTTTGCTCCCTTCCTTTCCTTTGGACCGTCTCTTGGTAGTAGCATGAAGAAATTGTGAAAATTCCACTCCTGATGGCTAGGAGCCAAGGAAAACAATCTTGCCTGACCGAAGCCATGAAAAAAAAAAAAAAAAATAGTGCCCTCCTGGGGGACCACTGTGGTCGTGATAACAATAAACCAAGAGAGAAATGCCAAGTGGGAGGTGGAATTCAGGAAGATGGATTAGGAGCCAAATATTAGCTGCCCCCTCTCATTGGAGAATGCTTTCCAGAGTCAGAATCTGGGAGGGAGAGGACTTTTGTCTTAAAAAGGAAGGATATCTATCTATACTATGCTTCGCTCAGCATATGAGGGAGTGGTTGTTCCGTTCATTGGAGAAAGACACCAGTCCGACATGAGGCTACATATAGTGTCTTGGCAAAAGGTACTAACCAACCACAGTCTCCTGCAGGAAGGAGGCAACTGGCTGTGGCATTGATGAAGGACCCCATAAGCCACATTTTGAACACCGCTAGCTCATTTATTCATCATGCACATCTGTTTCCCCAGAGACCCTACAGCCCAATATTACATGTTCAGAGTCAAATGTGATCTGTTAGCTTCTTGATCTGGGTTAAAACATTAGGGCAGGATGGAGAACTAAGCACTCACAAATACATATTATTGGGTATATGAAGGGTGAGAAAGCAAGTTGGAAGGGCTGAGGCTGCAGCCGAAGGAGAATTCTAGAAGGATGGAGAGAGGGAGAGGGTATGAGAGACGCAGGAAGGGAGGGAGAGAGAGAGGCAGAAAGACACACACACACACACACGCACACACACACACACACACACACACACAGAGGGAAAATGGATATGCCCTTTCTTGGAGGCATTCATTTACAGGGAATTTAAATGTGCTAAAGAAGGGCTTCTCAGTGGTAGCAGAATGAGCAACACAACTGGAGAAGATAAAGGGAAAGGAGAAAGGAAATACATCAACAGGGGAAAAGGCTGGAGGTACCTAGAAAGTGGAAATCAGGATAACGAGGCGTCATGCACAGGTTGTAATGGAACTAAGACATTGATTTCACCTACGATGTGCCAGGCATAATTCTCCTCCTCAGCATCTCATGTAATCCTCACGATGTCTAGTGCGGTACCAGGCATATAGTAGGCGCTCAAAAATATGTCGAATATTAATGTTTAATAAATGAACAAGCAATTCGAAGAGAACAGTCTATCATCAATCGCATCTTACAAGAACCGGAGGCCCAGAAAGGTAAAGAAATGTGCTCAGTGTGTCACAGCTACTAAGAGGAGGAAGGAATCTGACTTCAAAAGCCTGATGTAGAAGGAGGAGGGTGATTTCCAAGAGCCCTGCCGGGATTCTGGAAAAGGGTGTGGTGCTTGGATGTCTCCCAGGGACTGAGAGAGGGAGGGAAGAATGAAAGGCCAAGTGGACTGGGCTACGGAGGAGAGGGACTGGGCATTTGGAAAGAGGTCTTCTTCTAGGAGGATGGGCCCTGCGGGAAGGCACCAAGGCCAGCGGGCAGCAGCTCAGCCAGCAAGGGGCAGCATCCAGGCGAATGCACCTGGTGAGGTGGGTGGGGCAGAATGGCACAACCTGTGAAGAAACAGCCAAGGGTCTCTGTTGAGCAGGCAGGGATCTGAGGTGGGGGGAAAAGTGACTAAAGTGGTATAGGGAAAGACTGGGCAGGCCGGGATGGATAGCGCTAACAGCCTTCCCATAAGAAAGCAGAAAGAACCCAGCCCTGGAAGGGTGTCTGGGATGCGGCTGGGGCGAGGGTGTGGTCTGGAAGGGGAGGGGCTGCGTGTGCGGCCTGCGATGCAGAGAACGAGCCTCGGCCTGGCAGCTTTCGGGAAAGGGTAAGGGTGTCTTGTCGCCTGCGCCGAAGCCCGCGTCTCACCTGTAGGAGCTGCTCACCGCGCTCGCCACCTCCTCGCGGATTTGCCTGTTGAGGGCGTCCGCCGCTGCACGCCCCTTGCCACCCTCGGGGACCGCGGCCTGGACCTGGGCCTGGGCTGCGGGCAGCGGCGTCTGCTCCGGCCCCAGCCCCTCGGCGCGACGCAGCATCCAGGCGGGCCCGGGCTTCCTGCGTGTGTCGCGCTCATCGGCACCGGAGGGCTTTCCGGCTGCGAGGCCACCCGCTCCGCCAGGGGTCGCCTCCTGCTCCTGGGCCTCGGCGGCGGCCTGCGCGGGCCAGCGCTCCTGGCTCTGCGGCCGGCGCTTGGACGCCCCGAGAATTGGCACCGAAGCCTGGGAGGTCGCGGGGATCTGCACGGGCTTGGGAATCCACGGGTGGTCTCCGCGGCGCGGCAGCGGCCAGGCGCGGAAGTCCTTCTGGTACTGGGTCTCGCGCTCGAAGGGCGCGTCGGAAGGCTGGTACTCGCTGCGCGGCCGGCAGCTCGGCTCGGGCCGCTGCACCTTCCAGGCGCGGTAGTCCTGACGCATCACCGAGTCCGCGGGGCCCGCGCTGGAGGCGGAGCCGGAGGCCGGGCCGGGGCCGGGCCCGCTCCGGCCGGGGGCAGCCGCCGCCTCGCGTTCGCCGCTAGGCCCAGGCGCCGGCCCCGTTGCCCGGGCAACTGCATCCAACTCGCCCTGGGCCGGCTGCGTCTCTATGGCGACCGCCCGCGCCGAGGGGGGCGCGTGCGCCGGCTGCGCCTGCTGCTGCGGCGGCGGCGGCTGCGGCGGGGCGCTCGGGGCCTCGGTGGCCTCCGAGTACTTGGTGAAAACCAGCGGCACAGCGATGTCCGCCTTGTCCAGCTGGTTCCAGAAGCGGGCGATGCAGCAGGCCCGCGTGATGCACGGCCACGCCATGATGCTAGCTGCAAAGCTGGCCCTCCCTCTTTCTTTTTTGTGGTTCTAAAGCAAGTCTCTAATCTTACTTCAGTCCCTTGGCCCTCGACCAGTCGCTAATCTGGTTCCCACTGTTTTTCCCTCGGTGGCCTGAGCTACCTCGGTCTCCTCCCTCGGAGAGCACCCAGGAAGGTCAAGCTATCACTGAGATAAAGTCCATAAAGTTCCCCCGATTACCGGCTGCAAACGCCTCCGGGAGCCGCCTGCAAAGGTCTTGGGAGAGCTGTCGGCTGCGGGCACCGATGGTTGAGACACAAGGCGTTCCCGAGTCCCCGGGCGAGGGCGTCTGGGTCGCGCCCCTCCCTGCTGCGGCGGCGGCGGCGCGCAGACCCCGGCCAAGCGAGGCGACGCGAGGCGAGGTGGCTGCGGGCTTAAGCCATGGCGTAGAGGAAAGGCCGAGGAGTGTGGCTTTCGGGTCCACGAGCGAGGCTGTATTTTCCTACTCCGAGGCGTCCCGTCGCAGCCGGCCACCTAGCAGGCAGGGCTCGGAGGCGATCACCTCCAGCGGAGACCGAGCATTGCTGCAGCAGCTGCTCCCAATGATGCTGCAGCCACTGCCGCTGCCGTCTCTGCTGCAGGGAAGCGGCCCCACCCTTATCTACGGCTCGGCAGGGGGAAAAAAAATCCAGGAAAGATGCTGAGAGAAAGCGCGCTGCAGAAAAAAATCACCTGCTGTCGTCAGCGCGCGCTGCTGGGAGCTCGCCCTCGCTCTTTCCCCTCCCCCCTCGGCTCTGGCAGCTCCTCCCTCCTCAGCTCCTAGGCAACAGCAGAATCTGGGGCCTAGGTGGGTTCTAGTCCCAGCCTGGTGACTGACGTGCTGTCCTCATGCCGGTCGCCTCCCCTCCGGGAGCCTGAGGCTCCTCTTTTGTAAAATAGGGCCAATCGCGGAGGAGGGGGGGGGGGGGATTCGGTTTTTAAAATATGAAGGATATCCCTAGTGAAATGTCTGTCCCAGAATAGACGCTTTTTAAAGAGAAAGCTGGTGTTATTGGCCAGTTACTAGGCGGGATTGGCTAGTAACTCGTTTTGGCTGACTCCTGATCCAAGCACTTGCTAGTCATGCACAAACCTTGTTCAGATGTGTGGGGATGTGAGTCCCCAGGCTGGTGGTGCGGTAGCTGTTCCTTTTTTAGAGGACCTTTAGGGGAAAGGTGTCTTAGAGCTGCCCAAGAGCTACCAGCCCCTATTCAGCCCAGGGGCAACACTGGGGAGAGACATGGAAAAGAACATTCTTGGAAGGGACCTAAGTGTGGAGATTGGGGACAGAAAGGAAACAAGGGGACAGACTCCTAGGGCAGGGTGGGTCCTGATGCAAAGGGACATTCTGGCATGTTCCTGACCCCTGGCTTTTGCTCTTCCTCTACCTAAGAGGCACGGTAGATCTTGGAGTTAGACAGGCTTGATTAGGCTCTGACACTTACTATCCGTGTCACTTGGGCAAGTTGGATCATCCCTGGGCCTCAGTAACTTCATTTATAGAATGGAGGAAATGATAGTTACCTCCAAGTGATTTGCTGAAGATAGTTAAGGTCTCAGAGTGGAAGCTTTGAGTCAAATCAAATCCACAGTGATTCAAATTCTGGCTTTTACATTCCTTAGCTGTACGGCCATGGACATATGAGCCTTATGTGGGGCTCCATCCCATGACTGTGAGATCATGACCTGAGCCAAAATCAAGAGTTGGACACTTAATCGACTGAGCAACCTGGACATCCCTAAAACGAGATATTGCACTAAAAATGCTTACCACAACATCTGGCATACAGCAATGACTTAGTGAGTGGTAGCTATTAGTATTCAAAGGACCCACCCAGGAAACCCTAGGTGGAGCTTCCCAAGCAGGCCAGCCACTTGGACATCTTCTCCAGGAAGACCTCTTGTTTTTCTAAGTACCCTTTGGCCTCTTCTTCATGGCCCCCCATTTATGTCTCCTATACTGTGTTCTACTGTCTATCCCTAGCAACATTCACTGGCCTTCGTCTCTGCTTCTCTCCAAGATAGGTAGAGTTTTCAGCATCAAGTAAGCTGGGGCATTGGTGTTTCTGGGGAAGGAAGTCACTTACGTGTTTAGATTGGGAACTGACTACAAAACACAGCTGGTGTGTGTGTGTGTGTGTGTGTGTGTGTGTGTGTGTGTGTGTGTGTTTTAACCTTAGAATCAAACAGGATGAGAAGACAACTCTGATTAATCAATTACCTGTTGAACTTCCTCCTACTTGGGTCTTTGTCTTTTTATGATTTGATTTGAGTTCCACAAATAATATGGTGTCTGGCACTGTTTTCCAGTCATTAGGAAATACATTTCTATAAACAACATAATCTGGTCTGACCCCCAGTTCTGCAGAACTCCCTGGGATTTGGTGCGTGTCTTTCCAATAATGATTTTCAAAGGGATTAGAAACTGGCAGGGGCTACTGAGAGTCATTGAGACTTTACCCTGCTTTCATTTAACAAGTCTAGTCTCCTGATGTCCACTCTGTGCCTTGGGCATTGTGGAACACAAATGAATTCTAGCTCCGAGGGAGCCCTCAATTAGAGGGGTGTGTTATGGGAGGACTGGGAGACAGACAAAATAAATAATTAGCAAGCAGTATGGTCAGCATAACAGAGGTTCATTCATAAGGTGCTGAATGTATGACTAAGGAGAGATGAGTAGAAGCTCTCCTATCAGTATTGTAAGTAAGAGTATTCCAGGCAACTTCATCGTCAATATCACCTTCCACCTTCATTCATTTGGATTTTTAAACCACATTCAATGGTACAACTTTCTTGAACCATCCAGTACCTGATAGGATAGATAAATCTAATGGTTACCTGTTTCTGTTGCTTGCTCAGCATCCATTCTGATGACAGCAGCACCTCATTATTTGTCTGTTGGGGACCACTTCTTTCTGACTTTCAGTTCCTATGGTTTGCGTAGGATTAACCCTACTTGATACACCTTCCAGAGATGACTATGTGACCCACCCCTATTTACCAGGGCACTGCATCCCCATGGCCAAAGTGACTAGTTTATGATGGACGTGTGATCCCCACTGGAGCAATTAGAGGAAATCCTAGACTTCAGTTGGAACTATTTGTAAGGAGTCTCTCTCTCTCTCTCTCTCTCTCTTTTTACTGGAATCGCTAAAATGAGAGACCATTAGGATAATGTTGTTAGTGACCATCTTTGCCATCACTGGGGGAGCAGGGAGCCTGCTTGCCCAAGGTTGAAGCAAACACAGAGAAAGTTAAAAGAGGACACAGGATTCTGCTGATGCCTATGAAGACTGCAACTTATTTCCCAAAGCCCATTCTCACCTTCTTCCCATAACAGAAGCCTCCAAGTTTTAGGTGGGCTCTTGGTCACCCAGCAAAAGACTACATTTCCCAGCCTCCTTTGCAACAAAGAGCAATCATAGGTACTTGCAAGTCACTTCCTTAAAAGAAGTTGCTTGCGTTCAGTTTCATCTTTCTGCCTTCCCATAGGGTAGAGTGTGGACATGGTAGAGGTGAACTATCGTCTAGGTAGTTAAGATGATTATGATATGGTGGTTAAGAACATTCTGGTGCCAGGATTTAACCCTAGGTAGGGGAGGGTAGAAGAAGCAGATAGAAGAAAACTATCTGGGGTGACCTCATGTTAGACCTCAGGTCTAACAGCCTTAGACCACTTCATTGCTTCTGGAATGTTATGTGAGAAAGAAAGAACACTTCTCTCTTGTCTGAACCACTGCTTCGAAGGTGTCTATTTTAGTATATTAGTCATTTGAGGATCTGGCCATGCTTAAAGTAACTTGAGGAATAAGAAAACAGCATGGAACTAAAATACTGGAGAATAATATCATGTCTGATGGGAGGGAGTGATCAGATTTCAAGTATTCTAAAGTCCTTTTATGTTTGTAAGGAGAGATACTGATTAAATCATTAACCTAAAATGGTTATCAACTTAAAAATGCGCATTAAAAGAAAGAAACGGAGTGGGGGGTACCTGGGTGGCTCAGTCAGTTAAGCATCCGACTTTGGCTCAGGTCATGATCCTGTAGTTTGTGATTTTGGGCCCCACATCAGGCTCCGCACTGACAGTGCAGAGCCACTTGGGATTCTCTCCCTCTCTCTTTACTCCTCTCCCACTAGCACACTCTCTATCTCTCTCAAAATAAGTAAATAAACTTAAAAAATAAATAAATAAAGGGAAAAGAAAGAAAAGAATATAGAAAACTTCATCAAGAGCAGAAGAAGGGTAAAAATTAGCAAAGAAGAAACATGGCAAATAGCAAATACAATATAAAGTGGTAGAAATATTTTTAAATATATTAGTGATTGAGGTAAATGTAAATAATCAAAATTTTCTGGTTACAAGACAGAGAATGTCAGATTGGAGAAAAACACAAAACAAAGCAAAAGGCAACCAGACATTGTTTTCAAGAGACATAATTAAAACATACTGACATAAACATGGGGGGAAACCTGATGGGAAAAGATATAGTAAAAAAAAATACTAACCAAAAGGAAGTTGTACAATTATATTACAATTAAACAAAGAAACAATGCTTCTAAATTGATTCATGAGTTTAAAAAGAAATTAGAGGGGCTCCTGGGTGGCTCAGTTGTTTAAGCATCCGACTTCAGCTCAGGTCATGATCTCATGGTCTGTGAGTTCGAGCCCCACATCGGGCTCTGTGCTGACAGCTCAGAGCCTGGAGCCTGCTTTGGATTCTGTGTCTCCCTCTCTCTCTATCCCTCCCCCACTTGCACTCTGTCTCTCTCTCTCTCTCAAAAAAAATAAATATTAAAAAATTTTTTTCAAAATAAATTATAATGGATACTAGAAAAATAATCAGAACTGAAAGAAAATGAAAACACTGCATATCAAAGTTTATGGGCTGCAGCTAAAAACAATATTCACAGAGAAATGTATAACCTAAATACATACTTTAGAAACAAATACTATTAAAAATACTCTAGTGATTAAACTCAAGAAGTTAGAGACAGTACAGAACAAGCCAAAGAAAGGAGATGGGGGAAAATATAAAGAAAATAGCAAGGTAATTAAATATGTAATGACCATACATTGGAGACTGTCAAAAAATCCAAAAGCTTCTTCTTTAACATAAACAAATCTCTGACAGGCTTATCCAGAAACAAAAACAAACAAGCAAAAAAGAAGTCACACACCAACAATTTTTAGGATTGTAACAGGAAAGACAGTTGCAGATATAGCAGATAGTTAAAGAATGGTTGGCCAGAATTACTCTTAGCTGATAAATTTGAAAAAACTTACGCAGTAGCTAATTTCCAGGCTTGCCTACAATTGTCTTGACTTCCTGGTGGCCACAGCTTTGTGAAGTCCTCTCCCACACTGACTAGAGCTGACCTGTGTAACCAGTAGGATATCATGAAAATGATGGCATGTGACTTTCAAAACCGGGTCAAAAAAGACTGTGGTTTCACTTTGTTCTCTCTTGGATCACTGACTCTGGGGAAGCCAGTCACCATACTGTGATGATACCCAAGCAACTCCATGGAGAGCTCCACATGGTGAGGAACTGAGGCCTCCCCCTCCCAGCCATATGAGTGACCCAAATTAGGAGGGAATCTTCTAGACTCACTCAAAGGTTCAAAGGACGGCGACCCTGGCTGACATGTTGACTGCAACTTCATGGGAGACCTTGAACCCAAAGCACCCAGCTCGTCTTTCCTGACTAGGAATCCAGGAATCTGACCACAGAAACTATGTGAGATAAATATTTCTTGTTATTGAAAGTGCTAAGTTTGGGGGTAATTTATTTTAACTGAGTTATATGTATTTATTGTAAGTAGACTTTATTTTTTAGAGAAGTTTTAGGTTCACAGCAAAATGGAGCAGAGACGACAGAGAGTTCTCATTTCCCCTCCTCCCACACCCACACAGCTTCCCTCACTGTCAACAACCTATCCCGGAATGGTACATTTATTATGATTGGTGAGCCCACATTGATGCTACATCACCCAAAGTCCACAGTCTACATTAGGCTTTACTCTTGGCGTTTTACCTTCTATGGGTTTTGACAAAGGTTCAATAACATGTATCCACCATGATAGTACCACACGAAATATTTTTACTGCCTAAAAAAAATCCTCTCTGCTCTGCAGATTCCTCCCCCTCTCCCTCCAACCCCTGGCAACCAGTGATCTTGGTTTTGTCTTTAGTACTATCTCCATGGTTTTACCTGTTCCAGAATGTCATACACTGGGATCGTACAATATATATAGCCTTGTCAGCTTGGCTTCTTTCACTTAGTAATGTACACTTTTTGTTAAAGTTTACTTATTTTTGAGAGACAGAGAAAGCACTAGCAGGGGAGGAGCAGAGAGAGAGGGAGACACAGAATCCAAAGCAGGCTCCAGGCTCCGAGCTGTGAGCACAGAGCCCGACGCGGGGCTCGAACTCACAGGCCGAGAGATCATGACTTGAGCTGAAGTCAGATGCTCAACCGACTGAGCCACCCAGGTGCCCCAGTAACATACACTTAAGTTTCCTCCGTGTCTTTATACGGCTCGATAGCTCCTTTCTTTTTAGTACTAAATAATATTTCATTGGATACACCACAGTTAATTATCCATTGACTTACTGAGGGATCTCCTGGCTTCCAAGTTCTGGAACTATAAATAAAACTGCTATAAATATCTGTGTACAAGTGTTTGTACTGACATAGATTTTCAACTCCTTTGAGTAAATTCGAAGGAGCATGATTACTGCAGCATACGATAAGACTATATTTAGTTTTGTAAGAAATCACTCCACTGACTTCCAAAGTGGGTGTACCATTTGCATTCCCACCTGCAATGAGTGAGAGTTCCTGTTGCTCTACATCCTTACCAGCATTTGGTGACGCCGGGGTTCCGCATTTGGGTCATTCTAATCCGTGTGTAGTAGTATTTCGTTGCTGTTTGAATTGCATTGACCTAATGACATACGATGTGGAGCATCTTTTCTCGTGCCCATTTACCATTTGTACATTTTCTTTGGTGAGGTGTCTGCTCTGGTCTTCTGCCTGTTTTTAATCAGATTGTTCATTTTCTTACGGTGAGTTTTGAGAATTCTTACTGTATTTTGGGTAATACTCCTTTAGCAGATACACCTCTTGCAAATATTTTTCACGGTCTGTGGCTTGTCTTCTCATTTGCTTGACAATGTCTTTTGCAGAGAAGAAGTGTTTAATTTTAATGAAATCCAGCTTATTGATTTCCCCTTTAATGAATTGTGCCTTTGGTGTTACAACTAAAAAGTCACTGCTGGGGGGCGGCTGGATAGCTCAGCTGGTTAAGTGTCAGACTCTTGATTTCAGCTCAGGTCATGATCTCGTGATTGTGAGGTGGAGCCCCACACGGAGCCCCACATAGAGACCCTGTGTTGGGCTCCATGTTGGCTCCATGTCCGGCTCCCCACTGGGCCACTGGGCATGGAGCCTGCTTGAGATTCTCTCCCCCCCTCCCCCATCCCTCCCCTGTTCATGCTCTTTCTCTCTCTCTCAAAAGTAAATAAAAATTTAAAAACTTAAAAGTCACTGCCATGGGGCGCCTGGGTGGCGCAGTCGGTTGGGCGTCCGACTTCAGCCAGGTCACGATCTCGCGGTCCGTGAGTTCGAGCCCCGCGTCAAGCTCTGGGCTGATGGCTCAGAGCCTGGAGCCTGTTTCCGATTCTGTGTCTCCCTCTCTCTCTGCCCCTCCCCCGTTCATGCTCTGTCTCTCTCTGTCCCAAAAATAAATAAACGTTGAAAAAAAAAAAAAAAGTCACTGCCATACCCAAGGTCATGTAGATTTTCTCCTATGTTATCTTCCAGGAGTTCTATTGGTTTGCATCGTACATGTAAGTTTATGATGATTACGTTGTGTGACAGCCTAGTGTCTAGATTTTTTTTTTATCATATGGATGTCTAGTTGTTCCAGCACCATTTGTTGAAAAGACTTTTTCTTCACTGTATTGCCTTTGCTCCTTCGTCAAAGATCAGTTGACTATATTCACGTCGCTCTATTCTTGAGTACTCTATTCTGTCCCTTGATCTATCTGCCTGTTCTTAAACCAGTACTATGCTGTCCTGATTACTGTAGCTTTATAGTAAGTCCTGACATCAGGTAGCATCGGCCCTCCAATTTTGTACTTTTCTTTCAGTATTGTGTTAGCTATTCTGAGTCTTTTGCCTCTCCATATAAACCTTAGAGTTGCTTTATTGATATCCACAAAATAACTTGCTGGGATTTTGATTGGGATTGCATTGAAGTTTGGGGGTGATTTATTATTCAGCAAGAGACAACTAACCCACCAAGGGGAAAGAAGTAATTCTTAGGAAAAAAATATATCTTACTAAAATTGATTTAAAAAGGAATAGAAAACTTGAGTAGTTCAATAAATTGAATCAGTTGCTAAAAATATACCTATGAAGGAAAACCAAACAAGATAAAACAAAATATGGGATCTACTTGATTTTACAGGTGAGTCTCACAAAACTCATAGAGCAGACAATCTGTATGTTATGCAAATTATTCCATTAAGCAGAAAAAAGGGAAACTTCCCATTCCAGTTTAGAAAGTCAATATGATAGATGTACCATGACAAACTAGACAGGAACAATAAGAAGAAAAATTAGAGGCCAATCATAGATATAAAAATCTTAAATAAATTGTTAGCAAACAGTTCAGAATTGTACATAAAAATTATGATTTATCAATTTTAAGTAATGTTTGTCCACAAATGAACACTGGTTTAATAATAAAATCTGTAGAAATAATACTACATGCTAACAAATTCAGTAGAAACATCATACAACAGGGGTACCTGGGTGGCTCAGTCAGTTAAGTGTCCAACTCTTGATTTTGGCTCAGGTCATGATCGCACAGTTCGTGAGTTTGAGCCCCACAATGGGCTATGTGCTGACAGCGCAGAGCTTGCTTGGGACTCTCTCTCTCTGCGCCTACCCTGTTTGCTCTCTCTCTCTCTCTCTCTCTCAAAATAAATAAACTTAAAAAAATATTTTAAATAAAAAGGAAACATATAACCATTTCAAATAGATGTATTTTGAAAAACATGATAAAAGTTGACACCCATTAATTAATTTTAAAAACTCTTAGCAAGGTAGAACTTTCTATTATGTCAAAGTATAGGTATCAAAAACCACTAGAAATAGTATATTTTAAAATATTCACAGTATGATCTTGATCTTTTTGTACTTGAGGGCTGATTTGTGTCCCAGTATGTGGTCTATTCTGGAGAACGTTCCATGTGCACTAGAGAAGAATGTATATTCCGCTGCTTTAGGATGAAATGTTCTGAATGTATCTATTACATCCATCTAGTCCAGTGTGTCATTCAAAGCCATTGTTTCTTTGTTGATTTTTTTATTAGATGATCTGTCTATTGCTGTGAGTGGGGTGTTGAAGTCCCCTAGTATTATGGTATTACTATCAATGAGTTTCTTTATGTTTGTGATTAATTGATTTATATATTTGGGTGCTCTCACATTTGGTGCATAAATGTTTACAATTGTGAAGTCTTCTTGGTGGATAGACCCCTTGATTATGATATAACGCCCTTTTGCATCTCTTGATACAGTCTTTATTTTAAAGTCTAGATTGTCTAATATAAGTATGGCTACTCCAGCTTTCTTTTGTTGACCATTAGCATGATAGATGGTTCTCCATCCCCTTATTTTCAATCTGTGGGTGTCTTTAGGTCTAAAGTGGGTCTCTTGTAAACAGCATATAGATGGATCTTGTTTTATTATCCATTCTGTTACACTATGTCTTTTGATTGAAGCATTGAGTCCATTGACGTTTAGAGTAAGTACTGAAAGATATGAATTTATTGCCATTTATGTTGCTTGTAGAGTTGGAGTTTCTGGTGGTGTTCTCTGGTCCTTTCTAGTCTTTGTTGTTTTGGGTATTTATTTATTTATTTATTTTCATCTTTTCTCCCCTCAGAGAGTCCCCCTTAAAATTTCTTGCAGGGCTGGTTTAGTGGTCACAAACTCCTTTAATATCTGTTTGTCTGGGAAACTTTTTATCTCTCCTTCTATTTTGAATGATAGCTTTGCTGGATAAAGAATTCTTGGTTGCATATTTTTCTGATTCAGCACATTGAATATACCCTGTCATTCCTTTCTGGCCTGACAAGTTTCTGTGGATAGGTCTGCTGCAAACCTGATCTGTCTTCCCTTGTAGGTTAAGGACTTTTTTTCCCTTGCTGCTTTCATGATTCTCTCCTGGCCTGAGTATTTTGTAAATTTGACTATGATATGCCTTGTTGATGGTCGGTTTTTGTTGACTTTAATGGGAGTCCTCCATGCTTCCTGGATTTTGATGTCTGTGTCTTTCCCAGGTTAGGAAAGTTTTCTGCTATGATTTGCTCACATAACCCTTCTACCCCTATTCCTCTCTCTTCCTCTTCTGGGACCTCTATGATTTGGATGTTGTTCCTTTTTAATGAGTCACTGGTTTCTCTAATCCTTAAATCGTGCTCTTTTGCCTTAATCTCCCTTTTTAATTCTGCTTCATTTTTCTCCATAAGTTTGTCCTCTATATCACTGATTCTCTGTTCTGCCTCATCCATCCTTGCTGCTGTGGCATCCATTAGGGACTGCAGCTCAGTTATAGCATTTTTTACTTCATCCTGACTAGCTTTTACTTCTTTTATCTCTGCAGAAAGGGATTCTAATCTAGTTTCGACTCCAGCTAGTATTCTTATTATCGTGATTCTAAATTCTGGTTCAGACATCTTGCTTGTATCTGTGTTGGTTAAGTCCCTAGCTGTTGTTTCTTCCTGCTCTTTCTTTTGGGGTGAATTCCTTCATTTCATCATTTTGAAGGGAGAAAAGGAATTAATGAGGTAAAAAAAATTAATATTAAAACACACACACACAAAATCGAATAAATGATGCTAGATGCTAGGTGTGTTTTGGTCTGGGTGTTGAAATGGGTTTGATAGATTAGAGAAAAAAGGGGAAAGAAAAAAAAAGTAAATCGTCTGAAAATTTGAAAATCAAATACCCTGAAGTAGACTAAAATGACGTAATGGAAGTAAAATAAAGTTTGAAAAAATTTACACAAAAGTAAAAAATATAGTAGAAAAAAATTAAAGAAAAATATCTTTAATAAAAATTGAAAATAAAAATGAATTGTTTCTCTTTATGTATTCAAGAAAAAGAAAAGAAACAAAAAAGAGAAAAAAGAAAAAAGGAAGAAAGAAATAAAATTGAATAGATGGACCAGTGAACAGACTGAAATATGTCTGAAATTACTTCGTTTCCCCTAGAAGTCAAACTTTGAAGCACTTTAGAGTCCATAAACTAAGCAGGCAGAGAGACTTGGTTCCTGAAGAGCGAGGTTGGCCCAGTTGGGCGGCACTTAGTGTAAAGGCTCCTTTCTCCACTAGATGGCGCTGCTTAGCTTACTAGGGTGGATTGTTGTGGCGCTTGTAGGTGTGTAGGCGCATGCATGGGAGCGGTGAAAATGGCATCACCCAGCTACCTAGTCTCTAGTATCGAAACTCTGTTCTCCCGGATCAGCAATCACGCGCCCGTCCTTTGTATTTGGCTTCCATTCACTCCCCTCTTTTACACAGACCATGACCAAGCCCCAGGCAGCACCTCCTTCCTGAGTTTTGTCTCAGAGGTGGCTGTTTTTCCCGACCCCTTACTTCTGAGGGACTGCGGCTTTGACTGTTCTGCCCCTCTGTGGGAGGGTCTCACTGAGTAATGCCCGAATGCCAGCCGCACCCAGGAACGTTTGCAGGTCCGTGCTGCTGCCAATGCCCAGAGATTGTGCCCAAGAAAAAGTTCGTGAGATAGTGTAGCTGCAGCATTTCAGGGATTATGGAAAATCACAACACACATCTGGCACCAGGCCTCACCCTTAACAACCTTGTTCCAGCACCAGTGAATGTGATTGCTCTCCGGAGTCCACTGGGGCCTTGCCTTTGGGGGACCCACACAGCCTCTACCAGGTGTCCTCCCAGCAGGGAACTGCCTCTCCCTGTGTGGCCTGAAGAACCCCGGATTTCACTCTGCTCCTGGGGATTCGCCCTTCCCACCAGAACACCGCCAGGTATTGAGCTGTGGAGTTTCAGACTCTGCTCCCTCTGTTTATAGAGTCTTAATGGAATTTAAACCCTTTCCTTTCTCCCTTTTTAGTTCAGTCCCTGCAGCTGTTTCCACTTTTCCACTTTCTCTCCAGCTGCTTTTGGGGGGAGGTGCTTTTCCCATATTCTCCACCCCCCCATCTCTGTCCTCTCTCTGCACACAAAAGCCACTCCCTGCCCTCCGCGGCTTCTCTCTCCCCCAGTTCACCTCTCCCCACCATGTACCTGCTGAATTCTGTGGTTCAAGTTGTGCATATTGTTGTGTTAATCCTCAGATCAGTTTTCTAGGTGTGCAGGACGGTTTAGTGTTGATCTCGCTGTATTTCATGGATGCGAGACACACAAAAAGCTTCCATGCTGTTCCGCCATCTTGGCTCCTCCCCTAGAAATAGTATATTTTAAGGTGAAATGCTGGAAGCCTTCCCTATCTTCAGGAACACAACCAGAGGGCAGTTGCTCCCAGTCATAAAGGATGGGTAGGAAGGTCCAATTCATTTGGATTTCCAGTTATGAAGCTAGGTGAGATTTAGAGACAAATACCTCAGTGTTTTTCCTATGACTGGTATGACCACAGAAACAGGAATTATACCAGAATCATGAAGTCTTTGAATCTTGGAATCAGAATAAAAGAATGAGAATCTTAGAATCATAAACCATATATTTGAAATCCTAGAGTCTCAGAATAATTGAATGATACAGTCTTAGAATCCTAGAATAAATGAATGTTAAAATTTCTAGAGTTGGGGAATAACTGAATATGTTCTGAGTCTTTTTTTTTTTTTTTAACTTATGTTTCAGGCTAAAAAATTCTTCCTTATATTGAGCCAAATTAGGAATTCTTGCAATTTCCATCTTGCCTTGAGACCACGGATGACAGCATTTTAAAGTCATATTTAAAAACCACCATTATATCCCCCGATCTTCTCTTCTCAGGATGAATATTCCCAATTTCTTCATTTAGTATAATACGTAAATATTGTAATAACGCCAGATACTTTGAGACTCTGTAGATCTCCTGTGACTCATCAAATTTTCATCTACTAGTTTTAACAACTATTGATGGTTGTTGCCTGAGACAATTATTACTGTGATGTTTGCCAAACAGTGATTTTCTAACTCCATTATTCCTTCTTCTTTTATCAGTTGGCATCATTGTTCACACCAGTGTGGGTTCATGAATTCTTACTTTTTTTCAATGGTTTTCATCCATGACTATCACTTTTTACTCTGATGCTCAGATTGTTCCATTATTTTCTCCCCTTGGTGGTGGCCCTGCAGCTCCCTTATCATTTTTAAGTTTATTTATTTTAGAGAGAGAGAGGGAGAGAGAATCACAAGCAGGCCAGCGCAGAACCCAACATGGGGCTGAAGCCCACAAAACTGCAAGATCATGACCTGAGCTGAAACCAAGAGTTGGATGCTTAACTGACTGAGCCACCCAGGGGCCCCAACACAGGCACATCTTAAGTTCCATAGTGAACACAAACCCTTCCTTCCTTCCTTCCTCCAATATTCCCACCATGTGGAAGATGGTGTGGATGCATGTTTTTGTGCATTTGTTAATACACATGTACCTATACTCAATGTGTATTTAACATTAAATAAATAAGTTAAATTCATGTGTATTAAACATTTATGTATCTGGCATTTTTTTTTTTGAATGGTATCAAACTTGATGATACGCTTACAATGTGCCTTTTTCCCTGGCCAATTGGAATTCAAGATTCAGTCATGTTGATACATTTAGAGCTAGTTAGGCCATCTTAACTGCTCTCTAGTGGGCTGTTGTATGATAAACCATTTTTCAAAAATCTACTTCTCCACTGAGAAATAGTTACATTGTTTCCATTTTTTTTTTTATCTATTGCAAATAGTACAACATATTTTTCCTTATATGTGTCTCCATAGCCCATGTGAGAGCATTTCTCTCTGGTTAATAATCCAGAAGTAAAATTTCTGGCCCTTCCAATATATGCAAAAACAACTTGCTCTCCAAAGTGATTGTGCCAATTTTCACTCCCCCCTGTGATATGTGAGAGTTCCTGTTTCTCAACATCCTCACCAATATTTGGAATTACTAGACTTTTAAGCTTTTGCCAGCCTGGTAGGTAGAAATGTTAAATTATGAGTGCTTAAATTTGGATACTAGTGAGGTTAAGTATCTTTTCATGTGCTTATTGCCTATTGGGAGTTTTTGTGTATTACCTGTTCATGTCCTTTGCCAATTTTCTGTTAGGTTGTTTAAAGAATTATTTTATATGAATTCTTTAAATATCCTGCATATTAATCACAATATTGTATGTATGCAAATAATATTATATGCTTGTACGTATGCTTATATGTATTGCACATTTCTTCTCCCAGTGTGTGACTTAACTTTTAACTTCATTTATAGTGTATTTTGAGATACATAGGTTTAAAGTTTTAAGGCAATCAGATGTGTTCATCAAATCAAAGTTTATGCTTTTTGCATCTTTAAGGGGCACATGTACCCCAATATTTATAGCAGTACTATCACAATAGCCAAATTATGGAAACAGCCCTAATGTCCTTTGACTAACAAATGGATAAAGAAACTGTGGCACATATATATGGCATGGATTACACAATGGACTATTACTCGGCAATCAAAAAGAATGAAATCTTGCCATTTGTAACAAGGTGGATGGAACTAGAATGTATTATGCTAAGCGAAAGAAGTCAGTCAGAGAAAGATAGATAACCATATGATTTCACTCATATGTGGAATTTAAGAAACAAAACAGATGAACATCAGGGAAGGGAAGGACAAATAAGGTAAAAGCAGAGAGGGAGGCAAACCGTAAGAGACTCTTAAATACAGAGAACAAACTGAGAGGTGCTGGAGGGGTGTTGTGTGGGGGGATGGGCATGAAGGAGGGCACTTGTTGAGATGAGCCCTTGGTGTTATATGTAAGTGATGAATCCCTGACTTCTACTCCTGAAACCATTATTACACTGTATGTTAACTGACTTGGATTTAAATAAAAATTTGTTTTAGAAGGATGAAAAAAAAAAAACCCTCTTCCCTACTCTGATGTCAGTTATAAGGATATTCTCCTATATCACCTTTGAAAAGTTTTTGTCTCTAGATTTTCAATCCACCTTTTGCGTATGATGCAAAGTTGTGTGGCACACTAGCCTTCTGCCCTACTCTGCGCTGACTGTTCGAGGCCCGGATCCTGCTTCAGATTCTGTCTCTCTCTCTCTCTCTCTCTGCCCCTCCTCTACCTGTGTTCTCTCTCTCTCTCTTTCTCTATCAAAGATAAATAAATAAACATTAAAAAAAATACTCCCAGGATATTTCAATTCAGGTCCACAGGATACTTACTCACCTTTCTGGATTCCCTTGTAGCCAGAAGAGGTCAGGTGACATGGCTCTGCCCAATGAGGTGTAAGCAGAAGAGCCTTGGCGATTTCTACGAAAACATTGACTTAAGGGTCTTTTCCCTTCCACCTCCTTTCTTTCCTTCTCCTACTTCTTTTCTGAAAAATAGAAAGGCTAGAGGTTAATCACCCTTATGCCAGCATGAGGTGACAATCTTAAAGACAGAAGCTGCAAGCTAAAGATGGTGGAGGGACAGACAGAAAGAACTTAGACCATTAATGACGTTGTGGGGCTGCTCTGCCCGTCTGCCTCTGGACTTTGTTGTTGATTTTTAAGTTTTATAATTTTTTTCTTCTGTATATATTTAGAATTCTTGTTGTGAAAAAAGACAAATCCATTTTTGGTTAGGCCGCTTTCACGTGACTTATAGCGGAATGCAAATCTCAATACAGAAAAGGACCTAGTTTTGTTTTGTTTTTCCATATAAACACCCGATCCTTTTTTTTTTTAATTTGCGTGAGTAAAGTTGACACACAATGTAACATTAGTTTTGTAGGTGCTCAGCATTGAAGTTCAACATCTCTATATGCTATGCTGTGCTTACCACAAATGGAGTTATTTTTTTTTAAGCACATTTGAGGTTTATCTTTTCCTCACTGACTGATCCTGCTTCCTCTATATGACAAGTTTTCATAAGTGTGTTCCTAAACTTTATATTCTATTTTGATTTATCTGTTTATTTACCCCTATGCCAATATTATAGTCTCAAATCATTGTAAGTCTTTTTTTTTTTTTTTTTCAACGTTTATTTATTTTTGGGACAGAGAGAGACAGAGCATGAACGGGGGAGGGGCAGAGAGAGAGGGAGACACAGAATCGGAAACAGGCTCCAGGCTCTGAGCCATCAGCCCAGAGCCTGACGCAGGGCTCGAACTCACGGATCGCGAGATCGTGACCTGGCTGAAGTCGGACGCTTAACCGACTGCGCCACCCAGGCACCCCTCATTGTAAGTCTTAATAGCTGGTAGGGTAAATCTTTCCTTCTCTTCCTCTTATTCCAGGTTGTCATCTATTTGTTCGCAAAGATTTTTTGAGCACCTACTGGGTGCCAGGCACCGCTCCAGGGTATGGAGTTGAACAAAATAGATAAACATCTCTATTGTCATGGAGCTTACATTCCGTTGGAAGTTTTGCCCTTCATCCTTCTGTATTAATCTTTGAATCAGCTTGTCAAATTCTTTGAAAACTTTTCTGAAGCAAAAAAGCCTTTTGGAATGTTTTATGGAGTTGTATTGAATTTATTTAGTATTTAAGAAGAATTTCCATCTTGTGCCTTTTGAGATTTCCTGGCTCATAAAGATGGCAAAGCTCTCTGTTCTTGTATGTTCTTGGGTAATGGCTTTTGTTGTAACTGGAAATGGCATTTTCTTTTCCTTTTTATTTCTAAATAGTTATAAACTTACAAGAAGTTGCAAAAGTACTGCCAGGAGGCCTCTGTGGCCATCACCTAGCTTCTCCCAGTGGCCACATCTCAAATAACTACAGTACATTATCAAAACAAGCGATTGTACTTTAATATCATACAATTAACTAGACTGCAGACCTTACTTGGATTTCACCGGTGCTGGCACACACTCCTTTTTCACTATGCCTTCATGGATAGTCCTGTGACATTTTATCACATATTTAGATTTGTATAAACACCACTGCAATTAAGTACTATCACCACAAAGGATCTGTCTCTCTCTCTTTTTTTTGTCAAACGTTTGTTTATTTTTTGCGAGAGAGACAGAGTGCGAGTGGGGGAGGGGCAGAAAGAGAGGGAGACACCGAATCTGAAACAGGCTGTTAGCATAGAGCCCCACGTGGGGCTCCAACTCACGAACCACGAGATCATGACCTGAGCCGAAGTCAGATGCTTCACCGAGTCGCCCAGGTGCCCCCAAGGATCTCTGTCTCTCTTGTTACCTCTTCATCATCACACCCTTGCCTGATTTCCCTAGTTTCCTTGGCAACCACTACTCTGGTCTCCATCTCTAAGCTTTTGATATTTCTGAAGGTCATACAGATGCAATCATAGAGTGTGGAACCTTTTCCTCTCAGCATAATTCCTTTAAGATGCACCCAAATTGTTACACACGTCAACAGTTTGTTCCTTCTTATTGCTGAGTATTATTCCATTGTATAGATAAGCCACATTTTGTTTAACCATTCACCCATGGAAGGACATCTGGGTTGTTTCCAATTTGGGGACTTTACAAATAAAGCTGGTATGAACATGCACGTACTAGTTCTGTGAACACATTTTCGCTTCTCGGGAGTCATTTACAGATTGCATGGTAAGTGTATATGTAACTTTTTAAGAAACTGCTCTCTATTTTCCAGAACAGCTCCACCATTTTGCTCTCCTACCAGCAGTGGATAAAAGACCCGGCTCCTTACTTCCTTGCCAGTATTTGGTATTATCATTTCTTTTTTATTTTAGCCATTCTAATATGCGTGTAGTGATATCTCATCATGGTTTTAAGTTAGCATTACCCTAATGTCTAGGGATGTTGAACATCTTTTCATGTACTTCTCTGAACTGACATATTTTAAAATTACATCTTTTATTATAATGATACACAGCAGGATGGTCGAATTTTTGCATGTATCGATCTCTATTTATCAACCATACTCAACTTTCTAATTAGTTACAATAGTTTATAGATGATCTTGAATTTATTGGTCACAAAAATGACAATTTTTGTCTTTCTTTCTTATTTATATCTCTCATTTCTTCCTCTTATCCAATTGTTCCTAATGCATCTCTAGAATTATTGTTCCTGACTTTAATGGGAATGTTTCCAATATCTCACCATTAAGTATGATGTTGATTTTTGGCACAAAATATTTAGGAACTATCCATTTGCTCCAATATTACTAAGAAATTTTTCAAACATCAAAAATATATGGTGAATTTGTCAAATATCTTTTCAGTCTCTTCAGAGATGATCATGTCTTTGCCACTTTGATCTCTCAACCTATGTAATTATAATATAGCTTTTTTTGAGAGAGAGAAAGAGAGGCACAGAGAAAGGGGGGGACAGAGGATCCAAAGGGGGTTCCATGCTGACAGCAGTGAGCCCGATATGGAGCTCGAACTCATGAACTGCGAGATCACCACTTGAGCCAAAGTCAGACGCTCAACCAACTGAGCCACCCAGGCACCCCTATAATATAGCTCATTACTATTAAACCATTCTTGCCTTTTTGGTATAAGGTTAATTTGGTTGCAGTGTGTTGTTCTTTTAAAGTGCTTCATTATTCTATTCACTAAAACTTTAAAGATTGTTTTGTATTAGTACTTACAAATAAGCTTGGTTTGTTTCCTTTTTGCTGTGCCTTTTGGTCAGGATGGCCACCGATGCTATGATGACTTTACAAAAAGCATTTGGATGTTTTCCCTTTCTGTGCGAGGTAACAGTTTAAATGGAATTGGAGTTAACCCTTTCCTAATGACTCGAGATAACACACCTGTGAATCACTTGCACCTGGGGTGGGGGAGCTCTTTGCCTGCATGCCAGGGGGGGTCATGTCATTCCCCTGCTTGAGATGTTTCAATGGCTTCCCATTGCTCTTGGAATAAAATCTGATTCCTTACTGGCCTTCAAGACCCTGCACGACCTGGTTCAGGTCTGCTAACACTTCCTGTCTACAGTCTCCTACTGTTCACTGCACTCCAGCCACATCTGGCCCCTTTCTGTTCCCGAAACACCCCAGGATTGTTCCAGCCCAGAAAGCTTTGCACTTGCTGATTCCTCTGCCTGGAATGCTCATTCAACTGTTATATTGAATGGCTTATTCTCATCCTTCAGGCCTTGCTTCGAACAAGCCCTCCCTCCCATCCTATTTAGAGTGAGGTCCCTTAGTTCCCTTTGATCATTCTATGTTTCCTTACTGTATCACTCATTATGCTCTGTAATTGTCCTGTTAACTTTTTTACTTGCCTATTGTCTGCTATGCTATCTTCCATCCCACTGTTGACTCTGAGCTCCTTTGAGTTCTCTCGGAACCTTGCCTGTCTCATTCATAGTGCATAGCAGACAGTCAAACACACACACACACATACACACACATGCACACACATAAAAAATATTGTTGACTGAATGAATCGATCAGAGGCCCAGTGATGGCAACCCTGGGAAGAATAGCAGTACTATTGTCAGAAAATAGCTAAGGAATCGGCTAGGGTGGAGATTAGGTTTGTACACGTTTCATTTTAGATGATAACAAAGGAGCCAAGTGGAAAGTTTCGATAGGCATCTGGAGATATAAGAATGGAGTGAACTGGAAAGGGTTATAAGTGTAGATTTGGCTTTTCCTTAACCATCTGTTAATGTACTCAATTACTCATCCACTAATGTACATGTCTCTTCATCCACCCATCTATGAATCCATTTATTCATTCATGGGTTTAGATCACAGACTTTGGAGTAAACCATGAGCCAAACCCTGGGTTCCAGGGATACGTGACCACTGGACAGTGTCTGTCCTCAAAGAGTGTAAGTCTGGAGGGAATTGGGAGAGTAGTGGACATAAAGTAATAACAGACCGTAGTAAGCACTGCTGTGAGGTAGCCACAAGTGTACCTTGTGAGTGAAAGTGAACAATTTAATCTTGAGGGCATGCCAAAAATTAGGGACGATTGGAGAGGAGGAGGTGACAAGAGCTGACAAGCAAAGGAAGAGGTGTGTCAGGGTCATAAAGGGAGAAAGAGGAGAGAAATTATATCATAGTAGAAGAAACTTAGGCTTTAGAGTCCGAGTGACCACACTTTGAATCCCAGCCCTGCTTCTTACCAAGTGGGTAATTTTGGAGAAATGATTTACCCTCTCTGAGCCTCAATTTTCTCCCTGGAAGATAGATGCCAACCCCAAAGCCACGCAGAGTAGATCCTGCCAGATACATAGTAGGCACTCATGGATAATGGCTGAATGGTGGTGATGGGGGTGGGGGTGGGGATGGCGGTAACTGGAAGACAGTTTAGAAAACTTACTGCTTGTTTGTTGAGCAGCATCTGACTTAGATTTCTTGAGACATTGCCCCCGGAATTGAAGAAGCCACATGAAGTTTCGGTGGAGGGTGGAAGTGGGCCAAGTTTGTGCTGCCATCTTTTGCAGGCTGACTGCCGTTTTGATGGAGGCTGGATACCAGCCATCTGCTTTCTGTAAGGAAAATGCATTAGCCACAATCCATTTGCTGGATTTGCTGACTCAAAATCTTTCATGATGACTGCTGAAATTAAGTACCTACCTTTCTTTTTTTTTTTCTATTTTAAAAGACATGCCTTCCTGCTGCGCTTAAATAGTAGGGTCAAGTGCAATGGTTAGGGGAAGTAGTGTTTAGTTAGAATCGATATTCTCTTGGTGAATATGGGGGACTGTGGCTTGGAACTTGGTGGAGAGGATTACACATTCTGCCTTCCACCCCTCTGGAGTGGCGGAGCATTCCAGGTGGGTAAGGGAAAACAGAAGCTGGCAGGAAAATATAAATATTTCTGTCAAGCAGGCCTTCAAGGGTGATAGTGGCACCTGCTTTAAGTCCCCAGAACTGTGCCCAAGATCTACCAGCTATGTGGTAAATAGACCTCCCATCCCCTTTCTCCTATAGGATTGGCATCCTGATGCCCTGGTGTCAAGGTCCTAAAAAGGGAAGGAAGCCAGGACATGGGTGGCCAAACTCCATGACTGGTGAGATTGTGGGTTCAGAAATGGCTGGAGAGAAGGCAACTCCTCTCTATCAAGTGCCTACAGACTGCCAAGCATTATGCTAGTGGCTTCATGTTTGATCCTCACAATAGCCCATGAGTTAGTACTATTCAACTCATTTTGCAGATGAGGAAACGAGTGACTTGCCCCCAATCATGGAACTAATTCAAGACGGAGCCAACATATGAACCCACGCCTTTCTGACCCCAAAGCCTCCACTCCTCATGATACAGCCCTATGAGGTTGGAACGCTGGGGAAATGAAAAGGGGACTGAGCTGTGGGAGAACCAACAGCTCTGATCTCTTGCCACTTAGTCAGCTCAGGGCCTTAAGTCCTTCAAGGAGCCAAACTTCAAGAGAGCTCGGTCTGAGCCAGAACTTACAGAGTGGGGGCAAGGTGGGCAGGAGGGTGCAACGTGGAGGTGGCCATGGGGGCAGGGGGATTGCTCAGAATTTCCTGACTTCCTCCTCCCTCAAAGTCTCTTCTTGTTGTCACTCTTTGGCACAATAGGGGTGGCCTTGATGCCCGTGTATGTGAGCTGCTGGAAGCCCCCGGACCCCGGCCACCCAGCTCTGCTGTGAGCTCAGCCCTCTCTTTGCAGAGAGCCAAGGATATTTTAATGGTCTCATGGCTTCATGGCTTGGGGCCCATGAGCTTTTTCAGAGCTTACACAAATACAGAATAGTTAAGCCCTGGGAAGAAAACTACACTGGCTCCAAAGCGTGAGCAGAAAAACAGCAACGTCAGAATGAACAAATGTTTCATTAAAATGTCTGCAAGTGCAGTATTAATGCCAACCAGTCATGGGCGACCCAAACCAATTCTTGTTTCGTTATAATAAGTATAGTTAAGTTCAAGTTACAAAACAAAAGGAGTGACTTGCTCTTCACCAAACTCGAAATTACAAAAAATCCTTTTCAAAACATTTATGGCAGTAAATGGTATTTGATGCAAGAGAAGTTTACTATGCTTGCCGTGATGAGAATGGTCTCTAGTCGCTGAATGCCTTAGAAGGACTCTGCCGGCCCTACAGGGCAGGGTCCCTTTGGGTCACAGGGCTGGCCACAGAGGAGGGAAGCTGCAGCTGGTCTCTTGGCGGAACTGGGGATCACGATCCAGTAGGCAGGGACGTAGGTGGGGACGGGGTGGGGGGGCGGCATCTGCCATCAGCAGCTGTGGTCTCTTAGGAAATACTGGAGAAGGACAGCTGATGGGCAGCACACAGTGGCCCCAAACACCCGTATGTATCTGCTCTTCCGGAGCGGGTAAGCAACGCGCTCAACATGGGTTCTAACAGCGCCCTCTGGTGGCGGCTGTGTGTGTGTGTGTGTGTGTGTGTGTGTGTGTGTGTGGAAGCGGCTGGCTGGGGCCCTCCTGGAGCCAGAGAGACCAGGGAGGAGGCCGCAGCTGGGTCCAGTGAAGAGGTGATGGGAGTCTGGGCTGCACCGGGGGCAGTGGAGACAGAGGGAAGAAGATGGACTTGAGAGATGTGCCTGAGGTAGAAATGGCAAGACTTCCGGAATAACCGGATGCGGAAAGAAGGAGAAGGAAGAGTTCTGGTAACTCCAGAGCCCCAGAGGGGTTGGCGGTGGTGCCAGTGCTAGCCAGGGAATGCGGGAGGAGCAAGCGTTTGGTAGATGCTGATGGCAATTCACATCATGCAAACTTACTAGGCTTGAAGGGGCGTGTGGTATGTCCACAGGAAACCATCCAGGGTGCAAAGTGACACGCTGGCTTCAGGAGGTGGGCCCCAAGTGAAGGCGCAGATGAGGGCACCCACCCAGACAGAGCATGTTTATTTCACCAGAGGACCTTTCACCTTGGGCTTTCTCCTAACACACCGCCCATTCATTCCATGCACAAAGCCTCTGCTGATGTTCACCGTCTGGCAGAGAATGAGGCGTGAATGAAGGAAGCTGAGCTGTGTGGTGGCAGGGTCCCCATCGCGAGTGCTGTGGGTCTCTGCTTCAGCCTGATGGGTGGGGGAGGGGCCGTAGCAGGCCCCCTGGTGGAAGTGACGTCTGAACTGAGTCTGGAAGTCTGAGAGGGGGGGGTAAATATGGAAGGCATTCTAGCAGAGAGAGGAGCAGGCTAGCTCATGGAGCCCAGATTATTAGCTGAGGGTTTTGTTGTGGCTGTTCAGGGGAGTAAGAGAAAAGAAAGGGTTCAGAACCAAGACTTACTCAACCCCGACAAGGGGCTGTGTTAGTTTTCTAACACTACCGGAGCAAATGACCACAAATTTGGTGGCTTAAAACGACACAAGTGTATTCTCTCACAGCTCTGGAGGTCAGAAGTCTGAAATTAGTCTCACTGGGCTAACAGCAGGGCATTGATCGACAAGATTCGCTCCTTCTGAGGCCCGAGGGGGGATCTGCTATCTTGCTTTTTCAGCTCCTTGTGACTGTCTGTGTCCTGGGGCTCATGAACCTCCCTCCATGTTCCAGGTTCACTCTAGCCTGTGCCTCAATCATCACCTCTCCTCCTGTGACTCTCACCCCTGCGTCCCTCATATAAGGACCTCTGTGATCATGTCGGGCCCACTTACATAATACAGAACAATCCAGGGTAATCACAAACTCTTCGATAATCACACCTGAATAGTCCTTTTTGCCACGTTCACAGTTTCTGGTGCTGACAATGTGGTCATCTTTGGGGGCCATTAATTCAGCCTGTAGATGCCCAAAACATACGTCATCACCAGGGCACAGAGAGCCACACTTAGACCCTGGGAGCCTGTCTGATCCAAGACCCAGGCTTTTAGTTCCTACCCCTGGCTGATTCCACTGCAAGTCCCGTGTGGAATCTGGCCACTGCCCCTGAGCTCAGAGATTACTTACTTTCTAATTAAATTGTATTCCCACAATTAGGCAAACAGGGGTGGGGACTGTAGGGTTGAACACAGCTAAATGGGCTCTTCTCAGAGCAAAACTCACAGCAGGACTTCTCAGAGCCTTTATCATGTTGTGTACTCTGACTCTCCAAATTCAACTCATCACGAAGCTTTTCTGAGATAGCAACGTTATCTCAGAACACAGTTTGGGCAGTGCTGCATAGACCAGGCTACTTCCTGGGGTGTCAAAGAAGGTGTTATTTAAACCAAGAGGAGACAACAATACAAAGGCTGGGGAGTGGACATTCCAGGCAGAAGGGACAGTGTGCATAGAGGCCCCCAGGTGGGAGGGGATGGCATATTTAAGGAAGTGAAAGAACGAAAGGAGAGTAGTATGGCTAAATCACAGGCACACGGATGGAGAAGAGAAGTTTGGCAGGGGAAGCTACCAGAAAGACCAGATCGCACAGGTACTGGTGGGTCATGGTGAAGAGTTTCGAAGGTATCATGTAGGTGTTATGCATGGAATTTGCATAATAAACACAATAACAACACTGTTTGAAAATTTGACTACAAGAGGGTAAGTCCTGCTCCCAGTGAGCAGAGCAGTGGCTGATAAACAGAACAGGAGCACCTGCCAACCATTTGCTGAGTGAAGAAAACAGTAAGAGGAGGAGGAACATCAGTACAGAGGCTACCGTAGTAGTGCCTGCAGATGATGGTCTGGGAGACGGAGAATGGACGTGGGACAGGTAAGGGAGATGCGTTTTGGAACTAGATGTGACAGGAGTTGCTGATGGGTTGAAGGGAGGGCATAGATAAGGGAGGAATCTAGAGGTCTCCTGGGTTTCTGCCTCAAACAACTGGGCAGATGATGTGCCGTTTTCTGTGCAGGGGGAGACTGGCAGAGGCTAAGGGATATGGTATGGGGGGTCGGGGCAAGAGACCCAGGAGTCCGCTCTTGAACATGCCAGGTATGAGAGGCCTTTGGGATATGTGGGCACGGACATCAGGCTGACAGTCTGGAGCCCAGAAGAGAGGTACAGGTGGAAGTGGCAGCCATGTCATGAGCCAGGTCACCCAGGGAGAGTATGAATGAAGGGAGAAGAGGGCCGGGACCCACGTGGGTCCATAGCGGTCTTAAAGCCAACAAAAACCAACAAAAACCAACCCAGCCGAACAAGGTCATGTTAGTGTGGTGAGCTGGAGAAGTCTGTTTCAGCTCCCTGGGTTTGCTTCTTCCTCTGTATAATGAGATGATAATTCTCATAGGTCTCATAGGACCCTACCCCAAAGCCCCGGACACACAAGGAGGGGCTCAACAGATGACAAAGCCCCAGGATGGCCCCGCTTTCTCCGTTCTGACAAGACCAGAAAAGAGACAGACTTAGCTCTTCTCCAGCCGAAGCCAGCAGAAATAGGTCCCTTAGCCATCTCGATGAGTTAGTCCCCCTCAGAGCTTTGCCGATTCTCCAGGCTTCTCCAGAGCACTGGCCAGCAGGGCCCTGCCCTAGAAGGGAAGTCCATGCTGCATGCAGCTCCTCAGAATGACCACGTGAGGGAGCGCCTCCTCAAGGCTGGTGCTTGCTGACTCTCTCTTCCTCTCCCCTCCCCCCATCCCCCGCCCCCCGCAACTCCCTCTCCTCCTCTCCCTCCCTTTCCCTCTTCTGTGTCTTTCATCAAAATTTCCCTCTCATCTTCTCTGGGCCACACTCTGTCTTCCATACTGAGGACACAGAATTCCTGAGCCTGAGAATTTCATGAACTGTTCAAGAAAGGAAGCCAATTAGAATCATGGAATAGAGAGTGTGATGTAGGGGCTCTGGAGTAAGAAAGGCCCAAACGGAACCTTCATTCTGCTTCCTGAGGGCTGTGAGATCTCAGGCAGGTCCCTGCACCGCTCAGAGCTGTGATGACACCTGCAACTGCGTTGGAGGGTTGTGAGGATTATGTAAAATGTCAGTGTTCATATGTGTGAATTAGCAATACCAATAGCACCTACCTTGTAGTGTTGTCTTGAGAATTCAATGAAACAATACATATAGATCTCTTACTTCACACGTGGCACTCAAAAATGCTAGCTCTTTAGTAAGTATTAATATTAGGACAACTCAGAGTAGGCCCTTAGTGTCAATTCTTTCTCTTACACCTCTAACCCCAGCTCTACTTTATACATGTAGAAAGTGAGGCCCACGGAGGGTCTGTGCTTTCTCAAAGTCACCTAGGCAATGAGGCACAAGGCGGGGACCACTCCACGTCTTTCTTCTGTGCCAAGCATAAAGCCAGCAGCAAGAGGCCACCAGGATGGCAGAGCAGACAGGGCCTTGTCCACCCAGGTGGGAACTCAGCACCTAGCAGCTGATGGAGTCCTCTGCACAGCACCCACTTGTAGCAATTAGCTGTGGTCTCAGGTCCATTTGGTTATTTCTAGTTAGACAATTCAGCCTGCCGGCTGAGGGCTCTGAGGCATTTAAGGCCTTTTACCGAGTGGCCCTAATTTAACTTCTAATTCCATGCTTGTCACCCTCCCTTCCCTCAACACTTGATGTTTCAGATACTTTCATTCATTCATTTATTCTATAAATATATGCGTGTCTACCATGTGCCAAACCAAGGAGGGCTTGCTACTCACAGGCTTGAAAGAGCAAGGGGAGGGAGCTACCACTGGAGCCCGGGGGAGTGGTTATAAGGAGTGGGTCACCTGTTTGGAGCTAAGACCTTTAGTGGAGGGATGCAGCCAACCCATGGAGACCCAGAGGGAGGGAATGGAAGGAAACCCCTTTGCTGATGATGAACATAGGGGACCAAGGGAGTGTGTGTCTCAAAGATAGGCAGGTTGCCGTACTGAGAGCCTAGTGTGAACATTTACAGAGAGGTGGAAACAATAAGAAAGAGTGAAGTGGAAATACTAGAATGAAAAAAAACATACATGAAGTGCTTTTCTGAATGCATCAGAAGACTCCATACATCGAAAGAAAGGATCAATGAACTTGAAGATAGGTCAATAAGAAATTACCCAAACTGAAACACAAAGAAATAAAGGAGTAAAAACAAACGAACAAACAAACAGAAGAGAGTCTTCAAGAGCTGTACAATATCAGTCTAACATCCATGTAATTGAAATCCCAGGAGAAGAAATAACAGACCAGAACAAATATGTAAACAGATAGGCTGACCATTTTCTAAAAATAATGAAAGATATGAAATCATAAATCCAAGAACATAGAGAATCTCAACAGAATAATTTTTTTAAAAAATCTAGACAGTGGGGCGCCTGGGTGGCACAGTCGGTTAAGCGTCCGACTTCAGCCAGGTCACAATCTCGCGGTCCGTGAGTTCGAGCCCCGCGTCGGGCTCTGGGCTGATGGCTCAGAGCCTGGAGCCTGTTTCCGATTCTGTGTCTCCCTCTCTCTCTGCCCCTCCCCCGTTCATGCTCTGTCTCTCTCTGTCCCAAAAATAAATAAAAACGTTGAAAAAAAAATTAAAAAAAAAAATCTAGACACCTTCTATTAAAACTGCTAAAAACCAAAGGTAAAGTGAAAATATTAAAGGCAGCCAGGGGAAAAGATACATTACATACAGAGGAACAAAGATAAGAATTACATCTTTGAAGAGCTAAGAAAGAAAAAAAAACTGTCAACCCAAAATTCTATAACCAGTGAAAACAGCTTTCAAAATTAAAAAAAAAACAAACAGATTTTGTAGACAAACAAAAGCCAGGAAATTAATTCCCAGCAGACTTGTGCTATAAGAAACATTAAAGAAAGTTCTTTAGGCAAAAGGAATATGATACTGACAAAAGCTTGGGTTTACACAAAGAAAGAACTCCAGAAATGGTAAAAATGAAGGCAAATAGAAAATACTTTCAGGGCTCTCTGGGTCCACAGTCATATCATTTGCAAGGAATAGACTTATCCCATTTCTCCCTAATTCTTGTGCCTCTTACTGTTTTCTCTTCTCTAACTGCTTTGTCTAGTGCCTCCAGTACAACGTTGACAAGTAGAGGGCCTCTTTGGTTTATTGCTGACCTTAGTGGAAATGTCTCTAGTATTTCTCCATTAAGTAAAATTCTAGCTTTAGGAGCAAAGTATATATTTTATGATACTAAAAAGACACTTACCAATTCATTCTATGGCGAGTTATATTAAGGGCTTTTTCAGCATCTATGGAGATAATCACATGATTTTCTTCTTAAATCTATTAATCTGTTATATTAATGCTTTCCCTAATCCCAACCTGTTCATGGTAATGTGATGGAATGTTTTCCAATATTTTCTAATATTTCTAATATTTTCTTTAAATACTTGGCATTAATATTCATAAGCAATTCAATAAGTCTGTAGTTCCCTTTTTTGCATACTGCTTTCTTTAAAAAAATTTTTTTTTAATGTTTATTTATTTTTGAAGGAAAGAGAGACAGAGTGTGAGCATGGGAGGGGCAGAGAGAGAGGGAGACACAGAATCCAAAACGGGCTCCAGACTCTGAGCTGTCAGCACAGATCCGGACATGGGGCTCGAACTCACAAACCATGAGATCATGACCTGCGGTGAAGTCAAGTGCTTAACCAACTGAGCCACCCAGGCATCCCTGCATACTGCTTTCTAAAAAATTGCTTAAATATCCATGTTATACTTACTATATAAGAAAAAATTTGGAAGTTTTTTTTTTTTAGAGCTTTATTTATTTATTTTTTAACGTTTATTTATTTTTGAGACAGAGAGAGACAGAGCATGAACGGGGGAGGGTCAGAGAGAGAGAGGGAGACACAGAATCTGAAACAGGCTCCAGGCTCTGAGCTGTCAGCACAGAGCCCCACGCGGGGCTCAAACTCACGGACTGCAAGATCATGACCTAAGCCTAAGTCGGAGGCTTAACCGACTGAGCCACCCAGGCGCCCCAGTTTTTTTTTTTTTTTTAAAGGTTTGAAACAATCTATGGAGTATTGGGACTATCTGGTCCCTAAAGACTTGGCAAAATTCTCCTGTGAAACCATCAGAATGCGGAGTGTTTCGTGAGGAAATTCCTTGATAATTTTCTCTGTTTCTTTTATGGAAATTAATCTATTTAATCGTTCTATCTTTATTTAGGTCAGTTTGGTAAATTACATTTCCCCAGGAAACTATCAATTTCATCCAAGAATGCAAATTTATTTGCAATGAAGTTTGCACCATAGTTTCCTTTGAATTTCAAAATGTATTCTGTTCAATTATCTCTCCACTGTCCTTTCTCATTTTGTGCTTGTGTGGCTTATCCCTTTTCCTCTTGATTACATCAACTGGTAGTTTATTTCATTGATTTCTTTAGAAAACAAAAATTTTAATTTATTAATTAGATCTATTCTTTCTCTAATCTCTATTTCATTAATTTCTGCTTTTACCTTTATTTTCTGCCTTGTGTTTTCTTTTGGGTGTCTCTATTGCTATTTTACTAGATATTATGACCCGAGAACTTAATCCAGTTTTTCTTTCTTTCATTTTTATTCACATATGCGTTTGTTCAAAATGAACTGTGAGTTCAACATTTTATGAACTGCAACGTTTTAAGAGAGATTGTTTGGAACTTGTTAAGATAATTTGAAAATGTATATGGATGAGTGAAGGGGTAATCATAGCCTGGACAATTTTTTTTTTTAATGTTTATTTATTTTTGAGAGAGAGCACAAGTGGGCCAGGGGCAGAGAGAGAGGGAGACAGAGGATCTGAAGTGGGCTCTGTGCTGACAGCAGAGAGCCCAATGTGGGGCTCGAACTCACAAACCCGAGATCATGGCCTGAGCCAAAATCAAGAGTCAGATGCTTAACTGACTGAGCCACCCAGGCACCCCTAGCCTGGACACTTCTAAGATAGAAAAACAAGAAGGAGACTCATGCTCCCAGAGATGAGAACTAACAGTTAACATGGTGTGGCACTGGCTGAGATGAATTCATTTATCGATGGGAGAGAACAAAAGCCCTGAGTCAGACCCGGAATGCTGTGGTACACACGACAGAGGTGATGCACTATACCATCGAGGAAAGGGGGGAGTGTTCAACAAATGGAACTGCAAAAGATGATCATCTATGTGTTAAAAACCAAAAGTGGAACCTGACTCATACTGTGTAAGAATCCAGATGAATTAAGAACTTACACATGCAAAAGAAAACTTGAAATTCTTAGTAGAAGATACAGAGAGGAAGAGGTTTCCCAAATCACACCAAGCAATGTCTATGGAATAAAAGACAGATAAGCACAGCTATTTTAAAATTAAAAATGTTTGTTCATCAAATGACACTTTAAAAGACAAGCTAAATGTTGGGAGAAGAGATTCACGATATAGGCAACCAATAAAGGACTAGTAGCATAAGTGCCTAATTTAAATTCAGACAAAACCCCCAAACAGTGCTGTAGAGAAATGGGCAAAAATTAAGAATGAGCTTTTTAAGGTGACTCGGTGGCTCAGTCGGTGGGGCGACCAACTCTTGATTTCAGTTCAGGTCACGATCTCACCGGTTGTGAGACGGAGCCTCACGTTGGGCTCTGTGCTGACAACACAGAGCCTGCTTGGGACTCTCTCTCTCCCTCTCTCTCTCTGCCCCTCACCTGGTCACATGCATGCTCCCCCTCACCCTCATTCTCTCTTGTCAAAAATAAATAAATAAACTTTAAAAAAAAAAAAAAAAAAAGAGCTTTTCCCAGAAAAGGAAAAGCCTACGAATAAAGGCATGTTTACCATTAGTGATCAGGAAATGCAAATCAAGACCACAAGATATCGCTTCACAACCCTAGCAAAAAATAATAATAATAATAAGTCTATTCGTACAAGGCTCAGAGAGGGTCTGCATCTATGAGATCTCTCACATATTCCCAGAATGTAAACTGATGCAATATTTTGGAAAATGGTTTGGCTCTACTCCCAAGCTTGAGTGTTCACAGACTCTTTGGCCCAGCCGTCCCTCTGGCTGTGCTGAGACCGTGGGAGGGTCAACCCGCATAGAGACAGAGGGACCAATAAGAAAGCTGGCGTCAGGGAGCCTGGGTGCCTGGGTGTCTCAGCCGGTTAAGCATCTGCTCTTGATTTCAACTCAGGTCCTGATCTCATTGTTCCTGGGTTTGAGCCCTGTGTTGGGCTCTGTGCTGACAACATGGAGCCTGCTTGGGAATCTCAATCTCTCTCTCTCTCTCTCTCTCAAAATAAATAAACTAAAAAAAAAAAAAAGTCGATGTCAGGTCAATCAAAGAGGCTGGCTGTGGGCGTGTAAAGCAGGTTTCTAATACAAGGCATACTGAAATCAACAAAAGACTACAACAAGAACTGCACAGAAAACAAAATCCGAATGGCCAATAAGCATATTAAAATGTGCTCAACCTTATTTGGCATTACAAAAATCCTATAACCTCTATGAAGTCCCTCCATGCACTCACTACAGTGGTTAAAAGGTCGAGGAGGATGTGAAGCAAGCAAGCATGTGGGGCTGTAGGAGAGGAGGTGTATACAACTGCCTTGGAAAACTAGTTGGCTTTATACCAGGAGACCCAGCATTCTTTTCCCATGCACACATTCCACAGAAATACACACCAATGTGCACCAAAAGACAGGTACAGAAATACCCACACTACTGTACGAGATATAGAACAGTTGCTAAGAGAATAGATCCCAAGAGTCTTTATCACAAAGAAAAATTGTTTTCTTTCTGTTGTGTCTGTATGAGGGGATGATTGATAATTAATCCTGTTGTGCTAATCATTTCACAATATATGTCAATCAAATCATCAGGCTGTGTACCTTAAACTTATACAATGATGCATGGCAAGTGTTTCTCAATAAAACTGGGTTGGAGGGGCGGAGACTGTCCAGAGCAGTACAACTCATCACATTCAGAAAACAGGTGACAACCTGAATGCCTCTCAGCAGTAAACTGGATAAATTGTGGCATACGCACCCAGTAAATCCTATATGGCCATGGGACCAAACGTACTACAAATGCAATCTGGGGCCAAAGAAGGCAGTCCCCAAAGAGTATACCCTGTAAGATTCACTTTTCATGAAGTTCAAAGTGAGATAAGGACCGTGGTGGCCTACAGGGAGGAGGAGAGTGGCTGGCCAAGGTGCTGATCGTGTTCCATTTTTTTTTGCTCAGAGTGGTAGTTCCGTAAGCGTGTTCACTTTGTGAAGGCATGTCACTCTGCCCAGGATCTGTGCATTTTACTGTACGTTTGATACACTTCAATTCAAAATGCAGGAGAGCTTTAGGAGAATTGACCAATGGATGTGGATGGAGGGGGAAAGAACGAGTCTGGTGTGACTAAGGTTTTAGCATGAGGAGCCAAGTTCGTGGAGTTATCCTTCACTGAGATGGCAAAGAGGAGAGGAGAGGTTGGCGGGGGCAGGTAAGGAGAATTCAAGTTCAGTTTTTAGACGTTCTATGATGGAGGCGTCCGGCAGGCTCTCAAGTGAAGATGTCAAGTAGCCACCTAGATATTCAAGTCTGGAGCCCCAGGGGGAGAGCAGAGCTAGAGACGGAGATCTGAAAGCCTTCATCGTATAGGTAGAATACAAGGCCACGAGGGTGGATGAGATCTCCAAGGGAGAGCGCGTAGAGAGGAGAGAGAAGGTCCAAGGACTGAGGGGACAGGAAGGTGCTCAAACATGTCATCGGGTAAAGGATGAGAGCCACAAAGGAGACAAAGGAGCAGCCAGAGAGGCAGGAAGGAAACCAGGAGAGTGTGCCATCCACAGGCCAGGTGATTTCAAGGAGGAGGGAGTAATCAACCGTGTCTCAGTCTGCTGATGGGGTAAGAAGAGATCTGAGAATTGACCCTAGACTTAGCAACATGGAGGCCATTGTGGACTTCTGTCGAGGACAGTTCCAGGGAATGGTGGCGTCTGAAGTATGGGGCGGACAGAGAGGGGGGCGAAGGTGTGGCCCGCAGACAGCTCTCCCAAGAGTGTGCTGTGCAGGCAAGCTGAGAAATGAGGCAGAGGGGGAGGAGATGGTGGGGCCAAGGAATTTTTAGGTGAGCGCTATGACTGCACGTTTGTAGCGGGCGAGCCGTGGACATGACAGGAGAGAGAGGGGAGATAATTTCTGGAGCCAGCTCATCGGATACAGGAGGACAGGATTGCATTATTCTGCTTGGGGCAATCACCTTCCAAGTGAAGGGTAAGATTCGAACAAGCAGAGAGAAATCAGTAGCAGATAAGGCCCTGCCTGAGGAGGCAACTATCCTGGATAAGGCTGACACACTTCCTTTTTTTTTCCCCTCCCTTTAGCTAGACCCAGGGCAGGTGGATTCAAAGGTTTCTCCTCGGAAACAGGTCCCAGCCAGAGGCCTTGAGGCTGGGTGGGGCTGGGAAGGGCACACCCCTCCTCCCACCCCCCTACAAATGCTTACGCAACCTCCAGTGGCAACAAAAACCAGCCGGTGTCTCAGACACGACAGCAGTGCTCAGAGAAGCCTCTGGAGCCGGCGGAGGAGCCAGCATGGTGGAGTTTGCACCCCTGTTCGTGCCATGGGAGCGCCGGCTGCAGACCTTCATGGTCCTGCAGTGGGTCTTCTCCTTCCTGGCCCTGGGTAAGGAGAGATGGGCTGGGGGCTGGGAGACCACGGGCATCTGCCGCTTCGGGCGCACACAGTGCATCCATGGTGGAAAGACATCCGTTCGAAAGGGGGCTTTGCTGTGCTCAGAGCCCCTGCTCAGAGCGCCTGGAGGCTTTGGAGGGCGTGGCAGGGTGTGGGGGTAGGGTGGGGTAGAAGCCATCACCTGTGGCTTCCGGCAGGTTACCGAGCTTTCCTGGGGTGGGGGGTTCCACCTACTTTAGTACCGGGACAGAGACCCTGCCTCAGGCGGCCTGGTGGTGTGGGGAAGGATCTAGGTGATTGTGGGAAATTTCCAGGCTCCTCAGAGGGAATGGGTTTCTTTCCTTCCTTTCAGAGAGGAGGACACTGAGACCGGCAGGTGGGGAAAGAGAAGGGAACCAGGAAAGGACCCAGGGGAGTGAGCGGGGTCCCAGACAAGCCTGGGTCAGACTCTGGCTGGGCCACCGAGCATCCGCGTGACCTCGCTGGACCCACGCCTGACCTCTGTGGGCCTCTACTGCATCAGCTGTAGAATGGGAATACCAAAGCTGCCCTTGCCGGGCTGCTGTGGGGTGAAGTGAAGAACGCGTGCTTGCTCTGCCCAGCGCACATCTGGTCCAACCCCTGGGCTGGGATCCCACGGGAAACATGCGTAGGTTCCCCTACCCACCCTACCCCCACGGTAAGCGCGTTGATTGTGGCCAGGGAGACCACACTTGCCCCAACTGCCCTCTGCTGAAGAGGACATTTCTGAGGAAGGCCCAGGGCTGAGCATGGGAAGAGAGTGACTGGGGGCATGTGGGATTCTTCACCTCCTCTGCCAGCGCGAGACTGGGCAGGCACGGCTTCCCCAACGGCTGGTGTCCGCCTGTACATTGATGCAAGGTGTTACAATATGGGCATACTCTGTACAGGCTGGTCAACGGCCATTTCCCCCACACACACGCACCCCCAGCCCCCTCCACATACACCCCACACCCCCACACATACCAGGTGCTCCTGCAGAACCCCCTCACAATTCGGCAGCTGAAGGAATCACCCCTGGAAAAGCATGCCCTCCAGCACCCTACATCGCTTACAATTCATCTGTGTCTCTGTGCCAAGCGTAGTTAAACATGGAATATCCCTGGTTATCGCCGGTTACACAGACAAGTAGAGAAAGCGAGTACCCTAACTGCCCAAGGTTGTAGGGCCTGAGTCCCGGGCTCCTTCCAAGCCACAGGAAGAAAGGGAAGGAGGAGCAGAGAGAGGGGAGAGGGCAGAGGGCGTGGGAGCAGGTGAGGCTAAGAGACTAAAGGGCAGATAGAGCCTGGGGAAGGAGGCCCAGCCCAGGGCATGCTACAAGTTTGCTGGCTCCTGGACAAAGGTCACCGGGCGCCCAGAGGTGGGCTGTGGCCTAGGGATCACACAGAATGAGGTTCATCATGCACATGTCTCGCGTGAGCTTTATGAGCGTGATTGGGTTTGTCCTTGCCGCTGCACCCACCTTGCCTCCGCCCCCCAGCCCTGCAGGCCTGGGAAGTAGGAGCCTGGGAATGTCAGGAGCAGCACAGAGAGGTCAAGTAGCCCTGGGCCTGGAGGACTAGAGGGAGGACAGCTGAGAAAGGGGATCTGGGCTCACTGGTGCTAGGACAAGAAGGTTTTACCGTATCCCTTTTCCTGGGGGCGAAGGGGAGCTTCAGAAGGGCTTTAGGTAGGGGAGTGACAAGGTCTAATCTGTGTGCCAAAGGACTCTGTGGCTGCACGGTGGATGTATCTACAGTTTGGATTATGGGAGAATGGACTGATGGCTGGAGCAATCACTGCCTACATCAGGGGTCACCACATTATGGCCCATGGGCCAAATCCAGCCCACTGACTGTTTTTGTATTTGTAAAGTTTATGAGCTAAGAAGGATTTTCACATTTTTAAATGGTTGCATTTTAAATGGTTAGATCCCTATGTGATAGCCTCCAAGTTGCCTCTGGAGTCTCAAAGTCTAAGATATTTGTAACCTGTCCCTTCAAAAAAAAGATTGCCCACCCTGGTCTAGGGAGGCTGGCAGTGGGTGGAGAGAAATGGCCCCATTCAGAGCTACTTAGGAGATGGGTCCACAGGGCAGGATTGAAAGGCTGGCCCGAGAGTAAAGGCTTCCGGTGGAGGAGTAAAGACTGCACATTTACTGAACAGCTGGTAGATGCTGGTGTCAGAGGAGACATTCTGGGGAATGGCAGAAGCCAGAGAAGTGGCCGGAGAAGTCAACTAGGACTTGGCACTAAGGACTCAGGGCCAACAGCCGAATACCTCCCAAGTGGGTAACTTGCTTACTGTTCCCTTACCTCTCCTCTATAACTCACCCAGGAAGGTAAGCGCCATTCAAACAGCTCGTCTGTGTCCTCAGCGGCAACTCCTGCTCCTACAAGAGTCGGAGTCCGTGAATATTTGTTGAGTGAATAAATGGGAGCATGATGCTGCCAAAATGGTAGAGTTGAATCCTAGGTTCCATCCTCCCAGCTTGCTGTGTGACCTTAACCAATTGGCGTACCCTCTCTGGACCTTCGTAAAGTCAGGTTTAAAATGTTTCCTCTCAGAGTCGTGAGGATTAAGTGAAAGAAAGTGTCTCCCTTCCTAAGTGACCTGTAGCCTGGAGGTTTGTCTGCTGAGAGGAGTTGAAGGGTGAGCTGAGGGTGAGGGGGATGGTGGGTGTGGGGGAGATCTTTCTGGTCCGTTGCCAATGCCCTGTGTGTTTTATCTTAATGTCTTTTTCTGACCACAAAACTGATACGTGCTATTGTAAAACATTCAAACATAATGTGTGTCCTAAAAGCAATAGACTTCCCCAAATCCTACCCTCCAGATAGCCACTATTAGCCATTTGTTTTTATTCTCTCAAGCTGGTTTTTATTTTATTTTATTTTTTTTAACATTTATTCACTTTTTGACAGACACACACACACACACACACACACACACACAGACGCACGAGTGCAGGAGAGGGGCAGAGAGAGAGAGGGAGAGAGAGAATCCCAAGCAGGCTCCCTGTTGTCAGCACAGAGCCCCACGCGGGACTCAAACTCACCAACCATGAGATCATGACCTTAGCAGAAGTGGGCCGCTTAACTGACGAAGCCACCCAGGAGCCCCTCTCAAGCTGGTTTTCTTTTTTTTTTTTAATTTTTTTTTTCAACGTTTATTTATTTTTGGGACAGAGAGAGACAGAGCATGAACGGGGGAGGGGCAGAGAGAGAGGGAGACACACAGAATCAGAAACAGGCTCCAGGCTCTGAGCCATCAGCCCAGAGCCCGACGTGGGGCTCGAACTCACGGACCGCGAGATCGTGACCTGGCTGAAGTCGGACACTTAACCGACTGCGCCACCCAGGCGCCCCTCAAGCTGGTTTTCTTAAAGTGGGAGACACCTATAGAGACTTCTGATTTTGCCCAAGGGGAGAGGGGCCTAGCTGGGGTTCTTAAACTTTTTTTCCCCATTAAAAACTTTTAGTGTGGAAAAGGAAATAAATAAAATTTAACTCAAGCCTCCTGCCATCCTTGTCCCCTGTAGCCTATTTCCTTCCTCCAGAGCTATGGGCTCTTTTTCTCCTCTACACGTGTGCAGCCATATACAAGTGCTAACGTTCTTTTTCATATAAACGGTGGCATTTTATTCCCACTCTGCTACAACTTTCTCTTTCAAAGTTGTTATTAAAAAATATTTAAGGGGCACTTGGGTGGCTCAGTCAGTTAAGCGTCCGACTCTTGATTTTGGCTCAGGTCATGATCTCTCATGGCTTGTTGAGTTAGAGCTCCATGTCGGGCTCTGTGCTGATGGCACAGAGCCTGCTTGGGATTCTCTCTCTCTCTTGCTCTCTCTCCCACCCTCCCTCTCTCTCTCTCTCTCTCTCTGGCCCTCCCCAGCTCATGCTCTCTCTGTCTCTCTCAAAATACATAAGTAAACTTAAAACAAAAAATATTTAAGACAAACAGGTGACCAACCCACAAGCACTTAATGGTCCTTTCCCACCCCCTCCAGGAACCGCAAGGCCTAGGTGAGGATAAAGCACTGTTGAGGCAGAAACTGGCCCGCAGGTCTGGGAATGTGGGGGACGTGGGAGGGAGGGGCTGACCATGAGAGCAGCGACTCAGGGCTACCGTTTCTTCTAGTTTTCTTTTTTTTTTTTTAAACATTTGCTCTTTTCATCTTTTTTTTTTTTAATGTTCATCTAATTGTGAGAGACAGAACGTGACCAAGTGCATGCGGGGAAGGGGCAGAGGGAGAGGGGGGCACAAATCTGAAGCAGGCTCCAGGCTCTGAGCTGTCAGCACAGAGCGCGACGTGGGGCTCGAACTCAACAAACCGAGAGATCATGACCTGAGCCAAAGCCGGACGCTTAACCGACTGAGCCGCCCAGGCGCCCCTCTTCTCGTTTTTCAAGACATAGCAGATGTCAGGGTTTGTACGTGAGGCCTCCCCATTTTTCATTATTAGTAACCAGTTTAATAATATTTTAGAGTAAAGGGAAAAGGTGGAAGGAACCCAAGTGTCCATTGGTCCACTGACAGATGAATGGGATAAACAAAATGTGATATATACATGCAACGGAATATTTTCCAGCCAAAAAAGGGAGGGCCATTCTGACACATGCTGCTACAACATGGATAACACGAATGACCGTCAGGACGTTATGCCAAGTGAAATAAGCCAGTCGCAAAAAGACAAACACCTCATGATTCTTCTCATAGGAGGTTCCTAGAATAGTCCAATTTGTAGAGACCGAAAATCAAACAGCAGCTGGCAGAGAATGGGGGAGGGGCACGGGGAGTCAGTGTTGAACGGGTACAGCGGTTCAGTTTGGGAAGATGAAGAGGTCTGGAGATGGGCAGTAGGGATGGCTACTCAACGATGTGACTGAACTCATTGCCACTGAACTGTGAGCTTAGACACGGTTAAGGCGACAAACTTTATGTTACACATCTTTTAACCTCAATAACAATTTTTTTTGGCTTAACTTTATTTTTTATTTTTTAAAACTTACATCCTAATTAGTTAGTATATAGCAAAGCAATGATTTCGGTAGATTCCTTAATGCCCCTTCCCCATTTAGCCCATCCCCCCTCCCACAACCCCTCCAGCAACCCTCAGTTTGTTCTCCATATTTATGAGTCTCTTCTGTTCTGTCCCCCTCCCTGTTTTCATATTATTTTTTGTTTCCCTTCCCTTATGTTCATCTGTTTTGTCTCTTAACGTCCTCATAGGAGTGAAGTCATATGATTTTTGTCTTTCTCTGACTAATTTCACTTAGCATAATACCCTCCAGTTCCATCCACGTAGTTGCAAATGGCAAGATTTCATTCTTTTGGATTGCCGAGTAACACTCCATTGTATATATATATACCACATCTTCTTTATCCATTCGTCCATCGATGGACATTGGGCTCTTTCCATGCTTTGGCTGTTGTTGATAGTGCTGCTATAAACATGGGGGTGCATGTGCCCCTTCGAAAGAGCAAACCTGTATCCCTTGGATAAATACCTGGTAGGCAATTGCTGGGTTATAGGGTAGTTCTATTTTTAGTTTTTTGAGAAACCTCCATACTGTTTTCCAGAATGGCTGCCCCAGTTTGCGTTCCCCCCAGCAGTGCAAAAGGGTTCCTCTTTCTCCGCATCCTCGCCAACATCTGTTGTTGCCTGAGTTGTTAATGTTAGCCATTCTGACAGGTGTGAGGTGGTATCTCATTGTGGTTTTGATTTGTATTTCCCTGATGATGATGATGATATTGAGCATTTTTTCACGTGTCGGCTGGCCATCTGGATGTCTTTGGAGAAGGGTCTATTCATGTCTTTTGCCCATTTCTTCACAGGATTCTTTGTTTTTTGGGTGTTGAGTTTGAGAAGTTCTTTGTAGATTCTGGATACTAACCCTTTATCGGATATGTCCTTTGCAAATATCTTCTCCCATTCTGTCGGTTGCCTTTTAGTTTTGCTGATTGTTTCCTTCGCTGTGCAGAAGCTTTTTATTTTGATGAGGTCCCAGGAGTTCATTTTTGCTTTTGTTTCCCTTGCCTCCGGAGACCTGTTGAGTAAGAAATTGCTGCGGGCAAGATCAAAGAGGTTTTTGCCTGCTTTCTCCTCGAACATTTTGATGGCTTCCTGTCAACCTCAATAACAATTTAAAAGACGAAGTGCCCGGGTGCAACGAGGGCAGGACTTTGTGTCTGTCGTTCACGGCTCTACCACCAGCACTGGCATGTCGGAGGTGCTCTGTGTAAAGTGAACATCTGTGAGCCCCAGTTCTACGTCGTCTGGGCTTATGAATTTTACCACTGTTCGGACTGGGTCAAAAGTCCCCACCTCCAGGAAACCTGCCACGAGTGACAGGCCCCATCTGCCTTACTTTCAAGTAGAATATACAACAGGAAGCCGACCTTCTTTAAGAGGATAAGTGCACGGTGTTGAGTAGAGGAAATGGGAAGGGGAAGGAGCCATATTCCCTGGGAATATTCTTTCCCTCAGCATCAGATTAGGGATGGCCCACAGACCAGCTGCCCCTGAGATGAAGCTGGGATTCTAGCCTATGGCAAGGGATTCGGAACTGTAGGTCAGAGGGGGAATTCCTCGCTGGGCCTGGTCCAGCCAGGGCGTGGCCTCTTTCTCCCTCCCTCCTTCACCAGGAAAGGCACGGCAAGCGGAGGAATCAGCACGAACAAAAGCTAAGGGATTGAAAGGGCTGAGTGAGCTGTAGGAACACAGCAGGCCGTGTGGTCAGAGCACTGGGCGTGCGCGTGGTTGAGGTGAGGCTGGAGCAGGAGGCAGGTAGGGCCAGCTCACGTGGAGCTTGAATGCCAGGCTGAGCTGGCTGGGCAGTGCCTCCGGTTATGGGAAAGCCATGAAAGGGCTTCAATAAGAGAAGGATCTGGCCAGCTCTGTCTGTGGGAAAACAGGGCAGAGGGTCAACAGAGAGGGCTGGGCAGAGAAAAAGTGTCTCTGTTTTCTCCAAGGTCTCAGACGATGGAAACTAGAAAGAAATAACCCAATCAGTTGTCCAGCAAGCACTGAGCACCTGGTGAATGCAGACTATTTTACTGGGGAGAAGGAGGGGGAGAGGGAAGACCAGGGTCCGGGACCCAGTACAGTGGGAAAAGTGAGTTTTGAAGTTCAGCCTGCCCAGGGTTCAAATCTGTGCTCCCAGCATGACATTGGCAGGTGCATTCCCTCCTTGAAGGAGTGGGAAGCCGATCTCTTCCCCCCGGGCCACGGGCTGGACAGGTTCGTGCTGCTAGTGCTGGGCATATGGGCGGACTCAGCGTGGACAGCCTCACGTCCTTCCTCTCAGACCTCTGACCACTGATGGCTCCTGCTTCCCTCCCCAGCCCAGATCTGTGTTGTCGTCTTCGTGGGCCTCCTGTTCACCAGATTCTGGTTGTTCAGTGTCCTGTATGCGACCTGGTGGTACCTGGACCGAGAAAAGCCACGGCAGGGGGGCAGGTCCTTCCAAGCAATAAGGCGCTGCTTCTTGTGGAAGTACATGAGGGACTATTTCCCTGTCTCGGTGAGTACTGGGACTGGATGGAGCATGGCCATGTCCGTGGCGGAAGCATGGTCCTGTGTGCAGGGAGCAGAATACTGGGCGGGGAGGTAGGGGCTTATTTGGCCATGCCACTATGTGGCCTAGGAAAGAGTCCAGTTTCTCTCTGGCCATGGTTTCCCATCTGCGGGGATGTGGGGCCAATGTGAGGAATGATGAGTGTACAGGGTTGGAAGGCGCTCTGTGGGGCATATAGTGTGGCACACATACGTATCTTATAGGTGTAAACCCCGCGGCAGTCAGGTATGGGGGTGAATGTAATAAACTCAAGGTCCTAAGAGACCATCTAGCCCCACATTTCATCAGATGAGGAGAATGACAGTCTGAGAGAGACAAAGGTGTGACCGATGCCACTCAACAAATTCTTGAGCAAGGTCTTGCCCTATTCGGAACCTCAGTTTCCCCAGGAAGCTTCCTCAGGAAGCAGACTGAGCCCTCCTACTCTGAGCGCTTTTGAATCTCTCACTGTGACTCAGGGCATCTCATGCCATTGTGGATACTCGACCCTGGACTCAAATGTCAGTCCTGAGTGAAACAGACCCTGGGATTTAACAGACCCCTTGGCTCCTTTTACCGGATCCCAGATAGACTAAACCCTCAGATATAAGCAGCTGGGCAGGGATGGCTTATTGGCCAGATGGGACAGGGTAGGAAGGCAGTGGGGACACAGAGAGGTGCCAGGCAGGGTCAGCTGGCCGTTCCCTGGAAACAGAGGAGAAGAAAGGCACAGAGTGTGGCCTCTGGAGCTGGACAGACTAGGTCTTAATACCAGTCTGCCACAAACCAGCTGCGACCTTGGTGAGTTTCACAGCCTCTCTTAGCCTCAGTTTCCTCATATGTAAAGGGATAATGCCATACATCACTGAGTTGGATGGATTCACTGAGATGTCAGGAAAGCACCTTGTAGGTTCTCAGTAAACTAGGAGCTAGTGTTATTTTACTAAGTCAGTGGGGACTCTGGGGAAGCTTGCACGTGCTGTGGAGGACTCTGACAGCCCAGAGCTCTACTGTTCTGACCTTCACACCTGCCTGGCTTCTCCCACCCCATCCTGGAGCCCCGCCTCCTCCTGCCCCTGCTGGAATTAGGTCCCCAGCTTGTAAAGGGTGGGGAGGGGGAGGGGAGGGAGAACACAGGCTCACAGAGGTTAAACAACTCACTGACTCGTGGGCACTCAGCATGGGACTCAGGGCTGCTGCCTTGCTCCCTTCTGACAGTCCTGGGGGCCTGGCAAGGACTAGCAAAAGCAGGGAAAGAGCTGGGATACAGAAGCCCCTAGCACCGCAGTAAGCAGGGCCTCCTGGGCAAAGGGCAAGGGTGGGACAGGGCAGGGCAGGGCAAGACAGCAGGGCAGGAGCTGGGCAGAGGGCAGGAAGTTGAGTGGCAGGGATTTCTACCCTCATGAGGAGTGATAGATGTTGAAGGGCAGAGTGAATGGGCAGTGCTGAGGCTAACCTGAGGGTCCAGATTGGGGGAGGTCTTCTCCCCATATTTGCTTCCTCTGCACGGTGCCCTCCCAAGATCTTGTCAGCGTAGACAAGCAGGGTCTGTGCCTATCCCCTCCACTGCCCTTCCTGATCCTCCCCCAGCCAGGCAGCCCTCGAGGAGGGTCTCTCAACCTCGGCACTATTGACACTGGTGGGACGCTGCCCTGATTTGCCACAGTTCGTTCCACTGTAGTGTTTCAGGATTGCTGCCCAGGGGCCGGCCTGGTGCGTCACCCCCCGCAGAGCGTGAGCAGTACCGCCAGGTGGCCAGCAGAGGGCGAGATGGCATGCGCTTTGACTTCGCCTGTCCTAGGCTGGGAGCCTGCAGGGGTGGGGCTGCGGCCTGCAGATTCGCTTCTCCACCTCCTCCCGGGAGACCTTCCCACTCTTCCACACACCTTTACAGCGCAGGCCCCGCGGAGATCTTGGGGTGGCCAGAGGGTAGGGAGCCTCAGCTCTGCCGCAGCTCTCCCACATTCACAAGCCTCCGTGCTGCTCTGTCAAATGCGAGTGGGTTTCTGAGCTTCTGTCAGTTCTCCGTGTGATTTTATGAACTAGCGTCTAGTGATGGAATTTCGAGCAAGATTAGGAACGCTGTTTCTGGGCCTTGCAGCTTTCTCCACTCATGCTAGAGGCTTCCTAAAGAGCCAATGACGAAGAATCGGGCAATGTTTTGCAGAGGAGGCGCCGATCCCACCTTATGCCGAAAACCAGCCCCAAAGCTGGGTTTCCCCTGTGAAGATTTCATCACCCCAAAGCAAACACTGTCTACACAGGCCCAGGCCTGAGGGGTGGAGTGCTGTGGCCGGGCGGTGACCTGGTGTCAGGAAATGCTGCAGGCTGGGGACAGTGCGGAACACCTCCTCACCCACACCTGGGACATCCCTCGGTTCCTCCACAGCCCTGCAGGCATCACTAGGGACTTCGTGCCCCACCTCCCAGCCCGGCCCCCTTCCAGCATACTGGGGTCTCTTAACCTGGTAGGTAGCCAGCCACCTGCCCAGGACAGATCTCCAGCTTACACTTGGACGGGGTGACACTTCCTCCTGCTGGTGGCTCCTTTCATCATGGGAGGGCTCTGCCTGTGAGAGGGTCTTCCTACACCAGAGACCTGCGCCCGTCCTCAGGACCCTCCCAGGAGTCTTACCTCTGCCTTGGGCACAGCTCTCCCCTCAGCTCTAGGGCTGCCCTGCAGGGAGGGATGAGGGGTTCCCTTCCTGCTCACTTCCGGTCCTTGCTATCCCCTCCCCCCACCGCTGCTCCCAGCCCGCAGCTCTCAGGAGGCTTTCTGCCCCTGGGCACGTGGACATTTGACACGGAATGATTGTTGTAGGTGTGTCCGTATTGGGGGGGAGGGGTCTGTCTTCATCCCTGGCCTCTCCCCACTGGATGGCAGTAGCACTCTCCTCTCCCCATTGTGACAACCAAAAATGTCTGTAGACGTTACCACATGTCCCCTGGTGGGGTAGGGGAACTGGCCCCGGTTGAGAGCTGCTGCTCTGAAGCTTGGGGTCTGACTCCCAAACTCCTCCGGGTCTCACCCTTCTCTCCTCCCCCACTCACTGCTTAAATCCTAACCAATCATTTCTTTTATCTGGGCTTTGCTTCCGCCGACGCCCCCTACCGTCCATCCTGCACACAGCAGCCATGATACTCACAAAACGTTAAAACACAGCGGGGACTCCCACGACACCTAATATCAAATCTAATTTTTGCCTGGCCTGCAAAAATTAGACTCTGGGTCCCTGGACTCTGGACCCATGCTCACGCCTCACCTGCCCCCTTTGCTGTCAGCTCTCCAGGCATGAGCTGTGTCACTTGGGCTGGTGCCATCACCTGAAGTGCACCCCTTGACCCCGTTAACCCCCACCACCTTTCGCTTGGGGACTCCTACAAGGCGGCAGAGCCCACAGGTTACACACACAGAGCCAGGCTGCTTGTGTTAAGATCTTGCCTCTGCGACTTTACTAGCTATGTGGCCTAGAACAAGTGGATTGACCTTGTGTCTCAGTTTGCTCGTCTGTAAAATGGAGCCGTTGCCACCAGTACTTCCCTTGCAGAGTGAACAGGAGATGGAGAAAGCAGGTGTCCTGAGGTGCCTGATGCACAGTAGGTGCTGGGAATGCGTACCGCCTGGGGCACTCTTTCCAGCTCTCTGTGCTTGGCGCATCCTGCGTGTCTTCAACTCTAAGATATCCTTGATGGTAAAACATACCGGTATTTTATGTACCACTAAGAAAAAAAGTTCTTCCAATTAAAATTGTCAAATGCATCTTGATAGCATAATGTTAAGATGTGAAAAAAAGGTGCTTCTCAGAACTGAGGGAATATAGCTGCAGATGTCAATGGGTGTCTGTTCTGTCTGCTCAGTGCTCAGTGAGGGCAGGGTGGAGAACTCACCAGCTAAGGGGTGGGGGGGGGGTGGCTCAAAGCCTTTCTTTTCATCTGGCCATGATGGGAGGAGGCAGGCAAGGACCCAGTCTCCCCGCCCCGCCCCATACACGCATGCGTGTGCGCGGCCAACGGCCTAAAGCTGGAAGGGGATTCCTTTGGTTTAAAGCAGTGATTCTCAAACCCTGATATATGGCAGAATCCTCTGGGAAATCTGCCACAAATGAGATGCCCAAGGCCAGAGCCAGACTACTGAACCAAACCTTGCTTGCCCTGCATTTTTAAACTGCCAAGCAATCAAGGTACATAAATAGGTCATGAACAGGTTCTCCAGGGCCTGGACCTGGTTGCCAATGGAGGAACCACCTTCTCCTGAAGCTAACCGCCTGGACATTCCAAGTTTGACTAAAAAGGAAAAGACCCCAGAGTTAGTCCTGAGTCTCCAGGTAGCTCTCTGTGTCTGGAACAAAGACTTCCCGGCCTGGTGCTCTGGTGCTCTGTGCGGGAGACAGCAGAACTGAGCTCAGGTCATCCGTGTGGCTTTGGGCAGGTCACTTACCCCTCTGCATCTCAGTTTGCACAACCATCAAATGGGGGCTCTCACACTGCAGCCGACCTCCCGAGGGCCACGGTCACACAGGCTAGTGGTGTGGGTGATCTGTGAACCGTAAAGGGGCCATCAGGACAGTGGGTTCTTGAGGCATTTGGGTCACCCCAAGAGTGTAAGAAGGCATGAGGGCCTTTGCTGAGAGATGGGACTGGGCAGACAGGGCAGAGACACAGCCCTCGTGGTCCTCTTTCCCACCCACGGTCCAGATGCCCTCTCCTTGAGATGCCTCTCTCATCCCGCAGGGCTGTGGTCTTCTAGGCAAGGGTCTTGGGGTTCAAAGTAGTGACACCCCTGGGAGAATTGAAAACGTGTTCACACAAAGACTAATGTGCCAGTGTTCGTGCCTGCATTATTTGTAATGGCCAAAGGATGGAAATCATTTCAATGTCTGTCGAGTGATCAGTGAACAACAAATACGGTATATCCATGCAATGGAATAGTGTTCAATCGTAAAAAGGAATGAAGTACTGATATATGCTTCAACATGGATGGACCTTGAAGACATTCTGCTAAAGTGAAAGAAGACAGACACAAAAGGCCATATTGTGTGATTCCGTGTGCAGGAAGTGCCCAGAATAGGCAAATAGACACATAGGCAGTAGGCAATAAGCACATAGACACAGAAAGCAGGTTAGAGGTTGCCAGGGGCTACAGTATGGGGAGTGACTGCTAATGGGTGTGGGGTATCTCTTTGGGGTGTTGAAAATGCTCTGGAATTATATAGGGGTGATGGTTGTTCACTTCTGAAGGATACTAAAACTGCTGAATTGCACACTTCAAAAAAGGTGAATTTTATGGTAATTATATGTATATATATATAATATATACATATATTATATATATTGTGTATATATATAATATATATATATTGTATATATATAATATATATATAATATATATATTGTATATATATATTGTATATATATTGTATATATATATATTGTGTATATATATATATATATATATATATATATATATACACATATATATGCACCCTGGCCAGAGTCTAGCACCCTGGCCATCCCGTTCTCCAGCCACTGCCTGGTACGCAGCCTGCCATGACACGCACCCAGAGAAGGCCTTCCCCAGACACCCATCTGTCTTTGCTTAGTCCCACTTCTTCCTTAAGAGAACTGAGGGAGCAAGGCAGAGAACGCAGCGCTTTATAAACCTTCCCCTCTCCGTTTACCTCACCCGAACCCAGTAGCAACGCTGCCAGGGAGGCATTATCACTGTCTTGGGGGATAGAGAGGAAACTGAGGCATGGGGAGTGCAGGGGCCTGGCGAAGGTCATGTGAGCTGGCAGCAGAACCGGGCCTTCCTTCTGAGGCTGCATCAGCCTCCTCTATTCATGTGTTCATTCTTCCTTCATTCCAGTCTTTCTGGAGCATCGCCTCTGTTCCAGACCCATACTTGGGTCAGGTGAGGCATCAGACAGGTGGTCTTAATCTCAAGACCCTCACAGACCCTACGGCCCAGCAATTGCACTACTAGGCATTTATCCATGGGATACAGATGCGCTGTTTCGAAGGGACACATGCATCCCCCATGTTTATAGCAGCACTATCAACAATAGCCAAAGTATGGAAAGAGCCCAAATGTCCATCGATGGATGAATGGATAAAGAAGATGTGGTGTATATATACAATGGAGTATTACTCGGCAATCCAAAAGAATGAAATCTTGCCTTTTGCAACTACGTGGATGGAACTGGAGGGTATTATGCTAAGTGAAATTGGTCAGTCAGAGAAAGACAAACATCATATGACTTCATTCCTATGAGGACTTTAAGAGACAAAACAGATGAACATAAGGGAAGGGAAGCAAAACAAATATAATGAACATAAGGGAAGGAAAGCAAAAATAATATAAAAACAGGGAGGGGGACAAAACATAAGAGACTCTTAAATATAGAGAACAAACTGAGGGTTACTGGAGGGGTTGTGGGAGGGGGGATGGGCTAAATGGGGAAGGGACACTAAAGGAATCTACTCCCGAAATCACTGTTGCACCGTATGCTAACTGACTTGGATGTAAATTAAAAAATAAACAAATTTTAAAAAATAAAAATAAATAGATCAAATAAAATAAAATAATAAAAAGACCCTCACAGCGAGGGAGTGACACCACTTGGGCCCAGGGGGACAGATAGAAGAGGTTAGCGCAGAAAAACAGCAGTAGAGACTCTGTCTAGGGAGGTGCAGACCAGGCCTCGGTGGACAGTGACAACCCATCAGTGCACACACCAGGTCACGCACACGTAACCGCACGTGCAAGTATTGGCACGCACGTCTAGACACAGGCGCTCACATTCACCAGGATGTGTCTCAACACGCAAAGCCTTCTTTATCAAGGATGATCCTTCTTTCTTTCGTTGATTCATTTGTTTTGTTCATTCATACATTCATTGTTCATTTAAAATAAGTCATACGTTCTTGTTCAGAATTCCGAAGGGACAAAAGGGTGTATGGTAAAGGGTCCCCCCCCACCTCAATTCTCATTTCCTCCCTTCCCTCCCCAGAGGCAACTGCGTCGACCAGCGTTTGTCCACACACAAGCAAGCGCGCGCCCCCTCTGCCGGCCCGGTCAGCGGCATTCCACACGCACCGTCTTGCCCGTTGCTCCGTCCTGACGAGGGATTGTGGCCACCTTCCCCTGCCAGGCCAGGGAGATCTTCACTATACTTCCCTAGGGCTGCAGAGGGGCAAACGTTTCACAATTTGTCTGAACGGGCCCTGTCGGTGGACATGGGAGGGGATGCGGGGTTGATGACGGTACAAAAAAAAAGATGCCGTGGTTAATATCATTCTGCACAAGCACACGCAATTCCCCAGTGGTGGAGTTGCTAGGGTAAAAGGTCAATTCCACTTTGTGGTTGTGAGAGCTATTGCCAAATCGCCTTCATGGAGGTTGTACAAAATTGCCTTCCCGCTGGCTGAGAAGGAATTCATGTGCTAGTGCTTCCGTGAGGGGAGCCAGGTATGTGTGTAGGGAAACACCACCGGATGGGTGCCTGTGCAAGCACCTTTCTCACTGAGAATAGCCAGAGATTTCTCTGTTCCATCTTTATTTTCATATCCAGCAAGTCCTCACTGCGTGAGTGGAAAGGGTTTGTCTTCGTACGGGAGGCAATGGTCTCCCCAACTGTGGTCCCTGCAGCCTTTCTGCAAAGCGTCAGTGGGTAACTGGGGGCCATACTGGGCAGGAGGGTGGGTTACAGAAACCAAGTGCAGGAGAGTCTGGGGCTGTTCAGCCTCGATGGGGCAGACAGGCTCAGATCCCCATTGCTGCCCATCACCCCTCCCCCCACAACCCTGCGCCAAGTCCCTCCAGGCTCCAAGAGAAGGTAGCCAGGCCTCCTGGACCACAAAGGCAGCAACAAGAATCCTCAGGGAGTCACCTGCCGCAAGTTTTAGCTTGATGACAGGGTGAACTTTCACCCTGGCAAAGCTGCCCCAGAGTGGAAAGGACTGCCCCGCGCCCAGGAGTGCAGATTGCAGGGACTGGCCAGTCCTATCAGAGACCCTCCTGCCAGGGCCAGGGACCTCAAGAGCCTTCAAACTCTGATGCCTGTGGCTCCCAGGGTGCAGGACCGTGTAAAGGGTGGGCCTGCGGGTCCTGGCAGGGTGGGGAAGGGATTGCCCCCATACACACACACACACACACACACATACACACACACACACACACACACATACACACACACACACACACACACACACACACACACACACATAATCACTGCCCACCGCAGCCATCTTTGCAGACTGAGCCATGGAGCAGCCTGTCCAGTAATGGGCTGAGAGCAGCATTTGTTAGCTCAGTTCCTGCCCTTCACCCTCACCCCACTTCATCCTGGAGCCGCTAAGGACAACAGCTCTCTTCTCCCAAGTCAATGTGTGATGACTCGTGGTCCCTGCTCCCCGTTCCATGCTGCCGGCCTGCCCAGACCCTGGCAAGTTGCTGGCCAGCAGAGCCCAGGGCTGGGGAAAGAGCGTGATGAAGGGGCGATGGAGGTCTGGCGTCGGGGGAGCAGGGAGCCACAGGGAGACACTTGCTTTGTCCAGAAGGGTAAAGAGGACTAGGGCCAGCCTCCTGGACTGCATGCTCTTTCAACCACTCCTGCTATACCTTGCGAATGCTCACTCCCAGGTCTTCAGTGCCAATTTTTCTTATATTGAGATTTGTGGAAACGGGCCTTTTGCAGCAGGCTGGTGCCCCCGTGTGTCCCTCTGATGCCTTCGAATTATATCTGGTCCTGTAGTAATCTTGGTAATTCCAGGACACCAACAGACTCGAGCTTCTCAGCAGTTCTGGGAGGAAGGCAGGCTGAATGGAAGGAAGGCTAAATGTCCCCATTTTACAGATGAAGACCCCAAGAGGGAAGCAATTTGTCCGAAGCCAGCAGTGAATCTGAGACGGTATCATTGGGTGCCTTCACACATCATATCTCGATCTTCTTAAAAGCCTGAGGCTCAGAGAGGGGGAGCGACACTGATGAGTGGCACAGTCGGGGTCGGCACGCAGGTCCAGCTCTGGCTCACCAGGTTGCTGTCCTTGCAGCTGGTCAAGACCGCCGAGCTGGACCCCTCCCGGAACTACCTTGCCGGCTTCCACCCCCACGGGGTCCTGGCTGCTGGAGCCTTTGTCAACCTGTGCACCGAGAGCACAGGCTTCCCTTCGCTCTTCCCTGGCATCCGCCCCCATCTGATGATGCTGACCCTGTGGTTCCGGGTCCCCTTCTTCAGGGATTACATCATGTCGGGGGGTGAGTCTTTACACCCTGGGGTAGTCCAAGAGGATGAGGCTGGAGGCATGGGAAGAGGCATTGTGGCAAGGGTGCCAACCGTTCTGTACTTTTTTTTTTTTTTTGTAATGTTTATTTATTTTTGAGAGAGAGAGAGAAACAGGGACAGAGACAGAGCACGAGCAAGGACGGGCAGAGAGAGAGGGAGACACAGAATCCGAAGCAGGCTCCAGGCCCCGAGCTGTCAGCACAGAGTCTGACGCAGGGCTCGAACTCCCTAACGGTGAGATCATGACCTGAGCCGAAGTCCGACGCTAAACCGACTGAGCGCCCAGGCGCCCCAACGGTTCTGTACTTGTTACAAGAACATGTGCAATAGGAGAAGGTGGCTAGACCCAAGGAAGTACTTCCCACAGCACCATGTGGGGCCGTGAGCTTGGCGAGGGTGTCAGGAAAAGGGAGAGAACTCAGTTCCAGTCCTCAGGGAACTCCAAGCTGGAGTGGGTGGGGTGGGGACCCAGGCCTCTGTGGCCGCTTTTGGTGATCGCTTTCTTGGCTCACATCCACTTGACAATCCCTGCCCCCTTGCCCCGTACCTGACCACCTTCTTCTCTTCCCAGGGCTGGTCACATCAGACAAGGAGAGCGCTGCTCACATTCTCAACAGGAAAGAAGGTGGCAATCTGCTGGCCATCATCATAGGGGGTGCCCAGGAGGCACTGAATGCCAGGCCCGGGGCCTACACGCTGTTGTTGCGGAACCGCAAGGGCTTCGTCAGACTCGCCCTGATGCACGGGTATCTGGGAAGAGGGCTCTCCGTTCAGCTGGAGATGGGCAAGGATTATATTTGGGCGGGCAGACAGCAGAGACTAATGCAGATTGTATTGGGACAGGGAGAGTCTTAGTCCCTTTGCAATGAAGATTCTATCTTGGGGAGATCCGTACTATGTCGTGCCCAAATACCCAGAAAAGATTTCAGAAGACAAGTGTGGTGATCAAAGGGACTAGGTGGGAAGGGATATATTTGCCCAAAGCTGGCACGAGATCTGATATCTATGGGATCTGGGAAAATGGAGTTTGGGTCATATCACAGAACTCTTCTGCTTCGAAGCGTCTTTGAAGAATACAAGTTAGCTGGAGCCAGAGAGAGGTTTTCTACAAAGTCCACAGATGTTTTATATCTGGGAGGACTCTCTGAAGCATTCCGGTCTATCTGTCCTGTTACAACTGGGAGATTGTGGCCCTGAGAGGGCCCAGGACCTGCCCAAGTTCAGAAAGCAAAGCTACGGCAGGTCTGGTAGGCAACTCAGTCTTCCCACTCCTGGCCCAGGGCTCTGTCCTCTGCTCCAGTTCCTGGTCACCGGGTCCAGGCAGGAAGCTAGCTGGGGTCTTCTTTAGGGCCTTCCACGTGTCGTCTCTCCCGTCTCCCTCCAGGGCTGCTCTCGTGCCGATCTTCTCCTTCGGGGAGAATGAACTATTTGACCAGGTCGAGAATTCTCCCGGCTCCTGGTTGCGCTGCATCCAGGACCGGCTGCAGAAGATCATGGGTATCTCCCTCCCGCTCTTCCATGGCCGTGGCGTCTTCCAGTACAGCTTTGGTCTTATACCCTACCGCCAGCCCATCACCACCGTGGGTGAGCTGAGAGCCAGGCTGGTGGGGTGGGGGGAGACAGGGGTCGGCTCCAGGGAAAGGGACCTGGACTATGTGCTGCAAGGGGGACATGGAGACGGGTCAGACACATCGTCGCCCTCATGGAGCTCACATTCTAGACTGGGAAACATACACGCAAGCAGATAACCCTAATACAGGGCCCTTTGGGATGGGAACCGTAACAGAGGCACGAAGAACAGCAGTCACTACTGATTACAGGGTACCTGCTGCGTGCCAGGCACTGCACTGGCTTCCTTACTTGCAGCAGCTCAATTTAGCCTAAGAGCCTTCCAGGTAGGGACTATTATCCCTATTGCACTCGTGGCAAACTGAGGCTCAGAGAGGTTAAGTAACTTCCAAAAGATCACACTGCCTTTGAGTAACAAAATTGAGGACTGAATGGGGACCTATTTGACTCTTTATTATGCTAGAGAAGAAGAGTTTAATTCTGCCCTAGAGGATCTAATAGGGCTCATTGGAGAAAGGTGAATACTAGGAAAGAGCATCCCAAGTCTGTTAGAATTGTGTAGAGTAGCAATCAATAGGCTTGGGTTAGAGCCTGAGGGATTTTCCCGTAAATAATGGGCATGAGCCTTAATGCATGGACTCAGCCCTACTTTTTCAGCGATTTGGACTCCTTATTTGCTTTCCTCTTGGATTCCCAACCAGATCCCTCTGAGAAAGCCTATCGAGAGAGGTCCATTCCTCTTTATCCATCCATTTATTTGTTAGTTGAGCACAGACTTGGTGAATCCCCTCCGCCATGACTTTTCCTGTTTTATTGTGGCAATATTTGCATGCGTGTTAATACCGCTGCTGCCTCTGGGGCACCTGAGTGCCTCAGTCAGTTAAGCGTCTGACTTCCGCTCAGGTAACGTTATCTTTTGTAGTTGGTAAGTTCGAGTCCTGCATCGGGCTCCGTGCTGACTTCTTCAGGCTCTGGAGCCTTCTTCAGATTCTGTGCCTCCCTGTCTCTCTGCCCCTCCCTTGTTCATACTATGTCTGTCAAAAATAGATATTAAAGACAAATTTTTTAAAGGTTAAAAAAAATCCTGCTGCTGCCTCCAGAGCTATTCCCAAAAGGAAAAGTCAAGGGAGCTACCTTCCCAGCCAGGAAGAACCAGAGGAAGAGGTTAGTTAGGGCTTCTTGATTTCTCCCTAGAACAAAGGGGGCATTACAAGCCGGGGGGGGGTGGGGCGGGGGCGGTAAGAATTGCTGTCTGGGCAGTTGGCCCACCTCACCCGAGAGCTGCAGGCACCTCTTTTTCTCTTTTTAATGTTTATTTATATTTGAGAGAGAGAGAGAGCGAGCAGGGGAGGGACAGAGAGGTGGAGACAGAATCCAAGCAGGCTTTAGGCTCTGAGCTGTCAGCACTGAGCCCGATAAGGGGCTCGAACCCACAAGCCAGAAGATCATGATCTGAGCTGAAGTTGGACGCCCAACCGACTGAGCCACACAGGCACCCTGAACTACAGGCACTTCTAATCATGACATCTTGGGCTCCCCAAACAGTATAGCCTGAAAATTAAGAGCATATCCCTGGGATTTAAAAACTAGAACTGTTTCTTCCTGGCTGTGTGGCCTTGAACAAGTTACTTAACCTCTCTGAGCCTCGTTGCCTCCCCTGTCAACCGGGAATAGTAAGAGTTTCTATCCCCAGAGGGTTGTTACGAGGATTAGAGCTAATGCACGGAAAGTGCCTGGCACATTGCAGAGCGCATTGCAATGCCAGTTGGTATGGTTACTGAGTCAGAATCTTGGAGTTGCTATAACATCTTAGAATCCATCACCCAAAACAGGGCTGAAAGGGATGGCAGTAAAGCAGTTTCCTGCAGAGATGACCATGGGGGTGGGCACCTGCCCCAAGGTCCCCTGCAACCCCGTGGCTCCTGCTCTGGGCCAGCACCCACATTTGTGTCTTGCAGTGGGAAAGCCCATAGAGGTGCAGAAGACGCCGCATCCCTCGCAGGAGGAGGTGGACAAGCTTCACCGGCGCTACATCAAGGAGCTGTGTGACCTCTTCGAAGCCCACAAGCTCAAGTACAACGTCCCCGTGGACCAGCACTTGGAGTTCTGCTGAGGGCCTCCCCAGAGGCCAGGGCTGGCGTTAGGGAGCCCAGCTGGAGGTGCTGCGATCTGAGAAGGCTTCCTGGAGGTGTCTGTTGAGCACACGGTCACAGCCTTCCCAAAGTTCTGCAAATCCAACCATGCCAGGCCCCAAGTCTCAGCTGCCAGTTTGGGCATCGCTGGTTTGCACTCCCTCTGAGAAGCCGCCGCGAGCCTCCCTCTCCTTGGCCTCCTCCTCTGTGAATGGGAGAGGGGGCTGGTAGAGAGTGATTTCTGAGGTCTCTATCCCCGGTTATAATGTCACTCAATAGGCAGAGAAAGAGAATAGCAACCAGGTCTTCCTTCCTCTACCTTGAGTAACAGCACAAAAGAAGCCCCAGGCTCCAGCCCCGTCTCCTACAGGGTCCCTCATCCTGCACCCTACATGTTCCGTCTCCTCCCTCCCTGAGCCAGAGAGGAGGAGGTGGTCTTGAGGCCTCCGCACTCATGCCAGGCCCCTGTGAGTTTCTGGGTCCTCTGCACTGTAGACTGGCAGCCACAGGGGCCCGAAAGGTGGATGAGGAGAACCGTGCTCTGTCACTGGCTATATGACAGTGGGCAGACCTCTTCACCCTCCCTCTGAGCCTCAGTTTCCCTGACTGACTGAGATGAACCCTGAGCCTAAGCTCTGACATTACATAGGCAGAGAGCTCCACGAGGCACCTCTTACTCATTCACGGTCATTTCAGCCCCTGACCTTGACACAGAAAGGTGGGAGATCTCCATAAATGTCAGTTCAACAAATCCTGTTGCAGCCTTCTTCTGTTCCTCCCCATCCCCCAACAAAGAGGGCTGGTCAAAGCCTCTCTTCCCTGCCTGGCCCTGTGGCCCTATCTCATCTTCCCAGAAGGCAGATCAGATTGAGCCAAATAATGCCATGTTGACTCTTCCTTCCTGATCCGATGGCCCCAAGCTTACCACCCCTGGGCCTGTTCTGTTGGGCAAGAAGGTGAGAGGCTAGGTTAAGACACAGGGCAGACCAACATGGAGAATAAAGACCAGATGCAAGGGGTGCTTGTCTGTGTGTGTCGGCCCAGTGGGTGACATGGGGACAGATGCGCTGATGGGAAGAATTCTGGATTCCTGGGTTTGGGACATACGTCAGTATTGAAGAACAGGATGCCCAGGGTGGGGACCCTACTTGTGACTCCTGCCTCCCCCTCCAGCAGGGAAGCAGGATCCTTTCCCTCCTGGAGCAACTCATTCCAGTAACTACAACATGGGGGACACCTGAGAGGTATAAATTTGGGTTTAAATCCTGGCCCATCCCTTCTTAGTGACCCTGGGCAAGTCGTGTCATTTCCAAACCTCAATTGTGCCATCTGAGAAATGAAGCTATAAGCATAGTAAGATCATATTTCGAGTCACATAAGCCACTCCACATCATGTCTGGAATGATGTAAGTTAGGACCCAGGTGATCAACGTACCCAGTGTCCCAGGAAGGTGCCTGTTATCCCATGAGGCAGTATGCTAGAAGGGTCACAAGGGAGGTGGGAACAAAGAGCAGTGGAGTTCAGAGGAGGGAGTGATGGTTTTCAGCCGGAAAGAGGTAGTGACAGGTGGGCAGGGCCACGAGGGAAGGGCAAGGTTTTGCAAAGGAGAGAAGTACTCACCCATTGTAGGTTCTCTATTGCTGTATGGTGGGCTATGCCCAAACTGAATGGCTGAAGAAGCGAGGAGTTATTATTTTCCACAATCCTGTGGGTTGGCCAGGCTCCATGCAGCTGCGTTCCGCGGGGGGCTGGGCCCACTGCGGGGCTGGCTGAGGTGGGCACGGGGCCCCTCCCCATACTGATGGGTCTTCAGCATTCAGTCGTGGCTGGATTTTGGAAGAATGAGAGCAAGGCTGCAAGATCTCTTAAGTCCTGGACTGAGCAACGTGCAGAGTCACTTCATCGTATTCTGTTGATCAAAGCAATTCATGAGGCGCCCCCCCCCAATTGTTTCAGGGGTGAGGAATAGACTCCACCTCCGCCTGGGAGGAGCATCAATGTCACAATACGAAAGGCTGGAGTTTGGAGAAGGGATTCTGTGGCCATCTTTGCAAACAATCTACCAAACAGTTGTAAATGAAAGCCTGCAGCAGAATTTCTGCCTTCCCCCACAAGTCTGAAGTTGGCTGTGTGCGGGTGACAAGAGCTGTAGTTCGTCCCCAGGGCCCCAGCTCAGCCTCTGCCCCTTGCCCCAATCTATCCTCAGTGACTAGCCATGGAGAGCTGTCTAAAACACAAATCAGGCTGTGTCAACCCCTACTCAATTCCCTTCTGTGGCTCTCCATTGTTCGTAGAGTTTGTATCAGCCTGGATCCCAACAGGGACCAGATGGCATGTTGAAGGCAGGATAATTTAAGGAGGGTTTGATGAGGGAACAATCTGCTGAGATGCATGGGAAACCACACAGGAGCGGCAGTTACACGAACTGGTGTATCACATACAGGGGCCATCTTTGGTCAGGGATCACGGGCCTGGCAGGTGACCCTGCAGGGCAGGAGCCAGGAGTGGGCACTCCCACCTTCCTCTCCCCCTCCCTCTTCTGCCAAGGTTCCCTATTGCCCAAACCCAACTGCAAGCTGGAGGGCACAATGGCCTGTGGTTATAGTCTACACTGGTAGGTCTCCGGGAAAAAGCCAGATGGAGACAGGTGGCAGGTGGATCTGGAGGGGTTGATGGAAGACAGATGTCCACCTTAAGGCTCAAGCTTCTTAGCCTGCCATTCGCCACTCTTCCACCATCTGGCCCGGTTTTCTCCATCCTCACGTCCCCTCCTCCCTTAGCCTTGGGCTCCCATCACACGGAACCATTTGCAGTTACTTGTACCAGATGTGATCTCTTTCCTACAGGCTCCGCCCATGCTGTTCCCTCTGCCTGGAATGCCATCTCCCTCACCCCTCCTCCCCCTTTTTCTGGGAAGTTCCCAGTCCTCTTTCAATACTGGTTTCTTCTGTTCGAGGAAGTCTTCCCTAATGCCCCCGGTCGAGGTAGGGGTTCCACCGGGAGCCCCAGACTTCCCCCTTCCTCTGCCGCAGCACTCAGCACCCGGTGGCTGCTGGGTGGTCACAGCCCTGTGCACGATACTCCTGCCTCCAGCGACCCCCCTCCAGTCTACCCACATATAGGACCTACCTCTGCTCTCTGAACAAAAACCCAGCTCCCTGAAAGGGTCTCCAATGTCTCAGGCTAATGACTATACTCTTCCTCGGCCTCTGAGGGCTACACCACGCTGTGTGCTGTTACACAAGGTAGGGCTGCCTGCCTGGTCACAGAGAGGGTCCCCCAGATGCGTGGGGCACAGTTTGAGCAGAGATCAGAGGACGGAATGCTATCCATGACCTCCTGGCCTGGCCGGGATGGGGTAAGAGGTGACCAGGAGATTTGAGAAAGGGAGTGGCGAGAGACTTGGGGGGGCGGGCAGAGGGCAGAGAATTCTCCCCTTTTCACAATGACCTTGGGCGCCGCATGTGGACGACGATAGCAGGACAAGAAAGAATAGAGCCTGATCTCGAGGGAAGGCTGCCCCAGACATCTGCCCAGACTTTGGGTAAAACATGGCCTTTTCCCATGTTCGTTATAGTGGTTGGCCTCCCCAGCTAATACCACGTGTCAAAGCTGCACCTATCAACATACCTCCTAACTGACATCTCCTCGGGGCCCCTCAGAGCCTGCCTCAGGGACCTCCACGTCGTGTGGGAAGACAGTGGCCCGACCCCAGCCCACACACAGATAGATTCAGACAGTCAGAGGATGACAGGATTTGGCAGGTGTAGTAGACAGGGTCAGAGGCCCTCAGGTGTGGGGTGAGCTGGAGTCTCTTCTAGAAACCAGGCTGCCCTTTGGCCTGGGAAAAAGTTCTCAGATGCCATTACCCACAGGGAACAAAGGGCCCACTGGGCCCAGCCTGTCTGACACTGCTTTATGGTGACGGGTAGGACAGGGGTCAGCCAGCACAGCACTGCCAGCAGCCACGTGGCATGGGCCAAGTGCTGGCCTCACAAGGGGCCTGACCGGGCTTTGCAAGGGTTTAGGAGGAGGCTGAGGCGTGAAGGATGGAAGCTGCTGAGTGAGCAGAGGCAGGGAGGATGGGCGGTGCAGGGCACACGTGGGTGATGGTCACTGTTGTGGATCAGGGGGCAAGAGTGAGGCTTCCGGGACGGGAGGCTGGGGCTTTAGGCTTTTGTTCGGCAAACTTTGATTGAGGGAGTGGTGAACAAGGCGGCCAGGTCCCCTGACTTTGCCTTGCCTCCTCTGTGGGGGGACTCAAATGTCCAGTCAAGGAGTCAGGAATTTATCCTCGAGGTAGGGAGGAGACCTGGAAGGTCCTGGAGCTGGAGTGGGTCATGGGCAGGACCAGATGTCTTGGGCTGAACTGGGCATCTGTCTTTTTTTTTTTTTTTTTTTCAACGTTTATTAATTTTGGGGACAGAGAGAGACAGAGCATGAACGGGGGAGGGGCAGAGAGAGAGGGAGACACAGAATCGGAAACAGGCTCCAGGCTCTGAGCCATCAGCCCAGAGCCCGACGCGGGGCTCGAACTCACGGACTGCGAGATCGTGACCTGGCTGAAGTCGGACGCTTAACCGACTGCGCCACCCAGGCGCCCCTGGGCGTCTGTCTTAATGACCTCACTGAAGGGCAGTCAGCACGCTGAGCCACTTACTGAGAACCTAGTACATGCTGGGCTCCAGGGGGATGCCTTACACACATTATCTCAACGATATTGACAGTGACGCCCACTCTTATAATAAATGAGGATCGTGTGTCAGGGAGGTTAAAGGACTTTCTGGAATCCTGGTCTCAGTATGAAGGCTGTCTGCCCAGACAGCTATTTCGTGCTGCTCCCACTCTGCCTAGTTCTTCTCAAACTGGGCAGGATGGCACAATGGAGGTGGCCGGCCCGAGAAGAAGCAAGGCTCGCAGCACCCCTCCCGCCGGCTTGGCTGCGCCCCACCCCTCCCTGAGGCGTGGTTTCATCAGCTGTAAACCCTTCACCATAAATGAGGATTCAATAAATGCTGGTTCTTCCTCACCCCTCCCCTTTGGAAATGCCAGGAAGTGGATTTCGAAAGACCCGGTAGAGCGTGTGGATCACAAATGAGGTTTGGGCTTTTCTTAGAGTCTAACTCTCTGCCGTCACTCCTTGCCAGAAAACATGTAACCGGTTGAAGTGCTATGTTCACCCAGTTACATCTTCAGTGAGGGGATGAATGGAAATAGACGGGCCGGCAGGTTTTTCTAGGAGCCCGTTTTAATGGGGCACTGAAAAGAACAAAAACCAGCAGCAAACCCTGGGTCTATTAATAAAATGCCAACGATCACGATCAAAAGGGGCCTCTCCCTTTTAAAAATACAAACATTGTCAGAAGCTGGCATTTGCACATGCCTAGATCAATGCTTCTCAAAATGTCCGTGGCATACGACCAGATGTGTGTGTGTGTGTGTGTGTGTGTGTGTGTGTGTGTTGGGTGGGGGTGGGGTTCTCTAATCCATCTTGGACCCATTCCTTTGTAAAATACAATATAAATGACTAGAAACATGAAATATGAGAACAAAGACAAACATAGTACAAGTCCACGTTTTTATTCCTACTTTCAACGGACATAAAATTACTCTGCTGCATTGCTCTGAAGTCTCTGAGCAGTGACTCTCGAATTCTGTACTTACCGTGTCAGGAACCGGTAACAACGGGTTGATGGACACAGCCCGGTCCTCAGACCACACTGGAGCAGCACTGCCCCAGAGCTCACCGGGGGAGACTGATTACTGGCATCAGAAGATTGTTGTGAATTAAGGTCCACGAGACCGCGTGGTGAACCGCGAAGTGCTATATGAGGATTGGCGGGGGCTGAGGTCTTAGCCACTCATACACGGGTAAGCTGAGGGGGCTCTGGGAAGGGAAAGACTGGCCTGAAGGCACGTAGCTAGAAAGAGTTCAACAGGGGACTGGTCTCCGCTCTCATCCAGCGTTCTCTCCACTCTGCCTGGTGCAGTGGATGCTGGAGTGCGCCACCCAGATGCACCTTCGAGAAAGGACACGCCGTGCCAGGTGCAGACAGCTGCCTCCACCAGGACACCGATCCGATGACTGATCTGGAAGGGACATAAAGGCTGGACCGCTTTAGCCCAGAGCAGGACAGTTCTGATGGGCCATTTCTGTTCCACTTCTCCCTCTGCCCAATTCTGCTGCCTTCCCTCCTTTCTGTAGGTGTAGACCCCAAGGGCCGACATCCCAGAGGCTAAGCAACCTCTCAGAATCCACTTCCTGGGGAACATAACCTGTGACATCATGCACATATAAAGAGTGACATCTCCGTGTGAGGCTCAGAGAGATTCACTAACTTGCCACAGTATTTACATGGTTTTTAAGTAGTTGGAGTCAGGATTTAAACCTAGCTCTGATGGCAAAGCCAGTGCCCTTTGCCTTATGAGTGAGATCTCCTGACTACCAGGTTGGGAAACAAAGGAAAGGATCAGAAAAATTGGATTTAAGTTGGGAAATTTAAAGTAACTCTATTCAAAATGGCACACCATTTTGGAAGACATTTTGGTAATTTTTTAAAAGTGAAATATAGACTTAGTATACAGGACAACAATCATGTTTCTAGGTATTTACCCAACTGAACTGAAAACAAGTCCTCACATCGGGCCCCTGGGTGGCTCAGTTGGTTAAGTGTCCAACCTTTGATTATGACTCAGGTCATGAGCCCAGGGTCATGGGATTGAGCCCCTTATTGGGCTCTTCACTGAGCGTGGAGCCTGCTTAGGATCTCTCTCTCCCTCTTCCTCTGCCCCTTCCCTGCTGGCACATGCTCCCTCCCTCTCTCTCTCAAAAAAATTTTTTAATTAAATTAAAGTATTAAAAAGAAAAAAACAAGTCCTCACAAAAACCTGTACATCAATATTTACATCAGCTTTATTCATAATCAGAAAAATTGGAAGCAACCAAAATATCCTTCAGAAAGTGAAGGGATAAATAAACTGGGACATCCAGTACAGTGGAATACTATTCTGAAGTAAAGAGGAATGAGCTGTTTATTAATTCATACACCAACATGGATGAATCTCAGATGCATTGCGGTAAGTGAAAGAAGCCAGAGTGAAAAGGCTATTTGATTCCATTCATATGACATTCTGGAAGATGATAAAATACAGGAATGGAAAGCATATCAGCAGTTGCCAGGGATTTAGAAAGGGGGTGAGCTTTTGACTAAAAGCAGCACAGGGGAGGGGGCACCTGGGTGGCTCAGTTGGTTAAGCGTCTGACCTCAGCTCAGGTCATGATCTCACAATTCATGAGTTCGAGCCCCGTGTCGGGCTCTGTACTGACAGCTCAGAACCTGGAGGCTGTTTCAGATTCTGTGTCTCCCTCTTGCTCTCTGCCCCTCTCCCACTCGTGCTCTGTGTTTCTCTCTCAAAAATAATAAAATAAACATTAAAAAAAAGAAGCATAGGGGATTCTTTAGGGTGGTAGAACGGATCTGTATGGTATTGTACTGGTGTATAAGTGACACTATGTATTTCTCAACACCCACAAAGAGTAAACATTAATGTATAGAAATTAAATTTTAGAAACCAACCAAGGAGCCTGGGAATTCCAAGATGGAATGTGGACTTGTGAGAAAAGAATCTTAAACCTGTATTATAAATGTATGAGAAAACCTCACTGAAGGGAGGGAGTGGGGGGAAAAGGATGGTCCTAGGCAATCTTGGAAAATAGTGTTTTGACTGGAAGCTGTAAGACTAATGTTAAAATAAGTTGTAAATAAATGCCATGCTGTAGTTAAAGTTGGATTTCCCTTGGGGATATGGGTTAACAATTTGGAAATGGCTGTATGGTACACTGAGAGTACACAAATAGGTAAGTGGATGGCGGGAGTCAGTTTTCTCACTGTTGGAGAGGGAGGTTACAGATACGCAAAGAAGGAAAGCCAGAATGATCCATGTGTAAGACATTACAGTGGGAGACATCCGTATGAGTTCATGTTTAGTTTGATATAGATACAGATGTATAGATACAGAAATCTCTGTAAGTATGTATGTATGCATGGGTTAGCACACACACTTGTATTTCCCGGCTCTGTCTTCTGAAAATGCCTAGAAACAATGTCACCCCGGTAGCATTCTTGGGCAGGAAAATACAAGATGAGCCTGAAGCATCTTGTAGTGTCAGAACGTAAGGAAGTGCTCAAAAGATAAAATGATGGGGGCATCTCAAAGGAACACAGGGACCAAACGGAAAAAGCTCCCGATGGCCCTGGCTGGAACAATTCAAGCAACAAGGCCAATATTTGGATTATGTAAACGAATGATTGAATAATAATAAATAGATGGGGGAGAAGAGCAAAATTTCTCCTACAGAAGAATCCCAAATACTGAATGTAGATCCTCGGCCCTCAGGGAGGTGGAACATAACCCTCCCCAACTGAAGTGGGGTATGTTTAGTGGCTTGTTTCCAAGAGTAGAGTATGGACATAGTTGGGGACAGGGGAGAGAAGGTGAGTAACTTTACCGTGGAAAAACCTGGCAAACATCACATCAGCCTGGTGACCGAGGTCAACATCAGTTGGAAGTCACGTTGGCATTATGTGCCCTTGATATGATGTGATGAGAATGGCACCTCACTTCTGTGGTCCTCCCCCTGCACGCATAACCCCAACCTGACTAGGGGAACAACATCAGATAAATCCAAATTGAGTGACCTTCTTTCTGCAAGATACCTGGCCAGTACTCCTCAAAAGTGAAAGTCATCCAAAAAACAAGGACAATCAGAAACAGTTACAGACCAGCGGAAGCTAAGAACACATGACAGCTACCTGTACTGGATGGACAGATAAAGATCATTAGGAAAAACTCATGAAGTCCAAATAAAGTTGGGGATTGTCATAGTAATGTACCAATCTTGGCTCTTTAGTTGTGACGAATGCACAATGTAACGTAAGATGCTAACAATGAGGAAGCTTGGGGGGGTGGTATATAAGAACTCTCTAAGCTGTCTCTGCAACTATTGTGTCCATCTAAAACTGTTCCAAAATTCACAAGTTTATTTAAATTAAGAAAAATTGCCGTGGGATGCCTTAGCAGTTTTCTGAGGCTGCTGTAACAAATGACCACACATTTGGTCACTTGAGACCACAGAAATTTATTCTCTCACGGTTCTAGAGGCCAGACATCTGAACTTAGTTGCATGGGTGTCAGTTTTACAAAAAGTCCACGGGGCTGTGCTCCCTCTGGAGACTCTAGGGAAGAGTCTGTTTCCTTGCCTTTTCCAGCTTCTAGAACTGTATAAATTCCTTGGCTTATGGGCTCTTCCTCCATCTCCAAAGCCAGGAGAGGGGCACCTTCAAATCTTCCTCTCTTTCTATTGTTGCATCACCTTCTGCTTTCTGTAGCTAGTAGGATCCCTCTGCCTCTCTCTTATAAGGATACATGTGATTGTATTCGGAGCCCATACAGATAACTTAGGATAATCTTCTCATGTCGGGACCCATAATTTAATCACATCTGCAACTTCTTTTTTTTTCCCCATGTAAGGTAACATTCACAGGTTCTGGGGACTAGGACCTGGATATCTTCCATGGGGCCATATTTTATCCTATTAGAGATACCAAACAAGTTATGCATTCTCTCCAAGCCTCAGGTTCCTCATTCAGAAGTGATGTATGCAAATATATGTAAACGAGGAGGCCCAATCTGCCGCTACTGCTACCTGTGGAAGGCAGGAGCCTGAAGAGCATCCTGTCCCAGGCAGAGGAGTCCTGATATTATTCCTTCCCCACGTGCTCCACACCCCCCCTCCGCCCCCAAGTTAATGAGGTCCGTGGTGAGGACGTGGGAGTATCGGGAAAGGAAACTCAGCTGGGAATCCTAAGGCTTGGGTCCAAATCTCAACTGTCAGCAACTTGCACTGTGACCTCGAACAAGTCACTTTCCATATCTAGGACAGAGTTCGACTCCACGAAACACATGGACGTTAGCCCTGCCCTGGGAGAGGGCTAGAGAGAGGCCTCAGGTTCCTCTTGCCCTGAGATGTTATGATTACAGATGTTCACGCTTCCTATTGGCTGCAGGATCTCCGGCCCCTCCTAGTAACCAGCATACGTTTTAACCCGAGGCCCCTGGAAGCAGTGACCTCTCTCACGGGGGTGGCAGTAATGGTGGAGGTTCAGATCTGTGATGTGTTGGGTGGGGAGGAGGGGACAGAAGAGCCTCCTTTGTGTCTCACTTGCTTCCACCCATCAGCCTAGAGCAGGTGTCTACAAACTACAGCCTGTGTTGGAATGACCCAGGAGCTAAGAGTGATTTTTACAGAGGACCATTTGCAGTCAGTCAGATGGTAGGACGCACCAACTTTGAGCCCCCATGAAGTGAAACGTCATCCTCCAAAAAACCCCACTCTTCTTCTTACCCGACCCGTGTTACAAAAAAATGGCGCTCTATTATTTACTTTGAGGTTTGTCAATTAACATTTGGTGGAAATGTGTTTCCCCTCTTGTTTCTTCTCTTGGTTTCCTACATAATTTCTCTGATTTGCCTCTTGGCCTGCAAAGCTTCTGCCAGCCCCCACTCGATGAGCTGCCCTATGCTCCATCTCAAATCTATCTTAAGCCATCCCCAGATCCACCTTGCACTTTGGAGCCCCAAAGATCTTCCCATGTAGGTCTGACACAATCATTTCCCTGGTTAAAATTTCCCAGTGATATCTCCATGCCCTCTGGATGCCTCCTTGGGCTGGCTCACAGCAGGAGTGCGGCTGCTGCCTTCCCTCTGAGCTACTCCTACCCTCCTCTGGACTTGCTGAACTTCTTCCAGTCCCCGAGGGCACTTCGCTTCTCCTAGTGCCAGCATTTTGCACAAGCTCTTCCCTCTGCCTAAAATGCCTTTTACCCTACTCCCTTCCACCCCAATCCAATTCCTCTTGGTTTTTTAAGAGTCGTTTTATTTACCTTTTTTCCCATTTTTATTTTTGTCTTTTTAGAGTCATTTTAGACATCACCTCCTCCGAAAGCCTTCCCTGATCCCACCCCCTCCAGGCTTTTAGTGTCTCCACTGGGCTTCCTCAGTCTCCCGTTTCCTTAAAGCCCAGCACTGATCACACTTTTTAAATGCTTGTGACCTCCACTAGACTGGGAGCCCCCCAGAGCTGGGGTCAGTCTGATTCTGTGCTGATGGCCTTGGTTTTCAATGGCAATGATCCCACTGGTTCCTGTCATTCGGGGAGAAAGTGGGCTACATGTCAGGAGCCCCAGTTCATTTTCTTCCCTGGACCACAGATCACCACCCACGCAGCAGAGGCCCCCTGGCCCACTGATGGACAAAGGCTTGGGTCAAAAGTGGGAGTGGAACCTTAGGGGACAAGAAGGGGGCAAGGGAGGCAGCAGCTAAGCTTCTAGACACTTTATCAGTGGTCTACAAGCAACCCAGCCTGACACGAGCCTGGGCTGTGGGACGGGTGTGATCTGGACTTGATAGCCAAAGGTCAGTCTTCAGTGGCCAGCTGCAGCTGGCCTGGCTTTGGATCCTGCCCATCCCCCTACTTGGCCCTCCCCTGAAAGTCAGGAATAGAAAGGACTTGGCCGGCTATGCTTTTGCGGCAAGCTCAGGAATGTGTGTGCGCAAGTGAGTATGAATGTCTACGGACATGTTTCGGAATGCACGTGGGCGTGAACGTACACACCTGTGCGTGAGTCTGTGTGTGCCTATCTGTGTGCACCGGTGCGTTTGCTTCCATGCACACTCACACAAGTGTGTTGCTGTGCCCCATGTGTCTGAGTCTGCAGGACCGTGTGCATGGAAAAGGCAGGAGTTGAGGCAGTAGAGGAGTGTCAAGCCCCCTTAAGCACCGCCCCCCCAGCCTGTGACATCTGGTTCTTTGAGGCTCCCCTGTATCCTCCATTCTCACGCCAAAGCTCTCACTCGAGCAACAGACTGCAGGCTCTCAGTCTATCAGCACCTTCACCCCTGTTCTCATCCATCTGGTACTATCGGGGAAGACCCAGAATCTGAAATGTTACAATGAATCCTGAGGGTGGTGCAGGGGACACTGTCAGCGCTCGACCAGAATCCCTTTGATCATTGCCGTGGGCCCCATTCCAAGTTTCTGTCAATTTCTCCTCCTAACCACCTGCCCTGCCTTGGGCTTGCCGGGGACTACTTTTCCCCACAAGCAGAGTATGCCAAACACTTGGGAGTTCACACCTCCGCCCCCCCAACCCCGACGCCACCCTACCCCAACCCCGATGACCCTTGGCCAAGACCAACTGGCTAAAGAAAGCCCAGCCGCCTTGCTCTAAGCTACAGCACACACGGGAGCATTTTTGCAGGATCCCGCCACGGCTGCTCCTGGTCTGGAATCACACCCTGCTTAGCTTCTTGTCCTACTGCCCCAGCTCCCTCTCCAGTTCCTCCAGTGGGCATCCCTTCAATAAACCAGTCTTAACAGGGGCTCCTCCTCTCAGGCTCCGCGTCTACCCAACACAGGGAGATGGGCTCAGAAACCACTTGGCCCAACTATCTCCCCCACCCCACTGAACAAAGGGTGTTGAGGCCCAGAGAGGAGATGTGTGTCTCCAGACTTTTCCCCTCGGGCATGCTGTATTCCTGTCCTTCCTCTCTGCAGCCCCACCTAGCCACCACACTCCCCACCTTGCCTGCAGGTCCGAGGCCCTATGGGGACACTGCCAACTGCCTGGGGCTGGGAAGTTTTCTTTGGCCTGCTCGGGTCCCCCATTCCTGAGAGTGTCCCCTTAAACCATCATCTCTTCTTGGAAAATAAAGCACCCGGAGTCAGAAAGGAGGAAGAAAGAAATCTTCCAAGGTGGAAGCCGGCCAGGCAGAAATCGCTCTGCCAATACCCTTCACCACACTGCCTTCGAGAGTGCACAACTAGAAGGCAGATGGGGCTCCAGTGGACAAAATCGAGACCTTCTCTTTCTCAGATGAGGCTTCATTTGGTAGAAAGGTACCGTTCTCAGTATTGGAAGACCTGGATCCCAATGACGACTCTGCCAATGCCCGGCTGAGCAACTTTAAGGGAGTCAACTGACTTTAAGGGACTCAATTTCCCCATCCGTGGAAGGCCATTTATGGAGCACGGTGAATCACGGCATTCAGAGCACAAGATTCAAGCCCCAAACCCTCTTCTTATGTGCACGGCACTCTGAATGAGCCAGCTCCTTAACCTGTCTGTGTCTCAGCTTCCTCATTTGTCACTGGAGATGATGGCAGGACTGGCCCCAAGGTTTGCCGTGAGGATTGAATGGGCTCACACACGGGGAGCGCTTGGCAGGTCCCTGGCACACAGAAAGCTTTGGGTAGCTGAGGGCTATTTGTGTTCAACCCCAGGGTTGCAGCACTAGCTGGGCCCTGTGGCCTCACTGACTTGACACAAATTCCTTTGTAAAAAGCCCGTGGACAAGGTCCAAAGGGAGCACCATCTGGTGAAAGGAGAGTTTAAAGGGAAAGGGCTTCCCTCCTCTCTGTCCCCGCTGCACTGCCTCTAATGCCTCCCCTGGCTTCGGAAAGAAGACACAGTGTCCCTGGGAGCTCCAGGTCGGGGCTGGGTGCCTCGTGGGTCCTCACAACAGGTTGGCTAATCCAGGTAGGGATGGGTGTGTGTCTGTGTGTCTGGCAGGGTCCACTGAAGGGCACAGCCAAAGAGAAGTTTTTCACGTCTTCATTCAAGAGGACTCTCCTGACCTTGTCAGGCCAGGAAGTGGCAAAGGAGGACACCCGCTCTGTCCTGGAGATGCTCGCGTCTGGCCCCAGGGGAAAGGAGCAGCTCCAACTACTGGCCCCCCATACTCCCCGCTCCCTGCTTTGATGGATCCTACCTGCCCTCCCACGGAGGGAGGCACAACGTGCTGGAAAAATGCAGGGGAGCGGCACCTCACTGCCTGGAGTTCATGGAAAAGCATTGGTTCAGGGAGTCTGGATCCTGGGTTCCCGCTCGGCTCCCCTCTTTGGCTCTCACTCTGCTATCAAACTGGAATCAACAATCCCAGACACACACACCCAAAGCAGCCCTCGTCGCAGCTACCTTCGATCCTGAATGCGAGTGAATTTCGAGGACGAAAGTGCTCTGTTGAACATGAGGGCTCTGATCACCCCTCTCCTGTGGTTTGTAATTCAGAGAAGTAGGCACCTCGATGTCTGTGGGCCGACGGCTCCAAAACTCTCTCTTGGCTCCCCCCTCCGCCCCCCTGCTCCCTGACACAGATTCAACCAGTCCCCGCCTGTCGGTTCAACCTGCGCTCCACAGAAGGACGCTCTGGTCCAGAGTTGGCCAGGGACTGAGCAAAGGACACACAGCAAGTGGAGGCCTGCTCGCCCCTTCCCCAGGCCCAGGCTACCTGGCCTGCCTGGCAGATCCTCTTACCAAAATAAATGGATCGATACTTCATTTTACCCCGGATAGTGGGTAGTAGAAGGAAACTTGGAGACCGTCAAGAGTCACAGTGACAGTGGTGTTACTTTTAGCATGGTCCTACTACCACTACTACCACTGGCACCGCTAATGGTGAGAACGGCTAGTGCTGTGCATCACAGAGAGAGGTAGGTCTTATTATCATCCACGTTGGGCAGATGAGGTAACTGAGGCAGAGACAGGTGGAGTAACTTGCCTGGAGTCACTCTGTTGTGCGGGCTGGGGCTGGGATTCAGCTGCAGGCAGTCTGATCTTCAGCCTCCACCCTTACCCCTCTTCCAATGGGACTGCATTGTACATTTCGGGAGACAGAGGGGACGTGTTCAAGGCCGCGCCGGAGGGACCCTCAGGCCCTGACAAACGGGCCCTGTAGACGGCAAGAGTGAGTCCTAATGAAGCGCTGTTCTGCTCCTGCTCAAGTTCATGCTTGGAGCTCTTCTGCTTGGAGTTCACACGACAGGCCCCCCCAAGACAGGCCACGCGAATGCCGTCACTTTGGGCAGGACACGGAAGGAAGGTGGCTGCTATACAAGGACGTAGGAAGAAATCAGGTAAACTCGTGATGTGTCTTAAAGGTCTAGTGAGGCCCCGGCATGTCGGCTGGAAATAACCGAGAGCCTCGGAGAGAAGGGGAGTTCAGACTTGTTGCAGCTCTTCTCCACAGGCCCTCTACCAAGCACTTGCAAGAAAGACTGGGTGAAGCACTAGAGAGGACTGCCCTCCGTGGCTTTGGGCAAGTCAAAAAACCCCCATCCCTTGTTCTGACCCCTTCCTGACACTTCAAAAGCCTAAGCCCCCAGGGAGGGGACAGAAACCATTTTGTTCCCGGTCTGGGCAAAAACACATGGCCTCTGGGAGGAGAGTAGAAGCAGAATTCATCTGCTTCTTGGGGGAGGGGTAGGAAAAACCTTGCTGCCTCCAGGACACAGAGGCCAAGATCCATTGTTGTCATACAAAACCTGGAAAAAACCCTCTCCCCTGGGAGAGGACAGGAAATGTCTCTTGTCTAGGAATCCTGCAAAGATACCAAGCAGAGGTGGGCTACCACCAGGAGAGGGGCAGGAAACCCTTTCCTCTACAAGCCCAACTGCAGATACAAGGCAACAGATAGTTGTCATGGGGAAGAGGCTCAGGAATGCTGAGATAACCCTTCCTCCAAGACCAAGGTATACAGGGCCTGCTCAAGACCCAGTGGAACCTGCACAATACAGAACTCACTGAACCCGCCATGACCCTAGCACAGGGTAACAAGCCAACAGCAGTGTTCACTCAGGGGGGGCGAGAGCATGGAGACAGCTGCCCCCCATGGCACAGGACTGCAGGGACTATAGGCAACTGAGAGACGGGTAAGAGCACTCGGAAAGCCTTTGTCCAAATTTTAAAATTTGTGCTTGAAAGGTCACTATAAAGAAACTGAATAGTTGGGGCACCTCGGTGGCTCAGTCAGCTGAGCATCCAACTCTTGGTTTTGGCTCAGCTCATAGTTTGTGAGTTTGAGCCCTGCAGTGGGCCCTGTACTGACACCATGGAACCTGCTTGGGATTCTCTCTCTCTCCCTCTCTCTATCTGCTCCTCCTCCACTCTCATGTGTGCCTGCTCTCTCTCTCTCTCTCTCTCTCTCTCAAAATAAATAAAACTTAAAAAAAAAGAAACTGAATAGTCAACCCACAGAATGGGAGAAAATATTTGCAAAGCATATATCTGATAAGGGACTGATATCTGTAATATATAATATTTATAAAGAACGCTTACTACTCAACAATGAAGAGACAACCCAATGAAAGGACCAAGGACAAAGGATGTGAATAGATATTTCTCCAGAGAAGATGTAGGAGTGGCCAGTAAGCATGAGGAAAGGTGCTCAATATCCCTAGGCATCAGGAAAATGCAAATCAAAACCACAGCGAGGTACCACTTCACACCCACTAGAATGGCTAGAATCAAACAGAAAATAACAAGTGTTGGGAGGAGGTAGAGAAATTGGATCTCTCAAATACTGCTGGTAGGAGTGTAAGATGGGCGAGGCACTCTGAGAAGCATCTAGTGGTTCTTCAAAAAGTTCAACAGAGTTACCGTTTGACTCAGCAGTTCCACTCCTAGGTATAGACCAAGAAAAAGGAAAGAATGTTTATGCAAAAAATAAATTAAAAAAAAATTTTAAGGCTTATTTATTTTTGAGAGAGAGACAGAGACAGTGTAAGCAGGGGAGGGACAGAGAGAGAGAGGGAGACACAGAATCCAAAGCAGGTTCCAGGCTCTGAGCTGTCAGCACAGAGCCCGACATGGGGCTCGAACTCACAAACTGCGAGATCATGACCTGAGCTACAATCAGATGCTTAGCCGACTGACTGAGCCACCCAGGCACCCCTATTTATGCAAAAATTTGTACATGAATGTTGATAGTGATAGAAACATTATTCATCAGAGCCAAAGGTTGGAAATAACCCATACACCTGTACCAACTAATAGATAAACAAAGTATAGTACTCATACAATGGAATGTTATTTGACCACAAAAAGACACAAAGACTGTCTTAATCCATTGAGGCTACTATAACAAAATACCACAGACTGGCTAACTTATAAACACAGTTCTTTTTCACAGTTCTGGACACTAGAAGTCCAAGATGAGGGTGCCAATGTTGATTGGGTTCTGGTTGCAGACCAATGGCTTCTTGTTGTGTCCCCTCAGGGTAGAATGGACCAGGTAGTTCTCTGGTCTCTTATGAGGACATTAATCCCGATGAGGAGAGCTCCCCCCTCATAAATGAACCACCTTCCCCCAAATCCACCTACTACCATTTCCTTGGGAATTAGGTTTTCAACATTTGAATTTTGGAGGAACACTCACATTTAATCTTTAGCAAGGAAGAACCTTAAAGACATGCTGAGTGAAAGAAGCCAAACACAAAAGGTCACATATACATGGTTCTATTTATAGAAAATGTCCAGAAGAAGTAAATATAGAGAAATGGAAATAGAGGAGAGGTTGTTTAGGGTTGGGAGAGATGGGGGGAGTGGGAAGTGAGAGGTAAAGCGTATAGGATTTCTTTTTTAAAAAATTAATTGTGAGGCACCTGGGTGGCTCAGTCGGTTAAGCGTCTGACTTCAGCTCAGGTCATGATTTCACGATACGTGAGTTTGAGCCCTCGTGGGGCACTGTGCTGACAGCTCAGAGCCTGGAGCCTGCTTTGGATTCTGTGTCGCTCTCTTGCTCTGCCCCTCCCCTGCTCATGCTCTGTCTCTGTCTCTCTCTCTCTCAAGAATAAATAAACATTAAAATTTTTTTTTTAATTAATTGTGGTCAAATACACAGAACATGAAATTTACCGTTGTAACTTTAAAGTGTACTATTCAGTGGTATTAAGTACATTCACAGTGTTGCATAACCGACACCACTACCCAGTTCCCAGAACTTATTCATCCCCCCACCAGAAACTCTACCTATTCTCCCTTCCCTCCAGTTGCCCTGGCAACTGCATGGTGTTTATGTTTTTGTTTTTGAGGCAATAAAGATGTTTTGTAATTAACTGTGGTGATAGTTGTACAATTCTATGAATATACTAAAATCCACTGAAATGTACACTTTACATGGTGAATTGTATGGCATGTGAATTATATTTTAATAAAGCTGTTAAAGAAAGAAAGAAAGAAAGAAAGAAAGAAAGAAAGAAAGGCTGAGAAGAGCCCTCTGACAGTCCTCTAAGCACAAGTTATAGGAGGCAATCATTGGAGACATTGGAAACCTAACATGTCTTAGGGGCACCTGGCTGGCTAAGTAAGTCAGTGGAACATGTAACTCTGGATCTCAAGGTTGTGAGTTTGAGCCCCATGTTGGGTGTAGAGATTACTCAAAAATAAAATCTTTTAAAAAAATTTTTTTAACATTATTTTATTTTTGAGAGACAGAGAGAGACAGAGCATGAGCGGGGACAGGCAGAGAGGGAGGGAGACACAGAATCCAAAGCAGGCTCCAGGCACTGAGCTGTCAGCACAGAGCCCGACGCGGGGCTCAAACCCACAAACTGTGAGATCATGACCTGAGCTGAAGTTGGACGCTTAACCAACTGAGCCACCCAGGCACCCCAAAAATAAAATCTTTAAAACCCAGCCCAGCTCCTGACCAGACTGACTCCAATATCACATGAACTGTCTAAAAGAAAAAGAGGCATGCCCGCTTCCAGACATAAATTCTATTTGCCACAGTTTCTTCTCTTTCTCTACACGATAGTTTGCATTCCATCAAAAAATAGGACATATTTATTTAAAAAATAAAAAGAAAGAAAAAATCCATTATCAAGAAATAAAACACAAAGCAGAACCAGACAGAAAGATGACAGGAACTAGATGTTGGAACTATAAGACAGAGACATTAAGTATAATTATTAAGTGAAGGATCGAGAGGAAACCATAGGCAGCCTGTAGAAACAGATGGGAGATTTTAGCACAGAGATGAACACTGTAAACTAGAAGAATCAAACGAAATGTTAGAAATAAAAAATATATATATCAGAGATGAAGAAATCCTTTGATGAACACCCAGCAAACTGGAAACAACCAGAAAAGAACCAGTGAATTTGAATCTAGGGCAGTGGAAATCATCCAAAATGAAACCTACAGAGAAAAAAGAGTGTGGGTGGGGAGAGAGAACACAGCATCCACGAACTCTGGGATAATATCAGATGGTCAAAATATGCATGTAATTGGAGTCTCAGAAGGAAAAAGGAGAGGGAGAAAGGAAGAGAAAATATTCAAAGAGATAATGGCTGAAAATTTTGCAAATTTAATGAAAGATAACAAATCACAGAAGCAGGAATTCTAGAGAATATCAAGCAGGACAAATACAAAGCACTTACACACCAAGATGCACAGATCAACTTTCAAAAACCAAACATAGAAAGGAAATGTGAGAGGCAGCCAAAGAAAAAATGAAATATTATATAAAAAAGGACAAAAATAATTATCACTGTGGATTCTTGTCAGAATCTGTGCAAGTCAGAAGACAATGGAGTGACAGCTTTAAAGTGCTGAAGGGCAGAGCTATCATCTCAGAATTCTATTCCAGTGAAAATACCTTTCAAAAGTGAGGGTAGCAATGCCCGGGTGGCTTAGTCAGTTAAGCGTCCAACTCTTGATTTCAGCTCAGGTCATGATCTCAACAGAGCCCAGCATGGAGCCCCGCATGGGGATCTGTGCTGTCAGAGGATTGTTTGGGATTCTCTCTCCCTCTCTGTCTCTGCCCCTTTCTCCTGCTTGTGCTCTCCCCCACTCCCCCTCAAAAAAAATAAACTAATTTTAAAAAGTGAACTATAATAAAGACTTTTTAAAAACAAACTGAGAGAATACATTGCCAGCAGATGTGCACAACAAGTAACATTAAAAGATGTTCTTTAAGTGGAATGCATATAATAGCAGATGGCAACCTGGATTTACACAAAGAAATGAAGACTGAAGGCAATTGTAAAACAGTAACAAAAAAAGGTAAATATCAAAAAACTTTATTCTTATTCTTCGTCACTTTAAAAGATCAGTGATCGTCCAAAGCAAAAAGGTAACAACATACAGAGTTTATAGTATCTGTAGAAGTAAAATATATAAGAAAAATAGCCCACAGAATAGGAGTGAGGAAATGGAAATATACCATTGTAAGACTCGTTTGCCTGTACATGAAATGGCACACTATTATTCAAAGATAGACTGCTTAAGTGCAAGATGTATATTGTGGACCCCAAATCAACCACTAAAAACTTTTTAAAGAGGTACAGTAGTAGAATTGAATGGAATTATAATAAAATGCTAAATTAATCCAAAATAAGGCATGAAAAGAGACAAAAGGATATGGGACCAGATATCAAAAATAGAAAACCAGCAAGGGAGTGTGTTTAAATCCAGCCATGTCAATAATTATATAAATGGTGAACGATCTTGTTAAATATCCAATTAAAAGGCAGAGATTGTCAAATAGGACTTTTTTTTTTTTCTTAGAGAGAGTGCTAACAGAAAACGTGCAGAGGAAGAGGGAGAAAATCTAGAGCAGGCTTCAAACTCAATTACAGAGGCCGTTGTAGGCTCCACCCCATGACCCTGGGATCATGGCCTGACCCGAAATCAAGAGTCAGAGATTCAACCAACTGAGCCACCCAGGCGCCCCTGGATTTTTTTTAAAGACTCAATTATATGCTGTCTATAAGAACCTCGCTTTTATGTATTACTTTAAGCACCTCACTTAATTTATTTGTTTTTGAGTGTAGTTGACACACAATGTTACATGAGTTGCAGGTGTACAACATAGTGATTGGACAAGTTCATACATTATGCTGTGCTCACAAGTGTAGCTACCAGCTCTCACCCTACGACACTATTATAGTATCACTGACCACATCCCTTATGCTGTGCCTTTTATTCCCTTGACTTATTTCCATAAGTCATTCCATAACTTACATTCCATAACTGGAAGCTTGTATCTCCCACTCTTCACCCATTTGGTCCATCCTCTGCTCCCCTCCCCTCTGGCTACCATGTTTGTTCTTTGAATTTATAGTTCTGATTCTGTTTTTTGTTTCTTCATTTGTTTTTTTAGATTCTACATATGAGTGAAACCATATGGTATTTGGCTTTCTCAGTCTGACTTATTTTACTTAGTATAATACCCTTCGTATAATACCCTCTAGGTATGATAACAAGATCTCATCCTTTTTTATACCTGGGTAATAGTCCATTGTATACTTACACTACATCTTCCTTATCCATTTGTTTACCAATGGACAGTTAGGTTACTTCTATAACTTGGCTGTTGTTAATAATGCCACAATAAACATAGGGATGCATATATCTTTTCAAATTAGTGTTTTCATATTCTTTGGGTAAATACCCAGTAGTGCAATTACTGGATCATATAGTATTTCTATTTTTAATTTTTTGAAGAACCTCCATACTGTTTTCCACAGTGGCTATATCAATTTACATTTCTACCAACAGTATACAAGGGCTCCTTTTTCTCCACATCCTCACCAACACTTGTTATTTCTTGTCTTTTTTATTTTAGCCATTCTTACAGGTGTAAGGTAATATCTTATTGTGGTTTTGATTTGCATTTCCTTGATGATGAGTGATGTTGAGCATCTTTTCAAGTGTCTGTTGACCATCTGTATGTTAAGGACCTCACTTTAAATATAAAAACATACAAAAGGGTTGGAATAAGTCACACCATGCAAACACTAATCAAACACTAATCAAAAGAAAGTTGGTGGCTATATCAGGCAAAGTAGATTTCAGAGCAAGGAAGATTACCAGAAATAGAGAGGGATATTATACAATGATAAAGAGGCCAATTTGTCAAGAAGACATAATAATCCTAAACAAACAGAGCCTAATAACATATCTTCAGAATACATGAAGCAAAACCTGATAGAATTGAAAGAGAAAATAGATAAAACCACAGTTATACTTGGAGACTTCAAATTTCCTCTCTCCATTCAGTAATTGATAGAAAAATTAAACAGAAAATCATAAGGATATAGAAAACCCAAATAACAATATCAGACAACTTGACCTGACATTTATAGAACACTATATACAGCATCAGCAGAATAGACACTTGTTTCAAGCGTACATTAAATATTTGGGGGAAAAAATAAAGAGATTTGCCTAGACAGACCGTATTACCATTTTCTGTCCATGAAACAAACCTCAAACAATTCAAAAGAATTGAAATCACATGAAGTACATTTTCTAATCAAAATGGAATCAAACTAGAAATCAATAACAAAAAGATATCTGAAAGATCCCCAAATATTTAGAAACAATACACTTCTAAATAAACAATGGGTCGAGAAGAAAGTACAAAGGAAATTTTAAAATATTTTGAACTGAATGGGGGCACCTGGGTGGTTCAGTCACTTAAGCACTGACTCTTGGTTTCAGCTCAGGCGTTATTTCACAGTTTGTGGGTTCAAGCCCCATGTCAGGCTCTCTGCTGGCAGTGTAGAGCCTGCTTGGGATTCTCTTTCTCTGCCCCTCCCCAACTTGCACTGTCTCTGTCACTCTCAAAATAAATAAATGAACTTCATATCTATATATAGATATAGATACAGATATAGATATAGATATAGATATAGATATAGATATAGATATAGATTAGATATATAGATATATCTGAATGAAAATGAAAACACAACCTATCAAAATTTATGGGATGCAGCTAGAGTAGTTTGTAGAAGGAAATTTGCAGCATTAAATGCTTATGTTAGAAAATAAGAGGGGCATCTGGGTGACTCAGTCGGTTAAACATCTGACTTTGGCTCAGGTCGTGATCTCACAGCTTGTGAGTTTGAGGCGCATTGGGCTCTGTGCTGACAGCTTGGAGCCTGGAGCCTGCTTCGGATTCTGTGTCTCCTTCTCCCTCTACCCCTCCCTCACTCACACTCTGTCTCTCTCTCTCAAAAATAAATAAACATTAAAAAATTTTAGAAAATAAGAAAGGCTTGGAATCAACAATCTAAAGAAAAAGAAGAAAAAAATTATATCTGAAGCAAGCTGAAGGAAGGAAATAATAAAGATAAGAGTACAAATAAGTGAAATTGAAATGAGAAAATCAGTGAAACTGAAGATTGTTATTGGAAAAATAAATAATATTGAGAAAACTCTAGTCGGATTGGTCAAGAGAAAAAGAAAAAGAAAAAATTGTCAATATTAGGAATGAAAAAGAGACATCACTACAGATACTATAGATAGTAAAAGGACAATTATGAACAAGTGTGTGCCAATATGTCAGATATCTTAGTTGAAATGTCCTAATGAAGAGGTCTCAGAGTGGTCAAGCCATTTCTTTCCCCCTCTGTGCCTGGCATAATACTGAAGTTTGTTCAGACAAGAAGGGAAATGCAGACCACAGAGTGTCCAAACTGCTGTAGAGAACAATCCTTTAGGCTCAAAGGGGATAGCTTGGCAAAGGCCACACCAAGCTAGCTGCCCCTGTTCAAATTCCCCTGAATTTATTTTCAAGCCTGAGCCTCTTTCTCAATACCAGGTACACAAGAAGGGAAAACCATGACTTAATTCTGGGGATTGCTCAATGGCAGTGTTGGAAAATCCCCAGATTTAAATGATCCTTCCTGCCCAAGCCACCTCCACAGCACCGTCTTAATATAGGACTGAGGGGTAGTTAAAAACCTGGGTTCAGCTTTTCTCATTCTCCCTCTCCTTTTCCTCCCTTTCTCCCGTCCATCCAGGCCCAGGTGAAATAGGACAAATGTGGGTTTGTCATCAGACCAACTACAATACCAGTCTCAGCCCTTTTCTCACTAAATATCACCTCCTTAAATTTCAGTTTCCTCATCTTTAAGATTGTTGTGAACTCCCATTTCCAGGGTTTTGAAGGTTGTAAAGGATGCATATACAGTGTTATGTACAAGGTCAGGGCTAAATTCATATCAGTCTCTGGTCTCTTCCCTATAAGACCCCTTTTTGAAAATTCCAATGAGGACTGTACTGCCTCTTCTTAATTTGACCTTGAACTTCAAAAGCTCTAGGAGGTTAAGGACATGGTCTGATATCTCCTCACCATTATATCTCCAGTATCTACACAGGTCTTGACAAAGAGAATGTATGAGATAAATGTACTGAATGAGTGAATAAATGAATGAATGAATGAATGAATGAATGAATGAAACAACAGTTATTTTGGGTGACATGAGATGTAATACAGAATCCTGCATTGTATTTTCCAAGTCCCAAGAATGCACAAGATTGCAGAAGCAGGGAGTGGACAATGAAATGAATAAGATTCAGTCCTTACCCTTGAGGAAGTCAATATATTTCTTTCTGATGTCTTCCCTATACCAGGTCTCATGTTAGGTGCTGGGATCTTTGAATCAGCTTTGTCTCTGTCTACAGTCAGATGGGAGAGGGAGGAACCCAGACAGATAAATTAATTTTTTTTTATGTTTATTTTAGAGAGAGAGACAGACAGAACATGAGCGGGGGAGGGGCAGAGAGAGAGGGAGACACAGAATCCGAAACAGGCTCCAGGCTCTGAGCTATCAGCACAGAGCCCGATGCGGGGCTTGAACTCACAGACCTTGAGATCAGGACCTGAGCCGAAGTCAGATGCTCAACTGACAGAGCCACCCAGGCACCCCGACAGATAAGTTATACAAATTGTTTCTCCAAAATGTGGGCTTCTCCAAACTATGTACTTGGCCAAGCTGTGAACTTCAGAAGGCAGAGACCCTGTCCTATATACCTCCAAATTCCCAGCCCAGGTCTCAGTGTTAAAGTGTAAGTGAAAATTAAACAAACAAATAAACATACAAACAAACAAACAAAACCAAAAAGCGGATTTGATTGTAAAGAAGGCTTCTTGGAGGAAGAAATATAAAGATAGGAAGGATGGGCAGGATGTGGAAAAGGAGAGGCTTTTCATTGAAGAAGGGAGAAGAGCACTTCAGTTCAAGGGCACTTCAGTTCGAGAGCATAGTGTGAGCAAAGACCCAGGGGAAGAAAGTACATTCCAGGACATAGACAGTGACCTGATGTGACCAGAGAGCTGGATCCATATCAGACAGAGGGATGAAGGGAGACTGGAGAGTGTAGCAGCCTTGAATGCCATGTTAGGGAGCTTGGGTCTCATCCTAAAGCTATGGGAGCCACACACGAGAATGGCTGGATTGCATGTTCCAAAGATCACTCTGGGGATCAGTGTGGAGCACAAGGACGGAGAGCAGGGACCAAAGAAGAGGCCAGTATGTGTCTGCAAAGGAAGGTGGCATGGTCCAGCAGAGAGAGAGAGAATTTGTCCTGCTTACTGAGGGTAGAGGTGTCTGTAAGTATGTTTCTAGATATGCATTCTTCCACAGAGGGTCAGCCTAATAAAATATTTCAACCCTACTCAGTTTCATGACCCATCATACCCAAAACCCGGGGCAGGCCCCGCATACTAAAGAAAGAGGCTGAAACACATCTAGCCAATGCCTGACTTTATATTTCTTCGAAAGAGGGATTCAACACTCTTCTGAAGGCTTTCAGGGTCATCTAATCTTGGTTAGCTCATCTAAAATATTTGTTTTCCTGTCCTTCTTTGTGTCTCTGGCATGCTTCGTGTCAAAATCCTTGTATAGGTTGCTGATTTAAAAATCCCCACAAGGCTGGGCTGGGAATGGAGCCTACAGTCACCAGGAAGCCTCACTCTAGAATGAGCTTCTATGTGAGACAGCTATTTCTCTCTAGCAGGGCCCGTGCTTGCCTGCTCGCCACCCTACATACTCAACTATGCTGATTCCATGGGCCTGGGCCTAGGCCAGCTTGGAAATATAGCAAGGCCATTGGAGAGGGAACTGGCACACTAATACCACTCTCTCTTGGTGACTCAACAACCTCTCCTTATAACCAATGTTTCCTTTTCTCAAGGGCCACCAAACAGCTTTTATTTTTTTCTAATCTTTTTTTTAAAGTTTATTTATTTATTTTGGAGAGAGAGACAGAGAGAGAGAGAGTGAGAGCACAGGGTAGGAGCAGAGAGAGAGGGAGAGAATCCCAAGCAGGCTCCGTGCTGTCAGCACAGAGCCTGACATGGGGCTCGAACCCACAAACCACGAGATCATGACCTGAGCCAAAATCAAGAGTCAGACACTTAACCGACTGAGCCACCCAGGCACCCCCCAAACAGCCCTTAAAATATGCAGTTTATTCTGTTGACCTGATAATTGGCCAGGAGTTTTCAGCTATTATAGAGCCTAGGCTCTGGAATCAGACTACCTGAGTTTAAATTTTTTTTTTTAATGTTTATTTATTTCTGAGAGAGAGACAGACAGAGTATGAGCTGGGGAAGGGCAGATAGAGAGGGAAACACAGAGTCTGAAGCAGGTTCCAGGCTCTGAGCTGTCAGCACAGAGCCCAATGCAGGGCTCGAACCCATGAACTGCGAGATCATGACCTGAGCTAAAGCCGGACGTTTAACTGACTGAGCCACCCGGGCACCCCTAGACTACCTGAGTTTCAATCCTGGTTCTGCCACTCATTAGCTGTGTGACCCTGGACAAAAACTTTTTTAACCCCTTTGTGTCTAAATTTCTTCATCTGTAAAATGGGGCTAATTATAGTAGTATTTCCTCCATAGGGCTGTCATGAGGCTTAAACAAATCCACACAGGTAAAGTAGCTAGAATAGTAGCTGGCAAGTAGTAAATGCTCATTAAAGTTTAGCACCGGTTACTGCCTGTTATGGTTCATGACACCTGCTGTTTCTCCTTTTAGAAAAATCAAAACTGCTCGAGCTGCCCTCTAGTCTCCCAGTGCTTCTCCAGCTGAACACTATCATCACACAATATTTCTGGTCTCCTTTGACTGGGCCTCTGCACCTTCCAGAATCCTTGCTCTCATTGTGGTTTTCCGTTGAGAGCTTTGGTTCATGCGGAGATGCTTGTCTCTTCTAGTGTCCTCTAGTCTCACAGGTTTCTCTGGGCATCTTACTCTCCCCTCCTCCATTATCTTTGTTCATAGGTTCTAGGACGGTTGCCACACTTGCAGGTGAACCTGTCCTCCTGATTCTTTTTTTTTTTTTTTTTTCAACGTTTATTTATTTTTGGGACAGAGAGAGACAGAGCATGAACGGGGGAGGGGCAGAGAGAGAGGGAGACACAGAATCGGAAACAGGCTCCAGGCTCTGAGCCATCAGCCCAGAGCCCGACGCGGGGCTCGAACTCACGGACCGCGAGATTGTGACCTGGCTGAAGTCGGACGCTTAACCGACTGCGCCACCCAGGCGCCCCTTCTGATTCTTATTGTCAATCATAATACTTCTCTGGATAACAACATCTGTCAAATACTGCAAATCCTGTCAAATGCCAGGCCCTGTGCTGGGCACTTTCCATTCATTACTTTAGTCCTTGCAATCCTAGGAAGGAGGTACTTCTATTCCCATTTGGATGGAGCACAGGGAAACTGGGGTTCAAACCCCATGAGCAACATTAGCAGTCGGCAAGGTCAGGGCTTATTCAGGCTGGGGCTTGGGGCAGAGTCTAGGTGCATCTGGATTAGGAGAAGTGACTTGTCCACAAATACTTATTATAATTATTATAAAAATGATCCATTAACGGACCTGTCCTGAGCCCCTGCTCGGTGAGATGGATGTGACCGGCTCTCTAGGGCCTGGCACTTTGCTTCTGGCGTGGGGAACATGGGCCTCACCATCCCTTGTCCCAGCACTCACTACGCCGCACTGAGAGAGCTTCCAGTTGTGGCCCCAGAGCCCTGGAGACTGGGGTTCAGAGGCTGCCTGAGTAAGAGGCTGACCATGTGGAGTCCTGGGGCCACCCCTGCCAAACCAGAGTGGCCCCCGTCATCTGTGCCCGTACCTCACAGGCTTCTGAACAAGGCTGGATTTGAAGAAGGAGTGTTACTGCTAAAGAAAGCTGGGGAAACAACTGCTGAATAGTAATGGTCTTTTTAAAAACATGATGGAGATATAACATTAGTTTCAGGTGTACAAGATGATTCAATAGATGTATATATTGCACAATGATCACCACAGTAAGTCTAGTTAACATCCATCATCACACATAGTAATTGTTTTTATAACATGTCTGCTTCTTCAGTCAGAATGCAGTTTCCTGGAGATCAGGGGCTGCACCCCCAGCCCAGCACGGGGCTAGGAGGGTTTCAGGAAGGGGAGGCAGATGCAGGGGGCAGACAGAATGCATGAGGAGCTCTCTGGGCAACATAAGGTTTGCCCCCTTTCCCTGCAGGGGAACGGTCTTAGGAGAAATTGAGTAAGAAACTTGCAGACAGAATGATGCAAGGGGAACTTTCGGTACATATTGCAACAGAGTATTCTAAAATGGGACGGGGGCTGTTCTGCTGGCCTGTTCCCAAGGGTCTCAGCCCTGCTTCTCTCCAGCTGGTCAGGCCTGTCACACAGGATAGGGCCAAAGGCTACTAACCAGTCCCTCACCGTCCTCCGCCCGCCACCCCTCCCCCCCCCCCCCCCCGCCCGCCCCGCCATGCCTGGCCTTAGAGCTGGGAGGGTTGAAACCTGAAGTCATCTTCAATCATCCCTTTGTGCCTTCTGCCCTATGTCCATGTCACCAAATCCTAGAGATTCTAAGGCAGCAGCATTTCTCCAACTTTCCGTTCTTACCTTTGGCCCTGCTATCACTCTGGTGCAGGCTGTGTCATACTCATTGTCCCCCATCTTTCCTTTCCTTCTCTTCTTCCTTCCTTTCTTGCTATCTAGTATTACCCAAATCCCTTCTGTGGACCAGGCCCAGCGTTGGGCACTGGGTCACAGAGAGCCCTCTGATTCCACCTTTGCCCTCAGGTAGCCTCTCCTGCGCAAATCAGGTGTGTAAATATCAAGGGTACAGGTGCTCTGAAAGAGAGAAGCCAGAGGTCTGATGGGGACACAGAGCTGAGAAAGGGTCCTCTGAGGGCCGTGTGTTACACACCTTCCATTTACCCTCCCAGACCTGCTCTCTACCTTCATCCTGCACATTTCCTGAATTCTCTGTATGGACTGCATCATCGGGCTCCCTCACCCTCTGGCTAGTGGGAAGCCCGGCAGAAGACTAGAGGGAGGGACAGAGGGTGACTCTGCCAGGTCACCAGGGTTTGTCTGTGCCCCTTCAATGAAGGCCGGGGCTTCTATCAGGTGGCCCTCTCTACCCAGCTCTCAGTCTGCCTGGCTTCCTCTCTTTGGACCTTCAGGCCACATGTCCCTACAGTGTTACTAGCCTTGGGGTACTGTGTCAACCCTTGAGCTTAGCTGCACACCCTGCTGACATTGTTGCAAAATTTCTGTATTAAAATTTCCTCAAGTTACCCAAGTACAGATAGGCTGTCTCCTGCAGGGACCCTGCTTAACACAGGCCATAGGTAAAAAGGAAGGATGCCACGGAGGTGACAGCTGAAAGTGTTCTTGTTTGGACAATTATCTTTCTAGAGCACAAAACTGACCATTTGTCACCCCTGCTAAAACCCTTTATGGTTCCGCATTGCTCTGAGGATAAAGTCCAGACTCCTGAGCCTGGCACCCAATACTGTATACCATCTGGCTCTGGATGACCAAGCAGCATGCGGTGAAGTCACTCAGGAGGAGGACATTTGGGGGCTTGAAAGGGGAGGGAAGCAGTCCCAGGAGGGGTGCAGCCCTGCCACAAAGCCGCCCTGCCAGGCAAATTCCTGGATGAGGAAGGAGGAAGTGGGTGAGTTTCTGGACCACAGGACCATGTCAGGCTCTCCTCGTCCACTCTCCAAGGGAGCTGAGCACTGGGAATGAGTTTGACCCGGACAAGCCGTAGCCTCGGGCATGAGAACTGGTTCAAACCCCAGCCCCAACACTGACATCTGGCAAACTCTTTGATTCTCTGAGCTTCGGTTTTCCTGACTGTGCAAGGGGAAGAATCTCACAGGGCTGTGGGGGGGGGGGGGGGGGCAGTGTAAAGAAGGTAATAAATGGGAATTTGCTTCTGTCAAGTAGTTCCAGTGTCTGGGCTGGTCCCTCTCCCCAGTCTTCATGTGTTAGGGAAAGCACACGGGCTCTGAGGTTCAGGAAGGCTTGAATAGAAATCCCAGCTTAATACTACTTCCTCACTTTGTGATCCTGGACAAATCACTTTAACTCTCTATACCTCATTTGCAAACGGGGGTGATAAGCACCCCTTGCAGGGCAGCTGTGAGGATTGGGTAAGTGCACACAGGCCATGCAGGGCCTGGCATGGAGCAGGTGCTTGGTAAATGTTTTTTTTTTTTTGTTGGTTTTTTTTTTTTTTTTTTTGCCTTTTGCCTTTTGCCTTTTGCCTTTTGCCCTGTGCCTTCCTTAGGGGAAGTGTCCCCTGGGCCTTGCAGGCTGGCTGTGTGCAGTGGAAGGGTGAAGGTTGCTGTCACTGGAAGGAGTCTCTGACATGCAAGTGTCTAACCCCCCACAAGCTACAAAGCTGCACCCAGAATTCCCAATGGCAACACAACACTGGTGACTGAGCGGGGCGGGCTGGAACGTGCCACCTTTGGTGAAGCCCACCCTGGTCAAGTCATGCTTGGCAGCTTGACTTGGCCTCTCTATCCCTGGTTTGGCCAAAGCACCCATGGGCTTGGATAGGGAGAAGATAAAGGAAAAGGGACTCAGGTCCCAGAGCCATCCTGCTCACATACCTGCAGGAGGAGCAAGGCAGACCATTCCAGACAGGAATGTAAGGATGTTAGGATGTGTGGGGAGGGGGCCAGGAGAAGTCAGTGCCTGGTGTGGGTCCCCCATGCTCACCTCTTGCAGGAGACAACGGTCCCAGGACAAAGAAAACTGCCAAGAAACTTTCTCCCTGGACTACTCCAATTCTGGGTCTGGTTTTCCATCCCAAACCAGTCTGGACCAAGCTGCTTAAGTAGCAGGGATGGGTGAGCAGCTGGGGGCCAACAGGAGGGAGTCCTCACTCTGTGAGTTGGCTCAGAAGCAAAGAGGCTGCCCCTCTCAGCCACTGGACTTGCCTCTGTATCCTCTGCTGGATGTTTCCACATGTCTGTGAAGGGCCCAGATTGGAGACACGTTTTATTGCCCTATTCCCCAAGCCCCCATCTGCACACCGCCAGCCCACCTCCAATCTAATCAAGGTGCCCTGCTCTTCACACCCCTCCTTTGGTCCATGCCCCACAGGATGAAGTCCAAGTTTCTTGGCCGGATTACAAAACCCTTCAGATCTGGCCCCTGTCTACCTCTCCAGCCTCATCTCCTACTCCTCCCCGACCTGCATCTCTCTTCCAGCCACACCAGGGCACTCAGGGTTCCCATCTCCAGGCCTTTCCCCGTGCTGTGGCCTCTGCCCAAATGCCCTTCTCCTTCCTCTCAGCCTGGCAGAAACGTACTGATCATCTCCGGTCCAGTAGCCCAGGGGCAATGTCGTCTCCTGTCAACCTTCCTAGTTTAAGACATTCCGTCTGTCTCCCTTCCTTGCCCCGACAGACTCCATCTACAAAACTACTCATCGATGGGCAATGAAAATAATTTTGGAACATGTGTCTGGCACTATGCTAGGCTTTTTTTTTTTTTTTTTTGGTACCTTACCTCATTTAGTTCTCAAAGCATTTCACAAAAATAATTATTATTCTCACTTGACAGGTATGGAAACTGAGGTCCACGGAGGGCAGGGCCAGAACCAGACTGAAACTGCAGTGCGCTCACCTCTCCGGGAAGCGCATCCAACCCCAGCCGAGGTGGGGGGTGGGGGGCCCTCTCTCCTCGGGGTCCTGTGCCTGCAACTGCCGTCAGCACCTGTGAGTGGCTGTTTCAGGCGCCCCCGACCCCGACCCTTCACCAACGTGACATGCCACGGCCCCGGGGCAGGGACCGGGCGGGCTGGGCTGGGTCCCCAGCACCCCGCAGTGTACAGACGCTCCGTGGTGTGTCTTGATAACCAGATGGAAAGGTAGAGGCCGCTTGGGTGGCTTGGGAGCCCGGGCCTAACCTAACGAATCCCGGCACCAGCGACGCGAGGCGGGACCTTAGCATCTTAGCCAAGCGCAGGCCCGGCCTCGGGCAGGCACCACCCGCTAAGGCGCTCGGCGGGCTGCACGAGCTCGGTGTCCGGGCCCGGCAGCCGCGGGTGCCCGCGGGACGGCGGCGGAGGGAGCCGGGAGCGGCAGCACGGCGGGGGCGCGCGTCCCGCGAGAGCCCCGGAGCCCGCGCCCTCCCGCGCCCTCCCGCGCCGCCGCGCGCTCCCGCTCCCGGAGGGCGAAGGGCGGGCCGGGTGGAACGGCAGGCCCCGCCCCAGCCCGCGTCGGGCCGCCCCCCGTTGTGAGGTGATAAAGCGCCGCGCTCCGAGCGCGGAGCGCAGTGGCCGCCACCGACGGCCCGCTTTCGGCAGCTGCTCGGGCCGCGACGGGCGGTGCGCCCCCAGCTCCCCGCGTCGGCGCCGTCCCCCGGCCCCCGAGCTCGGCGCGAAGCCCTGGCCCCGGAGGCCGGGGCATGGGCCAGGGGCGTAGGGCGAGCCGGCTTCCCGCGGGGCCGTGAGGTGCAGCGGCTTCAGCATGAAGACCCTCATAGCCGCCTACTCCGGGGTCCTGCGAGGTGAGCGGGGCCGCCGGTGGGACAGGGGTCTGGGAGACGAGCCGTCGCCGCCCCGGGGGTCTGCAGGGCCTCGGCGGCTTCCATCCCGGGCTGGGAAGCTGCACGCGGGTTTTCGGGAAAGGATGTGACGAGGGCTGGGAGGCAGGCAGGAGTGTGTTCTTATAACGAGGGTACCTTGCTGGAGGACCGGCCAGTGTGCGGGTTGAGGTCCCGACCCCTTTTCTCTTTTCTTTTCCAAAGCTTGCCGCCCCCTCCCAGCAGCGCACCTAGGTCGGGGAAGAAGGAAGGATCCCGGTGACCTAGTCAGATGCAGGCGGCATGGTAGTCTGAGTTCATTCTTCACTCTGGCACTTATCAAGTTTTGAAACCCCTGTTACATCACTTTCCACCCCCCACCCCCACCCCCAGCTTGTGTTCCCCATCTGTGAGATGAGGTTGATATTTAACAACTCCTCCCCAACCCCCAGCACTGTCTGTGGCCCCTGCGAGTTCCCTCCCCTCTCTCCTCACCGGGTGGAGCATGCTATGAGAGACTGGATGGGGCCGAGTGGCAAGGTTTTGCAATCTTCTGAAATAGCCACCAGACTGGGAACGTGCCTGGCTGGGACAGGTGTGCCCACACTGTACTCTGCCCTACTCCCATCCTCCAGCCAGTCTCAGGAGCCCACTCAGCAGCGACTGAGCCTGGCACCCTGAGAAGGTGGGGGCGCGGGGGGGACCCTGGGTACCCTCCATGTGGCCCATGTTCCTGTTCCACCAGAGTGGAGCTGAGGCCCTTGGTGAATATGTATATTCACTTATAGCTGGAGAAATTGATGGGAAAAGATATACCTTCTGGAGTTTTCCTTAACAGATGCCTTGGCCAAGAGGGACTCTGGGGAAGTGATCACTGCTATCCTAGGTCTGTGTGTTTTGAAGTTTCCCTCCCTCCGCCTAAAGCTTTAATCTGTTTGCTGAACCTCTCCTACTTAGCGTTTTTTTTTTCCCTTCGGTAACTGACAATCACCTACCCTACCCACCTTCATTACAAAAATAAAACTTACTAGTTATTGGAATTTTGAAAACTAGAGAAAAACGGGAACAAAATAACAATGGCTGGCCAATCAACTATCCAAAAATGGCTTCCTATTGCTCTTTGAGTATATTCCTTTATGATTTTATTTATACACATTATATAAAGTTGAGGGCATCCTGCAGATAGAGTTCTAAATCCTATTTTCTCTGAGTAGTTCCTCTGTTCCTCAGAATCACTTATAATCTTCTAGTAGCTGCAAAGTAACCCACCCCGGCACTGCATCACGGTTTAACTATGTCCTGGGCATTGGCATTGCCCTTGGAAAGGTACTGAGCTGCTGTTGCCATTTTGGGGGCAAGCAGCCTGCTCCGTGCATCCAGCCCAATAGCCTATGACAGCCTCTTCTCTCACTTAAGCATGCTTTTCTGTTCACTGTGACCTTTGATGCCCATGTCAGGGGAAGGAAGGGACTTACCCATGTTCATGCTTTTAAAAATGCTTTTGTCTCCAGGGGATGGGATAAGGATGCTCTCTAGGGTAGTCCTTCCCGGAGATCCCCTTCCCTCGCTTCTGCTGTCCACTGGCTGTGAGCTGCATCCTTCTAGGAGTTGTTGACTCTCATGTTTTTGACCTAGCACCTGTACTTCAGGAGGACTTGTAGTCAATAAAAGTGACCAACTCATTTAATATCCCCATGTTGTTTTCAGATCTTTAAAACTTGTTGCCCCCCCCCCCCACTCCCTTTTTTTTAACTGGCTGCAAGGAATTCCATCATGGGATGTAGCAAGGGCTGGTATGAAATGCAAACCAGTCACATGGTAGCTCTCTGGACCTGCTTTGGTGAAAGGCTGGGTGGGGTAGGGGAGGGTGCTGAAGCAAATGCTATGTTATCTGGGCATCTTCATTAGATGGCTTTCTACATCCTTGGTCTTGGAAGACACTCCCCAGTGGCCTGGTTTGCCTCTCTGGATAAGTTGCCACCATTGTGAGGTGGCGAACACCTTGTCAGTGGCGATATTCAAGAAGAGACCATGGATTCTGTGAAAGGAAGTCCTGCGTTGGGTGAGAGATTGAAGTCGATACCTTGGTAACTGGTTTGTTGGCCAAAAGAGAAAGCCAGCTGTGGGAGCATGGGTAGGTGGGTGTCTGTTGGGGGAGGCGGGAGTCTGTGTTGGTAATTTCTAATCTCTGAAGGACTATCCCGTGCCTGGGGTGGAGGCTGAGTTAGTCACATGTGCATTCCTGCCTTTGCCCCTGGACCAGAGGCTCTTCGGGACAGAACCCGCGGGCACTGCCTATATCCTCAGGGTTTAGCACAGGACCCAGCACAAAATCGTGACAACTCCAGCAAAATTCTGAGCTGATTTGTTTGTTCGATGTGCCTCCAAAAAGCAAGACCAGGAACAGGGGTAGGATTACAGGGGGCAGGTTCTGATATGATGGAGGAATCCTTTCTAATAGCTGTTGAGGACTGTAAAAGACTTGGTGTGGGTAAGGATCGAACTCCCCATTACCGGGGGTATGCAAGCAGGAGCTCGGTAGGGAGTGAAACTAGGAGGTTAGGTTGTTGGCTAACTCTGGAACTGAGGGTTGACAGTCCCCTAACCCAATCCTGAATCATAGGAGAAGAATGGCACTCTCCTGTTCCCCTCTCCCCCGGTTCTTTGTAGATGTCTTTCTCCCCTGTACCACTTCCCTAACAGCACAGAGGCCACTTTGGGGGCCCTCTGTGCTGCCAAGGGCTCTTGTGTGCTGGGAAAGGAGGGCCAAGAGTGATGTTTTCTTGGCAGGTTGAGTGACTCAGTAGCCAGTGTGGAAATCCTGCTCCACCTCCATCCTCCCACCTCAAATTCAGCAGCAAATACTTGAGTCATAAAATCAAAGCTATCTGTTCGTGCTGGGTCTGGCCCAGCCTTCAAGTTACCTGTGGGATACTGAGGGCCCCAGAGAAAAGGGACTGGTTCAGAGTTATCAAAGCAAGGCCTGGAATCTAGATGCATCTCCCAGTCTGTGATTTGCCTCCTTAACCAAGAGAGAGGTGGTGAGGGGCTGAGCAAAGGGTTCTGGCTATTGAAGACCCTCAGCAGTTTCCTGAAGGAGTAAAAGTTGCTCCCAGTCTCCATGATGGGGTGGTAGATCCCCTCTTCCCAAGCTTTTGGAGGAAACACCCCCAGCTGCCCTGATGGGTAGAGACATCACAGGCCCCCAGAGCTCTGATGATCTGCCAGTTGCCCCTCATCATACATCAAACCTTCAAAACTCTTCCATGAGGTCATGAAGCCCCCACCACCTTACAACATCATCTCCTGCCATGCTGTGCTCCAGAACTGCCAGTGGTCTTCCTGTTCCTCCAGCATTCCCACTAGTTCTGTCCTACCTCAGGCCCTTTGCACGTGCTGCCCTTCTGTTCAGATCTTTGCATGGCTGCTTCAGATCCTTTAGTCTCCTCTCAGAGACCTTTTCTGACCATGCCATGTGTAAAACTGCCCCCTAGTTGCCACAACTTGTTTTATTGTTTATAGCTCTTATCGTTACCTAAATTATCATGTGTCCTTATCTGTTTAGGTAATTGTCTCCCCCATAAGGTTGTCAGCCCCTCCGGAACAGGGACCTTGTCTTTGTCAGTATTGTGTCCCTTGCATTTAGTATCGTGTATGTAGTAGGTGCTCAGTAAATATTTGTTCAATGAGTGAATCATTAATGGAACCTCCGCCCTCCTGAGAGCTGTCCTGTTCCTCTTGGGAGGAAGCCCTGCTTTTAGCTTCAGTGTGATTCCTCAGTCCTTCTTCCAGCTGCCTCTGTGCCTGCTGGGTGCTGGGGCTGCAGCTGTTCCCTGCTGTGGAGATACCCTCAGTCTCATGAGGAGCTGGCTCCAGGGAGGAGTGCCAAATGGGGGGACCTGGGCTCCTCATGGTCCCCCTCATCATTTCCAGAGCTTTAGAAGCCGGAGGTCCAGGATGCCAGCCCTAGCTCCCCTCTGGGATATGGCTGGATGGCCCACTGACCCTCTGGGGATCTCACTACCCCATACGGAAAATAGCATCAAAAATCTCAAACACTCAAGAGTGTGAGGGTTTCAGTGAACATAAGCAGAAAGTCCTTTGCAAAGCAACTCGTAACGAACTCCAGTTCATCCTTGTCATTCATCCTGTGTGACATACGCAGCAGGCTCCCACCACTGGAGAGTGGCACCTTCCCTGCTCTGATGCATCCAGGAGGGCTGTGCCATGGTGGGGACTTGGGGTGTGGACCTTTCGGTTTACTGATGGAATGCCTTCTGTGTGTCAGGCTCTGTACTACGCATGGGTCGGTCTGTCCTGGTCCCTGCCTTTGATGGGGATGTACACAAGATGACAGTGCACTGAGATGCACACAGTGATGGGGAAGGAGGCATGGGGAACTGTGGAGGCCTGATGGTGAGGGTGGGGCAGCTAAACCATCTTGGGTCAGCGAAGGCTTTCTAGAAGAGGTAACATTTAGTCTGGATATTGAAAGATGAAAAGGCATTAGCAAGGCAGCCCAGAGCATTCAGGTACAGGGAACAGCATAAACGGAAGCATGAGATATGGGTGGGATGGGCAGTTTGACTGCAGGGCCTCTGACTAGTGAACATGGGCTGAGGCCCTGGTGCACCGAGAGGCAGAGACAAGGGAGACAGAGGATGCTGTGTCCAGGCCCAGGGTGGCTCGTCTGTAACCACCTGGGGGGAAGATTTGAGAGCTCCTGGGAAAGGTGCGCTCAGAGCTTCTTGGCCTCCGGCACTTCTTGGGTCTCCTGGGTATGCAATGCTGCCAGCAGAGCTGAGGGCCTGGGGTCTGCCACTGAACTGCTCTGCAGCCTCAAGAAGCCACTGCCCCTTCCTGACTCTCAGTCTCCTCATCTATAAAATGGGCAGAAGAATAATAAGAGTAGCTACCCAGGTTGTGGTGCAGATCCAAGGAAGCCGAACCCACAAACCCTTTGGGAAAATCAACAGAAGGAGGAAACATGAATTCCTTTCATCATTAGAGCAGATTTAAGCATCGTGAGTACAGGGCCAGGAGCCTAACTCTGCATCCGCTTCCCACGTGACCTTGGCAAGACCCTGCCCTCTTGGGACGTCAGCCTCCTTATCTGTACAGTGAGGAAAGCTAGATGAGCCATTCTCCTTGGATTTATTCCAGCTCTGCTGCAAAAATATGGTTTCAATCCTGCCCCTGACTGCTGGGGGACCCTGGGGCTCAACCTCCTCCCCATTCCCATTCTCTATTTGTCTTTGTGAAAGTGGGCCCGTGTCCTGCCCGGGACCCAAGTGAGGCCCCAGAGGAGCCCGGCTCCCCATACTTGCTCATGGATTATGATAGGGGCTTATTTGGAGACTTCTGGGTGACATACCCGAAAGGCGGTGGTATTGCCATGGCAACCCCTCCCACCTCGGTAGCTATTTTTTTTTACTGTGCTCGAATGTGGGGGTGGGGAAAGTAGGCCATTGGGGTCCTCAACAATCACCTCCAGGGTTCCAGAATCTTGGGTCCATGACATCCCAAGAGCCCCACTTTCCTGACCTCACCTCCCAGGACCCTACCCTACTTCATGAAAACCAAATACTTGGAAGTCCAGGCCTCTAGAATAACCCAAGGAAGGGCTTGTAGTCCCTTTAGGGGATCTTTTGTGGCTAAAAATTCATTAGCAGATTCTAGAAGAGCACAGAAGGCTCAACTTGTCAGGACCTCAGATTTTAGCTAATCCAACCCAAACCCCTAATTTAGGGCCAGGAGGAAAGAGGGAAAGAGGAGGCCCGGGAATCCAGCCCATCTGGATATGGAGGACGCCTCGTCCCCTGCCAAGATCCTACACAGGGGTGTCCTGAAGACTGACAAGCAGGAATCCACTGAGCTCATGCAGACTCCTGAGGCCAAGCCAGGGGCTTCCCAACCCACAAGCCCACCACAGCTGTATATTGGCCTCCCCTTTGGGCCAATGGGCCCTGCTTTAAGGACACCTAACCCTTAAAGGGGACACTATTAGTCTTTCCAGGAGAGAACCTGGTGAATGGCCAGCTCATGGCCAAGGGGCCAGAGGCACCATCTGCAGTTAGCAAAGGGGATGGGAGGGGTGGACAGCAGTGTTCTTGGCCTTGGGGATGGAGCCCAGGACTCCTTGGCCTGGCATTACTGGTCCTTCATGGTTTCCTCTCTACTCTGTCAACTAGACTCATCCACTCACACAGTTGCTTTACTCTAGCCTGGCTGAGCTATTTGCAGTTAATTCCTCAAATTTGTGTTCTCTTCCTTCTAGGCCTTTGCAAATGCCATTTGTAGGACTCCAGCACCTGAGGTCCTGACCCTGTGCCTCCCTCCTGTCAGCCTGGCTAATGCTTACTCATTTACATGTCACCTGACCCATTACTTCTTCCAGGAAGGCATCTCTGAGAACATCCTCCAGCACAGGTTGGGCCCCCCGCCCCCCCAGATTCCCCAGTCCTGACTTACCGTCTGTGCCTGATTGTTCACAGACCTGTCTCCCCAGCCATAGCAGGGGTGTGCTGCCCAGGGGCAGAGCCCAGGCTCCAGCAGGTGCCCAAGAAGCAGAGGAGAAGCAGGGTCTGGCAGCTCCCATCCAGTGTAGTGCCTGGCCTGGTGTGTAAAGGGTGCTTAGAAAGCACCTATTGAATGAATGGTAGTGTTTGGGGGCTCCGTCCTCTCCGGCACTCTGGAACCTGCCACTGTCGTCCTGCATTTAACTCCAGCCTGTCCAGCTGGAGGAGATCCGTCCCTCCTGATTGCCCAGGAAGCTCTGGTTGATTCTCTGCCATGGCCCAGGTCAGTCAGCTGTGGACAGGGCCTATCTCTGCGCTTGTCCGGGCCCTGTTTATTCTTCTCCGTCCCCTCCAGTATCCAGTCATGCAGTGAACACCTGGCCGAGCACCGGCTCTGGACCTGACCCCATCGTGGGCACAGGGGCCCAGGTGAACAAGATGAGGTCCCTGCCGACAAATGCACACTCTTCCCGATAACAAGAAAGTCTAAGAGTAGTGGCGCGGAAGGCTTCCCCAAGGAAGAGTCGGCCAGGAAGGTTGAGGGAAGTCTGAGGTGTCAGCGCTCAGTGCCTGGCAGGTGTCTACCAACACGAGCTGAACGTCTGACCAGACTGGACCCGAGGGTGATAGGACTCTAGCTGGGGGACTGCAGGCAGGGCCAAGGGTGTGGGGAGGCTTCCTGAAAGGAAGGAGTATCTGGCTGAGCACGTGGAGAGGTGTGTTGTGTGCAAGGCTTGCAGGAGCGCAGGCGTGGATGGGGACTCTAAAATCCCCTGGCACGTCCCCCTGGAGCCATGGCTGGCCTTCCCATCACCACACGTGTGACTCCGGCCGAAAGGTGCTTGTGGGGGGCCACGGAAGAGAACTTGCCTCTGGCCTTAAAGAAGCGGCTTTGTTAGGCACTTGGCCTGGCTTCCTGGACCTCCCTGGGACTAGAAGGGTCTGCCAGGGGTCAGTATGTCCATCTTTCTGACTCTATGCATTCTCATACCCAGCTCTTTGAAGTAGTTTGGGCAACTTCCTCACTGGCCACTTGGCAGCTGATGTCTGAGGGCAGGGCTTAGGTCCAGGTGGGTCTGGCATCCTTGGGGTTGAGGACATGAGCAGGATGATATCCCCCCCCATCAAGAGACCCCTAAAGCTGTTCACATCTCTTGACCTCGCTGGCATCTTCCTAGTGTCTATCAGAGTGCCAGACACTCTGTCCCTTTTTCGTAAGTTGTTTAGACTCCTCACAACAATCCTGTATAAGTAAGGATGACACTGAGTCTCAGACAGGGAAGTGCCTCTCAGGGTCTCAAAGCAGGCGAGAGTCAGAGCTGGGGTTTGAATCCCAAAGTGTGTGGATGCTAACACCTCTGCCTCTAGGCAGGGCCGGGCTTGTTATACCCATTAGACAGGAGAGGAAACTGAGGCTCACTTAATAATTACCTAGCGTACACGCAGGTCTTTACTTTTTATGAAGCCCTTGCCTATACATTACCTCATTTAATCCTTACAAGAATTTGGCAGGGTGGGTATTAGCCCCACTGTACAGATGAGGAAACTGAGGTTTGCACAGGAAGTGACTCACCAAGGCCACACTTCCTGTAGGTTAGTGGCCACCTTCTCCTGACGCCCAGCCTCTCGTCCTCTGCACCTTTTCCAGGCTGGCATGCCCCCTCCCCAAATGCCAGCGTGAAGGTGGCTGGAGGAAGTGGTGTGGGCCGTCCTGAGGCATGACCCACAGCTGTCCATGTGTGCTCCTGCCTCGCGGAGGCCAGCCTTGCTCAGGGCCCCCCTTCCACAGGTCAGAGGATCCTCTTGTCCCCTCTCTAGCTCATCACTCCAAGTTATTTTTCTTCATAGCTCTCATGCGCGCCTGGCATTACATCACACATTTACGTGTAGGTGTTTTATCTGTCTCTCAGCAGGATTCAAGCCCCTGAACAGGCACGACACTGTCTGCTGTGTTCACTGCTATTTTCCCAGTGCCAGGGCAGTGCCCGGCACCTCGTAAGTGCCCGGTGCCTCAGGCCTTATCTCAGTCCCCGCCCACCTTCTCCCAGGAGGCCACTTTTGGCTACTCAAGCCCTTTCCGGCTTCCCTGTTTTCGGCTTCTGTTTTTGGTGCACGTGAACCCCGTTCCTGGGTGGTTAGCCTGCCCTTTATAATTACCTCTGAGCCTTTGGTCCCACAGTTGCCCCCAATCGCAGCACCCACTTTTCCTTCCTTTCACCTCCCAGATCTTGTCTTCAAAGCCCTGTGGAGGCCGTGCTGCCTCCTTGGAGCCTCCTCGGCCAGTACCTCCACTCTGCCCCTCTTCTCATAACACGCAACCTCAGGACCATGCACATCTAGGGAAATTTTGTGCTTGTTCCCACTCTGCTCGATGGTGGAAGCAGTGACAGTAGCTTCCGACAAATCATCCGACAAATGCCAAATGTACCATACGTGCATTTTCCCCCCATTTACTCTTCCCAGCAATCCTGTAAGGTGGGGATCATTCTCCTCATTTTATAGGTGAGAACACTGAAGCTGAGGGAGGCTAGGTGACTTGCCTGAGGTCACAGAGCCATGTGGTGTAGAGCTGGCCAAGGGTCCTTTCTCAGATTAAGGGGATTAGAGCTCAGATCCTGCCCCTGCATGTACAAGGGAAGTCCGGGAAGGCCTGGTTTCATCAGCCTGGGCGTGGCCTCCCGGTCACTGTGCTATCAGATGTTGGGCAAGAAGGTGTTCGTACACCCGTTCCCACTGCCACCCCAGCCTGAGCTCTGGGATGGAGGGTGTCTGGCCCCAGTGGGAGCATGTGGGGGTGGAGGTCACATCCCTTGTATAGCCAGCCCATGGGAGGATGTCCGCAGTAGACTCGGGGCCCGGTTTGGGGCCAAGCAGGTGGCCCTCCCTCGGGCAGGGGCGTGTTCCTAAAGTCTGGGTGTGCACTGGCTTGTGTCATGGGGACCAGCCCATCATTCATAGGAATGATGAGGGACGCAGAGCCCCAATACCAGCCTCGAGTCCTAGCTCTCCTGTACCCTGACCTCAGGCGACGGGTTTAATGTCTTTTGGCTTTAAGTTGCCTCAGTTTCCGTCTCTGTGAAATGGGGCTTGCCATCCCTGCCTTGCCTGCCTTCCTGGGGAGTACCGTGGGACACCGAAGCCCCATATAGATGGGGTGGCTTCCTTGCTGGGTGTAAGAGAACTGCTCTGGGCTTCTCTGGCAGCTCCACTCCCTCTGCCCTCCCCTGATCTAGGAGCAAACGAGCTGTGTAAAATAAATGGTGAGATGGATGGTGCCTGCCTTGGAGCAGCTAGTTGAATTAGCTATTGGGAACATTTCTTCACGGGACTCGTGAAGTTAGCCTGTGGCTCGGCTTGTCTCCTTCCATGAAAAAAAAAAAAAGACATGTGGGTAGTGGGTTCTGTTTGCATCACAAGGGGGAACTCACGTTCAGGGAGGGAGAGGGAGGCCCCCTGCCCCCCCCCCCACCCTGGCCAAGGTCCTCATTGAGGGCACTGGGGCCTTCCTGTCAAGCCACTTCCTGTCCACTCACTCGGACATCCAGGCCTTCAACTGCATCTGCGGCTCGTGGTCTGTTGATTCATGTGTAAACCTCTGTGAGCACCGTCTCTCACCAGGCCCTGCGTAGGGCACACGGACGAGTCAGGTGTGAGCCCGGCACCCAGCAGACGCTGGCAGAGGAGGCCGGCCAGCAGGACTGGTGCTGAGAGGGCGGGGAGGGTGCTTTGTGCTGGGGGAGGCCAGGAGAGGGCGGCGTGGGAGCAGAGTAGACTGAGCTAGATGCTGTCACTCCCTGCCAGCCCCACCCGGGGCTGGAGGACAGTCAGGCTAAGTGTGAAGGCGGCGGTGGTGGTGGCATCTGATTGCACACCAGTTTCCGCCACAGCCCGGCAGAGGAGCTGCTGGCAGCTGGGTGCTGACCCGAGGGTACCCAGCTGAGCCTCATCTGCTGGGCAACTGTACCAAGCCTCTAGGTGGTATCCCCAGGAGTTGGAGCAATCGCAGAGATCGCTCATTTTACAGATGGGGAAACCAACGCCCCGACAGGTAAAGTGACTTGGCCAAGGTCACACAGGAGTCGGTGGCAGAACTGGGACTGAAACCTGGAGGCCTGCTACCACTTCACTCACTCCACAATATGCCTGCTCCTGGTCTTCCCCTGTGAAGGAAAACAGGTCATTCATTCTCCCCATCCCCCCCCCCCAGCTTCCCCCCACTTGGCTGTGGGGAGAAGAGAGAAAGAACTCGGGGGGACCTGCGGCCTAGGGACAGAATCCAAGCCAAATCCAATTTGCCCGAATTGAGTCCTGCTGTGCCACCCTCTGGCTAAGTGACCTTGGCCCTGTCACTTTTTTATCACCTTCCAAGTGGGAGTGATGATGCCAAGCTCACAGGCCTGGTGAGGAATCCGAGCGCCGGTGGATAGTACTCTGTGGGTCACGTGGGCAGCATGCCTCTCACCCGGCCGTGAAGAGAGGCAGCTGGGGGGCCTGAGGAACAGCCAGATCAGAGACCTGCTGCTCCTCTCACTCAGCAAACCCGTCTCAGTGTTTGCTCTGGGCCAGGCGCTGGCAGGCCACTGGGAACCCAGACATGGATCAGACCCAGGCCTGGCCGCATCATGGGAGAATAGATTTGTAATCTGCAGTTAGTATGAGGGGAGGGGCCATGGGACCCAGAGTGAGGACTCCTTTTCTCTCTCTTATTTCTCTGTTCCATGGGCCTCTCCTGACTTCATTCCAGACAGGCTTTCTCCACGGGCAGGGGACAGGTATGATGGCTTCTGACAGTTCCAGGCTTGCATGGGCTTCAGACTTCATAATCCCAGGGAAAGAATGATAACCTCTCTGCAAAGGCTTGGCCATTCTGGGTTTCAAAGGACGAGCTGCCTTATCTCATTGTCAGGGTCTCATCAGGTGGGCAACGCAAAGAGGGGCTTTCCGGGCAGAGGAACAATGGCTTGACGTCTCTTATGTTCATAGGAGGCTTCCACTGGGGCTGGGGTTGAGTGTCATGGGTAGGCCAGCAACAGGGCTGGGTTCTGTGGTCAGCCAGGCTGGGATGGTCTGGCCCAGAGGCAGCTGAGCGGGCCAGGCCTGAGGAAGGAAGGCAGCATCCCCCTGGCCTCCCACTCCGGGTAGCACCTCACTCTGACTTCCACAGAAACACCTGTCACTTCTCAGTGTGCTTGGCATTTCCTACTTTGTTGCAGAATGGGCTGTGGGAGATAGTTGGGATAAGACAGGGTGAGAACAGGCTGGGCAGCGTGGAAAAAACTGGCTCTGGCCGCTTGCCTTGGGGCTGGTGTGAGACCCTCCGGTTCCTTCTTTCTGTCTGGTTATTAGGGTGAGGGTCACACACCTTCCAGCACTGTGGCCACATCTAATTGTGAGATGAGCTTAGCAGATGGATTTGGATTAGGCATGAGGAAGAACTTGTCTTTTCAGTTGTTTCAACGGGGGATATGTCACCAGTGGGGAATTACTGTGTGGCCTCTTCCCAAGCAGGAGAGCTCCATATGATGAGTGGAACCAGTCGGCTGGCCCTCACCCAGAGCCCTTTCCTTTTTTTTTTTTTTTTTCTTTCAAAGACTGTATTTTTAAGTAACCTCTATACCCAATGTGGGGCTCAAACCCACAACCCTGAGATCAAGAGTTGTATATTCCACCGACTGAGACAGCCAGGCGTCCCAGTGAGCCCTTTCCTTAAGCACTCCTCAAGCTGCTGACCTCAGGGTCCTGTTTGCAGTAGGCATTGGTCCCACGACCATTGCCTTTTATTCCCTGCCCAGCAGAAGGTGGAGGTCCCAGCTCTTTCCCCCACCTCCGCCCCTGCTCCAGACTACCCTACCTGAGACCTTGGACTGAGGATCTTGTTAAAATGCAGACTTCGATTTGGCAGATGCAGGCTGGAGCCTAGATTATACATTTCTAAACAGCGCTCAGACCGCACTTGGACGAGGAAGGTGCTGGAGTATATTCTGTCTTCTCTGCAGCCACAACACCGGGACCCAGACCTTAGCTGCCACGGCTCTTACTTCACTTCATCCAGCACAGCTCAGGAGGCAGAGCCAGCAGCAAAGCCATGACTTGGGAGGCCAGCCCTGGGATCAGGGGTTCAGGCCTGTGCTTGGGCCACACTTCTCTCCCCCATGTATTTACACAGGCCTTTCCCCACTTCTGGACAGGTTTGCCAGGCCCTGAGCATAACCTGTCACAGATCTGCTGTGTCCCACGTACAAGTACAAGAGCCCTTTGTGCTTGGCACCTGCTGTAGGGGAAAGGGAGGCACCATGAGCCGGGAGCAGGAGTCCTGGGTTCCAGCCCTGGCTCCACCTCCTACTGCCTGGGTAACCCTGAGCAAGTCAGTGCTCCTCCTCAGTCACCTGAGCGTCCAATGGGGCCCTACTCGTTGACCCCAGGGGGGCCCTCAGGCTCTAGCATGGGTTTTGGGAAAGTGTGAAGGTAGAAAGGGCCCGTGGTGGTAGGGTTTTTATTTAGAGGGCCAAGGAGCATTATGCCAAAGCCTCTGGAATGCCTCTGTGGCCCAGCTTCATTTGCTTTTGTAAGTTCACGTACGACCACCTCTACCCCAGTTATGCCCGTGGAGTATACAGGGCTACTCAGCACCCATAGGTGCCATGCCCTGGGGATATGGCAAGGAGCCTTGGCGGACTTGCCTGGGGTCACATAGTGAGTGGAACCGAGGTTTGAATTGGCGTCTGGGTCTTCTGCTGTTCCATGACCCCTTCCTCTGATCCATTAGACCAGGTACAGGAGACAGGACTGGTATGTCTGCCTTGAGGTCTGGTGTTATCTGTGTGTCTCCTAAAAGTCAAAGCAATTGTTAACTCTCAGCAGATGAGGGTTATGTCCCTTTCTAAATTCCTCTGTTGCTGCCCAGATTTTGAAGAAATGCAAAGGCTTGAGTGTAAGCCCCTAAACCCTCTCCCAGCAGTAGGATTTTTCCCAGGACTTTTCCCAGGATGAAAAGTCAAGAGACCCTCAAAGACAAGATTGTGACTCAGTGCTTGGGCCTTGCAGAGTGGCTGGTGTGAAGGAATGTTTGACCAGCGCACAGGAAGCACTCAGTGAAGACGTATAGAGTGCAGGGTATGCAATTGGGGCTCAGCAGATGTGGGGGTTTGAAGTGACCCACTTCCTTTGGCCCAGATGCTGAAAGAAGTAGGCTATGGGTGAGGAGCCTCACCCATGCTCTTCCCCAGTTCTGCCTTTCCTGCCATCACCAGGCTTTCTGGTCCTACTGCCTATTAGCCACTGGAGTCCAGGGCATCATCCTGGGGGCACAGCCAAAGAGCCAATTAAGTGGGGACATTTTGGCCTAACTTCTAGGCTTGGCACCTGCTTGGTAGCAAACATAATTACCGCCCTCACTATCCCAAGCTTCCTGAAGCTCACTGGCCATGGGGTCCTTTAGGGAAGCAAAAGCTCCTGCTCCGTTCCTCTCTGGGCCCCAAGCTCTGGGCACTGAGATGAAGCCGAAAGGGTAAATCCCTCTGGAGGTGGTAATGGCAGTGGTGGTGTTGGGTGGGGACAAGAGGGCTCAGACTGCTGGAAAAGGGGTCGTGAGGATGAGAGGGGGCAGGGACTGGGGTACTCAAAGTACACTTGGAGAAAAAAAACATTGCAAGTTGGATATTGAACCTCTGTCCTTGGCCTCACAGGCACAGATAGTAAAGATTAAATATTTGTACTAGATCCAGATAAAGGATAAGGACAGGAGTTTGATTGGGGTGAAAGGGGGAGGGAAGAGAACTGGAAATTATGGAGAGCTTCCCCCCAGCCTCTTTGGATACTTCATTTGGTCTCCAGAATGACTCCACGAGGGGAACGCCATTCCCAATGGCTATCTGTCAAAGCTGGGGCACAGGGAAGTATGCGAACAGCCCGGAATTACAGAGCCACTGGGTAGCAGGGCTAGGATTTGAACCCAGGGCTGTCTGATTTTGTGGCCCATGCTCCTCTCACATGTAAGAAAGTGTGTATGTGGGGGTGGGTTCGTGTTGGGAACTCTGAGGCTGGAAGGAAGGGTGGCAACAGGCTGACCTGTCCCCTCTGCTGCAGGCACTGGTTCCAGCATCCTCTCCGCCCTCCAGGACATCTTCTCCGTCACTTGGCTCAATAGGTCCAAGGTGGAAAAGCAGCTGCAGGTGATCTCGGTGCTACAATGGGTCCTGTCCTTCCTTGTGCTTGGTAAGCCAGGGCTTAGCGGGTGAGGGCAGGCAGGGGCCTCCCCAGCAAAGGTGAGAGCAGGAGCTCTGCTCTGCAGGGGTGAAGGGTAAGAGCATCTCTTGGGTGCCCAATCAAGTGCTCTACCCGTAGGCATGGGTGAGGACTCAGTGAGATGCAGTGGGAGGCGGTGGTACAGTTCCCATTTCCCAGATAGGAAACCCCCAACTCTCACGTAAGGTAAGTAACTTACCCCAAGTCACAAAAATTTGAATCCACCTCTGTAAGACCCCCAAAGCCTGTATTTTTCCCACATGCCACACTGCCTACCCACATCCATCTTCCAGTAGGTGTGCAGCTTTGCTTTAGTGTGGTACAGTGCGGGTTTGAGTCGTGACTCTACCACAGGCAAGCTCTGTGGCCCGGAGCTCTCTGAAAGTGTTGTTTCCTCTTTGCAAATGTGACAAAAGTGCTGCTGACTCCATGCGTCCTTTGTGGGACTTGAAGATAAGGGATGAGAGCCTGCAGCACAGGGCCTGGTCACGGTGGGCCCTGTTGTATGGGAGCTGCTGTTGGGATGTGCCCTCAGACCCCCTCCCAGCTGTCGGTACCCTCTGCCCAACACGGTCCCCAGCTACTCCCTCTGGCGCATTTAAAGCCTCTCTCTCTCTCTCTCTCTCAGCCCCTCCCCTGGCAGTGCTTTGGCTACTACAGGTCCAGCTTGGTCAAGCACTCGTTCCCTGGCCCTGGGCTGCCAGAGCAGGGTCGGGCCGTGGGGGATTGTCTGGGAGGAGGAAAGGGCCCCTGTGCGGGCCAGCCCCTGCTCTCCCAGCAGCCTCGCTTCTTCCCCAGGCTCCTGTGTTCTCAGCATGGTGAGTGGCCTCCCAGCAAGTCAGGGCAGAGTATCACAGAGCACATTCCAGTGCCTGTGGAGAGTCCTTCGGGGCACACCACTCTTTAAGATTGTCCGGGCTGATGGGGTTTATCACGAGCTGCCCTGTCAGTGCAAAGCGGCTGTCCTTCCAGGAGGCGTGGGGGCCTCTGAGACCACATTTCCAGGGCAGTTCCGTGCTGCCCTTCCCTTCCTTTGGCGGGCAGAGGGCTGGGACAGGGTGCTGTTTATCAAGCTCCCACAGTGTACCGGGCACTTGATGCGCCTTTCCTTGACTTTCTACTTCACAGGTGAGGAAATGGAAGCTTAGAGGCTCGGTGACTCTCCGAGGCTGTGAAGCCCGTTAAGTGGCACAGTTGGGATCTGGGTAGAAGCCCAGTGCACCCTCCAGGGAGCCCACCTTCCCAGAGAGCTCAGAGTTAGTGGACCTGATCTGAAATAGCCCCTTTTCACCTTTAGGCCCAAGAGTGGGCTTTAGGGAGAGGACCATGAACCCTCCAAATTAGGTGAAGAATTATATGTGAGAATATGTGTACCTTTTTCTGGGGTGAAGGGCAACTACGGTCCTCAGATTCTTACAGGGACTTTACGAGGTCAACACTGGTCTGGGGAACAGAGCCCATTAAACTGGCTCCCTTAGGGCTCAAACCGCCACCTTGGACTACATTTGGCCACTTATAAGGGTCCTAGAGTAGAGAGCCCAGAGGGGCAGAGCCTTACCCAGAATGAGGAGGAAGTAGTGGGACCAGGACAGGACCCCACGGGCTACAGCCTCCCAGACACCTGCGCAGCCTGCTGTAGCAGGTCCCTCTGTCCCCACTCGTACCAAGAAGCCCCCACTATCCCCGGCTTAGTGGGTCAGAGCGTGGCTGATGGGGAGCAGAGCAGCAGGTAGAACCCCAGTCCATGCAGTGTGCAACAGGGACTGGCCTCAAGTTGAAGGTTAACAATTGATCAAGTCCAACATAGCCCAGAAACCGGCCCGGCATCTTCCCAACGCCCTCGTGTAGGTGGGACCCAAGCCCGGTTGGATGGGTAGGTGTGCTGAGCTGCCGCTAATTATTGCCCTGGGCAGCCCGCCACTCCTTCCTGCTCCCACCCAAATCCGCTGGCAGAGGCTCATCCGGTGTTACAGAGGCTGCTCTGGCCCCATCACCTACCTCTGAACAGCGTGACTCTTTACCATTTTCGTGCAGTGGACTCCTCTGGCCTTGTGGCAAAGGCTATACATACGACTTCCTCAGCGTGTTTAAATGTGTCATGCAAAGGATAGGGGATTTCAGAGAAAACCAGTGACATTGAAGTGTAAATATGTGTGCATTTAAGAAATCGAATTAGATGTACAGTAACACGTGTGCCTCTCTATTATTACGTTAAATAGAAAGATCTAGCAGCAGGCTTAATGATTACTACAATTATTTTTTACCGTTACTATAATTCTTAAGTAGTGATGAGAATAAATCATTTTTTAAGATATCTGCCACTGCTGTAGATGGGACACGCAAGCACTTTTGTTCTCTGTTGGTGTCACTGCTAATCCTACGGGGGTGTGTTACACGCGTAAATGAAGGAAATACGGAATTTCCCTAAGATATGGGTACAAATTAAAGGTGTTATTTTGTTCCCCATCCGAGTCTATGGATCTCCAGAGGGGACACTTAGCTGTGTGTTAAGCGCTTTTTCACATCGTCTCATGTAACCTTCCCAACACCCTGTGAGAACATTGAGGCTCAAGGAGGGGCCGCACCTGATGAGTGGCGGGGCTAAGGCTTCACGGAAGAGCACGTCCACACTCATCACGGGCCTGCTGCCTCCCTGCCACTGAGCAGTCACAGGCCACCCTGCTCACAGGCCTTGGTGACGAGAGTTTTGAATCACCAGTTTCACCCAGATGTGGGGAGGGGGCGATTGTGAAGGTGGCCGTGGGCCTTCCAAGCATGGAGCCAGCAGGGTCTTTAAGTAGTTGTTTTCACTTCATGGACCCTGTGATGGGGCTTCCGGCTGCAGCCCTGTAGCCCACGATGGTGAAGCAGGGAACCTTTTGTTCAGAGGACTGGGGTCAGGCTCTGAGAAAGGAGGCCATTTGGTGGGTTCAGGTCATTTTTTGTTCAGGAAGCCTTTTCTGGGCTGATTGCTAGGGCTGGAGAGGTAAGTAGGACACTGTTCCAGCTCCCAGGGAGCTCAGGCTGAAGGGCTGTGTGCAGGAAGTAGTCTGGCGCATGCTGTGGACATGTGGGGCTTAGGGAGAGTGGCCACCTGGGCTGAGAAAGTCCAGAACTAGCATACAGTCTCTAGATTCTCCATGGGTTCTCTCTCTCTCCATCCAGACTGCCTTAGCACCAGAGTGAGGACAGTAGGTAGGGATTCTCACCCTCCCAGAGAGCCCAGACGTTGAGGCAGTGGGGCATTGGGGCCTGTGGCTCAGCATCCCCTGGTCATTCTTCCCCTTAGGAGAGTTGGGGGTTTGATGGCAGCTAGATTTCCAGGATGCTCAAACCCTAGCCTGAACCTCAGGGCCCTCCCTGCCCAGGCCCTGCCTGGAGAATCCGCCTGGCCTCTCAAAGAGCTTGGGTGCCTGTTGGAGTCTAGAGGGCTAGAATGGCCCTTGTCCCAGGCTTAAGAAAGGGCACCAAAGGCAACTGCTCAACAGTGTGAGTGACTTTGTTAGTGACCTTAACTTAGGCGTAGCCACTCACCAAGCTGCTTCAAATACTTCCCAGTTTGCCTTTAACAAAGTTTTGTAGACTGCAAACGCTTCCCTAGAGACTCACCTTCCCCATCTGTGATGTCACACTCCTAAGCTGGTCCTGAAAAGCTGGATGCCCCGTCACTCTATGTTCATTGCCCCTTCCAAGATAGTTGTGCTGTATTCAGCTACCTTGAGAGAGGTTAGCTCAGGAGTAGAACAGGACTGGATTGTGGATGACAAGGGCCCACCATTTTCCTGCTCTTAGGCTCATGGAGAGTCCGTCCAGACCTCCCCTGTCCCTCATTAAACCAGAGAAGGCTCAGCATAATGTGAAGAAGAGAGGGCATGGGTTGCAGAGCTGTGCAGCCCTGGAGCACCCATGACCAGCACAGGGCCCAGCAGAGTGGGCATACAGCAAGGGTTGACTTCGCCCCCTGAGCAGTGGAGAGGGTGCTAGACGGAAGCCACACTTCTACAAGCATGAGTACCTGCTGCCCCCAGCCCTAGACTGAGTGCCAGGGAGCAAAGAAGATGTGCCCCCCTTCCCTAGTGTGAAGAATTCAGAGGTGAGAGGTCCGTGTGGAAGGGTAGTGTGATACTGGAGAACAGATCTTGAAACGATCTGGTCTGAGCTAGACCTTGATGGCTGGGTAGAAGTGGGAAGAAGAGAGGCCCTGAGGAAGCCGTCTAGGGGCCAGCCATGAGGTAAACCAGCTCTGGCACAGACCTTCCTTCCTTTCTGTGCCACGTTATTCAATGTTAGGGCCAGGAGACCCAGAAAGGAGTGATTGCATGGAAGCTGGACCCAGACAGTCATCTGGGGGCCCTGTTGGGGTTTTGCAAGGGGGCCTATGGGCTCTGGGCTTTGGCCTGGGACTGCCTGCTGCTCCATTATGTTGGTAGAAGACGGCCCTCCTCCTGGGGCAGGAATCCATCTCTGTCAGGTCCCTCTGGTGGCAGTCTGGGGCTTCTGATTTGGGGTGAATTTCTTTCTTTCTTTTTTTTTTTTCTTTAATTTTTAATGTTTTTTTTTTATTTTTTGAGAGGGAGAGTAAGAAGGAAGGGGCAGAGAAAAGGGGGGACAGAGGATCCAAAGCAGGCTCTATGGTGACAGGCTGACAGCGGGGTTCAAACTCATGACCGTGAAAACATTACTGGAGCTGAAGTCTGAAGCTCAACCCACTGAGTCACCCAGGCGCCCTGATTTTGGGTGAACTTCTAAAGCCTGGTGCAAATTTTGGTTTTACTGGTCCAGCTTGAGTTTGAATCCTGGCTCTGCCACCGTCCTGCTGGGTGACCTTGGACATGTTACCTCCTCCTCAAGCCCTGGTGTTCTCATTTCCAAAATGGGATAAAGTCTCCCGGCCTCACACATGAGACAGTGGCTCCACCCAAGTCCTGTGATGTAGAGGCACTTGGCAGGTCCCTCCCTGTGTCCACGGTAACGGTGGCGGGGGGGGGGGGGGGGGTGAGGTACTGGGGTTGGGAGAATGTGCGAGGAAAGGCCAGAAAGATCAGCTCCAAGGATGGCTTCCCCAGCACTACTGCCCAGACCACATGGAGCCCATGAGCCCCTCGACACCAGGGACGCCCATCAGAATCTAGATGAGGCTCTTGTCCCCGGGAGCCTGCTCCTCCCCAGGCTGTGGCTACAGGCCTTCTCTGCCCGCGGCCCCAGCTGTGCCTGGGCCCTGTCATTGGTGAGCCTTTGCCCAGGGGGAAACGGAGGCCCCCCCCCCCCCGCCCCGGGGACCACAGGGCCTGATCTGTGGCCATCTGCGTCCCCACCAGGAGTGGCCTGCAGCGCCATCCTCATGTACACATTCTGCACTGACTGTTGGCTCATCGCCGTGCTCTACTTCACCTGGCTGGCGTTTGACTGGAACACGCCCAAGAAAGGTGAGAGCACAGCCTCCCAGCCCCACCCCCTCGCCCTTGGGACGCTCCCTCCTGCCCACCTTGAACTTCCTCAGCGTGAGTGCCGCCCCTTTTTCCTTAGCACTTACTAAGGGGAAAGCCTGGAGCCAGCCCAGGGGGTGGTCTGAGGTGTTAAAAGCCCCTCAGAGGGCACCACCCAGGTCCTCAGAGGAGCTCCCATTCAGTCAAGGGTTTGCATAACGTGAGGGAACAAAGGTGGCAAAGGGCCTGGCAGGAAGGGGGGAGGAGATGCTCCACAGGGTGGTAGGCCCCCAACTCAGGGTTTCACAGGGGCTCTGTCTTATCTGCCTTGCCCACGCGTCACCCGCCCCTACTCCCACTCCTTCTCAATGCTGTATTTTGTTTCCTGGAAGGTGGCAGGAGATCACAGTGGGTCCGAAACTGGGCTGTGTGGCGCTACTTTCGAGACTACTTTCCCATCCAGGTAAAGACTTGTGGGTGTTACCTTGGGTATCAGGACAGAAATGGTTGAGAAATCGGAACTTAAGCCTTAATTCATCCATCCACAGTTACCAAGTGTGCTCAGCTGAACCATGTGACCACTTCCACTATGAACATATGTTCATATTCTACCCCAACTGATGCAGGATTTGAGGCAATTTGGGATACATACAGTGTGATACTGGGTAAAAGGAAAAGTCAAGACTGGAAGGAAAAAATACTAGTATTTCAGCCATACGAGTCCAACAAAGTTGCAGAGGTTGAGCTTCGTGGTCAACTCTGAGCTTCCTGGCAGCCAGGGCAAACGTGGAAACATGATAGTTGTTGGTTTTTATTTTGGGAAAGGAAGAAGCTTGCAAGTTTCTTGGGGAAACAAGATTTGTTCTAGCATTTGGCTAAAAGAGGTTTCGGACACTGAGATCCTTCGTGATAGAAGGAGCACATACAATAGATATCATGGCCGTTGCTTGTCTGCCTTTGAGTCAATATTAAAGGCACAACTTAAAATGGCAGTGATTTATCAAGAGCAACACTAAGATAGTTTCAAGTCCATCTGACCTGAACCACGGGCGCAACTTAAAGCAGTAAGTGTGGGGGGCTTTTTTTCCTTCTGAAGCTCTTGAAGAATATCGCTTCTCTCGGCCAGTTGCAGGTAGGTCGCTGGGGCTCATGACCCTGGGAATTAGGGCCCAGGAAATGAGATGTGCAGTGAAAGAAGAGCGAGGCCCTGGTTGCTGACGTGCTCAGGGGGAGGCTTCTGGAGGACGTGCTCCTAGAACTCCATCTTAAAGAGGAGTAGCACTGAAGAGGCATGGAAACCAATGAGCACATAGGCACCTGAGTCTGAGAAGAAGTCTGGAGTGTGGGGGATGTTGAAGAGGTAGAGTGGAGAAGGAGGATCTCCATTTATTGGGAGCTTTCTAGAAACCAGCACCTTTCTTCAAGGAGCTCCCTTTAACCCCCACAGTACCCTGTGGGCGGGTATTCATTTTATCCCTCTTTCCCAGAAGAAAAGCCTGAAGGTCAGAGAGTAATAAAGCTGAATGAAGCTAGGAGCAATTTGAGCTGAAGTTCCAGTTACTGTCTTGCCTCAAGTCTGGACTGTTCCCATCACAGCACACTGTCTCCCTGTACGGCAGAGCTGTAGGAAATGAGCTCAACGTAGGTACTCAGGCTTCCCTCAGGCTTGGGGGATGCAGGCTCGAAGAGCCCAGTATGACCTTCAGTGAGGCACCATCCCTACCAGCATGCAGTCTCCCCATAGTCTCCCCAACGTAGTCTAAACCTAAGTTGGTCTCTGAGTTTTCTTTCTTCTGTATCATTGGCTGCTCTGGTACACACTGGTCTTCTAAGCACCTGTCTTCTCTGGGGCCAACCTCAAGGTCCTGATGGTATAAATGGTGGCTTGGTCTGGACTTTTTCTCATCTTTTTCTGGCCGTCGGCCGACAGTTTTCAAGCCAGGCTGGCAAGGCAGAGGCATGTGGGCCATGGTGCATGTGGGCAATGCTGGGGGGTTGTAGCTAACTCTGGCAGAATCCTGAAGGTTTTTCCTGCAGGGGAAAGACCTGTCTGGCCAGCTTGCTGAGCATCCCAGCGCCGGCACACCCTAGCTGCTTAGGGTAACCCAGCAGAAGGCAGTGGGGTTTGAAAAGCAGAACCAGTGTGTGTGAGAGTGAATGTGTGCAGGGTGGTGTATGTTTGCTGTTGTGAGTCAGCGACTAGGCATCCTGGCATGCTGCCTGGAGGAGGTGGCCAGTTAACCCTCCATTCCTCCCCACTGTACTCAGTATTGGGAGGGCGTGCCCTTTGCACACCCCAGTCTGAGCCAGTTTTCCCAGGATCCTGGGGGCCAGAGTTCCCACTCCTGCCTTTCCCTGACTCCATCTCTCTGGCTGCAGGGGGTTCAAGGCTGTTGTTGCTGGGACAATACTGTATCATAAGACCCAACCCGCTCAGTCTGGAAGTGAGAAAACTGAGTCCCAAAGAGGGGCAGGGTCCAGTCCAGGTTGCACAGGAAGTCTGTGCACTAGAATGCAAGCCCCAGGCTTTTCCCCACTAAATTCCTATTGCCTGTTTCTCTGGAAGAGCTGCAATGCTGGATTTCCCCATTGGATTGAGCCCCACTTCCTGGGTCTCCCTCTCTCTGCCCGTGGTTAGAGACCTGGGTTGGTTCCTGCTCTGTCACTCTATTCATTGACCAACAGTTTTTGTTCCCTGTACAGCACTGGGCTCTGTGCTAGGCATGGGGACACATAGGAGTCAGCCCTGGTCCCGTTTAGGTGGGCTCACGATCTGGCAGATTCTGCTAGACTGTCACTTTCTGCCCATGGGACCACAAGACACACTTTCTCAAGCTCGCTGAGCCTCGTTAGCCTCACTTGCAAAATGGAGCTGTTATTATAATAAAAAGTGGTCAATTATGATTGGATGTGAGGGATTATGGCCTCTGTTCTCTCTGCCGGGACCCTTACCTCAGGGGCCAGGCCCCAGTGATTAGAGCAGCCTATCCCTCTGGAAACTTCCTCAAGGCCAGTAGCCTCCTCCACCCAGAACAGGATGACCCAGTGACCCTTGGTCAAAGCTGGGACAAACAGGTGCCCCTCCCACTGATGTCCACATTTCCAAAAGAACCAAAACAAACCCTGTGTCCCTTTTCACACTTCCATTCCAAGAATTCACCTGGGAGTTGGAGCTGCAGGGCACATGTGAGCTGGCCCTGGGAGGGCCCCTAGGCACCAGGACCAAAGCCAGCCTGGGCATGAGGCAGGCCAGGGCATTGAGCCTCAGCCTGGGCTCTGCGCTTACCTATTGGTGATCTTGGCCCAGCCCCTGATCCTCAGGGCTTCAGGCTCCTCTTCTGTGCAGGGAGGGTTTGGCCTTGGTGTCTTCACGTCAGGGCTGACGCCCTGTGGTGTTCTGTGTGGCCCTTCTGGTCCTCCCGCTTCTCCTGGCCTCATATCAGTGGTTATGGAATGATCTCTAGCTGTACGCACCCACCCACACCTCCCCACTCCCTTCTTTGCATGGCGCTTTGCCACTAGAGCAGCTCAGTGAGCCCTCAGAGCCTCCCTTCTCCCTGCACAGGAGAGCTCATGTGTTAGCGGCAGCCACCAGGACCACCAGCTACCTGGAGGAGGAGAGGAAGTGCCTGGGTCACTAATCCCTGAGGAATAGGCAGGATCTTTGGAGAAGAGATTAGGAAAGACTCTCTGAGTTTAGAATTATCTATCTGTCCATCTGCTCATTTCCCAGACGGTCCTACTGAGGTCCAGGGAGGGGGGACTGTCCCGAGGTCCCAGAGCAAGGCAGGAGCAGGGCAGGTATAGGAACCAAAGCTGTTGGCTTCAGGGCCCATGTTCTCCCTCCTACGTTCCTCTGCCTTTGTGCAATGCTGTGTAAGCTTAGGCAAGTCTCTGCTCCTCTCTGGTTCTGAATTTCTTCCTCTGTTTGGTGCCAGGGTACGACAAGCCTATCTGCGCACCTTTCTTGCCCTAGGAGGCAGCGTGGGAGAAGCAACTTGCCAGGATGTGTTCCTCACTCATGTTAGCAAGCAGGCCTGGCCTGGGAAACTTCTGGGGCTGCAACTCTGCCATGGGAAACAGGGGACACAGGAGCCAGCGTGTCAGTGCCTTCCTTCTCCCTCCAGAATGGACGCTCTGTCCAGCCTTGGGGGGCAGGGGAGTGTGGCATGAAGACAGATCAAAGCCGACCAGATGCCTGTTCTTCCGGTGACTGCCCCAAGGGCCGTTAACCTGCAGTGTACCTCGGGGTAGCACACTTAACCAAGTGCCCCACCAGATAGACACATGGGGGGAGGTGATTTAAAGAGCCAGCTGGGCTTCCACCAGGTGGCGCACTTGATCCCAGTGGCTCAGAGAAAAGCCCACTGGGTGGCCTGGTCTAGAGGTGGAGTAGGATTCGCTGCAATCTCCTTTCTCTAGGCCTCAGTCTCTACCTTGTGATCAAAGAAACGGCCTAGGTCAAGGCTCCTCCAGCCCATTCTAGGTCTTGGACTCCCAGACCCAGCATTCAGTCTGGGGCAGGTCACCAGTGCGGTGCTGGCTGCTCCGTTCTTACCTTGACACCATCCCATCGCCTAGAAGCCAGCCCCAGGGTTCACTTTACTGCAAGCTAGTGTGGTGGGCATACCTGCTCCTCAGGAGGCAAAATCTCGGAGCAGTTTCCTTGCAAGGCTCATGTAAAGCCAGGCCCCCTTTACAACCCCTGGCTGCCCCCTACCCAATAGTCAGGACCTACACTGCTGCTTTTTCCCGTTTACGTAGGGGGCAGCTTCGAGTTGGTTGAGTTCTTGAACAACTTGAATGTGCTTGCCAAAGGCAAAGAGGAAGAGGAAGAGTAAGGAAGACCCAGCAACAGAGGGTGAAACTCGTAGGGTGTTGCTCGCGCACATTCTGGCAGTTACCAAACTGGGAATGGTGCCGGCCACCATCGACACCATCCCCCTCAGGCCTCTGTCACCTGAAGTTTCAGATGTCAGCTTCCCAGGGCCAGCCACCAGCACCCCCTCGCCCCAGATTGAGCACAAGATCCTTCCCTCAGATGGGGGTTCCCAAACCTGGAGTCGTGGTAAATCCGGGCTCCTGACATTCTGCTGTTGGCCCATGCCTTGCCTCTAGCTGGCACCAGTGCAGGGACGTGGGTACTTTCAAACACAGCAAGTAGGAATGTTATCGGTGCCACCCCTCTAGAGGCAGGGCAGCCCACAAGACCAAAATGTTCATACCCTTTGACCCAGGAATTGTATTTCTAGAAGTTTGTCAAACAATCAGATATGTGGACAAAAATAAGATACTTATGGAAGCATTCTTTCTGAAGGAAATTTTAGAAGGTTTTTAAAGATCCATCAATCGGAGTTTGATTATAATTCTATTTTGTACAGCATAGCTGTGTGACGGAATAATGCAGCCACGAGAGACATGTTAATGAGGGATCGTGGTAGGAAAAATAGTTATGATATGCTTGGTAGAAAAATGATATCAACCATGTGCCCTTAATTTTGTGGTTTTTAAAAAAGAGCATGTGTGTATTTGAGTGACAAAAAGGATTCAACACATCAGAGTGGTTTATCAGGATTGGAGATAGGACAGGTACTTTGGATTTTCTTTTTACTTCCCTGTATTTAAACACAAATTTGTCAATGTTTATTTTTATTTTTGAGAGAGAGACAGAGCGTGAATGGGGGAAGGACAGAGAGAACACCAGGCTCCAAGCTGTCAGCACAGAGCTGACACAGGGCTTGAACCCACGAACCATGAGATCAGGACCTAAGTCAAAGTGGGACGCTTAACCGACTGAGCCATCCAGGCGCCTCTCCTGTATTTTTTAAAAAATGTTTATTTACTTTTGAAAGAGAGAGAAAGAGAGAGTGGGGGAGAGGCAGAGAGAGAGAGAGAGAGAGAGAGAGAGGGAATTCTAAGTAGGCTCTGCACTGTTAGCACAGAGCCCGATGTGGGGCTAAAACTCACAAACTGCGAGATCAAGAGTGGGACGCTTAACCAACTGAGCCACGCAGGTGCCCCTTTTCCTGTATTTTTTAAATGCTCTATGATTATTTATTACTTGTCTAATCAGAAAAGAAGTGATGTTTTCTGAGCCAAATGCCCTTGCTTTCCATCCCTTTCAGTGCCTCTACCCCTACCAAGTTCCTTGCAATGCTGGGTAGGTGCCTCAGGGTATAGGGAAACTATACCACCCACCCCACCCTCCAGGCCACCAGCCCCAGGGGAGGGGGCAGCCCTCATGGAAGCCAGTCCTTCTTCAGAGCATCCCAGCTTTGTTGATAGTACCACAGGTCAGCTGCCTGGCCGTACAGCTGATCCCCCACCCCCACTGCGGCCGGCACAGGGCTATTGCTGGCCTGACTTCCCTGCAACGCAGCACTAGCTGAGCCTTGCTGCCTGGAAGGAAGTTTCCATTCAGGCCAGCTGCATTGTCCCTTTTCTGCCCTAACCGAAGGATGTGGACTTTACCCCAACGAAAACTGGACACCCCTCTTTATCTGAGAGCGGCAGGGGTTGGATGAGGAGAAAGGGTCCAGGAGGAGAGCAGGGTACAGATAAGGGGACCTGTTGTGTCTGGGCTGGAGAAGTAAGGGCATGAGAGAGAAAGTTTCCCCCTCCCTTCCTGGGGACTTCACAGTCTAAATGCCAATTGCCAAGAGTCTGAGGTCAGGTGTGCAGAGACCCTGCGGTCCTTCAGGCCCAGAGTCGCATCGGGCATGACACACGCAGTCCTTCCCCTGTCTCCTGGGCGTGCCCCGGTACCCTTCTCCTGGCAGTTTCCTCTGACCTGAGTTTTACCCTGCAGCTGGTGAAGACACACAACCTGTTGACCACCAGGAACTACATCTTTGGATACCACCCCCATGGCATCATGGGCCTGGGTGCCTTCTGTAACTTCAGCACAGAGGCCACAGAAGTGGGCAAGAAGTTCCCCGGCATAAGGCCCTACCTGGCCACGCTGGCTGGCAACTTCCGGATGCCGGTGCTGAGGGAATACCTGATGTCTGGAGGTGAGAATCTGCCTGCCCCTGCTGCACCCTTGTCCAGGCCCGAGCCTTTCCACTGAGCAAGGTGATAGAGAGGTCAGGGAGCCCATATACTGTGCCCCAGCGGCTGGTCCTGTGCTCAGAGGTGCAGTCGGCCATAGGCATGGTGGGTCAGGGCTGAGCAGGGTCATTCATGCATCCTTCAGGATTCGGTTTTCATAACATCTTCCCTACGATGCTTGCTCTGACTCCTTTTCTGGGCAACCCAGCCCCTGTGCTGCCCTTTGCACAACCTAATCACTTTCTGTGGATCTGTCCTTATCCACCGGCCTGCAGCCCCTGCCACCCTGATTCGCTGGGATCCCCAGCACCTAGCAATAGCCTGGCAGTGTTAGGACCTCGGGGAATGTTTGCCAAATGAACAAGTTCCCTAAACAACCTTGTATCATTATCTCCATTTTACACATAAGTAAGCCAAGGCTCAGAAAAAGAAATAGCTTACGCAGGGCCATACAGCTTCTAGTGGCTGGGTTAGGTCTGGAGCCTAAGGCCAGGGCTCTTTCTGTTTATGTTTGGCTGTATGAAGGGGGTAGGGAGTGCATTTATGGGCAGCCCTGACTCTATGTCCTTCTCCCTGCCAGGCATTTGCCCTGTGAACAGGGACACCATAGACTACTTGCTTTCAAAGAATGGGAGTGGCAATGCCATCATCATCGTAGTGGGGGGTGCAGCCGAGTCCCTGAGCTCCATGCCTGGCAAGAACGCAGTCACTCTGCGCAATCGCAAGGGCTTTGTAAAACTGGCCCTACGCCACGGGTAAGTGCCACCTGCACACACATGCACACGCGTGCACACCAGCATGCACATGCATGCACAGCCCTCCAAAGCTTTGCTTGGCCCAAACAAAGCAACTCCTTGCTCCTAGAAGCAAGGCCCAAACCCCAGGAAGGCATAGATGGGAATTTGCCATCCTGTGGGAGAGGAGAGGTTGGATGCCAGAGCTTCAGACCAAGTTTGCCCAAGTGTAGCCTGAGTGTCTGAGTGGGGCAGAGATGCAGCCTGTGTTTCCTGGGCTCCTGCAGGTGGGCTACAGGCCAAGCTCATGTGCAAGACTGTGCCCTGGGGCCAAATAAGTCATGCTGCTGGGAGATCAGAGGCCAGCAGTTAGGGTGTGACTGACTCTGGCTTCTCCCTTCCAGAGCTGACCTGGTTCCCACCTACTCCTTCGGGGAGAATGAAGTATACAAGCAGGTGATCTTTGAAGAGGGCTCCTGGGGCCGATGGGTCCAGAAGAAGTTCCAGAAGTACATTGGCTTTGCCCCGTGCATCTTCCATGGCCGAGGCCTCTTCTCCTCTGACACCTGGGGGCTGGTGCCCTACTCCAAGCCCATCACTACCATTGGTGAGCTCCCCTGCCTGCAGCCCCTGAACTCGAGGTGCCCCACTGCTAGTTTGTGGTAGAGTTAAGATTCACATGCAGGCCCTCTGGCTCTGATGTCCATGCTCTAAACCATGCAGCTGTGGACATGTTTGGGTGCGGATGGGAATGGCCAGTGGGGGTGGAGATAGTTCCATCACTGTGAGCCAAGCAGCACCAGATGAGAAAACAAGACTTAACGGTCCGTGTTTGCAGGGCCCAGGAGTCTGTCAGGGAAGATCAGGAAAACCAGTCTGTCAAGCAAAGACCAGGAGGGGGTGTGAGGGGAATGTACAGGGTGCTCTGGGGGGGTTGCAGTGGACCTCCGAGAAGCGGTGACTCTTCCACTTCTAACTGAATAGGAATTATCTAGCAAAAGACAGGAAGAAGAGAGGTTTTCTTTTTGTCAGAAACATTAGCTTAAGTGAAGTTCCCGCAGCAAGATTGTATAGATTTTTGAGGAACAGAAAGAAAAACATCAACATGACTGGAGCATAGTCCTCTGAGAAGTATAGCAAAAACTGGCAGCACTTCTCCCTCAGCTGTGTTGTTCTGGGTGTGTGTGTGTGTGTGTGTGTGTGTGTGTGTGTGTGTGTGTGTGTCTCACAAGCCAGAGATCACACAAAAGTGTGTAGGCCGCAAGCCATGGACTTTAGGGGCCAAAGCTCACGTAGATATTTTGAGTTACCAGGGTCAGGTGTTTTGCTTTGTATTTGTACAAAGACTAACTGCCTGCATCTTGGGTGACAGGACCCAGACTCACTCTTGACTCTTGTTACGTGCAAATCCTATACCCGGTCTGACCGCTCTGAGGCAGCAGGGACATATCCATGCACACGTGTGGCTGGAGAGGGACAGGCTCCTGTGGGCAGTGTGAACTAGTTTGCTCTTCACCTTAAGAATGGAAAGCTACTTGAGGGCTTTGGGGAGGAGAGGTTCAGAGCTGCATTTTAAAGTGATTCTTGGGCTGCTGGATAGAAAATGGGTTAGAAGGGTCAAAAATGGAAGCCACAAGACCAATGCGGGATGCCCCTGTGGTAGCCACTAGGGACGAAGGGAATGGCAGTGGTGATGAGAGAAGGGCATGCACTTGGGAGAAATTTCCGAAATGTCTTTGCCAGGACTTTGGGATGAGTTGAATACGGAGATGCAGAAAATAAAGCAATGAATGGATGTATGAATGATGGGCTCCTCCTCCCTCAGCACACTTTTCAAAGCATGTCATGTGATTTCAAAATCCTAATCAAAGTCCTATGAGGAAGGAGCCCCATGTGACAGGTGAGGGAACTGAGGCTCAGAGAGGCAAAGTGACTTGCCTGGAGCAGACCAAGAGCAAAGCCATTACTTGGTCCCATAACTCTTACATGGGACCTTCCAACTGAGTGCCTTCGGAGCAGGCAGTGTTGATCCCACCTGCTGCTTAGTGACTGTGTGGCCTCAGGCAGGTCCCTTCCCGTGCCCTGGAGCCTCCCGTCTTCTCCCCTGTAACAGGGACAACCTGAGGTGGAGCACGTTTGGCACAGTTCCTGGCACATGGTTGGCACGTAGTGCAGGGTCACTGCTATCAACATCATGGTAGACTCTCAGGGGGGTCCGAGTGGATTGACTAACCAGAGGCCTCTGCCCCATCCCCGCAGTGGGTGAGCCCATCACCATCCCCAAGCTGGAGCACCCAACCCAGCAGGACATAGACCTGTACCACAGCATGTACATGGAGGCCCTGGTGAAGCTCTTCGACAAGCACAAGACCAAGTTCGGCCTCCCGGAGACTGAGGTTCTGGAGGTGAACTGAGCCCGCCCTCAGGGGCCAGCTCCTAGCAGGAACCAGCTACAAATCGTTTTCTACCAAGTTCTCGAATGCTTTTTTGTTCTGTAAATTTGGAAGCGTCATGGGTGTCTGTGGGTTATTTAAAAGAAATTATAATAATTTTGTTAAACCATTACAAATGTTAGGTCTTTTTTAATAAGGAAAAAGTGAATATTTCCAACTCTTTTAGTTCCAATTTGTCCTGTTCTAGGTGGTGGCTGATGCATTTGGGCCTTTATGGTTTCTCAAGCAATCCTTCTTCTTCCTTCCCCAAAATTACAGACAAAACTCAGTCCTGGTTAACTGGGAAAGAAGGACAGCCATTGGTGACTCAGACCAGGGTTAGGTTATCTTCTTTTTACTTGCAGGATGAGGGGCAGGAGCCACTTCTAATACAAACACCTCTATTCTAAAATACCTACCCCACACTTAACTGCAGGCCTGGCCCCTCATACCAAGGGGAAGACCTGGAGGGCACAGTTGTCCCCAACTTGAAGAGTGCAGTAATGAGCATCTGGAATGCTCCAGCTCCAGTCCAGTTAGTCTTTTAAATCTGAGGCCTCCAGGGTAAGAACCAGGGTGGCGATCAGCCGGTGCTAGGGACAGCGCTGTCCCAGATGCACCGCCTCCAGGATTAGTCAGCCACCACGTTGTAGTTGGAGTGACTAGTCTTCCACAGGGTGCTGACAACATGTGCCCAGGACAGACCTGGACTTGGCCTGATTCACATGTTTCCCAGTGGCCTCGGTTTGTTTAGCCCATAACCCAAGTATGAGTGTGAGGAAAGGGTCCCTCTTCCTGTTCACAGAGGGGCCTGGCCTTCTGAGCATGACATTGGTCTTAAGACAGGAGGCCCCCGAACCCAAGCCTCACATATTTGTGCCTTTCTGAGAGGGGAGGAACCAGGGAAGAAACCCAGCCCCTCTGTGTGTTCTGTTTTCTCTTGATGAGATGATTGTCCCATGTCACACTTTTGTAAATTCCAAAACGAATAAATGAAAACGAGAGTTCTCTGTGAGTTATTGCTGGGACTTCACCTGCACCTTGCCCCTGACACTTGGGGAGGCTATGGTCCCATCTGGGCTGCCTACCAAGCCTTCCCCCTTGCTCCTTTGGTCTATGTGGTCTACACGCCGTACGGTAGTATTGGTTATCTTTTCCTGTGTAACAAATGACTCCACAACACAGTGGCTTCACACAACACTGTGTCCACCACACAATCTGAGAGTCAGTAGCCGAGATATAGCTTAGCAGAACCCTCTCCCTCAGGGCCTCTCGCAAGGCTACAGTCAAGATAATCAGACAGGCGGCAGTCGTCCTCATGCTTGACCAGGGGAGGACCCACTTCCAAGGTCATTCGTGTGGCTGCTGGCAGCGTTCACTTCCTCACTGGCTATTGCCCAGAGGCCACTCTTGCTTGCTTGCCACATGGGCCTTTCCATGGAGTAGTTCATGGAACACAACGTGGCAGCTGGCTTCATCAGAGAGAGTAAGCAGAAAGAGCCAGAGAGAGAGTGTGCAAGGTGGAAGTCACGTTCTCTTATAACTTCATCTCGGATGTGATATCCTGTCACTTTTGCCATATTCTCCCCATTAGATCCAACTCACACTCAAGAGGATGATACACTGAATGAATGCCTAGAGGCAAGGGTCCTTGGAGCCCCCTCACAGCTGTCTACTGTGTGTGGCAGAGGGTTACTGTCCACTTTTAAGGTCCTGAGATGGCAGAACTAGGAGGGTCCTCCGTGGATCACTCAAGCCATGTTCCTTGCCTCTGGCCTCAGTTATACCACAAAGAGGGAGAGCTAGCCTGCTGTTGCTTTAATGATTTCATGCCACACTCGGGTCCCCCAAGATGCCACACCTCTCTCTGTTCTAATTCCATTTGATTCAATGAGTACTACGCAGCTGGGAACCCCTCTTAGCTGAGACCAAATGACCTCATTCCAACTTTCCCACCGCCTAAGTTTCTTTGCCATTCATTCTTCCACTTCAAGGACTGCTCCTCTGTGCATACAACATGGCGTGCCTGGTTGAACTGGGACCTCAATGTCAACCTGGGATTTGAAGGGTGACTAGAAGTTGGCCAGGAAGGAAATGCAGGGAAGAGCAGCAAACAAAGACAGGGGAAACAGCACTGCTGAGTTGAAGGAGGATGTGTCTCCAGAGTGAGCGGGAGGCCAGGCGGCAACAGGAGATACCCTCAAGGGGCAACAGAGGCTGAATTCTGTAGCACTGGGCAGGCCTTAGGCCCACAGAGTTCAGGTCAGAGGATTTCCTTGAGGATGGAGGAAAGGCCTGCTTTCTGATGACAGTTTCAGCCCCACCCCAGCCCCAGTCTGAGATTAGCCATGACCTTTAGCCTCTGGCCCCAGGCTAAGCCTGGCCCTAACCTAGGCCACCCCACAAAGATAGGCCATTACTCTCAGCACTAATTTTTTGAAGATTCAACACCTATTGGGCATGAGAGAACTCCTTCATCTTTGCTTATGAACAGTGACAATAAGCAGGCCCCAAATACATTTAGCAGCAGCCTGTGCAGCAGCCTGTGCAGAGCAATGGGGCGGGGGGGGGGGGGGGGGGCGGTTACTCTAGGTAAATGCTGTGAACATTGCCTCTGGCTGGGAGTTGTTACCTTGAGAGAGGGAACAGGATCCTCCTTTTCCAAAAGACCCTCTGCTTTTGGACTGCGGGGTTAGGGCTGTAGTCTCAGTCGGAAGGTTGTCAATTCCATGATTCTGCTTGTGGTTCACAGACAAGGCCACTAGGGGGCACTGAGGATAGCTCTGAGGCAAATGCCACACAGCTTCCCCTTTCTTTTCACATTTTGGCATTTAAGCACTCCTACTCTGGGCTAGAAGCAAGGGATAGTAAAATCATGGACTCACAAATGCTCAGAGCTAGACAGGAACTCTTCTTTTTCCAGGGTTTTAAGGTAGAAATGTAAGAGCTCTTTTTTCTTTTTTAATATGTTTACATCTATAAGACTTTCCCTAAAACTGCCTTAGCTGCATCCCATAAATTTTGGTATCTTGGGTTCTTGTTTCATTTATTCCAAAGTTCTTCCTAATTTATCTTCTGATTTCTTCATTGACTCTTTGGTTACTGAAGAGGATGTTGCTTAGTTTACACATATTTGCTATTTTCCCCAATTTCCTTTTGTCACTTATTTCAAATTTTATTTCATAGAACAAACTTTGTATGATTTCAATCTCTTTCAATTTACTGAGGCTCCTCTTATGACCAAAGAGATGATCTTTCCTAGAGAATGTTCCATGTGCATTTGAGAAAAATGTGTATTCTACTCCCGCTGGGATCAGTATTACAGTGGTAGTATTATAGTGGTAGTATTTTCCAGATGTCTGTTAGATCTACTTGGTTTATAGTGTTGTTCAAGTCATCTAGTTCCTTGTTGGTTTTGTCGATGGTCTGCCTAAGCATTCTATCCCTTATTGAAAATGGGGTATTGAACTACCCAAAGCAGTCTACACATTCAATGCAATCCCAATCAAAATTGCACCAGCATGTTTCTCAAAGCTAGCACAAACAATCCTAAAATTTGTATGGAACCACAAAAGACCCCGAATAGACAAAGTAATACTGAGGAAGAAAACCAAAGCAGGAGGCATCACAATCCCAGGCTTTAGCCTCTACTACAAAGCTGTAATCATCAAGACAGTATGGTATTGGCACAAAAACAGACACTTAGATCAATGGAATAGAATAAAGAACCCAGAATTGGACCCACAAATGTATGGCCAACTGATCTTTGACAAAGCAGGAAAGAGTATCCAATGGAAAAAAGGCAGTCTCTAACAAATGGTCCTGAGAGACCTGCAGAAGAATGAAACTAGACCACTTTCTTACACCAGTCACAAAAATAAACTCAAAATGGATGAAAGACCTGAATGTGAGACAAGAAACCATCAAAACCCTAGAGGAGAAAGCAGGAAACAACCTCTTTGACCTCAGCCGCAGCTATTTCTTACTCAATACATCTCCAAAGGCAAGGGAATTAAAAGCAAAAATGAACTGTTGGGACCTCATCAAAATAAAAACATTCTGCACTGCAAAGGATACAATCAACAAAACTAAAAGGCAACTGACGAAATGGGAAAAGATATTTGCAAAAGACGTATCGGATAAAGGGCTAGTATCCAAAATCTCTAAAGAATTTACCAAACTCCACACCCCCAAAAAACCAAATAATCCAGCGAAGAAATGGGCAGAAGATATGAATAGACACTTTTCCAAAGAAGACATCCAGATGGCCAACAGACACATGAAACAATGCTCAGTTCATCATCAGGGAAATACAAATCAAAGCCATTTTAGCCACACAGGTCAGAGTGGCTACAATGAACAAATCAGGAGACTATAGATGCTGATGAGGATGTGCAGAAACGGGTACCCTCTTGTACTGTAGTTGGGAATGCAAACTGGTGCGGCTGCTCTGGAAAACAGTGTGGAGGTTCCTCAAAAAATTAAAAATAGATCTACCCTATGACCCAGCAATAGCACTGTGAGGAATTTACCCAAGGGATACAGGCATGCTGATGCATAGGGGCACTTGTATCCCAATGTTTATAGCAGCACTTTCAACAATAGCCAAATTATGGAAAGCGCCTAAATGTCCATCAACTGATGAATGGATAAAGAAGATGTGGTTTATGTAAACAATGGAATACTACTTGGCAATGAGAAAGAATGAAATCTGGCCATTTACAGCAACGTGGATGGAACTGGAGGGTATTATGCTAAGTGAAATAAGTCAGTCAGAGAAAGACAGATACCATATTTTCACTCATATGTGGATCTTGAGAAACTTAACAGAGAAGATCATGGGGGAGGGGAGGGAGAAAAAAAGTTACAGAGAGGGAGAGAGGCAAACCATAGGAGACTCTTAATTACAGAGAAACTGAGGGTTTATGGGGGCAGGGGAGAGGGGAAAGTGGGTGATGGGCATTGAGAAGGGCACTCGTTGGGCTGAGCACTGGCTGTTGTATGGAAGCCAATTTGACAATAAACTATATTTAAAAAAAAATAAATAAAATGTCCTTAAAGTGCTCAAAAAAAAAGAAAAAGAAAAGAAAAGAAAATGGGGGTATTGAAGCCTCCAACTATTGTTACATTGTTTATTTTTCCCTTCAATTCTGTACCTTTTGATTCATATATTTTGGGACCCTGCTGCTATGTACATGTATGTTCATAATTGTTACATTTTCCTGATGGAGTCACCCTTTTATCATTATAAAATTCCCTTTGTCTCTAGTAACAATTTTTGTCTTTTTTTTTTTAATAATGCTTATTTATTTTTGAGAGAGAGAGGGACAGAATGCACACGGGAGGGGGCAGAGAGAGAGGGAGACACAGAATCCAAAGCAGGCTCCAGGCTCTGAGCTGTCAGGACAGAGCCCGATGTGGGTTCAAACCCACAAACCTTGAGATCATGACCTGAGCCGAAGTTGGATGCTTAACCAACTGAGCCACCCAGGCGCCCCACAGTTTTTGTCTTAAAATCTATTTTATATAGCCTATAAAAGTATAGCCACCCCAGCTCTCTTTTAGTTACTACTTGTATGAAACGTCTTCTTCCATCCTTTTCCTTTCAACCTATTTGTGTTTTTGAATATAAAGTGTATCTTTAAAAATTTTTTTTAATCTTTATGTATTTTTGAGAGAGAGACAGAGACAGAATGTGAGCAGGGGAGGGGCAGAGAGAGAGGGAGACACTGGATCCAAAGCAGGCTCCAGGCTCTGAGCTGTCAGCACAGAGCCCGACATGGGGCTCGAACTCATGAACCGTGAGATCATGACCTGAGCTGAAGTCGGACGCTTAACTGACTGAGCTACCCAGGCGCCCCTAAAATGTATCTTTTGAAGGCATAACAGTGTTGGATCTTTTTTCTTTTTATCCATACTTCTACTTTATGTCTTCTCATTGGAACATTAAGTCTATTTACATTTAATATAATCACTGATAAAGTAGAATTTACATGTGCCCTTTTGCTATTTTCTTGAGTCTTTTTTGTTCCTCCCTCCCTCCATTCCTGCCTTCCTTTCTGTTAAATGTTTTTTCATACACTGTTGTAATTCTCCTGTTGTTTCTTTTGCTCTATGTTTGTAAGTTATTTTCTTTTTTTTTTTTAATTTTTTTTTTTTAACGTTTATTTATTTTTGAGACAGAGAGAGACAGAGCATGAACGGGGGAGGGTCAGAGAGAAAGGGAGACACAGAATCTGAAACAGGCTCCAGGCTCTGAGCCATCAGCCCAGAGCCCGACGCGGGGCTCGAACTCACGGACCGTGAGATCGTGACCTGAGCTGAAGTTGGACGCTCAACCAACTGAGCCACCCAGGCGCCCCTGTAAGTTATTTTCTTAGCGGTTACTCTGGAGATTAAAATTAACACCTTAATTTAAAACAGTCTAGTTCAGATTAGTAACAATTTAATTTCTCAATCTTTTGGCAGGCTGGCCTGAGAGAAAAAAGGGACAGGACACGTATAAGGATGGTGTGGTGGGTTGAATAGTGACCCACCACATGATATGTACCTAGTTAAACTCCATGGTCTGTGAAGGTGACTTTATTTGGAAAAGGGATCTTTGCAGAAATAAAGAGATAATCTTAGATTATGTAGGTGGGCCCTAAATCCAATGGCAAGGGTCCTAAGAGAAAGAAGACACAGGGAAAAGGGGAGAAGGCCATGTGAAGGGGGCAGGAGGCTGGACTTACGCAGCACAAGCCCAGGAACACCTAGAGCCACCAGAAGCTGAAAGAGGAGAGGAAGGGTTTTCCCCTCGACTCTCTGAGGGAGCATAGCCTTCCCAACACCTTGATTTTGGATTTCTGGCATGCAGAACTGTGATAGAATGAATTTTCGTTTTAACTCAGCTGGTTTACGGCTTAACCTAATCCAAGTGGTGAATTTCAATATGTTTATATCACCTACGGGAGGAGTTGGAAGGCAGAGTCAGGTCCTCTCATCAATAAAATAACCTTGAATTACATGGGTTTGAACTGCTCAGGTCCACCGACACAGATTGTCTTCAGTAAATGCAACACAGTTCTGTAAAAGTATTTTCTCTGTTAATTTTCTTTTCTCTAGCTTACTTTATTATAAATGGACAGTATATAATACAACAGTATGTACAGTGTATAAACAAAATGTGTTAATTGATTGTTTATGTTGTCGGTAAGGCTTCTTTCTGGTCAGGAGTAGGCTCTCAGTAGTTAAGTGCTGGGGAAGTGAAAGGTATATTCAAATTTTCGATTGTGTGGGAGGCCATCATCCCTAAACCCTATGTTCAAGAGTCAACTGTATTTCCCTTTTCTTTATGTGAGGCGGGTTGCAATTTTGGAAGGCACTTTTTCCTGATACTTCTGAGAGGTGGAAGAAATTCCCTTTTATTGGTTTATAGGATCACTAGGAGAAAATAGGAATTCCCCCCACTACTTGGCCTCAACCATAATGTTTATAACGAATCTCTGCCCCATATGTATTCCAAACTTCTCTTTTCATAACCCTGTTTCCCTCCCTTGTAAACTATTTTTCAAGGTATTTTTCACCACTTCCTGCTTAAGGGAGTTTTGCTTTGCGTGTTTTCATCTAACATTGGTGTCATGCACGCACACGATTTTATCTCCTCCATTTTTTACATAACATTGAATTGCACCTACACATATTTAGAAAGCTCCTTTTCTCAGGGCTAAAATATCAAACACATTTTGAGATTTCTAATTACTTTTGATGAAAACTGATACAAAATATTTTTTCTCTAAACACAAAAGACATATTTTTAATTAAATGCCTGGGATATAAACATGTATTCTGAAAATAAATATGACTTCACTGTGTAAATAAAATTTGGGGCTTCTGGCTGGCTCGGTTGGTAGAGCATGTGACTCTTGATCCTTGGGGTCATGAGTTCAAGTTCCATGTTGGGCCAAGAGCTTAGTTAAAAAAAAAGAAAAGAAAAAAAAGCCGTAAGACCCTTTTGCTAGCAGCAATACAATGCAGGATTGATAACACTGGAGTAAGACTGCTTCCAAAACCCAGTCTACATGGAGGGAGGATGCTGAAGGTTTCCACTTTCTAATCTGGGAGTGTTCCCCTGGCAACCAGCCCCCATCCTTAAGTTATCTGGGGCTTTCCAAATGTCACCTCATTAAAATAAACTCAAATACAGTTGAACGGGACGTGTTATGGAAACAAAAGACATTCATTTCACTCTCTGAAGCTTTCAGGAACTGAGAACAAAACTAAATATTATAACGAAAGATGCGCCGCTGGCTCTCGTATAGGAAATTACAAGAGTTTTAGGAGCTATGTGCCAGGAACAGTGAATAAAGAACCAAATATCTATTTCTTATTATAAATCACAGTATCATACTCCTTTTCTCTGTGAGAATTTCTCAGTCTCTCCTTGGCTATCACGACCTAGACAGTCTTGGAGATTATGATCCAGTATTCTGTAGAACACCATTTAGTGTTATGTCTACTCTTTCCTTGTAACTGACGTAAGTCCAAGCCAGTCCATCTTTAGCAGAAATATCACAGAGGTAGTGATCGACTCTCCTCCCCCCATCCTAGCAGGCAATCATGATTTCAGTGTGTCCTATTGATTGATGCTCACTTTATCGCTTGATTAAGCTGGGAACCGTCTTATTACATTGTAAAGTTACTCTTTTCCATACTTTGAAAATGTCTCCCCCCTCGCCTTTTTATATCAATGAAGACTCATGGATCCCTATTTTATTCAGTGGGCTATATGCTATTCTATCATTTTCATTGTGATGTTCAAGCTGCTCCAGATTTGGACAGTGGGAACCCCACCAAACTGGCTTCTGTGTCCTTTTGACATGTCTCCATCATTTTTGGGGGGAAGAGTACTTCCAAATTTTCTGGCACAACTACATGTCCTAGGGTCATCTTGTACTTTTTCTGGCCCAATCCTGGACTCAGCCACTTCTTCAGAGAATCTTGATTCCAGTTAATGGAGAATGGTATTCAGAAACCAAGATCTAGGGGTGCCTAGGTGGCTCAGTTGGTTGAGCATCCGACTTCAGCTCAGGTCACGATCTCAGAGTCCGTGGTTTTGAGCCCCACATTGGGCTCCTTACTGACAGTGGGGGTCTGCTTGTGATTCTTGCTCTCTCCTCTCTCCCCCGACCCCCAAGTAAGCTTTCTCTCTCTCAAAATAAGCAAATAAACTAAAAAAAAGAAAGAAAGAAAGAAAGAAAGAAAGAAAGAAAGAAAGAAACCAAGATCTGAACAATTATGGTCTATCACCACAGGGTTCATCCAAGCTCCTTCTCTTCCTATATTTGTAACTCCTTTTTCTGATAGAAAACTGGCTCCCATTATCCTTAATATATCTATTTATTTGATCAATCCTTCTGTATGTAACAAATCTTCCATTGCTACCATTCTGTCCTCCACCCCTGAACCCAATACTGACACTCTCATCAAGGCCAGCTTCACCAGATGTGACCTATGCAGTTGGTGCTTAGAAGGGCTCCATGCTTGATGAATTCTTGGAATTCTTTTTTTTTTTTTTAATGTTTATTTATTTTTTGACAGAGCCCGCATGCAAGTGGGGGAGGGGCAGAGAGACAGAGGATCCTGAGGGGGCTCTGCACTGATAGCAGAGAGCCCATGCGGGGGGCTCTAACTCACGAGCCGTGAGATCATAACCTGAGCTGAAGTTGGACACTTAACCGACTGAGTCACCCGGGCGCCCTGCCTTCACTTTGCTGTTGATGGGAGTAAGATTCTCGTTCTTCTGGGAAAATTCAGTCCTAAATAGTGTATTCTAATTAATGCAGGTGGTGTGGCATGGGGGACAGAGCTCTAGCTCGGGAAGCAAGAGACCTGGGTTCACAAGCCAATCTGCCATGAAGAACCATGTGAATCTGGGCACTCATTTCCAGAGCTGCTTTTTAGGCTTCTGTAAAACTGGGACAATAATACCTACTTCACAGGGTCCTGTGGGGATGGTCCATGGTAATGTATGTAAAGTACTAGGAAAACCTTAGTTTTCTCTAGCCCCCAGAGAACCTGTTAGGGAGGGAAATGAATTTACTTCAAATCCTGCAGCCAATTAGCTGCAGGCTCAGGTCACATTTAAAAAAATTTGTTTTAAGTTTATTGATTTTGAGAGACAGAGCGGAGGAGGGGCAGAGAGAGAGGGAGAGAGAGGATCTCAGGCAGGCTCTGTGCCATCAGTGAAGAGCCCTACGTCAGCGCAGAGCCTGATGCAGGGCTCGAACTTAGGAACCGTGAGATCATGACCTGAGCTGAAACCAAGAGTCAGATGCTTAACTGACTGAGCCACCCAGGCACCCCTATGATCACATTTTTTTTTTTACCCCAGGCTTGGAGCTCTCAGACACCCCACTTTGCAGCCAGAATGCTCATTCTCAGGAACCCTGTGAGACCATGCCTTGGCAGGGAACGAGGGCAATCAGGCATCCTTTGAGCTCTTCTGTCCCCAGGAACTTAGCCATATTCCTGTATTCTAATTGTCCTCTAACTCAACAAAGGAATGTCACAATTTACTGTTACTAAATTCACCACTCCCCCCACCTTTGCATCTGTTCTGGACACAACTGCCAGAATGACTTGTTTTTTCTTTTGTTTTCTTTTTTTGTTTTTTGTTTTAAGTAAACCTATACCCAACATGCGAGTAGAACTCACGCCCCTGAGATCAAGAGTCGCATGCTATACAGACTGAGCCAGCCAGATGCCCCCAGAGTGACAATTTTAAAACATAAATTAGATCATGTAACACCCCCCCCCCCATCCCCTGTTTACATAAACCCTCCCGTAGTTGTCCACACACCTCAAGGTCAGACTCCCCTGGGGCTACCATAGCTGGCAGGATCTGGACCCTGCCCAGATCTCCAACTTCATTCTGTGCCATCACGGCTGGACGAAAACTTCAGAAGCTCTAAGGACTGAAAGACGATGCGGCTGCTGCCGTATGAAATTACAAATAAAAGCAACACTAAACTGTAAATGACATTGAAGGAGGTCTTTGATTTTATTTTTGAAATATCAGTTTCTTCCAAAAACTGTTCTCCTCCCCCTCTTCCTCCTCCATGCCGGCTGCCTCTCCCGCCTACGCCTGCCTGGCCTTCTTACAGTTCCTTCAATGCTCCCTGCGCCTTTTTCAGACTGTTCCTCTTGCTCTCCCTAGCCCCTTTTGTCCAGTTAACCTCCTACTCACCCTTCAGACCTCACTATAAAAGACAGTTCCTAAGGAAAGCTTTCTCTGGGAGCTCCGACTAACTCAGCCCCGTGGGTTAGACGCGCTTCGATCTAATGTGTGTCCTCTTGGCCGGTGTGTGAATTCCCAAACTCATGTTCCCACATTGGCACATTTAACCTCCATGACAGTGTGAAAGCCACTGGGATTGAGGAAGGAGCACTGGTCCTTGGGGGCAAGAAGCCCAAGTCTTTGTCTCAGGTTTGCTACAAACTTTGGGTGAGCCTGGCCAAGCTCATTTCCTCCCCCTGGGGTTGTGTCCAATGGGAGAGGCGTGGAGGTTCTGTGTCATCTAACAACCATTCACTTACCTGGGCCTTCATCAACTCACTCATGGATTTTATTCATCCATTCAGTCATTTGCGCATTGAAGCTCATGGAGTTCATGAAGCTTGGGGAGTTCAGAAGGATATCAAAAGGAAGAGTTCATAGTACAGCAGGTGAGCCAAACACAAACCATATGACTAGGCACATGGGTATAGGTACTAAAGAGAGGTCAGGGGTCGTAGTGGGGGTCCAGAGATGGTAGCCATTAGGTCACATCTATGAAGCCTTTTTCAAAAAAGTAACCTTGAAGAGTTTAGAAAGGAGAAGGAGAAATGCTGCCCAGGCACCCGCCTTTGTTGGGTACAGGCTCTTTGGGGGAATGGTCTCTTCGCTTTACAATTCTCACCGGGCCTTTTGCAAGTCTTGCTCTTCAAACCCAACTCCTTGAAAGCTGCATCTTCAGGGCTGCCTGAGGATCTTTCCAAATGACTTCCCGTTGCTTAAGGTTGAGGCCAAGTTCTTCAGTCCAGCAGTCAGGTTCTTCTTGTGTGGCCCCATCTTCCTTTTCCGGCCTCTTTGCCTGTTGCCCCCAGGCAGACTTTGTTTTGGGAGCCTTAAAGTAGGCCAGTGTCAAGTCCTCGGCCTCAGTGCCTTTGCTCAGGCAAAGCTCATGCTTCTGCCCAGAAGACTTTATTTAGAAAGCCTTCTGGCACAACACACAGTAGTTAGCAACTTCTTTTGTACTTCCATGATACTTTATACATCATCTCAATGACTGCATCTACCACTTTGTATTGAAATTACCTATGACCTCCTTGCAGTCAGGGATTCTAATTTGAATTATTTCTATAAATATAGTGGCCTGGCCGGGCACCTGGTACGGGTCTGAATGATGTTTGGCTAAGTGAGTAAGTAAATGGGAGAAAGAGGACTTGAAAGGAAGGGGATAGGTTTAATTTAATTAAATTTGAGACATCAAAAGACCAACCTGGCCTGTCTTCCTCTTATTTACCCAATGCACCATGCCCATGAGATATAGAGACTAAGGAAAGAGGAAGAAGAAGAGGGAAAATGGTTTGGGGTGTTTCAGTTTTTGGTCCTGCCAACAATGTTTGGTTTCGATATCCAACATGGTACTAGTTAGCTGTTAAAACACTAGTCATCCCTGAACCAAACAGAGCTAACCCCCTGTTGTTCATCTATCAAACTCCCAATCATTTTTTAAGACTTTTGTGAAGCCTGCATTTGACTTTGCCCACCAGCTCTTGTAGAGTCAGTCATTTCATTACCACTCGACCTTGATCTTTCTTCTATCACTGCATGTATGTTGTATTTGGCTACCTTAGAATCCATGTTCCTTAAACTTGGATACATGTTTCTCTAGGGGACATATAGCACTGTAGAAATATTATAGTAATTTAATTCTAAGTGATTAGAAACATATATATTTTTATTTATTTATTTTGAAAAAGCCAGCAGTGGATGGGCAGAGAGAGAGAGAGGGAGAGAGAGAATCCCAAGAAGGCTCCGTGCTATCAGGATAGAGCCCGATGCAGGGTTCGAACTCAGAACAGTGAAATCATGACCCGAGCTGAGATCAAGAGTTGAACACTTAACCAACTGAGCCACCCAGGTGCCCTAGAAATATTTTTATGTTTAAACAAATATAGTCATATTATGGAAAAGTATCTAAGATAATACAAGAATTTTTAGAATGAAATAGGACATATAAAAATGATAGCATTTATTGAACACTTACTACACCCACGGCACTGTGGGAAAACATTTTACACTCATTACCTTGAACATTATGCAAGTATTTTAGGTATTTGTCCTGTCCCTGGGGTGAGCATTCCAGCTCTCTTGGTGTAAGTGGAAAAGTCTGAGAAGGGTTGTTTACTTGAGATATGTATTTCCAATGCCCAGTGATCGGCCTGGTACAGACTTGAATCTCATTAAAAGCTTGTGGAAACGGAGTGCCTGGGTGGCTCAGTTGGTTCGGTGTCTGACTTCGGCTCATTCAGAGTTCGAGCCCCACGTTGGGCTCTGTGGTGACAGCTCAGAGCCTGGAGACTGTTTTGGATTCTGTGTCTCCCTCTCTCTTTCTGCCTCTCCCCCAGTCGTGGTCTCTCTCTCTCTCTCTCAAAAATAAATAAATATTAAAAAAAATTTTTAAAAAAGCTTGTGGAAAGATTGGATCCTGCTCTCTCTGCTGGAATATCCTTTTCTCCCTTTCTGCCTGGCAAACTCCTATTGGTTCTTCAGTACCCAGTTTATTTTATTATTTTTTAAACAATTTTTAAAAATGTTTATATATTTATTTTTGAGAGCGAGCACGCACAAGCGGGGTAGGGGCAGAGAGAAGGAGAGAGATTCCCAAGCAGGCTCCAAGCTGTCAGCACAGAGCCTGATGTGGGGCTCGATCCCACGAACCTCGAGATCATGACCCAAGCTGAAATCAAGAGTCGGACGCTTAACTGACTGAGCCACCCAGGTGCTCCCTTCAATACCCAGTTTAAATGTCACCTCTACTGTGACTGAAATCCGACTCTCTTTTCTGGCTTCCAGAGACTGAACTTCCCTCAGACTGAAAAACTGGTTTATCACTCTTTTTTTTACTTATTGGACTTCCCTGTAAAGAGGGCAGCTTCCCTGGGGATGAGTCTGAGTCTGATTTCCCAGCACCAAGCAAAGGGTTTGCCACAGAGAAGCCCTCAATGAACATTTGTTGAATGAATCAAGTAATAAAGTTAGCTAATATTCAGAGCTGACCTTCAAAGGAGAGAGAAGGGATTCTGTGTTCTGTCTCTATAGGCCCATTTTTTTTTTTTTTTTTTTTTGAGAGATAGAGACAGAGTGAGTAGGGGAGGGGCAGAGGGAGAGAGGGAGACATAGAGGCAGAAGCAGGCTCCAGGCTCTGAGCTGTCAGTACAGAGCCTGACATGGGGCTTGAACTCATGAACCACAAGATCATGACCTGAGCTGAAAGTCAGACACTTAACCGACTGAGCCACCCCGGGGCCCCTCTATAGGCCCGTTTTCTTAACTTGTGTAGTGGGTTGGATGATGCTCCCTCCCTCTCCCCCGAAAATGAGTCCATTCTCTAAAGCTGGAACCTGTGAATGTCATCTTACTTGGAAAAAAAGGTCTCTGTAATTAAGGATCTCAAAACGAGACCTGGATTATCTGCGCGGGCCCTAAATCCTAAGACAAGTGTCCTTATAAGAAAGAGAAAAGAATATGCAGGAAGAAGAAAAGACCATGAGAAGATGGAGGCAGAGGTTGAAATTATGCAGCCCCGAGCCTAGGAGTATCTGGAGCCACCCGAAGATGAAAGGGTCAAGAAAAGATTCTCCCTTAGAGGCCCAGCAGACACCTTCATTTTGGGCTACTGGTCTCTAGAACTGTGAAAGAATACATTTCTGTTGCTATTGTTGTAAGCTACTTAGTTTGTGGTAATTTGATACAGAAGCCTAAGGAAACTAACACAGCTTGGAAACAGAAGTGTTTTCTGTGAAATTCCAACAGATCTTGGCACGCCAGGAGTCGAACCAGATGAGATTTGGGATTTCCTAACTAATCCCTTCTCCACAAACACCTGACCACACCACCCATGAGGAACCACTCGATGCTTCAGAATAGGAGACAGTGCAACATCCATGTTAGCCAGCTCTGGGGTCAGAACCAAAGAGTGTTCAGGCTTCTGAACACCCAGGAAAGATAGCATGCCTCCCTTTTATTAAACTAGTTTTAGTGCAATTATTGTATGTGAGCGCTTCTCTGGCATTTTGCGTATGTTGATTTACTTAATCTCTACAGCAATCTTATTATTTTACAGATGGGAAAACTAAAGCTGAGAGCGAGGAACTGGCTTGCCCAGGAACACATAGCTAGAGAGTGGCAGAGCCAAGATCGCAAAAGTGCCTGATTCCTGTTGTGTCTGATTCTAAAACACTGTGTTCTTTCAGCTATGTCAGTCCAGGTGGTGGAGAAATTCATAGTCTTGGGGGGGGGGGGGGAAGGCAGATTGATAGCCTGCAGAATGACTCAATGCTATTTATTATAGAAGCAATCGCTATAGATGCTATCATTATGCTCAAGGAAGTCTTCATGGAAGAGGCTGCATTTGAACTGGTTTTTCACTAAAAAACAAACATATACAGGGACACCTGAGTGGCTCAGTCCATTAAGGGTCTGACTTTGGCTCAGGTCACGATCTCACCGTTGGCGAGTTCAAGCTCCCTAGGCTCTGGGCTGACAGGGCGGAGACTGCTTCCGATTGTGTGTCTCCCTCACTCTCTGCCCCTCCCTCTCTCATGCTGTCTCTCTCTCTCTCTCAAAAATAAATACACATAAAAAAAATGAAAACAAACATACACTGATTATCTACCAGGCACCGGAAATCCAGAGATGAATGACAAGGTCCTTTGGCTCGAGGAATTCAATGTGTGTGTGTGAGTGTGTGTTACGCACTTATTAGAAGACAATGCAGTAGAATAGTAAGAAATATGGTAGAGGCAAGATTCCTAACTCAGGGTCCCAGAGTAGATAAGGGAAGCCTTTTGGAAGAAGGGACTCCACCAGCGGAAGAGATTTGATGGGCAAGTAGGCTCTAGAAGGTGAAAAGTGGCACAGGCTTTCTAGGGATAGCATAAGCAACACACTGGTAGAGGTGAAACAGCGTTTTCCGGGTGCCTGGCACACACTGTGCAGCTCAGCGTACTAGTTAGTGGAGTGCGAAGAGGGGAGTGGACTTGTGGGTTGGAGTTGCTCACGGAAGAGCAGGGACTGCCCGACAGGTTTCTGGTCTCAGCGCATCCTGCGTGGTGACTTGTCGAACGATAAAATATTCTTTCTCAATGCTCGCACGGTCCTGCGAACCCCTCAGGAAAAAAGGCTGCTCAGAGAACTTGCAACAGTAGCCCAGCCTTCGCGACCCAGCTGGCGCCAAACGGGTCCCAGCCGTCCAAGGGGAGGCCGGTTACCAGGGCAACTAGGTTCGGGCGGAAGTGGCTCCGAGGACTGACTCTCACTTATCAGGTGACTCTCCTGCCTCCTGCACGTGACAACAGAGCCCAGGCGCTCGCTCTACCTAGTCAGATCCCGCCCCTCTTTCCCTGTACTGACAACTGACACCAGCCTAGAGCAATGGCCCTTGCGGATCTACCAGGAGACCCCGCCCCACGGTAGTGAAAGAACCAATTAGACTGGGGAAAAAAGAAGCAACGCCCCGGGTTTCACCCCAGCTTGACAGACGCAATTTAGGCCATCCCCGGGTCCCTCCGCCCCGAGCCCATTCCGGCCGTCGATGGACAGCCCTTCTACCCAATAGCACATCCCCTGGCCGTCGTTGGGTCCCGCCCCGTGGCAGCACAACCAATGAGCAAGCCAGGTCTCGGCGGGGTGGTGGGGGTTGCACTGCGGTAATATGGCTCTTCCTTAGCCCGCGGCCGCGGCGGCCGGAGGTGGGGTAGAGCCGTCCTGCCTCTCGGGTGGCGGGTTTCGGGGCTGCAGGGGCTCGGCGGGTCGTGGCTACGCTGTGGTGGCGGATGCTGGAGGAGCGCGGGCCCCGCCGCTCGGCGGCCCCTGGGTCAAGATGAGCGCCTCCGCGTCGGTCGGGGGCCCGGTCCCCCCGCCGCCCCCGGGCCCGGCCGCCGCGTTGCCACCCGGTTCTGCCGCGCGGGCCCTGCATGTGGAGCTGCCCTCTCAGCAGGTAAGCCCGCGGGCTCGCGGTGCTCGGTAGGGGGTGGGGTGGCAGGAGGCCGGGGAGGAGAGCCCGTGGGCGGCGGGCGGACCCTGTGCCAGCCGGGAGACCCGGGCGAGTGCCGGGGAGAACTCGGGGGACCGAGGACTTCAGGATTGTGAGGCGAGGGAGCCAGCGACGTCCGATGCTCTGGGAGATCCCCGAGTCCCCCGGAGGGATCCCGTTACTGGAGACCGGCTGCGAAGAGACGGGAAGAGACCCAGTGGAACTCCCTGGGGGCCCCGGCCTGAGCCCGCCTCTCCCCAGCTGGGGTGCTGGGGATTCCCTTGCGCGGACCCTCCTCCTCATTCCTCCTGGGAAGGGACCCGGGGAAGCCCGGGAGTCACCTGAGAGATGGGGAAAGCGCTTTTCCTTTCTCTACCCACTTGCGGAGAAACCAGTTGGTACTCTTTCCTACGGGAGAAGTTGAGGAATCTTTATGGTTTCTACCGTTTACTTTTCATCTCCTTGTTACGAAGTACTCCCCTCGGCTTCCCAAGAGAAATCCTTTGGGGCTTTGGGGTTTCCTTCCTGATTCTCAGACCCCAAGGATCGCATTTAAGCAATTTAGGGGCACCTTCCTCCTTCATTTCCTCAAAGGACTCCCCGTGGAAGGAGGATCTGATGTATGTGTTTGTGTCTTACCCCATCCTTTAGCGGGGGCTTTGGGGGCTTCTCGGGTCCACATTGTAAGCGGATAATGAAGAGAGAGCAAAGCACTGTGCTTGGGGGATCTAGCACAATTCTCGGTGTCAGCCGTATGCTGTATGGTACTTCTTCCCTCCACCTCTCCCTTGCCAGGAAAGGACCTTTCACCCTCTCTCGTATCCCTGTTTCCTTGAAGAGGACCCAAGGAAAAACTGTCAGTTCCTGAGACTTAACCACGTAGGATTTGTGCCAAGGGCTCAATGGCCAGTAATTCATTTCATCCTGACAGTTCTATGAGATAGCTATTTTTTATGATTTCCCGTTTTGTAGTTCAGCAAACTGAGTCTCAAAGATGGAAAATCCCACGTCCAAGGCCTTGAAGTCAGGAAGTGCTGAGGCTGGGTTTCACAGTCCAGCGTTGGGACCCTGTACCCCGGGCACATGGCTGTGTGCTTGAGACTTGAGAACCTTCGCACAGGATGGAGCACGGTCCTTCACCCTGCATTCAACTACCCCTGCCCTAGTACTTAGGAAAGATTCTTAAAGAAGAAAGCAGAGTTTGGGGCAGGGGGTGGAGGGGAAATGAGATGGGTTTGAAGGCAGGAAAAGGAGAGGGGGTGCTAAAGCGGAGAGCTGCCCTGGAGGTCTTAGCTGCACTGGCCACTGAGCTGAATTGTGTTCAGAGGCAGGACTTTTTATGTGGGAGAGGAGCATTTAAAAGCTGGGGTTAGCATGTGCCCTAGTTTTGTGGTGCTGTTGGGAAGCGAGTTGCTGGAGAATATTAGGAGTTTGAAGGTAGTGAGGTTTGGATTGTATTTATGAGGTCCTGGGAAAGATTAGAAGTCTTGCAGGGGGAAGACTAGCCTTAGGAATGAGCATTAAATGTGAATTTTCATGTGTGTGGGGAGGTGGATTGTGAGGATGGATACTGAGAGAGGCGGTGGTGGGCACTGTTGGGAGCAGCCTGGAGAAATCCTAAGTATTGAGGGCCAAGAGGGATTTAGCTTGGGGGAGCTTTGGGAAAATGTGGGATTAGAAAAGAGGAAGCATCATTTGTTGCATAGAGCATGTTCTCTGATAACAGTTCACAGTTTAAAATGGGGGAAATAGCTAAACTGTCCGTGGAATAAATTTAACTGCATTTGTAAGCCTTTGTCAAATTTTTGGATTTGTGCCGAGGGATACATAGTGGCTTAAGTGTTTAGCTGAATGCCATATGAGCTCTGAGTATGGTATTTACAGCTTTCTGGGGGTGTCATCCTTCTTGAATTCTTGGAAGGTAGCCTATATAACAAAAATACTTTTGCAGTTGATGTTTTTTTTTTAGCTTTGTGGGTCAAAGTGTTCAGGTTTTTAGGGTGTGAGTAACATTTAAAAAATAAACATTTTTGTAAAAGTGTTATCTGTATAAACTGCACTGATTATTTAGCACACAGCTTGATGAATTGTTGCAAAGTGAACACAGTTATATAACCATCACCCAAATTAAGAAATACAAAATTATTAGCATTCCAGAAGTCCTCTTCATGTTCTCTCCCATCTCTACCTTTTCTTTCTCTCCAAAGGAACTACTAGTCTGATTTCTAACAAGAGATCGGTTTTTGCCTGCTCTTGAACGGTGTATAAACGCAAATGGTGTATCAAGCAAAGACCACATTTTTTTGTGGTCTTCTTTGTCTGATTTCTTTTGCTCAGTATTGTCTGTGAGCATCATAGGATGTGTGTGTATAAGACTTTTTTCTTTTAGCATGAATTCATTGTCTTTTGTTGTTGTTGTTCCATGTGGCTTTTGCAAAATTTAAAAAGTTTAGATAAATTGGAAAATCAGTTGATAACTTTCTTTTAAATGACACTTTGAAAATTGTGTCGTTTTACTGGATCCCATGGTATTTGATAAGATGTCAGTCTTTTGAAACAAATAAGTAAACACTGTTTTAGGATTTCTGTTGTAAAGCTGATTGTCTCAAAGCATAGATTCAGTGGTTCCCCCAGGTTGCTGCTTGGCATTGTTGACAATTTTGAGTGGGTAGGTCAGTCTGTGAGATGTGGAGCCACATCCATAGCTTGTACCCACAAGGTACTAGGAGCACCTGTCCAGTCCTGACAGTCAAGAATGTCTTCATGGGCTGCCAAATGTCCCTTAGAGGGGCAAAATTACTCCTGATTGACAACCACTGTTCTAAGTATATTTTCATCTTAGGGTAGACAGTATCCCTGCTATTTTGTACTCATTTATTTCAGTTTTCATTAAGTGCCATTGATTCTCATGGCTGTGATGTTTAAAATGTTAATTTACTGTATTAGTTTTAAAGGTGTTGGAATCACCTTAATCTGCCTCCAGGAAAAGACTTATCTATTTTGCTCAAAGAAAGCCCACAAAACCGTGTATAAGACCCAACTTATTTTTGTCTTATTTTAATCCACTTGTCATTTAAAAAAAAGTTTAGTTAAGGCTGCATAACTCCTGAATCTTTGTCTATGTGAGTAACTAGTCCATAATTGTCAACCTGACTGTGTCAAATGGGACTACTTACTGCTTAATCTTTGTCTCCTTTTGCTTCTGTATGATCTTACTTTAATTGTAATTTAAGCATGAACTAGTCACACATTTTGAAGACTGTTTTTGATCTTTAATTTTTGGTTGAGGTTTGTAATTAGTGAATATAAGCTCATCTGAAGAATAACTTCCTTCACACCCTTAAATTTAGAGTTTTGAAATAAAATTTTGTGTTTTGTGGTAGAGGCATTTAATACGTCCTAAAAGTTTAATTGAGAGCACTTCTTTCCTCCCCAGAGTCTTCCTCACTTGAGTCTAACCTAAACTACATTTCTGTAGGTACTCAGAAATGGGTGGTTTTTTAGTGATTGTTCAGTGACCCTTCCAGGGGGCCACATATTCCTTTAAGAATTTGGTAAAAGCTATAGACAACCTTCCTTAGAAAATGCACTTACATACGTAAACGCAGTTTTGCATGCGGTTTTGGTTTTCTTGAAACATGTACATGTTTCCTTTAAAAATTAAGAAAAAAATTACTATTTATTATTTGTTTTAGACAATCATCCATGTCAGTGTATATACATCTACCATATTTTGCATAATAATGTTCACTTAGCTTTGTTTAACTCCTTGTTGGTAGCCCTATTGTACAGTTTCCAGTTTTATCTGTTACATTGTTGCAGGGAATATACACGTATAGGTATCTTTGTACACTTGTGCTAATATTTCTTTAGGATGAATTTTGAGCAGTGAAATCACTCAAAGGATATATGTATATATTTAAATTGGTATAAAGACATAGAATTATACTTCATATAAAATATGTACATGAATACTTTTATTATATGTACGTTTTTGTTAACTTTATTTTTTATTTTTATGTTTTCATTTTTGTTAACTTTAGAAGATATTAGCAAAGTGTTTCCCTGAAAGGACATGTCCACCACACTACTACCACTAGATTATGACAGGGTTTGTTTACCCATAATATTTTGTCAGCTTTGGGCGTCGGAAGTTTTCTCAGTGTTTTCCTTTTTTTTTTTTTTTTAATTTTTTTTTTTTCAACGTTTATTTATTTTTGGGACAGAGAGAGACAGAGCATGAACAGGGGAGGGGCAGAGAGAGAGGAAGACACAGAATCGGAAACAGGCTCCAGGCTCTGAGCCATCAGTCCAGAGCCTGACGCGGGGCTTGAACTCACGGACCGCGAGATCGTGATCTGGCTGAAGTCGGACGCTTAACCGACTGCGCCACCCAGGCGCCCCTCTCAGTGTTTTCCAATATGATTTTATATATATGTATAATATATGTAGAATATAATCATATAACTTATACATATATGAATGTGTATAACCTGCATCTGTATACACATATGTATATATTTTTGCTATTTAAATTTGTATTTCTTTAATTATTATATTTTAATAGTTTCATTTAATGTATACAAAACACTGTGCTAAGTACATGATCTCGTTTATCCTTAAACAACCCTATGGATTTCATCTTTGCATAGGTTTATGTAACATTGTAATTTCTTTCGTGAATTGCAGGTTTATTTTTGTCCTTGGCATTAATTTTTCTGATCGCTCAATGTTTTTCGCTGATTTGAAGAGCATTTATTTTTCTTCTCCTGTGTTTGGAAGAGGTGGACTATATTAGCTCTATTAACATTTATATCCCCTGAATTTTTTTATGTAGACATTATTTTTCAGAACAGTTTTAGATTTACAGAAAACTTGAGGTGAAAAGATAGTGCAGAAACTATATACTCTACACCCATTTTCCCCTATTCTTGATGTCTTCCAATTGTGTGATACATTTGTTACAATTAATGAACCAATATTGATGTGTTATTACTAATGAAAGTCCCCAGTTTATTCAGTATTCCTTAGTTTAAAAAATTGGGGTAAAATATACATTCCATAAAATTTGCCATTTTAATAATTTTTAAGTGTGTATCTCAAAGGCAGTTATGACTGTTTGTGCAGTCATCACCACTATCTATTTCCAGAAATTTTCATCATCCCAAACAGATACTGTACCCATTAAACAATAATTCCCCATTTTCCCCTTCTTCCAGCCCCTGGTGAACTTTGTTGTGCTGTGTTTCTATGAATTTGCTCATTCTAGGTACTTCATGTAAGTGAATAATACAGTATTTGCTCTTTTGCGTAAGGCTTATTTTCAGCATAATGTTTTCAGTGTTCATCCATGTTGTAGCATGTATCAGAATTTCATTCCTTTATAAGTCTAAGTAATACTCCATTATATGTATATACTGGATTTTTTTTTTATTTTTTAAGTAAATTGTACATCCAGCTTGGGGCTTGAACTTACAACCTACTGAGTCAGCAGGAAGCCTGTGCATTTTGTTTATCTATTCATCTGTTAATGGATCTTTACTATTTACCTAATGACCTTTTTCTGTGCCAGGATATCATCCTGAATACCACATTATATTTAGTTGTTCTGTCTCCTTACTCTCTTGGCTGTGACAGTTCCTCAGATTTTCCTTCTTTTTGATGGCTGAGACAGTTTTGAGTACTGATAAGGTATTTTGTAGGATGCCCTTGTATTGGAATGAGTCTCATGTTGGTCCCCCCCCCCCCCCCCCATGATTAGACTGGGGTTATGGGTTTTGGGAGGAAGGCCAAGGAGGTAAAGTGCCATTTTTATCTGGTCTTATCAGGTGTACATACTGTTAACATGACTTATCACTAGTGATGTTAACCTTCATCATCACCAGCTGAGGTAGTGTTTGTCTGGTTTACAAACACTGCTATAAGGTTACTCTTTCCCGCTCACTCTCCATACTGTCCTTTTTGGAAGAAAGTCACTATGCACAGCCCATACTTGAGGAGTGGGGATTCCTGTTCCCTCTCCTGAAGGGCAGAATATCTACATAAATCATTTGGAATTCTTCTGCATGGGAGATTTGTATCAGTAACGACTTCTTTTACAGATGAGGAATCTAAGGTCTGGGTAACTTTTTCAAAGTTACACAGTGTTAACACAGGGGCAGTTAAGGTCTTTGATTACCAGTTGCCATAGACACCTACTCTTTGCAGAGCGCTGGCTAAACACAGACGTTTTAAGTTACCTGAAGGTTCAGGACCATGATGCTTTGTAGTTTATTTACCACAGCACCTCTACCAAACACTACTGATTACATAGTAGGAGCTGTCTGTATATTTTTATTTTTAATTTTTATTTTTATATGAATCTTTCCTTTGAAGACCTTTACAGCCTAAAGAGAAGAAGGAAATGGGATTGAAGCACATACAAAAAAAAAAAAAAAAAAAAAAAAAAATGGCAGAAGCATCAAAAAGCTTTATAAAGCTTAATTTAGCTATATATGATATATAGTTCTCTCTTATGTGTTTATTAGATATCTTACTGTTGCTAATCTAATTTGATTTTTTTTTTTTTTCATGTACTTTCAAAGAAATCTGTTTTGTTGGTAAGGCCACTAAAGGCAGAGAGAAAGTTGTATCTTATTAGGAACATATGCCTCCTGCAGCACAGTACTGTGCTATGTATGTTCGTTCCTTCCACAAATATTTATTGAGCCCCTTACTTGTGACTCAAATTTAAAACATGTATATAAAATAGAATGATAGCAATTTTTGAACTGCTTTGGCTCTTGTAAACAAAACTAGACGAGGAAGGTTCAGAAACTGGAAAAAAATCAGCAGTCTAAAAATCATTTTTATATGACAAAATACATTTAATTAAGATTTTTTTTATTTGTTTGTTTCTTTGTTTTTCTTGTGAAAATGTTTAGTTCTCCTTTGAAAGGAAAAGCTATGTTCTTATTTAGTGTTTACTTTAAAATTTCTCCACAGGATCACAATTCTTAACTTTGTGGCAGAAAATTTTTGAAGTGAAACTGACTAGAAATAGAGCAAGAGCAGAACTGAAACTTATAAGTTGGGCCTGAAGTGTGTAGTGAAATGAAAAAACAAATTAGGTTTTCGTAGTTTTAAAATGTGTACTTTTGATATCTGTGTATTTTTACCCATCAGCCTTATTACTACTGTGGGGGAAAAGGAAAATTTGTCATTTTCAAAAATTATTTATTTTTGAGAGTGTGCTCAAGAGAGTGGTAAGCAGGGAAGGGCCAGAGAGAGAGGGAGAGAGAATCCTAAGCAGGCTCCAGGCTCTGAGCTGTTAGCACAGATCCCCACGTGGGGCTCAAACTGACAAACAGCGAGATCATGATCTGAGCTGAAATCAAGAGTTGGACGCTCAACCCATTGAGTCACCCAGGCGCCCCTATTTGTCATTTTTAAAGCACTTGAATGAATGCAGTAACAAACCATGGGTATTTTAGAAAAATTAAAGACAGGTCTATGTTAAGAGAGGAGTTGAAACATTTTAGGTTTTATACTTTGTTATAGGTCTAATGACACCGTAGTGTCTCAGGCAGAGTTAAATGTTTCTAATTCCTTGCATCAGTTAAGCAGTTAGACTATATAATATAGGTAGAAGAGTGCGTGCAGCACAGAAAACTTGACATTGGAATTTTTAGAAAACATAATTCATAGTATACCTTCTTGGTTTAGTATTATACAATCTTGTTTTCCATCTTACTTTGAGATGGAATCTTGAATTTGAATCACAGAAGTTTACAAATGCAAAATCTGAAGCTCTCAGAGGTGAAACTATTCCCCTGGCCATACACTTGGTCATCTGTTTATTCTCTTCCTGAAGGAGTCAGTAAAGATGATTAGTTTAACAAATGTGAATTGAGTGCCCTGTTGTTCTTTTAGTGACAGATACCTGACCAGAACCTGGGTGTTGGGAGTAGTTCTACTGTGCTTGGCTGGGTGTTTGAAAACTTGTTTCTTAAACTTATCTCTGTGCTTTGTCACAGCATCTCCACATCTCTGGGGATTTTAGGCTAGGACAGAAGTGGAAGAAAGGCTGTATTTTAAACTTCTTTTTACAGGCAGAATACTCAGGCTCCACCCCACACCCCTTTTATGGTGTGAATTAGAATGAAACTTTGGAATATCCCTCTGTATTTTAAGTGATCAGTCTTCCTGTTTTGTCTTTGGGTACTTACCATGCCTATCCTTTTTTTTTATTTTTTTATTTTTTTTAAAATTTTTTTAAATTTTTCTTTTTAAATTTTTTTCAACTTTTATTTATTTTTTTTGGGACAGAGAGAGACAGAGCATGAACGGGGGGAGGGGCAGAGAGAGAGGGAGACACAGAATCCGAAACAGGCTCCAGGCTCTGAGCCATCAGCCCAGAGCCTGACGCGGGGCTCGAACTCACGGACCGCGAGATCGTGACCTGGCTGAAGTCGGACGCTTAACCGACTGCGCCACCCAGGCGCCCCTATCCTTTTTTTTTAAAAATGCCTATCCTTTTTTGAGTAGTCCACTTAAGAATTCCTGATTCTCTACCTCTTTAAATTTCTGAAACAGCAACATCTGGTGATTGTGGGTTCTTTGATGTCAGGAATTTCATTCTCTGTAATATTTGACGCTGATTGCCACAGACCTCATTTACTAGAAATGTTATGAGGCATTGAAAACTCTAGTCAAGTGCGTTTGTTGGTTAAAGGCTAAGCCAGATACTGTTAAAGCTGAGCATTAGAGCCTAGCACTTAAGTGGCTCAGTTTGTTTGTTGGTCCATTGAAATATCTGGCATTTTTCCCCCCCGCCATGGTTTTTAGAATATCCTGAAAGAAACAGTCTGATTTTTTTGAGAACAGTAGGGAAAATCAGGAAGTGGAAACTGGCAGTTACCTTTGGCTTTCGTCAGTAGACTCCAGGGTAAGAAAAAAGGGAAGATACAAATAAGTAAAAGTGGCAATCAGACTTTTATGATTTTTTTTTTTCAGGAAAAACTTGGTGTTCTTTACCATGATTATACTTTTTTTTACTAGGGGTTTTACTCTGAACTATAAGTAATTCATATGTTATGTTAGCCTCTATTAAAAGAGGAAAACTTAACTGCGTCAGCCATTTATTCAACAGATATTTATAAAGTATCCTCTTTGAATTATGTTAGGCATGTGATTAGAAACTGTAGGTCTTGTGTCCTCCAACGTGCTTATGTCTTTCAGAAGATGTGAATTTTTCCTGTCACAATTCCAGTCGCTTTTTGATCAGAATACAGGAAAACTAAACATTTAAAAAAAAAGCAACATGAAAGTAACTTTATTTAGAATCATGAAAAACTTTTTTTTTTTTTTAATTTCTGAGAGAGAGAGCGAGAGTGAGAGAGAGAGAGAGAGAGAGTGAGCCTGGAGGAGGGGTAGAGAGACAGGGAGACAGAGTATCTGAATTGGCCCTGCGCTGAGAGCTCCAATGTGGGGCTCAAACTCATGAACCATGAAATCATGATCTGAGCCAAAGTCAGACTCTTAACTGAGCCACCCAGGCGCGCTTATAAAAACACTTTTTTTTTTTTTTTAACGTTTATTTAGTTTTGAGAGACCGAGATAGAGCACGAGTCGGGGAGGGGCAGAGAGAGAGGGAGACACAGAATCCAAAGCAGGCTCCAGACTCTGAGCTGTCAGCACAGAGCCCAACGCAGGGCTCGAACTCATGAACTGTGAGATCATGACCTGAGCCAAGGTCAGATGCTTAACCGACTGAGCCACCTAGGCGCCCCTAAAAAAACCTTTTTAACCTTGATTGTCTACCTTAATGAATAGAATAATCTCATTAAATTGGTACTGCTTTCATCCACTAAAATGTTAATATCCAGCTATATATGGGAAGCAGCAAGATGAAGAAGATTTTCTAATTTTTCATTTTGAAAATAGATCACAAAGCAAGATAGGAAAGTAGGCTGTGGGTACGCTACTCATTACAGGTCTAGGACATTTTATTGTATTTATTTATTTTTATTATTATTATTTTTTATTGTGAGAGAGAGAGGCAGAGAAAGAGAGGGAGAGAGAGAGGATTCCAAGCGGTCTCTGTACTGACAGTGTGGTCATGACCTGAGCTGCGATCAAGAGTAGGACGCTTAACTGGCTGAGCCACCCAGGCGCCCCTCCAGGTCAATGTGTTTTATAGCACTGTGCTCTTTATAGGAGAGAGTTGGTCCCAACTTTATAGTAGGTATAAAGATTTAATTGATAGTAGGTATTTCAGGCTTGTTTTCATGAATTGACTTAATGGAGTTTATTCTACTTGATAGGTATTTCATATAAACAGTTGTCCAGGTGTTCTGGAGTGACTAGTTTACTTTTGATATCCATATATTTCTATCAAAGACATCAGTTTGATTATTAGATGGGGACACTAGAATTGCAGAGTTTCTTAATTGTACCTTAGCTGCATTTTTGATATTATATTAACTTGGCTGCTTTAAAACTATCTGAAAATTACTAAAAATTATTGCTCATGAATATTGTATGTTCAAGAAAAGGTTACATGTATCAATATCCTCTTTATTTTTTTATTATTTAAAAAAAATGTTTGGGGCACCTGGGTGGCTCAGTCGGTTGAGTGTCTGACTTCGGTTCAGGTCATGATCTCACAGTCCGTGGGTTTGAGCCCGCGTCAGGCTCTGTGCTGACAGCTCAGAGCCTGGAGCCTGCTTCCAATTCTGTGCCTCCCTCTCTCTCTGCCCCTGCCCTGCTCATGCTCTGTCTCTCTCTGTCTCAAAAATAAAAACATTAACAAAAATTTAAAAAAATGTTTTATTTATTTATTTATTTATTAAAAAAATTTTTTTTTTCTCAACGTTTTTATTTATTTTTGGGACAGAGAGAGACAGAGCATGAATGGGGGAGGGGCAGAAAGAGGGAGACACAGAATCGGAAACAGGCTCCAGGCTCTGAGCCACCAGCCCAGAGCCTGACGCGGGGCTCGAACTCACGGACCGCGAGATCGTGACCTGGCTGAAGTCGGACGCTTAACTGACTGCGCCACCCAGGCGCCCCTATTTATTTATTTTTGAGAGAGAGAGAGAACACAAGCAGGGGAGGGGCAGGGAGAGAGGGAGACATAGAATCTGAAGCAGGCTCCAGGCTCTGAGCTGTCAGCACAGAGCCCAGCATGGGGCTCAAACTCACAAACTGTGAGATCATGACCTGAGCCAAAGTCGGATGCTTAACCCACTGAGCCACCCAGGCGCCCCTATCAATATTCTCTTTAATGAGGTAGCAAAATATGCAGTGTATTTTAGATGAGGTATATATATATATATATATATATATATAAAATTAAATGGATACTTAGAAGTAAACATAAAACCTCTTTTTTTTTTTTTTTTAATTTTTTTTTTTCAACGTTTATTTATTTTTGGGACAGAGAGAGACAGAGCATGAACGGGGGAGGGGCAGAGAGAGAGGGAGACACAGAATCGGAAACAGGCTTCAGGCTCTGAGCCATCAGCCCAGAGCCCGACGCGGGGCTCGAACTCACGGACCGCGAGATCGTGACCTGGCTGAAGTCGGACGCTTAACCGACTGCGCCACCCAGGCGCCCCAAAACCTCTTAAGATTAAAAAATTTAATTGATATTAAATTCCTGCTGTATACTAAATATTGCGTTAGGCTGGTGTACATCTTTCTTCAACTTCTCTTATTGTTGGAATACCAGAATATATTTGATTGTAATTTTATATCATTTTCCTTTTTTCATTTAATGTGCATTTCATTTTTGTCATTTCACAATGTCTGTTGTTAGATATTATTACTGTTATTTTAACGTGAGGTATAATTGGCATATAACATTAGTTTCAGGTATACAACATAATGATTTGATATTTGTATAATTTGTGAAATGACCAGCACAGTAAGTCTAGTTATCATCTATCACCATATGTAGTCCTCCTTCTTTTCTTCCTCCCTCTCTTCCTCCCTCCCTTCTTTCTCTCTTTCTCTTTCTCTTTTCTTTTTCTTCTCTTCTCTTCTCTTCTCTTCTCTTCTCTTCTCTTCTCTTCTCTTCTCTTCTCTTCTCTTTTCTCTCCATGTCTAGTGTGGGGCTTGAACGCATGACCCCAAGATCAAGAGTCTTATGCTCTACTGACTGAGTCAGCCAGGCGCCCCAGTCACCATAATAGTTACAAAAAAATTCTTGTGATGAGGACTTTTAAGATTTACTCTCATAGCAACTTTCAAATATTCAATACAGTATTATTAACTATAGTCACATTATGTTCCCGTGACTTATTTATTTTATAACTGAAAATCTGTACTTTTTGACCTTTTGACCCCCTTCACCCAGTTCACCCCTCCTCCACCTCCATTTTTACAATTTCTTACGAACAAATAATCATTCCTTTAATATGGTGTGGTGGGAAAACTTGTAAAACTGGTTCAGGGAGTAACTAAGGTAACTTTGGGAAAAGCACTTTGGTCTTTGGTTCTTAACTTTTACAAGAGAAGATTGGAGAGAGATTAGATTATTTGTATCTCTAAACATTTTAAACCTCTGTGCCTCCTTTTTCTCAGTTGCCAGTTGCTTTACTTTGGTCCCTTTGTGGAATTTTCATTCCGCAAACACCGTGTTCAACTCTGTTCTGTGCTGTCCTTTGTTCAGCAGTTATTTTTTTGAGTTTCTACTATGTATACCACAGTGGTGAAGAATATGGATTCTAGAGCCAGACTGACTGCTTGGATTCAAATCCTGGTCCTTCCATTTCTTAGCTGAGCAGTCTGGAAGTTCCTTGATCTCCCTATGCCTCAGGAAGGCTCGAATCAAATGGGCATAATAGCACCTACCTTGTAGGGTTGCTGAAAGGATTAAATGAGTCATAAATTTGCTTAAAAAGGTGCTTGGTACAGAGGGCTCCAGAAATGTTAGTTGTTGGCTTCTATTGTTATTACTATTACTATTTGTTAGGCATTGTCCTTGCCATGGAGGGACTCATAATCTAATGGTTAAGGCAACTATATCAACAAACCATAATATAAGAGATAGAATGAACAAAAGCTGAAGTGGGAAAGATGAGGAAAAGTATTCTAGCAGAGTGATCAACTTGAATAAAAAGGTAAAGTATAAAAAGGAATGGCAGATAATTAAGTGAAGCTGGAGTTTAAGTAGCTAAGAGGAGGATGGTGGAAACAAATGTGTTGGAGAGGTATAGTTTGGGATTAGATTATAAAGGGTCACATATGCCAGGCTCTCCTGTAGGTAGAGGGGAGGATGGTTTCTTTTGAAAGACTTAATTTTTAAAAAAATTTTTAGTGTTTATTTTTGAGAGAGAGAGAGAGAAAAAGACAGAGTATGAGCGAAGGAGGAGCAGAGAGAGAGGGAGACAGAATCCAAAGCAGGCTCCAGGCTCTGAGTTGTCAGCACAGAGCCTGATGTGGGGCTCACAGCCATGAACCGTGAGATCATGACCTGAGCCAAAGTTGGACGCTTAACCGACTGAGCCACCTAGGTGCCCCAAGACTTGATTTTTTTTTAGAGCAGTTTTAGATTCACAGTGAAATTGAGCAGAATGTACAAAGATTTCCCAGATTCCCCTGACCCCACACATGCATAGTATTTCCCATTATCAATATCCCCTTCTCTATGGTATGTTAGTCACAGTTGGCGAACCTGCATTGACACATCATTGTCACCCAAAGCCCATAGTTTACATTAGGGCTTGTGTTATATCTTCTATGGTTTGGGACAAATATATAATGACATGTATTCACCAATGGAGTTATCATACAGAGTAGTTTCAGTGCTGTAAAATCTCCTTTGCTATACCTGTTCATCCCCCACTCCCTCTTAAGCCCTGGCAACCATTGATCTTTTTATTGTCTCCATAGTTTTGCCTTTTCCAGAATGTCATATAGTTGGAATCATACAACTCCTTTGAGTAAATACTGAGGACCATGATTACTGGAATGTATGGGAAGAGTATGTTTAGTTTTATAAGAACCTGCCAAACTGACTTCCAAAGTGGCTGTACCATTTTGCCTCCCACTAACAATGAATTCAGAGTCCCTGTTACCGCACATCCTTGTCAGCATTTGGTACTATCAGTGTTCTGAAGTTTGGCCATTCTACTAGGTGTGTGTAGTGGCATCTTGTTTTAGTTTGGATTTTCCTGATGAAAAATGGTGAAGCATCTTTTCATGAGCTTATTTGCCATCTGTGTATCTTGTATGGTGAGCTGCCAAAGTCTTTGGTCCAATTTACAGTTGGGTTGTTTTGTTTTCTTATTGTTGAGTTTGAAGAGTTCTTTGTATATTTTGGGTAACAGTGCTTTGTCAGATGTGGCTTTTGCAATTATTTTTTCCTAGTCCGTGGCTTGTCTTCTTTCTCTTAATACTGCCTTTTGCAGAACAGAAGTTTTAAATTTTAATGAAGTCCAGCTTGTCAGTTATTCTTTTCATGCAGAATGTGTTGATGTTATACCTAAAAGGGCTCCTGGGTGGCTCAGTTGGTTAAGCGTCTGGCTTTGGCTCAGGCCATGATCCTGCTGGTCTTGATTTCAAGCCCCACATCAGGCTCTGTGCTGACAGCTCAGAGCCTGGAACCTATTTCAGATTCTGTGTCTCCTTGTCTCTCTGCCTGCTTGTGCTGTCTCTCTCTCTCGAAAATAAACAAACATTAAACAAAAAATTAAAAAGTAATTGTTGTACCCAAGATCACCTAGATTTCTCCTGTGTTATTTTCTATGAGTTTTATAGACCTATAGTTAGGTCTATAATCTCATCCTGAATTAATTTTTGTGAAGGATGTAAGGTTTGTGTCTAGAATCATTTGTTTGCATGCGAATGTCCAGTTGTTCCAGCACCATTTGTTTAAAAGACTTTGCCCTATCATACTGTCTTTGCTCCTTTGTTAAAGATCAGTTGACTATACTTACGTGGGTCTATTTCTGGGCTTTCTTTTCTGTTCCATTGATTTTTTTTTTATTCTCTTGCCAATACTACACTGTCTTGATTACTGTAGCTTTATCATAAGTCTCAGGTAGTGTCAGTCCTCTAAATTTGTTCTCCTTCAAATCCTTTTTTTTTTTTTTTTCTTTTTTGGAGAGAGAGGTGCATGGGAGCGTGCCAGTGGAGGAGGGGCAGAGAGAGACTCTTAAGTAGGTCTGACTCTGCTCGGTGCAGAGCCAGACCAGGGTTCAATCTCAACAACTGTGAGATCATGACCAGAGCCAAAATCAAGAGTCAGGTGCTTAACCGACCAAGCTACCCAGGCGCCCCATAACTTTGTTCTCCTTCAATATCGTGTTTGCTATTCTGGGTCCTTGGCCCTCTCCATATAAACTTTAGAATCGGTTTGTTAATAACTACAGAATTACTTGCTGGGATTTTGATTGGTATTGCATAGACTCTATAGATCAAGTTGGGAAGAATTGACATCTTGACAATATTGAGTCTTCGTATCCATGAATATACAATGTTTTTCCACTTTTGTAGTTCTTCCTTGATATCTTTTTATCAGAGTTTTGTAGTTTTCCTTATATAGATCTTGTGCATATTTTCTTAGATTCATACCTCCTATTTCATTTTTTGAGGCTACTAATGAAAATGTTATTGTGTTTTTAAGTTAAAATTCCAGTTGTTCATTGCTGGTATAGAGGAGATTGGCTTTTGCATGTTAACCCGTATCCTGCAACCTTGGTATTATTGCTTATTAGTTCCTGGAGTTTTTTTGTTCATTTTCTCAGGTTTTCTACATAGACGGTCATGTCATCTGTGACAAAAACAGTTTTATTTCTTCCTTCCCAAACCGTATTCTTTTATACCTTTTCTTGTTTTATTGCATTAGCTAGGACTTGTATTCCTTTTCCTTTTTAAAAAGACTTTATGTTTAGAAAGAATTTCAAGCTTATTGAAGCATTGCAAAAATAAAACTTGTATAAGAACACTTTATCTTTATACCCTTTGCCCAGATTTGTCTCCTGTTAACATTATTTCATTTGCTTTGTCATTTGCAAGCTCTCTCTTTCTGTATGTACAGATATAGATAAATGTTTTTGTGTATGTGAATCATTTGAAGTTAAATTACATGTATCACAACCTTTAAAAAAATTTTTTTTAATGTTTATTTTTGAGAGAGAGACAGAGTATGAGCAGGGAAGGGGAAGAGACAGAGGGAGACATAGAATTTGAAGCAGGCTTCAGGCTCTGAGCTGTCAGCACCCCAATGCGGGGCTTGCACTCATGAACCCAGAGATCACGAGCGGAGCCGAAGTTGGACGTTTAACTGACTGCGCCACCCAGGCGCTCCATGACCTTTTACTTTTAAATACTTGAGTATGTATTTCCTAAGTAGGTATATTCTCTTTCATATCCACAGTATAGTTATCAACTTCAGTAAAATTAACATTGATATAATACTTTTACCTAATCTGTGGTTTATATTCCACTTTTGTCAGTTGATTGCATAATGTCCTTTATAGAAATTTTCCTCCTCCTCTTCATGATCTAGTCTAGGGTCAGGTAGTGCATTTAATTGTCTTATCTCTTCTTTAAGAGCTTTCACAGCTTTTGTCTTTTTTTTTTTTTTTTAAATGTCAGTGTCATATTACAAACCACTTCTTCCCTTTTAAAAATAGAACATTCCTCATTTTTTGTTCATCTGATGTTTCCTCATGATTAGATTCAGATTACTCATTCTCACTTGGAGTATTTTGTGCGTGGTGATGTGTCCTTCATACAGTATACAGTATGACCTTTGGAGGCACACAGTGTCCATTTGTCCCTCACTGGTGATGTTCAGTTTTGTCACCTGGTCAAGATGTTATCTGATTTCTCAACTTTGTCGTTCTGTGTGTGTCTGTACGTGCGCCTGCATGAACGTGACTAGTGAATAGTTTGTAGGGAGACACTTAGAGAACATACATATATCCTGCTCCTCCCCCTCTAGACTTGTCATCCATTATCATCCATTGATGATTCTTGTCTGAGCCAGTCTTGGCTGTGATGTGACAAAACAATGATTTCCCAGCTCTTACCGCTCCCTCCACATTTCCCAGTCTGACTTGGGCATTGTACCGTCATAAGCAAGAATGGCAGGATCGTATTTTGTTTTTTAACTCATTAATTGTTTTTAAAAAAATTTTTTTTTTCAACGTTTATTTATTTTTTTTGGGACAGAGAGAGACAGAGCATGAACGGGGGAGGGGCAGAGAGAGAGGGGGAGACACAGAATCGGAAACAGGCTCCAGGCTCTGAGCCATCAGCCCAGAGCCCGACGCGGGGCTCGAACTCACGGACCGCGAGATCGTGACCTGGCTGAAGTCGGACGCTTAACCGACTGCGCCACCCAGGCGCCCCACTCATTAATTGTTTTTTATTCAAGTGTAGTTGACACATGAAGGGTCAGTGGTAGTGGACAGAGTGGTGAGGAGACTGCTGACAACACTTCTAAACGAGGGGAGACTGAGGCCTGAGTGGCGAGGCAGCAGTGTGCGTGCATCTGTCATTCCCATCTTCTCTCAAGAGACATTTAGTGAATATCTGTGTGGCTGCACATTAGCCACGTGGGATAGAAAGTCACAGTTTTGGTCCTTAAGGAGCTTATAATCATTGAGGCTACAGAAGGGCAAAGAGTTATGATAAAATATGTGCCGTTTTTTAAAAAAATGTTTATTATATGAATGAGTTTGGGGGTTTGGCTTTTCAGAAGGGTTGGTTTATTTTATTTTTTTCATTTTTAATTCTTTTAATGTTTATTTATTTTGAGAGAGAGAGACCGACAGACTGTGCTAGCAGGCGAGAGGCAGAGAGAGAGAATCCCAAGCAAGCTGCACTCTGTCAGCGCAGAGCCTGATGCAGACTTGAACTCACAAACCGTGAGATCATGACCTGAGCCAAAAGCAAAAGTCGACACCTAACTGACTTAACTGACTGAGCCACCCAGGCGCCCTTAAAATATGTGCTATTAAGAGCTATGCATAAAATATAACTTTAAATGCAAGGGCACTGCCTTAGATGGCATAGTGAAATAGCTAAAATTGTCTGTGCTTTACTCATTGGTTCATCCATCAAACACTTACTGAGGACCTACTTTGTACCAGGACTGTGCTAAGGGCTGTGGGCATAAAGAAGAATAAAACTTGGTTTCTGTATTTACAAATCACCCCTCTTTTTTGGGGGGGGGCATTGGCAATAAAGCACGATTGTGGCAAGTGCTGTGATAGTGGCATGTCCACAGTGTAGTCCTAGCATAGAAGGGAGGAGTGATCATCTTCATTTGGGGTAGTGGATGGGACAGGGAGGTCAGGAAGGATATATCAAAAGTGGGAATTCTGGAGCTGGGTCATAAAGGGTGATTTGCTGTTTGTCTTCTTAATTGTAGGTATTCATTTTATTCTAACTTTGTGATTACCATTTACTGCCAGATTTCCCTCCTCCCAAGATTTATGGCTTCTTGTCACATACCATTGTAGAAGTTTCCTTTAAAAGTTATTCATGAACAGGTTTCCCATTCTTACCCTGTTGTCTTTTCCCATGCTGCTTTGTTTGTAGTAGCTAATCTCTTTAAAACCATTCTCAGTATTTTAGCCACAGTAGTTAGAGCCATCTCTCCCATTTGACAGGGGAGAAAAATCAAGGCTCAGACAAGAACATGGAAGAGCTAGAGTTCATCATCTGCAACTGTTCTGGTTCTACATTCAAAGCTTTTCCCACTATCTCACTCTGCTTGTTGGATTTAAAGTGCAGTTTTCCAGTTTCATCTCTGCCTGTACGTTCACAAACCTGTATACCTCCAGTTCAGTGGATAGACTTTGAAGCTCTACAGGTAAACTGATCACAAAAGAATGAGGAAACTTTAGGGTGATTGAGAATAATAGTAACATTATTGAACTATCGTGGTTCCAGCACTGTGTCTAAGTACTTTGCAGTTACTGTATGTGCTCCTCATTACAGTTCTGTGAAATACAGCCTGTCATTAGCTCCCCTTTACAGATGAGGAATGTGAAGCTTCTGAGAGCTTAAATACATTCCCTGGTGGCAGCACAGTGGGGCTCAAACCTGTCTGCCAAGTCTAGGCTATAATACAAAGGCAGCGTTTGGGATCATTGGACAAATAGCCCACAATTTGATTTTGAATTGAAGCACACTCCCTTTGTTTTTTCAGGTTGATTTAATTGAACCCAGTTTGTGCATGAGAGTCCTACAACTGTTAACCCTCGTGCCGTACAGACTGTTGCACAGGAGTCAGCCTTCGTGTTGTGGGGGGCTTACTCTGTCTGTCTACAGCTCTTGTGCCTGAGCATCTGTAAAAGTCTGCCTATATTATTTGCTCTTAAACACGTCAAAACTTCTTGGTGTAGAAATGCCAACAGAGCAGAGACCAGGGCTTTTAATTTCCTAAATTTATGTAGGAAAGATATTCAAAAGTATTTAGACTTCCGTTTTATTGTGTAGTTCCTGGCACAAGATGGGTACTCAAGAAATGTTGAAATAGTTTGGTCTGTTAGGATACAGTTTATAGGAGAGAATTATGAAGATACGAGAATGTTTGTGAATGTTGAGAGTTTATTGGGACACATTGGAATGAAAGACGTAATAGAAAGTAGATCTGGAGCCTTTGGATATATGTAGTAAAGCCTGATTGTGGTGGAAGGGTCTTATTAGGTGAAGGCAACCTGGGTTAGTTCTAGGGTAAAGAGGAGGAGGTGATGGGAAAGAAATAGCGGGAGTGAAAACAGGAAGTTTCTGGATTAGGATTACCAAATTCTAGTTTGCTATTCTTGCTAGGTTTCAAACATAGATTCTGCCAGGAATCACTTATGCTAATATTAATGCTTTTTAATGGCTTGCACCTTCTTTAGGAATTATTTAGAGCTTACTATTTGTAAGAGAGCTCTTGTTTGCAGAAGAGGAAGTTGATAGATGCGTAAGAGAAGGAAGCTGGTTTTTCATGGTAAGCACAGCCATAGTTTTAGGGCAGTGAATGAAGGATGTGGAAAAGAAGGAACATATGCCAGAGATACTGTGAAGAAAGAAAGAATTGATGGGCTGGTGGCTGATCAGAAATGGGCTGGGGGCATGGGATATCTGCAAGGCAAAGATGCCTCTGAGGTTTTGAAACACGGATTCTGGGAAGCAAATACATATTGTACATGCATATAAATACACGTAGTCCAAGAGATCAGGCCTGGCTCCACATTTTGATTTTGGTATTTATTAACAATGTGAACATGGCTAAGTACCTTTACTAATGGCCCCAGTTTTATTTTATTTGTATTAAAAAAAATTTTTTTTTACATTTATTTATTTTTGAGAGACAGACCGAGACAGTGCATGAGTAGGGGGAGGGTAGAGAGAGGGAGATATAGAATTAAAAGCAGGCTCCAAGCTCTGAGCTGTCAGCACAGAGCCTGACGTGGGGCTCAAACCCACGAACCATGAGATCATGACCTGAGCCAAAGTCGGATGCTTAACCAACTGAGCCACCGAGGTGCCTCTGTGGCCCCAGTTTTATTATCTGAAAAATGGATAAGATGGCTATACTAGTGCTTATTAAACTTAAAATGTACATAAAAATTACCTGGGGATCGTGTTGAAAGGTAGGTTCTGACTGGGTAGGTCTATAGTGGGACCTGAGGTTGTGTATTTCCAGCAAGTTCCCATGTGATCCTGAGTAGCAAAGGCTTATGTGACCTTCAGAAGGGTTTCCAGTTTTGTAGTTTTGTAATTCTATTTACTGAATGTTGTTCTTTGGAAATCTGTTATATACTTGAGACCATAGCACCTTTATTTAGATAAATGAATTCTAAATCTGTCTCTTCACTTCAAATTAGAAATGCCTAAACCAATTCATCATCTTACACTGATAACCACATCCCTTTCTCAACATTCCTATTTCTGTTAATACTTTATATTTATAAAGTACTTTGTGATTTTTCAGAGAGCTTTTATATCCATTATTTCATTTGATCCTTAAAATAACCCACAGAGGTAGGCATGCAGGAAATATCTCCATTTTATGGGAGGGAAAACAAGCTCAGAGAGAGTAAGTGATTTGCCCATGAGTAAATGGTAGAACCACCCAGAGTTCAGGATTATTGACTCTAGTTTGAACTCTTACCACTATGTCACACTGCTTCTGGTAACGGCTATCACAGATATCTGTGCTTAAAGGTTGGTTGCCATTTCTGGTTTAAAAAAAATTTTTTTTTAATGTTTATTTATTTTTGAGAGACAGAGAGACAGAACACCAGCGGGGGAGGGGCAGAGAGAGCCGGAGACAGAATCTGAAGTAGGCTCCAGGCTCTGGGCTGTCAGCGCAGAGCCTGACGTGGGGCTCAAACCCATGAACTGCAAGATCATGACCTGAGCCAAAGTCGGATGCTTAACCGACTGAGTCACCCAGGCGCCCCTCTGTTTTTTTAAAAATGTAAATTTTGTTTTATTTTAAAAAGTGGATAATATATTCATATGGATCACAATTCAAAGGTATATAAGAGGGTGCTGTGAAGAGTTTCCGTATCACTCCGTGCCCCAAATACCCATTTTCCCTTCCCTGGGGCAAACAGTGTTATCAGTTATATTGTGTGTACCTCCAGTATTTACGTAATTATATATTTTTTCCCTATGAAACACAGACGATAACATGTTAAACACACTGTATAAACTTTTGTGGGTTTGTTTTTTTTTTTTAATTAATAGTATGTCTTGTAGATGGTTCCATATCAGTGCTCAAAGAGCTGCCACATAATTTATTTTTTCTGGCCACTTAGTATTCCACTAGAGGATATATCATAATTTAGCAGGTCCCCTATTGATGGACATTTAACGTATTTCCAGTTTTGTGCTAGTAACAAACAATAGTGTATCACATACATTGTAATGGATATCTCTAAGTATACATTTTTTCACAAGTGAAGAGGTACAGTTGCTGGATCAGAGAATATGTGCGTTTGTAATTTTGTAGATCCTGCCAGATTGCCATCTTTAGAGGTTTTTGCCTGTTTTACTCTTTTCAGCCAAGTGCTTGTTTTGCTACTGCTTTGCCCCTGAATAGGTTATCAGACTTTCTGGTCTGTGCCAACTTTAGTGTAGTTTTAAGTTGCATTTCTCTTATGAGTGAGGTTGAGAATCTTTTCAGAAATAGTTTAAGTGCTGTTTGTCCTTTTCTGTGAATTATCTGTTAATATTTTTTGCTATTTTTTTTTCTGTTGGGTTTTTGGATTTTTTTTCTTATTGGTTTTTAGGAACTCTTTATGTTTTAGTGAAAGTGGCTTGTTATGTGAATTAAAAATTTTTGGTGAGGTTGTTTTTTCCTTTGACTTTACATATGATAGTTTTGCCATGCATAATTAAAAACAATTTTTATGTTTATTTATTTTTGAGAGACAGAGACAGAGCACCAGCAGGGGAGGGGCAGAGAGAGAGGGAGACACAGAATCCAAAGCAGGCTCCAGGCTCTGAGCTGTCAGCACAGAGCCCACTCGAACCCACGAACCGTGAGATCATGACCTGAGCCGAAGTTGGATGCTTAACCGACTGAGCCACCCAACCTCCCCTGCCATGCATAATTTAAAAACATTTTATGTAGTAAAATTTACTGATTTTTTTTTTAATGTTTATTTATTTTTGAGGGAGAGAGAGAGAGAGAGAGCGCGCATGTGAGTGGAGGAAGGGCAGAGAGAGGGGCACAGTGCTGACATCAGAGAGCCCGACATGGGGCTTGAACTCATGAAACATGAGATCATGACCTGAGCCAAACTTGGACACGCAAGAGACTGAGCTCACCCAGGCACCGCCATATTTCCCTAAGGGCCTTTTGACTCCCTTATTTCCTTTGTCAATCTTGTCTTCATCCTCAACCATATCCATTGTCTAATTAGTCTCCCTGTTAAGCCCATTTTTGCTTTAGGTTCCTATGTGGTCTTATCCTTTCTTTCTATTCCTGTCAGTATTACTTTAAACCTTTTTTATTTTGGAAATTTCAGTGAATATTGAAATACATACAGTGAAATGTGTGTTGTATATATCACTGTATATTGAAATGCGTGTATGTATGAGGGGGTGAGTGATGAACTCCCAGGTACCCATTACCTAACTTCAAGAACTGTCACGTCCGGGCAGATCTTGTTTTATTATATGCCTACCTAGTCTCTCTCTCACCCCAATTATATTGAAGCAAATTATGGGCACGCTATTATTTTAACACTTGGACCACTGACAGCTGTATTCTGTCTTCCAATTTTTATCTTCTAGGTAATTCTGTGTCTTTCTTCTTTGGTCTTACATGTCTAGAATAACAGTTCTGTAATACATGCTCATTGACAGTGTACTGCTGGGTAGTTTTACCTCAGATTGGGTTTTTTGTCTGCACAAACTCCAGTTCTTTAGTGGGTTTACATACTCTGGAATTAGGGAATGCCATGTTTGTCTCCCCACATTTCTTGGCATGGTCTGGGAGGGAAATACCAGCAAGATAAACTAGAGGAAAGAAGGGAACAAGAGAGGAAGGATGAGAGAGACGTGCAGAGAACAGTGCTAGACCTGTCACTACAAAGGCTTGTTTCCCAGAGGGAAACATGGAGGAAAAAGGGCAAGTTTAGACCTTCCACCGAGATTGGGGATGGATCGGGTGGAGATTAAACACCCAGAGCCAAAATGTGTAAGAAATGTAGAAAGTTCAGAGATATATTTTGTCCTTTCCTGTGAAGAAGCCTGTATTATAATTTAGTAGTGCTTACCAAATGACTGAATTACATTCTAGAACTGAGTGAGAGCAGAGTGGACTCAGAATAAAGGCTTTAATTCCAAGGTTGTGTGATGTGCGTCAGAGAGAGCTCTCAGGGATAGGAGCTATAATGTATTACATGAGAGATTAGAATTGGTGGGTTGTTTGTTCAAATCTGTAACATTGGCTGTTGGTGCTATTTGCTTGTAGGCAGTAGCACCAAGCACTAGTTTTAAATAAAGCATTTTTGGGTTCTTTCAAAACTTTTCACAGGGAGTCTTTCAGGTGGGATCAAAAGATTAGAAAGAATAGGTGACTGAGAGTGCTATAATATAGAAGGAGCTTTTGTATTTTTTAAAAAGACTGATCTAATTTATCAAGCTTAAGTTCTGAATTCAGTAATTCAACATTTTTACCTTCTGTGGGAATGTGGAAAACTAATCTTCTCCCAGGTTTGCTTTTGTTGTCCCTCAAAAAAGTGCACCAAAATAGTGGTAACCTGAGTTTACTGGAAACAACCTGGGCCTTATTCCTCCATGGCATTTAGCCTCTTCCTAGGCCAAGAACAAATGCCTGACCTGAAAAAAGAAATGAATTGAGGATAGGAAAGGGGGCAGCTGTCCAGAACAAGTTTGACTACATTTCTAAACCAAATGCTCCTTAAAAAAATTATCTCATAGTGTCTGCGATTATCAACATGAGAGGTTAGCAAACTGGCCAGTAGTCACTGACTTTTGTAACTGAGGAGACTAAGAGAGGTTACCATGGTTAAGAGATTGTAAACAAACAAGAACATGAAGAGAATCGATATGCCATGAAAAAGTTAAAATAATTTTTTCTCTGTCTCTTTATAGAATAAGTTGGCACCCCTTGATCTGTATCATTCAGGGTATATAGTAATATTTCTTCATGCAAACATTTAAAATTTCATGTTCTTTTGTGTTCCATATTAGCACTTCTTAAAAAATGGATACATAGTTTTCCATTGTATGAATGTACCACAATTCAAGAGTGATTATTAAATTTTTGCCTTTAGAGCCAGTATCAGAATAAGCATATTTGCATGCATTTTTTGACTTGTGGAATTGCTTAGTCAAATATTATATACAGTTTAAAATTTAGTAATTATGGCTAAATTGCCCTCCCTCTAAGTGGAACCAGTTTATATTTCCTCTAGCATAATTTTCCTTACTTTTATTAACTGTGACAAAGACTAAATAGGTTATTGAATCAGATAGATCTCTTCATTTTCTATTGCTAGGTAAGAAGAAAAATTTAGTGGCATAAAGCAACATCATCATTTATTTTGCTTTGCTTGTAATTCAGCAGTTTGGTTTGGTCATGGTGGGAACAGCTTGACTCTACTTGATGTCATTTCTGGTGGCTCAAAGGCTGGGGGCTGACATGGTCACTTACAAGTCTGGCTATAGCTGGGATCTCACTCAAGGCTGTGGAGAAGAACTACGAAGTCCTTTTCACATAGCTGCTTGCTGTCCTTGCATTCGGGTGACTGGGTTCTAAGAAAGAGGATTCTAAGAGAACTAGACAATTTTATGATTTGGCCTCAGAAGTCATGCAGTCTAATTTCTACCATAGTTGCAGGCCTTCCCACGTGGAAGGGGGAGGGAACATAGGTCCCATTTTTTAATGGAGGGGTGGCAATATCACATTGTAACAGAGCATGCGGAATGTGATGGATTGGTACAACCATTGTTTGGAAACTGTTTGGAAACTAGTCTGCCATAAGGTGGAGTGATTGTTGTGCATATCTTAATTATGAGTGTGATTACACATCTCTTCATATGTTTATTGACCATTTCCATGTCTTTTTCTGTGGTCTGCCTTTTTATATCCTTGGCCCCCTTTTCTATTGGGCCAGAGATTATTGATTATATTATTGCTTTATAAAAGCTCTTGTAGATTAAGCAAATTAGACTCAAAGTTTGTTTTGAAGATATCTCTTTAGAAGTCATAAAAGGTGTGTATGGGATGGTTATTTAGTTTGGTGATGGTCGGGACGCGTGGGGTGGCTATATTTAAGAACCATAGTACTTTTGTTTTTGAAGCAAGGGTTACAGACAGGGAAGGAAGGGTGAATGGGAGCCATGTCCTCCTCCTGTTGGCCATCAGCCTCCCTGAGTCACTCTACGGCAGTGATGAGGAACAAGATCAAAGACACATTAGTTCTCTTTGGTCATTATTATACCTCAGAAGTCAGAACATTTTAGATGCCTGCAAGGAATGGCGAAACTTGGGAGGAATGTAGCACCCCAGTGACCTATTTCACTACCGAAAATTGCTTTGGATTTCTCTTCGTTCTGGGGTGTGATTTGACTGTTTTTAAAGCTGTGCTGTTGCCCATGTTGAGGTTCAAAATTGTATCAACAAAAATGGATTGACCTGCCAGCAATGATTATTTTCTAAAACATGGGGATGGTTAACAAAATGAGACATTTCTTTGTAACTTGCCACTAAATTAGAATGTTACTCTTTATCTATTAACTTGTTATGGGGTAAATTCTAAATAAAAAAATCACAGTATAAATCTCCCTAGTTGTAATCTTTGACCGTTTTATAGGGTCTCGTCTCATGGTTGTCATTGTAGTTCTCATTTTAGGTATGGTTTGATCCAGAGACTTCAATTGTCGGCAGGACCTGAATCGCACGTGTCTTATTTTGCTCTCTTCCTTGTTGGTTTCATTCTTCAGTTTCACTGTGATGGAAAGACAGCTGCCAGCATCTCTAACCCTATATTCTTCCAGATTCAGGGCCAGTGAGGGGAAAAAAAAAAAAAAACCAAAAAAAAAAAAAACCTCTCAAAAATTTAATATAATTTCTGAATCTTTCAGTGGTCCTAACTGAGTCATATGTTATAGTCAGGGGGATGAAATGTGCTGATTGGCATGATCTGAGTCATCATGTGAATATCCTTGAGGTTGGAAGAGAGTTAATTCTACAGGAAGGATATAGATTGATAGAGAGTGGTTCTGTAAAGGAAAATCTGCACTTTTATTTGGCCTTGTTTTAATCAAGTAGGTGCTGAGCATGACAAAACAAGCAAAAAATACAAAAAAAAAACCCCTTTTCTTTAGACCACTGTTAGGTTTTGAAGCAGTTTTCTAACAGCGTTAGTAGTATTAACAAGAGAAACAACCATTATAGGTTCTTTAGAGGCACCAGTTACAGTCATGACTAATGAGTAATTCTTCTTATTCTTTTTTTTTTTTTTTTTTTTTAACTATAAAGCAAACATTTCAAATCTACAATACATGCCACTTAGGAATTTATATCTGAAAGATTTGTTAAAATGTTAAGGGATTTGGGGCAATACTGGTCTTTTCCTCACCACCAGCATCTCAGATAGTAGAGATGTGCTCCAGTTATATCTATCAATCCTCGAAATCAAAGCTGAATAGATTTTAATTTATATGTTAGTGAATGTTTTCAATGTCTATACAGGATGTTTTATAGATTGAGTTTCAAAGATTTTAAGCCATGTTACTTCCAGTTTAAAGATTAAAATCTGTTCAGCTTTAGTTTTAGAAGTGGATGTTTTTAGAGCACAACTTTGTTGCCCAACCTACTGCTGAAGAACGATACGCAAAGTGTTTTATAACCATGAAGGCATAGAACATTTGACAAAGTTTAGGGAGATTGCTGATAAAGAAAACTGCATAGGATGTTACCATAAAGAATAATTCAAAAGTCTGTGTAAATTTTAATTACTCAGAATATTTATATTTTCCTGAGATGCTTGAGATAATTTAGATCATAAGACGGATTTGATTTTTAATTGTCTTTAGGTGGGCCATTTGAAGAGAAAGTCTGATGTTTAATTCTATTTAGCCAAGCTCAAAAGGAGTGTATTTATGCTTATTGGTGCCACCAGGCCATGAACTACCACTAGGCTGTAAAGTCTAGAGCAATTGAATGTAGGTGAGTCTTGAGGATTTGCTGTAGTAGAATCACTGCTAAGGCTTTACCCCACTTTCAGTTCTTAGTTCTGTATTTCCTCACTGTCTGGTGGGTGGGTGTCAGGATCTAAGGTTTCCAGGCCACTGAGGACTATTGCAAGGCCTGTGCCATACCAAGACATTCTTCACTGGGTTAATTCACTGGAGAATTATGAATTCAATCAAAAAACACTGTGTGTCTGCTATTTGCTAGGTAGTCATCTAGATGCTGGAGATACAACTATAAATAAAATAGTCTTTTCCTCTTAGAATTTATATTATTGTTGGGGAAGATAGACAAATATCTGGAACTATCCCTATTTCTACGTTTTGCAAGTATAGCTCTTATGGGGGAAGTGAAGGCAAGAAAGGATCCTTTAAGTCACTCTGATTTTTTCAATACTTTAATACAATATTGGATCATAGGGTAATAGTTTGGGTGAAGGTAGATGATATATCCTAAAACTGGTGGTAATTTTTGGTATTGCTATTACACTTTGGACTAAGTTTAGTTGAGTTTAAACTTTTTCTTATTTCTTTCTTTTTTTTTTTTTTTTTTAAATTTTTTTTTTCAACGTTTATTTATTTTTGGGACAGAGAGAGACAGAGCATGAACGGGGGAGGGGCAGAGAGAGAGGGAGACACAGAATCGGAAACAGGCTCCAGGCTCCGAGCCATCAGCCCAGAGCCCGACGCGGGGCTCGAACTCATGGACCGCGAGATCGTGACCTGGCTGAAGTCGGACGCTCAACCGACTGTGCCACCCAGGCGCCCCTTCTTATTTATTTCTTGAGTATGTAAGACACTTATATGGTACAGAAGTCAAAAGTATGTAAACAAGTATCAGGGAAGTGTTGCTTTCATCTGTATTCCCTTCAGCTTGCTCTCACCCCCATAGGTAATCATTTTTATGAGTTTCTGGCTTAACCTTCCAGTGTTTCATTTAAAGTGCATGAAGTCTTAGGGGGAGGAGAGGAAGACAGAAGGAGGGTGGGGACTAAAGGGAGGAGGTGAATGGTGGGAATGGAGAAGAGCTCCACTTACATAGTGCTTGTGAATGTTGTCTTACTGGTGGTCTTTTTGTCTTACTTACCCACCTCCTAACTCTGAAAAAGGCAATAGCTTAAAAAAAAAAAAAAAACACTTTATTTTGGACTAATTTTAAATTTGTAGAAAAGTTGCAAAAATAATACAGAGAATTGCCTTCATTCAGTTTCCCCTGATGTTAACATTAGGGGAATAATAAGCAGCTTTATGATAAAATTGGAATGAATGTCATTAAAGAGGAAGCCAAGACAAAGGGCATAAGAGGGTTCATGTGTACATTTACTGCCTTTTCACCAAGATGACATCAATAATTTACTCATAAATGGTTAATTTCCTTTGTTCTAGCTGCTGGGAGCATCTTGTAGTTTAATCACGGTGTAATAAGAATACTTACCTACTGCTTTTGAAATAAATAAAATAAGGGAAAAGGTAAAAAGTTGTACAACCCAAAGTCAGTGCTTTATAGTTGGTTAATTTGTGGAAGAGTTTTTGTTGTTGTTGTTGTTGTGAATCTTCTTATAAAATGCTGCGATGTAGTCAGTTCTGTTTTATCTGTGTGAGTGGAGGGAAGCTTGGAAACAACACTGATACCTTGGGTGAATGTTTGTAGACTCCATTACTGATTTTAGAATCTAGAGCTTGGAGTCAGAAGGTGTCTTGAAGCTGGTTTTGCCAACTTCCTAGATAGTAGAAAGATCTCTTCACCAATATCTATGTATCCACTGTAGATTCAGTCTCTGTCCAAGCCTTGCACATTGCTTTGTAAAGCAGTCTGTCCCGTTATTATTATTTTGTCATAAAATTATTCTCTTGAGTTGAAGGATAGATCATTGCTTGCTCTGTCCCCTATAGCAATAGGGGAGTGTAAAGACCAAGTTGTATCAGTTACAATTATAAATACATACACACACACATATATGTGTGTGTGTGTATGTGTGTGTGTGTGTGTATACATATATGTATGTATATATATATATACACGCATATATAGGAGATAGTGTATGGTATATACCTATGTATATAGGTATAACCCCTTTGCTTTCCTCTGCCTTCTTTCCTTCCTTCTTTTGAGATATCCTGCTCATTTATTATTTACTGTTTTATATTTGGTTTTGTAGGAATGTTGGGATAAAGAGATGAATCACAATAATGAGTAAAACGTAACCTCATGGGGTTGTTATGAGGGTTAAATAAGATCATATGTATGAACTGTTTAGCACAGTGCATGGCACATGGTAAGCATTTAGTAAGTGCTGATAGTGTAGTGATAGTAATTGTCTCTGTCATCAAGTTTTTTCCTCCTAGATTAATAGGGAAGATAACTAACCAATGACTTTTAAGACTAGATTGAATGATATAAGTGCTCTAGGAGAGAAGAAGCAAAGTTCTTATTTATTCAAATAAAGGAGGAACTAATTTCAGTTAGAGACTCAGGAAGGAGGAATCTTTTCTCCTAAACTTTGAAGTAGAAATGGGATCTCCTTTTAAGAAAACCGATTTTAGATCGACGGGGCTAGAATTAACAAAAGCCTGGAGCTAGGAACGTGCATTATCTTTTTCATGGGATCTTAAGCATTCATGTGTGACTGAGGGGTTGGCTATGTGGAAGATCTAGTCTAAAATAAGGATAGGATGTAGAGAGGTCAGATTGTATAGGGCTTTGAAAGCAATATGGAAAGTTTGTACTTCATTCTAGAGACTTTGGGTAATATTTTCAGGTCTTCGAACAGAAGATCAAGATTGCAATCTTACAGCAAAATAGATGTGGTTATTGTATACAGGTAATTAGTGGTTCCTGTTAATTTAAAATCTTGAGTGAGAGGGCTAATAAAAAATATATAGGAGGAGATAGTTGCTGTAATCCAGGGTATGAAATGGAAACCATTGGCAGATTGTAGAAAAATGAGTCTTTTAGAGTAAGCCCTAAGAACTTTTCATAAATATATTTGGGGCTTTTCATACTTAGAGGATGAAACCAATTTATTAGACAATAACCTTCCCTATTAAAGAATCTTAATTGCTAGATTGGGAGAAAAGATTAGGTTGGTATGTGCATGGAAAGAAAGAACTGCACTTTTTTGGCTGGCTGCACATGTAATTGAAGATGGTCTTACCTTAGTAGATTGGGCTGTTTTTCAGCCTGAAGGGAGAGCTGTAAGCATTTTTTAAAACTGAGCACTTGGGGTGCCTGGGTAGCTCAGTCGGTTAAGTGTCTGACAGCTCAGGTCATGATCTCACGGTTTGTGAGTTCGAGCCCCGCATCGGGCTCTCTGCTGACAGCTCAGAGCCTGGTGCCTGCTTCAGATTCTGTGTCTCCCCTTTCTCTGCCCCTCCTTTGTTCATGCTCTGTGTCTCTCTGTCTCTCAATAATAAATAAATGTTAAAAAAAAAAGTTAAAAAACAAAACTGAGCACTTGATTTCTGTTTTTAAGTCTGAAAATAATTATCTGACAGAGGGAACTAGCCTTTGGGAATGAATCTGATGGGCACAGACTTGAGCATTGCCAACATCTTCTCTTTTTGGTATGCTATTACTTGGCTGTCTGTTAACTTCCAGTTTTGTTGATTTCTACCGTTGCTTATGGAGCATTTGCCTTTTCAACACTTGGGGCTCCAAATGATTTGTGCATCTTAGTTGGAGAAGTTGTTGGGAAGGAGGCCTGATCAGGAAAGAGATTGGGTGGCTGTTGGTCAGGTGAGGATTTAATTTCAGCTCACAACAGTTGGATTATTGGCTGGCTGGAGTGACCAGTGAGTTGTGTTTTGGCTAAGCATCTTTTCCTGGTCGTACAGATGATCTGGCATCTAGACTGAACAAGCAGCTGGGGTATATGTATGTAAAAACTGCTTGTCTGTTGGTATGAGACGGACTTGCATGTCTCCGGTATCCTTCCGAAGGGAAGAAAACAAATTACTACTTGGTTTATGTTCCAGGAAATACTAATGCTCTTTACAGGTAAATAGCACTTATATAACATTTATGCTTTTTGAAACTATTTTATATCTGTTGTCATTTCATGCTCACAACAACCCCATAAAGGAGATGGGGCAGGTATAATTCCTATTTGACAGAGTGGATACTAAATCATAAATAAGAGACTGGGTTAAGGTTGCTGGGTTAACAAATAAATGGGATAGCTTAACTGTATTTCATTTTTGGATTGTAACTTTCAGAAAGTTTTATGAGGAAAAAGCTGAACATGTCGCTCTTTTTTGTTGTTAATTTTTAGCGGCGTCTTAGACACCTTCGGAACATTGCTGCCCGGAATATTGTTAATAGAAATGGCCATCAGCTCCTTGACACCTACTTCACACTTCACTTGTGTAATACCGAAAAGATATACAAAGGTAAGAGAATCTGTGGACTTGCCTACAGATTGTTACATCTCATTTTTATTCTTTTGTAATACAAGTGAGTAACAGTGCCCTCGCTTTGCTATTATTGCTTATTGGGAAGCAAAATTGTCATGCTGTCTGAAAATATTTAATGAGCAGTAGTTACGTATATCATATATAAAAGAAACAGGGCTTTTGGATAGTTCTTAAATTGATAAATTTATCATTTATTTATGCATGTTAGCTATTAATGTTTTTATTCTAGTTGGTATCATTAAAATATACTGTATGAGTCCAGCATACAGTACTAATTTTGTTTTCTTTAAAATATAATTGTTGAGGGGCGCCTGGGTGGCTCAGTCGGTTAAGCATCCGACTTCAGCCAGATCACGATCTCGCGGTCCGTGAGTTTGAGCCCCGCGTCGGGCTCTGGGCTGACGGCTCAGAGCCTGGAGCCTGTTTCCGATTCTGTGTCTCCCTCTCTCTCTGCCCCTCCCCCATTCATGCTGTGTCTCTCTCTGTCTCAAAAATAATAAATAAACGTTAAAAAAATTTTTTTTTAAAAATATAAAAAAAAAAAAATAAATAAAATATAATTGTTGAAATATTATGGTAAAATTAGGACCAGTTTATGTCTTCTCATATCGGTAATTCCTTGTGTATATATGGCGTCATTTTTAGAAGAATGCCATGGTTTCCTTGAATTCATTTGTACCTATTGTACTGTGGACTGCTCCATAAGTGACAATTCTGAGAGTAGACCAAATATTTGATTCAAAATCACAAGCATCTTTTGAATACATATTGGACGAAAGGTACTTGGATATAATCCATTGACCTATGTTGGATGGTAGAAGAGAACAAGCATGGTGTATGACAGGAATATTGGATTAGGATTGCAAATACATGCATAGTAGGTCTAGCTCAGCCATTTACTAGCTGTGTGACATTGGACAAAGATCATGTCTTTTTGAACCGCACTTTTCCCATTTGTAAAGTGGAGATGATGCCTTATGAAATTGGCAAGACAGATATTTGTGAGGAACAACTAAGATAAGGTGATAACACTTGGTAAGATGTGATTGAAGGTCTATTTATATTAACAAAAAGTGGCGTTATTTTAATTAGAGGTACTAACGGCTTATTTGAATTTTGTCCTCTGAAGATGAAAAATTCAAACAATGTCTTATCTTTTGGTTTTAATTACTTTTAAAAACCATTATTAAAACAGTAGTCATTTAACACCTTTTTTTGTTTTTTTTTTAAATTTCAATACCAGTATATGCTCATTAGGAGATTCAGTCAGGAATTATATAGGGTAGCACAACACAGATAGCGTTAAAATAATTTTTAAGGGTGAGAAAAAAGACTCGAAATTCTGCCATTGTCATATAATTTTATTTCATTCTTACTTTTCATTGTAAATATTGCATTTCTAAAAAACAGTTGTATTAATCTGAATGATTAATGCTAGCTACTATAACAAATACCACAAATCTCAGTGGCATAACATAATACATTTCTTACACTAAGTCCAGTGCAGGTGTTCTTTATCAGGCAGGGTATTGGCAGTTGTCCTCTAAGTGGTGACTCGGGTGTCCAGGCTTCTTCTGTTTTGGAATGCTGCTATCATCAATACATGACTTGGGGCATGGCAAGAGAGGAGGATCATTTGAGGGAGATTTTTATAACAGAAATGGCCCCCATAAATTCCATCACGTTCCATTGGTCATAAATCAGTAGTGTAGTCCTTTTTAGATGAAGAAAGGACTGGGATATGTTGTCTTCCTATGTGTCCAGAAGGAAAAGGGAACAGTTTGGTTATTATTTGTCCTAGGGGTATAAGCATTTTTTCAGACCTTAATACATTTGGTCTCCTGCTCACTAATTGGTTTTATCATTAGCCATATATGACAATGCCAGAGCGTTTAAAATTTTTGATATGTTTCTTTATAATTAGTCCTTGATTATCTTCATAAAATTTATATGTTCTTGGTCCAGTGTTCTCTTTGATAATAGTAATTCACATAGTACTTAGCACATTTTAGGTATTTGGTGATTTGTAATGTTAACAATTGTAGTAGTTTTTTTTTTTTTTTTTTAAACGTTTGTTTATTATTGAGAGACAGAGAGACACAGAACATGAGCAGGGGAGGGGCCGAGAGATGGAGAGACACAGAATCCGAAGCAGGCTCCAGGCTCTGAGCTGTCAGCACAGAGCCCGATGCGGGGCTCGAACCCACAAACTGCGAGATCATGACCTGAGCCGAAGTTGGATGCTGAACCGACTGAGCCACCCAGGCACCCTGCACCACCCCCCCTTTTTTTTTTTTTTAACAATTGTAGTAGTTTCTAAGAAGAGAGTAGTCATGGGTCTGGTTGATGACCATCTTGCAAAAAAGTTGTCTAAGAGATGCCATGGAAACAAAATGACTTTTTTTTTTTCCTTCTAGCTCAGATTACACCTTGAGTTTAGAAGTTAAAAGTTCCCTCAATGAAATGCTCATTCTCATAGTTAGGGAATAGCTAGTATAGACCACAGGGAAGTCTCTGTTAGTGGTGGAGTCTGTCACTAATTGGCAAGTCCCTTGGCTAGGACATTTAGTTCCTCTTGTGAGCTTTGCTTAATTTATCCCTAAAATAAGTGAACTGATAATTCTGAGAGTTAATGCCTACTCCAAAATGTCATGGTTGCATGAAGTCTATCTATGGTTCTCTTTTGGGCGCACAAGTCGGACTTTATAACTTTTAACTACCATAGGAGGAACTGGGAAGCTCTTTCCTTAGGAAGCCTAGTTAATCCACCTTACCTTATTGGACCTCTGATGAGAAGTCCAGATACTCATTTCATGATCATTATGTGGCCCTCAGTGTAGGATGCCACGGTAGAGGGCCATTTGGTTCTTCTCACAAAACCACTTGTACCACCTGTTTAGTGGCATCATTTCTTAGTTTTAAAAGAAAGGTTTTTTTTTTTTTTTTTTTTTTTTTTTACGGGGGAGAATATTTGAAATACTGATTTCTAAGTTATTCTTTTATTTTGGCTGAATTCACAGCAGATCCTAAGAAGTTATGTATGAGATTTTTTGACTTTTGACATCTTTTAGTGCTCTTTGGGAGACTGCCTACTTTTTAGGTAGTTCAAATCATCACATCCCCAAAGAACAAAGCCTTGTGTTAATGGATGACGAGCTAGGTTTTAATTGTGATTCCCTCTTAAACTTGGAATTTTTATAAAATCAATTTTGTTCTTTAGACATAGTTCTTTTTTCACCCACAAAATGTTGAGTGCCTGTCCTCTCCTGGAATGCCAGCCAGCTATTTTGAATACATCAGAAGATTAACTCTATATAATCCAGAAGATTTTAGGTTGGTTTTGTTCACTGCACTTGGAACAATGCTTGGCACATAGTAAACCCTCGTATATTTTTTTCATTTAATTGTTTGAATAGCTAATGCAGTCATGGTTCAAAATATATATAAAGGCTTAAACTCTTTCTTTCACCTGTCCCATTTCCTAGTTTTTTACCCCAGCCTAAAAACTACTGTTCTACATTTCTTGTTTCTCTTTTCTGAGATTCTTTATGCAAATACAACTAAAGATAGTACAAAACTACATATATTTCTGTGCTTTCCATTTTCACCTAAAATGCCTTAGACGTTTTTCCATATTGGTTCACAGAGAGCTTCCGTAATTTTTTTTTCTGAATATTTTTGCATTGAATAGATGTACCAGAATTTATTTAACTGGCCTCTGTTGATGGGCATTTAGGTGGTTCTTGTCATATGCACAGTACTGCTTTGACTAACTTCATAAGTACGTTATTTTGTATGAGTGCTAGTTTAGCTATGGGGTAAATTTCCAAGAAGTGGAAGTACAAAGAATGCGTACTTACAGTTTTGGTAGATATTGCAAAACTGTCTTTGTTTACATTCCCACTTGGTATGTATGAGTGGCTTTTCCCTTACAGGCTCACCAATAGACTGTGCAATCAAACTTTTGAATTTCTGCCGATCTGATAGGTGAAAAATAATTTTATAGTAACCTTTAAGTTTGTATTCCTCCTTTATGAGTGAGGTTGAGGTACTAAAAAAAGCGTTTGTTGAATGAATGGAATGCTGCATAACAGCCAAAACATGCCGTTGAAACCATGCTCTACATTCTCTAATTGCTTTGTTTTTGTTTTTGTTTTTGTTTTTTTTAGGTCTTACTTAGCATGGATAGAGAAGCATTTGTATCTAATCATCCCTTTCATGTAGAAATAGGTCTTGGATGACTTGAAAGTTTACTTATCGAATAGTTTTGCTTAAATTGAGTTAATAAAAATTAATAGAACTGTGTTAATAAAAATTATAGTTTATAAAGTGTTTTTGATTCGCTATTTCATTTGAGCCTCACAGTAATCTTGTTATCTTCCATGTGTCATTGTCCTTTGAAAGGTGAAGGAACCATGTGGCCCAAAAGGTTAATTGACTTGTCCAGGATAAAGCTGATAGGTAGATTGGGGATTGGAACTATGTTTTGGCTCTGAATTCTCCTCCATTCACTATTTTGTTTTGCATCATGCTGCTAATTTTATTGAAACTATTTTAGGTGTAACAGAATGGTGAACAGTGTAGGCCCATGTTAGACATTGCCCTGTACTCCATGATCTTGTGTGTGGCTTTTTTGTTGACCTCCCTCCATTTAAATTAGCAAGCCTGTTTTGAAGGTCTAATGGAGAAAGCCTATTGTTTAGTTTCTTTTATACATATATTTTGTCAGCAAAGTTTTGGAAGAAATAGTGATACTCCTCTTAGAGCTAAAGGTATATATTTTGGGAACTGTTTAATTTAGACACTTTGCAGATTAAATTGAGGAATTCTCTCTAAAGAAAAGAGGAATATCTTTTTTTCCCGTTGATTTTAAAGTAGTACATGCTTGCAATAAATTCAAACAATACAAAAATAAATTAAGTATAACATGAAAGTACTTTGTAATAAAAAAAACATTTTTTAAGCCCTTTTAGTTTTTCCCCCTAAAAATAAACATGCTACACATAAAGTAGGATACACCCACACCCACACACACACCTACACACATAAACTTTTACAGTTAATTTATGCTTGGAGTAATTGATTAATCATATGGGAAAAATGAAAAGAATGATACTTAGGGTTGTCTAATGTTGGGATTTTCACAAGTAAGATTGGAAATTGGTACAGTACTTTTAGAGAACAACATGGTAATATCTATTAAACACAAACTATTTTTCCTTTCATCTTGCATTTTACTTCTAAATGTTTATCTTATAGATTCAAGGGTCTAGAATATATATCTCTAAATGATTGTTTATTTATAACTTACTTGAAATATCTAAAAATTACCAGTAACCTGAATGTTCATCAGTAGAGGAGTCCTTTTAAAAACAATTAGAATTATCCCTTTTCTTTTTTTTTCTTTAAATGTTCATTTATTTTTGAGAGAGAGAGAGAGCAGGGGAGGGACAGAGAGAGAGGGAAACACAGAATCTGAAGTTTCAGGCTCTGAGCTGTCAGCATAGAGCCTGACATGGGGCTTGAACTCATGAACCGCAAGATCATGACCTGAGCCAAAGTCAGACGCTTGACTGACTGAGCAGCCAGGCACCCCAGAATTATTCCTTTTCTTATTTTAAATAGTTGTTCAAAATAGAAAAATAGAAACTGCCAAGTATAAAAAGTTAGTAGCCTAATTCTATCACCTAAGATAAACATTATTATTATTTTTTTTTTAATTTTTTTTTTTTTTTTCAACGTTTATTTTTATTTTTGGGACAGAGAGAGACAGAGCATGAACGGGGGAGGGGCAGAGAGAGAGGGAGACACAGAATCGGAAACAGGCTCCAGGCTCTGAGCCATCAGCCCAGAGCCCGACACGGGGCTCGAACTCACGGACCGCGAGATCGTGACCTGGCTGAAGTCGGACGCTTAACCGACTGCGCCACCCAGGTGCCCCAAGATAAACATTATTAACATAATTATAAAAATTTGGATCCTGTTGTAAATTTCATTTTGGAACTTTTTCCCCTACTTAATACATTGTGACTATCTCTCCACGGAATAAAATAATCATCCTTATCTTTTTAATTTTTTTAAGAAAGACAAACCTACAGTAATATAAGTAGTATATCAAGAAGTGCTTTACCCAGAGCTTGCCCATTGGAGTTTTATGTGTGCATAGGCCTGCTATTCATTTATTGCCTGACTAGTCCTAAGCTTCAGTCATGGACTTCTTTGGCATGTTTCACTATATTTGAGTTTCATCTATAATGTTGCATACTTTATATGTTTAAGTTCCTTATTTTTAAACTTATGTCTAAGTAAAATTGTTCATTTAATTACGAGATATTTATTGAGTGTCTGCTCTGTGCCAGGAATGGTTTTACGTGCTGAGGAGACAGCAGTTGTACAAAACAATTGCTCCTGTCCTTTCAGAGCTTACAGTTGGGGGTTGATGAATATATGAAACATAAATTCAAATATGTAAGAAAAAAGTAAGTGTGTCCGTGTATCACCTAAAATCATGTCAAGTACCAGTGGTATGTGCATCACACCTGGGAAATTTCTCTTATAGCCACACAAGGATACCAGGGTCCTTGTAAGCTCTTGAGAGACAGAGCATCACAATGGTGACTTCAGCAGGGTCAGAAGAGGCGATGTTTGTGTGAATATCTGAGACATTTCTCTCTTGATTGTGCCTTCAGGTTTTGTTAACATGTACAATACGCATGAAGGTTTGTAGAATCATGAAATTTCAAAGCTTGCAAGAGGACCTTTGCTTATTAGTCTAATTCTCTAAGTTGTCTAATGAGAAATGGGCCCAAGGAGATTGAAGAGACAGAATGTTAATGACAGGTAGAAGTAGAACTTAGGTTACCTGGTTGCTAGATCATTGTCCGTTCCACAGTACTATGATGGATGATCATATTAGAGATGTTTGAGAAAAACAGAGCAGATGGAATCAGTTTTTGCAGAGTGGCCATAAGGTAGGAGAGAAGAAAGTCTAAAATTTTAAGGACTCAAATTTGTATCTGGGGTAAAATTTACTAAATTAAATCTTATCAAGCTTTGATTTTTCTTTATTAATGTTTTTTCCTTTAAAATCTTTTAATTTATGTTTATTTTTTTGCAGAAAAATAAATTATTTTTGTAGAAAATATAGGGAAATTAGATCCCTTGAAAATACTATAAATGTTTTACTGGAACAAATGTTAAAAATTTGCAGGATTAAGAGTTAATGAGCTTATTTTCTTTCATATCACTTATTGTTTTTTTTTTCTTCTTTTCCAGAATTTTATAGAAGTGAAGTGATTAAGAATTCCTTGGTAAGTTTGATTTCTGACAGGTACACTGACTAAGCCTACAACTCCTGTTTCAGAAAATGCTGAGGCAGAAGTTCAAATTCAGTTCTGGTATTATGATACTTCTACAGTTAAATCTTCGCTTACTTATTGCTTAAATTTTCATTGATTTATTTTGCTGTATCTTTTGTGCTTAGAAAATGCCTGGCACATAGTAGGTGCTTGATAAGTGTTTGCTGAAGGAACTGATATTTTCTCTGTTAAAACTTCAAATTTTTTTTTTAACTCAAATTCTATAATTCTGTCAGTTCTATTTACTATAGAGGGTTTTTTTTTTTTTTTGACTATTTGTGTTAACCAAACATAATAAATGATGTCTTTGTTTAGATATAGTTCTTACAAATTTCATGTTAGGGCCATTGTATAGATCCTTCCACTTGTTTTTTAGTGATGTCGTTGCTAAGTTAGAAAGTTGGAAGCGTCCTACTTTTGATAATGTGTACTTGAGATATTTGTATGAATGGCTCCATTTATTGGGCCATGTTGATAAAAAAAAAGAGCTTTATGATAATTATCATATCCTTTTAATGGTCCAAGACCATGCCGGATTTGGCCCGTGTTCACTTTTCCCTCCTTATCTCTTAATACTTTTCCTTACCTACTGTGTTCCAGACATACCTCATTTGTTCAGTGCTTCATACATGCTAAGCTTGTCTTATTTCTTATGTCCCCAGCTCTTTATTTCGCTGAAGAAGTCTTTGAGGTCTCAGTGATAGAACTTTGGCTAGGCTTTCAATGACTATTCCATTGAAAGTGGTTCCCTTTCTCCTAGTCACTCTTTTTACATCACCTGTTTTATTTTCTTTAGAGCATTTATCACTCTTGGAAATTCTTATTCACTCATTTGTTTGTGTTGGTTGTCTATCTCCCACCTACTAGAGAACACAACCATGAGAGCAAGGACCTTGCCCGGAGTCTAGAATATTATAGATATTCAGCAAATACTTGTTAGATGAATAAATAGATATCAATGATGTGTTTTGTTTACAGAATCCTTTTACGTATGTATTCCATTTTGGTTCTTAGAACATTCTGTAAGGTGGATGGGGTAGGTCTTAAGAAAATGACATCCAGAGAGGCCCAACAAGTTTTGCAGTCACATGCAGGACCAGATCCCAAGTACAGACCTCTGTCTTTAGGTCTCTGCTACTCTTTCCTCTTTGTTAAGCTGCCTTCTAAATGTTTCTAAAATAGCATAATAAATTTGGCTTCTAGGTCAGTTTCCTTGAGCCCACCTCGGAGGAGCTCCAAATCCCCAGTATCGCTCTTATTCTACATAATATTAAATGACATATGAACTCATGCCTGACGTATTGTAGCTAATGAGTCAATACCAGTTTCTCTTCCTCTCTTGGCTCAGGTGGAAATAAAAGTGTCCTACAGAGCAGGGAGAGCTAGGGAAGAGTGGGTGGTTTAAGGGGCAGATAGAATAGAATTTCACCTTGATTTATTCTACCCCCACCCCCTTTGATAATCAAAACTCTTTTTGGGAATGATTTTACAATGTCCCATTGCTTTTTCTCTGGATTTGTGTCATAATGGACCCTGTGCTAATAGTGCTCCTTTAATGTATTGTTCTTCATAATTGGTTTTGTATTTACTTGCTGTCATTTGACTTTCAAGTTCTTATTTCTAAACATCATCTCTTTGAATGTAAACTCTTCGCCTCTTTTTGGCTCCTAGCTTCCATTGCTTCTGAATTGCCTGTGAGGCTGTGATATCTTCATCCCTGGTGTACTTAGATTGAATACATGTTTTATAAAAATATTGTAGAATGGATTTCAGACAAGGGAGAGGTTTGGACAAAAGACTTCCAAAGTGCTTTCAACTTACAGTTTGTACTGCAGTTGTTTCATGGGTATAGCACTTACAGCATTTGCTTACATTGTAATTGTTCATGAACGTTTCATCTCCCAAAGCAGATGAAAGCTTTGGGAGGTGGAGACTGCTTGACTATCTTTATGTCCCTCTAGCTCCCAGTGTACTTCTTGGGAGTTGTTTGATAAATGTTGATTTGTTGATGTTTCCTTTTAAGGATATGCTTTGAGATTATGGTATTTCTGGCAAGGGTTGTTCTTTCTTTAATAGCTTAATATAGGTTTGATAAACTGCAGTTCATTTCTTTTTTTTTGGAAAGGACTCTTCCTTCTTTGCTTTTTGCTAAATCATTGTGACTAGTTCAAATTAATGGGCATTGGGTACTATAGGAATCAACAACTCTCAGAGAATATGCTGGAAATGGCACATTGTCACTTCTCTCCTTGCGTTTCTGAAGAACCACAGATAAGCAGAATTTGTTGTTTTTTTCCCTGCTTAGGAGTTTGTGATTTAAAAAAAATTTTTTTTTTAACATTCTACTTGTTTTTTGAAAGACAGAGACAGAGTGTGAGCGGGGGCAGGGTAGAGAGAGAGAGGGAGACACAGAATCCAAAGCAGGCTCCAGGCTCTGAGCTGTAAGCACAGAGCCTGATGGCGGGGCTTGAACTCACGAACTGCGAGATCATGACCTGAGCCGAAGTCAGACACTTAGCCAACTGAACCACCCAGGGGCCCCAGGAGTTTGTGATTCTTAAGCTATTGTAATATTTGCTGAATAGAGTTAGTGACTTAATGCTCTTATTCCTCCTGGTTACCGGTTATGTGTGGCACATAGAAGGTGCTCAGCAAATGTTTCTTAATGAATAGACTCCTCTAGTAGTATGTTTATTGACTGACTTCGAAGTTATATCCTGCACCCCCAGTCTTCAATTAGCTATTAAAGATTAGGCAAGGTAATGCTTCATTTATTTCTAGCTGAAGCTTTGGGTAAATTTTCACTCTGGTGAACTAAGTTGAATTCTGGTGAGCTTGTGAATATTCGTTTTTACTCCTGTAACTTTAAGGCTTCAGCTCTTTTCCCTAGGTTTATAGTTTTAGTTTGGTCCCCAGACCAGAGTGGCCGGTTTTGCCATTGTGATGTCAAAGGAAATATGGAAAAATGGCTACAGGGTTGAAAAGTGTTTTTGCCCAAATATTAGATTAAGCTGTCCTTAGGTACCCATCTGTGCATTTTTCTGACTCTGGAATACAGTGTTCTGTGCACTGCCCAGTACATGTGTCACTGGCCACATGTGGCTGCTGAGCACTTGAAATGCGGTTAAGTAATACTGGGGAACTAAATTTTAAATTTTATTTAATTTTAATTTAAATAGCCACAAGTGGCCAATGGATAGTGTATTGGACAGCACAGTCTGGATGCTTTGAAAAGCTTTCTTATAATTTGTAACATTAGCAGGAAGAGATTTCCCTTTTTGTGTTCTCTGAGAAAACAAAACTTTATACTTCTACTACTAGTACCATTCTTAAAAAAAACTTTTTTTTAATGTTTATTTATTTTTGAAAGAAAGAGAGAGCGAGCGAGCGAGCACGGGCAGGGTAGGGGCAGAGAGAGAGGGAGACACAGAATCCAAAGCAGGCTCCAGGCTCTGAGCTGTCAGCACGGAGCCCAAGGCAGGGCTCAAACTCATGAACCGTGAGATCATGACCTGAGCTGAAGTCGGATGCTTAACTGACTGAACCACTCAGGTGTCCCCCGCCCCCCCCCAACCCCCCCCCAGTATCATTCTAAAGCTGTAAGAGCTGTTCATATGGTTGTTTTAGCTTCTTTAATATATATGATTAACCTTATAAAGGCAGGGACATTTTTATAACCTCTGTAGTCATTGTATTGTGTTTAGTTTGTATTTGGCAAACAAGTAAGAAAAGAGAAAATAGCCTAATCCAAGTTGTTAGTTGTAAGATTTACCATTTTTTCATGTTCACCAAGAAAAATAAGCAATTCTAATTAAACTGAAACACAGGGCTTTTGTAATAGTCCTGGATGAGTTTTGATTCAATCTTCCTAGCTTCTTGTTACTTTGAAATTTCTTTTACCTTTCCAAGGTATTTATTTAGTAGTCTTTCCTTCCTTTAGGTGTACTCTTTGACCTGTGATGGAATCTTTTGTAGGTATCTCGGTAATAAAATATAAATATGCTTCCTTAATCTGTGGGAATTTCATTACATCTTATAGAAAAGGATGGATGAGGGTTTTTTCTTCATCGATAAATACTTGCTTCTCTAATACCAAATTCATGATTTGTTGCTCTGTGTCTATGCCTTCTTGTCTACATAAAAACAATACTTTTTATTGAAACTTAACATACATAAAGAAGAGTTTACATATCTTAAGTATACAACTGGATGAATTTTCTGAAATTCGTGTAACCACCACGCAGGTCAAGAAATAGGATATTTTTAGTGCCCCAGAAGCCCTCTCATGCCTTCTTCAGTTACTGCTGCTGTCCTGACTTAACATCATAAATTAATTTTACCTACTTTTAAGCTTTATAGAAATGAAATCATACAGTATGCACTCTTTTGTGTCTGACTTCCACTTTATAAGAGTCTCAACTGTATATTGTAAGTCATTCATATTGTAGGTATATTTGTAGTTTGTTTATAATATTGCATTGTGTGAATGTATCAGAATTTATCCATTTTTCTGATGATAAGCATTTGGTTAGTTTCTAGTTTTGAGCTAATATGAATAGTGCTGGTGTGAATATTCTCCTGTGTATCTGTTGGTTGAACATGTGTAGACGTTTCTGTTGAGATACATATCTAGAAGTGGGCCTGCAGGGAGTATGCATGTGACCCCCTTGAGTAAATGATGCCAGACAGCTTTCCCAGATTATTGTTTCATTTGCGGTCTGGCCAACAGTCTATGAGAGTTCTGGGTTATTCCACATTGTTGCAATCACTTGCTGCTCTTTCAATCTTTTGAATTTAAAATTTTGATAGATATTATGTACAGGGTTTTTTGTTTGTTTCAGTTTACACCAGGAGAGATATTTTAAATGCCAATCAAACTCAGCATGGGTAGTGCCAACAGTGTGCCTAACTTAAAAGAGCTGATATTAAAAGCAACTATTTTTGAGGTTGTGCTTGTAGGGACAGTGACTCTTGATGACTGCCACCTGGTGGTCAAAAGTTATAGAACCTTATCGATCTTAACATTTCTAAAATTAAAGTTCATCTTACAAAGCGAAGGCGAGTGCATGTTAGAATTGATCATAAATTGGGGGTGCCTGGGTGGCTCACTGGTTTAAGCATTTGACTCTTGACTTTGACTCAGGTCACGATCTCTCGGTTAGTGAGATTGAGCCCTGTGTCAGGCTCCACGCTGGGCATGGAGCCTGCTTAAAATTCTCTCTCTCCTTCTCTCTCTGCCCCTTCCCCGCTCTCTCAATCTCTCTCTCTGCTTCAAAAATAAAGAATTGATGATAAATTGGACTATGTTAGATGGTAATAAAGATAATGGAGTAAAATAAAGCAGAATCCGAGAGTATCTGGCAGGCTGGGTTGCTGTTTTTCTCTGGTAGTCACATAGATGAAATCATTTGAGCAGATAATTGAAAGAAGTGAGGGAACAGGCTATGTACCTATATGGGGAAGGACTGTTGCAGGCCAAGAAACAGGAAGGTACAAAAGCAGGAGTGTACCTGAGGTTTTCAAGAACTGGCTAAGAAGCTAGTATGGCTATGTGGGGTGGGATGAACACGGGTGGTTTGAGGTCTTGCTCAGCAAGTATGACGACGGGCAAAGGAACAGAGGATCAGGGCCACAGAGGAAATGACCTGGAGAGATAGGAGATGATGGTTAAGGTCTGGTTAGCAAGAGAGAGATTTGGGCAAGGGTGCAGTTACACGTCTCACAAAACTAGGAGTATTTGGTAGGCAAAGACACTCAACTATTTCATTTACCTATTTTCTATTGTCCCTAGCATAGTGCTTCATCCAGAGAAGTCCAACAAATGTCTATCACATTGAGTAATGAATAATCCACCTTTGACAGGCTAGATGGTAGAGATGTGTCTCCAAGTTACAAGTCAAGAGTCATGGTTTGTTCTCAGATACATTTAGTGTAGAACAGTTAGTCATCAGTGTGTGCTTTAACTTTAAAGTTCTCTAGTTCAGCTAGCATGTCACACTCTCCAAACCATTTGTTAACTCTTGGATTTTTTTTTTTTTTTTTTTTTTTTTTTGGTTTAGGAGAAGGCTAGATTGAAGTGTCCTTGGTTAATTAATAACTAAAATGATTAAAGCAACAAGAATGGAGGTACCCAGATTCTCTAACATTGATTTTATATGTTTACAAAAGTACAGATGAGTTGTATAATGAACCCACGTGCACCTGTCTTTAACAGTTAAAAAGTTGATCATTAGATACTTTTGCAAAAAGGGAGTTTTTAAACTTTGATCACAAAATTAAGAGTTTCATGGTAGGAGTAAGAGTGGTGCTAGTTTACATGTGGGTTGAAATTTCCCTGTATCTTTGTGTTTCTTTAATAAATGAGAGGCATCAGTTATTAAGTACCCACCTGTGATTCAAGTAGCGTGTTGGATGCGTGATGTACATTTTTTCTTACCCTGATAGCAGTGCTACAAGGTAAGATACGTGCTGCTTTGGTAGTTAGGGAAACTGAGGTTCAGACAGGCTGAGGAACTTGCTCTAGGCCCCTAAGCTGGTAGTGACTGGTAAAACCAGAGGGCCCCATTCTTTTACAGCATTGTGCTCCCTCCCTTTACGTCACATTTCCTTCAGCTTCCTTCCTTCTACTGATCAAATATTCGCTAGAGGTCTAGTGGAGGTCAGTGATAGGCCTTATAATGGAATAAACAAAGTTCTAGAGCCTATATTTTTAGGGAAAGCATGTGACATAATTATCAGAACCATAAACTTTGGTTGGAATGTTGACTGCCTGAGCTGTTTCAAATCTTTGGGGAAAAAACTGACTTCACAGTATAAATATTTTTTATGAGTTACTGAGTGATTGTCAAACCAAGTTTATGTTTCAGTTGAATTGTGACCAGATGAATTAACACTTCATCTCTGTGGGTACGTGCACGTGAGAAGAGAGCTGGATCCTCTTGATTTATGCCAAATTATGTTATCCAGTGTTAAACTGCATCATCTGCAGGGGTTTCTAACTTTTGTCTGGTCAACTACATGAGCTGGAGGGAGACTAAGATAATTGACACATGCAATTATAGTACCAGGGAGCAACAGGATTTTTTGAAAACATGGAGGAGTATTATTTATCTCAGTTAAGAGAGGATGGCTAGGAAAGGTTTCTGACAGAAAGGAAGTCCTAAGTTGAGATGGGAAGGGTGAGTAGAGGTGAATTAGAGGGAAAGAGAGCTGAGTGGGCTGAGAAAGAACTACTACTTACAAAATCAGCATGCAGTTCCCAAGAGTTACCGTGTATTTTTTGAGAAATTTAATGATATAAGTTGTGTTTCTTTTTAATTTTTTTTGACATTTATTTTTGAGAGACAGAGAGAGACTTGAGAGACAGAGCACGAGTGGGGGAGAGGCAGAGAGGCAGAGGGAGACAGAGAATCGAAGCAGGTTCCAGGCTCTGAGCTCTAAGCTCAGAGCCCAGTGCAGGGCTCGAACCCACAAGCCATGAGATCATGACCTGAGCTGGAATCAAAGGTCAGATGCTTAACCGACTGAGCCACCCAGGCGCCCCTTAAATTGTTTCTTATGAGGATACATTTGTTATTGAGTGATAAGAACAATGATATTTTGTGAATGCTTTGAAATTTTTGTACAAGTGTGTTTCTTTAATAAATAAGCAGTCACTGAGCAGTGTTCTGGGGAAATTGTCCTGGTAAAATAATGATTTTTGGATTGTCTTGTGGGTAGTTAGTAGGCAGGGAACTTTTCAAAGCCATAAATATCCTGATATTTTGCCACTGTACTTTTTTAGTGAATACGGTATAGGTTCCTAGATGATCTTAGTATTTGAATAATTTGTTCCATCTAGAAAATGGGCTGACATGCATAGGTTAAACATAAATAAAAATCATCTGGGTCTTTATAGTAATAAAGTGCACGGGCAATAAAGTCTTTGAATGTCTGGTAGGCTTTTTTCTGCCTGTGTCTGAATGTACAGACTCAGGAGTTACCGCTCATTGCCTGGCAGCTATTTTGTGAAAGTATAAAGGGGGAAGGTCATTATAATGAGAAGGCTGACAATAGCTGTGCTGGGTTACTGCTGTGTTGGCTTAGAAAGGAAACCCAGCTCATCTGTTTAACCATATGATGTAATGTAAGAACACTAGCCTCACCTTCAAAGGCTTCTAATATGTTAAAAAAATTTTTTTAAATGTTTATTTATTTATTTTGAGAGAGAGAGAGATAGAGAGTGAGCAGGGGAGGGGCAGAGAGAGAGGAAGACAGAATCCTAAGCAGGCTCCTTACTGTCATCGTAGAGCCCCATGTGGGGCTCGAACCCATGAACCACGAGTTCATGACCCAAGCCGAAATCAAGAGTCGGATGCTTACCTGACTGAGCCACCCAGGCGCCCCTCTAATTTATTTTAGAATGAAGTATTTACAAATATTTAATGCAACAACTGCCCCCAGAATCATCCCTCTCCCCCATGCAATACAGCCGTTCAGATATATTCACCAAGTGTTGTTTTCACTTTCATACTTTCTCTGGTACTTTATCATTCTGAGAGTGAGAATTTGAAATTATACTGTGTCATATTCTAGAGTACATGTACTTTAGATGAGAGGTCACCTTACACATAGGAGAGGAAATAGCTGCCTTTTCAGGTGGTGTAATTTGAAGGCCAGGAGGAAGGTTCTCCAACTTCTGCTCTTTAGACTTTAAGGCCTAAAATTATATCACGAAGAGATACCTTTATTTGCTTTATCTCTGCAACCTCTTCCTTTTTAAAAAATTTTTTTTAAATGTTTATTTTTGAGAGAGAGAGGCAGAGAGAGAGAGAGAGAGGGAGACACAGAATCTGAAGCAGCTCCAGGCTCTGAGCTGCCAGCACAGAGCCCGATGCGGGGCTTGAACTCTGAATGGCAAGATCATGACCTGCGTGGAAGTCGGACGCTTAACCGACTGAGCCACCCAGGTGCCCCCAGCAACCTCCTCCTTTTGAGATGCTGTATTTTTTCTGCTATTGGGTCTTTAAGGAATATTAATTTCATTACTTTTTATTGAGATCTAGCACACTGCAGTAAAGGACACAAATAATATCTTAATGATTTTTCAAAGAGAACAGATCATTGTAACCAGATCAAGAAATATAGAACATTATCAGCGCTCCTCATGTTCTCCTTCTACTCACTACCTCCTCCCAAGGAGAACCACTGTCCTGACTTCTAGCACCATTGATTAGTTTGGCTTGTTTTTGAACTTAATCTATCTATCTATCTATCTATCTATCTATCTAGATATATATATCTATCATGTATAAGCATCATTATATATGTGAGATTCGTCCATATTGTTGCATGTAGTAGTTCATTAAATCTAATGACATGTTCTTTGGTGAACATGTGTATGCATTTCATTTTCCTTAGATACATACTTAAGAGTGGAATCAAGTGCGAGGGTCATCGTTATTTTCAGCTTTCATGGATATTGCCAAATAGTTTTTCAAAATGTTTATACTGGTTGCAGCCCTGTTAGCAGTGTGAGGTTTTTAGCTGCTCTGCATCCTTGCTCAAACTTGGTACTATCTGTCTTTTAAATTTTAGCTATTCTGGCTGGATGGTGGTATTGCGTTGTGTTTTTAATTTATATTTCCTCACATACTGTTCTAATTGATTACCTTTTCCAGTTCTATGCTTTTGACGACCATTTAGATATACATATTTTAATAAAGTGCATATCCTGGAAAAATATGCCAATTAATGCCAATTAGGAATAAACAAATTCTATGCATGGACTTGACATTTTTATTTATTTATTATTTATTTATTTTATAGGATATATGCGATCTAACTTGGTAGTTTAAGTAGCTCTTTTTTCATGCTTCCTGTTTTTGACTATTCAAGGATAGTGGAGTTGGTGGTCTGTTGAATTCCAGTTAGGTGAAATGTTATCATTTGAATTTTTCATATTTACATCACATCTTTCCCCTTTCTTATTTAGGGAACATTTACCTTTTTTATTTACCTTTTTCTCGTTGACTTAAGGTTATCATGAGGAACATCCCATCTTATACTAGAGTCTCCTTCAGGGGCTGCCTAGGACTGAGGCCCAAATGCTTTATGCTAAATGATCCCTAGCAGCATGGCCTACGTCCTATACAAAAGTTAGTTGATGTTGTCCATTTTGTTTGTTTTCTTTTTGTCTTTAATTGTTATCATGTGTTTAAAGGCAGATACGTAGACTTTGACTTCCTGCTCCAGTTATAACCAAATGTGTGACCTTATGCAAATCACTTAATGGTTTATAGTATATATACAATAGTGTATAGTATAGTATCTCCTTTGAAAAATTGGGATAATGCTGTCAACTCAGAGGACTCTGAGTTTTGTGAAGATTAAGTATAGCATATCTGTAATGAATCATTCGTTCTTGTGGTAATATTTTAGTTTTTGCTGTCATGTTTAACTACTTATTTGTGTCTCAGCCCTGCTCAGGTGTACATGAGGTGATAGAACAGTAAGAGCAAGTTTGAGTCCTGTGAAGGGACCCCAGTTCCTTTTGGCCAGAGAATAGTGCACGGGTCGAGGGCAGAGTTCTCCCTTCCTCTTTCTGCTTCTGGCTGTGGGATCCAAAATAAGGAAATTGTTGACAATCTCTTAAGGTCCCTTTTGTTCTAAATTGTCTTCTGTAATTTGGTGGGGTGAAAAAAAAAACCAAGAACCAGACACAGAAAAAAGAACATGAGAGGAATTTTAGAGACCTAGGTTCAAATTCTGGTGCTATTTTTACTACGAGACCTTGGATAAGGCACTTAGCTATTGTGTTTCATTGATTCTCAGGTGCACATTTTTTCACAGTATAATACCTTTGAAATCTAGATGCATCTTAAAATCATTGCTACTTTTTTTTTTAATGGCACATAAAATAATGATACTTCTTATCATTGGTGGTATCTCAGACTTGATGAAATATGATATTTTATCTTTTTAACTAATGAGGTTAACCGGTTGTCTTATTTACTACAGGTGGGCTTATTGATATGAACAGGGCTGTTTTATTAAACAGATTAGATACTTCTGTCTAATGCTAGGATAGGCTTTCTTCTGTGTCCTTTTCATGTTATCTGACTTTATATAGTACCTGTCACTAATAAAATGTTAAAATGGCAGCTATTACTATAATTATGATTATTCTGTTTAAGCTTTATAACTCTGTAAGGTGATGGTTGTTCTGGTTTTTATAAGTGAGTATTGTAAGATACAGAGGGGATTATGTGGGTTAGCAGTATAGCTTAACTTCAGCACTTGCCTCTCTGCCATACTGCCCTGCCCCTCAGCTCTGTTTGACAGACCAAAGGCTGAAGTTAAATGACTTCATAAGCCAGTGGTTCTGTTTGGTTGATTGCCACGGTTCCACCCACATTTCTAGTGATCACTTTGGTGTCTGCGAAGCTTACTGACTGGCAGATTGTGCTCTACCCTTATTTAGCAGGGCTGCTGAAACAGTTACAGTCAGGTAGATCCTGGGGGTCATACAAGAATGGAATTCTGTTGATCGTAGGCTAAAATTTGTGGATGGGTGGGAATTTAGTTTTTTTTTTTTTTTTTTTAATGATTCAATATAAAACTGATTGCATAAATGTGCTTACTGTATTATCATCGTGCTGTTTATTGATGGTCTTCCAGTATCCTCAGACATCCGTATCAGTTGATCAGACATTCATTCACTAATGCAGCAAATACTTACTGAGTGCATACCACGGACTTTTCAAGCTTTGAAGATCTTATGAACAAATCAGACAATGTTACTGTCTGTCAGAGCTTTTATTTTAGTGGAAGGAAATCAGGCAATAAAAATATCAAACTATAAGTGAAAAAGATATATCAGACATAAAGTGCTGTGAAATTGGAAGTCATGTCTTATCTCCAGAAACTTTAACAACCAAACCCACAAAACACATGCATCAGTATATCTCCCAAAATAAAAGCAAGCACTACCCTCCTCCCCTCCCTGCTTTGGTCAGAAAAATAACTGTCACAGAGCCAAGAATTGTTATTCTTGTATGAGGACTGTTTGATTGATTGATTTATATTGTATTAAAATTGTTAATTTGGTAAGATTGATTATATTTACATTTAGCATTTCAACTATCTGAATGATTCTCTTAATGAAAAATAAAGTTTTTTTAGAGCATAAAGTTGACCTTGTCATTCTTACCTTAAAACTTTTCTCCCCATACTGTACAAAGTAAAAGTACTCCTTGGCAAGGCATAAAACATCCTTCAGGTTTAAAAAAAGATTTTTTTTTAATGTTTATTCATTTTTGGAGAGACAGAGACAGAGTGTGAGCATGGAAGGGGCAGAGAGAGGGAGACATAGAATCTGAAGCAGGCTCCAGGCTCTGAGCTGTCAGCACAGAACCCAACACGAGTCTTGAACTCACGAAATGCGAGATAATGGCCTGAGCCGAAGTTAGCCACTTAACCAACGGAGCCACACAGGCGCCCCCATTTTTTTTTTAAAGATTTTTTTAAATTATTATTTTTAAGTAATCTCTGTGCCCAACATAGGCCTTGAACTCACGACCCTGAGATCAAGAGTTGCATGCTCTACCAACTAAGCCAGCCAGGTGTCCCCAAAGATCCTTCAATTTAGTGCCTTGTTTATTTCTTGAGCTTTGTGAACCATTACGCTTGCATGCATTCCAGTTGTCTTAGCTCCCTGACCACATCATACGTCATACTGCTGGACCCTTGTTTATGGTGTCCCCTGTGCCTCTCGTTCCTTATTTTAACCTGGGGAAATCCTGTTTATCCTTTAAAAGTCAAGTTTCACAGCCTCTGTGGTGATGTCTTTCCCCGATTCATTTAAAGTTTATTTACTCCCGTTTGTGCTATTGTGTAGCCTTTTGCATAATTCTTCTACTGACCTTTTCATGAAGTAATGTAATTCTTTAAATAGAGGTTTGAATCTAATACTTTAGAGGTATTTTGAAGGCATTTATGTGTTGGTTCTTAATAATTGTGCATTAAGTATTGAATAAATAGACGAATTACCATATGAGGCCATGTTAATGAGAAATTAGAATATATCCTCCTAGTGACAATAAGCAACAAAATTCAGAAGTACTGGTGGTCATTCTGAGGAGCTGCATGCAGGATGGACTTCCCTTCTAGGGCAGGGCCCTGCTGGCCAGTGCTCTGGAGAAGCCTGGAGAATCGGCAAAGCTCTGAGGGGGACTAACTCATCGAGATGGCTAAGGGACCTATTTCTGCTGGCTTCGGCTGGAGAAGAGCTAAGTCTGTCTCTTTTCCGGTCTTGTCAGAACGGAGAAAGCGGGGCCATCCTGGGGCTTTGTCATCTGTTGAGCCCCTCCTTGTGTGTCCGGGGCTTTGGGGTAGGGTCCTATGAGACCTATGAGAATTATCATCTCATTATACAGAGGAAGAAGCAAACCCAGGGAGCTGAAACAGACTTCTCCAGCTCACCACACTAACATGACCTTGTTCGGCTGGGTTGGTTTTTGTTGGTTTTTGTTGGCTTTAAGACCGCTATGGACCCACGTGGGTCCCGGCCCTCTTCTCCCTTCATTCATACTCTCCCTGGGTGACCTGGCTCATGACATGGCTGCCACTGCCACCTGTACCTCTCTTCTGGGCTCCAGACTGTCAGCCTGACGTCCGTGCCATATCCCAAAGGCATCTCATACCTGGCACGTTCAAGAGTGGACTCCTGGGTCTCTTGCCCCGCCTCCCCATACCATATCCCTTAGCCTCTGCCAGTCTCCCCCTGCACAGAAAACGGCACATCATCTGCCCAGTTGTTTGAGGCAGAAACCCAGGAGACCTTCTAGATTCCTCCCTTATCTATGCCCTCCCTTCAACCCATCAGCAACTCCTGTCACATCTAGTTCCAAAACGCATCTCCCTTACCTGTCCCACGTCCATTCTCCGTCTCCCAGACCATCATCTGCAGGCACTACTACGGTAGCCTCTGTACTGATGTTCCTCCTCTTCTTACTGTTTTCTTCACTCAGCAAATGGTTGGCAGGTGCTCCTGTACTGTTTACAGGTATACGTCATTTTACTGCGCTTCACAGATAATGTGTTTTTACAGATTGGATGTTTATGATAGCCTGGCTTTGACCAAGTCTGTTGGCACCATTTTTCCAAAAACATTTGCTTACTTTCTGTCTCTGTGTCATGTTTTAGTGATTCTCGTGATATTTCAAGCTTGTCATTATGATTATACTTGTTATGGTGATCTGTGACATTGCTATCACAATGCACTGCACCCATATAAGATGGTGAACTTAACTGATAAATGTTGTGTGTGTTCTGACTCCTCCACCGACCAGCCCATTTCCCCACTTCTCTCCCTCTCCTCCAGCCTCCCTATTTCCCTGAGACATAACAATATTGTGATTAGGGCAGTTAATAATCCTACAATGGCCCGTTAAATGTTCAAGTGAAATAAAGAGTCACATGCCTCTTGCTTTACATCACAAGCTAGAAATGATTAAGCTTAGTGCAGAGAGCCTGTTGAAAGCCAAGATATATACCAAAGCCAGGCCTCTTGCGCCCAATAGTTAGCTAAGTTGTGAATGTAAAGGAAAAGTTCTTGAAGGAAATTAAAGGTGCTGCTCCAGTGAACACAGGATGATAAGAAAGTGAAAACAGTCTTATTGCTGATGTGGAGAAAGTTTGAGAGGTCCCAATAGGAGATCAAGCCAACCACAACATTCCCTTAAGTCAAAGTTTAATCTAGAGCCAGACCCTAACTTTCTTCAATTACGTGAAGGCTTGGAGGGGTGAGGAAACTGCAGAAGAAAAGTTTGAAGCTAGCATAGGTTGGTTCATGAAGTTTAAGGAAAGAAACTGTCTCTATAACATAAAAGTGCAAGGTGAAGCAGCAAGTGCTGATGTAGAAGCTGCAGCAAGTTCTCCAGAAGGTCTGACGAAGATAATTAATAAAGGTGGCTACATTAAACAGCAGATTTTCAATGTAGATCAAACAGCCTTCTTAATTGGAAAAAGGTGCCATCTAAGACTTTCACAGCTAAAGACGTCAATGCCTAGTTTCAAAGCTTCAAAAGAACAGTCTGACTCTCTTGTTAAGAACTAATGCAGCTGGTGACTTTAAGTTGAAGCCAATGTCATGTACCATTTTGAAAATTTGAGGGCCCTTAAAAATTGTGCTAAATCCATTCTGCCTCTGCTCTGTAAATGGAGCAAGAAAGCCTGAGTGGCAACACATCTGTTTCCAACATGATTTCATGAATATTTTAAGCCCACTGTTGAGATCTGCTCAGAAAAAGATTCCTTTCAAGATACTACTCCTCATTGACAATGCACCTGAACACTCTTGACCTCTGATGGAGGTGTAAAGTGAAATTAATGTTGTTTTCATGCCTGCTAACAACATCCATTCTGTAGCTCATGGATCTAAGGAGAAATTTCAACATTCAAGTCTTATTATTTAAGAAATAAATTTCATAAGGCTGTAGCTGCTAGATAGCGATTCTGATAGATCTGGGCAAAGCCAATTGAGAACCTGCCAGAAAGGATTCACCATTCTAGATTCCATTAAGAACATTGTGATTCATGGGAAGAGGTCAGAATATCAATATCGAGAGGATTTTGGAAGAAGCTGATTCCAAACCTCATGGATGACCTCATGGGGTTCAAGACTTCAGTGGAAGAAGTAACGACAGACGTTGTAGAAATAGGGAGAGAAGTAAAATTACGAGGGGAGCCTGAAGACGGGACTGAATTGCTGTTATCTCATGATAAAACTTGAACAGATGAGGACTGGCTTCTCATGGATGAAGAAAGAAAGTGGTTTCTCGAGAAAGAATCTACTCCTGGCTAAGATCCTGTGAAGATGGTTGAAATGACAAGAAAGGATTTAGAATATTACACAAATTTAGTTGTTAAAAAACACTTCGAGAGGTTTGATTGTAATTTTGAAAGAGGTTTTACTGTGTGTAAAGTACTATCCTCATTGCATACACCAACATCAACCTCGAGGCAATGCCCTCCACCAGCAAAAAGATTATGACTCGCTCAATGCTCAGATGATGGTTACATTTTTAAGCAGTAAAGTATTTTTTTAGTGTTTATTTATTTTTGAGAAGGGGGAGAAGCAGAGAGAGAGGGGGACAGAGGGTCTGAAGCGGGCAATGTATTGACAGCAGAGAGCCTGATGTGGGGCTTAGACTCACAAACCATGAGATCATGACCTGAGCCGGAGTTGGACATTTAACTGACTGAGCCACTCAGGTGCCCCAGTAATAAAGTACTTTTTAATTAAGGTGTTTACATTTCTTTTTTTTAGACATAATGCTATTGAACACTTAAGAGACTGTGTTATATTGTAAACATAACTTTTCTATGCAGTGAGAAACCAAAAGATTCATTTGACTTGCTTTAGTGTGATACTTGCTTTATTGTGGTAGTCTGGGACCAAACCGGCAATTAGCCCCGAGGTATGCTTATACCATTATCACTACCATTGTGTTAATGGGAATGTCTTCCTGATTCATTTAGGTTTGTAATTTAATATATTTATGAGGTCTTTTGGTTTTTAAAAACAAAATGATTTATAACCTAATTGAAATAATTATAAACAAGTTAGAGTCTTCATAAAGCACGCTCTCCTTTCCATCAACAGAATCCAACGTGGCGGAGTCTCGATTTTGGAATAATGCCAGACCGTCTTGATACATCTGTGTCTTGTTTCGTGGTGAAGATATGGGGTGGAAAGGAGGACATCTACCAGCTTTTGATTGAATGGAAAGTCTGTTTGGATGGGCTGAAATACTTGGGTCAGCAGGTAATTATTTATTTATTTATTTATTTATAATGTTTATGTATTTTTGAGAGAGAGAAAGAAAGAGAGCATGAGCAAGGGAGGGGCAGACAGAGAGGGAGACACAGAATCTGAAGCAGGCTCTAGGCTCTGAGCTGTCAGCACAGAGCCCAATGCGGGGCTTGAACCCATGAACCGCGAGATCATGACCTGAGCCAAAGTTGGACACCCAACTGACTGAGCCACCCAGGTGCACCCCCACTTTTTTTTAATGTTTAGGTAATTTTTAGATTCTAGTTATGAGTAGTTGTCTTCTCTAAATTAACCTATCTAACCTTTCTGTAGATTCTTACGATTCTACATTTCTGATCATAAAGAGAGAACTTTGTTTACTTAATTATAGAAATTTGAGTCATTACCAAGTTTGAAAAATAATTTTTAACTGAGGAAACTTACGAGGAAGCCCCCTAAGCTGCTAATTTAAGAGGATTTTTTTCTGGGAGGTGTAGGAAAGAATATACTTTCCAATAGCATTCTGCTTCTTCCGTTTTATTGGATATTCCCCAATAGAATCTAAACATTAAGTTGCAAATATGGAATGTACTATAAAGCGCTTCTCTTGTGATCCGTAGAGTTGAGTTGTTTCAGGAATAAGGAGAGCTACTGTTTATTGAGCACGGAGATAACAATTGCCTGGTTTATACGCTGCTACCAATCCCCTTTGAGCGATGTAGCTATTGGATCATAGCACCCTTCTAGCTGAGCTCAGAAGTAGCTCCATAATCCCTTCTGACACTGTTCTGGGATGCAACTAGTAATTTATCAGAGCTGCATATGACATGAAACCTATTTACCATCCCCAGACATAGATTATTATAATTTGTGTTTATATCAGCCTTGTGAAGTTTGGTATTATTGCCCTTATTTTCCAGATGGGAAAATTGAACCATAGAGAGTTTAAGAAACTGTTCAAGATCACACTGCTAGGTGGAGCTGGGATTTGATTCCAGGCCTGGCTGACTTACAAATTTATTCTTTGTTTTGTATCACACTAATATATACATATAGTCCTTGGTAGTCCACCTACCTTGGAATGAGTGCTGTATCTATTTTGTGATACCCGAGGGACTGCTGTTAAAGGTAACTTTAAAATATTTGTCATATCTATGAATATCCTTGATGTTTCTTAATATTTATTCAATATAGACTTTCTGGTATATTTCTTTTAAAGAATCAATTTAATTCTACATGTTTTTTTATCAGATTAAAAAAAAATCCTTTGCCCTCATTTTGCTTATTGTATACTTTATTTTGTGTTCTTCTATATAGTGACCAGAACAATGCATATAATGGATATTTTCCATAACTAAATTCTAATGGCTACAGATTCTTAATCTTTTTTGTTTTTGTATTATTCTCCCTGTTTTAGGACTGGTCTTAGTAAAAATTTATAAAACACTGACTTTTAGCTTAGGGCCTTTTTTTCCTCTTTTGGTATGGTATACTTGTTGCCTTTAGATTGGCCAACCAGAGCCCTGTGCTGAGGCAGTACTCTTTCTGTCTTCCCAAATACCATAGTCGGCTCTCTGTGGATAGACTCTGGTATTGAGTACTTGTTTGTCTTTCTTCTGAAAGTACCTGCATTTCTCAGAGGATGATGCTTCTTAACATTAGAGTGTATGGCTATAGAAGATGGCTATAGAAGCAACGAAGATGGCCTTCATGCTTTTCAACTCACATATTCCTTAGGTAGTGATCTTGAAATACCCAACTGTGTTTATGTCAAACTTGCTTAATTGCAGAGAGTCAACTTTCGGGTGTCTTATTATAAATATAAAGCTGGTTATGCTGGTATAACGGAGAACAAGAGAAAGGGAAAACATATTTTTAAAGCCAATTAGAAACTTAGTACCATTGTAGAAAGTCAGAACTCACCTATGAAATAGATATAACAAGTAATATACTACTAGAAAATCAGATAAACTTGGATTACAAATTGGGGTACCTGGGTGGCTCAGTTGGTTAAGTGGCTGACTTTAGCTCAGGTCATGATCTCGCCATTCGTGGGTCTGAGCCCTGTATCAGGCTCTGTGCTGACAGCTCAGAGCCTGGAGCCTGGGATTCTATGTCTCCCTCTCTCTCTGCCTCTCCCCCACTCATACTCCATCTCTCTCTCTCTCTCTCTCTCTCTCTCTCTCTCTCAAAAACAAATAAACATAAAAAAATAGGGTTACAAAATTTCAGACTAAGCAAGATTAAGATGTATGAGGATAATAGACAGAATTACTTAGGTTCATTGATCATGTACTTTCTATCAAGCATTGTTCTTACTGTTAAGGATCCAGAAGTGGGTAAGACAAGATCCTTAGACTTAGTACACTGATAATTGATGAATACTTGCATAGACCTACACAGTACCATACTGTTTTAATTACTATGGCTTTGTAATACAATTTAGGGGAATATATGGAAGAGGTATTTAGACAGGACTAGGTAGAGTCAGGTTGGGCTGACTTTTGAATGAAATTTTCTTTTGCAAGTCAGGTTGTTGAGGTATAATGGATATATAATAAAATTCACCCTTTTAAGGTATATAGTTCAGTGATTCTTTTTTTTTTTTTTTAAGTTTTTATTTTAATTACCTGGTACTCATCATGGCAAGTGCACTCCTTAATCCCCATCACCTATTTCACCTATTCCTCTACCCACCTGCCCTCTGGTAACCATCAGTGTGTTTTCTGTAGTTAAGAGTTTCTTTCTTGGTTTGCCTCTCTCTCTCTCTTTTTTCCCTTCATTTGTTTTGTTTCTTAAATTCCACATATGAGTGAAATGATACGGTATTTATCTTTCTCTGACTGACTCATTTCACTTAGCATTATATTCTCTAGATGCATCCAAATCATTGCAAATGGCAAGCTTCCATTTTTTATGGCTGAGTAATATTCCTCTCTCTCTCTCTCTCTCTCTCTCTCTCTCTCTCTGTCTGTCTACCTCTCTCTCTCTCTCTCTCACACACACACACACACACACCATAGCTTCTTTATCCGTTCATCAGTAAATGGACACTTGGGCTGCTTACGTATCTTAGCTACTGTAAATAATGGTTCTATAAACATAGGGGTGCATGTATCTCTTTGAATTAGTGTTTTTGTATTATCTGGGTAAATACTTAATAGTGCAATTGCTAGATCATAGTGTAGTTTTATTTTTAACTTTTTGAGGAACCTCCATACTGTTTTCCACGGCGGCTGCACCAGTTTGCATTCCCACCAACAGTGCGTGAGTGTTCTTTTTCTTCACATTCTTGCCAACACCTGTTGTTTCTTGTATTGTTGATTTTAGCCATTCAGATAGTTATGAGGTGATATTTCATTATAGTTTTGATTTGCATTTCCCTGATGGTAAGTGATGATGAGCATCTTTCCATGTGTCTGTTGGCTGTGAATGTCTTTTTTGGAGAAATGTCTGTTTGTGCCATCTGCCCTTTTTTAAATTGGATTATTTGCTTTTTGGGTGTTGAGTTTTATGAATTCTTTATATATCTTGGATATTAACCCTTATAAGATATATCATTTGCAAATATCTGTTCCCATTCAGTAGGCTGCCTTTTAGTTTTGTTGATTGTTTCCTTTGCTGTGCAGAAGCTTTTTATTTTGATGTAGTCCTGATAGTTTAATTATGCTTTTATTTCCCTTGCCTCAGGGGACCTATGTTGCTACAGCCAATGTCAGAGAAATTATTCCCTGTGTTCTTTTCTGGGATTTTTATGGTTTCAGGTCTCACATTTAGGTCTTTAATCCATTTCGAATTTATTTTTGGGTATGGTGTAAGAAAGTGGTCCAGTTTCATTCTTTTGCATGTGTCTGTGCAATTTTCCCAACACCCATTTGTTAAAGAGACTGTCTTTTTCCCATTGGATAGTCTTCTCTGCTTTGTCAAAGATTAATTGACCATATCATTGTGGGTTTATTTCTGGATTTTATATTATGTTGCATTGATCTATGTGTCTGTTTTTATGCCAGTACCATACTGTTTTGATTACCACAGCTTTATAATATAACTTGAAGTTTAGAATTGTGATGCCTCCAGCTTTGCTTTTCTTTTTCAACATTGCTTTGACTATTCAGGGTCTTTTGTGGTTCCATATATATTTTAGAATTGTTTATTCTATTTCTGTGAAAAAATGCTGTTGGTATTTTGATAGGCATTACATTAAATGTGTAGATTGCTTTGACTAGTAAGACATTAAAAAAATTTTTTTTAAATGTTTATTCATTTTTGAGAGAGAGAGACAGAGCATGAGCCAGGGAGGGGCAGAGAGAGAGGAGACATAGAATCTGAAGAGGGTTCCAGGCTCTGAGCTGTCAGCACAGAACCTGACGTGGGGCTTGAACCCATGAACCATGAGATCAAGACCCGAGCTGAAGTTGGACGCTTAACCGACTAAGACACCCAGGCACCCCTGAGTAGTACGACATTTTAACGATATTTGTTCTTCTAGTCCATGAGTGTAGAATTTGGAATGTGTTTCCATTTCTTTGCATTGTCTTTAATTTCTTGTTTTCAGAACATAGGTCTTTCACTGCTTTTTTGGGTTTATTCCTAGGTATCTTATTTTTTTGGGTACAATTGTAAATGGGATTGTTTTCTTAATTTCTCTTTCTTCTGTTTGTGCTGCTGTGTTATGGGTGTATAGAATCTTGTGATTTTAATTTGAATTTCTCTGGTGATGAAATTATGTTGAGAAGTTAAAAAAATGTTTGTCATCAGTCTCTCTTTCTCTTACCCTTTTTTTGTAAAATATTTAGGTTTTTGCCCACTTTTTATTTGGTTGTTTGAATTCTCATTGAGTAGAATTTCTGTATGTATTCTGGATATGAGTCAGTTCTTTATAAGATCTGTATTTTCCAATTATTTTCTGCCAGTCTGTGGCTTTTCATTTTTTTAAGTGCCATTCAAAGAACAGAAGCTTATAAATGTTGATGAAGTCTGCTATATTAGCTTTTACTTTAATGTTTCATCCTTTTTGTGTTTTATCTAAGACATCTTCGCCTAATTCAAGGTCACAAAGATTTGTCCTATGGAGTTTTTTCTCTAGAAGTTTTACAGTCTTAGGTTTTATGTTTATGCCTATGATCATTTTGAATTCACTTTTATTTAAAGTGTAAGGTTCGTTGCTTTGCAGATAGATGAACACTTGTTCCTGTACTCTGTTGTAAGAGCTCTTATTGAATTACCTTGCTATCTTTGTTGAAATGAATTGGTTAAAATCATTTGTATGGGTCTGTTTCTGGACTGTATTGTATTTTATTGATCTGCATGTCTGTTTTTATGCCAATACTACATGATCTTGACTAGTGTAGTTTTATACATCATGAATTCAGGTAATATGCATCCTCCAACTTTGATCTTTTTTTCAGAGTTGTTCTGGCTATTCTAGATCTTTTGCTTTTACATATATATTTTAGGACTAATTTGTCAATTCTACAAAAATCTAAGAAAATTTGGGAAGAATTCACATCTTAATAGTATCGAGTGTTTCAATCTATGGACATGGTATCCCTGCATTTGTGAAAATCTTATTTCACTCATCAGCATCTTGTAGTTTTCAGTATACAGATCTTGCACATATTTTGATAGATTTGTACCTGTGGATTCCATGTTTTTTAATGCTAGTTTAGATGCTGTTCCTTTAAAAAACTATTCCTATTTGCAACTATTGTTGCTAATATATACAAACATTTCTGTGTGGAGCATGTATTCTCTGACTTGCTAAATGCATTTATTAGGTCTAGTAGTTTTTTGGTAGATTCCTTTTATAAATTCCTATATAGGCAGTCATATCTGTGCACACATTGTTTGATTTCTTCTTAATGGGTATGTATTTTTTCTCTTTTTCTTGTCTTATTTCATTGGTTCAGACTTCAGTACAATGTAATGTTGAATAGAAGTGAGTAGAGTGGACATCCTTGTTTTGTTACTGATGTTGATTAAAAGTATTCAGTCCTTCATTATTAAGTATAATATTAGCTGTAAATTTTGTAAACACTTTATCAGGTTCAGGAAATTTCCTTTCATAATGGATTATATTTGCTAATATTTTGGTAAGACTTCTTTCATCGGTGTCCATGGGGGATATTGGTCTGTACTTTTCTTGCATTGTTCTTTTCTGGTTTAGTATGAGAGTAATGCTAGTCTTGTAAAATAGATTGGGAAGTGTTTAGTTTTCTGTTTTCTGGAAGGATTTGTGTAACAAAGTTGGTATTCATTATTACACAGATGTTTGACAGAATTCTTCAGTGAACCCATCTGGGTGTTAAGATTTCCCTGTGGGAAAGTTTAAAAGTATAACTTCTATTACTTAACTAGATATGGGGCTTTTTAGGTTATCTATTTCTTTTTGAGTGAGCTTTGATAGTTTGTTTTCCTAAGAGTTTGTCAGTTTCACATAAGATTTCAAATTTATTAGTATAAAAATTTTCACAGTATTATTCTATTCTCGTAAGGCTTATAGGCTGTCTAATGATCCTTTCTCTTTCATTCTTGCTATCAGTAATTTCTGTCTCTTTCTACTCTTAATCACTCTGCCTAGAGAGTTATCCATTTTCTTAGCTTTTCAAAGAACTGGTATTTAGTTTCATTGATTATCGTTATTTTCAGTTTCCTTGATTTCTCATTTTATACTTACAATTTTCTTTCTTTTGCTTGCTTTGGGTTTACTTTGCTCTTCTTTACTAGTTTCTCAAGGTAGGATTTTGCATTACTGTTTTGAGACTTATCTTTTCTAAAGTAAGCATTTAATAAATTTTCCTCTAAGCCTTGCAATAACTCTGACTCACAGACTTCAATGTTGTATTTTCATTTTCATTCAATTCAAAATATTTTCTAATTTCCCTTTTATTTCTTGACTCAAGGGTTATTTAGAGGTATGGTGTTTAATTTTCAAACATTTGTGGATTTTCCAGATATCCTTCTTTTCTTGATTTCTACTTGAATTCTGACAGATTTAGAGAAAATAGTTTGTATGATTTCAATCCTTTTGGCTTTTGTGAGGTTTATTTTATGGCCCAGAATATAAGATCTCTTTTTGGTGAGTGTTTCCTATACATGTGACGTGTATTCTGTTGTCACTGAACGGATTGTTTTACAAACGTTAGTTAGGTTAAATTGATTGGTCATCTTGAGTGAAATTTGGATGATATGTTGGATTTAGCCGGAGGAGGTGGGGGTAGGTACAGAAGTGTGATATAACAGAGCATAATCTGACTCATTCATTTCTAGTTGAGGAAACTAGGGTCCAGAGTGATGATGCGGCTTAGGTATTATTATCTTTAAACTGTCTTTTTGAAAATAAGAAAATAATATTAATCTTGTATGTTTTTTTCTAGGACTTTGTGTGTGTGTGTTTTAACGTTTATTTATTCTTTTGAGAGAAAGAGCACGAGCAGGGGAGGGGCAGAGAGAAAGGGAGACACAGAACTCAAAGCAGGCTCCAGGCCCTGAGCTGTCAGCATAGAACCTGACGTGGGGCTCAAACTGACGGACCGAGAGATCCTGAGCCAAAGTCAGACAATCAACTGAGCCACCCAGGCACCTCAGGACTTTATGTTTTTTAAAGCACTCTTATGGATAGGATTGTGTTTTCTTTGAGATCAGAGAATATACAGTATGTCTCTGGATCCCTTGTGTTTTAGAACTAGCCTTTCCATAGCAATCTCAAGAAGTATTTGTGGAAAATATATGTGAATGATGATGCCTGTTATCTCATGTGATGATTTTGTGAGCCCTTTGACTAAAGCAAGAAGCTGTCAATAGATTCTCTGGTCTTAGGATAAGTGATTTGTTTTCTGCTGGCTTGTTAGATTAGTCAGCCTGTTTTTCAGCATTGAAGTAGGTCCCGTTTTAACTGTCATGCTCCAATCGTATTAAAACTTAATTGGAATGAGAAGAACTGATAGGGTGTTTTTCTTCTTTTATAGATTCATGCCCGCAACCAGAATGAAATAATTTTTGGGCTGAACGATGGCTACTATGGTGCTCCATTTGAACACAAGGTAAGAGGGTTTTCTTAATTCTGTGAGTTTTGTTTAGTCCAGCTGTGCCTTGACACATAGTGTAAAAAGCACTGTGTAAATAGAAGCTTGTTTTAAGTATCATCATAAGTTTGTTTAGTGTGGCTTAAGGTAAAATGCTTTCTAAAGTGGAAACTTGTTTTGTAACCACCCCAATTCATCTTTTCTAAATCTAGATTATTGACTTTCCTAAAAGAAGATCTGGGCTGTTTGCTCTTATTCTACATAATTCTTTGGAGGGTCAAAACAGAATGGTGACTTTTGATGAAGTGCAATACGATTTTATTACGGATTAGTCAGTTCGGTCTCACTACCAGGAGTGTGTTTGGAAACTATTGGACACACCAGAAAATCTTAGGGATTAGTTTGAAAAATTGTTTTTGGTGTCAGTTATTTGGGTCTTGCAGATGACACAGGTGAATTAGAGCAGAATATAAGTAATTTGAAGAGCACCTTAGGTAGAGGTGCCCTTTTTAATGTTTGGGGACTATGGAGAACCAGAGAGGAACACTGTTGTAGCTTGAAGTTGGAGCGGATGGAAGTTGGTGAATAAGGCTAGATGGCTTGAAGAGATGTTTTCTAGATGGATTTAACTGCCAGAACGGCAGTTAGGGGAGCAGGGGGAATAAGAGGCTGTTGGGTCAGCTCCTTCTCCAATAAGCTGGAAACCTTCAGTTCTCAGTTTAGGAGTTTTGCCTTTAACATAGACATGTAAGACCGTCTTTGCCTAAATTTCCTTTTGTCAGCTCCTTTTGTTTTGGGGAGGATGCTGACAGCTACCTGGATGAGTGTAATCTGGTGGTTAAGAATACAGGTTTTGGAGTCAGATTGATGTGAGTTTAATGCCTAGTTTAACTTACCTACGAGAGAGATCTTGGGCAAATTGAGTCACCTCTGAGTTTATTTTCTCCTCTGTAAATGGAGGTAACAATTTCTACCTCATCATAAATTGTTTGGGGGATGAAAGGTGGTCGTGAACATTATGAGCCTGGCACATGAATAGAATTCAATAATAAATGGAAACTACCCACTAGGTGCTAAACTCTATCATATGATAAGGGAGATTACCTCTCTAATCCTATCGTGTTAACATTGTGTCCCTTGCCCAGTACCTGGGGTATAGTATAGTAGGTGCTCAGTAGAAATTTGTTAATGAATGTAGGTGAATGCATGTTGTATTTAGGACTATCAGCAATAATGGGGCGGGGGGCGGGGGGGGGAGTGGGGTGGTGGTGGTGGTGGTATTATTTCTGTCTCCTATCCTACTTTACCCTGACCCCCGACTCCTGGAATTTTATTTTTATGTGACTCATACTGTCAAAATAATTCTAACTGCTATATTATTGACAAAGTGCAAAAAAGCAGTAGAATTGTAAGAATTCTCTCGGACTAAAAGCTATAGCAGCAATATCTTCAGAGTCCAGTAGATGGCAGTGCTTTCTCATTGTAATGGGGGGAAAAACAGAGCAGGAGTGGAATCCAGTAAAAAGGACCAAATCTTTTTGGAATGAAATTCTCAGGAGATGAAAATAGCAATTTGGTGATTAATTTCACAAACACAGTCACATGACTTGATCACCTGACGTACATAGTCAAGCCTAGATTGAAGATTTAGGGACAATAGCAAGTTTCAGGGTCTGTTTTGAGACCTGTACAAATGAAAAGTCCTAATTTTATATTTTTCAAGACATGATAGTTTTGAAAAGTAGAAAACCTGAATTCTAATCCCAGTTAAGAGACCTCCGTTTAGTTCACTTCATAGAACTGAGAAAGTAAAAAGGTGGCTATTTCCTCTTGCTAGTCAAATTAATGGACACTAACTTGTTTCCAAAGCACGTCCCACACAATACATAAGCAGAATGTTCAGAAGTAGGGATTAAGGGTCCCAAATAGCCTATGTTTTAACAACAGGGAAAGGGATATGGTATAATTTTGTCCAGGTCTTTCAGTACATCATCAAGCAAAAGTTGGAAAACTATAAAAATAGCTTATTTCTACACATACTTTAGTCAACTTTCCTTGTGCTGTGCTCCCCCCCCCCCCCCCCCCATTACAACATACAAGAAACAAAGAGCGAATAAACCTTCAGGGGCTGTTTCCAACAGCTGCCTGCTTTGTTATAAAACATCTAGGTATCTGAGCGCAGTTTAAATGCAGGGGAAAAGTGCTCTCCTAGTAACAGCGTTGCACCAGGTATTTATAGAGCTTTTGAAAACTACCATTGCTAGTTTTCATTTAAGGAGTACCTATTATATGTCAGACACTATACTAGCTATCATACTTGTTTTTATTTAATCTTGGGTAATAACTCCATGAGGTAGTTATTACTCATTTTATACGTAAAGTACCCTAGAAGAAAACATGAAACTACTAACCCAAGACTATATAAGTAGGAAGCGGCAGAACAGTGGTTTTCTTTTAACCACGAGGCTACCTGGCATCTCTACATCTTCCCACTATGTATAGCATGTTAAAATACCAGGGCTCTCTGTCTTTACATTTAACCAGAGGTATCCGCTATGTGCATTGTGAGAGTCAAATGAGCGGGTACATGGGAAAGTGCTCTGGATGGTATGAAGTGCATTATTGTGTAGGCTTTGTATGTTTATTATTGTTGAGTGGGCATGTGATGCCCATGAGGCCATCAACCCGCTGAAGTCTATAAAAGGTCCACATATTAGTCACTATATTTGGCTTCTCTTGAGTCTTTTTTTCCCCTTTTCCCGTGGATCAAATGAACTTTTGACAGATGTTTGGAAAATCATCTTATCCTGTAATTCATATTTATAAATCCTGCTGCTGCAGTGTGGTCCCCATTCTCTCTCTTCACCGAAGCCAGAAAATAATCTGGGAAAATGCCATATTTCCTGTTACGCATTTGGAGGATCTTGTCTTCTTAGCACAATTTTTGAGCTTTTCAGTATTTTAATACTGGAAAATTCAAAGCCAGGCATGGTTCTTTGTATAGATGTTTTAGATTCTTGAAAAGTAAACAGAAACAGAACTCCAGACTTGTCCTCGCTGGGGGGATTCAGAGAGTTTAAAATTTGGTTTTGTTTAAAATTTTGAAAACTTGTTTTTACTCTTCTCTCTTGGATTTGTAGTGAGGGCATTCTTGACCTTTTATCCCCCCCTCTGATCGTCAGTTTCAGTTTAAACTGTTCTATAAAGCTGGGAATCCTTTTTTTCCCCCTCTCCCTCTCTCAGCTAATGCTCTTTAACAGGATTCCACTGCTGCCTTCTCTAGTCCCGTAACAGTTACGGTAATTTGTGTGTGCATCTTTTCTCCTCTTCGGGCATAAGCTCCTTTTGACTGAAGTTGTGTTTTACTCACTTTTTTTAGTCTCAGGACTTAGTGTAGACTTTGCTTGGTAAATATTTTTCTGTGAGTGTACAAAGTCTCCTAGGATCATATGGTTCCTATCCCTTGTCTGAAATATACTCCTGGGTTACATCAGCAGCGCACTTTCAGTCCTCTTGTCATGAAGTAGCATTAATAGCATTTAGTCCACTTCATATGTGGAGTGTGGACTATGACTGTAATGCTTTTTTGAGGGTTGTTTAAGCCACTAAAATAAGAACAAGAATCTCTTTACCCTATTGATGCGAAGGGATTGATTTTAGTTTCAGGATCTGTATACCTTTGCTTAACAGTACTCTTCTTATTTCTCATTACTTCTCGTATTTTGAGGGACCACATCCTCTGTGGTCTCAAACCTTAGACCAGATCCGGGGGAGTACATATATTCAGTTCTGGTTTAGTGTCTCAGAAGAGGTCTTGCCTTTCCTTTTTTTTTTTTAATTTTTTTTTATTTTTTAAAAATGTTTATTTTTGAGACAGAGAGAGACAGAGCATGCGTGGAGGAGGGGGAGAGAGAGAGAGAGAGAGAGAGAGAGAGAGAGACACAGAATCCGGAGCAGGCTCCAGGCTCTGAGCTGTCAGCACAGAGCCCGACGTGGGGCTCGAACTCACAAACCGTGAGATCATGACCTGAGCCAAAGTCGGACGCTCAAGCTCCACTGACTGAGCCGCCCTGGCGCCCCATTGCCTTTCCTTCTTAAAAGCTCAGCTTCTGGGCTTCGTCAGAGCCCAGAGGTAGAAGGTACCCGAGGCTTGAAGGTGCTTGACAGAGATACTTGCACAATTTTTGTCAGTTTAAGCTTGGCTGACAATTAAAAGCGTATTAATGTCCAAATGAACATAAACACATAGGAACACAGGCTGTCTGTTGATTCATCAGGTAGCTATTTTAAGAGAGGTTGTACAAATAAATACTATATTTTGCAAATACCCGTTGCATCTGAAAATACGCTCAAGTAGCAGAATGAGCCATTGCTTTTTTTCCCCCTTGCCAATCATAATTTCTTATTCTAACTAAGTAAGCAGAAAAAGGACTATGTGCAAAGCTCACAGTTTTAAGAATAACATATAGAATGCTGTTGGTTCTGCTGGGGAAGGCTTTTGGTGGAGGCCTTTAAGTTATTGTCCTCAGGCTTCCACTTGGGCCTTTTGTCATCTTATGAACATGTCGTATTTGGATTCAGATCCTCTCAAGCCCACATCTCCAGTCTGTGTTTCCATAAATCTAGCCTTGTGTCAAATGGCTTGGATGTGTCAGAGACACATACACTCTACAAGTCCCAAACTGACTCAGTTCCTCTCCCCATCTTGAGAAACTTCTGTTGTGTTCCTTGGTTCCTTGGTTTGGTGAGTGGTACCACTCTCCATGTACTGTCTCAAGTCAGAACAGGGGAGTCATCCTGGTCCCCCTCTCTCTTTTTTGAATCACTACTGATGGTGTCTGCTAAATAACTACATTCCTGCTACTTGGATTACAGCCAGATTTATCTTTCTAAAATGCTGGTCATGTCCCTCTCTTATTTCAATCATTTTAGAGTAATTAGTGGCTTAAAAGGTCTCGCTGTGTGAAATGGTTCCTGATTTTTAAGCACCCCACCCATAGCTTAGAACCCATCGCCACAGAAAGGTTTTCTGTGTTATACCCCTAAGTCCGGTTTGGATACCTCTCTTTATGCTCCTATAGCACCTTGCATTTCAGTTTCCTCATCAGTGACCCTTACCTGGTTGTTTTCTGATTGCCCATTTGCTCATCTCTCTTTCTTACTAGACTGTAGAGCACGTAAGGGCAGGGGCAGTGTCTGTCTTCATTACTCATTTATCCTTAGTGGTTAGCCTGGGATTTAGTAGTAATCCAGTAAATATTTGTTATGAATGAGGCTTCTGTAGTGGCAGATCGTTATACGTTCTAAGGGGGTACACTGGTTGCTTGTCGTCATTTGTATGGCTTGTCACTCACAATTCTATTTCTCTATGTTTAAATAGTTTCGGACCATTTTTGCATAGATACCTGCTATTTGCAAATTATCATACTTAAAACAGAACTCTTCATTATTCTCTCCAGGTTTGCTTTCCTTTCCAATTTTCCACATCTTTATTAACTATTTTCCCATTTGTGCAATCCTCAAGTATGGCAGTTTTTTGTTTTTTTTTTTAATCTACTGTATTCCGTTGGCCACTAGACTCTTTTGAGTCCTTTGAAATAACTCCTGTCCGTGGCTGCTTTTCCAGCTCCATTGCCATGCATGATCCAAGCTCAGACTGGCACCGCCATAAGGCTGGGTTACTGTAGTAGTTCCCCGGTGACCTCTGACCTCTGGTCTCTTTATATCCACTCGGCCTTATTCACCACTGCCTGATTAATCTTCCTAAGGCATGCTTTCATTTTTTATTCCTTTGCTTAAAGGCTTTATAGAGTGACTTCTCATTGTCTGCTAGATGTTTCTAAACCTCTGACCTGCTTTCCGTCTCTCCGTCAGCCCAGATCCAGTCAGTGGTATGGATAGTGCTTTTAGTTCTATCTGTGCTTTTATCTTCTCTCTCTTATGGTTTGAGCTCTCATATGTGTGGATTGGGCCTCGTAACTGGGGTTTGGACATTATGCCTTCTCCAGCGCATCATATTTGTCATTACCAGAGTAACCTTCCTTAAACGCACCTCTGATCATTGTGCTACACTGTCAGAAACCTTTCCTGAGTCCTTACTGCCTGGAGACTGTCTTCACTTTTTAGCATGGCATTCAAGGCTTTCTCTGCTCTGACCCTCCCAACCTACTTATTTAGCCCTGTTTCCCACTATTTTCCTCTCCGGGGTTCCAAGTAATTTCCACATCATTGAAGCTGAACAAATTGGACCACTACTTAATTTTCTCGGAATGCAGCTTATGTTTTCCCACTGTCATGCTTTGGCTAAAGGTGTTCAGTCTGTGTGGGACTTTCCTTCACTGCCATTCAGCTTTTTAATACTTCTTAATCTATCTCAATTACTGCCGCCCCTGCAGCCTTTGATGTTTCTGCTCCTACTAGATGGAATCTTTACTACATCAGAGCTCCTGTAGCTATTTCTTGTTTAACCTTTCCTCTGGCACCTTTGCAGTTTTTACTTCGCTTAGAACCTTAACTGGGTTGTATACGTCATAGTGTACTGGCTTATCTCCTTTTATAAGGATGGTCGTGATCGCCTGACACCCTGCATTAGGTGTGCAGTAAACGCCGAAATAAATAAGTGTGTGTATAATACACTTCATAAGCCTGTCAACTGGATTATTTCGGTATAACTTAGAATTCTAATAGAGTTCAGGATAGTCTTGGGACTGTAGTAGCTACTAAAAACTGTCAGAAGGTACAGTAACATACTTTAAAAGGTAACTTATCCAATGATCCACTGTAGAAGTAAGCAAACTACAGTCTGGCACATGGTTTTGTATGGCCTCTGAGCTGAGAGAGGTTTTTACATTTGTGAAGAATTCGAAGGAGAAAACAAAGAATATGCCATAGAGATGACATGGAGCTTGCAACGCCTAAAATATTTACTATCTGGCCGTTGACAAAGTTTGTTGACCACGGATCTAGAAACACACCCGATCATCTGCCTGGAATTACTCCTGCTCGCTGGCTATGTGACATTAATCATCCATTTTCTTGAACAATTTAATAGGCAGGCCCTCACCCAGACTGGTGCCTGTTCCCTTCCTTGAAGAAGCTTTGTTAGGCCTGGCTTCAGAAGAATTTTGAGTGACATGTAAATCTCCTCTGGGCTCTTTGGCACTTGGCAGTATCTCACACAGATAACCAGATACAAACGAGCCATTTCTTTCCATTATAATCCTTCATCAGAGGTCTGTGAGGATCGCACATCTGGTGAAGTTAGATGTCATTCAGAACAAGGCTCTTAGCATATTTTAAGAATGTTAATTGCTAAGTGGTGGCTGAAGCAGAAGGGTTTAATAGTGTCCTTAAGTTGCCTTAAATGTACATCGACCCAGAATTTTAGAACTGGAAAGGTCTTAGAGATCAAGTGTAGCATGGTCGTTAGGAAAATGGGCTGTGGAGCCAGACTGCATGGCTCTTCTACTTAATCCTCTTTGCGTCTCAGTTTCCTCACCTTTAAAGTGGGGATAATAATAGTTCCTGTTTCACGGGGTTGTGTGAAAAATATGTTAATGCCTAACATATTCACATTTAAATTATTAATATTAGCTTGGAAAACAGTACTGCCTGACATACTGTAAATGCTCATAAATGTTACTCTTAGGTGTATTGCTGTCATTTTTTATTGTTGTTTTTATTGCTAGTAGTTTCATTTCATTTTATAATTAAGGAAACTGAGGACTAGAGGAATTAAATTGTTTTCCTCACTTCCATGATAAGCAGTGTGGCTTAAAACCCAGGATCCTTGCTTTCATATGAATGCTCCTTTCCTGCTATAGTGAATTGCTTTTAGTTGTAGGTTAGTGGGTGTGGATGATTTTTTATGAGAAAAAAATGTGTCTGGCCGCTTTCACTTAGCCTTATGGCTTTTGAGGGGCATCGATGTGTAGCATGTGTTAATACTTCTCTCGTTTCAATGGCTAAGAAATATCCTTATATATATATATATATATATATATATATATATATATATACATACACACACACACACACCCCATTTGTTTATTCATCCACTGATGGATATTTTGGTTGTTTCTACCTTTTGGTTATTGTGAACACTTTGCTATGAACATTTGTATACAAGTATTTGAGGACCTGTTTTCATTTCTTTTAGGTATGTACCTAGGAGTGGACTGGCTAGGTTATAGGGTAATTCTGTGTTTGACTTTTTGAGGAACTGCTAAACTTTTTTATAGTGTCCAACGTTTTACATTCCCAGTGGCAATATGGCAATATAGGAGGGCTCTAATTTCTCCACATCCTTGCCCACGCTTCTTTTCTTTCTTAAGTTTATTTATTTGTTTTGAGAGAGAGAGAGAGAGAGAACATGCACATATGTAAGCAGAGTAAAGGTAGATAGGGAGAGAGAAGGAGAGAGAATCCCAAGCAGGCTCTGTGCTATCAGCTATCAGTGCGGAGCCAGACGTGGGACTTGAGCTCATGAACCATGAGATCACAACCTGAACCGAAATCAAGAGTCGGATGCTTAACCGACAGCCACCAAGGGGCCTCTTTTTTTTAATTGAAAAATTTTGGGGTGTTTGGCTGGCTCCGTTGGTAGAGCACATGACTCTTGATCTTGGGTTTAGTGCCCCCTTTGGAAGTGAAATTACTTAAAAAAATTTTTTTTTAACTTTGCTTGTTTATTTGTTGGTTTGTTTTCACTTATGTTAGTGGGTATGAAGTAGTATCTCATTGTGGTTTTGATTCCCCTTAAGTGACTAATAACGTTGAACATCTTTTCATGTTCTTGGTGGCTATTTGTATACCTTTTTTGGAGAAATGTCTCTAAGTCCTTTAGCCATTTTTTAATTGGATTGTGGGTCTTTCTATTGAGTTGTTAAGAGTTCTTTATGTATCTTGGATGTGAGACCCTTATCAGATATGATTTGCAGATATTTTCTCCCATTTTGTGGGTTGTTTTCTACTTTTCTTATAGTGTCCTTTGATGCACAAAGTTGCTAATTTTGATGAAGCTCAATTTATCTATTACTGCATTTGTTAGTTATGCGTTTGGTGTCATACGTAAGAATAATCCATTGTCAAATCTAAGGTTATGTAGATGTACCCTGTGTTGTCTTCTAATAGTTTAATGGTTTTAGCTCTTACAATTAGGTCTTTGATCTATTTTGAGTTAATTTTTATATATGATGTTAACGATGGGTCCAAGTCATCCTCTTTGCACGTGGCTATCCAGTTGTTTCAGCGCCAAAAGACTATTCTTTTTCCAGTGAGGCTTGGCACTTTGTCCTTTGTCTAAAATCAGTTGACCACAGCTGTTTGAAGTGATTTATGGATTCTCAGTTCTGTTCCTTTGGTCTTTTTATGTCTACCTTTATGCCAGTGCCACACTATTTTGGTAGTGAGGGTAGTTGCTTTGTACCATGTCTTAAAATTGGGAAGTGTGAGTCCTGTAACTTGGTGTATCACATTGATTTTCATTTATTGAACCATCCTTACATACCTTAGATAAATCTCACTTGTTCCTGGTATATAATCCTTTTCGAAAAAAAGTATTTTTAAATTGTGGTGGGATGTACATAATACTAAATTTACCATATTAACCATTTTAAATGTATAGTTTAGTGGCATTAAGAATGTTCACATTGTTGTGCAACCATCAATCTCCAGAACTCTTTTCATCTTGTAAAACGGAAAAATTACCCGTTAAGCAGTAACTCCCCATCTCTCCCTCCTCCAAGCCCCTGGCACGCACCCATCTACTTTCTGTTTCTGTGAATTTGACTACCGTAAATATCTATTAATGGAATCATACAGTCATTGGCTTATTTTACTGGAAACATAAATCACCTCAAGGGTCATCTATATTATAGCATGAGTCAAAATTTCTTTCCTTTTTAAGGCTAAATAATATTCCATTGTATGAATGTACCATGTTTTGTTTATCCATTCATCTGTTGATAGACATTTGAGTTGCTTGCACTCCTTCACTATTGTGAATAATGCTCCTCTGACTGTGGATGTACAAATACCTTTTTGAGTCTTTGCTTTCAGTTCTCTTGGGTATATATCCAGAAGTGGAATTGTTGGCTAAATGGTTTAAGTTTTTTAATATATGGGTGGATTAGCTTTGTGAGTAGTTTGTTGAAATTTTTTCCATCTATATTCATTCATCAGGGATATTAATCTATAATTTTCTTGTGATGTTGTTATCTGGCTTTGGTATCAGGATAGTACTGACCTCATGGAATGAGGTAAAAAGTATTTCCTCCTCTTTCATTTTTTGGAAGACTTTGAGAAGGGTTGGTGTTCTTTTTTATTAAAAATTTTTTTTTCAGTTTTATTTATTTTTGAAAAAGCGGGAGAGTGTGAGCACACACGAGCAGTGGGAGGGGCAGGAAGAGAATCACAAGTAGGCTCTGCTATCAGCACAGAGCCCAATGCAGGGCTTAGTCCCATGAACTACAGGACCATGACCTGAGCTGACATCAAGAGTTGGACACTCAATTGACTGAGCCACCCAGGTTGCTCCAGTGTTATTTTTTCTTTAAATGACTGGTAGAATTCACCAGTCAAATCATGTGGTCCTGGGCTTTTCTTTGCTGGGAGTTCTATGATTCCTGATCATAACTTCTTTAATTGTGTTATGACTTCATTAAATTAACATTTATTAGGTGGAGCACAAGGTGCTTGTTGGTGAGCCATGGTTTGGTAACAGATCACAAGAGATTTTGAAACAGAAAAGTTTTTTACTCACAGGTCCTAGAGGAATTACAGGACATGCCGTCAGGGGCCACATCAAGAGGTCAAGGCAGAGTACAGAGAGAGGCAGAACCTGGGTTAAAGTACCTTTATTAGGTAGGGTTTGTGGGTGGAGTGCTTTGGAGTTCCTGGGCTGGGGCTAGATTTGTCCATTCAAACAAAAAGAGCAGTGTTTTTGTGAACTCCATCAAGATTTTTATCCTGATGGGTAAGGGACACTTAAAGCATACAGGCACTGGGAACCAGGAGAGACCATTGATCACAAGTCCTGTCATTAATTCATGTAAGCAAACTTACATTTACTTGTGTCTCTGTGGCCCGCTTGTTAGGACACGTGCTTCCCTTAGAGGTCTAGAGTCTGTTTAAGGTCCTTGCAAACAAAACAAGATGTGTTGACCACACAAACAAAATGACCAAACAAAATGTGTTGCTGAGGTAGCAATTCCATGGAGTAGTTTAGCTAATCAACAATTTAACAACTTGTTGTAGGTTTGTTCAGATTTTCTATTTCTTCTTGAGCTATTTTGGGGACTTTTTGTGTTTCTGCAATTTCCATTTTATCTAGGTTATCTGATTTATTGGCATACAATTGTTCACATCTTCTGTAATACTTTTTATTTCTATAAGCTTTGTAATGTTCCCATTTTCATTCCTGACTTTAGTGTGCTTTTGAGTCTTCTTTTGTTCTCTTAGTCTAAGCTTGAGGTTTGTCAATTTTGTTGATCTTTTCTTTTTTTTTTTTTTTTTTTTTAAATTTTTTTTTTTCAACGTTTATTTATTTTTGGGACAGAGAGAGACAGAGCATGAACGGGGGAGGGGCAGAGAGAGAGGGAGACACAGAATCGGAAACAGGCTCCAGGCTCCGAGCCATCAGCCCAGAGCCTGACGCGGGGCTCGAACTCAGGGACCGCGAGATCGTGACCTGGCTGAAGTCGGACGCTTAACCGACTGCGCCACCCAGGTGCCCCGATTGTTGATCTTTTCAAAGAACTAACTTTTGCTGATTTTCTCTATTGTTTTTGTATTCTCTATTTGGATCTCAGGTCTAATATTTATTATTTTTTCCCTTATTTTGGGCTTAGTTTGTTCTTTTCCTAGTTTTTTAAGGTGGAAGTTTAGGTTATCGATTTGAGCCCTTTATTACTTTTTTAAAAAAATGTAGATGTTCACCACTGTAAATTTCCCTCAGCACTTTTTCACTGTATTCTGTATATTTTGATATTTTGTATTTTCATTTTTAATCATCTCAAAGTATTTAATAATTTTCCTTGTGATTTGTTCTTTGACCCACTGGTTGTTTAAGAGTATGTTGCTTACTTTGCAGTTTGTGGATTTTCCAAATTTCCTTCTGTTATTGATTTCTAGTTTCATTCCGTTGTGGTCAGATAAGATACTTTGTATGATTTCAGTTTTTAATAATTTACTGAGACTTGTTTTGTGGCTGAACATATGGTCTAGCTTGGAGAATGTTCCATATGCACTTGAGAAGAATGTCTATATGGTTGTGTTAGGTGGAACAATCTGTATATGTCTGTTAGGTCTTCTGTTTCCTTGTTTATCTTTTGTGTGGCTGTGCTATCTGTTGTTGAAAGTGGGATGTTGACATCTCCAGCTATTTCTCACCTTAGTTTTGTCAGTTTTTGCTTCATATATTTTATTATATATTGTTAGGTACATATATGTTTATAATTACATCTTCCCGACCCTTTTTTCGTTATACAATGTCGTTGTCTCTTGTAACATTTTTTGTCTTAAAGTCTATTTGCCTGATATTAGTATAGACACTCCAGCTCTCTTTTGGTTATTGCTTACATGTAATATCTTTCTGTCCTTTTTATTATTTGTGTTTTTGTTTCTAAAGTGCAACTCCTGTTGGGGCGCCTGGGTGGCTTAATCAGTCTAGCGTCCGACTCTTGGTTTTGGCTCAAGTCATGCTCTCATGGTTCTTGGGTTCAAGGCCCGCATCAGGCTCTGCCCTGACAGTGCAGAACCTGCTTAGGATTCTCACTCCCTCCCCTCTCTCTGCCCCTCCTCCGCTCACACTTTCTCACTCAAAATAAAAATAAATAAACTTGAAAAAAAATGAAGTGCAACTCTTGTAGATATCATATTGTGGATCATTAAAACCAAATCCATTCTGCCAATCTCTGCTTTTTAATTGGAGCATTTAATACATTTACACGTAATTAATTATAGAGACAGAAGGACTTCTGATTTTCTATTTGTTTTCCTATATCTTGTTTCTCTATTCCTCCATTACTACCTTCTTTTGTGTTAGATGTTTTCTCATATAACATTTTTATTTCTTTCCAATTTCTCAGACAATGTATCTTTTAGTTATTTTCTAGTGGTTGCCCTGGGGATTACAATCAGGATTTTAATTTATGACCACATAGTTCAAATTAATACCAATTTAGTTTTAATATTACACAAAAACTTTTCTTCCAAATAGCTCTGTACCCCCACTTTTATGTTATTGTGACAAGTTACATCTTTATAATTGTTTGCCATCAAGATAGGTTTACAATTGTATCATGTATTTTTCTTTTTCTTTTTTTTTTTTTTTTTTAACATTTATTCATTTTTTGAGAGAGAGAGACAGAGCACCAACAGGGGAGGGGCAGAGAGAGAAGGAGACACAGAATCAGAAGCAGGCTCCAGGCTCTGAACTGTCAACACAGAGCACACCACAGCACTTGAACTTATGACCATGAAATCCTGACCTGAGCTGAAGTCAGATACTTAACCGACTGAGCCACCCAGGCGCCCCTATCATGTATTTTTCTAATTGATTGATTTTTAAGTGCTAAACCAATATTGCATTCTTAGAATAAATTCAGTCAATAATGACATATTATTGTTTTATTTTTATATTATCGGTTTAATTTGCTAATATTTTGCTAAGGATTTCTGTGTCTGTGTTCATGAGGGATATTGGTCTATAATTGTGTGTGTATGTGTTTTTGTCAAGTTTTAGTATCAGTAATGCTGGTCTTGTAAGTTGGAAATTGTTCTCTTTTCCTGTGTTTTATTTTATTTTATTTTAATTTTTTGTTAAGTTGGTGTTATTTCTTTTATTTATTTTGAGAAAGAGAGAGAATACATGTGAGTGAGTGAGAAAGAGAGAGAGAGAGAGAGAGAGAGAGAGAAAATTCCATGCAGGCCCCACACTCCCTGTGGAGCCTGACACAGGGCTCAAACTCATTAACTCTTGAACTGTTGAGATCATGATCTGAGCCAAAACCAAGAGTCAGACGCTTAACTGACTGAGCCACCCAGGAGCCCCAAATTGATGTTATTTCTTAAATGTTTGATAGAATTCATCAATGAAACCTTTTGTACCTAGATTTCTTTTTTTGTGGGAAGCTTTTCAATTATTTATTCACTTAAAAAATAGATACAGGATTGTTCAGATGTTTCATTTCCATTTTGGCATGTTGATTTTTTCTAGAGGGTATCTGATTCATCTGAGTTGTCAAATTTGTTAGCATAAAGGTGTTCATATTCTCCTAATAACCTTCTACTGTCTCTGGCAATGTAACTTTAAAAAAATGCTTATATTAGCATTGTAGCAAACATTTATATAGTACTTATTACGTACTTTTCACTTTACAAATACTAACTTTTTTAATTTCCACAGGAGTTGGTGAGGTAGATAATGTTATCATTTCCATGAATGAAGAATTTCTATGAATGAAGAAACAAACCAAAGTTAAACTAAGAGAGTTAAGGTGCCTTGCTCAAGATTACAGAGCTGCTGTATTAAGGGCTTAAATTATAATCCAGGTTGTCTGGGTGCAGAGTCTTTTTCTTGACTACTATTTACTTTGCATTTCTTAAGTGACAGGTACCTGTTCTGTTCTTCTTATGGAATTTTGCTGTGTTCTCTTTAGAAATCATCCTTTCTTCTACCACCTTTATTTCACTAAGTAGAAATGTTTCTGGTGTTCCTAATTAGAACTTGGAATGGCTTTTTCCTCCATAAAAACATTATATATGATGGCTACACATTACTTGAAATATTATTGTTAATACTCTTCTTCAGTCACATAATATGTTAAAAAGACTTCTGGGACTTCCCTGGGAAGTTCACGACAATCTAATGTGAAATATGACTTCTGTGGGAAAATACTAGAAGATACTTATTTTAAATTCACTTACCTTTTAAGTATGGGAATTGTACTTTTTGAAATAACAATTTGAATTTACTGAGGTGTTTCTAAATCATAATTTTTAGAAGACAGACATTAATTTTTACACATATTTTATTGTTTTACTTTCATTAATTTGTTGATTAATGTCTTTCAGGGATATTCAATTGCTCAGAAGAATATTCTTCTTCAGGTGGATCAGAACTGTGTTCGCAATTCTTATGATGTCTTCTCTTTGCTGCGGTAAGAAACTTCTCAAACTGCCTGCATTTTCTAAAGAATGTTCCTCATTTTGAGTTTGTGACATTTCTGTGTGAGGAAATGTATGGGAGCTTTAGAAGTTGTTATTCAGGCTTAGCATTTTTTTGTGAGAGCTTCATAAATTTTGTAGCTACAGTGATTTAAGTTTATCTGTTTCTCAAAGCCTTTGGAAAGCCATTTCCTTTCTCTGGACAGTGGGAGAGAATGATTGGAAGCCAGTGATCTCAAAACAGGGACATGAGCTGTTTTCCGGTTTTCTGTACTATAAAGAGCAGCAACCAGAGGTACAGAATTTAGACTTATCAAAATCTTAACAACTACAACATTACTAAAAAAAGCCCTCCAATAGCCCCAGACATGGCTTAGAGCTTTGACCTGCTGTTCATCTTAAAAGAATCATATTTGGCAAGGCACAGGAGCTTTGCATGAATCTCAGGCTCAGAGGCTCAACTAAATGCCTTAACTCTATATTTTCATAATGTCTGGGCTTAATTTTGAAAATTTTCTAAATTTGTTTTTAATTTTCAAAGTGGTAGATCATCAAGGACATTTTCCCAGGAGGCAGGCAACCAAAATAAATGCAGTTCAAAATAAAGGTAACAGTGACATTCAGCCTATGTTCACCCTACTTAGACAGATGGTTCATTGAAATTTGATTTTGGCAGCAATTTTCTAATGTTTACATAACACATCATAAATTTCAGACCATTAGACATCCTCAATATATCTACTAGAGGAAGAGTCCAGAAGGATGGTTGGACTCTTGTCCAATTGGATGATTGTTTATTTTATAAACATTATGGAATGGGCCTTTCCTTTGCAAATCTTGAATCTTATTATACATGATGATAAAGTTTGGTCACATGCCTGTGTAAATTGCTCTTAAGAGACCATGATTTCAACTATAGTGACCACAGACATTTGATGACTTTTGATTCTTATCTGGAAAGTACTTCCCCTTTGACTTCTTAGGATATGTAAGAGAATGGACAGGATTGGTAACTGGATGGAAAGCAGGAGGTGTCAAAATATATATAACTCATAGTTTTGAGCCTATTCGGTTTGGGAGTACATTGAGTTTCAAGTATTAAAAAGAAGAATATACAGAAATAGTTTGAAATTTGGGTAAGCCACTGATATTTCTTGACCTGCCTTTCTCAGTGAAATGAGGGTATGGATATTACTATTTTAAAGATACTTTCCAAGTGTGAGATGGTGTGATCTTATTAGAGAAATCCAGAGAATTAAAAGAAAAAGAACTATGAAGTCTGTGAAAAGAGGAGGATTTGGGCAAGGCAGCATCATAGAAACTAAGAGAATAGAGATTCAGGCAGTATTGAACGCTCTCTAATGGGATAGGAAAATAAGAACTGAAGAAATACTGTAGGGTCTTGGGAAGCAGCATGGTTTAACAGAGAATGCTTTGGTTAATTTGACCCTGACTTTAGTTATCCCTGGTTTATCTGAATTCATTTAACTTCTCGGATTCTTCTAAAAGGTGGGAAGCAGTAATGTTATAAATTTGTGTAATGTATACGCATTCCCACAGTTATTCTCTTACTGTCTTAGAAGCTTTTTGTGTTCAGACATCAGGGATCAGCCCTTGTCTTCAGTGTAGAAGCTGAGGCCAAGAGGTGTTAAATGATTAATCTGAGAGCACGCAGCAAGTAAGAGCTAGACTGGAAGTTGGTGTGAAGGTTTTCCGGCAAGCAAGTTTTGCAGATCCTTTTCAGAGTCTTACCTTTCTAGATTGGTGGTTGTTCAGGTTGTTATAAGGTGCACATAGCATAATGACAGGGAAAATTTTTTGAAAATCACAGAGCCCTCCATGAATTCAAAATCATCAGATGCATTTGGTAGTTAGTTGCTCATTTATTTAACATTGATTCTTGCAATGATAATATGTCTTAGGGGTTTCATTTCTAAGATGCTTTCCATATTCCTCAGGGGTGTCAGCAGTTTGAAATGCCTTCTTAGCAGTGGCCTTCTCATTACCACTGTGTAAATCATTTATAGCTGGTAACATAGATGTATTCTTTTGAATCAGGTCAAGCGCCTATGTATCAACCAAATTACCTGAGCCCGGAGAGTTACTCTGGAACTAGAAACTTTACATTGTACTTGTCAACATTAAGGAGTAAGATGGAACTTTTTCTGATAATTCTCTTAGACATTAGTAAAGAGTAAACATCATTTATCTGCTAAATTAAAACTTCTTTTTTTCTCATAGTTCTTGCCATGATTTGTGTAGAGTGCTTTCTGGGAAATTTAATTTTGTGCTGATTAGCTTTGTTCAGTTTCCCTTCTTTTACTCAGTCAACATTGGTGATGGAGTAATTTTTAGAAGTAATATGTTTTTCTTTCCCTGATGCCTTTTTTTGGTGTATGAAATTGTTACTTCTTGATCGGTAATTTTATGTGAAAACACAGAGTCTGAATTCTTTAATATCACTTAACTTCACAAAATTCTCAGTGTCATTTGGTGTCAGGACTAAACCCAGATCTCTTGATTCTGTTTTTTGAGAGTATATTCTAGTTAATGATTTTCATTATGTTGCTGTGCCACTAGGATGCCTATATTCCTTCCAGTTTTTAAATGTGAATGCCTCGGAAAAATAGGAAATCTTGACTAAGGCAAGGATTTTGCAGCATCTACGACCAGAGCATTAGAACCCCACGTCAGATGTGTTGTGACATTTCGTAGGAAGACAGTGACCTGAGGTTTTATTCAGAGTTTTCCTCCCGTACTTAAAAACGTAGGCTAATTTCAGTGTTACCAAAGTAATAGCAGCTCTTTCCAAATTTACATGCAGTGTGTGTGATGGAAATTAAATTTGTGCTTCTCTAACCCTTGGAAATGCCTGGATTAAGTGTTCCACTTACTTAGGAGCCACTTTACACGTTACATTCGATACCTTAAATTAGGATGTTCACCACAAGGTGTCAATGTTGCTCTTTGGCACTTGAAATTTCATTTATTTTATGGTTTTGAACTGAGACAAGTTGGATTATAAAGTACAAGTGAGCATTTATTTTTAGAAGTTAACTTTTTTTCCTCTATTATTCCTTCTAGGTTAAAGAGTTCCTAGGCTTGTTGGATAACTTTCTTCTCTTCGTTCTGTTGATTTTTCAAATCCTGTTGGTGATACGGAGTTATTGAAAGGTTAGAAGGAGAAGGAGTGATGTGGTTGGTGTGCAATTGAGATCTCTAGCTGTGGGGACAATGTGGGATCAGCGGGATGAGGCTGGAAGCGGGAGACAGCTGTAATCCGGTGTGTTCTCTGAGACTGAAAGATTACTTTTGATTTTTAAAAACTCTTTTTTTTTTTTTTTTTTTTTTTGTTCCTTTCATGCTTCCTCAAAAAAGGTAGCTCTACTGTAGTGAGATAATCTTGGTGTTCTTCTAGTAGTTTTTATTGGCCCTCCCTCTTCTTGACATGACCTGCTTTTGCCAGTTTAAGAAGTGGAAGTATGGTGAAGGCTCATGGGCCCTCCACCTTCGTTCCAGTCCTAACAGTGTCGTAGGCCCATAACTGGATGCAAACCTTTGGGCAGATTACTTCGGCATGCCTCACACCACTTGTGTAAAATGGCAATATTTTTCTCATAGGGATATCATGAGAGTTAAATAAGGTAAAAGACGTAAAAGGTCCTAAGACAGTACTGACATAGAGTAGACATTCAATACAGAATAGTGTTCATTTTCCCCTTTCCTTCCCCCATCTTGGAATTCGCTTTCTTCTCAGTGCCAGTGCTCTGTTTTTATATTAGCATTAACTTTTTCAATCTTCAACATAATTTCTCTTTCTTTTCTTGCCATTCTAATGTCTACCACCCAACCTCTGCTTTTAGAGTTCCTTTTATAAATCCTGAACAATCACAATAAAATTATTTAACGGGTTTATGTCTTTTCTCCCCAGCAACATTGAAAACTTCTTAAAGGAAGGGATTATTACATATGGCTATATTTTGTTCTCTCTGTCGGTCTTACTGACAATTCATGGTTATGTTGGAGTTCCCATGGATGCTGTTGTGACCCTGGAGACTTAGGTCCTGTGGATCCTATGGCTCTTCTGCTTTATTCTTTCTCCCTGAGTGCTCTCTTCCCTGGCTACAGCTGCACCCAGCACACCCTCATGTTAGTAACTCTCAAATCTGTACCTCTAGTTTCTTCCCCTCTTTTGGATTTCTGGTCTGTATTTTCTAGTGACCCTTAGACATTTATACTTTCATGTTCTGTAGGAATCTCAGCCCTAACGTGTCCAGAGCTACACTCATTGGTGTAATACTTCTCTTCCTTTTCTTTTTCCTGGATGTCTGATGTCCTATATATCATCATCTCAGGCACCCAAGGGAACATACCCCTCTTTATTCCCATCTCTATTTTCTGGGACTGTTTCCTGACCTCCCAACTAGTCTCCCTACTACCAGTTTTTCCTGCATGCAGTTGGCTGCTATTATTTATTGAACAGTTACTTTCTGCCAGGAACTTTTCTCAGTGCTTAGCATTAATCAACTCTCTTAATTTTGCAGCAACTCTCTGTGTTGAGATCTGTTTCTATACCTATTTAACAGATGAGGAAATTGAGGCACAGAGTAGTTTAGTAGCTTGTCCAAGGTCACACAAGTAGTTCCTATTAGCCTGTATTCAGATCCAGAAACTCTAGTTCCTGAGCCCATATTCTTAATCAGTATATTTTACTCCTTTCTAATCTTTTATATTGATTTGGTACAATTTATGTGCCACATTGCTGCCAGAGTATCCTTTAAAAGAAAATACCGGTTTTGCTACTCATTGGGCCTCGAAATCTTTGAGCCATCACATACAGGATATAGTCCACAGTTGTTGTTGTTGTTGTTGTTCTTCTTCTTCTTCCTCTTCTTTTTAAAGTGTCTTTATTTATTTTGAGGGGGAGAAGGGGCAGAGAGAGAGAGGGAGAGAGAATCCCAAGCAAGCTCCACGCTGAGTGCAGAGCCCAGTGGAATCCAGTGTGGGGTGTGATCTCACAACTGTGCGATCATGACCTGAGCTAAAATCAAGAGTCCGATGCTTAATTAACTAAGCCACCCAGGTGCCCCAGAAGTCCATACTTCTTAATGTGGTATTCAGAGGATGTTGCTCCTTTTTTTTTTTTTTTTTTAAGTAATCTCTACCCAACGTGGGGCTTGAACTCACAACCTCCAGATCAAGACTCGCATATTCCACTGACTGAGCCAGCCAGGCGCCCCTCAAAGGACATTGTTTTGAACACTCTGTAGGGACTAGTATCCTTCTTTCAAGTCCTCCTACCACTGCCTGTGCAATTAATAGCTAGCATTTATTGAGTACTTACTGTGTTATAATTATTCATTGTCTGATTCTCTCTCCTGTTAGCACCCCCAAACTGAGGGATCCTTTAGGCAGGATCTCTTGTTTTATTGGTCCCTGCATAAGCCCTATCACAATGTATCTCTTAAGCAGACAATAAAAGCTGTTTTGATCAAATTGAACTATTTTTCAGGTTACAGGGGTTTTTATTGTTTTAGTGATTGGTTTTGGCTTGCATCTGGCAAAATGAGAGTTGTAAAAAAATCCTAGGCCATTATCTAAAAAGTGTTGAAAATGTAATCAGATCTGTGAACCTTCAGCTGCCTCTTTTCTTTCTGCCACTGCCCTCCACAAAACATCTGGTGAGATTTCAGGATTTTGGGACTTTTAATCTTACTCTCCTTGTATGGATTTTTCTGGAAGACCTTTTTCTGGCTGTCTGGAGGTAAATTGTTACTCCCCTCCCTTTCCCTGCTTTGATAGAAAATACTTTCTCCTATAGAATTTCAATTTTAAAAGGGAGATGCTTACATCAAATGCATTATTCTTCGGGTAATGTTTAGAAAACAGATGGGATGAGGTGTATAAGGGCATTACCCTGTCTATAATCTTTAAATATTGGATATGATAACCAGCTTTGGTTGAGGGAGGGTCTTTCCCTCTTTCTGCCTAATGATCTCTCTTTGGTAATTGCAAGTATAAGGAATATGGCTAAGAACCCAGCCATAGGCAAAAGATTATCATAGAATTTATGTTCTAAAACTCCTATATTTTGCCATTTGTAGCAGAGACTAGGCTCTTAGTCAGTATCAGTGTGTCATTTTTAATAAATTAGGAGGGGAGTCAAGAGGATTCCTGTTAACATAGATACACTGACAGCAAAGAGCAGTGAAAGCTTGCTGGTAATTTGCTCTCTTTCTGATTTAGTCTTTGATTCAGGGACATAATTGGGTGGTAAGTCATTAGCTACTGTCCTACCTTTAAAGTCACTGTGTTTGGATTCATAAACGGCACTGTCACTACTAAAAGAAGGGTAGGGAGAAGTAGTCCAACTGTAAAGAGAGACTAAGTAAAAAAGCATAGTTAGATTACATCTTGTATGTGTGTCAGTCCTATACCCAAGCACATCTCCCTATTGGAGTTCATGACTGAAGTTAATAATGAGAAGTACTTAGTAAAGCGTGTTGGTTTTAGCTAATGCTGTCTCTAATGGATGATGATACTGAAGCACAGAAAGGTGAAATGACTAGCTTAGCACCACAGTACAAATAAATGTCAAAGCAGGTTTGAAGAAGGTCTGGACATGTGCTTTTCTCCATTATGCCACGTTGATACCAAACCATCAGTAAAATGTAAAGTTGTGATTATTAGAGCCTGTGTCAGAACGCAGGGACACGTGTTAAGTTTTAGAAAGGTGTTCAAGCAAAATTTTAAATGAAAAGTTTTGGTATTTGATGTCAGCTTTGGTTAAACAAAAACAGTATTTATATGTAATAGCACATTTTATTTATTCATCTTTCTCTCCCCACACACATAAATATGTATACATATACATAAATACACTTAAACATACATATATGTGTTTGCAAAAGTAGAATTTTAACAAAATAATTTTAGGTGCCACTTTTTTCTCCTTCGGTTTACATTTTGGCTTGTCTCCTTCCTGAAGCCTTTCTCCCCCACTACCCTGCCAGAAAAACACAAGCTGTAGCCTGAATGTTTGTCATCTCCACCCACCCCTCATCCATATGTTAACACCTAATCCCCAGTGTGATGGTATTTGGAGATGGGGCTTCTGGGGTCTACCCTCAAGATGGGGATAGTGCCCTTATAAAAGAGGCCCTGGGGAGATACCTGTCCCTTCCACCATCTGAGATTATGGTGAAAAGATGACTGTCTGTGAACCAAGAAGCAGTCTCTCACCAGACACCAGCCAAGCAGGTGCCTTGATCTTGGACTTCGTGGCCTCTAGAACTGTGAGAAATAAATTTCTGTTTATAACCCATCCAGTCCATAGTATTTTATTATAGCAGCCTGAGCTAAGATGCCACCCAGACATGGAACACATGTCCACGTGACCCATAGTCACCAACTCACCCATGTTAACAATTTGATGTGTGTCTGTATTTTTTTCCCATGGTCTTTTATATATATATGTCATAGATATCACTGTATACACATATACATATGTATGTATGTGTGATAAGAGTTTTAATTGCTGTTTGACAAAATTATAGTGGATATTATATACATGACTCTATATCTTATTTTTCTTGTTCAGTATTCCATGTACAAATCTCTTCAGTTCACTCTTTTAATGGTTTCATAATAGTCCATGATAGAGGTGTACCATATTTTTCAACCAGTATCCTGTTAATAGGTGTTAATATTTACTATGGCTCTGGTTTTTTGTTTGTATGTTTTGCCACTCTGCACAACACTGCCGTAAATTTATCTATATATCTGTGTATCTATATCTTTATATTTATGATGTATTCATTTGTGTGAATTAAATTTCCAGGAGTGGAACTTCTGTCAGAGGGTGTGTATAGTTTTTAATATTAAGAGACGTCAGAATGTTTTCTCGAAGAGTGCAAATAATATGTGGTGTTATTCCTTATCCTGAATCCCTGCTGGCAATGGGAAATCATTTTTTGGTGCTTTTTATTAAATCTCATTAGCCTCAGTGTAAGTGCTTCATCTGAGCTACAAGTGACAGTGAACATCTTTTCTTGAGTTTGTTAGCCATTTAGTGTATTCTTCTGTGAATTTGCGTATTCATATACTTAATCTGTTTTTATTGAGGTGCTTGCATTTTTTTCATAAAGTTTTAAGAGTCCTTGCTATTGTTTCCAAACTTATCAATTATATCTTGAGTTGGTATGCCTTATACAAAAGATTATGTTTGTTATATTATATAATTCTACTTTTTCTTGTATAGCTCCTGAGTACTCTGTCTTGGCTTAAGAAGTCTCTCTTACACTTTGGTTCTGCATACATTTTATAATTTTTCTTGAGGCTTGTATTATTTTACTTTTTATTTATTTATTTAAAAAAAAATTTTTTTTTCAACGTTTATTTATTTTTGGGACAGAGAGAGACAGAGCATGAACGGGGGAGGGGCAGAGAGAGAGGGAGACACAGAATCAGAAACAGGCTCCAGGCTCTGAGCCATCAGCCCAGAGCCTGACGCGGGGCTCGAACTCACGGACCGCGAGATTGTGACCTGGCTGAAAGTTGGACGCTTAACCGACTGCGCCACTCAGGCGCCCCTTATTTTACTTTTTAAATGAAATCTTCAATACGCCTTGGAATTATTCTTAAATATGTATGTAGATATCCCATATATTGTGAGGTAGATTAATTTTCTTCACAGGTGAATATCCAGTTGTGCCGGTACCTATTTTTTCCCACCGAATTTATTTTATTTTATTATTTTTTTTTTTTAATTTTTTTTTTCAACGCTTATTTATTTTTGAGACAGAGAGAGACAGAGCATGAACGGGGGAGGGGCAGAGAGAGAGGGAGACACAGAATCGGAAACAGGCTCCAGGCTCCGAGCCATCAGCCCAGAGCCTGACGCGGGGCTCGAACTCACGGACCGCGAGATCGTGACCTGGCTGAAGTCGGACGCTTAACCGACTGCGCCACCCAGGCGCCCCTTCCCACCGAATTTAAATACTACTTTTGTCATATACTCAAAGCTCATATCTGCTGGGCCCATTTCTGGATTCTCTTTTTGGTTGTGATCTTTTTGTCTATTCCCTTGCCAATTTCAAGTTGATTTCATCAGGGTGGGTTTTTGCTATGTTGTGCTATCAAGGCAAATCCCCTTCTTGCTACTCTTCTTTTTCATAACTGTTTGTGGCTGTTCTCAGAACTTTATTCTTCCATATGAACTTTAAGGTTATTTTGTCCTATTCTTAGAAAAAACTTTATTAGAATTTGAATGAGAATTTTTGTATCCATTGGCTTCATATGTTTTGACAGAACTGTCATTTTTATGATATCACTATTCCCATCCAGACATGGTATGTCTTATATATTTGTTCAAATTTTATTTTATTCCTTTAATAAGATTTTATACTTTTCTTTATATGATCATGTGCTTTTCCACTAAGTTTGTTTTTAAGTACGGTATCGTTTTTACACTATTGTATAAAGTATATTTTCCATTTCCATTGCTTCATAGGGAAAAGCTGTAATTTTAAGAAAATCTTCTATGTCTGTATCAAGTTATTTTTCTTGTTATTATCGGTTTTTAAGGAAAGCTTTCTTAGATTTTCTTGGCATATACTCATTATCATCAATAAAATGTAGGTTTATTTGTTCTTCTCCAGTGTTTACAGTGATTTTCTACTCTAACTGCATTTCCTAAAACTTCTAGAACTTGTAAAATAATGCCAAAAAGTAATGGAAATAGTGAACATGCTAGTCCAGTTCTTGGTTTAATTAAAAATGCCCAATATTTTGCTGTTCAGAATGTTTTGTTAATTTTGGAAGATATTTTAAATAATTCCTCTTGTTTATTTTATGTTTTTTATTAGGAATGGATACTGAATTTTTGGCAATGCCTTTCCAAAGGCATTTATTATTAACATGTTTTTCTTCCTTTAATTTATAACTGTAATAAAGAATGTAGATTTCCGGATATTGCATTATTAATTAGCTATAGGGTATTCTTTTGCTCAGTACTATAAATCAGGTTGGTGAGTAGCATTTGTAACATGTAGTTGTTTTTTGGGCGTTGGGTGGGGGAGTGGGGCAGGGTAGGTAACCATTTTTCCTCAGATCTTAAAATTGAATTGGCAAGTTTTTCATCTTTTTCTATGACCCTAATCTGTAAAATGATAATAATAGCATCACCCTTATTGGGTTGTTTGGCGGATTCAATGAATTCATGTGAAGAACTTAGTATAGTGCCTAAATATAACCATATATGTTAAGTAGCATCGTCTTCAGCTGAAACCCATTAAATAATTTTGGAAATTTTAAATTCTTTAAAGGTCTGTTAGAATTTAGCTGTTAAATCATCTAGTTTAGTTTTTGCTAAGAAACCATGTATTTCCTGTAGATTTTTAAATTTATTGCTGAAATGGTATGTATGTTTTTATTTTATAATTCTCTTGATCATTTTAATAATTTACAGCATATTTTCTAAGCCCAGAAACCACTCTAGTATTTCAGTGAGAAATAGCGTTATATTATGAATTCCTCTTGGACAAGATGCTTTCTGATATTGAAGAATTCTTTTACTGTGTGAGCTAACACAAATTATTTGAGATACTTTTTGCCTTTAAAATGTTAGAAAGAGAATGAAGAACTTAAACTACACTAGCTTAGTGAATTGGGATCTAGTTTATAATATTATCCCCAACCCGACATATACCACCAACCTGACTTAGAGTAGATACTCAGTAAATATTTGTTAAATGAGTGAATGGTTAAATTAATAAATACTGGATAAAATACAACCTGGTTGGATAATAGCTGAATAATAGGTAGGTCTTTGGAGGAATTTTTTTAAATGATAGATCTTTAATCACCTTTCCAAAGATAATACTAACCTTGGGTATGTTCTCTCCCAATGATACTATGTTTTTAATATAAAATATCTGAGTATTTAATTTTAGACAAAGCATTTGCTAATGAAAGCCATGTAAAGGCATCATATGGTAAATTAACTCTGGTTTGTTAACTGAGTTGACCGATGGATCTGATCGTCTTTAACTGGGACTTTTTTGTAGGCTATTCATGCTGCTAAGTCTATTTTCTCTAGTCTGCTAAATGTTCAACAGGGAGTAGGAACATAGTAGGTAAATTAAATGAGCCCTCTCCAAAGCAGTGTTTAGAATTCCTGGTTTGGAGCAATAGTTAAGTTTTAAATGTTGTTGGGATAGTTACGTGCATAAAATCAGTGCAAAGAGGCACAGAGCATACAGTGAGGGCAGGTACGGATAAGAGTAGTCTTCTGCCTGAGAGAGATGTTCTCTGACCCGCCCCCTGTCCTTCAGTTCTGGCTTGAATTCACAGGGCTGCTTTACTGAGACTGCTTTGTTTAAGAAGTCACTGCAAATGATGGCTTTACTGTCACACCCCGCATAGCTGCCTTGTAACTTCTGCATTCACACTGGGGCCAGGCATGTTCCAAGGCAGCTTTCCAAGCTTTGGTGATTTCACCCTGATGTCTCTGCCAATCAAAATAACCGTTTACCATTAAACACCTACCCCACCCATAACTTGATTTTTTTTACATGCTGTTTTATTAAGAGAACTTATCAGAGATTTTAGGAGAATTAATATGTTATGCTTATCAGGATAGCACCTGACCCTTGAAGTAAACTTTATTTTAAAAGCGGGACATTTTACCTTGGAAGAGAATCCGAGAGTCAACATGTTTATCTGTTGAGGAGAGTGGACATTGTAATAATAATAGCCTCATTCCTATGGTTGCTCCTTTAGGACTAGAAGTACTGTCTTAACGTGAGAAGCCAGATTCTTACTTTGGGGACCTGTATTCTACTAGGGTATATTAACAGATACAGCAAGCAAAGGAGTCTCACTATATTCATTGAGAAATTAATAATTTCTAAATATTTTGTTGGTATTGTAGGAATAAGTGAGAATCTCACCCTTCTGTATGCCTACACAGGTGGTAGGGAAGGAAAATAACATTTGAGTATCTAAAACATGGAAGACATTTAATGCAAAAAACTTAGCATACATATTTTTATAGTATTCACAATTGCATGCTACTATTATAATTCTATTTTACTGGGAAGCAAACTGCAGCTTGGAAAAATTGAGCTAGTATGTTTTCAGAGTCCAGACATGTTCAATGGCAAAGGCCTTTCTAATCTATTTCTCCGTCTTATGGAAGAATTCCCTGTGGCATTTCTTTCTCTCCTTGAAACTGCCTAACAGTATCCTTACCCCTTCCAATAAAATTTCCTTGGTGATGCACCTGAGTGTAGAGTGGGCCAGGCATTTCTCAGAGTCTTTTAGCACTTGCACAATGGAGGCTTTCATTTCCTAGAGCAATCTGAAGTATGTTTAGCATACTCATCTCTGTGTCTTCCCACGTTGGAGGTGCTGAGTAAAGCCTGCAGGTTTGCCTTTGAGGAGTGTCTCTATAATTCTATGACCACGTGGTTCCCTTTACTTCTTTTCCCTCTGTGTGAAGAGATTGGACAATGGTTTTTCCTTGGTTGGCATCCCTCTCTATTTTCAAGCCTCCAGTCCTTAAATTCTGATTCTGTAAGAAGCACACTGATGCCCTAGAGGTAAAATGAGTTTTCCACAGTAGCACCGATTATTCGATCTCACAGATTCTTTGTTTCTAGTGACAGAGTCAGATATGAACCTTGGAATAGGACTGGCTTTAAACAGTTTCTGGGGACATTTAAACATCTGAAAAACTCAGTGTAAGCAATAAATGGGCTCAACAGCTTTCAAAAAGGAGCTAAGATGATCTAATGTTGCATTAATTAAAATACAGTGTCCATATCAAGTCTTCATGGACTTTTCATTAGCTCACATCTGGAATATTCTGTTTAACTTGAGTCCCTGTTTACTCTAATGAAGAAGATCTAAGCGAGATGGCCCCTAGAGGGGTTTTAAAGCAGTCGTATGAAAACTAGTTAGGAATAGAAGATATTTAGCTTAGAGAAAAGAGGACTTTGACTATATAGTTGCTGCCTTAGAATTAAGTTGGCAAAAAATTATTGGGTAATAGTATTAAAACAGATGCACTTATTGAATGTGTATTGCCAGCTAAATCCTGTCTATGCTTTATCTCATTTAATCCTCAAAGCAAATTTATGTGATTTATGCTATTTTTTGTTATCCCTGTTTCGGTAGTGAGGAAGCAGATCCGGAAAGGGAAATTGACTTGCATAAGGTTGGATTGTGACAGAGCCAGACAGATAGATTTCCTTTCCTTTCTCCCATGCTGCCACCCACATTCTATAGAATAAATATATAGGTATATTTTTCCTGTGGGTAGAATAATGATAGTGCTAAAGGGGATCAAGAGTACTGAGGATGGTAGAAGGAGTTTCGTATGTATGTATGTATTAATTTATTTTAGAGAGACAGAGAGAGAGAGAGAGAGAGAGAGAGAGAGAGAGAGTGTGTGTAGAGGTGCGGGGCAGAGGGAGAGAGAGAGAATCTTGAGCAGGCTCCACAGTCGGTGTGGAGCATGATGCGGGGCTCAATCTCATGACTGTGGGATCATGACCTGAGCTGAAATCAAGAGTTGGATTTACCTGACTGAGCCACCCAGAAGTCCCATGATGAGTTATTTTAGATAGGGTGACCATGGAAGACCTCACTGAGAAGAAAAATATTGGAACAGAGCCTTGAAAGAGAGAACGAAGCAAGCTGTGTGGGTATCTGTGGGAAGAACATTTTAGAGGACACAATTAGCAGTATAAAAGCCCTGAGGTGGGAGTGAGGTTGGTTTGTTGCAAGAACAGGTAAGCGGTTAGTCTATAGTGAGCAAAGTTGGCAGAGGCTAGATTGTGTAAAGTTTTAGATTTTTTTCCCAAGTATGATGGGAAAATATTGGGTGGTTTTGATCAAGGGAGCGATGCGATCTGATTTTTATTTAAAGAAAATGGGTCTGGCATGGAGAACAGACTGAGGGGAGGGAGAGTGGCAGGAGAGAGATAAGTTAAGAGACTCTTGTCACTTGCAGGTAAGAGGTGAGAGTGACTTAGGCTGTTCTGGTAGCAGTTGAGGTAAATTAAGAGAAGTGGTACTTTTCTGGACATATTTTGAAAATAGAGCTAACCAGACTTGCTAATGGAATCAGTGTGCATATGTGGGGTAAATTGGACTTAAGGATAACTTCTAGATAATTAATCTGAGCAACTAGGTCAATTGTAGTGGTATTTATGAAAGTAAATGCTGTGAGATTCCTGCGGGGGAAAGAAGCAGCAGGGAATGGGGAATCAAGAATATATTCAGGACATGTTGAGTTTTGAGATAGGTATTAGTTGTGAAGGTGAGGGTGCTGAGAGGCAGTTGGATATGCAGTTTTGATATTGGGGTTAATTGGTGCCAGAGAAGTGAATTTGGGAATTCTGTCAGTCAAGGTTCAGGGTAGGAAACACCAAGCACTCTAGATATTTTCATCAGAAAGAGATTTAGCACAGATAATTGGGTGTTCTATAAACACCCCATCATTAGAGGGCTGGAGGGGTAGAAGTTGGGAGGCTGCTGCTAGCCTCAGCGGCACACTACCACTAGTCTTCAAGGTCAACCCATCAAACCTGTGATCCTGTCATCACAAAACTGCTGCCAGTGAAATCACCATCCCACACTCGCCAGATACCCGAGTGAGGACACTGGCTACCGCAGAAGCTCCCACCGGAGAGAGCCTGGCGCTGCCGCTGGAGGAATGGCTTCCACCTTCCAGATTTTGCTCAAGGTTTTTCAACGTTTGGGAAGAGGATAGAGCAGAGAATGGGCAGCTAATGAGGTCAAGGGAAATCTAGGACGCTGTGGTGTCCCAGAGCCAAAGGAGATCAAGTCTGCTTAGAGTTGTGCTCTGCTGAAACGAATGCTTACTGGTTGGTTTGGTAAGTTGAAGGCTGAGAATTGAATGCTGACTTTAGCAAATTGGAGCTCACTGGTGACATGTATAAGCATGTTGACGGTGTTGTAGGAGTAGGTGAAGGAGAGAATGAAAGTGAGGAAGTGAAGACAAGAAGTACAGACTACTCCTGTGAAGTTTTTCTATCCAGAGGAACAGGGAAGTGGGAAGTGGTACTAAAGCTGGGGGGAAATAAGGGGTCCAGCCAGGGAAGTGTTTTTTGAGATAGGAGGAGTGTCTTCATGAGCTGAAGGAGAATTTGTGGGTGCACGAGGGGAGGGGATAGGAGCAGGCTCAGAAACCTTTGGTAAGTGAAGGACAGTGGAACTCAGGTACCAGTGAATGTTTGGCGTTAGGAAGAAGGGCTGTGCATCTGGGGAAGGCAGAGTTTTTGGTTACGGTATAGAATCACTTGATAAATTTGGTAGTCAGAGAATGAATAAGTTGTCCTCCGTAGGATTTTTTTTTTTCTCAGTAGGATCAGCCAGGTGTCTGGAAGTTGGAAGGAATTTATAACGTTTGAAAAGAAAAGAGAAGGGGTTAAAATAGTCATCTTGGAGAACGAGAGAGAGAGAGAATTAATTAGCCTAATAGTTGTCAAACTTTAGCCTGCTTTGGAATCAGCTGGAGAGCTTGGCAGAACACTAAATGCTGTGGCTCAACCCAGAATTGCTGATTGACTAGGTCTGGGATGAAGCCTGGGAATTTGCATTTGTAACTCACCCAGGTGAACCCGATGCTTCTGGTTCAGAGAGCATTCTTTGGTTATAAATTTAAGAGAGACTATTCATCATGCTTGAGTGTATTTCTTTAGCATCATTCAGCCACTTGCTTACAGAGGTGGAGAAGGCAACGAGTTAGATTTAACCGGAATTAGGGTTTTGCCAGGTGAGTTAAAGGCGAAGAATGAGCCATTGGAGTGATTTATAATGATGTGTAAGCTGGATAAGGAGAGAAGTAAGGACATGAGGAAGTAATGGTTAGTGAAAAAGTGCTAGGATCAATAGACATTCTGATGGTGAGGAGTGATGTGGAAATGTGGATGGTGACGGTCAGAGGTTGGGCTGCTTGAAATTGGGGTTTTTAAAAGGTGCTACGGTTACTGTGATTTATTTATTTATTTGTTGTAGTGTTTTTTTTATTTGAGAGAGGGAGAGAGGGAATGAGCAGGGGAGGGGCAGAGAAAGAAAGAGGCACACAGAATCTGAAGCAAGTTCCAGGTTCCAAGCTGTCGGCACAGAGCCTGACGCAGGGCTTGAATTTTTTAAAAATTTTTCAATGTTTATGTAAAGGTTTATTTAGGGGCACCTGGGTGGCTCAGTCGGTTAAGCCTCTGGCTTCAGCTCAGGTCATGATCTGAGGGCTTGTGGGTTCGAGCCCCACATCAGGCTCTGTGCTGACAGCTCAGAGCCTGGAACCTGCTTTGGATTCTGTGTCTCCCTCTATCTCCCTGCACCTCCCCTGAGCATATTCATTCTCTCTCTCTCTCTCTCTCTCAAATAAAATAAAAACATTAAAAAAATAAAAACATAAAGGTTTATTTGAAGGTGCTACAGTTACTGTGATTGACTGATTGATTGGATTGATTTTAGTGTTTATTTAAGTGAGAGAAAGAGGGAGGGACAGAGCGTGAGATGGGAAGGGGCAGAGCGAGAGGGAGGCGCAGAATCCAAAGCAGGTCAGCACAGAGCCTGACTCGGGGCTCGAACCCATGAGCTGTGAGACCATGACCTGAGCTGAAGTTATTGTGATTTAAAGTAAGAGATAAGTGGTGGAACTGGGTGAAGGTCAAGAACCTGAGAAGTTTGCGTATTGGACGGATTGGATGGATCTTCTACGTGAGTGTGGAAGTCGTCAAGAACAGTGATGAGAGTAGTGGCAGGCGAGATGGTGAGTCAGGTACTAAAATCTTCAATTACTAAGCTGGAATCGGAGGACTATAGCATAGCAGCAGTGAGGAGGGAAAGTGGTATAATCAGTATGTGCCTTAAAGGGATGGAGGTTTTTAGAGCACAGAGAGGGCGGTGATCGGGAAGACAGCTGTGAATTGCAAGGAAGACGTCTGCTTCCATCTCCAAGCTGGCTACTTTGCAGGGTGTAGGAGAAAACAGTTGAGCCCCACGTGAGCCATACATGACCTTATTTATTTCTCCCAATAGGTATTAATATCCCCATTTTTACAGATGAGGAAACCAAGGCTTAAAATAATTGGCCTGACAGTCATAGCTTACAAATCCTGGAGGTGGCATAATGTGAGTCCCGTGGGAGCCAAAGGAAGGCAGATACAGACTGTATATAAGAAGGTACTTTTTAGCAGTAGAGGTGTGCACCAGTGAAAGTGTTCTTTTGGAGGAGAAGGGGAGCCCCCTATCACAGGAGTGGTCTACCTTCTGTCTTCATCACTACATACTAATTTAATCACAGAATGGTTTAAGGAGAACACCAACATGTAGTAAAGGAGGAAGGGCCTTGATATTTTTTAGCCATTGAAGGAGGGGCAGGGGAGGGTGATAGTTGAATTCAGTTCTCTCTAAGATAAAAGTCTGTGATTACGTGGCGGTCGCACAACATTGTGAATGCGCTAAATGCCACCACATCGAACACTTTAAATGGTTAGTTGTATGTTACGTGAATTTCACTTCGATTTAAAAACTGGTTATTCCCTTTTTAATCTAATGCTGGCAGTTAATCATTCTGTAGAATTTCACATGTGAAGGGCTTTGATTACAAAGAGATAGAAAGGTAGTTATTGCTTTCATGGAACTTAGAGTTGGGGTAAGTGTGGTATATGTATGTGTATGAGGAGATAACTAATCATGAAAGTTGGTAAATATCTTGTGTCAAAAAATGGTGTAAGTAATTGTCAAGTTTCTGAAGAGGAAGAGCCCACCTGGGCTCCGCTGCCTATTCTCATGTGATGTGCTTGGCACAAAAGATCTTTCCAGATGTCCTACCTTTTATCAGTCTTAGAATGTGAGATAGACCACTTTGCTCAGTTTTCAAGATCTTCACGCTGGAATTGTGACATCAGTTCAAAAGTGTGTGGAGGAGGATTAAGTTGATATTTTCAAAGAGAATCTTGTCCACTAAATCTCCTGGGAAAGGAGTCAGTGACAAAAACAGGTTTGTTGACCTTGCAGGTTGTGTTTTTGTTAGGCTCGATTATAATCTGGCCGAATTTTTTTAAAAAGATATTCTTTGTTTAAATAATAAGGACTATTTTTTCAGGTTTTGTTGGCTAATTTCTACCAGCGTTTTAGGTATTGGCTTTTTACGATGGTGTTATAAACATCCTGAGTCTGATGTTATGAGAAATGAGCTATTCTTTATTTGGTTTTTACTTTTTTTTTTTTTTTTTTTATGTGTTATGTTATTATTACAGAGTGTTTTTCGGAAACATTGTAAGATAGTGCAGAGAGTTCTCATTTACCCTGTACCCCGTTTCTCCTATTCCTAATATCTTCCATTAGTAAGGTTGAGGGGGAACAACTCAGTCCTCCTTTTGTTTCTCCTTCACTCTCACACCATTGCCTCATTCACGACACTTCTGACCCCAAATGTATGTGGGGTTGTCTCACACGGTGCAATTCTGCAACACCCTCTGGGTGTCCTACAGTTTAGCTCAATTCTGACACTGCATCCAAATAGGTAGTATCAGATCCCATAGGGAAGGGCTCAGTTCTGCAAGACTACCCCCCACTTCAGATGCCAGTCTTAAGTCCGCGTTGTCATTTGTGTTCCTGACCAACCAGCTATAAGTGAGAAGTTTCTACAGCCCCCTCCTCAAGTGTGGTCAGTTTGCTTAGAGTGGTTCACTTAACTTAGGAAAACAGCTTACTTAGTGTTTACTAGCTTATTTTAAAAGGATATGATAGAAGGTATAGATGAACATTCAGATGGGATGGATGTGTAAAAGCAAGTGGGAAGGGGTGCGAAGCTTCCAGGCCCTCTCCCGGTGTGTCACTTTCCTAGCACCTTTGTGTGTTTAGCAACCAGGAAGCTCTCCAAACTCCAAATTACGGGGATTTTTATGGAAGCTTTGTCACATAGGTGTGATCAATTATTAACTTCATGTCCAGCCTCTTCCCCCTCTCTATTGAATGGGAGGCAGGGCTGGAAATTCCAAGCTTCTAAGCTTCAGGTCTTTCTGATGATTAGCCATCATTCAGGAGCCCACCAAGAGTCATCTCATTTGATCAAGATGCTGCTACATCCAGGAAATTACAAGGAATTTAGGAGCTGTGTGTTAGGAACCGGAGTGCTTATAGTATTTTAATGATTTAGGAAATGACAAGGGTGTTAGTTAGGAGCTCTGTGCCAGGAACTGGGGGCAAAGATCAATATACATACTTTCTTTGATCTCACAGTGCTACCTTCTTTATGATTAGTGAACCAATATTGATATATTGTTATTAACAAGAGCCATCCATATACTTTATTCAGATGTCCTCTTCCAGGGTCTCATTCTGTATACTGTATTACATTTAGTCATCATGTTGCCTGAGGTTCCTCTTCACTGTTACAGTTTCTCAGACTTTTCTTGTTGTTGATGACCTTGATAGTTTTAAGGATTGCTGGTCAGGTGTTTTGTAGAATGTCCTTCTATTGAAATGTCTGATGTTTTTATTGTTATTAGATTGGGTTTATAGGTTTTCTAACATTCTTGATGATCAAACAGTTAAGACTATATATATTTGTGAGAATGTGTATAGAAACTGACAATCAAGAATTAGAATATAAACCATGGAGCATGCTATGTGATCAACTTTGAGAATTTGGATCAATTAGGTACAGGGTTTAGTAATCCAGTAATCTGAGAAAAGAACGTGGACAATAGTTTGAAATAAAATGTTACCAGCAACAAATCTTTATTGAGACCCTGCTATTAGTAGGGCCTTGTGCTACCTTGTCAGTCACTCCTCCTCTCTATCAGTTCCAGCAGGAGTTCTGCCCAAAAGAAACAATAGTAAAATGATTATCAGAGTGCTGCTTTATGAGCAGATGCTCAAAGGAAGAATGTAATCAGGGCAGCTCTCTGGAAGAAGGCTGGGTGAAAGCAGGTAGTTTCGACCTAAGGGAGCCTCCTTTCTAGCACTAAATCTAAATCATGGCCTTATTATACTCAAGTGGTATCTTCATTTTGGGCAGCGTGTTGGTGGAGGAGAGAAGAGAAGCACCTTGCCATCTTCTATGTAAAACTTCACATGGTGATGTGATTGCCTTTTTAATTACTCTGTTTCTTCCAGTAGATGTAACCTTTTGTGGGAACAGGGAATCTGGTTTATCTTGCTCACTGTTATATAGCTTCTGGTGCTTAGTCTATTCCCTAGCACTCGGTTGGTGTTAAATTAATAAAGAATAAATGGGAGTTTGTCAGGCAGTATAAGGAGCAGAAGATTACACCTGGTAACAGCATGTAGAAAGGTAGGGAATGTTTGTCTGACACGTTAGATACATGGTTCCAGATGTAGATGGGATTTTTCGGCTCTAGGAAGCTCTTTCCTGGACCTCACTTCATTTCCTTTACCTTAATGCACTTAACGAGCATTCTGTGCCGGACTCTAGTTTTATTAATTTTGCATTATGATCTTTTAATATGGGCGTCTTCTGGCTCTTCAGTGCTAGCTGCTGCTGCGGCTGCTGCCACTGCTGCTCCTTTTTTTTGTGTGTGGGGCAGGGGGGGAGTGCCCATTCCATGCAGATATGGTGCTAGGTGTTGTACATATTTTATTATCTTATTTATTTAATCCTTTCAGTAACCCGCCACAATAGGCAAAGGAGGAAATTGAGGCTCAGGAAGGTTTAAGAACTCGTCCAAGGTTGTACAACACTTTCTTGGCACCCTCCAGAAGCTTGAGGCCTCTTCTGCTTTATGCTATTTTTAACAGAATACATTGTTTCATTGCAATTTACATGCTTAATGAAAGTGTTTTTATACTTTTTAGAACTCTTCACAATTCCATTATGGGTTTTTTTAGGGGTGTGTGTGTGTGTGTGTGTGTGTGTGTGTGTGTGTGTTTGATCAAAGGATCAAAGTGCTAATCCTGGCACTTCAAACTTTGGAGCTGAACAACAAAACTGGCAAAATAGCCAACTTCAAATGTTATATTTTTAAGGCTAAAAATGAATGTCTTACTTAGTGATTACTTATATGATAAACTATGATTATAAAACTTTTTTTTATAGAGCCCCCAGAAAAAGAAAGTTTTATCATTGCTCAGAGAAGAAAATATACTTCTTTAAAATGTGCTAGGCATTCCAGTTTTGATGCTTCGAACATTAAGCTGTTCCCTGTAGCCTTGGAAACCATGACTTGTAAGTGCTTGTTTTTAAACTATGGTTTTCTTTTTAATATAAGTAGATTCTGATGGCAGAAAAAAGTTGTCATGTGGAATTACTCTGTGGAGCCACTTGAATAGACTTGAAACATTGTTTATACATAAATAAATTCACCACTCTGAAAAATATTCTGAACCGGCACAGTATGTGCTGGCATCTGCAAGGCAGCCCATATTTGATTCAGAGTTTAGACTACTTGTAGGAGGTGGCGAAAAGGGCCTCTGATAGAAAGCAAATGGAAAAGGCAAGGTGTTGGGCTTTTTTTTTTCTTTCTTTCTTTCTTTCTTTCTTTCTTTCTTTCTTTCTTTCTTTCTTTCTTTCTTTCTTTCTTTCTTTCTTTTTGGTTTTGCCTTTTAAATTCCTTTAAACATTTCCTGGGAATTCATCAAAAGTTTCTTTTCAAAATGAAATTTTTGGTGAGATATAGTTAGCACGATACAACTATAAATATTGGCGATCATTTTACGATGTGGAGGGTTTGTTTCCCCCTTTAAAAAAATGTTTTTAATGTTTTTTTACTTTTGAGGGGGGGAGGGGCAGAGAGAGAAGGAGACACAGAATCTGAAGCAGGCTCCACGCTCTGAGCTGTCAGCACAGAACCGGAAGCACGCAGGGCTCGAACTCACAAACCATGAGATCATAACCTGAGCTGAAGTCGGACGCTTAACCAACTTAGCCACCCAGGCGCCCTGAGAACATTCTTTATCACCATAGTACAGCCATCAAAATAAGGAAGTTAACATTAACACATTACTACCATCTAATTCACACATCCCATTCAAGTTTCTTCACCTGTCTCAACAAAGGATTCCATCCAGGGCCACACGTTGCATTTAGTGGTTGTGTCTATTTTCTGTTGGTCTGAAACAGTTCCTCGCGTTCCCTTGACTTCCATGACCTTTGTATTTAAAAAGATTCTGGACCTTTTGTTTTGATTTTTTATTCTTAAAAACATTTTTTTAATGTTTATTTTTGAGAGAGAGACAGCAAGCAGGAAGGAGCAGAGGGAGAGGGAGACAGAGAATTCAAAAACAAGCTCAGCACAAAGCCTGACTTGGGGCTCTAACCCACAAACCGCGAGATCATAATCTTGGCCAAAGTCGAATGCTCACCCAACTGAGCCCCCCAGGCGCCCCTAAGCCATTTATTTTGTAATGTTCACCAATTTTGATTTGTCTGATGGTGCCTTATGAAGAGATTCAGGTTGTCTGATTTTGAAGGAATATTATAGAAGTGATGTTGGATTCTTGCATCCTGTCAAGTGGTGTGTGATTTTCATTCGCCTCATTACTTGTGATGGTATTTGTGAACACTTGCTTAGAGTAGTGTCTGTCAGGTCTCTCCTCTGTGAAATTGCATTTTTCAGCTTTGCAGTCTGTAAGTGTTTTGGTGGGAAGGTGCTTTTAGATTATGTAAATGTTTCATTTCTCATTAAATTTCAGCCATCAGTTTTAACATACATTGATGTTTCTTGGTGGAATTAATTATTATTTTTAAATTTTATTCTTTTGTTTATTTTTTAATTTATATCCAAGTTAGTTAGCATATAGTGCAATAATGATTTCAGAAGTAGATTCCAGTGATTCATCCCCATGTATATATAACACCCAGTGCCCATCCCAGCAAGTGTCTTCTTTAATGCCCCTTACCCCTTTAGCCCATCCCCCCACCCACAACCCCTCTGGCAACCCTCAGTTTGTTCTCTATATTGGAGTCTCTTCTGTTTTGTCCCCCTCCCTGTTTTTATGTTATTTTTGCTTCCCTTCCCTTATGATCATCTGTTTTATATCTTAAAGTCCTCATGTGAAAGAAGTCATGTGATATTTGTCTTTCTCTGACTAATTTCACTTAGCATGATACCCTCTAGTTCCATCCACGTAGTTGCAAATGGCAAGATTTCATTCTTTTCGATTGCCGAGTAATACTCCAGTGTGTGTGTGTGTGTGTGTGTGTGTGTGTGTGTGTGTGTGTACACACCACATCTTCTTTATCCATTCATCCATCGATGGACATTGGGCTCTTTCCATACTTTGGCTATTGTCAATAGTGCTGCTATAAACATTGGGGTGCATGTGCCCCTTCAAAATAGCACACCTATATCCCCTGGATAAATACCTAGTGGTGCAATTTCTGGTTCATAGGGTAGTTCTATTTTTAACTTTTTGAGGAGCTTCCATACTGTTTTCCAGAGTGGCTGCACCAGTTTGCATTCGGTGGAATTAATTATTAATGTGATGGCTGCCAAGTGGCTATTTTCTAATTCTATCCATCTTCTGTGTTCATCAGTTAACATCCTACTGTAAGGAAAAGTTCTCTCTTCTTCCTCATTCACTTATTTATTATCAGTGTGGACTCACACATTCCTGTTTGAGCCAATGGATTGTAATCTGTTACTATAATAATTTATGTTGATACTCAAATTATTTCACGTTTGGCCATGGGAACAGAAGTTGGCTTCTGTTTTTGTTTGACGTATTTCCTTCACTCTGAGTACATCTTTATTTTCTGGCACAGCATGTTCCAGATTTATAGTCTCTTTGGACCTGGATTAGAATCAGTTATTTCTTGGGGCACCTGTGTGGCTCAGTCGGTTAAGTGTCTGACCTTGGCTCAGGTCATAACCTCAGTTTATGGGTTCAAGTCCTGTGTCGGGCTCTGTGCTAACAGCTCAGAGCCTGGAGCCTGCTTCAGATTCTATGTCTCCCTCTCTCTCTGCCCTTCCCGGGCTTGTGCTCTGTCTCTCTCAAAAATAAACATTAAAAAAAAAAAAAAAAAAAGAATTAGTTGTTTCTCTAAGGAAATTTGGTTTCTTTTAGTGAAGATCAGTTTTTAGAAACCAAGGTCTGGGTCTATGTGTATTCTTTGCAATAAATATTGTTTGAAAGAATGAGTGGATGTTAAAGTTTGAGTGTGTGTAATAAATACTTGGTGAGTTTTCCACTGTAGTTTTGAGGAAAGTATCATGATCTGGGGTAGTTGTGTACCTGTACCTGTGTACCTGTGTAAGAATTAATGGAGATGAAGAGTCTTGAGTTCTGATGTTAAGGATTTCAAAGTCTTCATTCAGATATAATTAACATAATAAACTTCACAAAGTTAAGATGTGCAATTTATAAGTTTTGATATGTAAACATCCATGAAACTGTCACTATAATTAAGACAGTGAATATATTCAACAGCTCCAGAAGTTTCCTTATGCCCCTTGTTAATCCCTCCTTCTTACTCATTCTTTTCCCCCATCTCCAAGCAAACGTTCATATGCTTTTTAATCACCATAGATTAGTTTGATTTTTCTAGAATTTTATATAAATACAATTGTAAAGTATGTTTTTTTTTGTCTGCCTTCTGTATCTCAAGATAATTATTTGGAGATTCGTCCATGTTGTGTGTATAAGTAATTCACTCCTTTTTGTTATTCAGCTGTACTTCATTGTGTGGACATTCCACGATGCGTATACCTACAATATGACCTAGCCATTCTACTCCTAGATGTTTATCCAGGAGAAGTGAAAGTGTATGTCCAAATAAAGATTTATGTACAGACATTCATAAGATCTTTATTTGTATTAGCCAAAAACTGGCAAGAATACAAATGTCTATTAGTAGTTGATTCCTCTATTAGGGATCCCTCTATCAGGGAGCCAGAATGAATTGAGAAATATTCCCTTTTCATTTTTCTGGAAGAGATTGTGTTGAACTGGTACGCTTTCTTCTTTATGTGTGTGTTAGAATTCATAGTGAAGCTATGTGAGTCTGAAATTCTCTTTGTGGGAGTATTTTGAACTAAAATTATGTTTCTTTACATATATAACTATTCCAGTCATCTATATTTCTACTTGAGTGAGCTTTGGTAATTTGTATCTTTCAAGGAATTTGTCCATTTTATGTAAGTGGTAAAATTAAGTATCTTTAGAATCTGTAGTGCTGTTACTTCTCCTGTTCTTGATTTGGTAATTGAGTTGTCTGCTTTATTTCCTGGTTAGTCTGGCCAGAAACTTGCCAGTATATCAGTCTTTTCCAAGAAACAGGTTTTGGTATTTTTGATTTTTCTCTATTGCTTTTGCTTTTTGTTTCATTGATCTCAGCTCTGATATTTATTATTTCCTTTCTCCTGCTGACTTTGAGTTTCATTTGTACTTTGTAGTTTTTTACAGTGAAAGCTGAGGTCATTGATTTGAGGCTTTTCTTGTTTACAAATATATGGTTTTAGTACTATAAATTTCTAAGTTAGTGCATTAGTTGCATTTCATACATTTTGGTGTGTTTTTTCATTTTCATTTTCATTTATTCCAGAATATTTCCTAATTTCCCTTTGGTTTTTTTCCATTGGCTCAAGGGTTGTTTAGAAGTCACAAATATGCATATTTTCCAGATTTTAAAATTGATTTCTAATTAAATTCCATTGTGATGAGAGAAGTTAACATTGCAAGTCTTGAATCCTTTAAATTTCTTGAGACTCGTGTTGTAGCTCAGAATGTGATCTTTAATGTTAAACATTTCATGTGCTCTTGAAAAAAATATTCTGTTGAGTAGAGTATTCTATAAATGTTAACTAGGTCACATTTTTTAAGTGTTCTATATCCTTACTTATTTTCTGTTTTTTCTATTGCTTATTGAGAGGGGGATGTTAAATATTGTGAGTTTGTCTGTTTTGCCTTATAGGTCTACCACATTTTGCTTCATGCATTTTCAAGCTGTTATTGGCTGCATAAACATTTAGAATTATTGCTGGTACCTTTTTTTATCATTCTGATTATCATTTAAGGTGAATTATGAATTATCATTGAAGATAATTGATCATTATCGTTATTTTCATTCCTGGTAATATTCTTTGCTCTGAAGTCTACTTTGTATAAAACTAATGCGGCTATTCTAGCTTTCTTTTGAATGGTGTTGGCATGGTGTATCTTTTTCCTATTTGCTTTTTATATTTTAACCTATTTTACATTTTTATATTTAAAGGGAGTTCCTTGTAGATATCATGAAGTTGAGTCTTACCCTTTTTGAAATCCAGTATGACAGTCTTTGCCTTTTAATTGGGGTGTTTGGGCTATTTTTAACTTACATTAATTACTGCTATTGATGAGTTTAAATCTACTATATTGCTATCTGTACTCAATTTCTTGCATTTGTTCTTTGATCCCCTTTTCCTCTTTCTCTGCTTAATTTTAGATTTTCTTTCCTTTGTTGGCTCTGTTAGCTTTAATTTTTTGTTTTGTTATTCTAATGGTTGCTTTAGGGTTTATAATTTACATTATAGAGTGATAGCATATCACTTTCCATACAGCAAAAAGACCTTACATTGGTGTACATTTTTCCTCTTACTGGCCTTTTTGCTATTTTTATCATGTATTTTACTTCTAGATGTTACCAACACTACAATATATTATCCTTGTTGCTTTGAACAGTTAACTTCTATTTTTATTTATTTACTTATTTATTTATTTTTAAAAGTTTATTTTGAGGAAGCGAGAGTGAGCAGGGGAGGGGCAGAGAGAGAGGGAGAGAGAGAGTCCCAAGCAGGCTCCAATCTGTCAGCACAGAGCCCGACATGGGGCTTGAACCCACAAGCCTTGAAATATGACCTGAGCCAAATCAAGAGTCAGACGCTTAACTGCCTGAGCCATCCAGGCACCCCTAAACAGTTGATTAACTTTTAAAGAAATTTAAATAGTAACAGTCTTTTATTTGCCCACATAGTTAACAATTTTGATGCTCTTCATTCCCTTCTGTGTCTGGTATCATTTTCCTTATGCCAAAAGTATTTCTTTTTACATTTCTTGTGGTGTATGTCTGTTGGTAATTGAACTCTTTCACCTTTTGTATATCTAAAACCATCTTGATACTTTCTTAGATTTTGAAAGATAGTTTTGCTAAGTATGGAAATCTAGTTTAAGATTTTTTTTTTCTTTAAAGATGATGCTCCATGCCTTCTAGCTTGCATTGTTTCTGGTGAGAAATCTGTCATTCCTGTATTTGTTCCATTTTATATAATATTATTTTTTTCTCAGGCTGCTTTTAAGATTTCTTCTTTATTACTGCTATAAGCAAGTTGATTATGATATGTCTTGGTATAGTTTTTCTTGTGCTTCTTATCCTTAGCATTTGTTGGGATTTTTGGATCTGCGTTTGTAGTGTTCATCAAATTTGGAAATTTTTCAATCATTAATTTTTCAAAAAATGTTTTCTGTGTCTTCCTCCACTATTTTCTCCTTCTTGGACTATAATTACATGTATATTTAGCTTGCTGAAGTCCCACCATTCATTGATGTTTAGTTTATTTCTGTTTTTGTTTTAGTCTTATTTCTTTCTCATTTTGAATTTTTCCTATCCAAATATCCATAGACTTTTAATATGTCTTCAGGTACTCATCTTTTCTTCTGAAGTATCTAATTTGTTCATCCATCAAGAAAATTTTTTTTTCATTCAAGTATTGTAGTTTTCATCTCTAAAAGTCCCATTTGGGTTTAAAAAATTTTTTTCCATGTCTCTATATAACATGTTCAATCTTTTCTATAGCTTTTGAACACATAAATTACAGCTGTAACAACTTTCAATGGTCCTGTACTAATTGTGTCATCTCTGTCAACTCTGGGTCAGTTTTAATTGATTTCTTTCTCTTCTCTTCACCCTCTCCCTCTCCTTCTCTTTCTTTTCCCTCTCTCTCTCTCTTTTTTTATCCATCCTCATCACCACTGCCTTCCCAGACTCATGTTGATTGATTTTACATTCATTTTGTATTCTATTTCCTGCTTCTTTGCATGTGTGGTAATTTTTTATTGGATTCCAGGCATTGTTAATTTTGCCTTATTGTTTTCTGGGTATTTTTTTTAGTTCTATGAGTATTCTTGAGGTTTATTCTGAGATATATTTATGTTGCTTGGAAAATTTTTGATCCTTTGACATCTTGCTTTTAAGTTTTGTAAGGCTGGACTAGAACGTCATTTAGTCTGTAGCTAATTTTATCTACCTCTGAAACAAAACTCTTCTCAATACTTTGTGTATAGCTCATGGATTATGGGTCATACTCTGTGTGTGAGCAATACATGTTATTTTCACCATGTGCAATCTCTGCTGATTTTTTCTTTTAGTCCTTTTGGATGTTTTTTTCTCTGGCTTTGAGTAGTTTCCTGCAATGATTCACTGATCAGTACACAACTGAATACTTGAGTGTGACCCTCTCCAGATCTCTGGAGTTTTCTGTATGCTTTCTCTTCTCTAATACTATATGCTGAGAACTCTAGCACTGTGGTTTCTCTGGACTCCCAACTTTTCTCTTCATCTCATGGAATCCACCTTACTCTATTGGGATCCCTCTCGCTGGGTATCAGCCTGGAAACTTTTTCCAGTCATGTGTTTCCTTACTCTCAGCTGTTACTGTCTTTTCTTGCCTGATAGCCAGTGTTTTGAAAACCATTGTTTCAACATGTTTTCTTAGTTGTTGTTTTCGTTGTTGTTTTTAGTTGTTTCATTTGGGAGGGTAAATATAATCTCTATTACACTGTCTTGGCCAGAAGTGGAGTAAGTTAGGCTGTAAGTAAGTAGGATTTTGATATCTTGTAGGACATTTTAGTAATTTTAGGGTAGAAAAATGACTTTACACTCCACTTTGTGAAAGATGTGGACTTTACCTTCCACCTATGTGTTATTTCCTTTGTCTCCCTTTGTTCCCAAATTTGAACTAAAACAAATTTATGGAAAGTCTACTATGGGCCAGACACAGTAGAATGGGAATTTATTTTATTTTTTTTATTTTAAAAAAAAAAATTTTTTTTTTTTCAACGTTTATTTATTTTTGGGACAGAGAGAGACAGAGCATGAACGGGGGAGGGGCAGAGAGAGAGGGAGACACAGAATCGGAAACAGGCTCCAGGCTCTGAGCCATCAGCCCAGAGCCCGACGCGGGGCTCGAACTCACGGACCGCGAGATCGTGACCTGGCTGAAGTCGGACACTTAACCGACTGCACCACCCAGGCGCCCCTAGAATGGGAATTTAAAAGATTAATATGATCTCATCCCTTTCCATAGAGAACTCAGAGCTTAGAGATTCATAGAGAGGTTATAGACTATCCTCTAAATCATAGCTTTTAAATTGGTAGAACTGGTTTGAACCAGGTTTTTTGGCTTCCAGTTGAATGTCCTTTTTACTGTAGCAAAGTGTCCTTATATAATCCCTTACACATACATATTCAGACATAAAAACATACATATACCTATATGCATACATATGCATGTATGTAGAATTCTGTAAAATTCAGGAGGCCTCAGGAATATATAAAGACCCTAAGACTATAAAGTCTGACCCAATTCAGATTGTTTTTTGCTTATCAGTGACTAAAAGATGTGTAAGGCATTTGTGAGTTTGTGAGACTGGTAATAAGCCAGAGTTCCAATGGGATGAAGAGGGAGGAAAAAGGAGAGTTGTGCTCGTTTATTTTTTTGGAACAGACTTCAAGAGTTATAAGTAGTTATACACTGGTAGGAACATGTCTTTGGAGACACTGCAGTAACTTTGATTTGTGTCCAGTTAAAACTGCAACAAAACTGCCAATCTAGAAGGAATTCTGTATTTGCTCATTTTCTTCAGAGAGTAGGCCAAATGGAGAAATTTGTTAAGCCAATCCTGAAACATTATACTAAAATCCAAAATGAGCAAAGTTAATCACATGTATTGGCAATAGGGGGTTCTACGAAAACCTTTTGGTTCTAGGAGCAACTTTTTTACTTTTTAATACCAGCAATAGACATTTGCATGAGTATAAATGTCACACGTTGATGTGACCAAGAGGACAACAAGGCTGTGTGGTGTAGAGGAAGGAGAAGTGAACTGGAAGTTAAGAATCTTGGGCTTTCATCTCAACTCTCTCTCTGACTGGCATCGCTTTGAGATTTGGGGCAAGTCACTTATGCTAACTGAGGTTTCATTGTCATATTTAAAATGAGAGCATTGGTTAAAAGACCTCTAAAATAACTCTCAGTGCTAACATTACCATGGTCCTTTCACTACAAAGGTGACCTTAACTGTAACAATGAGTCAATTACCTAGTTATTCTGGAACTAACAACAGTAAAAAAAAAAAAATTACCATATCATCACATTTTATTTTTCACTTAAAAGGTCATTATCCAGCCTGATTGCCCATCTAATTCATAAAACTTTGGCCCACATTAATTTTGATGAGTCCTAAAATATCCAGTTCTCCAGGAAAGATAGAGATTTGCCATTACTGAAGATATTCAGAGACTGTGCAAGTTTCGTAGGCAACTCCCCAGAGTGCTTTGGACCGTGGCATGCTTGCTGGAATAAATACATGAGCTTTAAGAGGTTAATAACAATTAGAATCACAGCTAATGTTGGAGTACTTTTCAAGCGATCAGATCATAGATGCTTTATAAGTATTTAGTTCTCGGGACAAACCTTTAAAGCATGTACTATTTTTATCATCATTTGCCAGAAAAGGCACAGAAGGTTAGGGAACCTCCGCAAAGTCACATGGTTAATAAACACCAGAGCTGCAGTTTGAGCTGCTACTGGCCCCACAGCCCAGTCTCTGAACTAGTGCACTGCACCACGCGTTATATTTATAAAATCCAAGCGTTAACCAAATTGCCTCTTGTATCTCCACAGATAGACAGCGTTCATTAATTGTAAAAACTATGCCTTAACAAAATCATATGACTTGATGATGTATTTTTTCATTCTCACAGATAATTGCCATTTTAATTGATGGAGAGGCTTTGAGAATGAGTCATTAGGTATTATTTTTTTTAAAAAAGGCAGCCCAGGTGATTCTGATGCATACTGTGCTGGTGAATTATGGGGTAGTCTCCGGGTCGTCTGTCAGTCTGAACTGTTTGTTATCATTCATTTAATAAAATGAATTTACACCAGAAGTGTTCAGCTATATCATTGGGCACATGTTTTAATTCAGCTGACATTTTTTCGTAGGAACTTTTTCTCAGCGAACGAAACTTCTTTCATTGATTTACTTGCAGGAGTAAATTCCGTAAAAATGCTTTTCTCATTTTGCTTTTGTTATCTGTTTATACCCAAGAATATGGCTGAGACCAACTTTCTGTTCAGATTTTTGTTGTTGTATATGCTTCTCCATATCTTTATTATTAACTTCCCTGGAAATTAGATCTTTTCTGGGAACATCTGACAAGACCTAAAAAAAAAAAAATGTCACTCTCCAATTAAGCCTGCTTTAAAGTTAATCATTACGGTCACCATAGCTGGCCTCTCTTCCCTCCAACCTGGTATTGTTTTATTCGGTCCAGTTAAGATTAAAATTAAGGAAATGTCATTTTCCACCATTGAGTAATCTGAAAAACTTATATTTTAGGGGTGCTTGGGCAGTCGAGTCAGTTGAATGACTGACTCTTGGTTTCAGCTCAGATCATGATCCCAGGGTTGTGGGATCGAACCCCTGGTCGGGCTCCACCTTGAGTGTGGAGCCTGCTTATGATTCTCTTTCTCTCCTGCCCCTCTCCCCTGCTCATGCTCTCTCTTTAAACAAAAACAAAAGACAAAAACAAAACAAAACAAAGCCTTGTATTTTACACTAAAAGTCATAGTCTACAAGAATTTCACATTGCTAGAACCTCAGAACCAAGTGGGAAGTCACGAACCCTGCATTGGTTTCTCTCTAATGCTCACAAGCCTGAAAAATCAGAATCCTAGAAAATGTGTCCTCTCTTTACCCATGTAATTTGTAAAAAGGACATGAAGGGGATAGGCTTAGTCATAAAAGACCAGAATAGTGAAAACAAATGGACTTAATGTGGTGGTCATTTTGCAGTGTATATGCAAATATCAAATCATTATGTTGTACACCTAAAACTAATAAATGTTATGTCAATTATTCCTCAATTTTAAAAAAAGGATTTAACTAAGGTTAGTAATTTCCTTTTAAATACTGTTCTTATGAAAGTCAGTTAGTTGAAGGGTATTATTTACATTTATTTTAAAGTTTACTTATTTTTGAGGGGGGGAAGGCGGCAGAGAGAGAGGGATACACAGAATGTGAACCAGGCTTCAGGCTCGGAGCTGTCAGCCCAGAGCCAGACGTGGGACTCAAACCGACGAAATGTGAGATCATGACCTGAGCCAAAGTCAGGAGCTTAACCGACTGAGCTACGCAGGTGGCCCCTGAAGGATATTATTTAAATTACAATTTCAAAATTGATTTTAAAAACCATCAAGTATATATTAAACACATGCAAAGTGTTTATTAGATACAGTGGGAGAGGACACAAGAGAAGAAGGCAAGAGGCTTACTGTCTATCTAGTTGAATAAGATTTAGTCTTGGAAAAATTAGTGTCAAGACAAACATAATCAAGCGCTGAACTTTGTGGTACATATGGGAATTGAATGAAATAATATATAAGATACTTAGTATCCTTAGTTTTGTGAGCATTAAAACAGTAAAAAAGAAGTCAGTGTGATTTTTCTGAAGTTTTTAGGGAAGGACTAAAGAAAGCCCTTAGAAGAGTTTTGAGGGTCTGTAGAGAGATATAAGATCATACAAGAAGGATAGAGGAGGAGGTAAATACAGTAGGAAGATTCTACGGGAGCAGAGGGATCATCTTGAAATTACACAGACTGCAGGACAGAGTAAAATTTACATTGAGAAGTGTTAATTTTGTGGGATATACTGTATGGAGGCGGTGGATTATTTTTAAAGAGGCCCGAGAGTGATGAGATTTAACCAGTATTTTCAGAATGAATGTATGCTATTTGAATTACATTCCTATAGCCTCATCTTTCTCATGATCAAAGATTAAAATTTATAAGCAGTTAACCGGGGTTAAAGATGCAAGATCTACGGCTGTGAGCCAAGCAAAGCCAAACAGCACTTTTGTGCACATACGTTTTGTACTGCGTTGGTACCATGGTTTCACCAATTGAAACAGTCTGTTTGGTATATCATATAAGGTTAGTGGAGAAACACTTGGAATTAGAGGCATTCTAGATTATGCATGCTGGTCTTGCTTCTGATTACTGAAGTCTTTTCATGGGATAGTTTTTAACTGACTCTCTGAGGTATGTTATGTTGGTAATTATATCATTTGCAAATGGTAACAGTTTTTTTTGTCTTTTATTTTCTAAGGGTATATCTCTCATTTCTTATAACTTCTTAAGTTGGCTAAGTCTTCCATAGTGAGCATTCTGTTGTAACATATCAGCTCATCCCCAAACTTAGTAGTTTAAGACAATTTATTATCCTCAGATCCTCACAGTTCTGTGGGATGACTTGAGCTTAGCTTGGGTGGTTTTTACTTGAGGCCTTTCAAGTAGTTGCAGTCAAATGGCAACAGTGGGCAGAGTCAGCTGAAGATTCAGCTGGATTGGACATATGGACATTTCTGATGCCTTTAGTTGGGATGGCTGGACAGTGGAGAGTAGCCAGCCTTATCTCTGTCTTTTCCTCTAAGCAGCTTCTCCACACGGCCAGCTTGGGCTTCCTCACATAAGGCATTCTTCTCAGGGTAGTCAGATTTCTTAGCTGGAGGCTGGTTGCCTGCAGAAGGACTGTTCAGAGACAGGGAATAGAAGTTTGTAGGCCAATTATTGGCTATGCCTAGAACTAGCACAGGGTCACTTCTGTATGTGGTATATTGTATACCGTATATTGTATTGTATTTGACTGTGTCAAAACAGTCTCAGGGCCTGCCTAGATTCAAGGAATAGAGAAATATATTCCACCTCTTGGTAGGGAAATACTAAAGCAACATTGCAGAAAACCGTGTAGGGTGGGAGATATTTTTGTGGCCATACACGGAAAATTTAATTTACCTCAGAGGGTATCTGTTATATGCTGACAGTTTACCATTGGATATCATGTATATTAGAGTTTTCTGATAGGTTCCTTTTATCAGGTAAGAATGTTTCTATGCATAGTAACTAAGGATTTTACTCAGTAATAGCCTAGCTTTTTTTCTTTGTTCTATTAATACAGTGAGTACACAGACTTACTGATGTTAAACCTTCTATATAATCCTGGGATAAATTTTGCTTGCTTATGATATATTTTTTAACACAGTACTAAGGTTAGATTTCCTAATGTTTTATTTAATATTTATTATTATTATTATTATTATTATTATTAATCAATTTAATTCTTTATAAATGAGGCAGGCATATAGTTTTTTTGTGTTCTTGTCCAAGTTAAAACTGGTAAGAGCTACTGTGAAGTGAGAGGCTCTCTGTATTTTCCCATGGTTTGAAACAATTTGTATAATTTCTATTTAGGTGGTAGTTCTCACCCATAAAACTATCAGGGCCTATGCTCCCTCCACTTCCCTTTGATTATCTTTCTAATTTCTTTGTGGTTATTGATCTATTTATGTTTCAACCTCTTGTTGAAGCAACTTGGTAATTTATGGTTTTCTAGATAATCATTTACTTTTGCTAGGTTTTTTAGTTTGTTGGCATAAAGTTGTATGTAGTATTCCTTTTAATTTTTTAAAATCTTATTGTAGTTTGTCTCCTTTCTTGTTTCTAATTCTGAAGTACTTTTGTATGTGCTTCCTCAAGTATGTTTATTGTACAATGAATATATTTTAAATTAAACTTGCATTTTAGCACATGGATGGTATTATGAAAAAATCTGGGAATGATTTAGCCTGCTCTTATGCCAAATGTGGTTCTTCTTGCCTGAAATGAATTATTCGAGATGTAAATTGGAAATCTGAACAGTTGATTATTGTTCTATAACTGTTGCTTCATCTGTGTTGTTTGTTTTTGAGAGCACATCTTAGTTAGACCTGACACACTCATTATCACATGCTTTCACACCACCGAACTTTCCTCGGTAGAACTTTCCCACCCACGATGCTACCATTTACTTTTCCATGAGAGTGTTAATTTCATAAGTAGTAATAGTGTTCTCTCTTATTTGATGCCATTGCAGTGAGACTGTGTGTTCTTCTCAACTATGTGTATGGTCTAGACGGAGGAATGTAGAAGCAGGCTTTAGGGTAGATTTCTGGTCTTTTGGGAAACTATCATATTTAATAAACCCATCAACAAGTATTTGAGTGATTCCCCTGTGTCCAAGACTGCTGTAGGTGCTGTGGAAATGCAAAAGATTTCTCAGGCATCTAAAGTCCACGGTAACTTGGCTCTGATCACCCTTCCCAGACTGCCTCTCATGACACTGCTCTCATGCTCTCTTTGCTTTAGCACACCACCCACTTCCTGTTCTGAGCATACAGTGCACTCTGCTCCTTTAAGGATTTTGAGAAGTTATTCCACTGCCCTAACTGGCTGTTCTCTTGTATTACAGTTGTCCTACCTACCTTTCCTTTAAACAGAAGCTTAAATCCCTTCTCCTTTAGTGAACCATTCACAAGAACAAGTTGTCTCAGACTAATGTCTCCATTTTGAAAAGGTAATTAGATTTGTAGATCCAGGCAGTAACTCTAATAAGGTGTGTGACAGCTAGGTAATGAAACCTTTAGGACCAAAATGAAGAAGTATAAGCTAGATGATATTAAAAATAGGAAGATTTGTAACTGCTTAATGACTTATTATCAGTCTAGAGGGAAATTTTTTTTTAATTTTATTTTAATTTTTTGCTACTATGAACAATGCTGCTCTAAGCATTTGTGTCAAGTTTGTGTGTGTGTGTGTGTGTGTGTGTGTGTGTGTGTGTGTGTGTGTTTATTTTTGAAAGAGAGAGAGAGAATGGGAGACACAGAATCCGAAGCAGGCTCCAGGCTCTGAGCTGTCAGCACAGAGCCCGACATGAAGCTTGAACTCACAGACTGCGAGATCATGACCTGAGCCGACGTCAGACACTTAACTGACTGAGCCATCCAGGCGTCCCTAGAGGGAAATTTCTTTTTTTTTTTTAATTTTTTTAACGTTTATTTATTTTTGAGACAGAGAGAGACAGAGCATGAACAGGGGAGGGGCAGAGAGAGAGGGAGACACAGAATCGGAAACAGGCTCCAGGCTCTGAGCCATCAGCCCAGAGCCCGACGCGGGGCTCGAACTCACGGACTGCGAGATCGTGACCTGGCTGAAGTCGGACGCTTAACCGACTGCGCCACCCAGGCGCCCCCTTAGAGGGAAATTTCTAATGGCATGACATAGGGCTCTGTTTTTTATCTAGTCTTGTTCAGCATGTCCATTCATTCAGTAATTTACTTGCCTGATGTTCACTGAATACTATATGTTGGAAACTGTGCAGTATGCTGGGGATACAATGGTGAATGGTTCTTCCCTTAAGGATATTACAATCTAAGCATTTGAACAGAGGTATAGAAAACATATGCAAAGTTAAAAAAAAAAAAACACTTAGAAAGCCAATGCAATGGTAATATGGAGCTTATAGAAATAGTAATTACTTTGTGTAACAGAATCAGTATATAAGAAGATCTCTAGGGACTGGAAGGTAGAATATATATTCAGCCCATCTTAAATTTCAAGATGAAATTTAATTGGGGTAGAGATATAGCCTTATACTGTACTTGAGTCCCAAAACCAACTGTATGAGAAGAAGAAGGCATGACATATGGGCACAGCCTGAGCAAAAAAAGATGCAAAACTTTTCATCAGTAATCAGATCAGTGTTAATAATCAGTGGAACGTGATTGCCGGAAAAATTGGGACTATGTTGATAGACATTTAGTATCTAGAATGAGAAACGATAGACCTTCTTTGTTCCAGGCAGACATATTTGAATTCCTTTGTACCTTTACAAAAACCCCTCTTTAAGAGGGAATTTGACAATCAGAAATTTGTATTCTAGTATTATGTGGTTTACAAACTTTAAAGAAATGTTCTCAAGGTAGTTTTCCAGGAAACTATGCTTGATACACATGAAAGAAAACATGAGTAAATTTGTCAGTCAACATTTCATACAATCTAAGGAAAACAGAATCAGAAGAAATCTTAAAATAGTTTTCTGTTATTTATTGAGTGTCTCCTGTGCTTTGAGGGTTTAAGTGTCCTGTGCTTTGGGGCTCCTCCTTATTACTGAGGGAAAGAAGAGAAATAATAGGTATTGAAGGTCTGTACCAGGTACTGTAAAGACTCATATGAAGAGCAACAAACACTAATCAGATATAGTTCTGTGTTTTCAAGGCATATGGAATCCAGTGGTGGAGGGAAAGGCAGTATAAATAGATTATTACAACATGATGTGAACTCTAGATAGAGCCATGCTTCCAGAGTTAAGAAGACTACAACTCAGATAAGGGTATAGCCTTACCAGATATTAACTATTAAATATTCCTGGGCTTTTACTTGAGTTTTTCCTCTTCTAGAGGAATTTCGGGGTCTGTTTGTACGGGGAAGAGGGAGGGAGAGAGATAGATATCTCTTTCTCTTCTTGTAAAGCTACTAATCCCATCAGATTTGGATCTCGCCCTTATGACCTCACTGTTAACCTTAATTACTCCTAAAAGTCCAATCTCCACATACTGTCACTTTTGGGGTTAGAGCTTCAACATATAAATTTTACAGGGACACAATTCAGTCTGTAGCACCAGGTTATCTCCTTTCTGATTAACTCAAAGTCAGTGGATTTAGGACTTTAATTATATCCTCCAAATACCTTCACCTTATAAAGTAGCATAATCTCAGGACTGATATTCTATCATATTCACAAGGCCTGCTAACATGCAGAGGGAGGGGATTATACTAGGCAAGTATACAAGGAGGCAGGAATCTTGGGGGGCATCTTAGAATTCTGCCTACCACAAAGGTAATAGGGTAGAAAGCAGCAGCAGATTTAGATCAGGTATGAGGACTATTGTGAGTAGAATGATAGAAAGAACACACAACAACCTGGTGTGGTAGGAGCACTAAACTGGGACCTGTGTATTTGTCAGTTTCAACCAAACCACTGTATCTGAGAAAAAAAGGACTTTGGAAACTAAAAATTTATTTAACATGTAAAGTATTACTGATATTGAGGTTTGTTGGGGAGCTGATGGCAAGACTAGCTTAGGAATGATAGGTTTATGGGTAGAAGGTCAGTAGCAGTGAAGACCCCTAGGCTTTGGAGTTAGACAGACCTGGTTTTGAATTCTGATTCTGGCTCTTACTAGCTTCTCACGTGTAGAGTGAGAATGTATGAAGTTTATGGATTGTTATGAAGGTTAAATAGAATATTACATTTCAGGTTTTTAGCCCAGTGCCTAACACATAGTAAGCACTAAATAAATGTTTGTTCATTCAGTTATTTATGAAATATATATTATGTGCCAGACACTCATTTTGGCCCCCAGCGTTGTAAGAAATATTAATATTATTGTGCCTGAGCTAGATTTTATTTGACTTTGAATTTCTAGGCCAAAACAATTGAGTTTTAATCTGTATATAAGTAGCTACGTTTATACATTCCATAGTATCAAGCAAAGAGTAACGTCTAATCATAGAATTTCAGAATTTGTGATCACTTGGTTTTACATATGGTCCTGGTTTTTCTGTGTAAAGAGCTCTAATTTGCCTGTAGTCATCCTTGTTATTATCATTTTTTAATGTTTGTTTATTTATTTGGGGGGGGGAGAGAGAGAACATGCATGTGTGCATGAGAGTCGGAGAGGGACAGAGAGAATCCCCAGTAGGCTCTGTGCTCTCAGTGCAGAGCCTGACACAGGGCTTGATCTCACACACTGTGAAATCATGAGCCAAAATCAAGAGCTGGGGTGCCACCCATGCATGCCCATTTTAATTACCGAGATGCTAAAGAGTTGGAAGGTCTCCTGGACCCCATTTCATTGTTTTGATTTTTTTATAGTACACTACTGAAAAGTGTTTTTGGAAGAGTATTCCCATGGCAGTGTTCCAAATGGATTAAGGAGGGCAGAGATTGGAAAGAGGGAGGGAGGCCTTTTTTTTTTTTAATGCTGAACTGGGGTGCCTATAGTGGGAATAATGAAAAGGACATAACGGAGATAAGAACATTGGGGAAGAATCAATAGATTTAGATACCGAATAGAGAGGTGTGGCAGCAGAAAAGCAAGTACTAGTGTAATGTGATTTCGCTGCCAGTTAACACTTCCAGAGCTCTGTGTTGATTCATGACCATCATGGTGTCTAGATTTCTTTGACTAGAATTCTAAAAAGAAGAAGTTTTGAAATTGTATTGAGTGTGGAAAAAATTACAGGTCACAGCCTTACCAGTCACCAGAAATGCACTTTATCATCAATGGAAGGTGTTATAAACATGATTAGAAGCACATATATGCTAACTGTCTTTAGGTGTATTACATAATGATAGGAATTCTGTAGACCATCAACCTTTAGCTGTTATCCTAGGATATCTAAAACATTTGTGTCTGTAGAGATGAAGAAAAGAAAAGTGGTTAGGTAGGTATAGCTGCATTAGATAGCACTAATCTTTTAAGTTACAGGTTTGTAGATTGTAATATTTCTAGTTGTCTCTAAGGGAATATAATCGTAGGTATGCATCAGAGCCTCTGTAATTGCAGTGTAAACATGAACTGGTTTATCTCTGTTAGTCTGTGAGAAGTAAGTGGAGTGCTGGATGGACCCTGTTGCTGGTTGGAGCAAAGTCTTCAGTCTCTGTATCCTGTTTGTCCTCTTTCATTCGGAAGATTGTTGGCAGGTTGCAACACGCATAACGATGTATGTGAGATCAAGCTCTGGATATAGCTCTATAAGGCAAGCAAGCATTCTGGAGACTGTTTGGGCAGATAAACTACAATGACTACTGACCAAATGACAGGGTTACCTTTGGTACAAAGGAGAGAGTGGAATTGAGAAGAACAAGAGTAGAAACTGAAAAACCAGTCAGGAGGGTATTAGCTAGATGAAGGTTGATGGTGACAGAGGACTTGGAGAAAGGTGAACAGAGTTGAAATGGCTTTAATCAAGTCCTTGTTGGCTAAATCTGTAGATGCCATCTAAGCCTTAGGTTACTTGATGTTATGATAGTGATCAGTCTTCCCCGAGGTGTTCTGTTCTTTTGACTGTTGTAACACCAACTCTCCCAGCTGTCCTATTTACCTGGATATTCTGGGTCAGAATTTTTTGCAGCTTTTTATTTATTTTTTCTAATCCCTTAAATATTGATGTTCCTCGGGATTCTGTTCTAGGCTCTGTTCTCTTTCATTCTCACAGTCTTCCAGAATGATCTCATTCACTCTCATAGCGTTAATAACCATCTGTGTGCTAATGATTGCCACATTTTTCTCTCTGGCCAAGATCTGTCTCCTAAGCTCCAGATCCTTATATTCAAGTAATATTCAACACCTCCTCTTGGATATTGCACAGGCACCTCAAAGACAGTAGAATTTCTTTCAATCTGCTCATTCTGTATTCCCCATCTCAATAAATAACATCACCATTTCCTGATTCCCCAAGCCGTATACCAGCTATCACTTTTTTTACTTTTTCCTTTGCGGTATAATCTATATACAATAAAATGCAGAGAATTTAAGTGTACAGTCTGATGAGTTTTGACAAATGTACACACCCACGTTGTCATCATTCAGTCATGTTATAGAGTATATTTTCTTGTCCAGAAAGTTCCTTTATACCCCTTTGCCAATCGTTCTTACACATTCACTCCCACCACTGGCTGAGTTAAACCCTTTTCTTATTGCCTCTTCATTATTAGTTTTTCCTGTTCTTAAACTTCTTTTAAATGGAATCATATGGTGTACTCTTTGGTTTCTGACTTTTTTTATTCAACATTCAATTTCTGAAATTTATCCATATTGTTGTGTAGATCAGCAGTTTATTTTATTGCTGAGTGGTATTTCTGTGCATAAACCACAATTTACTTATGCGTTATCTTGTTGATGAACATTTGAGTTGTTTCTACTTTTTGGCTGTTCTGAATAAAGCTGCTAAGAAATATCCTTACAAAAGTCTTACAATGTTGGGACGCCTGGGTCACTCAGTCGGTTGGGCATCCAACTTCGGCTTAGGTCATGATCTCGTGGTCCTTGAGTTTAAACCCGTCAGGCCTGTGCTGACAGCTCCGAGCATGGTGCCTGCTTCTGATTCTGTGTCTCCCTCTCTGCCACTCCCCCTGCTCACTCACTCACTCACACACTTTTTCTCTCAAAAACAAATAAACATTAAAAAAATTTAAAAAAGAAAACAAACGTCTTACAGTGTATCTGGGAGTGGGGTTACCTTCTCATATACTAGGTGTGTATTTAATTGATTAGAAATTGCCAGTTCTCCAAGGTAGTTATACAGTTTTACAGTCCTACTAGAAATGTTTGAAACTCCCAGCTTTTCTACTCCTTGCCATCATTTGGTATCATCAGTTTTGTAAATTCTAGCCATTATAGTGGGCTTCTACTGGCATATCAGTTTTTTATTTAAATTTTATTTTAATTTAGAAAGAGAGTGCAAACAGAAGGGGGAGAAAGAGAGAGAGAGAGAGAGAGAGAGAGAGAGAGAGAGAGAGGGAATATCCCAAGCAGGTCCCATGCTCAGTGCAGAGCCTGATGTGGCGCTCGATCCCATGACCTGGGTACGTGACCTGAGCCAAAATCAAGAGTCAGATGCCCAACCAACTGAGCCACCCAGGCACCCCGATTTTAATTTTAATTTTTAATTTCATGATGACTAGTGAAACACCATTTCATGTTTATTGGCCATTCTTACATCCTTTGTGAAGTGTTTGTTCAAATATTTTGATAATATTTATTGGGTTGTTTGTTTTTTTTATTGTTGATTTGTAGGAATTTTTTGTGTATTATGGATACAAGTCCTTGGTCAGATAGATCTCTATATCTGTATGTTTGTATCTATATCTATGTCTATATCTATGTATCTATCTATAGAACATTTTTTTTACTACTCTGTGTCTTGATTTTTCCTTTTCTCAACAATGCCTGGTAAAGAGTAGAAGTTTCAAATTTTGCTAAAATATATTAGGTTTTTATTTTATGGATAGTGCCTTTTGTTTCCTGTTTAGGAAATCTTTGCCTAAACCAAGGTCATGAATATATTTTTCTACATGTTATTCTAGAATCTTTATAGTTCGAGGTTTTATATTTAGTCTTTGCTCTATATCAATTTCACTTTTGTGTATGATGTGAGGTAGAGATTGAGGTTTAGTTTTTCCGTGTCGCTATCCAGTTATTTCAGTGTCATTTGTTGACAAAACTTGTCTTTCCCTAATCAAAAAGTAAATTGGTAAAAATGCTGGGGCACCTGGGTGGCTCAGTCGGTTGAGCCTCCGACTTCAGCTCAGGTCATGATCTCACAGCTTGTGAATTCGAGCCCCGCGTCAGACTCTGTGCTGACAGCTAGGAGCCTGGAGCCTGCTTCAGATTCTGTGCCTCCCTCTCTCTCTGCCCCAACCCACTCACATTCTGTCTCTGTCTCTCTCAAAAATAAACATTAAAAAATTAAAAAATAAATAAAAATGCTGATCATCATCTAAAAAAAAAAGTAAATTGATTTTACATAATGGGTCAATTTCTGTAATCTGAATTCTAGTTCATTGATCTGTTTGTTTAGACTTCTACAATACTACTGCTTTATAAACTAGGGCTTTGTGAAAGGTCATAAAATCTGGTAGTGTAAGCTCCAACTTTGTTTCTTTTTCCAACACTTTCTTGACTATCCTAGGATTTTTATATTTCTGGATCAATTTTAAAATCACCTTGTCAGTTGAAAAAAAAAAAAAAGACTGCAAGGCTTTGGTTGGGATTGCATTGACTCTATAGATTAATTTAGGGGAGACTAACAATACTGAGTCTTGTAACCCGTGTGATTGTTATATGTCTCCATTAGTTAGATGTTTTTCTCAGGAGTGTTTTACAGTTTTCAGTGCACAGGTCTTTCACATCTTCCATTAGACTTACCTAGTTATTTGTTGATAATGATATTAAAAATACCATTAAATTTTTGTGTATTAATCTGGAATCTTGCAATCTTGCTAAAATTATCAGTTTAATTACAGATTCTGTGGCTTTTTATATGTGTACAATTATTGCATCTGTGAAGAGACGTTTTTGCTTCTTCCTTTCCTATATTTATGATTTTTTAAATTGCCTTATTGCAATGGTTTGGACCTTGATTACAATGTTGAATTAGAGTGGTGAAAAGCGGGTATCTCTCCTTGGTCCTGTTCTTAAGTATAACATTAGCTTAGATGTTTTTTGTGTAAGTTCCATTTTTGCATTAGCTGTAGATTTTTTAAATAAATTCTTCACCAGAGGAAACTCTCTTTTTTCCTTAGTTTGTTGAAGGTTTTTTTTGTTTTTAATCATTAACAAGTATTGAATTGTATCAAGTGCTTTTTGGGGGGCATCTTCTGAGATAGCCATATGATTTTTCTTCATTATTTTTGTCACTGTTGGTTTTCAAATGGTAAACTAACCTTGTACTCTTCAGATAAACCTATACGATCAAGATGTGTCTTACCCTCTTCGTACATTGCTAGAGTGGATTTGCTAACTTTTTGTTAATGATTTTTTCATTTATGTTCATGTGTGAGTTTTGTCTGTAATTTTCTCTTCTTGTCATCTTCTTGTCATGTTTTGGTATGAGGGTTATACTGGCCTCATAAAATAAATTGAAAAGTGTTTCTTCTTCTTTGAAAGATTTTGTTAAAACTAGTATAGCACGGGCGGGAGGTGGGGTGCCTGGGTAGCTCAGTCGGGTAAGCATCCGACTCTTGGTTTGGGCTCAAGTCATGATCTTATGGTTCATGAATTCAAGCCCCACATTGGGCTCTGCACTGCATGTGGAGCCTGCTTGGGATTCGCTCTCTCTCCCGCTCTCTCTGTCTCCAAAAAACAAAGCAAAGCAAAGCAAAACAAAAAAAACAAAACAAAACAAAACAAAACCCATTGTATAACCCCAGTGAAGCCCTCTGAACCTAGAGCTTTCTACTTGAGAGTGGTTTTAATTACAAGCTTAGTTTCTTTAATTGATAATGGCAATTCAGTTTTTCTAATTTATTTGTTTTGTAAACTTGTGATTTTTTTAAAGCAATTTGACTACGTCATCTAAGTTTTCGTATTTATTGGCATATTGCTCATAATTTCCATTAATTCTCCTTTGAATGTCTATAAGATCTAGTGATGTCTTTGCTGGTATTCTTGATGTTGGTAATTTGTTTTCAGGCATCATTTTTTATTACTCCTTCTTTCTCACTTTTCACATCTACACTATCCCTCCTGTTACTATTTTAATTTAGAAAGATGCCTAAACTTTTCCTAGGAAGGCTGTAATAACCACACACTAGCCTTCCTGTTTCCAGCCTTGTTTCTGTGTCCCATTTACCTTATTACAGGAAGAAAGATCTTTCTAAAGTGCAAATGTAATTAAATCTTTTCCAGCTTAAAACTTTGTTTCCCACTACCCTCAGAAAAATAATCGGTGCTCTTTCATATGGAATGCAAAGCCATCAACGATAATGTCTGTGTCTCTCAATAGATTCCTGTCTTTTCTTATATTTCCTTTGCCCTTTGTGTCTCTTCATGCAGGCCGCAGGGAACTACGCTGCCTTTCTAGGTGTTCTAATTGGTCCTTCTTCACCTTAAAATGGAATGCAGCATTTCAGATGTGATATGATCAACACTAAGTAAACAAAAATGGTCTCCTAACTTCTCCTTTACTGAAACGATTGTTAATATTTCGGTTGTTGTGGTCTCGGTATTTATTATTTATTTGTTATAATGCCTTTCATTCAGTAGATTTTTACATTCACAACACTATCTAACCCCAAAACATTATTTTAAAGCCCAGTTTCAATCTTACTGTTATCTCAAAGCATATTAATAGGGATGCATTTATTTGCTCTAACTAGAATACCTATCAGATAGTTACTTAGTCCCTCCTCCTCATACTGTGATAATGAATTTATTTCAGCTTGGCAGTATTAGTGTTGGTATTGACCTGTCACCAGATGATTAGATGATATGTATTTCGGTCTTTATAGTATTATTTCATAGTTTGTAAAATCAAGATGCATTCCTCTGAAACTGGCTAGCTGGTTTGGAAGTAAAGCAGTTGTTTCTTTTCTTGTCAGTCCTTCATCTCCTCACCCCCAGGGGAATCAGGATGCCCCACATTATGTTTAAAAGCCTAAACACATCAAACTTTTGTTCTTCTGTTGGATTTGAAAGGGGGACATTATTAGCTCTGTCTTGATGTAGCAGGGGCTCTGAAAGTCTATTTGGATAACACTGAAGATTGGAGGAAATGTGACTCTGTCTGTGTGTTTTAAGCCCCTAAGGTAAGATCAGAAAGCGTCTGGGGCAGTGAGAGCCAAATAGTTGAAGTCATACATTAATTATGGTCATGAATCATTTTTATTTTTAAAGTCTTTACCATTTGACAAGGTTGTTTGCATAGTACCAGTGAGTTTCAGGCAGCGTTTTCCCCCTTTTAAAGTAACAGGCTATTTTGTTGATTTCTGCTCTGAATTGATAATGCCTATTATTATCAGAATTCTGATAACATTTTTAGTAAAAATTGCACATTTCCTTACCTAAGTGAGTGGTCTTTATTTGACTTTTGTTTTGAATATAATATTTAAAAATTTTAAATACAGAAAACTATCACCTTAATCTCTCAATCCCCCACTGGTATCAGTAAAAAATAATCACATCTTAGGACTGAGCTTTTATATTCAGGAGTTAGTTGCCGTTCAGTTCGCAAATATATACTGAGTGCCTCCTTTGTGCCACATCCTGTGCTAAGCACTGGAAATGTATTTGAAAATGAGAGGTCCCCCCCCCCCCCCGCCGAAAGATCTAATAAGGAAATAAACAGTTGCTATAAAATATAGTTCTGTAATCTTTGTTAGTGGTATTATATACATGATGCTGCAGATTTCTATAGAAAGGAGTGCCTGTACCTGTCTGGAATAGTTCAGGAAGGTCTTTGAAGAATAGGTTGTGTTTGAGCTGCCTCTTCAATGGACTCAAGACTGTCCTTACCTGTTAAGAGGTAGGGAAGACTTACAGGCGGATAGATCAGCTCACTCAAAGTTACAAACAAGAAATGGTATGGTGTGTTTAGGGAATTGTCAGTGGTTTGGTTTTGTTGGAACTGAGCTCGCAAGGTAAGGAATATCAGGAAATAATGCTGCAGATGTTTGCTGGGACCGCATTACAAGGGGCCTTTCCTTGCTTTTAAATTTCTTTAGAGCAAACTTTGTAAGAGAGTATTAATATCAAAAGAGTGTATACACATACACTCCCAGAGCAAGAGGAAATAGGATGGAATATAACCTCTATTGGAGGAGCTTTGAGGAAGTTGCTTGTATAACCGATCTTATTAGCAACCTAGCACTAATAAGAGTTGCTTTGCTCCTTTAGATGACCTAAGAAATCCTCAATAACTGTCGGGCAGTTTCTGAAAGTGCAAAATACGTCATGAATATTTTTAGTGCATAGTGTCATCATCATCATAATGTTGGCAGAGGTATTGATACCATCAAATCCCTAATGAAATTAACCTTGTATATAGGATATCTTTCAGATTGGGATTGTTGAGTAATTTTTAAAAACTGAGGTAAAACTTGCATACAGTAAAATGTGTAGATCTTAAGTTTAAATTCCGTGTATAACTGTGTACCCTCATCCCAGTAAAGATATATAGGATATTTCCATCACCTCAGAAAGTTACTTTGCCCCACCCCCACCCCCGTTCTCTACCAGTCAATTCCACCCCACATGGACAGCCAGCGACTCTTGATTTCTGTCACTATGGATTGCTTTTACCTGTTCTTGAACTATGTATAAATGGAGTCATACAGTATACTTTTTGTTACTGGCTTTTTCACTCAACATCATTGTCGTTGACATTCATTCATATTGTTGTGTATATATCAATGGTGTGTTCCTTTTTATTGATGAGTGGAATTTCATGATTATACCTCAGTTTGTTAATTGATTCTCCTGTTTGATGGACATTTGCATTGTTGTCTATGAATATTCTTATACAAATCGTTGTGTAGACCTACGTTTTTGTATTTCTTGAGTAAATGCTTAGGAGTAGAAATACTGGGCCATAGGTTAGATGGCTGTTAAACTTTATTAGAAACTATTTTCCAAATGATAGTACTCTTTTACACTTTGCCAGCAATGGATGCAAGTTCCAGTTGCTCCACATCCTTGTTAGTAATAGATGTTGTCATTTAAATTTTTTTTAGCGTTTATTTATTTTTGAGAAAGGTACAAAGAGCATGAGTGGGGAAGGGGCAGAGAGAGAGGGAGACACAGAATCCCAAGCAGGCTCCAGGCTATGGGCTGTCAGCACAGAGCCCAGTGCAGGGTGAGATCATGACCTGAGCTGACACCTAACCGACTGAGCCACCCAGGCGCCCCAATGTTCATTTTAATTTTAGCTATTCTAATAGATGTGGAATGTATCTCGTTGTGATTTTAATTTGCATTTTTATGATGACTAAGATGTTGAATACCTTTTCTTGTACTTTTTGGCCACTCTTGTATCACCTTTTGTGAAGCATTTTACTTTTTTGCCCATTTTTAACTGGATTGTCTCTTTGTGACTGATTTATAAGAGTTTTTTATGTACTCCAGACGCAGTCCTTGGTCAGATAGATGTTTTGCAAGTATTTTCTCTCACTCTGTGGACTGCTTATCATTTCTTAACGGCATCTTTAGACAAACAGATATTTTTTATTATTGTGAAGTCCAATTTATCTATTTTTAATTTTATGGTTAGTGCTTTTCATGCCTTATCTATGAAATCTTTACCTCTTCTAAGGTTGTAAGAGATTCTCTATGTTTCTTCTACAAGTTTTATGATTTTAGTTTTTATGTTTACTATGCTCTCCTTGAATTAATCTTTTGAATGTGCTGTGAGGTAGAGAATGAAATTAATTTTTCCCCCTATGTTTGTCCAATGTTCCAGCACCATTTGTTTTAAAAAATTCCTTTTCTCCGTTAATTTGCCTGGATTCCTTTGTCCAAAATCAATTGGCCATATATGTGTAGCTCTATATCTTTATATATAATCTTTATGCTGTTCCATTGATCTATTTTTTGATCCTTATGCCAGTAGCATATTGTTTTGATTATATAGTTTTATTTTTTTTAAGTTTATCTTGGTTTATCTCTTCTAGATTCTTTGTTTTTCTGTAAAGATTCTAGTATTAATACACTTCTTAATTTCTTCCAAAGAACCAAAGCCTGTTGAGATTGTGATTGTGACTGTGAAACTATTGACCCATATATAGAAATATCACTGAATTTTTTTGTATGTTGACCTTGTATCCTGTGACCTTATTAGTTCTAATAGTTGTTTTGTAGATTTCTAATGATTCTCTATATGAAAATCATGTCATCTAAAAATACAGTTTGACCATTTTTAATATGTATATGTATAAGAAATATATAAGCTATATTTGAAGACCAAGAGACAAAGAAAAACACAGACCCATAATGAAAGCAAAAAAGAAAACTAGTTTCTGATTTTTTTCAATGTTCCTTGTTTCAAAGTGGCTGCTGCTTTAAATTAGTCTTTTTAACTGGGATTATTGTTAATTCTTTTTTTCTTTGTGGATACCCATAAGTAATATTCAGGTTTGTCATCATTGATGTTCTCCTGGTGACTTTAGCAATCCACTTAATTTCCTTGGGCGTCAGTTTTCACATTTTTAACATGATGGGATTCAACCAGATTATTTTCTCTCTAAGGTGTCTTCCAGACTCCTGTGAGTTCACCATTTTAACTCTCAATATATCAGAGGCAGGCAGGCATAGAAAGGGTGTTTTTTTTTTTTTTTTAAGTTTCTTTACTTATTGTATTATTCCTCCGTGTGCATGCAAGTGGGGAAGGGACAGAGAGAGAGGGGGAGAGAGAAGGAGAGAGAGAATCCCAAGTGGGCTCCATGCTGACAGCACAGACTTGGGGCTTGATCTCCTGAACCATGAGATCATGACCTGAGCTGAAATTGAGAGTTGGCTGTTTAACTGACTGAGCCACCTAGATGCCCTGAAAGGGTGTTTTAAGGGCACACTGTAATTCCTGTGATTTCATTACAGGTATGCTAGGGAATTATGAAATGATCAGTTTGAGTTCATTACTAATTCTGTTTATCCTGGAAGGTTTGTTCTCATTTTGTTCCATTTATGTCTCTTGTTTGTTCCATTTATGTCTCTGTGTTGAGAGTTTATAGTTAACTCACTTGAATTTTTCTCTAACTTTTATTTCTAGGCTTCATAGAGCCCAGTGTGCAATTAAACAGACTCAGGTAACTGTTCAGAAAATTGGAAAGGAAATTGAAGAAAAGCTAAGACTCACATCTACAAGCAATGAGTTGGTAGGTTTTTATATATATTTATTGTTTAGACTCCTTGATTGCTAAATGTGATCATCATATTCTTCTTGTGTTAATTAATTTTTTTCCAAAAAGCTTTATTTAGGTATTTTTTCTTTTAATGTTTCACTGAGACTTATGTTGGCATTTAAATATTGGAAAACACTTTCCCATCTCTTAATGGAACATGCAAAAAAAAAAAAGGACCTGCCTTTTCTGCTAGATGAAACTTTAGATGACATACAATTACTTAGAAAATAATTAAAAGCTATTTTATTAATGTCTTACTAATGTGAACTCTAGACACAGACTATAGTGAATGGGAAATAGCTGCCAAAAGAAAAAACAAAAACCTTTAGGGACTAATCTCTGTTTAAAAGATGAACTTAAAATTATTTGGAGTAAACTTAATAGGCTGGTTTATGGACAGTGTTCTCTTTGGGGAAAGATTCCTTTGATGAGGCATTTCCAAAGAAATAGAAATTCCAACCCAAATGGACAGATTCAAGATATTAGTGTAATTTGGGGTTGCTCTAGACTCTTTTCTAAATTAATTATTTTTAAAAATACTAATTTTGGAATAAAGATTCTGTCTTTGAGCAGAATAGTGGGTATAACTAATAAATTGAACTTTTCTCAAAATGAAACCCCATGGCTATGGACAGCTTTTGATGATATCTGTGCTCAAATTAAGTCCTAACTAAAAAACTTTGAGTTGTTTTTTTGTTTTGTTTTGTTTTTACTAACTCATTTTCACAGAGAGGCAGTATCTTCCAGTTGTCATTTATAGCGTATCAACTTAGGAAAAGACCTTTTTATCTCCAAACAAAAGTTCCATATCATCTTGAAGATTTGCCCAAGATAATAGTTTAATAGATGAACTATAGAAAAGCGATGCAATTAACCACTTACACGGACCTCCTCTCTCATGGACTTTGAAGTTAATGGATGATACTGTATTTAAACTATACGAAATTGCTGATTTTGACCTATAAATGGCAGTTTCATATAATTCAACCTAACATATAAAATGACTAGTGCTGTACCTGGCACATAGCAGGCACACAACATATGGCAGCTGCAATAACTATGGTAGTAATATTTATTCATATGACTTTTCTTGCCTATGGAAAATCTTCCATTTTGGAGAAGCTGTTAAACCACGTCTTGTTTTAACTTGGGCTCAGTCAAGGAAGAAATTCCAGACCACAAACATATTGGAAAAGGAGAAAAAAAACAGATAATTTTAATCCTTTCTGTAGTGTACAGAAATGCCACATTTTTAGAACCTTTGTCTGAGGAGAAATTGCTAGGGTTTTTTTCTTTCTTTCTTATTTTCGTCTCCCCAAGGCAAGACTGGGAAATTACTTATTCCATTAAATGACAGCATATGTTTTGTCTCAGTATGAAAAAAATGTATGTTTAATCCTATTTTTCTAAAATATAAGTGGTGACACATAGAGCAAGGTGATAGAATGTGTGAGTTTAAAGAGGTCAGGTTCAGAGGTTCACTTTGTGTTTTTACGCTGCCTGGTCAACATAGAAGAGAATCATTGATTTTTGAACTAAAAGTGAACCTAGAAATCATCTACTTCCTGTATAACCCCACTAAAGCCAACCTTCCTCAGCACACTCAACCCCCTTCCCCATTTTATTTTTCTCCTATTATTACCCCTTAACATGCTATATACTTTGCATATGTACTTTGTCTGTCTCTCCAAACTCTATGAGGGTAGGGATTTTTGTCTGTTTTTCTTCACTGCTGTATTCACCATGTCTAGAAAAGTGTTTGACACATAGTAAGTGCTCAATAAATATTGAATTTAGGAATGAATCTAGCATGTTAAATAACAAAATTCAGCCAAGAAAATTTGAATTTCTCTGTGGCTTTTTCAAATGACACAGGAATCAATTGGGCAATACCTTATCTAGCAAGTTAAATTGTACAAAATGGAAGGTTTTTATAGAAGGAGGGTGGGGCGAGAAAGTTATTAGCAAAAGAAGAGGATTGTTCCAGGCAAGGCCTGCCTCCTTGGGGGAAAAGCCAAGTGTCTTATCATGCAGATTGCCTCATCTTTTTTGTGGGGATTCAGAGGGCCTAAGGGTCAGACTCATTGGCAAAGACTGAAAAATTCCTAGCTGGCCATTTCTAGAGGAGGTTGAAATGCAGTTAGATTTCATAGTAAGTACCAGTTTGGCAACTCGATCTAAGTGACACCATTCTGGGCCTGAAAATTTTCTTTCTTTCTTTTTTGTGAGCAAGCATACTCTCCTCCATACTACAGGATGGAGAATGAGGCCTGAAGACAGGAAGCAACTTTCCCATAATCATTTCACAAGTAGAGGCAAATTTTGGTTTACTTGTCTTCTTTCGGGCAGTAATGCCATGTACTTGTTAATTTTCTACTTTGAGATTCACCTGTAGCAAATTAGAAACTTTACTGTTACCTTTTTTCCTCATTCCCTTTCTAAATCCCCAGGGTCATCATACTCCAACCCAGACAGTTTCAATTTTTAAGAATTGACTTTAATTTTAGCCTAAGTATAGTCAGTCAGAAGGCATATTTGATGCTGAAAGAAATCAGATTACTTTGGGGGTCCCTGGGTGGCTCATTCGGTTAAGCATCCGACCTCGGCTCGGGTCATGACCTCACAGTTCGTGGGTTTGAGCCCCTCATCCGGCTCTGTGCTGACAGTTCAGAGCCTGGAACCTGCTTCAGACAGAGCCTGGAACCTGCTTCAGACAGAGCCTGGAACCTGCTTCAGATTCTGTGTCTCCCTCTTTCTCGCTGCCCCTCCCCCACTAGTGCTCTGTCTCTCTCTGTCTTTCAAAAATAAATAAATGTTAAAGAACAGTAAAAAAAAGAAATCAGAGTACTTTGTAAGATCAAGTGTAACTTTCTCTGTTATAAGAACTTGAGTTCATACTTGATGGCTTTTAAAAGATTTAGCATCTTCTCAAACTACATCAATGGCCAACGTATCTTTTTGACATTTATTTGTTTCTTATGAAATTTCTGCTGTTGTCATCTTGAACTTTGCTCATATGTTTTGGATTTTGTCAAATGCCTTTCCTATATCCATTGATAATTGTATTTTTGTTTTTCTGTTTTCTCATATCATGGTGGTGAAATACATTGATGTTTGAATGTTAATCCAACTTTCATTCCTGGGGAAAGCCCCTCTTGTTCATGAGGAAATATTTTTTATATGTATTGCCAGATTCAATTTGCTAAAATATTTAAAGGATTTTTGCGTCTCCATTCATTAAGGATATTGGTCTGGTCTTAGTTTGTTTTCTTAGAATCTCTTTGTCTGGTTTTGTTGTCAGGGTGATGTTGGCTACAACCCAGTGAGTTGGGAGGTGCTTTTTCTTCTGTTTTCTGGAAGAATAGGTGTAGAGTTGGAATTATTTTTTAAGTGTATGGTAGAATTTACCAGTGAAGCTATCTGGACATGGAATTTTCTTTGTGTGTTTTGAACTAGGAATTTAGTTCTTTCATATTTGGGGGTTACTGAAGTTATCTCCTTCTTGGGTGAGCTTCAGTTTAGTAGCTTACATGTTTCAAGGATTTGTCTATTTCATCTAAGAGGTTATTCTCTTTAATTTTAGCTGTTCTTGAGGGTGTATAGTGTTTTCTTAGTTTGTAACACATTTCTATGGCAGACATTTTTCATATCTTTATTGGTCACTTGTGTATTCTTTAGGAAGTGTAAATTTAAGTATTTTTGCCCATAAAAAAATAAACTATTTATATTTGCAGAAAATTTGCAAAGATAGTTCAGAATGTTTCCATATAACTTTCATCCAGTTTCCCCTAATATTAACCTCTTCTATAACCATGTTACATTTAACATTGTACAACATCAAACTAAGAAGCTAACATTGATATGTTACCATTAACTGTGGGCTTTATTCAGGTTTCACCAGTGTTTCCACTAATGTCTTTTTAAAAAAAAATTTTTTTTTTTCAACGTTTATTTATTTTTGGGACAGAGAGAGACAGAGCATGAACGGGGGAGGGGCAGAGAGAGAGGGAGACACAGAATCGGAAACAGGCTCCAGGCTCTGAGCCATCAGCCCAGAGCCTGACGCGGGGCTCGAACTCCCGGACCGCGAGATCGTGACCTGGCTGAAGTCGGACGCTTAACCGACTGCGCCACCCAGGCGCCCCTCCACTAATGTCTTTTTAAAAAATAACTAGACTTTATTTTATAGCAGTAGTAGATTTATAGAATTATGACAAAGACAGTACAAAGTGTATACCCTACAGCCAGTTTCTCCTGTTATTAACATTTTACCTTAATGATACATTTATTATAATTAATGAACCTATACTGATAAATCAGCACTAACTAAAATCCATGCTTTCTTCAAATTTCCTTAATTTTTACCTAATGTTCTTTTCTGTTCCAGAATCCCATGAAGAAAACCATATTACATTTAGTAGTCCTGCTTCCTTAGACTCTTCTTGGTTGTGAAAATTTCTCAGACTTTCATTGTTTTTAATGACTTTGACAGTTTTGAGGAAAACTAGACAGGTATTTTATAGAATATCCTGTGATTGGGATTTGTCTGTTGTTTTGCCATGATTAGCCTGGATTCACTGTTCCAGGATCCAGCCCAGGATACCACATTGTCTTCCTAGGCTTCTCTGATCTATGACAGTTTCTCATTCCTTCCTGCATTTAAATCGCCATTACTAATCCCTGTTGATAATTTACCTTAATCACTACTTGCTTACGGTGGTGTTCCCTAGGTTTATCCACTATACTCTCCTTTGGAGTATTGTTTCCATACTCTTAATTTTTTGAAAGCAAGATACTATGTCCAGCCTACACTCCAGTAGAGGGGACTTAGATTCCACCTTCTGAGGGAAGACTGCCTACATATGTTATTTAGAATTCTTTGTGGGGAAGATTTGTCCTGCCCCATTTATTTATTTATGCATCAGTATGGACTTTTATATATTTATCTTATACTTTAGGTTATAATCAAATACTGTGTTATTTATTTTCTTGCTCACCTTGTGACATTGAGAGCTCTTTCAGGTTGGCTCCTATGTCCTTTTGACATGACTCTCTTTTTTATTTGTGTGCTTTTTAAAGCACTTTTAAAATTTCTGGCACTATATGATCCAGGCTCATCTTGTCTTTCCCCTGTTTCAACCCTGAATGAGCCATTTTTGCAAGGAGTCCTGTTCCTTCCGTTAGATAATGGTATTTAGAAACAAGATCTGGGTACTCGGTATGCTTGTGGCTACTGGGTTGTAACTGCTTCTAGGTCCTCGCAGTGGACAGAGCTGGTATACACAAGTATCTATATGTGTATTAAACCAAACATGACTTCATATTGATACATTCAACTCTAACAGCACAGAGTTCATTCTTCTACCTCAGTTTGTTTATTTGTAGTATCTTTATTTCTGTTAGTGAGAAACCTAGCTCCCATTATCTGTAATTTATTTCCTTATTTTTTCACTCCTAGTATACATGTAAAGTAGTTTCATGTTTTTTCCCCTTATTTTTTAATGGGATTTCTGTCTTCTTGTGTTAAGGTTTGAGAGAGGAGAGGGGAACAGAGAAGGAGGAAGAGGGAGGGGGAGAGAGTGTGTGTATACGTATACTTTTGCATGTGTGTTTGTACTTTTCTTTTTTTTGGATACAAGTCCTTTTTGTGATATGCATGTTGGGAATATTTTCTTACATTCTGTGGCTTGCCTTTTCATGTTCTTAATGATGCTTTCTAAAGAGCAAAAATTTATAAGTTTAGTGAAATACAGTGTGTTTTTTAATGTTATTTTATCGGTAGGGCTTTTTGTTTTCTTTATAGGGAATCTTGTACTAACCTAAAATCATATAAATTTCTTTAGTGTTTTTTTTTTTTTTCCTAGAAGTTTTGTAGTTTTGGGCTTGACGTTTAGACCTATGATCCATTTCAAACTAGTTTTTTTGTATGAGTTAATAAGTGAGGTAATTTTTTTCTATATGAATATGCAGCTGATTTACCATCATTTGTTGAAGAATCTTTTCTTTACTAATTTAATTGTTTTGAAATGTCTTTCTAAAGTCAATTGACTAAATATGTGTTCATCTATTTCTGGATTTTCTGTTTGCTCCACTGATCTATATGTCTACCTTTCACCAATATCAAATTCTACTATTACAGATCCCTTGTTTTAAAACCATATATGGTAAGTCCTCCAACTTTGTTCTTGTTATCAAAATTCCTGTGGGTTTTCTAGGTTCTTTGTATTTCCAAGTGATTCAAGGATCAATTTGTCCATTTCTACAAAAAAAAAAAAAAAAAAAAAAAAAAAGTCCTGTTGCAATTTTGATAAAGATTTGTAGATCAATTTGTGGAGAATTGCCATCTTAGCAACAACAGGTTCTCCACTCCATGAACAGGGCATATATTTCTTTCATTTAGATTTTTCTTTAATTCTTTCAATATCTTGAGAGATTTTGGGCATCTTTTGTTAGAGCTGTTCCTACGTTTTTATGGGAGTTTTGGGGGTGCATTCTTGCAAATGGGATTGTTTTTGAATTTTTGTTTCTCATCTGTTTGTTGCTAGTATAAAAAATATAGTTCCTTTTAATTTATTAACCTAGTATCTTGTAGCCTTGTTATATTAATTTTTTAGTTCTTGTAGTTATTTTGTGTATTTATTGGGATTTTCTATGTAAACACTCATACCTGCAAACTTGGACTGCTTTGTGTGTTTTTTATTATTTATTTTTTGTGACTTATTTCAATAGCTAGAATGTACAGTACATTATTGAATAAAGGTGATGCAAGGGGAAATCCTTGTTCCCGATCGTAGGGGGAAATGGGTCATCCTTTCTTAATTAAACATAATGGTAGTAATGCCCTTTATTGGTGTTAGGAAGTTCCCTCCTACTCCCAGTTTCTGAGAGTTTTTATCATGAATGGATGTTGAATATTGTCAGATGCTTTTTCTGCATCTATTGAAATGACCGTGTGATTTTTCTCCTTAATTCTGCATACTTTAATTTCAGATGTTTAACATTACATTTCTGGAATAACTCTGAATTGGTTACAGTATATACTCTTTTTGTGTCTTGATAGATTTGATCTGGAAATAATTTAAGGGTTTTTTTCCTATATTTATTAGGGATACTGGAACACAATGTTTTAAATTACTTGATCAGATTGGTATTAGGATTATGGTAGCCTGGTAAAATTAGTTGAGCACTATTTATTTTTCCTATTCCATCTTGGCTAGAAGCAGAAGTCCCTGCTTTTAATATTTTTAATATTTTCTAGTGCTCTGCTGAGATTTTATATCTTTTTATTCATCGTGAGAGTATTTTCCTTTTGTAGTACTTGGCTGAGATTTCATATCTGTTGACTCATTGTAAGGATATTTTACTTTTTCTCACTCAGCATATTTTTAATAGTGGCTTTAAAGTCTTTGTATGATAATTCTAACATCTGGGTCATCTCAGGGTTGCCATATGTGGGTTGTCTTTTCCCTGGAGAGTGAGTCCTATTTTCCTGGCTGTTCATATACGGGGTAATACTACATATTATCCTGGACAATGTGAATATAATTTTGTGGATTCTCTGGATTTTGTTACTTTCTTCTGAAGAATATCGATTTTTTATTTAAAAAAAATTTTTTTTAACATTTATTTATTTTTGAGACAGAGACAGACCATGAGTGAAGGAGGGGCAGAGAGAGAGGGAGACACAGAATCGAAGGAGGCTCCAGGCTCCGAGCTGTCAGTACCGTAGCCCGACATGGGGCTTGAACTCACGAACTGCAAGATCATGACCTGAGCTGAAGTCAGAAGCTTAACTAACTGAGCCACCGAGGCACCCCACAATGTTGTTTTAGCAGATAGTTACTTGGTTAGGTTCAAGCTGTCATGCTTGCAGTGGACATTGGCTCAGATTTCATTTAGTTCAGTACTTTTACCCTTACTCACAGCTGCTTTCTGTTTTGCCTCATGCATATGTTGTTTATGATTCAGAGGTTCAGGTTGAATTTAAACAGAATCTGGGGTGCCCATTCTCTTGCTTCCTCCATTCTGATTGCCTGATCTCTTTCCCCTAGCTCTTCTGGCTAGAAAGATATTTGTCTTCCATTGGAGTTTGACTGCAGTCACCCTCAGGACAAAGCTACAGAAAAGGGGAAATTCACTCTGTATGTTGGTTGCTTGCACCAGGCTCTGAATCTCTCCAAAATTTACCTGTCACTGATCAATCTCCAGAATTCTCATGTAGCAGCTTTTTGTATTTTATCTGGAACCTGTAGCTATTATTTAATCAGAGGACCAGTTTCTTAGGTGCTCATTCTCTTAACAGCAGAAGTAGAACTTGTATATGTTTTATTATTATATACCTTTTGCTTTATCTTCCTAACTGGATCTGGGTTCTAGGTCTGATATTGCCAGCGTGTCTATGAAGTTAATAAATTGGATTATTTTCTTTTTTGTTAATGTTTATTTATTTATTTAAAGTTTATTTAATTTGGGGGGAGAGAGAGTGTGCATGCACATGCATGAGAAAGGGAGTAGCAGGGAGAGAAGGGTGGACAGAGGATCTGAAGCAGGCTCTGTGCTGAAGACAGCCCAATCTGGGGCTTGAACACATGAACCATGAAATCATGATCTGAGCTGAAGTCAGCACTTAACCAACCGAGCCACCCAAGTGCCCCTGGATTAAGTATTTTGTAAGGAAATTTTTTTCCCTTTTTTGGTGGTTGAGTAGCTGTAAGTGCAATAGAAACAACCTAGAAATGACATTTAAAAGTAAATTTGTTCCCATCGCACAACTGCCATAGTTCTAAAACTTTTTTTTTCCAGATTGTTAATTATTTCCAGGTTTTGTGGGAAAACTAATATAGATGAGTGTGCCCTAATCTACCATGTTCAAACTTTTTAGTCTCAAGACTTCTTTATACTCTTACAAATTAGCAAGACCTCAGAGAACTTAGTGTGTACCTGTTGGTGATGCCTAGGTTAATAAAAGCCAAATGGATTCTCACATTTATTTCGGCAATCAGGCTGTGAGGATACCACAAATCTTAGAGACTCTGGAAAGCTCCACCATACAGTTATGAGAAAATGAGAATGAAAAAGGGAGATAACAGCTTAGTAGTATTATGAAAATATTTTTGATCTCACAGACTCTGAAATGGTCTCAGAAACTCTTGTGGTTTCCTGGACCATGCTTTGAGAACATTTCGCCTCAGGCTTTTTAGCTCCAATGTGATCTAAAGAAAATTGTTTCCTTTAGTATGTCATTTACAAATTAGTCTGTCATTCTGAAATGAATCTTTTAACATTGCCTGTCATTGTCTTTGTAAATAGGAATGTGTGTGCTTGCAAATAGAGGAATCTACCTGTGATTTTCAGATCAGATACATGTTGTATAAAAACACTAAGATCCAATGAATGCTTACCCATTGGAGATGCACATGTGACATTAACTAGGAGTAAACAGATAAATAAAACACAGAAACCCATTAGCAGATACTTATAGAACATTAAGGTCTTTGAGCACTTGTGTTAGATGAGTTAGAAAAGAAGCAGAACCAGATCCCACTTGGTCAGGTTTGTTTACTCTTCTCGTCAGAAATTAGAGCCAACCATCCTGGTATTGAATGACTTGATACAGTTCTGTAAATGGGCCAGTTTCTGCACATGGACCATAACACAAACACACTGTAAACATGCCTTCCTGTATTAGTTTAGTATTTAGATTAACTTGTAGCCTTGGTGCTTTGATTCTAGAAAATATTCCCTATTTGAGTGTGTACCCTGGAATAGAGCAGATTAACCCTCTGTGTAGGCATATCTGTGTTCTATAAAAAGTTGCTTTACTTTTTTTCTGTTGTTTCTTTTTTCCTCTGCCCAGGTAGAATTCGGTTTACATATTTTGTGGAAAAATGCAAGTTACAAAAATTGAACACTTAACTTCTTTGTAAAAAAAGGACTGTTTCCTAAGAATTTATGTATTTTTTCTCTCAGTGATATAAAAACACCCTAGCCTGTCATGATCATACTATTGAATTATTAAAGAAATCCAAATTGTTTCTTGGTTCCTTTTTTTTTAATGATAAACAACCACACTGTCTTTGGTCTTTGTTTTTACATTTGGTTGACAGGGCAAAATGGCTTTTATCTCCATTAGACCCAAACTCTTAGAAAGCAGACACCATTTCTCATTCATTTAGGAGCACATAGTATGCCCTTCATAAATGTTTGCTTTGTTCAAGAAAAATTGCTTAGGAATGTTTCATATTTCATAGAGTTTTCCAGTCAAATATAATAATGATGATTGGAAATAAGCTGTTCTGCTTGTTTTCTTGGCTTGAATGTCTTTAACAGATGATCATGCCATCTGTTTAGAATCAATGTTTCAGAGATGAGGAAGAAAGCATTTTGGGTGAGAAACGATAGCCATAAAGTACTTTACACGCAACTGCCAGATCATTTTCCATGCCCATTGCTTCAACAAGGCGATACCATTACTCATCTCACTGAGTGCCCTTGCTTCTTCATTATCTTTGAATCAAATAGAGATGATGACTTTATCTTTTAAAGTTTTCTACCAGCTTGGTAAAGCTATTCGGTTTATTTAATGAATAGTTTTTTTTTTTTTTTTCTCATTACAATTTTAATTAGTACATATCTTAGGAAGGAGATAAGAATTTACTAGGTACAGCCAAATATTACTATTGGGTTAAGATTTTATGGAAAATCATGAGAAGCATATTATTGACACTGTTGATAAGGAGCAGGAGAGGGGCACCTGGGTGGCTTAGTCGTGGGTTCAGTGTCCCACTTCAGCTTAGGTCATGATCTCTTGATTTGTGAGTTCAAGCCCTGAGTCAGGCTCTCTGTTGACAGCTCAGAGCCTGGAGCCTGCTTTGGATTTGGTGTCTCCCTCTCTCTCTGCCCCTCCCCTGCTCACGCTGTCCCTCTCTCTCATAAATAAAAATTTTTTTTTAATTAAAAAAAAGAGCAGGAGAGAAGGGCACATACATTCATAGCACAGTAATTGTGTGTGAATACAAATGTGCAAGTACATGTATGTTCATTGTGGGGGCAGGATTTCAGATTTTATCTGGAGGCAAATTCTGGCTTCCAAAGGTATTTGGATTAAAAGGGAGGCTGAGTAAAGTTTAGAGTGTGGTTTCATAGGTTTAAGTAGGAACTATTTTAATAGAAAGATAAGTTCACAAACTTACCTATTTAGCAAACTTAGTTGTATCTCTGGTGGAATGTGTCTGGGATGTGTTTTATTAAATGAACATTCAGTAAAATTGGCTTTTTTGAGGTATAGTTCTATCACTTTTTTAAAAATAAGCTTTATTTTTTAGAGTAGTTTTAGGTTTATAGAAAAATTGTACAGAAATTATTTCCTTCTTCTCCCAGCTTTTTTTGCTCTTAACATCTCATGTACAATTGTTGAATCAATGTGAACACAATATTAATGTTAGTACAATACAATATTATTAACTTAAGTCCGTAGTTTACCATAGGTTTACTCTATGTTGTACAGTTGTCTGGGTTTGGCAAATGCACAATGTCATGTATCCACCATTACAGTATCATGCAGCGTAATTTCACTACTTAAAAATCCCCTGGGCTCTACCTGTTCATCTTTTCCCCCTCCCTCAGGAACCCCTGGCAACTACTGATCTTTTTACTGTCTCCATAGTTTTGCCTTTTCCAGGAATGTCATATAGTTGGAATCATACAGTATGTAGCTTTTTCTGATTGGCTGCTTTTACTTAGCAACATGCATTTAAGGTTCCTCCATGACTTTTCATAGCTTGATAGCTTATTTCTTTTTATTGCTGAGTAATACTCCATTGTATGGATATACCACAGTTTAACTGTTGACCTATTGAAGTTCATCTGGAAGTTTGGGCAATTATGAAGAAAGGTGCTATAGACATTCATGTGTAGATTTTTGCGGGGACTTAAGTTTTCAAGTCATCTGGGTAAATATCCAGAAGCATGATTGCTGGGTCATATAGTAATCCTGTGTTTAGTTTTGTAAGAAACTGCCAGACCATCTTTTAAAGTGGCGATACCATTTTGCATTTCCACCAACAATGAACAACAGTTCCTGTGGGTCCACATCCTTGCCAGCATTCGTATTGTCAGTGTTTTGGATACTTATTATTCTAGTAAACATATAGTGGTATCTCATTGTTTTAATCTGCAGTTCCCTGATAACATATGATGTTGAGCATCTTTTCATTTACTTATTTGCCATCTTTATATCTTCTTCAGTGAGGTGACAGTTCAGATCTTTTGCCCATTAAAAAAAATTTTTTTTAATGTTTATTTATTTTTGAGAGGGGGAGAGAGAGCGTGCGCGAGTGAGCAGAGGAGGGGCAGAGAGAGGAAGACACAATCTGAAGCAGGCTCCAGGCTCTGAGCTGTCAGCACAGAGCCTGACACAGGGCTCAGACTCATGAACCACGAGATCATGACCTGAGCTGAAGTCAGCTTCTTCATTTAATTTATTCTCTTGGGGTTCACTAGCTTCTTTAATCTATAGATGTATTTCCTCTGCCTAATTTGGGAAGATTTCATGATTATTTCTATGAGTACTTTTTCACTTCTGCTCTCTTTCTCCTTTCCTCCCTGTACTTGATGATAATAGTGTTAGATCTTTTGATATAGCTCCACAGATCCCTTGAGACTCTGTTCATTTTTTTTTTTACAGTCTATTTTCTCTCTCTTGTTTAAACTGAGTAGTTTCTGTTGCTCTATTTTTCAGCTTAAAGATGCTTCTCTCTGTTTCCTACATTTTGCTGTTGAGCTCATTTGTGAAGTTTTTTATTCCACTGATATTTTCAGCTCTAAAATTTCCATTTGATTCCTCTTTATATCTTCAGTTTCTTGACTGAAACTTTCTGTTTCTTTGCCAAGATGTTCCATGTTTTCCTTTGTTTCAGAGATTGTTACTGAAGCATTTTTATGATAGCCACTCAAATCTTTGTCAGGTAATTGTAACATGTCTGTCATCTCAGTACTGGCATCTATTAATTATCCTTTTTCATTTACTTTGGCATCTTTCTGGTTCTTGGTATGATGAGTGATTTTTTATTAAATCTTGTACATTTCGAGTATTATGTTATGAGTCTCTGGATCTTACATAAATCTGTTTTATCTGGCTTTTTCTGACACCTGTTTCTCTGGTAGGGAAGGGAGAGATGCTGTCTCATTACTGCCAGGTGGGTATAAAAGTCCAGGTTCCTCAAGCAGCTTCCATTGACATTTAAGTGACAGGACTGCAGGGGAAGGGGGCATCCTTACTTTTGGCCAGGAAAGGGAGTTTCAGCTCTCCACTAGACCTCCACAACTACTGCCCTAGCTGGGAGGTGTAGGAGTGCCTTGATATTGTTCCCCACGTGGCCTCCGCTGATATGCTGGATAGGGTGGCCTCATTAGCACTGTGTGGTAAGGAGATTTCTCACTCTCCAGTAAGCCTCCTCTGATACAATGCAGCAGGGAGGGAGAGGATTATCTCATTATTGCCCTAAGTCCAGGCTCCCCCTGTGGTATCCACTGAGACTATAGGGGGATTGGTTGGTTACTGCCTGAAAGGGGCAGAAGCCCCAGGTCCTTACTTGGCTTTCTCTGAAATCTGGGGTATCAGAGCACCTCGGTTCAGCTTGGCAGGGATGGAAATCTACTTTTTGTTTCTATGGATTTGCCCAATATGGACATTTCATATAAATGGAGTCGGTGGCCTTTTTAAACTGGCTTCTTTCAGTTAGCGTAATGTTTTCAAGGTTCATCCGTGTTGTAGCATTCATCAGTACTTCATTTCTTTTATTGCCAGATAATATTCCGTTGTACAGGATAGACCCACATTTTATGTTTCTGTTCATCAGATGACGGACACTTGGATTGATCCCACTGTTTGGCTATTATAAATAATTCTATGAAAATTCATATTCAGGTTTTTGTATGGACATGTTTTCAATTCTCTTGGGTATATACATAGGAGTAGAATTGGTGGGTCCTGGCATATCTGTGTTTAAGTTTTTGAGAACTCTGTCTCTAAAAAAATAATTTTTGTCTTAATTGTATTGTGATTTCAGGAAAAAGGCCCCAGAAATTTTGTAGTGTTTTTTGGGTTCTTAGAAAGAACTGTCCCCAGACTTTAGGTTTATTCTTTATATTCTTTCCGTTAAAATGGCAGGTGCTGATAATTAAGCTACTCGAGAGATCTGTAAATTAGGCAAATATTGAAGTGCTTTGAACCATTATTCATTTTGAAACACTGTGAATGTATAATGATTCGTAGTTATGAGTTTTATATTCATAAATTTACCTGTGCTTTTCAATTGTTTAGAGAAAACAAAGTGAGTGCTTGCATTTAAAAATTTTGGTGCTTCGAAATGAACTGGAAAGACAGAAGAAAGCTTTGGGACGGGAGGTGGCATTACTGCATAAGCAACAAATTGCATTACAGGACAAAGGTGAGTAAAAATACCATACAAACAGCCAGCCCCCCATGTTCAGTAGTTGTCCTTTCTTCTTTCCATAGGCTCAGATAATCATCTTGGTACAAATATGCTGATATAATTTTAAACATTTTTTGGAAGTATTTTGAAGTTGATACATACAGAAAAGGGTACAAATACACACACACACACACACACACACACACACACACACACACTATATTTCAAAATTTCAAAATGAACACACTTACATAAGCAGCATCTCCACAGAGAAGCAGAGCATTACACGGACCCCAGACTCTTAGGAGCCTCCTCATGTTCCCTTCCATTCAGGATATCTCTAGCCAGTCTGACCACTACCTTGACTTATTACACCAAAATGAGTTTTGCCTCATTTTGAGCTTTATGCAAGTAGAATCCTGTAATATGTACATTCTATGTGTTGGCTTCTGTTCAACATTTTGTTTGTAAGTTCCATCCTAACCTGCGTGTAATGTAGTCTTAGTTCATTCTTACTGCCGATAGTATTCCATTGTGTGAATAGACGTATGTATTTATTCTGGTTTTTGGTAATTTCTAGTTTGGAGCTATTAGATAAAGCTTCCATGAACTTTCTAGTACATGCTTCTTTATGAAGATTTGTTTGTGCCTTTCCGTTGGGTATAAACTTAGGTGCAGAATTGCATAGTCACAAGGTATGCATATCTTCAGCTTTAGTAGATTGTGTCCAAAAGTTTTCCAAAGCACTTGCATCCAGTTTACCTCCTCTCTACCCAGCAGTGTATCAGATCTCTTGTCCTATATCCTTGTCAGCACCTGGTACTTTCTGGCTTTTGCATTTTAGCTTTTCTGGACTGTCTTCTTGCAGTCTTAATTTTGATTTCTCTGAAAACTAATGAGGTTGAATACTATTTCATGTTTCTGCTGTCTGGGATAAACTCCTTTGTGAAATACCTGTTGAAGTCTTCCCCTCTCCCCACTTCCTTTTTTTTTCTTTTTTCTTTTTTAAAGACAGGAATTCTTATATATTATAGATATGGATTCTTTGTTTGAAATGTTCATTAAAACTATATTCTCCCATTCTGTGGCTTGCTAGTGCATTCCTCAGTGATACCTTCCGTGAACAGAAGTTCCATTTTATCAGTCTTTCCTTTTAGATTTAAGACTTTTTGTGTCTAGTTTAGGAAATATTTTCCTATTTTAACGTCATAAAGGTGCTATTCTGTATTTTGTAAACACTTTACTATTTTACTTTTTACATTTATATATGTAATTCATCGGGATTTGATTTTTTGTATATGATGTCAGATAGGAGTCAAGACTTATTTTTTTCATACAGATAGTCCATTGACCCAGTACCATGTATTAAAAACCTGTCTCCCTTGCACTGAAGGTTCACTTTTGCCATGAATTGGTGGCCATGTGCTCACATGACTGTTGCAGGACCCTCTGTTCCATTGATTTGTCTGTTTTTTTGCCATTATCTCACTGTTTTAATGTCTCTCATGTTATAAGTGGTCTTATTATCTGTTAAAGTTCTTCCACTTAGTTATTCTTTTTCCAGATTACCTTTCTTCATCTTGGCAAGGATGGAAATTTACCTTTTTGTCTTTATGGATGGGCCTATTCTGGATATTTCATATAAATAGAGTCTGTGGCCATTAACACGACCAAAAAACAGGCTTAATCTTGTTCTTTTGCATTGCCTTATGAATTTCTGCACAGAAAAGGAAATCTAGCTACTATTTTGATTGGGACTACATTTAATATGTTTATCAATACAATTGGTGATCTTTAGACATCTTTAGAATATTGCGTCTTCCAACCCAAGAAAATGGTGTATGCCTTTGTTTATTAGGTCTTTACAAAACATTGAAATAAACTAATTGTTTTGTTTTGTTTTTTTAATATGAAATTTATTGTCAAATTGGTTTCTATACAACACCCAGTGCTCATCCCAACAAGTGCCCTCCTCAATACCCCTCACTCGCCCTCGCCTCCCTCCCAGCCCCCATCAGCCCTCAGTTTGTTCTTAGTTTTTAAGAGTTTCTTATGTTTTGGCTCCCTCCTTCTCTAACCTTTTTTTTTTTTTTTCCCCTTCCCCTCTCCCATGGTCTTCTGTTAAGTTTCTCAGGATCCACATAGGAGTGAAAACATATGGTATCTGTCTTTCTCTGCCTGACTTATTTCACTTAGCATAACACTCTCCAGTTCCATCCACGTTGCTACAGAAGACCATATTTCATTCTTTCTCATTGCCACGTAGTATTCCATTGTGTATATAAACCACAATTTCTTTATCCATTCATCAGTTGATGGACATTTAGGCTCTTTCCATAATTTAGCTATTGTATGAAAGAAACTAATTGTTAATACATGGGTATTTCCCATGATTCATTGAATTTATTTCAGCTTTCTGATATTTTACGATACTATTGTAAATATGTTTAAATTTTATTTTCTACTTTTTTGCTGATCTATAGAAATACAATTGATTGTTTTAAAGTGATTGATTTTTATTATATGTGCAAATTCCTATATCCCATCCTGACTCAGCATGACTTATAAAGGCCTCGTATGACCCGTGTCAGTCTGAATGCTTCAGCTATAAAGAACTTCTTTTCGTTTCTTCAATATGTTTCAGTCTGCCTTGCTCTTATTTAAGCCTCTGTTTAAATGTTAATGGGGTGTCGAGGCGGCTCAGTTGGTTGTGTGTGCAACTCTTGATTTTGGCTCAGGTTGTGATCCCCGTGTTCTGGGATGGAGCCCCATTGACATTCTCTCTCTCTCTCTCTCTCTCTCTCTCTCTGCCCCTCTCCCCAGCTCATGCATGCACTCTCTCTCTCTCTCTCAAAAACCCCCACAAAAAATAACGATAAAAAAACACCAAAATGTTACTTTTTCTGAGAAATTTTTCACTGGCTGTCTTTCCTTTCTCCTCTTAGCTCTACTAGACATACTACTGTGTGTTTCCATTGCATCTTGTGTTTTTCCATTATAGCATTCTAATTGTTCATTTCCCCCCCTCCTTCTAGACGGTCAGATCTCTGAGGGAAGAATTGCCCAAGTACTGTATTAAATACTGTTATATTCTTGGGGCATGGTACAGTGCTTGGGATGCAGTAAGCATTGAATAAATATTTGTTGAGTGAATGAATCATAGTCATGGTTATCAGTCTAGTGTCATTGGGCATCATTGCTAAAGGATAAAGACTTCCATAGCATCTAGCTTAACATTCATTTGGAACAACCGATACTCTCATGCGAAACACTGTAGAAAAAAACCACTGTATATTGTTTGGCAGTGATTGCTAAAACTGTCTGCACTCCCGACACAGCTTGCATATCAGCCTTTAGACCTGAGAGTCTGATGTGATAATGCCACTTAAAGTCATGAGATATTGTGAGCAAAGTCCATTTCTTGGAGTCTCTGTTGAATGACTCCAAATACATAGACAGTTGTGTACAGACAAGAGCTGCTTTAGGAGGTCTCCTCTTCTGTGAAAAGGCACGTTTCTTTTGGTGCTTTGGAATTTTTATTATTCTAAAATTGCCTACCACCTATAGCATGTGTTTCTGCATATTTTTTTTAAGATCATCAATTTTTAAAATGAAAACACTGTCAGGTTTTAGGAGGGGTTCAGGGTGTTTGCCTTTTTTTGATAGCTGTAATATTTCAGTTACCAGACTTATCACTATATAGATATGATGTGATTTAATCACCACAATAGCTCTGTGAGGTAAGTACTATGATTAATGACACTTTACAGTTGAGGAAACCCTAGGTCAGGGTCAGAGACATTAAATACCTTGCTTAAGTTCACACAGCTTATGGCAGATGATGTCAGGATTAAAATCTATCGATTCCAAAACTCTTGTTCACTGTGTAATGCTACATTTTACCAGAAGTATGATGTATAAATCCTATGATAGAATAAATATTCTAGCATATGGTAAAAGGATAGGGAGATCTAGTTCTTCTATTATCTTCCCAATTGTGTTTTTTCTTCTTATAATGATAGAGTGAAGTCCCAGGAAGTGTGTTATCAGCCTTTAAACAGGTGAACTTATAAACAGTGGTTTCTATCCCATTTAAAAGACTGAGTGTAAGAATAATTGCTCATATTTATAGACTACTCATTACTGCAAAGCAGTGTCTCGTGGTTTTTTTTATCTTCTTTGGTTTTTATGTATAGTCTTATGTATTAAGGGTATTATTATTCTCCTCCTAATAATGAATATATTTTATTATCTGGTTTACAGATGAGGAAACTGAGTCTCAGAGAGGTTAAGTGATTTGCCCAAAGCCACGTAGCAAGTTATAATGGAGCCTGTGTTCAGAGTTACTAGTCACTAACTCTGCAGCAAAGGGAGATTATAGGATTTTGTAGGTATCTATTCTAGTGTTTTAATTCTGGCAGTCAAGTCAGAATTAACACATTCGTTTTATTTATTTGTTTTTAACATTTGTTCATTTTTGAGAGACAAAGAGAGACAGTGTGCAAGCAGGGGAAAGGCAGAGAGAGAGGGAGACAGAATCCAAAGCAGGCTCTAGGCTCTGAGCTGTTAGCACAGGGCCCAACGCAGGGCTTGAGCTCATGAACTGTGAGATCATGACTTGAGCCGAAGTCAGATGCTTAACCGACTGAACCACCCAGGTGCCCCAGAATTAACACATTCTTACATCTCCATTTTATTGTGGAAAGAAAGGATGGAAATACTCAAAGTTAAATATATATTTGCCAAGATGGGTCAGAATTGTTGATATTTAACATTGACTTTGTACCTCAGTAGCTTTTCTCCCACTTGTATACGTATTTTTGAGATAAATATTCTTCTGAACTCTTAGAATCATTGAAATCTTAGAATTATTAGGATCTAACATTGACCCTTTGGTCTTAAACATAAGCAGGAGAAAGTGTGCTGCTTTTCTGCCGTTGGGTATCTCTATAGACTGTGGTGGTCAGCACTGGGGTAGTTGGAAAGAAGGGTTGGCTGGATATAGATAACCAGATTTATATACCAGTAGATCTTGTTCTACTTGTTGGGGACCCCTGTTCTTCATAATGATGGTGCTAGGTAACCAGAAACCTACTTTTTCTTGTCTGTTGAAAGAACATTTGTGTTGAACTGTATTCTTGTGTACTTACGTTGAATGTACTATTTAATGATTCTCGAGCCAAGTTAAAATATTTAGAAGTACCTGAGTCACTGGTATTGGTAACATGAAGGGTAAAGATGTATTTGTCACCCGCGCTTGCAGCTTTGATTTAGCATGTTTGCTAGCCATTTGTGAGATGATTTGCTAATATGAATATTACTAGTGGCATCTTCCACATGATAACTTCTCTTTGAAACTTGGTGCTTATTTAGGCACTTGGTTCTCAGCCCAAGGGCTCAGTTAGGATACAAAGTCAGTAATATATGATATTTAATCTTTGCTACTGATTCTTCTGAATGATCATAAAGGAATTAGTTAACTTCTGTATCTTTTTACACATGTGTGTAGTCAGGATAGTGGCTCATAATAGTGCCATAGGGATTAATTTGTATAAACATTTGGAAAAAAAACAGGTGCCTATTATATATTTTTGTTTATAAAAATTTATTGCTTCAGTATGATTTTTTGGGAAGAGGCAAAAAGATCATTTCTATCCATGCTGCTGACTTGCTGAGTGGCCGCCTACTCTGAGGGGCCTCGTTACTCCACACCTGTAAGTTTCCCCTTCCCACACCTCCAAGGCAGTGGTTCCCAGCTTGTCTGCAGCAACTTCCAGCTGGGCCATGAGCTGATATTTTCAGTATTAATGTTTATTAATGTATGCATTTTCACTGTTGGCAGATACTGGTAACTTATGATGTTAGTAAAAAACAGATTTCCCCTCATTAGTGTCTCAAGCCAAATAACCTTCCCATTAATTAATTATATGTTGGTTTACAGAATCTGTAGCCCTAATGCAACCCAAATCTTGGAGAAGCAATACTCTATCTAAGTTAGTTTGCTTGAAATTTGGTTTAGAAGATGGTATGAAACATTGGTCTTAAGGAAATGTGTTTAGCATAACCTAAACACGTTTTATAAATGTTGATAAAATCTAGGAACTCTTCAGTGGTGCCTGGGAAGTCATATTAACTTTATAAAAGCAGAGTTCTCTAAGCTTCGTAGGAAGAAGCTACTTAAAAAATAATTTTTTTTAACGTTTTTTCATTTTGAGAGCGAAACAGAGCACGAGTGGGGGAGGGACAGACAGGGGAGGTGCAGAAAGGGGGGCGGGCACAGAATCCGAAGCAGGCTCCTGGCTCTGAGCTGTCAGCACAGAGCCCAACACGGGGCCTGAATTCATGAACCGTGAGATCATGGCCTGAGCTGAAGTCAGACACTTACCAACTGAACCACCCGGGCACCCCAGGAAGAAGCTACTTTTTAATGCAGTTAGTTTTCTTGAGAATAACAGAAATGTATATGTAGTACTTTATACTTAGAAAATGCTTGCACAAAGATCATCATATTCGATCTTCAAAGTATCCCTGAGAGCTAAGTATGGCAGATATTGTTATCTTCATTTTTATCTTCATTTTATGTATGAGATACTGAGATGATGATAAGTGACTTCGCCAGGTATGAACGGATAGTTAGGAACAAAGTTGGGATGTGGACCCAGACCTTTTGCCTCTAAATTTTGTGCTTTTGTCTCTATTCCATATTATCTACAACCTTGCAAAATACCTTCATTTGAATCCTACATAAATCCTATACGGCAGTCAACCTTTTTTTAAAAGTTTGTTTATTTACTTTGAGAGAGAAAGAGAGCGAGCAAGCTGGGGAGGGGCAGAGGGGGTGAAGGGAGGTAGGGAGAGAGAGAGAGAGAGAGAGAGAGAGAGAGAGTGAGAGTGTTCCAGTCAGGTTCCACACTGCTAGCATGGAGCCCAGTGTGGGGCTCGAACTCACAAACTGTGAGATCGTAACCTGAGCTGAAATCTAGAGTCGGAGACTTAACAGACTGAGCCACCCAGGCGCCCCCAGCAGTTAACTGTTATTGGAATCCTTAACATGCCAGATGTTTCGCTTATGGTATATCATTTACTTCTTAAAATAGTCCTAAGAGGTCATTATTTTACCCTCTTTTTCCAAATGAGAATAATTGGGGCTCAGAGACATTTGTCACAAATAAGTAACAGATCCAAATACAATTTAGGTTTCTCTGACCCAATACCTGTCTTGTTTCCACTAAACAAAATATTGTTGCTTTCTCTAATATGTGTCCAACAGTAAATTGACTGATGGTTTGCTAGTTTTCCATTGGCCTGTGGACTATTAGATGAAGAACTTTGTTCTGTTATATTCCTTTTTATCATATGATGGGTGAAGTGAATTTTTCCCAAAGATGTCTTTGATTTGGTTGCATGTTAATTAAGAGATTTGGATTAAAGATCTGCCATTCTCTCAGTTTGTCCTCACAAACAAAAAATTTTTAATTATACAGTCCAGATTTCTTACAGCTCTAAAATTCTAGTTATCTCAGAAGAGGATTGACAAAAAGGATGGGAATCTGTTCACCTTTTTTATGAATCTCTTTATTTTTCAAAGTTTGATGACAGCAATAGATTTCCCAGCAATGAAAAATGCCCAAAGAGAGAGAGAGAGAGAGAGAGAGAGATTCTGTGACCCCAAGTGTGTCTATAGATATTGTTTATTAAGTGGAAAGACATGTGGTGGGAGCTTCTGTTTCAAAGATCTTCAATTCATTTTGATAAGCAAGAGCAAAAACAAACCTTCTTTTAGCAACGTCATATGTAGAAGTCAACTATGTCAGATTTCATTGCTTAGATTTAGGGAAAAAAATCCTCTTAGTAATTTCAATAAATAGAAAGTTTTGATGCTTTATTACCAAAATAAGAAATATTTTATATGAAGTTCCCATCAATTATGATCATTCTTTATTGTCATTTTGTAATAAATTCGAGTAAGATGACCGATGTATCTAGTTCTATTTAATTAGCTTCTCTTTGGTCCGTAAATTATTGTGCTCTTTTCTCATAAAAGAAAAATGACACAGTATATTTAAAGTGGTGCCTTAGTTTCTATTAAAAGGTCATAGATTTCCCTTTATTTCTAAGTTTATGTATTTATTTTGAGAGAGGGAGAGCGTGCAGGTGGGGTAGGAGCAGAGATAGAGGTAGAGAGAGGATCCCAAGCAATCTCCACACTGTCAGCACAGAACCCAATGTGGGACTGGAACCCATGAACCATGAGATTATGACCTGAGCTAATTCAGATGCTTAACCGACTGAGCCACCCAGGTACCCCCAAAAGGTCATAGATTTCTATTTGCAATTATAAAGACATTGTTAAGCATTATGTAACAATCTTCTTCTCTTATGCCATAAGGTCACAAATTGAAAAATTACTGTACAAATTTTATAATTCAAGATATATTTATTTGAAATGATGGGAGAATTTAAATTTTATTAGCCTGTGTGTATGTTCTGATTTTTTTTATAGCCATCTGACAGAAATTCCTAAGCAGATTTCCTTAAAAATTATTCAACATTTCTTTCAAAAATTTCTTTCAAAAGTTTTAAAACCCGAGGCCAGTTTTTTTTGGTGGGGGGGTTTATGCTAATAAGGTTTCTTTACTTTTAGCTGTTTACATTGTATGCAGCATGTGAAAACAGACAACTTAGCAGTGGGGAGGACAAATGTGGGTGCTGAGTAAACCTCAGATTTTCTTTTCAGAATGATTCTGTTTCCATACATTTGTAATGATTTATTCCTGTAATGTCTTAACTGGATTGCAGGAAAGGTAAACTATCATATTTTAATCTCCCTCTTTTGCAATGGAAGGTATAGATAGGCAGAAAAAAGCCACCTGACAGATTTTTGTTTTGTCTTATTACCATTTTTTCTCCACTTCCAAAAAGCATTGGGAGTGACATTTACAAAAAAAAAAAAAAAAAGTGCTTACAATTAAATAGTTGAACATAGAAATAGAAGGAGATCAGAAGACAAGAACGTTGAGTGTGTGTGTGCACGTGCACCGTTGTCAAGTCCTTTATTCGTCGTTTATGGAAAACCCACAACGAACCCAGCACTGTGTAAGATGTTAGGAACATAATGACAGGTGTGACAAATATATGAGAGAGATATTTGGAAGGTGTTATAGGAGCACAGACAATGAGTATCTGAAAATCAAAATTAGTTAAAGGAGGTGACACTTAGGCCGAGTCTAGAAAAATACCTGACGGATACCTAGGGGGAGAAGGTGAGACTTTCCAGATAGAAGCAACAGTTTATACAGAAGCCTGGAAGTAGATTAGAGAACTGCAGGTAATTCCAGTAAAGCTACCACTAAGGACACATTCAAGTAAGGGTTTGTAGGAGAGGCAGGAGAGGTAAAGAATGACCTAATCATAAAGGAAGTTCTTGTTGAAAGGTCTAGAGATCTACTGAAATAAGCAAATTTCTCAAAGACAAAAAGTAGATGAGACTGTATTGATGACTGCAGTAAAGAATGGGGATTAGCTATATGTTTTAGAAAGTTCTCTTTGAAGAGTTGAGGATAGAGAACTGTTAGGGAGTTATTACAGTAATCTAAGCAATCCATAATTAAAACTGAAACATATTGGGAATGTAAAGGGAGGAGGGAATGTGTAGGTTCAAGAAATATTTCGATGATAGCCTCTACTGTTAATGGCTTGGTGGGTTGGAGGAGAGAGGGAGAGAAAGATTTAGGATAGTTTCCAATTTCTAGTTTTGACAACTGGCCAGATGATTAAACAAAGACAAATGCTGGAGGAAAAGTAGATATTGGGGTAAAGAGAGAAAAAGGAAGAATTAATTGTGACTTCCAATTTTGGATACCTACCTAGTGGATAAGACAGTAAACAAGAAACCAGCAAGGAAAATAAATATCAAGTTGTGAGAAGTACTATAAACAAGCTGTGGTGATACAAGATAATTGTGGGAGACCATTTTTATAGAGATTGCTCAGAAAAGGTTTGCCTGAGGAGCTCAGCCTGCTGGAAAAACAGAGGGAACAGCAAGTGAAAAGGCTACCTGGACATAGAAAGGGCTTAGACTGGAACAGGAAAGAGGCCACTGTGGCTGGAACATAATTTGTCAGGAAGAGACTAGTGTGACATCGGTTGGAATGAGAAGGAATTCAGAGTTTATATAAATGAAGCTATTTGCCTTATCCACTGAACAGGAGGAGAAGGCTAAGAAAATGGCACAGGGGCAGGTAGTGGGTAGGACTGTGAAGGAATCCGATTATTTCAGGGTAGTACGAGGTGGGGCAATTATATTCTACAGAAGGGGTTTAGGGATTGAGGGGAATGTGTGGAGTACTCAGCTGCAAGAGTGGGAAAGCAAACTAATGATGGAACTGGAGTAGGATTGCTGGACAGTGTCCCTGTTTGTGCTCTGTGCTTATATTTTTAAAGTAAAATCAATCAGACTGGTTGTATAATTTTCTCTACCCACTTAGAGCTTCATGGGGGCAGGTCAAGAGAATGCAAATGTTGAACAAAAGGGAAATTATCCCCATTTTACAAATGAGGAAAATGAAACTCAGAGAAGCTGAGACTTGTTTAGAGTTCTGAAAGTAGCATAGGTAGGATTTTAGCCCAAATCTTTCTGATTCCTAAGGACATGGGCTTTCCATTATAGTATACTGCCTCCCATATGATCCACCTATTGTATTGAAGCACTAAAATTAGCTATGACATTGTTAGCCATCAAGCCAATTGTGTAGAATTATGAAAGGAGTCAAGTGCTTCCCATTACATGTTATAAGGAAGTAGATCCATTCTTTAGGGAGAAAACAATTTATTGGCACTAAATTCTGGGAAGAATGTGCAATGTATTAAACATCATAATGAAATATAGTCATTGCAATTTTGCAAAAGTTACAGCAAGAAATATCTTTTAACCCTTGAGAAGGGCAGTATCATAAATCATAGTTCAAAAAAAGCATTTCTGCAGGGAAGGAAACTAAAATAGTTCAAGTATATTGCTTTTTGGTCATCTGACATGATATAGAAAACCCAGAAGAATGACAGTTTATTGGTTTTAACTGTAATTTTGACAGGAGCTGGCCATTATCCAGTCTGAGGCCAAAGTCTCTGGTGAGAAAGGGCCTAAAGAGTCTGTGTTGTGTTTTGTTGATGGAAGCAAGATTCATATTCTTTAGCTATTAGACTTACAGGAGACAGCATTGACATTTGGCTATTAAAATTAAAGTGTCTGACCTGAGTTTTTGCTGAACACAGGGGCCATCTTCCTAACAGAGTGGAACGTTAGTGTGTAAATGGACAGGACCAAACATTCCAGAAAACAATTTTGGAATGTGGTAAACTAAGCGCATTCATTTGCTTTCCCTCCCTCTCGATGACCCACTGATACGAAAGTAAAGATACAGTGGTGGTGGTAAAGATCAGAGAGGGCACCATTGGAATAGCAAAGATTTTGACACAGTTCTCGAAGACACAGTATAGATAGGATTGTTTTGATGCATCAGCTAGAGTAGAGAAAAACTGCCACCTGGCACAAAAATGGAAGAGGCTGATGTGGGGGTTTCTGGTGCAGCTCTCAGAGGCCTCAACTTGGAGTTTCAAAGTACAGAGATCAGGAACGATGGAGCAGTAATTAGGGGAGCTGGGCCTACTGGTCCATTTTCTTTTCTTTGGATTTGGACTCCCTTCCTGTAATACTTGCTCCCGCTGCTTTCTAAACATAATGGATTCTTGACCTGGTTAGGTCTCATGGGACAAGGGTTTGGCATAGAAGGTGGAACAGAGACTGACTGTGGACTTTTACAATTGACCTAGAGGGAAAACATAAAGACAGCTCTACTTAGAAGTGAAATGCCCTGGAGTAACTCAGTCCTAAGATTGGCAGTTGTCAATAATGTAACAGTACTACCTTCTTCCAGTATGGCATATATACTCTGAAGAAAAGCCCAATTGTCTACAGGACCTACCCACTTATGCTGAGTTGGCACCCAGGAACGATGCCTTTCATGTAAATAAGTCTTTATAGCTTCAAAGGAAACCTACACTAGTTGCCTATACTAATCAGTCTGATCACTTATTCATGGATTTGAAGGGAAAACCAAGGATCATCAGATATTTGAGGAAAACCGTATAAACAAGTCCAAGTTAAATGGAATAGCTGACCCCAAAGGAGCAGGAAATACAAAGAACAGAGAAAAACTTTAAAAAAAAATTTAAATCAGCATCCTCAGATTTGACTTCCAGCCCCTGTGGAGGATGTAGAAAGGTAGTAAGAACTTCACTCCCACCCTAACAACAAGAGAAAGCTGAATAATGTACAAAATCATAGCTTTTCTTGCATCTGGAGAATTAAAGATTACAGGGCAGCCAGGTAGCCTGATAATGTAAGAAAAGATGGGCATGTCCAAGAAGAGACAGGATGTGAGGACTGAGTCACCAGTGGCAGAGCATGGGAGGAAGTTGGGCCACTGTCTAAGAAGGTAAAATAATCCCACTACAATTTTTAACAAATTGCTAACCACTAAGTGTGTTCTATTGTAGGACTATAGCAGCTGTAAGCAGTTCACACCTCCTTGCAGTTTACTCTGTGTGGACCTACAATGGATATTCACAAGAAAGATTGGAGACAGGGTAGAAAATGTAGAAAGCCTCCTGTGGTTGTATAGGTCTGGAGGAAGGGGAACGGATGCTGTTGCTAGAAAGCATAACTCTTCTCTAAGAACAAAAGCGCTAAGCCTCTGGAGGAAGAGCTGCAAGCCCTATGGTTTCTAGGACAGAAGTGAAGGATTGGAAGAAGAAAAAGAAAACATTATTACACTTGGGGGTGAGGCAGAAACAGTGTTGGCCCTGGACTATTAGAAACCTCCTGTCCCTAGGGGAGGGACAGGATCACTGAGAGAAAGCCCTACCCTGATACCTCAGGGCACAGGGACTGCTTAGCTCAAATGAGATAAAAGAGAAACTCAGCTCTCCTCCCCAACCAGGACAGAAAGCATGGAATAACAAGCCGCATTAGTGTACCACTTGAGGAGAGGCAAGAGCATAGTGAGTCACTCTTACTTAGGTGCAGGTTCATAGGGCAGAACTTGTTCCCTAAATCTGAGGGTGGAACGAGTTCATTGAGCAAAAGCATCCAGCAAATCATCTCCACCATCACCACCTCCAAAAAGGAGAAGTTAGAGGAAATTTGAAGAATTTTGAAGTTGAAGGTAGCAACAAAATGGAAGCAACAAAACCCCAAACCAGCTTAGTTCCTGATTGTATTGACTCAGCCCCCAAATTAACAGTAGAAGAGGCGTGTCCTTTTCTTTCTGTGTTGTCTCATGCTCTCTGTTGCACATGATGTTGAGCCTTCAATCAAAATTTTTGAAACAAAGAAAAGCAAAAACAAAACAAAGACCCATTGTTATCCCTTCCCCTCCCAGCACCACCAACAAAATGTTGTCAAGAGAAGAATTTAACTCAAAAGAGGAAAAAAACTCAGTAGTGACTCAGATGTTGGGAATACCAGAGAGAGAATTTAAAATAACTATGATTAATGGGCTTCGGGCTTTTATTGAAAGGTGGATAAGCAGTATGGATAGATGGTAAATTTCAGCTGTGAAATGGAAACTATAAGAAACAGTCTAATGGATATGCTACAAATAAAGAACATGGTAAGAGAGATGAACAGTGCCTTTGACGGACACTCCAGTAGATTTGACACAGCTGAGAAAAGAATAAGTGAACTTGAATATAGATCAATAGAAATTACCTGAACTGACGTGCAAAGAGACTCTTTGACAAAAAACTAAGACAATTCATTACCACCAGTCCTACATTTTAAGAAATGTTAAAAGAATTTCTTCAGGGGCGCCTGGGTGGCGCAGTCGGTTAAGCGTCCGACTTCAGCCAGGTCACGATCTCGCGGTCCGTGAGTTCGAGCCCCGCGTCGGGCTCTGGGCTGATGGCTCAGAGCCTGGAGCCTGATTCCGATTCTGTGTCTCCCTCTCTCTCTGCCCCTCCCCTGTTCATGCTCTGTCTCTCTCTGTCCCAAAAATAAATAAACGTTGGAAAAAAAAAAAAATTTTTTTAAAAATTAAAAAAAAAAAAAAAAAAAAAAAAAAGAATTTCTTCAGTGGAAGAAAAATGATACCAGACAGAAATGTGGCTCTACACACACAAAAAAATGAGATCTCCAGAAATGGTTGAAGATACTATAAAGACATTTTTTCTTATTTTTAATTACTATAAAAGACAGTTGATTTTCTAATGCAAAAATAGCAGTGTTTTGGGGTTTATAACATGCATAAAGTAAAATGTGTGAAGAATGTGAAGAGTGGGGAAGGGAAGAATTGGGAGTATAGTATTTTCAGGTTTTTATACTCTACATGAAGTAGTATAATAATATTTGAAGGTAGACTTATTTATTGAAGTTATATACTGTAAACTCTGGGGCAGCCACGAAAAATTTAAAATAGAGATAAGACTGGGGCGCCTGGGTGGCTCAGTCGGTTAAGTGTCCAACTTTAAGCTCAGGTCATGATCTCGTGGTCTGTGAGTTCGAGCCCCACATCGTGCTCTGTGCTGACAGCCTGGAGCCTGCTTCCAATTCTGTGTCTCCCTCTTTCTGCCCCTCCCACACTCACACCTCTGTCTGTCTCATTCTTTCAAAAGTAAATAAACATTAAAAAAAATTAAAAAATAAAATAAAATGGAGATAAGACTAAGCCAATCGTGAAGAAAGAGGGAATTGTAAAAAAATATTCAATTCAAAAGCATGAAAAAAGAAGGGAAAAAGGAACAGAGAATAGGTAGAATATATAGAAAACAACTAGCCAAATGGTAGGTTTTAATCTAAATGTCAATGATTATATTAAGTATAAGCAATCAAAATACCTCAGTTAAAAAACTGAGATTGTTCAGATTAATTTACATTTAAGAAAACCCAACTAAATGCTATCTGTAAGGAACCCACTTTTAATATAAGGGTAGATAGATTGGTTGATTAAAAGTAAACGAATGGGAATAGTACACCATGCAGATACAAATTAAAAGAAGGCCAGAGTGGCAATATATTAGAAAAGGAGATTTCAGAACAGTGAATATTACCTGTGATAAAGACAGATTTTACATTATGGTGGAGAGGTCAGTCACAAAAAGATATGACAATTCTAAATATGTATGAACATAAAGAGCTTCACTATATATGTGTGTGTATACATGTATATATGTATATTTACATATATATACACACACACGCAAACCATATATACACCATATATACACTATATATATACAACGTATATGTACACACTACACACACACAATGTTAAATGTGTGTGTGTATATAGCAAAAACTGATAAAATTGGAAGAAGAAATAGCCAAATCTATAATTAAAGCTGGAAGCTGCAACACTCATCTCTCAGTAATTCATAGAACAAGTGAAGTGAAAATCAATAAGGATAAAGACCTTAACACTATTAACTAACTTGCCCTGATTAACAGCAGACCACCCCCACTGCACACTATCAGAATATACCTTTTTATCGTACGCGCATTGAACATTCGGTTAGGCCATAGTTGCTATCATAAAACAAATTAAAAAAGAATCAGAATAATGCAAAATATGGTCTCTGACTAAAAGAAATAAACTAGAAATCACTAATAGGTAAATCTGGAAATTTTCAAATATTTGGTAATCGTTCAACACGTACATGGGGTGGGGGGTGAAAGTTGTCAATCTGAATGTCATCTGAAATCATTAAAGATTAAGATTTGGGGAGGAATTATCCTGGGGCTAAAGGAGATGAGTGGTGCTCCTTGATTATGTTCTATTTGGGGGGTAAAGTTACCAACATGTGGATCATTTAAATACAGGTGTGAGAGAAGAGAAGGGTACTTAGAAATAATGTTGATAAAATGACTTAAGTTGGTGAACTTAGTGCTAAGGTCTAAACTGTATAATGTTCAATAATGTACTTCTTGTTCCTTCTCGCAGGAGAGGTGCAGAATAGTTGAAGGCCCCTTTTCCTGTTGGATCATAGTTCATGAAACCAAACCCCTTTGTAAGATTAGTGTGTCTGGATCTAAGATTGTTTTTCTGTGCTTCAGTATTTCTGGTGCTATCAGGCCTGGATTGTCAAGAACAGAAGATGCTCTCATTTCTTAGAGTAGGAAGATGTAGAAAGATTTTATGATCACATAAATGGACATGGAGGTTCCAGAAGTTGATGTAAATATAACAATCAGGCATATAAACACAAATACTAATCTCTGTGTAATGCTAAAGCAAACACTTAAAGGAAATTAAATGTTCTGTAATGGGTTTGGGGTTTGGGGTATCAGTTAAAATGTGGAATATTCATATAATTCACATCCACGGAGTTGAATTTTACACAGCCATTAAACACTATAACTTAGACTATCTGTCAACATGTAAAAATGCTTATGACATAATATGGAAAAATCAGAATATACATTTCCTGCACACTGTGATTGTAGCTAAAACTACTTATATTTATGAACTACGCGATAGCATTCAAAATGCAGGTAATTTTTCCTTTTCTACTTTTTATACTCTCAGAAACGTTGTTGTATAGCATTTGTGGGTGAGAAGAAATTAACCACTTAAAAAATAGATAAACTTTATTTATTAGAGCAGTTTTTAGGTTCATAGCAAACTTGAGCTGAAGTTGCAGAGATTTCCCATATATCCCCAACTCTCACACATGCATAGCCTCCTCCATTATCAGCATCTCCCACCAGAGAGATCTGTTTATTACAATTGATGAACCTTTAGTGAATAAGCATTAACACCAGAGTCTATAGCCGCTTTCTTTTAAAATGAAGTCTGGGGATGCCTGGGTGGCTCAGTTGGTTGAGCATCTGACTTTGGCTCAGGACATGATCTCGCAGTCAGTGAGTTTGAGTCCCGCATCAAGCTCTGTGCTGACAGCTCAGAGCTGGAAGCCTGCTTCGGATTCTGTGTCTCCCTCTCTCTCTCTGCCCCCCACACCCCCCACCTCACATCCTGTCTCTCTCTGTCTCTCAAAGGTGAATAAATATTTAAAAAATTTTTTTTATTTTTATTTATTTATTTTTTTTTCAACGTTTATTTATTTTTGGGACAGAGAGAGACAGAGCATGAACGGGGGAGGGGCAGAGAGAGAGGGAGACACAGAATCTGAAACAGGCTCCAGGCTCTGAGCCATCAGCCCAGAGCCTGACGCGGGGCTCGAACTCACGGTCCGCGAGAACGTGACCTGGCTGAAGTCGGACGCTTTACCGACTGCGCCACCCAGGCGCCCCTAGAAAAAATTTTTTTTAAATGAAGTCTGAATTTTGAAATCTCATCAGGGTTTCTTGGTCAGCAATCCAGAAATCTGGAGGCAGGTTACTCTTTGACTTACTCTTTGACTCCTGCTAGAGGCTGGACTTGTGTCAAAATTGAACAAGTAGGGAAGTTTTTTCTAGTTAATTCCCCCAGAAGACCTCTATCCCCAGTTTACTTTGCCTCTAAACTCTATTGCTCTCTCATAGTCGGGGGATGGGCTCTGCGTGTTTGGTTGTGATTGAGCAGTTGTATCTGCAGTGTTACATCTGGAATTGTCTTCCTCCATCTGTCTCTAGGAAGTGCATTTTCAGCTGAGCACCTCAAGCTTCAACTCCAGAAGGAATCTCTGAATGAATTGAGGAAGGAGTGTACTGCGAAAAGGTAAATGCAACACTGAGAATAATAGTTAAGAGTGTTGAGTTTACCTTAAGGGTAGGATTTGGAAAAGCAGGATTCTGTAAAAGCTGCTGGTATTCATTTATATTCCACGCACATCAGTGCCACATTCATTTATTCAACAAACATTTATGAAGCACCCTACTGAGCATCATGCACGTGCTAAAAGTAGTTACGAGAGCTCCTAGCATAATCAGAAATGTGAACAGTTGATTTTCTAGTTTATTTATGTATTGCTTATTTATTTTTAATGTTTATTTATTTTTCAGAGAGAGAGAGAGAGAAAGCAGGGGAGGGGAAGAGAGAGAATCCCAAGCAGACTGGGTGCTTTCAGCACAGATCCCCACGCAGGGTTTGAACTCACGAACTGTGAGATCACGACCTGAGCTGAAATCAGGAGTGGGATGCTTAACTGACTGAGCCACCCTATTCTTCTAGTTTTTAAGGCCACTGCACCATGACTTAATGTTTGAATCTTCTCCTCTTCCTGTCTTCCACATGTAGTGTAGCTTATGGTCTTTTCTTCAGACTTACTCCTGTTTAGTGTTCGTCCATTTGGATTACCTCCACAGCTCCTAGCTTGTCTTTCTAACATCAGTCTCTCCACTTTTCCAGTTCATCCTCCATGTTGCTTATCAGACCTCTCCTCTTAAAATACTATTTTTACCATATTTTTTTCTTCTTTTAAGAAGTCATGGTGATTGTTTTGCTTAACTTTCAAATAACCTTCAGCAAATTGGCACTGTACAACTGTAGTTCATTTCAGTTGCTCCACAACATTCATTTCATAGGTGCTAATAGTTTTTCTCTTTATTTTTTCCAGCACATGCTTAATTTGATGCCACCTCTGTTCTTTTGCTCATGTTTACTCCCTTTTTCTGGAAAGTCATCTCATCCTACATTTTTCTTCAAGAAACCTTAGCAATTGAGCATTCAAGAATGTTAGACCTGGAAAGAACCGTGGAGATCATCTGGTCTAATCCTCTCAATTTGCAGATAGGAAGGCAAGGCTCTGGGAAGTTATTTTGACCAGCTCACAAGGAAAGCAGGACTAGATCCCTTTAACTCTTTAATGCTCTTTGTGTTATACTACTACTTTTACGTTCTACTTTGACCTACAGTTTTGCTGAATTCCTCTTTTTTTTTTTTTTAATCATTAGCACAATTGAGCAGGTTTTTTATTCTATGGGTATTTTATCTCATGGTCTTATTTCTTTAGTTCAAGAGAAGAGCTGCATCATCTCATGCCACGGCTTATTGTTTGTTCTTTTTATTCTATTTTCCTAATATGGCAGGCAGTAGCTGTGAGTGAAAAATAGAATACTTTTTAAAGATAATACCATGTAGATATTTCCTGAAATCAGATTGGCTTTCAGATTAAATGAGACCCTGGTCTTCTTACTGAGCCTCTCTAAATTTTTTATCCTTGTTTGTAAAATGGGTATAACAGTATCAACCTAATTGAATTATTCTAATAAGTAAAGCCGTTTGTAAAGCTCCTGGCATATAGCGGTAGGTGCACAGTCAATGATTATTTGTACCCTTTACATCTCTTAGCATGATGCCTGATACACGTAGTAGGCCTCAGTATATAGTTATCTTGATCTCATACTATTTAGAGATAGGTCAGGATTCATGTTAGCTATTATTCTGACTCTACTTCTGAGTTTCTGTGGCCCACTGCAGGCCATTTAATCTTCCTCTGCATCAATTATGTGGAAATAAATATTAGCATGAAAACTTTTTTTTTTTAACAAATATGCTTTTTATCTTTCCTTATCAGAGAACTCTTTCTGAAGACTAATGCTCAGTTGACAATTCGTTGCAGGCAATTACTATCTGAGCTTTCCTACATTTACCCTATTGATTTGGTAAGTTTCAAGTTTTCTGGGAAAAAATCTTTTTAAAGATGGTTTCTGTTTGAAATTTCCTCTCAATGAAAAAATTCATTGCTCTAGTCTTAATCATATGCTTTGTCATGAATCATTCAGAAGCTAATATCTATTTAAAAAAATAGATTTGGAATGAATTGGCATTCAGGTCCACCATTTGATTTTTTATAGCAGTTTGATGGTGAAATGCACTCATTTTCATCTGAAAGAATGCCAGATAAATTTCTGGTTTCCTTATGATCTTTTTTACTCAGCCAGATTATCCACTGCCATCATTTCTTTCTTTCTTTCTTCCTTTCTTTCTTTCTTTCTTTCTTTCTTTCTTTCTTTCTTTCTTTCTTCCTTCCTTCCTTCCTTCCTTCCTTCCTTCCTTCCTCCCTCCCTCCCTCCCTCCCTCCCTCCCTTCCTTTTTCTTTTCTTTTCTTTTCTTTTCTTTTCTTTTCTTTTCTTTTCTTTTCCTTTCTTTCTCCCTCCCTCTTTCTCTTCTTTCTTTCTTTCTTTCGTTTATTTATTTATTTTGAGAGAGAGAGAGCACAAGGCAAGGTAGAGCAGAGAGAGAGAGAGAGAGAGAGAGAGAGAATCCCAAATAGGCTCTGTGCTGTCAGCACAGAGCCGATGACGCAGGGCTCAATCTCACTAACCATGAGATCGTGACCTGAGCCAAAATCATGAGTCAGATGCTTAACTGAATGAGCCCCCCAGGAGTCCCGCATTTCTGACGCATACATGCAGATGCATGTGTACTGCTTTAAAAATATAACTGGTAATTAATTTGTATTTGTTAGTACTACTTAGGAAATTCCTGGGGTAACTGCCAGGAGGTTAAGTTTTTGAATCCAGTTTTTTAGAGTAAATGTAAAAAGTAAAACTTCAATAAAATTAGAAAGATGAGAATTCTCTTTTAGAGAGCCAAATCACTAAACTTGATGGCTTTATTTTCTTTTTAATGAAAAGAAATTTAAAAGACTAATTTTCTGAGGAAAGCTAATAGAATTTTAGGTTGCTTACAGAATTTTGTTAATTCCATTGAAAAATCTTCATTTATAACTATGGATTCGTGGGGATATTTTTGTAGTAAAAATTTTACATGGCTTTTTGCTTGGACATGATGTTTTAAATGTTTATGTTATAGAAAATTTCAAGTATATATAAATGTGCAGATGGTAGTATAATGAATCATTCTGTACTCATCATCCAGCTTCAACACTTACGATAATATTTTGTGTCTAGAACAGTATTATCTTTGAGTTAACGCTGGTCTGCTTAATTCTCTGAGATTTAACTTAGGGTTTCTGTGCTTTAAACAGAAGAAGAATTAATTTCATTCTTTGGTTGTATTCACAGAATGAGCATAAGGATTACTTTGTATGTGGTGTCAAGTTGCCCAATTCTGAGGACTTCCAAGGTATTTTATTTCTTTTTACATCTAAAGAGTTGGTGTATATGATATATGGGTAGGTTGCAGAGGAAAAAATAGAGATATCTTGAAGAGTTGGTTGCCTCGCAGAGGGTTTTTGGACCTTCTGTCCCTTCCCAAATGAAAGAGTCAGATTCTCTGATGGGAGATTTAAGAGGATATTTAGTTCTAATCATGGGGAAAAAATTATTGAGTTGTATATTTGAAATTTAAAAGAAAATAGTTTTTATGTGGACTTTAAGAAAATCAGACAATGGCATTCTTAAGAATACTAATAATCTCCCTATCCTTTTGGTTTGACTTTCATGAAAGATTTGTATGTGGTTGGGAGCAGAAGCACAACCAACATTAATCTGTTCTGTTGTTATTTAGAAAATCATATGTCTGGTAACATGAAACGTCTTTGAAAATTTAATTTTGTGACATTCCTACTACCACAGGCTCAACTTTTGTTACACTGTCATTTCTGTCCTCTTTGAACTAAGAAAAAGTTACATTAGAGATATTATAGACTGTGACTTATAGTAATTGCTATATTTTAAAGTTCCTAATCTCTTTACCAGTAGGCCAAAGGAAAGAACTTCCTTTATTTGACATTTTGGTAAAGAGATTTTTTTTTTTTTTATTGTTAGCAAAGTGGGTTCTTTTCCCCTAGCCTATGCAGTGCTTTGAGGCTTATTAAATAGCTTTATAGATTATTCCCAAAGGTAGCATATTATGTATGTGGGAAGAAGTTATTCAAGAAGACGGCATTACAGGTTTTGTTTGGGACCTTCCTCCATTTCCCGATAAAGAAATTGTTGTTATTTATGGTCCTTTAACATTTAAGACTGATTTATTACCTACTTTGGCCTTTATAGCAACCCTTACAGCAAGTAGTTGGGACATAATATGAGTGATAAAATAGGAATGGGAAAACCTGTATTAAGTCCTGTTTCCCCTTCTAGAAACCATGTAATTTGGAGCAAGCCATCTAAACTCAACTCAAAAGTTGATTTCCTAATCGATATTATGAACATACTGATTCATGTCCTTACCTGGTTTGCATTAATGTTGAGAAGATTAGATCTGTAAAAGCATTACATTTGCCTTATCTTTAATCCTCACAAAACAAAGGAAACCTATAAAGAAAGTGGTATAATCTCATATTACATAGCATGTAAATGAGCTGTTTAGTTAGTGACTTGCTCAAGACCACAAAACTAGGTAACGATCTATCCCGGATTTGTCTGGTTTCCATTGTAAAATGTTCCTTCTAATCTCCATAAGTCATGGAGATGTGTTTTGGTGTTGATTTTAGGCAAGTTATGGTGTCCTGAAGGCCATAACACATCTTTTTCCTCATTCGTTCATTCGTTCAACAAACCTATTGAGTACCTTGAGCCTTGTGCCAGGTTCCGGGGATATAAAGCAACGATCAATTGGAAAAAGTACTAATTGAGCACACCTATATGCCAGGCACTGTGCTGGATTTTGAGGATATAATGATAGAAGAAACAAATATGTTCTCTCCTTTCATGGAGTGTACAATCTTTTGAGGGAGACAACCAATAAGAAAATAAGTATTTAACAAGTATTTAATAAAGGAATATGTTATTATAGACAGTAGGAGAACCTACTTTAGAGAAAGCAGTTAGAGAAGGCCTCTCTGAGAAGAAACATTGGACAGGAAATTTGAAGGCTGAAAGGATCCAACTCTGCTACATCTGGGGGAAGAGCTTTCCTCGAAGAGGGGGCGGCAAGTACAAAGTTCACGATGGAGCAATGAACTTGATATATCTGGAAAAAAAAATTGAGGATAGGGGGTATGGGAGAAAAGACCTGTATTTTGGGCAAATCATATAATCCCTCAGCTTAATTTCTTCACCTATAAAATGGGTAATATCTACATTCTCATTTATTGTGATGACTGAATGAGATAATAATACTAGAAAGAGCTTTGCATATAAGGTACTCATGTAAATGTAATGGGAATTGGTTGTGAGAGAGAGAGGAGGGAAAGGGAGGAAAGTAGGAGAGAAAGAAGGAAAGACCAAAAAGACCAGACCTGTGTGACTGGAGAGTAGCGAGCAGGAGGAAGGTAGGAGGAGGTCAGCCAAGGCCTAGAGGCCACCGTAGGGCATTTGTGTTATTCTCAGTGGAGTGGGAAAACCCTGCAGGGCTTTAAGAGAGGGATGACATGAGCTGATGATATAATCAATCTTCGATTCTATTTTTGTGTTCTATAAAGTGTTCTGCTTCCTAGTTTTTCACAGCTTTTGCCAGCTCTGTCTTCTTAGTATGTCCAACAAGCTGAATCTATTTTTCCCACCCTTTAAATAATTCGTTTAGCTTTTTAGTGCAGTTTGCTGAAAATGAAATGGGAGATAAAATGAAACAAATGTGTAATTTTTCACTCTAAGGCCCTGTTCGCTCCCTGTGATGCCTCACAATCAGAAATTTTAAGAAGCACATATGTTAGTGTTGGACTTTAAAATCTTATGTTAGCATTCTGCAAGGCACTTCCATATTCTCAATTCACTGAATGTCTTGTGTTGTGTCACCTGCTGGGCCAGGTGCTGAGAGTGTGCAAAGATGAGTAGGACATTGATCCTACCTCAGTGGGCTTTCGGTCCAGGTGAGGCCATTAAACTTGTAATCAGAGCCATCAAGACATATTTATTGATTTCATACCCTGTGTCAGGCACTTTGAAGTTTATAGTAGGTACCCAAGATTCAAAGAAGTGGAAATACTCAGTACCGTCAGGAGGGGATCGTGAAAACCTTTACAGGGAAGATGGTGCCTGAGGTGTCTTAAAAGATGAAATAGTATTCCCCTGGTGAGAGAAGGGTAGGAGGACATTTTAGATTGGGAGAGTAGAGAAATATGGTAACATGGAACATCATGCGTGGTGCTTCTTGTTTATTTAATTTTCACAACTGTGAGAATGAATTCCTTCTGTGAAGGAAAGAATTACACTCATTTTTTTTTTTTTTTTTTTTAAGACAAGAAAATTGAGGCTCAGAGAGATTAGTTAATTTTTCCAAAGACTCATACTAGCCAGTAGCAGAGCTAAAGTCATTCCTGGTCAGTCTGGTTTTAAGGTCCGTATTATTCCTGTCATGATGCCGTTTTTGTCCTTGTTTTGAATAATAACCTCTTCCAAACTTCTGACAACTTTTTAGTGTTCTGTAACAGCTGCATTCTTGGTCATTCTCTCGTAAGGAACTCCAAACTGGTTATTCTGTGATATTTGTGAGAGACTTTGCTGGGATAGACTTTACAATGCCTGGGTCGACACTGTTTGGGAAACTCTACTGTAGTGGCCCAAACTTTATTGTTCTTTTCTAAATGGGTAAGTTACTGTTAGAGTATGCCAAAGAAGCCTGGACACCATGGGAGAAAGTTGTCTGGTGAAGGGTATTCATTTGAGTTCCATTGACTGAGACATTTCTCGTAAAAAAAAAAAAAAAAAAAAAAAAAAAAAAAAAATTGTTTGTGTGTGTTTTTAAGTAATCCATAACACGAGAGCCTTTTGTGGTAATGAGACCCAGATTTCCTTCTGTGTCTGTATTCCTTTATGCAGGCATGATTTCTTGGAAAGGAGAGACCATATGTCAAACAGTGTCTCATTGAGAACATGGAATGATTCCATAGATGCTGTGGCAGTGATTAGAGTCTTAAATATTTTGTCCTGTCTGGATCAGTGAGTGCTTGGTTCCTTACCAAATCAGCTGCCTCAGTGATTGGGAAGGCAGGATGGTAAGAGCTTTTAGATCACTTATTTGTACTTGGATGCATTTGAATATTAATAGTTTGTCCAACATATAAGTCAAAGGGGCATTTGAATCAACTTATAATATTGTCATGGCCATTGTGGGTTGATGGTATTTATTATCATAAAAATGACACAAAAACTGCTGCTCTGAATAACTACTCACGTTTGAAAAACAAATCAGAAATTATTATTATGAGGAAACTGCAGGTTTTTGTTTTGGTTTTAAGCCCCTGAAAGCATTGTTTAAATTAAGCTCTTTTTCACACACCTGAGTCCTACAGTTTATTCCTGTTCTCTCTGAACCCTTCCACTCCCCCTCCAACTCCTTCTCCCCAGCAAGCCTATCATCTGTAACCTTCCTAACCCCGAGAGCGGCATAAGGAACGCAAACCTCTGCTCTGCATTAGGTGTTAGGGACGTCATTAATGCTTACTGGAAAAGCACACCCCCGAGAGCCAGGTTTTGGCTTTGGCAGGTAAAACGTCTTTTAGATCTTGGAATGCTGGAAACCTTAAACCTTTTGGTTTTTTAGCTAAAGTGATTGGCAACAGAAAGTGACATCTGAGGTTCGTGGCCAGCAATAGCCATAATTAACCACATGAGCTCACATTTTCCCACTGGAGGTTCAGTGGTCTTGGGGTGATGAAAGTGACTTCCCTACCAGGAGGTGGTTTTCCTTTTGAGGGTATTGGAATACCCTTGGGCCCTGTAATGCCTCACCCGTGGTCCTTTTAAAATGCTTTTTAATATAAAGCTTCAATATTGGAAATCCAACACCGTGGCATTTAACAGTGAGGCTATGACTGAGCACTGTGGCCTGGAATGGAAACAACCTAGGGTTTTTAATAGGCGGAGCGGGGAGTCTTGTGGTGGAAACAATGGTGAGTGTGAATAACCAGAATCAAAGCCGATTTCCAATTTTAGCGAGTTTTCGGCTTTTGCTGTTTCTTTTTGGATTTTGATTTGCATGCGTAGGCTTCTCATAGAGATGCCTTTTTATCTTTAAATTTAAGCAAAATTGTTTTGGTCATTGAAAAGAGGTGCTGTTAGAAGACTAGTTTTTGTTCTTTTAATAGATACGTGGATGTGGTCTCAAAATTTACAAATGCAATTCCTTAGTATTATTAGCCTTTCAGTAATATGGAAAAATGTAGATGCTTGTGTGTTTAGCATTGGATAGGTTTTTTTTAAGCATTCATAGTTTGCATTTGACCTGTTTGGAAGGCTGGTTAAGAGGCCTGCTGCTGCTTTCTAGAAGTTTGCAAATTCTTTTCTGTCTGGCCTCATAGGAAGGGAAAAGCTTAGTGTAAAGCACATATAAAAAAGTCCAAACTTAGTGTAGTATTATACTTCATTACTGTAAGTTGTCTGCTTCCTCTTCTCTCACTTCAGAAGAAAGTTCTTAAAGACCAAGTCCTTTTACTGATAGAAATATTTTAAATTCGATAGGCCCTACCCTTTACAGAAAGCGGAGGCACAGGATTCAGTGACTTCTCATAGACTTCAGTATCCTAGCTGTGACTCCAGGGATAGATATTTTAAGGGCAGGGGGGGTATATACAGTTCACCCTCTTATTTTATCACTCATGGATTTTACCTGTAGGACTCTGATCAAGTCACTTATACAGTCTGAATTACATTTTTTTCTCATCTCTAAATTGCTGGCATCAGAGTCAGTGATTTGAGATTCCTCCTAGCTCTAACATTATATGATGATTAAATTATAATGTGGTGAATTTACAATGTAGTCTAATGTAATTTTAGTCTCTAAGGTACTGTGGTATCCAGATTTCAACATAAGTGTTATGGGACTCAAGGTACTTGCATGGGACTGGGGCAAGAGGACATGGTCTCTAAGAACAGTTAGGATTCTAGTCAGTTAGGGCATGACTGAGTAGTCAGTTGAAATGAATGCTGGTTCATTTTCTTCAGCAGTTTGATTTGAGAGAACATCAAATTTTAGTTGAGAAGCCCATTCTCAGTCAAACACTTGACAAGTCACAGAGAACTCGGTGTCCTTTGCCCTTATGAGAGAAGTGTGAAGAAAGTAAGGTGATACAAGTGTGTCATATGCTTGGTACATTCTAGTGCCCAAGTTAAATTGTTATGTGTTGCACAGTAAACTTCTGAGACAGTATGGTGGAGTGCTTAAAGACAGAGGCACTGGTATCAGGCCAGCCCATAAGGTGTTACTGTGTTACTTCAGACAGGTTCCATAACTTCTTTGACCCTTAGGTTCTTCATCTGTGAAACGAACGAAATAGCATATAAAAAGGTACCCAGTTTCATAATTGTTGATGAATTAATGACTATCATAAGTAAAAGTACTATAGTCAGTTCCTTGCAGAAGAAAGTATACAGTGAATGTTACCTGTTTTTGTAGTATACTCAAAGAGAAACCAAGAATCCGCTGTGGTAGTCAGTGGTGGAGAATGAAATGATGAATAGGTGACTATAGTGGCATTCCTACAACAAGAAGGTAGTACTTGGATAACTAAATATAAAAAGAACGTGAAAAAATACCACTAATAGTTGAAGTTAAAGATACCTTTAGAAATCAAGCCAAGGTCATCTCAATTATTTCAGCCTTTTCTCTAGCTAGAGATATTCTAGATTGTGTGTTTAAGCCTTTTAGAGGTGTGTGTGTGTGTGTGTGTGTGTGTGTGTGTGTGTGTGAGAACTTTTAAAAGTATTTTGGGAAGACTATATACCAAACAGTTAACTTTTTTGTTCCTTCTGGGGCAAACTTGAAACGTTTTCCTTTATTACTCTCTTCTGAGTACCTGGTGATTATTATCCTCGGTAGCTAGTAGCAGAAGTCTAGATGGTGAGTTAAAAATGTTGGGGCACCTGGGTGGCTCAGTCGGTTGAGTGTCCGACTTTGGCGCGGGCCATGATCTCATCATTTGTGAGTTCGAGTCTCAGGTTGGGCTCTGTACTGACAACTCAGAGCCTGGAGCCTGCTTCAGATTCTGTGTCTCCTTCTCTCTCTGCTCCTTCCTTGCTCGTGCGCTGTCTCTCTCTGTCTCTCAAAAATAAAGAAATGTTAAAAAAATGTAATTCTTTGTGACTTCTTTTTTTTTTTAAGTTTATTTTCTTTTGAGAGAGAGAGCATGCGCATACGGGGGGAGGTGGGGGCGGCGGGGGAAGGCAGAGAGAGAATCCCAAGCAGGCTCTGCACCATTAGTGCAGAGCCCTATGCAGGACTCAAACTCACAAACCATGAGATCATGCCCTGAGTCGAAAACAAGAATCAGACACTTAACTGACTGGGCCCCCCAGGCGCCCCTATCTGTGACTTCTTAAAAGATAGATGCTTATGTTTGACCGTTGGGTACATACATTTTTGCCCCAACAGTTGCTTCTACCTAAATTGAATCAATAAGATATAAACTGTGGTTTTTGGACTTTTACTTTCCTTTTTAAAATATTTTTCCTCACTATCCTGTTTCTAACTTCACAGTCTTATTTATGCAACACTGTCTCGTAGATAGTGAGAAAATACCCCGTAAGGATGCATTGTGCCATTTCACGTCACCTTAGACTTCATAATTTGTACAATAGTACAGCAGTAGAACTATATTGCTTATAAAGTTGTTAATGAATAAAATGTATAATGCTCATGTAGTGTAATATGATTGAACCTCTGAAACTAATTTTCACATTATAACAGACCAGGTATCATTTCTGTCTTTAAAAATGCCAGGAAAGTAATGGATATTAGAGTGTATTAAGAACTCTTAAGATAAACATGAAATGTCAATCTCATCACATTAATATTGGGCGGTAGTTTTAAATACAGTAAGTGAAATTTCAAGTCTTGTTAATATGTTTAGATTTATTTAAAAATCCTATAATTTAGATGTGATTAATATTTTATTTGCTAGTTATTTCTTATGAAATCTCTTGAAATTGATTATGATCTATTATATACATTTATAAGGTAAATAGTTATTTTCTTTTCCTCTGCTTTTGAATTTACAGCAAAAGACGATGGAAGCATTGCTGTTGCCCTTGGTTACACTGCACATTTGGTCTCCATGATTTCCTTTTTCCTACAAGTGCCCCTGAGATATCCTATAATTCATAAGGGATCTAGATCAACAATCAAAGATAATATCAATGACAAACTGACTGAAAAGGAGAGAGAGTAAGTATCTTTTTTTTATATACTTTTAATATAAGCCAGTTTGAAACATGGAATATATTAAAAATATAAAATGTGACCTAGATTGTGATTTTTTTATATATCCTTTGTGAAGTGCTTCATTTTAAAAAAAAAATATATTTTTTATGTTTTATTTTTTTATATTTGAGAGAGAGACAGACAGACGGAGCACAAGCAGGGGAGGGGCAGAGAGATGGAGAAAGAATCTGAAGTAGGCTCTAGGCTCTGAGCTGTCAGCACAGAGCCCGCTGTGGGGCTCGAACTCATGAGCAGTGAGATCGTGACCTGAGCCAAAGTCAGACGCTTAACCGACTGAGCCACCCAGGCGCCCCAGTGCTTCATTTCTTTTAAATAGAATGTGGTTATTCATTTAGATTATAATAAATCCTACACTTCTTAAAATTGCTAATGATAGCAAGATTGACTCATTTAATTTGCTTTTGTGAGAACAAGTGTTATATACTCTGCATATTCTCGTGTAGAACCTAGTGCTTGCTAGTCAACAAGTGAAATGATTAAAGATTTGTCAGACAAGCAAGAAAAGCATAAAAGATTCAGCAGCAGGTTGTACATGTCTGAAAAGTAGATTAGTGAACTGGAAGATAGGTTAGTAGAAAATACCCTGACCAAAGCACAAATAAAAAAAAAAAGATGGATTATATAGAAAAGTGCTAGACTGACATAGGACCCAATAAAAAGATACATATAATACATATACATACAATACATATAATACATATAGTTGGGGTCACAGAGGGGGAAAAGAAAGCATAGAGGGTAATAAATGTAATATTTAAGAGTTAATGACAGAATTTCTCAAACTTGACGAAATGTATCAAGCTACAAATTCTAGAAGCATTAACTGCAACTCGTAAGTACAAAGCAAACATACTTAGGGAAATTATATTAAAACAACTGAAAACCAAAGACAAAGTGAAAATACTGAAAGTAGTTAGTAAAAAAAAAGACAACTTAGCATCAAAAGAGCAACAGTAAGACTGAAAGCTAATTTCTCAGTAGAATCTTTAGGAACCAGAAAAGTGATGCAAGGACATTTTAAAAGTACTGTAAAACAGGAGCGCTTGGGTGGCTCAGTTGGTTAAGCACCTGACCTCGGCTCAGGTCATGATCTCATTGCTTGAGGGCCCTGCTTTGGGCTCTGTGCTGATACCTCAGAGCCTGGAGCCTGCTTCAAATTCTGTATCTCCCTCTCTCTGTCCTTTCCCTGCTGATGCTTTGTCTCTCTCTCTCACTCTCAAAAATAAATAAACATTAAAAAAATTTTTTTTTAATTTTTTAAGTACTATAAAACAATACTGCCAGCTTAGAATTCTATACTAGGTGAATATTTCCTTCAAAAATGAAGGCAAAATAAAAGATGTTTCAGACCATCAAAATTGAGAAAGTGCATCCCAGCAGACTGTGCTAAGGGAAATGCAGGTGCTAAAGTCAGAATAAAAGTAAACATAGCACAGAAACATGGAAATATGGAAAAGAACAAAGACAACAGAAAGGGTAAGTGTGAGTACATCTAAATTAATTTTGACTACAAAACAAATAGTAGTTGTTATGCCCAGAATTCGTGATCCCCAAAGGCCACTAGGGAGCCGAGTCCGATGCAAAAGCAAAAGAGCCTTTATTCGAGCTAGCTCGAGCTCCGTCCCCTACCTGCACCGACGCAGCGGTGAGATACTGGGGAGAGAGCGAGTTTCAAAAGGACAAAGGTTTTATTGGGGCCTAGGGGCAGTTGGTGAGGTAATGGCCGTGGCCTCAGCTGATTGGCTGGGGAAGAGTCCTGTTAGGCAGGTTGGGGGGGGGGGGGGTTACTCAAGGGGAGGAGGTGTGGTCAAGGTGAAGGACACAGAACAAGATGGAGTCGGCCAGCGTAGGCCCACCCTTTCAGTAGTGTCATAAAATATGAAATACATACATATAAAATATATGTGAAATTATGCATGTTGGAAAGTAGAAATGGAGTTAAAGTTTTCTAAGATTTTAAAGGAGGGTAAAGATCCTACTTTATAGAGGACTAATCAAGGATCATGTCATAATCTCATAACCACTAAAAGAATTGTTATGTGTAGGCAAAAAATTAATAGAGGATACAAATAGAAAATGTTTTAAATACAGTACTTGATTAATCCAAAAAAGGGAAGAAAAGAAAAGAAAATGAACATTGAACAAGTGGAACAAACAGAAGACAAATAGTAAATTTGTTCTTATGAACCCAGACTTAAATTCTGCAGTTGCAGTAAATTTTAAATGTTATTAATGTACTACTTAAAAATAAAGATTGTCAGGCCGATTGAAAAAACTACACTTACCCTGCTTGCAAGAGATACCTCAAATATAAGGACACAGAAATAATGAAGATAGAAGAGTGAATAAAGACATATTATACAAATACTATCCATATGAGAGCTAACTACACTAATATAAGACAAAATGAAGTTTAAGGCAATTTAAATAAGTGAGATATTTTATTTTAATGCTGTCAGTTATACACAGACACACACACATGCGCGCGCGCGCGCACACACACACACACACACACACACACACACACATCCATCCCTAGAAACATGACTTCAAACATATAGACAGAAATTCACAGAATTTCAAGGAAATCCACAATTATAACAGAAGACTTTATATTTCTTTTTATTAATTATTATAGGAAGCAGATAAAATAGTCAGAATCTAAAAGACTTGAAGAGTGCAATAAACTAGACCTTAGTTATGGCTGAAGAATACTGTACCAACAGCTGTAGGATACATTCTTTTTTAGGTATACATGAAACATTTACCGAAATTGATTATGCTGGGCCTCAACAAATTTCGAGAGATTTAAATAATTTACGGTATATTTACTGACCACAGTGGAATTTACTAGAAATCAATAATAAAATCCCTAAATGTGTGGGTGTTATACTTCTGGGCGCCTGGATGGCTCAGTCGGTTGAACGTCCAACTTTGGCTCAGGTCATGATCTCGCGGTTCGTGAGTTCGATGCCTGCGTCGGGCTCTGTGCTGATAGCTCAGAGCCTGGAGCCTGCTTTGGATTCTGTGTCTTCCTCTCTCTGCCCCTCCCCCACTTGTGCGCACTGGCGCATTCTCTCTCTCTCTCTCTCTCTCTCTCTCTCAAAAATAAACATTAAAAAAAATGTTTTAAAAAACAATGTAAAACCTATAGGTCAAAGAAGAAACTATAAAAGAAGTTTGAAATTATTTTTGAACTGAATGATAATAGAATGTAGCATATGAAAGCTTGTAAGGTGCAACTAAATCTGTGCCCAGAGGGAAATTCATTTCCTTAAATGCGTGTAGTAGAAAAAAAAAAAAAGATTTACAAATCAGTCATAAGTCTTCTAAGTCTCATGAAACCACTAGAGAAGGAAGAGTTCATTAAGATCTAAGAAAGTTGAAGGAAGGAAAGAATAAAAGAGCAGAAATTAAATGGACAACTGAACAATGGAGGAGAAAAGTACAGGCAAAAGTTTTAGCCCTGAGAACTTTTGAGAAACAACTGAGAAACGCATAAGCCCTTAGAACTAATTCAGAAAGAGGAGATGGCAAAACAACTAGTATAAGGGAAAAAAAGATGTCACTATAGATATACAGACATTAAAAAATAAGATGATCTTATGAACAACTTTTTGCTTATCAATTTGAAATTCAAATGCAAAAACACAACTTTCCAAAACTGATATATGAATGATTGGAGTTGAGAAAACAACTGCACTTGGCTAAAGGGAGGTGGATAATAGATGATTCTAGGTAAGTCATTCTCAACGCTGGCTGTGCATTATTGTCATCTGGGGAGCCTTTAAAAATGAGCTCCTGATCTCCAGATTTCTGACTTCTTCCCCAGAAATTCTGATTTAGTTAATAGGGCCCAAATATGAGGTATTTTTTTAAAGCTCCTGAAGTGATTTTAATGTGCAGTCAGGCTTGAGAACAACTGTTCTAGTTTGAGAGACTTTTGTGTTCATAGACATGAAGAAATGAAATACCCTCCACTGTATTTAGGAAACTGCAAGAGGAGAGGCAGAAAATGTAGGCACCAAATGGAAGAATTTAATATTACATCTGGTAAAACAATGACCCTCAGTTTCCAAGTAGAGGGCAGGGAACACTGTATAGTTTAAATCAGTGCCTTTTATTTTTAAAAAAATTTTAAATTTTTTTTATATTTACAGTGAGAGAGAGAGAGAGAGAGAAAGTACAAGTGGGGGAGAGGGGCAGAGGGAGAGAATCTTAAGCAGGCTCCACACACAGCACAGAGCCCGATGCGGGGTTTGATCCCACAACCCTGGGATCATGACCGGAGCAGAAATCAAGAGTCAGACATTCAAGTAATGGAGCCGCCCAGGCCCTTTACTTTTATTTTTAAATTATTTTTATTGAAGTATAACTAACATTACAGTGTTGTGTAAGTTTCACAATATACAATATAATGTACAATTGTACAATGTACAGTATAATGATTCAACAATTCTATACATTTCTCAGTGCTCAAGATAAGTATACTCTTAACCCCCTTTATCTATTTAGCCCGTCCTTCACCTCCCCTCTAGCAACAACCACCAGTTTGTTCTCTGTATTTAAGAGTCTGTGTTTTGTTTGTCTCTTTTTTTCTTTGTTAATTTGTTTCTTAAATTCCACATATGAGTGAAATCATATAGTATTTGTCTTTCTCTGACTGACTTATTTCACTTAGCACTGTATTCTATAGGCCCATCCATGTTGTTGCAGATGGCAAGATTTCATTTTTTTTTTTTTTTTGTAGCTGAGTAATATTCCATTGTACATATATATACCACATCTTCTTTATCCCTTCATCTACCAGTGGACACTTGGGTTGCTTCCAGAACTTGGCTGCTGTTGTAAATAATGCTGCAGTAAACACAGATGTGCATATATCTTTCAAATTAATGTTTTTGGTTTCTTTGGGTAAACATCCAGTGGTGGAATTACTGGATCATATGATATTTCGATTTTTAATTGTTTTGAGGAACCTCCATACTGTTTTCCATAGTGGCTTTACCAATTTGCATTCCCACCAACAGTGCATGAGGGTTCCTCTTGCTCCATATCCCCACTAACACTTATTTCTTATGTTTTTGATCTTACCCATTCTGACAGGTGTAAGGTGATACCTCTTTGTGGTTTTAGTTTGCATTTCTGTGATTATTAGTGATGTGGAGCATCTTTTCATGTGTCTCTTGGCCATCTGTGTGTCTTCTTTGGAAGAATGTCTGTTCAGATCTTCTGCCCATTTTTAACTGGATTATTTCTGGGTTTTGCTGTTGAGTTGTAGAAGTTCTTTACTTATTTTAGATAGTAAACCCTTACCAGATATGTTATTTGCAAATATCTTCTCCCATTCTGTAGAATGCCTTTTTGTTTTGTTGACGGTTTACTTCCAGGTTTTGTTGATGGTTTACTTTTTATTTTGGTGTAGTCCCAGTAGTTTAAGTTTGCTTTTGTTTCCCTTGCTTGGGAGACATATCTCAAAAAAATGTTCCTATGGCTGATATCAAAGAAATTGATTGATTACGGCTAATATCCTATATTTATAACAGTTTAGTTTGAATTGATACCAGCTTAACTTTAATAGCATGCAAAAACTCTGCTCCTCTATACCTCTGTCCTCCCACCTTTATGTTGTTATTGTCACAAATTACATCTTTCTACATTGTGTGTCCATAATACTGTCTTTTTTATTTACCTATGCAGTTATCTTTACTAGTGTTCTTTATTTCTTTGTACAGCTTTGCGTTTGTCTGATGTCTTTTCTTTTCAACACGAAGGCCTTAGCCTTTGCTTCTTGCTTGCAGTGAGCCTAATGATCAGCCAGAGCTAAAAGCCTGGAGTCTTCTCAGGTCTTTTCTGAGTGTGCATCCTATTCTGGGCATGTACATATCTTCTGTCTTCCCCAGTATATATGGGCTCTTTTGAAAACGCTGATTTCTTGCAGAAACTCTCACCAGCTTTACCTCCCAGGCTTAGACAGTCTGTTGCGTGTCTCAGCCCTAATCTTTTGCACAAGGAGGCTGTGGGATTTGTTTGCCTGACATCTTGAACAATGCCCCCTGCGTTTCACCTCTGAGTGAGCAGTTCTGACTAGGCAAAACCAAGGCAAGTGCCTTACATTAGCTCTTCAAGTAGCCCCCAGACAAGATAGGACAGACAAACATAAATTATTTTAGAATAAAATCTGGTTGGCTCCCTCATGCACTGGGGATCAAGGTCCCACACTAGCAGGCTGCTGTTTTCACCACTGCTCAGTTGGGGAGGGAGTTAGGAACAGTATAAGTAGAAATTCCGTGAAGCTTTTCTCTTGATTTTGATTTTCCTTTTCCTTGATTCGTCGTTCAGCCTGTTGTTTTACACTCTTGACTTTTTCCAGAGTTTTAGTAAAGTTGATTCTAACAGCTTTTGCTTTAAAAAAAAAAAAAATTCTCTGGAGGGACAAGACCTTAGATCTATCTCCTCCTCCATTTTTATTGACATCATTCCATTTGTTTAATGGTGAAACACATTACTAATAAGCAATAAAGAGACCCATGATTTTAATTAAGCATGAACATGTAAGATCACCTTGTAGTTTTGAGAATGATCACCCCTCCCAACCTTCCCTAGGTCCCATATTAAACAAATTAAATATCTCTAGGTTTTTACCAAATTTGTATATGGTGATCCGACTGAAAATATTGGTTATGTAGAAAAAGCACTTGGGGAGCTTGAAGGAAGGCTGTCCTTCTAAATAATACACTTTCTCCAGATCAGCTGCACACTTTAATTTGTGAAGAAGCAGCTTAACATGTGGGCAACTCCATGTAGTATGCCCCAGTGTGAGAAGCAGCAATGGTTTGTTTATCCTAATTTATTTTCCTAAGTAATTTGGGAAGGTGAGCTAGATTTAGGTGATTGTGTTACCCATTTCTTTGGAAGCCACAAGAACCACAGGAATTGCATTGTGTTTTACCTCTGTCTTCCCCCTTTACAGAAACATATATTGTATTTTACTGATTCTATTTTTTTTTAATTTTTTTTTTTAACGTTTATTTATTTTTGAGACAGAGAGAGAGCATGAACGGGGGAGGGTCAGAGAGACAGGGAGACACAGAATCTGAAACAGGCTCCAGGCTCTGAGCAGTCAGCACAGAGCCCGACGCGGGGCTCGAACTCACGGACCGCGAGATCATGACCTGAGCCGAAGTTGGATGCTCAACCGACTGAGCCACCCAGGCGCCCCATACTGTTTCTAATATAAATATTTTTGACATTTTGATATTGCTAAAAATGAGGTGTATCTTACAATCAATGGCATGCCATATTATGATTGAGAACATTTACCTTGCTGTCTCAGATTTTATAAACTATCAAATATTTTAGGTGACTTTAATGAGCTTTAGTAAAACTTCATATCCTTTTTGGAACAACATAGATATACAAATAAACATAATAAATAAAAGTAAATTAACTGATTGTGCTTGTTAATTGGATCAACTTCTCAGTTATTCCTAGCCTGGATCACTGAAGAGCAGATTGGCCTGGGTTTCTTTTCTCCTGAGTGTGTCAATGTTGATGTAAACCTTCCCAGGTTATTAGGTGGAATCAGGGCTTCGGGGGAGATGGAAAATAGGAATTGAACGGCTCATTGGACATATTATACTTGTAATCGGCCTAGGAATCCTCAGCCTCTCTGCCCTGATTACCTGCCTTATCTGCTTATTGGCAGGTGAGATAGTGGAGTTCAGAGTCCTATTTAGCCAGTTTTGCTGGGCGGGTGGGGGAAAACTAGTTCTTTCCTTTGTCTGGTCTGTTTGAAACACAGGTTTGGACTGATGCCTTGCCTAAGCTATTATTGTGCACCTGCATGCACACTATAAAGGGAAACTCTGAAATCTTTGCTGCATTCATTTTGAGACTCAGACCACAAAACACGAAGGAATGTAACCAGAGTCCAGCCATAGTGTTCTTTTACCCTTTATTTCTTCTTTCACTGAAGACTGAAAAGTAGGTTTTAAAGTGGTTTTTGAAATGAAATGTGTTAGTCATTGTTATTTTGCTACTCAATTGTCTGCTAGATGATACATTCTAAATGGATTCCTTAAACAATCATTTGAGATAGGACATAGCTGGTCAGGGCATATGGCTTTTTCAAGCCCTCAAAAAATGTATTCAGGTTTTTGTTTTATTCTCAGAAGGAGTGGTATAATTGGCAGGCACTTTTGAAACTTCCTGACATGTCCACAACAAGGCTTTTATGAATCTCTAAAAGATAGATTAACTATTTTTCTGTAATGGAATTATTGGAACCTTAGAGGCATGTTAATGCTGCTTTTCCCATTTCCTTGATTATTTTGTTCTATGTTTATCCCTATGGAAGATCTTGGCTGAAACTCTAGGCATTGCGTTTTTTACCTGGCTGATTCTGATTTCTTTTAGAGACAGAAATTTTAGAGTGTAAAAAAATTGTGATGTGTCCAAAAACAGATAATATTGGGCCCAGATCCTAGTCATTGCATGTGGGTGGACCTGATGCTCATGAGAGAAGGAATGGTCTGTTTTAATGATGTAACACCTTTTCTGTGACTGAATGCATAGGGTAGTCATATATGTAAAGGAGCTGGCCAGACAGGTTCCAATCCTGTGACTAGAGTCTTTTATTTTTCTTACAGACACCTTGGCATGTCTAGATGTTTATAGAGCTCCCCCTTCATCATAACTAGATTGCATTTTGCCAGGAAGGAAGAGACAAAGGAATTTGCAGAGTGGCAGTGAACTGAGTGATTTCCTATCTCTATATTCTTTCAGCCTGCTTTTTGGCTCAACAACACTGACTTGCTGAATAAATGAATGAGAATTTTTCTAATGGTGTCCTTGAAGCAATTAGGATACCTTGAACATTGCTTGCAAAGAAGCAAATTCTCTATAGAAATAGTGACAGGCACCTGTGCTTTCATTGCTATAAAGCTTACATTGAAAACATCAATGTTTTCTGACCGCTGTACTTCTGACTCTTCATTTCTATTATTACCTGCTTCAGGCATACTTAACCACCTGCTGACACATCCTGTATTAAGAATTATAGACTCTTTCCTATAAAAATCCTCAGCTTCTGTTTGTTAATCAAGCTGTTTTAATGCAGAGAGTTCAGAAATGGTTGCTGTTTTCACTAAATTAGCATCTGTTTGCTTTCATAGCATCCAATTAAATCTGATGGCCTCCTTCCAGAAGGGGAGATTTTCACATCATGCTTAGGCTTCAGTGCTATGGCTTTAATTTTCAACTCTTCCACTGTTTATCCTATAAATTAGAACATTCTTTATAACCTTTCATCTTCATTTTATTATAGGTTGTTGCTCAGATGCTGGCATTTAGAGCACTCAGTACCCTAGACCTCAGACCTTTAAATTTCAACAGTGAGTGTGATGACTGGAGGCAGTGGGTGGACCAAATACTTTGGTATTTTTAAAAAATTTTTCCTTGCTGTGTAACTTAAAAGTATAATCAAACAAATAATTTTCAGGGCGACTAATATTACTGAAATGAATGAAATTATTTTTCCAGATTTTCCACTTGATTACAGGAATGTGACCAAGGATGAAAAATCTGTGTTCGTGTGAAAACTTGCCCAAATGTCTGTAGTCCAGCTCCAATATAACTACCTAAGGGAGCGCTATGGAACAGAAATGAAGATGGGAAAAAAACGTTTATGTCCATGCAGAATTATAGATTTGTTGTGCCTCAGAACCAGACAGACCAGAGTATTACTAAAGCATACAGTTTAACCCTTCACTTCACAAATGGAGCAACAGGTTGAGAGATGAAAAGTGGTCATATGACAAGCTGCCTAAGCATTCGCTTTGATATGGCCCACTGAGGACAGCAAGCCCAGAAGATGATACGGTGACTGTAAGCGTAGTACTTCTAAGCGAACATTTAGGAGATGGAAGAAGTGTGTCTATCAAAAAGGGACCGTACGTGAGACTGAAATAATCCTTCTCCTGATTTAAGGAAATCTCTCTGGTGAAAATGCCATGATGCGAATTCCTGTATGTTAAGTAGAGTCACTGTGTTAAGTTCTCATTGAAAATGCTAATTACTGGGGCGCCCGGGTGGCGCAGTCAGTTGAGGGTCCAACTTCAGCTCAGGTCGTGATCTTGCAGTTCACAAGTTGGAGCCCCACGTCGGGCTCTGTGCTGACAGCTCAGAGCCTGGAGCCTGCTTTGAATTCTGTGCCTCCCTCTCTCTGCTCCTCCCCCACTTGTGCTCTGTCTCTGTCTCTGTCTCTCTCTCTCTCTCTCAAAAATAAGTAAACGTTAAAAAAAAAGTTACTGAAGTCCATTTGTCAGTTGGTTCGCTTGACATTTGTTTTTCTCTAAAAGATACAATGCAAAATGCCTCTCCTTCCTTCTCTCTGCCTCGATTTAGTTAAAGTTGGTGACGTTTGTTTCAGTTTTTGTTTCTAATGATTAATCATTTATTCTAATGATTTTATTTCTAATGACTTATTTCTAATGATACAAAGGACTAATTGCAGTTACATGAGCTTCACCTGTTAGAGCTGAGCAACTGTGGAAACGTCCTCTCTGCGTCTTGGTTTGCTTGGTGTAATATCTGTGCCGCTCGGTTATTATGAGGGTTAGATGAAGCACAATGCTTGGCACGTAGAAGATGCTCAATAAAATCTTGCAACTACTATTTTGTATACATTGAGCCTTGAGACAGGAATTCCAGGCAGCCACGCAATTTTTTTTACTAAATGTAGATGCTGAAAGGAAAGGTAGGCCTGAGAAAAGGTTAAGGAAAATTAAAAATGCAACCCAGTAGCACAGTACTAGATTTTCTTTTATAATAACGCCACGAGGTACATCATCTTTCAGTCAACGGTGTCAATACAGAGGACTAACGAGGCGTCCCAGAGTGCAAGGGAAAAAACTTGAAGGTCTGAAGGCTTGTCTCTTTTAGTTCTATGTAGGGAGGTTAGTGCCTAATATCTATGACTCGATCAAGTGTCTTTATCTTAGAAGCTATCAGTTTAGTGAGTGCTGAAGCCCTTATTCTTAAAAGGGAAATACAGCATGTTCCAACAAATTAGTTTCCAGCCTGGCCTGCTGCTTTCTTGTTTGGTCTTATCCCAGCTCCCTCGTAATTCATAACCTATGCTTCAGTCAAACTGTCGGTTTCCAAATGTATGACATTATTTTTCACCTTGATAGTCTTTGCCTTTGCTGTTCTGCTTATCTGGAATGTCTGGAATTGTACATAAACCTTTCTCTTATTATCTAAAACTTTCTTTGTATACTCTTTCTTGATTCCCCACAGTTGGGTGTGCTCTCATAGCCTTCCTTAATCCCCTGGGCAGGTCTCTCTCAGTAGTATCTCAGAAGTGAAGTAAATTTATGTATACTCTTCTCATTTAACAAGAGCCCAGTGATACAAGTCGTGTGCCAGAGTCGTCCTGGTCTTACCTGAAATATTTTCAGTGTAGAAAGTGCATCTTACTTGGCATCAAACTTACTCCACTGCCTTGCAGAGAGCCTTGTATTGTGTAGACACTCTATAAATATTTCTTGAATTAGGAGAGCAAAAGGGATGTTCAGTTTTTGCAAACGCTATTAGGTAATCTGACACTCCACACCATAGGCCTCTAGTTTTAACTCTAGATGCTCTGGCCAGGACAATCATTATTTCATATGGTCCCTTAGGACCATGGCAAGCTATTAACTTCAGTGCCTGTTGTAACCCAAGGCACCGGCAGCAGTGCTGATGGGGTTGTGTTCAGGAGCGAGAGCAAAAAGCGTGTTTTAAAATGAGGAATCCCCATGGAAATTTAAGCAGGAGCGATCAACAAAATAAAAATGCAGAAGGTGGTTGCTGGGTGAGACAGGAAATGAACACCTTGTGAAGATTAGGCATTCCGCTGAGAGAAGGGAAATGTGGGAAATGAGTCTAAAGTAATTGTGCAGCTATTTCATTGCTGACACTTGGAAGCGTATTGTTGTGTGTGTTGTTTTTAATGAAGTGTGCTTTTATGGTGCTGATGTTATTATCTGGATGAGGAAGTCTTCTCTAGTATTATTGTCATCTCAGCTTTCTGCAACCAACTAAATTAAAATACAGTAATGTAACGGGACAGCGGGACAAAAAAGAAAACCAGATGACTCTGACATGTGACCCCAACTTGAACTTAGTGCTTTTCTCGTTTGCAGTGTGCTGAAATCAGAATAGAGGTTCAGTGTAATGCTTGGCGGAGTTGGTGGGGGTGGGTAATATATTTCGTGTAATAGAGGACTATGTCATAGTGTCATGGGGTGAAGATTGTTACATTATTAGAATATGAGAAATCAGTGTTCCTCAACAGAGCATCAGTGAGTCCTCCAGGTAGTTCATGGATTGGCTTTTTGGAGTCTATCAATATGTATCAGATGACAGCATAGGTGCTTTAGGTTCTGGTGTGAATTAATCATTTACTTGAATAAATAAGACTTTATTTTGTTGGTGTTACATTGAAAGTAGCACTGTTCTTTTCTTTAATTTTTATATGTTTGATTTTTTTGGTAGGCAAGTAATGAGGGATAACGATATCAAGCCAGACAGTTTGGAGTTGGTGATTTGTGGATGCTTTTCTTTTTCCGAAGAAATAAATAGGTGGGAAGAATAAGAAAATTATTTTTAGGCACATGTAAACTTATTTTAACTTCCCAAAACATCTCGTGGTAATAGTTCTTTGGACAATTTTCTAAGGATAACATTTATGTCCTGGATAATAGTATCATTAGAAAACAAATTTATGTCATTCTTTTAACCAGATAGTTCGGTTTGCTCCCATATTTTAATACCTTTCCCCTAGGATAACTTATAACTAATAAGATCACCAAACATAACTTCTGAATCAGATTAAATGATCAATTGGTTTTCATAGTATTTTTTTCTCTAATTCCTTGAAATGAAAAATTGATATGAGTTAATTCGTGTATAGTTAAATCACGAGAACTAAGTTATAAAAGGGTTACATTACAGCAAAGTCAAACCACATATTGAGGACTAGTACATATTGGGTACTGCTCAAGATGCTGGCATTAAGTAGGGGCGCCTGGATGGCTCAGTTGGTTAAGTGTCCAACTTCGGCTCAGGTCATGATCTTACAGTTCATGGGTTGAAGCCCTGCGTCGGGCTCTGTGCTGACAGCTCGGAGTCTGGAGCCTGCTTCAGATTCTGTCTGTCTGTCTGTCTGTCTGTCTCTCTCTCTCTCTGCCCTGCTCCCCTTGCACTCTGTCTCTGTTTCTCTCTCAAAAATAAATAAACATTATAAAAAAAAAAATGCTGGCATTAAGTAAAATCATTCAACTACGGAAGTGGCATCAGGGATGGACAGTGAGTGGGCACACGGTCATACATAGCATGGAAAGGGCCACGTTAGAGATTAGAATGGGGTTGAGTGGGGGGCAGCCAGCAAAGGCAAGCATGAGGAGGTGGCCCCTAGCTGTCTGAGCTTCTGTGTTTAGAAGAGAATTAAGAGATGTTCCAGCTAAGGCTAGATACAATAGGACACGTACACTGGCACATAAGAGGTATTGCTCCTTTCCACTGACCAGAGCTTCTGGCTCCTCACCTCGCCTTGTAAGGGACTGCACTTTAAGTTGCCCAGCAGTTTTCTTTTAGCAGAGATAAGAGAAGGAAAAGTTTGTATTTCGATCTTTAGTCTACATAAAAATACAAATTACTCTCAAAGTTGATTAGCTATAAGTCGTTAATATCAATATGTATGTATTCAGGTATTTAAAGGATAGCAATATATCTTTATAAAGTGTTTTGGATCACAGATTGGTTATAATAAGTATATGACTAATTTGACTTAAACATATAGTCATATATATATATATATATATATATATATCTAATAGGGGTAAGCCATATTGATATTTAAATAATAAAAATTGTGTGTTCTAAACTTAGGAAAGGAAAAACCGTAGCTTTCCCATTTCAGTCTTTTGAAAGAATTTCAGCATTAAACACACCTTGAACCAATATATTTCACCTCACCATCCGTAGCATAATCATCTGAAAATGAAGGCTTTAAAAATGGAAATGAATGGCTTTAAAGAAAATGTGAGGAATATGATAGAATTTATATAAAATTACCATTTCATATAATAGTCATTCAGTAAATATTTGTACACTGAATAAATGCACATAGTAGTCACAGCATTGATTTCTTTCCCATCTACCTGAACTTTTTAATCTTAAATTTCGTTCCAATAGAAATGAGAGATGAAAAGTTCTTAGCTTTCACTTTGGAAAGGATCTCTTAAATAAATCACAGAAACACACAGACCATATTATAAGAAATCCACAAATTTGTTTTTCATTAAAAAAAAACTTGTTTAAGGGGCGTGTGGGTGGCTCAGTTGGTTAAACTTCTGACCTGGTTTCAGCTCAGGTCATGATCTCATGGTTTTGTGAGTTCAAGCCCCGAGTCAGGCTCTGTGCTGGCAGCACGTAGCCTGCTTGGGATTCTCTCTCTCCCTCTCTCTGCCCCTTCCCAACTTGCGCTGTCTCTGTCTATCCCAAAATAAACAAACTTAAAAGAGAAAAAGCTTGTGGGGTTGGGGGCGGGGGGGGCTCCTGGGTGGCTCAGTTGGTTAAGTATCCGACTTCAGCTTAGGTCATGATATCAAGGTTTGCAAGTTTGAGCCTCATATCAGGCTCTCTGGTGTCAACACAGAGCCCGCTTTGAATCCTCTGTCTGCCTCTCCCCCACCTGTGCGCGGGCTCTCTTTCTCTCTCAAAAATAAATAAATATTTTTAAAAAACTTGCTTAAAACAAAAGAAAACATACACGATGATGAAAAGGCAAGCTACATATCAGATATTTTCTTTTAAAAAAAATTTTTTTTTATTATTTTTATTTATTTTTGAGAGAGAGAGACAGAGAATGAGTTGGAGAGGGGCAGAGAGAGAGAGGTAGACACAGAATCCGAAGCAAGCTCTAGGCTCTGAGCTGTCAGCGCAGAGCCCAACACGGGGCTCAAACTCTGGATCATGACCTGAGCCGGAGTCGGACACTTAACTGACCGAGCCACCCAGGTGCCCCAATCAGAAGATATTTTCTAGCACACAGATTAACCAGGGCTCAGTATCTAGAATATATAAGTAAAATCTTTATATTATCAATAAGAAAAGGAGCAGTCAATCCAACAGAAACACGGACATAGTATACATTACATGTTAGGTATAACGTGGTGTGTTACAGAAGAGCAAGCTCAAAATGTCTAATAATGTTAGAAAAAAATACTCAGCCTCAGGAAAATGCAAATTAATACCAGCAGAGAGACAAACGTGGAAAAAATAGAGTATCTCTTTTAGTAACTAATTTGGTGAGCATTTAGAGGACAAGGAGCTCTCATCCTTTGTGAGAATGTCAGTCCGTTTATCTCTTCCAAGGACAGTTTGACGGTACAGTTAAATCTGCACAGACCTTTCTCTACAGCCTCACTCCCGGTTATATCCTGGAGTCTTGAGCAGCTTTTGTATGTATGCGGTCTACAAAAGTCTATTGTTCGGCATTATATAGATTATGAAACAGATTATCTCTTGGCTACCTCTATTCTGTATCCAGATTATTCACAATTATATAGTTAGCATTTAAGTTTCTTAGAGTGCCTCTATCCTTTTATACTGTTCCTGTTTAGAATCTTCATTACTCTAAAACGTTCTTTACTTTTACAACTACTTCCTTTAACCCTAGAATACGGGTTTCTTCATTTACAGCTGCTTCTGTCTTTCTCACCATTAGCACAGGGTTGATGTGGGTGGTTACTTTTTCTCATAGTTCATATCATTTCCATATAACAGTTCTTGGTTGGTTTTAAATTTATAGCAGTAGTTCTCCTTATTTCCTTTAGAGCAAATATTGATGTTAATAATGCCTAGAATTTTGAGTCCTACTCATTTATATGATTGGAGACCTTTTTAAAAGACTTACAAAAGAATTAATTTTTCCCATGCTGCCTGTTAGTAACTCTCATTAATGTAAATGATGGCTCCCAGGTTCATGGTGTGGAGAGTCTAGTGATGAAATCCTAGAAGTGTTAACTGTAGTAAGTTACAGAAATTTACTGCACTAAGTTAATTAAACACACCAATAAGCAACTGGAGCATTTTATTATTTTAATTTGTATAAATATAAGGTTGGTAAGCTAATGAGAAGTGGTAGGTCTCTTGGAGTTTGATTGACACCTGTTCTAAAACTCTTTCAAATATGTAGATGACGAATGAATTTATTGAGACAACTTATGTTGTAAGATATTCCATACGGGAAATATTTATTTTTGAGTATGCAGTAGCATCATTTTGTCATTTCTGGCTTTTAAAAATTACTTACTAGAGGAAAAACTTTTTAGAAGCTTTCTCCTAATATTGAATTTGCCAAATATTATTCTGTGTGAGAGAGACAGTATTAATTATGGTCTCTGCATAAATCACAAAATGGGAGATTCACAAGTTGGTTGAAAAGCAGTTTGGTAAATAGCCTGCTGTTTTCCCTCAGAGATTTTTAGAGGAAATGATAGGTAGTATTCCATTCTAAGAGTATACAGTTTGTGCATTCTTAATTATAAGAAGTTCCCCTTCCCATTTTGGATCATTTTGGGGGGAGCCTACTTGTCTTTTTAGTATGTAATTTGGAATAAATACTTCACTCAATTTTGTATTACTAAGTGCAAATTCAAAATCAAGCCTCATGGTATCCGAATCGTAAATGCACAAATGAACCTGTTCACCTTTTCAGTCATTCATCAAATGTTTAGTAAGTATGTACTGTGTGGCAGGCATTGTTCTGGGTTTTTGGAAAGTAGTATGAGCAACATCAGCAATTAAGACATTTTTTCCTCTTTAAGATAAATGGTAAGTTTAAAATCAATACTGTAAATACTACTGAGTGTCTGCTGTCTGCTCTATGAATAGACTTTATGCTAGATGCCTTTACAGAACAGATACAGACCAAGGTTATTATTTAACTCAAAAAATAAAAATTACCTTGTTTCATGCTGTTTATTCAGTAACACATCTTTCTTTACCCGGTATGCCCTTATCTTGTGAACACATTGCGGGATTAATTAGGCATTCCCCTGGGAGAGCAAGAAAGACAATTAGATCTGAGCAGAGAAAGATATGGCTGGTTGATAGGTGGTTTGGGAACAGTGTCAACAGTCATTTTGTTGTTAAGAATAAAGGACTGGGGGTGCCTGGGGGGCTCAGTCAGTTAAGCATCCGACTCTTGATTTCGGCTCAGGTCATGAACTCTTGGTTTGAGTTCCAGCCCCGCATCAGGCTCTGCACTGATAGCGTGGAGGCTGCTTAGGATTCTCTCTCTCTCTCCCTCTCTCTCTGTTCATCTCTGGCTTGTGTTCTTTCTCTCTCTCGCTCTCTTTCTCTCTCTCAAAATAAATAAATAAACTAAAAAAAAAAAAAAAAGTAAAGGACTGATTATTAACTAGAAAGTACATTTTAAAGTTTTGGGACCAATTTAAAAGTTACTTTGCTCAGAGTATCTATTTAATTTCTTGGCTTTTCAAGTGAAAATAACATTATACTTCAATGATCCAGTGCTTATTCCCTGCAAAAATATACTAACATCAGGATCTATTTGTTTGACAAGATTAATTCAGAGGAACATTAAGTAGTGTTTATGAAATAGTATTTCATTACCAAGGCAGTGAAACAAAAGGTTACAAATATTAAATTAGAAATACCATGATTTAGGGGCCCCTGGGTGGCTCTGTCAGCTGAGCATACAACTAAGTGTGGAGCCTGCTTGAGACGATCTCCCTCTGGGGCACCTGGGTGGCTCAGTTGGTTGAGTGTCTGATGCTTGGTTTTGGCTCATGTCATGATCTCATGGTTTGTGAGATTGAGCCCTGCATCAGGCTCTGCGCTGCCAGAGCAGAGCCTGCTTGGGATTGACTCTCTCTCCTTCTCTCTCCATCTTTCTCTGCCCCTCCCCTGTATGTGCACAGGCATGCTTCCTCTCTCTCTCTCTCTCTCTCTCTCTCTCTCAATAATAAATTAATAACTAAGTAAATTTTAAAAAAAGGTTCTCTCCCTCTGCACCACTTGCATACTCTGTCTCTAAAAAATAGAAAGAAAGAAATACCATGATTTATTGTCATGAATTTCACACATGAGTGTGCCTGCCTGAGTGTACACATGTATAGATAGGCATAGAGCAATATCGGATAGTATTTAAAGAACAAGGGTTGCTAGAACTCAGGTATATCGTTATGTTTACCAGATGTCTTTTGAGTAAAATAACCATCTTTTCTCTATTGTGTTCCAACCATTTGAACTCCTAGAGGATACTAAAAATCAGTTTGACCATAAATACACTTAAGGACTGCCCAATCTACTATCCATCTAGGAGTAGTATATGTCCTGAAGGTTAAATTGTTAATGGCTTCTTCGGTTGACTCTTTTCCACTCTAATCTTTTACAAAATATCCTGAGAATAGAAAATCCAGAGGGGAAATTCAAGAACACAGGTGGGGGAAAAAGCCAAAAACTAAAATGCACACCTATGGAAATAGAAACAATAATTTAAAAAACAAGAATGGGACTTTACACAACAGAAATGAGCAATTGTGGTTTATAAAAAGTAGAGTTTTTTAGAAGGTCATATTGGAAAGGAAAAAGTCTATTTATCAAACAAAACAAAACAAAACAAAACAAAACCCTCAAAGTAAATAGTAGAGTGGACACACTTAAGGAGAGAATTCGTGAATAGTGACATAGGAATGAAAACATCCAGAATGCAGCACAGAGAGTCAGAAATATATGAAACAGAAGTTACAGGACATAAAGGATGATGGAGGTGTCAACATATACCTGATAGGAATTCTAGGAGTAGAGATTAGAAGGAATGGCAAGGAAGAAATATTTTTTTAATGGCTAAGAAAAAATAGAGAAAAGTTATGACAACAAAAAAAGGCAGACATAGGTACAATAAAGATTGAAAAATCATAATCATGTACTATGAACAACTTTTAAAAGTTAGGTAGAATTTTTTTTGAAGAAATATAACAAAGTTAACTTGAAAAGAAATGGGAAAACTGAATAGGATTTGTTTCCAGATTATGGTAAAATAAATATCGAGACCAATACTGAAAATGCGGGATTAAGAAAAATCTTAAATATATTTATTAGTTAACAAAGAAATAAGGAATACTTAGGCCTGGGGCACCTGGCTGGCTCAGAACATGCGGGTAGAACATGCGGGTAGAGAGTGCGACTCTTGACTTTGGGTCGTGAGTTCAAGCCCCACATTGGGCGTAGAGCTTATTGAAGAAAAAAAAAAAACATACTTGGACTAAAAACTGAGTGAAAGCAAGAACTTAAAGAGATTGGGTAAGAAATGAAGCAAGCTTTTGCCTTGAAGGTGTTAATAAACTAAATTTGAATTTGATAAAAGAACCTGAGCAGGGCAGTGTGAAAAACAAAGCTGATAGACAAACTCATTTATGGACACAAGTACACAGATACAAAATAAAGTGTGTGCAAGCTGAGTCTAGCAATTCAGGAGCCTGGCTCAACGTTAAAAAAAAAAGCCTTCCACATGATTCACTCATTAGCAGATTAACAGAAATATCATACGGTTATTTCAATAAATGTAGAAAAAGCATTCAATAAATTCAGTACTTATTTAGAAAGGCAGTATGGGTTTTGATTAGGAGCATGAGTTTGAATTCAGATTCTAATTTATTATATGTGTTAGATAGAAATGGAAACAGTACTGCTGCTATCCTGGTATACACCTTCTGTATAATTTCTTCCCCTTGGATGTGGGCAGGACTTGTGAACATAATGGAATTTCATTCCCTTGATTAGGGCCACTCATCATTTGATTTTGAGTCAGTATGAAGGGAGATTATCTGAGCGGGCCTGACCTAATCGAGTGAGCCTTTAACAGAGCCAAGAAGCAGTAGCAGACGCTCTTTGCTAGCCTGCAGACGAGCAAACAGCCATGCTGTGAACTGCTTATGAAATGAGCCATGTAGCTAACACTTGAGGGTGGCCACTAGGAGCTGAGAGTGACATCTGGCTGACAGCTAGCAAGGAACTTGGTTAGTCCTACAACCACAGGAACTAAATTCTGCCAACAACCTGAATAAGCTTGGAAGATGACCCTGAGCTCACATGAGAGCACAGACTGGGCAACGTCTTGATTTCAGACTTGTTAGACCTTGAACAGAGAACCCAACCATGCTGTACCTGGACTTCTACAGAAACTACGAGCTAATAAATGAGTGTTGTTTTAATCTGATAAATTGGTGGTTGTTGTTTTTTTTTTTTTAATTTTTTTTTTTTTTCTTCAACGTTTATTTATTTTTTTTGGGACAGAGAGAGACAGAGCATGAACGGGGGAGGGGCAGAGAGAGAGGGAGACACAGAATCGGAAACAGGCTCCAGGCTCTGAGCCATGAGCCCAGAGCCTGACGCGGGGCTTGAACTCACGGACCGCGAGATCATGACCTGGCTGAAGTCAGACGCTTAACCGACTGCACCACCCAGGCGCCCCTGGTTGTTGTTTTTAAAGCAGTAATCAGAAATGATTATCATGTGATCTTGGACAAGTTCTTTGATTTCCCTGTGCTTTTTATTGTCTGTAAAATGGAGATAATACTTCGAAGTGTGTCTGCATGGATTAAATGAGTCAATATATGTAAAATAAATGTACATGGTAAAGCCTCAAACGTTTTCAAATAGTACGAGTAGTTATTAAAACTCTTTGTAAACTAGAAACAGAAGGGGGTTTTCTTAAAATGTTAGAGAATGGCTATCAGATCCATAGCAAGCATTAGGCTTAATGGTGAAACTTCCCATTGAATTCACAAAGCACATCAGGATGCACATAAGGATCAGCACAATAAAATATCACACCTGAGGCCTTGATCTATATAATCACATGGAGAAAAGAGACAAGGTACAAGTATTTGAAATAAAGGGAGAAAACTTTCTTCTTCAGATACGAATGTTATGTAGAAAACGTGAGGGAATCTGAAAACTATTAGAATTAGAAAATGTAGCACATTTGTTGTATATAAGATCAACATGAAAATCAAGTAGACTATATATACCAGCAATAACCAAACAGCAAATGAACACAATGTAAGTACCTAATATATTTAATAAGAAGTGTGAAAGATCTTTATCAATAAAAACCAGAACACATTATAAAAATGACAATAAAGCACATAAAAATCCAAATAAACGATTGTACATACACACTTGCTTGGTGTAACTATATCTTATGCTACTCTGATTTGTTATACTACTGTTTGTAGTATTTTTCTTTAAAATTATTTTTGAATTTAAAATAATCTCTTAACAGTGTATTGTAAATCTACTTTTTCCCATATGCTATTATCGGATACTGTCTGCCAATAACCTGATAGAAGAGCTTGGCCTCGCAATGGCTCCCGAAAAGTTTGTGCAAATGACAATGTCAGATTTGCAGCAAAGAAATAGAAATATATTACGTGGATTTAAAAACGCAGGTTTAAAATGGAAATAGAAAACCATAGCAATCAGTAGGCAAACAGGGATTGGTGGAAGTTATTTGACATTAGGAAGGATATTGTAGGGCAGGGGGATAGGGTCATGGGGATTGAAGAGTACACTTCCCATGATGAGCAGTGAGCAGTGTACAGAGTGTTGAATCATATTGTACACCTGAAACTAATATAACACTATGTTAATTATAGTTGGATTAAATATTAAAAGTTTAAAAAAATTTTAAGGGCATGCACATTACTGTAACCCTAGGAAAATTCAGCAGCAGTTATATAGAAGTATATCAGAAATTGGTTTGGCTAAAAATAAATAGGATGCCCAAATTTGTAGGGGAGATTTGGGGGTTTTGTCTAGAAAATCATGGGAGAACTTCTTGCTGCCAGGATTCACTAAAAAGTTTCCTCTTGTAAATTAGTGAGCGAAAACATTAGCACAAGAATAGCAAATTAAAGAAAGGAAGGAAGGAAGGAATCAATCTAGACTATATAAAGGAGATTTGGGTTAAATCGTTAAAAAGAAACAGCTCAATTGAAATATTGTGAAGGGATGTTACATCAGTCAGATTCCAGTCAGGAAAGAAGAATCACTATGAGTGTATGGTATAAGGGATTTATTTATAGGACTAAGGTATTACGCAATTGTGAGAGAGGCTGAAAGAGGGTGCGAAAGGGGGAGTTGGAGGATTAGAGAAAAGTTATTGACCAGCCCTTCTGAAGCTCTGCACAGGTGGACAACTCAGGCCAGGAAGTGGGAAGCAAGATCTATCCATCTGCTCAGTGGGACCCCAAAGGAGAGCAGGTGGAGACATCTATGGAAGACTGTCCAGTGCATCTGCTAGTGGGCCTGGAGTCACAATTTGTCAGCAAGGCCTGCAGTTGGGAACAAAAGCTAGATGCAGAACGGGAGCACAAAGACCACATGGAATCTGCAGGCAGCCTTATGTGTGTCTTTTACTGCGTCTAACCGCTGTTAACTTCAGAGTATAATGACTGCTGCTCCACTTCTGCCTTCCCAACCTCATGCAAATGTAGTTTTGGTTCAACTCTAGTCTGGATTTATACAGGCAGTGGTGTTATGGAAAATAGTTCCAGCTTAGCCAAGTGAACACAGTAAAAACCCACAACAGATATGAATAGTCCCCATACTTTATTCTAGGAATATAAGGATTAATAATAACAACAGTAATCCAGAAAATTGTAGTAGCTTTTGCTGCTTCAGCTTTTGCTGTAATCTATCTATCTATCTATCTATCTATCTATCTATCTATCTATCTTCATTCACTGTCACAAAAGCAGTATAAGAGTAATGCTGTTATTATCTTTGTTATATTGATATGTAAACTGAGTCTTTGTTATATTGATGTGTAAACTGAGTCACAGAGAAGTCAAGAAATTTACTTTCAAGGCTACACATTGTTCTCTAGGATTAACAGCAACAATGTTTTGGCAGAATCTAGTAAATGGGGACATACTTAGGGACTGTACATACATTCTAGAGAAACTTGCTCACAGGAGGGCACATAAAGGTAAGAAATGTATCATTACTTATACTAATGAGAAAATAGAAAAAAGTTAAACAGCCTACATATCCATCAGTAAGGGAGTGGAGAAATAAAATTTGGGATATACATGAGATGGAATACTAACTAGGACTTCAAAGGAATGCATTAGATACATATATTGACAAAAATAGCTCTCAGAAAACAATATTGAGCAAAAAAAGTAAATTGCAGAACGACATGCATGGTTCATTATTATGTAAACATTTGTATTTTAAAAGCATAAAAAGTGACAGACACAGATGTTCACCAAATTTATAAAGCTAGTGACTTGTGGGAGACGCTATGGCAGATGCAGTTGCTTGTCTACCCACAGCCATTCTTGGGTTCCTGTTTATCAGCAAAACTCCGTTTTGTTACTCCTTTCTCTTTGTTTACTGTACAGAAGGTGGGCCCCAGAGACTAGCCATGACTAGCTTTTTACCAACCATAGTAATCCCGTTCCCCTCATCAGTGATTGGTGTAGACATAAAATCTGTCACAATTCTGGCCACTTCTAAGGGGTGTTTTTATGCACTAAGACAGACATGGCTAGGGTGTTAATGATATTCTATTCCTTGATCTCAGTACTTGTTTCATGAAAGTATTAATTCTGTGAAAATTCAGTGGTTTTGAACTTATCTGTATATTGTACCTTAATGAAAAGTTTATATATCATATATATGTCATATATATATTATGTATATGTCATATTATATATATAATTAAAATATATTTTATAAAATATATCTAAAATGTATATTTTAGATATAAAAATAAAATATTTTATAAAATATGTAATACGTAATATATTATATATAAAATATATATTATATATAAAATATATAATATATATAATATATTATATATACATAAAAATATATAATATAATATATGACAAATGGCAGAGGACAAGAGTCCATCATCATCTACTAGACATTGTCTCTACAAATGAAACCCAAATGTGTAGCAACCATTTTATTTACCATGAATGGGCCTAAACCAATTTTCTAAGGATGGCAGGGTGGAAAGATGGGAAAACCTGAGTCCTGTATAAAGTCACCGAGTTCCTGAGTTAGCCAATTTTAGAACTAGACTGTTTCCGTTCTTCTTATTAAGACAGTTGATAAGAGTTTTCTGTTACTTAATGTTGAAAGCATCCTAACTGATGTCAAAGATGGGGAAGTAGTTGGGGTTGAGGAACAAAGGAGACTCACTTTATTAGTAATGTTTTATTTAACTAAGAAAATGCAAAAATAGTATCAATTGTCAAGCCTGCTAGTGGATAGTTATTTGCTCCTCATTCTCTAATTTTAAAAAATCTTTAAAAATAAAAAGGAAGTAAAAGTGACAGATGAATTGTATAAGCATCAGGAACAAAGGTGTGGGAATGATGATTGTCATTTGAGGGGTAGCTGGGAAATATTTCTTAGCAAATGAATCAAGAACCAATTTGTATTCATTTAATAAATACTAACTGGGCTTTTACTGTGTGTAAGCAACTGTGACATTCAGCTTGGGACTTATATTTGAAATCACTATGGTTATTGTTTTGGTTTTTTGCTTGTAAAGAACATCTTAATATATTGGTATGTGTCTTCGGTGTTCTATAGGATAACTTCCCATATGTCTACATTTTATTTATTTTTATTTTTATTTTTTATTAAAAAAAATTTTTTTTACATTTACTTATGTTTTGAGACACATAGAGACACGGAGCACAAGTTGGGGAGGGGCAGAGAGAGAAGGAGACACAGAATCCAAAGCAGGCTCCAGGCTCTGAGCTGTCAGCACAGAGCTCAACGCAGGGCTTGAACTCACAAACCCTGAGATCATGACCTGAGCCAAAGTCGGATGCCCAACCAACTAACTGAGCCACCCAGGTGCCCCATCCGTATGTCTACATTTGAAATTAATCACTTCAACACTATATCCAAATTGGGTGAAAAACCTACATAACCATATTTTGCATGGTTTTATTTATTTATTTAAAGTTTTTATTTATTTATTTTAGACCCCCCCCCACACACACACACGCACACACACACACCTGGGGGGTGGGGGTGGAGCAGAGAGAGAGGGAGAATCCCAGGCAGGCTTCACACTGTCAGTGCAGGCCCTGATGTGGGGCTCATGAATTCATCATGATATCATGACCTGAGCCAAAATCAAGAGTTGGATGCTCAACTGAATGAGCCACCCAGCCACCCAATTTTGTGTGATTTTAAAAACATGTTCGTTCTCATCATTTGCCTAAGTAAAATTCATAAAACAAATTATTGTTACCTCTGGTGGAAGAGTGATCAGAACTCTGACCCCTAAGTTATATTATTCTGTATTTGAATAGTAATTGTACTCAGTTCGTAAATTATGACATATATGTGTTTCTGGTTCTAGGATGTAATAATTTGAAGAACGCCAATTGCAGTTGAAAGTTTAGGCATAACTCAGAGAAACTGTCAGTCCAGACCACTGCAATAAAGCAACTATCGTAATAAAGCAAGTCAAATGAATATTTTGGTTTCCCAGTGCATATAAAAGTTATGTTTACACTATACTGTAGTCTGTTACTTGTGCAATAGCATTATGTTTACAAAAACAATGTATATACCTTAATTTTAAAACTTAATTGCTAGAAATGCTAACCATCATCTGACCTTTCAGTGAGTTGTAATCACTGATCACACATCACCGTAACACATATAGTAATATTGAAAAGGTTTGAAATATTACCCAAATTACCCAAATGTGACACAGAGACACACAGTGAGCAAATGCTGCTGGAAAAATGGTCCAGTACACTTATTCATCACATCATTGCCACAAACCTTCAATTTGTAAAAAAACAAAGCAAACAAACAAAAACAAAAAACATACAGTATCTGCGAAGTGCAATAAGGCAAAAGCAAAGTAGGATTAGGTGAGTATGCATCAGCCTCGGTGTAAGACCTGAGTTAGCTCTCCTCCTCCTCTCTCTAATCTTGGTCAAGTCACTTTCCAAGCTTCAATCTGGGGAAATAGTAACAGTTTGGGGTTTGTCTGTATGTAATGGAAACCTCAAATTAACAATGACTTTAAACATATAAAATTTTATTAACACACATAAAAATCCAGGGATCGGTAATCCAGGGCTGGAATGGCAGTTCCATAAAAGCTTCAGAAAATCCAGGCTCCTTTAAGCTCTCTGCTCTGCCATTCCTAGGGTGTGGCCTTCATTGTACAAGATGGTTGTTGGAGTGTCAGTCATTATTCAACCATTAGGAAAATGAGCACTCTTTCCTCCTATAAAAACTTTCACATTCTCCAGCCTCCACAAGAGACTGAGAAATATGTTTCTTCTGAGAAGAAGGAGGTTAGAGAGATGTGTACAGAAAAGGAACAGACAGAACAGAGTGTAGAAAATTATCCAAGAAACAATGTGAGAAAAATTCCAATAATTGAAAGGCTTGATTTCAGATTGAAGGAGTGCACTGAGTGTCCAACCCTGTGATATGTTGAGATGCTGGAGGTAAAGTGAAGATTCTGAAAGCTTGCAAAAGGGGATAAATACATACAAAGGAATAGGAATTATAATGTCTGACTGCTCAAAGGCAGCACTGAAAACTACAAAACAGTGGAAGAGTGCCCTCAAGATACTGTGGGGAAATTTTTCCTATAATTTAGATGTGTATATCTGTCAAACTATCAATCAAATGTAAGACTAGAAAAAAGACTTTACAGACTTCAAAGTCCTTTAAAAAATCTCCCTACACACCTTTCCTAGGGAGCTCCTGGAAGATGTGCTGTATTAGTACAAGGGAATAAACCAAGTAAAAGGAACTCATCATTCAAGGAAACGGAGGGATCCAACACAGCAGAGAAACAAAGGGATCTCAGGATGATGGTGAAGGGAAATTGTAGGTCAGCTTTTCAACTGGCCTAGTGAGCAGAAAGATGAAGGACTCCCAAGAAAGAGTTGAAACGAATAGAGTAACTGATATATTTAATTATATTGAGAGGGAATTTTCCTTGCTTCCAGGGAATCCAGGAATGAATTCGTGAGAGGTATACATCAATAAATTTAACAGATGAACAAACTGGATGGTTATTAACTCCAGGAAAAGCCAAGTTTAAAAGAAGGAAGATATAAATATTATACATTGTTTGCTTTAGCTCAAAATAATAATTCCGTGGTTATGATGCCATTATGTTGCATATTGATTTACCCAAAAATTGTGGTGTTGACCCTGTTGAGAGAATGGAAGGAAGGAGAAGTGTGGGTGTTTGGGGACAAGATGGGGAAGCAACATGTAAGAGAGCTAAACCCTCATTTTTCCCAGTAGGTTGTCAGTAGATTATTCTTTAAACCATAGAATCAAGAGACAAGAATGTTAAGTTATTAACTAGATGTATTTTGGGTAAATACCAAGGGGAAAAAGCAGCTTAAAGTGTTGAGAGTAACTGGCTCTGGGTCTAGGAATTAATACAGAGTGAAGGTGTTAGCTAATAAGCATGTCAAGTGATGTTTTTACTATCAGGTTTGTAGAGCAATTCGACTTTTTAAACCATGGACAAATATTATTTAGATAAAAATAAACATTAATTTTTGTGTGCTTCATTTATACAAAACATTTTTATTTGTCAACCAATTTAATACAATTCAGTGAACATTTATTCAATGCCTGCTAGGTCATTGTACGAGAGAGAGGCATGTAAACATGTGATTAGAAAACAAAGCTCCCAAATTGTGGATAAATACCGATACGTCTTACGGAAGCACCATCAGTTCTGATCCGGGACTCAGGAAAGCCGTGGGTAGATAGAGGTTTTGCATTGGGCCTCAAAGGATGAGAGGAATTTGGGAGATTAAATGCCAGCTGTGACCAGGGTTGTCAGGCCCCACCGTGACTGGAAAAGTAAATGTGTGTAGGAAAGAAGTCTGGTAGAGCTGTGGGAGGCTGTGTTGACTTCGCTGCCTTTCCTAGACATTTCTATTAGTCATTTTTTCCCGAGGATTTACTCCTCCCTGCCCTATCACCCAGACACTCTTAATTTCAGCATGGACTTTACTGTGCTGGGTTAGGTGGTAGTTCTCTCTCTGCTGGGACCCTGCCTCTTAAACTTTTGGTCTAATTTACAGAAGGATAAGGGAAGGAGGAAAAATCTTGCTTTCACCTGGCCAGATGTGGATTCCTGGAATGTAAAGATAGGAACTTTCTTCCCTGACCTCACAGGCAGCTAGATATGGCGGTTACCTTTTTTGAGTTCCTGAGATTTAAACAGTCATTTTTGCAGTTTGGACGTAATTCTTAGAACCCTTGAGGGTGATGTAGGACATATCTAATTGTTTGCAAAGAAATGTAAGAATTTCATAACTGTAAAATAACTTATTCCTGTTATTTGTCAGAAGTGCTCTTCAGAAGTAATTGGGCAAGTGTGTGTGTGTGTGTGTGTGTGTGTGTGTGTGTGTGTGTGTGTGTGTGTGTGTGTGTAAGAAACATCCTCCAAATTTAGCTTTGTATGCTCTGGATTTGTTTTATATTGTTGGGTCCATAAGAGGAAAGGCTGACTTAGAACTAAATAGCAGAGCTAAACCATATGTTTTATACCAAATTAGAAACAGGTGAAAGTTGTTAAAATCCGGCAAGCGCTTACAAAAGCTTTAGACTCGAGTTTGTATTAAAGGCAGGTGGTTATATGTACAATAAAAAGCAGTCACCAGCACACCAGCTTATTGATACATATGTGATTGATCTTTTTGGATAAAAACAAGGAGGAGTTAATAAATCACTGCACGTAGCTATAAAGATGTTTGGGCTTGAAAGCCCAGCCTGTAAGAGCAAATGTGGACCCTGAAGGAAATTTATGAAGCATAGATCCTTTTAGCTTTACTTAACAGCTAACATCTGACTGACCCAGGGGGACCATGGAAATTTATTGCTGGGCCATTCAAATATTTAAGCTGTTGTGTGATGTAGAACAGGTAAAGATTAGCCCAATAACAAATATGAGGCTATAAAATAAAATGAGATTTCAATGACTTGTAAGTACTTGTCAGAGGTCAGCTCTAAATGACTGGTCAGAAATGGGGAAAACTTGTTGATAATTAAAGCAGATTGATTATGACAACCTAGATGTTAGCAGAGGTTGCTGTCACACCAGTGATCCTTGGAGTTTCCTCCTCCTGTGAAATCCATTCTTAAGTAGAATGACTTTTAGGGGCCACTAAATTGCCTTTTTGTGCTCTGAAATTGGGTCAAATGACAAGTTGAAGCAAATCCTTTTGCAATTTCAGAATTGAAATAGGTCTTTCTCAAATATATTCTAAATATATGGAATTCCTAGAACTCATAATCATTTTAGAAAACGGACTTTAGTTAACTTATGTTTGTAATTTGAACTTTGACATCTAGAAAGCGGGTAGAAGTTTTTAGGCTTTATGATAAATGATCTAAAATTAACCTTTAAAACTTAAGTGGTTGACAAGTTTATGTACACAATTATTGAAAAAATCAGTTTAGTGAAATCAAGTGGATATTTTTAAAAACTTACGGGTTTATTTCCATATTTTTATCTACTTTTCTTTATATATAAATCCCCAAAGTAATAAATGTATGTAATATTGTTACTAGGACTTCAGAAGTTACATTTTGGGTTTTAACGAGGTCTGTAGTTATTGGTGTTAACAATCTCTGCCTTTTCGACTTAGCTGTAAACCCAAAATGTTGTCATGTAAAAGCTAGATTTGGCGGTTTTCAAGGTGCCGGCTTATCCAGTCAGTTGATGAATTTGGTAATAATTTTGGTTCATGAACATCTGATTTGTGAGATGAAGAAGTCCCACACATTTTATAGAAGTCTTGAATAAATGAAGTTTACGAAATAATACAGATTTACAAAATGGGTTTATTACTAGAGGGCGAGAACGGTGTAGAATTGAAAGCATAGGATTAGGAGTCCAACAGGCATGGGCTGGAATCGTAAGTCTACCACTCCACCGATACATTCATTCTCCGTCCATTCCACAAGTAAATATATTCCAGATGCTGTGCTCTAGGAACTGGGGTACAGTATTAAGACTCAGCCTCACAGTTTTCATTCTTACGAAAGAGTCAAAGGAATAATCAAGCGATTACAATTGCTACAATTAAAAGGTACTGTGTTAGCACACAGGGTTCTGTGCGAACGTAACTAATCCAAACTCTGGGCAGGGGTGAGGTGGAATAGAGTGGGATTTGGTGGTTGTCGTTGAATGTTAAGAAAGACTGTGTGACCGTGGACACCTCAGTATGCCTGTAGGACAATTGTATTGTATGGATACTATATACTAAATCGGATACCTCATGCACAGTATATGCTCAGTAAACCCAGTCCAACATCAGCATCGGTATTGATTGCTGTTGTATTGGTTGTGCTCACTGGCTCTTTTACTCTAGTGCTGGAGGGCACTGGCTCATATTAATCCACAGTAAACACCATTCTGTAACTTGAAATTTCCTTCCCACCAAAGAATTTTTCTTTTGAGCAGAGTTCAAAGCACCTTCTAAAAATAGGAATTGGCTGTCTAGGTATATTAAGGTTAAGAAAGAATGATGAAAATATTTCTGAATCCTAAAATCTTTTTTTTTTTAATTTAAAGGGCTGTATATCACTTAGATACTCATTTTTTCAATATTTAATTAATTTTTAAGATGTTTATTTGTTTATTTTGAAAGAGAGAGAGAGCAGGGAGGGGCAGAGAGAGGGAGAGAGAATCCCAAGTGGGCTCTATCTCATGGACTGTGAGATCATGACCTGAGCTGAAATCAAGTCGGACACTTAGCTGACTGTGCCACCTAGGCACCCCGATATTTACTTAATTTTTAAATTTATTCTTTATTCATTTATTTACAGATATTTGTCAAATACTTACTGTGGCCAAGACTTTGAGCTTAACACTTATGTCCTCAAGGAATTTATAGTCCAATAGAGAAAATAAGACTTTTGTGTAAGCAACTAAGATACAGAGTAGGAAGTACCAAGTGTGTAAGAATATTTTGTGATTTCAGGAGGCAGAAAAATGAATAAAATATGGTATCTCCCATTGTGAGACTTAGAAATAGGTGTGGGATGGGCACCTGGGTGACTTTGTTGGTTGATCATCCAGCTCTTGATGTAGGCTCAGGTTATGATCTCCTGGTTCGTGAGATCCGTGTCAGGCTCTTTGCTGACAACACAGAGCCTGCTTGGGATTCTCTCTTCCCCTCTCTCTCTGCCTTGCCCCCGCTCTCACTCTCCTCTCTCAAAATAAATAAATAAGCTTAAAAAAAAAATAGGTGTGAGATAGGTGAGGCCAGAAAATAAGGCACAGTAATAATAATAATTGAATGCCCGCTGTATCCTAGTAACTGTGTCGGCTCTTAGATTTTTTAATTCAGTTTTCACAGCAGTCCTGGAAGATTGGTATTATTAAACCCATTTGAGAGATTTGGAAACAGGTTCAGAGCAGTATGCCTAAATTCACACTCTAAGTAGCAAAGCTGGAATCTGAGCCGATGCCTCTCTGACTTCCAGAGCCTTATATCCCCCTTCTATTTTTCTCCTCCTCCTCCCCCCACCTGGAAATAGGTACTCTAATTAAATAAATAATTTGGATACAAAACATTGAGTACCTGTTATGTTCCCAGCGCTGATAAAGAAGTGGTTTACAGAGAACGTGCCATTAGGTGCACTGATGTATTTCAACAAACCTACATTATGTGCACACTTCGGGAAGTTGTCTTTAGAAATTTAAAATGGCGAACGGTCTTTCTTCCAAATCCATGTTCCAGATGGAAAAATCTTCTGGCATTACCAAGTATAGTGGGTTTATGCACCTTGCATGTTTAATTGTAGGATTTTGTGGGGTTGTTTTTTTTTTTTTTTTTTAACATTTACAGATTTTGTGGGAAACAGGTGCTGTTAAACTTGGGCAAATACAAGATGGCTGTTAATGTTGTGGAATGTGATTTTGATTTACTTGGCAGAATTTTTATTTTATAAAATTGACTATTAAAAAAGACATGGTTTCCATCCTTTAATTTTGTTCTGTTCACTGAAATTTGCCTGTAGACTATTTTTCAACAGTTACCAAAAGGGTGTGGAAAAACTGGAAGGTTTCTGCAAGGAAATTGATATTGAGTTCTTTAACAGTTTCCACAACCCTGCTGCTTACCAAGTAAAAAAAAAAAAAAAAAAATAGGGATTATTTTTAACCTTCTTACTGAAATTATTTGGAATTCTATTTCCCTGAAATTCCATTCTCTTTTTAGTACAGCTCTAAAGAACTATATTTAATATTGGCAAAGAAAATAATCTGATGTAAATCTTTTCATTACATGATTTCTCCTTTAAAAACCTGTGATGGCATCTTATTACCTGTCATATCAAATGTCATCTCTTTTGACTGGCATATGTGACCTCCTATTATATAATCTCTCTCCTTTTTCTCCCCCTAGAGGAGGAGGAGGAAAAATCACTCTTCTCATTCTCCTATAAAGACTTTGATCACTTCTACCCATGAATGAGTTCTACATTCTAGTATCTGTTTGCTGCTTCTCCTCTAACGTATTATCACTGTCCTTACTTACTTCCTAGATATTTCCTCTTTGCTTTCTGAAACCCCTCTTCAATGCTTGTAATAAACTCAAGTCTTCAACCCCTCGACCATATTAGTGTGTATGCAACTAAGATAAACCACTGAATAGACAACTGCTGGATACACATAAAATAAGTGACTCTCTCCTAAAAGTTTCACTTACCCTAGAGCCTTCTTAATGGGAGACTGTTTCTTGTGTCACACTGCCCATATCTTTGGGTCTAGAGCAGGTGGTATCCTCTGTGTATCCTGATGTCAATTTAAAATCATTTCTTGGGATACCTGGGTGGCCCAGGCAGCTGAGCGTCCAACTCTTGATTTCGGCTCAGGTTATGATCCCAGGGTTGTGGGATTGAGCCCCGCGTCAGGCTCCATGCTGAGTGTGGAGCTGCTTAAGATTCTCTCTCTCTCTCTCTCTCTCTCTCTCTCTCTCTCTCTCACATAAAAAAAAATGCATTAAGATATATAAAAAAAATAAATAAATCATTTCTCAGTGGCATGTACCTAGTGTTTTTGGCACTTGGAGTGGGTCATTTTTAATACTGTTTCTAAATGATAAAGTTATGTTTAGTAATGATCATGAAATGAAATAATAATGGCAAAAAAAGAAAAGCAGAAAATTGTCTTTGATTGAAAAAATGTATATATTTGCTATTTTATTGAACACAGTTTTGGGGTGTTCATCTTCAAGGAACAATTTTAAAGGTTTGTATATCACTGTATCTTGTTTAAGGCCAAATGCAGTATTTTTGTATCGGAATAACCTTATCTAAAACTCTACACTGGAAAAAAGATAATGCAGAAAAAAATTACACGCTGCCATCATTGTTTATTTTGAATCTACCGTTTAAACACAGGAATACGTAATACGGAACAGTTTGGAGACACAAACTGTACCCAGAACATTCTAGACCATTCAAAATGTAGGAGTGGAAATGTGTAGCTCGGTGCACTTAGCTGGGCTGACTGTATGACTGGGAGCTCTCTGAACTAACTTCCATATAGATATAATGTTTATTAGAGTGTAAATAAGGAAAATATCCCGATTTGAAACTTGCAGATACATTGAAATGAAACCGTCCCTGCAGAAATTGTTTAGAAACTAGACCAACAAAAGATTTTTTTATGGGAGGAATATTTATCATTGACAGTGTTTAGATTTTATTGGCTCCTAGTGATAATAAAATGAGGACCAATTTTTGATCTATTTTATGATCATTTAAAAAGTCGCTACAGGGGTGCCTGGGTGGCTCAGTCGGTTGAGTGTCTGACTCAGCTCAGTCATGATCTCACAGTTCGTGAGTTCGAGCCACACGTCGGGCTCTGTGCTGTCATCACGGAGCCCGCTTTGGATCTTCTGTCCTCCTATCTCTCTGCCCCTCCCCCACTGGCGTGCATGCACGCGTGCTCCCTCTCTCTCTATCCCAAAAATAAAATGTCACTACATATATTATACCCCTTTATAGACTGCCCCCCCCCCCATCCTGCCCTTGATAGGCCACTACCTTTACTCTTCTACCTTAGTAGCTCCTTACTCATAGCTTCTCTGTTGTCAGTATCCTACATGCCCCTATCTCATCGCTCTTACCTCTAATCCACTTAGCTGCTAGGGAAAAAATCAAACAATTGGGAAGATCGGTTAGCACTTTGTATTCACGTTCATCCATCTCAGTTGCTCTACTGCATCCTAGATACCTGGTTCTCCTGCCACATGACCACAGCAAACCCTCTCTCCTTTTTCCCCGTTGCCAATTTTCCCTTTCATTCCTGATAAATTGCCTCATTTCTGCTTTCACAGAGAAAATAGAAACCATCAAATTGGAATAACTCAGCTTCTCACCAAAACGCCTCAGAACCTTTTATTATCAGTAAAAAACGTTTTAAATTAAAAAAAAAAAAACCAAAGAAATAAATTGACACTTGAACTTACATAAAAGAAGCTTTTATTATCATCTCCATCATCCTCAAAATGCCCTCTACTTCCTCGATCTGCAGTCCTTCCGCTGCACCCTCTGGAAATGCATCTGTCTAATCAACGAGATCTCCCATATCTTCAGGCTCTTGCAGCTCAGCCCACTTCTTGCTGCAGCTGAATTTTCACTGAGGACTCCACTTTTTCTGTAGCCTTTTCACTGGTAATTATCCATTTTCTTATATGCTGGGTATTCAGATTGAGGAGGTGAGGTCAGGGTGTTCTTGCTTCTCATTGCTTTTTCTAGATTCTTACTTCTCTATTCTGTTGGTAAAGTAAACATCCAAGAACACTTCTCCTTTGAGACATATGCCCTTCAACTACGCCACTCTGTCCCCTACCCATCTCTCAATTACAGTGCCCTTACTCTTATATTTTGGCAACTGAGAAACGGAGGAGACAGAGAACACAGGAAAGAGAAACACTCTCTTTATTCAAAGTATTGCTATTATAAGTGACTTAACACCCAAGTGGATGAGCCATCGAACACCCGGCTTCTCATTTTCTTGATCTTTGTCACCAATGAACTCTTGCATTTCATTGTTTTCATTTACTCCCATGGTTCACTCCAAATCACGTCATCATTTCAGTTCGCATCCCAAATCTGATTCAGGCATCTTGCTCTCTGATGACTACTTCCTCTCCTTCAGCTCATTGGTTCAGCCACATGTTCATCGCTCCTCTTGGCGACCTTCAGACCCTGGCCCCTTTTTTCCAGTTTAGATATTATGGCCCATTATTTTAGTAACACTTTTGTCTTGCTCCCTGTTGCTTTTTGTCATCTTTACAGCCCTGCCATCCATTTTCTCTGTACTTGCCACATCCCGGCAGATGTCTAGAGAAAGTCACACGATAGCACCGTTATAAACTCATGATTAATTACCACTTCTGGACTTCCAGTAGTGCTCAGCAGTTCTGTTACATTTCTTTATTCAAGTTGTTCTACCATTTGATCAACCTTCCATTTGGTTCGGCAAAACAGACATTAAGAGTTAACGCATGATCCCTCCCTCTCCATCACTCTTCACTTCAAGCCATCACCAAATCTTTATGATTTTATTTCCTAAAAGCCTTCCAAATTAGTCTCATTGTTGCCATATCTAATACTGTTGCCTTCGTCCAAGCAACCATGATCGTTCACCTACATTACCGCAACAAGCTGGTCTCACCTTCTCCAAACCTCATGAGATGGAGAAAACCACGTGAGCAAAATAAGGCTGCACATAAATCAGGCAGACAGGTCAGATCACTTAGGCCCCGAAAGCTGAGGAGAGGAGTGGAAATTGAAGACAATGATTAGGAAGCAGGGCTGAGAAGTGACGTGATAAAAAGGTTGTACTTACGGGGCACCTGGGTGGTTCAGTTAGTTAAGTGTTCGACTCTTGGTTTTGGCTCAGGTCATAATCTCATAGTTTGTGGGTTTGAGCACAAGAGTTTGTGAGTTTGAGCCCCACGTCGGGCTCTGTGCTGACAGTGTGGAGCCTGCTTGGGATTTTCTTTCTCTCCTTCTCTCTCTGCCCCTCCCCTCTCGCTCTTTCTCAAAAATAAATAAATAAACTTAAAGGAAAAAATAAGGTTGTACTTAAATGGGTAAAGAATAATACTGGCTTCTAGTGAGTAGACAGGAACGCTGTTAAAACATCCTACAACGCACGCAACAACAAAGTTTTCCAGAGTGGCAGTGGAATGGAGAGATAAGAACGTTTCATAGGAAAAATGATTTCTTGACTTGGTGAATCATCGCAGGTATAAAAGACAAAGAAGGTGGGTAAAAATTAAATGTCATTCTAAGCCTGAGTAACCAGGAAGAGTGATGGTAGAAAACTAATCTGGACAGGAAAAAGCATGTTAGTTTGAAGTAAAGTTATGGCCTCAAAACATACTGAGTATGTATTGTCACATGTTCTACAAATGCGTTGAGCAAAAGTGATCGTAATATGCACAATAAAAAATTTGAATTAACTATAGCCATATCCTCATCCCCAGTTGAGATTTAAAGCACGCTCTTTTGCCTGGATTTTTACTGTAGTGGGTCTCCGTGTTTCCTTTCTTGCTCCCCTGCAGTTTATTCTCACAGAGTAGCTGGAGTGTCCATGACCAGAATTTGATGTGGGATTTTGAAAGTGAAGGCAAGAAACTATCACCAATTGGGAGTCCTTTATAAAAATGTCTAGGTTGGGGAGGAGAGGGTAGTGCTTATAACAGTTGTATCTTTTTTTTTCTTTTTTACTTTATTTTTGAGAGAGAGAGAGAGAGAGAGAGAGAGAGAGAGAGCACAAGTGGGGGAGGAGCAGAGAGAGAGGGAGACAAAGAATCCAAAGCAGGCTCCAGGCTCTGAGCTGTCAGCACAGAGCCCGACACAGGGCTCAAACCCACAAACCCTGAGATCATGACCTGAGCTGAAGTTGGACACTTAACCGACTGAGCCACCCAGGCGCCGCACATTTGTATCTTTTTAAAGTAAGAATGATTCAAAATCACTTTCTTTCACAATTTTTTTCTAAATTCTGTGAGATTCTTTGTGTATACATGCATACACAACACATGTAAAGACCATACATGTGAATCTTTTTCTTTTCATTCCATTTACTTGCACTTCAGTAGATCTACTTTGTAGCCTTAGCTATTGCCCATCATGATGACTCTTTGGCATTATATTTTCATAGCTCCTGAAGGAAGGATGAAGTTATATTAAGTGTATTTACTTTTGCATATTCAATATTCTAGAATCTTGGAGATGAAGGAGGTGTATTTCATCCAGTCTAATGAGTCACCCAGTGTTTGATCCGTCCTCCCTTGTCAATTTCTAGGGCTGCTGTGACAAATTATCCCAGACCTGCTGGCTTAAAACAGCAGAAAGTTACTCTCTCCTAGGTCTGGAGGCCAGAATTCCAAAAGTAAGGTGTCAGCAAGGTTACACTCCCTTCAAAGGCTCTAGGGGAGAATCTTTCCTTGCCTTTTCCAGCTTCTAGTGGCTCCAGGTATTCCTTGGCCTGTGGCCGTGTAACTAATTTCTGCCTCCATCTTCATATGACCACCTTCTCTGGGTCTCTTCCTCCGCGTGTCCCTTGTACAGACATTTATTGGCTATAGGGCCCACCCAGATAATTGAGGATGTTGTCATCTTAGAATCCTTAACTTAATTGCAGCCCTTTTTCCAAATCACATTCACAGGATTTGGATATGGACATACTTTTGGGGGGCCACCATGCGGCCTGTTAGGCCCTCTGAGTATATGTCCGTTATTTGTTGCCCAGCTCCTAACTGGCTGCCTCTACCCAAGATCTTTTGGATTTTGACTAACTCTGGGGTGAAGTCAGTTTTCCTGTAACTTTTACCATTGACTTCAGTTCTCCCCGTCTGAAACCATGAGAACAAAAACATCTCTTTTTCTCTCAGAAAGCCCTTCATTTGTTTTCTCGGAGACTTCTCTGCTCCAGACTGAACACCTCTGGTTCCTTTAGCCGTTTGTCTCAGAACCATAGTTCGCATCCTCTTAATTATCTTGGTTGTGCTGCTTCTCTGAAGCACTCAGAGGTGAATAGAAAGAATACTGAATTTATCGTTGAAGACCTAGTACTCAGGTCATGTCTCTTCCGCTAAGTAGATGATCAAGGCAAATCAGTTTTCTTTTAAATAACAAAAACACTGGACCATTCTACTTCACTGCATGCTTTTTATAGTCAAATGAGATTGTTGCAAAACCTATAAGAAAGTTTCAAATTATTTATCCACATGCTTATATTAAAAAAACAAAAACAAAACCGACATTAACTCCCAGAACTGAACACAGATCTCTCAGTGTAGTCTGACAGTCTGAACCAGTATTTGCCAATAGCATGTTTCCTAATAATCTGCTTTGTTTCTGTTAATACAACCTGGGATCACAATAGCTTTTTGGTAGTCATGCCATGGCTCTTTGTTCATACTGAAATTACTGTGTACTCAAGAGCTCCAAATCATCTCCACACATAATCTATTTATGCTTTCTAATTCATTGATACATACCATGTAGAGTCAGTGAATTTTTCGAACAGCTTGGAAATACAGTTGAATTTGAAATATATTTCATATCGATCATTTTAGTTGCCTTTTCTGTAAGTTTTATAATAGGAAATATAAAGTTCTTCCTCCAGTTATTTAATGTAATACCCCCCCCCCTTTAATGAATCCTATTTTTGACACTAAGGACATTTTTCTAGTTGTACTTGAATGACCACATTCTTATCTAAACCTTCTACAGTTGCTAATGTGATTCTCTGTCTATACTGAATTAAGATGCCTTTGATTTGTATCTTCCGTCCTGATGGTAATAGGTTTTACCCATTAAAGTGGATTTCATTTTTCTAGATTGCTTAATAGATCTATAAATCTATGTACTTTTGCAAAGTGAGATGAATGTGTAGTAATTATAAGCTGCTATACTGTTCAACTTGAAGTGACCTCTTAAGAATTTGAAAGCAATATAAGATGGGAACTCTGTCCTCATGTTTGATCTGTCTTACAATGGCACTGTTTGGCCTTGGGCTTCAGTTACTCTTCAGCTTTGTTTTAATGTTACGTGCACACCTTGTGACTTGCTATAAAGAAGTCCCAATGAAGTGATAAAGTTGATGCTGTGAGATCCATTTTTTAGGGATTTGGAGACCTGGTTTTCAATGATACTTATTTCAGTGTACTCTTCTAACATTTGAAATAGTTTCTGTATTTATAAATTGAAAGTAGAGATGCACGTAGGCTTGGAGAGCTGTGCAGATAGCCTTATAGAATAACAACTACATAGTGCAGTGCTTTGGAACTCTAGTAGGTTCCTTCCAGAGGGCCCCCATGGTGTTATGTCTTTGCAGTTAGGTAGTTCCTTTGCAAGCTTCCTCATACAAATTTGGATGATTCCCAGACGCACTGTGAAAGCCTGGTGTTGCACTTTTGTTTATCCTGAATTTGCTGTCATTTTTATGTATCTCCATTTAGGGCCACACCACATTCCTAGTTTATTTTTTACTGCTTCAATAAATACAGAGCTGTATGTTCTTAATGGATGTATGAAGCATTTGGTGTTCCCTTACTAGAGAATAAAGACAGTTCATGACCTTGCTCATTCCCCAGTGCCTATAATTTAAATTTTTTTTAATGTTTATTTATTTTTGAGAGAGAGAGAGAGACAGAGCATGAGCAGGGGAGGAGGAGAGAGAGAGGGAGACACAGAATCCAAAGTAGGCTCCAGGCTCCAAGCTGTCAGCAGAGCCCGATGGCGGGGCTTGAACTCGCGAATCGCGAGATCATGACCTGAGCCAAAGTCAGACGCTTAACTGACTGAGCCACCCAGGAGCCCTGTCAGTGCCTATAATTTTATAGCACAACAAATTTACCTTTTAGAAACTGTATGTAATCAACAACTCTCAAGAATTTAATATAAAGATTTTTTAATTCTGTTTCGTTTATATTTTCTAGAAAACAATATCCAGCAAACTTTATGGAATGTACCTTTCCTCGGGCAATTGAAATTGAGAATATCCACTAATTGTTACCTTCCATTCATTTCAGTAGGATTATTTTATTTTTGAGAATAATCATATATTGCCAAACTCAGGAAGGTGAAGTTTTTCTTCTTGACCCTAAGTCGTGATTGATCTGGATTTGTGTATTTACTTCCGAGGGAAAAAAATGTATGCTTAGTTTTGAGAATATAACCTTTTCTTCTTCATTTGCAGGGATAGGAAAAAGGAAATGGGGAAACTTATTCTCTAAAATAACTCATCATCTTGATAAAGATCCACAGATCTCATGCCTTTGTTATTTCAGTAAGTCAGATTAAAGTCTTAGGAGAGCTCTGTGGCGTGAGTATATTACTTTGGAGAAGTAACACCCAAACAGCCACCCATGTGGGTGTGAATGAATTTTTGGTGAATTTTCACTTCTATTAGTACTGTCGATTTGACTGGCCACCTTTCAAGAAGCAGAAATCTTATATGTTGCTTTCAAGTCTGATTTTTTCCCCTTAATCTTCTTTTCCCATATAGTAGAAGCTGAGATGTCAGATCCAATGTATTAGAGGAAAAAACTTGTAGGATCTTAATTTTGGCATGGTAAATTTGTGATATGTAAATATGAAACACAGTGGCCTCAACTCCTTGGGGTCAGTGGGTCACTTTTTTATATATTAGTCCCTTATTGCATGATCTACTCAGTTTTTTGTTTTTTTAAACAAAGCAACCATTGATCTGATTTGACTAATTATGAAGATAATAAGGTAATAGATTGCAACACCTATAAGGAATTTAGTTCAAGTCTTCAGATACTTATGCCTTATTCAAGGAACTTCTACCTTTGTCAATAACTTGGAGGTTGTTTTACTCAAACTTTGGAAAAGATCTGATCCTGCTTAATTTTTTTTTTTTTTAGGTTTCCATTATATCCAAAAGGAGGGGAGAAGTTACAATTTGATTATGGTGTCTATCTTCTGAACAAAAATATAGCACAGGTAAGTAAGTAACTTCTGTCCTTCTCTACTTCTCATATACAACCTACTTCCTTGGATTGCTAACCTTCTTTCTTTACAAATAAGTACTACAGTTCACTGTTTTATTTAAGCAGTTACAGTGATTACGCAAAATTCTTTTTTGGCCACAGTTTTATTTTATGTCATTCTAAATACTACTGAGAAGCAGTGAATACAAATTGAAATCCTCCTACTAAACTCAGAAGCCCTTTACTGAGTTGTTACCTGCTGGTACACTATACTTGAATGTGTGGGTTTGTATCTTTTTGCCTCTGTACCTTTGCACATAGCTTTCTTCTCTTAGATCACTTTCTTCTCTTAGACCACTTTTAGGGACTCATTTTGCATTGGGAGTTGTTTATGGAGTTAAGTTTTAGTGCCTTTGGCCAGCCTTCAATGGTCTTCTCACCTTACTATGCAGGAACCAAAAAGAAAGACCAACCATGTGGTCCTTCCAACCCATCTGGGGCTTTTGGGGCTCTCTTAACATCAGGCCAGTTAGTACCTCATTTAAATAATGTCTTTCCATATGCTGTAGAAAGACTAACAGATGCTTCAGTCTGCATTTTTCTGAAAGAAATGCACAACATTTCTTTGGCATACTTGACTAAACTTCACGAGGTAGACGTTCCATAAATTTTCCAGTTGTAAAGGAAGATCACCTTCAGTGCTTTGTTTTTATTTGGACATCCTTCCAATTAGAATATCATATGGATCAGTATCCACGGTTTGGCTGTCACTTAAAGACATTATCAGCTGTATCCTCAGACTTTTTTTTTTTAAGGAAGCCACAAGGTTTGTGATGGATTTGTTTTAAAAGGTTGCCTTTTATCCATATGAATCTAAAGACTCAATGAACAGTTCCCTTATTCATTCTTGACAGATCTAGAATCATTCCTCCATATGGTGTCATCTTTGCCTTTCTTCCCCTCATTCAGTATCAGTTTAGTGGGGTTTTTTAAAATTTTTTATTTAGATTCCTACCCTTTTCTGATAATGGATCAAATTTCTAGTTTGCAGTCCTCAGTTAATCATTTTCTTCATAAGTTCATACTCATTGCCCTCTCAGCCATACCGCTTTATTATTATTGCTGTTTCGGCCCATTCTTTACTCCAGGTAGGCAGCCTTGCTCACAGTCTCTGGCCTGTGACTCATCTTTCCATGTGCTATTCTTCCCACACCTGATGCGTTCCCTCCCTCCATTTTTGGATACTAACGTATCTTAGTCTAAGACATGGGACTTCAGGAGTGCCTGGCTGGCTCAGTTGGTGGAGCATGTGACTCTTGATCTCAGGTCATGAGTTCAAGTCCCACGTTGGGCATGAACCCTACTTAAAAAAAAAAAAATAGCACTTTAATTCCAAGGCTGTTTTATGCTACTGATTATAGTCATTATACTATGAAAAAAGCAATGCTTAGACAGAACTGGTCAGAAGTGGCCTAAGAGTGCATTAAGGCAAAAGAGGTCTAAGTAAATTAGAGGGTACCTCCAGGTGAAGTCAGCCATGTGGAAAGGGGCGCATGGATACTAGAGTCCAGAGTCTGGGGGTCAGAATGCCAGGAAGGTTGGTAGAACTAAGTTTTGGTCTGAATTCAGAGGTCACTCTCTCCTTGACGTGTTTTCTGTTTCTTGCTCTAAGTACCTACACCCTAAGGTCCAACGTCTGTTGGAAGATTCCAGGTGAAACGTACTCCTGGATTTCCTCATAAATCTCAGCTGCAGACACACATACACATGCACACACACACACACACACACACACACACACGTGCACACGTACATACCCATGCAAGCATACGCACATTTAATTACTTCTCTGGGCCCAATAGGAATGCCTATAGATGGTATAAAGAGGTGTTAGGAATAGCCCAATTGACTTTGACAAAGTTGGAGGCTGACTGTATACAGTGGAAAATTTGGGAAAGTCAGCCCTTTATCTCAGACTCTCATCCCTAGTCCTGTTCAGTCCTCACTTTGGAGCACTTCTCAGGAAGCCTCTGATTTTATTCTTAAGTGAACTGAGTCCACAACATGCTGAACTAGCTTTATTCATCTGTTTAAAATATGGGTTACTTCCAGTTATTTTGTATCCTCTGCAATTTAATAGTCTTGTTGAAAATTTGAGAGATTACACTATGTGTGCATTTAAGATTGATACGTTAATTACTTTAAATCCAGAGAGAGAAGGCATCTTGCTCTCTGATGTTTTTTCTTCACTGTTGTGACAGTTTTAAAAGGAGATGACAATACGCTTTTTATAAACAGATTTTCTTAGGTTTCAGAGTGCATTCAGGAAGCCTCTTCTGACAATTTAGAAAGAAACTTTTAGCAAATTTGTGACCTTTAACCTTTTTTTGGTTCAACTCTATGTGTTTCATCTCTCTGAGAATGTTTCATTTTGTCTTTGGCTTTAATGCCATCATTTTATTACGTTTCAATTTGTAACAAATCAAAGGGCCATTAATTAGTTTGGCCCCTAACCGTGTATTCTATCAGTAAAATATTGCCACCTTTTTAAAGATTTCTTTTTCTTTACATACATTCTAATACATGTTGTCAAAGGAGAGTTTGTCTTCTCAGCCAGCCTCATTTATACCCCATCTCTAGAGATGTGAACAAATCATACTATTAAAATGGCCCCACCTCAGTAATTTATAAGCCACGTTAGTGGAGGTGGATGAAAGCATTGGCATATGTTAAAGTGCCAGAGAAAAAGGAGTGAAGTCATTTAATACTGCATCCATAACTTGGTTGAGGATTTGAATAGTCAATAGGACCTTTCATCACAACCAGAAGTAGTAGTAAAATCACTTTTTTGGTAGAGGAAATGACAGAATTTAGTAATATTTGTTACTTCAGTATTTGGGCTCAGTCCAGCCCGTTTTGAAAGCACAAGCTTAGAAAGACAGGCCTTCAAGTAGAAATCCTCAAGTGTTGTTTGAATTGCTGAGAGGATTGGTATGGCCTGTTTGCCCTCTTCCTGTCATTGCGGTCTAAAGGTATGTGTGTGTGTTCTGTGCTGGGCTTTGAAAGTGAATAAAGCAAAATGTCTTGGTTTTAGTACCATTTAGTAATATTTTTCACGTGTCAGCCCCTTTGTCTGGAAATAGCTTCCTTTGTTGGTTAACGTGTAACCCTGTAGGAACAGGCCTGGCAAAATTCAAGCACAGTATAATCATCATTAGTTTAAAAAAACAGGTTCTGGGGCCCCTGGGTGGCTCAGTCAGTTCAGCGTCCAACTCTTCATATCAGCTCAGGTCATGATCCCAGAGTCGTGGGATCAAGCCCTTTGTTGGGCCCCTTGCTGAGTATGGAGCCTGCATAAGATTCTCTCTGTCCCCCTCTGCCCCTCTCCCCTGTTGCGTGTGCTTTGTCTCTCCCTCTCTCTCTCTTTCTCTCTCTCTTTGTCTCTAAAAATAATAAAATAAAATAAAATAAAATAAAATAAAATAAAATACCAGGTTCTGCCATAATTGTCAGTGAGTTTATAAGTACGTTGTGTTAGAATTTGTGTATAGCACAATAGTTTGCTTTCAGTTTCCAGAACATAAACAGTAGTAAATAAAAAAATTACAATGCTTTTGCCTTAAATTAATGGAGAGTTTTATAGTTTGAAACACACACACACACACACACACACACACACACACACACCCATATGACCCTCATTATCGCCCTACAAAGTGAAAAGGGCAGCTAATGTTAAATGAGTTTGAAGACAGTATGGCTGTTGACATCTGTCACTCCGGTTAGGATCACATATTCCGACAGGTGTGTCAGAGATTCCCTTACTTCCATATACTTCATTGTTCTGTGTACAGTTGACCCTTAAACAACATGGATGTGAACCATGAGGGTCCACTTATATATGGATTTTTTTTTCAGTAAGGACAGTAGAATATGCGTTAATCAGCTGCTTATGTTATTGGTAAGCCTTCCAGTCGATAGTAGGCTTTTAGTAAAGTTTTGGGAAATCAAAAGGTAGATGCATTTTTCAATTATGTCGGCAGTCGGCATCCCTGACCCCTGCCTTGTTCAGTGGTCAACTGTATTTCCATCCTAAAAGTGCACACAAATCAAAGATGGTGACATTCTCAGATAGGAAAGGGACTGAATGTTCATTGAGTAGAGGCAACTGTTTTGCACATTATGATATTTCTATTAGTAAGCCCAAGGCTTGAAACACTATAAAGTCTCAAAAGATGTTGAATGAATGAATGAATGAATGGTGATACAGCATCATCACACAGTTAAGAAATTGAGATCCAGAAAAATCATGACTTCCTTAAGATTGATGAATTGATTCAACAAGTATTTTGTCACACTTTTACCGTGTACTGTATATTCTGAGTCTCAACTGAGAGAGCAGTGCATGAGACATACAAGATCCCTGCCTCATAAATAAGCCAGACACAAAAGCACAAATATTGTATGGTTCCACTTACATGAATTATCTGGAATAGGCAAGTGCATGGAGACAGAATGCATAGAGACCAGGAGCGGCAGGTTGGGGGGAGGGGGAAATGGGAGTTATTACTTAGTGTCTACAGTTTCTACTTGGGGTGATGAAAAAATTTTGGATGAAGACGGTGTTGGTAGTTACAGAACATTGTGAATGTAATTATAATGAGGTGTTATACACCTAAAAATGGTTAAAATGACACATTTTACTCAGTATATTTTACCACAGTTTTAAAAATTAATATATTAAAAACCATTGAATTATATCCTTCAGATGGGTGAATTATATATCACAATTAATCTATTTTTAAAAAAGAAAGGAACCTATGTCATTAAACTTACAAGCTAATAGAAAGAGACAGACAGTAAACAAAATAATTTTAGATTGTGGTTAAGTGCTGTAACCGAAATCAATTAGGCAATATAGTGGGAAGTACCTGGAAAGGGACTTGCTCTAGATAATGTTGTCAAATAAGCCTTACTGAGAAAGTGATACTGAGCTAAGACATGGTGTTGACAAGGAATCAGACATGCAAAGAGCTAGGAAACAGTGGAGCAGTTTGTGCAGAAGCCCTGATGTAGGCAAGAGCTTGTTGTTTTCAAAGAAAGGTAGATAGCCAATGTGATACGAGTATAGTAAATAAGGGGAGAGGTAGCCAGGAAGCATATCATATAAGGCCTTAGAGATTATAAAGAGTTTCAGTTTTGTCTTAAATATAAAGGGAAGCCATTGAATAATTTAAGTAGGAGAGGGACTTGATTTGATTTATTTTTTCAAAGGTTGCCCTAGCTGCTATCAAGGATTATGGAGAGCTAGAATAGTAGTAAGTTACCACTGGGGTGCCTGGATGGCTCAGTCGGTTAGGTGTCAGACTCTAGCTCGAGTCATGATCTCACGATTTGTGGGTTTGAGCCCCATATTGGGCGGTGCAGAGCCTACTTGGGCTTCTCTCTCTCTCTCTCTCTCTCTCTCTCTCTCTCTCTCTCTCTCTCTTTCTGCCCTTCCCTGTTCATGCTCTCTCTCAAAATAAATAAACTTGAAAAAAAAAAGAGAGAGAGGGAGAGAAGTAAGGTACTACTTAGAGGGCTATTTCAAAAGACCTGATGAGGGTTGGTGGTAGTTTGGACTGGGATAGTAGGGGTAGAGATGGAGAGAGAATTGAACAGTTTTAAAATATATGATGGGTGGTGCTAAACATCAGTAATCATCAGGGAAATGCAAATCAAAACTAGTGAGATATCACCTCACTATTATCAAAAAGACAAGAATTAGCAAATGTTGGTGAGGATACGGAGAAAATGAAACCCTTGTGCACTGTTGGCAGAAATGTAAACTGGTGCAGCCAGAATGGAAAACAATATGGAGGTTCCTCAAAAAATTCAAAGTAGAACTACCATATAATCTAGCAATTCCACTGTGGGTCACTAACCAAGGGAAATTTACCTTACCTTCATTTACATATTCATTGTAGCATTATTTACAGTAGCCAAGACATGAAAACAACCTAAATGTCCATCAGGGGATGAATGGATAAAGAAAATGTAGTATGTGTTCACACACACCACACTCCGGAAAATTATTCAGACATTAATAAAAGAAAGAAATCGTGCCATTTGCAACAACAAGTGGATGGGCCTTGAGGGCATTGTGCTAAGTGAAACAAGTCAGGTAGAGAAAGACAAATACCAAAGGATCTCATTTATATGTGGAACTTTTTTTTTTTTTTTAATTTTTTAATGCTTATTTTTGAGAGAGACACAGAGTGTGAGTAGGGGAGGGACAGAGAGAGAGGGAGACACAGAATCTGAAGTAGGCTCCAAACTCTGAACTGTCAGCACAGAGCTCAATGTGGGGCTTGAACTCACGACTGTGAGATCATGACCTGAGCTGAAGTCAGATGCTTACCTGACTGAGCCCCCCAGGCGCCCCTATGTGGAATCTTCAAACAAAGATCAAACTCAGGTACAGAGAATGTTTGCTGGTTGCCAGAGGTATGTTGGGGGGGGGGGGGGGAGGGCGGGTGGTGGTTTAAGAGGTAGGTAAAATGACTGAAAATGGTCAAAAGGTAAAACTTCTAGTTATAAATCCTGGGGATATAAGCATGGTGACTATAGCTAATAAGACTCTATTATATATTTAAAATTGCTAAGAAAGTACAAATCTTTCTTGACTTATGATTGGCCTATGTCCTGATTAAACTCATTGTAAGTTGAAAATACCATGCTGAAAACTTATTTAATACGCCTAACCTACTGAATGTCATAGCTTAGCCCAGCCTACCTTAAACGTGCTCAGAACACTTACATTAGCCTACAGTTGGGCAAAATCATCTCATACAAAGCCCATTTTGTAATAAAGTATTGAATATTTCATGCAGTTATTGAATACTGAAAGAGACAAACAGAATGGTTGTATGGGGACAAAATGGTTGTATCAGTTGTGCTCTGTGCCGCTACCCAGCATCGTGAGAGGATCGTATCACAAGCCTGGGAAGAGATCAAAATTCAGACTTAGAACTATGGTTTCTAATGAGTGTGCATCACTTTCACACTATCCATGACCCACACCATTGAGAAATCATAAGTCAAACCATTGTAAGTCAGAGACTGTCCATGCATCTTAAAAGTTTGCACCCTAAGAAGAAAAATGTGTAACTGTATTCTGATGGATGACTAGACTAATTGTGATGATAATTTTGCAGTATTACATCTATCAAATCATTATGTTGTACACATGAGACTAATAGAATATTTTATGTCAATTATATCTTAATAAAAAGTAATAAAATCATGTCATGGGAGATGAGCTAATGGATTGAATGTGGGAATTGAGGGAAAAGGACTAATCAAGAGGGACTTCTAGGGTTCGTGTATGAGCAACTGGATGCGTGAAAATGCCATTTATTGAGATAGGGAGGAGTCTAGGAGATGTGGCTAGGGAAACCAAAAGTTCTGCTTTGGAATTGTTAAGTTTGAGTTATCTTCTAGAAATCCAAGTAGATTCATCAAGTAGGCAACAGGGTATTTGGGGCCAGAACTCGGGACGGGGAGGCCAGTAGTGGAGATAAAAATTTAGAAGTCATCAATATAAAGATGATATTTAAATCCATGGAACCAGATAATATCAAGCAGGAAGAGAATGCAGAGCTCAAAAGAGAGAGACCCAAGTATGGACAGAAACACAGAATGGGATTTGGTTCTGGGAAATCACATTTAGAAGTTGGATGGAGGAGGAAGCAGTAGCAAAGACTAAGGGGAATGACTAATCAGGTATGGAGAAACTCAGGAGAAAGTCGTCATGTGGAAACTAAGAGAAGTAAATTTCTAGAAGGGAGGAATAATCCACTGTGTGAAATCCTGCTGTAAGATGAAGTAGCCAGCAGACTTGGGAATGTGGACGTTGTTGACAAGAGCAGTTTCAGTAGATCAGTAGGTGTGTTGAAGAGTGCATAGGAAGTGAAGAAGTCACATTGATTGTAGACACTCTTCTGACGTGTGCTCTGTGAAATGAGATAGATAAATGGGCTCATAACTGGAAAAGACCGGGGTTAAGGGAAGGTCTTTTGTTGCTTTTTAATGTTTGCTTTGTGGGAATGTGGAGTTGCTTGTTTTTTAAGATGGGAAATATCAGGCCGTGTTTATATGCTGATGAGAGTGATCAGATAGAAACAGATTATCAATACAAGTTTAAAAAAGGGATACTTGAGGGGCGCCTGGGTGGCGCAGTCGGTTAAGCGTCCGACTTCAGCCAGGTCACGATCTCGCGGTCCGTGAGTTCGAGCCCCGCGTCGGGCTCTGGGCTGATGGCTCAGAGCCTGGAGCCTGTTTCCGATTCTGTGTCTCCCTCTCTCTCTGCCCCTCCTCCGTTCATGCTCTGTCTCTCTCTGTCCCAAAAATAAATAAACTTTGAAAAAAAAAAAAAAAGGGATACTTGAAGGAGTCTTAGAGAAGGGGAAAGGAAATAGGATATAGAACATAAGTGAACATGTTGGCCTAAAATAAGAAAAGGGGACATTTTCAACACACTTAGCTTAAAAAAAAAAAAGCCAGTTGCATTTAAGAATGCCATTGGTGAAGCAATATAATTATTAATTATATGAAATCTTGACCCTTGAGTACATATCTTTTCAGTATTCTATGTGATGGAAAGGGAAATATATATAAAACACTTCTGCTGCATGCTGAAGTATAATGGTGTTTCAAGAAAAGGACTTGTGCAGTTGAGTTGCTAATAACTAAACTACCTGATTTTTTCATGGAACACCATCTTTACTTGAAAGAATAACTAAATCAACAAACTATACAGACTTAGATATTTTTAAAATACTCTTTCAAAAATGAATGAAGTGAGCCTCTCAAAGGAAATCAGCTGATGATAAAATTTAAGATTTTAAATGAGAATCGGTATTTGGAAAACTTGTGTTTGCCCCCATGAGATTGATAGCTTTCCATTCCTAAGGATGTTTTTGATGAGATTGGTAGTAGTATTTAACAAATGTCATTTTTAAATATTGTATAATGAATGTGTCAACATTTAAAACCTATATAACTAGTTAGCCAAGATCTTCAAAGTGACCAGTGTATGATGCTGTGAAATCATGTGTGGGTAAAGGTCTCTTTAAAGTGCAAAGAAAAAAAAAAAAGAAAGAAAGAAAAGAAAAGAAAAAAATAGATTTTAATGTAACAGATGTGAAAAGTATTTTGGTGTGGTTTTAGATTCTACATTGATTCTAACCTTTAAGAAACTACTACTTGTTGAGGGGCACCTGCCTGGCTTAGTTGGTAGAGCATGTGACTCTTGATCTCAGGGTTGTGAGTTTGAGCCCCACATTGAATGTAGAGATCACTTAAAAATAAAATCTTAAAAAAAAATAGAAAAGAAAAAACTTTTGGGCTAGTATCAGAGAACAATAGCCATAATTATCTGAAAAGGCCTTTAAAATACTCCTTTCTTGGGGTGCCTGGGTGACTAAGTTGGTTAAGCATCCAACTTCGGCTCAGGTCATGATCTCACGGTTTGTGAGTTCAAGCCCTGCGTTGGGCTCTGTGCTGACAGCTCGGAGCCTGGAGCCTGCTTCGGATTCTGTGTCTCCCTCTCTCTCTTCCCCTCACCCACTTGCACTCTGTCTCTCTCACTCTCAAAAATAAATAAACATGTAAAAAAAAATTGTAAATGCTCCTTTCTTTTCCAACTACATATCTGTACAAGGCTGGATTTTCTTATGAAATAACATATGGTAACCAAATGAATGCAGACAAATATATGAGAATCCAGCTGCCTTCTGTTAAGGTAGACGTTGCAAAAGACACTTGCAAAAATGCAAGACAGTGTCACTCATCTCTAAATTTCTTTTTTGGAAAATATGCTTGTTTTTCATTGAAAATATTGTTATATTAACAAGTAATAGATTTCTATTATTTTCTTGAATGAATTAAATAAAAGTTTTCTCAATTGTTACTTCTAATATAGTAAATATTGGTATATATGACCCATATGACACAAAGCTCTTTGACACCCTCAGTAATTTTAAGAAGTGTAGAGGTCTTGAGACCAAAAAGTTTGAGAACCACTATCCTAGAGAATGTGGCCATCCAGATTCCCTCGAAACACCTTAGTTGCTCATAGTCTGATAAGTAAACCAAGACATGCTTGTTGGTTTCCCAAATGTGGAACATTATATAAGAGACTTACCAATTTGAACTCTGGTAATACTATTCTCTTCAAGTCATAAGGTCAGGCCGCTATCAGTAGGTTCTTTCCTTATTGCCCTTGGCTTTTCTTTAAGCCAGGCCTCTTCTCTCCTTTCATGAAAGCTCAGGGACTTAACAGTAATACTTTGAGGATCTAGTTTACAAATACTAATGATGATTTACATTTGTTTTGAATGTAATGGCTTTTATTATACTTTTACGTCTGTATCACATTTCATACGTGAAGTGCATTGGCCAGGTCTATCTTTAGAGATAAGAAATTGAGCTGCTGCTATGCTAACTTCCTGAGCCTGACAAAGCTATTAAATGGCAAACAGAAATCAAGACCAAATCTTCTGAGGTCAGTCTGTTTATATCCCACTGACGTTTCTTTTCCTTTCTTTTTTGTATTTTAAATTTTTCAGAAATTTGGGCCTTCTTACAATCCTGTGAGGTGTACAGGTCACAGGCAGTTATCAGCCTTTTGCAGATGGGACCCCTGAGATCATGAGTTCAGTAGAAGAACCAGGATTAGAACCCGGGAACTTAATGACCTCTCTTCCTTTTACTCTTTTACCTCTCTTTCCTCTCAAGTTATTTTAAGACTTCATAGAAAGTAAAAGTAGCTTCTCCTTCCAAAATCAGTTGGAAACCTCCGTTCTGCCAAGGACGTGGTCTTTCCCTAAAACTTGTCTACTCACAGGGCCCACAGTGCACAGCTATTTAGAAGGGATCAGTGCCAGCTTACCCCCAGCAGCTTAAATTCATGTCTATTTCTTCAACATACAGTCCAATGTATATAACACATGGGGAGAAAACACATTTTTATTTTCTTAATTCTTGGAATCAAGAATACAAATTCCAAGGATGTTTTAATAGTCAGACTGCCATTTTCCTCCCCTGCTGCCTACAAAATTTGCCAGTAATGTAGTAGAAACCATTTTTTCAAGTCCTATACCTATATCTTAAAAAAAAAAAAAAAAAAAAAAAAAAAGCTTTACTGAGGTATAATTCACATATCATACAATTCATCCATTTAAAATGTGTAATCCAGGGGCACCCTGGGTGGCTGAGTCAGTTGAGCATCCAACTCTTGGTTTCAGCTCAGGTCATGATCTCACAGTTCGTGGGTTCGGGCCCCATGTCAGGCTCTGTGCTGGCAGTGCGGAGCCTGCTTGGTATTGATTCTCTGTCTCCCCCTCTCTGCCCCTCCCCTGCTCTCTCTCAAAAATAAATAAGCTTCAAAAAAAAATTTTAATATGCAATCCAGTGGTTTTTAGTATATTCATTGAGCCATGCAACTATCACCACGTGTCAACTTTAGAATATTTTCATTGCCTTCAAAGATACCCTGTACCCATTAGTCATTCCCCATTCCCCAAGACCTCCATCCAGCCATCATTCTACTTTCTATTTCTATAGATTTGTGTATTCTTGACATTTCATATAAATAGAGTCATACCATGTGTGGTCTTTGTGATTGGTATCTTACACTAGCATAGGTTCAAGGTTCATCCATGTGATAGCATGTATCATTCATTCCTTTTCATTGCCAAATCGTTTTGGCTATTTGAAGATGTACATGGATCTGCCACATTTTACTCATCAGTTCATCAGTTGGTAGACATTTGGATTGTTTATACAGTTTTTGGTTATCATGTATAATACTGCTATGAACATTCATTTACAAGTTTTTGTGGGGTCATATATTTTCATTAGTCTTGGGTTTTTACCCAGGAGTGACATCGCTGAGGCATATGGTAACTGTTTAACAATTTGAAAAATTGCCAGGCTATTTTTAAAGCAGTTGCACCATTGACCTTCCCACCAGCCGTGCATAAGAGTTTCAATTTCTCTACATCCTTGACAGCACTTATTATTTTCTATGGTTTTCATTATAGCCATTTTGCTGGAAGTAACATGGTATCTCATTGTGGTTTTGAGTTGAACTTCCCTATGGCTAATGATGTTGTGCATCTTTCATGTGTTTATTGGACATTTGTAATATGTTCTTTGGAGAAATGTTCAGTCAGACACCTTGCCCATTTTTAAATTGGGCTATTTGTCTTTGTTATTAAGTTCTAAGAGTACTTTATACAACCTAGACACAAGTCCCTTCTCACATGTATCATGTGCAAATATTTCCTCCCATTCCATAGGCTTTTTCGTGTTCTTGATAGTGTCCTTTGAAGCACAAAGGTTTTAAGGGTTTTTTTTTTAAGTGTTTATTTAAATTCCAGTTAGTTAACATACAGTGTAATATTAGTTTCAGGTATACAGTATTGTAATTCAGTACTTCCTACATCACCCGGTACTCATCACAAGTACTCTATAATCCCCATCACCTATTTAACCAATCTTCCCACCAGAATGGCTAAAATCAACAACACAAGAAACAAGTGTTGGCAATGATGTGGAGAAAGAGGAACTCTCTTGCATGGTTGGTGGGAATGCACAGTTTGCTTCTGTGTAGTTTTAGTTCATATGTTTAGGTCTGTGATCCATTTTGAAATAATTTTTTTTTGTAGAGTTTAAGGAAGAGGTCCAGTTTCATTCTTTTGCATGTGCGTATCCATTTGTCTCAGAAAAATTTGGTAAAAAGACTACTCTCCACTCATTGAATTCTCTTGGTATTCTTGCTGAAAATTAATTAACTATAAATGTGAAGATTTATTTCTGAACCCTAAATTCTGTTCCATTAATCTGTATATCTGTCCTTATGCTAGTAGCACCCTGTATCTTTTTTCTTTTTTTTTTTTTTTAATTTTTTTTTTTTCAACGTTTATTTATTTTTGGGACAGAGAGAGACAGAGCATGAACGGGGGAGGGGCAGAGAGAGAGGGAGACACAGAATCGGAAACAGGCTCCAGGCTCTGAGCCATCAGCCCAGAGCCTGATGCGGGGCTCGAATTCACGGACCGCGAGATTGTGACCTGGCTGAAGTTGGACGCTTAACCGACTGCGCCACCCAGGCGCCCCTGTATCTTTTTTCTTTAAAAAATATTTTCTAAATTCAATAATAATATATGCCAATTGTATAAATTTTTTAAAGTACAAAAGAAGATAGAAGAACAGGTTTTCTATAAATAGTCTACAATCTCCTCATTCATATGTACCTTCTGGATCTTCCAGACTTTTTGTCTTTTTCTTACCTAGTTGAGGTAACATTATATATACTGCTCTATATCTTTTTGTTTTTTAACACAAGCATTTTCCTAACCCATTAAAAACTCTTAGTCAATATATATATTATATATTATATATATATACATTATATTATATATTAAATATATATTAAATATATTTCATTTCTGTGCATATGTTATAATTTATTTAACCATTCTTCTAATCTTGGACATTTATTCTTCTAGGGTTTTCTTTAAAATATGGTTATAATATTATAATTAGTTATAATATTAGCACTAATATGTACTTTATATATATACATATATATGTGTATATATATAGTTACGTATTTTTAATGTTTTTTTATCTTTGAGAGAGAGTGTGTGCATGAGCAGGAGAGAGGCAGAGAAAGAGGGGGACAGAGAATCCCAAGCAGGCTCCATGCTGGCAGCACAGAGCCTGATGTGGGGCTCAAACCCATGCACTGTGAGATCATGACCTGAGTTGGAACCTGGAGTGGGAAGCTTAACCAACTGAGCCACCCAGGCGCCCCTTGTTACATGTATTATTATGTTACATATATATTAATATATTTCTGCCCTATAAAGTGACATACTCAGATATGAGATATAGTAAGGTGAATATTAAAGCAGTTCATAGTGGCAGAAATCTTGTTTCTCAAACTTTTCTGTGGGTCCTATAATGTTTTTCCACTAAATCGGTTCACACCTAAACTTTATGCTGCTGTGGACAAAGCAGATTTTCAGTCAAATCCTTACTTTGAAAGACGATGATAATTAACTCATAATCCTGTGTGATTTTTTTTCTCTTTAAAAGTAGAAAAATCATGGGGCACCTGGGTGGCTCAGTCAGTTTAGCATCCGACTTCGGTCCAGGTCATGATCTCACTGTTTGTGAGTTCGAGCCCCGCGTGGGACTCTGTGCTGACAGCTCAGAGCCTGGAACCTGCTTTGAATTCTGTGTCTCCCTCTCTCTCTGCCCCTCTGCGCACGCGCTCTCTCTCTCTCTCTCTCTCTCTCTCTCTCTGTCTCTCTCTCTGTCAGAAATAAAAAAACTTTAAAAAAAATTTTTTTAAGTAGAAAAATCACATTTTCTTATGTGTATGTATATATGTCAACCCACAAATATCTGAGTGTTTGAACTGTGCAAGGCCTGTGAAAGGCTGACTTTACTCTCAAGCTGCCTATTTTTAGGGGAGGGGAATTAAAAATATGTACGATATGTAAGTAGTTAGCCAGCAGTACAAGACGTGCAATGATCACTATCAGGGGAGAAGTTCTGTTCAAGATGCAGATCTGGCTCATGGCAGATAGAGTCCTGTGGTAGTTTAGAGTCCACATACCTGGGTATGCATCCCACTGACTGGATGAACTTGGGCATGTGATAAAATCTCACTGCACCTGCTTTTCCTTATCTTTATAAAGATTGGATAATCCTCCTAGGATTGTTGTGGGGACTAAAAACAATGAGTGTCAAGTTTATAGCTCAGAATTTGTCCCCAGAAAGGGTACTCAGTCAATGGTAGCTGCCATTTTTATTCTTCATTTTGATTTGTCATTCCTGTTAGGCTGATGTGGAGAAACACTGCTTCAGTAGAAAGCTATGGCACCTGAACCTGGAATTCGAGGATAGGGGGATCTGGGTAATGAGAGCCGAGGGGGAGCTAAGGTACAGAAGAAGCACTGCTTAAGGTATATCAAGACCAGCCTGGATGAAGCAGAAAGCTACCTTAATAGCAGAGATAGGAAGGATAGTTTTGGTTTGGCCATCTTTGACCTTAGCACCATAGTTAACAGTCTTTATACTTGAACCTCAGTGTGGGCTGTATAAGCTCCCTGGGCGTATTTGGGGTGTTTGGTGAATAGTTACTGATTGAACATCTTATAGTTAAGATTGATAGTTATTTCTGTTTAAAAATGTGTGTATTTAAATACATATTTAAATGTATCTTGATTTATTCCTATTTAAATGAAGGCATTAATTGAGGTAGAAAAATTATTAATATAGTTTTTCAAAAGTATTCTGTATTTAAAGAGAGAACGTTACCTTTTTGTAGTTATAAGTAATTGGTTAAGTGCTCATTATTAATTTTTAAAGAACCATGTTAGTTATTAACCAGATTACAAGACATTTTTAATGATTTAGTAGTTGTGATCACTGGACTCTTTAGATGCCAAGTGATAAATTGACAAGACAAAATATTTTTACCTTCGTTGGAAATTCTTTCCACTTTAAACTGACACTAGAAATCCCATGTCAGAAATAGCTTCCAAAATGAAAAATAAAACAACTGTAATTTACATTTATATAGCTTATTTTAGAGTACAAAGATCTGTCACATATATCATCCCTTTTTTTTCTTTGCGAGAGAAAGTGTTAGTATTGTTATCCACATTTTACATTTAGATGAACTGAACCTCTGAAAGATGAGCAAAGAAATTCAGACGGACTCAGGGGACCCCACTTGCTGGTTTCCTTTTGTTTTTTGTTTTTGTTTTTTTGGTTTCCTTTTATCAGACAAAGAGAAATATTAAATAACAGCTTTCCCTTTCATCTGCAGCTACCTAAGAGCAAAGTGTGAATTTAGCAGCTTGTTTTGTTTAGCCTCTTTGGTAACTTCTCTCTCTTCCTTTTTCCTAGTTGTTTTAAAAGATTTACTTTAGCATTTTACTTTGCATATTTTAATATTTTAAGCTGCCAAATTATTTTCTTCAATTAAAGAAATAAATTGCTGGGAAGGTGGGTGGGGGGTGGGCTAAATGGGTGATGGGCATTAAGGAGGGCACTTTCTGGGATGAGCACTGGGTGTTATATGTAAGTGATGAATCACTGAATTCTACTCCTGAAACGAATATTTACTGTAGGTTAACTAACTTAAATTTAAATTAAAGAAGAGAGAGAGAGAGAGAGAGATTCCTTATTCAGTAATGACATTAGCCTTTTGCAAAGCACCTCAATTGAGTAACATTCTTTGCTGGGAGGAAAATATTTAAAGAATGCACCTCAACTGCAATGAAATATACAGTGTGTAATTCAGAGAAGGTAGACTATAAATTGTAGCTATTTTTTATAGTTAAGCCTCATGAAATGAATTATGAGAAGTAATACCTATGAAAAGTCTGATTTTAGTTGGCATCAAAGGAACCAGCATGACTTAGGTATAAGCTATTTAAGGGAATGAACTTCAAAAAATTATTATATGTAAATTTTGGTACCTATTAGAAACAAGCATTTTAAAATGTCCACACTTGGGTTTCCAGGGATGATAAAATTGTGATCCTAATGAATGTAACTTTATCAAGTGAAAGGCCAAAATCCTAGAATAAAATGCACTAAAATAAATACAGCATAGTGAGTGTTTCAGAGCAAGTCCTGTGGCTCTAGACTGCAAGCGTTCAATGCCAGTTGTATCACTTTAAACTATATGATTGTGGATAAGTTACTTCATCTCTCTGTGCTTTCGTATCCTGTAAAATGAGAATAATAAGAATGCCTATAATTAGAGGTACAGTTCCTATCTCTTAGAGTTGTTATAAGGATTAAATAGTATTTAAAAAGACTTAGAGTAGTGCCTGGAACAGAGTAAGTGCTAAATATGTTTGCTAAATAATAAAATGCAAAGTACAGGGTAATCTTTGTGATAAAGAAATCCCATATGCCACAATGGGAAATGAGGTGACAATGTGTGGAAGTAGATAACGAGCTACAGTTACAAATAAGTAAAAGAAGGGAAAATTGCCTTTTTAGCTGCGTCAGTGAGTACCATGTCTGTGGAAGGAAAAGTATTCAACTTGTTTAGTGTAAATGAGTTTTTAGTTTCAAGTTAAGGTGATCATTTTCTTTTTTTTTTTTTTTTTTTTTTTTTCCAAAATAGAAATTACTTTTATCGTGGAAATGATCCAGTCTCAGTGTAAATTTTTAAAATACAGAAAAGCATTAAGGAAAAAAAATAAAGCCACTTGGGTTTCTCCTACTCAGAGATGACCATTGTAATATCGTGGTGAACATCTTTCCAAATATCTATGCAAATATATATATGCATAAGTTCAATAAGTAAAATTTTATGTAAATGGTTTCAGAGCATGCATTCTATGGTTTGTTCTACTTTTTTCATTTAACTGTATTGTGAAGGTAAATTCATGTTGATGAATATAATTGTGTAAAATTTTGTTGTCACCATGGCCTTTTGTCAGATGGACATACTGTAATTAACAGTTTCCTTGTTGGTGGACATTTAGATGGATTTCCAAGATTCCCCTATTGTATACAACATTGGAATGAGGAAGCATCCTTCCTCGTTAGTAATACCTGCGTTCTGTTATTTGCTTAGGATAAGTACCTAACTGTTGGGTCAAAGAATATATATATTTTAAAGTTAGGTATATATGTGCTTCTTTACCCTCTTGTCAATATTATACATTGCATGTTATTGTATATTGTATGTTTATTAACCTTTTTTCATATGAGAGAAGAAATATATCTCTATGCTTTTATTTGTAGCTTTTTTAAAATAGATGTTTATTGATTTTTGAGAGAGAGAGAGAGAGAGCATGAGTGAGGGAAGGGCAGAGAGAAGGGGGACAGAGGATCTACAGCGGGCTCTGCTCTGACAGCAGCGAGCTGGATGCAGGGCTCTAACTCATGAACCGTGAGACCATGACCTGAGCCAAAGTTGAGTGCTCAACCAGTTGAGACGCTCAGGCACCCCTATAACTCTTTAATTATTAGTGAGTGTTAAGTTCGCGTATTTCATAGATTTATTTGCTGTTTCAAGTTGTTTTGTGAATAACCAATACCTTTTGATAAATATGCCTTTTTAAAAACTATAGGTACTGGGCTTGGAACCGCCAAAAGGATACAAGATATAAGGAAATAATACGTAGGCCTTGCAGCTAAGAATGAAGAATTTGCTAAGTCACAGACTTATGTCAGTCTTTATTTCTCTTTTTTTACCTCCTTTTTTCCCCCCAGTCCTCTCTAGGATTGTCGGTTCCCTTGCTCTGGCAGTAGGGCAAAGGCTGAATGAAGGCATGTATGAAAGAGCCTCTTCTGGACCGCTGTCTCCCACTGCCTGGCTCATTTCTTCATTCTTTTCTTCTGCTTGGCACTTTTTATTTGCTGTAGATGTTCTTTTCATTCATCTTAGACCTATGACTGGTATGCGTATTTCTGTTTACTCTCTTGGTGTTTTCTGTGGCTCCAAGTAGGGCTAATTCATCCCCTGTTCTGTGTCAGGTCCTGGGCTGGGCACTGGGGAGACAAGAATGGATAGGACTTGGTTCCTAAACCTGGTGCTCACCTTCTAGCCAGATCTAGTGCACCTCCTGCCCAGCACCATAGTGTAGTGTGTGCTAATAATATATGAAAAATTACTTGGGAAATATTCCTAAAGGAAACATTCAAGCTGGACCCTTTTTTTTTTTTTTTTAATGTTTATTTATTTATTTTGAGAGAGAGCACAAGCAGGGGAGGGGCAGAGAGAGAGGGCGAGAGAGACAGAATCCCAAGCAGGCCCCTCTCTGTCCGCACAGAACCCAATGCAGGGCTTGAACCCATGAACCGTTAGATCATGACCTGAGCCAAAATCAAGAGTTGGACACTCAACCGACTGAGCCAGCCAGGAGCCCCTCAAGCTGGACGTTTAAGGGCGAGTCACAGTTTGCTCTGAAAGAAGTAGAAGGAAGGGAAGTAGAGAAGAGAAGGTAAAGATCCCCCAAGCAGTGGTACTAGGGTGAGCAAAGCTGAGAGCAGATATATACACTGGAATCAGTCAGTGTCTCTCCCCAGGCTTCTTGATAACATGACTTACTCTGGTTTCCTGGACAATGAGCTCTTCTCACTGTCTCCTCCTCTGTAATTATTGTCTATAATATGTTAACCCCTTTCTGGGGCATTGCATTTTTAATCAGAGGGAATATTGCATTCCTAGAGTACTTACCCAAATTTAGCAGTATTTTTCCTGTTTTGCTGTTTGCAAATTGATATAATATTTTTAACTCATCATGGGATAATTTTAGAAAGGCATAAAAGAGGTGGTGCTATCTATTCAAGGTATTCAAACAAAAAATGCAAATCTCTTGTTCTCTTCATCCTTATGAAAACAGACACTGAGTCAGGCTTTGTCCTCAATTAAGCATGATAGATTGGGCTTTGAGCACTAAACTTTTATTTCTTCTCTATTGCTTGGTATAATAGTTATACAGGTAATCATAATAATGTCTGTAGCTTAGCATTGTACAAGTCACAGGGCACTTTTTGTTTTTATTTTTTTAATGTTGACTTTTATTTTTGAGAGAGAGTGTGTGTGTGCTCATGTGAGCGGGAGAGGGGCAGAGAGAGAGAAGACAGAGGATCTGAAGCAGGCTCTGTGCTGAGAGCAGGGAGCCTAGTGTGGGGCTCAAACTCAAGAACCGTGAGATCATAACCTGAGCCAAAGTCGGATGCTTAACCAACTGAGCCACCCAGGCGCCCCTACAGGGCACTTTTTCTTATAATCTCCCATAACCCTATGAGGCATACAATTATTGTTTGCTAATAAGGAAACTAAGCTTTGAACAAGTTGAGTGCACTAATTCAAGGTCACACAAATCCATTAAAGGGTAGAGCCAAAACTTGGACCTTGTTCTTCTGATTCAAAACCCAGGATCTCTAGCTTTTAGGGGAAGATAGCACAGTTGGTTTGAGATTCCAGGTTTTGAAACTTTTAATGATTATATTTTGCTAATTTATATTTTAATAAGAGAATGGGAAAGATGGTTATTCTAACAGACCCACAGTTACCTGTGGATAGACCCAAATAAGAGTCCTGTATTTAGAACACCAGCTTTGTAGATACTTGTATAGGTTGTCAATTTAAAAGGTATATATATTATAAACTCAGACTAGCATTTTACAGTTAAATAACTTGAGTAGATACAATGGAAGGAAAAAAATATTATCATCCAAAGGACTCCAAAAAGGTAGATGAAATGGCTTAATGGAAAGAACATAGCACCAACAATTAGAAATTGTGGTGTTCTAGTCCATCTCTTATTACTTGCTGGAACCTTGGGCAAGTCTTCTATTGGGATCCCGTCTTCTCATCTAAAGAATAAAGGGGCTGACCTTTATGTACTCTGAGGTCCATATCAGTCCTAATATTCTTTGAATTTGTGCTTCTTAACTTAACCACTCATTTCATTCTGTTTGTTGCTTTCTTTTATTATCACCTTCCAAGTTTTTTTACTTACCACAGCATGATCAAAAAGATTCTTTGATTCTCTAAGATACAGTTTGTGAACAGTATGCTATATGGTGATAATCTTGTTTGTAGAAAATAAGCAGAGATTTGTGGAGTACCATTTCAGGTAAATAATGGGTCAATGTAAGTCCATACAATATGGACTTATAATAATGGTAATACCACCATACATTTACATAGTGCTTTGTAGTTTTCAAAGTGCTTTCACATTAAAAACCTATATACTAACCCTCATTATTTCTCCTCTGAAGTAGATTTAGTAAGAATTTTCACCTTTGAGGTGCCTGGGTGGCTCGGTTGGGCGTCTGACTCTTGATTTCGGCTCAGGTTGTGATCCCAGGGTTGTGGGATTGAGACCAGCTTCCTGCTCTGCACTGACAGCATGGAGCCTGCTTGGGATTCTCTCTCTCCCTCTCCCTCTGCCCCTGTGCCCAACTCTCTCTCTCTCTCAAAATAAATAAACATTAAAAAAAGAAGAAGAACTTTCACCTTTGATTTAGTAATTCTTCTTGGGAACTCTATCATAAGGAAATAATTCTAACTTCCTGAAAACAGTTAAAAGATGTTTATCATAACTGAAAATAGCTATCCAGTGAGTAGGTTAAATAAACTGAAGAGCACCCACAGTCATTAAAATTTTTATGAAGATTAGGTAATAGGATAGAAACACATTTGTTATTGGTGACGAAAGGAGGATATGGAGTTGAAGGTATATACTACGATTACAGCTATGAAAATAAAAATTTTAAAGACACCAAATAAACATTCACCCTTTATGTAGGGGGAAAAACACCACACAGATATGTGTCAGAATTGTGTTATGTGTTTGTTTTGTGGGACTGGGGGTAATTTTTCTACTTACCTGTCTCTGATTCTTTTTATTTGAGTACCTTATTGCTTTTATAATAAAATGTGTATATATAAACACATATTAAATATATACAATAAAATATATAATTATATATTTTTTCAGATAAAACCCAAGGCCTAGTAAGGTTTCTTGACATTCTCAAAATGGTACAAATGCTTCCTAGTGAACCTGGGACTAGAAACCAAATTTCTTAATCCATCTATTACTATTAGTACTGGGCTTCTACCCTCAAATTGTATGATATGCCAGCAGGTAGAAAGAGACTAGCTTTAAAGAGGTTACCTAGGTACATTTTTTTTTTCTTAATAGTATGTGCTTTCCCTTTGGCATTCATTAGTTCTTAGTAAAATTAACAAAATCAACATGCTTTTTTCATACTTTTTAATTTTCTATTGTTTTATTTTATTTTTTAATGCTCATATATTTATTTTGAGAGAGACTTTTTGAGTGTGTGACGAGTAGGGGACGGGCAGAGAGAGAGACAGAATTACAAGCAGGCTGTCAGCACAGAGCCCAACATGGGGCTTGATCTCATGAACCGTGAGATCATGACCTGAATGAACCGAAACCAAGAGTCAGATGCTCAGCTGACTGGGCCACCCAGGCGCCCCTTTTGTAGTTTTTAAAACATAGCTGAGTAGGTTTTAGGACAGTATAATATGGTTAGGAACATAAGCACAAATGAGCATGGCTTAAATTCTTGGTTCAGTATTGTCATGATGATTGTGTTGTTGTATAAGAATTTTCTGTCTGGGCCTCAATGTCTTTATGTATATGATGGGGCTCAGAGAGGTCTATTGTGCAATATAATGTTGTTGCCACCTTTTTAAAACTGCTCTGAAACATTTCTGTCCCCTTGATGTTCACCTTTACAGATAACAGTTTTATCTCATTGTTTTTAGACTGCCTTGCAAGGTAACTTAATGTTTTTAGAAAAAGCCCTATATTCATTTTAGCTTCAGTGTTGCCTCTAACTCTTTGGTTCTCTGACTCAATTTGCCTCTTTGACCCACTATGACATTAGGCAAGTCTCTTGATCTTTCTAAGCCCTAGATCCTTCTAAAATAGGGGTGTTGAAATAAATAATCTCTCCATTTCCTTCTAGCGGTAGTGTTCTGCGATTCTTCCCAATCTTGTTTTGAGCACATCCACGATAAAAACAAAAACAATAACTACACACACACACACACACACACACCACCACCACAACAACAACAACAACAGCAACAACAACAGCACAACAAATTGGCATCTCTTAACGTAGAGGTGATGGGAGCATAAACTGATAAAAATCATTTTAGAAAGCAATTTGGCATTATCCAGTGAAGTTAAAGATACACATATGAGAATGTTTATGGCAGCATTAATAGTAATAGCCAGAAACTGGAAACAGCTTAAAATCTGTCAGCAATATGTTTATCATTAATCATGATATATTTGTGTAATGGAATACTGTGCAGCCGTGGAACTATAGCTGTATGCAATGATAAGGATGAATTTCACAAACATAATGTTGAGTAAAAGAAGCAAAACAAAAGAGAATCTCCATAATGTTATTCTATTTATGTATGGTTCAACACTAGGCAAGGTTAAACTATATTGCTAAGGATGGAAACTATACGAAAAGCAAGCATGGTGACTGCCTCTGGGAGAGAAGAGGGCTCATAATGAGAAAGGGGCTCATGGGGAGCTTCTGGGACACTAGCAGCATTCTTTTTCTTGGCTTGAGTGCTGGCTGCACAGGGGTTTGTTTTATAATGGCCCTTTAAACAATGAGCATACGTGCTTTAAGCATTTTGCTTATATGTATATTATATCTTGACATGAAAACATTATAGCATAACAAAGATAAAAAGATGTACGTGTAATGCTATTTCAGTGAATTCTTGCAGTCTCTGAAAAATATGTGCTACTACTAAGGACTGGGTATTTCAGTGTCATGTACCAGAGGGAAAAGGATTTTGAACTAGAGCACTTGGAAGTTCATTTGTCTTAGCTTCACAGTTAAGAATGTCTATTGTTATTGATTATCTCTATGCAAAGCACTTTTTATTCTCTATCCCCAGTCTTCACAATAACCCTTTCACGTTTTTATTATCCTCATTTACAAATTAGGAAACTGACGCTCCTTGGTTAAGGAGGAATTCTAAATAAATCACGGAAACAAATAAGCATGGGGTGTTTTTGATATTTGTTTTCTCCTTCATGTTATGGAAAGATAAATTGGGAACAATATTTGTGACCATTTTAAGGTGGCATAATGTAAAAATAAACTCCAAATAAATGAATAGACCGAGTCCGGGATAAATCTCTTTTCTTCAAAATGTGCCTAAAAGCATGGAAGGTGTTTTAAATACTTACTAGTAAATGAGTTTGTGGGTACTTGGGCATTTACCACTTACAAGTCAAGCCCCCATGTTGAGTGTACAATTGAACGGAATTAGAACAGAAAGTGAGAGAAACAATGTCTACATTTTTGATAGACTAATTGTGGTGGTCACTTTATCTAAAGCTTGCTGAACTATGACCACTAAACTAACCACGAAAAGGAAATTATTTTGTATAGCCAAGCCAAAAGCAAGTTTTTTAGATTTAGTTTGCAGTGTCACTTAGGATTCTTAAAAGCTTATGAACCTTCACCTTCTTTTAATAAGCCTTCATAATGACGAGGTCCCCCGAGAATGAAATCATCTGAGTGGAATGTGCCTGCGTCTTAAGATCTGATAAACATCACTTCATGGTATTTAGGAGATTAAAAGAGACTTAAAACACGTAAATGTTACTTTCAGGTTATTATAGCCAAGGAAGCCTGTGGCCCAGCTATCAAAACAGCTTTAAGCTTAAGCAAGTTCCAAGCAATGGGCTTAGCCAAATTGGTTAGCCCTGCTTTAGGACTGACTGCACTGTCTTTTGAGTCGACCTTTAACTTGTGATATAGAATATAATTGTTTCATCTCTGAGACACATTTATGTGTCCCTTTGTCCCGACACTAATTCATCATTTGCTTTATAGTAATTCCACTCAGACATCACTACCAAGCCCCACTGGAGGTTACTGAAGGATGTGAGTGGATATATTTCCTAATCAGTGACATTAGTTTATAACTCCTTATTAAGATACCCATTAAATTCATACTGGGAGAGATAACATGAACACTAATGCACTTTCCATCTTCCATCAGTGCTTTTTTATTTATTTCTATAACGGAGTTATTAATATCTGAATTTAAGAGTCCAGGAGAATTCAGAGCTTTTAGTAGTGGTCTAAGGTCTTTATTCTGGTAAGATAGGAAAGATATGAGAAACAAAGGCATTCATTATTAGGTTGTCATTTTTATTCTCTTTTGCTCCCTAAAACATAGTCATTAAAAATGGGTATCTAATATCATTTATTTTAAAAGTTAATTAATATCTTACTTCCATATACTCTCCTTTGCTAAACAAAATACATTATTCTAGTTTCCCTGTACTTTATAAGTTATCTTGCTTTTCTACTTTTAATCTAAAACTCAGAATATATAAAGAGTTTGTGTACCTTTTGGATATGCCAGCCAAACACTATTAATTAAATGTACTGTATGAGACTCTGGTGGATGAGGGGGTATAAAAGAAGTTGGCCCGTATGAAAAATAGTCCACGTGTATAAAATCTAGTTATTCTGATGAATTCTCCACCACACCACCTTGACTGAAATAGATGTTTATAAATAAATATCTCTTCAATTTCATTCATTATCTTATCCATTTGAGACATTCGGCAAAGTTGCTATAATGTGACTTTCCATTTGAGGAATCCATAAATTATTGCCTTCAGGGGATATGGCAGCACCATGGCAACATGGTACCCTTTGGTAATACTTAGGTTTTTGCTCTTACTGCTTTTTCAAAACCTGCAGGATGAAGTTAATAATAGTAATAAATGTCAATTTTGCAAATCTGCTAGCCCACACACTTCTATTAATCTCACTACTAACATCATTACCTTCCACCTTCGGTCTTCACTCTTTGTGTATTACCCCAGGTTCAAAAAGAGAAAGTTAGACAGTAGTTGCCTTTTAAATTTGCTCCTTGTATTCCTCTACTGTGAGTAAAGTACAATGTGTTAGACTCACTGTAGTTAATTCTATACCAGCATTCTCTCCCCCCAAAATAAACCACATGGTTCAGTACCAGCATCCACATTTACTAACATTACTGCGTTAGTTTGGATTCAACCAGAAGCAGAGGGGATTCTATGTACAAAGATTTATTGGAAGAGGGAGCAGAAGAAGGGGGAAGAAGAGACTTCAGACTCAATGTAGGTGTACTTGGAGGAGGAGAAAGGGAAGGAATAAGAACTGGGTAGGAAGAGTCTTTAGACAGTTACTCGGTCGTCTAATACTGCAACTCGGTTCTAAGGAAGATTGATGGGAAGGTTGATGGGAAGTCCTCAAGCCAGAGGTGACCACTGGAGAAGTCCCATGTCTCACCCAAATATGACAGTCTGGGAGCAGCCTACAGGAATGAGTGGCATGAATACAGTAAAGACCCAGACATACAGTGGTTGGAGCCATTAGCCAATGATACTCGCTGCCGCAGGAGATCTAAGGAGATCACATATCATGGCTCCTATATTGGTCGCATGACTTTAGGTAAGTTGAGCACCTCTCTGAACCTCAGTCATGAGTGTTAATACTGCCAATACAGAGTAATCAAAAAGGTTAAATAAAATAATATATGTAAAGGCCTTGGAACATAATAATAAAAGTTAGTTCCCTTTATGGCCCCCTTCTAGCAGGGTGATTATTTTCTAACTTATTTTTCTTAGAAGAATATCACTTGGGTGTAAGTTGCACTGAGGTTGTCTCTACCAGGGCTACTCAAAGTGTGGTCCATGGACCAGCAGGCAGTCTGTAGCCCACAGAGCTGCTTGTTACCAGTGTGCAGCAAGACAAGGAACTCGCACCAAACGTAAGTCAGACCTGTCAGTGAACACACTGCTTAGTTCAGATGCAATTTTTTCCCTATAAAGACATTCCCAGTGAAGGAAGCAGTGCATGTATTTATATTCTGGCACAAGCTCCTTAGTTTATTACATACTGGCACTTTGAGTAGCATTGGGGTTTAGTAAAATATAAATGCAAAACAGATAGGGCTTTCTTGTGTATTTCTGCCTGTCTTTTACAGAGGAAACCAGTTTAAGCTAGACATCAACCCCCATGCCGGGCTCTGTGCTGATAGCGCAGGGCCTGCTTGGAATTCTCTTCTCACCCCCCTCTCTCTGCCCCTGCCCTGCTTGCATGCATGCACACAGTCTCTCGCTCTTTCTCAAAATGAATAAGTAAACTTAACAAAAAAAAAAAAAAGTAGGCAGCTTTCTCATTGTCGTGTTTCCAAGTCCTTTTCCTTTTCCCAACTCAGTTATTCCTTTTAGGGAAAAGGAAAAAACTCCTGCTACCAGCCAGATGCCTTGTGCCTGCTGATGCCCAGTGTTCTCACACTGCTGTGCTGCAACCTTGCTGAGCCCCCAGATTGCGATGCCCCGCGAAAATCCACTTCCCCTCCCAGTTCCAGAGTATTTAGAGGCCCATTCCTTCCGGAAGCAGATAGGTAACTAATTAGGAGGAAAGTAATCTGATTTAAATACAAAGGGGACTTTCCTCCTAGTTGCATATTTGTAATTTAAAATTTGAGTCTATTAATGGAGCTGCGTAAGACATATTTTTGATCTGTGGATGCCCTAGCTTCATCCATGAGCTGTAATCTTTAGTTCTTTCACCCTGTATTCCAGAAATACTTGCCATCACACATCTGTAAAACCGCTGACCTCTGCCCTGAAGTGGGTGTTGGATTTTCCCACCACCTTTCACTTTGTTGGATAACCTTCTTCTGTGAAATATGGGGCAGGGAGACATGGATCCAGGAAGCCGATCGGACCTATTCCTTGTATGTTGAAGTACTTAAAGTATTGTCTATATATTGTTTTAATTGCAGGTATCCTTTCATAGCTGAAACTATCGAGATGGAGATTTGGTGTATTTTTCTCCTTTATATTCCCTGATCTTTGATGTCTTGTTAACATGAGGTAGTAAATTAGGAATATATAGTTTTGCTTTCATACTTTTAAAAACTAAAGTGCATGTTTCATAAAATTAAAGTGTCCCAAGAGTCAGTATAAAGTAATATTTTACCAAGGTCATAAGTGACTTAATATGAAAGATCATATTTTATCATAACCATGTAACAGACTTAACAAAACCTAGGCAGACAAATTGCTAGTTTAAAAATGATCTGAACTTATTTTTCCCCCAAAAACAAAAACCCACGAGATTGTGTATCTATGGCAACAGGTATTATTTGACTGATCCCCAAGGTTGTGGATCTAGCAGCAGCTATTATAACATGCTTTGTTTTTATTATTGCACTGTTCAGTCATCCAGATTTAGCCATTTCTGTTTATAGCAAGAAACAGCATCCCAGCCCGGGCAGCACAGCTAGTCATACCTTTTTATGGATGTAATTGGACTTATTTTGGTTCCTTTCCTAGTGTCTAACATTTTGTGAAGCCCTAGCATAAATTATTGGCTTGTATAACCCACTGCATCACCTTCACCCAGAAGATTTGCTGCCTGTGCAGTTCCTTAATTTCCAAGTGTGAGAGATTTATTTTTCCGTAGCGAGTCTTAATGTTTCTGCACGCGTGCACATACACACATGGTTGCGAATGTGTGTGGGTACACAGAAATGCCAATGAGAAAGTCACATTCTTGGATAATTCCTGCATGAGATTCCAGAGAAATCTTTAAGCTTATAGGTACTTGTTGCTGTGTTCTTGAATTGACCTGATCATGAGCATGAGGGTAGTATTTGAAACTTTTGTTCCAGTTTTGCTTATTTTTCCTAGGAATTCTGACTAACATCCTATACACTTCATGTCCTCAGCGAATTATTACTGACTACATAACTGACCCAGTTGACATTCAGTGAGCCAGTGTAAATGGCTAAGATGCTATTACAGTGTGTATCAGGCAAGGCCCCTCAGTCCTCTTTGTACCCTTGAAGATAGATGGAATTATCCCCACTTTACAAATGAGGACTTCAAAGCTCAGAGAAATTAAACAACTTGCCTAAAGTCATACAGTTTACAAATAAAGGGTCAAGATACTTTATCAAAAGATTTTTATGTGCATTATCTTTGATTCTTATAATGGTCCTTGAAGTGGACAGAATGTACATTTTTTTCTCCTCTCATTTTAGTACTTACAAGATTTGGTAACTTAATCATGGCCTCTACAGTGGGCCTGGTTCAGTCCGGTACTACCCTCTGAACCCTGATGTCACTTGGCATTTATAGAAGTTCATCGGGGGCACCTGGGTGGCTCAGTGGGTTGAGCATCTGACTTCGGCTCGGGTCACGGTGTCGCAGTTTGTGAGTTTGGGCCCCACATGGGGCTCTGTGCTAACAAACAGCTCAGAGCCTGGAGCCTGCTTCAGATTCTGTGTCTCCCTCTCTCTCTCTCCCCCCCTCCCCTGCTCATGCTCTGCCTCTCTCTAGCTCTCAAAAATAAATAAATGTTAAAAAAAATTTAAAAAAAAAAAGGTAGTTCATCAGCCAGTGATGGCATTGGTCACAGCATCGTAATGCCCCTGTGGTTTCCCATTGACTGATTTTTGTTAAGAGACTCTTCATTGCCTCCAGGGTGGAGTCCCTGCTCAAATACTTGGCATTCATGTGAGCACTCTTGCAATGAAAAATAATGGAGAGAGCAGGGAAAACCTTGGAGATCTGTTCGTGTCAGCCCCCTGCTTATAACCTTTTAAGAGTTTTCAGTAGGCTTCCCACAGCCCTTCTCCCTCCCTTTTTAGCCTCACCTCCTGCTGCCCCCAAACCCCTGCCATTGGCCCTTTATGTCAGGAAAGCTGAGCCCCTGCACTGAGGTGAGACCCACCTTCTGCTTTTGCTTTTGTAGATACTCCTTTTACCTGATGTCTCCCCCCATCGTCCATGTGCTAAACTCCTACTCATTATCCACTATCCAACTAGGCCATCTTCTCTTCCATGAAGCCTTTCTTCACCCTCCTGAACAAAGTTATCCTTCGTCTTTCGATCTCCCTGCTGAATTTCTCTTTAAAAACAATCAAATATGTCAATATTCTTGTATTTCTGTTATCAGTTATTGTGTGTGTCTCTCCCCTACTAAGATGAATAAATTCTTTAAAGGCCAGAGGCTGAAGCTTTCTCATCCTTTTATCCTACCATAGTGCCTAGCACATCACATGGATTCAGGAAAGGTTTGTGCATGGAAATTAGAATTAATCAGTGACCTTGCTATTTGGACTAAGTACTGAGAATTCAACATTGAAAGGAATAGCGTGCCATTTGAAAAGAGAAGGGGCGAAAACAGGTGGTATCTGGGTTGGTGATGGGTATTTAGGAGGGCACCTGTTGGGATGAGCACTGGGTGTTGTATGGAAACCAATTTGACAATAAATTTCATATTAAAATAAATAAATATATATATATTAAAAAATTAATGAAAATAATAACAAAAAGAGAAGGGGCAACGCACAGTTGTATCAGATGAAATTACTGTCTTCGTTGATATATGCTTTGTTTTGTATGTGTCCAGGAAGATAATGCAGGGTTTCGAGAAGTGGAAGGAGGTTAAGGAGAAATTATACTTACTGGCATTTTCCCCAAAACATATGCCTGTGGTGATAAGTGGTTAATAAGTTATTGAATGCCATTTTCTCTACTTCTAGTCAAAACCATACACGGGTTTATTTTTATTCATTGTGCTAGGTCCTCAGTGGATCCTTTCAGTCTCAAAATTCAAGTCATTAAGTTCCGCAAAATTTCCTTCAGTTATTTCACTGATGATTTCTTCTTTACTTTCTCTCATCTCTCTTTTGGGACTACTGTTATTTAGCATGAGATTTCCTGCACTTACCATTGTTATCTCTTCTCTTGAGCTTTCTATCTCTTTTTATTCTACCCGCTGAGAGATTCCCTTAACTCTGCACACCTTCCCCTTCTGTTTTTCATCTTTCATATTCTGCTTTCATATTTTAAATTTCTAGCAGCTCCTTTCCTCTGAGTAGCATCCTGTTACGTGTGTAGCATCTTCTCTTGCCTGAGCGTATTAATGATTTAAAAAGTGTTTATTCTTATTTTGGTTTTTGTTTGCTCTTGATACGTCATTTGCGTTAGAGGCTTCTCTTGCGAGTTTGGCAATACTTGATTGCATATTTATTTTTAAGAGGAGAGGACTAGAAAACATTGGAAGCTTTTAGTGTGTGGATAGAGGTTGTCAATGCTGCTGGGGTTTACTGTAGGGTAATTTGGGCTTTTTTCATTGGGGAATACCTAATGTCATTCCACATAAGTCTTTCCTCTTGGGCTTGTCGAGAATCTTGCAGTTATCCAGCTGTAAAGTACAAGCCTGTAAAGTATTTACCTGTATCCTGGAGGCAGATGGTGGGGAGGACAACTAGAGATCTCAGCATTTAATCTGCATGTGTTCACATAATCACCTTGTTTTTCAATACAGTGCCTTGGTCCTTGATTGTGCTAATGTTTCCCTTTCCGAAGAATAAAATTCTGGTTGATTTGCTTGTGTGTGAGAGTGGTTGTTGCCTGGCTCTGTGGAGTTGGGAGGGGATCTGGAAATAGAATTGTCCTATAGATTTTCAGCCAGTCTTCCTGTTCGTTTTTTGTTGTTGTTGTTGTTGTTTTTAGTTGAGATATAATTGTCATGAAGCAATGGATTACTTTTAGATGCACAAATAACGACCCAGTATTTGTATACATTGCAAAATTATCACCTAGTGTTCTGTTTTAACCCCAATTTTGCTACCACTTCAAGAATACATGGGGTCGCCAGTTCCTGAGCTTTATGGCGGTTACGGAAGTATAGTTCAGATTGCTTCTCATTGTCCCTCTGCTCGCTTACAACTCAGTAAGTCTGCTAAGCTCTTTACCACTTGTTTATCCTCTTTTCGGTTTCCAAAATTTTGTTGTTATTATATCCTCCCTTATTGTCTGCCTTTCTTTTATTTATACATAAATGCAGTACATACAGGGAACATCAATTTAAAACGTTACTGTCTTCTCATTAGAAACAATGGAAGCATAAAGATAGAAAATCTCACTACCGACATGTTACTGGAGTTTCAGAAGGTTGCAGAAGTAAATGTACCTGTTCAGTATGCCAATTTAACTCACAAGTCCCCAAACTAAATTTTTAGTGGAGAGGGAAGGTTTTTTTTTTTAAAGGTGTAAGAAAACAGTGAATTTTAAAATATTCTCTTCATTTTAACCAAATCCAATCTGATTTTACTGCATTTCAAACATTAGAAAGAATGAGATTGGAATATAACCAGTGAATGTCCCAAAGCCACAACCAGACTTTCCTGGATATTTGTCTTTTCCTGGTCAAGAATTAAAGTCCACAGAGTCACTGAATTTAGAGATCAGAGACACCTCTTCTAATTTCCAGCCTTTCTATACGTTTCCTTAAGACAGTCTTCATGCTTCTGAAAACTAATTGACAGGAAATCTGGTACCTTCTGAGACAGTTCATATATTTAGACTGTTTGTGAAGGAAGGGAAGGAAGTGGATGGTTGGTTTGGACTCCCTATAATGTTTAGCTATAATATACATGCTATAAAAAAAAATAAACTATCTTCGGAGCAGCATTATTCCATATTCATGGGCTTTAAGTTAGGTAGGCCAGAGTTTTCTTTGTTGTAATTATTGTGTAACCTTTAGGAATTACTTACCCTCTGAACCTGTATTTTCATCTGTGAAGCAAAGATAATAATACTTCGAGGGTTAATAAACTTTAAACACAATACAGTATAGAAGAACCTGGCAAAGAGCTTAGCACGGGGAGGCTGATCATTACATGGTACCCATTATCCTTCTTACAGATTCAACCAGGGAACATTTTTCAGTGGACAGCATTTGGACTAAACCTGAAGAGGGGGTAAGATTTTAACAGAAAAGCCCGAGCTGGAAGGGACTAGGTTAGACCTTCCAGACTGATGGATTAAGCATGACAAAGACATAGCTATGTCAAAGAATCAAAGTCTGAAGGTTTATGTAAGGACTGGCAAGTATTTCTAGGTGTCTGGGTTACGAGGCATACGAAATGATATAGCATAATGTGGCTTAGGCTGAAAGGCTTTGACATAGGGCATCTTAGCCAAAAGGAAAAAAAGTTGATGTTCTCACATATTGCATCATTCAGTGAGACAGACAAACCTAAGAACCACTGGGGAGTCCAGAATGCCTTCTCTGTGAAAGCTTACTTAATACGGCTTTTTATTTATTTATTTATTTTTAATTTTTTAATGTTTATTTATTTTTGAGACAGAGAGAGACAGAGCACGAGCGGAGGAGGGTCAGAGAGAGAGGGAGACACAGAATCTGAAACAGGCTCCAGGCTCTGAGCGGTCAGCACAGAGCCCGACGCGGGGCTCGAACTCACGGACCGCGAGATTGTGACCTGAGCTGAAGTCGGTCGCTTAACCGACTGAGCCACCCAGGCGCCCCTTAATACGGCTTTTTAACAACTTGATCAGATAGAGACCAAAATTGTAATGAGGGTTATTGGTAAACCTAAAACATGTTTGTTATATACACAGTTATTCTAGACAAGTCAAAAATGTAAGAATATGTCCAAGGGAAGAAGATATCTGTCTTTGTATTTGAAAGGCTGTCGAGGGGAAGAAGGAATAAAATTAAACCTTGCTGATGGATTAAGTTAATACAAACAGATAGAAATCAGAAAGCGGACATTTTTAGCTCATGTGAAAAATCCTGATTTTTAACAGAACTGTGCGACATTGGAATGAAAAGCTTGGGGAGGAATTAAGTATCTAGTCATGACGGGCTGGATGATTGTCAAGGATGCTATAGAAAACAGATCTGTTTTGTGAAAAGGTAAAAGCAAGTGCCTTCCAAGGTTACGCCCTACTCCATATTAACCAGGGCTCTTGCTGTCCATCCAGATGCACACCCTCAGGCTCTGCCCAGAACACCCTGTTCCACAAATGAGGACTGTTTGAGGATTGTTATAAAAACCCTGAGGCAGTCCCTTCCTGGAGTCAACAGTTTCAGCTGTTTCATAGACCTCCAGCAGCTTTCGCTAGGACAGGCTCTTCCTGGTGCCTTTCCTAGGACTTCTCCACAGTTCTGTTGAACACAGTGAGACAGTCTTCAAATGATGCTGCTCCATGGACCTCAACGACATCCTCCCTGAACAGGAGCCTCCAGACACCTTGAGACGGGGCTTGCCAGCCCCTTACAAGCCCCTAGCAGCCATAGATCTCTTTCCTTCTCTCTATCTTACCTGAAACCTACAATCCCTTCCATTGGATCCTTGTTTTCTGACACTCCACAGGTAATGAAGGTGGAGGGAGGGATGGGTAGATTTCTCCAGACCCTTACTTTTCCCTCCTTATGTGAAACCATCAGCCTTTGAAGCCTTTTAAATATTCAACTCTCTCTCACAGCAAATCACTGCCGTCTGACACACTGGTTACTTCTTTGGAGCATTCAGAATTTGCAACCTTGCCAACAGTCTTTCTTTGTAGGAAGGAAGTAACCCTGCCTTACTCTAGTCTCATCCTTGTCTTTCCTGTGCCAGACTGCTTGCTGTTGTTCCCCATTTTGCTTTTGCTCCTGGGCTTTTCCACATGCAGTTTCCTCTGTTTGGAATACTGTTTCCCCACCCTTTCGCCTAATAAAACCCAACATGTACTTTGTAGCCAGATAGGTTACCACTCCCTGGCCACACACCCCTGTCTCTCCTAGACTTAGTTAGATGTCCCTCCTCTGTGTTCCTATCATTTTCTCTGATGTGATTATTTTTTAATATAATTATGTTTCTGATTTTTAAATGTCTTTGCCATTATATTATGATTACTTTAAAAGGAGAAACTGCTTCCTCTTTATTTTGTGACTTACCCATGGCCTAGCACATAGGTGTTCAGTATCTACTGACTGAATGAATATATGATTTCACCTGCTTGTCTTCTTTGTACCTGTACAAGACTGAAGGTGGAACAGAAAGGAATAAACTTGGTGCTGTTACTAAAGCTAGTTTATTTTTAGCTCAAATTCTGTTTGAAACGTACATATGTGTGTGTGTGACATATGTGTGTGTATCTATACACACACACACACATATGTCACACACACACCCACACTGATGAACTTAGGTTCAGAATGTAAGGCTGCCTTTTACCTCTTATGGTTTTATGCCTTCTATTTGATAACGCTACCACTGTCATCCGTCTTTTGTTTTTCTGTCAATGTTCTTTTTTTTATTTTTTTCAACATTTATTTATTTTTGAGAAGAGAGAGACAGAGCATGAGTGGGGGAGGAGAGAGGAAGAGGGAGACACAGAATCTGAAACAGGCTCCAGGCTCTGAGCTGTCAGCACAGAGCCCGACGCGGGGCTCGAACTCACGGACCGCGAGATTGCGACCTGAGCCGAAGTGGGACTCTAAACCGACTGGGCCACCCAGGCTCCCCACAGTTTTCTGATCCCCTTACTTTGATCTCCTCTCATCCACAGAATTTTAGCATTTCTTACCTTCAAAATGCTATGGCTGTATTTTTTTTTTTACCATGGATGTGTTCTTTCTGGTGAGTCTTGTCTTTTGAGGTTATAGCATGTCACATTAAAATGTGTCAGATTCAGATGAGACCAAAAATAGCATATAGCCTTAAGTAAGGGAAGTTAGAAAGAAAAATTAGTAATGAATGAAGTAGAAAAGTGAGGTATAGCAGTAATGGTTTAGTGTAAAAAACAGTAGTGTTCTTAGGAATAACCATTAAGGAAAAAGGACAAGGACTACTAATTCCAAGATGCTTATAGCTCATAGACTATGCTGGGAGTTTTATATACATTATTTTGTTTTCATCCATACAATAACCCTATGAAGCAAATGTTGTGAGGGGCATTATGTAGATGAGGAACCAAAGGTTCAGAGGAGTTAAGTGAGTTCACACAGGTATTCCAACACAAGATTCTCACTTTTTGACCACCTCCTATGCCAGTCCATGTATTTTAAATTGGCTTTTTATTAGATTATTTTTGACTGTAAAATTTTGGAAGTTAGCTAGGAAGTTAACACAAAAGTGGCAGTTTGAAGATAGACGTTCATTTTGTTTAATAGCCTTGGCATAGACCTTGGAACAGCTAATTGATTTGATGGGGTGGTTTTGTGTCATAACCTTTTCAAAGATTAATAGTGCCAGAAACTAATATTTAAATAGCAAATGGAGCTCTCATTTAGCAAACCTCTTGATGGAAATGTTAACACAGTCTAAAATCTGTGCTGATTTTTTGGACCCCCCAATAAAGTTGTCCAAAATTGTTCATTTGCTGATGCCTGTTTAGATGATTAACACATTATATAAACTTTACTTCCCGTGCACTTTGTTGAGGAAAAAATTTGCGTTCCTGCTGTATTATGAGAAATTAAATAAAACAGTTCCTTGGCGAGTCTGTTCCTCGGCCACCAACCCCAACCCTGCAACCCCATATATTCATCTAACCCACTTCCCCGCCTCCAGGGTTTCCTTAGGTTCTTCCTTCTGTTTCCACTGGCTTGCCTCCTTTCCTCCTATTTAGTGCCCAGCTGGGCTCAGCTCACTCTCTGTCAGATTATGGCATAGGTCCCAACACTTCAAGAAAGATTTTCCCACAGAGATTTCTTTATAAGTCAAATAGGCAAATACAGATGTCCCTCCCCACCCCCCACCCCCCCCCCCCCAGCAATTTGCAGCTCAATCCTCCAAAAAAAGTTTATCAATTACCATGCATCTGGCGTTGTTAGCTGCTGGGCATTTAATGATAAATAAGATACATCTCTACCTTTAAAGAGTTTACAGTCTTGTAAATATTGTTTTGGATCTGTGGGCGTAAATGATTTAATCTCTGTGTGCCTCAGTTTCTTCATCTATAATATAAAGATGATAATAGCTGCTTTGGTAGGGTGCTTATACTGAGTTAGTATTTATAAAGTACTTAAGGTAGGGCCTAACGAATAGAAAATACTATAGAAGTGGTTTTTTATTTACCAAAACAAAACTGAACATTGCGGTCACTTTATCTAGTTCTAAAATATCCTACTGGTATTTTTACGGGTATCATAATAAATTTATAGATTAGAGTGAAATGTCATCTTTATAATAACATCTTCCTATTGGAGAACAGGGTGAGTTTACATTTATTGGGATCTTCTTTTGCATCTCTTAATAGAATATAATAGTTTTCTTCATATGGATCTTGCTATTCTGGTTATGTTTATTTCTAGATAGTTTATCTTTGTTGCTATTTAAAATGGCACCATGTAATATTTTAATTGATTGTTATTTATATAAAAGAAGACTTCTGATTTTTGTTTTTAAATTTTCTACCGAATTACCTTATAGTCTGTGATGAGTTTTCAGTTGGTTTGCTTGGATTGTCTTGATGTATAATCATATATCATCTCTAAAAAATGATCATTTTGCCGTTCCCCCCCCCCACATTTTTATAACTCGTAACTCTTTCTCTGACTTAATTTGTGCTAACTATGATGGTAGTGAACATGCTTGTCTTACTTATATTGTGGTTCTTGACTCGTGACCGTTATACTTGAAAAAGATTATTTTATACTTGAAAAAGATTATTATATACAATGTGTTGTATTTTCCCAGCTTGATAAACAAGGTCACTTACTGCTGTGCTTTGCTTTAACCACCAAAGATTTTGTCCTGTTCTGAACTTGTCATTCATGTGTTTTCAGTTATTCAGTCTGTCTTCTATAAATTTGAACATCCAGATTTGGCTCTTAGCCTGACAGAATCTTGCAGAATATTTTAGAGAAGCAGTATCTCTGGAGAACAAAAACTCAGACTCCCCAAAATAGATAAAGTTGGAGATGATTCTTCAGCGTCTCTAACCCCTTCTCCTGAGCACTTAAATTAGCCCTTAGAGAAGTATGTCCCAGCATGTGTTTAATGTTCAAAATATTATTTGCTAACTAAAAACCTCTGTGCCCTTGTATAGAGCTATCCCCTTTGTGCTGACACATAGCAGACATACAGAAATGTTGTCTGTCAAGGAACTAACTGCCCAGGCTGCATTACCCCCATGAATCCATTTCAGATATCTTCAGGTAAAAGGTAGAAGTCATCTTTTTCACGTTTTTTTAGTTTTCTGTTGCTTCATAACAAATCACCACAAATGTAGCAGCTTAAACCCCATGCATTTTTATCTCAAAGTTCTCTAGGTCAGAAGTCTGGGTGGGCTCATCTGGTTTCTCTGCTCAGGGTCTCAAGCCAGAATCAAGGTGTTGGTCAGGCTGGGCTCTTATCTGAAAGCTCTTGGGAATAATCCACTTCCAAGCTCATTTAAATTGTTGGCAGAATCCAGTTGCTTGCAGCTGTAGGTCTGAAGTTTACATTTGCTTGCTGGCTTTTAGCCAGGGGCCAGCCTTTGCTCCTAGAGGCCTCCTGCATTCCTTCTTACATGACCCCTCCATTTTCAGACCAATAATGTCCCGTCAAGCCCTTCTCACAGTTCAGATCTTTCAGAACGTTCTCTTCTGTTGCCAGCCAGAGAAAACGTTCTCCTTTTAAAGGCCTCGTGTGATTAGATTAGGCCTATCCAGATGATCTCCCTTTGCCATAGACATAAAATAATCAGGGGAGTAATAACACCAGGGAACGAAGGTCTTGGTGACCATCTTAAAATTGTGACTACTACCCAACTCTTCAAACTCTCATCGAAGGTTGTCCTTTCCTTCTATGTGCATGTAAAAAGGTAACCTCCTTAAAGGGAGCATCCATGGCTGAGGCATTTCGTGACACCCCGTCATACTTTGCACACCTTGCCTGCAGTGGACATTCAGTACATGTATGGCGGATGAATTGTTTTTCATTCAATGACTTGGTGAGATCAAAGGTGAATAAATTTATTCCAGACCAAATTGTAAGAGGATCTGCCCGGTTCGAGGAGCAGCGTGACTTGACAGTTCATTGCCATTTTGGTTTTGTTTTTCCTTTTTTGAAACTACATTTATTTATGATCGACCGGAGAGACTAAACAGTGGACACATGGGCTTTAGACGCCAGTGCTATTCATGTGAGGTCAGAAGAATTGCATGAAAAAAACATGAAGGACATGAAGTGGATGTTATAGTAAAATTAATATTTTAAGGGAAAAAAATCATTAGTGAGAGAAAGGAGCGTTCTGGAAAACTGTGTTCCATTTAGGGCACCTCGTTACCAGATTCTTTAAGGGAAACTGGAGGGAGTTCAGAGACGTAAAGAATGATGAAGAGGCTGTAGGGATTAACTTACAAGCAAAGATTTTAGAAGACTAAATATGTAGAGCTTAGCTGAACAACAGCTGAGTCGAGATGTAGCTGTTGTCAAATGTCTGATATCAAGAGAAGGAATGTGTTTCTCTGAAGAGCTGAGAGTCTCTTTCTAAGTATTGGAATCAAATCACGAATGGGAAAATCTTTTCTCACCAACGTGTAAGCAGTATTTAGACTGGGTGCTGGGATGTAAAGTTGAATTCAGTTGAATTCAAATCCCGGCTCTTCTGCTTGCGTAGCTGTGAAGTTGCAGGCAGCTCCTTTAACCTTTTAAACTCTGTCATGTGTGCAGTGGAAATTATACCACCTACCTATCTCATGGGGTTATTATGAAGGTTAAATGAAATGACTTAAGTAAACAGTCAAGTTCCATGCCTGGCACAGATTGTAGGTTGAGAAGGACTGTAGATGCTATTGGTATTACCCTTATCATCATCACTCTGAAGTGGTTAAGAGTTCAAAGGGCGAGGGTCAGACAAACCTGGGGTACCAGTTCAAGTGCTACCACTTATTAACTCCTAGTATCCTCAGTTGTAAGCGGGTCATAGTGAGGACTGTATGAAATAACGCAGTGTGAAATGCTTAGCACATAGTTAATCACTCCGTAAATATATTAGCAGCTATATGGCATTATTTTCATTATAGTAACACCGTCACTATTCCACCCTGGAACCTGACTAAAGGCTTAGCATATATTCAGTTTCCAAATTGTCCCTATTTACAAACAACAGCATATACATATCTTCATTTCTATTTTTATCACCCCTCCCCATAGACACACACACACACACACACACACACACACACACACCATTCGATAATTTTTTGTTGGACTGAATTAAGTAATTTCTACCAGTGATTATATCAGGTACTGTGGTCACTGTACATGGCTGGAGAGATGCCGGAATGGGCTTCTGTATTCCTATGTAATCAAAGTTCTAACAACTGATAGAAGGGCATTTTTTATTCCAATAAAACTGATACTTAGGTTTACCTAAATTTCTGTGAGGGAATCCCTGCATTCATAAATAGCATTTTCTTTTTTTTTTTTTTTCTTTTTCTTTTTCTTTTTTTTTTTTTACTTCTACATACACAAGAACTCCCTGTGGCTCCTTAGTACAAATAGGATTGTGGTGGTGTTATATGGAGAATCTATTCTAGATTAAGTAGAAATGGTACTAATGAGAGGATTATCGATTAGAAGGTGTTAAGATTAATTTGAGGGTATAGTCAGATGTATCAGGTATTCATCAGAAGTAGCTTACAGAAAGTACAAGAGGGCCAGAAGAAGAGATACAGATGGCAAGAAAAGCATATCAAAAGATGCTCAATGTTGTTAGTGATTCGGGAAATGCAGATTAAAAGTATAAGAAGGTACCACTGCATACTTACTAGAATGGCTAAGATTTTTTAAGAACTGACAGTATCCATTCCTGATGATGATGATGTACAGCAACTGAAACATTCATATATGACTGATGGGAATGTGAAATTGTATAGCCACTTAGGATAACAGTTTGGCATTTTTAAAATACAGTTAGATGTATTTCTATGGTGTTCCACAGGTAAGTATTGGTCCGAGAGGAATAAAAATACAAGTTCAAACAAAAACCTGTGCCCGAATGTTTATAGGACCTTCATTCAAAATAGCCCAAACATGAAGCAACCCATATGTTCATCAACTGGCATACAGATGGACAATTTATGGTGTATTCATACAACAGAATACCACTCAGCAATGGAAGGGAATGAGCTACTCATGCATGTAACAACATAGATGAATCTCAAAAACATAAATGAAGGAAGACAGACACAAGAGGCTAAATACTTTGTGATTTCATTTATAAGTCATCCTAGAAAATAGTTTCTGCCTTATTAGACTGTGACCTTCTTGGTCTGATAGAGTTCTTTGCACCAAGATAACATCAAAGTCAGTGAACGAGAAGCAGAAATTCTGAGTTTGAAGCATGTCGGGAACAACCTATAGCCCCTACGGGAGTCAGGACTCCAGATTGGGTCAAAGGTGAATACAAGGTAGTTCGGGGTAAATCAGTATGCCCAGGACTATTAAACACGAGGGCAGGGAGCTGGACCTGACAGCATATCTGCTTCAGTGGACCCTCTACAAGTTTGTCCACTCACATAGCCTTTAGCCTCCTGAGAACATAACCTTTCTTTGATGATCATTAATTACAGCTGATCGCAGTAGCTATCAAGGGTATGATTTGCCTGCCTTTGACAGATTTCCAGTTCTGCCTTGCTTGTCCATTTACAGTGTGCTTTATTGACCCTCTTTAGCAACTCCTAAGAATTGGCCGCAACAGAGACCACACTTACCGATCAGGTTGACCCCAGAGTTGCGTCAGTTTAACAGGGCTTCTAGTTAGTTTCTGGCAAACATAAGATGCTGAAGCAAAGGACCATCTTAATTGAAGTGTTTTTGATATGACAGATTTTACAATGATAAGTTTGGCTCAGATATAACCTATGCTTCAGAAATACAACAAGTGATGTAAAGAAAAGAGCCTGTGGTTAGAACTCAGCAAACGTTTTCTGCTCCCTGGACTCAATCTGTTCAACCTTAGGCCACGTAACCTTGCACTTAACCGTACAGGGTCAATGAGGCAGGTGGGCTGATGCTCTCAAAGGTGCCATTCAGCTCTAATATGAATCCCATGACTCTAAGAGTAGTTGGTAGTATAACTGGGAGGAGGAATAGAAGAAACATTGCCATTTCTTAGACTTTCAAGCTTTTAGACCTGACTTTCAGGCTTTTCTGAGGTCTGAGGTCAGCTGTGTCCAGTGTTTACATTATAACATATCTATTTTGGAAAAGAACTGGCATGGTTTGTAGACAGGGATGGAAAAGTACTTAGGCTATTCTTGCAACTAGAGGCCCATAATCAGGTTTTTATACTTTTCCTTAGAGGTATATATTGCAATGACTCACTGTAAGAAACAATATTATTGCTCATATTAAATATTCCTTAAGTAGCTTTTCCATATCTTTGAAAGAGTTGTTTCTTCTAAGAAAGCAGATTTTATTTTTGACATGGTGGTGCCCTTTTTTTAAAGCTCTTAATCTAGTTCTTTTCATGTCAGTGAAACCTTAGCATTTAAAAATGAATTGAAATATTGGTAACTAGTCCAATAGAGATTTATTTTTGACTACAGAAGCCAAAACTCCAAAGTTAAGTCTTTGATGCATATGTACGTTTTTAATTTCTTATTTTTTCAATTCCTGTAGACCAGTTCTCTTTGTAGTCAAATTCATTGTAATCCCATCACGAAAGTGTTGATCTTTTAGTAACCTTTATTGAAGCATTGTATTAATCCACATTCCCTCACGGTAACAGACGGTTTGTATCAAACATATCATGCAGCTTAGCTCAAGTCCCATATGGAACTAATAAGCCACGCAGTAAGTGGCCTTGTGTAGATGAATATAGTTTGGAAGAGTGTGTGTGTGTGTGTGTGTCTGTGTGTGCACGTGCGCATGCATGTGCATGTGTCTGTTGTCTAAACTGAATTTCTCCTGCCAAAACCTAAATGACAAAATGATTCCTGAACCCCTGGAGTCTTTCTTGGCCTGGAAAAATTGTGTGTTTAAAAAATAAAAACAAAATTGAGTACTTTGATATTAAATTAGCTCTCTTAGCTCAATAAGCAGATGCTCACTGAGTATAAGAGCTCAGCATTTATTTCTTAGAAGTACAATCACACTTTATTTTAAAATATGATCTACGGAGCTGCAAATGGTCTTACTCCTTCAGTGGAGTAGTACCATTCATCAAGCTGTAGGAACTAGTCAATTTCAACTACAAAGGCTCTAACATCATAGTTGATCTAATTTGGTGAAACTCACAGTGATTTGGATGAAACCAAATTGTATTTTTATACAAGAAGATGGTGTGGGAGAGGAAGATAAGGAAAGATACTTTAGTGGAATTGACATGGTTATAATTGTCTGCTGAGGTCTAAATGTATTCTGTGCTCTTGTTTTCTTTCCTTTAACTTGTTTCAGTAACTATAAAGCCAGATCTTCCTGGTTTGTATGGGGATTTTCTTTTGCTAATAGACAATAGCATTTGTTCATTTTTTCAGGGAAACCACTGAACGTTCTTCTTCCCACTTCCCATCTCATTTATCATTTATGTGTAGTTTTCACCTACTAGCCTACGATAGAGTTGCACAAAAGTTTAATTGCTCCTGTGGAGTTCTAAACCAATCAAAGTAAAGCCGAAATTCAAGCTAATTGAAACCAAAATTCCACTTAAAAACTGCTTAGACTCTTTGGGTGGTGGTTAAGTAGGAAGTTGTTACAAAAGGTGTTTATTTCAGAGACTAATTTGAGGCAGTTAGACAGACCCAAAGCAATATTTTATTTGCCTGGGTTTCTTGGCACCCCCCCCCCCCCAACCTTCCCCAATCAGAAGTGAGAGCAGAAGGAGCTCTTTAGGGAAGTGTGGTATTGATAGTACTTGGTGAGGGCAGGTTTTGAGGAATGTGAAATAAGATTTTTTTTAGAGAAAAGAGAACTTCAGTCTTTGAACCTAACCTTCAGAGCCGCCTCTGGAGTGTTGCTCATGTTCTACAGCCAAGGCACAGATTGGTTATGTGACTCGTTCAAGATTTCATATATTATGTGGTGAGAACAGACTGTGAGTCCAGGCCTGTCATTCCAGAGACAGAGCTGATTTACAGGGCCTACCCTGGTGGACACTAAATAAATACTTGTTGAATGAAAGAATAGAATATGTAGGAACTTAGTAAATGTAGTTCTTTCTCCCCTTTCCCTGTCCTTTGTCTTTTCCTCCTTGGCCTCACTTCTTTTTTTTTTTTTTTTTTTTTTTTTTCTGTTTCTGCTAATGCATCACCACAGTTAACTTGTTAAGGAATTACTTAATAAAAATTTAGATATATTTCTTTCCTAAAGTATGTACATTTTAATAGTGGGTCAGCTCTACCTGACATAGTATAGTATATAAGACTGAACCCCATCCTACCCCTTCTATTTTCATATACTTCCCCTGAGGTGTTCAGAAAGGTATCTTCTGTAGGCTCTTCCATCAAAACCTACCCCTCAAGTGAACACATAAAGGTTTGACACCCTTTTCGCCAAGTTTGACTTCAGATACCATCAGAAGTGGGCAAAGTCAGAAATGGGGCTGACTGGGCTGATGTTCTTTCCTCTCTCACACTGTGAATGTGTGCTGTGCAAACCATATTTTTATATCAGAATCCTTATATATGTGGTGCAAACCTGTAATGTTAGAGCATTGAAAGTGGACTCACAGAACTTTGAAAGGCTCATCGAGATGATGTAGCTCAGGAGCGTTTGTTTAACCTGCAAGATGGGAATGCCTGTCTGAGCTCTAATTCTATTCCACCACTTCCCTTAGTTAGAGGAGTTCCTTATTTGCTTTACGCTTTGGGCTTCTACATAATATTTCATTTGAACAAAGGATTCTAGAGCTACAGAAAAAAAAAAAAATTTTGAAAATTATTTGGCTAGCCAGAGCAGGGAGGCACTTGCTGATGATCATACAGTAGAGCTCAGTCACCCAGATCTTCTGACCACCCACATCATGTCTTTCCATTTCACTGTGCAATTATTTTAAAGATATTGACATGTATCGTGTTCATTACTGCCTCTTTAGAGTGCTTGCAGTCAGAAGCTTAGTAAATTAGTAAAAATTGCCATGTAAAAAAGTGAACAGTGTACTTAAGATTTTTTTTCCTTTGAGTTGAACTCCCCTCCCCCCCTTTTCTGACACTCATTTTAATTAGTTAAGTGATAAGCCATCTTTGGGCACCAGTTTTATGCCCAGCCTAGTAGTAGATGCTCTGATGATGATAATATATGGAGTATATATGTATTATAATGGTAATAAGTATAGTTTATTGAGCACTTATTATGTACCACATATTGTTTGGGGTGCTCTGTACACTTTATCTTATTTAAACTTCACAACAGCTCTGCAAGAGAGGTAACATTTCCCATTTTATAAGTAAAGAAGCTGAAACTCCTCAGAGAAGTGAATGACTTACCCAAAGTCAAACAACTAGTAACTGACAGCACTGTTATTCACATCCAGATCTTTTGCATCGAAGCTCATTGCAGTGCGTCATGATGCCTCTCATTCCCTCCCCACAGCATTGATCTCACTTACTAATTAACAAATATTTATCAAGTACCTACTCAGTTAGTTAAGGCTTTCCAAAGACAGCACATGCAAACTTGGTGCGGGAAGGCATTTGGGGAGTGGTGTAAAATGTTCCCTTATCCTGGAGGAGTCAGAGAAAGCTACCTACAGGAAATGGAACTTGTATCCACACCTTGAGAACAGATGGAATATTGCCAGATGGGGGCACCTGGATGGCTCAGTCAGTTAAGTATTCAGCTCAGATCTTCATCTCCGCATTCCTGAAATGGAGCCCCGTGTTGGGCTCTGTGCTGACAGTGCAGAGCCTGCTTGGGATTCTCCCTCTCCCTCTCTCTGCCCCTTCCCTTCTCTCTCTCTCTCTCTCTCTCTCTCTCTCTCTCTCCCAAAATACATAAAGATAAAGAAGAGAATATGGCCAGATGGAAGATGCCTAGAGAGAGACTTAGAGACAGGAAATAGAGCTCTATTGAGTACTCTGTAAAAGGCTGTCCGGAAGGTTGTTAGCCAGTATGAAAAAGCTGTTATGTATGTAGGGGACTGCATGATAAACAAATTGAATTTACTCATTTATGTCATACTCATTTATGTCAGCTCCCCAATGAAATGCTATTTATTAGTGGCACTAGATAAAATAATTTAAACTTGCAAACTCACGGGGTTGAAGAGAACAGAAGAGACGAGAGTGAGTGATAGTCAACAAAATTTTAGAAAAATGCAAACAAATAAATGAGTGATAAACTGAGTTGGCAGAATGGAGAAAAAGGAAGCCTAGAGCCTTCAAGTAACCATGTAATTCAAGCCATCGGCCTCCAGAAGGACTTGGGATTTGGAGGTATGAAGTACCTCATAGAGTGTAGAATAAGGAATAGGTCTAAAAAACAGGAGAATTGCTTGAAATTCTATAGAAAGAGAAATAAGATTGCCAGTTCACTTCATCCACACTTCATAGCCAAGCAATTACCCCTGCACACACCCCAGTGGGAGATTGGAGGTTTACTTTCTGAAAAAATTGAACCAGAGAAGCTCTGAGCTCCGAACTGCCCGGTACACAGGGTCAAGAAATAAGATGCCTTACCGAAAACAAGGGGATTCAGTTAAAGTCCAACATACCAACACTGAATTCCCCCAACCGCTTTTTCCTACTCTCAGAATGGGATCTAGATTATATTCCTAGGCAGAAGATTGGAGGATTCCCTCTGGAGAAATATAGTCCCAGCAATGAGAACTACTGGGATTGACGTGTGCCCCACAGAAAGGGCTAGGTTTCAATCCTCACTCGCTCTACAGTGAACCCCCCCCCCCCAGTCAGCAAGCACTGCATAGACTATCTGATGAGCTTTTACAGTCTCATTCATAATGCCGTGAATGTTTTTTCAAACCTAAAAGAAAAAGGAGGAAGAAGAAAGAAACCCAGAAGTAACAGAAAGTAGGGAAAGAGGAGATGACAAAATACTACTGCTGCTAATAACAATAAGAAGAAGAAGAAAAGAAGAAGAAGGAGGAGGAGGAGGAGAAGGAGAAGAAGAAAAGAAGAATTAGGGGATAACAGTTTTCATATTGAAAGGCCTCACAATGTGCCCAGCACAATGAATGAAAAACACCAAAACAGAGGCTTAGCACTGTGAACTTTTAAAATACTGGGGTTAAAGAATAAAATCCCAAAAACATCCAGAAAGAAGAATCAACTCACATACAAAGGATCAAGAATCAGAATGTTACCAGGTTTCTCAGTTCCCATATGCACAGTTAAATGGCAGTGAAACAGGGCACGCCTGGGTGGCTCAGTCGGTTGAGTGCCCAACTTCGACTCAGGTCATGATCTCGTGGTTTGTGAGTTCGAGCCCCACATCGGGCTCTGTGCTGACAGCTCAGAGCCTGGAGCCTGCTTTGGATTCTGTGTTTCCCTCTCTCTCTGCCCCTCCCCCACTCGTACTCTGTCTCTCTCTCAAAATAAATAAACATAATAATTAAAAAAAATTTTTTAAATAAAAAAAAATAAATGGCAGTGAAACATTATTTTAGAAATTTTGAAGGGAAATTATTTCAGCCTTGAATTCTATACCCAGACAAACTATCATTCAAGTGACACCTTTAAATATTCAAGGTGTCAAAAAAGATGCCTCCCATGCTCCCCTTTCCCAGAAAACTGTTATAGGATATGCACTACCATGATGAGGCAGTAAACCAAGAGAGAAGTCATGAGATCTAAAACAACAGCTTTGACACAGAAGAGATGATGGGGAAGGAAAGTTCTGAGAAGGGAGCAGTGGAGAAGGCCCTGAGAGCAGCAAGTTCAGAATGGAACAGAGAAGAGGGGTGCTTCCAAGGGGGAAATGGACCTGGTAGGTTATGTGGTATATTTAATCAGACTGAGAAGAATTTTAAGGTTTTGTTCTAGTTTAGAGGGGATCTAGTGATAAGTATATAAGTACTCAACAATTAACACTGTCTTCAAGATAGGTACCCAACAACTAGGAAAAATGGCAATTATCAGTTTAGGAAAAGCAAACCCAAAAAAGTACAAAAAAGGAATAGTATGTTCTTACATGGCTTAGCAGTGAAAAGTATTTCTGCATATATAATAAGGTAAGCACTAAATATTGATCTAACAAAAATTGTGATATTTAATATCTTAAGGGTGAAGAGAAGTATGTTTGGGAGGGTAGAGAGTTAAATCCTCACATTCTTTACGAGAAAGTCATAGGTGATGTATGGATCAGGGGATAAAATGTTTGTGTAAGGGAAGAGTAATATAAAAGCTAAATTTTCATTTTTCATAGTAGGAACACAGTAGATGATGTTTAAAACTGGGAAGAATAGGAAATAATAGGAAAATTAATATAATCACACTATTTAGAAATATGAAGGTGAAGAAGTTGTTACTGAAGAGCAAAGAATTTGCTTTTTCATTATAAGCCTTATGCACTTTAGACTTACTAAACAGTACATGTACTTTATTTTTAAATTTTAATATATATATATATGTATTATGTGTGAATTTTTTTGGTTTTATATGTTGAAAATTAAAAGGGTGACATGGTAGAAAGAATTTGGAGTTGTTATTAAGAAATCATAGCCAAGGGGCACCTGGGTGGCTCAATCAGTTAAGCATCTGACTTTGGCTCACGCGCGGTTCATGGGTTTGAGGCCCGTGTTGAGCTCTGTGCTGACAGCTCAGAGCCTGGAGCCTGCTTTGGATTCTGTGTCTCCCTCTCTCTCTGCCCCTCCCCTGCTTCCGCTCTCTCTCTCTCTCTCTCTCAAAAATAAATAAACCTTAAAAAATTTTGTTTGAAGAAATTCTAGCCAAAAAAAGAAAAGAAACTCTAGCCTTGTAAAATCAAAAACCAAGAAACAGCAAGTGTTGACAAGGATGTGGAGAAAAAGGAACCCGCATGCACTGGTGGAGGGAATTCAAACTGGTGCAGCCACTGTGGAAAACAGTATGGAGGTTTCTCAAAAAATTAAAAACAGAACTACCATATGATCCAGCTCCACTACTGGGTATTACCCAAAGAAAACAAAAATACTAATTCAAAAAGTTATATGCGTCCAATGTTTATTGCAGCATTATTTACAATAGCCAAGATAGGAAAGCAGTATACACATACACACAATGGAATGTAAGATGTGAGACACACACACACACACACACACACACACACACAGGAATAGTACTCAGCCATAAAAAGGAGAGATCTTGCCATATACAACAACATGGATGGACCTAAAGGAAATAAGTCAGTCAGAGAAAGACAAATACCATATGATTTCACTCATACTTGGAATTTTAGAAACAAATGAACAAAGCAAAAAGAGACAAAAACAGACTGAAATACAGAGAAACAGAGAACATTAACTGGTGGTTGCCAGAGGGAAGGTGGCTGGGGGATGGGTAAAAATAGGTGATGGGGATTAACAGTACACTTATTGTGGTGAGCACCCGAATAACGTATAGAATTGTTGAATCGGAAAAATGAATGTAGAATGCACAAATGTTGAATGTTGAATGTAATTAACATAACAAGTATGTTAATTATACTTGGATTTAAAAAATTAAAAAAAAAAAATTTAAATCCAGCCTTGGCTTGGTCCCTGATCAGCTGTGACCTTGGACAGGACACTTGCCTTACTGAGCCTTAGTTTCTTCACTTATGAAAGGAAGGAGGTTGGAAAAATGGTCTCCAGGGTCTCTTTAAGATATAATGTCCTAGGATTCTGTGGTTAAAAAATGATAATGCTATACAGCAAATGCAGGGTTAAGACCTGGGTAGAGGCTTAGAATTCCCACATTTTCCTTTTTTGGTTGAAATCAGACTTGAAGAAAAAGTTTTGTTGTGGTCTGTGAAAAGAATTCAACACCCACCTTCCATTGTGGAGCCTACAGCAGGCAATTGACTATGTACTGGCTCAGGGACACATAGCTTAGTGTTATTTCAGTATGGGTGTGTGTGTGTGTGTGTGGTTTTTTTTTTTTTTTTTTGATATTTAATATTTTTCAGTATGAATCACAGGTGAAATTTCCATGCCATGTGTAAACAATTTCACTTTTTTATTGAAACAATGAATTCAGGAATGTCACATTGGGATATCAGCCATTTTACTTTTATCAATGTATGGAAAAAATGCTTTTATACTAATATAAGAAATGATGTCATTTAATATGGAGTAGATCTTATAATTCAAGGTCAACAAATCTCAGGAGGTGATTTAGGTCACCAAGCTAGCTTTGGAAAAGGAAAAGAATATTTTCCCTTTGTCTTCTCAAGTATTTCAACCAATTTTCTTCTCAGACTTTGGGGTGGATGGTGGAATAGCATGGTTGTGAGAACGAGGCTCTAGCTAATAGTATTTCTGCTATGAAAACATGCGGTCCTGGAGAATTTATTTCCCCTTTCTGGGCTTCAGTTTCCCCATCTGCAAAAGAAAAGGATTGCCTTAAATAATATTCAAAATACCTTTGAGTTTTAACATTCTCTGTTTATACTTCCTTATTTTTTGTGTATATTCAGACCATTCGAGAGATCTGGTTAGGCTTGGGGGTTTTCCTTTAGCGGTTCAGGGTAGTGAGAGTAAACTCTGTTAGTGTCATTCACACTTAAGTAAAAAAATCAGTTAAGTAGTAGATACAAACAAAAGAAAGGTTTGATTTTGTTGTTGTTATTGGTAGCGGTTTTATTGTTTGTTTGTTTCTTTTTTTAAGATTTTTTTTTTATCTTTTAAGTAATCTCTCCATCCAATGTGGGGCTCGAACTCACAACCCCGAGATCGAGAGTCGCATGCTCTACTGACTGAGCCAGGCAGTAGCCCTAGTAGTGGTTTTATTTTTTAAGAGAGGAAAATATTTAGAAGTTTGGCTTAGCCACTTTTAAATTTAGGTGCTGGAAAAGTAAAACTTCAAGACCGATTATCTTTCATGTTAGTACACCAGTATACAGCTTACAAAGTACTTTCTTCATACATATCACATCATTTGAAAAATACATTTCCACAGGGCCTTGTACATTTGTTGTGTATTTTTTTTAACGTTTATTCATTTTTGAGACAGAGAGAGACAGAGCATGAATGGGGGAAGGTCAGAGAGAGAGGGAGACACAGAATCTGAAACAGGCTCCAGGCTCTGAGCTGTCAGCACAGAGCCCAACACGGGGCTCGAACTCACGGACTGCGAGATCATGACCTGAGCCGAAGTCGGACACCCAACCAACTGAGCCACCCAGGCGCCCCTATCGTGTATTGTTTTTAACATTTTTTTATTTTTGAGAAGAGAGAGAGCATGAGCAGGGGAGGAGAGAGAAAGAGGGAGACACAGAATCTGAAACAGGCTTCAGTCTCTGAGCTGTTATCACAGAGCCTGACACAGGGCTCGAACTCATGGACCTCGAGATCATGACCTGAGCCAAAGTCGGACGCTTAACCGACTCAGCCACCCAGGCGCCCCCATTTATTGTGTATTTAATGTTGTGTGTGTGTGTGTGTGTGTGTGAGAGAGAGAGAGAGAGAGAGAGAGAGCGCGCGCGCACGTGTATGAATATGCACATATATTTAGATCGCTGTTATGACCAGTTAAAGAAGCAAGAGGTAGTCAGAGACAGAGTTAGAGAAGGCAAGGAATAGACAGATGAAAACCATTAGCAAGTTACCCAAGGTACATAGAAGGACCTAATTTTAGAAAATCAACTCTAGCAGAAATAAGTAAAACTAAGACCAGATCCATCCACAGGCCATAGTTTCCTCATACCAGCTCTACAGCTGTAAGTCCTGGTTCTGGACAAGAGGAAAGTTAGGAATGAGAGAAAAACAGAGCACAGCTTCTATCAAAAGTGGCTTGCTATTTATTTGTTTAATAAGCGTTAACCGAACCCTAGCACTGTCAGACACTGTTGGAAATTAGAGATGAGCACGACATTGCCCTTGGCTATACAAAGGGGAAGGTCAGGGAAAGAAGGGCTGAATGTGCCCAGAGTATCTACTGCCAGCCTTCAGTATCGAAAACCAAATACTGGTTTTGCAGTATGTGTCCCTGGAGTTAATGTCAGCAAACCCTGTAGGGCTCTTTGAAATGTGCTAATTCCATACGTGGCCATTCCTTGTCTTCTCTAACTTTAGGAGGCAAGGAAGCAGGAGAGGAAGAGGCTACCTTTTAAATACCATCCTGGGGGCGCCTGGGTGGCTCAGTCGGTTGGGCGTCTGACTTCAGCTCAGGTCACGATCTCGCAGTTCGTGAGTTTGAGCCCCGCGTCGGGCTCTGGGCTGATGGCTCAGAACCTGGAGCCTGCTTCCGATGCTGTGACTTCCTCTCTCTCTGACCCTCCCCCGTTCATGCTCTGTCTCTCTGTCTCAAAAATAAATAAAACGTTAAAAAAATTTTTTTAAATAAATAAATAAATACCATCTTGAAAGTATGGTCAACAATATTGGAATCGTACATTTACATTTCCTCTCTGAGAGTTCAAAAGAAGAAAAAACTTAGTGAATGGATCATGTTTGGGAAGCATTGCCTAGTATCTGCCAGAATTTCTTTTAATTCTGTTTTTCCACCTTTGCAGCTAAGATATCAACATGGACTAGGGACTCCAGACTTGAGGCAAACCCTCCCTAACCTGAAAAACTTCATGGAGCATGGACTAATGGTCAGGTGGTGAGTACCTTTATCTCTGACACCCAGAACCTGGAACGTGGATAATAATCGGAGAAACTTTCCTGGCTTCCTCATCGCTCCACACGTGCTTTCTTTGCTAAGATACCTGAAGGAAAGGAAAGGCAGCCATTGTACGTGTGTGTGTCTACACCCCAATCTGGCTTAGTGGAGTGAGGCACCCTCTGGAAGGGCGCAGGTTCGAGGGGGTACTGTTTGAACACTGGGAGGTTGGCTGGGTGAGGAGTCCTTGAGCGTATTGCTGAGGCAGAGACTGGGGGACAGCCAGTGTGATCCACAAAAGGGAGACAAGGAGCCCCTGGGGCTTCTTCGAAGAGCCAGCGGAGGACATAACGACAGCATGAGCTTCAGGATCAGTGGCTATGAGAGTTAAGGGAAGAAAGCAGACAACAAATAGGTCAGCTTGATGGACCCAGTCTAAGACCAGGAGGCCCATGCCAAAATGTTTCTTATATTTGATGTCAGTGCCTGTCGGACCATAAGGGCAAGTTGCTGTTTAAAAATGTCTTGACGGGACAGACAGAACTCTTTTACAAAGAGAAGGGGAGAGGGAAATTCTGTTGCAAAGAAGACATTAGCTTGATTCACCTGACTTACATGGAGAGCTGTTGGCTCCAGCCATTTAGTCATTCTTGAAGTTTGAATTCTTGGATGATGGGCAGGAACTTACAAAATCACGTAAATGGAAATCAAGCCTTAAGAGCTACAGAGCTGGGAGCAGTATAGTTTCTTCTAAAGAGCACTGGCTTCTCTTCCCACTTCTTTCTCCAGCCTGCCGGGTGAACTTGAAGTTTAACCTCTCTGAAACTTAATTTCCTCATCTGTAATCCCTGCCCTGCTCATCTCACCAGTGTGTGGTGAGACAGAAAAACTATCTGTAGGGAGGAAGGTGTAAGATTGGTTTCATTTTCTTCTGTGCCAGAAGGATAGGCCTTGAGAGTAATGAGAAAGCGACGTCTTTAACTGACCTTTACTCTGACATCTTTTATTTTTGTCCTATGTGATCCTCAAAGTGCAAGTTCTGGATGTCTGATCTTAGATAGGACCCCTGTTAAGCAAATGAACAATTGTTTAAAGAATTCTACTTAGAATATCAAAATATTGTATAAAAGCTTGGTACTGATATGGACCCATGTGCCCTGAGGCATTAGGAATAGGAATTGAGTCTTAATGTAAATAACGAGAGCCAGCAGACATTTACTTAGTGTTGTCTCTGTGTAAAGTTCTGTGATAGGTGCTCTGGAGAGTTGACAGGAAGCGTAAGGTTCAAGCCCTACACTCAAAGAATCTGTGATCTAGTTGGAAACAAGATACGTAATTCATGAAAGGTTTCACAATGCAAATGATAAATAACCTAAGGTAATTTTTTAATTTTTTTTTTTATTTTTTAAGTTTATATATTTATTTTGAGAAAGGGGGGAGGGGCAGCGAGAGGGGGTTACAGAAAATCTCAAGCAGGCTCTGCACTGTCAGCACAGAGCCCGATCCAGGGCTCGAACTCACAAAACTGTGAGATCATGACCTGAACTGAAACCAAGAGCTGGATGCTTAACCAACTGAGCCTCCCAGGTGCCCCCCTAAAATAAGTTTTTTTTAAAAGAAGCAACCCACAATACTACCTGACTAATCACTAAATGAATCTTGCTCAGTACAGCCAGCAAATTGTCCCAGTATTATTTATTGAAGAGTCTGTCTTTTGTCCACTGTTTGTTAATGCCATTTCTTTCATGTGCCAGGTTTATTTATATACATGAATCTGTTTCCAGGCTCCCAATTCTGCTCCTTTGTTTTATTTGTCTATCTGTGGGCTAATACCACATTTTTAACTATGACAAGATGTAATGTCTTTAAGTCATGTTGAGGTTTGAGGATACCCAATAAAAAGCATCCTTCCTCCCCCTGATATGTGGAGCCACTTTAGAGGGGATATACAAAAGACAGAGTAATAGAAGTCAAAATGTCAGTTTCATTACTGAAAAAGCCTTTTGGAAAATGTGGATTCAGATCTAAAATAAAAAGGGTTTGCAAAAACATCACTCAATGTTTATTTTTGAGAGAGAGACAGAGAGACAGAGAGCACAAGCGGGGGAGGGGCAACACAGCACAAGCGGGGGAGAGAGAGGGAAACACAGAATCAGAAGCAGGCTCCAGGCTCCAAGCTGTCAGCACTGAGCCCGATGCGGGGCTCAAACCCACAAACTGTGAGATCATGACCTGAGCTGAAATCGGAAGCTTAACCAACTGAGCCACCCAGGCGCCCCCATCACTCAATTTAAAAAAAAAAAATTTTTTAACGTTTATTTATTTTTGAGACAGAGAGACAGAGCATGAATGGGGGAGGGTCAGAGAGAGTGGGAGACACAGAATCTGAAGCAGGCTCCAGGCTCTGAGCTGTCAGCACAGAGCCCAACGCAGGGCTTGAACTCACGGACCGCGAGGTCATGACCTGAGCCGAAGTCGGACGCTTAACCGACTGAGCCACCCAGGCGCCCCTCTCATCACTCAAAATAAAACTTCCCCTCACAGTTGCATCGTGAACTGGAGAACCCCAGGCTTTCCTCACAGAGGCAGGCCCTTGACCACTCTGCAGAGAGCAGTCACAGACTCCTATAGGAAACCAGATGGGGCTAAGCCAAGAGTACCCAAGTTTTACTTTTCCCTCTAAATTCACCCATCAGAAAAGGCCCTTCTCCTCGAAGAGAGAGAGAATGGAGAGAGGCCAGAAGTGCTACACCTAAATCATGTTCCTTCATAGCAAGGGAAAAGGAAGATACCCCCAACTTTCTTGATATCTGATAGGGTGAGGCTCCTACTTACAGTTCTTCAAAACTTTTGGTTTTTCTTAAGAATTGTATTTGCATGATTTGATACTATGATACCAAATCTTCCTTACTGTGAACTTGGTATCTCTTCATATGTTTTCTTTCCTTTTTTTTTTTGAAATGTTTCTTTATTATTTTTGAGAGAGAGAGAGAGTGCGCGCATGAGCAGGGGAAGGGCAGAGGATCTGAAGTCAGCTCCACGCTGACAGCAGAGAGCCCAGTGCGGGGCTCGAACCCACAAACGTCGAGACCATGAATGACCCAAGCCAAAGTTGGGTGCCCAGCTGACTGAGCCACCCAGGCGCCCCTTCCTGTTTTTTTTTTAATCTTTATTTTTGAGAGAGAGAGAGAGTGTGTGAGCAGGGGAGGAACAGAAAGAGAGGGAGACACAGAATCTAAAGCAGGCTCCAGGCTCTGAGCAGTCGGCACAGAACCCGATGTGGGGCTCAAACTCATGAACCACGAGATCATGACCTGAGCCGAAGTCAGACAGTTAACTGACTGAGCCACCCAGGAGCCCCCCGCCACCCTTTCTGTTTTTTAAAAATACCTCAATGAAGGTTTAAAATTTTCTTCGTAAGATCTTATACATCTTTTATTAGGTAGCTTACCACTTTGGTTGCAATTATAAATTTTTCATTATAGCATCTAACTTTTTTGTGGCTAATACACAGGAATACCACTGATTTTTATATTTTGAGAGTGTGTACAGCAACCTTGGTAACATTAATTCTAGTAGTTTGTCTTAGATTCTCTTAGATTTTCTATGTATACAATCAGTGTTTTAGTGAATGACGGCATTGTTTCTTCCTTCCAGTTTTTACTTATGTTGCTTTTTCTTGGCTTCCATTTTATTATGGAAGAGGAACAGTGACAGTGAATACTCTTGTCTTATTCCTGACTTTACAGAGAATGCTTCTAACTTTTCACCATTAAGTACTGTATTTATTGCACGTTTGGATAGATAGCCTTTATTTGCGAAAGGAAGTTTCTCTCTATTCCTAGCGCAACTAAGAGTTGTTTTTTTAATCACGAAGGTATGTGGTTTGGGGGTTTTGTTCTCATTTTTTTATTGTCTGACAATCCCCATCACCTGTTTCACCCATCCTCCTCTCACCTCCCTTCTGGTGACCATCAGTTTGTTCTCTTATGGTTGAGGGTGTTTCAAGGGCGCCTGGGTGGCTTAGTCAGTTAAGTGTCTGACTTTTGATTTCAGCTCAGGTCATGATCTTGCAGTTCACGAGACTGAGCTCGATTGAACTCCGCTTCAGGCTCTGTGCTGACAGCCCAGAGCCTGCTTGGGATTCTGTCTCTCCCTCTGTCTCTGCCCCTCCCTTGCTCACGTGCTCGCTCTCTCTCTCTCTCTCGAAATAGATAAACTTAAAAAAAAAGTGTTTCTTGGTTTGTCTCTCTTATTTTTCCTTCGTGCATTTGTTTTGTTTCTTAAATTCCACATGTGAGTGAAATCATATGGTATTTGTTTTCCTCTGACTTATTTCGCTTAGTGTAATATATTCTAGCTGCGTCTACCTCATTGCAAATGGCAAGATTTCGTTCTTTTTTATGGCCAAATAGTATTCTATTGTGTGTTTGTGTGTGTGTACTGAGTGTGTGTTTTTAATTTTATCAAATGCTTATTCTGAATCTATTGAGATAACACTATATTTGTTCTCCTTGTGTTAATTAGTGTTAATGCGTTTTCTAATGTTAAGCCATCTTTGCCTGCTGGGATGTACTCTATCTGGTCGTCATGTATTATTTTTTCCTATATTTGTTACACTCATTTTGCTAATTTTTAGAATGTCTACCTCTGTGAACTGAGGTGAGGCTAGCCTAGAATTTTTCTTTCTCACAGAATAATCCTTGTCTGATTGGGTAACAAGGTTTTAATAGCCTTATAAAATAAATGAAGGATCTTTCCCTTCTTTTGTATTCTCTGGAACAGTTTATATAAGGTAAAAAAATCATCTATACGGCGAAGGTCTGATAGAACTTAGCAAAAACCTTTGTTGAGAGAGGAGGGTGCAGATTTTTAACTACTGATTTAGTGATTATGGGTCCATATATGTTCTATGTTTCCAATTCCTCATGAACTCACTCTAGTCTGATCTCCAGGGCAGTCGGTAGACGGAAACTCCTTTTATCTAGGTAGATATCTGCCGAACTCTGTGTTACAGAAAGGTCACTTTTCTGTCCTTATGCTGTTCCGTGACTGGCATTTAGCCTTGCTTGAAGCTTTCTCTTTTCTTGGCTTCCTCGACGCTAACTACCCTCCCCTGGTTTTCCTCCCTTCAGCTGCTCTTTCTCTGATTGTCATGTTCCTCCTCCTCTACTTGATCGTTAAAAATGGAGCACTCCGTGGCCCCATCTTAGGTCTTCCTCTCTTTTTTTCTCTCTACTCTCTTCTCATGTGATCTCATCCATTCCCTCAGCTTTGAAAATCGTCTATGCACATATGACCCCCAGAGTTACATTTTCATCCAGACTCTCTCCTGACAACTGTGTGTAGCCAGAGATCGACTTGACACCCCCCCCCCCCCCCCCACCGCAACCCCCTGTAGAGCATCACAGGCGCCTCAGCCTGGACATACCTATAAGTGCCCTTCGTCTCTCTTCCTGTCAGCAAATGCTCACATCAGGGCATGATCCTTGATTCCCCTCGCACCAGATCTAGTCTGATTCATCAGCAGACCCTGTCATCTCTCCCTGCAAAGTGTATATCGAATCCGACCACTGCCCCCCGTGTCTACTACGACCACCCCAGTCCAGGGCACCACCTTCTCTTGCCCGACACTGCACCAGTCCAGTTTTTCTCCCTAACTTCACTCTTGTCCTGCCTCTCTTCATTCCCCACAGTAGCCAGAGTGGCCTTTTTACATTTCAGCTGTATCTTAATTCCTCCCTGCTCTCAGTGGCTAAAATAAAATTCAGGCTCTTTTCCGTGGTCTTCCTGCCCCCTGCCTCCCCACTGCCTCCTCTGACACCACTCTCCCCTCCTCTCACAGACGGTCGCTGTCTGGCCTGTCTTGTTACATGAACAAGTTCTTTTCTGACCCGCTGCTCCTCTTCCTTCTACCACCGTTCTCATCTACCCCCTCATGTGGAGGGGACAGTCTTAGAAAAGGCACAGTAGCTTTATCGGCAAAGGACAGACCACCTTGGCTGTCATACATGCTCACATTAGGAACAGAGAGCTTATATAATTTGGGAACCCTTTTCAAGAAAAAGAATACAAAACTACAAATACAAAATTAGAAAAAATGTAAATACTTGGGGCGCCTGGGTGTCTCAGTCGGTTGGGTGTCCGACTTTGGCTCAGGTCATGATCTCGCGGTCCGTGAGTTCGAGCTCCGCGTCGGGCTCTGTGCTGACAGCTCGGAGCCTGGAGCCTGCTTCGGATTCTGTGTCTCCCTCTCTCTCTGCCCCTCCTCTGCTCATGCTCTGTCTCTCTCTCTCTGTCTCAAAAATAAATAAAAACATTAGAAAAAGAAAAAGAAAAAATGTAAATACTTAAAATGAAAAACAAAATGGCAACAAATTACTGGAACTTGAGAGATTGGATTCCTTTCTTCTGAGATCTCGTTAGAGAGAGATGTTCATATAGAAATGCTTCCACATTGCAACCCGCCTGCCCTTCCCCTCCTAAAACACTGACATTTCCAGCGATTCTCACTTCTAAGGTACAGAGAAAATAAATGACTTTCCAAACGTGGTTGACCCATGAACTTATAGCAATAAAACTAGAATCTGGGTCTCCTGGCACTGATGTAGTGAACCCGTTGAGCCCTAAACTCACACATTTCTGCAGTGCCCCTCTGTGCCAACATTCACATTAACGCTGAATGAGTAGCAGGTACCCTTTTATGGTGCTGTCATGAAGAATGGGCTACAAGGTAGATCCGAAGTACCACCACATGAGCGCTACCGAATAATTCCAAGCAAAAACCACCACAGGAAGCCAGCCTGGAAGTTACAAATGCAAACAAAGCTGGAGCGAGCACTTTTAGCCTCTGAGGAAATCTGAGAATTTCTGAGAGCGACCGTGGACTGAGGACTTCCCTCCCAGGCCTGTGCTCCTTAGGGCAGAGGGTAAAAAAACTCACACTCCCGAGGGAGCCTCTTACATCTTTTGTAAAAGAAAACACTTCCATTTTCTGTGCGGTTGTTACCATTCACAGACTGGTCCCTGCGGAAGCAGATTTGCTGTGTGCGCTTTTGGTGTCGAGGATTCCAAACTGGCGGAGGAGGGTCGGTGAGGCCGCTGACTCCCTCCTCATGGTAGGCTTCAAAGCCGTGTGACGGCTTGTTTGTTTGTTTTTTAAAAAGACAACGTTATGAAAATTTCCTGGGTGACGTGATTTTTCTCTTCCGCGTTACAGGATTCTGATCTAATATCAAAAGCAGCTACCTGCTTCATCCTAAAACTGACGTGTTTTCCTCATGAGAGGGTTAGGTGGAGCACAGTCTGAGTGCATTATGCTAGGTCTTACCAAAAGGAGCCGCAATTTTCTCATCCTCAGATCACCAACCCCATTGTAACTGCCAAGCAACACAACTTTGAAAAGTAGACGTTCAAGTCACAGGTTGTGCTCTTGAGTATTTTGGTTAAAAGCCACCAGCATGCCATTTAAACATACCGTCTTACTTTTGCTACCGACTGCCAAGTCCAAGGTTCAAATTGACATGCACACGCTCAGCTGATGCGAGTGCTGAATTACGGTCGGGGAAGAATGTCGATGGAAGCTGCTACTTGACGCCTGCCAGTAAGACGATAAGTTGCAAACCGAGTTGGAGAGATTATGTGCTGTGGTTGTTGTGAACGGGCTGTGTGATGGGGCCCCGGCCTTCAGGTCCCGGGACAGACTATGTCTCTCCTCTGTTCTCTCACCCCTTCTCCCCTGACCTCCAGATAGACCACGCTCATTTCTGACCTCAGTTCTTTACTCAGACAAGTTCCCACTGCCTAGAAGAGCCTGCCCTTGCCTCCGCTCTGCCCAAATGTTGCTGTCTCACTTTAAGATCCAGCTCACATCCTGCGTCATTCATTCATTCACTCTACAGGCACAGTGGCAGATACCGAGATAAATATATATTCCCTCAAGAGCATAGGTTCACTTCTCCCACCAAGTCTTAGCCACTAGGCTCTTGAGCAGCTGGAGGGTGGGGACTGTGTCTCCCTCATCCTGATATCAGCCTGCTATCAGGGAAGCCTAAAATTATGTGAGTAAACGAACTAGCCATCGTCTTATTCTATTCATGGAATATACTCCTTGAACATTCGGAGGAAGTCATTGGCTTCCTTGTGGGGACTGTGGGTGAGACCTGAGACCTGAACAAGCCTTCACTAATGAGACAGCATTTAGGGGACCTGGAGCCCAAGAAGGATTTGGACGTGTGAAGGTTGGGGAATAGGATCGGGCAGGTCAAGGAAAGAGTTGCCCAGTTATACCGAGCCTGGAAAGACTATGGGTCGGAATACCGACCCCACCACTTACCGTCTTTGTAATTTCAAACAAGTTTAAGCCGTCAGCTTATATTTATCTGTAAGATGGAGTCAGTAGTGCCTGCCTGACAGAGTTGCTGCGAGGATTAAATATATAAAGTCTAGCATACTGCCTCGCACACAGCAGTGGTCACTAAGTGGTAGCGGTCATTATAAAAAAGTAGTGGATAATTGAGTCACAGTTTTTATCTACACCGTAAAACGTTAATCCATTCTTTGTTAGAGGTGTTTCGTTTTTCCTTTAAAATCTACAAATAGGTATAGAAAATGGTTCCCGGCTCACATTTTATAATAGCGGCTCATGCCAGCTTGTATGTTAATGCTGCAAAATAATCATCTTCCCCCGCTTGCTTTCCTTAAGTCCTTTATAAAAGTCCTTCTGAAGCCATCGAGATAAATACCCTACAAATCTGTCTGCCTACCTACTTTTTCTGGTACCTGCCTTCTTAGGTACCTCTCACATGGAGTTAGAAGTTACGAATAGTAAATCTCTTATTTGCATAATGTTCCATGTTTTTATTTAAGGTTGCTAGAACCCTGTGGGGGAGGCAGGCCAAAGCTGATGAGCACTATTTCACAGATCAGAAAACCGAACCTTAGAAACGTGGAGTGGTCTGCCAAGGTCACATGCTCCTAAGTGATGGGGGTAAGGCCAGAAACCCAGATATCTGACTCCAAGTCCCTTGTTCTTTTCACCACACCGTGCCGCCCCGTCTTCGTCAGTGGCCATTCTCCTTCTCTGCCCTTTCCCAGCTCTCCTATCTCTGCATCATTTAATTTCTAGCGCCTATTACCTTCCACAGGGAAATCCACCAAAGTCAAGTCCAGACATGCACACGCCACAATATGGAGGCAGTGGGTTCTGGTGAAAACATTCTTTGTAGCTTATCCTGCCCCATTTACTCAGAGAGGTAGGAAACTAAGAGTCATAAAACTTGGTGAAGAATGTGAGAACTTAAGACCAAAAGAAACAAAATGATTATATGTTTCAAATCTACTAATGAAGAAACAAGAAAACTGATGGAAGCACATGGGTTGGCCTAAACCATAACCTTTGCCCCCAGTGTTTGCCTTCCTCCAATTTCACGTTCTGTTTTCAGAATAAGACATGATAAAAGCAGGATTTCAAAGCCATCTGTCCTGCTTCATATGTGGAATTTTTTATCCTAAGTTTAATTTTTCTCCACTATAAAGCTTAAACCAGCAGCTTCATACAGGGCAGTGTGATACAGCGGAAGGAGCACTGGGGCTGGGAATCAAAATGTGGTCTCCAGCTTCAGCTCTATCACTTAATTTCCATAAGTTGTTTTTGAGTATCACTTTTTTAAATGGAGTTAATAGCACCAGGCTTATTTCCCAAACGTAGTTGTATGGAGCAAATGACATCATGTCTGAGCGATTTATAAACTCAAAAGAACTATGCAAAGTATTATTAAGTAGGATTTAGGCCTTTAACAATTCAGTAACTGTCTCCTCTGCATATAGCACTATTCAAGAGACCAAACAGATTCAAAAGTGTAAGACAGTTCCTGCCTTGCTTGGATGACAGTTGTTTAGTTTATAATCTAAATGAGTAGATAAGACAAACTAATATTTTGAAGGACATGACTCACAAAATTTTCCTATGCATTGTGCACTCTGGTGGTCACGTGGGACCTGGAGCCTGGCACCCAGCCTCAGTGGACAGGCTGTTAACCCATGGAGGTCAATCTTGGACTGAGTTGGTTGATGTTTTAGGACCAAGTGTACCTTTTTTATAGAGACCGCATCAAATTTCAGCGATGTATTGAAGATGGGACACTGAAGAGGAGTATCCTTAGCTGTTGCGCAGCTTCCTGGAATGTTTTTGCAGATTCCTTCTAGCACTTAATGAAGTGACTTAGGAAGGAACAAGGAGTGGCTTTATGCATGGTCATCTCACTTAAGCGGCATAAATCTCTAGATGGTGTTTCTGCTGACCTGTTTTCTTGCCTCGTCTTCCATTCCTTTTCATAAATAGAGAGAATCAAGCTGAACAGCTTTTTAAATAAATAAATAAATAGATGCATAGATAGATAGATCGATAGATAAATAACAGACGAGTGAATGAACGAACTTTGGCACATTTTCAGGAAATGCTTTTTAAAGTAAACTCAGGATAATGAAAATCAAGACCAAGTGAGCCAGTCTATTTTCTTTAAAAAGTTTTTTTTAATGTTTATTTTTTTTGAGAGAGAGAACAAGCGAGTGAGCCTGAGCCGGAGAGAGAGGGAGACACAGAATTTGAGGCAGGCTCCAGGTTCTGAGCTATCAGCACAGAGCCCGATGTGGGGCTCAATCCCACGAACTGTGAGATCGTGACCTGAGCCGAAGTTGGCCTCCCAACTAATGGAGCCACCCAGGCACCCCTTTTTTTTTTTAATTTTTTTAACGTTTATTTTTGAGAGAGAGAGAGATAGCAGTCTACTTTCTTTAAAATCCAAGGGTAACAACATAATAGTTTAGCTTTTAAGCCAAACTATCCACTTTGAAAATGGAGCAGTCCAACGTTAACATTTTTTTAAAAGCCGCACTCTTTAAAAATCAACGTGTCCTCTTTGCTTCCTTCCATCACGCTTATGCTGAATTCAGAACTAGTTTTTGGCAGGTGACTCCCAAGGGACTTAAAAAAACATGTTGTCTAGCTGATGTTAGTTTTTAAATTTAGATCAAATGACATTGTCTTTGAAGTCTCAAGAGTACCACTTAAGGTAGATGGGCCCACCTTTCAGAATATATCCTTAATATGAAAAGTGAAGTCTGGTCAAAAATAAATGAAAACGAAAGTTTTATTGGAGTTATTTACTCTAAGATAGCAATTGTAGAAGGAACCTTGACAAGTCGTCTCATTGCCTCTCGACAGGAACACACAAGGCATATGGGTATCTGTAGTATTTTAAAAGACCTTGGGGGACCAGGCTTCTTCCATAACTCATTCCAGAGTTTAAACACCCTCGCTTCAGGAAATTCTTCCCTATATTTAACTTACAGGCCCCCTCCTGCGGTTAACACCCATTTCCGCTTTTTTCTGTCTCCAGTCAGGATGGAGAACAGCTGGCCAACATCCTTTGTGTGCTAACCCTCCGTCAGAGACAGAAAGTCATTTGGGTATCCCTGGGCTTCTTTTCTCAGCCGCCAGCAAACAAGTCTTTGAACCAGATTGGAATCTTGTTTTTTATTTGTGTTGTTTATTTCTGTTAATTCCTCCCGAATAGAAAATAATACGTGCTCTCAATGAATCAAATTTGGAAGATATAAAAATATACAGAAGGGGGAAACAATAGCTCTACGATCTAGGGACAAAAACCATTGTTAAGTTTGTCGGTTTTCTATGTATTTCTTATATATTTGAGATCCTGTCATCTATATCAGCACTGTCCAGTAGAAATACAGGCTGAGAAGGGTGCCTGAGTGGCTCAGTCAGTTGAGCATCTGACTTCTGTTCAGGTCATGATTCACAGTTTATGGGTTTGAGCCCCACATTGGGCTTTGCGCTGACAGTATGGGGCCTGCTTTGGATTCTCTGTCTCCCTCTCTCTGCCGCTCCTGCGTGCGCACACGCTCTCTCTCTCTCTCTCTCTCAAAACTAAAGAAATACAGTCTGAGCCACATATGTAAATTTAAATTTTCTGGCAGCCTTTATTATAAAAAGGTAAAAAGAAATAGGTAAATTAAGTTTAATAATGTATTTAAAATTTGTTAATGTTTATTTATTTTTGAGAGACAGAGACAGAGCACGAGCAGGGGAGGGGCAGAGAGAGAGGGAGACACAGAATCCAAAGCAGGCTCGAGGCTCTGAGCTGTCAGCACAGAGCCCGACATGGGGCTCGAACTCACTGACCGCGAGATCGTGACCTGAGTTGAAGTCGGACGCCCAACCGACTGAGCCACCCAGGCGCCTCGATGATATATTTTATTTAATCCCAATAAAAACCAATTATAACTCGTCAACATGTAATCAGTATTTTTTAATTATTAATAAAATATTTGACGTTCCTTTTTCCATGCTAAGCCTTCTGAAACCAGCGTATGTTTTATACTTCGAGCACATCTCAAAGCCAGCTAGCCGCGTGGCAGGTACCCAGTAACCGTTAGCTAGCGTTGGGCAGTCTGTACAGTCGTATATATCTGCTTTTTTGTACATCGCATCTTAAGCCTTTTATCAATGCCATTTAAAACTTTTTAGCATCGGGGCGCCTGGGTGGCTCAGTCGGTTGAGCGTCCGACTTCAGCTCAGGTCACGATCTCACGGTCCGTGGGCTCGAGCCCCGCGCCGGGCTCTGGGCTGATGGCTCGGAGCCTGGAGCCTGCTTCCCATTCTGTGTCTCCCTCTCTCTCTGCCCCTCCCCTGTTCATGCTCTGTCTCTCTGTCTCAAAAATAAATAAAACGTTAAAAAAAAATTTTTTAATAAAAATTAAAAAAAATAATAATAAAACTTTTTAGCATCATTTTAATGGCTGCATAATGTCTTCTCATTTAGATTTACTGTAACTGTATCTTTAGATAGTTTGGTTTTTCACGTTATAAGTAATCCTGTAGTGTTCTTTTTTTTTTACCTGCTTTTTTACATGAACAGAATGTTTCTCAACACTTTGCCAAAAGAAAAGCCATAAGCTATTCCTTTTGAGTACAACTAATTAAATCCATTTATTCATAAAACAAACACATTCCCTTAATACCCATTTTTTACTACGTTAGACCGGAAAGTGAAGGAGTAGATTTCAAGAAATAGAAGACTAGGTCCCTCCTTTGCAGTGTTTACAAGACTTGGCTCCATAGTTGGACTGCAGACATACTGTATTTTATTCTGCTTTATCCTGCCCTTCATTTCTTACTCTTCCCCCCTATACACGCACACACAGACGGATTAACTCCCCCTTATGCTTCAAGGCACCAATCAAATATAGCCTCCTGTGATGAGTCCTCCAGATGATAACTTGCTCCCTCCTCCATTACAATGTATGAAGTGTATATTGTGCACAAAGCACCATGGTGTTAATTGGTTAACTCTCTCCATCTTCTCTCTTACATTGGGAACTCTTTATTGATAGAAACCTTATTTTATACACTTCTTTATTTCCAGAGCCTAGCAGACTGCCAGGCAGTGAATGTGGATGTCAATTATGTCTACTAAAATATGTGTAGCAATACAAGTGATCATATTAAACATCAGTTGGATAGTAAAATTCAAGTACTGAGGCTGTTCAAAGAGATCACACTAAACTGACATGGTTAAAGAAGGCTTATTGAAGGAGATAGGAGTTAAATTGGACTTTGGAAGATGGGTATATTTAAATGAATGGAGGGAAAGAATTAGCAGAAAAGCCACCTATCTATCCCGTACTAAGAAGTCAGTGTTTTTTGGGAGGGACCCATCGGCATGTGCCAAGTATCAGCAGACAAACATCCTTCTAGATCTAAAGCACTGGGTTAGGTTTCAAGAAGACTGTAGAGCTATGGTCTTTGCCCACCAAAAGTTTGACAAGAGTTTGCAGCATTAAAAATGACCTCCGACTACTTCATTATGACCTTCGAATTTAAACTCAATTTAGATGCAATTCCCTGTGTTTTAAGTTTGGAGTTTAACATTAAAGATCATTTTATATGATGCTTTGTCAACAATTCTGTTAGTGGCTGGCGATATATAGTAAGCAGTGTCATTATAGCTAATGTCAAACGACTGTTACTGCAAACCAGGCAGCCTTCCAAAGCATTTTGAATATATTACTTAGTTAACTCATTTAACTCTCACAATGGCCCCATGAATTAGGACCCACTGTCCTCCCTCGTCTTACAAATGAGGAAACTGAGGCACAGAGAGGTTAAAATAACAATGACACAGCCATCAAGTGGAGGACCTAAAACTTGGCCCCAAGCAGAATAGCTTTGCGGCCCCACTTTATTACTCAGTACAGCCTCTCTTATAACTATGTTAAGAATAAAAATGTTTTATACACGGGATTATTTAGCATCTTGTGATTCCAGAAAAGGAATGCTGTTATTATAACCCTCTCCTGGTTTTCTTTTTTCCCTTCTGACTGCTCCTTCTTGTCACATTTGCAGGCTCCCTCTTCCTCTACCTCGTCATAAAAACTGGAGCCCCTCAAGGTTCGGTCCTAAGCCCTCTTTTCTCTCATTTCATTCTCGAATCCAAGGCGATCTTGTCCACAACCATCTTTTTAATATCACCCACTCTAAAATGAAGCACAAGTGTAAATCTTCAGCCCGGATCTCTTTTCGGATATTAGACCTCTATTCAGATTGCCCCCTGGATGTTTTCACAGCACATTCTGTGTGCCTGTGTTTTTTCCTTCCTGCCTTCCAACCCAACCACCATAAGCCTCGTGGTCTCCCAGTGCTGTTTTCAGCAAATGGAATCTCTAGAAAACCATGCATAATCCTTGGTTCCTCCCTTTCTCTCATCCCCATATCTAATCTTAGCAGCCCCTGCTGATCTCCCCTAATATGTCTACTTGTCTATGTCCTCGTATTTCCATTCTGGTCCGAGCCTCCATCATCTCTCACCTGTACTGCTGCAGAGCCTGTGGTCCCCTAGCATCGACTCGGGGCCCCCTCCAGTCTACTCTCGAACTTCAGCCAGAGTGCACTTTCCAAAATACAAGTCAATCAATCGATTAATAAATCTCTCTTTCTCTTCACCACCTTCCCCACACCACACCCCCCCACCACAAATATCCCTAGCCTAAAACACTTTCACGACTTAAAGAGAAAATTCTAGACATGGCCTATGGGTTTCTGCATGGTCTAGACTTTGTTTTCCTCTCCAGCTTTATATTCTACCATTCTGCTCTTCACTTCACGACCTTTTGAGTCCTCCTTGTTCTCTCTCCTTTTGCCTGGAAGATGCTGTCACCTCTGACCCATTCTTCACCTGGTGAACAATTTTACTAACCCTTCAGTTCTTGGCCTTTTCTGGGTCGGTTCTGTTACCAGCTCTCTTAGCCCATGTCCTCTCCTGCACGGCATGTGTCAGAGGTTATCATTTTACGTTTTTGTCATTATTCTGTGGCAGTCTCTGTCCTCTCCCATAGTGGTGTAACCTCCACAAAAACAGGAACTGCGGCCTTATTTTCCACCATTATTATATCCCCAGTGTTTCGTGCATAATAGACACTCAATATATATTTGAATTAGGGAGTAAATCACTTCATTTGTTACATGCATACAGTTTCATACTGTACCTCTTTTAGTAGCACAGAGGACTACAAAAGATAAGGCTTCCAAGATGCTATTCCTGGAGCCCCACAGTCTCACACTGTGTGATGACCCTGTGACGGCTAAGTGTAATTCAAGCACTTCAGATGAAGGCCTCCAGCATCTTGGGAAATGGTGGCAGAGCTACTCGTTTGTCTTTTAAAACAGCAAACAACTAAATCCCCATGGTTCAGCTCATGTCAGAACTTATTAGAATGTGGTGGTTCCGCTTTCGCAGTATCTCGCAAAGACTTAAATTCACAGATTCTGCCATTGGCCTCTGGAGTCTAAAACCGCCTTTAGCTCGCTTTGCAGGTCTACCTTTGAAATTCGGAAAGCATCCTCCGACCAAAGTTTTCGTTTGTCGAGTTCTCTCTGAGGTTGGGCTCTGTGACACTGCTGTTCCTCTGGTGTCCCTGGCAGAGGTACAGCTACTTTTCTTCCTTTTTTTTCTTTCCCCCTAATTTTCAGCATGAACACTTGATAAGCTCCCATGTCTCAACTGTTGGCCAGACACTCCAAGGGGTCCCCTGGTGTCATCCCTGCCATCTCTGTTTCTACGGTCCTTATAATGTTTGTTGCCTGACTGTAATTTTAATACATTAATTTGTATGACGATTTCTCACAATGAGAGCTGATGGGTGAAGTGGTTGACTTGACTCCTCCTGGGACCCCTCTCTGTCTCCCTGAAGGATCACCCTCTATTCCCTGAGCCCAGGGAGCTCAGGCTTGGGACTGAACTGGCCTCCAGATGGGCTCCTGCCTGTGGGCACCCTCTGAGCCTCTGTCCGCTGTCCTGTGCTGAGGCCTCCCTTTCCCAAGCTAGGCCCCGTTGTCCTGATGGCCAGGCCCTCAGTCAGATCACATAGCCCCGGGAAATGGACTTCTTCAGCTCGCTCGTTTTACCCTTTGCCTGTGGAACTTTCTCTTTCACAAATAATTCATCTTTCCATCAGCCCTTAGTTTAAATAAAATCTAAAGGCTTCCTTGTTCGGTTATACCTTTTTAAACTTTGTGTTTTTATTTAGTCAGATTTTGGCAGGGAACCTTCCAAGCTGAGCCCAGGGGAAAGGTGACCATTGGCACAGGTTTCAGCCTCTGCTTTTGGCCCAAGATTGTTTCTATTTTTATTTTGTTTCTTGTTTCTCTTAACATCCAGGGCAAAGATTAACCACTTTTACTTATCTGGTAATGGTGAGAGGCCTTTAGACTGCTTGCCTGTGGTCAGGGGACTCCGTGCTTAGAAATGTTGACCCCCAGCCACCCCCCAGGAGGTTAAGAGCTAACTGTTACATTTGGCTTTTGCAAAACGAGGTTCTTTGCTTCCACTCGATCTGAGAGAGAGCAAGGAGAAGGACGGATCCCAACTTCTGCGGGGTTTTGAAAAAGGATAGTAGTCTAATTTATGGAGGTTGTTTTTTAAAAAAAACTAACTCTATGTCATAATTCTGTAGCTGCCAAAAGACGTAATTCTACCTCAGCTTCGCCTTGGCAACCTTCTTTTGGCACTCTGCAGCCCTGTCGTTGCTCTGCATTATTTAAGCAGTAATCTTTAAGAAGGTGAGAAACTATTATTGCTTTTTAGCACAGTTGACATGCTATTGGCACAGAGCAGTACCAAAGCTTCAAACATTTCTAATGGCCGTAAACCAACTTAAACACCTCCGTGCAGAGGCCTCACTGCCGTGAGGTCATAGCTTGCTGCAAGGGGAGAAAGAAGATCGAATGTTGTTTAAAAGTGGGTCTTTTTTTTTTTTTTTTTCTTTTTTTCTTTTTAAGTATTCTTATTCCACCGCGTTGTAGCTGTAGACTTTGGCCAGGATCCAGACAATCAAGATTTAGCATTTTGACCAGCTGTGATCTAGTAATGTTCCTCAGAGGAAACATTCTGTAGGAGGGAAAGACACATATTTGAGACGGTGAAGTGTGCTCTCTCCCAGTACCTTTATGGGATGGGACCTGGTTGTAGACAGATAAAACAAGGACAAGTGAATCTGGAGGAGAACAGGGAAAAAAAAATCACTTCCAATAGCTAAAACTTCACCTCACCTTCGAGAACTCTCTCGATGTGGTAAATCTTTCCATTTTTCCCTTATTTCATTTTCCCCTAAGTCCCCACCTTTATATCATTTTGTGACAGGATGTACTTGTGTTTTCATAATTGATGCTTAGATCCGTCAGCATTCTTATAACAGAATAACAATTCCAAGGAAATCAGAAAAGCCACACAAACTTAATATAGGCAAGAGAAGAAGAGAAAGAAAACATACCAAGCCATGCGGCCTAAAAATTATTCTTCTGAGTCTCACTCCTCCCTCAAACAGAAGTACGATCGATCACATGTAGGCATTGTGGTGGCAAGTCCTGGGGACTGGGAGAGAGAAGGAAGCTAACGCTTACTTCGTCAGGTTGTGTTTGTTCAATCACGGTTAGTTGCTTTGTGACTTGGGCAAGTTACCTAACCGTTATGCCTGAGTCTCTTCATCTGTGAAAGGTGGATTATGTTTGTAATACTTCATAGAGATGAGGATTAAATGAGACCATGTAGAAAGCTACTAACACAGTACTTACTTCATCAATGTTACCTGCTGTTGCTTTATTATTAATAACAGTCTGTGGAGTACCTCCTCATTGTACTAAGAGTGTTAGTCCTCACCGTAAAAACTGTGAGGTGGATATTCACGTTGTACAGAAAAGGAGACATTGGTTCAGAGCCGTGAAATGCTTCACCAGTCTGCCATATCTCATAATGGCGGAGCTCCGTGTGGAGGGATATATACGGGAGATACGTAAGCGGAAACATATTTTGGGCCAGTGCTCTCTTACCCTGTTTTCTTTCTCCCAGTCCTTGTTCTTTTTAAAGGAGGCTATTGCCTTAGGCAGTACAACCAGCAGAAAGAGGAGGAGGAGGGGAAATTGTGGAGGCAAGAATAGCGGAGTGGAACGAACTGGGTTCTGCTGTCTCCCAGATTGGCCTCATGGCAAAGTATTTGTATAATGGTTCTAAAAGGCTGAACGGGGTCCTCCTCATTTAGGTTGGGACAACAGAAATTCTCCTTCTTACAAAAATGCTTTCTCCCTGAAGCTAAATTCGTACAGAAAAATGATACATCAGAGGTCTCGGGACAACTGGAATGTACCTCAAAGGATTCTGGGAAGTTCTTTTAGTCCCTAAGCATTTAGCAGATCATGTAAATAGAGGCAGTTGAGCATTTCTACTTTATTCAAAGCCTCCCCCACCCCCGTCTACAAAAAAAAAAAAGAAAAGAAAAGAAAAGAAAAAAAGCTGCAGTGATGTTTCACTTCTGATTGATTTAGTATTTTTCTTTCAATACTCTTTTACATTTGCCTTAGTTCTTTTTCTCCTTCTTGCAGCTAGCTCCCTGATGTGCAGAAGTGGAGAGGGGGCGGATGGGAAGAGTTCCGTGTGTCCCTGTTCTAAACAATTCTATGTAGGAAGAAACAGTAGGAGGAAGGAGACCTAGATTCTGGCCTTGCCTCTACTCCCAATTACCTGTGTTCCACGGTCTGAGACATTAATGCCCTTGAGTCTCAGTTACCCCTCTGTAAAAGGAGGGCAATTCTTTGGGAATCCAAAGCCCATGGAAGCTGGTAATAATGGCAGCAATCACAATTACAGCTACTACTGACATTAGTATGTACGTCGGGCATTCTTCTATTTCAGGTGCATTATTTTATTTAATCCTTACTGTAGTCCAGTGATCTGTTTATGAAGGAGGAAGCTAAAGCACAGAGAAGATAAGGGACTGCCTACAGTCATATAACAAGCAAGTGGTGAGTTCGACCTTAAGTTATAGCTCCAAACAGACGGTCATGACTGCAGAGCTTGGAGGAGGGTCTAGGTTTTGAGCACCCTTCCTCATTACCACCACTATCTCCAGATATAGCTGAAGAGATAAAAAAATAACCAACTGCAATAAATAAGGACTCACAGAATGAGAAAGAAATTAATCACCTTAATTTAGGGAGATCAGAGAAGACTTTGATCCAGAAAAGCCAAATTTAAACCAGACTATCCTCCTTGACCTCTAAACTCCAAACCACTTGACTTCTCCCTCATCAGGCTATTGTTTGTGACTCTAGGGTATCCTTTTGTACTCGTGGCAAAAGGTTGATTATGAAGTAATCTAACAGTCCCGATGTGGTTCAGTTACTCAACAACCTATCCCATGTTTCCCTAAACCGTGGCCTGGTAAATTGGCCATTACAATATCTGTGGGTTGTTGTTTTTTAATAAATTCCTTCTAATTGCAGCATTAAACCCCAGATGTCATGTTTCCAGGTTTCCAGTTTGGACTTAAGCCAAGCTGGAAAAGACATCCATCCACTCGAGGCAAACAGCCAAGGAGAATGTGTGCGGTGAAGTAGGGGACTTGGTCCAGTTACCAAACCTCGGGCTCCGGGCCCCAGATCTAGCGCCATAGAACACAGAGGGAGCCTTGGCCGGAGTGGAGGACGGAGCAAAACTACCATGTTTCCTGCTGCATCCACCCCTCCCCCAAATATCCAGGTTTACTCTGGTTGTTTCTAAGAGGAAAAATTCCCAGTAAGTTATTCATCACAATTCAAATAATGCACTAATTTCATTTGATAAGTAAATTGTCAACAGCCTTTAAAAATTGGTCATGTAATTAGGAAGTCTACGCATTCTGACCTCTCCTACCATCTCGATGAAATAGTCGTAAACCCCGCTATAATCAGACAAAAAGAATCTTGAAACCTCCCAGGCATTCTTTTTTGATCTATCATTTGCCTCTTTAATTGCTACCTTTCTGTTGTGTAGGGAATAATAGAAGTAAAATGTCCTTTTTTTTAATTGTAAGAATTTAGCTTGTACTAAAATGTGCAATGAAGGTTCCTTTTGGAAACTTTCTATCAAATGCAAAAATCTAAACTGTTTTATTAAAAATCTATGCATTGTGTTTTTATACAGAGATGCTCACAGCAATTTGTTTTTTAATAGTAACATTTTAGAAATATCCTAACTCTACACAAATAAGAGAATAATATTCCATTCAGTGGAGCAGCCATTTAGAGCTATTTACCAAAAGATTTTAATAAATTCCAGTGGTGGGATACAGAATTATATATATACAACAAACATAACTTCAGGGTTTTTTTCTCTTTTTTAATTAAACACATATATGTAAAATCAAAGCCTAAAAACAAAATACTCAAAATTATTCGATAGGCAATAGGCTTATGAGTGATTTTTATTTTTTATGTAGTTTATATTGTTTGTGTTTTCCAGGGAGTATAAATTATTATAATAATTAAAAATGCATGTGTGTTTGCGGGGTGCCTGGGTGGCGCAGTCGGTTAGGCGTCCGACTTCAGCCAGGTCACGATCTCGTGGTCCGTGAGTTCGAGCCCCGCATCAGGCTCTGGGCTGATGGCTCAGAGCCTGGAGCCTGTTTCCAATTCTGTGTCTCCCTCTCTCTCTGCCCCTCCCCCGTTCATGCTCTGTCTCTCTCTGTCCCAAAAATGAATAAACGTTGAAAAAAAAATTAAAAAAAAAAAAATGCATGTGTGTTTGTATATATTTTAATGTAATCATTCAGCACTTCAGCTATTTAGAACTCAGGTATCTGAAAAATCTGGAACACTGCTGAGATCCTGGAAGTAATAAAAAAAATGAACTCTAAGCAGCCAAAACTAATGTTACAAAACTCATAAAGCCAAGTGTGTTATGCCCCGGCCATGTGCTGGCCCCTCACTCAAGCCGATGTACTCTTTTGCGCACAGTTCTCAGGCCATCCACTACACGAGGGCACAGTGAGCTGGCAGACATTAACAAAAGACAAGGGCCTGCAGACAAGTGCATCGGCGCACGTGCGCCACCAGCCTGGCGGTGAGAGAGGACCCAGGGAAGCGTGGGTACAGGTGGGAGAGCCCAGAGACCCGGACTTGTGCCCCTGAGTGTCCTGTCATCTCTTCCCCATGTCACAGTTCAGTAGCACATGTTCATAGTGATGGCCCAGTGTTATTAAGAAAATCCTCTTTTCTTCAGCTTACTCTTTTTAAGATTGTAAGAGAGACTTTGGGGCACCTGGGTGGCTCAGTTGATTGAGCATCTGACTCTTGATTTTGGCTCAGGTCATGATCCCAGTGTCGTGGGATTGAGCCACATGTCAGGCTCTGTGCTGAGCATGGAACCTGCTTGGGATTCTCTCTCTCTCTCTCTCTCTCTCTCTCTGTCTCCCTGTCTCTCTCTCTCTCTCTCTCTCCCTCTCTCTCTCTCTCAAATTAAATATATATATATATATATATAAAATAAGAAAGACTTTAATGAAAATGCTTGAAAAGTCTTATTGCACATGACTAAAATGGGGAGAAAGGCAACATGTGGTGATTAAAGGGCAAATTTTAGATACGTAGACTTCTTTGTCTACCTGTAATAACTCATCTTTTTTACCATTATTCAGGGGGGATATTTTACCATTACTTGGACTTTCCAAATTGTATCTGACGTTATCATTCCCTGGGTTCTCATAAAAATCTAAAGGAACTGGAGAATGCTGCGAAAATCAGGATGTCAGGGGGCACCTGGGTGGCTCAGTCGGTTGAGCATCCGACTCTTGATTTCGGATCATGATTCATGAGATCAGGCCCTGAGTCAGGCTCTGTGCTGACAGTGTGGAGCCTGCTTGAGATGCTTTCTCTCCCTCTCTTTCCACCCCTCCCCCACTTGTGCGCATGCATGTGTTCTCTCTCGCGCGCAAAGTAAACATTTTTTTAAAAAATTGGGATGTCAGAAAATGCCAAAGTCTCTACCTCGTACAGACTTAGAATCCATCCATTAAAATAGGAGTAGCACCCCAGAGCTTAGATACAGGCTGAGCGGGTTCGATGAGAAGGCCTGTGTAATGGCATTTAGCTTGAGGTGTGGCATTCCATTGGCACTTAGCAAGTGTCAGTTGAATTTGAATATGACTTTCCCACTTGGGACGCAACAGACAGCGTGGGCTCTGGAGTCCGACCAAATTTGGCTCAGATGTGGGCTCTGCAGCCTTGAACAAAACCACCCACCTGCCTACCTTTTCCACAAGGTAGATGTGAAGGTTCAACTTTATTGATCTACAAGAAAATGGTAGCTGCCTTCCCATTATAGTTGAGAGGAGGGATGTGACACTTTATTACTCTTCTGTTGTACACAGCTGTGGAGAGCTTTCAAGGGGTCTCGGAATCAACGAAGGCTACAAAATCCCCTGTTCTCTTGTGTCGTAAGCACCGCTTGCGCCCAGGTCTGTTCCTCATGCCCTGCTTTTTGTCAGCCCACCTGCAGCCCAGCAGAGAAGCAGAGCAGAGAGCCCACGGGGTGGGGCCGGGTGGCGGTGGCAATGAGGGTATCATGTCGTTCACCCTTCGTGGCAGTGAGTGCTTAGGCACCTGGCCTCTGGCTGTGTGCCAGCGACGTCACCTTCAGCATTCCAGGCTGGTTCACTTGGTGCTTCTCACCCTCCTGGGCTGGGGTGGCAGCTGAAAGCTTGGCCCGTCTGCTCCAGAAAAAAAAAGGGTCTCTGGGTGGTGCTGATGCTTTGTTTTGGTTTGATTACCTGGGCCCCCTGCAAAATCATTCAGAGAGGGACACTGTCAGCAAGTGGTATAGTAAAAACAACAAGATTGGCAAAAATGTGTGGCTTACCCAATCGCTGTGAGTTTTGACAACATATTAACTGAAAACCTAGATTAAGGCCAGTAGATTTGGCTCTGTTTTGTTTTGTTTTTCTTGAGGACTAAAAACAGTAATTTACTGGGCTGCTTGTGCTGTTTTATATGCACCCCAGTGACCACCCCTAATTATGAAATCTCTCCAGGCACCCACGCTCATAGCCAAGCAATGGAGTCTGGTAGGCCCATGGATTAGAAGTCTGGTGGTTGCCTTTTTGCAAGAAGAAGAACCCTTGCTTAGGTGTCAGAGACCACAGGCATAATCTAGCATCAGAAAAAACCTGAGAGAAAAGGGAGCAGGGAGCTGGCATAAGGGCTCGTGGCTGTGGACACGGGTGGAAGGAACCCTAGACCCTTCCTTCTTTTTCAGGGCACTTACCACAACTGTAATTTGAAAATATATCATTTCAATAATTATGGGGGCCTTTCTTCTGCAAGATTGGAAGCTCCTCAGAGGCAGGGCCTGTCCCGTCTTGTATCTGTTTCCCCTCCCCGAGGCTGGCACATGTAATAGCTGTCTGTTGGGTGAGTATAGTTTCAAGTCTCGTCTCTTTTCCAGCTGAGTAGCTGTTTGGTAAGTCACCTCTGTGCGTGTGTCCTCATCGGAAGAATACAAGTCAAAGGGATCTTGTGTTTGCACCTCCGTCTCTGGATCAGTCTTTTCCTATCAGTGAATTGAGCTATCTTCATCCAAGTGTAGTATCTAGAACTGTGATCAGTGCCACAGGCGTGGCTTAAGTAGCCCAGCATTGAACACGACCGTCATTTCCAGGGTCTGGATACTCGATTTCTATGAACTCATTATTATTTATCGTTTCAGACTTAAGAGCAATAGCGTATACCCTGCTTTCTTGACAGGGTTTTTGTGAGAACCTAGTGAAACGGCATATGTGAAATGTCTTCAGGAACTAAAATGCTAAACAGTGTTATTGCTGGCCCAAAAGTATCTTCCTGAGAAGGGACTCAACTTCAAAAGAAGGCACTGAAGACCGAGTGTTGTAAAATGTGTGCGTGACTGACCTGATAGAAGAGAAGCCATTTTCCAAGTTAATTTTTCATTACGAAAAATATAGATAGATATACATATTGGATAGGTAGTAGTCCAGATACAGATACAGATGTCTCCTTGGTTCCCTCTCTGCCAGTTCTCTAATGCAGGGCGATTAGCATTTGGGTATCAGAAAATCTATTGGTCATCAGGTCGTGAGGCGTGGGTTGTAGTCTAGCCTGCCACTGCCTCCCTGAGGTTATCAAGGACAAGTCATTTAACTCCTCTGCCAAATAAGGATGCCTGCTTCATGACGATAAGTTAAGCATTGAATAGTTAATACAAGAATGTAAATACCGATAGGACCAGTAAGGTTGATTACATCCCTCAGATGCCTTTTTTTCCAATCCCACCTCTCCAGGTACTTCACCTCTTCCCCAAAGACATGATTTCTCTCCTCTTGCACCCTGAGCACCATCCTCTGGATGAATCGTAGGGTGTCTTGTATCCTTCTTGAAGGAAGCTCCCAAACTTGAATTCAGACTGCTTCATATTTTTTCTTGCATCCGGACCCTACAATTAATACTAGACTTGATTATTATCAATTTTTATTATCTCAAACCTAAATATGTTGTTTCCTGTCTCTGGATCCGGAAGTCTTAGGCCGAGTTCGAAAGCTGAAAATAACTTCTCGTTTTTGTTTGTCTTCTAGCGATAGACACCACACCTCCAGCGCAATCCCTGTTCCAAAGAGACAAAGCTCCATATTTGGAGGTGCAAATGTAGGCTTCTCTGGGGGGATCCCTTCCCCAGACAAAGGACACCGAAAACGGGCCAGCTCAGAGAATGAGAGACTCCAGTACAAAACCCCTCCTCCCAGTTACAACTCCGCGCTAGCCCAGCCTGTTACCGCCATCCCTTCCGTAGGAGAATCCGAGAGAAAGACGACATCTCTGTCCTCCTCCTTGGATACCTCCTTGGACTTCTCCAAAGAAAGCAAGAAAAAAGGAGCTGACTTGGGTGACAGATTAAGCGGAGGTCACGTGAGTGTGAACACTAGCCAAGAACAAGAAGGAGCCCTCTCTGGACTCCCAGCCGCCGTCAACGGCGCTCTCCTGCCCGGCGAGCAGGCTGGCTCCTCCGGCGTCCGGCTCCCGGGGGCATTCCTCCCGGTCCCAGAGGCCGAGCTCTGCTGTACTGTGGAGCAAGCAGAAGAGATCATCGGGATGGAAGCCACGGGTCTCACCTCGGGCGATCAGCTAGAAGCCTTTAACTGCATCCCGGTGGATAGCGCCGTGGCAGTGGAGTGTGACGAACAAGTCCTGGGAGAATTTGAAGAGTTCTCCCGAAGGATCTATGCACTGAACGAAAACGTGTCCAGCTTCCGCCGGCCACGCAGGAGCTCCGATAAGTGAAGTGAGCAGCCAGCCGGTAGGACCAGGACAGAGTCGCTGCCTGAAATGAGGATAAAGCTGCACTGGTTACCCCTTGTAATAATTATGACACGAAATGAATATTAATGGAGGATATTCCTCGGAAAAACAGACTTTGTAAATCACGGAGGGGCTCAGGATCGTTGTGTATCGGTGGGCCAGACAAAGTTAGAGTTTGCTTGCAAGATTTGCTTTTCAGGCCTGACAACTGTTTTAAGGCAAAATTCACTCTCTAGCTCGAGTCACCTTAAAGATATTTGTCTGCTTTTTAATTTACACTTCTGTGTTATCCTCAGAGGGAAGATGATAATATATAAATAATGTGATAAACTCACCTTTAGTTTCTCATAAGCATTTGCCCTCAACATAGTCTATAAAACTTTGGAAAACCGAATATTCAAAGCAAAGGTTTTCACCAGTTAACTCAAAGACCTTTGACCATCCGTTAGTTTGATGAGTAAGAAGCACAATGGTCTCCTTATACCCAGGCCCATCTGCCCCTGCTCCTGCCCCTGCCCCCAGTCAGCCTCTCTGCTGCCCCGTCTTCACAGCAGGTGGGTCGTGCACCCTGAAAACTGAGGACGGCAGAGTCACTGGTTCTGGAATGCGGTAGCCAAGACCTTCCACCTCCTCAGATCAGCCACGCCCTTAACGTAACCCTCCAAGGAGAGGGAAAAACTTCCCCTCTGGTAGATCCCAGGGGACCCTCAAGGGCTCCCAAGGTTGCAATAGTCAGATGACATCCAGTGTCCTCTGGGGACCAGAGTTTTTACGTGGGCAGACGCTGCAGTCAAAAACCAGGCATGCTTTCTGGCAGTGCACTCACCAGACAAAAATCCCCATGTGTAAATCCCATGTTAATTTATTAAATTTCAGTTGGAAAGGAAGGCGCTGTATATGATGAAATACCTGTAGAGAGTCAGGCTGTCCAGTGTGCCGACAGCAAGGCTGTTGAGATAGTTGGATGAAAAGGCTTAGATGAGGCATAGAATACTATTGGTGTATGTGCAGTTGCGTTCATATTAAATTATGTTCTTCAAGTCCAATTTCATCCCCGGAGCTCAGATTTCATTTGCTATTGCCATATACTTTATATACCCAAGGACATTGCCTCAGGGTTGCAAGCTCTTTAAGGAAAATTTATGCATATACCCATGTATTGTATAGAAGAATAAAAACTGAATTTACTTCACTTGACCTGATTTGTTCTTTCCAGTTCTGAAATCCGTCTCGAACCTACATCTCCATCTTCCATCACGACAGGACGAGCCTGGACAGAAACCGTGGCTGTACCTAAGCTAATGTCGTTGACTCGAGCGTGTGCTGTTCCTCACAGCAGCGCAAACACCTTCACAGGTGTTCTCTCCAGGAACTGCATTTGTCCGATGTAACAGCTTAACTCCTAGGTTTCATGGTCATTTTCGTATATTGTCCAAGCACTCCTGGGCTCAAGTTCTCATCTACAGCCTTGTTGTCATGCAGAATGGTTCGTGTTGTTGTTTTCCATATGTAAAGAGAACTCACACAACCCATGCTTGACACATGGACCCAACCTGCAAGCAATTGAGAGCTTAAGTTGATCTGAAGAAATCCATCGTATTTCACATAAAGAGGTGGAACCACTCCAAACCTAAAGCAGAAGCACTCTAGAGTCACGGCTTCTTCGCAATGTCCTGCCATTCACAGTAGAGTCAATGAGGGGGGAGATATCTGTGGTCTTACATCACGCTGGGCTGTGTGGGGTCCTCCAATGAAATAGCACTTACCCCACCCAAAAGAAAAAGGTTCTGGAAGGATTGTGTTAGTATTGAACAGTGGAAGGTACATCACATGTGGCTTAAAGTCCACATATGGGGGTGGACTTTGAACTTCATGCCAAACTTAAAGGCAGTGCATGGAGTTGTAGGCCCTCTGGCCTAGGTCCTGGCACCCCCAGGCAGAGGGACCACACGCAGAGCAGCCACGGGGACAGTGTGTACCTCAGGTTCCACAGAGCCAGAGAGAGCTGGGGCTCTGAGACTCCATCTGCCAGTCTCCTATTTGTGGACTCCCTGATTCTGGGATCCACAGCTTTGTGCGCACACACACACACACACACACACACACACACCAGCAGCGTGGGGCCCTGCCACTGAATGTGATATTAGGTAGCTCAGAACTGGTTTCCTACACTGGCTTGGTCCACACTGTGTTCGACGATGTTATGCCTCAAAACACCACTTAAGTTTGGGTTCGCTTGGTTTGGGTTTCAGGTTTCCATGGAGTCTGTTCGATGCCTACAGTTTCTGCCTTGACTTGGGGTAGAACCAACAGTATTGCATGTCTCCGGGAGGAGCTCTGTTTGACATTTTCCAAAGCTGCAGAATTAGTTTTGCCTCTGCTTGGAGTGGCCAAGGCCAAAATATGGGATGAGTTATTATCTCCTACTAATCTTTTTAATTAGCCTTGTAAATCGCTAAAGAAAATAAAACTTGCTTTGAGGATATAAGTTGAAATGAAAATCCACTACTATCCATGTCGGAACTGCTAAGAGCCCTTTCCGTTTTCATATAGCGGAGACACTTTGAACGGCCGGCAAGTGTTATCAAATGAATATTTGATTGTGTTCCCTCTCTCCACTTCCCCTTACCCACTTCAGAAATTCCAGAGATTTTTTTTTCCCCCTCAGAATATTAGTTTTGGAAGATTGTATCCAGCTCTATTTTTTTAGCGGTTCTAATGGTGCCCATTTATCCTGACCTAACTGGTTATTTAAATAATTTTTTAAACCACCACCAATAATAAATGGCATGTGAAACTGATCTGTTGGTAATTGGAAGAAAACTCAGCATCTGTATTTATAAAATAAAATTGATTAGTATTTATTTTGAGAGTAAAAGTGTATGTTATTTCCCAGCTATGTTTGAGTCCTGTCTTCTTCATTGTTTTGAATTTCATATTGAAGCTGAGTTAACTATGAAAACCTTGTTCATCAACCATCAGCCAGCCCTTTCACATTTATTGAGCTAACTCTGTCTCTGTCTGTGAGGGACTGGGCTAAACAAGGTTAATACAGAGATGAATGAGCCCTGGCCTCTGCCATGGTCTCTGGGGGTGGAAGGTAAGGGAAAAAGGCCTATTAACAATGTACTATAATTCAGTGTGACAAATCCTGTGATGGAGAGCGGTATAGCCATGCTAGGGAATGCAGAGAAAGCTATTCTGACTCAAGGGTCTGGACCAGTTCATGGAGGTAATGCAGATGAAAGACAGATCCGCTGAAAGATACAGGAGAAGTTACAGGTAGAGGGAACAGCATGGGCAAAGGCCCAGAGGCAACACAGGGTCTGGAGTGTTTGCAAAACAGTAAGGGGCATGAATGGGTGTGAAGAAAGGTGAGAGGAGAGGCCTCCAGGTGCCGAGACAAGAGATTTCAATACTTGTGGTGGGCAGCTGCCAGGCACCCTCTCCAGGCTGCCTACTGGGCCGAAGAGTAACTTGCTTAGAGCCCTGTACCAGTCAGCAGCCAAGTCGGCGCTGGGCTCTAGTGGTAGTCGCTTGAGTCTGTTGAATCTTCTTTCCTATTTTGTTGTGCAAAAAAAGTCTGCGTCTGAAAAAGAGGTGCATCCTTGGGCCCCCAGTGTTTTCCGGGCAAGTATCGCATAACAAACCGCGCGCATCCCCGGGTGGTGTGAACAGCCAGCGTCTGTTCTTTAGAAGCTTGGTTCTGAAGGCTCCAGCTCGGCCACTTTGAACCTGTGATCCTGGGCAAGTCATTGGCCTTTTAAGGAGCCCATTTCTGCATCTGTAAAAAATCGGACTGAACTCTATCCTTGCCGTTAACATTTCTATGGGGCCTGCGCCATCAGTGGTGGTCCCTCTCGTCCTGCAGGAGGCCACCGCGTAGTGACAGGATGCCCGGGACTCGCTATCGCCATTTCCCATTCTAGCACTTGGGCACGGCCACTTCCACTCTCTGAATCTGGCCCCTCCTCTGTCCAGTGGGGATGATACCGCCTGCCCCCACCCCCACCCCCCACCGGGCTTGTAGAAGAGACACGTGCTTGTAAAGCGCTTAGCGATCATTACAAAGCACCATGGTCACTGGGAGGAGTTGGTCATTCAGCAAGGATCCTGGCATCGCGCGCATCAGGCCTTGGTGGGGAAGCCGAAGGCGGAGATTTACTCTGCACGCACGGAGACTGCGTGCGTCAGGACCGAAGCTGGTCTTTCGGAAGACTAAAGCTCTAAACAGATGTCAAGTGTTTTGAGGTGTTTTAGTGGGTGGCATGGACACAGTGTTGAGACAGGGTCTGTGAGCCTAATTAGCTGAATTTGCATGTTTTTTAACACCTGGCAGATGAGCTTATACAGGCCCACCTCATCCATAAATATTCTCTTACGCCGCTTCTGGCTACCTCACCGCATGCTGAACCGGTGCCCAGGGCTCTTCATCTTGCTTGAAGTAGATACAGGCTTTTTTCTTTTTTTCCCTCCCAGCGCATCTAATTACAGTTTTGTAGGTAGACAGCTCAGCCTTGTGGATTTGAAATGAATAAAAAACACACGTCTATAAAATAATTCCACACATCTTAGAGGCTGGCAAGGTCAGCAATCCAGAAAAAGAACGGTCTTGAATCTAGATAAAAGTGAGAAAGACTGCCAGTTGGGTGACGTAGCTGTAGCCAGCCAAGCCCGGGGAACCGAATTACAAGCTGGGGAGCGGCAGGCTTGGATCCCTCCGGTTTTGTACAAAACACGATTCGAATGAGCTTCTCTCGGTCCCCACTAATTACGAGCGGCAAATTAGAAGGAAGGGAAGGTGGGTGTGGACAGAAATATTGGATAACCCGACTCTTAAGAGGCAGATACACGCGGGAAGGAAGCAGTCTGGGTATGTGAGCCCTCAGCCCGGCAGATCCCACCCAGCCCGCTGCTCCCTGGCCGCGTCACCCCCAACAAGGCGCTTGACTTCTCTGAGCCCAGGTGCTCCTCTGAAAAGAGAAGCCAGCCCCTTGCTCGGGTTGCCCCTTGTGCCCGGACAGAGATTCCTCTTGCCTTAAGAGCAAATTGGTGTTTGTTCTTCAAAAGCTGCCTCAGATTGCCTCGCGGCCCAGAGCGCGGCAGAAAAAGAAAGGACCCTCAAGTGTCCTCCGCCGGTTGTCAAGAGCTTAGGGCTAAACCATTTAACACAGCCTGCCTCTGGTCAGGGTTTTAAGAAATTCGACTACAATGCCTTTTACTGTTCCTAAAGATGGCCCTCTGTCATCAGAAAAAGGATAAATTAATCAAAAAAAAATTTTTTTTTCAACGTTTATTTATTTTTGGGACAGAGAGAGACAGAGCATGAACGGGGGAGGGGCAGAGAGAGAGGGAGACACAGAATCGGAAACAGGCTCCAGGCTCTGAGCCATCAGCCCAGAGCCCGACGCGGGGCTCGAACTCACGGACCGCGAGATCGTGACCTGGCTGAAGTCGGACGCTTAACCGACTGCGCCACCCAGGCGCCCCAGAAAAAGGATAAATTAATTTTAGTTGGACAGCAAAGTGCATGAAATATTTTAAGGGAATATATTATCCTGAACAGTTGAAATAAGTTTTGATATTTGAAGGGCTGAGCTTGTTCTCTCAAAAATTTACTTGCGGAAAATGTGCTAATTCCCTTATAGGGAACAACTTATTCCTCAAGGAAACCCGCATCGCTATGTTTTCCACAGACTTCTTGCTCTTCGGGTGAGGGACCCGGCCACTGTTACTGTGACGTGAGACGACCTCCCCGCCACCCAGGCTACCGTTCATGCAGACGGTATGTGAACTTTTGCTCGTGCAACAGAGGTCTCCAGAACCTACTGACCTTGAGGCCAGACCCTTTACTTCTAGAAACCTGCCAGTTGCCTTGACTTCTCTGTTCCCAGCCCCGTCTAATCCCTTTGGTGGCACACAGCGGGTGTTCATGAAGTTGGGGGGGAGTGGGAGAATGAGACAGAGCATTGATCCAAGGATTTTGTAACTCACACCTGTGTCTGTCTCACGGTCCCTTGGGAGCTCCGTGAAGGCGCAACGTGCCCAGAGTCAGCACCAAAAGTCACTGACGACCTTTAGAGGCAGAACTGTCCAGGGCTTGGTGGAGACTGCGGAGCTGAGTTTTTGTGAACAGTAAAAAGAGGTGCACATTTGAGGGATTATCACAGGTTTTCAGTAAACATCCTGAGTGGTAATGAGCCCCCATTCGCTGGGAAACCCGTGCAGGGCCCGAGCCCCTGCTGCCCTGCCGTACAGAATATCTGCACTGGGGAACCTGCTTTCTCTTCCCAGTGATGCCAAAGCAGGCCCTGACCTCGCCCCAGGGCCTCTTCTGCACCCTAAGCCTTATCAAGGCCCCTTATGTAGCCCGCTCCTTCTCCCCACCCATCTGAACATCCTGCCAGCTGCCTTCTTACAATATAGCTCTTCCCCATTCAGTAGCCCCTTGCTAAGAAGGAGGAGCAAGTCGGGAGGACGTTTCTGCCCAGGGGGTGGAAAAAATCAGCACCTCATGAGCATTGTGTTGTGAGGTGCACTGCAACTTTCCAGAGAGTGGAAATGCGTATTTGTAACGGTCAGGAATGCGAGGTAACTGTCAAAGTCCGTGAAGCCGGCCATGTAAATTGTGACTCACAGACATACAAGATAGAGGGAGCCAGAGCATCAGGGAGGCTTTTTTAAGGACTCACCTGAGATGCGGCCAACAGATCTGTCAAGGGGATAGAATGGGGGCAGGGCTACAGCCAGGGCAAGAAGCTGGAGAGAAGGAACCGCCAGGGACCTACCTGTATTTATCTATCGCTTCCGCAAGTAGCTACTGTCTGCATCCTGCATGCATGGAGGAGCAGTGAGGGAGCGGGGGGGGGGGGGGGGGGGCAGTGAGAGTGGGGACAGCAAGTGTAGACAACACAAGTTTAAAGAAATGGAGACAAATAGGGTGGGAGCTGGTGCGGAATGTCAGGTGGAGGGCAGATTTCATATAAGTGCGAATGGAAGAATCTTAGCAGGCAGCAGGTGAGTTCAGAAGAAGGCAGAGTAGGGGCGCCTGGGTGGCGTAGTCGGTTAAGCGTCCGACTTCAGCCAGGTCACGATCTCGCGGTCCGTGAGTTCGAGCCCCGCGTCGGGCTCTGGGCTGATGGCTCAGAGCCTGGAGCCTGTTTCCGATTCTGTGTCTCCCTCTCTCTCTGCCCCTCCCCCGTTCATGCTCTGTCTCTCTCTGTCCCAAAAATAAATAAAAACTTTGAAAAAAAAAATTTAAAAAAAAAAAAAAAAAAAAAAAAAGAAGAAGGCAGAGCAATCAATGAAAGGAGCACCCTGAGTGTGATGCAGACATTACCTGGGTCAGAGGACAGGAGGGAGGCAGGGAGGGCGGGACTGGACCAAAGCGTCCTTCTGCAGCGGGTGGGAGCTGTGGTCTTCCCACCTAGCCCCGATGCCTGGGATGGGGGCCGGATGGGATGACTGTCCCAGGGTACAGGCCTGGGACAGAAGGGGCGCCGTGGGGGTGGTGGGAGCTTCCTGGCCTTTTGCAGAAGATTCCTGAGGTTCAGGGGCGAAGATTGGCTGGCTGCCCAGGGAGGGGGCCGCTGTGGCTGGGGTTCCCGCCTGGATTGCAGTCACCTCCGCCCTGGCTCCCTTCGGCCACCCTCCGCCCTCCAAGCCGCCCTCCACACTGCAAACTCCACGCTGCCCTAGACGGCTCTAACCCTCCAGGAACTGTGAAATACAGGAAAGAGACAGACATTATTCACCTCTGCTGGAGGTATTGTACTCGCTAGTTAACCAAATCGTTGATAAGAGGAAGTTTCTCTTACAGAAACATTCCAAGCAAAAGGATTCAGAAAGGATAGTAGAATTAAACTATAACATCTAAGACAATGATCGTCGGTGACGGCTAGTGTCACAAAGAGAGAGAACCAGACATTTTATGGCTCCTGATAAAAGAGCACCCATGAAGTAGCCTTGTCAAAAGTTTGACCCTGTTTAAAGTTTGCCCCTCAGTGTGGTCAAACCTCTCCCTGTGATGTCCGATGCAATAGACACTGGTCGTGAACGGCTATTAAGTAATCGAACAGTGGCTAGTTCCAACTGAGATGCGCTGTGAGCATAAAATATGCCCTGAGTTTCAGAGATTTAGCACAAAAATAGAATAATTTTATGTTGATAACTTTCGTATTGATTACATGTTGGAATGATAATATTGTGCATGCATTGAATTAAGTAAAACGTGACAACTAATTTCATCCGTTTCTTTTGCTTCTTAAAAGGTAACTACTAGAAAATTTAAAACTACATATGAAATTTGCATTTGTGGCTCACTTGGTATTACTGTTGCACAGAACAGCTCTGGATCTAACTACTAGTTACTAGGAAATTCAGAGGGCAGATGAGCATGTTCATGCCTGGAATACACAATCGGCAAAATCTAAACAGTGGGAAACCCTACAAGACAAACAAACAAATTGGTTTCTCCAATATATTGTAAGAAAAAATAGAAATGAGGAGGGGAAAATCTATTAAAAAGAGACTCAATATCTTTGAGGCATATCAATCAATCCCATTATGAACCTGGTTTGGTTCCTAGAAACTAAACGAAACTGAATTAAAAAAAAAATAATAAGGGACAATCAGAAATACTGACTTAACATTTGATTGTATTAAGGACTTGTTATTTTTTTAGGTATGATAATAGTAATAGAAAAGATGTATAATAGTTTTTATTTATTTATTTATTTATTTTAACGTTTTATTTCTTTTTGAGACAGGGGGAGACAGAGCATGAACAGGGGAGGGTCAGAGAGAGGGAGACACAGAATCTGAAACAGGCTCCAGGCTCTGAGCTGTCAGCACAGAGCCCGACGCAGGGCTCGAACTCATGGACCGTGAGATCATGACCTGAGCGAAGTCGGCCGCTTAACCGACGGAGCCACCCAGGCGCCCCTATAATAGTTTTTTTAATTTACTTATTTTGAGAGAGACAGAGACAATGTGAGTGGGGGAGGGGCGGAGAGAGATGGAGAGAGAGAATCCCAAGCAGACCCCGCATTGCCAGAGCCAAGCGCAACACGGGGCTCAAACCCGTGAAATTGTGACATTATGACCTGAGCCGAAACCAAGAGTCGGACACTTAACCGACTGAGCCACCCCAGTGCCACAGTAATAGTTTTAAGTCTATTATCTCTTAGCGATACATGCTGAAATATTTACAGATGAAATGCGTATGTCTAGGATTGGAGAGGCCAATGTAGTGGGGTGTAGAAGATACCAGATTGGCCATGGGTGATGGGTGAGAGGTAACTGGGGGTCCATTACTCACCCCAGTGCCTCCTGGCCTACACCCTGCCCTCCAGCCAGTTGGATGCTTGCCATTCCCAGAATGCCTTGCATCCCCCAGAGCCTGGCATATCTTTCCCCTTACCCCACAGAAAACGTCTGTTCATCCTGTAAGCCAGGGTTCAGCCATTCCCTTCCCTCATTAGAGTCCTCCCTGCCCTCTGCCCAGTTTCCATCCCCACCTCCACCCCACACAGGGGGCCACCCTCCTCTGTGCTCCTCCAGCCACTTGTGCATGCTTCCAATACAGCCCTTTTGGCATTTTTCCTAAGGGTGTGCCCCCCGCCCCTCCCTTCACCTCCTAGTGGACCGGCCCTTTAAGTAACAACAAGTGCCCAGGAAGGTTTGCTCAGTGTCCGTGTGCCAAGTGCCCGTTTTACAGATGAAGCAGTTGAGGCCTGGAGAAGTCGGGGTCACAGCCAAGTTCCCAGAGCTAAAACATGAGAATGCTAGAACATGAAACCAGAACCTTCGATTCATTTCTTGCATTACATCAGAGCCCCAGGCCACAGTTCCCTTCCTTCCTTCCTTCCTTCCTTCATTTAGCATTGATTGGGCGCCCCCTGTTGGTTGGCACTGGCCAAACAAATTATGGGGCCATGACTATGAAGAAAGGCCAAAGCTGACCGTTGAGGAGTATGACACAAAGGAGCCACTTTGTCCTGGGATCTCAACAAGCATCACTGGGGAAGTGGAATTTAAGCAGATCTGAAGCCACAGAGAGCCCATCCCAGGCCAAGGGAATAGCACATGTGAGGCTTTGGACCAGAAAGGAGCAGAGCACATGCGAAGGACTCAAAGGTGAGTGGGGCTAGAGTAGAGTGATGAGGCCGGGTGCTGGAGAGGTGGCCAGGGGCCAGGCTCTTTCAAACTGGGAGCCACAGACAAAACCATCTCCTCTATCAGGATGGTTTGCTTCCAGTTGTGTATTATAGTGTTGATGAGCTTTTAGAAATAGAAATGCCTCCTGACCCCTCTAGCCGGCCCCCTTGGGACTCAGCTTCCGTGCTAGCCCCGGCCTTTGTGTGGACCATCCCCCTGGCACGAGGAAATCTACTTAAGGCGGTAGGTTCCAACGCATGGCCACAGCCCACGTGTGCAGAAATGTAGCTTTATTTCCCCAAAAACTGTCTTCAACCAAGCGCATTATGCCCTTTTCAGCTGGTGGCAGAACACTCTTGATCTTGCCACTCCGAGGCATCTCATTCATTTGTGGTTAACGTTCAACATCTTTGGGGTAAGTGTTCAAATTCTCACAGCCTCCCTGATTCCAACCTTCAGCCGCTCTGGGCCCCGGTACGGGGCTTCGGATCAGAGTCCCTCTGACCTGCCCGTGGCATGGCTCGGTTGGGTGTTTGCCGCTGGCCTCCTCTGCTAAGCTCCTCCCCGTGGATCTCGTCCCTAGGTCCTCACACCCTGTGTCATTCTTCCCCTCTCAGCCCCACTCACCTCCCTTGGGAACTCAGGCCACCTGGCCCACTTTCTCTCCCTGCTCTGGGAAGCTGCCCTCAGCCCACCTGCCCGGACTTCTCCCCTCTTCTAGCTGATTGCCCCGCACCCTGATCATGGAGCTTCTGTGAAGGCTCACCTAGGTCTTCCTGGCAGACCTGGACGGTTGGGTTCCTTGTCTGTGACTGCCCCATACCTACCTCCTGCTTAGACCCCAGACAGGGGCAGGGACGGGGCGGGGGCAGGGGGAAGGCCTCCTCTCAGGCTCTACCAGTCTTTGACTTTGGGGTCTAGCTGTGCGCCTTCCAAAAGGTGCACCCTTGAAGCTCTTCCAACCCTCTCTTTCTTTTTTTAGTGGTGGGAAAACTTTTCCACGACCTCACCATCCTGCATCCTTCTCTCCTCCGTGGCTTTTCTTTCTGTCTTTTTATTTTATGCGTGATTTTTATGACCACACACTCCAAGTTCTCTGGGCTGCAGGCTTGTCTGGTCAGAACTCACTAATCCTTTTCTTGCTCAACAAAGCCTGGCCTTGCAATGAAAGCCTGGCTTTCGAGACATTCAGCACTTCAATTCCCTTTATTGTGTTGGACTGTATCCACTCTCTGCCCTGGAGGCAGTAAATGGTGGGGCAAGCCAGAGGGTCAAAGGAATGAAAAACACCTAGCTTAATGCTAAATTCTGCTCTCGCGGCCATTGAGTAGGGACAAAGGAGGCCGACTGGACAAATAACGAAGCATTCCCGCTGAGTGAAGTCCAAATGACGTCAGGGCCTGTGGCCCAGAGGAATCCCAGGAGTTCAGAGGCAGAGAATAGTGGGAGAAGTGAGTCGTCCTTGGCGTGGGGACCGGACTAAAGGCGGAAGAACCTGCTAGTGTGTCAGGCGGCACCAGAGTCACCTGACGGAGGTGACTTGGTTTTGGCGAAACGTCATCCCTCACATTAGGTTAACATCGCTAATAGGAATTTAATTGGCTTTGTAGTTGTGTGTGGTCTTAATTTGTGAATTTGTTTTGGTTTTTGGTTGTCGGAGAGCTACAAACATTAGTTCGTGTTTAGTTTTTTGTTTGTCAGATGTTCCTGAGTGTACAAGTGGGAGGCTGGAATAGTCTTTCCAGCAGTTATTTCCAGAATAATCTTTCCTTGCAGTTGTTTACCTACCCACCCCACTCCCCCAACCCCGGCCCCCAACCAAACCAAATAAAACTGGATCCAGGAGAAAATGACAACAGTCGTTGCTTGGCGAGGTTGGGGCCATCCCCGCCCATCCCTGAAATAGGAGGGGGTTCGGCTATAGAAAAGGCTGGATTCACCTGCCCGCGACTGTGGCCTTTGTTCTAGATCCTTGAGTGCCCTCTGTGGCCGGCATCTCTCTTCCAAACCTTCATCCCTCCCTACTATTTCCCTGGATGCCTTTAATTCCTGGGTTCCCCTCCCCTTTGGGTTTTCACTTTTTCTTCCCCTCAGCCTCCTGGGGGCCTGGGCAGAAGGAAAGGAAATTTGGGTTCCGCTGGCAGAGCATCCAGCAGATGGCCTGATCATTTGCAGTGCCTGCATGGAGCCCCTCCTAGCATCGTTGCGCCAGAAGACTTTCTGTCTCCCGCTTCACCTTGGCCACTTTCCCAAATGCTCCTTTTGATTTCTGGCTTCAGTGTGTGCCAGGCCCCAGGAAGGAGACGGAAAGGGAAGGAAAAGATCCTATGCTGGCACAGACCTGTTTAGGCAATATGATAAATAAAAATAAGTTTCCCACCTTAGAGGATCTACAGGAATGTTTAACCTTAAAAGAGTCTACACATGACGTTTCGTATGGTGTCACAGGCCTTACTAGGGACTCCGTTCTTTACCTTAGTGTGGTGGGAGATCTCTGAAGGGTGGGAAGTGACCACCCTTCTCTTAAGCATGGGAAGTGACATGCTCTAGTATATGTTTAAAAAGAATGCAGTGGGAGAAACTTCTCGTAATGGTGGTGACATGAAGTATCGCCACGAACCTTCCTGAAGACAACACTGATGAAATCTGGGCAAAATTTAAACACCGAACAAAACAATTCTTTAAAGGCCCTGGGAAGCGTCTCAAAACAGACAGAAGCCAGAGGACGGTTTCTGAAAGACTGCAACTGGAAGATGGAAGAATCATGATGGCGCTCCCCAAGCCCCAAGACCACAGAGGGCAGAAAAACACAGCCTCGCCTCCTTAGTTTGCAGAGAGTACGCTGACGAGCTGTAGGAGCAGCTGGAAATTTAAAGGGGAAATTGCGGAAGTGAGAGAATTGCAGAAGGCATAAGACCCAAAATCTGTGCGTGAACTCTGTCCAAATCTTTAGCCAAACGCTAGAGGGCCTTATGAAAAAAATAGGCAGGGGCCAGAGAGGGAACTACCCTTGAAAGACAGAACTGCACTAGACTGGGAATATATGTGAGTGTGCTGCTTTTAAAAAACAGTGAATTTCCCGGCCTGTGTGCAATGCATGTAGCAGGAGGCTGAAGCCTCGCTGGCTTGAGGTGTCAGAGCACAGAATCCAAAACTGTACTGGAAATTTAGGTGATAATACACAGAAACAAGGGAACCACAAAAAAGTGAGCACCCAAATCTGAATATAAACCGCCCAAATCCTTGGATGATTGCCAGCATCCAGAGCGGCAGGGAGAAGACCCCTGGGAGTCAGGATTTTAAAAAAACAACAACAAAATCAGCACCTGAAAGTTGTAAGAACTGAGACACGGTATCTGTTACTGCAGGCTGTAGAGGAGACAGAATTTGCAGTTTGAATCTAGGCAAATTAGCCGCTCACCAGAAGCAGCAACAGTTATCAGAAGAGCACAATGGAACGCAGAAATCTTCAATGTTTAGTTTTCCGACTGCAGAGAAACAGGAAAATGTGACCCGTCCTCAGGAAAAAAAAAAAAAAAAAAAGACAAGCCGCTGATCTAAGTAGGGCACAGATGTTGGACTTAGCAAAGATTTCAAAGCAGCTTTTATACATATGGTAAAAAGGAAATCTGTTCAAAGATTTAAAGGAAAAAATGGTCTTAATAAGTGAAGAGACAGGGAATCTCAACAGAGAAATGGAAATTATACATATATTTAATATATTTAACTATTTATATTAATTATATAATATACAATAATATTTATATTAATTATATCATATATATTAATAAATATTATATATACATATATTTAACTAAATGGAAATTCCAAAGGTGGAAAGTACAATCATTGAAATGAAAAATTCACTGGCTGAGCTCAACAATAGATTGGAGATGTCAGTAAAAAAGATTCACTGACCCCGCAGATAGATGAACAGAAATCACTTAATCTGAAGAGAGAAAAAAGATCAAAGAAAAATGACTAGAGCTTTGGAGACTTGAGGGATATCATGAGGTCTAAAAATCTGTGTAATTGGAATGCCAGAAAAAATGGCAAGCAAATGTACTTGAATACATACTGGCCCCAACTCCCCACGTTTGGTGGAAAACTAACTAGCTTTAAAAGCTAAGAATCTCAACAAATCCCAAGTAGGGAAACACAATGAATATCACTGTTAGGCACAAACTGATGAAAGCCAGAGTTAAGGAGAAAATCTTGAAAGCAGCCAGAACAAAAAAGAGACCCTGCATACAGAAAAACCATGATACAATTAATGGTCAATTTCTCATCAGAAACAGTGGATGTTAGAAGATATTGAAACAACACAATTAAAATGCTGAAAGAAAAAACTGTCACAGATAATTCTGTGTTTAGCAAACTATCCTCCAAAAATGACAGTAAAATAAGACACTTTAAGATAAATAAATAAGGAGATAATTTATGACCAGGAGTTCTTCCGGACAAGAAATGCTAACGGAAATTCTTCAGGCTAAAAGGAACTCAAATCTACAGTAAGCAAAGAGGAGAACTGGAATTGATAAAAATGGGGGTCAATGAAAAGATTACACATATATTTGGGGGGCTATAAAGTATATATATATGTAATTGACAACAATAGCATCAAGGAGAGTGAAGAATAAATAGAAATATATTATTGCAACATTCCTAAATTAATTCATTCATTAACTCTAAGTAGACTCTGATAAAGATATGCATATGTATACATATTATATTCATATGAGTATCATAAAGATACATATTGTAATCTGTAGCTCAACCACTAAAAGTTATGCAAAGAGATATAGCTAGAAAGCCAAAAATGGAATATTAAAAAATATTTGGTGAAGTGCCTGGGTGGCTCAGTCAGTTAAGCGTCTTGACTTCGGCTCAGGTCATGAACTCACGATTCATGAGTTCAAGCCCTGCACTGGGCTCTCTGCTGTCAGCTGGCTTCAGATCCTCTGCCCACCCCCCACCCCCCACCCTCTGTACCTCCCCTGCTCTCTCTTGCGCTCTCTCAAAAACAAATAAACATTAAAAAAAATATATTTGTTTAACACAAAAGAAAGCCAGAAAGGAGGAACTAAATCCACAAAAGACAAATAGCAAAGTGGCAGACTAAAAGAAAACCATTTCAATCATAACAGTAAATACAAATGAAACAAATATTCCAATCAAAAGGCAGAGGTTGTCAGAATTTAAAAAAAAAAAAAAAAAGGCAAGAACAGGGGCACCTGGGTGGCTCAGTCAATCGTCCAACTCTTAGTTTCGGCTCACGGCATGATCCCAGGGTTCATGGGTTAAAGCCCCACGTTGGGCTCCATGCTGACAACTCGGGACCTCCTTGGGAGTCTCTCTCTCGCTCGCTCTCTCTCCAAATAAATAAATTAAAAAAAAAAAAAAACTATGCCTCCTAAAAAAGACATACTTTAAATATAAAGACACAAACAGACTGGGGGGGGGGGGGGAAGAAAAGGATAGAATGAAATAGACCGTGCAAATGGTAAGCATGAGACAGCTGGCGTGGCTATATTAACATCAGATAAAGTAGACTAGAAAAAGAAGATCTCACCAGGCATAAAATAGTACATTCCATAATGACAATAAAAAGCTCAATACGTTGAGAAACAGCAGAATTACAAAAGAACATTTTACATGAGTGCAGATTATTGCACGTAATTATGCCTCAATAAGGCAGATTTTGAAAAAGCACAGTCGATGCTAAGGGCGGAAGAGGAGAAGGGTAACTTTGGCTGGAATGGAAGCAGGATGGGGGCCGTAACAGGAAGAAAAGCAGGTTTATGAGGAGAAATGCTGATTCAGACTGAGACGTGATCCGTCTGAGAGGCCTGTCCTGATTCACGAGGGTAGACGCTGGCAGGTGCTGCATGTGCATAGAGGTCACTGGCTAGTCAGAGAGACCACAAGTGGGAGTCATGGGCTCAGAACTGAACTCTGGAGCCCATTTAGAGGTGGGAGAAAGAGGAGGAAAGAAACCCTCAGGAGAGCCTAAGAAGAAATGGCCAGAAGGGTGGGAGGGAAGCAGGGAGACCAGAGGAAAGGGGGCTCTACGAAAAGGGGTGTGGCCAGCAGGGGAAAATGTTGCCGAGAAGTCAGGTCTGAGGCTGGGCTGGGGGAGGCGGAGGGCGGCAGCCCCATCAGGGGGCCGATGGGACCAGTTCGGGAGGAGTGAAGGCAGGGGTTGTGGCCTTGAACTCTGCCCTTGGCTGGGCGTGCTTGGTCCTCGGGGCCCAGCGAGGCCCATGACCCAGTCCCCACCCCCTGCAAGAGCTCCAGTGTGGGAGGTCCTGGACTTTGGAGGTGAGATGGGGAGTAGGGAAAACCTCAGAGAGGAGCAGTGTTTGACCGGGGCTGGGAAGCAGGAGTAGGAGTAAGGGTCTTCCAGATGGGGAAGGGAGGTTGAGTTTCTTCTGCTTGATCCAAGGGGTGGACCCAAGACCTATGGGGTGGGGGAGGTCGCAAGGAGGCAGCTTCTCACAGGTGTGGCTGGCCAGGATGCAAGGAGCTTTCCAGAGAGGGGATGAGCAGCTGTGGAGGTATGGAGAAGTATGCCAGCAGAGGCTGGGCACCCGTGAGGAGGAAGGCTGCAGAGGGTCTGACCCACACAAGTACCAGAATGCTGAGACACGGGTCATTGGAAACGCAGGATTGCTGGATTCATTTCCTATGCAGGCTGCTCTCCTGGGGGCTTTATCAGGCACGCACAGTCCAGCTGCAGAGGCCTAGCAGCCCCCTCAGAATCCCTGTTCTCCTGGCCCCCACCCAGCAACTGAGCCGCTACCTGCCGCTGTGCACCCCAGGGCAGGGAGGCCCGGGAAGAGGAGGGTCTCCGACTGGGGAGTGTAAGGCAGAGACAGAGATTCTAAGGGAACGGGTGAGGCGGGGGGGACACCTGGCCCCGGGGAGAGGCCCTGATTCTGGTCACACTCCTTACAGCCAGAGACAGCGCACTATGGAGGTTGCGAGCGAGGCCTTTCATGCAGACCAGGGGCAGATGGAGTATGATAGCCTGAAGCTTGTGCAATGTGGTGAGCCCTTGCTGAGAGACAAGCTCTCCCAGCTCCAGCTGGGACAGCCAGACTTCACCGGGATGGGAGGCGTCAGCCTACTGTCTCCGGGTCCCATCAGCCCCGATCCACAAAACATGCGACCTATGCACAGATACATTTGCTGTTGGTAATAATGCTACAGGTTTGCCAAAAACACGGGAGTTCTAGTAAATTTTGTTTTGTATGATTGTCATCGGAGAAAAGGAAACGTGAATGATGCTTTTATAATTAAACCTGCTGTTTTGTTGAGTATATCCTGGACGGGAGAAAACTTTCATTCTGGGTTTGCATAAATGAAGCACAAATCTTCCACCTACAATCTTTTTTTTTTTAAGTTTGTGTATTTATTTTGAGAGAGAGAGAGAGAGCGCAAGTGAGGGAGGAGCAGAGAGAGAGAGGGAGAAAGAATCCCAGGTCGGCTCCGCGCTGTCAGCGTGAGGTCAGGACCTGAGCCAAAATCAAGAGCTGGACGCTTAACCGACTGAGCCACCCAGGCGTCCCTTCCACTTAAAGTCTTACACAATCTGATGATCAGCAGAATTTTCCACGGACGATCATCTGGCTCTGTCCATGTCAAGTGGTGCTTCTCTACCACTGTCCACATGCTGCCCGCACCAGGGTCTGTAGGAGATGCTGACGTCACAATATGACACGTGGTCCTGCACCGGGGGTCACAGTGCTGGGTGGGCCCGTGCAGGATGCAGGGAGAGTGTTCCTAGAAGCCATTCCACACGAGGTTGGCCAGGACTAACAGAACTATACTTGTAAGGGACTGTGGCCACACATATGTATATATGCCCCCTAAACCCAAATAAAACTCAAACTCCAAAGTACCTAGCTGCTCCCCAGAAGGCCGTGCGGCGGAAGTCGAAGTGGAGACGGAGGTCTTAACCAATTCGAGTTAAAACACTGTGTTTCTGCCAATCATATGAACACATTGCTAGCCTCCACCCTCTTACTCCCACCCCCTGCCTTGAAAGAAACGCAGACGAGTGAGGGGCCTGAAGCTTGAGGGTCGTCAGCTTCTTGGGAAACCCACTTCAGCTTAATCCTACCCTGTCTCTCCTTGCTCAACAGCCTTTTGTGGCTCCCCATTGTCCTCAGGGAAAACCTAGACATTCGAGTCCTCAGTGGTCACTGGGGGCTTTATTAGCTCCCCTCGTTCCCTGAGGAGCTGTGGGAAGTGGGCTTGGGGGGGTAGGGAGCCAATAGGTGAACTCTGAGGACACCAGGGAGGGGGAAGTGACCTGCATGGCCCTGCTGGGGCAGAGCCCTGTTCTCCTGTGAAATTCCTTTCTGGACTGCGGTGGGGGACGATGGGGGCAGGAGCGGAAAGGCCCCTGGCCTGAAATGCACAGATAGACCTGAGTCCAAATGCCTGCTCTGCCCTTTGTTGGCAAGTGACTTCACCTCTCTGAAGGTCAGCGTCCTCATCTACAAATCAGGAAATACTGGTTTCATCTCAGGGCCCCTGTGGGAGCCAGAGAAACAAGTACCCCCCTAGGTGCAGACATGCGGGAGGGCCTCACCCTTCCCTGCCTGGCAGAGGGAACTGACTGAACTGATTTGCCCTTCATCCCGAGTGGCCCCTGAACCCCTCCGTAGGTTAAGCCATCACGTCGACTTTATTTATTAGCTTCACAAACCCTTCTGAGGAGTCAATGTCACCCGACCCCATCCCAGAGCCTCATAAAATCCCTGATTTCCATCACTGGCTGCCCCTGCCCCCTCTGCTTGGCGTCCATCTTGTGTGGGGACGGTGCTGGGCGGTGGCCGAGGAGCCACGATGGGCTCTGTGTGGGCCAGACCTCAGTCTCTCTGACTGAGACTCCTGGGATGGGCTCAGAGCAGCCCCTCCCTGGGCCTCTGGTTCCCATGACCAGCTTCCTCTGAACCCTTTTTAGCACTCAAGGCTGGAGTCCAGTCCGAGGTGTGGCCTGAAGGGGACGGGCTTGGGCTCCTAGGCCTGGGGGGTTGTGAGTGCTCACAGGGTCCCCAGAGAGTCAGGATGCTGCCCCAGCTGCCTCTCTGGCCCTCTCCTAGTGACCATGTGACTCTGGGTAGGTCTGTCCCCTCGCTGGGCCTGTTTTCCAAGAGGTTCAGTGGGGCTGCCGAGAAGCTCACAGGAAAGGGCCTAGGCCTGCTCTCAGAGAAGGAGCCATCTGACCAGTGCTGGGCAGCGCCCCCAAGAAGGTGCTTGTCCGCGGACCCCTACACAGCTCCCCGTGCCCTTCGGAATCAGGTGCCCCCACAGTCAGGCCCTCCCACACTGACGGGGTCCGCTTCTGGGACCACCCCCGTGTGACCCTGGGAAATCACCTGAGTTCCTCCCTCATAGTTCATTTGTATTTTCAACAGCATTTTATAATTTGCAAAGCACATTCACATCTCCTTTGCTTTGAGTCTTGCGCTACTGTGCGTCCTCTGACGTGGGTCATCATCCCATTTTACGGATGAAGAAACCAAGGCTCAGAGAAGGGTGGTGGGTGGGCGAGGGCGACCCGAGTGGTGAGGGGCACGGTCCACGCAACCCAGAGTCAAAGCCCAGCCTCTCTCCACCCCTCACAGGGCCTGGCAGGGGCCTGGGATCTGGCAGCGAACATCTGAGGGTATAACTTGGGCTGTTGACGAGAGGCGGACGAGCAGAGCCGTTCTTCGGTGAGACATTTTCAGGCTCCAGAACGGATGTGTGTTGCCGGGAGGTGGGGGCTGCAGTCTGGAGCAGCTCGGGCTCCAGGGGTGGCAGATGGCTCCGGATTCGTAGGAAAGATCTCCCTCTACTGCCTGGCACCCCACAGAGGTCGCCAGGGGCCAAGGCATTGGGGGGAGGGGTGGGCAGCAGCTAGGCATAGAGCCTGAGCAAGGAAGCGGTTTAAGGAGGAGAGAGACCCGGGGCCTGGCCTCCGTGGCACACATTCCTAAGGACACTGACTGGGCAGAGGCCCTGTGCTCGGGGAAATGCTTGTGTCTCCCGCAGAGGCATTCAGCAGGCTCAAGCCAGGCCTGGACAGGGCCTCTGTGTGGACTCTCCTTGGACCCGGCTGTCTCGTCTACTGAACAGGGTGACATTTCCTGCCCTGTTGGCAGTTCCGGGCTCCCGGGAGCTCAGAGAAAGAGGACACGGAAACCTTGGGGCAGACGGCCTGATGCCAAGCTGGGCCTTTTCTGGATTCCTCATCTGCCACAGGCAGCATCAGCCCTCCTGTCCTTCCTCCCACGGCCAGCGGACTGAATGCAAAGGCCCTTTGTAAACCGCAAAGCGTGAGACTTCATGAAGTCTCATTACCGAGCCGGGAAGTAGAAACGCTTTTCTCTGGACCTGCTCTCCAGTCATGCTTGGATTGTAGCATTTCTGGATCCTGGCTGTTTCTTACTCAGTCACTCATCCATTCAGCAGCCACCAACCAGGCCTCAGGAGCTGCAGCCAAAGCCTGGACAGCACGGCCCAGAGCCAGCCTCGTGCCCTTGCCCAGGACAGGCCCTGTAAGCACTTAGATGCCCTTAGAGATGACCTGGGATTCCCTAACCCCCCTTTCCAGGTGGAGAAACTGAGGTCCAGAGGCCAGAGGGAACCCCAGGGTGATCTGACCAGTTCCAGACCTCAGCATCAGACTATCCCTCCCCACCCCCAGGCTGACCTCTGACCCTGCCCCACACCAGTTTGGATTTCTCAAGCTTGGAGTAAGTCCAGGGGGACAGGGGACAGGCCACCTCGCAGGCAGAAAGCAACACGCCCCTGCCCAACTGCGCAAGCTCGGGCCCAGGCAGGGGTGCAGAGCACGGGGGCTGAGGGAAGACAGGGGCTGGTGAGGCCCAGCCCCACTGTTCTCCAGCACACGATATTATCTCTGGCCTTGGCGCAGCCCTCAGAGCAGGATGCGGCTTTCAACACCTCTCTCCCTTCGGAGGGGCTCCGGGCTTTTGGAGTTTCTCACGACATGGATCGAGAGCCCCCTGACCAAGGCCAACCCCACCCCAGAGGCAGCCAGTCCTCAGACAGTCACAACCCCCAGTGTAGGAGGGGGAAGGGCCCTGGTGCATGAGGCAGGGGGGCGGGGATCACAGGAATGGTTCCCTCGAGCGTCTCCCCCACCCCCTCCCCTTCTGTTGTCCATAATCCAGGGCGCCTGTTCAAGGAATTCTCTGCCCGTGTGTTAGTGATTTATTTAGACTCGGATCATCCCACCCGCCCGGAGGGTGACAGACCCCCTCCCCACCCTCTGCCCCCTCAGCCACGTCCCTGGAGCCGTTTTTCATCTCCAGCACGGCAGGCCTGGCCCTGCTCCAGACTGCTCCAGATGGTTCTGCTGGCTTTTGGGGGACCCCAGAATCTCACTTCTGGGGGCCCAGCCAATCCCCTGATATTCTGTGGACCCTCCCCCTCAGCCCTGCCGGGCCCCTCCTTCCCAACTACGGAGGTAACAGGTGACTTTTAAAAAATTATTTATTGAAATTCAAGTTAGTTAACATACCGAGTAGTATTGGTTTCAGGAGTGGAAGCCAGTGATTCATCACTTACATACAACACCCAGTGCTCATCCCAACAAGTGCCCTCCTCTATGCCCGTCACCCATTTAGCCCATCCCCCCAACTCACCTCCCCTCCAGCCACCCTCAGTTTGTTCTCCATATTTAAGAGTCTCTTGTGGTTTGTCTCCCTCTCTGTTTTTATCTTATTTTTCCTACTCTTCCCCTATGTTCATCTGTTGTGTTTCTTAAATTCCACATATGAGTGAAATCATATGATATTTGCCTTTCTCTGACTGATTTATTTCACTTAGCATAATACACTCTAGTTCCATCCGTGTTGTTGCAAATGGCAAGATTTCACTCTTTTCGATTACTGAGTAATACCCCATTGTGTATATGTAGCCCACATCTTTATTCATTCATCAGTTGATGGACATTGGGCTCTTCCCATACTTTGGCTATTGTCGACAGTGCTGCTATAAACATGGGGGTGCATGTGCCCCTTCAGATCAGCAATTTTGTATCCTTTAGGTAAATACCTAGTAGTGCAATGGCTGGGCCATAGGGTAATTCTATTTTTAATTTTTTGAGGAACCTCCATACTGTTTTCCAGAGTGGCTGCACCAGTTTGCATTCCCAACAGTGCAAGAGGTTTCCTCTTTCTCCGCATCCTTGCCAACATCTGTTGTTTCTTGAGTTGTCCATTTAATCAGGTGACTTTTAGGAGCAAGAGGCAGCCTTCTGGATCCTTCAGCCCAATCTCCGCATTGAACAGATGGACAGCCAGAGACCAAGAGGGGAAAGCTGGGAGGCAGTGGGAAGGCCCCACCCTGTATCTGATGAAAAGGCCTTTAAGATTATTGAAGACGTGCCCCCTGCCAACAGGACCTCATCTAACCCACACCTAAAGTCTCATCAAGATAGGGGCTGGGCACCTGGGTGGCTCAGTCAGTTGAGCCTCTGACTTGGGCTCAGGTCAGATCTCACAGTCCTTGAGTTCGAGCCCTGCACCGGGCTCTGCGCTGACAGCTGCTTTGGATTCTGTGTCTCCCTCTCTCTCTGCCCCTCCCCTGCTCACACTCTGTCTCTCTATCTCTGTCAAAAATAAATAAAACATTAAAAAACAAAAAGAAAAAAGGAAAGGGGCAACGTCCCCACTTTACACACTAAGACAGACTGGTACAGAGCTCAAGTTTGACTCTGTCTCTCTCCATCTCTCTCTGTCTCATTCAGATGGGGCCTCCAGCTCCAGGCCGGGTCACTGCTCTACAGGCTTTCCTACCCAGTGGAAGCTGTGTGTGTGCGTGCACGTCTGAGTGTCGTGAGCACCTCCGCTGCACTTTGGGGTGTGGGGAAGTATACGCCTGCCCCCGAGCTTCCTGGGAACACGAAAGCACCGTGCTCACGAGCACCTGGGTGGTGCCCACTCCCTGCCCCCTGCCCCTTGCCCCTCAGTGCCTCCACCACTCGTGGCGAGCGTGAGGAGGGAGCTGGCCCATCCTGTCACACAGCCTCTGCAGCAAGAGAGCACTGTGGCGTGGGTGGGCCACTTTGTGCGGTGGCCTGAGATAGTTGCTCACCACTGGCTCTGGACCCTCAGACCCATGATCCCAAAGGGGAAACAGGAAGAGGCCTCTTTGCTTCTGGCTCTTCTCAGTAAGTTCCCCTCCCTTGTGTCCCTCCCAGCTGACTTCCTCAAGGCAGCTGGAGGAGAAGGGCCATTGTTCTGAGGCCCAGAAAGTTGCAGAGACTGGCTACATGACCCTGGGCAAGTCACTTACCTTCTGGGGGCCAATTTCTCCCTCTCACCCTGAGGGAAGGGGAGCGGCTGGATAAGAAACCCTCCAGGGCAGCCACACTCCACCTGACTTCCTTCTCCCAGTGCTCGTCTTGAGGCCAAGTGCCTGGTGACCAAACCCCAATCTGCATCGGACCCCTGCTGCAGGTGCATGTGACCTGAACGCACCTCTGAGCACCTGCTAAGTGCCAGATGCTGAAGCAAGCGCCCTGCATACTTTCACTCAAGCCCCAGAGCCCCTTGTGAGGTCTGCGTGAGTGCCCCCGTGTGATAGAATGAGGTTCAGAGAGGTTACGTGACTTATCTAAGGCCACACAGCTTTATGGGGACACCAAAGGCACCCCTGGCCAGGGTGGAAGGAGGGTCTGGACCAGAGCAACAGGCGGGCTGCCCCGTCTTTCGAGTGTAGAAATAAGGCTAATAGAGGGCCAGGTAGCAGCACTTAATTGGGGAATTAGGGTCTGAGTGTGTGGCTACCTTATGCTAGCTGGTTTGGGGATTTCTCTGGGTCTGTGAGCTTCTCCCCCCTCCCACAGAAAACACTTCCTGTTTCTGAACCGACAGAGACCCCTCCCAGGATGGCTGCCTCCATTTACCCTAACACAACAAGGGCCCCAGGCTGTCCCTCCCTGGGCACTAGGGGAGGGAGGTGGGTCAGGAAGGACTGCTTGGCCACTGACCACTCTGTGCTCAGCCCCGGCCCCTGGGGAGTTTGGTGCAGCCCCAGGCAGGCAGGCCGCACCCTCCCACCCAGTCACCGTTGTCTACTGGGAGGGGCTCAGCTGGGAGAGGACTGGTCCCTACTCTGCTGGTCCCTGTCCCTCTCTGCAACCTGGGGGTCTCCCACACACAGACCTAGAGAGGCAGCAGGAGCAGACATGTCTGGGGAGCTGTGGGGTAGCATATCTGGGTTTGAGTCCTGCCAGGGATAGGTTATAGCGGATTAGGCTCTGGGTGTCACCCGACCTGATTCTAAGCCCAGCATTGCAGCTCACAAACCGTGTGGCTATGGGCAAATCACTTCACCCCTCTGAGCCTTGATTTCCTCGTCTTTGGAATAGGGGGAATAGTTGGGCCAAACTCATTGGAGTTTTCTGAGAATTAAATGAGTTAATAATGCAAAGCACTTAGTCTGGCTAATGGCACAGAGAAAGCGGGCAGTCAGTATTGGCTATTACTGTTGCATTGACCCCTCAGGGCCATGGTTCTCTTTAACAGGGCAGCATTCCTGGTTTAGGCCTCATGTGGTTGCTATGACAGGCCCCCGTAGCAAGGCCCTGCAGGGAACATGTCAGCTTTCCCTAACCCCTCCATTTCCTGTGTCTGTGAAATGGAGAGAGTAAGAACCCTGTCACCCACTGTCTATGCTGCCACAGGGTGAGGGGCTCCTGGGTGGCTCAGTTCCTTAAGTGTCCGACTCTTGATTTTGGCTCAGGTCATGATCTCACAGTTCACGAGTTCAAGCCCCATGTTGGGCTCTGTGCTGACAGTGCGGAGACTTCTTGGGATTCTCTGTCTCCCCTCTCTCTCAGTCCCTCCCCAGCTCACTCTCTCTCTCTCAAAAATAAATAAATAAACATTTAAAAAAAATTAAAGGTCCCAGGATGGGATGTGAAAATGCTAGGAATGAAAAATGAGATCATAAATAGGCCTACCATCCAAGTATCACTTTTTAGTTAAGGCCTACAGAGGGACAGTGACTGGCCCAAGGTCACATAGGAGTTACAAAGGTCTAGGGTTACAAAGTCAGTTCTTGTGACTCCAGCTCTTCTTTTTTGGTCATTAAGGGCTGAGCAGAGAAAAGTGCCTGGAAATGTTTCTTGGATGAGGATCTAATAGCCATAGCATGGGATCATGGCCTTGAAATCTGGATATGATCCAGAAGGTTGCAGGGGATTTGAGCATTTGGGGAAACCCACTTGTCAACCGTGGGAGCCCCACCCTGGCAGATGGTGATGGTGAGAGAGGCCCAAGGGTCTGTCCTGTCAAGGGACTGGTGGCAGTGCTGGTCGGAGGCTGTGGGGCAGCTTTGGGAGCACGACGTCAAGGCTCATCCTGGTTGGCAAGGTCCTTCTTGCTGTGCCCACCAATACCTTCTTCCTGACCTCTCCCCAGGGAGTGAATGGCTGGTGTGGCCGCTCTCCGGGTACATTAGGGTCCGGGGCCCCCATGATCAGCCATCACAAAGGCCAGGTCTCGTGGCAGCAGGACCTATGGATGAAGTCAAGCAGGACCCCTCATTGGGGACCAGTAGGCGAGCTGTACCCAGGCTGGCAGCCAGCTTCCCTCCCCCTGGGTGGCCCAGAACTGCCTACACCAGGTATTCAGGGGCTAATTACTTACAAGATGGTGACTTTCTCTGGCTAGGCTTGGGAAGGACAGGGAGGCGGCTGGGACACCAGGCACCTGTCTGCCATCCATCAGGTCTGGGACGTAGATGAGGCGGAACCAGGGCCGCCTCCCCGGCAGCAGAGACCCCTGGCCAGGGAGGTGGAGGGAGCCCGGGCAGTGCGGGTCTCTCCAACCATCCCTGGGGCTTCCCTGAATATCAATCTGTCAAACTAGGGGGATAACAAGGGAGTAAAAGCCACAGACTGGAAACGCCAGCACGTGCCTGTTATTTCAGGTGTGGGAGGGGAGCAGTGGGGGGGGGAGGGGGCGGCTGGCCCCTGGGAAGTGAGCTATCCATGGCAATGTGAGCCAGGGGCTGGCCAGCCGGCCCCTCTCCCCTCCAGGGTGGCTCAGGGAGCCAGGCGGAGGCCTTGGGGGCAGCCAGAGGTACCGGGAGCCTGGGCAGGCAGTGCAGCTTCCTGAGGCATGAAGGGCTTCCCCCCAGAGAGGAAGGCACTTAGGGAAAGGGTGCCAGGGTCTAGCAGGACAGCTGTCCTCTGGCGCCCACGCACACTGAGCCTCCGTCACCAGCCCTCGGCTCAGGTGCCGCCATCAGCTGGGCTCCCCCGTGGGAACACTCCCTGCTTCTCACGCCTCGCACGCTCTCTGGGTCAGTCTTGTGCTGGATGTGGTAGGTTTGGGGCAGGCTGGGGCCTTGCTCATGTTTTCCAAAACCTTTTTAGATCCTCCCTGCCTGGGCTGGATGCCAGGATCAGGAGGGTCTGACCTAGCCCTTGCCTAGAAGGTGCTCCCAGTCTGGGGTCAGAGAGAGCCAAGGATGATCCCATGTGGGCGGTTACCTGCTGGGACTTCTCTTCCGTCCCCAGAGCCCAACAAAGGGCTTGTGAAGGGGACACATGGCCAACTGAGGCAATGCTTGCAGGGAAGGGCCAGAGGGCTGTTTTCCCAAGCTAGGCTGCTGGCAGCGCCTGGGAGAGGGGCTGGTGGGAGAGGAGGAGGGGGAGCCCCAAGTGGTCCAGGCTGTAAGTGGGGGCTTGAGACACAGATTTTCCCAAATCCCTTTCTCAGGGTATCAAGAGGAGGGATAGCCCAGTCTCCAGGACACCTGTCCCCAACCGGGTTCTTAGACACAAAGGGAGGAGAGAGAACCAGGGTCCTAGGGAAATGGAGCCGTAGGCAGAACCAAGGTCCAGGAGAGAGACTAGCAATGAGGTGGGGACCTCAGACTCCAATGTCCCTTCCTCTCCTGGAGGAGGGGACCTGCACAACGCCAGCCCTCCAGTCCACCCTGTCCTTGGACAGGTCGGCCCATTGACTCCTTGAACCGGTCGAGGCTGAGTCAATGCAAACCCTCCTACGTGGTAAAACCCAACGGTTCACTGCGAAATGGCAGCGGATGGACGCCCATTATCACCCACATCTTTGTATTTTTTGTGGCTTTGTTTTTTTGAGCAAGAAGGGTGACTTGGAGGCCCAGGGAACCCCAAGGTTACAATCTAGAGAGAGAGTGGATATTCTGTCAAGGTCAGGTCTGTGGCCTGGGTTTCCAAATGAGGCAGCAAGAGAGACTTTCCCTCGAGCCTTGTTAAACTAGGGCACGCTCCTGACCTCCACCCCACCCCACCCTACCGAATCAGCATCCCTGTGTTTTAACCGCATCCTGACACTACGATGTGTGTGCATGAGCACGGTCCAGGCATCACCTCCGCTGAACACGGCCCCTCGGGCTTTTGTGGGTGCCTCACCTGGCGATGGCACGCCCCCAGCCACAGCAGCGACCGGCAGAACTGAAAGATGTACTCACTGCACAGCTCACACGACGTCACTGTTTGAAGCCTGGTTTTGGCATCCCTTCGTCTCTTTTATAAACTGGAGGAACAACAAAGGAAGAGGTGGTGGCCCCTGGGGACCCCGAGGAGAGGCTGGGCCGCTGCCTTCCATGACAGTTCTCCGGAGCTCTGTGAAGGTTTGTTGACCGTGTGCCTGAAGGAAATAATGGAGCCAGACTCCCCGGCAAGTGGGCCCCGTGGGCTCCAGCTGGCAGCTGACCACCCTGACCATGTGAGGGGTGGGGGCCCCCCGAGCCAGCTCCCACCCACCGCGGGTTGGTAGGGTAGGAGCTCAAGAGGAGGCCTGGCTGTGGGTTTCCTTCCCACTAGGCCTCCCCTGGTCGAGTTCACTGTGAAGAGAGGAGGTGAGACGTCCGGCCCGCCCCGGGAACCCCACGGGAGCCCAATTATTTACTGGAAACAGTGAGGGATGAATTCTTGGCGGCTTCGGTCCGTGCAAATCAGAGACACGACTGAGCTCGAGTCTGGTTTTGATCAGTTCCAACTGAACAGACGGCTCGTTAAATCTGAGCTGAAGAGGCCTCCTTTCTGGAACCCTCTCCAGCCCTCCCCCTTCCACTTCAGGGCTGGAAGGCCTCTTGGAGAGCAGTGAATCCAAGCCACCCGTTTTACAGATGGGGAGACGGAGGCCTGGAGAAGCCCCTCCAAGGCCACGGTGGTTGCTGTAGGTCTGGGAGGGCCAAGCCAGGCCAGGTCGGACTGTGGTTCTGGACTCTCCAAGCTGAACAGAGTAGGTCCAGAGTCACCATCCTGGCGTTCCAGGGCCTGCTTCCTCCTTCTACGTTCTAGTATTTTTCCCCATTCAATCTGGCTGCTTCCACCATGTTTCCCTGGATACATCCTCTCCTTTGTGGTTGATGATGGGGGCGCAGGAGGAGACCCAGACAGACGAGACCTCTGGGCCTCCGTGTCCTCATCTGTAAAATGGGTCATCATGATGTGGGCACCCAGTTCAATGATGAGGGCAAAGCCCCGCCCAGTCCGGTGCCCAGTAGGTACACTTGGCAGCCTCTTCCTTGAGCGCTTCCCAGCCCCACTTTCCTGAGGCCTGGGCCACCAGCTTGGGTGAATGAGGTGACCTGAGCCTGGCCCAGCTGTCAGCCTCATCTTCACGGCCCTTTGATCCACGGCCAGCTCCAGTGGCTGGAGCCTGGGCCGGCAGGCCTCCGACAGTGATAGATGCTCCCGTCTGGCGTCCTGCTGGGAAACACATGTCCACTCACGCAGGTCCTGGGGCCTCTGTCTGGCATCGGAAACCCCCCGCCTTGGCCCCCGTGGCTCCCTTGCTCACGCCCAGCCCTTTTGTCACCTTATCTTTCCCAACCACCTCCGGTCTTCGTTCCTACTGTCTCCTCCTCCTGCAGAGCCCTCCAAGCCAGAGTCAAGTTCACAGCTCCGGGTCTAGTTCACAGTGGCTCTCATGTGTGGCCCCTCACGTTATCCCCGCCACAGCCACGATGTGTGAAGCCGGTACTACTGGGATGGCCCCAGTCTTACAGATGAGCCACTAAGGTTAGTGAGGCAGTCAATAGCTGTCATTGATGAGCAGGGATTGCAGTCTGGAACTGTCTGCTCACACCCTGGGGGGCTCGGCCAAGAGGATACGAGAGGCTCAGAAAGTCCTGGAGTAAGGGGGCTGGAAGGAGCCCCCGGGGAGGGGATTGCATTTAATCCAAACTTCAAAGGAATTCTCAACTCAGAGGATCACTAACACTCAGAATCTTAGAACAGGGAAATGCCTTGCCTGGAAGGGCTCTTGGGGGTCGCTGAGCCTACCCATCAAACTCCCAGAGCCTGCAGCCCCTGACTGAACACCCCCAGGGACGTTCGCCCTTCCATCTGAGGCAGCCTCTGCCCGTGTGGGACAGCTCTGACTGGAGGGATGTCTTTCCTCCCATGGAGCCGATTGCCCTGTGCCTTCCTGCAGCCTCTTAAGAGTCTGGAGACCAGACAGTGGCCAAAGCCCCCTGGGTCCTCTTCCTCCAGGCAGGGAGCCCCGGGCAGGCATGGGGCACACATCTGGGGCTGAATGGGGAGGGGGGAGGCCCAACTCAGGCCACAAAGGCTGAGCAGGAAGTCCAGCCCCACCTGCCACTGATGTGTGGCCCCCACTAAGTCCCCGCCCCTCTCTGAGCCCGGTTTCTCCATCTGGAAATGGGAGGGGGCAGCCGGGGGGCTGACAGGCTCCTGGCACAGTCCACGAGGCCACCGTGAGGAGCTGCGGGAACCCCAGGCGACCTTTGGCTGCCCTCATCTCCCCGGGGGTCCCTGCACCAGCCGCTCCTTCCAAGCCCTGATTAACAGCTGGGGCGCACCTGGTGGGCAGATGTCAGCTCCTCGTCACCCCCGCTGGTTCCCGTGTGCGCGTGCATCCGAGTTTGCATCTGCGGGCGTGTTTGCAGCTGCGTGTGCATATGCATGTGGGTGTGTGCGCACACGTGTGTGAGGTTGCATTGAAGAGTGAGGGGAGTACCGAAAGGGGGTCTAGGGATGGGACTGGCTCTGCTGGGGCTTCAACAGTGGGACCCTGGGAAGTCCCCACCCTACCCACACCAGGCCCCCAGAGCCCTGGGCAGTGCACCGCAGAGCAGGACCTCAGCCCGAGGCACCTTCTCTCCTGGCACAGGGCTTGGCCTGCAGAGAGCCTGAGCTCCTCAGAGAGGTGGACTCATGGGGACGCTGAGTCTGTCTCAGGAGGATGCAGGAGTGAGGGGCACTTGCTTAGAGCAAGGCGAGACTGCTGTCAGTGTTAGGCGAGGGTGTAGCCAGGTACTGGCCCTCAGCCCACACTCTACCTCCCAGGGTCTCGTTCAAGGTTCAGAGAGAGAAGCATCGGCTCCGCCAGGAGTTAGTAAACACTCTTTCTGTGACCCTGGGAGGTGGAGATTAAAATCCCCATTCGACAGAAGAAAACAGCAATCAGAGAACCCAGCCAAGGTCTCCTAAGTGGGGCCAGCTCCTAAACCAGCACTTGTCCTACATGGGACCTGGGGCCAGGAGTCCACCTGGGCCTGGATGGCTGGATGACTGGGTGGCTGGGAGTGAGGGAAGGGCACAGGCGGGGCCCTGCTGCCCTGCACACCGGTGTCCCCATCTCTGGGCGAAGCCTGACATCTCCTAGCAGACTCCAGCTGGGAGGAGGTCAGGCCGCGGGAGGGGATCTGGGAACAATTTGGTAATTAGGCAAGAGGCCTTGACAAGCAGCCTCTGTGGGGTCCATTAGGGTGCCCTGGGGAGGCCCGCAGTGAGGCTGGCCATCCGCCAACCCCCACCCTCACAGGTCCCCCACCGCCCTCTTGCCCACACCCTGCCATTACCCAACAGTCCCCTGCTCTGCCCCTTGCTAAGCGAGGCTGGCGGCTGGAAGAACTGAAGCTGTAGAAAAAAGCTGAGGACCCACCGTTAGGACAGGAACGGCCACGAGGAGCAGACACATGTTGAGGGTCAGCTCTCACTGCCCTCCGCTCTGGAAGGGAAGGGGATTCAAATAGGGGGCCAGCAGACATCACCCCCACTTTCCTGGAACTCTTGAAACCTGGGAGGGCCCAGATTGGGCCTAGGGGACCCACCTGGGCCTCACCTTCCCGAGTCCTGACAGGCAACCTATCACCCATCTCTGGCCTCCAGCGTCCCGACTCCCCCGTTCCCTCGAGCAGCCCTGTCCCTCACTGCTACTGCCATTTATCCCCATCAGAAAGGAAAAGAGAAGCACGGGCTATGGCGGTTCTCCCCTCCCAGCATCCAGGGAGGGCCCCTCCTGGGGTGTGTGGGGGGGGGGGGGGGCGTGCCCTGTGGCTGGCAGTGGCCGTCAGGAGCTTCAGCAGGGGCTCCCGCAGAGCTACCCTGTGGGGCCTGCCACTGGAGCTACAGCTGTGGGACATCTAGGAGTGGTGTGCCCCCCGAGTGCTCATGCTCCTAGAACGCCCCGTGTGTCTTTTTTTTTTTACTTAAAAAAAATTTTTTTTAACGTTTATTTATTTTTGAGACAGAGAGAGACAGAGCATGAATGGGCGGGGGGGGGGGGGGGTCAGAGAGAGAAGGAGACACAGAATCCGAAACAGGCTCCACGTTCTGAGCCGTCAGCACAGAGCCCGATGCGGGGCTCGAACTCACGGACGGCGAGATCATGAACTGAGCCGAAGTCGGTCGCTCAACCTACTGAGCCACCCAGGCGCCCTGCCGCCGTGTGTCTTAACAAGACTAGCATCCAGGGGCGCCCGGGTGGCTCAGTCAGTTAGGCATCTGACTTCGACTCTGGTCACGCATGATCTTGTGGTCCACGAGTTCGAGCCCCGCGTCGGGCTCTGTGCTGACAGCTCGGAACCTGGAGCCCGCTTCGGATCCTGTGTCTCCCTCTCTCTCTCTCTCTGCCCCTCCCCCACTCACGCTCTGTCTCCCTCTCCCTCTCAAAACTAAACCTTAAAACAATTTTTAAAAAATACTAAAAAGACTCGCATCGAGTGTCCCTCTGTGAGCTGAGGCTCACGTTGCGCAGTGGGGGGCAGGGCCGGACGTCAGCAAACCCCTCTGACTCCAGACCCTGCGATTTCCCACCCCCTTGGTGCCCCACCTCTTCACCCCTTCTGGGATGACCCGCGCCCAGTGACGTCAACCCGGAAACGAGGTGTGGCACGGATGGGTACTTAAGGACAAGCGATGGGAGCAGAGAACTTGACTCTGCAGGGTGAGTGGACTCTGACCGTGGGTGGTGGAAGGAAGGGCCTGCCTGGCGGAGGGGTGCGCCCAAACAGGGGTGTGATGGCTTCTGAGTCCAAGGGAAGTGTGGAGAACGAGGGGGTGGCACATGGCAGGGGTGGTGGGAAAGGTCAGCCAGGCCCGCTGGCAAGGCCCTGAGTGCGGGCTGAGGTGGGTCTTGCTTGGAGACCAACCGCTCCTCGAGGGCAGGGTGCCTTGTTCCCGGCGCGACCTCAGCACAGCTCAGAGCCCCACAAAGGACGGGTGCTCCCCGAATCCCCAAGGTATGTCCAGACGAGGGCCATTTCTCCTCTAGGGGACTCCGGGAAGCCATGATGTCTTCTTCAAAGGGTCCCCCCCCCCCCGCTCACTTCCAGGTAAAAAGCATTTGATAATTCCTGTGCTGGTGACTCACCAGGGTGGGGAGTGCGAGGAGGGCAGTGGGGTTGAGGGGGGTCTTTCTCTCTCTCTGCCCGCCTCTGCTCCTGTGCCAGCTCCAAAACAATCCCGGACACCTCTGGCACAGCCGGGAGTTTTCAGCACCACCCGGGCAGGGAGGCGTGACCTTGGGAGGCGGAGGCCCCCTGCTGTGAGGGCAGGCCACACTCTCCAGCGGATGGGCCGGGGTCTCACCCAGGTCTTCGGGCAGCAGGACTCAAGTGTTTCCAACCTTTCATCTGGTAGCCAGATCCTCTAGCCGTGTGGGGTCCACCCTTTCTCCCGAACCCCGCTCCCGGCCCAGGGCAAATTCAACGCCCCTGGTGTAGTGGGCTCGGCATTCGGAGCCCTGGGCTGGGCAGCTAGCATCTGGAGCCAAGAACCACAGGCTCAGCTGGAGCGCGGCGGCCTGGGAAGCGCTCACCCACGGAGGTGATGTGGAATCCGTCCTGCCCCCCTCGTCGGGTGTCAGAGTGATTTATGGGCAGATGCTGAGAGGAGAGACTGGGGAAAAATAAGCAGTCTCAGGTCAGAGGCCTCCCCAGTCCTCACTAGCTTCCACCCTGCCACAGATTCGGGACGGGGGAAAGGGCCTCAGGGCTGTGTGTCCTCTAGCAGGTCCCTTGTCTCTCTGGGCCTCTGCGGCCTTTCCAGTGGGTCTGAAAACCAACCTCAGATGACAGAATTGCCAGAAGGATCAAGGGAGAAGTTGCACATCGAGCACCCAGCTCAGAGCCCGGCACCGGGCACAGCGCAGGTCACCTTGCACCTTTGCTCCTAAGCCTGTGGTGGCACCCTTGCTCCTGGCCGGCTCCTGCCCTGTAGGCGCTTCTGCCCCCTTCTGTCCCTCCAGTCCTCCAGCCCCTCCCCCAGGAGACCCCTGCCTGCAACAGCCCCGCTTATGTTGTCGGGCCTTCTGGACAACCTGAATAAAACAATGCTTCCCCTCTACCAGCTGCCCCTCCTGGCCCATAGTCTCTGTCCTCTTCAGGCTGTCGTATTAACTTTTTCCTTAATATTTGTCGCCACCTGACAAAATTAAAAAAAAAAAAAAAAAAAAGGAAAGAAGTCCAAGTTTTATTTATTGTCATTTTCCCCAACTGGAATGTCAGTTCCAAGAGGGCAGATTTTGTCTCTTGTTTACTGTGGAATTCCTAGGACAGTGCCTGGAACAAAGCAGGTGTGTGTGGGTGGGAAGGGGGGAGGGAGGGAGGGCAATAGGAGTCTGGGAAAGGGAAGGTGTGGGTTGGTGAAGCCAGGGAACATCCTTGGGGAAGGAGCACCGAGTTGGGCCTTGAGTGAGAGTTTGGCATTTGCCAGGTTGTAGAGGAAGGCACTGCAGTCTGGGGTACAGCCAAATGCCTGAGGGTAGACCTGGACATGAACACGAACATGAACATGAACATGAACTTGGGAAAGCAAGGGAGCCGGATGCCGGAGAAGAGGTAAGGGCAGGTGGGGAGGAGGGATGGGGCAGGCAGGGTTGAAAAATAATGGTAATTCTGGGGCGCCTGGGTGGCTCAGTCAGTCGAGCGTCTGACACCTGATTTTGGCTCGACTTAGGATCCCAGGATCATGGGATCCATCCCTGCATCGGGCTTTAGGCTAAATATGAAGCCTGCTTGAGATTCTCTTTCTCTCTCCCTCTGCCCCTTTCCTCCACCCCCACTCTCTCTCTTAAAATTAAAAAGAAAGAAAAATAACGGTAATTTTAATAATGGTACAGAGATGAGAAGACAATGGCCAAGGTCACCCAGCTAGTAAGGGATGAAACTAAAAACCATCCCACTTGGGAGGCTACGCTTAGGGAGGGGTAACCAGGGTGGGCACGCAGGGCCGAGGCCGGGAGTCAGGAGGGTGGGTGGTATGCGGCAATCCGGAGCAGGGAGAAAGGCATTTGTGCAGGCGGCCTCCACGGTCAACTTCCTGCTCACGGGCAGCGGCCGCAGCTCCAAGGGGCCTCACTCCAGGAATCCCAGGCAGGGAAGCTTCAAGCTTGAATGGAGCAAGGGCTCCCAGACCCCTCAGACCACACCAGGGAGACAGGACCTCCTGCTAGACAGAGCCGGAAGGACCTCCTCTATGCCCAGCGCCCCGGCACAGAGCAGATGGAAGGAAAGGTGTGCTCGGGGAGAAGGCGGACATTTGCGGGGTGCCTGCAGTGTGTCGGGCTGTGTAAACAGGAGCAGAGAGGAGCTTGGCCAATGGTAAGGATTCCCACCAGGTTGACCTGGCCCCAGTGAGCTCAGAGAGGCTCGTGGGGAGCTGGCTCCCCCACCTGGGGGGAGGGGGGAAAGCTCCCGTCCTCCCAGTCAGCCCGGTGAGGGTTGGCTTGAACCCTCAGTGGATTCAGCTGGCGGCCAGGCCTGTTTCCCCATCCTCACTTTCCCATTCTGTAAAATGGGCCATGGGAAGGTAGTGGGTAGGAAGGATGAGTAGGTGACACCCTGGTTGTTCAGGGTCTCAGGCAGGTTCTGGGGTCACCATTCCTAGGGCTTCAGGGGCAGCAAGTGAGTAGAACTGTGACTTTGACCCAAGGGCCACTGTACTCAAGGGGCTGCCTCCACTCCACTTCCTCCGACTTGGGGAAGCAGAGGCCACGGGGCAGGGACCTATTCAGGACCCACCATGGGGCAGAGGTGGTGGGGACAGCCCAGGGCCTGGTCCCCGGACATGACCTAGGCAGCTAGGCTCAGTGTAGAAGAGGCTGATCCCTGATCCACCCAAACCTCCTGTGGTTCTTCTCTTCACCTCAGTGCTCACTGAGGCCTCCTCTGGGCCTGAATACTGAAACAGACCAGTTGGGGGAAATGGATGGCAGAAGAAGCAGGACCACACAGGGTGACAAGGTCTGTCCCAGAGGGAGCCCGGAGGCTCTGGGTACCACTGGGGGCCCTCTCTTGCCTGGAAGAGTCAGGCAGGACTTCCCAGAGACACAGGATATTGCAGGATCGAAGAAGTTTCCAGGCTGCCTAAGGCCAGGCAAGAGAGATGGCCCGGACTTAGCTGGGAGATGGGGAAGGAGTTGTGGCAGGAGATGGCCTGTGTGATGATGCTGTGTAGCTCAGGGAGGTGGTGGGGAGCAGAGGAGGCGTGTTGGGGGAGGGGAGCGTGGAGAGGAGGGGGCCGGGAGAGTGGCTCTGTGGGGCCAGAGGCGAGGTCAGAGAGCCCTCCATGCCAGGCTGAGCGCCAGGATTTATCCTGCAGGCTTTGGGGAGCCACAGGGGTGTTAAGTAGGAGAGTGCTGACTGAGGGCGTGCGCTGGAGCACAGGTTCCCAGTCTGTAGCATCAGAGCCACCCGAGGGCTTGGGCCCCACCCCAGAGTGACAGATTCTGCAGAGCTGGGGTGGGGCCCACAAATGTACATTTCTTACACTTGGAGTAGGAGGGGCTGTTCTTTACATCACGCAGACTGGAACCCGGAGGGGCTTGGGACTGGGGAGTGATCAGGAGAGGGAAGTCCGAGGGCTCAGAGGACCTACAGGAACCCAGATCTGGGTGTCACATTGTAGCCAGGCTTGAGGCCGAGGGCAGGCGTCTGGCTGTGGAGAAAAAGGAGACTCAGGGGCATAACGGGTCCCTGCCCCGACCTGGGGGTTGACCTCCTTTGTAGGCAGGGCTGATGTGAGACCTAGCTTTGCAGCAGTGGCACCCTCCTCTGGGAAGCCCCAGGCACAGGACCAGGACCGCAGTCAGACAGGGACCAATAATAATAATATTATTATTATTATCATTATTCTTACTACTACTCTTTCAGGGAAGGAGAACTTAGCAAAAAGATATGATGCCTTAACCCAGAGCAATAGTGAATGACCTTTCAGGCACCATGATAAATTTGTGAAAAAAAATATTTGTGACGGGAGCCCGAGGACATGCAAGGTAGGGGATGGATAGGAGCTCACGACCCTCTGTGATGTGGCTCCTGGCGTGGGGCCTGGGGAAGGGCCACCAAGCCGAGCTGGGATCTGAGCCCTGCTCCCTTCCGCACAGACTAAATATTTGGGCTTCCCCTTCCCTGGCCTGGCGGGACCCAGGGCCCCCTGTGGTGTGGCCAGTCTGGCTTCTGGGGCTGTGGAGGGGGAGGGCCCTGCCTGTGGCAGGGGAGCAAGGCAGGCGGGTGGTGGAGACTGATCACAGAAGGCCCAGCGTGGACCAGCCCCTCAAAGGACAGAGCGCTGCTGGCTGAGAATCTGACTCTGACACAATGGAACCCGGAGCATCCCTGCCTTTCTGGGCCGCAGTTTCCCCATCTGTGCAGTGAGGATGGGGCAGGAGGACTGAACGGGCTGACTTCCAAGGCCCCTTCTGGCTTCTTACTGACCTTTCTGACCCTCCCCCGCAGTGCCTGCCACAGACTCAGCCCGCAAAACAGGGAACTCGAAAACCAGAACAATCCCTTCTGAGCAGGGAGGTGGGCGGACCCAGTGACAACACAGGTGGAGGTCCTTTACCTACGATGGAAGGTCTTGGCAGAACTCTATTTACCCAGTTGGCATCTTGCAGGGGAGGGTCAGGCTTATGTGAAAGCACCTCCAAATGCCACTCATATTCTCCCCCCCTCCCCAAAATAAGAAAAAGCACCCGCCCGGCATTGTGGCAGGGGCTGAGCAGGAGGCCAGGAGTGGGGAGCCTGCGGACATGGCCTTTTGGCGCTGGCTTTGAGGGTGGCATCGAGTCAGAAGAGCGCAGGTGTTAAGTTCCAGCAGCATGATCTTCGTGGCAAATATTTGCAGGACCTCGACGCTGCCACAGACTGTTGAGCCCTTGACCCCACCTGCGTCTCTGACCCCTACCTAACATCCTGAATGGGACTGATTGTTCCCATTTTACAGAGGAAGAAACGGAGGCACACAAAATGACCAGACAGCCAGGCATGAAATGGTGGGGCTGAGCCTTGGCCTGGCTCTAGAGTCGCTTCCAGTAAGTTGTTGGTCTAGCGGTAACGGTGTGCGGGACTCCCAGGGCCGTGGGGAAGGTTAAGCCGCTCGGACGCATGAGTGCTGCAGTGCTGAGCGTGTGGGCCGTGCTCAGTGAATGCTGGCCATGGCTCATTACTGCAGGAGAGGCTCGGTCTAGCTTCCACATTCAAGGCTTGGGTGAGTGTGATTCTGAACCCCTTGCCTTCCCATGGCACCCCATTCAAGAGCTTAGCCAGGCGCCTCCCAGGGGCCGGGGCCTGGGGCTGAGCTCTGATACCTGTGCCTCAGACTCGTCATGGGTCGTCGCGGGTCCGGGTCCAGGCACTCGGAAGCTCTGGGGGACACCCCGCATGCACCCTCACACTGCTGGGCGGCCCCAGTGCACAGTGGGTGTTCAGGAAACACGAGCATGAACGAGGTGGGGCAGGGAAGTCCTTAGCGCAGGCTGGGAGTCACTATGGGGCCTGCTGATGTCAGCCCCCCACCCCCCCTCCGCCGGGAGCCAGAGTGTAAGGAATAGTCTCTCGGGTCTCTCCTCTGTAAAATGGCACTAACCTGGAGGTGGGTGGGAATCTGGCCATCTCTCTGGCTGCCTACCAGTCAGGAGATGAGCCTCATCCTCCAAAAGGCACCAATTTCTCTGTGTACTGGGCGGGTGATACCCACCAAGAGCCCGGACCTGAACCCCAGCCTCGGGCCTTGGGGGGGGGGGGCGGGGCGCCTGCCCCTCCAGCGGGGTCGTCACCCCATCAGGCCTTGCCCTTCTGTTCCATCTGTGGGCCAGGCCTGCGCTGCGTTCGGAGTAGACAGCAGGAACAAGGTGGTGTCCCCAGGAAGCCCAGGACAGCCTGAGGTACCCTTGGGGGCACTGTGTGGGGCTGGGGCTGGGAACTTGATGGGGAAAGGCCCTCCCAGAGGCCCACAGCTTCCTGGGGAGAGGGTGTGGGGATGCCCCTGTCCTCCAGAGACCACGGGGTTTCAGGGCCTCGTCAAGGAGCGGGGCAAACCCCCTCTCCTCAACTCCTTCCTGGATGCCAAAGGAGCAGTGTGTGAGGGTAGAACCGGGCCTCCTGCATGATCCTCCCCACAGCCTCCTGTGGGCTTTTCCGCCAACCCCGAGGCCCGAGAGCACGTCTGAAGGAAGAAACCCTGCTCTCCCCGTCTCTGAGCCTGTGCCACACTGTCCCTTCAGCCCGTGTGTCCTCCAGTCTACCTGGGCACAGCCCTAGTCCTTCCAGCTCCAGCTATGGGACGGCCCTGACTCTGTCCCCACCCCTTGGCCCCAGGCTCCCTGCTCACTTTGCTTCTGCCATGTCTGGAGACCCTGAGGGCTGGAGCCATGTTGATCTCAGCTCTGATTGCCCAGTGCCTGGCAGAGTGGGGCTCGGTGCAGTGCTGTTTGAAGGTCTGTGGACTGAGTGACCGAATTCTGATTTAATAACAACGGCCACCAATAAATAACTCTTGCCATCTGATGTGCCAAGTGCTCGATCTAGTTCGAACCTCGCAATAATCCAGAGGTGAGTGTTGTTCTTCATGATACTTTACAGATGAACAAACTGAGGCTCAAAACGGTTAAGAAGCTTATCCCAGGTCACACCGTCAGTGAGGGCAGAGCCAGGAGTCAGTCAGGCCTGGCAGAGGGCAAAGTAGTGCCCCTAACCTCAGCAGTGCTCCCAGACCTCCTGTGGCTGAGTCCTCCCTCTGCCCCCCGCACGTGTGTGGTCCAGGACCCTGGGGCTGGCCTTCCTGTGTCCCCAGCAGGCAGCACAGAGAGAGGCACAGAGCCCAAGCTCAGGGAAGCTTTGGGGAAGGGAAGGAGGCGTGCATAACAGGGTCCAGCGGCCAAGGTCTGGCTGGGTGATTCAACCCAGTGAGGCCCTCGAGGCTCTTTCCTAAGGTCAGGACGAACCTGTGTTCACCCCCGATTCACAGCCGAGGCAATGGCGTCTTGGGAGCTGAGACTTGTCCAGGGTCACTCAGTTTGTAGGAGCGGTGGCTGGGATAAAACCCCGGCTGTGTGACTCTAACAGGCCCTGCCCTACCTGCTACCCGGTGCAGCCTCCCACAGAGCTTATGCATTTCCAATGTGTTCTGGAGACAGATACGGAGAGAGAGGGTGGTGGGGTGTCTCTGGGGTGTGGGTGTGGACATGCATCGGGGTGGGAGGTAGGCTGTGTGTGGGCCGGAAGTGGGGGATGTCTGTCCTCCTCTGCTTCAGAAATGGATTTTAGACCCAGCCTGGCCTTTGGCACAGATCCAGAACCCATCACTGTGACAATGGGGTCTCTGTGGGGAGAGGAGCCCTCAGGGACAGCAGGAGGGAAGGGCAGCAACTTTCAGGAGGAGAATAGCCCCCCCAGACCAACACCTGAGGGACAGGAGAGCTGCCCGGGGGGGATATTACTTGGAGCACCGCAGATAAGCCCCATCACAGACTTGCAGGGAGACCATCAGACAAGCGGCTGGTCCCCAGAAGCTGGCCTTGGGTCACCATCTGATGGTGGTTACCTATCCTTTTATCCGGCAATGTCCAGAATAATGTTAAGTCGAACCAGGGTCTTGCCTGCCAGCTCTACACCCCCTTGGGTGGGATGTGACTGGAAACGAGGCCAGCTCTTGGTGGAGGAGAAGGACAATGTAAACCCTAGAAAAACCACCATGACACTCCCATGTCAGGTGGAGGAAGACAAAGGGGTAGTTTTGGATTCTTTAGATTCTAGACGTGCTAGACTCTTAGCACCCTGGAGTCCTGGGCTCCCAGGACAGAGATAGTTTTGGGGGGTGTCCAGAATCTGAGAAAAGCTGAATGAGAATCTTGAGTCAGAAGGTGCCTTCAAGGGCACGGCACCTATCAAGTTGCTGTCCCAGCACCATCCAGACAGCCTTCTGCTCCACAGCCCCTCAAGGACGCCACACTTTTCTGGAAGCAAAGATGGTGGAGACATAAACACTGAGGTTTTAACTCCAGCTGTGCCCCTGTCCAGAAGCATTGAGGCCTGAGCCTCTTGAAACTCCGTCCTCCCCTGCCAGCGCCAAGGCCACGGTTCACCCTTCTGCCAGCTGGGATGGGCTATCTGGGATGGTTGTGTGATCTGCTACCCCCACCCTACCCCGCCCCCTCCCCAAGCCCTGCAGCCCCCAGCAGGTGAGGCAATGGGGACCGAGGGGCCGATAAGGAGAATGTCTTCAGCAGCCATAGGCCTGGGGAGCCGAGCGGATATTGATTTGGTCTACGGGAGCAAAGGGACCTATTAAATGTGCGGCTGTTAAATCGCTCTGCTTGAGGCCAGCCATCTCTGCGGGTGGGCGGGGGGCCTGGCGGGCAGGATGGCCGGACCAGCCTGTGGCTACTAGCACCATGGTGAGGGTGGTCTTAGACACCCTGGTTCTAATGTACCAGCCCAGGGCCCAAGGCAGCCTGGTGCCCACAGGCCCCTGAGCTCCTGCCACACCCCGCTTCTTGGCATCCTCCCAGCAAACCCCGCTGCCACGCTTTTGCTCATGCAGACCCCTCCCCTTTGCCTTTCTCCATCTCTTGAAATCCTACTCAGCTTTCCAGACCTAGCACACTTTCCAGAAGTGCAGATGGCGCTTCCTCCGTGAAGTCTTCCAGATTTTCTTTCTTTCTTTTTTAAATATTTATTTATTTTGGGGAGAGCACAGCAGGGGAGGAGCAGAGAGAAGGGTCAGAGGATCCGAAACGATCTCCGCGCTGACAGGCTGACAGCACAGAGCCTGATGTGGGACTAGAACTCACGAACTGCGAGATCACGACCCAAGCCAAAGTCAGACGCTCAACCGACTGAGCCACCCAGGCGCCCCATAGATTTTCTACTCCTTATCCCTGACACATTGAGAGAAGTGGGTTTTCCCTCCCTAGATCCCCAAAGCCTCCAGACAGGCTCGGCCTGTCTTCTGACTATGGTCACCTTGGCTACACTAAGAGTGGGTTCACTCAAGGGAGACACGTGTGCTTTATCCCCTCACCCCGCCCCCCACAGGTGCAGCTTGGGAGTCCGGGCACCCACGTGATGATGGTGAGCTCCTCAGCTGGGGAGGACAGTGTAGCAAAACGTTGGCCGAGCTCCAGCTTGATGGCCATGGATGGGGGCACCTGGGCACCTGTACTTGGACTGCAATCCCCAGTTCCTGTGACAGATGTCAGGGACTTCTCAGTCTTGAATTGTTCCCTCTCCCTCCTGTGTGACGTCCTCTCCAGCCCCTCTGGTTCACGGTCAACTACCCATTCAGCTGGAGGCCACCTCCAACCCTCAGATGCCCATCACAGACTTGGAGCCAGGAAGTCTGGGGCTTGAATGCCCACTCTGCCCCTTAGAGCTCTAAACCCCGGGCCAGCTGCTTCTCTCTCTGGGCCTCAGTTTCCTCATCAGAGATACCGGGCTCTACCCCTCAGAATCGTGAGAACAGAATAGTGACAACCATTGCAGAGACCAGAGAGGGTCAGTGGCTGCCTGAAGTCACACTGCAAGAGAGTGGAAAACATTCTGGGGTTCTGGCCTCCCAGCCCCAAACTCCCTCCACCCCATCCAGCCTCCCTTGGTCAGGGGTCCCAGGTCCTGGGGCCTGCATCCTGCTGGAGGCCTGGTCTGTATAACCTGGCAGCTGGTATCCCTGACCTGAGGAACAACAGACCATCAGCCTGCTCAGGGCTGGGCTCAGGCCCCCCCCTTGGCTGTTTCTCTGGCCTGACCTGGCCTCCCCAGGGGCCCTTATCTGTCCATTCTCTCCTTTCCCACCAACCTAATCTCTCCCTCTTTTCAGGAGTTCCTGTTTCCTCTCTGCCGCCTTCTTGTCTCCCTCCTCAGGCCCTGTCTCTCCCATGTCTCTAGCCAGCCTCCCACACTCGGTCCAGAAGCCTCCTTGGAGCAGCTGGTCCTGTTCCTGTCGTGCCTGGGAAGCTGCCATCTCTCCGGGGCTTTCAGAGCCTCACGGAGCCTAGTCTGGGACTGCTCGCCTCTTAGGAAGGAGAGAGGTGGAGGGACAGCAATCCTGCTGGTGACAAGCACTCGGGCACCCACGGGTCAGCACCCGGGCCTTTTCAATTTTCAGGGTTGGCTACCGGTCCAGGGGCCTCTACAGTGCTTCCAATGGAGTGGTTTGCCATCTTGGTCCAAGGTACCAAGATTTTATGGTTCTAAATCTCTGAACGCAAAGAGAGCTCTGAGGTTCTGGGACTCACGGTGGAGCCCCCTCCCCCGCCCCCATCTCACCAGAGTGGGGGCTCATCCTCACTGCATGCTTAGAACCCGGACCTGGCCGGGGTGCGGGGGAGAAGCCCAGGGACCAGCTCTCCACCCACTCCTGGTTGCCCAGCCCGTGACCGGCCGGAGAGGTACAGGGCTTCACCACAGGCCTGGGCACTGGCCAGTGGCAGGTGCAGAAGGCCCACTGAGTCAGGGGCCCAGCTGCGTCTCCTGTCCTGAGCTGGGAATAGTTTTCTGCCTTCTCTGCTGTGCCTGGCTACAGTGAGGACTCGTGAGAAGGGGCCAGGGTCTGGGGTCACACACATCTGAGCCCGCAGCCCCACATCGCCGTGGACTTAGGAGGAGATCTGGGGCAAGCTGCCTCCCTTTCCTTCAGCTTCCTTGCCTGCCAGATGGAGACAACCATGCCCGTCTGGGGCTTGCCGTGAAGATGACTTGGGACAGTGTGCTTGGAATAGCACACAGTAAGAGCACAGTAAGCGGTAGCATTTAGGTTATTATGATCACCCTTTCTGAGACCCACTCTGGGTCCTTGGTCTGGTTTCTTCATTCGCTTGTCCTGGTTAAGGTCCAAAGAACACCCCCAAATCCAACATTTCTGAGGCATGAACTCAACCTCAGGTGTGCCACCCCCAGATTCCAGGGCCTCACAGGTGCACTGAGCTGGTCCCAGGTCATGAGGAGGCCCCAGATGGGTGGGGGAGGCAGACACTGACACCACACCGACCTGTACAACAACTCGGCTCAATGCAATGTTGCAGAGGAGCACAATGGCCGTGGGAACCCAGAGGAGACCCAGGCTGAGGGTGGTCAGGGAAGGAAGGCTTCCTGGAGGAGAGGACCAGTCAGCTGGGCCCTGGAGGAAGATTGGCCAGTGGCTGGGCACAGTGAGCATGAGCGTGATGGCTGCTTCAAAGGTTCAGAGGGTTGCAGGGAGCCTGAGGAGGGAGAGATCGCTTCCACCCAGGGCATTATGGATGGCTTGGTGGAGATGGCCAGGACAGCTGAGCAGGATTCCAACAGGGAAAGTTACATTCCAGGCCTGTAAAGAACAGCAGATACCCAGACGCAGGCCCAGCAGTCAGGTTTCTGCATCTGTGCATGGATGAGTGGTCTGCTTGTGGCTGGAGCACAGGGGATGCCTGGGCAGTCGCAGGAAAGGTGGCTGGGAGCATGACCTGTGACCTGGGGGAGGGGCCTTGTATGCCAGGCCCGGGAACTGGGGATGGGTTTTCCGGGGCCATAAGGAGGAGCCAATGAAGGCTGCGGAGCAGGGGCAGCCCTGGGCCTGGAAGAGAGCACACTCCAGGGGCACATTCGATGGAGGCTGTTTTCTGCAGAGATGTGAGCAAGAGCCTCGCCCCCTGAGATGCCCTGCAACTCTACCACCAGCCTTATCAGCTCTGTGACCACAGGAAAGGCCCTTCCCATCTCGGAATTTCCTCGTCTGTAAAACAGAGTGAGAGACCAGTATCTTGAGGTTCCTTCCAGACCGTGAATCTGTGACTCTGGCCGCCCCGCCACAAGCTCGCAGGCAGGGACTTGGAGGGTGGCCACACAGCCGTCTCTTTTCCCCACCCCGCGATCGGTCCAGCCTCTGGCATGGCATCCCACCCCCACCCCTGCTTCGCTTCCCCAAATCCTTCTGGGGCTCCCAGGACCTGCTGTGCCCCAGCCCCTCCAGGTAGGGCCTTAGCTAGCTGTGGGTATCGGAGAGCCTTCCTTCCTGGCATTCATGCCTCCTCTCACATACACAGAAGTTCAGGTTATAACATTCTCTTCCATCTTTGGACTTGAGTGGTGGCCCCAGGGCCAGAGCACATGTGATTACCAATTGCTTCTGTGCGGGGGCCTTCTGGGGGCCGGGCACCAAGGATAGCCTCCACCTGCTCCCCAGCAACACCCACGTGCCAGGAAAGGAAGCCGAAGCTCAGAGGGGGCAGAGCTGGCCACACTAAGAACCCCGCCCCCCCATCTCCCTGGCTGCTACTCCCCAGCCCCTTTGCTTCTTCCCCCCCTTCCTCTCCCTGACCTCCAGAGCAGAGGTGCCCCAGGCCCAGGTTTTGGTCCGCTTTGCTTTTTTATCATGCCCCTTAGTGATGCTGCCTCTCCCCACCGGTTCTACCTGGGACTGAATGGACCTCACAGTCTCCCCGTGGCCCAGTCTGAGCCCCAGCCCTCTCTCTTCATCCCATCTCAGGGCTTCCAGGTGCCCCGGCCAAAGGCTGGAATCCTTCTCGATCCTCCTGGTCCCACACCCCACAGCCACAGAGAGGAAAAAATCCCGATGGCTCCAGCTGCTTCTCACCATATCCACTGCAGCCAGCCTGGCCCAGGCGGAGGCTGGAGAGTGGGGAGGGGCCGGGGGGCGTACTTTCCCAACCACCAACCTTAAGGTCCACCACTCCCGGTTTACAAATGGGGAAACCGAGGCCCAGGGAGGGGAAAAGCCTCCCCCGCAGCCACACAGAACACCCACCAGGGCCTGGGTCTGTCACCACCTCCCTGAGGTCTGCGTCCCCAGCTCCCCGGGGGGTAGGTTTTCTCTTGAAGCGAGCTTAGCAGGTCTGACGACACAGCCAGGCTATGCGCGCCTGCATGTGTGTCCCCGAGGAACAAAGAATCTGCCAGCTGGGTTTATGTTTCAAGACGTCTGTCCTCGCCCTTGACCAAGAGATCTTACGGGGCGATCGGGGCCAGAGCCGGGGACTCGGGACATCAATCGGGAAGCCGCCTTGCCTGGAAATCCGAGAGTTCACCCCGCCAGCCCCAGGACCTTCTGAGTTCCCTTGTGGAGGTTACAAACTGCAGGGGCAGGCTGGGGTTCTCTCACCATTTATTCCATATAGCTGTTTAAAAAGCTTATTTAAAATATAGATCATTATATATATTTATTTATATATATATATATAAAATATATAAAGAGGAATTGAGGCGAGCCACCCCAAAGAGAAAGCTATGTTTTATAAATATTTCTGTAGCTCCCACATCCCAGAGGAAGAAAACAAAACAAAACAGAACAGAACAAAACAAAAAACATTTACAACCCAAGCTAGTGGTTCCATGTGGTATGCCCAGCAGGCTCAGACCCTGGGGTGGGCTGGGGGTCGTTGCAAGGGCTGGGCCTGCAGACATTCTGAGGAGGGCAGGCAGACCTCCCTTCCCTGGAGGCTGGTGTCTCTGGCTGTGAAAGGTCAAGTCCATACCAGTCCTGCCCAACTCATACCCCTGTCTTCTTAGACGAGTCTGGAAGGCAGCAAGTGGGCACTCCCAGGCTCTGGCTGCCAGGTTATTTTTAATCTTGTCGGTTTCCTTTGATGTCCTGGCCCTCCTTCCAGAGCGGCCGGGCCTTCTGTTTCTGGCGGTTTCCAAGGGGAGGCAAAGCACAAGCCGCCTCCCATGCCTGGCATCTGGAATTCCCAAGAAAAACTCCACGGGGTGTCTCCGGGCCCCTGGCTGGGCCTCCACAAGTCCCCACGGGGTGGGCAGGGCCTCACTTGCAGACATAGCGCTCCACGGTGCGCTCACACCTACGGCAGGTGACGTAGCAGCACCAATGGTATTTGCAGTGGCACCGCTCGACCACGCGGTCCGTGTAGGGGTTGTAGCCGCGTCCGCAGCACATGAGGTCACAGCTGTCACTGCCGTGGGATGTCTTGTTGCACTGCCTGCGGTGGGGAGGAAAGGGACAGCGGGTGAGCGCATGCTCCCAACCGGGCACCCGCAGGCTCCCCCTACCCCGCGGCTGTGTCCCTCTTGGAAGGTGTCTTGATCTTTGGGGAATTTTAGGTAATCCCCTTCCCTAAGAGTACTTCTCGCTTCTCCTTGTATTTCTTTTTTTATTTTTTTTTCAACGTTTATTTATTTTTGGGACAGAGAGAGACAGAGCATGAACGGGGGAGGGGCAGAGAGAGAGGGAGACACAGAATCGGAAACAGGCTCCAGGCTCTGAGCCATCAGCCCAGAGCCTGACGCGGGGCTCGAACTCACGGACCGCGAGATCGTGACCTGGCTGAAGTCGGACGCTTAACCGACTGCGCCACCCAGGCGCCCCTCTCCTTGTATTTCTAATAGGCATTTATCAAGACGAGAAATGATGGGTGTGTTTGTTTTCTTAGGGCGTGTTTGTTTTTTTGTTTTTTTTTTCTATTTCTTCTAAATACTTGAAGGAGCCTCAAACCGCTCTGATAATCCTGTCTTCATATTTGATCTTTAATTATATTGTCCCAAATGTCAAGAACATTTTTACATTTAGAATCCCAAAGTAAGTTCTGGAAAAGACTAAATGGCACTGGATGCGAGGCAAAGTGAATATGTGGCACACTGTTCATCTAGAGACAGGGTCTGTCAACCAGTGGCCCTGCGTGCCAGTCAGCAACCGCTCCCCCAACCCCCGCCCCACCACCGTATTTTATCTTCTAGGAGGCATACGGGGTCCCTGGTCAGTGGAATTATTATACCCATTTTACAGATGGTAATGGGCTTAGCAAAGAGCAGAGCCCGTTCAAGTTCTCACAGGCATCTGTGGGGTCCTGAAACCAAATCTCTCACATGCTCCGCCTACCCTAAGGGCAGAGAATCCATAGGATTCCAGGGGCTGCATTTCTTTCTGAATCCCATTCCTATGGGAGAAGGCAGTGAAGGCTCCTATGGGACCCCAATATCCAACTGAAGTTTGGCAGATCCTCTAGGTGGGCTCAGGCTAGCAGGGATGGGGGGCACGCAGGGCATGCAGCTGGGTCCCCACAGCCATGCGGACCCAGGAATCCTAGAATGTCCGACATGGGCAAGTTCTAGAGCTGACCAAATTCAACCCTCATATTTCCTGATGGGGAAACTGAGCCATGGAATGGAGAGGGAGCGTGCCCAGAGTCACACAGTGTGAGCATGGGGTCTGTAAAAGTTTGGGAAGGCTTCCTGGAGGAGGAGGGGTCATCTAGGCCGTTTCACAGAAGACCAGCAGAAATCTAAGATGGGGAGGAGGGAAAGGGAGTTGGGGCAAAGAAAACAAACAGCCTGGGCAGAGGCGAAGGACCTGATCTAACCTAAGACGCGAGAACAGATGGAAGGGGTAGGGCTGGAGGTAGGGAGGCCGGGGAGGAGGCTAGGCAGCAGCTGAGAAAGAGAGGCCAAGACCTGTGCTGGGAAGGGGCCATGAGGTGGGAAGGAGGGAGCGCCTGAAGGGAGAGTCAGGAAGTGACAGTGACCCACATATGGGGGCTACAAGCAGTTCCGGGAAGGAAGAAACAGCAGGAAGAACACAATGCCCCAGAGCCAGACAGACCACGGTTCAAACCCCATCTCTGCCACTTACTGGCTGGGTGACTTAGGGCAAGTCACTTAACAAAGGTGACTTTGTTTAGTTATCAACACCATTAATGGCCCTCAGCCTTATCCTGGAGGCCTCTGGACAAAGGGTAGTAGGAAGAAGGAAGAGTTTCATTTTTACTTCGGATCCCTGACATGCAATGTTTGAAACCTGGCCTCTAACCCTAGAATCAGTTGAGGTATGCAGTGATGCCTGAGAGAGGGGGTGGGGGTGAGTGGGGCTTGGAGAAAGATCCAGGGACCCAGGGCAGGTTTTATTAGCGCAGGGGCTGCTGGGAAAGACATGACAAGAGGGCCAGGGTTTGGAATACTGACTGCCAATGAGGTCTCAGTTCACCAAGCTGGCCTTGAGGAGGGCTGCAGAGCATTGTCCCCAGCTAGGGGGGCCAGCCTCTAGAGAGGTGCCACCCGTGTACCTCTCTTTACAGTAACAAAGCTCATTTACCTCCACCCCTTGCACTCCTGAATCCCCTAACCTAGTAAAACCCACGTTCCCCCTCCTCCAGGAAGCCTTCCTTGATGTCCAGGCTGGGTCAGGGCACCTCTGGACTTCTCTCACCCTTGGGCTTTTCTCTGTTACAATCTGACCACTTGTCTCTCACCCTTCTGTGTGCCTGCCAGAGCCTCATGTAATAAATAGATGGGAAAAGCGTCTGTGGTTGTAAGCTACTGAGATATTGGAGCTGTTTGTTACTGCAGAAAAAGCTGACTGATACAGATGTCCACAACAGCCCATCCTCAGAGGAACAGCGGAAAGCTGAGAGTGGCAGGAAGCCTGGTGGCAAGCGTGGGGAGGCATTCTGAGAAAGCCAGAGAGGCAGCTGGTGCTGCGGGATGGGGCCTCCTCATCAGTCGCTGTAGGGCAAGCCCGAGGGGCAGAGTGGGGGCCCTGGGAAAGCAGAGCCCTGACAGCCTGGGGGGTGGGGATGGGAGATTGCCATTAGTGAGCCCTTCCCATGGGACTGACGCTGTCTAGCAGAGGAGCTGCTCAGTTAGTGTGACAGGAGATTGTCGGCCACCCTCTGAGGGCTGTGGAACCCTGTGCATTGTACAGAGGATGAGACTGAGCCTCACATGAGTGAAGAGATCTGCTCAAGGTCCTGCAGGTAGGAAGCCGCGGCAACTGGGTGGGAACTGTCCTACACACACACACACACACAGATCCAAGGAGACCCTCTATTTGCTCTGGCCTTTCCCCAGCCTCTCGGGCTCTAGAATCCTTTGCCCCATCCCACCACCACCCCCCCCACCCCATCCTCACCCCACCCAGCCCGGCTGCCTCAGACCAGACTCTCGCTCCTTCCTGTCTCCCTGGCCTGACCCGGTTCCATCTTCACTCCACCCGACCCCCTCAATCTGGCCTCCAGATGGAAGCCGAGGCCTCCTCACAGAGCCTGCTGCCCTAGCCTGTGACGATGGAGCCCCCCAAACCAGCCCCCCTCTCCTGGAGACAGGAACGTGGGCTGCGGAGGAAGCAGATGCTGGCCGGGCACCAACTATGTGCCAGACACGTTCTCAGACACCCTCACTCTGGTTCAATATTCTTTTAACCCCGCAGAACACTAGTTTTGTGGAATGCTATTAGGGGCTCCTTAATAAAAAAGTTCCACAGCAAACACCTCTGGGAAACGTTGGCTTAGGCAGATTCTTTACTGTGGGATTCCTCCGAGCCTTTAAAATGTTCTCGTGCCTTGCAAGTCGCCAAAGAGAATTTCCCAATCATATTTGATTGCAGAACTGTTTCTATTACACCGTTTCAGGACTAACTTCCCCCAGAAGGTCTCTGGGAAATGCTGCTGCCCTGAATCCTCAGCAGCCCCGCCTGGCACACAGTAGGTCTGCAATCACCCCTGGGCCCCTTTCTTTCTCCTGTCCTAAGCTGGCTTCAGCAGCAGTGATGGGACCAGATGTAGGGACCCCAGCTCCAGCTGTTAAACTGGGGATCGGGGCGGGGTGGGGGGGGGGTTGGAGAGAGCTGGGGCCTGGGAGGTGGGTGCGTGCCTGGCAGGGGAACGCGGGAGCATTGTCTCCACAGAATGCAGGCACGCTTTGCGCTCCTGCTGCCCTTCTGAAAAGCAGTTGCCCCGGCCCTGTCCCGGCTCTGTGCAGACTGCCTGTGTGGCTGTGGGCTGGCTGCTGCCCCCTTGTGCCTCAGTTCCTTATTTGTCCAATGACCAGGTTACATGACATTTACCCTTCATTTATTCAGTTGAGAAACGCTGAGGACCTGTCTTACGTGGGACAGCTCCTTTCTCGGCCAGCCTCCCAGTGCGGTCATCGGCTCTCCCCGTCTCCCCCACCAGGCGGAAGGAGGAAGCTCCCACCAGCCTCCACTCCCCAGGGGCCCCTGCCCGGGCAAGGTACACAACAGCCACTCCCAGGAGCTCTGCTGCAGGCCCCTTGGACCCCGGCACCCCTGCTCAGCATTCCTGGGGCCACCTCCCTCAGCTGGGCAGGGACTCCACTCCCCCAAATGCCAGCTGAGCCCAGACTGTGTGCCTTGGGGTGGGGCATGTGCAGCCTAGCTGACCCTTTCCTGCCAGGGTGACAGCAGGCCCTTACCTGTCTTGCGTCCCATGGGAGCCCACCTTCTCGTTCTTCATGCAGAAGTCGGGCGAGCTCTGCAGATAGACAAGCTCCGAGTCCTTCACAGGCCTGATATCCAGGTCCTTGGGCACCAGGTGCTTGCGGGTGCCCATGGGTCGGTGCACCACCTTGGTGGCCGACAGGTAGCGGGTCTTGAGGTCAGAGGCCACATCCCGAAGCTCCTGCAGCCCCTTCCAGCAGGTGCGGATGGAGCAGGAGCCAGATACCCCGTGGCACTTACACTTCATTTCCAGAGAGGCGCGCAGAGCCTGCAGACAGGGGAGGGCGTCGGGCTGGGCGGCCAGAGCCCGCTGCCTGGCCTGTCCGGGGACCCTGCCCCCACCCCTCCGCATGCTGGGTGCTCTCAGGGAGTCATCGTCTGCTCTAGGCCTCAAGTGAGGGAGCTTTTGGCTCTAAAGCTGGGAGATGTCCTAGATTCTCAGCTCCTCCTCCAACGTGGGGGGCAGCGGGGAGGGACAGGAAGGGAGTGGCATCTGCAGGGACAGCAGATGCCAAGAGCTCTAACATATAACATGGCTTAATCACCACAACAGTCCTTCACAGGAGGTATTATTATTTTCCCCACTTTAAACAGAGGAAACAAAGGCTCAGAGAGGCCAAGCCCCAAGCTCAAGGTTGCACAGCTAGAAAATCTGAGAGCTGGGATTTGAACTCAGGTCTGAGGGCAGTTGCAAAAGCCATGCCTTTTAATTGCTCCATGCTTTTCTCTTGCACAAAACTGGGATTCCCCAAATGCTTGCTGGGGAAAAAAAAAGGGAGAAAAGAGAAGGAAGGAAGGGCAAAGGAAGGAAAGGAGGGGGAGAGTAAGAAGAGGCAGGAAGTAAGTGCATGGGGTGGGGAGGCACATTCCCTGGCCTGGCTGGCCTTTCCCCTCTGCTGCCTGGTGACCCTCAGCAAGCCCTCCGCTGTTCAGCCCCTCTATCTTATATGTGCAGAGCACGCGCATAATCGCTACCTTCCAGGGAGGTCGCAAGGATGCAAAGAGAGGACGCATATGAAAGGGTTTTGTGAACTAACAAAAGTCAAATCAACACTGGTTTGAAAAATCAGTCTAGGGGCGCCTGGGTGGCGCAGTCGGTTAAGCGTCCGACTTCAGCCAGGTCACGATCTCGCGGTCCGTGAGTTCGAGCCCCGCGTCGGGCTCTGGGCTGATGGCTCAGAGCCTGGAGCCTGTTTCCGATTCTGTGTCTCCCTCTCTCTCTGCCCCTCCCCCGTTCATGCTCTGTCTCTCTCTGTCCCAAAAATAAATAAACGTTGAAAAAAAAATAAAAAAAAAAAAAAAAAAAAAAAAAAAAAAAAAAAATGAAAAATCAGTCTAATGCCTGTGGTGGAGGGGGGAGGTCTGGGCTCTGGGGCTCAGGGAATTCTAGCCCCGGCTTCACAAGTGACTCTGTCCCATCATCCTCTTGTCCCATCAGCTTCCTCATGTGTACCTGAGGGGCATGAGTTAGATAGATGCCTTCTGCAGGCAGTTCAGTTTTGCATTCTATTCCCTGCTCTTTTGCACACAGGACTTGGATCCCTGTGCCCGGGCCTGCCCTCCTGCCTGCCCTATGCAGAGCTGCAAGGCTTATGGGTCCCCTGGGCTTACCCCTGCCTTCAAATGATGGGGAAACTGAGGCACAGAGCAGGCAGAGATTTGCCCCAAATCATTCAGTGAGTTAGTGTGGGAGCTGGCCAAGGTCCCAGGGCTCCATCTCCTTCATCAGTGCCAGGTAGTGAAGAATGAGGGAGTCCACTAGGTCTAAAATCTGGACTTGGCCCAGCAAAGCCTGTGAAGAGCACAGGAATGAGATGAACCCAAATGCAGGGCATGCTCAACCTCCCAAGGGCATCGAGGTGCTTTTGAGTCATAAAGGAGAGGTAAGGTATGTTTAGTGCCTCAGCTTTGATGGGTGGGAAGGGGCCCAGAGTTTCCTGGTGCCCGCCGTGTGCCAGACACACAAGCCCTGTGGCCGGGAGAGGGGACTGGGTCCTTTTGCAGATGGTCCCAGGGAAACCAGCTCCTTGGCAACAGGGCCCCAGGGACAGGCCCGATGTGCCACGGCAGCTGAGTATCCTGTCCTGACTGCACCGGGGGAGCAGATGGCTGTGCTCCTGGATACACGAAGCTCAGGCCAGGCAGGGAGTAGGACTGAGGCTGAGTTTCCAAGGATGGGGGCAGGCCCGCAGGGTTGGGAGACAGGAGCCCTGGGTCCCTGGCCAGGCTCTGCTATGGACCCATAGTGTCTCTTGGCCTCAGTTTCCCCAACTGTCCAAACATGGCCTGGACATCCCAGAATCCTTCTATAAGGGAGACCAATGAGAGGGGAAGGTGAGGACGTGGAAACCTCTGGACTTGGAGTCCATAGACCTGGGCTCCATCGCACCTGTGTCCTTAGCCAAGCCACCTAAGCTCTCTCTGCCTCACTGGCTGCCTCTGTGCAATGGGCCTGATGGGGCTGCAGGGAGGAGGCCATGAGATGCCATCTGCACCTGACTCTCCACCCTTCAGGCACCCAGCTCCCCGTGTGTAAGGGGGTAGCCGCACCTCCCCACAGGGGAGACTACGGGAGAGAAAACGCCCCAAGCACCACCTCAGTGCCTGGCACTCAGGTTAGTATAAAGTTGTTTTTTTCATTTTCAAAAAATAAAAAGGTCCATTCATTCACTTACGCATTCACCCCAACCTTCTGTGGAATGAGGTGAGGGATTAATGAAACATTGATCGTAACAAACGTTGAGGGGAAACTGAGTTTTGGACCTGGGCGGGAGTCCCTGTTAGAGCCAAGGAGACTACCCCTTAGGCTAAGGTTCTTGCCCCATGGCCCTCCCCATGCCTCCTCCCATACCCAGCCTCGGCTCAGGACCCCACAGGAGGAGCCTGAGGAACACAGCTGATGGGGACTGAAGAGCACCGACCCAGCCCATTTGATAGATAGAAACAACTGAGCCCGGAGAGGAAGTGACTTGCCCAACGTCACACAGCTAGTCTAGTGCCAGAGCCAAGATGGGAACTCAGAGCTCCTGACTCCCAGCTCAGTGTCCCTTCTGCTCCACTAATATTCTCAACTCAAACCCCGGTGGACCCCCTAGAGGAGGAGGAGCCAGGCAAGCCCCAAGCGGCTGGAGAGGGGAGAGAGAGCCGGGGGAGGCCGGGAGCACTCAACGTGGGTGGATCGGGCCCATCCCCCACCCCCCATCAGGGCACACTGGGTGGCCCTTTCCTAGCCACCTGGCATAGGCACAACCATCTGGGGTGGGTGGGGTGGGTGGTTACCTGTCTCCCCACTTCACTGTTGTGTAGACGCATCAGTTTATTGGCTTGGGATCCTGTTTTTTTCACCTTCATAGGAGCATCGGAAAACTTGGCCCCCATGAGGAGCCCGTAGCTGAGGTTGTCCGCACATCCTCCCCAGCGGTTCCCGGGCCCGGGTGGCTCACCTGGGACAGGGCCGCAGGAGCAGCCGGGCAGGTCGCCGGAGGTGCAGGCCCGGGCGATGGCGTGGCTGATGGCGGCCGCCGACAGCGCATACACGAAGGCTGACTCCCGGGTCCCTGTGGGGAGGTGCTGGGTCAGCTCGGGGCGGGGGGGGGGGGGGGGGGGACAGGGCACAGGACCCCACCCCTGGGCCCCTGCCTGCCTCTGTGGGGCCAGCTGGGCACAGAGGCTGCCACCAGATGGAGGACAGCACCAGGGACATTAATCTGTCACCAGTCCATTCTCCCACACATACACCAGCTGATTTGTGCACTCATCACAAACTCACCCTCATTCCCAGAGGCCGGCAAAGCCCACACACCCACAGGCACTCTTGCTCCCACACACTCACCATTCCGGATCTCCCCCTACACCCCTGCACTCAGTGTTAGGGGCTACTCCTCAAAGAACTCACAACTTGAGGGGCAGACAAGTGTGCAAAGAGCCTGCTGTAGGTTGAAATGTGTCCCTCTAAAAGATATAGTCAAGTCCTGGCCCCTGGTACCTGTGAACATGACCTGATTTAGAAACATGGCCTTTGCAGGTGTAATGGAACTCAGATGAGGTCATACTGGGTCAGGGTGGGCCCTAATCCAATGACTGGCATCCTTATAAGAAGGGGGGAGTTCTGGATACAGAGACACAGAGGCAGGGATTAAAGTGATGTATCTCCAGGCCAAGGAACACTGAGGCTGGGGACAGTCACCGAAAGCTAAGAAGAGGCAAGAAAGAATCCTCTCCGGGGCTGTCAGAGGGAGCACAGCCCTGCTGGTATCTTGGTTTCAGGCTTCCAGCCTCGAGAACTCTGGGACAATACGGTTTCGTTGTCTGAAGCCCCGTTTGTGGGACCTTGTCACAGCATCCTGGGAAAACTAATACGGAGCCCAATGTGCCTTTGCTGTAGGGGGTCCCAGCTTCAGGTCCACGCAAGTCACCTCCCCTTCTCAAGCCTCAGTTTCCTTAACTATAGAATGGAAATGATAATACCTCCCTCACAGGATCGCTCTAGAGTTCCCATGATTCGGGAAGGAAGGAAGCTTTGTCAAGTGCTATACAATCCTCAGCTGTTGCCACGCGGGAGGAGAGATTAGATCCATTGGGGCACTTTTGGCCATCAAAAGGCTCTTGACTGTACATAGGACCCCCAAGTCCACCCCGCAAGCCACCTGCTCCAGAAAGTGGAGTTCCTATATCACTCTGTGCATCTCACAGCATCCTCAGTCTAGAATTACCTCGGTCTAGAATTACCTTGTGGCACACCTGTCTGCCCGGTGGTGGCTTTCCTGTCTTGTCACATACGCCCCTCCCAAGAGCCTCCTCGGCCTCGTTCATCCTTCCCTTTATGCATTAGGTACACAGGCATTTGTGCCACCATTTCAGGCTCCCCTGCAACTCGTATATTCACTCACTATATGTTTATTCATTCATCAGTTCATGCCTGGATACCGGTATCTATGATTAATTCATCCACCCACCCATCCACGTCTGTTTTCTTCTGTGCATCCATCCATCACCCACCTCTTCACTCATCCACCCATCACACAGCCATCAACATCCACCCATCCGTCCATGAATTCACCCACCTATCTAAACGCACATATATTGATGCCTGAATTCATCCTTCCCCACCTGCACGCATTCCGTGGGCCCTAGCAGCCCCCACCGGCCCCCTACCTCTCTCCAGGTCAAGCAGGTAGTTGGGGGCAAGCTCGATGGAGGAGCAGTTCCAGCGCATGTCCGCGAAGGCCCTGCGGCAGGCCTTCATGACCTCGCGGGCGGCGTGCACGATGGTGTGCATGAGCTCCAGGTTACTGCGGCACAGCTGCACCTGCGCAGATACCAACCCCTCCAGCTGCTTGCAGTGCTGCGTCTGGTTCAGCGCGAGGGCCGCCGGGGTCTTGGACAGCGCCCTGCACACCACCGAAGGGCAACAACCAAGAGAAGGAAAGACAGAGCGTGAGGGGCCGCCACGTTGCCTACACCTGCCCTACTGCTCCCAGCCCTTGCGCAATGAATGGGTTCAGGGGCCTTTGCTGGAAGGAGTTTGGAAACTAAGAGGCAAAGACCTGGCCCCAGCAGAGCAATGGCTCCCCCTTCCGTTCCCTGTGACCTTGGGCACATCGCTGTCCCTCTCTGGGCCAGGGCCTCACTCATAATGCAGGATCATGACCTCCATCCTACCTACACTTTACTGTAATTATATTAACAATAAACAGTTTCACAGCCCACAAAGTGTGCACACCCACGGCTTTATTTAGCTCTCACACGGCTGTGAATTATTACTCTTTATTTAACATTCATTCGACCCTGAACACCAAATGGGCCAGACACTGTGCTAAATGCTAGATTATTACAATCACTATCATTATAATACACACTATTAATTGAGCGCTTACTAGATGCACATATGAGTTAGGAGCTTACCATACATTGCTTCATTTAATTATTAAACTACTTATTAGTCTGTAACATTCCACACACATGCTTGGGATTTATTAAAGGATAAAACAGCCACTCAATTTTGCAATAAATGGGACTAAGTCATTCACTTGCTGTGTGCCCTTCGATAAATCACTGTCCCTTTTCTGGGCTTCAGTGTCCGTACCTATAAAGTGTATTTCCCAGAACGTGTTCCAGTGAGACACTGAAAGAAGGGATCCATGGTGAAGCACATTTGGGGAACATGATCTTCTATGTTTCCCTTTGGAGAGTAATTAATGCACATTTGCATTTTAAAGGCCCTGAGAAGTCCCAAGCAACACAACAGGCTTGGTTTCGTTTAACTCTGGAGTCCTTGCTGAGCACAAAGCCCTTTGTTTGAGAGGCACTGACCTCATCCATGCTTTGGGAAATGCTGGCCTGGGGGTCCCTTTGAACCTGGGGATGTTATAGGACTGAAGAGCTTCCCAGATCCTGGTTCTAGGCACTGGGACTGCAAGGCTCCAGGACCAGGGTCCTGGATCCACATTTGTCCCAGGCCTTCTCCAAGGAGCAGGCTGCATCAGGCAGCAACTCCTCTGAGCGCAGGGTAGAGGGACCCCAACAGCCTTAAAGGGTTCTGCACAGACTTATCCCCTGCCCCAGAGCCAGCTGGCCCTCAGCAATCCAGCAGAGACCCTGGAGGAGCCGGGGACAAGGATGGGCCAATCTGCAGCCACAGTGCTGTGGGCCCTGCTTGCTGCGAGCCCCACGGTCTTCACCCAGGGTCAGGGCTGAGACCTGGTGAGGCCGAGATCCAGAACCCCTGCCCCGACATCCTAAGGGAGGTAGCACCTTGCTAAAGAACAGCACATGCCAGGGTAGACTCCTGGATGTGTCATTCCCTTTGTGACCTTGAACAAGTCTCTTGGCCTCTCCTAGCCCAGCAACCTCTCAGCATTACCTGGGGGAGTAACTCCGTGAGCCTCATGTGTTCTGCCCAGGGCTGACACAGCTGGTCAGTGCCCAGTAAGGAAAGTTACTACAATCACGGCCTTGGTGGTCTTTTCCTTCCTGTACCCACTTAGTCACAGCCAAGGGCTGCCTCAAACCTGGTCCCCTAAGCCCTCTCCAGCCTCTTGTCCTCGTCCCCGGTGTGCCCTAATATCTGGCCATACCAGACTCCTGGCTTCTCTAACAGGGACGGCCCTGCTACCATGTGTTTGCCCAGGCTTTTCCTGATGCCAGGAATGCCTTTCCCCTTGCTCTTGTACCTAAATGAATAAATGAACTTGATCTACTTGTGGAAGAAATATTTACTAAGCACCAGCTCTTTCTGGACTCATTTGATAATGAACATGACACAGATCCTTTCCTCAAGGAGCCCCTAGTCTAATGGCTACACAGGCCTTTCAACAGTAATAAGGCAATGACCCAAATGTTCCAGCTCATGGGCTGGCCTAGGGAAGAGCCCAGGCTTAGGGCACAGCTGTGTGACATGGGTAAGTTACCCAACCTCTCTGGGCCTCATGGTCCTCATCTGTTATAAGAAAATGATAATTAAAAAAAAAAAAGTGTTTATTTATTTTGAGAGAGAGAGAGAGAGAGAGAGAGAGAAAGAGGGAGTGAGCCAGCAGGGGAGGGGCAGAGAGAAAGGGAGAGAGAATCCCAAGCAGGCTCCGCGTTGTCAGTGCAGAGCTCAAGGCAGGGCTCGATCCCACAAACTGTGAGATCATGGCCTGAGCCAAAATCAAGAGTCGGTTGCCTAACCCACTCAGCCCCCAAAATGACAATTTCCACATTAAAAGGTGATGGCAAGACTTCCGTATCATAACATACGTAAAACATCTTGAACATCCATGAGCGGGATGGCCTCTGCTTATTGCCAGGTGAATCTTGGACCAAAGGGGGTCAGAGGGGTTCTAGTTCCAGCACTGCCCTCTATCTGCTGTATAATCTCGGGCAAATTGCTGTACCTCTCTGAGCATCACCTACAAAATGGGAACTCCTAGAGGTCTCGGAGGGCCCAAGAGAGAAAATAGGTGCTACATTAAGTCCTAATAAGTTAGTCTGTTCCCCCCTGCCTCTCACTTCGCCATGTCCCACCCCTCCTACAACTCCAAAGTACAGAAGTCTTCCCAGAGGCCTGGGAAGCCGACCCAGGACAAGTGGGCATGCCCTGATGTGATGTCTGCAGTCCGGGTGGCACAAGCCAGCCCTGAGATCGATTGTGGGTATCTCAGGCAGTCTTGCCTCACTGTTACCCCTGGTCAGTCCCTGTCCTCCCAACTGTGAGCAGAGAAATGTCTGGCGTGTCTGGGTGCAGATCTTAGGCCTGTTTGCTTGAGCTAAAGCGAGCCATCTGGTCCTCCCTGGCCCTCTGAGCCACTGAGGCCTGTCTATGCCAGGTCACCTCACAGAACCTCCGGGCGGAATCCTTGTAGCCCATACTGGGTGAGGTGTGGCCACACAGAGGCGGACGTCATCCACACAGCCTGTTTCTTGGTTGGTCCAGCCCCTCCACCTGTGCTTAGCAAACACCATGCACACACTACCCCATGTAGGCACAGCACTCCCCACTCGGCAGAATCTCTTGCCCCATCCACTTCTCACAGCACCCCGAGGGGGCAGCCTGGGAGATTACACCCCCCCACCCACACTTTGTACAGAGGAGGACACAGGTACAGCTCTGGTACCCGGATGCTCGGTCTCCTCCCGACACCATCTTTCCGCAGACCTGGCCTCTCCTTCCCGGGTCCCCTATCTGCTGGGCTGGGGGCTGTCAACACTCAGCCTGTCCTGAGCCCACTCTGCCCGTCATCCTTGCCCAGATTTCTTCCTTCCCCTCTGAGCCAGTCTGCGGTTTCACAGCAGGAAGGATTATATGATGTATGCAAGAAAATGCTCCGCACGGTACGAGGAATGCAGTGGGCACTCAAGCAGTGTGGCTGCGTTCTGGGTCTTTTCCCTGGGTTCCTGCTCCAGCCAAGAAGTGGACAATGTAGGCCCAGCCTTTCCCTGGGGAGCTCAGCTCTGGCTCCCTATGCAACCCTATGCTGTGGCTAAGGGAGGGGAGCTCTGTGCCCCTGCTGCCTGAGGACCTGGGCCACTCAGGGTGTCAGTCTGTCCAGTTCTGGAGTCAATAAGCCTCCGCCTCCCCAGCCGGCGGTGAAAGGAGGTACTACAAGGGACAGCCCAGTGAGGACGCTCCCAGATGAGGCCCAGACTGCCAAGGAGGGCAGAGGACAGATAGGAAGAGGTCTGCAGATCCTTGGTGGGCCAGGGGCGGCTGGAGAGAGCGATGTGCACAGAGCGGCCAGCTGCAGCGTGCAGGCCGGGAGACCAGGAGGCAGGAGGCAGCGGATTCCACTCCTGAGGAGGGCAATGCGGTCATCTGGTAATTAGTGGTAATGACCGTTTCTAACTAAGTCCCCCTCGGGGAGGTAATCAAGGATTATGGTGGGAGGCGGGGGAGTTGCCCGTCTGGACATCTCCTCCGGCTTGCCTCGCTGCAGCAGACCCCTAATTGAAAACATTTTGGTATATCTGGGGATGAGGATATGGGGGGAGAGGGTGGAAGAGAGGACAGGAGGGAACAGAGTTCACAAGCAAGGCCTGTGCCAAGGTGCCACTGCAGTGGCTGAGGTCTCTCTCATCTGGGAGTCGAGGGTCCTCCTGGGAGTGGTTGGGGGGGGGGGGGGGGGCAGAGACCTGGGTTTCAGCTCCAGCTCAGTTGCTGCATCCAACCTCGGGTAAGTCACTGGCCCTTGCTGGGCCCCCGTATCCTCATCTCATTGTGCAAGTGGGGACACGGAGGCCCAGAGACGGGCAGGGCTTGCCCAGACATGTCCCCAGCCAATCAGGCAGAGCCAAGCTAGAACCCAGGCCCCCCAGATCCCAGGACACCTCTCATTCCCATTTTTGAGATGAGGAAACGGAGACGCAGAGAGGCCGAAGCGATTGATATGCCTGAGGCATGGCTCGAGGCTAGCGAACTGGCAAGGCTCAGGCTGAGTCCCAGGTCCCCAACAGGTGGCCATTCTGGGCCACCGAGCCACATCTGGTTTCAGTTCTTAGGTCAGAGACCCCTTTCATCTTCGGTCCCCTTTCCAAAGCCCAGGGTAGCAGGACCCCCGGGGACAACCCCAGGACAGCTGAGTCTCCTGCGTGAGTCACCCCACAGTACACTTCCCTATTCCCAACTGTCCTGGGGCTCCCTGAGACCAAGAAGCCACAGAGCCAGACAGCCTCACTCCACATCCTGCCTCTGCTGCTGTGACACTCTGTGAGTTAGAGACCCCATGCCTCCATTTCTTCTTCTGTTTAATGGGGGTGATAGCAGAACCCACGTCCTATGGTTCATTGTTTCAAATGAACAATATCCATAAAGCACTTAGAACAGTGCTTGGCCACACACACACACACACACACACACACACACACTGCTTAACCTCCACTCCTGCCTCCTCCTATATCTTCAGCTCCAGCAAGAGTTTAACCACTAACAAGGGGTTTGGCCGAATGGAGCTCATCTGCCCAGGGTTCTGGTCCCACAGCCACCATTAACTAGCTGCGTGATCTTGGGCCAGTTACTGAACCTCTCTGTGCCTTAGATTCCTCATTTGTAAAATGGTAACGATAAGAATATCACCTATTTCGTGGGAGTATTATCAAAATTAAGTGACTAAAGCTCCTGGAACAGAGACGGGATTTACTAGTAGGCTCCAATAATTCTTGGTTTCTCTGTTTCCCCACATGCACCGTCCTGCCTCTCTGCTTTTGTCCCTGATCTTTCCTCCTGCCTAGATGCTTGCTCTGCACTCCATCCTTGGCCATCAAAATCCTACCTATCCTTTGAAGCCCAGCCCAAAGCCACCTTCCTTAGATGGGCCTAACCGCTCCTTCCCTGGGCCCCCACACTCCCTTTCCTAGGACACAGCCCAAAGTCCACTTTGTATTTGTACATGTCCATTTCCCCCAAGAGGCTAGGAGCTCCTGTAAGGCAGACACCCAGTTGTATGCATTTTCGTGGCAGCCGGGGCTGTGCAGTGGGAACAGCATGGATGTTGGGCTTAGCCAGCCATCTGTTCCAGGCCCCACGTGGCCACCTGCCAGCGTGGGGGCTTGTGCAAGTCACACATTGTCAGGGCCTCAGCATTCCCACTGTGGCGCGGGAATGCCAGCCGTGTCCCCCACAACGCTCTAGAGGCAAGCCTGGTTCTTGGCTTCTGCCGCTCCTAGTGCTCTTTGGCAAATCCTTCCATGCCCCGGACCTCAGCTGCCCTATCTGTAAAATGGTGTGGCAGGTGAGGAGGGTTGGGACTCTCTGATCAGAGGGTCCCACCAACTGGCGCCGTGCCAGGTACTGGCAGTAGAAGGTGGCTGACGCCTCACACAACTAATCAGAAGCAGCAGCGAAGAGCCGCTAAGCCTACGCTTCTCCTTGCCAACAAGAGATGCCAGAAGATGGGGTTACCCTCCTGGATCACCAATTAATTGATAACTCAGCCCCAGGGGGGGCAGCGCCAGTGACCTCAGGACTGTTTGCTGGTGGCCCAGCCACTATCGCCCTGTCTTGCAGCTAATCCACGAAACTTCCTCATAGCCCCTCCCCAGCCCCCATAATCTGTCCCTGCCTCTCTTATCTGCATGGCTCGCTCCCCACCCCCGTCTCCAGACCTGTCCTGTCCTGGATGTCCGCACTCAGGGAGTCCCTCCACCCAAAGTGCCCTCCTCCCCACCGCCCTCACCCACCAAACTCCCAGAAACTCCTCAAGCCAGACCCAGGCTCACCACTGCAGAAAAATCATCCCAGGGTCCCAAGTATGTGCCCCCCACCAGGTGGTCTCCCCTCCTCTGGGCCCCCACAACACCACCTTGGTCACTCCTAGGGCACTTGGAGTTATTTACGGCCTGGGCTTATCTCTTCCAGCCCAGAGGGCAGCTCCTCCAGGAAGGGGCTGGGTTTTACTCCTCTCCACGCCCCCCCCCCACCCCCACCCTGCACCGCCCACAGCCCTGCACAGAGCAGGCACTCCCTTCTACTGGATGGGAGAGAGCCTCCCTCTCCCACCCACCCAGCCATTAATAATTTCTATCTAAAGGAATACCCTTCACATGTGCAGAGCATCTGACAGTTTACAAAGTTCTTTCATGAGCCGCTTCTCATCTGATCTGAGTGAGGTAGAGGCTCTCCCCCTCCTTCGACAGAGGACACTGAGGCTCCCAGAAGTTGAGTGACACTTCCCCCAAGGTCACCCAGGTGGAGGGGTCAGTACTGTTTGAGAATCTTCAGCGAGGGTCAGGAGACTGACAAGGAAACACGATATTGAACAGGCCCCCCGTGCGGGCCACAGACCCTCTTGACTCGGGCCCTTGACCACGCTTTTTCCATCTGCCCCTGTGGAGGCCTTGCGCAACCCTCAGCTGCACAGGACAAGGCAATTCTGTCGTTCTCCACGCCCTGTCTCGCTCCTGCCTCACAACCCTCCGGGAGGTAAGGACAATATTTTACAGAGTAGAAAAAGGAGGCTTAAGAAGAGTGACTTGCCCACGACCCCCAAACCAACTTCGGCTCCCGGGTCTTGGGCACGCTCACCCGATCCCCGGGGGGGGGGGGGGGGCCTGAACGTTGGCCGCCACCCCCAGCCGCCGGTCCCAGAGCCCGGCTGCATAGACGCGGGGTCCCTACTTACAGCCATTTGATGCCGTAGCACACGCCGGTCTGGAGCGCCAGGGCGAAGAGCAGCGCCTCGCAGACTCGCGGCCGCGCCCTCATGGTCGCGCGGCACGCGCGCTCGGGGGTCGCACCCTCGAGGAGCTGCACCGAAGTCCCGCCGCGGGCACCGCCACCGCCGATCTTCCAGCGAGCACGCCGCCTGCAGTCGGGGAGAGCGGAGGCGGCGGGTTAAGGCGGAGCGCAGGGCGGGGGCTGCGGGTGGGGGGGGGCGTTTTATTCAAATTACAAAGGAGGGGTCGGACCCGGGAGGCCGAGCGCGCGGCGGGCGTCGCCTCCCGCCCCGCACAGCCCGGGACGCGGCCGGCGTCTGGCTCAAATTAGGTGTCGCCCGAGCGCGGCCGAGGGCGTGTCCATCTAGCGCGGCTCCCGGGCTGGGACCCGGGCTGCGGACTGGCAGGGAAGCTGGCGACCGGACCAGAGACGGCGAGAGGGAGGAAGCCGGTCAGAGACCGAGGCTGAAAGACACCGAGGCAGAGGGAGCCCCGGGGCACACTGACCAGGAGGGACCGAAAGGAGAGGAGGAAGGGAGTCACGGCGGAGGCCGAGTGCGCGCAAGAGGGCAGATCTGCCAGGCCCAGGATCTGCGTTATCTCCAAATATTAATTACTAGTTAGTAGGGGCTTGGCAATTCTCCTTTCCCGCTGAGTTTTCTCCCCTGTAAACTAGGACACAACGGTGATTCAGACACAATTCGCCTTTATAAAGTTCACCTAACATGATCGCATTTACTCCTCCCAGCAGCCCTGCGAGACAGGTGACCTCACTGCCCCCATCTCACAGATGAGGAATCTGCGGTTCGGGGATGTGGAAACGGCCTTGTTCACCCAGTCAGCGGCAGGTCCGTGCCCCGTGTGCTATTCCCACGTCTACCCAGATGTCCCGCGAGCTCGCGAATGGTCAGAAGACTAGGAAATGGGGGGGGGGGGGTTGCTGTGGGTATCAGTGAAGGGGGGGATGAGAAATGAAATGGCAGAGGTCTTTGTACAGTGGTTCCCGAGTCTCCAAGTCCCCGTCTAGCGGCCCCCTTTTGGAGTGCCAGGCGGTGCCCAGGCCCAAGCCAACGCGGGACAGCCTGGCCAACGCTAAGCAGTAGAGCGCACTGGGCCGACGCGATGCCGCCTCTGGCCACCAGGGGGCGACCTAGCGCCGCGGAGCAACTGTTACCCCGCCCGCAGGTCTCAGGGCTGCTCCTCGGGGCTTTTTTCTTTTTCTTCTCCATCTTTTTTTTTTTTTTTGGTCTTCCCTCTCTTCGTCCTCACCTCATTAACTCCCTTCCCAGCTTCTCCCAAATTTACCAACACCTGGCATTCTCTCGGAGACAAAAGCAGCCCCAGCCCCTCTCCCCTGGAGAGGAACAAAGACAAAGAGATTCCTTTCTAAAGGGCTTGGGGAGTTGGAAAAAGAAGGCACCCGCCTTACAGGGGGCGCTTGAGAAGGAAGGGGATGTTCTCATCTGGCTGTGTGAGCTTGGGCGAGCCCTCCACCATCCCCAGGCTCAGTTTCCCTTCATAAAACAAGGGACCGAACTTGACCCTGCGTCTCCTGAAGTCTTTCAAGTCTTGCAGGAGCTTGGGGGTCTTTAAGTTCCCCTCTGCCTGAGTTTACACTGTTACGAATACCTGTATAGTGTGTGCGTCTACGTGTGTGCCTTAAGCACACGCAAGATTTGAAACCGCGCTGTTTCCTGGAGCCTTGCAGCATAACGCAGAAGAAAGCAGGGAGAAAACCCTGAATTACGTGTCTTTTTCCTCCTTCGCAGTGTCCCGCTAGGCGCCTAACTCGGAGGCGCTCACTACAAACGTGCCGAGTCCAAGGCTAGCGGTCTCAGCGGGGTTCTCAGTGTAACTGAGCCCCCTCCTCCCACCCAGCCTGCATCCAAGCCCTTTGTCTTACTGACCATGAAAGTTAACCACACTCTTGAGAATGAGAAGTATATAGGCTGGATATGGGGGGAGAGATGAAAACTCCAGTCACTGTCTCTTTTTTTTCCCCCACCCCGTCCCGAAGTGTGGACTCTCCCCCCGCCCCCACCAGGCACCCAGCATTCCAGAGTGGGGAGGAGGAAGGGGCTGCACGCGAACAGAGGAGAGTGCAGACTCACAGCGGGAGATCCATGTCCAACTCAACTCTCCCAAAGAGGAGGGGCCGCCCCGGTCACAGCAAACGGGGACCCAGGCCTACAGTTACGCCAGGCTCTTTCTGAGAGTCCCCGGTGGTCCCGGCCTTCTCCCTCCACTGCCCCAATACGTTGGTGGGAGAGGCAGCGCCTGGCCTGGCCTCTGAGTCCTGACGGATTATAACTGTCCCGTGTAAGAACGTCCGGGACAGAGGCGCCTGCCGCTAGGTCACCCTCAGCCTGCACCCCGAGGGTTCAGGGCACACTCGCCTCGCGGAGCCCGCTGCCCGCCAGGGGGCGCTACGCCGGGGCTCGAGGTGGGATCCGCTGCTGCCTCCCGCGCAGTGGGACTTTCGGCAAGTCCCCTTTTCTTCCTGGGCCCCGGTGTCCCCGTCTAGGGATGGGACGAGGCGTAGAGTAAGTACCCTCTCAGTGCTGGTTGTTCTGTAAGACATCCACTTGTCGCGGTCAGCCCGGAACTGCTCGACCCCTTGCTTCAGGCCCAGAGCGGAGCCTCTCTTGGGACCTGGAGCTTAGTGGGCCTGCGTCAAAGCGCAGTGTCTTGGGAGAGACAGACAGGCTGTCCCTTCATCCCCGCGCTGGCGTTAAGGGCCAAGCTACCCCGCTAGCAGAGGGCGAGAGAGGTGGTCTCCCGGGCTGTGCACCGTGAGCTCAGTAGCCAGTCAGGCTCCAACAGGTGGTTATAGGGCCTGAGCTCTGGAAGTCCTTGCAAACGCCGCTGCCAGGGCGGCCGCCCCTCTGAGCCAAGCCAGCTGGGTCACGCCGAGCTTCCCTTACCGGGATGAGCCCGCACTGGACCGGGAGCGGGCTGGGCGCCCCGGGCCGAGTGTCTACGCCGCGCGTCAGGTCGGCGCGGGCCGGGCCTGAAGCCTCGGGCTGCGCAGCTGGCAGAGCCGACCTTGCGAGCCGGTGACGCCAAGCGACCGCTTCAAGGTTACCTGCGACGCGGAGCTAGGCCGGGCCCGCAACCCGGGTTTGACCCCAGCCGCGCGAGTCTTGCGAAATCTGTCTGCTCGGCTGCGGACGATGCGCCGAGTTACCCCGCGAGACTGGTTATTTTGGAAGTGGGAAGGGTGGGGTGGGAGTACTCCGGGCACCTCCCGCCACCCCTCTGGAGCCAGACCCTGAGAGCCTAAGGATCCTGTGGTCATGGAGGCACCTCAGCACCAGAAGGTGGGAGTTGTGGTTCCCGTGCGCGAGCTCAGCCAGATGTCCGAGGCGGCTCCAGATGTGCCTCCGGTCCCGGGACAGGACTCTCCTCTTCCCCCGCCTTCCCCCCCCCCCCCCCCAGCCTGGAGCTCAGGTCTGTAAACAAAGTCCTGGTTCTCTCCTCTCCCGTGCCGCTTCTGGGAGTCGGTCTCCAGGCTAGGCGTCCGCCCCCACTCCCCAATTTGGTACGAGCCGCGGTAGTCGTCTGCCTTTGGCCACCCTCTCCCGCCCCGCCACACACGCCCTGTGCCCTGCCTCACTATCCAAGTCTCCCACCCCCGGGATGGCTCGGGCATGACCTCATTCGCGCTCCGACTGGGAGGGAGAGGGTCTAATCCGGGGAACGGGGCCGGGGAGGCTGGCAGCGGCCCGCACAATCGGAACAACCCACCTCCAGCATACAGGCCGGGAAAGCCAGCGCCCCCAGGCCCCTGCGGGGCTGCGCTCCTCCCAGGGATTCCTCGGAGAACCGCAGAGGGGAGGTGTGGAAGAGGCCTAGATGTGCTTACCCGGGAGTCGGTGCCCTACGGGGTCGCGCCGTCCCCCTCGGACTCAAACGCCCCCGCCCTAGCAGGTCCCCGCTGAGCACCCGCGCGCCGCCGGCGGCCGCTGCTCACCTCCTGGGGCGCTCGCCGGGCGCGCACCGAGTGCCCTGCCGCCCGGGCCGGCCGGGGAGCGGCGAGCGCGGCCCCCAGCGGACCCGAGCGCTCTCCGGGCTGGGCAGGCGGCGAGGGCGCCCTCTTCCCGAAGCGGCCGCAGCAGGACGCCCGGGATCCCCGCGAACGGCGGCCGGCTCGGGTCCCGCGAGGACCGTAGCACGGACTCGGGCTGCTGGGGGCTGCGCTGGGCTCTCGGGGCCTGCGCTCGACCGCTCGCCGGAGCTCTCCTTCTCGAGCCGCACGGTCTCCGGCGCGGTCCGCCCCAACTGCTTTATAAGGCGCGGGCAGTAGCTTTGATCCGCCCACGTCAGCGCGCCGAAACCCCACAGGGTGGCTCCCGCCGCGCGCGGGGGGCAGGGGCGGGGTCCCCGCGGACGCCACGGACCCGCGGCGCCAGCGGCGCAGAGGACTTCGCACCCTGTCGAATTACAAAGGGGGGCGGGGGGGACTTACTAACTGTAGCCGGTGTTTAATAAGCGTGCCTGCTGCGAGCCTACGGCGGACCTGCGGAGCGTGGGGCCCAGGTAGGACAGGTTTCTAACCCTCGCAGCCAGCCGAGCGAGGCACCTCAACCAGTCTGGTTTGAGAGGAGGAAGCCACCGCTCAAGGAGAAGTCCCACTTAGGTCTCGGCCGGGAGCCTGGCGGACATCCCTGGGGGGTTTTGCAGCTCGGGTGCTTTAGGCGACCCAGTACGTCCCAGCTCCGGAGAGCTGCGTTGGCGTCCCAGTAAGTCCTTTGAGGGGGTTATTTCTCGAGTCCTCTGATTCCACTTCTGGAAAAAGGATCAGCCATTCTGAGCTCTCCGCGGAGAAAGGAAGCGAGGGCGCCCTGCTCTGTGAAGCGCGCTGTAAACGTTAGGCACCAGAAAGCAGGCGTTCCAGCCTCTGGGATGACCGTTGGGGAGTTTTCTGGACACCTTGCCTCCTGTCCCCACGGAGCTACCGGCTGAGAACTGGGTTTTAGAAACTAGAAAGAACTACAGAGTTTGCTCCCTGCCCGGCATAGACCTGGGCTGAGGCTCCGGTTGTGTTTCTGAGGCAACTGCCCCAAGACTGGTGAGTGTCCATCCCTCTCCCCACACACACCTTGGCCTTTCTGGCTGATGGTACACCCCCCCCCCTCCCATTTCTAACTTGCTGGGCAACTTCAGGTTGCCATGGCTTCTGTCTGCCCCCACCCCGGGGGCTCTGTCCCAAGCATAATCTCAAGGATAATCAAGTTCATTAGCAGAAGGGAAGCATAGACTTAGTGAAGAGGGGTTTGCCTCAGGTCCCTAAAACACCATTCCCCCCGTTCTTTGCAGCTGCCCATGAAGTGGCACCCATAAGCTGCCCTAGCCTGCCTGCAGGTGCCTCCATATACATACACACCTCTGGGCCCACGGAGCCCACTGCAGGTTCTCGGCCATACAGAATACCCCCTGCACGTGGACAGCCAGTCCCCCTTGCACACAGGGCTGGGACACATCACCCCACAAATGGTCAGAACACACTCAGGAGATACTTGCACCCACCACAGGCCCACACACATTCAGGAGCGCGCACAAGTGACATGGCCATATCCATCTGCAAGATGAGGCCAAACCCTGTGCCCCCACCAAGTTCATGCACAGAGATGTGCTTCCATGCACTCCTGCATAGAGTCATAGGCATGTCCTTATGAACACGTGCTGGGACACCCAGTCTCCTCTCCTAGAGCATCAGGGTCAGTAAAAACTGTGGGAGACTAGGGGTTATAAAAGCTGCAGGAAGGTGGTGGGGCTTTGGGTGGGGTGTCTAGAAAGGGCAGGGGAGGGTCAAGGCTGCTCCACCTAAGAGGCTGGAGACAGAGGCATCCAGGGGTCAAGAGTGTCCTTAGCTCTTCCACGGCAAGGCACTCTGGCCACCACAGTGGGAGCCATTCCAGGTGGCCTGGGTCCAATTGGATGCACCCACCTCTGGGTCTAACTTTCTGCTTAGAGAGAGGCTGAATGAGTTGCCTGCAAACATTTGCATAAGCAGCACTTCATCCAGAAATCTCCTTCTGGCTCCCGGCTAGAGTAGAAACAGAAAACCCTTTGGAGTCATACCGACTTGGGCTCCAATATTGATTTTGCCCGATTTCACTTTTAGCAGTATCACACTGCTTGAGCGAATTGCTTAAACTCTCGCGTGTTAGTTTCCTCATCCATAAACGGGTATAATGCAATCCTATCAAATCTATATTCTCCAAGATGGGATTAGTATCCCCCTTTCATAAATATGGAAGCTGAGGCTCAAAAGTGTGGGGCTGGCAAGTGTCAGGGCTGCTCTCTGAACCCAGATCTTTCTGGCTCTGTGTGCACTATAGCTTATGGCCCCCATTAAGTCAGATGGGAGGATAGTGACTTTCCACTGTGAGAGGAGTTGAGGGAAGCCAGGAGAAGATCCCAGAATTCCTGAAGCCCAGCCCTGAGCCCTTCTGTCTCCTCCCTGATACTCCGCTCTGTCTTTGTGAATTAAGACCCAGGCATTAGCTAAGGGCTGAAAACCCTGCCCTGGGAGGTGAGTGAAAGCATGAAGTGGTGACAAAACCCTGGATTCTGAGTCAAGGGAGGCCTGGGGCAGGGGTCAGCCCCTCCCTGGACACCAGGCTCCCCATTTGTGTAAGCTGAATAGTTGATCACCTCAGACATTTTGGGATTCTCAGAGACACTTGTGAGAAAAAAACATTTTTCATCTTTAGGACAAAACGACCTCCCCCCTTCCCTTTTCCTCCTCCTTCCTTCTGTCCAGGGGCTCCTCAAGGGCTGCTGTGTGACAAGGCTGTGCTGGCCGGCTGGGCTGCAAGCTCCCCTTCAGGGGGACAGGGGGGAGGCTCTAATCTAGGCTGGGTGGGCATGCTCTTGGCTGCTGCCGCTGTAGATGTTAATATATTTTCCTTTTCCTCAATTACCCCCGGTGATTCTGGTTATCTGATCGCCCAGACGTGCTGGGGGCTTCCTGTCCGCCGGCTTCTCAGCCCCTGCCTGACTGCCATTGGTTAGGGGCACACACCTTGCCATCCCCCACTCCTGCACACAGCCTATTCAGGGGGGCACCCAGACTGAAAGGACGTGGAGGTGGGAGAGTTCCAGTTCAGTTCATTGTGCTGGCCTCTATGGATCCCTCCACCCATCTCAGCTTCCCTCCCTTAGGGCCAAGGCCTTGGGGTGAATCAGCTATTTCTGGGAACCCTGGATGGGGAGACAGGTGACCTGGGTGTAGGTCTTAGCCCTGTCAGTAGTTTGCTATGTGATAGCAGATAATCGTTCTGCCCTTTCTGAGCCCTAGTCACCGCATCTGCGAGGGGTGGGTTGAACTAGGTAACCCCCCGAGCACATTTGCAGCTCCAGAAACCAAGTCTAGGGTTCTTTTCACTCTTACTTGCGGCACAGGATAAACCACGAGCACAGTGGACACTATGAGACCAAAGGGTCCTGTTTCCAGCATTAGGGCGAATTTTATTTATTTTTTTAAGTTTATTTATTTTGAGAGAGAGAGAGAGAGCACACGCAAGTTGGGGAGGGGCATAGAGAGAGGGAGAGAGAGAGAGAATCCCAATCAGGTTCTTCGTCCTGTCAGGGTGGAGCCAGATATGGGGCTCAAACTCACCAATGGAGAGATCATGACCTGAGCCAAAGTTGGACGCTTAACCGACTGAGCCACCCAGATGCCCCAATACTAGAGTGCATTTTAGAAAGGCCTTCCCGGGAAGGCAGGTGAACAAGGGTCTGCGCAGAGTAACCCGGCCCAGCTGGCCTCTGACCCAGGGCCTGGGATGCCCCCTGAGGCCACATCTTCCAGACAAACAGGGAGGGTGATCAAACAGCAGCAGGCATATCATCAGAATACCTGGGCCTGGCTCTCAGGTTCCCCCTCCCTTCACTTACCCGCTGCGTGACCCTGGTCAAGTCTCTCAGCCTCTGTGATCCTTGGTTTCATCATCTGCAAAATGGGAGCACCTTTAAACCCCTCTCTTCGAATTTACTGGCAGGTAACGTTGCAGGAAAGAAGTACTATCAGTTGACCAGGCACCCGCTGTGTGCTAAGCAGTTTCGGTGCCTGTGGGCGAGGCCCGCATTGCTCTGCTCTTACACCGACCCCAGCCCTGTCTGGTAAGTCTTGCAAGATCTTGCAGTCAGTGAGTGGTGGCCGCGAACCGAAGGCTGTGGCTGCCTTGGCCTATCGCCAAGCCTCTGCCAGTTGCCTGGGAGGGAGTTCTGTTCTCCTCTTCTTCAGTTACCTCCAGGGAGCGATTGCTGTTTTACAAGCCTCGGAGAGCAGGCTTGGGGGGGGGGGGGGGGAGGTGGGGGGGGTGGGCAGGGACAGCCGAGAAGTTTCTTTCCTGGGTGCACATAATAAAATGCCACCAGTCAGGTCTACTGAGGGCGTCACTTCTGAAAGGCCGCTTTCAACTCTCGATTGTTTAGTTGTAGTGGTGACTGGTTAGAAGACAATGTTTGTGTTTCTCAGGCCTCTTTCAACTCCAGGAGAGAAACCCAACCCCAGCTAGCTTACACAGAAGAAAAACCGATTGGCTCAGGCAGCTGGAGGAGAAACTGGGGTCGCTGGTGACCTGAAGGGAAAGCTGTATTCCCCAGGGTCCGGGGGCTGGTGCTGGGGTGCTGGCAGCCTTGGGGAGTGCTGTCTGAAACTCGTTTGTGCTTCTTGTCGCTCTTTTTGAGCCCACATGGGCCTCATTTCCCTCCCACCCCCGCCCGCCCCGCGTTATGTAGCGGCCAATAGCCAAAGCTTGGAATAATGAGAAGCAGTGAGCCACTGGGACAGTTTCTTCTGTGGTTGGGCTTCCGCTTCTCTGATATGGTACAATTCACTGTTTCTGTACCTGGGTCTCACCTTGCACACACACAAGGCCAGAGATCACCACACTCAGTGCCCCCATGGCACACAGAGAGAAACTGAGTCTGAGAGAGGAGACAATTGGTTTCACATCACTCAGTATGTGGTGCAGGAGACAAGGGACATCAGGGCTCCTGACATCCAGCCCATAAGCCACGTAGTCATTTGTCACTGGTCTGAAGTCTTTCTGGGAAGGGCAGCGAGGTAGCTTTTTTTTTTTTTTTTAATTTTTTTTTTTAACGTTTATTTATTTTTGAGACAGAGAGAGACAGAGCATGAACGGGGGAGGGGCAGAGAGAGAGGGAGACACAGAATCGGAAGCAGGCTCCAGGCTCTGAGCCATCAGCTCAGAGCCCGACGCGGGGCTTGAACTCACGGACCGCGAGATGGTGACCTGAGCTGAAGTCGGACGCTTAACCGACTGAGCCACCCAGGCGCTCCACGAGGTAGCTTTTTAATGGCACCAATTCCTCTCATCCCAGGACACACACGCCCCTTTGAAACGTGACTCCATCCAGAGGTGAAATTTATTTCCCCACCCCTTGGTCTGGGCTGGCCTCATGGCTCGCTTGGACCCATGCATGTGCCGGAAGTGAAGCTGTGCATGTTCCAGAGCCCAGACACCGGGGGCCCTTGCTGCCTCTGCACCCACCCCCTTGGGGCCCAGCCCAGCGGCACGTCAGAAGCCCAGGCTGCACTGCTAAATGATACGGGCTACTGCAGAGGGCGGCCCTGAGGCCCAGCTGGCCCCGCCATCCCAGCAGAACCCAGGCCCGGCTGACCCACCAGTCAAGGGAGTGTGGCCGCGTGAGGGCAGCCGAACTGCCCAGCTGGCCCACAGAATCAGGGGAATCCATCAGTTGTTCCTTTCAGCCACTAAAAATCGACATGGTTTGTTACCTGGCAAGAGACGCCTGAAGCAACTAGGCTTCAACAGTGAAAAAGCTAAAAATACGCATTTGTCTAAGGTCATTTCAGAACCGCGGAGTCGGGCCATCCACCCTGTCATATCTCTGAAGTTCTGGCTGCTGGAGCAGAAATGTCTCCATGGCATGGGGAGCATCATGTGGTTAGCGACTGGCTCTATCTCGCCCACGCTGCCTTCCCGTGGGGCTCCGTCAAGGCCCCGAACAGTGGGTGCTCCAAAGTTGCCAGGTGAGTGAGTGAATGTCCTCACCCGGCCTCTGCATACAAACCCCCAGGGAAGGGAGCTCCCTGCCTCCAGGACAACCTCTTCCTGGGAGAAGGTTCTCCTCCATCTAGAGCACAGACCTATGACCCCTCTGGTGGCCCTGCTTCTGCCTGCATCCCCTATTCTATGTGACATCCTTAGGTATATCACAGTGGCTCCTGGCTTTTGCAAAACAGCACAACCTCCCTTAATAGCAAGTATTTCCATGTACACAGAATGCCGGCCACCTCGTAACCATAAGGAAGTGTTTCCCCCAGGGCCCCAAACAAGCACACGTTCTGGGATCGCACAGTTTAGGGTATAACCCCAATCCCACCTCTGTACGGCCCTGGATAAGACACTTCCTGTCTCTGAGCCTCAGTTATCTCATCTGGAAAATAGGAGTGGTGAAATTTACCGCCTAGGGTTACAGTGGGGTTTAAAGAGATGATATATGTAAAATGCTCTGCACGTAATCGGTCCTTGATAAAGGTTAGTTCCTTTTCTGCCAGGTACATAAACAGTTCCAGATGGAGAGCTCATTTGTACTTAGCGTTCATGTCTGTATAAATAATGTGCAGGTGGGGGAGGAATTGTCAGGTGGCCGGGGTGGGGGAGGGCATTCCCAGCAGTGGGAGCAGCTTAAGCAAAGACAAGAGGGAGAAGTTTGGTTTCAGGGAAGGGTGAGTCAGGGGCTCGGTGCTGCTGGCATCTAGGGCAGCAAGAAGGACAGTGACTGGGGAAGACAGGCCCATGCCCTGAGTGCTGGACTAAGCAGCGTGTGCTTTGCCAAGGGCAGCCTGGAGGAGGTCTGAAGCAGGGGGGGATGAGATCGGGTGTGGGATTCAAGTCCAGGCGGATCTTGGTGGGGGGGGGGGGGCGGGGTGGAATCAGGAGGGGAGGTGAGAGAGAGTTCCTGGGAGCCTGAGAGGGGAGAATTGGGGTGGGAGCAGGGATGCTTAGGCCCATCACGGGGAGAGAGAGCCTGGCCACTCAGCATGGGCACACTTGTCACGGGAAGCAGGGCCCTTGACCCTCGGGCCCTTGACCCTCTGGCCCGGTACCTGTACTCTGTGTCTTTAGGGCCAGGACCCGGATGCAGGGTAGACCAGAGGGGGAACTAACCCTACCCATTTATCTGGTGGGGACTCAGAGGAATCCCTTTCCAGATCTGCTCTCTCATTTTATGAACCATCCTGGCGTCCAAGCTGAGCTTTGCAGTTTTTAAGCCCTGTCACAGTTACGGGCTCCTCTGAGACTTGCAGCTACCTTGGGAAGGGGGGAGGCTGGGCAGAGATGATTAGCCCTATTTTTAAGATGGGGAAACCTAGGCCCAGAGAGGGCAAGCGACTTGCCCAAGACCACACAGCAAATGTATGGCACAGCTGGGCCGGAACCTAGATCTCCTGCCTCCCACTCCCATCCTAGCCTCTTTCCACAGCACTGAGGGCCTGGGGAAGATGTTCTCACTTACCTGCTCTGGGTGAAGAGTGAGGGGAGCCAGAGAGAGGTTGACAGCTGTCAGCAGACAACACTTAACCCAAACTGACAATTTAATTGTGAAAATGTGGACAAGGTACAGTTATATGTAAGGAAATCCAGACGGCCTGGGCCCCTGGGGAGCCTCAGCCAGCACCCCAGTTGCCAGGGAAACAGAGGATTTGAGATGATGTCACTAGACTCAGAGGCTAAGGTATGGGGGATGGGCTACCCAACCACCTCTTTGGGACCAGATGGGGCTGTGGGCCTGGCCACGGGCTGTTATCCCCATGGTTAACTCTTTCCCTTACAAATGGGGCAAAAGAGAGCTCCAGAGCAGGGGGGCGACTTACCCAGGGTCACACAGGGAGTCAGTGACTGAGCTCCCCTCATTAGATGACCATGTCTATTCCTCTAGCAAACTTCAGGGCCCAGTCAGAGTCATCTGAGTCCCCACGCCCAGCACAGCACCTTGCAAAGAGCAGAGCTCAACTCAACAATGAGGGCTACTCGATCCCTTTATAGAATGGGGGGGGGGGGTGTAAGCCACTTCAGGAGGTGACACTTGTTAAGTCACAGTAGCCTTAGATGAGGAGGAAGCCTGAGCAGTCATCCAGAGCAGTGCTCTCTTGTTCAGCGGACACTGAGCTCAGAAAGAGCAGGTCACCAACCCAAGGTCACCAGCAGGTTGGGACAACACTTGGCTGACCCCGAGTCATGCCCAAGAGATATGACACCTTGTATGATCCTTACTCAGGGAGGAGCGGTCCCTTTCATTGCCACCCTCCGAGATCTGGGCCTTGGCAAGTCTCCATTGTCTGAAGCATTTTTCTCAGAATCCTCAGCCTCTGACCCAAGGCTGAACATCCACCAAAGCATCAATAACAATGATAACTCCCCTTAGCATTGCCCCTACTGTGTGCCTGCCTCCGAGCTGTCACTCTGTGTTCCGTATCTCAAATATTTACTCATCTATGGGCTGGGAGCCACTGTCCTCGTTTGCCATCCAGAAAACAGAGGCTGGGGTCTGGAAGTGTCACCTGCCCTCCTGCCGTAGCCGGAAAGTGAAAAGCTGGGATTTACATCTCAGGTCATTCTGCATCTAAAAACTGGCTGCCTTCTTCCTTGGCTCTTAGACCCTCCCACATTGGACTCTAAGGGGAGAGGGCAGCTGGATGTTTGCCTGTCCAGCCTCCCTCCCATTCCTGATGGTAAAAGCATCTCTCCCCTGCCACCCTCCTACTTTCTGAGTTTCTAGGGAGCGGTCACAGAGACCAGTAGCCTGCTAGAAGGCCTGGCCTTCTGGAGAATTCCATCTTCCTAGCCATTTTATATGACCCAACTAGACCAAACAGAGCTGTTGTCCTCAGCTTGCACAAATGGGTTCTGGGAGAAAGTTAGCTCCCGTTTGGAAGGAAAGCTCTAAAGCTGTGATTCCCCAGAGCTTCCAGCCTTGTGAGGAAGACAAGGAGAAGGAGGAAGGAAGAGAAGAAACAGGCAGCGGCGTAGGGGAGGTCATCTGAGTTCACAAGCACACCCTTGTCCCTCCCAGGTGAGTGGGCCCGTGGATCTGTGTTCCTTAGGCTCATTGGAATTAGATCTTTCTCTAGACTCTTGCAACAGGAGCCGTCCTATTACTTCTGCGATGTGCTATGCACACTTTAACAAAAATGTAATAAAAGGTTAATAAAAGCTCTTGTCCTCCAGGAACTAAGTGTCTGGGCAGGAGGGGTGGGAGTGAATATAGTTCTGGGTTCTATACCTACTCTATTTCAGACTTGCTGTGTGATTCTTCCCCTCTCTGGGCTATAACTTCCCTACCTTTCATATGGGCAGGGGTGGGAGGTGGATAGTGGGTTAAGTGTTCTGCAAGGTCCCCTCCACTTACAAACAAAAAGACATAATCGAGATGCACACGCACCCTTTTATTTATTTATTTTTTTTTTTTTTCAACGTTTATTTATTTTTGGGACAGAGAGAGACAGAGCATGAACAGGGGAGGGGCAGAGAGAGAGGGAGACACAGAATCGGAAACAGGCTCCAGGCTCTGAGCCATCAGCCCAGAGCCCGACGCGGGGCTCGAACTCACGGACCGCGAGATCGTGACCTGGCTGAAGTCGGACGCTCAACCGACTGCGCCACCCAGGCGCCCCTGAACGGTACACTTTAAAAGGGTGCGTGTGGGGGCGCCTGGGTGGCGCAGTCGGTTGAGCGTCCGACTTCAGCCAGGTCACGATCTCGCGGTCCGTGAGTTCGAGCCCCGCGTCGGGCTCTGGGCTGATGGCTCAGAGCCTGGAGCCTGTTTCCGATTCTGTGTCTCCCTCTCTCTCTGCCCCTCCCCTGTTCATGCTCTGTCTCTCTCTGTCCCAAAAATAAATAAACGTTGAAAAAAAAAAATGTACCGTTCAATGGTGTTTAGTACATTCACAAATTTGTGCAGCCATCGCCGCTTTCTAATTTCAGAACATTTCCATCAGCCCACGGAGAAACCCCACACCTATCCCTCCCCATTCCACTCAATGCCTCCGCCCATAGCAACGGCTAATTTCCTTTTTGTTGCTATAGATTTTCCTGTTCTAGACATTTCACGTTCATTTGCAAGTTCATCCATGTTTTAGCCTATATCGGTACTGCTTCATTTCTTCTTATAACCGGATGATAGTTCACTGCATGGAATGCCCTATTTTGTTTGTCCATTCGTCAGTTGGTGGACACTTGGGCTGCTTCCACTTTTTGGCTATTATAAATAACGCTGCTCTGAATGGTCATGTACAAGCTTTGTATGAAATCTATGCTTTCAAGTCTCTTGCATACATACAGAGGAGTAGAATTGTTGGATTATGTGGTACCTCTATATGACTTTTGGGGCGTTGCCAAATTGCTTCCCACAGTGGCTGCACCATTTTACGTTTCTTCCAGCAGTGTATGAAGGTTCTAATTTCTCTACGTCCTCCCCAGCACTTATTATTCTCTGTCTTTTGCATTTTGGACATCCCAGCGGACGTGAGGTGGTATGTCATTGTGGTTGTGATTTGCATTTCCTCAGTGGCTGATGGTGTTGAGCACCTTTTCCTGTGCTCGCTGGCTATTTGTATATCTCCTTTGAAGAAGTGTTTATCCAAATCTTTTGCTCATCAAAAAAATCGGATTATCTTTTAAAAAAAAGTTATTGTTGAGTTATAGGAGTTCTTTAATGTATACAGGATACTAGGATGTTCTATCTTTACCACATGCTCTTTTGCAAATATTCTCTCCCATTATTTAGGTTGTCTTTCCACTTTCTTGATAGTGTCCTTTGAAGCGCAAAATTTTTTAAGTATTATGAAGTCCAGTTTCTATTTTTTCCTTTGGTTGCTCATGTTTTTTGTGTCATAACTAAGAAATTATTGTCTCATCCAAGGCCACAAAGATGCACACCAACGTGTTTTTCTAAGAGCTTTCTAGCTTTAGCTCTTATTTAGATCCGTGATCCATTTTGAGTTAGTCTTTGTATATGGTGTGAGGTAGGGGATTTTGTGTGTGGGTATCCAGTTGTCTCAGCACCATTTATTAAAAAGGTTATTCTTTCTCCATTGAATTGTCTTGGCTCTCCTGTCAAAAATTAACCATAGGGGGCGCCTGGGTGGCTCAGTTGGTTGAGCACCCAACTCTTGATTTCAGCTGGGGTCACGGTCCCAGGGTCAGGGGATCGAGCCCTGCATCAGGCTCCATGCTGAGAGTGGAGCTTTCTTCCAATTCTCTCTCTTTCTCTCTCTCTCTCTCTCTCTCTCTCTCCCTATGCCCCTCTCCCCAACTCATGCTCTCTATATATAATTAAAAAAATAATAAATTAATTGACCATAAATGTATGGGTTTATTTACATAATTACCTTTTTTAAAATGACATCCAAGCAGCAAGTTACAGTAAGGTCCTTGTAGTCACAACTGTGTGACAGAGAGTGTGGCAGAGGGGGGAGAACAAATGAAAAATGTGAAATCCCATGGACCAGATCCAGTATAACCCCAGGCAAACTACTTCACTTTGTCTTTTAAGAAATAGCACAATATGTTGTCCTGAACACATTCTCTCTTTTCAGTTTTTATATTTTTTTTAAGTAGGCTCCATGCCCAATATGGGGCTTGAACTCTGATCCAGCCAGGCACCCCTGAACACATTCTCACTGTAAAAAATACCAACATCTAGGTACCCCTGAGCCTCAGTTTCCTCTTCTGTCACATCTAAGTCCCAGAGCTAGTATAAGGCTCAAAATGAGACGGAGGAAGCAGAAGGGGGTTCCAGGCGGGGTTGGGGACACAAGCAATGGTTTGGAAGCTAGAAAGTGCAAGGTGTGATGGGGAGGGGGAGCAGTGAGAAGTGTGTAAGGAGTGGGGGGATGTTGAAAGGCTGCCTCTCTTGTCCTTAGGTTGGTGAAAAACCAAAAGACTCTGGTGCCTGCGTCATAGCACAGCTCAGAAGACACCTCCCATGTCCCCGTCGGGAATCCCATGGCAGAGAGTCCCAGCCAGGACATCCAGCAAGGCCTCTCGGCCACGGGGCTAGCAGCAGGCAGGCCACACGTATCCTGACGCTGTTGGCTGCACTCAGTCTGGGTGTGGTGGGGCTGTGCGAGAGAGAGCAAGGTGGTTGGGGTCTAGCGATGGGCGGGGGGGTGAGGCTTTTGTTTCTTACTTTGTGCTTAAGTGAGCAAAACCCGCAGAAGCTCAGGGAGAAGAATGTGCAAAAGGAAGGGAAAAGGAAACTACCGTTTGTCAACTACCTCCGATTCCCCCGGAGGCACTCTGTGAACTTCCTCTCCGCTCACAACCACCCAGAGAAACAGGAGGATCGTCTCCATTCATAGAACCCGCAACTGACTCAGAGAGAAGGATACATCTGCCCAAGATCACACAGCCAGCAGGTGACAGACCTAGGATTTGAACCCCGTTCCATCTCTCCCAAAGCACATGCTTTTCCCTTAATGCCCTCGCTACCCTAGAGAAAAGGGAGAAAAAAAGAAAGAAGGCAAGATAGAAAGAGGCCCGGCTCGGGGAGAGTCACGCGGAGAGAAAAAGAAAAAACGAGAGTGGAAAGAGCATGAGGCCACAGCCGAGGCCTGGAGCGGGTCCTCGGGGAGCAGCAGAGGGCGGGGATGGCCGGAAACCGGCTCACCGAACCTGGAGCCAAGAACCATGCTTGGCCTGAGACCTGGTGGAAAAGCTCTCACCTCAAGATAGTGAAGTGGGGGAAACTGGCGGGCCGGCGTGGGGGGAGGTGGGGGTGCAGGGTCTGCCCAGGAGGAGGGCAGCGTGGCCGGATGGCCAGGGGGCTGCCAAGCAGGGTTCTTCACACATCATCCAGCTCAAATAACCACCGCGGCTGCTCAGGCTGGCAGGCCCTTGCTCCCGGACGTGCAGAGCCGCAGGCTTGGAGGCCGCGAGGGAGGAAGCAATGACCGGGCCTTCCTGGAACACTGGTTGTTCTTTGCACAAACGCCTGAATGGGGCCCATAAGTAGGGTGGCTGTAGTTTATTCTCTGGACCGGGACAGCTGGGAGTGAGTAGGGACAACAAGCATACAGACACAGGTATATAGAGTACCCAGCCTCGAGGGTCCTGTGTGGCTGGGCCTGGCCTGTGCCTGTGGCTGGCCCCCCTGCCCCCCACCCTCTTTGTGCACACTGGCCTTCCTCTGCAGACACGTAGGGCCTTGGCATTGCCTGGAACAGCCCGCCCTATGCCATCACCACCTCTCCACACCCCTTCATTGTTTCTACTCGCCTTCAGAACTCAGCTCAAGCCACACCGGTGCCTTCAATATTTCGTGTATTTTCCTCCACAGCACCGATGACAATCACAGGCATGAAAGAAATTCTTAATTATGTATTTGGTTGCTTAAAAGTCTGTCTCCCTTCCTAAGGGCAGGGCTGGGTCTGACTCACCCACTGTTGTATCCTGGACACTCTAGCCAAAGGCTCCAGTGTAACGGTGAATAAATCAACTCCCAGGGCCCCCAGTACGGCCACCTGGTTGTGTGCCATCATGTAATTTGGGGTTCTTCCCTATACATGGAAAGGAAAGGAAGGAGCTAGTCCTAAAAAAAAACCAACCTCTTGGGTACAAGGTGCACTTCTGATTTCTTCCACAGGCTCTGAGCTCTGTGGGGGAGAGACAGCACCCCCGGCCCTCCCCTTCCCCAGACTCTAGACTAGCTTTAGGCCCGAAGGAGGGGTCCAAGTTGGACTTACTGATGAGCGATCGCAGTGTGAATACCATCGTGATGGATCACGAGCAGTCGGAACCAGAGGGAACTCTAGATACTGTGAGATAACGAGCTGAGTCCTGGCCCTGGGGTATTGTAGGCCCCCAAAATACTGGCGTTCCTTCTTTTAGAAATCATCTTGTCCAACCATCTTTCTTTTGTTGTTTTTTGTTTTCTTTTTAATTTATTCCTAGGTATTTTTATTTATTTATTTATAGAGGCAGGGGATGGTGGCAGAGGGGGAGAAAGAATCTTAAGCAGCCTCCGTGCTCAGTGTGGAGCCCGACACAGGGCTCGATGCGGGGCTCAATCCCACAACTTTGGGATCATGACCTGGGCCAAAAGCAAGCGTTGGATGCTCAACGGACTAAGCCACCCAGGCACCCCATCGTTGCTGTTGTTTTTTTTAATGTGCAGTTCAGTGGATTAGGGGCGCCTGGGTGGCTCGGTTGTTTATGTGTCTGACTTTGGCTCAGGTCATGATCTCATGGTTCGTGGGTTTGAGCCCCACATCGGGCTCTGCTGTCAGTGCAGAGCCTGCTCTGGATCCTCTGTCTCCCCTCTCTTTCTGCCCCTCCCCCCGCTCATGCTCAAAACTAACTAACTCACTAACTAACTAACTAAATAAATAAATAAAACTTTAAATGTGCAATTCAGTGGATTCTAGTATGCTCACAAAGTTGTGCAACCGGGACCACTATCTAATTTTAGAACATTTTCATCACCCCAAAAAGAAACCGCCATCCCCAACTGAGGCCCAGAGAGGGTGGTCCCCTATCTAAGGTCCTATCGTCAGCCAGCAGCAGGGCCAGGCCCGGAGCCCAAGCCTCCTGACACTCAGTCTGCTTCGTTAGGCAGCATGTCTGGGCTCTCTCTGGCACCCCCAGGCATCCTCCGGTGTCTGACACAGAAGAGCTGTTTAGCAAAGTCCTATTACATTGCATCTAACAGGGAAAATGAGACTGTACCATCGATAGCTATGCCTTTAACGCTTCAGAGCCCTGCCTGCGCCCAGAATGGAGCTGAGGGCTCTGGGGGCACAGGAGACATACCTAGAGATCATTTCACACTTGTACGCTGCTTCCCACAAGAGTCGGTGTCTTTCCATAGCCGGGGAAGTGAGCACACGGCCCATCTCCTTCTCCTCCTCCCATCTCCTTCTCAGGGCCACCTGTCCAGACCACCCTATATCAGCGTGCACCCTGCCCCTCCCTCCTGGCACTCTGATCCTCCCTCCAGGCCGGCTTTTCCTCCTCAGGGCTCACCGCCATCCATCGGCCATACTGTATCCCCCACCTCTTTCTCTGGTTACTGTCTGTCTTCGCAGACTGGAATTCAGCTCCATGAGAGCAGGGGTTTCTGTCTGCTTTGCTCACTGCTGCACCCCAGCTCCTAAACGGTGCCCGTTTCGTAGGTGTTTCAGAAATAGTGACCGAACGAACGCGCGACAAAATAAATGGTTAGCTATTATTGCATTATGCTCATCAGCGATAGTTAGGGGAGGGATCGTTTTCCTTGTTTCATAGATGCACCTTAGTCCGCTCAGTCCAGGCTGCTGGAACAAAATACCGTAGACTGGATGGCCTAAACAGCAGACATCTACGCCTCACAGTTCTGGATGCTGGGAAGTCCCAGATCAAGGTGCTGACAGATTGGTTCTTGCTGAGGGCTCGCTCCCAGCTTGCAGATGGCCACCATCTCACTGTGCGCTCACACAACCTGTTGGTGCACACGCAGGGAGAGAGACAGAGAAAGTGAGCTCTGATGTCTCTGCCTCTTATAAAGACGCTAATCTCGTCATGGGAACCCCACCTTCATGCCCTCATCTAATTATCTACCAAAGGCCCTACCCCAAATACCATCAAACTGTAGGGGGTGGCACTGGGGAATAAGGACCCAACATCGGAATCTGGGGCGGGGCGTGTGAGCATGAACATCCGGTCCATAACAAATGGCAAGCTGAGGTCCAGAAAGGTTACCTGGGAACCAGAGGCAGACCATGACTGGCCACCCCCCTGGTCCCGTCAGGGCAGCCTGGAGTGGGGTCAAGGTGGGCATGAGGAAGCAGGGGCCAGACCTCCCAGGTTTGGCATTGTTTTTAGGACCCCAGAAAGCAGAGTCAGTCTATGAACCCAGCCTCTTCTCCTTCCCGCAATAGTTTAGCTGCTCTCACATTCCATGTCATAGCCAAAGTGGAAAAAGAAAGAAAGGAAAAAAGTCAGTGCTATTTTTTAAAATGGCCTTAGCTCTGTGAGCTCCAACATGGAAACTGCTGTCCATGATGTCATGGGCCCCGAGGCCCTCTGGGCAACGTTACTGACACTTCATACGGTGGGCCGGGCCCAGGGTCCACACACTCCTCTTGCCAGAGCTCCGTGTGCCCGCGGGCAGGCACAGGCTCCATCTACAAGCCTGGGCCAGACCCCCTGAGCCAGGATGGAGCCAGGCACTGGGCAAGCAGGGGGCACCCTGGAGTAACACCCCAGCAGAGCATCTCGCCCTGTGTTGCTCACAGGTCTGTAAGGTCCACCTCTCGCGGGATCTATGACAGCTGTGGGACACACAGAGGACAAGCACTCTGGCCTGTGTTTTTCTATGGGGGAGCAGAGCACAGAGTGGTGTGGTGCCCCGTGCACGGTCACACAGCTAGGGAGTGACGGGGAGCTGGAGCCCTGTCCTCTGACTCTAAATTCTATGGTCCACTTAATAAGGAGAGGGCACGGTCTTTGCCCACAACAAGCTGACCGACTGATAAAGGCTGTGGGGGAAACACTCGGTCAAGTTCAAGTCTTCATTTTACAGTGGGAGAAACTGAGAGGGCAGGGACCAGCCCAAGGTCGCTCAGTTGATCCACAGACCGGGCAGGGCTGGTTGCAGGCTCTGGGCTTCTAGCCGGGAGTATTCCCCGCTATATCCTGCATTTAAACACTTCCATTTGGGCGGAAGCTGTGCTGTTCCGGAAGAGACGCCAGGCCTTCCCAGCCTCCGGTCTGAGGCTGTCTTCCAGGATCTGCTGTCAAGGCTTATTCCTCAGGGAACAGCTGTTGGCAAAAGGAGATGAGGTATTGATTATGGCTGGGGCTGGGGGAGTGTGGCTGAGCCCCCAGGGAGAGAGAAGGGATGGGAACGGGTAATGGAAGTTTCTCAGAGAAACAACCTAAAGGTATTTTGCTTTTGCTTACTGTATTTTCTAATTTTTTTTTGCACTGAGAGAATTCATTTTTTCATATTTGAAAGTGATAAACTATTTAATTGAAAATGGCCTGGGAGGGGTGCCTGGGTGGCTCAGTCGGTTGAGCGGCCGACTTCGGCTCAGGTCATGATCTCGCGGTCCGTGAGTTCGAGCCCCGCGTCGGGCTCTGTGCTGACAGCTCAGAGCCTGGAGCCTGTTTCAGATTCTGTGTCTCCCTCTCTCTGACCCTCCCCTGTTCGTGCTCTGTCTCTCTCTGTCTCAAAAATAAATAAAAAACGTTAAAAAATTTAAAAAAGAAAATGGTCTGGGAATCCAGGGTTGCCCCAGTCCTGACTGGTTGTGTGAACTTGGGTGGGTGCCTGCCTCTCTCTAAGGCTTTTCTTAGAAAATGCCAGTAATAAGGTTGCCCCATGAGAGGTAAATGAATCAAAAAGTCTCCCTGACTCAAGACACAGCCGTCTAGCCTGGTCATCAGAGATACTGAGCCACCCAAAGAAAGAACACAGCCACCCAGGTATGAGGTGTCCAGAGAAAAGTCAAAGTTCAGAGAAGCCCACTTTGGCCACGCTGTCCAGTAAGTCAGAGTCGCTGTCTGAGGGACATGCCCGTCCAGGTCCCCACAGAGGGCCTCTCCGGTCAGAGTGAAAACGGTTCATCAGGCTTCACCAAACCCGTGTGAACCACCCTCTGTACTAGTCCTCCTCGCCCCTTTGGTCATATTCCGGGCCCAGCAGGCAACAGTTTCCCAGAGGCTCGGCTGCCAGGAGGGAAGGAGACTGGGGAGGGACAAGAGCACTCCTGTCAGCGGCAAAGGAGACTCTCCCGTGTCAGTTTTAACAGCGAGGGGAGGAGGTATTGATCTTGAGCGACATGGTGAGAGCCAGTCTGTTTGACCTCTCTGGGTGCCTTGAAAAAGGTCAATGTCAGGACTGGCCAGGTGAGGGTCAGACTCTAGGCTGGTCAATCACCCAGGACCTGCCACCAGTGAAAGGGTCAAATGATTTTAACATGTGCACAGTGTTTTTAGAATAGTGCTCGGCATAAAATAAGGAGCCAATCAAAATCGCTAGGTGAAAGTTAACTGCGGCCTATCTTGATGGCAGGGTGGATTCCCCCACCTTGACCCCCACCATCTGCCCAGTTGGAGGCCATCTCAGGAGACTCACGCCATCTCTGCCACCCATGGGCACCGAGAGGGCACCCAGCTGACTGTTCTAAAATGCAGCATCACTTTCTGGTTTTTCCCTGCCAACTCCCCTCTGCTGTCTGGGGCCAAGGGAGGAATCATTGGTTCTCCATTCCTGAGTTATCTTCCCGCCCACCACCCATCACTCACCTCCTGTCAGCACTGGGCTAAACCTCAGAGGCCAGGAATTCTAGGTCAGGCCGGGACCCCACAGTGTCGGCCTGGAAGGCCCTCAGTGTGTGCCTTGATCACCCCTCCTCTAAAGCACACATGGGGAAACTGAGGCCCAAAGAGGGAGAGGGGACCCCCCCCGCCACCCACTGAGGCCCAAAGAGGGAGAGGGACCCCCCCCCACCCCCGCCACCCCATGTCTCCGGTTTACGGAGCCAGGGAGCCGGTGGCTGGGCTGGAGCTGGGCCCAGCCTCGGGCCTTTCTCCCGGTCTCCTCCACTCTTCAGGGGTCCCCAGAGGCCGCTTAGGAGACTATGCTCCCCCCTTTTGTAGCCACACCTCACCTGGTCTTCGTTTGCTCCATCCTCTGTGGCTCTGGGATAATTCTCACCAAGCAGGGTCAGTCCCCCGGGGGGCAGGCAGCTAACGAGCTTCAGATGTCTGGGCCAAAATGCGTCACCGCAGGCGGACGCTCAGATGCTCGCGCTGATTGCGGAGGCCTGGCCAATGGTGGTGGCACGCAGGGGACACTCTTCCCTTTACAGGTTACTTAAGTCCTTGCCTGGATGCAGCAGGTGCCAGTGTTTCTCCCCAGAACCCCTGGCTGGGGTGGCTATTTCAAGATCTGGAAAAGGGCGGGGAGGCTGGAGGATAAATGCATTTTTTGAGCACTTGGGAAGTTATTTCTTCTTTCAAGTTTTTTCTGGGTCCAGAACCGGTCTTTCCACGGAGGTAGCCCCAGGGAGGGGGAAAGAGAGCGGGCAAGCCTCGTTTTGATGGCCAGCTCCGTGCATGCTCTGGGCAGGGCACAACTCTCACAGGAACCCTGCAAGGCTAGGACTGTCACCATCTACTTCACAGATGAAGAAAAGGAGGTGCAGACAGGTGAGGTGACCGGTACAAGGTCACACAGCCCCTGAGTGGCCAAACTAAGGTTCTAGCCCACGCTCTTCCCTGCAGCAAACTGGGACGCTTCCAGAAGACCAAGATAGTATATTGTGGTTTGAAAACTGCGTGAATGGTGAGGGCCCGTGGGCCGCCCTTGGGTCTTAGACCCTGAGGCTGCCTTTGCGGCTAACTCATTTTTCCCTCTTGACAAGACAGCAGATTGTACGTTTCCAAAATGCGTTTCATCATCTCAGCTTCAGGTGAGGTAATAGCAACTGCCATCATCATATCCTCAGCCGTGCCTGGAACACATTCTGGGAGCCAGACCCTCTGCTGGAGACTTCCTGTTGGTTACCTGTGAGGAGCTTAGATTCCAGAGCTCTGCCACTTACTAGCTGGGGGCCCTAGCCAAGTAACTTTACCTCTCTGTGCCTCCATTTCCTCCTCGGTGTGATGAGGATGCTATTCGTTCCTATTTCAGAGGGTCCTGCGATTAAATCAGTTATTATTTTTAAAGGGCTTAGAAGGATGCCTGGCACAGGGTACACACCAAGCATATGTGTTAGCAGATAATGGGCTCAGTCTTATGAGATGGGCATTGTAATTTTCCCTGAACTGCAGATGTGGAAACTGAGGTAATGCAGTACAGCGATTCTCAAACTTAGCTTGCACCAGAATCACCCAGAGAGCCCATTAAAATATTAAACTCTGGGGTGAGGGGGGGGGGGTGCCTGGGTGGCTCAGTCCCTTAAGCATCAGCCTTCTGCTCAGGCCATGATCTCTCAGTTCGTGAGTTCAAACCCCGCATGGAGTTTTGTGCTGCCGGCCCAGAGCCTGGAGCCTGCTTTGACTTCTGTGTCTCCTCCTCCCCCACTTGTGCTCTCTCTCTCTCTCTCTCTCAAAAATAAACATAAAAAAAAAAAAAAATACTAAGCACTGGGAAACCCTGCCGGAATTTCTGGTTCAGTAAGTCTGGGTTGGGCCTGGGAATGTGCATTTCTTGCTGCTGGTCCAGTGATGGCACGGTGAAGGCCTATCGTACAGCGGAATATGGCTCCAGTTCTGCCAGGGCCAGCTCGGGCCAGTAATAGAGGCAGTTCCATCAATGACGTGGCGTGTCAGTGTGGGAGTGATTTCAGAGAACAGAGAGGGTGTTGGACCGGGATCCCGGGGGTTCTAGTCCTGAATTTACTCCCAACTCCCTTGGGACTTGACCGAGTCATTCCCCACCCCCCCCCACCCCCCCCCCCGCAGCCTTGGTTTTCTCCTCCGGAGCCCAGGGGGGAACGGTAAGCCTCACTTACAGGGCTCTGAGAGGATGGAATGGGGCCAGCTGTAACTCTGACCCCCGCAGCAGGAATGATGAGGGTGGTCGGGCCCCGGGTACTCACTCGCTACCATCCTTCTCTGCCCACCTTTTCCTCTCCTGACGCCGAGGGCTGTGGCTCATCCCCCTTACTTCTTTCTGGGAGCGGAGTCGGGAAGACGGAGGCCACACTGTCCCCCACGCCCCGTGGCACTCGGCAGAGGGTAGCGTGCTTGCTGTGGCCGCAGGCTGCATAAAGGGGCCTGTGTTCCGGCCGCTCACCTCCCACTGTGCGCCCAGTGGTTTTCTATTTCAGTTGCTGTAAAAATATCACCTTTGATCTCAGCTTGTGGCTCTTAAAAAAAGAAGAAACCATCAACAGGCTGGGTTTTCATTCTCCCTGGCCCTCTCACCTCCACTCCCTACTCACCTCCCCTCTTCTCTTTTGCTCCCTACTCTGGAGCACCAGCACCCTAGCTGGACAGAGCACCTTAGCGATCAGCCTACTGCTCTGAGTGCCTCCCCCAGGTCCCCACTGGAGGGACAGGATCAATGAGGGTGTATGTGAAGGAGGCTGCCCCTTCCCCTCTGCTCCTACTGCTTAACGTCTCCAAGACTCCCTGTTTGGTGCGGTCACCTCCAAGGCCCCCCGCTCTGGCAGAGGGACCAGAGAATCCCCTCGGAAGTGTTGTGGTTGATGCTCATTTTGTACCAATCGAGAAGGCAAACAAGCCTCGAACCTCTGACACACGGAAGGCTTTTAGCTGTTGTGGCATTTTTCTTTGGTTTCAGCTTTTAGAGAAAAAGACAAAACAACATTCCTTCAACAAACACTTCTCCCCAGGTCATCTGTGCCGGGCCCTGGGCTGACATGGCCACTGCCCTTCCCCAGGAGCCCCTCTCCATCCCCACTGGTGAAGACAAACACGTGCGCAAGGGGCAGGCAACCACGATGAACAGGGAGCACGGAAGCTGGTGGCACTGAAGGAGGCCCTGACCCAGCTCTGGTCTGCCTTGATGGGGTGGTGCTGGAACAGAAAGGGCAAAAGGCTTGGAATTTATAGGAAGCTGGGGGCATCCTTGATCGCACGGGCAGCTTTAAATGCAGCCACGGC